>NC_046319.1:16812532-19258782 GCF_009819535.1 Lacerta agilis | reverse complement strand
ACCCTTTCCTTTAACCACTGCTGGTGCACACATCACATTCTTTACTGTAAATAAGAAGTGGTTAAAATAATAGAACAAGGCAGAATTCTATTAACCTACGGTTGGTTGGTTGGTTGGTTGGTTGGTTAATTTATTTATTTACACACACACACACCTATAAGACACTGCCTGGTAAAAGCAATCAGCCCCAGCTGAATTGCATCATGTAACAATATTTCATTTCTTGGAATTTGATTCCATTAAAAAAAAAAAGTCGTTGTCAAATTATGCAGCTTGACAAATCCTTTATTGTGTTCCTAGTCAATGGATGTGAACTGTGCACTTGGAAATTGCTTTGTTGATATGATTACTTTAAATTGGTTTGTAATCATTCCTTATTTAAAAACGGTTAATAACATATAGGCTTAAACGAGAATGATCACAAGGAAATATTGGGGGGGGGGAGTGGTTCCTGCAACAAATGATTGTGTGGCAGAGTTTCAGGGTTTCAGCCGGCCAGTCATGGGGTTTTTTCCAGGTCGCTCCATTCCAGCCCATCCCTAGCCCACTGCCAGCCAAAGAGATAACTAACATTTTGTGCCTACTGAGCGTATTTAGTCCACACAGGACTGTTTGATGGTAGGGTTGGGCAAATCTGTCCATGCCAGTGTCTCGTTTTCCCAATCTTAATTTCTACTTTGCCTCATCAATTTGCAATAAAATGAAATAAAATCCCCCCCTCTTTTCTTTTTTAGGTCCTTGTGAAAATTCAGCAGCAATCACACACATTCTTGCAGTCAGCTTCCCCTGACACAATGTCTGTAAGTTCCACTTAACATAGGCATTGTTACAGACACTTTACCGAATATTCGCACTGTTGTAACTTGGTTGGAGAACTGCACTTCGACATTCAGAGAAGTGCAGAAACTGAAAGATAACAGGATTCACAGAACGATTCAGGAAGCTCAAATGAGAGGGTGTCCTCATTATGTACAAACTGAACTGAATTTCTCCCGATCTCTATTTGGGGGTTCTTGCCATTAGCCCCCCTCCTAAGTTTCTCAACTTTTGCAAGACCTGGCTTTCTCCCACAGGTGCCAACACAATGGGGCCTGGCTCCCTTCATCCCCCAATAAAATATTTAGGCCCCTCACAATATTTTCTGCAAGTTGGCGCCTCTTTCCATCCCTTTGTTTGAGCAGGCAGAAACTTCTTGCACGCTGTGGAGGGCATTGGAGAAGGGGTGGGCTGCACCCAGTTGTCTGTGGCAGAGGAAGGTGCACTCTGCTGAGCTGAATATGGAACAATATTTTGTTCAAGTTGCCATATTTTTTTCTAAAGGCTGTTGAAACTTTCCTCTTATGCATGGAGGCTGCTGTTTTGATTGCATATGGATCCATATTCAGATTACCATATATTCTGGCGTATAAGACTACTTTTTAATCCAGGAAAATCTTCTCAAAAGTCGGGGTCGTCTTATACGCTGGGTGGAGAATCTGCAGTCGAGTATATCTCAAACTCTATATTTTAACTGGAAAAGTTGGGGGTCGTCTTATACGCCCAGTTGTCTTATACGCCAGAAAATACGGTATATTAGTATATAGAATGCGAGGAAAACAATAAAGGCACGCTATACATTTAAAACATATTCAACACACATTTAAAGCACATGGCTCCCCCCCCCATAATATAATAATCCTGGGAACTGTAGCCCCCTCCTCACAGAGCTACCATGTACAGCACACTTACGAAACTACAGTACCTTGGACACAATTGCGTTTCATTCAGTAGACTAGCAGTAGTCTTGCATTCAGTATTAAAAGAAGGGAATACAATTAGATTTTAATTTCCTGGTCAGCCAAAAATGGCTGAAGAATTGACCTTCCCTGCTCAGGGAACAAATCCCTCTCCGCCCACCACACAATTTCTCCATCTATAAAATAGGGACATGGGAAGCTTCCTTATATATCAAGTCTGGCTATTGGTCCATTTATGATCTAGTTCAGTATTGTGTATACTGAGTTTCCCAGGATTCCCATGTAGGTGCCTCTCCCAGCCCTACCTAGTGGCCGAGACTGAACCTGGGACCGCTACCGCTGTGTGACACATAAGAATGTGCAAAATGGCCTCTCCAAAATTTCTCTTAAGTGGGGCCCCTGCAGGGCTGGACACTCGCCAAACACACACACACCCCTAGCACCAGCCCTGCACCCGAAAAACCTCCCTGCGATGTGCAGAACTTCTTCAGCAGACCTGTATTTACCCTGGCAACTTGGAAAGGGTTTCCCGATGTTAGGAAAGTTTGAAAGAGAGAAAGGAAAACACACCAGCAACAGAGAGCGTTTGCCTGGAATCGAAAGTTCTTCCCGCACCCACCCTGCCTTTATTAAGGCACTGTTTTATTGCGGTGGGGGAGATGACACTCTTGCAAGCTGCACTCAGGCCTATCAGCAGAAATCTCCCTTTTGTCTCACCGAACGCTATTCACAAGGTCTCCAGCTCTCTGGCCTGAAAGAGTATTGATCTCCTGGCGAGCAAAGTCCAGCGTTCCATTAGTCCAATCTGTTTTCAAGCTGACACAATCTCATCATTTGTCACCCAGGCCTGTCCTGCTGTGTTTGTTTAGGAGCAAGACATTCGCTTTATCTGTCACTTTCCAGTTCTTGCTGTATCTTTTTTTTTTCCCCTTCCCCTCCCGATACAGAGTTTATTGGAGCCAAGGTTCCCCCACTCGCCCAAGTCATTAATAAAAAGAGATTATGATATGCCAATAGGATTCCAGAGGAATCTGGATATTTTTAGATGTGGCTGTCTGTTCAGCTGCAGCGGGGGCAAAATTCTCTCATGACAATGGGAAACTGGAAACTGGAGAGAAAGATGGCCCTGTCTGCAGCCAAGTGCTAGTGCTACTCAGAGTAGACCCACTGAAAATGACGTGAAGTGACTTAGGTTTATTAATTTCAGTTGGCTTAGCACCGGATACAACCCAAAGCCACTGGGGCTCATGGTTTGCTCACGTCATCCAAGGTCACATCAAAAAGCAAGAAGACCGATAAGACTCAAAACATTATGTTAAATAAAATGAGAATTTGCTATGGAAACTGAAGATAATTTCGTATCCTATGGGAATAGACACTGTAGTGTCACCCTCCCCCCAAAATGGGGCTGCCCTCCACGATAATTCAGAAACTTCAACGGGTCCAAAATGCAGCTGCACACTGTGTGCATGCAGCATAGTTTCATGAGATTCCTCTCTCACTGCTGTGTGCACCTTAGATGTAAGAGCCCAACAGGCACACCATGGCCCCATTGGCCAACATTCACCCTAATGTGTCTGTCAAACCAAAGGGCACCGCCTCCCCACCCAGCACCCACAGGCCATACCTGAAAACAGTGACTAAGGGATGTCCACAACCCAACACTGCCTCAGGTAAGTGTGCCACTATTTCTGAAATCTCACAGGCCCAGACGGCCTGCCAACAACTAACTGTGTTGAAGGAATGCCACTCCAACAGACAAACATCACCCAACAGCATTGAATAGGTGAGATAGAAAAGACCCACAGCAAATTAGAGTCCTCCCCCCCAAAAAAAAATGCCACTCAGGGAAAGTGTGAGGAAGAGCATGCTTAAGGAGCCTGTCCCCATTAGGCAACATCACCCTTGTGCTGTAACGTTCTTCTACAGGGAGAGGGGAGGTTAGGAGGGGTGTAGCAAATTTCCCCTCTCAATAAATGGGTGGAATTGCAGAAATGAGAACGATTCCCTTCCAACGGTGGTTGTTGTTGTTCAGTCGTTCAGTCATTCAGTTGTGTCTGACTCTTCATGACCCCATGGACCAGAGCACGCCAGGCACCCCTGTCTTCCACTGCCTCCCGCAGTTTGGTCAGACTCATGTTGGTAGCCTCGAGAACACCGTCCAACCATCTCGTCTTCTGTCGTCCCATTCTCCTTGTGCCCTCAATCTTTCCCAGTATCAGGGTCTTTTCCAGGGAGTATTCTCTTCTCATGAGGTGGCCAAAGTATTGGAGCCTCAGCTTCAGGATCAGTCCTTCCAGTGAGCGCTTCCAACGGTACAATTCTATGATTCTCTGGTTTGCAAATGTGCCCAGAGTCCCAGAAAGGCCGGCAATTTTGAGGACCAGAATACAAAGTCCAAATAATATTATAAATCAGTTAAGCCTAATTTCCCCCATCCTAACAGCAGGCATCCTCCCTAGAACGGACTATCAAAAAGAACTGAGAAGCTGGTCCTGTGGGTCACAGAAATGCACTTATGAGATGCCGCAGCAGGGCCTGCCGTTTACTGTGAGAAGTGGCTGCAGGAAAGCCCAAGAAATCGGATCGTTCAGGGCAAACGTGATGGGGTGCCGAAGACCTCTGGCTGTTCAATATCACAGAGAGGTTTGGATTAGGGAGGTAATACATCACAGGATACACTCCCCAATAAAATTTTAAACACTCTCATTAACTAACAGAAGTCTATACACGGAAAACAGCTGTACAGCTGTTAAGGATTGTCTGCACTCATTTTGTGTCGTATGCAGGGCTCCGTCAGCAAACCAGGAGTGAGTGGGGAGGGGGGGAGGACAAAAGGGGGTGGGTGGGAGTTACTCGCAATGGAAAATTCACACCGGACTCCAGATCTTGGTCATTTCAACCACACAGATGTTAACCAAGTTTTCGAGTTGGCCTGCTCTGCGGGTTTCTTGCAAGACGGAATGGGTTGCAATATCTCCTTAACCCCAAACAAAAGTAAAAGCAGTTTGCTTGCAACAATAAAGAGAGAGAGAGAGAGAGAGAGAGAGAGGAATGAATGTATCCCTTTTCCATGAGTATGGTTAGTCTTCATACAGGACACCATGTTCTTTTCTTTATGTAGAAGGGATAAGGTTACGTTTTATTTGCAGAAAACTTTGCGGCAGCAAAGCCAATTCTTTAAAAAAAAAACACACACACACGACTGCAACTCAGGAATTCTCATCAATCAATATGCCACATCGGTACGGAATTCCATTTTTTGGGCCATATAGTAAGGGCCGTGTCTAACTAACTTTGACTCAGAGTACATCCATTGAAGTGAATGGACCCAAGTGAGCCGTGTTCATTAATTTCAGCTTGTCCAGCATTGGATACAACCTATAATCCCTTTTTAAAAAGGAAAAAAAAGAAAAGAAAAGAAATACTCTCTTTGCTACTCAAAATGAGAGGTCGTGTGTGCTATTTTTCTCAAGGTGAAATTCAGAATACATCATATATATATCCTTTGGGGCACTTTTTTATCCATCAAAAATAATAATAAATATTTGGGGCATATTTTATTTTATTTTAAGGAGGCGAAAGAGAAAAAAAAAATCACAAGTTCATAAAGCCCAGATTCCCTGGGCAGGATATATATATATATATATATATATATATATATATATATATATATAATTATTACGTCTTTTCTATTTACTTCCTACCTAGATAAGATCTTAATCGCAGCCCCCAAATTATCCACCGTGACATTTATCAACTCTAGTCATCTTTTCTTTAGCAAGCTCCGCCTGACCAGCCGGCATTTTATCCACCCCTTCCTTTCAATGGAAGTTAATTTCGACTACACGATTTATCTTGCTGGGCTAACAGTGCTGAGGCAGCCCACCTTTTCAAAGGGCTGGCCAGGGAGTGAATTATAGCCGAGTTGTCCGGTGATTGCGTTCCAGAGGGAAGGAGAATGAGAAGCCAGTGTGTCGTCCCGATGTGGCGCTGGGACCTTTTCAGCCCGAGAAGAAGAAAAGATTAAACCTCTGACCGCGGGGCTGACAGGCAAGTGTTATATCAGCAGACAAAGGCCCGAATACCTGAATAGAGCCGAGCTCCATGTCCTTCCAGATCAGGTGGTGTTTACAAGGCTAGCCACTGACCCTAACCTCCACCCTCTTCCCTCGCATTTACATGATATCAGTAGGGCAGCCTTTAGCCTCCTCAGAATCCGGGCCTGTCTGCGTCCCCTTCCCCATTAGCATAACTGAGAATTAGCAACGGGCAAAACATTAAAAAGGCCAGAAATCCATTTGCACGCCAAAAATATACGTGTGTGTGTGTATTAATATCCGTGTGTCTCTGTCCTGTCTGTACCCAGGGAGGCTCCTGTTTAGCTTTGCCATGAGGTTCATTCTGTATTGTTTAATTGTTAAATATAAAGATTTAAGGAGCCTTGCATGCACGGCCCACTCACTCCTACACATATTTGGCGCAAGCTCCAGTCACCGAGTGTTAGCCCAAGAGTACAGCTGGTGCCATCTGGGGTAGGATAATAAGATGCCTTCACAGAGGGCCTCCCAAGTTGCGTTTTCCACATTCTCCCTGCCTTCTCTCCCCCACCCCCCCAACCTGGTTCACACAACTGAGCAAGCCAGGAAGATGCTTCAACAGGACAAAGTTTTAGGGACGCTGGGCTTTGAGAAACACAAACCAGGAAGTGATTCACCAGGGAAGATGTGCTCTCAATATACGCCCCCTAACAAGAGTTGACCAGCACTTAAGCCCTTCCTCTGGACCTAGATCGGGGGGGGGGGGGAGAGACTTTGGCAGCTCAAGGACCATATGCCAGTGGTGAAAATGGTCAGAGCTAAAAGTTGGCAGAGAAATGAATGCAGGTTTACCTTTTTTCCAGCAGGCTAGCTTTTGCACACATACACCCACAAACCCGCACCCCTTCTGTATCCTCTATTCACATTACCAGAGTTCAAGGACACATTCCAACTGGGCAAGAAACACTCAAGGAGATTGTGAATTGGGGATAGGGAGGAAGAGTCTGGTGGGCCAGAAAGAGAGGTCTATGTGGGATATCCAGCCTCAGATAACCAACATGATTAAGTCTAATTCAGGCATAGGCAAACTCGGCCCTCCAGATGTTTTGGGACTACAATTCCCATCATCCCTGACCACTGGTCCTATTAGCTAGGGATCATGGGAGTTGTAGTCCCAAAACATCTGGAGGGCCGAGTTTGCCTATGCCTGGTCTAATTCATACATGAAGGGGTTAATACCATAGAGTAAGCTGTCCTGCCAGGCTTAGCGCACCTTGGGGAGGAACTAGGTCATGAAGCCTTTGTTCTCCAGTCTACCTGAGAAGCACAATGTGTGAGGTCTAAACAGGTTGCTCTAAGCTCAGACCGCATGACTCTTAACAAGCCTCTCTTAAGTTCCTATTCCAATAAATTAGGAACTTCCATCACTTCGTCACCATCATCATTTTATTTGGAACAGGGACTAATCAAATAGAGCTCTCCAATGAAATTGAACAGGAAAGCATCCCACTTATTTCACAGAGGCCGATGCCTAGTGGGTTAGACAGCATGTGGAGGTCACCTCCAAGCAGTGCCGGATTACCTATGGGCCCCACGACAATGGATAAAATAATAATAATGATATGATCTTGATATAAAATTGGTTTGTTAAAATTGTTGGTCGGTAAAATCAAGAGCATATTCGGAGACTATTTCTGAGGGCAGCAGCCATGGGGCCTCCGCAGGGCTTAGAATCATAGAATTGTAGAGTTGCAAGGGACCCAAGGGTCATCTAGTCCAACCCCCTGCAATGCAGGAATTGAATCCTGCACTGCCTCCAAGGCATCTTATATTAACGTAAGAATTGCCATATAAGTCCAGCATGCTGTCCTCACCATGGACAGCCAGATGCCTCTGCCATAAACAAGACCCAAACGCTGCAGTGCTCTCCCCACGTGGGGTTGCTAGCAAGGGGGAAATCGGAGGTAGCAAGGCTGCAATTGCACTCTGGTCCTGCTTGGGGGCTTCTCAAAGGCATCTAGCTGGCCACTGTTAGAAGAGAGTATTCCACTAAATGGACCTTAGGCCTGATCCTGCAAGCCGTTCTTATGCTCCCCTGCCCCCCATTTGTAGAACCAACAACCAACACATATGTTTCAATCAATTTTTTTTTAAAAAAAAATCCATTTTCTTCAATTGCATATTCATTCCCTCCTTCGTGAGGGGCAAAGCTGAGTTCACAACAGCTCTCTTGACAGATGTTTAAACGCTTTGCTTTTGCAAAGTTTCAAGAAGTCAAACATCTTTTAATAACCTTGTAAGTGGCCAGTGTTCTTTGTTCCCTGGGGGGAAAACTCTTCGTGAACCACAGACTATTAGTGCAGGGTCCCTGCCAGACAATTAGCCAAGGAGTGATTAAATGAGGAATACATATTTGGGTAGTGAACAGAGTGTATTATTTTTCTCTTTTCTTTCTCCCCCCGATTTATGTCATGCTAAATATATCTGTTGCTTGGCTTGCGTCCTGAAGATTTGGTTTCGCTAGGGATGAGCACTTCCCCCCCCCAAAGAAAAACTCTGACTGAGAAATATATCATACACATCCGCTCTTATTATCTTAGCTTGCGTTTTTTTAAAGAGAGAGAGAGTGCAAATAAATTAGGAAGGTGAAAGCACCAATCAGTTTTTTGTTTTTTTAAAAATAAAAGCGAAACAACTGTTTTAAAGTGAGTAGCTTCACTTGCTGAAGTTCTGGACAATTCTTTTTTTCTTTTCTTTTCTTAGAGGCAACCAGTGTGGTAAAGGCAGTGAAAGGACCGATCGCTTTTTTTAAAAGGTAAAACATTAAATGTTTTAAAACTAGAAGCTGTATCAGCTGAAACTTTGATTCCTATGGAAGTATTTAAAATATAGGAGTCCCTTCTTCCTGTGAGTCTGGCTACCCTACCCTTAACAACAACCTGTGCAGCTCTCACACACATCTGCCCTCATGGGAAAAACTTCATCTGCAAAGTGGAGATGAGCCAATATTCTGTTGTCATTTAAAAAAAAATCAACAACACACATTTATACTGTAGCCAACCTTCTTAACTGACGAGTGCAGCTGTGAGATGCAGGCATTAGCAAAGTCATAATGCTTATCCACATGCTGCTGCGATAGCCCACTAAGCTGTTGTTAAATGCAGAAGAACAGAATAGGCTGGTTTTCCTTGGGTTAGTTGGCAACCCTGCCCTACAGAGTACAGTGGTACCTCAGTTTAAGAACAGTCCGGTTTAAGAACGATTCTGTTTACAAACTCCCCAAAACCAGAAATAGTGTCCCGGTTAGAGAACATCACCTCAGTCTAATAACGGAATCCGAATGGTGGAAGGGCACCGGTGGCAGGAGGTCTCATTAGGGAAAGCGTGCCTCGATTTATGAATGGTTTTGGTTTAAGAACGGACTTCCGGAACAGATTAAGTTCATAAACCGAAGTACCACTGTATTGTAAACCACCGGGGGGAAGTAAAAGGTCTGGAAATTTATATTTGCTTTGCTTTTGGGGTTAGCGCTCAAAAGAGAAAGAGGTAATAATGGTTATGCGCTCTTCCTTTGTTGCTGTGCAACACAGAACCATAGAAATGTAGAGTTGGAATGGACCCCAAGGGTCATCTAGCCCAACCCCCTGCAATGCAGGAATCACAGCTAAAGAATTCCAGAGAGATGGCTATCCAAGCTCTGCTTCAAAACCTCCAATGAAGGAGAGTCCACATAAAACAGAATAAAAAATAATAATAATAAATTCCTTCCAGTAGCACCTCAGAGACCAAATAAGTTTGTTCTTGGTATGAGCTTTCATGTGCATGCACACTTCTTCAGATACACTGAAACGGAAGTCACCAGACCCTTAAATATAGTGAGGGAGTCTGGTCTGGTCTGGTGACTTCCATTTCAGTGTATCTGAAGAAGTGTGCATGCACATGAAAGCTCATACCAAGAACAAACTTAGATGGTCTCTAAGGTGCTACTGGAAGGAATTTTTATATTTTTATATTTTGTTTTGACTATGGCAGACCAAGACAGCTACCTACCTGTCACATAAAACAGAATACTTTTCTTATATAGCAACCATGAACAGCATGAACAGCCCCAGAGCCTGACAATTGCTGAACTCTGACCTGGCTCCAGGCTCCTCCCTCTGACCTAGATGGCTCCACCCCCAACAAGTACTCCCCCCCCCCTTTTTGAAAATCCTATCTACAAGTCTCTTGGGAAATTAAAAAAGAAATGACTACCCGACATATACTTCTCTCAGTTCTCCAAGAGAAGGGAACAGATGGGATGAGTAAAATCCTGATTTCACTAAAAACAGAGACCTCAAAACTGGGACCTGCTCTGGACTGAAAGTGTGTATGGGGGGAGTTAAATACAAAGCATCTTAGCACCTGAATGAATCAAAAACATTCTCTACCAATTCAAGCAGTAAGCATATTAGGAGGTCAGCAGCAGTAGCAGCAGCGCGGAAAGGACTGTTACATCCTTGTGGAGGCCTTTGTGCAGGGCCTTCGCTGTGATGAGCGGCCTAAACTTGACCAGATGATCAAAATGTCCAAGTGGAAGCAAAGGAACACAGGAAGCTTTCTCACACATCGGTCCATCTGACTTACATTGGGTAGCAGCAGCTCTATTGGGTTTTGCACACTCGCAGCCCTACCTGGAGACGCCTGGGGTTGGCTCTTGGAGCTTCTGCAGAGACCTTCTCTGTAGAGAGGACCCTTCCTTATGTGAGTAAGAGTAGTGTTTCTTCTTCCAAAGACTGGTGGGGGGCCAACACCAGGTAATATTTCTGACATGTCTATCCTATCCTTCCTCCAAGGCAGGGCAGGTGCAGTGGTGTAGAGGCAGTTGCTTCATGTGGTGGAAGCCCATGAAGGTGGCACTCCTTTGGGTGCCCCAGCTCCCCCACAGCCTCCTCCACCACCACTGCCTGAGAACCGGTGCCAGAATTGACACCAACTCCCACCAAGATCTCCCAAGGTTTCAGTGAGATCTGATCTCACCCAAAATTGGCGCTACAGCAGCAGCAGCAGCAGCCCAACATCAGAGGAAGGAGGTGCCATGGATGAGCAGAGTGGCAGAGCACAGCAGCACTTCCTGTTTGGGGCTGCCCATGAGTGAGGCTTTCCAGGGGTGGGAAAGCAGAGATTGGGCAAAGGCTTCTCCTTTGCCGAATCTTCATCTCCCCACCCCAAGCAAGGTGGCAAGGCTTCTCCTTGAAGGGAAGCCCTTGCAGAGCCTCATGTCCCCACCATCATGGTCTCTTAGTTCAAGCTGGCATAACCTTCCCAGAGACACCACATCATCCATATAAAGCTTTCCCCCTCCCCCTGCACTGGGTCAAAGAAGTGGTCTATCTCATCTAGTACAGTATCTTCTGACTGGCAGTAACTAAGTTGGAAGATACTGCTGGTCTTTCCAGCTCAGTAATGTCCACACTGACTGGCAGCAGTTCTCCAGGGTTTAAGGCAGAGAACAGCTTCAAGGGCCTATCTGGAGATGTCTGGAATTGAACCTGGGACCTGCTGCATGCAAGGCTCTACTAGCGATGGGCGAATCCCATTTCCCCGATCTTAAATTCTGTTCTCCACAGTTTTGCAGCAATTTGCCATTTTAAAATAGTCTTATGAAAACTTGCCGGCATTTCAGTGTGAATTTCTCCCAAGGACCACACGCAGTTTGGATTAATATGCACGTATTTTTTTTGCAAGGAATTTCCCCTAATGTAATGAATTTTTGTATGCTACTTTCACTAGCGAATGCCATTCTTATGGCCACCCCACCCCCCACCCCAATATATGTATTTTTGAACATGCTGCTTGATTGGAGAACAACCTCACAACATTTGGAGAAGTGTGGATTTCAAACAATGGTTGTGCTTTGCTTCCCATATCGGTTCAAAAAGTGTGAATTTGGTAGTTTCTCATTAAAATGCAAGGAAGTTGAATTCCTCTCCCTTCTCTATATCTCAGCCCCTTCTCCTATGAAATGCTGCACCAGTTCAGTTTACAGATGTTGGCAAATTGGTTAAATAAATTGGGGCTGCATCAGCTAAAATTCAGATAGTATTATCAAATGCATAAGAGCATTTCAGCATCTTCAGAGTCTCTCTCTCCAGATTTTTTATCACCTTCCTAAATTAGAGAAAGGTCTATCTAGCTCAGCATTTGGTTTCCAAAGCAGCCAATCAGATGCTGCTGGAAAATTCACCTGCACAAAGGATACAGGTATATAGGAAGCTGCCTTATACTGAATCAGTCTCACTGGTCCGTCTAGGTCAGTATTGCCTAGGCTCTCTGGGTTTTCAGGCAGGGAATGTATACCAACCCTACCTGGAGATGCTGGGGATTGAACCTGGGACCTTCAGCATGCAAGTCTCTAACAATGAGCTACATCCCTTTCCCCAAACGGCTCTCCCTTGATTGTCCAAATATTCAGAGGTTAACTGCCTCTATAGCACCGGTAGGCATGCAGCCCCTGGCCTCATTGCGAAAGTCCTCTGCATGTAGAGAGACAGGAGAAGTTTCCATTGGTTTTTAATGCCAACCTTCCTAACCTGCAGTTTCCAATACAAGAAGCAAAACAAAATGCAGCTGTCCCCTGAATTTTGCAATGTGGTTCCCCAGCCAAACAATGCTTGCATACAAGATAAGCACACATTAAGAATGCATTCATTGGTGAAAACAACAATCCAAAAAGGCATGTTCTACAAAGCAAAAATGTGTGCAAAGGTGGGTAGGAGTAGGCAAAATTGCAAATCTGAAAACAGGCATATTCGGATAAATCTTCACCTGATTGATGGCAAATTTCGTGGGGCCTTTTTAATGCGAACTCATGCAGAAACATGGAGAACTGGAGTTCAAGTTGGAAAATTGAGGAACAAGGAGAAATGGACAAACCTTTCAATCCCTACCTGCTATCATTCAGTTCAGACATCTGGCACAAGTGACCTGCCCTCTGCTTACATATCAACTGGATGGGAAGAAAGAAGGGGGGAGAAAAGTTGCCTTCCCCCTGCTCCCCCCTAGCTTTTTCCCTATCCAGAGCCAGCATGCTGCCCTCAAGCAACGAAAAGCTTCCCCCTTTGTTGTACATGCTGGTTCCCTTTTGCTATTGCAATAGTGCTGTGAATTTTGTTTTTTAGTTATGTTTATAAGGTGGTTTACATGCTTCTCTCCCCCCACATTTTACTCTCACAACGACCCTGTGAGGTAGGCTAGGGTAGGAGACTGGCCTAAAGGTCACCCAGTGAGCTTTGTGGATGAGTAGGGATTTGAAAACTAACCTCCCAGGTCCAAGTCAAGTATACTAACCACCACAGCAGATGCAGGAAACCTTTGGCCCTCCAGCTGTTGTTGAACTCCAACATTGCTGTCCATTGGCTGTGCTTGCTAATATGGGTTGGTTCTGCAACATCTGGAGGGCCAAAAACCTCCCTGTGACTGCGCAACCTTCTTAACCTTTTAAGAAGTCAACGAAGTTAATGGTCATTTTGGCTCAGGCCAGTCACCTGATTAAAGAAATCTCAGTTGATTAAGTGTGTGGATTTTAGTTGATTAATTGGTTGGTTAAACAAGCACACAGTAAAAAACAACAATGGCACCAAAGCAAGACAACATGCTGTCTTTGCTTTTAGATGATGTACCTGGGTGTAATGGCAGCCTTGAGCAAGTCAAACCCCTGGCCATTCACGTAGATGGGTCTACTCCTAGTATAACTATCATTGGCCACAACCCATCACTCTGAAACAGACTTGACTTCTCTCGAGCCAAGTTTTCTTGCCTGCCCCCTCCAAAAACCCTGACAGTTTTGCATCCTACCGGGATTCAAAAATGAAGAAGAAGTGGAAGGAAATGTCAAGTGTAATTACGAAACACCATCCATCTTGGGCAAATCAACCTTTTTATTGTTATGAATATTATTTCAGGGCTCTCCCCCCCCCCCCCGCTCCAAAAAAAGCGATGTGCATATTCCCCCTCTCCCCATGTCACCCCATTCAAGGCTCCCCCACCCTGCTAATAAGGAGCTGTGGCTGGTTAAGCAGCTAATTAGCATGCCGTTTGTTAGACGAGTTAAGAATGTCATTAGAGAGAGTAGGCAGAGCCCGCCTGAGGAATGCAATGTGAGGGGTTACCATAGGGATCTTTTTGTGGTCTATTCATTCGGAGGGTTAGTCTAATCACTATCATAAGGCAAGGATTGCTTGGATATAAACTTCAGGTTAACATCTGATTAGATCACCGGGGAACAAAGCAGCTCAAAAGCAGTTTGTTTGTTAATCCTTTGGGGGTCCAACTCAAATTCTCTAACTTGAGTAAAGAGCTTTGGATCTAGATTTGGTGATGGGGTTTTCCTCCTCCTCCTCCTCCTCCGAGTTTGAAGTTGAAAGGGAAGTTTAAGATGACAGTCACAAGTGTGGATTCAGCAGGGATCCTCTACCCACATCCCCAGCAATAAGTGTCACCGAACTTGCTTCCAAGCAGACACACACAGGGTTGCTCTGTTAAGACACACCATGGAAGAGAGAACAATTAGAAGCCAAAAAAAAAAAGTTAAAAGGTGCCTCCATATTGGAAAGCAGCATAACCCTGGAAAGAAGTTGCCTAGGGGACAAACCGATGGGACAGTTGATCTACCTTGTTTATCTACCTGGGGTCTATGCCACCTTTCTTCCAAGGAGCTCAAGGTAGCATACATGGTATTTCCCTTCCCTTTTTTATCTACACAACAACCCTGTGAGGTAGGCTAGGCTAAGAGACGGTGACTGGCTCAAGGTCACCAAGTTAGTGGGGATTTGAACCCTGGTCTCCCAGGTCCTGTTCCAACACCCTAACCACTACACCACATATGCTGTTCTGAACGTTTCCCAAAGGTACCTACCTGTCTTTCCTTTGGAAATAGGATGCTATGCTACAAGGGTGGGGAACTACCATGCCCCCATCAGCCCACGGGCCAAAACACTGGCCCACCAGAGGTTCCAATTTGGCCAGGGAGACTATTTTTCCCAAACCACACTCACCTGTCTATCAGTAGATGTCAGCTGATGGAAGAGTTCAGTCCTGCTCAGGCTCAGCCATACGAGTTCCCTGTGCCTACACAAAGCAGGATTGAACCCTCCACCCATCAGCTGATGGGGTGGAGTACTGAAGCTTGCTTGGTGCAGCGGTTTCCCTTCCACACAGGCCAACGCTGAGAGGTGGGTGGGACAACCTGCCTGCCAATCACCTGGCACTATTGTGGCATCAGCTGATAATGGATCTGATGCTGAAGTTGGCTGATGGAGGATCTAAGGATATGGCCCAAGGGGAAAAGAGATTCCCTACCCTCTGCTATACTAGATAAACTCCATGATGTTGGGAAAGCAGGAATAGTTGGATGGCATCAGATAGCACTGGCAGCAGGAGCATGAATTTCACACACACACACACACACACACACACACACACACACGGATTTCACCAGAATTTTCTCTCCCCTTTGGTCATTTCTGAAGTGCTTCTCAGAATGCATGGAAAGAACAGCAAGGTTGGGCAGAATAGCCCCATTCAAGAGTGGTCAGCAACTAATCCTTAAATTTGCTACTATGTCACCCCCCCAAAAAAAAACCCCAAATAAGTGCAATTCTCCCCTCTCCAGAGATAAGTATCAAGGAATGGGGAGTTCTCCCTGATAAACGGAGCCTTGCTCTGTGACTAGGCAGGTGAAAAGAACTCAGGTGTGCAGCCACACACTCCAGGTTAATTAATCTGGAATGATTTTAGCATGGCACCATTTCTACCATTGCAAATGTGAATTTAAACTTCCCAGACCTGGTCATAAGCAAACAGCAATAGACTGGCACCTGTGTGTTTGTTCTACAATTAATTCTTCGGGGAAACAAAGAACAGAATATTCTGTAGGGCAGAAACTTACCTTTCCAAGGACTGGCTATAAGTGGTGTTCCTCTTTGCCCTTTTTTCCAGCAACTATCTCTGCTAAAGTACATCTCCCTGATAAGCAGAGTTTGCCAACCTTTAAAGGAGCACTTTGATCCGGCAACTATTAGCAGGTGATAACAATTTAGCTTCATACCATGAAAAGTTGCACCTGCTAATGTCTGCATGCCAAATCTCTGTTAAAAGGGCAGGAGACCTGTCTGTTCCGGGCCTCCGTTCCAGCTTGTTGACAACCCTATTGTTAAGAATCCTCAGAAACTGCTTCTATCCATCTCATTTGATCCCAGACTGTCCCACTTTTCCTTAGGACATCTCTATTTTCATCGGGGAAATGTTGGAGGGTATGGAGTTATGTGACCCCCTGAGCTAAGGAGATAAAGTAACTACACAACCTTTAGAAGACATCTGAGGGCAGCCCTGTGTAGGGAAGTCTGAAAATGTTTAATGTTTAATTATGTTTTTATATATGTTGGAAGCCGCCAAGAGTGGTTAGAGCAACCCAGTCAGATGGGTGGGGTATAAACAGACAGACAGACAGACAGACAGACAGACGCATAAGGAGTAGGGCACCCCTATTTTCATCCGAGAAATGTTGGAGGGTATGCCCTTCTGAACCAAAGTTAGATGTTTTTAGATGCCAAGCCATTGCTGAAGTGTCCACTCTCTATTTGCAAGGGAAGAGGTTGGGGACCTCACAAGCAGCCACCTCCTAGGCTCTGCCCATGTGACTTCCTCAGCTCTGACCAGGTTCCCCACCAGATCCAGGTACCAACAGTTTTCCCTGGTCGATAAGCTTCCACTAATCCACCAGTCACAGGAATCACACCCCCAGAAAGCACTTTACACGAGACCTGTGTTTGCCTTCTTGACAAAGGTGTTTCCACAGCAGCCACTGAGGCACAACTCTTGTCCCTGTTTTGAATTGCATCAACTTTAGCCACCTTTCCCCCTCCCCACAAGCCATTTAAACATCAACATCATGTTGCCACCTTGTCCGACATCACCAAGGGATGCTACTGCTCTTAAAAGATGTTCATTAAATCACCCTGAATAATTTTCTCACAGTTCTTGGAGCTGCCTACCAAAAAATTTGACAGTGGCATTTGCTTGTTACCCCCTTTTTTAAAAAAAGAGAGAGGGAGGGAAAGAGAGGGAGAGAAGGAGTGCAATAAAATACACCAATCACAAAGCATTTTGTGCCCCGCACCATGCTGTTCACTACAGACGCAGCAGGTCAGAGACTCGGTGGGAATTAACAGTTCATTGAGGACCAAATGATTTTAATGTTATCAACACATCTTTCCTTCTGGCATAGGAGTGCACGACTTATGAGGAGAGAGAGGCAATTTGTTTGGTGAATTTCATCCTTTGTTATTGAAAGCTGCTGCATTTTGATGTATAAAGACTCTTGCCATTAAGCCGCAGGACATAAACGTCCCGTGGGCTTGCCAGGTTGTTTGCTTCTTCTTTGATTTTTAAATAAAATTGACTTTAAAAGTAGCGTGGCATGGTGTTTTTTTTTTTTTAGTGTTTTCCTGTTCCTCTTCCAAGATATTTCAAATTTTTAACCCAAAAGCAAGCCTCGCCCAGCTGCTTGGAATGGGAAAAGAATAGAAAGGAACTACCTTATTATTTCAAGTTGAGGGAAGAAAGTTTTCCAGTCAGTCTGAAACGTAGGATGATTTACGGGTAATATATATAAAATCTAACGCCACCTGCACTTCATATGTGCACACACAATACATTTAAAGCACATTTAAAGTGCACCCACACACACACAAACAAAAAAAAGAATCCTGGGAGCTGTAGTTTGTGAAGGGTGCTGGGAATTGTGGCTCTGTGAGGGATAAACTGCCGTTCGCAACATATAGTGGTTTATTTGAAAGCCAACGTGTGTTTTCTCAGAGGAGTTAACAACATATTTCCAGCGCAATCCTATACATTCCCAATGAAAAGCAAGTCTGGTTGAGTTCATTTCAAGTGAACAACTGCAGCCATGAATATTGCTTATATTTTTTTACCAGGGTGTGTGTGAGGGGTTGAGTCCTAAGAATACAGTGGTAACTCAACTTACGAATTACTCGACATACGAATTTTTCGACTTACGGATGAAAAAAGTGCCCGCACGCCTACAGTTTTTTTGACATCCGAAGGACATCCATTGGTGGTTTTAGATGGGGTTTACTCGACTTATGAATTTTAGATGCGGTTTACTCGACTTACGAATTTTCCCGAATTTTTCGTTTCCAATGCATTCCTATGGGGAAATCGCTTTTTTCGACTTACGAATTTTTCGACCTACGAATGTGCATTTGGAACGGATTAAATTCGTAAGTCGAGGTACCACTGTATAAGAAAAGCCTGCCGGATCAGGCCAAAGGCCGGTGCTAGTCTAGCATCCTGTTCTCAGATGCATTGCTGCCTCTGAAAATTTGCACAGTCCTCTTTTAAAACCATCCAAGTTGGTGGCCATCACTGTCTCTTGTACAAGTGAGTTCCACACTTCAACTATGTGCTGCATTAAGAAGACTTTTTCTATCTGCCCTCAGTCTTCCAACATCCAGTTTCCCTGGGTGCATTCTAGTGTTACGAGAGGCGGATAAAAAAATTTCTCTGTCCACACTCTCCATTCATGCAATGTATCGTTTTACAAACTTACGGTAAATCATGTCACCTCTTACTTGCCTTTTAGTCAGTTCTGTGTGAGCCCACAACCTGCTAGGGCTAAGTTTGGTGTTGACTTAATGCATGTTTTTCTATTGACTTCCACCCTAAAGATGAGGCACTGGTGACTTTAATGCAAATCTTGCCAATTCATTTCCCAAAACGATATTCAGCCCGGAAGCCAGCTGTCCTTCAAATTCTGCACTTTCAAGGATTTAGTGATGCCGTTCGCCGACAAAATAATGTGTACAAAAAAATGTCTTTATTGGGGGACAGTGAGCATAAAATGTGCGTGATAGTGGAATTAATGTAGTAAAATGCAATGTATTAGGAGAAATTGCTGGAATATATGTGTGCATCAGGCAAAATCGCATGCAATGATTGACTCAATGTGCAGTAAAATGATGGCAAATTCTCATGAGATCTTTTTTAATATATATATATATATATATATATATCAGAAAGTGATGCAGAAATTTGGAGAAATGGACTTAAAGAGTGGGGAAAAATGAGAAAATCTGAAATGGACAGACTCATCCATCCATGAGCAGGTGTAAGAAATACGGCCTTAAATGAGGGGATGACGATGACAGAGAAACCTCTTTCTAGACAGTTTCCACTGAAACATCAAATTGGTGACCTCCAGATGTTGCTGAACTACATATCCCATCAGTGCCATCAAGCAGGGGGCAGGGAAGATGGGACGTGCTCCAGCATCATCTCTAGGGCTTCACATTGGCAATCCTTGCAGAGGGGGAATGAATTGGGGTGGAGAGAACCAATGTATTCTTTAATGGGCTATTTTTTTCCTGCCAGCTCTTTTCAGTCTATTTCCAGATAATTAAACCAAGCTGCTAAACAGGTGTAAGCACACTTGTTAAAAACAATGGTTTGGGTTGCTAAAAGGGAGAGACCTTTACAAAGGCTGATCTTGGGGGGGGGGGGAGATCCTTAAACCCCAACGACAAAGGGGTCCCCTCCTACAGGATGTAAAGAATCCCATTTCACCCTTCGGAAAATCTACCAAGTCCTAAAAAACAGAGTCCTCTTAATCCAATACACTGGAGCCCTAGGAAAAGTATAACCAGCAGGTTTCCTATTGCTAACACCCCCAAGGTGTGTCCTTGCCTAAACAATCCCTTCCGTACCATTTTCCGCATGGTGTATAGCAAAGGCT
The DNA here is from genome assembly GCF_009819535.1 of Lacerta agilis. Taxonomy (NCBI): domain Eukaryota; kingdom Metazoa; phylum Chordata; class Lepidosauria; order Squamata; family Lacertidae; genus Lacerta; species Lacerta agilis. The sequence goes on along the minus strand of NC_046319.1, from coordinate 19,239,214 downwards.
GCATAGAAAGCTCTCTGTGCCTTAAACAGAATTTGCAGATGCACCACTGTTCAAAAACTCTTCAAAAAACTCAGCCTGTTCATTGGGAATTTCCCCACAAAAAAGCCCACATTCAGTGCCGTAGAGAAACTTATATTGAACACTAACCTGAATGTCAATTAGCAAACTCTTGCAAGGAATAGACCTTTAAATATAAAATAACAATGATTCCCAGTGACCTATTTATTGAGTATTTCTCCTTATTTGTTGACAAAGAGGATGGATTATGTCCAGTCCATATTCAGCATTTATTCTGAGTTGTTTGCTAGCCGTGGGCAGTTCTTATACAATAAACTTCCTCATTTTCTTGCAAGACATTTGTTTGTTTTCCCACTAATCATCTGATCATCCGGCACGTTTCAATGCATTTCGCTGTTACTTTCCTAACTACAAAAAGACAGTCTCTTTCTTTTTTAAGTGGACACAGCACTTTAATGCACGTTGATTGCCCCAAACCAAAAATGTCCAGGATGCACTTCAATTGCTCCTACAAAACCCAGGGGTGTGGACTGTAGCCTGGGGTGGCATGTTCCATTTCACTGTTTGAGGTGAAACAGGAAGTGCTGTTCCCCACACCTCCTCCGCTGAAGCATCCCTTACCTAGATGACGCAGGTTCCCAAGAGATCTCTCTGGAAATTAGTATCAATGCTGGTGCCAGAGGCAGTGGGGGGAGTTTGGAGCCCATGGAGGCACCACCCATGGGGGTTTCTGCCACCCAAGGTAGCTGATTCACACTTCCTCATTGGAGGACTGGCCCTTGAGTGCAGTGGATGGATTGTGGAATGGGACATCTTAAGCAGGCATCTTAAGGAAGCTTCATTAGACCTAGTTCCCTACCAGCAAACTGCAGAATAAGGGACCCAGATGAGATCAGCAAGTTGAGGGGGTGCTCTTTGCTGTGAGAAATTTTGGGGTGACATGGGAGCTGGTTTAGGTCCTGGGGGCAACAGCCAGGAGGTTGAGAGGTTACTGAGCCCTTTGAGATGAAGGGGTTACCATCAGTACTCCAGCACAGTGCAGATATCAGTATTCATTTATTAGTATTGCACCTATTTGCATTTGTGTTTGGGTGTTTGTTTTTTTTAATTGCTGGACATCACTCAGATATATTTCATGCATTAAGTAGTATAGAAATGGTCTTAAATAAAAAATGATGTGAGCCCCTTGCTGACCAATGGGGCACAGTGGCCTTCAGTTCGTGTGCATAGCCACTGTGCCCCACAGTGTGGATATCTGTAAAGTAGAATTTGGTGAGGGATGTTGCCTTTGTATAATTCTCAGTTCAGAATAAAAAGACAGGGGGACATAGGGTTGCAGCCAGCCAAGTTATACTTGAAGTTGACCCATGGGCCAGGCAGAGAAGCCAAAATGGTTGGATTTGGCCCCCAGGCCTGAGGTTATCCACTACTGTGGTAATGGAATTAATCATTTTAAGAAGGTTTTCCAAGCAGAAGAGCTCCACTGATGGCCATATTGTGACTAGCTAGCATGGTAGCAGTGTTTGCTTTCTCATCCCCACAGACACATGCAAAAGACTTGTAGTGTAGCTATTACTTTGGGTTAAGACTCAGCCCCTCTGCATATGTTATTTTCCTGTACCCTCTGCCACAATGCTGTCACCTGGGCCCACCACCCTCCATGCCTTGGAGGGTAAACAATTGAAGAAATTAATGGAAGGGAAGACTTTCAGTGCCTACTGGCCACAATGGCTATCTTCTCCCTCCTCTTTAAGAGGCAATATACTTCTGAATATCAGTTGCTGGGAGCTGCAAGTGGGGAGGCAGTGGTGGACACCAGCTTGGATGGGTAAGAGGACTAGACACAGTCATGGAGGGGAAGGCTATCAATGGCTTCTATCCATGATGGCTATACTCTGCCTGCACAGTTGGGACGCAGCAATGCTTCCGGGGGGGGGGGGACAGTTGCTGGAAATCACAGGAAGAGAGAGGGCTCTCGTGTTTGAATCATGCTTGCTGGTTTCCAACAGGCATCTGGTTGGCCACTGAGAGAACGGGATGCTGGATTAGATGGGCCACTGGCCTGATGCGGGAGGTTCTTCTGATGTTCTTATGAGAGTTGCTGTTGCACTCTAGTCCTGCTTGTGCAGTTCCCCCTGGCATCCGCTTGGCTACTCTGAGTTGCAAGATGCTGGACTGGATAGATATTTGGTCTAACCCAACAGGCTTTCCTTAATTTAGTGACTGCATTTATATCCCATTTCATTTATGCCTTCAGTTACCTGAATTGACCTGCGTAGACCTGTAAGATCACTTAAGTCATTTGGGGTATTTTATTTTATTTTTTTTACTTGGGGCTCCACACTCTACAGAGCAGAGCAGGGCAGTGACCCCAAAACAGGCATTTTTTCATTTTTATTTCTATTTTTGCTATTTTTAAAGATCAAAGAGAATACTCCCCCTTCCAATTGTTCTGAAACTACATAGAAAGAAAGAGGAAGCACTTTAGAAAGCCGGGGGAAATAAGTAGGAAATGAACAGGAATTCTAATGGGATGGAAGAATGGGGAGCTAAAGAGGATTTGAGGACTGCCAAAAATGAGGTCAAGGGCCCATGGGCATGTGTGTGTGTGTGTGTGTGTGTGTGTGTGCGCACACACACACACACACACACACACACACACACGCACCTGGTCAGCACCCATTGACTCCTGGCCTAAATGAGTAGCAACAGAAATATCTAGCAAAAATAATAATTAAGGCACGGGTCACCTCCACACCATCCATTTAAAGTGCATTGCTTCCCCCTAAAGAATCCTGGGAACTGTGGTTTATTCCTCACATAGCTGCAATTCCCATGTGCAATCTAGAACCCCACTCATGCTCCTCTCATGAAGGCAGATGAATGGCGATAGGTGCCTGAAGCAGAGCTCGCATCATTGGGGAATGGCCATAGCTCAGCAGCAGCGCTCTTGTTTTGCAGGCAGGCGGTCCAAGGTTCAATCGTTGGCATTGCCATGTAGGGCTGGGAATTGCCTCCTACCTGAAACACAGGCGAGCTGCTGGCAGCCACTGTAGGCAATGCTGAACCAGATGGACCAATGGCTGGATTCAGTATAGGGTAGCTTCCTATGCAGTGGATGCTGCTGCAACCACCATACACACAGGCACACACTGGCCCTTTTCTGTCCTCCTTCCGATCCATGCCAAAGGCACATGCAGAGACTACCATGCTGGCATCTAGAAGGACTCCTCGTCCCTTCCTCTCCCCCACCCCGACATTCTTATTTGTGAAGGTGCCCAAGACAGGAGCTCACTTAAAAAAATGTTCCCTTACGCTTGTGGCGTAACAGCCCATTCAAGACAGATAAGCCCCTTTAGAAATGAAGGGGAATTTAATTCAGTGTTTGAGTGACAGTAGGAAGATTTATCCGCTGGCTAGACAATACGGCCTTTGCAGCTTTAATCTTGCCCAGACAATGGGCTGTTTCTCGGGCCTCATCTTGTGCTTTTCCCACGATGGTCGGTGATTAAGCGGCTACTTCATTGGATGGAAGCCACTATCTCTCATTTAAGAGTGTTTGCGGCTCTGTCAAGGCCTACAGAGGGAGGGCAGGAGGTGGGAGGAAGAGGAGAAGAAAGAGGGAAGAAGAGGGGGAGATTCAAACCCATCTAAGAGAGACTTCCAAGAACCCAACTTGGTCTTGACCTGTAGAAGGTGGGTCATACTGAGGACGTTATATGCTTTCTATCTACGGCAGAAGTGGAAGACCCTTTTCAGCCTGCATAAGGCTGAACATTCCCATGTCTTATGGAAAGAGTCATAGCTCAGTGGCAGAGCATCTGCTTTGCATGAAGAAGGTTCCAGGTTCAATCCCCAGCATCTCCAGGTATGGCTGAGAGATACCTCTACCTGAACCCCATGGACTGCTGCTCCTGGTCAGTGTAGACAGAGAGGGCTGGTTCATTAGAGCAAGTGGGGCACTGCCCCACCAACTTCAGTCTGCCCTCAATCAGTCCCCTGCCTACTTACTTACTTACTTAAAACAAGTCCAGGGGGTGTCCCTACCTGTCAGCTTCCTCCGCCTTAGTATCAGTGTTGCCATTGCATAACTCAACAGGGAAAAGGATGGGACAAAACTAGAATTAATTGGCTCTGCCTGTCATTGGCTGCAGCTCTTCCTATCATTGGCTCTGGCGCCACCTACTGTTGGGCTCCTTGCCTTCCACCCCACCAGCCGCCACTGAGTGTAGACAATACAGTGACATGGAACAATGGTCTGACTCAGCATAAGACAGATTCCTGTATTCCAACTCCCTTCTGGACAATGTTCCAAGAGCTATCTGCCGGGGTGGCAAAAGTGGGTGGAGCAAAATTTAACCTGTGCAATGCTATACAAAGTATCTACACACACACACCCCTCTGTATTCCAACCAGGCAAGCAAGTGATATGACCAGAGTTCAAGAATGCATTCAAACTGGACAAAAAAACCCCCAATGTTTAAAGTTCAAATGAGGCTGGTGAAGGGTGTGGCCTTTTCAAGGGTGAGGTGTGGGGGTCTTGATCCCCGGACCTGAGGTTCCCTACTCTTCATATGTGGTGCACCGTATATATTGAGTCCTGGGCTGTCCTGATGGGCAGATGCCACAGCCATAGCTAATCCATATTACACTTATGGAAGGCACCAAGTTAGTTCATCATTCATCCCTTCTGACATCTCAGTGTGTGTAATGAACAGCTGTTGGACCACACTGAAATTTAGTGTCCCCATGGTTGCTCAAGTTATGCCAAAAAAGAAAGGGGGCGGAATCTGCTAGTTACTATCACCTAGTGTCACATGACAACACTCCAGTTTTCTCTTCCATTACCAGTTGAATGTGCTGTGCTGTGTTAGGCTGCAGGCATGGGCCAGTTCTGCACGTGTCTGCAATGGTGTCTTGCCTGCTGATCTCACAAAGCCCCTGAACAACCATACCATCAGATTATGGGTTTCACCCAACTAAATCCAAACCAGAGTAGACCTATTGAAACCGATGGACCTACATTAGACATGTGCATACATATCAGTGGGCTGCAACTCTGTTCTAAAACCTGTCAGCTCTACTATATTATATCTGAAAGTCACATGGAAACCCTGCAGGGCAGCTGACCCCTATCACCAGGAAGGAAGCAGAACTAGGAAGGGCAGATGCTATGTAGAACAGGGATGGGGAACCTGGGGCCCTCTGTGTGTTAGAATCCTAGAATCGTAGAATCGTAGGGTTGGAAGGGACCCCCAAGGGTCATCTAGTCCAACCCACTGCAATGCAGGAATCTCAGCTAAAGCATCCCTGACAGATGGCCGTCCAACATCTGCTTAAAAACCTCCAAGGGAGGAGAGTCCATAACCTCCTGAGGGAGACCGTTCCACTCTCAAACAGCTCTTACTGGCAGAATGTGTTTCCTGGTGTTTGCTCGGAATCTCTTTTCTTCTAACTCCTATTAGCCTCAGCTAGGACAGCCAATATCAGGGATGATGGGGGCTGTAGTCTAGCAACATCTGGAGGCAGGTCTCTCTCACCTTGATACACTGTTGAACTTCCTGTTCAGCATTTGTCCAGCGCGAAACAAGGGTTTGCCTTTGTCTGCATGATGTGTGGAACCTGGTCCACAGTGTCACAAACTTCCTTAAAAGAGAAATCCTGTTAGGTTTTCACAGTCGAGGGAAAAGAAGGGAGGGGGGGGAACTACCTGTCACACACAATCCAAATCAACCTCCGTTTTGCAAAATGCCAAACACAGCTTAAAGGATTTGAGGTTACCCCGCCCCCAACTGCCCAAACCACACCCACTTCTGTGTTGTTATTCTGAAGAGAAGAGGGGAACCTGTCAGCAATTGACAAAAGGCTGGATGAGATTATTTGTGTTTCTTTTCTCCTTCCAGGGGTATCTTTCCCTTAATTCCTGAAACTAGATGCATGGATTATCCTGAACTCTTAAGCGATATCATTTTCCTCTTTCTACCAGAATACCACAGTCAATGCTGAACAGGTGGAAAGCCACAAACTCAACAGCACCAATGTGGGGCACCTCTCTCCGATTTTATTTTACACCCTAGCAAATCACAGGATATAAGATTCCAGAGGATGCTTTGAAAGCTCCTTTGGACTTGGTTGAAGGGGTGTGCAGAAAGAATTGATGGCGAGGTGGTTATCAATGAATTCACAGCTACAATTATCGCAGTAGCTCCATGTGGGGAAATAAAAAACCCTGTCCCCCCCCACCCCCCCTCCATCTGATTGTATTTTATTCAGGATATGGGATTCAGCTATGAATGGCAAGATCACATATTATAGAAGTACACACAAAAACTAAACAAAACCTAATTCAGGGGGAAATAATCAACCTTTGTAATGTAAGGAAGCAATTACTCTACATCTTCCTATATACATAAAAATGTAATGCTGTCATCAGGGGTGTCAACTTGAATAAAATATTGGGGGGCCAGGTAAGCCCCACCCCACATAGTTGATCACATGATGTTGTGCACGTACACCATTTGAATGGGAATGCCCATCAACCTGGGGGCAACCCCCTCATATTTTATTGGGAGAGCCAAATACCCCTTGGCTCCTAGGAGTTGGCTCCTATGGATGTTTATACAGTATTGTTTATATTTTGAATTAGATATATATCAGGACACCAAAATCTTTTAAGTGCTTAGGACCTCTAAAGGCAGGCATCCCCAACCTTCGGCCCTCCAGATGTTTTGGACTACAGTTCCCATCATCCCTGACCACTGGTCCTGTTAGCTAGGGATCAGGGGAGTTGTAGGCCAAAACATCTGGAGGGCCGCAGGTTGGGGATGCCTGTCTAAAGGCCTTAATCTGGCCCTGGCTGGTTCATCGAGGCAAAGGGGGCACTGCCCCATCAGCCTCAGCCTGATCTTGGCCATCCCTTGGTCTACCTACCTGCTAACTTACAACAAGTCCGATGGGTGACACCTGCTGTCAGCTTCTTCCTTTTAGATCTCAGGGTTGTTTTTGGAGAACTCAACAGGGAGGAGTTGGGGTTCCTAACTCTACCAGCCCCAGAGAGCACCAGCTACCGCTGCATTTATCTCAGACAGAAAGTGATGAATTATATAAAATGAATATAAGGCTATTTGGCCACTTGGCTAACCTTAAGTAGATCGATAAATTACATTTTTGTGGATTAAATTAATGGGTGTATTTAATTTTAAAAAACCCTGCAGATTGGGTTCCTTGTTTAGAATTTGAGCAAAAGCAATTCACTTTCCACATTGGGTCTTTACATGTAAAATGGGAAGAGGCGCTTACCCTGAAGGGCCGCAGGGAAGTTCAACACAATACATGACACAAGAAAGAGTAATGAAGAGGTGTCTGCCATGACACAAATATATAGTGTTGTAGCCAATGAAGTCCTATTTAAATTCATGAACTTAAGGTATTCAAGTATGTTCATTTCAATGGGTCTTCTCTGAATAGGAATATTGCTGGATACAACCCAATGGTTTTTTATTATTGTACGAAAGATCTGGTCAAGCCACCAATTTCATACAGAGCCACTGAAAGGAACAAGGAGGAACCAATCCATCCCATTTTGGGAACTATCAATCAACTTTTGGCTGTCCTCTTTCAACCTGAGCATTCTCCTCCAGCATTCCAACTTCAACAACAACAACAACAACAACAACAACAACAACAACATTTTTCCAGAAAAAAATACTCAAAGTGCTTCCAAAAAACATTAAAACGGAAGTACAAAAACAGGAATAAAACAACCAAAAACACACCAGACATGTTTATCCAAAAAGGCAAATCCCACTTAACTCAACACCCTACTGGAATTTAAGCAGGAAATGAAGATTATTTTGTTTTAGATTCTAAAGTTTACTGTTCAGTCCTAGTTCTTTTTCCCGGTGGACTGGAATGTTCCTGGTCATCTTACTAAATTATTCTAAGTGCAATAAGACACTGGCAATGTATGTTTTATTTAATTTATTGCAAACACTGCCCGCACCAAAATACCCAAGGTGGAAGGAGAGTACTCTGAGGTGATAGTGCTGGAACCTCCAATAGGGATAAATTTGGTTTGGTTCATTGTTTGCTGCGAAATTCCCTAATCCACACCTCCCGATGCAATACATGAACCGAAACACCACTACCTTTTGAAATTCACCATTCTCTGAATTTTGCAAGTAAAGAAAGCATACAAAGTTCTCCATCAAAATGCCTATATGATTGAAAATGACATACGGGAATACTTATTATTAGGATAAATTGCTTACAGATATGCATCCATTAGTCGAAATGGTATACAAAGGAGTGTGGGTGGGTGGGTTTAAAATACGAAATATATATATATATATTTAAAATACTACATGTGCACTTAAAATGCCCCGTTGAGTTTTCATCAGGGCATTAAAATAAATAACTAAATGACAAAGCGGTGCAGAAATGAAGATGTAAGGGTGGGAATAAAACAAAAATGGGACTGGCCATTCCGTCCCAACTCAAGTGAGATTTCAAAGCAGCTCTTAATAAATGTGCATGGGTCAGGAATAAGGTTTTCTGAAACTGATTCCATGTTCTGTAAATAGGATTGGCAGACAAGGCTCATCCTAAAGAGAGGCAGCTGTCTCAGGCAATGCCTGATGGGAGTGGCTGCAGCCACCCTCTCTGACATTTCTCCAGAGCTCCACCACCTGATCCCATTGATATCATCTTTTAGATCCAGACCCTCAAGCAGCAGCAGTGAAGTTTCCTAGTTGCTGGCCTGCTCAATCTCCTTTTCCCAATGCATCTACATTGTTTAAAAGACCAGTGCAGCCTTAACAGTGGCTCTCCAGGATTTCAGATGGGAATCCCTCCCAGTCGTACCTGGAGGTGCTGGGGATTGAACCTGGGATGTTCTGCATGCCAGGCAGAAGCTCTTGCCCTGAGCCACAGCCCTTCCCAGCCATCACCATGGTCGCAATCCATTAAGACCCTCCATGCTGGCCTAAAGCAAACAGAAGCTGTACCACAGTAACTTCTATTCATCTCCATGGGGGTCGTTCCTATTGGACTCCTATTGGACCACAGCCTAAAGCTTCTCAGGAAGTTATGGAATGCCCCTGTCATTATTTCCTGATCCAAAACGGCAGGTAAGGTTACCGCATCGAGAGTCTCCAGCTCAGTGGAAGGAAGTATTGAAAATCCCCTCACTATCCCCTTGTTTCACGCTCTATAATGTGATGCTTATACATTCTTTGGTAGCAGATTAAATGGCTAAGAAATAAAAACACCAAGAGAAAGCTGGGAGGGGAGAGGGGGAGAAAGAATAAGAAAAAGGGAACAAAGCCCCTAAGTGTCTAAGGCGAGCAGTTCAATCTCCAGGACGGGTTTATGGGCTCCAGCACCATGTGCCACACAATACAAGATAAACATCTGTTGTTATTTCAGTAAACCTAAATCAGATGTGATATATATATATATATATATATATATATATATATATATATATATATGAGAAAAGTGGTACAACAGAGAGGCCTCCTCCTGTCCCCAATTTATCAACAGCAGCTTTATCCAGTGTGAAGGAATTCGGATTAAAGGGGGAAGGGGGAAAGAAGAAGATGGCTGGCAAAGTCCCACTCAGAGTCGATCCCTTGACATTACCAACTTATGTTCATCGATTTCAATTGGTGTACTCTGAGTAGGTTTTAGCTTGGATATGACCATTATGATGATGATGATCTGCTAGACATTGTTAGTTTGGGAAATATGTTATCCTTGGCCCCATTTTACAAATAGAAAGCCCAAGACTACCTAACATTGTGATTGAAGAGAGATCACAGCCAATATTTCCTTGTTCTGGAGCAGAGGCACATAAATGGAGGTGGGATGGGGGGAAGAGGGAGAGAGAGAGAGGAGGGGGAAAGGGGAGAAGAAAACCACCGTAGAAGGTCAAAATGGGCCCGCCAAAATGTTTCAAAACATCATGTTGGTCCTAGTGGGCAAACACCTGATAACTCTACTCTCTAGTGACCCCCTCTGTAGACTTATTGACAATTCAGGAAGCAAAGTCATTTCTCTTGGAAACTATTATGGTGCAACTCAAATCAAAGGAGGTTATTCATTGTGGGGGGGGGGGGAACTGAGATGGTTCACCAAAATAACCAACCCAACCCAGGTTTGTCCTTGAGGTATCTTGACCTGAGAGGTCTGAACAGTTAAGGAAATCACTACTGTACTTGGCATTTAAAAACACACACACACACACACACACACACACAGAAAAGGGTTAGTTTGCTTAATTGCCAACCCTGACAGCTTGTCTACTTTTCATCATTATACCCATGGCAGCAGGAAAAGTCGAGCTAAGTTAATATTCCAAGCTGTTTCTGTTTTCGACATATTAAAAGGTATATTATAGCTCAAGCACCAGACGGCATATGGAGTTCAGAGCTCGAAAGCCTGAGGGTAAAGCTGTGAGGGGTTATGGTTGACCACGGGAGATGTTGTAAAAAGGAAATTTTGCAAGGTATGGTTCCAGGAGCTGTGGATTGCTGGGGCTTCTCAGCCATAGTACTTACCAGAAGCACAAATGAACTATAGACTGACTCCCGGATGAAGTTAACAGCGATCAGCTCTCATGTCCCGTTCCAGATGTGGCTCTCTGCAGTTTTTTAATTTGGAAATTCTGCAGCGTGCTCCAATTTAACAATGCGCTTCTAATGACCCCAAAATGTATGAGCCATTTTTGTTTCTTTTTCCTTTTTTATATTTACCTTAGGAACATAGTGGGGGGGGGAGTAACGGACATATTTCAAGTTTCCTTTTATTAGATTTTTAATTAGTATGCAATTATGGGGGTGCAGGGCCGTGTGGATAACTTTTTTTAAAAAAACTAAATAAAAAAAGCAGAGGAAACAGACACGCTGTTCTTTGCAAGATCTGCTCTCTCCAGCAGTCTGTTGCAACTGTCTCAAACAATTCTGCTGCATGAGCAGAACTGAGGCAGTGTACACAATATATACATCTAAAGCGCGCGCACGCACACACCCCACATGATCCTGGGAACTGTAGTTTCTTAAGGGGGCTGGGAATGTGCTCCACATTTTTCCACATCAGTTTGCGAAATGCTATATTTGTTTATTTATTCATTACTGTACATTTTTTAAAAAAACTATACATGGCTTGATTGTAAAACAAACAAACAAACAAAGCAGATTTTAAAAACAATAGAATAATAGTATTGTTGGGGGGGGGAACAGTTCAACACAGACTAAAATACACCAGCATTCTAGATAGCTGGGTAGGCTTATCTAAACAAAAACGCTTTTAGCAGGCGCCAAGAAGAATACCAGGTACGAGCCTGATATCAACAGGCAGTGAGTTCCAAAGTGCTCCCTGCCACACACATTTTAAAAAATGATTTCTTACAAACGCAAAACGGGTATCAAGAGGCACCTATAAGATTTTGTATGTGCATTTCTCCTAATACACTTTTTCATATGCACTTTTGCCTAACAACCTTCCCCCCCCCTTTTTTGCAAGCAGTTTCCCCTAGTACAATGCATCCTTTGGGAGAAAGGGTGGGGTAATTAATTAATTAATTAATTAATATTTCGCATACTGTTTCTGTTAATATCTGCATTTTATGGATTCTTTCCCCATATACATCCCTTTTTTTCGTTGCAGAACTGCATCACGACATTTGGAAACACACAGTCAATGAACCGAGGCTGTGTTTTCGTCAAAGTCTTAGGCAGAGTCACATTAAAATGTGAATCGACACAAACACCCCCACCTTCACTTTCATTGGGACCATTTATAGGAGAATCAAAAGAGTTACGTAAATAAAATTATAAGAACTACATAATGATATACAGACTCTCATAGCAGCAACAGCATAAAAAAATATGGGAGTATGGGAGGAGATAATCAGCAGGAGGGAATCTAAAATACAGAAACAGTGCACAAATACAGAATTTTCTCTCTATCCATAAGGGGCTCTTGAACTCAGCCCCCACAGAAAATGACAGACCCCCCACAGCTCTCACACCCTCCTACAGCAATAAGTTCCTCTCCCTCCCTGTCTCCCAGAACCAGGAGAGGCATGAAAAGGGCAAAGGAGAGATTGGCTGCAGGAAGGAGCAGTCTCTGATTGCTTGGGGAAAGTCCTGGAGAGGAGGAAAGATAGATAGCTGTGCGGAAACAGGAACCTTTAGTCTTGGCAATTGATTTCATGGAGGAATACAGCACCGGAATGGAGCTGCTGTGCCCATTAGCCCTGACCCTCAGCCGAGTCTGATTTTTCTAATAAAGTCTTAACTCCTACTTTGGACTGTGTGATTACCGACCGGCACGCTCTGCGATGTGTATGTTTTTAAAACTTCCAATTTAATTTTGGAACATTTTAGGCTAACTTATTATTAACATTGGATTTTATTGGTAATTCTACTATATGTACGCCTCTAAATTTTGATGGTTAAATGGTATATAAATGCTGTTAAATTAAATTAAAATGGTAGGAGCAGTGATGTCCGTGAAATGTAAGCCCCAACTCCTCTTTGGTGTGCAGAGATATTAATAATAATAATTAATAATATTAATAATAATAATAGTAATTTGTTTATACTTCGCCCATCTGACTGGGTCTCCCCAGCTACTCTGGGCAGCTCCCAAAAGAATATTAAAACACGATAAAACATCAGGCATGAAAAACTTCCCTAAACAGGGCTGCCTTCAGATGTCTTCTAAGTCAGATAGTTGTTTATTTCCTTGACATCTGATGGGAAGGTCCTCTGCCTGGTTCCCTGTAACCTCACTTCTCGCAGTGAGATAAAACACACCCCAACCTTTAAAATCTTCAGTGCAGGACTGGCCCAAGACATTTGAGCACCTGAGGCGGACCTCAAAACGATGCCCTCCTCCCCACCAGGGAAGAAGAGGTGAGGGAAGATCTACATGGGGAACAAGGGGGAAAGAAATGTCAACATTGGAATCTGCTGTCCTAGTGGATCATGCTGCTTGAGGCAGTGGCTTCATCTTGCCTCATGCCCTGCTTCAACGAGTTTACTGTGTTTGCTTAAGTGACAGAGACAACATTGTGAAATGGAAGGGCAGAGATGTAAAAATTAATGCCTTGCACGCACCAAAAATGGGAGAAAGCAGAAAGATCCCAGAGGATCTGGCTTGAATGAAATGCAACTTGTAAAAGTCATATTGCTCTCCTCCTGGCTGCCGCTCACAGAATTATTTGTTTTGATGTCGTCGGCAGCCTTGCCCCTTACTTGCAAATTGCTTAGTCAATACTGTTTTTAAATATGTTGGAGAGAAGCATTCCAAAGCTTTTACACACACACACACACACACAAAGTCTGAATTAGCAGTGACAGCCAAGGGGTAGTGGCAGGGGTCAATTAAAAACAAAAAAGAAGAAGTTAACATTCTGGATATTATAAACTTGTTCTTTTATGATGGGAGCCTGGTGCTCTCAGTTCTCGTTAAGGGTCTATAAAACATTTCCATTAGAAACACCAGGTAGGCAAAGGGGAGGCTCGTTTAAAATAAATCCTGCTAGAAACTTCACCCTGGGGCATCAGTACAAAGCTGACATCCAAGGTTTTAAACCCTGAAATGCTTTGTAGATGCTCTGCCACAAGAGACCATTAAGTGGCACATACTCTATTGAAAGTCTGAGAGGCTCTCCCTGATACAGACATTCTCAATGACTTCCATTCATTTCAACCGTGCTTATGCAAGACATTCTCCTCTGTGGGTCAGGCCTGAAGCCAGCTGGTTTAATAGCTAAATGATGATGATGATGATGATGATGATGCTGTTTCATTGCCTTTCGCCAACATCTCAAGGCAATGCACAAAATTCAATAGAAACGGCTTGTAAAGGTTTAAAACAACACAGAAATTATGAGCCACTAAATAGACATTCATAGCAAATACCCATTTACCCAGCTTGGAAAGCCAGTCTGAGCAAAACTGTCTTCTGTTGTTTCCAGAAAATGCAGGGACAGGATGCTATTCCACAGAACAGGGGGCAGCCACACTAAGGAACCTAAGGAGTGGGCCTCTGAGATCCTTGCAAACGTCACACTTGTATATGTGGTGCTCAGGCAGTAGAAGGTCATAGCATCATAGAGTTGGAAGGCACCCTGAGGAACATCTAGTCCAACTTCCTGCCATATTCAGCTATCCCATGCGGGGATTGATCCCGCGACCTTGGCGTTATCAGCACCACACTCTAACCAACTGAGCTGTCCAGGCTGACGGAGAAGCTCTCCCACAGATCTCTGTGACCTACTCGGTATATAATGGAGAAGGCTACATCTCGCTCTCTTTTAAACCCTTGCAACCTATTCATAGTCAAGCGTGTCTGTGTGTGTGTGTGTGCCACATCCTGTTCCATTGGCTACAGCAGAATGCTCATTTCAGGCCTAATTTCAGTGGTGGGAGGGGAATCCGTGAGTGCCAGGGAAGGTGTCTACGGGTCCATGTGTTCCAGCAGGTGCCTCATTGATAGCTGAGCCTAAAGCAAGGATATTCTTTCTGCAACCCCCGAACAAAGCAGGGTCAACTTATCACCTTCCAAAGTAAATACACATGGCCATCTAGAAAGTGTGTGTGCGCGCGCACACGCATAAGACCATTAAGCTAGAGACTAAGAACACATCACTAGATTGCTGCAGAGATTACAGGTGGGCATATAAAACAAGGCTTGTTCCAAGAATGGACTGGTGGATCCAACAGCTGGACAGCTAGCCTTGTCCCCCAAGTGTGTCAGACGTGGGATAAGGTTCAGAAGATTGAATGCACCCAGGATGAACATGCAGTACCCCTGTGCTGAGCGCATATTGTCACATAGTACTGGAACATAGGGACCTGCCTTATTCCAAGTCTTTCATTCATCTAGCTCAATATTGTCTACACTGGCTGACAGCAGCTCTCCGGGGTTTCCAAGCAGGGTCACTCCCAGCCTTACTTGGAGATCCTGGGGTCAAACCTGGGACCTCCTGCATACAAAGCAGATGCTCTACCACTGAGCTATGAATCTTCCCCAGTTGATGCTTGCTCTGATTCAGACCATTCCTCTGTGTTCATCAGAGGAGAAGATCTATCCATGCTTGAGTGCGCTTCTAGACTGGGCATCATGGAAGCCTCAGGAGAGATGACAGAGGACAAGGGGGGAGTCTTTGCGCCAAACAAGTTGCAGAAGAAAATTACCAGTATTTATCCATCTAGCTTGTCTACACTGCCACCAGCTCTCTGGGCTTTCAGACCCTCCCCAGCCCTAGCTGGAGATGCCACAGATTGAACCTGGAACCTTCTGCATTCAAAGATTATATTTTCTGCCCCATAACTATGGCTGTTGTTGCCAGTTAATATGGGAAGCTACCTTATACTGAGTCAAACCATTGGGTCTTTCTACCTCAAGTGAGAAAAGGACCATCCCTTGTGTAATCAAGCCCTGGGAAATTATGGGATAACCAAGCACTGAAAACATATGGAATGCTCATGTCTATACGGAAGTGACACTTAGATTATACTTTAACAAGCATTTAAAATAAATAATAAGTTGTTAGCAGCATGCCCGCTGGGGCAGATAAACTTTCTTTTCTAAGAAAACAAAAAAAGCCTTCTCAATTCTCTCCTTTCCTACCTTTATACCAGTTCCTGGGAACAGTAGTGGGGAGAGCAGCTGCTGTTCTCAGACCCTGCTTGCCAGCTTCCCAGAGACATCTGGTTGGCCTCTTTAGGAACAGGATGCTGGACCACATGGGCCTTTGGCCTGATCCATCAGGACTGGACTGCAGAGGGTTGGACTAGATGGTCTTTGAGATCTCATCCACCTCTACGACTCTATGATTCTACTACTGTTCTTACGTACTTGTAGTTCCCAATTGTGCATTATGTATTCAATGTGGGAGAAGCTCTGGATTCCAGCACAAAAGCCAAGGTGGCCCAGTTTTGAAGAAAAAGTCTCAAGTGAAATTTGGGCAGTTTTTCATGCAACTGATCAGGGATAGGAGATCAGGGGTAAATTCTCCCCCACTCCCCCTCTCCTTTCTCCTAAGCATGACTCTGCCTGAACTGGATTCTCCTTGCAGCTGTGGCTTGCAGTCAACTCATTAACATTACTTAGGCATCATTTTTTTATAGCTGAATTATACTATGTTTATACTGCCGAATTCCATTACTTAATTGCTTCACTACTGGAAATTTCAAGGGGGGGGGTGTTTCTCTCTCTTTCTCTCTCTCTCTCTCTCTCTCTCCGTCTCTCTCTCTCTCAAGTCGTACGGATAAACAAGTTTCTGTACTCCGCTGCCCTAATTAACTGCATATTTCATACGAACGGCTGGCATAGACAAATTAAGCAGAAGAGCAGTTGTTTAATCAAACTGGAAACTCACCCAGCATGAAAGTGGGTAAACCTCAGAAGATATGTGCTTCAGGTAAGGGGCTACCCATGGCTCTGGGATGCATTAAAAAAAGAAAAAGAAATATGGCCTACAGAAATGACAATGACAAAATCCGCACACTTCCACGCGCCGGCTGTAAAAGCAGACACTGCAACAGGTTTATTTACTTGGGGGAGTTCCCAGGTGAACCACAGCTTAAGACCATGGGACCCATTGCTGGGGCTCATCCTGGCCAACTTTAAATCCCCCATAATGCTGTTTGTCCCTGTTACAATGCTGGGGGGAGTTTGCCACAACCTCCTCCCCGAGGGTTCCCATATGTCCAGAATTTCCCGGACATAGCTGGGACGTGGTCGTCAAAAAGAAGTGCCCGGGCAGAAATTGCTTAAATATCAGGGGGAAATCCGGGCGTATGGCAGCCCATGTCAGAAGTGAATTTTTGGCAGATTTCATTTTTTTAAAAAAAATAGCTCAAAAACTCAGGTCGTTGTTCTTTTTTGAGATTTTGCAAAATAAAAACCTCAAGAAATTTGGCAAGAAAAAACCCAACACACAACTTTTTGAAATATGGCTACCCTATCCTCCCTTGAAAAGAATAGGAGAGTTGGTTGGGGGGGGCATGGCTTACCACGTGGGCTTCCCCCACTCCAATAAGAACGAGGCAAAGTCCAAGCTATTTAATCCAGTGCTTTTTTTCTTTTTTTAAAAATGTTTAGAGGTACTCTCATTTTGACTCAAGAAAATCACCATTTTATAGTTCAAACTGGGAAAAATAAATACAGTAAATCGACAAAAGTACAAAGATTCACAAAATATTTAGGGGCATGTGTACGCCTGCGTCCCCCCAGAAAAAAAGCACTGATTTAATCCAGCTCCACCCCACGCTCCTTCCTCTTTTTTCTTGCAATGCCCACCCGCCTGCCCCTTGCAGTATGGGCAAATTTTGATTTGGTGGGGGGTCTGATAAAGAGGAGGATGTCCTTTTGGCCAGTGTCAGAAACTCAGATATGTAAGTTAGGCACCAAAGGGCTCCCTAAACCAGAGTTACCATCACCAAAATGAAATGCCTAGTTGTCATTTGGGGGGCCAGGCGATTTGAAAGTCGGATTTTTCAATATGACTTTTGGGTTCCTGAAATTCATTCCCATGCAGACAAGATATAATGGATAGAATTCTACAGGATGTGTTGTTAGTATGTGAAAACAGTCTAGCTCCAACAATCTCCAGGCATGCACCTCCTGACAGTGGCAGAGGAACCCTCTCCAGCACCTGGGGTGGCGCAGCCCGTACGGACTGTGCATGTGCGGCATCCCACATGTGCGCACTCCGTACGAAATTCTGCACATGCACAGTCCGTTCAGAATGCTGCACGTGCGCACTCTGTACGGGCTGCCGCTCATGTGTGGCTTGGATGGCGACCGTGGCATCCCATATGGATTGCGCATGTGTGGCGACCATACAGGATGCTGCACATACGCAGTCTGTACGGCATGCCACACATGCACAGTCTGTACAGGCTGCCGCACGAGTGGCATCCCGTATGGACGCTTGTACAGATGGCGAGAGAGAGAGTGGCAGCCCATGCCCTCAGTACCTCTACAGCAAGGAGGAGGCAGGGGCCATCTTGTCACCCCTCCCAGGGTGGAACCCAGGGTGACTCGCCCCCTCCGCCCCTTCCTTCTGATGGTGGAGATGTCAGGTGCCACCCTGGCACCCGGGCATCTTCATTTGGTCGCAAGTGGCTCAGAGCAAGGTGCAAAACTTGCCTGGCAAATTTCAAAAGCTGCTCCTGACTTTACAGCGGAAAGGAAAAACACCTCTCAATCTCAGCCCAAGAGGCACATTCTATCATGTACACCTCTCCTCCCACATTTCAGCGATGGGTGGGGTCAAAAGTGGTCAAAGCAATGAAAGCAACTTCTCTCTTTTTTTAACAGACAAGTTTCTAAACATGCCCCTTTCTGTCCCCAACAAGCAAGGGGCGTGGTCAGGGTTAAGGACATGTTCCACTGGGGTGCAAAACAGAACCAGCGAGGGGTGGGGCCTTGTGAGAGTTCTGAGGGCCAGGTAAGAGAGACCCCAAGGCCCTCATACAGACCACAGGCCTGAGGATCCCCGCCCTGCTTTCTGAAACGGGACAGCTGTCCATTGCTACCAGATCAGCCCCGAATGGGAAATAATCCAGTGTTTGGCGGATGGCAAGTATTTTTGTGTCTCCATGCAGCTCTTAATCCTATGGGGCTCCTCATCTCTGTGGGCACCTCACCCAAATAGCAAAGTATGGCATCATTGCCAACTTTTATTTACATCTCGGCTCATTAGCTTAAGAGCCGTTTAAGTGGGAGGGATGGGGGGAATAGCTTCTTTAGGCAAAAGCAAAACGAGCCAAAAGACAGAGAACTAGCTAAAGCATCTCAAAGCAATTCTGTTTTTGGCCGAATAAACACACTGAGGATCCTCTGACAGAGGGGAGAGGGAAAGCGAAGTCAAATTCCTTTATCCTCGTGTCTTCCCCCCACCCCCCACCCCCCAACACCACCACACACTTTCCCTTCACAATGTAATACACTGTTTGGTGGGCCGGTGAGGGGCACATCCCCCGAGACCCCGACAGAATCCAGGCCTTTGGTAATGGATTCCTAATACCCAACACTCCTGTCAACCTCTTTCCCATTTCCCTTTGAACGAGGGTAGTCTGTCAGGATCAGAAAAAAAGCAATTTAAAACCTCTGGTAAAGGGAGACCGTGAAGTAAAGAGGGAAGAATGATCCCTTATCAAGGCTGCCAATGCAGATGACCCCACTGGTGCAGCCGGGGTGCCCTTCAATGCCTAACCTACCCCATTATTAGAAGATGATATTCTATAACCAACAAAGGCCTTTAAAAAAAAAAAGTATCAGTCTAACTTTTTTTTTAAGGGGGAAGATTAACACCTAGGAGGGAGGGAGAAGGGGAACTCCATTTGGCTCCTCTACGCTGGAATTCCTTGGGATGAAACATGAGAGTTCGCAGCTTCAGTTAGTTGACTGGGCCAAGTCGCTGGAGGCTGTTCCTGCTGTGAGGAGGAAAAGGAATACAGCCTGGGATATAGGCTATGGGGTGGCTCCTAAAAAGTAGCAGAGGCTGGTCCAGGAGGGCAAAAGGGGCACTGCCCCGCCAACCTCAGTCTGCCCTGAGCAACAGTCACCCCTGCTACCATTCCCTGTAGGTTCCATACCCTCCAACATTTCTGTGGCGAAAATAGGGATGTCCCATTCCATCATGATAAGCTTACTATTTATACCCCACACATCTTATTGGGTTGCCCCAGCACTCTGGGCAGCTCCCAACATATATAAAAACATAATAAAACATTAAACTTTAATAATAATAATAAAATTCTCTATACAGGACTGCCTTCAGATGGCTCAGTGGTCAGATAACTCCATACCCTCCAACATTTCTTCAATGAAAATAGAGACATCCTAAGGAAAAGCAGGACATTCTGGGATCTAATCAGAAACCAGGATGGCTTCTCTAAATCAGGGAAAACTGGGACACTTGGAGGGACTGAGATTCCCATTGTCTCATGGTCACAGCTTGGTCTACGTCCATCTAAATCAGTAGTTCCCAAGCTTTTTCAAGGCATTGCCCCCCCCCCCCCGGTTCCATGAACACATCCTGAGTGGCCCTTACCCTACAAAAAGCGTTATTCAGAATAGCGGCTTGCATGACCCACTGCGGAAGATAATAACACAATGACGTTCAAAACAGTAGCAATTAATCACACAATTATTCAAAACGCAACCCAAACTGTTTCGTTTAATTAATTCAACAAAATTGATTAACTCGGTCCAGCGATGCCAGCTTTTCCAACTCCAGCGCCCACTGCCACCCCTTGATTTCCCACCCCCGGTAAACCACACACACCCCCAGAGGGCAGTACAGCCCACTTTGGGATCCGCTGGCCTAAATCAACCTCTATCATTTCGCTTGGCATTTCTGGAATCTTACAGAGGTGAAGCTAACAGTTGTGAAGATGTTGCCCCTCTGATCCTGTACACAAAATCGAAGTTTTGTGGCCGGGAGAGAGAGGATATTGTCAGAGAAGGAGCTGTGGCTTTGGAGAGAGTCGCAACAGGCAGATCGTGAGGCCTGGAGGGTCACATTGGATGCCTGGGCCCGAAATTTGCCACTTTAGCCTTAGAAATGCAAATTGTTTGACAGTAAATAAATAAATAAATAAATTACAGTTCTTTCTGTGAAGAACAACAGGCTACAATACGGCCTTAAGTTTTCACCCAAGTGCATTTATACACACAGCTGCTGACATGCCTCCACCCCAGATTTAGGGCAAAACTCCAGAATAACATTCATTCACTCAATTTATTTATTTTTTAAAAAAATGTCTACTTAACAACTGGCTGCTTTTATTCCCAAATTAGACACAGATCTGGAACCTTGTTCCGGTTTCCTGGTAAAATTACCCCCATCCACTCACATTCACCCTCAGAAAGTGCTCTTCCCTGTAAACAGCGCCTTTGCAGGGGAATTAGCAGCAGGAAGGCAATGAAACCAGTGTCTGTGGTTCTCCCCCTCCTCAATTAATCCTCACAACAACCCCATGAGGTTGGTTTGGCTGAGAGCCAGTAACTGGCCCAAGGTCCCCCAGTGGGCTTCATGGCCAAAGTGGAGATTTGAACTCTGGTCTCCCAGGTCCTGGTCTGATACTCTAACCACTACACCACACAAGCTAAAAGACTGTTCTTGGTTATGGTGGTGGTTGCTGTTCAAAATAAATGTTGCCAATTTAATTACACTAATATGCACATTTTTGCAAGCAACTCCACTCCCCTACCCCCCCCAAAAAAACAGAATGCTTTTTAATGTACACTTTCCCCTAATATCCACATTTTTGTATACTAGAAAAAAATAGATTCATCAGACAATTGTGCAATAATTTCCTTAGCATAAATATTAAACAGAAAAGGAGTCAACGAAGAGCATTGTTTTTACACCTTCTGTTGAATGCATTTCACCTGAGAGTTGTCTGTCTTTGCCAACTCTCACTTTTATTGCAGTGCCTGTGTATAGATTCTTGATAAGGATTTTTGAATATGTTGTTTGGTTGGAGAATAGCCTTGCAAAATTCAGAGAAGGGCAGATTTTGAAGAACAAGCACATTTTGGTTCATAGAATTATTGAATTTGGCGAGTCTGCATTGAAATGCAAACCAAACCTAATTTGTCTCCCATCTAGTTGGGCTGGCCAGTCTGTGCTTGCAGATAAAGGTGAGGGAGAAATTGATTGAGCTCACATTGAAAAGCCAGGACTTACCTAATCCACGATTTCTGAAACTATATGCAAACTGAAATGCAGTCATCCGTTGAAATTTGCACTGAATTTTGCAATGCAGTTCCCGAATTTTGCAATGCCTACACTAGAGCAAAGTGTGCATTTCTATGCATGCATTAGTGAAAAGAAATACAAAAAGATAATGCATTATACTGAAAGCAAAAATGTTTACATTAAGAGAAAATCATCCTAAAATGCGGATGAATTTTCTTGAGCACCTTAAAACAACAACAACACACAAACTGATGCGGAAATATGAAGAAATCGATTTTTGAAAATTGAAAGAAACTGAAACAGACATATCCTCGCATCCTAAGTTGCAAGTGCTGAAGTAGCAGACGAAGCAGTTGTCTCTATGCTGTTTTCGGATCTCTGAAATTAATACACCATCATTAAACTTGTATAACTGTTTCATTAAAAGAAGATGGATGGGAAAGAGAGAAGGAGAGTGGAGAGGTATTGCACAGAGCAAAAACTCTAGAGATCCGAAATTCTTCCCCCGATATTCCAAGGCACCATTCGTACTCTGTCACTCACTAGATGGATGTGAGGTCCAAGCTGTTAACCGACTCTCCCGTTCAGAAACATCCTCCCACTACACATTATTGCAATTTAATATTTTCACACAGAGACACATCATTATCTTGGAACCTGACACTGCAAGGATTATTTTGTAATTTCCCCCCTAGAACATCTATTCCCTACCCACCCTAACGTGAGCTTCAAGACACAGGCGTGAGCAAAACAGATTTCCTTTTCCTTTGCCCTTTTTATTGGAGAGAAATCCAGCAGCCTTTTGCTTTTCGCAAACTTTTTATTTATATAATAGGAATCCTTGCATAGTTGCTTCTTTATTTTAGAATCCATATAAGAATATACAAACACAAGGAGAGCCTAGTTAGGTCAGTCCATGCACAACCTTTGGGTAAAACAGGATTTTCCAAATTTGGGTCTCCCGTTGATTTTGGACTACAATTCCCATGATCCCTGAGCACTGGTCCTGCTAGCTAAGGATGATGGGAGTTGTAGTCCAACAACAGCTGGAGACCCAAGTTTGGGAAGCCCTGGTATAAACCTCTGATTTATCCTGCACAAAGGTAACAGTTGCATTCACTGCTCCACCCATATTTTCTCTGGCCCCACCCACCAATGACATGTGGCCCCAAGATGATTCCCAGAAGGGAATGTGGCAATCTGATTGATAAAGATTCCCTACTCTTGATTTAAGTCAAGGGCAGGGAAATTTGTGTTGGGTGGGGACAGAAGTGAATTCTGAGCTCAGTGAATTAGGGTGGGCAGGTGAGGAAAGGAAATCTGGGAATGAGGTTGTGGTGTAAGCCTCATATTTGACATTGCCGTGGTCCAAGGTTTCCAAAAAGACAGGCGAATGTTAAGGCTGAGGAGGGTCGCCCTCTGCTCCTAAGTGCTGTTTACCATTTGCCATTAATTACGCCTTTCAAGTCAAAACGAGCAGGTTTCGTTAACTTTGCCGATGCCAAAGCCCTGCCATTGGACGCAAACTCATTCCCTAGCCACGTTTGTTTTGATAGGTTTTCGATGTGTTAATAGCACTTAAGGAAAAAAGAAAACATTATAGCAAAGCCCATGTTTATTTATGAGTGTTCTGAAGGCTACAGCACATTCCCCTAAAGAGCAATGAAGATGGTGGTTCTTCTCCTTTCCATGGAATCAGATTAGAGGAGAGGGATGAAGTGATTATTTCATTTAATGGTAGTATTTGGGGGAGGGGGAATTGTTTTAGAATTTTACATGGCGCTATTTTGAAGTGAGACAGGAGGAAAGACAGTGATAAAATCTAGAGATTGTGGGTTGATTATGGACTAGCTCTGTCCTGCTCAGCGTAGGAAAGTATTGCACACAACCCATAATTAGGCAGTAGCTCAGTGGTAGAGCATCTGGTATGCATGCCATGCAAAAAGCTCCAGGTTAAATTCCCAGCATCCTCAGGTAGGCCTGAGAGGGAGCCTTACAGAAGCACTGCCAGTCAGTGTAGACCAGGCATAGGCAAACTCGGCCCTCCAGATGTTTTGGGACTACAACTCCCATCATCCCTGACTACTGGTCCTGTTAGCTAGGGATGATGGGAGTTGTAGTCCCAAAATATCTGGCGGGCCGAGTTTGCCTATGCCTGGTGTAGACTATGGTGGCTAATAGCCATGCGTCCTCTTTTTCCAGGACATGTCCTCTTTTTCATGGAGAGAGTCATCACAGTGATCCATGGTTAAAAGTAGAAGTCGGCAAATGTGTCCTCATTTTTGCTCTTCAAAATATGGCAAACCCAGGACCTATGGACTGATTCATTATAAGGATGCTACCTATATTCCTGTAAGACCCCTATCTAAATTGGCCACTGATACATCACTGTAAAGAGAGATGCAGGTGGCGTTGTGGGTTAAACCACAGAGCCTAGGGCTTGCTGATCAGAAGGTCGGCGGTTCGAATCCCCGCGACGGGGTGAGCTCCCATTGCTCGGTCCCTGCTCCTGCCCACCTAGCAGTTTGAAAGCACATCAAAAGTGCAAGTAGATAAATAGGTACCGCTCCGGCGGGAAGGTAAACGGCATTTCTGTGAGCTGCTCTGGTTCACCAGAAGCGGCTTTGTCATGCTAGCCACATGATCTGGAAGTTCTACACCAGCTCCCTCGCCAGTAACACGAGATGAGCACCGCAACCCCAGAGTCGGACACAACTGGACCTAATGGTCAGGGGTCCCTTTACATCACTGTAAAGAGAGGTCAAGAGATTACCATAAATGGGCAGGAAAATGTATGGGGTAATTTGTATGCATAAATGCAGATATGGAAATAATTACACTCATTCGAATAGAAATGCAGTCCATCTCACTCTAGTAGGAAATACTATATCTAGGTGACATTTTTTGGCTAGCTGCTCAGTCTGCTGCTGTCCAGGTTCTTACACTTGATGGGAAGTTTAAACCCTGCCCCAGTCTCCTCCTCCTCAGGGTGATCTATAAATTCTATTTGGACCAGGCAGCCCTTCAAATTGCAAAACTGGAGGGCTACCCCTGCTCACCCCACTTTTGCCCTCAGCTGGCAGTGGGTTATATTAATAGATTTGTGGAATTGTAGAGTTGGAAGGAATCCCAAAGGTCATGTAGTCCAACTCCCTGCAATGCAACTCAGCTAAAGCATCCCTGATGGGTGGCCATCCAACCTTTGTCTGAAAATCTCCAATGAAGGAGGGTCCACCACCTTCTGAAGAGGTCTACTCCACTGTTAACCAGCTCTTCCTGACAGAAAGGTCTTCCTAATGTTTAGTCAGAATTTCCTTCATTTTAATTTGAATCCATTGGTTTGTGTTGTACCCTCTGGAGCAGAAGGGGAAAAAAAGCTTGCCCGATCTTCCATCTGACAGCCCTGCGGATATCTGAAGATGGCTCTCATATCACCTTTCTGTCTTCTCTTTTCCAGGCTGAACATACCCACTCCTTCAACTGCGCCTCATAAAGTCTCAGTCCTACTTAGAGTAGGCCCATTAAAATTAACGCACCCAAGTTTGTCATGTCCATTCTCGTCCGTGAGTCTGCTCAAAGTGGAACTAGCGTTGGATGCGACCCAGTGGTTGCTCTCTAGAGAGGCGGAAGAATGCGTCTCCAACGCACAGAAAAGGGTTATCGTTCCCTTGGCAAAACTTTTTGCATAGCAGACTTAGCAAAGTTCTCCACAAATCATCATCTACTCTATAAAAAGATAGTTATTTAAAAAGCCAGCTATTTTAAGAGATAGTTCTGCCATGCTCAGCTTCAAAGGTCCATTTTATTTCTACTTGATCAAATACAGGGAGCTCTGATCATTTGCTTAATGTGTGTGTTTCCTTAGTGCAGGATGCTGCTATGGAGCATAGCATGGACATAGTGTTTACCTCTAAACAGGGAGGGAGGGAGGGAGTGCAGTGATTGATCTTGACATCTCAAATTTCAGGGGTGCCTTGTGCAACACCAAAATCCAGTTCCCACCCGCCTTTCGCCTTCCATTGGACGTCATCGTTGCAGCACTTCAGAAGCTCAACCTCTGGTGTGACTGAATTGGTTGCGCACCCCTAGATCCACCTTTGGTGTGTGTGTGTGTGAGAGAGAGAGAGAGAGGGGTGGGGTCAGCTTATGCATTATGGGCATAGCATCTGCAACACAGCAATTGTGAAGGTATCATCTTGACATGGAACACACTTTACTGAGACCTGATGGTTTCCTCATCAGGGAGTATAAACAAGAGTTCAGATTATACACAAAGGTGTTAAAATGGTTGGGACAGAGGAGGAAGTGTAGAGGCAAAATGACCCAGAAGCAAAGCAACGTTTCTAGATTGGCAATGCTAGCAGCTGACTGATTTGGCTACCTTTCATCAGCTGATCATTCCTGGACTATGGACAATCTAGTTACACACTCCAGATTCCATCAGTTTCATAGAATCACAGAACTGTAGAGTTGGAAGGGATCTCTAGGGTTATCTATTCCAGCCGGCTGCAATACAGGAATCACACAGTAGACTGGTTTCTACACATGCTCACCCACCACTCTCTGTCCTCCATCCAGATAAGTGAGGAGCATTATCAGAGTTCAAGGACACATTCCAGCCCAGCTGGAACATCCAAGGAAGATGGGAAAGCCTGGGAACCTTTGGTTCTCCAGCTGTTGGCCATTGCAACAAGTTTTATTCCACCCGGGAATTTGGATTGGCAGAACTCACCGACCAAACAAGCATTTGGGATTTCAGTGGCAAAGTTTCAGAGACATCATGCTAGACCTCATGGTGCATGTGCAGAGGCCATTCCGGCAGTGCTGGATTACCACATAGACAGAGTAGGCACAAGTCTACGGACCCCATGCCTTTTAGAGACCCCGAGGCAACAGATCAAAATAATATTGATTTGATCATGAAAGGAAATTGCAATCAAGTATTAGGAGATTATTTGCAAGGGCCCCACCCTTGAGATTTTGACTGCCTAGGGCCCACCACAGGGTTTAATCCAGCACTGCATTCTGGGCTCTTTGGCAGAGGTCATACTAGACAAAGAGATCTCCAATTGATTCGTTCCACAATCTGTCCTAACACTGTGGAGTAGACCTCAGCTTTACACCCATCCTTAACCATAGGAAATATGTATGTTCTCTGATTTGTGGTAAAGGAAGAGCAACATGTGTGATACCTAGCACAGCTGTCACAACTACCTGGGTCTGTGGCACCAACACACTTGCCCTATATGAATTTGTAGAATTACCCCCAGAATTGTTGGACTCCATCTTGGAATGCATCTACAGGACTCAGCTCCAGAAAATGTGGTGTAATAAGATTGGCTTTTGAGCATGTGCTGAGTGTGTTTTCTTCACCACACTTCTTGGATTAGGAGGCAACAGCGTGTGAGCCAGAGGGTGGAGTTGTAAGCATTACATTTGTTTGGCTGGTAATAATAATTGATATTCTCCTCTGGAGGCTGAAGGATAAACTCAAACCTCTAAAGGAAATCCACTATGAATCAGTCCACAAAACAGGATTCTGAAAATGAATAGCTTTCTTTGGGGGGTGATAAAAATGTATTTAACTGAAAAGCAACAAGCCAGGCATAATTTTTTAAATAAAAAAAGTAAAATAATAGTAATAATAAATTATTACAAATTATCTTAACAGTACATTTGCAACCGCCTTATAAAAACAGCGATAATATTTTTGTCTCGGATTCTAGAATTACTGGTGTGACAGCTAATGCAGTAATGATTTGTTTCAAACGCTGGTGTTTAAGCCATAGAAAGCTGATTTTTATCCATTTTTTTTTTTCCAGTAGGCTGCATTGTCGTTAATGAAATTAAACACACCAATCGCATTTGTCCCCGGGGGACGAAGAGTCGTACACGCCACTGGTTTACTTTTTTATTAAAATAAATTGCAGCCAGAAAGATGGACTAATTGCATGCAGAATTGAAAAAGAAACATTCCATTGATATAATTAAGCCAATTTTCGTGGACAGAAAGAGTTAGCATTGAGATAGAATAAGCAGAGCATTCAACAGAGACTGACATGCACACCTCTCTCTCCCACCAAACCCACACCAATCCTGGCACGTCTCTCCCCCACCCAACACTTTAATAAAAAATAGCAGACAGTTAACTATTAGACAAATATTCTCTTGCTCCAGCCTTCCATGCATTATCTAATAATGGTGGCTAAATTGTCTCTAATCCTCGTTACCGGGGCATAGTGTCTGTGTGAAACAGTTGACAAGAATGTGTGTGTCTGTCAAAATAGGGAGGAAAGAAACTCACAGGTCTGTTTTTATTCGGCCTTTTGACTTCAAAAGCAAAAAAGAACTGGACACTCCACTCGGGGAGCTGGCAGACAGATTTTCTCCTACCTCGCTTCCAATTATATTTAAATGGTTCTCCTGCCCTCTCTCACCCGCCCTTGGGACTCTCCCCAGGCAACACCCTCTCTCCTCCGGACAGGCCCCTCTCCCCAGTGGCACACCACTTGCTGGCTGTGTTAAGCACTCTCCTTGAATGTTTTTAGCCCGGCTGGAATGTGTCCTTGAACTCTCGCTTGCTGGGATGGAGGGCAGAAAGGAGGATATGCAGAATGTACAACACACACACACACACACAAAGAAACCCTACGTTATTTGCTGTCTACCGTAGTTTTCCCTTCGGCCCCAAGACGGCTATTCGAACGGAATGTGGCCCCCGAGCTGAACAAAAGGCTCCCCCACACACACACCCCTAGGTCAAGCCTGATCTAACGCCAACCACCTTATCAGGGTTCAAACCAAAGTCCCCTTCGAAGTGTTTGTTTCTCAGGAAAGCTAATTCTTCACCTCCCCACTCTCTCCTTCTCTCCCCACCCCCCATTTCCTCCCCCGGAGACACCTGATGAATCACATCAAAGACTATTTCAGCATCAGGGTGCGAGGGGAAATTGGGGAGAGGGGGAGCACTTCATTTAAAAATAAAGATTTTTTAATCCTGGATAATTTGGATTCAGACTGTAATTATACATCACTTCAATTACCAGATCAGAACCCCCTAAGTATTTCTAATTGCCTAATTGAAATAAATTGTGGTTTTTTTGTGGGGTGGGGGGGAGAGAGAACAGCTAGTAGTAAACTTTCCTTCAAAGAAGTTGATTGTGATGTGGGGGGAGGGCGGGAATAGGAGTTGGATGTGGGTGGGTGTTTCATGAAGGAAAGTAGGCAGGCAGGAGGGCTGGAATGAGAATGGTCAGCTCCTGGTTTTTTGTTATTTTTTATTTTTTTACAGATGTTTCCTGCGGCACTAAAGTAAGTTACACTGGGAGCAGGCCCTGCAGGGAATGAATCCTGTAGAGAGACCTGCCTAATCTGCAATCAGACTACAAAATAAGGGCATTCATATATGAGCATCTGGTAAGTCCAGGAATAGGGAGTCTCAGGAGGCAAGTGTGGTCCTCCAGGACTCCCTATCTAGCTCTTGGGACCAGGGGCAGACTTTGGTCTTTCAAATTTCAGCAGCCCCCTGCGAGGCCAAAATTCAGCACACACACACACACACACACCAAATTCTTGCCTTCCATTCTGCTCAATTCACAATGTCATAGCTGCCATGCCCTGCAGCGCCCCCTAGACTCAGTGCTCAGTGCAGCAGAACCGGTCGTGCTGCCCTAATTCCACCTCTGTTGGTACTTTCCTCCCCAGGTCAAAACCCCTCCTGAGCCACACCCCTCACCAGCACTGCATCACTCCGTCCTCAGGTGCTTTTGCCTGGTTCAGTTGATACCTCGTGCGTGTCTGGAAGGAACGTTGCAAGTGTAGGAAGTGTGCAGCCTGCTGTACAGAGGTAAACACACCTATGTTTGTTGCTCTGCCCACTGGCATGGGGTCCCTGGAAGGCTTTCCAGGAAAGAATTGTGCCCCTCAGGCTGCAAAAGGTCCCCCCACACCTGACCTGGGGAGAAATTTGATTTTAAGCCTTGTCCAAGGTGATGTTAACATACCCAAGAGTCCTGCTGGGGGGGGGACGACTCCAAATAATGGGAGATGTCAGGGAGTTTTTTTGGCGTGGGTTCCCCTCAAAGAAAAGATCCCTAAAGACTTCCAAAAACTTCCAAAGACTTCCAAAGAGATCCCTAAAGACTTCCAAAAACTTCGAATTGTATGTGTACAGCTTGATCAGGTGGTAAGAGGGATTCAGAAGCAAGCACACAGACTTGCCTTGTCAATTAGTCCAGCATCTTCCCAGCCCAATGCAAAGCTATAGTTTTCCAGGTCCCTACTTAACACATAACTATATTGATGCTTTTGATGCTTTTGAATTATGGTGCTGGAGGAGACTCTTGAGAGTCCCATAGACTGCAAGAAGATCAAACCTATCCATTCTCAAGGAAATCGGCCCTGAGTGCTCACTAGAAGGACAGATCCTGAAGTTGTGGCTCCAGTACTTTGGCCACCTCATGAGAAGAGAAGACTCCCTGGAAAAGACCCTGATGTTGGGAAAGATGGAGGGCACAAGGATAAGGGGACGACAGAGGATGAGATGGTTGGACAGTATTCTCGAAGCAACTAGCATGAGTTTGGCCAAACTGCGGGAGGCAGTGAAGGATAGGCGTGCCTGGCGTGCTCTGGTCCATGGGGTCACGAAGAGTCGGACACGACTGAACGACTGAACAACAACAAATATCTTGCCAAGCTGATGTTCAGGCCTGGGCAGGTGGCTCAACACAGATTCTACGTCCTTGGGAACGGGCATATGCCTGTTTTTCCTCATCACTCAGAGAAGAACTTCAGGATCTGTGGCCTTCCAGATGATGTTGGGACTCCAGCTCTCATCAACCCCCAGTCAGCATGGCTAATGGTCAGGGGAAATGGGCATTGTAGTCCAGCAACATCTGGAGAAATACAGGTCCCCCACCCACCCCAGATGTCCGAGGACAGAACAGCTCACAACAATTTACTTGGGCACTCTAGAGATCGTGGTACTCTCACAAGTAAGGCTGCAATCTCAACCTCACTTTCCTGGCAGTAAACTCCACTGAATTAAATAGGAACATGAGAAGAGCCAGTAGTCTAACGAATCCAGCATCCTGTTCTCGCAGTGGCCAACCAGATGCCTGTGGGAAACCCACAAGCGGGACCCAAGCACAAGACCACTCTTGCCTCCTTTGGTTTCCAGAAACTGATATTCAGAAGCATTGCTGCCTCCAACTCACTGCTGAGCAAACGTGGTTAGGGTTGCACTGTAAAAGTCTGTGACTTCCCAGCCTCTGTAGTGCATTTCTCACATGAAGAGATTACTCCTAGGAACGGATGCATGGTCTCTTATAGTGACTATCATGGTCTTTAGCCAGGATTCATCTTGTCAGCATTTTGCAGAGCCCTTCAGCTTCTCCCATTCAATTCTGCTGGCTCTCCTAGTGGTCTGTACTGGAGAAGGCAAAGGGCACCGTCTGGGAAGCAGTTTCACGTCACCCAGATGCATAGCTCTGAGCCAGTGCATCGCCCACTTAAATTCTCTGAAATACAAGCAATGGGATTCCGGAGTTCTCAGGCTCTCCTTAGTGACAATACATGGGCCCAGGAACCTTCAGAAGTCAGGATGCCCTAAATCATTTGGCTAAAGGTCACCAAATATAATAGGGTCTGCTCTACTTCTAGGTATGCTTGTGAGCAGTAAGGGGTAACTTATTGGATAATTCCCGTGCAAACAGAAATGGGAGAAAAAACTGAAATTGGAACCCATGTTTTCTTATTCCTCCTGTGTCCAAAAAAAAGGAAATCTGTTGTTGTTGATTTCAGTCTGCAAATGGCACGTAATTAGTTATGTTTCCTGCCCTCTCCATTCACATTGTGTTTCCTTTGCATCGAAATGAATGGGATGCTATAACACAACAACTTAAATTACATAAATTATATAATTTCACCACAGCGGACAGCAAGGCCAATGACACAGTTTTCAGCAGACAAACTGCAGCAAAACAGAAACAGTGCTGCATGAGATGCATGCAAGGCTGGATGGAATGGGATAGGATGGGTCTAAACCACAGAGACTAGGGCCTGCTGATCAGAAGGTTGGGGGTTCGAATCCCTGCGACAGGGTGAACTCCCATTGCTCGGTCCCTGCTTCTTCCAACTTAGCAGTTCAAAAGCACATCAAAGTGCAAGTAGATAAATAGGTACCACTCTGGTGGGAAGGTAAATGGCATTTCCGTGCACTGCTCTGGTTCACCAGAAGTGGCTTAGTCATGCTGGCCACATGATCTGGAAGCTGTACGCCAGCTCCCTCAGCCAATAACGTGAGATGAACGCCGCAACCTCAGAGTCGTCCACGACTGGACCTAACGGTCAGAGGTCCCTTTACCTTTAAGGGGGAGGTTTTCTGTGCATGCCCAGAGGCACTCTTTGCTTGCTATGGCCTATATGCCATTGCCAATACATGGCACTGAGTGGGGAGAACAGGCCCCTAGAGGTAAATTTAGGTGCCCCAGAGAGGTTCATCTGCTAGCTGGCTGTGTCGAGGTTGTTCTGAAGCTGCCAAGAACTTTAGGGTGGATTAGCAGAAGAGGTGAGAGATTATTTTCTGGGTGGGGAGCCACCCACAGAGAATAAGAGTTTTCCTTCATCCTTCTCTATTTCCTAGGCCTCCCTGTACATCTCGGAAGGGAGAGAGAGAGAGCGCTCTGAAAGCCCAGGGGACAAAGAGCTCTTTATGCCAGAAGTAAGGTGACCTCAATGGCATTTGCAGAAAAGAAAAAGAAGGGGGAAGATTACAAATACATGCCCAGAAGAGTTTACAACCTGGGGAATGATCCTGATCCTGGCTGGTCTTTGCTTTCTTCTTCAGAGCACTGATACTTCCCAATGTATCGTAAGAGGAGGGAAACTACATACAGTCCAATCAAATGCCTATCTTAGGTTACATCTACAGTATACGTTTAAAGCCGTATCATACCATTTGACAGTCATGGTTTCCCTGGAAAGATTCTGGAAGCTAGCTTTTCTTAAGGATGCTGAGAGTTTTTAGGAGATCCCTATTCCCCTCACTCAGGATGCGGGTGGCGCTGTGGTCTAAACCACAGAGCCTGGGGCTTGCTGATCAGAAGGTCGGCGGTTCAAATCCCCGCAATGGGTTGAGCTCCCATTGCTCAGTCCCAGCTCCTGCCCACCTAGCAGTTCGAAAGCATGTCAAAGTGCAAGTAGATAAATAGGTGCCACTCCAGTGGGAAGGTAAACAGTGTTTCCATGCACTGCTCTGATTTGCCAGAAGCGGCTTTGTCATGCTGGGCACATGACCCGGAAGCTGTACGCCGGCTCCCTCAACCAGTAACGTGAGATGAGTGCCGCAACCCCAGAGTCGGACACGACTGGACCTAATGGTCAGGGGTCCCTTTACCTTTACCTATTCCCCTCACAGATGCCCAGAGTGGGGCAACAATCAGTCCCTCTTCCCAGGGGCCACATTTGTGCCCAATACACACATATTTCCAAAGTACCCTAAAACAGCAATGCATAACACAGCTATTTATTAAAATTTGCACTTCTCCGAATTTTGTGATGCATTTCTCCAACCAGAGGAAAAACAGGAGGAAGGGCTGCAAAAATTCAATCCTTTGCATTTCCAGGTGGGGCTGGAAAACCCTGCCTGAAATCCTGGAGAGCCACTGCAAGTCAGTGCAGGCAATGGTGAGTTGGATGGACTCAGCAAAAAGCAGCTTCCTATGCATGCACATGTATTAGAGGAAAGTGCACATGGAAATGTGTATTTTCACTAATGTGCAAATACGTGCTGGGGGAGCTCAATGGCAAAAAAACCCCGCATATATTAAGCAAAACAAAATGTGCACAAAATGTACATTTCAGGAGAAAAGCCCATGGAATCATACAGGCTTTTGAAGACAATCAAACAACTGCTGAAGTAAAGCAGACTGATCTGAGCAGGAGGAAAATGTGATTTGTTCATCCAAAAGCTCTTCTTGCAGCCTGAACAGGCTCTGTCCCAACCTTCTCATGAGCGGCATGAGATGTGGCTGGTGAGCCATGTCCCTGCCTTTGCAGGTTCCTATTCATGGAAATGGTCACATGAACAGGGCTTTAGGCCACCAAGTCACCACTTACAACTTGCACTTCTGCTGCAGACCCACCCAGGTAGCTGCAAATGTAGCATAATGCATATAGGACCATCCCTGCATCAAATCCCAGGATTGTTTTTCAGCCACCACAACTTCCCTCTTTGCCTCCCTTCCCACAAAACCACTCTGGTTTGAAGAAACCATCTCTAGTGGAGGGAGGGGTGTGTGCTTCTCAGTGCCCCTTGAGCCAACTGCAGCATTGATCGCTTGCATTCTGCTTAAGTCAACTTCTGCAAATACACCATACATTTGAAGCCCATTTCACCTCCCATCAAAGAATCCCAAAAACAAAAATAAAATGTTCAGCCCACTTACCAAAACCCTTAACATCCTATTTGGTGGGAGGATGTGCCTTAAATCTGCATTAGTAGTAGTAGTAGTAGTAGTAGTAGTAGTAGTAGTAGCCTGCCTTTCCTCCAAGAGGCTCAAGGCAATGTATATGGTGTGCCTCTCCTCCATTTTAACCTCACAACAACCCTGTGAGGTAGGGCTAAACAGAGACAGCGACTGGCCCAAGTCCACCCAGTGAGCTTCATGGCTGAGTGGGGCATTGTCCAGCACTCTAACCTCTTCGCCAGACTGACTTTAAAGGTGCCCTAAATCTATGGTGTGTAGACAGCCCTAACCCTAGCACTGGAATTTTTTTCAGAGTCAGAATGAAATAATTTGGCATAGGTTGATATTACCTCTGGTGGTTATTACTATTTTCTTGCTAAAAGTGACACTGTTCCATTTCCTCACCAACAGAGCTAATATCACGTAGCGGTTAAAGGACTGAACTTTGAACCAGGAAGTCCATGGTGCAAACGGGTGATTTCAGCCTTAAACTCACTATCTCTCAAGCTTCAGGTCTTTTGTGTGCACAATGGAGGCTAGCCATACTTGCCTACCTTATGGGATTCTTGTAAGGATCACCTAGATCACACATGTGATGCACTTTGAACAGTGCAAAGTACGAAATCAATGCTATCGTTCTTTTCACTTTTCTAAATAAACCAGTCCCCCCATTTGCAAGGCAAGTTCAGACATCATTCCCCGCTCCCTTTTTTTCAAAAGAAGCATTTGGGTTGTAAACAATGCTAGTCATACACAGAGGGGACCCATTGACGTTAATGGGCACGGCTAAGTTAACTCTGAGAGGGATGCGGGTGGCGCTGTGGTCTAAACCACAGAGCCTAGGGCTTGCTAATCAGAAGGTCAGCAGTTTGAATTCCCGCAACGGGGTGAGCTCCCGTTGCTCAGTCTCAGCTCCTGCCCACCTAGCAGTTCGAAAGCACGTCAAAGTGCAAGTAGATAAATAGGTACTGCTCTGACGGGAAAGTAAACAGCATTTCCGTACGCTGCTCTGGTTCGCCAGAAGTGGCTTAGTCATGCTGGCCACATGACCAGGAAGCTGTACACCGGCTCCCTCAGCCAGTAAAGCGAAATGAGCGCCACAACCCCAGAATCGTCCACGACTGGACTTAACGGACAGGGGTCCCTTTACCTTTACCAAGTTAACTCCATTAATTCCAGGGGGTCTACTTTGAGAAGGACTTAGCTGGATACAGCCTATTCTATTTATTCAGTTTCATTAAATATACATTTCAAATCATAATCAACTCAGGTGTAAAACCTATGGCAGGGCTTGCGACCCTCCAGATATTTGGAGGACTCCAACTCCCATCAGCCCCAGCCAGCATGATCAATGACCAGGGATGATGGGAATTGTAGACCTGCAAATATCTGGAGAGAGACAGGTTCTCTAACCCTGATTTGGGGTATTAAAATGTTAGGTTTTTTATTTTTTAAAAAATTAAAAGTTTATTGGCATGTAATGTAAGTTTGAGAAAACAATCATTGATGGCATGGGAGAAGCTTCTCCAATCAGAAAGAGACATCCTAAAACAACTTTGGGGGACCTGTGGTACTCCAAAAGCTGCTGAAATATGAATCCCATCAGCCCCATCAAACATGACTAAAGATGATGGGTTGACAGTTCGACAACATCTGGAGGGCCAAAGATTCCACCCACCAATGGTTTAATCTCTCTTGATGTTAGGATTTTAAGTCTCCACAGTGCTGCCACCTTGAACTACATCCTCTGTGGTGGCTGGGAAGCAGCAGAGAATCTATTTCAGGACACTGGTCCCCATGGAGGGTGGGCATGGAAGAGAACCCTTCCCTAGAATGGAAGAAGCCATGCATCTGCAGAGGAAGTAGTGCCAGCGATTCAGGGCTGCTGTGGTTTGTTCCACTCCTTCCTCTTTGTTCTTCGTTCTTGTAGCTTTCCAAGTTCATCAGGACCCAGTCTGATGGGACCATGAATGATATGAAGAAGGTGGTCAGGCCAACAATTGTCTCCACCAGCCCTATAGGATCCTTAGGGGTCTTAGAAGTGACACCTCTGGCAGGGCAGGAAGTCAGACTGGGAAGCATAAGCACATACACCGTCCTCAGCAACTGCAGCGACATGAGGCTGCCAAAGGTTGCAACCTTCCTCCTCTCTTCTGCTATGAAGCTAGAACAAGATGGCAGCTGACCACCTTCTTAAGATTCACAAATACTTGTGCATCTCAGTGTATTTTCTATTTCTTTGGGGGAGAACTGAGCATCTTGAAAAGATTGTTGACTCTTCAGAGTCCTGGCCTCCCAAGCCAGACACATATGCTTTTGAAAGACTATAGCTCAGTGGCAGAGCATCAGCCTTGCATGCACAAGATCCCAGGTTCGATCCCTGGCATCTCCAGGTAAGGCTAAAAATGTCCTGGTCTGAAACCCTGGAGATCAGCTGCCAATCAGAGAAGACAATACTGAGCTAGATGGACCAGTGATCTGACTCAGTATAAAGGCAGCTTCCTACATTTCCGTGTTCTTCCTATGACAAGTCATTTCCTCTCCCCTTTTTGCTATCCAGTCCTTACGACTGGGAGAAGATGGGAGTTTACTTATTCAGGAGCTCTTCCACTATCTGAGTTAGACATGATACTCACACCTGCTGGGGAAACTCTGCCTATTTTTTGTGCTTAAACAAAAAACAACAACAACAACATCATATTCCTTGACCACAATGACTGATGGGTGGCATGTGCTATGGAATAACCTCACAATCTCAAGATCAATTCTACTCAGACATAAGTGCTCTGCTAGATCAAGCCAGATGCCCATCTACTCTAGTATCCTGTTCTCATAGCAGCCAACCAGATTCCCCAACAGGTACGTGGTTGGCCACTATGAGAACAGGCCACTGGTATTCAGAGGCATGCTGTCTCCAACAGTGGTGGAACATATCTACTGTGTCTAGTCCTAGAAGGGCTGGTGAATCACAGCCTGCTCATTTAACTTAAGGAACTTTTGATGTATACATATTATCAAGAATGGGAGGAGGGGGAAATATATATTTAGGGGTGGCGAGTCAAATAACCTTTTCTCTCTAGGCCTTTGTAAGCTCAGTTGCTCCCTGAATTGGCACTGATTGCTTATGAGAGCATTGATGGCAATGGAACACCCTCTACCTGCTCAGAAGGTGCCTGGAGAGAGATGGGTGGCTAGAAAGCATTCACAGTATATCATCAAACCATCTTTCAGAAACGGGGGGGGGGGGAGCCTTGCAAAGTGGGTCCATATCATCACCCTGTGCCGTACACGAGAATGAATAAATTAGTGTTTTGCCTAAGTACACCAATTGCATTATTAACCTGGGTGAGATTTTAACCTGATACATCCCCCAATGCAGTTCACACCCTCAAAGCAATCTTTCCCGAAAGCAAAAGTGAATGGGGCAATGAACGTAAATTTTGCCTTTCCCCAGCAGCCAAGCTTCTCAACAAAGAGAGATACACCTCTCCTTCCTCTAGCAAGAGGCTATACTAGAGCTTGAGCACATATTCCAACCGGGCAAAAACTGGGGAGGTGGGGGCACAGTGCAAGATTTGGCTGCAGAGAGTTCTGAGGGCCATACAAGAGAGGCCTAGAGAGAGAGATTTGGCCCCCAGAGCCCGAGCTTCCCCACCCCTGTTATAAATGCATCTCTTTTTGATTATCAGAGTTTGCAACAACAACAACAAAAAGCAAGACAAACTCTTACAATGGTCAGAAAGCTGATTTGCACTACAAATCCTCTTTTCCATGTTATATTCTGCATTCACCATCATCACCGCAAACATACCGGTAAATAGACACACACCCAAACCAAGAATTTAAGAGGGGAACAAGTACCTTCAAGTTGCCACCCTCTAGCAGCTCTTGCATATACAAAAAGTTGGTCCTCAGGTCTGTATTGAGCTGTGTAAAGCTCAGAGCACTTTTTCATTTGCATTTTGCCCTGCATCAATATCATGGTGCAAACAAGCAAGTGTGTGCAAAAAAAAAAAAAAAACACCTTATAAAGATGACAGGGAAAAGATTGTGATTCCCAGCACAGATAATGTTCTTGCATGTTACTAATGCAAAAGAAAGAACTTTTTAGGCATGTGAAAAATACATACAGCTGGTGAGTAATATGTTAACCTTTGGCACATGATTTTTTAAAAAATGTAGAGTTCTAAGCCTGGGGAACAAAGAAAAAGGAAAATTCTT
The DNA here is from genome assembly GCF_009819535.1 of Lacerta agilis. Classification (NCBI taxonomy): domain Eukaryota; kingdom Metazoa; phylum Chordata; class Lepidosauria; order Squamata; family Lacertidae; genus Lacerta; species Lacerta agilis. The sequence continues at coordinate 19,200,775 of NC_046319.1, read as the reverse complement.
ATAGACAGCTCCATTTGGAAGACTGCATGCAGTTCTAGACACCCCATCTGCAAAAGGCTACTCTAGAACTGAAGGATCTAAGAATGCTGAATGAAGGAGGATATTGACAAGCTGGAATGTGTGCAGAGAAGGGCAGCCAAGAGAATAAAAGGTCTGGAAACCAAGCCTTATGAAGAACGGTTGAGGGAGCTGGGTATGTTTAGCCTGGAGAAGAGAAGACTGAGAGGTTATATGAGAGCCATCTTCAAATACCTGAAGGGCTGTCACACGGAAGACAGAGCAAGCTTTTTTTCTCCTACACGCATGCAGAGACATTTTGTGCTCAGTGGTGACATGTGAACAAATCTTAAGTAACAATTGCATTTTAAACCTGGGTCCCAACTCTACAATTCTATGATTCCCCCCCCCCAAAAAAGGTGGAGAAATCAGCAGCCAAAATGATCAAACAGCTGGAATACTGGGGGGGTTGCTGTTTGGCTTAGAAAAAATAATATGACTATGAGTATGAAAAGGAAACATCATGACTGTAAAGTCATTGCTATGGAAGACAAACTCTATCTCTCTCTCTCTACACACAGCTTCTCTCCAGACTGATGTTTTATTGGAATTTATTCTGAAACATGTTCACAGTAAAGCGATTTATTCCTCTTTGGTTTATTATTTAATACTTTCCCAATGCTATCATATAATAGCTGTCCAGAGAAGCTGTAGCACAACAAAAATGGAACAGCAGCAAAACAAAAACAAAACAAAAATCCCATACAAACCCCTGAAGACTGAGGGTATGGAAAGTGACAGAATTTCAGCAGAAAGTGACAGGATAGACACTGATTGGAAACGAAGCAGTGCATCCACTCATAGGATTTGGGGGGGGGGGCAGGCGTTTTGTTAGGTTGGGCAGAACCTCAGTTTGCTATGTATTTTTATTGAATTTTATTGATTTAAGGGGGGGCAAGTGTCCCTCCCTGCCCCCCTGGGTACGCCCATGTGTCCACTCCAAAACTTTTGCCGGCACTAACAGTACTGAAAACATAATCACATGCAACTGCCCTGATGGCATCCTGAGCGCGAATTGTCATGAATGTGCAACAAAAATGATGTTTGGATGTGAAGCACGTGGTGAGAACGTGTGGCATTGGGGTCCAGAAAACTACGACTGCTGCATGCGACCTTAGATGACGTGAGAGGGAGGAATCAGGAGTATTTCAGTGCAGAAAGGCAGGGCTATTGGCAGTGAGGGAACTTCCAAGCTGCCTTCCACAGTCAGAGACAGTATGCAAGGCTATGTGTCGTTTTTGAGCTCTACTGGCGGCCCTTCAGGATGGGGGAGTGCTTAGAAAGAATTTGCTGAGAGCAGAATGATGGACTCACTAAATGGGCTTCCGTTTTATTCAGGCAGGCAGGCAGGCAGGCGATCCTGACTTATGGGGAGTCCCAGGTCAGAGGCTGAACAATTCTCAGAGCTATCGCTCCTCCTACAGATCTGCTCAGCGTAGACACCATCCTACAACTGCTTTATTACACACACATACAGGCTCTCAACTTAGTCACCCTAGCTCTTCAGAATCTCGCGATCCCAGCCAGAAGCAGGAAAGGTGGTGGGGGGGGGGAGATTACCCGAGAAGAGAGATGAGTAGCCCGTGGACCGTCCCTTTTCTTAAGCTTGCTAGACAGAACTCTAGCTGGCTGTTTGAAGGAGGGAACCGAGTTGATGTTGAGAGGGTATCTACTATACTGTACTGGTTCTTAGCTTAAAGGGGATAACTAGGAAGGGGGGTGTATGTATTCGCAGCCTTGTAGAGGCCTCGATCCAGTGCCCCCCCCTACCCTAGCAGAAAGAGAATTTTTAATATATATATTGGACACATCCGAACTATACATGAATGCTTTTTTCCCCCTCCCAAAGGGGTGATAGAAGCAAAGTGTTCTTGCCTGAACTGCATCTGTGAAAGCGGGATTCCTAATTTGTGTAAGGGGGTGTGTGCTTCTAATGCCTCCTTTAAAAAGCTAGCTCGCGTTTTAAAAGTTCTCCAGACCAGACATGTTGAAATAAGCCGTCTGATGAGCGCAGAGCGTTTTCTCTGCATTTTAATTTCATTTTAATTTTTATTAAAATGACATAGCTCCCCGATCCAGGTGGGAGATTGCCCCCCCCCTTTAGTCGCCCGCACCAGGCCAAACCAGCGAAAGCGGGCATTGCCCCAAAAAACAATGCAAAAAAAGGTTTGCCCCCCGCCCTTGCGTTACAAAGACGGTTTAAGGCTGTGACCCTAACCTCGCCTGCCCGGGAGCAAGCCCCGATGAATCCAATTGGACTTGCTTCTGAGCAGACGCGGTTCAGACTGCGCTGCAAAGGACCTGGTGCTGAGAAACGGCGAGAGGGGGGAGAGCAAGATCGGAGAGCTTTTCGCGTCCATCGGGCGGGCCACTCTGAGGATAATCTCCCCAGCCTTTGCTTCCCGGGACTGGAGAATCTGAAACGGCGCAGCCTCGGGCCCAGCCGCTCCAGGTTCGGTTCCTGGGGAAGCCGCTATCAATCGTTCCCTTCCTCGTCCCTTAACTTCTCCCTTTCTTCTCCTACTTTCTTTTTCACACACAGCCTCAAACGGCTTGCCTCAAGGTTTTATTCCATAATCTGGCTCGACGATTAAGGAAGTCACTCGGACTGCAATCCTATATATTGCAGTCCGAGTGACTTCCTTAATCCTTATATATATATAGGCTACACTTCTTTCTTTTCTTTTTTTGGCTAAGAGTTAAAGCCAGGATCATGGCTGCCGGCCTGGCCGTGCCTCCTCAGAATCAAGCCCTATTTAATCCGACGGGGCTTGCTCCTGGGTAAAGTGGGTTTATGAGTGCAGCCGGGCTCTATGGGCCTTACTTGCAAGTAGACACGCAGAGACTAGCGCCGCTAACACATTGTCATTTATTTATTTATTTATTTCCCTGTCTCTTCCAGTGTAAAGGCATCTCCCAAACATAACCACGTTTTCCCCCTGCAACGCACGCAGCCCAGACCCTTTGCTGTAAATGGGAATCAACTGCAGGAGCGGTTTTTTGTTATTTGTGTATTTATTTATTTATTTATTAAAGCGGGACAGAATCAGGGAAGTGATCGTGGCAACAAAAATCAGGTATCACCTCCCCGCCTCGGCCTCTGCTCCATCTTGGTGCTCATTGCGCCTGCTTTTAAATAATATTTTTTTTAAAAAAAAAAAACTTTATAATTGCATTTGTTCTGGAGTTCTTTAATCCAGAGATGCAGCCTTACTCGGGAGGAAGAAGCCACAAGTTGCTCTCTCAGCTCAGCGCGCGTGTAGGACGGCAGCTCTGTACGCGTCGAGTGTGTTCTGAGTTCAATGGGGCTAAACGAGAATAGGATTGCAGGGCCCAGGGTGAATTTATTCACCTGTGTATGGCGCGCGGGAGGGGTGTCATTTAACTTGCTTACACACACACCCAGGCCATCCCAGTTCATGCTGTCTGGAGAAATTAAAATTTCATCTTCACTTAGGTGCAGCGGTGAAGGGCTCCATTCAAGAAACGAATCCCCCACACGCATTCACACATCACATTCCTCGTAGCGAAAACATGCCGTGGAACTGGGAGTCTCCGGAGAGGGCCCCTTTCCATCTGCTGAAAATATTGCCCACCGAAAACCAAATCCTACTACAGCACATTCAGCCAGACGTTGATTCGCCTTTACCTCCTAGGCTGCTTCAGTCACAAGGAAGCGAGGATGATTTTTCAGTTTTTTATTTTGTCTAAGATACCCTATCAGCATTTCAAAACACAAACAAAACTTGACAGGCATTTCAGAACAAGAGGAGGAAAGCGAACGCGTTAGGCCCATGTTGGAGAGGAATGGTTATTTGAGGGCGTTTGATAAATGCGAAAGCAACGATCACTTGCAAATCAGGACCGAACGTTTTCCGTGCAGAAAGCCCCAGGGATCTGGAAACCCGGACTACTGTATTTAGAAGGGGGGGGGGGAGAACCTTAAAAGGATCCTCAGCTTCAAAGGGCTTGCCCCCCCTCCTTCCACGCGCTGTAAACTGTTGAGTCTGGGGTTGGTATCAAAACAGCTGAATTTAATCAGGACTTTCATAACAGACACTTCCAGGTTGGATCAAGTGGTAAACGGCGGGGGCAGAAAGAAATTCTCCTTGCGCGGCTCAAAAAAAAAAAGTTTTTGAAAACCATTTACATTTTTTTTTTATTCCTCTCCCCTGCCCCAGAACCCCAAAACACAGAGAGTGGAACTCCCCTCCTCAGGGGGGAAAAATGAACTAAACTCTCCAGCACACATTTGCAGCGCAAGTTTGGGCAAGTCTACTCAGAAGCAAGTCGCTTTTTATTTCAGCGAGGCTTATTCGGGAGTAAGTGGGCACAGAACTGCAGCCTTTAAGACTGAAATTATCCAAAGGAAGCATTCAAGCACACCTGAGGTCTCGTCCATTTCAGCTCATGAGGGGAAAATGACAGCGACGTTTCCACTCCGACCTGATGAAATGGACAGATTTTAATTTACGCTTTTAAAAGACACACACACACAGAGAGGGGGGGGGGGGAGAGAATTTACATATATCACCTGAGGCATTCTGGATGTGATTGTTTTTACTGCAGCAGAGACAGACATATATGGAAGGGAGCCGATATTTCTGTTTATTGAAAAATTATAGTATTAATTAATTACAAAGAAGTTGCTTTACCGAAGTCCAGCCGTTCCCCAAGTTTGATACAGACACGAGGGGGAACGAGGTCCTGCTTGGAGATCAGTTTTTCTTCCCTTCCTAGATTCTACCCAGTAGTGGAAAAGCGGGCTGGGGGGGGGGGGGTGTTACGGGGAGAGAGAGCTGTGAAAACAGGAATTTGTTCCTGTTAAAATTGCGGGGCCTGTCAAGGAGGACAAGCGGCTGCCCGCGCGCCCTGCGCGCTTGTTCCTTTTGCGCCTTGAAAAATTATCCAACTATTGATTACGTTAAAGCAGCAGGAGGAAGAGCGCTGCCTTTTCTTTTCTTTTTTCTTTTTTTGAACTCTCGCCCTTCCGAAAAAGTGGAGAGTAAATCAAGGGAGTTTAAAAGTTGGTGTTGGACAGATCCTGCCTGGAGCGGAGGGGACCGCTCCATTAAAACCGCAGGAAACGTGCTTCTGTCCATTAGGGCTGCGATCTGACTTACAGGAGTTGCATTAAGTGTGAGACATTCGGCGTTGCAAATCTCTATCTCCACTTGTTTCCTTCGGGGTGATCTGGAGAGGAGCTTGCAGGGGACTGGGAGGAGGAAGGATTCAGAACGGGGGGGGGCGCCTTGACCTTGAACTGAGTCTGGAGGGGGTGTCCAGAATCGGGGACTTGAATCGTAAAGGCAAGAGAGGGTCGCGCGTTCTTAACTTGTAGCGGGGACGGCTCTGGAAATCTGCTGGAGTTTTGTAACGCTCGGCAACACAACTAACACGCACACACAAAGACTTAAAAGCAGGAGTTTCAGATCCTCGCTCTCTCTCGAGAATCAAAACTTAGGTGAGCTTTCGAAATCTCCTGACGCAAACTGTTCATGGTTGAAAATCCATTAGAACTTTCACTACCGAGTAAACGTATTTCGGAGTAGAGAGACAGACTCCCCCCCCCCCCTTTTTAAAGTATTTAAACGTATTCAGGATTAAAACGCCAGCTCCCAACTTCCCCTGGAAAGCTTTCCGTCACCTTATATTTGCAAATGTATTTGCAGGTATTTTATTTTTACAGCTTTACGGCATCACCCCCCCTCCGTGCCTCCACCTCAACCAGCCACAATCTCGCGTCCAGTTTCAGCATGGAACTCAACGAGGGGCGGGGGAACAAAACAAAACAGACCGTTTCCAAATGATAATTAAGATTAAAACAAAAAATCAAGACAGAAAACAGCGATTATAAAAACACAAAATAGACCCTCCCGCTTTCCAGAAAAAAACAATGAAAAATATCTGCCAGAATGAAATGCACGGGGTGTTAACTTCGGAGTTTAAAGAAACACCAACGACGCAGAAACAACTTATATTATTTTTGCTACAAAAATCCTGAAAGTGGGAGATGGGGCGCGGGGGGGGGGATCTATCGTCATTTGACAGCTTAAGTATCTTAGATCGCGCAGCAAACAAACTGCCCCCCCTCTTTCTCATCCGCCCACCCTCTTTTCTCATTGCCATCTTTTAATATTTCATTGGTAACCGATGACAAGCGTTGGAGAAGGATGAGGGTTCTCTCTCCTCCTCCACTCCCCCCTCCCCGCCCCCGGCAACGAGGGATCGAGAAATTGAGGGGGGCGCAGGAAGGAGACACGAAATATATTTGCAAACTTTCCACATTCTCCCTCCCCTTTCCAAGCGCGCGCGCGCGAGAATCGGGGACAGAAACTGCTCCTGCAACAGGGCGCATGCAGGAACCCCACCATCGCTCACTTTCAAAACAAGACAACCGCCGGAGCTCCAGAAACTTGTCAGTTTCACTACGTATATCTAGATAGATAGATACACACACACACATATCTATAATGCCAAGCTGCATTTTGGGTTCCAGTTTCTCTGCCTCTTTCCATCCAAATCTCTCTCTCTCACTCCCTTTGCGCCTGGTTGGTTTTATAAATATATATATTTCTCTCTCTTCCCCCCGTGCCTCCTTTTTTTCACCCTCCTCTTCTCTCTTTTCCACGGTCTTCTCTCTCTCTCTCTCTCTCTCTCTCTCTCTCTCTCTCTCTCTCTCTCTTTCTCTCAAGCTCTCTCAAGCTCTCCATCTACTCGGGAAACCTCGCTTTGCCTTCCCAGCCGCGAATCTCTAGCGCCCACTATATTTCAAAAGCTGGGAACTAAAAAAAAAAAAAAAAAGATTTCACAAGAACTTGGAAACGACTCGGCGAAGAGGAGAGAGGAGGAGGGAAAGGGAGAGAAAAAAGTTGCAGGCTTCAACTTTGTAGCTAACTTTCGCTTCGCTCTCGTTAGCTCTCCCTGTGTCCCCCCTACTTTTCATTTTTTTTTAAAAAAAAAACCGATCCCCCTCCTTCCTCCTCCTTGCCATCCTTGATCGCCTCGAGATCCTCAGACGGGTGAACCCCACCAATCGCGGGGTGCGGAGCACAACTCTCGGAGCGCAAGGAGAGGCGGGGGGAGCCTTGGCCAGGCTGCCCGGATCGTCGCGCAGAGACCGGCGACGGCGGCTGTGGCGGCGCGGAACTCGCTCCCGGCTCGCCCAGCTGCGCTCATCCGGCCGCGGCGAGGCCAGGGCGGCCGAGGAGGAGGTGATCGGCTCGTCTTCGTCGTTGTCGTCCCCCCACCCCAGGGCCGACCAGCAAGACACCCATGGCTCCCCCCCCCTCTGCTCAGCGCGCGCCCCCCCCTCTCTCTCACCCCCCTCGCCAGATCTCGCCGGGGATCTCCCCCTCGCGGGAGAAAGGGGACCTACTTTTGGGCAGTTTCCTCGCTCGCGCCTTGGATCTCATCTTGACGGCGGAGCGGATCCCTCCTTGAACCCGCAACAGCTCTGCCGCGCTATCTTCATCTCCCAAGCATTGTCAGTTTGGACACCTTCGCACATGCGCACAGAGCATTCAATCTGACACCCTCTCCGGGGCCAAAAAAACTTTCCAATGTATTCATCACCATCAGGGTTGGGGTTGGTGTGTGTATGTGTGGCTTTTTTTTTTTCAACCTCCCCCCTTCTCTTCCGTGGTCCTATCCTCTTCTTCAGATCACTTATCTCTGCCCCCACCTCCTCGGAGCACAGCACCATCCCAGCCTTTCCTCCTCCCCCCACCCCCGCCACTTCCCCTGATCTGCCCCTTTAAGAAAAAGCGACCTTTCTCTCTCTCCCTAACCCTTTACATGCTGCCCTTCCCCAGTGGACAATATTTAAAGATGGAAGGTAACATCCAGGAAGAGGTGACTTTGCCCCCCTTTTTTTTTTATTCGGACGATGGTTTCTATGTTATGCTGGGGTGGGAAGGGGAGGGTTGGGGGTGTATGTGGCTGGGTTTTTTTTTGGGGGGGGGGTAACTGGTCCATTGCATGCTGTACTTTACAGGTCTAATTATTCTTTTCCTAGCAACCGGTCCATTGCTGTTGGTCAATTGCACGCTGCCCTTTTGCAGATCTCTTATTATTTTCTGGTCACTAGTTAGCCGTCTCTTTCAACCAGCCAACTGCACGCTGCACTTTAGAGATCTAATGATTTTGCTATTATTTGGCTATTAGGTGCTATTCTCATCAATGTGGCAGTCGCGATGGGATATTTCTCCCCATGCCTATATATATACAGTAATATAATCTTTCTTCTCGCATGATCCTCTGCATGCTTACTCGCGAGTAAACGTCCCACCTTCTTCCGCAATGGCTTACTCTTTTCTTCCCCGCCCCCCGCCACCCATTTCGGGCAATTGTGAATATCTGGGTGTCTGATCTCCCCCACCCCTCCCTAATGCCAGGTTTACTCGGAAGTTTCTTTTCTTGATTACAGTGGGATTTACCTCCAGGTAGGCAGGTTGAGGAAGATCGCAGCCGCGGCTGAGGTTGACTGCAGAAGCTGTGGCCGTTTCCCTACTCGGCGGGGTCTTATAGAATTACCAAGGTGCACAGACGATGTTTAGGTGCACAGACTTCTTCTACCTTTTACAATGTCTTTCTCCCTGTTTTGCGCCGTTACCGAAAAACGTGCATCCCCTTCCACTCCAGTGCATTTAAGCCAATCTGGCAGGCAAATTGAAAACTCCCCACACACACCCAAACGACTTTCGTTTTCCTAACAATCGGTGCATTCTTTCCCACCCTGTCCCCTATCCATTTACAATAAAAAATTGGGTGGGTTGGGGGCTTTCGGTTCTCTCTTCCCCCCCCCGCCCCCCTCCATCAGCCGGTTTAAACGATTCTGTCTCCATCGTGATGCTTGTTTATAACACGCTAAAACCTGAATAATCGTTGGTCCTTGGTGGGTGTGGGTGTGGGTGTGTAGGGAGGCATTTGGGCTACGACCCGCTCCTGAAGCCTGGGCTTACTCTGAAGTAAGCTTCCGCCAAGTTGAATGGGTCTTGGCTCCCCAGCGGGCCAGCATTGCAAAGCAGCCTTCAGGGTTGAAGCACTTCAGACCAGAACTTCGCAATACGACATCCCACGAGCTCAGGAACCTTGTCGGTCCCCAGGAAAAGGTTCCCAATGAATCGCTGTGGCCTTACTCGCAAGTAAGGAGTAAGGGGCTCCTTTAACGCCTAGTTAAATGGAGTTAGGCTGGCCGATCCCCCGGGCAGCTTGACTTGGAAGCCAATTCTTATTTGTGTTGTTTTTTTTTTTACCCATCGGGCCGCATTCCTATGCAAGCTTACTTGGGAGTAAGGCTCAATGAACTCAAATGTGGCAAGCTGCTAATTCACAAGTAAGTAAGTAAGTAAGTATGCGCAGGATGGAAGACTTCAGCCAGTCAGGCAGCCTGGGCGTCCGCTCCTTCTCTGTCTGATCTCTGACTTACCTATTTTGTCACAGCGATGAATGTGTCCTGATCAAAAACAAGAAACAAAAAATGGGGTTTTGATCTAAGCAAGTTCACCTGCTCTACGGCACTTCCTGTTAACACACATATATTTACACGCTATTCTCTACTCTTATTCCTCTTTTCTTCCAACTATTTTTTTTTATTCTTATAACAGCCTTTCCACTTCAATGTTGGACTCAGCCTTTTACAGGTCCGGGGGTGTTGCTTTAGAAGGGATCAAGGTGGTAAGTATCATTTTCAGGTCCTTTAATTAATATATATTATCATCACTATATTTAAAATGCTTGGTTGTCATTTATAGAAACGACCCTAATCTCCTGGGCAATGGATGGAAGTGGAGGAAGCTGGATCTTTGGATTCCTGAATTTTTCAGGAATCCCCGGAAATAGGAAAGTGGGTGGAAGACACTACTCTCCCCCCCCCCCAGTAAATAGCCTGGCTGGATCAGTATTAATTATTCACTCCCTTTGGGAATTCAAGAGCCCAGGAGAGATGGCGACTGGAAAGGATACATTGCGTGGTGTGTGTGGTGTGTTGAATATAAAGGGAAAGGGAATGTCAAGAAGCCTTCAAGAAAATAAACCAGATTTTTTTTTAATGGGGCGGGGGGAAGAGAAGAAACAGGACAAGGAGAGTTCACATTCCCACCCCCCACCCCCCGCAAAAAAATCAGGTTAGCAGCCGACCGGCAGGTGGAAGATATGAGGAGAGAATAAAGTTTGAGGTTGAAAACTGCATACTTTATTACTATAATAAAATAAAATACAATGAAATAAATTGTTATTATTAAGATTATAGAAGATTTTCTTTTTTTGTATCTAGATTTATATTAATCCTGTTGTGGTCAGGGCAAAGGAGGTCTGAAAACATTTGTTATATTTTCGGGGGGGAGGAACAGAGAGGTAACAAACCACGTCCCCCTCTCCGTTTCTTCATTCAGTTACCCCAACGCCTCGGGATTTAACTCAATCAGGTTCTGGGATTCCGCCCCCCCCCCGCCCACCCCGTTCTATTTTAACAAACTTGTAATAAAGCTGGTAATTTTAAAAGCCATTCAAACAATAAAACAAAGCCTGCCGGTTTATTTTTATTTATTTTTAAAAAGCGTTGCTTATTTATCAAGTAATTCATAAAATGGAATTGGTTTTAAATGTAGGCTCTCAAAGCGCACGCGGGGGGGGGGGGAGATGGTTATTTGTCCAGAATTATTTATAAATGCGTTTGAATCTGAATTCTGATGGTATGGATTGTAAGAGTAAGTTGGGTTTTTTTATGTAATAGGATTGGAAGGGAACTTCCGAGTCGATGTTTTCAAAGTGGGGAAACCAATAGCTGCCCCTTCCCAGCTAAAAGGAGATTGGCCCCCCCTCCAAATGCGAAAACATTATCCTTACGTTGCACCTGTGCGTTTAAACGAACATGTGTTCTCAATTCGCACTCTTTTTCCGCGTGTTTGCGTATATATATTCTGCACGGGTGTGCTTACTCCTGAGTAAACCTACTAAACGCAGTCTGAGCTGTTTCTTCAGTCAATTGCTGCCCTATATTGATTTGCGGGCCCCCTAATCCCAAGCAGGTCGACTCAAGAGTCAGTCTCTCCGTAGCCAATGGGATTTACTTCCGTGTAAAAACAAGCATGAATACGTCGGGCCTCTGAATGAGAATAACTTCCTTCTCGGGTTGTTGTTTTTTTTGGTGGCGGTTGTTTCTCCACAACATAACATAGAAGAGCAGACAGGTTCTCTGCCCCGCGGAGTTCGCAATCCACTCCAAGCTCAATACCAGGTGCGGGACTCGAGGGGTGAAAAATCCAGATAGGTGGTCCTTTTTTTAGGAAACTCCCCAAGATGGCTTTAGAAATATTCAGCTGTATCCAACCCAACTGGAATTAAATATTTCAAGGCGGGGGGCGTTGCTCGTGGGGGTTGACAGCAAGGTTGAAACGCTAAGTGGGACTTACTTCCGCGTAAACAACAACTGTAGGCTGTGCCAAGTGTGTCTCTTAAGCAGGCCCTAAACGATTTTTTTTCCATTGAACTCCAGCAGATCCAAAATGTCTAGTCAACAGGAGGAGAGGCGGGGGCGCGATCCATATAGACAGTTACTCTCTACCACCCCCTAACCCATTTGCCAGGAAGAGTGCGTCCTGCTAGATCCGGTGTGATGTCCTACTGTTTAGGATCGCAGTTGGTGTCCCTTGAAAGTTGGAACCTGATCCTGTAGATGCTGCTGCACTCTGAAGGAGATTCCCCTCACCCCCTGCCGCGCTGGGCCGCGCCACCAGTAAGATTTAAAAGCAACAACCCCCCCCCTCCGGGTTGTTTTTTTCCTGGATCGCACCATACGGTTTACGAACCGAAATTTTTAGGGCTAAAAAGTGTGAGGAATTATTGGCACATGATGTGAGAGTTTTACCCTTGTGGCGAGTTTGGGCTGAGGGCGGCTGGGGGTTGGCCTGGAGTGACCCCCCAAAGAGCTGCCTAAGCGGGTGGGGAAGCGGAATTGAACTTGGGTGTCAAAGCTGCAGCGCTCTCACCACTAGGCCTTATTGCCCCCTTTAAAGGTCAAGTGACTATTTGCAGAATAACTACATCACGCTCCTTGTGTCCCTGAACCCCGCTTGTTTCCAATTTGCAAATGCCTCTCTCCCTCCCTCCCTCCCCCGCTTAATATTTATAGGGCAGGTTGATCTCAGGTGTGTGGGGTCTGGCAAAGCGATCGAGCATGGCCCCGGTGAGGGTTTGGGGGGGAGAGAGGTCAGCGACCTCTCTGGCAGCTTCCAAGAGATGACCAGCGCAGAAATGGAGCGATTTGGCTCTTTGGGGCCATCTCAAAATTCTCCCTTTTAATTCCTTTCAAAAGAGTATCAGAAGACAATTGCGCAGCGCGCAAATCAAACCTCCCTTCCGACTTAAGTTTCACCTTTCCTGGACTTCGCTCACAAAGCGACATTTCTAGCCCAGAGAGCATGGCTAAGGTGGATCCTGAATCAGAGGGCCTGCGGTTCGGATCCGCCTTGGTCATCTAAACTCACTAGGGAGACAATCCGGCGGTGACCAGTTTGCGATTATGCACTTGCGTGGTAGGACTCCATGGGACTTGCTTCCGAATAAACCAAGTTGAGACTATTCCTACTGCTCTTTCTTAGAGGGATGTGGCAAGAATAGCAACAGGATAATGGGAAGTCGAGTTCTTTTGAACACGGTTGACTCTTATTATGTACTATCATTTATTGATAATAATTAGCACCATCGCCTGGAACTTAATAAATTCAGGTGGTTTGCTTCGGGGTAAACATAAACCCAATTTCCTCTGCTCGCTTCCCCCTTTGATTGGTGCCCTCCCTTCCTCCACCTTTTTGAAAAGGTTCAGAATGGTGGTCCCGGAAGTGTCGTAAGCGCGGCCCTTACGCGCGCCAAGTCAGAAGTAAATCCCTTTGAGTGAACTTCAACGAGTTTTGACTACCGCCAGCGTGCGGATAAGGCTGGCAGCCTCAAGCGGCCCGTTCCGATACAGAGGCAGAGGATCGCGCTTGTTAAAGAAACAGGTTTTGAAATTTTCAGGGAGAAACGGGAACCGGGGAGGGTGGTGGATGGCCACCCTCCAAGGGCTGGTTGGTTTGTTTGTTTGTTTTTTTAAAAAAACCAACCCGAAGTGACACCAAATAATTAGGATTAATTGGGGATTCAGTGGAGAAGAAGAGGGGGGCTCCTTCAAAGAATAGGTGCCCGTCACTGAAATGAGATGCTTTGAAAGATTTGCTGAGAATCCATTTAAAAGAGGTCACACAGCAAATTTAAAGGCAGGTGTTTGTGTCTACATGGCAGATTTCGATTAATCAAAGTATTTCTTCGGGGTGTGTGTGTTATACTCTCTCTCTCTCTCTCGTGTGTGTGTGTAATCCCTCTCCCCCTGCCTATCATCTCAACTCCATATTTCCTGCAGATTGCCCCCCCTCCCCAAGACATTTTTATACAATCAATGATCTACTTTATTAGCAGCTAAGAAACGGGCAGGAGATAGAGGAATTAGAATTGCCCTCCTCTGCATGATGAATTAATTTCTCTCCCTCAAAGTCCAGTCGCGTCCTTTCCCGATAATATAGAAATCAATTTTAGAACAGGGCACTGGATTTTGGGTTGGTGTTTTTTTTGGTCAGTTCAAGGGGGGGTACTTATTTAAGGGCGAGTGAGGGGGCGTTACTAGAAGGGATTTTACAGGAATAGGCTTTCTACAGACAGATGAAAAGTTGGTGACTGGCAGGGCATTGGACGAAATGCAACATTTTGAAAAACAGCACCCGTGGTCATTAATCAGATTATAATAAACTCGCAGTCCCAACCAGATTCGGACGAATGTACCCCCACGTGGATACACATGTTTACTCAGGAGTAAGATTTTAATGAGTTCAGTGGAATTTATTCTCAAAGCAGCTCTGTAGTCACCTCGATGATGCCAAATAAACACAATCGCAGTTTTTAATATTATTAACTACTACTAATACTGCTGCTGCTGTTGTTGTTGTTGTTGTTGTTGTTGTTGTTGTTATTCCACCTTTCCTGCGAGATAGCTGCATAGTTCTCCGCTTCCCCGTTTAATCTTCACAACAACCCTGCGAGGTACCTTAGGCTGCACAACCGGATTCTTAAACCAAAGTCAATTCGGTGCCAGAGGCATCCGTCACCCCATCTCCGCGCATTGCCATGACATTTAATCTTTGAATTATTTCGGTCTAAACTTAATTGCGTTGTGGATCACAGCTGAAGGCATACAGGAGCGATGCTTACCCGCAAGCTTTTGTTTCCTGCACACAACCTCACTCCTCAGAAGTCGCGAATTTAAACTTTAGGTTTTTGTTCTTTTAAACGCGCAAACTAAAAAGCAAAGCGAAAGCAATCATTCCGCACGCCTGGTTCGGATTACGATTTGCGAACCGAATTAGGAGCAGGATCAGAGGAGCTATCACAGGATTGAGAAGGAACTGCGCCGCTTCTTAAACCTCCCCCCCCCCACCTCGCCACCGCCCTATCTACATGTAAAATGCACACAAACACATTTATCACTGGGGTGTTCTTAGCTGCCTTTTAATATGGAAAACCAGATAGACCAGTCCTGGTAAAACTAGGGGGGGAAACACATACAAGGACCTCCCCCCACCACCTTTCCGTCTTCCTTGTTCCAGAAACCTAAGAGGGAGTTTAGATCAACCTGAGGGAGCAAAGGGATTCCTTTGTATATGGCCGCTGCTCTCTATTTCCAAGGTGTCTGCATAACTCGAGTCTATGCTTGGTTACTCCAAAGTAATACCCCCACATCCCCGATGTTCACTAAGGCCTGTTCCCAGGTAACGGTGCCCTTTCCTTCTCCCCCCAAATGATTTGTATCAATATAGAGGTTTTAAGGACACTGCACTGGATGGACACCTTTGGTTAGGGTGTCCCTTTCAACCTGTTTTGTTCTCCTCTGTCCTTTCAGGTCGAGAATGCCACCGAATTATTAACTAGATTTCTCTATGCATGCATCTGCTTCTCCTTAAGAATCCATCCACATATAAATATCTAGCCCTCAACACATGCACGCACGCACGCACATATATATATTGAGGACTAGAAACCTTTATCGATTTAGTCTTGAAGACTAGAACGTTATCACCCTCCCGTTTTCTTTTAGTAATGCTTGAATTCTTATGCAAGGCAAGGGAAAGGGGTTGGCCTCACTCCCCTTGGGGGTTATTTACTCTGCCCCACTCTTGTAAATAAATAAAAATGAAGTCAGGGCTAGGTGTGTGTGGAGATCATAACGTGGATTAAGAGGTTTTCCATGGAGGGAGACAAGCCTACCAGCCCTAGGATGATTCTTCTGAGCTAACGCTGCCTAGACGACCTTCCTCTCTGCCTGCTTTTCCTGATCGATATTCTTCCCACTACCAAAAAAAGGGGGCAATTCATAACAATTCGAGAGAGGCGATGCCTCTCAATATCGCCTTTCATTGGAGGGCGTCGAGTTTCACCTTTGACAGCGCGTCGGTTCGGACTCCACCTCTCTCCATAAGAATGCATGTGTGGCTCGATCCATACGCATCTTAATTCTTAAGCAGTTGTCTTGTGTGTGAATGGGAGAAAAGCTCTCCCAACGAGATCAAGGGGGCTTGATGTACACCTGCATGGGATCTGCGCCTACATTTAAAGCACCCCCCCCCAAAAAAAGAAGGATGGGAACTGTAGCTCGTATGTGCTAGGATTTATGGGTAAACTACGGTTCCCAGGCTTCGATGTACGCCTTAAAGACACGGTGGCTACGTAGCCTTTCTCCAGTGAATCATGTGGATATCACTTCCCAGGAAACAAACACAGGATCGGGCTGGATTTTTATCTGGACGGAGGAGTCCCCGCCTTAAAAACAACATACATACACCTGAGCAGTGTCAAATGGTCTTGCGCGGGACCCATTTCAAGGAAGTAAACTCTTGACCCTCCCGTCTTCCCTCGCGAGTCAGAGTTTCAGAGTGGGTTGTTCCAGCGTCCTCCCAAAACCGCAGTCCAAAACCAGCTACAATTCATTTGCTCGCACTTACTCGGAAGTAAAGCCTATTAAATGCCTTCGGTGCTACTGACTGCTTTCGGGTCGGGGGACGGGGGGGGGGTGCCTAGGCCCTAGGAAATGGGGATTTACCCGACGAGAGAGAAATATATGTGTTGGGTGGACCAAAGGAATGAAACACTTACTGTATACGTTAAGAAGTTATATAAAAATAAATAATTGGGGAGGGGGGAGGAGCGGGCGGGGGCGCTGTGCGTCTCCGGCTGCCTCTGGCCTCAGAGTTCCGTAGAATTAGCACAGCTTAAAATACTTGGGGTTTTATGGACAGATCAGGAGGCCTTGAGTTCATGATTAAAAAATAAATAAATCTCCTTCCCCCCCTCCCCCGGAGGATTTGATGGCATAAGCGCTTGATTCTTACCATACCCAGTTCTGCAGTGAGAGGTCATTAGGCAAGGGCTTAATTACGTTTTTAATGGGGGGGGTGTCCATTCAGGTTGCCCCCACCACGTGCCACTCCTGGCTGGGGGGGGGGGAGAAACACTCTTGCACTCAGGTCTTGCTTTCTTGTGCGCTGCCCGACATGGGTGGCACTGAGAACTGGACGCTCCCATTATTATTATTATTATTATTATTATTATTATTATTATTATTATTATTATTATTATTATTATATCGACCAGGGAGGAAACGTATGTTATCTTTTTATAAGTGGGAACGCTTCCTCGCCAAAGGATTTCAATGGTGTGTGTAGATAGGAGGCACGCTTGTCCGCACACACACTTCGTTTCTCCGAAGCTCATCTTGCAATCGCAAGGGGGCAGCTGGAGACAGAAGTGTGGGAAATCGCAGAACCACCCACAGCCACCGGCTGAAGGAGAAAATGGCAAGCTGAATCCCCCATCTCTCTCCCGAAAAAGATCGCGCAGGCAACTAGCTCCTTTTGCCGCCTGCTCATAAAGGAGGGGTGTATTTGGGCTTCCCGGCTCAGAGACCTATTCCCCACCCCACCCCATCCGATTGTAAAGACAAATCGCAAACATAACTATTGTAAATAAAGGTATATGGTACTCTGTGCAAGGCCATGAATCTCAAGCGTGTTATTAGTGTAGTAATAGTTTTACTCAGTGGCTTACTTAGTTTTTACCCGTGGCTATCGTTGGACCCAAGTGAGTCAGGTCTATTAACTTCAAGGGGTCTAACTCTGACTAGAGCAATTATCCTACTGAACTTTACTCAGCACAGGCCCATAGACATAAACGAATCTAAGTTAGTCGTGCCCGTTCATTTTTGTGGGTCTACTCTGAGCAGGACTCACGCTGATGCAAATCAATAGTGCTACATCTGATAACAATAAAGCTTTGGAGCAGCAACAATTGAGATCGTTAATTTCGTTCTCCCGATTCTGACCATCCATATTCCTGTTGCGCGTAAAGAATACTTGTTCACAATCAATATTATATATTAAATATATACACAGGGT
This sequence comes from Lacerta agilis, assembly GCF_009819535.1. NCBI lineage: Eukaryota > Metazoa > Chordata > Lepidosauria > Squamata > Lacertidae > Lacerta > Lacerta agilis. Next base: position 19,183,241 of record NC_046319.1, on the reverse strand, counting down.
AAAATGTTTGCCTTCCCAACCGGCTGAAATATCAACTCTTGCTTCCTTCTATGGTTCTCACCAGCTTTCTGTTCCTACAGCTACTTATAATAGTGGGAAGGACCAAGCAAAGAGACTAAGGCTGCCTCTCTGCCCATTTACTTGGAAGTAAGTCCCACTGAATTCAGTTAATTTTACTTCGGCGTAAACTTGGACTTTTGGGAGTACTCCAATCCCAGGCAGATTTAATTGGGAGTAAGCCCAACTGAAGCCTACGTGGGACTTTGGCGTATACTCGCTTCCGACGGGGTCGATAGTCTCCGGAGGTTTTACTTCCGAGTAGACATGCAACAGGCTCGGTTTACAGAGTTTGAAAATGCTACTGATTTCACTCACTTTAACTCTCTCCCATTTCAAATCGAAGCGATTGCCAGGAAGCTTAAAAGTGCGGGATCGTGCCCCTTTTCAGAGGAGTCTTAACTGAGAGGATGGAGACGAGGAATAGCGACAGTCTCCGGCAAGAAAAGAAACCCTGTTGTTTAGAAGCTGGTTTCCTTCTTTTAAAACGATTTCCACTTTCAGCTAATAAGCTATATTATGCGTTGGAAGAGTTTGGAAGACTCGAGAAGTGCTAACATGCATTAACCCATATATATTATATAATTTAATATGCCTTGATGTGCAGGTTTGCACGAAAGCGGGGCATTACCTTGTAGCTGTTTCTTTTAATAATAAAAATCCTCCAACGAAATACTGTGGATGCGTTGAACAAACGCACAGAAAAGCAAGAGGAAGAGAAGCAGGACGTTTGGAAATCGATTTACACTCTTTTTTGTTTTGCTTTAAAGGAAGGGAAGGCAGAAATTTAGTCTCCGAATTCATCCTTTTTTAACGCAGAGATGCCTCCGTTGAAAACTGTTTTTTAATCGGCTTTAGAATAAACGGGGGCGGCGGAGGGGGGTCGTCTAAAAGGGTCCATCCGGTGTTAATTACGGCTTCGAAAAGCCTGGAAACGCCTCCAGATTCGTTGTATTCTTGCTCCCTTTTCAAAAGCAGGAGCAGGCAGCCTGAAGTGGCTGCGGGATCGCGGTTGATTGCTATACGTTTCTTGCCCGGGCGTTTTGCAAAAGAAGAAGAAAATAGGACTATTTTAAGTTTTTCCATGCCAGATCTGAAAACTCACCGCCCTCCTCCCCTCCTCATCGCACCCCAAGGACATAAATGCACACACACACACACACACACACAAAGGTTGGTCCGGGTTTGTTCAAAGGTAGCTACTGTTCCTTTTTTCCACCAGCTTTCTAGCAGCTGTTTTTTTTTTTTAAGCAACACTGTAAAGGTTCGGCTAGAGAGACCCCTCCCCAACCCAAGACTGCAAACCCGATCTGCTTGTTTTGCCCCCTCCCACCCTGCCCTCCGAAATATTAAAGCCTCCGGGTAACTCTCTCCCACCCACAAGCGAACAAAAATTAACCTAAATCGGTTCCCCCCCCTTTTTTGCTGCATTTTTAAAGCCATAGATACGTCGTCGTGACAAAGGGTTGATTTTTTTAAAAAAGAATTTTTATTTACAGGTACTAGTTCACAAGTTATTAGGTAGCAGCCATGATGCCCTACTCAGAGTAGACCCATTGACATCATTGACCAGCCCTGTCTATTCATTTCATAGGTCCTACTTCTGAGTAGGACTGAGGTCGGCTACAAAAGCCATGATTAGGTTCCCAATAATGACAATTATGCAGACAATCGCCTAATTTATGGTAATTAACAGTCAGAGAGCGCAAATATTATAACGAGCTTCAAACGAGCCCAACACGACCGCCTCCTTTTTCCTGCTGTTGATAGAAACGTAATTAGCCAAATGCATCACCTGAAAAAAGAGGGTTTTATGGGGGCGGGGAGAAACAATTTCTTATGGGATTTGGAAAATCCACCAGGATTTTAATTTTATTTTTAATTAAAGTTTTAAGGGACCAGAAAGGAGCAATGGAAAGATGGGCTCTATCGGAGAGACGCTGCTTCCCCCAGCTGGTTTAAAACCGGCATTTATTGCAGCAAACAATAATATATATTAAAAGAATACAGAGCGTTTAAGCCAAAGGGCGTTTTGCCTCTCCAAAAGAGCCCCCCTTTTCGGCTGCCGAATTTGAAAAATAAATGCCGCAGCGGTGAGGCTTGCCTCCGAGTAGAACCGCTGCCGGCCAGCAGCCGAAAACCTGTAACGACGCTCAAACGGCTGCAGAGAATGGTTTAAAATAAAATAAGAGATGAAGACATTATTAAAAGGCGGGGGGCGGTAAAATTTTGGGCTGGTGATCCAGCAGAAAGTTCCACTTTACTCCAACCTTATACAGAAATCTTCCCAGTCTGCCTCTACTCAGCAGTAAACGGAGTTATGTTGGGGTTTTAGGACCCGGAAAGCGGGTACAGGATCTAGATGGCAGCCTTAGAGCTCTGATCTTAGAGGGGCTTACTCATAAGTAAATCTCCATTGCCTTCAGGCAGGGTGGCGCGCGCCTAGGTATTTCTTTTAAAAAAAAATGGGGTTGCAGTTTTAAAGGTAAAAGGGAAACCAAACGCACAGAGAAAATATATATGTTCAAGGAGTCCCAAGAGAGCAATTACTCCCAGAGAGGCAAGTTTTTAAAACAAGGAGGCGACGGCCCTCTTTTTAATTCGGATTAACACCTCCCGCCAACGAGCAGCGACGGAATTCGCGCTTGACTCCTTTCCAAAGATCCCGCGCCTCCCTCCTCCCCGAGGCAGTTTGGCGAGCCGTCGATCAACCAGCCAACCTGGCGCGGAATCGGGGCCCTTTCTCCCCAACTTGCTCCCTTCCCACCATCCCTTCCTTTCTCCTGCTGCCTGTTCTCGCTTGCCCCTGCCGCCTTTGCGCCTGTATAATTATTAGCCATTAATTGGGTTCAGGACCTCGTTCGCCGGCGGTGGGGTGGGGAGGATGGTGACCCAATAACTCCCCAGAAGAGACGAGGAGGAGGGAGGGGGGGGGAGAAGCGAAGGCAGGATCCAACGATTCCTTTGAGGGCAATGCCCAACTATTAAAGGGGTAGGTGGAAAACTTCTTTAGCTGCAACAAGGGACCCAAAAGTTTTTAAATTAAGGCACTGCTCCTGGCCAAGGAAAAAGGGTGCTTTCAGTCTCCCCCTCCGCTTCCTTTTATTTTCAATTCAGGTTGTTCCGTGCCAGGAGCTTACTGGAATAGCCTGGCCGAAGGGGGAGGAGGAAGGGACATGAACTATACAATCAAAAAAAGGGCGTGTGGAGAGAAAAAGTTTCGCTAGGCTGCTCTGCCGCTTTGCCAGGAGGGTGTGTGCGCGCACTGCAGAAGATGGTAACATAGGCAGCTGCTTGGGCCTAAGTCAGACCACTGGTCCATCTAACTCAGTAGAGTCTACACTGGCTGGCAGCAGCTCTCCAGGGGTTCAGGCAGGGAGTCTTCACCTGGAGGTGCTAGGGATTAAACCTGGGACCTTCTGCATGCATAGCAGGTGTAATAATAATAATAATAATAATAATAATAATAATAATAATAATAATAATAATATTCTCTACAAGACCCTTCCCCCAAACACACTTAGAACCAAACTTAGAACCCACAACAAGCATCCCTGTAATGCTGTTGCGTGTTCTTCAAAAAGCACCATGCATTTATGTTCTTACTACAGCAACTCTCTGCTAGGTTGTCTATATTAGTACCCCTTTATTTTACGCACACCTATTTATGGGATACGAGTTCTCTGCACCTAAGGCCCCAGTCCTATACCCCCTTAACTGAGAGCAAGCTCCACTGAAGTCAATGCGAAGAGGAGGTATGTATAAAATAAAATTGCTAGCACATTTGCAAAGCTAAGCAGGATCTGGTATGGTTTCAAATTGGATGGGGAACCGTGTGTTGAGATGCCCACATTGCAGCGGTTTGGATTACATGACCCCTGGGGACCCCTTGTGACTCAGCAATTCTACGATTCTAAGTGTCTGGTGAAGCTAGCAAACACTGTCCATTGAACTCAACAGGTCTTACTTCAGAGGAGACATTGTGCTGTTTGTGCTGTGCTTATTTGCTTGGTTACTCCATTCATTTGTGTTCTTGATCACTTAATTTTAGCTGCTCTTATTTCATCTGTAAGTCACCTTGAATCTCCACCGGGGGGGGGGGGGAGGTGAAGTATAAATAAATATATAACAGCAGCAACAATTTGTATCGTCATTCAGTAGGTAAAATTACATTTGTTGTGCTACTTGTGTTCATTTTAGTTTCCACCTTTAAAACCAAACCAAACCAACCTATTACTTGATATGTTGGCAGCAACACTGAGCATAAGAACATAATGTGAGAGCCCTGCTGGATCAGGCCAATGACCCATCTAGTCCAGTAACCTGTTGCTATGCAGTGGCCAACCAGAAGCCTGTGGGAAACCTGCAAGCAGGATCCCGGTCCTCTCCCCTGCTGTTGCTTCCAGAAACTGGCATTCAGAAGCATTGCAGCCTCCAGCTGCAGAGACAGAGCACAGTCATCATGCCTAGTTGTCAGTGACAGCCCTCTCCTCCATGGATATGACAGGCCCTCTTTAAAAGTCATCCAAGTTGGTGTCCAGCATCACAGCCTCCTATGGGAGCGAGTTCTGTAGTTCAACTGCTTGCTGCCTGAAAAAGTGCTGAGCTGAGCAGTTGTTTCTCCATCCCAGATGCCCTGGGCATTTCAGTGCTCCATGAAATTTGGAGGAAAGCACATGGTAGATGCCACATCCACACACAAAGCTCACCCATCTGTTGAGGCCACCATTTCACCTGCAGATAGCAGAAGGTCTTGGGGCTCCAGAAGAGCCCCAGAACAACATGAAGTCCTGGTCCTTAGGGTGAAGGTGACTGTCAAAATCAAAACAGTCATAGTTGCCATTGGTGGCACAGGGCAGTGGAGGCTGGCACCCATTATGACTTGCCAATGAGAGGGAAAGGTAACTTCTGGCTTTGTTCCCATCCTCTTCCTCCTCACTGTTGAGTTCTGCAAGGGCAGCACCGAGATTAAGGAGCAGGAAGCTGGTGGACAGTGCCACCCCCTGGACTGGTTGCAAGTAGGAAGGCAGGCAGGTGGGAGCTGGCTGAGGGCAGGCTGAAGTGGGTGGGGAAGTGCCTCAGTCTCCCTAATGGACCAGCCTCCACTGGTGCAACATCCCACTTCTGGCAGATATGAACGAATCCTCAGTGGGCCTCAGAATCGTTCTGGTTCCTTTATTTTTGTTTGGGAACAAATGGATTTCCCCCCCCCCCTTGTTCTGGAATGATTTTGCACCCGTTGACTTGCTTCAAACAAACACACACACACACACACACACACACACACACACACACACACTATACACACCCACCCACCCACATGTTTTATTCATCCCACCTTTCATTGTAAACGCCCTCAAGGCAACTTACAAACCATCACCAAAACAATAAAAGTACCCTATCCAAATTAAACATCAGAAACTTCAAATGAAAAGCGCAGTAAAGCCCACAAATGAAAAGCGGCAAATGGAACAGTTCTTAGCAGCAGCCGAAAACCAAATACAAGGATGTTAAATACCACTCAAACTAAGAGGGAGGGAGCAGGGATCGACTTGGCCCACTGTCTGAACAGCTGTGGCATTGGGCGGAGGGCAACAGGCTGAAGGGCAAAGGGTATAGCGTGGCTCAGTGACACAGCATCTGCTTTGCATGCAGATGGCTCCGGCTTCATCCCAGTAAGCATCTCTGGGTAAGGCTGGGAGAGACCCCCCTGTTTAAATCTGTTTCTAGCTTACTTTTGAATTTAATTATTTCTTAATGTTTTAAATAGCTGTTTTTTTAATTGCTTACTGTTTTCTTATTTTTGTAAATCACGTTGAGGTCTCTCTCTCCCCCCCCTTACTCTCAAGTGGTATGTGGGTTTTATGAAACCAAATAAAGACTGGATGATGGTGAAACTGACATTCCTTGCTCTGCCCACTTTGGGCATTTGGCCCCCAAAAGGCAATGTGGCCCTTAGGTTGAAAAAGGAGCTCACCCCCACTGAAATCAAACGGGCATCTATAGAAACAAAGACCCAAATGTTTTCAGCTTTCAACACCCCTTAATAGTTAGGACCGGGGCTTTCCAATGTGTTTCTACCTTTTTTTTTTTTAAAGACATCCCTTTTGCACCATAAGTGCATGCAAAGGATATTATGTTTTGCACATCTAAAAAGCAATGCCCCCACCTCATTATGTACCAGAAAATAGGGATGACTCAAAATGAATGATAAACATGGAAGTTCCTCCCTCCCCGCCCCCCTGCTTTCCCTTTCTTTCTGAAAAACTGAAGTGTGGAATTGGGGTGGGGGGTTAGGGAAGGGGGGTGCAGCTTCTGATTAACTCCCCCTGGTTCCAAGGTGAGCGGAGCACAAGTCTCTGATGGGCTGGCAACATATTTTATTCATTTAAGACACAATGAAACTCTCAAACGCAAGCTGGTTAGAGGCATAATTCAAGAGAGGTGGAGGAAGAACTTATGGGGTGTGAGGTGATTTTGCAGTAAGCTCTGATTCACTGGAGGAGAGTGCTGTAGACAGGGCGGGGGGAGGAGGGAAGACTAGAAACATGCGAATGGAGAAGTAATTTTGAGATTTCTCAGAAAACGAGAGAGCGGGAAACCTCATTGGATGGGAAATATTTTGAAAAGCAAGACCATCTTCCCCCATGGATATTGTTCAATATCAGTAGTACCGTTTCATTTATAATGTGGAAATGTGGAAATATCAAAGCATAAATGGGGTGGAGAGAGAAAACAGGATGGAGAGGTCAAAGGGTTGGATTGTCTAAAATGGAAAGGGCCGGTTTTTGGAAAGCTTTCCTTTGCTTCAGAGGAAGAATCCAATGTGGGGAGAAGTTTGATTCAGTTCACATCTAAATTTGAGTCCGCCACACTGGCACTTTCTGAAACAAGGTAAGAACCAAAACACAGCCGTCCTTCGAAACTCACCCTGTTCTGAATTTCATGATGCAGTTCTCCAACTAAGTCCACGGAAATCCACACGCCAGAGTAAAGGGTGCATATAGAAGCATTGATTTGTGAAAATACAAAATGCATTCTGTTTTTTTTTTTAAAGACCGCTTGCCAAAATGTGTAGACTGGTAAAAACTCCAAGCAAAAATGAATTTTTAAAAGAGCTTTGCACTAAATCATGGATGAATTTTCAAGAGGATTTTTCTCTTTAAGAAAAATCTAATTGCTGTGGAGAACTGGATTTAAGACTGGAAGAAGTTCAAATAGAGAGCATGGAAATGGACAGAACCTTTCATTCCCCAAAGTGTCAGATTTGCGTGCAAAAGGTCCCGGTTCCAGTCTCCCCACAACCTCATCCTAAACCTCCAGGTCAAGCTAGGAGAGACTCATGTTTGAAAGCCTGGAGAGCCACTGCCAGTCAAAGTAGACAATACTGAACCAGATGATCCAATGGTTAGACATGGGCCTAGCCAGGATTTCTGTTGGGGGGGGCAGCCAAGGTTGTTGAGCTTTTTGAGGGGAATTCATGGGTAAATATACTCCCAAAAGCTTTGGTAGGAGGGGGCAGGCTTCTCTGGGGGTGGGGCAGAACCTAAGTTAATTGAGTACTTTCAATGCTTTTCGATAATTTTTGTGGATCTTGGCTATGCCCATGTGGTCAGATAAGGCAGTTTCTTGTGTTCCTGTTTCACCCACCCTGCAGTCTCCTGTTGGTTCAGTTTGACAAAGAAGTTGATCTTTTAAGCATAAGACATCTTTATGAAATATCCCCCCCCCTAAAAACGATCGTTTATTTTAGCTGAACTATTGTCAGTTATTTTCCCTCTCAACCCCATCATTTTCTTTCACTATTTTCACATTATAAATGGTAACACGCAGTAAATCCCATGTGCTAAGGTTGACATGTGGTCCAGACAGTTAACATCCATGCTCATTTTGATTACAGTTCATTAAATAATGCGAAGCACATAAATATCATGTTTGCATTTGTATGTACCAAAGTTCAATGTTGAATAAAATCTATTTTTAAATCAAGACATGCATATCTACTTTTTCATGGATATAATGTGTTATACCTGGACAAAAGTCACTGAAATCTTACATATACTTTCTTGGGAATATGACCTATTTAATTCAGTGGAACCTGCTCTGTGGTTTAAACCACAGAGCCTAGGGCTTGTCGATCGGAAGGTCGGCGGTTCGAATCACTGCGACAAGGTGAATCTCTGTTGTTTGGTCCCTGCTCCTGCCAACCTAGCAGTATGAAAGCATGTCAAAGTGCAAGTAGATAAATAGGTACCGCTCTGGCGGGAATGTAAACGGCGTTTCTGTGCACTGCTCTGGTTTGCCAGAAGTGGCTTAATCATGCTGGCCACATGACCCAGAAGCTGTATGCCGGCTCCCTCGGCCTATAGAGCGAGATGAGCACCGCAACCCCAGAGTCGTCCACGACTGGACCTAATGGTCAGGGGTCCCTTTACCTTTACCTTTAGCCTGCTCTCAAACATGCAATTGAGCCAGGCTTTCTTCCTGCCATCCTATGTATAGTTTATCAAGATTAAATCTCATCGGACTCAATGAGACAACCAGCACAACTCTGTGTTTACTCCGAAGCAGGTCCCACGATGTCCCGTGGGGTTTATTTCCTAGCACATGATGGAGAACCAATTACAGCCCCAAAGACACATTCCTTTCTGTGCAGCCTTTGGGGCCACATGCCAGTGGCTGGAGGGGCCGGGGGCAAAAGTGGGCTGGTTCCTACACAAACACACACCCCTCATTTCCATCCAGGGAAACAAGAGGCATTGACTGTGTGAACACCATACACTGAAAGCACACACCCCTCCCCAATAACCCTGGGAACTGTAGTTTGGCTAAGTACTGGTAATTATAGCTCTGTGTGGGCTAAACTACCATTTCAAGGATTCTTTCGCAGGAGGGCGGGAGCTTGAAAACTATAGTGTGCTCACAGAGTTCAAGGACTCATTCGAGCCCAGCCCAACCATTCAAGGAGAAGGTGGAGCTGGGCTAGTTGGGATGTGTGGTTGGGTGGGGAGAGTTCCAGGGGCCAGAGGGAGGGGCTTGGAAGGTCATATTTGACCCCCACGCCTGAGGTTCCCCACCCCTCCCCTGGAAAATGAGCTTTATTTCTGAGCAAGCACACTAAAGAGATGGCTTAGTCTCGTAACGTAATGAACCCCTTTTCTTTCGTAATTATCTTAATCATAGCACTGCACATGCTTCACAGTAAGAAACCAGGGTCTGCCACCGATTGTACACTTGACAAGAAGTCGCAGCCAGATCCATTTCCTTGCTGGCTGGTAACATATCTGCAATTATGTATTAGTCGCTCGCATCTTCTAACGTCAGACGTCAATCATCTCAGGAGGGTTTTCTGCAAAAGCCAATGTGTGAAGATCATGTTCTCCTATGAACATCTCTTTGAAAGCACATCATATTGGATTCAATATGAAGGGGAGAGGATGCAACCCTATTAACCTTCTTTTGACTAGTAAGACCCCTAGAACACAGGTTTTACATGGGATTATGCAGCATGCCTGTCTCCAAAGCTTGGCCAATCTTGCTCTTGCTACAACTACCTTATTTAAGAAAACAAATCCGCTAATTCTTAGGTGTATTGTCTTTTGAATTCCCCTATAAGGAAAGGGGAAAACATTTGGGGCTTTGAGTTCAGAAAAGAGATGAGCAGTGTGTGTGTGTGTGTGTGTGTGTACACATGTATAAAATATCCATGATGTGGTGGATATGGAAAAAGATTTTTTTTCTCCACCTCTCATATTATTAGAACCCAGGGTCATCCAATTAAGCTAAATGCGGGAAGATTCAGGACAGACAAAAGAAAGGACTTCTTCATACAGCACATAGTTTAAATATGGTATTCAGCCCCACAAGATGTTGTAATAGCTTCGCCCTCCGTGAATTGTCCCAATCCTGTTTCAGAGCCACCCAATTAGGTGGCTATCGGTGGCTATTAGCCATGTGATAGCTAGGCTCCATTTCCACTACTGCAGTCAGTATGCTTCTGAGCATTAGCTCCTGGGAACAGAAAGTGGGGAGAGCCCTGTTGTGTTCAGGTCCTGCTTTCAGCTTTCCCATAATGGGAATCTGGTTGGCCCTTGTGAGAACAGGATGCTGGTATAGATGAGCCTTTGGCCTGATCTAGCAAGACTCTTTCTGTGTGCTCTGAGCTTGCGCAACAGGCTGCACCCCAGCCCCGCAAAAAGCAAGCATCACATCCGTTGCTCCACCCACTTTTGCCTCCAGCCCCTCCCACCACTGGCACGTGGCCCACGACAGAATGAGGCCCCCGAGCTGCAGAAGCTTCCCCACCACTGGCCTAAACTGACTGGCCGCAGGTCTTCAAACAGGAGTCTGTCTCAGCTGCACCAGGGGAGCCAGAACCTAGGGCATTTTTCGTGCAAAACATTGGTCTCCCACTGGCCCTGCGACCCTCTCCTTCAGCATTTTTGTGAATGAGCAGCCATTGCTCTAATCCCCTTTGTCAACTCTTACACCTGCCTACATGAAGAACCACCAAGGCATCTCACGCCGAAGATAGGGGGCAAAGGAAGCCTGTGCTCAACAGACCTGGAAGCAAAGGGTGAAAGAATGAAATGTGGGTGCACAGATGCCAGAGGCTGTAGGCTTGCTTATCAGAAGGTGTGCAATTCCATCAATTGACCAGTCAAGCCATACACCTCTCTCCTCACCCGTACAGGTTGCCTACCTACCTACAAAACCTTCAGCTTTTTTCTTTTCCCACCAACCCCCTCTCCAGTTTAATCAGCCCAGGTCAATGCTCCTCTTTCTTTGACAACAAATCACTTTTCCAATAGGAAGAGAAGCAATCTACGTCTGGAGGCTCAGGCTGACTGGCCAGCCAGCCAGCCAGCCAGGAAAGGGCAGAAACCAGGAACACCCTGAGGCCAAAGACTCTTAGACGTGACCTTAAAGAAGATGCAATCAATCATGTTTGGCTATCGGGAGACCTCAGGGAGGGCTGCCCTGCTCCAGAAAACCCAGGCGGAGGAGGGGATCCTTTTAATACCTCCCTGCCCCCACCCCCCCAGCCATGCCTGATTGCCATCAAGCTGTATCTTCTTCAATGACTCTAGCTACAGAGTTGATTGAAGGAGGCTGTGGATACCTGCAGGGCATTTCAGATAGCACTCTCAAAGGCTGAAAGCTCTTGACATGTATCAGTAATCCTTGCCCCTAACTCTGCAAGATAGGTCAGTGTTATTACCCCCATAATGTAGACTGTGCAGCTGAGGCTTAGAGAGAGAGAGAGCTCATTAATGCCACCGTGAACTCGCTGGAAGCTGCCTCATTATGCCAGGTGAGTCTACTTGTCCATTATCACCTAGTATTGTCAACTCTGACTGGTAGCAGTACCCCAGAGTCTCAGGCAGTGGTCTTTCCCACCTCTTGCTACTTTGAGAATTATCCCCAACCACCAGCATCCCTTATTTTGTCTCTTTATCATTGGGTTGGACTTAATGTTAGACCTACCCAGAACAGGTCCACTGAAGTTAATGAATATTACTAACTCAGGGGGGAGAAGTCTACTTCAGGTATAACTTAGTTGGCTAGAACCCATTTTATTTATATTATAGCTTTCAGGATAAAAACCCGAAGAGCTTACATAGACTCCAGACACTGTCCACACCCACTGTCCACACCCTTCAGTAGAGTAGAATTGTATGCTTAGCAGGACTCCCAGTCTGGCAGTCCATGGTATCAAATTCAAAAGGAAGAATTCAGTACTCTGGGCAGACTCCAGATTGAATCTTCATTTTCAGCGGTGACTTGAATTCAGGGCTTTCTGAATTTGATGCCCTTTTCTTGCCACCTTTTTCTGGTCACCACGGAGAGTGGCAAGCTCAAAAACCACTGACTTCAAGCTGCCAAAGAAGAGTGTCCTTTTCAACCACAGCTTGAAATGTGAATCGCACGATATTAGGTGTTCAGAAGGTGGCCATCCCCGCCCATCAGTCAAAAGTGGCCCACACAGGATTGGTCAAATTCTGGATTCATCTCTGACAATATTCTCGTTCACCACCTCTGCTTTATGCCATAGCCATAGCACATTAACTCATGATTTCAACTGATACCAAGTTATAAACATGTAGCCTTTCAATTTGCTGATAGTTAAGGGGAAACATTTTTAAACTGCCCTGTTGCATCAGAACAAAGACCCAGAGAGCCTCAGTATCATGTTCCCAGTACAATGCATCATAGATGCTCACAAGAGCACTGTTTCCTCCCTCCATCAACATTTCATACCCGTGAATATATTGCTCTTCTGCTTCCCTGCTTCCCAGGGCCTTTCAACCTAAGTCAGAGTTCCAAAATTCAGCTCTTAATCTCTACTATCCTCTTCCCTAACAGAAGCTACACTGCAAACATTCCAAAAGCTTTGTACCCTGGACAGTCAGAATGCCCACAAATTTTACCTCATTGCCACACCAGCTCAGCCAATCATTGCCAGAGGTTTCACAACTCCAACACTATTTAAGAGGATGGTTCAATGTGCAGATTTGCTTGTGTGCTGTAACCCAGGGTCACATCAAAAAGAAGGCACGCTATGTATCTTACATGGGCCACACCTAACTGAAGGGTGTATCTGTGTTTAAAAGAAAGTACCAACTTACTTCTAGGTCTGTTGTAAGGAAGACTCAGTTTCCATGAACTTGCTTCTGCCCACATCCTGGAGGTATTTCGGCAACTTCCTCTCCAGAGTGGCTACTTCAGAGTAATGCCTCTTTCCAGAACTTCCAAGGCTCCCTTGTCCACTCCAGTCTCCTTGGGAGTAAATCTCCAGATCCTAGAGACAATCCAATTCTAGCACCAGATTTAGGGCAGTGTGGGTGGTTCCCTTGCACAGAACACTGAGCCAAGGGGGCACAAAAATTGAGAAGCTCCATAATTGAGAAGATCCAGTTGGGAGTGCCAATTTTCTGCCTCACACAGGGCACCTTATTATGGAAAATTACTGAAGTCCACTCCTGCCAATTCTCCAAGTCATTTCAGGGATAGCAGGGTATGGGGAGCTCTTCAAAAAGAGGGCAGGAATGCCTTTGGCCTAGGCAGCCTTAAGTCCAGAACCCTTAAGTCTCACATGGAGACTTATCAGGGAAACTATCTTATATTCCTTCTTTAGCCCCATCTAGCAGAAGACCTGAGGCTCATTCAGCTATTACAGTCTGCCTCTTACCTCTTTCTACTGAGCTTCTCCTCTTTCTTGGCAAGGCCTTGAGGCTTTTTATAAACTCTGTGTCTGCCTCCACACCCTTCATTCTGACAGAGATGCAGCAGCTGAGCTCCATCTTGCCCATCAGGCAGACAAATGAAAGTGCCCAGTCATCCTTCTCCCACAGGTGTAGCCTCTTATAATTAAATCCCTTGCTGGTGCAAATCAGGGGCAGGTGCTGGCAAAGCACTGGCAAAGACAATTGGTCCATCTAGCTCAGTTCTGTCTCCTCTTTCCTGCACTGGCTCTCTAGAATTTTCAGATAGGAGCTCCTGCTAACCCTTACCTGGAGATGCCAGGGATTGAACCAAGGATTTATTCATTTATTTATTTTTTGCATGCGAAGCAGATGTTCTAACCACCAAGTCATGGCCATGCACTTTTGGCATGAAGTATATGCTGGGGAGTCAAGAAAGAGAGCTGAATGAGCATCTCACTTCGAAAACTGCCAGTACATAAATTTCAGACTTTTATGCTCTGGGGGATGTGGGTGCCACTGTGGGTTAAACCACAGAGCCTAGGGCTTGCCGATCAGAAGGTTGGTGGTTCAACCCCCCCCCCCAGGGTGAGCTCCCTTTGCTCAGTCCCTGCTCCTGCCAACCTAGTAGTTCGAAAGCATGAAGTGCAAGTAGATAAATAGGTACCGCTCCAGTGGGAAGGTAAACGCCGTTTCCGTGCGCTGCTCCGGTTTGCCAGAAGCAGCTTAGTCATGCTGGCCACCTGACCCGGAAGCTGTATGCCAGCTCCCTCGGCCAATAAAGCGAGATGAGCGCCGCAACCCCAGAATCGTCCACGACTGGACCTAATGTTCAGGGGTCCCTTTAACTTTTATGCTCTACTTCTCTAAGCAGTGAAACATTCCTGGTGCAGCTCAATTAGGATTAATTAATTTTGCACTAGAGAACCCAGATGCTCCAAATGTCCTTATTTTTCAGGGACATTCCTGGAAATACAGAAGCCATCCAGGTTTCTGATTTGATCCTGGAATGACCCACTTTTCCTTAGGATGTTCTTATTCTCATCAGAGAAATGTTGGAGGGTATGGAGCTCTGGAGGAGTTTGTGATGTTTACTTGATTTACCAGGATAGAAGCAGAGCATGAGTGAAGACATTCAGGAGAGCCTCCTACTACCAAGGTGGCACACCTTCTAGTCCATGTTCACCCCCAAATGAGAGACCCTGCTCCATTAGGGGTTTTGCTTCTTCCCCTCCCAATCTTGTCCCAAATGCCAATTTTACTATTCTCACCCTCCTAATCTTCAACTACATCTTCTCCAAGCCCCTGATGGGCATCTCATTCCAATGTACAGAGAGATCCCCAGCAATCAGGACACTGCCCTTTAAGCGTTTGGTCCCATTGCTGAAGCACCAGGTGAACTGTCCTAACGTTTGGAAACACAGTAAGAGAGAAAGAGCTAGCAAAACAAATTGCAGTTCACATGTGGGGGACTTGTGGCACCCCCAGAGGTTGCTGTACTACAACTCCCATCACCCCTGACCATTAGCCACCAACCCTGGCCATTTTGAGCTCCTTGGGATGAAAGGTGAAATATAAACGGTAGAAAGACGATTGGAAGAATGGGAAGCAGAAATTGACAGATTCGCCCATCCCCAAATACTAGCAGAGGAATCTGATTTCCATTATGATAGAGTTGTACGGCTGATGCTCACAAACCACCTGAATTCATTTCTTGGTTATTCCCCCCCAACCCCACTTTTATTTTCATAGCCGCACATGATCCCCATTTGCAAATGCACAAGGAAGGAAAAATCCCCTTGACTGTGCTGCAGTTGCCATTTTGCATCAACTTCATCCTTTTATATTGTCAGAGGAAGCAGGACAAAGAGTTCCATTTCCCCATAGTATAAAGTTAAATAGAGTGAACTGGGAAGTTTCTAAAAAGTAATTGAGTGAGATCGGCCATGCGGCTGTTTTTAAGTGACTTAAATGCAAGCGGCTCTCGTCTCGAGTCGGAAACGGATCTTTACAATATAGGAGGGTAATGTACTGGCTCAGCCACAGTTGTAATCACATCTGAGATGGCATTGGCACATAGGAATGCGTTTTTTAATAAAATTATTATTAGCCTTCTTCCCCCCCCCACACACCTACACCTTTTCAAGGCAACCACCCAGAATGCGAACCCATGAAAAGTCAACATTTTTTTTTCCAGAGGAAAAAGGTTATTAATCCACGAATTTGTCCCAGAAGGTCCAAAGCAGGTTTTTATTTTCCAGGAGGCCCAAGGTGTCACTCGGAAAGTATATCATCTGCTACATCTTTACTGGCATGGTGTAAAGAAGGCTTGCAGAGGAACAAAAACTCTACCTAGTTGAAAAGGGGGGTGGGGAGATCAGCAGCTGAACCACCTACTGTTTCTGGAGAAGGGAGCCTCGGTTGTTGTTGTTGGGTTTTTTAAAACCCACTTTGTGGGCAGCCAGCAAAGCTTTCAGGTGCACAATCAGTCACAGGGATTTCTTCTCCTTGATGCCAGACACCAACAGGAATAACAGGGCAAGGACAGGGATTCTCCCCACCTTCCAAATTGGTGTACACCCCCCAAAAAAACCCATTTGGAAATCTATTTTGGCATTAAGCCAAGGAAAGGTAACCCTTTGTGGCCTGAGGGCCACATTCCCTTTTGAGAAACCTTCTGGGGGCCACTTGCCACTGGTGGGTGGGGCCAGAGGCAAAGTGGGCGGAGCAGCAAATGCCAACCTTACCTTTGCACTGTAAATCAGTTTCTCCATATACCGTATTTTTCCGTGTATAAGACGCCCCCATGTACAAGATGCCCCCTATTTTTGGGGACTCCAGATTAAGAAAACACCCCTCAGCACTACCCGTGTATAAGAACGAGCCCCAATTTAAAACCTAATTTTTTGGTTAAAAAACCTAGTGTTATACACGGAAAAATACGGTACTCACACGCTCTTCTGTATCCTCCATCCAGGGAGGGAAGAGGCATGATCAGTGTGCAAGTGCACATCCCAGCCTGCTACTGCCACACCTACTATTATTTATTTCATAGAATCGTACAGTTGGGAGGGACCCTGAGGATCATCAAGTCCAACCCCCTGCAATGCATGAATATGCAGCTGTTCCATACGGGGATCGAACCTGCAACCTTGGCGTTATCAGCACCACTCTCTAGCCAACTGAGCTATCCAGTTGTCCCATTTCATTACCGCTATTGCTACTGCTAGTAGTAGTACTATACTAGTGCGTGTTGCAGTGTGGAGTGCTCCTGCTCATGGTTGGCTGGCTAGATTCTTGCCCCCTTATAGGATACTCCCTGGTACCTCCCTGGTTCTTCCCATCACCAGAAATCCATCAGTCATTTGTTCCATACCTGCTGGGCATGCTCAGTCACCATCTGATGCTTTTGGGAGCTCCCCCATCAAGAGCTTTCCCAATATAGAGATATATTTAACGGCAGGCAGTCAAGGGAACCATGCATGGGATGAATTCTTGCAGAGAAGGGACTTTCCCACTCTCTGATATTTGTAATATCAGCAGCTGTGCAATCCCTACAGCAGAAAGATCTGTTTTAGGTTTACGTAATCCGTCCCTGAAAGTGTTGGAAATGTTACAGGCAACACTGATATTAGAGCTTCGATGAAGCACAATGCCAGCTGGAACAGGCTGAGAGCAGGAGAATTCCCACTTGACTGTTAAAAACTTAAAGAGGGTTAGTCTCCAATGTTCATGGTGTGTGCCGTTTGGAGCTACTGGGGCTGGGGGGGGGCTGGGGGAATTTACTGTGTGCGCGCACATGAACACACACACACACAGATTTTGACAACGCATTGCTTTCCTGTGACATCAAAAACTGAGGTCAAAACGTTTGCAATAACATGAGGCTTGTTTGGGTTAAGACTTGAACAACCCCAGATCAAACTGATTGCATTATCAGATTGAAACCAAATCTGTTCAAAATACTGTATGTCCAGGACTGAAGGTAATAGCAGACAACCACCTGCTTCATATTGTCAGCTTTGGAGAGGCATCCTTGGCTGATGCACCAGGAACTCAGAAAACTGCCTTATGTCAAGTCAGACTACCCACAGGTAGGTTGTAAGGCCATCCCAGGTGGGTCACAACAAAGCTTTTGCCACCATGTTGGACACCAGCTAAGGCTCACCAAATGAAAGGGGCACTATATGTAGTGGCTGGCAGGCCCTCCAAGTGTCCCTATTTTCCAGGGACAGCCCCGGATTTACAGAAGCCATCCTGGTTTCTGATTTGATCCCAGAATGTCCCGCTTTTACTTTGGACGACCCTATTTTCATCAGAGAAATGTCAGAGGGTATGGACCGGGCCAAAACACATTCTTAAGAGGAGACGTTTTCTCAATTTCCACAAGTGCTGCAAAGTGGCAGGAGGAAGACAAGAGCCTTTTTTTTCTATCATCTCCCTTCAGTGGAATGGGATCTGGAGGAACAAATAAGCCCAGGTCCCTTGCTAACATTGTGAGCCTTTCCTTTACAAAAAAACCCACTGGTTTTCAACAGCTTCCCAGCCTTCAGGTTAAGAACAAGTTTAAAAACCACCTGTTTTCATTTAGAAGTATCGCTATGCTAACCCTATGTATATTGCTATGCGAATAGCCGTTTTAGGATTAATAAAATGCCTTATTAGTGCTCTGAAGTACAACTCAAAACTGAATATGTGAAAGATGGTTCCGTGTTGCAGGCTGGGAGCCAGAGGTGGGTCTTAGGTCTGTACCAGTTGAACACCAATGGTCTACACCAGGGATCAGGAACCTGTGACGCTTGGAATTCTGTTAGACTGCAACTCCTATCGCCCCTGAGCATTGGCCAATCTGGCCGGGGCTAATGGGAGTCCAAAAACACCCAGAGGGCCACACAAGTCTCTCATCCCTTGCCTATACTGACTGTCAGTCAGTCTCTGCAGTTGTAGACAGGAGAGTTTCCCAACCCTACCTGAAGACACCAGGGGTTGAACCAGAGGCATTCCACACACATGCAGATGCTCTAACAGTGCACTATGTCCCTTCATGACATGCTACCAAAAATACTGCAAGACTCAAAAGCGTCCCCAAGGGTTGGTGGTGGGGAGATGAGAATTATTCTTCTTATGTAAGAATAGCAAATACTGGGTGAATGGCAATAAAATGGGAAATGCATATCAAAGAAATCAAGTGTAAAGAGATGTATGCTGGGACCACGATGCTCTGCTTCCACAGTCAGAGGCAGCAATGCCTCTGAATAGCAGTCGCTGGGAAGCCCAGGAGGGGAGCTTGCTCTTGTGCTTGGGTGCTGCTTGCAAACGTCCCTCAGTCATCTGGTTTGCTGTTGTGAGATCAGGATGCTGGATTAGGTAGACTACTGTCTCTTCTTATGATCTTACCAGGATCTGTGCGTTGAGTGGCGCTCCGCATTCGTTTTGGTCCACTCTCTGCTACCAAGGTCCTATTAAGCGGTTACATGTAAATATTAGACACATATATATTTAATTTGGAAACATTTTTGAGTGCCGTCGCCTCTCCTCTCTGCACCCCCCCCCGCCCCTGCCACCACACATGCAGCGAGTTAGCTTTCCCGAGGCTCATTAGCCTTTCTTTCCCCGCAGATGTGAAAGGGGATACGTCTCAGTTATGCAACGTCAGGTTGCTCTGTAATGAAAGGCGGCAGAGGCATCCAAGAAAAACAGTGTTTTGAACTTGGGTGTGTAAAATATTCATATTCAATCATCGTAATTTCTTGAAAAACAACAACCCTCCACACATCTTTCCCTTTGAGGGAATTTTGTTATTCTTTCATTCCCGAAGCAAGGCAAAGGTCCAATGTGGTGTAGGGTGTAGGGTTAGGATCTGGGGACACCCAGCCACAGATATGAACTGTTATTATTATTATTATTATTATTATTATTATTATTATTATTATTCCACCCCATGCCCACAGGTCTCACAGTATAAAAACCACAAAATGCCTTGGAGGTCAATCATTGTTCTCCAACGACCGCAGCCACCAAGGTCCTAAATCCAAAAGTGTTCATATTTAGGAACTTTTTTGTGGGGAGAGAGGGGGTAAATTAAAGAAAGAAATGATGGCAGTGATGGCTGGTGCCCATTGGGTCTAGCAGGGCAGAAAGTGGCGAGTTCCACAGTATGTGGCACCAGAGCCAATGGCAGGCAGAGACAACTGAATCTGATTTTGACCTGTCCATTCTGAACCCTTCTGAGACCCTATAAGGAGCAACGCTGGGACTAAGCAGGAGGAAGCTGATGAACCTCCCCACAAGTCTGGTTGTAAGTAAGGAGAGCAGACTGGTGGAGAAATGTCACTAATGGACCAGCCACCACTGAATGAAGGGGATCTACATTAAAATAGGGGATCAGGCCAATGGCCCATCTAGGCCAGCATCCTGTTCCCACAGTGGCCAACCAGATGCTTATGGGAAACCCCTAAGCAAGGTGTGAGCTCAGAGAGTACGTTACATCCGAACTTTTGCAGGCAAAACCAAGGCTTCCCTCAACTCCAGTCTCGAGCTCCTCCGTTGTGTCAAATTTCCAAGGTGGTGTGTTTTGGATTTGCCTCTGCGTTCGATTACCAGCGCAGGAGTCGAGCCCCGTATGCTCCTGTAAATCCTCTCTCATATGGAAGTCAGTGAGCTGTAAAATATTTAAACTGGCTACAGTTGTACCTCATTTGTTTACACGTTTCCAGCGGGGCTGCTAAAACGTAACACGCCGAAGGAGAACAAAAGGCCGCCGGCCGCCGAATCGGATTTCATAACAGCCCTGGCAAAGGTGCACCGATCAGCTTGGCGAGGCAGCAGTCCCCGAGCTCACCTTGGCCCTCGAAGCCATACAATGAAGTGTGTCACTGAACCTTCACTTTCTAAATGCTTAATCTCTTCATTCTGAAACTTCACTTTCAGCAGGGATAGGGAACTTTGATGGGCGGGGAAATTAATGTGGCCCTCCAAACCTCTCTATCTGGCCCTTCAGGTCCATCCCCAGGCCACATCCCTTATCCAGCCACAATCCCTTTTCCAGACCACAGCCCTTGCTGACCCTGCTTCTTACCAGTGCCGGGTAACCAACTAGGCAGAGCAGGCATTGGCCTATGGGCCCCACATAATTTTCTTTCAAGATCAAATCAATATTATTTGGATCTGTTGTCGCGTGGCCCCTAAAATGTGTGGGGCCGCAAAGGGTATGGGGCCCATAGGCTGGTGCCTACTCTGCCTATTTGATAACCCGGCACTGGGTGTATGTATATGTGCTAGGGATGTACACAGAAACCTCTGGATTTCCCTGTACAAAGAAAAGAAGAGCCATACCTACTTTTTGCCTCTGGCCCCACTCACCACAAGCAATGCGGCCTCCAGAAGTTTGCCGATGAGGGGATATGGCCTTTAGGCTGTAAAGGTTTCTTCATCTCTGCTCTGAATTGACAGGCTTGGGGGGAAAGTCACTCTGCAATACTCCCCAATAATACTGTTCAAATCTCTCTCTCTCTGTTTGGGGCAAAGCTCAGCGAAACCCCATTCTGCATTATTGGTTCATTTTATATTCTCTGGATATTTATGGCGAATGGCAAGGAACCAAGGCCCTGTGGGCATACTGTAGAATCTAAGGTGGTTGACTCTCTGGGGTTTAAAAGTCTGGCAAACAAACAATTTTGCCATTCTAGCCATTTTAAATACACCCCCTCCTCCCCAGCTTATATAAAACAACTTAACAGGGTCGTCAAAAATAGACCAAACAAGGGGTCTTTCTTTAAGCAAACACACAAGGGACCTTTTCTTACCATGCTATATAAAACTGCAACACATTGATCCTTTGTGAAAAGTTTTACTAGCCACTCCCCAGCTGTTCCGATTGACTATTTTTCTTTTTTGGTTGTTGGCTGTGTGTGTGTGTGTTTGTGTGTGTGTGGTTTCCACCCCTCTTTTCTAGTTGGCCATTTATTCATCTCAGAAGCATTTCTTCTGCAATACAGTTGGGCCAACCTCCTTGTACTCCTGCTGGGTAACCCACATGTCTCTAAATGAAGCCAAGCTGGTGAGCACTGACGCTCCAATCCAAACAGAGTGCATCCTGTCTGCGGGTGCTTCCACCTTCGCCGGCATGCCTTTGGGCGCAAGCGCTCGGAGCTCCTTCAGGAGCCGTTCCCTTAGGCCAGAGAAAAGTGTGGACCCACCCGCCATGATCACGTTCCTCCAGATGCTCTGGTGGATGCTCCCATCACAGTTGGAAATACTGTCCAAGATCATCTGGTGAATTCCTGGTGCTGCGAGTCCTGCATCTGCTGGTTTAAAGAGGGACTCTGGGGCTCTGAAGAGCTGGTCTCCGATCTGGACAGGGTTTCCATCTGGGAGGATATATTTATGAAGCAAGGTTTTGCCCTTTTGATAGTCAGGATCTAAAGCTACGTAGCATAGGTTCTCCTTGATGTCCTTCACTATCTCCTTCTCGGCAGAGCTCAAGAAGCTGTGGCCACTCTCTAAGAGAAGCGTCGTCAGGTACCTGGTGATATCCCGGCCAGCAAAATTCATCCTGGAAATGGCATGAAGCAGACAATGGCCTTTGTAGACGGGGACGGTCAGAGTGACGCCATCTCCACTATCTAAGACTAAACCTGTTGTGCGAGCAGAGGCATAGAGGGCCATCAAAGCTTGCAGGCCCACAAACATGGCAGGTACTTGGAAGTTCTCAAACATGACCTCTGTCATTTTTTCTCTGTTTGGCACTGGGTTCAGTGGGGCCTCTGTCACCAGCACCGGTCTCTCATGGGCTCTTATTCTGAGCCCACGTCTGTAGATGTACCTCCAGATCTTTTCCATGTCGTCCCAGCATGTTACTATTCCATGTTCCACAGGGTATTTGAAAGACAAGATACCCCTCTTGGCTTGGGCTTCTTTGCCAACATAAGACTCCCTCTGGACAGGACCAAACATGATGGCTTGCGACTTGGGGTAGCCGACTACTGTAGCGACAACCGTTCTTGGTGCCTGCTCTCCAGAGAGCCCTGCCTTACATAGCCCAGATCCATTGTCAATAATGACGGCTGGAAGATCTGCCTTTGCGTGGTGAGACATGCCCAAAGATGAAGGAGCAGGGATTTCAACCACTTTACCTTCTTCCTTCGTGGATGGAACACTGGGCCATCAATATTCTAGATCTCTAAGTGTCACAAAAAGGGAACCTTCCCCCCTTTCCCTTTCCTCTAGTGGCTTTTTAAATATACAAACATGTTGCATATGCTTCAGGAAACAGATTCTCCTCCAAGAAACTGTAAGCTGGTTTTGGATGACGAAGAGCATCAGAAATGGGTGTTCAGAGTTGATGAACAGCCGTTTTCCAATTCCCGTCTCAAGAAGGAAGGTTCAGAGCACCATGGAAATGGGGGACCATGGTGTCTCTGCCTTCCAGACAGCCTGGAATATCAGGAAGGATTTTCCGTTCACAAATGCCCAGTTAAGAATGGAGGCTTAACCATTGTCTCACCCCTTGTGAAATTTACACACCAGCTTGGAAAGCTCTCACTAACACAACACAGTTGTTTGCATTCTTGCCTTCACTGTTCAGCCCACATGGAGGTGGTCATTAAGGTGACATCAGAAATGCTTCATGATGTCAAAAAGGGGCAGTGAAATGGCATACCAGTGGAAGAGTTATAAAGCAAAGGCGTTATAAAGAAAATGTCCGTTTGGGTTGTGTCCAGTGCTCATCCCACTCAGGGTAGACCCACTGAAATCAAAATCCATGATATGGGTTCATCAATTTCAATACATTTACTCTAAGTAGAACTTAGTTGGCTACTACCAACTTTAAAGGTCAAAACAAACCCATCCCTGAAATCAGTGTGATGATTCAGACTCCTTGTTAGATGTATCTAACATTTATTTCATTTGTAAATGTAGAGCAACTGGTTCAATGTTTTCCCAGAGGATATGCATATTATAGTCAGATAAACTTACGGTATTAGGAGTAGGGAACATTTTTGAGCCCCAGGACTTCTGTGCAACCTTTGAGAGGTGAACACATGCAAGAGGCGGGTGGGGCAAGAGTCAAAACTGGGAGAGCCACAAATCCAATTTTACCTTTGTACAGGTTAGTTTCTACACACAGACACACATGCCTCTATCCAGACAATGCATTATCAGACCTCCACAAAATTTCCCAGCCATTCAAAACACACAGGTTATGAAACAGGACCAATGAGAGGGTGTGGCCTGGGGAGAAGGGGGTGTGGCCTAGTGAGAGTTCTGTAGACAAGAAGTCTGAGGGGCCTAGAGTGCTGTGTTTGGCTCTTAGTCTGAAGTTCTCCACACCTAGTACACCAGTTAAGTCTCATTATAATGATATTACGACTCTTGTCTTTTGAAGCAAGATACAAACCTAAGAATGAGCCCATTGCAATTAATGGACCTAAGCTGTCTATGTCTATAAAAACCCATCAGTTAAATTGGAGGAGGACTAACATTGGATACAACTCAACTGCACTGGTCTTGTTCAGATATAGTGGCACATCAGGGATGGAGAACCTGCAGTCCTCCAGATGTGGTTGGACTACAACTCCATGACCATGTGCTATGCTAGCTAGGGCTGCTGGGAGATGGAGGACAACAACATCTGGAAGGTTCACAGGTTCTCCACCATTGTGCTGCAGTTCAGGGCTACACACACGAGTCAATTCTCCTTTCCCAAACTTCAATAAGGCTGCCTTTTTGAGATATTCAAAGGGCAGAGGAACCCAAACTCTTGCCTGGGAGCAGTAGGGAAGAATGAGCACTACATTCCAAGGTCGGATTCCCAGACCACTCAAGGTCTTAGGGGTGGGAAAATCTATCAGATTTTCATTTTTTCCATTCTTTAGTTCAGTTTGACATATTCCCACATTACTTTGCTTTTTAAAAAACGAAGAACAAGTTCACCCCAAATGCTCACTTTTGCATGCTTTTCTCCTTATAAATGTGCAAGAGGTCTGGAGGGTGGCAACACGAAAATGGGCAATGCTCACCTGGTTGCCATCATTACATAGCTTTAGGCACCAGGCAAATTATCTATGGCCTTCTTGTGTGGGTGGGATGTTTTAATCTATTTTTTATTTTTTTAAAAGTATTTTCATTTAGATTTTAAACAACATTTTTAATGTATGTTTGAGTTTATTTTTCTGCTTAAAATATTGTACGTTGCTTTGAGTTGCCACGGCCAAAAAAGACTAATAAATTTAATAAATAATAATAATGTTTTGGAAACGATGTCTTCTAACACAATGCATCTTCACATGCTGTTTCAGTAATATATACATTTTTTTCTCTATCACATTTTCCTAATATTCTTTTTGCATACCTTTTTTTGAGTTGGAGAATGCAACACAACGGTCCAACAAACGAGGATTTCAAAGGAGAGCTGCATTTTCGTTCGCGTATTGGATTCAAGGTGAGCCAATTAGGTAGGTCCACAGCAGAATGTGGACTGAATCAATTTCTACCCCATCCCTTGTCGGACCACGAAGAATCAAGCCATATTTAAGGCAACTGGGCAAGGAAATGATTGACACAAACCTCATGTGACTTGTTAGAACCTGCAAAGGCATTTTTATTTCACCCTCTGAAAGAGGTGAATGCATTGCTTTAAAGTAGCTGTAGCTGTTGATGGTTGTTTACAGGTATAGTATGTCATGCAAAATCCCAAGTCCTCCTTAATAGCACCTTCTCTGGACAACATTTGGTCCAAACTCTCTGTAGTCAGAAGCAGTGACCCATGTTTGCTTGAAGCTGCTCAGGGACGTAATGATGGAGCCCCCAATCCATGTTGAGAACCACCGATCTGGGGGTGCTATGACCTTTATGGGAACCCCTTGAGGGACTTGAGCTTCGAGCCCTTTAAAGACCCTCTCGTCTAATCCTGGAAAGAGAGAGGAACCTCCTGAAAGCAACACGTTGCTGTAGAGCATGCTGCGGATGGTGGGGTCACATTTTTTGATGCTCTTGGCAATCATTTTGTGGACGCCTTGCCCACTTCTCTTAATGTTACTGGGCGTGAAAAGGATCTCTGGAGCTAAGAAGAGAGCATCACCGATTTTGATCCTGTTGCCATCGGGAAGTTCATACTCCTTTGGGAAGTCCTCGGACCTCTTGTTCTGCTCATGGTGGGCATCCAAGGCTACGAAGCACAACTTCACTTTGATGTCTTCCACAATGTTGTTCCCTTCGGGGAAATTTCTGAAGTATTGCCTGTTTTCCAGAAGCAATTCCCTCAAGAACTCGGTGATGTCTCTGCCGCCAATATCCAACCTGGTGACGGCGTGGGGCAAACAATACCCCTCATAAACTGGAACTGCGTGGGTGACCCCAAAACCACTGTCCATCACCATACCAGTATAACGGGCTGAAGCATAGAGAGATAGTATGGCCTGGACAGAGAGGTAAAAGGCAGGCACCTTGAAGTGTTCAAACATCAGCTGAGTGAGTTTGGCTCGATCTTCCTTGGGATTTAGAGGCGCCTCCGTCATTAGCAAAGGCCTCTCAAATGCTTTGATTCCCAACCCTTTGTCATAGATGTGCTTCCAGATCTTCTCCATGTCATCCCATGAAGTGATGATGCCGCTCTCGATAGGGTATCTTAACGACAACACTTCTCGCCTGTCTTGGGCCTCATCTCCTACATAGCATTCCTTTTGCTTGGTTTTGGAGAGGGATAATTTGCTTTTGTGGCACCCAAGGACGGAAGCAATGACATGCCGCGGGCCGACTTCTCCCGAGACCCCGGCCTTGCACAATCCAGATCCATTGTCAATAATCACTGCTTGGCTGTTGAAGACTCTGGACTTACTTTTCTCATTCTCGTGGATCATTTCAAACTAGCTTGCGAGAAGATGGCACCACAAACACTTTAGTTTCAATGGCACACGTTCTTGGCGTCTCAAGGGGGAGAAACAAACTTCATTCTTGAAACAGTGCGTCAGCACTAAAAGGTGCAAAGCCTTCCACTAAGGTCAGTGACAACTGGTTTACATAACAATGGGCAAGGCAGCTAGTGATTGTTTGCTCACTGTTATTGTCTGGTGGTCTCTAGGAAACCAGAAGATTGATAAAAACTCTATGTGCGCAGTCGTGTAATTGCTGTTATTAGTTTAGCTATCAATTTGATGATGATGCTTTTTTTAAAAAAAACCTTTCTTTAATTTTCAGGCATGCAGTTAGATTGATTCATTTGGTGTTTAATCAGTCTCTTCATGAGTTTGAAAACATTTTTAATGCATAGTACAATAACGAGATTTTCTCCATGTGCGAGAAGGCAAGTTTGGTCTCCTGAGTGCCTAGACTATAACCCAGGGAAGGGGAATGGCATCAAAAGAGCACTTTTACTTGTGTATAATTAAGATGCATCCACACCATACTGTCATGTCTGATGAAGCACAAATCCAGCAGCCAGAAATTCAGCAGCTGGAAATGGAAGAAGTTGAAAGAGCACCCCTTCCCTTTCCCCAAACAGATAAGGCTTTCTGTGTGCAGGTAGGAGGAAGATGTGCTGCAAGTTTCTACGGAGTCCAAATAAATTCTTATCGGGAACTGCCTGACTCTCAGACTCATGAGGCCAGAGGTGAGGAGGCAAGGAAGTGGGCAGTGCTGCAGCATCATGGGTCCCTGGATGAACTTCCATCCTCCAGTCTCATCCCAGCCCCAGGGCTTGCCATGGAAAAGAATGAAAGAGGAAGAGGGTTATCACATCTCACCCAGCCTTCCCATGACACAGCACCTTCCAGATGTGTTGGACTACAATACCCATCACTGCAGCCAGTGTGGCCAATGGACAGGATTGATAAGAGTTGCACAGGGATGATGGGAGTTGTGGTCTAAAACATCTGATATATTGGGGAGCACTGCTCTTTCCCATAACTGAGTGGGAGGTTGAGGACAGATAAAGAAGAAGAAATAATAATGTGCATCTTAAAGGTAAAAGTAAAGGGAACCCTGACCATTAGGTCCAGTCGCGGACGACTCTGGGGTTGTGGCGCTCATCTCACTTTATTGGCCGAGGGAGCCCACGTTTGTCTGCAGACAGCTTCCAGGTCATGTGGCCAGCATGACTAAGCCACTTCTGGAGAACCAGAGCAGTGCATGGAAACGCTGTTTACCTTCCATTAGACCATGGGTCTGCAAACGAAGGCCCGGATCAGGCCCAATTGCCTTCTGGATCCGGCCTACAGATGGTCCAGGAATCACCACGTGGATCGCCAGTGTGCACGTTCTTTCCCTCTCCCTTACACGGATGGCACTGCCACTTCCTCCTCCCTCCCTCCCTCCTGGCTTCTCCTCACCCTGCCTAGAGGAGGAAGAGGGCTGGGCTTTGTTGGTGCCAGCAGCAGCAGCAGCAGCAGCACTTGAGCAGCCGCCATTTTAAGCAGCTCCTCTACGGAGCCCTTTCGCGCAACGCTCATTGTCCCTCTGCCGCCACTACCACCAGCCCCTGCCGCTCGCAAGACACAGGTAAGCAGCCACCGGGGCTCGTGGTGCTCTTGCATCATCCCCCCCCCAAAAAATATAGTCTGGGCCACCACAAGGTCTGAAGGAAGTGGACTGAAAAGTTTTCTGACTCCTGCATCACACCACAGAAGACACAGAATGATAACAATGAAAAGCCACTATGATCCAAATGTGTGTTTCTCTTTTTATTTTCTTTTAAATTTTGGCCAGCCAATAAATCCAAAGAGACAACAGCTGAATCTCTTTCTAAAAAAAGAAAGAAAGAAAGAAAATATTTGGGAGGTCCACCTGTTTGTGGCCTTTCTTGAGCTCCCTTTGTTCTAGCAAGATCACAGGTGAAGGCAGTCAGTCTTAAAAACATTTCCGGTGAACAACGCCTGGGCCAAAGTCTTTGTAATCATTGAGGGTGACCCACATTTGTCTGAAAGATGTCAAGCAAGTCAGGATGGAGGCCCCGATCCACACGCAGTACTTCCTCTCTGGCGGGGCAATGATCCTTACCGATATACCGATCGGCACTTGAAGCTGCATTTCCTTCAAGATGCGCTCATCCAAGCCATAAAACAAGGTGGACCCACCCGAGAGGAGAATGTTCCCATACAGATCTCTGCGGACGTCAATGTCACATTTCATGATGCTGTTGAAAGCCATTTTGTGGACTCCGGGAGCATCGACACCAATGTTAGCTGGTGCGAAAAGGGCTTCAGGGGCTCGGAAGAGCTGGCTTCCGATCCTGATGATATTGCCATCTGGTAGTTTATACTCTCTGAGAAGGTATTCTGGTTTGGCTTTCATTTCTTGGATGGGATCTAAAGCCACGTAGCAGAGCTTCTCCTTGATGTCTTTCACTATTTCCCTTTCTGCTGTGCTGACGAAGGAAAGCCCACTCTCCAGAAGGAGCCTCATGAAGTACTCAGTGATGTCCCGCCCAGCGACGTCCAACCTGGAGACAGCATGTGGCAAGCAGTAGCCTTCGTAGATAGGGACTGTGTGAGTGACACCATCCCCACTGTCTATGACTATCCCCGTGGTCCGTGCTGATGCATAGAGTGCCAAAGTAGCCTGGACAGCAACGTACATAGCAGGCACCTTGAAATTTTCAAACATGATCTCCGTCATTCTCTCCCGGTTCTGGAGAGGATTCAGCGGGGCTTCAGTCAAGAGCACTGGTCTGTCGCTGGATTTGATCCTCAGTTCACACTCATAGACATGCCTCCATATCCTCTCCATGTCATCCCAAGATGTCACGATGCCATGGTCGATGGGGTAATTCAGTGACAAGACGCCCCTTTTGCACTGAGCTTCTTCTCCAATGTAAAATTCTTTCTGGCCAGCGCCAAGCATTGTGGCTTTGGCTTTGGAGCGGCCAACAATGGCTGTGATGACCGCCCTTGGGGCACTGTCCCCAGCAATGCCAGCCTTGCATAATCCAGACCCATTGTCAAAGATCACAGCTGGGATGTCTAGAAGCTTGGGATCAGACATTCTTTGGACGGTTCTCTGCACAGCTGGCCTGGAGAAGCTGGTCTGGTGAGGCAGGGTGGGATTGGAGGCCAAACAGAATGTCCACGAATGGAGGTTCTAGAGTGGTGATGTCATATACAACCGCCACTCTGGTAGGCAAGGCTGTTGCTTTAGCCAAACTATACAAGGCGGAGCCAACCTAGCCACCCTGATGGATGTTTTCAGCTTACTAATTCCAACTTTTTTTTGACCTGGAATACCTGCACAGCGGAAGGATGATCTGACAATAGATGATATCTCAATAGAGGCTGTTCCTAATCATCTATGAAATCAGGATCGTAGGTTAGTGGGGAATGTGGTCCAAGACGAACAGAAAATATGGGTTGGGTGGGTGATTGGGATTGCCTTGTACCAAATCAGACAAGCTTGCCTACCAAGGTCACTATTATCGACACTGACTTGGCAGAGACTCAGAGAGGGTCCTTTGCCAAGCCTACCTGGAGATGCTAGGGGATTGATGCCTGCATCAATGGAGCCTCTACAGGTTTCGGTTTGGACGTACTTGTGATGCAAGTGAATGTCTCTGACTCTGAACCTCACACAGCACAGTCCTATGCAGTGCCACCGAGTTCAATGTTACAGGGAACAAAGGGGGACTTCCTTCTGAGTAAGCATCCATGGGATGTAGCTGCCTGCCATTTGAGCTGCGGTGATTCTGGATAGTGCTGTTGTTTTGAGGTGGTATTATGTTTTAAGACCCCTTGTCTTTTTGTTTTTTTAAAGAACAGTGGGAGAGACGTTTCAGTAACAATAACAACATATATAATCTGAGTGCATTATAGAAAGCTATCAAGTTCGACTGAAATATACGTGTGTGTGTGTGTGTGTGTGTGTGTGTAGTCACCTGTGTGTGCAGTTAATGGGTAGAGCGACCTGCAGCAGTTGCATTTTAATTGCTTCTCCCGATAGCCTTAAGTTATGGCCAGCTTCAAAGCGAGGGTGGCTTCCATTAAATTTAATTACTCTCCCTTGCAGCCAGCATGGCAAAGGTGCCAGCACCTAATTAAAGGTGGTTATGAATCAGAAGCAGATCTGAGCTGAAAGATTCAAGATAAAGAGGCACTTCGAAACGTGAGTGGAGGACTTGTAGGTGCAAAGGGGGTTTTGTGTCGCAGGAAAAAAAGAAAGAAAGAAAGAACCTTAGTATAGCAATAATGGGCACTGGAGCTCTTGTTGCCTCCAGGAATGTTATAGGGCCTCCCCCCACCCTCAAGAAATGTTTATTAGCCTTACTGGGGGGTGGGGTGGAATCTATTAGCTTTTCAGATGTTTCTCCCTAGGAAACCTCTCCACATTTGCCACAATATTTTGCTCTGAGCCAGGAATGGGGAACCTGTGGCCCTCCAGATGTTGTCTCATTATTCCTGACCATTGGCCATGCTGGCTGGGGCTGATGGGAGTTGGAGTCTAACAGCAGCTAGAGGGCGATGGGTCCTCCATCCCTGCTTCAGGCAGAACTAAGCAGCAACTCTGTGCAATGGGTACACTTAGCCTGGATAGCTCCGTTGGTTAGAGCAGTGTTTTTCAACCACTGTTCCGCGGCACACTAGTGTGCCGCGAGATGTTGCCTGGTGTGCCGTGGGAAAAATTGAAAAATTACTTTATATATAGTCAATATAGGCACAGAGTTAAATTTTTTAACATTTTCTAATGGTGGTGTGCCTCATGATTTTTTTCATGAAACAAGTGTGCCTTTGCCCAAAAAAGGTTGAAAAACACTGGGTTAGAGCATGTTGCTGATAACGCCAAGGTTGCAGGTTCGTATCCCTGGATGGGACACCTGCATATCCCTGCACTGCAGGATTAGATGATCCTCAGGGCTCCTTCCAACTTGACAGTTGTATGATTCTGTGATTCAAGTTTTAGGATTGCATCCAAAGTTAGTCCTATTCCCTAGTGGACCGACTGAACATAAAGGATATGGCTAATGTAGCTTCATTAATTTCAGTGGGTCTACTCAGGGTAGGACTTAGAACCCTTAACTCCTTTACTTTATTACATAGATTTATTAATTGATATGCATTTTATAATATACGATCAAGCTGCTAGGAATTGTCCCCTCTTTAACTCTTAGCCTCGATAAATCTTATATATTTTATTTGCTACTTTTATACAACTTTGCATGGTGCCGTTGTGCAGTGGCTGCTGGTTTTATTAATGTCAATATGTGATTGTATTGGAAATGCTTGTTATGGTTGATGGAAATGCTTTTAATGATTTGCAGTTTATTTTGCAATGATTTAAAATGTTCTAATGTTTATATTATCAAAAACGATTTATTTGTCGTACTGGGTTATAACTTTTATTCTGAGCAGGCCCACTGAAACGAACAGATAAAAGTTAGCCAGTTCCATTAATTTCAGTGGGTCTACTCTGAGTAAGCCTAACCTTGGAGACCACTTACGTTTTGAAATGATCTGATATTGAGGCGTTACTGTATTGATGTAATAATTGGCTTTTTGTGTTGTGAATTATATGGGTGTGGTTGGAGATGGAAGTGTGGGGCTCTTAGGGCCAAGATAAATAATATACCCATGAGGCATTTTTTTTTTTTTTTTTTGCCCTCAGAGAAGTGTCTTACATGAATCAGAATAGTCACATGACAGCACATTGGCCAATGTGCAAAGCAGGAAGAACAAAGGAGGAGGAAACTCCCAGGTGCCAATATTCCAAGGCAGTAGAAAATACTTTTTATGCATGCGATGACAGCCGCACAGATGCTGTTAGCCCAGAGATGGAAAGAAGATAAAGTCCCTACCAGAGAAGAATGGCAAATTAAACTGATGGACTATGCCGAAATGGCAAAATTGACCAGAAAGTCCAGAAACCAAGAAGACCAAAACTTCAACAAAGAATGGGAAAAAATTACACCTTGGAGACCACTGTAAGCAGATGAAAACACTAGCAGGATTGCAATAACACTTGTAATGTAGCAAGCACTATGGAGATATTGGAATTACCATACTTTTCCATGTATAAGAGTAGGATTTTTTTTAACTAAAAAAAAATTGTTTAAAAGGGGGGGTAGTTTTATACATGGGGGTCAATCTCCCCCCCCCAATTTTCTTAATTTTGAGTCCCCCGATATACACCGGGGCGTGTTATAAACGGAAAAATACGGTATATAAAATGTGGATTATTGAAAAAGATGCAGTAGAAAAGGTTTAACAAAAGGACCCATGGAGGGGAAGGTGGGAAGTCCAGAGATTCGAGGGAATCTTTTAACTGTTGATGTGTGTAATTGTATTGTTATAACTTTATATTTGTAAAATCAAATAAAAATTATTTCAAGAAAAACAAAACTAAAACTCCCAGCAGCTACTCTCCATGATGACTATTTTCTACTGCCGCTCTCTTAGGCAGGATGTCTCTGAATGCTAGTTTTTGGAAACTACAGGAGGGAAGTGTGCTCTTATGCCTAAACCCTGCATGCAGATTTCCCAGAGGCATCTGATTGGACCCTGTGAGAACAGGATGCTGGACTAGGTGGGTCACTGGCCTGATCCAGAGGGGCTCTCCTTACATTCTTTAGGATGTCCACCTACTCCAAAAAAATACAGAAAACCTTCATGCTCGAATTCTCACAGACCAAATGGCAGTCAAATAACCTCTCTAGAGGGCTTCAGCCTTCCCATGACAGATGGTGACAAAGAATTTGGCTCAAGAAGCAGAATTCTGGAAAACTTTGAAGAATGGGGTAGGATTTTTATTTTATAGCGAGGGCAAGATTGCTGGAATTTCAGCCCAAACACCTGTGAATGGCTTCCCACAGATGCTGATCTCTCCCCCCCACCCCCCGGTGTGGAGGCACAAATCATAAATAGTTTAATAAGCTATTTATAGGGCATTATTTGCCTGCTTTATTTGAAAATGGCTGAACACACAGTTTCCACTTCAGGTACTCTACATAGCTTTCTGTGTTTATTGACCTCTCTCTTTCTTTCAACACACACAAACCACTTTCTCCTCCATTTGATTCCACTGCTGAACAAGACCCATTAGGCTTCTCCGGCACCAAACTCCGGTGAGTTTTCAAGTTAAAAAACCAGGACATTTTAAAAGCCACGTTGAAGGGGCAAAGAAAAGGTGGGTTTTTCAAGAACTGGAATGAGATTGGTGCTCCTGTGGAACTGGCTTTCAGGAAGGATAATTGCCGATTTATTAATTTTTATTTAATTGGGTTATTTCTATGTTGCCGTTTGCATAAGCCACAGGGCAGTGTACAGCAGAAGCCAAATAATTTATTTACAGTGGTACCTCAGGTTACAGACGCTTCAGGTTACAGACACTTCAGGTTACAGACTCCGCTAATCCAGAAATAACGCTTCAGGTTAAGAACTTTGCTTCAGGATAAGAACAGAAATCATGCTCTGGCGGCAAGACTGAGACGCGTCATGACATCAACTAACAACAGCGATAAAGCCGTCCACCAAGCCATAGCAGATAATACTTAAATGGAATTATCTCCCATTAAATTTTAGCTTAATTTTAATCTAATACAGGATCTGAAATAGTATTGTTAAAAGACGATATTTAAGAAATATTTCTACTATGTACTATCGTTTATTTTCTCTTTTGCTGGTCTATGACCGTAATAAAGATTTATTATTATTTTATTATGCTCTGGAGGCGCAGCGGCAGCAGGAGGCCCCATTAGCTAAAGTGGTGCTTCAGGTTAAGAACAGTTTCAGGTTAAGAATGGACCTCCAGAACGAATTAAGTTCTTAACCCGAGGTACCACTGTATTTCGTTTATTATATTTGTGTCCCACCTTTCCTCCAAGGAGCTCAAGGTGGCATGCAAGGATTTTCCTCTCCCTACTTTATCCTCACAACAACCCTGTGGGGTAGGTTAGGTGAAGAAACAGTGACTGGCTAAAGATCACCCAGTTGGCTGAGTGGGGATTGACTGAGTCTTCCAGGTCCTAGACTGAAACTCTAGCCACGACACAACACACCAGCTCTCTGATAAAAAGAACCCAGGAAATAGCACCGTTCTTAAAATACAGCAATTCACAGCAATTCACAAAATTGGTGATGGGGAGCCTACAGTCCTCCAGCCATGGGTGGCGCTGTGGTCTAAACCATTGAGCCTCTTGGGCTTGCTGTTCAGAAGGTTGGCGGTTTGAATCCCCGTGATGGGGTGAGCTCCCATTGCTCTGCCCCAGCTCCTGCCAACCTAGCAGTTTGAAAGTACGCTGGTGCAAGCAGATAAATAATTACCGCTGTGCAGAGGCGTAGGAAGGTCAGATATTACCCGGTGCGGAAAATTTATTGTCAAACCCCCCCCCCATTGATTCCCCCCCCGCAAATATGGTTTTACGTTATTTCATATTTTCTTACAAAGCAATAATAACAAGTAATAATAACTTTTATTTATATCCCGCCCTCCCCGGCCGAAGTCGGGCTCAGGGTGGCTAACATCAGATACATAACATTGGTATAAAATCAAACAATAATTAAATTACCTCCGAAAAACATCTCAAAATCAAATTAAAGTCTAATTAGATGGCTTTCCACAGGGTTAGGGTTGGGAACAGTAAGTGCTCCACCGAACTGAAATTTCAGGCTTCACGACATAGGAAAACAGCCAAGTAAACAGCTATTTTGGTGGAGGAGGGTCAAGATATTAACCAATATGAATGAAATTTCATATATAGCTATATAATCCCTAGTATAGTAAGATAAGACCTTTGGAACAGGCATTTTCCAAAAAAGTTTTTTTTTTATGAACCGCCCTAGTAGGGCAGTAATTGTTCCTTGATCATTTGTCACCCCCTCCATTATGGAACATGGGGCGGTCCGCCCCCTATGCCCCCCTTGCTACGCCCCTGCCGCTGTGGCGGGAAGGTAAATGGCATTTCCGTGCACTCTGGTTTTTGTCATGGTGTTCCGTTGCGCCAGTAGCAGTTTAGTCATGCTGGCCACATGACCCAGAAAGCTGTCTGTGGACAAACATCGGCTTCCTTGGCCTGAAGTGAGATGAGCGCCACAACCCCATAGTCTCCTTTGACTAGACTTAACCATCCAGGGGTCCTTTACCTTTTACCAGTTGCTGAACTCTAATTCCCATCAGCCCCAGCCAACATAATCAATGCTGAGGGATCATGGGAGTTGTAGTCAAGCAGCATCTGGAGGGCTATAGGTTCCATAAATTGGTAACAATAATTTGAGACATTCAAAAAGTTAAAAAAATCATAATAGGCTAAAAACAGTTTAAAACTTGCATCCTCTTTCTCAACATCTGGGTAGGCTTGTCTAAACAAAAATGCTTTTTAGCAGCCGCAGAAAAATGTGCAGTGGAGGCTCAGCCCCTCCAAGTGTCCCTATTTTCCAGGGACAATCCTGGATTTACAGAAGCCATCCCGGTTTCTGATTTGATCCTGGAACATCCTGCTTTTCCTTAGGATGCCCCTATTTTCATTGGATATATGCTGGAGGGTATGGAGTTATGTGACCCCCCCCCAAGCCAAGGAGAAAAGTAGCTATACAACATTTAGAAGACACCTGAAGGCAGCCTTGTATAGAGAAGCTTTTTAAATGTTTAATTATATTTTTATAAATGTTGGAAGCCACCCAGAGTGGTTGGGGAAACCTAGTCAGATGGGCGGGGTATAATAATAATAATAATAATAATAATAATAATAATAATAATAATACAGTAAAGCCTTGGTTGTCGAACGTAATCCATTCCGGAAGACCATTCGACTTCTGAAACGTTCGACAACTGAGGCAAGGCTTCTGATTGGTTGCAAGAGCTTCTCGCACTCAAGCAGAAGCTGCGTCAGACACTCGGGTTCCGAAAAACGTTAGAAAACCAGAGCATTTACTTCTGGGTTTTCGGGGTTCGGGATAATGGAGGTGTTCGGGAACAGAGGTTTGACTGTAATAGAATAAGACGTCTCCATTTTCCTCAGAGAAATGTTGCAGGGTATGAAGGCACCTTCCTGATATCAACAGGCAGGGAGTTCCCAAGTGTAGGCGCTGCCATGCTAAATTATCAAGTTCTTTAAAATGTGCAACAAGTATTATACAGCTGAATAGTGCCAATTCTGCTGATCAGACTAGTCAAGTTGGAACATACGGGGTAGGGCAATTTCATAATGTGTTAAAGTAAGATTGGTAGGAACACTGGAAGCTGCCTTCTGCTGAGTCAGACTATTGGTTTCCTAGCTTGATACTGGCTGGCCGCAGCTCTCCAGAGATTCAGGATATCCCTGCACTAAACGGAAAGACTGGGGATCAAACCTGGAACCTTCTGCATGAAAAGCAGATACTCTAGCAGTGAGCTGTGGCCCTCCAACTACCCATGAAGGCTATGTTCTATGTCCACTGTTGCGTCAGCTTGCCATACGTCAAGCTGACATGTCTTTGTTTTCAGGTGTAAAAATGGCGGAGGGAATTTTGCCAAATTGGCAAAATGTTAGGGGAAACTTGGATGTATGGCAAATGCCGGATTTACGTATAAGCTAAACAAGCTATAGCTTAGGGCCCCACTCTCTTGGGGACCCCCAAAAAATTAAAGAAAAAAACCTGGATGTACATTTCCAAAATATAAGATAAAAAACAAATAAAATAAAGCCTACATACAGCAGCAGTGTTTTGTGTTGTGTAGGCTCCTATGGTGTAAGTAATGGGCCCCGCTTGCTAGCCTGCTCCCTAAAATATCACTGGTTTGCTCATTTCTATATATAGGGTGCCTACATTCTGCATGAACTGATTGCATGGCAACATGTGCAAATGGCTTTAGATACCTATTAGGTCCATAAAGTACCATATAGCATATATTCAGCACAAAAAAGCAACAATGTGTTGTTGACAAAGGACAGCTGGACATATAAAGGGCCCCATTACCTCCAGCAGCTTAGGGTCTCATCAAACCTAAATCCGGCTGTGGGCAACACAATGGCAAAACAACTTTGTGGGTGTAGGGGAATTTTACTTTTTGAAATATGGCAACCCTACTGTTGCGTGTTCCTGGGAATCAGGGCACCTGGTTGGTCACTGTGAGAACAGGATGCTGGACTAGATGGGCCTTAGTAGTTCCACCCCCCTCAGATGTTTAGGGGTGGTCATGGCCCAGGAAAGGGTGTTTTCTGTGACAGCCCCTAAATTATAGCATTTCTTCCCCACAAAGGTACATCCTTACCTTTGACACCTGAGATATGTGTTCTCAGGACCCACATCATTACGATGGTGGGTTGTTTTAGACTGTTTCAGTAATGTATTTTAAATTCTTCTAACATGTCTCGGTACCTTATGGTGAAGGGTGGGCAATAAGTTGCAATCATGTATATATGGATAGATTGCTGTTGATCATTTTTCTGAGTTATAATTTTATTGTTTAATCTTTCTGTAAGGCACATTGAGGGTTTTTAAAAATATATATCCAGTGCTGTATAAATCTTATGGAATAAATAAATGAAATCAAATCAAATGGAGTGCTCTCAAGGAGGGCCTGGCTGGATGGCTGGCCAGAAACCTGAGCGAGAGTGCCATTGCTAGGAAGTGAGGATCCCCTGCAACATTTTGTTGCACACACCACTTGTCAACTACTCCAAAAAAAAGGGATGTTGTTTCTCTCTTTGTTTCTGTTGGAACATCATAAAACACCCCAGGTAAGATCTATGCTCCGAGCACCTTACAATCATAGCAGCAGATACAGCAGAGCAGGGAGAGGCAGCTGAGCTGCAGATTCTCTAAATAGCTCAGTGTTTCCATCCAGCATGTTAAATATGTGGATTTTCCTTTCCCAGCCAGGCGTGTATGTATATACATTAGGTATTCAGTTTCCAAGACATATGCCTCTTAAAAAAAGAGAGAAAAGCCCCAACTATTTTCCCAGAGTAGGAAATAATATATGCGGCTGTAAGTGCCTCTTTTCAGATTGTTTGGAATTAAATCTGAACTCCTCGGGGGCCTGTACCTTCCTGGTTGTTCATCATGACCAAAGGGTTCATTACATTTCAGATGATACTATTAAAACTGGGCTCCCTCCAGAGATACCAGATAGATGTAATGGGTTTAAAAAGTAGAAGGCCATGTCTTAACATCCCCAAGGGATTTCCAAGTTACCAAATTCAGTAATTTAAGTTTCCCTTAAAAGGACAATGCCGGAGATTTCGCTCGCCCTCCCCCCTCTCATCCTGTTTGTGCAGTTTATAATTTGTTTTCTATATTCTCTGTCACTCTCTCTTATTCCCCTCCATCTTTTTTTTTTTTCCTTTTGGGGAGTTAAAAATGAAAAAAGAGGTTTAGTTATTCACCCCCTTTTACTATTCCATTAAGAGATATTGATTTTTATAGCTTCTTTGGAGGGTCTGTGTGTTTCCCCTCCCAATGCAGATGTGGCAAGCACAACCTTCCTGCTCCACACTCCCCCAATTTTTTTTCTAACCAAGAAAAAGAAGGAAGGAAAGAGAAAATGGCAGAGAAGAAAGAGGGTAGGGAAAGTGAGAAAGACCAGAGGTGCCTTGTTAAAAGAATGAGGGGAAGATGGGGGTGTACCTTTTCAACAATGCTCGTTTCTCCAAAAAGCTCAGGGTGGTATATATGGTTTTGCTGCTCCTTCATTCTCACAACAACCCTGTGAGGTAGGCTAGTCTGAGAGGCAGTGGCTGGCCCAAGGTCACAGGGCAAGTTCCTTGAGCAAGTGGTGATTTGAACCCTGGTCTCCCAGGTGCTAGTCGGACACTCTAACCCAGGCTTCCTCAACCTCGGCCCTCCAGATGTTTTGAGACTACAATTCCCATCATCCCTGACCACTGGTCCTGCTAGCTAGGGATCATGGGAGTTGTAGGCCCAAAACATCTGGAGGGCCGAGGTTGAGGAAGCCTGCTCTAACCACTACACCATGTTTGTTCCGAAGGTTTAAAGGAAGGCTATGAAGGTTTAGAGCACGAGTGGTGAAACTATGGTCCTGCATATAACATTGGCTATATACCTCAGGTGATGAAAAAGACCTCAGCCTGAGACCATGGAGAGTTGCTGCCAGTCTGAGTAGGCAATACTGAGTGAGATGGATGAGCCACAAGAGAGCTTCCTCGTGGACCATGGAATACGGGGCTGGAGTAGGACTCTGATGAACGACCCAATAAGAAAACTCTGATGGATGAACCAATAAGCAAATCCAGCACCACTAATATATACCCCCCAACAATCTGCAAGGAGAAGGGGACGACAGAGGACGAGGTGGTTGGACAGTGTTCTCGAAGCTACCAACATGAATCTGACCAAACTGCGGGAGGCAGTGGAAGACAGGAGTGCCTGGCATGCTCTGGTCCATGGGGTTACAAAGAGGCAGACACGACTAAACAACAACAACAATCTGCAGAAGCCTCTCCGAATTGGCATCAATAGTTTTGATGGGCAGGTTCCTAGGGATATGCAGAAGACATGGAGACCTTTTGCTTCCCTCAAAACCCTAACGTATTTTTTGCATCTCCAGAAAGCTCAAAATATAACTTAATAAGAAACATGGTGGAAGGGCTGTTATTGGGAGCCTTGCTGCAGCCTACTTCGCACCACGATTAATCTGGCTACCTTGTCTTGGATGACTTACACGCAACGGCTGGTTTACTGCCAGTGAATAGGTCAAAAGTCTGCCCTGGGCAAAGGCTTCTTGGTCCTCTTAAGCCATCCTAAGCAAACATTGCTGCATATTCTCTGCCAAGCTGGCACCCTCCATTTATTTTGCAAGGCAGCTCATTAACAGCTGGAGAGGTTAAGAAAAGTTTACTAATGAAAGAAAAACCACTCCAGGGAGCTTCACCAGCAAATCCAGGCAGGAGGAGGATCCACAGACACATATTCTTGGGTGGAAATTCTGCAGTATCGGCCCAATGTCCTCAAGAAAGTGGGACCTTTCCCACCCCACTGCCGCAGAGTTTATAAATCTCAACCGTTTTGAACATCAAGAGCGAGTGCATGGAGCCTTTTGAAGATGTTTACTTTCGCTTTTCTAAATATTTAAAGCCCATCAGCCAAACGAAAGACAAAACCGTCAGGATTCTTCCCTGCTCGGATTTTTGGCTCGCCTGGAGCGTACAGGATAAGGCTGTGTTATATAAACAGGAACTTGATATCTCTAAGCAGCATCCAAGGAGCCTGGAGATGTGAAGCATGAATTAGGGAAGTGTTAATCAAGACAATAGCCTAGAACTCTTGGATCTGGAAGCACGGCTTGAAAGCCACCGACAGTCTCCTTGGCCTATTCCCCTCTCTGAGATAGCCTACCCAGGCACTCCAAAAGAGCAAAGGGGAACTGAGAAGGGAGATTGAAGAGGGAGCAGGCAGCAAGCAAAAGGAAATACAGAAGATGTCTGGTAACAAAGTGTGGTAGAAGGAATCATGGGAAAGAAGATAGAGAGAAACTCTTTCTTGAAGGCACAAGGACAGCAGGTGGCACCCACAACCCAAAATTAGAAGGGGAGACATGGGAGATGGGGTGAACTAGGGTCCCCCACTTTATTTATTTAACAAACAGAGATCTGCAGACAAACCTGAACAATTGTGTGGGGATCAGCTGGGGCCGGCATACACTTGCTACTGGGGTGTGCCATGGGTTCAGATGCACCCCAAATCTCAAGATGAGGCAAGGTGCTTTGAAGAGGTGGTGGACCCATCTGAGAAGAGGTGAGATCCCTGCAAGGTGCCCTGGATTGAAGCGGGACTACCCAAAGTGCTGTGTGAGACCTCCAGGTACAGGGCAGTGTTTAAATTGAAATAATAATAATAATAATAATAATAATAATAATAATAATAATAATTTGTGGCCCCTTGGCAATTCAAAGGCTGAAAAGTAAATGCCTGCCAGGGTGGGGTGATGGGAAAGCAAACATTGGTGATTGGGGGTGGGGAGAGAGAGAGCAGGTAGGGAGAGCTCCATTGTGATTGCTAAGTCCAGTTTGTAATCCATGTGGCTGGTTTTACCAGGGATCTCTAATACCAGTGCTTTGGTGTGTGGGGTATGTGTGTGAGCTGCAGCTGCTGCTGCTGCTGTGACTAAATACTAGCCTTGATTTCATGTTCTCTTTTGCAAGTTGTCCGAGAAGCAACAATGTCATTTTAAAAGTTCTGGTGAAACAGTAGGAGGCATTTTTGTGGCTTACTTTCCAAGTCCCGTCCAGTCACTTTACTCCCCTTTCCCTTCCAAATCCACACAGTTCTTTGTCATTCATCCACTTAAAAATAATAATAAATCAATCTTGCTGTTTCGTTCTTGAGTCAGAGCACCATTCCATTCCATTCCCTACTCTGTCTTCCCAATTGCTATCTTTTTAATA
Source organism: Lacerta agilis (assembly GCF_009819535.1). Lineage (NCBI taxonomy): Eukaryota > Metazoa > Chordata > Lepidosauria > Squamata > Lacertidae > Lacerta > Lacerta agilis. The sequence goes on along the minus strand of NC_046319.1, from coordinate 19,141,679 downwards.
TTGCTGTTTGAATTTTTGAACCTGGGTATAGAAGTGTTTCTCAGTTACTCCTTCTTAGAGTTAGTAAATCCCCCCTTAGCAATAGCTCTGGTCTGAAGTGCTTGCTTTTCGTTCAGTGAAGTCTGTTTTATTTAGACTGTCTCAAGTAATTTTATTCAGCCGTAGTCTGCTTTATATTATTAAATTCTTAGTGTCCCCCTCTGTGTGTGGCTCCCTCTCTCCCCTCCTCTCTCTCTCTCTCTCACACACACACCCTGGGTCTGTTCCAAATGATTTTTATTTAGTATTTTCTAATGGGGAGTGCCTGGGAATTTGTAGACACAAAAAAGTGTGTGGTTGTTGTTTTTTGTAAATGGATAGTGTAATTTCTGTGTTTTGGACACTGACGTAGACAACCCCCCCCCCCGGAACATTTGTGCTAAGTTTGGTGACGCTTTCTTGAGAGGTAGCCAAACCTTGCCAAAAAAATGGGCAAAGTCACGCCAAAGTGGTTTTTCAGTCTGCCATCTTGATTCAAAATGGCAGCCACAGGCCCAACATCAATGAAACCAGCCGCCACTGCAATGGAAACCCTTGTGCTGAGTTTGGCGATGATCTTTCAAAAGGCATTCCCTGCCCCCTTTTGTTGTTTTTAAAGGAGGCAAAGTATCCAGATCTTTGAAGCAGCTACAGATTCTGAAGTCATCCTTAGACCAAGTGAGGTGACTGTTCTGGGCAGAGCACTGAAACACCGGAAGGGATTGGCTGTTCGCAGCGGATCATCTGACGACAGTCGTCTCTCAGTAGGGCAAACCACTCAAGCTTTTTCAGTTGCAATGATCCCTGCTGCTCCAAGCGCCAACAGAGGTGGAATTGCTGGCCAAGAAATGTTAGTAATTAAAGCTGTCATTGTGATTCCAGAGTAAGGGCTGAAACACCTGCAGGGAAAGGGTGGGGAGGAGATTGAGCAAACAAAGCAAATAGATGGTGCCCCCATTGCACAATGCTACGCAGCGGCCATTAAGGCTGGCAACATCACCCACCAAGCTCTGGGGCAGCACAAAGAGTATACCAGGCATGGTATAAATGCAGGGAGGCCAAACTGGCCTCTGAAAGCAAACACACTTTGCTAGATTGGTGGGCTCATTTGGGTAAACAACTGGGAAAGTCTCACGCTCCGCAATGGTGGCGCTTTGCATAAATGAAAAAGCTCCCGCGCCTTCTCTGTTTAGAGGCCTTCATCCGACTTTGCCCACATGGAGATTCCCATTCCGAAATGTAATGTTATATTTTGTTCCCCCTCTAATGAGGTTGCCAAGTGATTTTTGCACCCCCAGTGGCTCTTTTGACATGGTTTATTCCTCCTCCCAAAACCGCCAGCCTTCCCTTCCTCACTGCATCTGCCACAGGGATGGAGACATTGTTATTCAAATACTTTTAAGTGCTTTGGAAAGGCAATAGGAAATGACCATAATGACAATAATAGCAATATTTGCTCTTTAATGTCCAAGTTATTTAGAGATATTTCTCCGCAAACAACCATTTCGGGGGGGGGGGCTCCTGGGGCTTCCCGTAAGTGCATTGAAGTCTGCAGTGAACCCCAAATTCACAGCTGCTTGCAGGAAGGTATATCTGGTACCATAAAGGGAAGAAGGAGCAATGCCTGCAATCTTGAGCAGGGCACCACCTCCTTGGCAAACCTCCATGCACCAACAACCTCCATTAAACTTTCTTTGTGTGCAGCAGTTAGGTCTAGCTGCCATTTAAAATCTCATATATATATATATATATATATATATATATATATATATGCATTCAGTACAAAAAAGATCACTGCTCCTAATTTTTCTGTAATTTCTCCACTCAAGAGATGCCAATGTGCCTGCAAATTTCATCCAATTCTGTCAATAAAAGAAAGTTAAAGCCATATTTAAAATACCCCCACAGGGGAAGTACAAATCTTCATTTTCACAGAATCAGGGTTAGGATTTGAACACATAGCCAAGGCCCGGATCTGGCCCAATCGACTTCTAAATCTACATGAGTAGAATGTGTCCTTTTATTTAAAATGCATCTCTGGGTTATTTGTGGGGCATAGGAATTCGTTCATTTCCCCAAAAAAATATAGTCTGGCCCCCCACAAGGTCTGAGGGACAGTGGACCGGCCCCCTGCTGAAAACGTTTGCTGACCCCTGGCCTAGAATCTTTGCAAAACAATATAAAAGTATCAGTCATACCTAAATCTTCATCAAGGATGAGTTTCAGCAGAATGAGGCAACACCAAATTGCCACTATCAAGTATGAACTTCAGACTATTAGAGTCAAGCAGAATAATGCCATGTTATAGTTTACAGCAGGGGTGGCCAACTTCCAAGAGACTGCGATCTACTCATTGAGATAAAAACTGGCAGTGATCTACCCCCTTTTGGGGGGTTCAGGTCAAAGTTGTTGAGCTTCTTTAGGGAGGAGGAAAGCGACATTGAGCTTGTGTCAGGAAGGAAAGCCCTGTTTTTGGTGGGTTGGGTCATTTTAGGGGTGGAGGGCAGAGATGTTGAGTTTTTTTAGGGGAGCCAAAGTTTTTTAGCTTCTTTGGGGGGAGCCACTGATCTACCAGTGATCTACCACAGACATCCAGTGATCTACCAGTAGATCACGATCTACCTGTTTGACATGCCTGGTTTACAGTGATACTTGCATTTAAATCATAGCTGTCAACTTTTCCCATTTCTTGCGAGGAATCCTATTCGGAATAAGGGAATTTCCCTTAAAAAGGGGGAAAAGTTGACAGCTATGATTTAAATAGATTTCCCTGCTAATGCATTTTTCAATGCATCCCATATGCAGTGTGGCAAATGCCACAATTAAAATATTTTGAGATAGATTAGCGGCATTCTCCCATCTCACCCCTGCAAGAGCCTTAACTGCTGTGCTATGGAAGTGTTCTCTTGATCACATAAAGGGAATGTTAAAAGAAAAGTCAGCTGTTGTGTTGCTTGTGATTATCAGATAACTTAATTTGCTGTCCCGCAGGTGTTGGGTTACCCTATCTTGTAATCGGAGGACACAGCATGTAGCTAGCACAAAAAGCTAGAATGAAATAATTTGACAAGGAAAGCATAGAAATGGCAGAATGGAAAACCCATTATTTAACCACATCAAAGGGAAGAGTAGAAGCATCTATTGGGGTGACAATCCTCAGCTGGGTTGCCTACCTCAAACTGCAATGAAAAGATGGGGGGATTCATATCACCCCACAGGGCAAAAAATTAATAAATCAGGAATTGGATTGCAGTGCAAAACCCTCAGATGTGACGCGCAGCGGGAATTAAATTTAAGCAGAGTTTTCATTGAAACAAATAAAAAACTTTTATTAAGCTTAAAATAAAATAGATCTTCTTATTAAAATTCTTATTAAAAATAGATCGCATATAGAATACAGGCTCTTCTCTATACTGGCACACCCTCTGAGAGAAACTAGTCACCACAGTCAAGGTAACTCACACAGCACTGAACGACATCTACAGACTAGAGTGGCAGTTATGGCAGTTAGACTCCAACAGCTGTTCCTGCTCTCATGCATCTTTGTCACATGACAAGATGCAACCTCACTAAGTTCAATGGGATTTTACCTCAGTTTAGAAGAAGAAGAAGAGTTTGGATTTGTTATCCCGCTTTATCACTACCCGAAGGAGTCTCAAAGCAGCTAACATTCCCCTTTCCCTTCCTCCCCCATAACAAACACTCTGTGAAGTGAGTGGGGCTGAGAGACTTCAAGAAGTGTGACTAGCCCAAGGTCACCCAGCAGCTGCATGTGGAGGAGCGGAGATGCAAACCCGGTTCACCAGATTACGAGTCTACTGCTCTTAACCACTACACCACACTGGCTCTCAGTGTGTATACTGCACAGTGTGGCTACAGCCAATGGGGGGGGAGGCAGCGTTCTCTCCCCCCCCCCTTCCCCGCAGTTAGCCCTATCAAAATGATACTATGCCATCATCACATAGCTTCACTATAGGGACATTTTCTCAAGAAACAATAATCAATATTACAAATGACATTAAAACAGATTATTGGCTAGGCAGAGAGCAGAAGTACAGAGTCTTTATACTGGAAAAAACCTGGAGATTTATTTTGGCTGGTGCACTAGGCAATAGAGCCATCCTTTATTTAGAATGAACAAAAATGCCACAAAATAGGGGCAAGATCAGAGCAAGAATTTAGCAGGCCATTTAAAAAATATATATATATATATATATATAATTGCAAGTAAAATAGAAATCCAATGCATAAAAGAGCCTGCTGGATCAGGCCAATGGTCCAGCTCCTGTTCTCACAGTAGCCGAACAGATGCCTATGAGAAACCCACAAGCAGGACCCAGAAGAAATAGCCCTTTCCCTTCCTCCATTTTCTACCAATTGGCTTTCAGAAGCATTACTGCCTCTGACCATAGAGGCAGAGCATAGCCATCATGGCTAGTAGCCACTGATAGCCGTATGCTCCATAAATTTGTCTAATTCCCCCCTCTCATCTATTTTTTTAAATTTTTATTGTAAGATAACATTGATAAAATTCCAACCAAACCGGCAGAGTGTTACACGCTTACACCTGTCACTTGCAAGAAGAAAAATCGAACGAGGACACTGTCGAATAACCAAATCATTGAATGCATTGCCAAGGCTTCAACTACCCATGACATTGCCTGGCCGTAAGTAAGTGTGAGTGGCTGGAGGCCTAACATTAACATCACTTCTGTTTACATAGCTGATATATGGGGAACTGTACCTTGTCAAAATGACCATGTTTGGTTTGGCCTCGAACAACTCTTCTGTGTTGCATTAAAGGTTTGGAAAGAGCTAGATCCCAAATATTCCCTTGCTATCCTGTGAGAGTCCCCACTTTTGGGGTCTTTCCCATAGGTGTGTGTAGGGGGTGTGCCAGATGTGCCCAGGCACACCCTAATTTTTTATTTTTTATTAAAAAAACGGCATCAAGGGAAGCAGACAGAGAGAGGTATAGGCAGAATAAAAAAAAGGCTGGAATGGACCTTGAAAATAGATCTGCAGCCTGCGTCTGTCTCTGGGAGTAGCAGTGGGGTGATTTTGTATGCTATTTCCCTCAATATGTGCATTTTTGTACCTGGAGTAGCTCTCTCCAAAATTTGGAGAAGGGCGAATTTCTAAGAAATAAAAGTGTTTTGGTTGGAGTACTGGCTTAGCCAGTGTTAATGGAGTACTTGCTCATCAAAAGGCAAACAAAACACAATTTCTGCGCGCTGGGTTGCCTCCCAATCCCAGCTGAGTCTTCAGACCCCACAAGCTGGGTTGTATCCAGAAGATGTCTGAGCTTGGCTCCAGAACAAACAAGCAAACAGCATCTCAGGGTAACTCAGAGCTCATCAGAAACACTAAGTAAAAGTTACCTGGAGAATACGGGGCATAAACATCAACGAAACATAACAAGCAGTGTGGTGGGGTAAGGACAATGGGAAACATTATAATCCTGCCCGAAACAGTATTTGACAGAGAACCTGGTTTTAAATCAGGTGCTTTTTCTCAGAGTATTGTTCCTGACTGTTTGCATCATGTTACCGAATTCTGCATCCCCCCTCTAATAAAAAACGAAAGCTGCTATTAAAAATGAATCAATGGGCCAGTCCTGGTTTTGATCACTCGTGTGCTGGTCTTTGCAGCATCTGTTCCAATTAAAACTTGTTTTTGAGTTTCAAGATATTAGCCCGATCACTAGTGTTCTGTTTGGGATGTGAATAGGGCATTGTTCTGACAGGGTGTAGTTAAACAGACTCCACGGTGTCTATTAAAATGTTTTGCACCCCAATTAGACTGAAGAAGGAGGCGCGGAGACAGGATTAAGCCATATACCTTGGTCCCATATGTATTTTTCTTTTAATAGATTCATAGTCAATGAAAAACTGTTAACCGGGACCATGTGTTTGAGAAACGCAGCCTGCACGCTCTCTTGGCCTTTGACGAGAGGCACGCTGGGGCATCCATCAGGATTTAACGGGTACCAAACTTAATTACAGTAAGAACTGGACGGGAAGCCTTGCACAGCTATGACAAAACAAGCCGCTGACATATGGATGGAATCAGCATCAGAAACCCGGTGATGGCAAAGCTGAAAAATGGTATACAGATGCACCACTTTCTTGCGTTTTCTGTTGCAGTGGCAGCATACTGAGGGATTTTTCCCTTCCTTCTAATACCTGCACCACTTCATCCACAGACACTTTCAAAATACAACTGCTCAACAGCAACCTCCCTCACTGCAATGGTAGCATGGTGGTTGAGAAACCTGTCGTGCAATCCAGATATAGTGGGTTCTAATCCTGATGTGTAAAGGGACCCCTGACTGTTAGGTCCAGTCACGGATGACTCTGGGGTTGCGGCGCACATCTCACTTTACTGGCTGAGGGAGCCAGCGTACAGCTTCCGGGTCATGTGGCCAGCATGACTAAGCTGCTTCTGGCAAACCAGAGCAGCACGTGGAAATGCCATTTACCTTCCTGCCAGAGCGGTACCTATTTATCTACTTGCACTTTGACATGCTTTCGAACTGCTAGGTTGGCAGGAGCAGGGACTGAGCAACGGGAGCTCACCCCATCACGGGGATTCAAACCGCCGACCTTCTGATCGGCAAGCCCTAGGCACTGTGGTTTAACCCACAGCGCCACCCGTGTCCCAATCCTGATGTGTATTACTACTATTTTGAGAGGGGATTTATTGTCATGGCTACAAAACTGAGCTTAAAACCAGAAGGAACCAGCTTTAATGCTTCCCTGTGACCTGAACTCCTTGAGCATGATTTCTCTTATGAAGGTGGGGTACAAATGCCAAAATAAATACGTAAATTAATTAAATGCATGCACACATACGGCATGAACTGGCAGAGGGTTCGTGACTTTTCTGATAAAATGGGATGGAATTGCATAACACATGGTGACAGATTACCACCAGGAGAACTCAGCCACAGACCCAGTAGCACCATGACCACCAAATACATGGAGATAGTCACCCAGTAGATGCTGTTCCATTAGGGCCGGTAGAGCAGTGCTCCACCAGTATTTATCTGCTCTCAACCAATCCCAAACCCACCTGCCTGCCTGCCTTCTTCTTTATAACCAGACCTAGAGGGTGAGCCTCGCTGTCAGCTCCACCCTCCATAGCCTCTGTGTTGTGCTTGTAGAACTCAGCAGAGAGGAGGGTGGAGACAAAGCTAGAATTAGTTGATTAGAATTACAAAACGCCTCCCTGTCACTGAAGGGACAACCAAGCTTCTGAGCTATTTGGGAACTTAAGTGAAACACCTTCCATTCCACCAGTTTTCAGGAAGGGAATGTAAGAAGATACCAATTTGATCAAACCAAAGGTCCATCTTTAGCTGAACATCCAGTTCTCATGCCAGGCAACCAGATGCCTGTGTGAAGCAGGGAAGCAGGACACAGGTGAACACTTCAGTAGTAGCCATGGGTAACCTTGCCCTCCATGAATTTGTCTAATCTCTTTTAAAGCCATCTAAGCTGGTGGTCATTGCTGCCTCCTGTAGGAGTGAGTTCCACAGTTTAACAATGTCTTAAACTGTTGACTGGGAGTGGTTTCCGAGACCATATAACACCAGACCTGAAAGGCCTACATTGGCTCCCAGTACATTTCCAAGCACAATTCAAAGTGTTGGTGCTGACCTTTAAAGCCCTAAATGGCTTCAGCCCATTATACCTGAAGGAGTGTCTCCACCTCCATCATTCTGCCCGGACACTGAGGTCCAGCTCCGAAGGCCTTCTGGTGGTTCCCTCCCTGCGAGAAGTGATGTTACAGGGAACCAGGCAGAGGGCCTTCTCAGTAGTGGCACCCGCCCTGTGAAAGGCCTCCCATCAGATATCAAGGAAATAAACAACTATCTGAAGGCAACCTCATTTAGGGAAGTTTTTAATGTTTGATGTTTTATCGTGTTTTTAATATTCTGTTAGGAGCCGACCAGAGTGGCTGGGGAAACCCAGCCCGATGGATGGGGTATAAATAAATAAATAAATTATTATTATTATTATTATTATTATTATTATTATTATTATTATTATTATTTTATTTCATTATCCCGAGTCTTCCAACATTCAGTTTCATTGGACATCTGTGAGTTCTAGTATTACAAGAGGGAGAAAATGTTTTTTCTATCTATTGTCTCCAAGCTGCACATAATTTTACCAGTTTCTATCATGTCATCTCCAGGGGCTTGAGGCAGGAGATGCTAGAAGCTGAACCTGGACTCTTCAACATGCAAAGCCCATCTCCAGATTTTCTGCCTCTGAATGGGCATCCTGGGGCTTTACCTGCAGTTTCTGTGTATGTAACTAAAGGATTGCACTTCTGAGTACACCAATTCTGCCCAGAAAGTGGTTGAATATTTTCCTAATGACCATTTTGAAAATGCAAACATTAGTACAGTCTTTGCATGTTGATTAATATGGGTTTCCCCCCTCCCTTGAGTCTGATTTTCACTGCCAAAAACCAGGCAAAAGTGGAGGCATAACATAAAAATATGCTTTACAAAAACAGGCAGCATGACTTTATTTTTTTGGAACTCTCTCTGAAACGCGGTCCAAAAAGTTAAATAAACAAATAAATAAAAAACGAGATTGGTCTTGTCCCAGTCAAATGCTGGTACTCCAAGTGCGCTTGGGTGGAAAGGTAGCTTCAAAAATAAATGCAGCCTTTGGGCTTGCAAAGTAAATATGGCCCAAGTGCAATGGCTATTAGATCACTTCATGTAAATAGGGATGTTTGAAGCATTCCAGCTCAGGAAAGGAAGGCAGCAAAGAATGACACTTTATTTCACCTTCTCATACTCGAGGGCTTTCTTGGTACAGAGGTAAAGCAGATGGAAGGTGGAAAACCCCCAAATAAGCAAATGTATTGGGCATAGGGTCCAGCAAAAAGTGAGGACTTGGGCATAAGGATGTAGGGAAAGCCCTGCAGGATCAGGCCAGGGGCCCATCTAGCCCCAATCCTGTCCTCACTGTGGTCAGCCCTTGGAAGCCCACATGCTTGAGTACAACAGCAACTTTGTCTCCACTTGTGAATCTTCTAAAACAGGATTTTCTAAACTTGAGTCTCCACCATTTTTGGACTACAACTCCCGTCACTCTTAGCTAGCAAAACCAGTGATTGATAGGATTTGTAGTCCAAAAACAGCTGGAGACCCAAGTTTGGGAAACCCTACTCTAAAACATATTCCGAAACGTACTGCCCCTGGACAGAAAATGGGTGACAGGCCCATCTAGTCCAGCATCCTGTTCTCACAGTGGCCAACCTGTGGGAAGCCCACAAGCAGGACAGGAGCACAACAACAGCACCCTCCACACTTGTGATCCCCAGCATCTGACATTCTGAGGCACATGGCCTCCAACAGGAGAGCTAAAACAGCCACCAAGGCATTTAAGGGTGCGGTGAAATGCCACCGATTTCTGTGAAGGTTTGAGGGACCTGTGGCTAACCAGAATGGAACAGAATGTGGTCAAAAGACCAGTGAGAATAGGAGAGACCCTGTTGAACTAGCAAGAAAGAGAGATGATTCACCCAATGGAGTGTTGGTAAGACTACTCGCCATATTGTCTGGTTGCAAGAAGGAGGACAGGCAGGTGGGGGTTGGCTGAGGGCAGATTGGAGAGCAGAGCTTTGCTTGTCTTAATGGACTAGTATTTTGTGTGTTGAGATATTATATATATCACTTATCTACCCCCCCCCCCCCATATTTCACCAGAATTAGACAATATTATTAAGCATTCCATCAGTACCCTGGCACACAGAAATGAGGGGTCTTATCCCAAGGTCCTTGCTTAAAAATAAAATAAAAGCAGCACATGGAAAATGAATTGCAAATCAATATATTGCTAAGCCAGTTTTGGAAACGTGCAGCTCTTCTGCTGAGCTGAAGCTGTAGAAACAGGGCCTCCTATTGGCAGAGCACATGAACAGCATGGAGCAGTCACATCCGGTGAATTACAAGCTTTGAAATGCAGCAAAATGCTTTTGGGAAATTGAGAGTTGTCCCTCCCATTCGCCTTCCAGCACATCTGATGTGAGAGTGGGAAGCTAGCAGTGTAATCTTCTGCACATTTACTTAGGGGTAAGTTAGTGTGTTCAATGGATAGTACTCTCTTGTAAGCATATTTAGAATTGCAGCCCCTGTGGCTCAGCACCAGGAACCTCTTTCAGATGCCAGGGGCGTGTGAAGCATGTGCCTCTGGGCATGTGTAGAGTGCATTCCTTCATACGCTCAAAGCAATATTTGCACTAATAAATCTTAAAGGAAAAGGTAAAGGACCCCTGACAGTTAAGTCCAGTCCCATATGACTCTGGGGTTGCGGCGCTCATCTTGCTTTACAGGCCAAGCGAGCTGGCATTTTGTCCGCAGACAGTTTTTCCGGGTCATGTGGCCAGCATGACTAAGCCACTTCTGGTGCAACGGAACACCGAAACCAGAGCAGTGCACAGAAACGCTGTTTACCTTCCCGCCGCAGAGGTACCTGTTTATCTACTTGCAATTTTGGCATGCTTTCGAACTGCTAGGTGGGCAGGAGCAGGGACCGAGCAATGGGAGCTCACCCCATCACAGGGATTCGAACCACCAACCTTCTGATTGGCAAGCCCAAGAGGCTCAGTGGTTTAGACCACAGCGCCACCCGCGTCCCTAATAAATCAAAAACAAGGCTATTGGCTATCAAGCTGTATCCAACATATTCTATTCAGATAAGGCCCATTGAAATGAATGGGCCTAAATTAATCATCTCCATTAACTCCAGTGGGGTACTTAGAGTAGGATCAGCATAGATTACAATCCTCAGAGCTTAATGGTCTGACAGAAGGGGGATGCTCTTTAAATGTTAATTTCTATTCCAGTGGTGAGGAACCTGTGGCCTCCTGACTGAGTTAGGTCTAACAGTGGTTCCAGTTAGACCTGCAGAGGTCCCAGTTAGGCCTCCAAATACACCTGCCTTTCACCTGAAGTCATATGTGAAGTGGGACAGGTAAAGATATGGCTGGGATCAGCAGGACTAAGGCACTCCCCATCAGAAGCACCTTAGTTGCAGCCACTGGGGCATGGTCTCAGCACCATCAGCTGATTGGCACTGGGTGCAAACCCTGATCAAGGTGCACTGTCAGTACTGGTCAGTTGATTGGCACCAAGGATGCTCCTTCTGCAGAACTCAGTCTCAGCTCTGGACAGCAGATGGGTGGCTGGAGCAAGCCCCTTTTAAGTCTGATTGCAGGCATGGTTTGGAATCAATCCATAACCACAAACACACGTTTCCCCTCTGCAGTCCCAGTTGATAGGCACAATTCAAGTCTGTACTGCACAGGGGCTTAAAAGGGGCTCACTCTCAGTGGCCATCAGCTGATCGGCCCTAAGGATGATCCCCTTTGAAGTCATCACCTGATGTCGTAATGACTGTTGACTGACAAGTGGGCAGCCTCACCCATCTGTCAAAGGTAAGCTCTGGCCCCTGGTCTATTCCTTTACAAAATGTGGCAAGCCAGCTCTGCTGCATTTGAGGGCCACCCTGCTCACTCTCCTGATCAGGGTCCTGGACTTCTGCCCCAAAGTCTTGTCCTAATGGCAACACTGAAAATGCTGGGAAGAGCGTTATCTTCTATCAGTCCTCTGCTGTGCCAATAGAAACAAATTATCCAGCACTGGGGAACACCCCCCCCCCCATCTTGAGGGCCACATTCCCTTCTCGGCAACCCTCCGATGACCCAACATCAATGGCGGGACAGATCCAGAGGCAAAAGTGGACAAAACAATGAATGCATATTTTACATTTGTATAGTAGGCTGGTTTCCATGCACACACTATTCTTTCTTCTGCATGCACAAATGGTATAGGAAACAAATCCCAGGATCCAAGGTCCCTTCGCCGCCACCCCAATAAAATATGTGAGGGAGCTAGCCCCTCCTGAGCTTGCCCTCCCCAATAATTTATTCAAGATGGCATCCACGATAAAGCGCATGATTCCCCCCCCCCCAAGAATCCTGGGAACTGTAGTTAGTTAAGAGTGATGAAAAGTGTAGCTCTGCGAGGGGTAAACTACAGTTCTCAGGGTTCTTTGAGGGATGCCCCGTGGCTTAAATCAGGGGTGTCCAACAGGTCGATCGCAATCTACCGGTCAATCGTGGGGTGTCCCTGGTCGATCCCGGTCATCCTTCCCCCAAAAAGCTCAACAACTTTGGCTCATCCTCCCCCCCAAAAAAACTCAACAACTCTGGTCAATCCAATGGGTAGATCACTGCCAGTTTATTTATAGTGGGAGTAGATCATTGTCTCTTGGAAGTTGGATGTCCCTGGTGTAAATGGATGGTATGAAAGCAGCCAGAGTACAAGGACACACTCCAACAAGGCAAAAACATTTGGGGTACGAACCGGGGCCAGTGAGGGGTGTGGCCTGGGGAGAGCTCCGACAGTCAATGAGAAAGGCCTGAGGTGTACCCTTAAAAAACCCCTCCCTTCACCAGTGAGATAGTTCACTGCAGGCTGCTGGATGTTGCATTCAGTTATTTCCATTGCATTCTCTCCCATTCACAAGTGGATGCCCAGTCCCAAAGGGGAGAGGTCACCTGACACCCCTCTAGCCATGTCCTTCAATGCCCCCCCCTTTCTCTTTCATTGCTCTGCCCTCTCCCCCACTGCCCTCCTTTTAAAAATGGGTATATTTCTCCCCCCCCCACAAATTTCTAATAGAATTACTCTTATCTGCAAGTGATTTAAACCCAGAGCTTTACAGAAGATTTAAAGAGTGAGAACACCATTGGAATGTTTTAAACCAACAGAACAAGTTGCATTTTAAGAAAATAATTAACTCCCAGGGGAGGCGTGGTTCGAGGAGTAATGACAGATTCAAAGCAAGCTTTCCCCCTATATGGTGTTTTCAAATAATAAAATATCTTCGAATCCCTACTGGTGTCAGATGAGAACCTGCTAGCTTGCTAGTTGCAAGTGGATTGTCGTGGCTGTGATATTTCTCCCCCTCCCCTCCCTTGCTTTTTAGTGGGCCCATTAGGATCTTAAAGGCACAGTACACGGTAGGTAATCATCGATGCAAAGCTTTCGCGCAAAACACTGTAAATGAATTCATTTTATAGGCTTAAGAACCGCTTTAAAAAATGGCCAGGATCCAAAGAACTGCTCTGGCTCAGACAAGGAGCTTGCACAAGTGGCATGTTTATCTTTTAGTATCTGAAAAGGCAGCTCTCCACCACCCTTTATACCACATCACTTTTTATATATATTATTTAAAAACAATTTATATATTATTATTTTAAAACTATATATATATATATATATATATATATATATATATATATATATATATAATTTTAAAAAATGATTCTACAAAATTCATAAAGAGCATTGCTTATTAAATATGGAAGTACATAATAAAAAAATCCTGCTAGCTCCAGCTAGCACAGCATTCTGTTCCCACAGTGGCCAGTGAAATGCCCATTGGAAGCCTGCAAACAAGACTTAAGTGCAGAAAGACTTTCCCCTCCTGCAGTTTCCAGGACCTATTATTCAGAAGCACCTTCCCTCTGACAGTGGAGGTGGAATACAGACACTGTGGCTGGTAGCCACGGGTAGCCTTATCCTCCATGAATGGTCTAATTCTCTTTGAAAGCCATCCAGATGGATGGCCACCCCTAGCTCCTGTGGGAGTGAAGCACCCAGTTTAACAATGCACCCTTGGTAGTGGTTATAGTGTTGGACAAGGATGTGGGGATACCAGGGTTCAAATCCCCACTCTGCCGTGAAACTTACTGGATGGCCTTGGGGCAGTCACTGAAACTCTCACCCTTAACCAACCTCTCAGGGTTGTTGCAAGGATAAAATGGGGAGGGGGAGAATTACCGTACTTTTCCATGTATAAGACTATGTTTCTTAATTCAAAAAGCATGTTCAAAATTAGGGGTCTTATACATGGGTAGTGCATTGTGGGGCCGTGGGATTGGTTGCTGCCTCGAGTTGGAGATTGTTATCAGTGGCTGCTGCAAGAGCTGTTGTTGATTGGCTGTCGCTTTGGCAATTGGGCGGGCAATTTCCTGCTTTTTTTGGCGATGGGACAGAGGGCGGGCAATTTCCTGCTCTGTTGACACGTGCGAGCGGCTTTGTCGGTCTGGCGGGTGAGCGATTTTTGGCATTTCTCCTTAAACAAAGTTCAACAACTCTGTACAGTCCTCCCCCCAGAAAGCTCCCCCTCATTTTCTTAATTTTGAGTCCCCCAAAATAGGGGGCATGTTATACACGGAAAAGTACGGTATGTACAGTGCCTTGAATTCCTCTTAATCAACCATTCAAAAAGTAAATAAACAAATTTCATTGGATGTCCATTTTCTCATATAATAATGCATTTTTGGTACATTATTTTCACAAATATGACAATTTTTATGCACACTTCCAAACCCTAATATGGACAATATATGGATTTTTGTAAACATTGTTTGGTGGGAGAATTGCACTGCAAAATTCAGGTAAATGCAAATCTTGAAGGACAGCAATGTTTCGGTTCTCACGGATAGGTCTGATCTTCTTGCAGTCCATGTGACTCTCAAGAGTCTCCTCCAGCACCATAATTCAAAAGCATTAATTCTTCGGCGATCAGCCTTTAATCATTGTTAAATTTGCATCTATCTATATATATATTTATATAAAATATGGACATGCAAAATTTATGCAAATTCTATTATGTTGGGTTTTTTTTTGTTTTTTTGGGGGGGTTGTTTTGTTTTGTTTTGTTTTGCAGATTCAGGCTGATGCATTTCCTAATTTTGGAGGATGTGTAAATGGCAGGGATGCACATTGGTGCCGTGTTCCTGAATTCAGCTGTGGGTGATCCCAGTGAGGTTTTCATGTGCTGGAGTTGTATTGAGCCATTAACAAAGCATCTCAAACTAGACCAAGGACTTCCTAAAGTTCAGAGTCATGTGCCCCCCAAATGCTATTGTTTGCCACATAAGAAATATTGACTGCTGCGTTAAAATAAATAATTAAACCAAGCTAACTAGGGAAGGTGGGACACGGGTGGCGCTGTGGTCTAAACCACTGAGCCTCTTGGGCTTGCCAATCAGAAGGTTGGCGGTTTGAATTCCAGTGACAGGGTGAGCTCCTGTTGCTCAGTCCCAGCTCTTGCCAGCCTAGCAGTTTGAAAGCACTCCAGTGCAAGTAGATAAATAGGTACTCCTGTGGTGAGAATGTAAACGGCATTTCCATGCGCTCTGGTTTCCGTCACGGTGTTCATTTGTGCCAGAAGCAGTTTAGTCATGCTGGCCACATGACCTGGAAAAACTGTCTGCGGACAAACACTGGCTCCCTCGGCCAGTAAAGCGAGATGAGCACTGCAACCCCAGAGTTGTCCGCGACTGGACTTAATGGTCAGGGGTCCCTTTACCTTAACTATGGAAATGGCCTGAGCTCAAGTGGGCGAGAGCAGCTGGCAGGGGTGGGGACTTTCCAATCACACTGGTGTTGAAGCAAAACATGAGTTTTCAAAGTGGTCATTCTTCTGCAAGCAGGGTGCATTGAGGTAAATGGGTAATGGTTGGCACCCTTCCCAAACACCTTCTGTTTCCTAATAATTCAAAACCAATATTTAATCAAATTATTTTAATTTCACTGGTTTGTCTCCTTCTTTTCCTCTGGTTTCCCTTGGATTCTTCATTTTCAAATTTTCCGAAAAGCTCTGTACAGGGTCATTTCACCTTCCCTCTTCCTCAGTTCACTTGTTTTCATGTGATTTATTTGCTTCTTTTTATTCTAATCCCTTTCTATGCCGTGACAAGCAGCACCTGCTTTCATTTTTCGTTCCACCCCCCCCCTTCAAATCTATGTCGCAACTGCATTTGGAATACTGTTCTGGTTGACTCACCTCCAAGAGGATATTGTAGAGTTGGAAAAGGCTCAACTAAAGGTAACCATAATTATCTAGAGGGTAGTGTGACTCCCTTATGAAGAAAGGTTGCAACGTCTGGATGGGTCCTTTCAGTTTAGAGAAAAGGCAAGTAAGAGGTATATGATGGAAGTTTATGAAGTTAAGCAGGCAGGAAGAAAGTGGATAGAGGAAAATCTTTCTCCCTGTCTCATAACACCAAATTTATGGACACCCAATGGACCTGATTGATGGAAGATTCAGGACAGATAAAAGAAAGGACTTCATGCAGTGCATGGTAAAATTCTTGGACATGCTCCCACAGGAGGCAGTGATGGTCACTTGGATTATTTTAAAAGAGCACTAGACAAATTAAGGGAGGAGAAGACTTTCACTGGCTACTAGCAAAGATGACTACTCTGGATACCAGATGCTGGAAACCACAGGAGAGGAGACTGCTCAGATCCTGCTTGTGAGATTAGCAACCTCTTTTTTACCTTTTATTTTTGAAGTGTGGTGTATTTCTCCTTTTCTTGTGATGCCTAAGTGACCACCCTAGGAGAACCTTCATCATATGCTGATGCTTTCAAGCCAGCTGTTCTATGATTCTGCAGTATGACCATGCCAGTTCTGGGAATTTATGGATTCTCTTGACCCATTTCTTAGAGGGCACCTGGAAGTCCTCGTTCAAAACTCCCCGTGCTTTTGGCATTGAGGAACAAATGTAAGCATCACTCGGTCAATACCTAATAACGTTGAATCGTGAAATATAATAATGTGTTTTACGCCTTGGACCATGCAACGTAGTGTTTGGATTGGCTGAGAGTGTTAAGCATCCCCCCCCTTACAACTTCAGGGCTTTTAAAGACGTACCAAATGGGCCTGCCAGTTAATGAAAACAGTGTATAAAAGGGACTATAAATCATTGAGCAGCCCCCAGAAGGATGCTAACGTTTCTGAATCATCAGGGGTTCTCTCTCTCTTTCTCAATCTCTCTCTCTCCACAACCCCACAAACGTCATCAGCACTGAGCTACATTGGAAGAACCTACATGAGTTTCAAAACACCCTGCTTCTGCAGAATGCTTCACACCTAGGTCATGCACAGATATATTGGGAGGTGACCCCCGAATTGATGGTTTCAGCAGTATTTATGCCCAAGTAAGCTGAAGAAAGGAGAAATGACTATTGTGCTCCTCTGTACCAAAGATGGAGAACCAGTAGCTCTCCAGATGTTGTTGGCCTCCATCAGCCCAGCCAGCATGGATAATAGTGCATTATGAATTAATGCATTTTCTCACAATCCCAAGGAACCAGACCAGGTGCAGGGCTCTGAGTGCCATGTTAGAGACCAGAAGACCACTGAGGCTAAGGCTGATGGAAATAAGCTGCAGAAGAACCATTTGTACATGCAGAACTCAGATGCTCACGAGCACCTTCCCCCAAGAGTGAGGATTCAAATGCCTTGCTCAAGACACCATTGGACCAGCAGCACACCAGCTGGCAGGCTATGGAATGGAGGGGGTCTGTCTTCAGCCCAGAGCAGGGGTCAGCAAACTTTTTCAGCAGGGGGCCGGTCCACTGTCCCTCAGACCTTGTGGGGGGCGGCGGACTATATTTTGAAAAAAAATATGAACGAATTCCTATGCCCCACAAATAACCCAGAGATGCATTTTAAAGCACACATTCTACTCATGTAAAAACACGCTGATTCCCGGACCATCCGCAGGCCGCATTTAGAAGGTGATTGGGCCACATCCGGCCCCTGGGCCTTAGTTTGGGGACCCCTGGCCAAGAGCGTTGGCTCTTTAGGAATCTGCCATTAGCCATAAGGACGTAGAGCTTGTGAGAGGTAGTCCAGGGCAGAGGGTTACAAAGGACTAGGCTTACATTCACACCATACATTTAAATAGATATCATGCCACTTTTACACAATCATGGCTTCCTACAGAGAATTCTGGGAGCTGTCCAGAATTCTCTTGAGAGTGCTGAGAGTTAAGAGGCTCCTACTCCGCTCCCAGAGCTACAAATGTCAAGAGTTCCCTGTGAACAGAAATTGACAGTGAAACCACTCTGGCAAAGGGACTGGGGGCGGTATTCTAACAACTTTCAGCACCCTTCACAACTACAGGTCCCATAATTATCTGGGAGACATTGTGGCTCTTTAAAATGGTGTGAATGTGGCCTCAGTCTGCATGCTCCCAAACTTTGCTGGATCAAGTTGCTGAACTGGAGCTATCCGAGGTCCTGAAACAGCAAATCCACATTGCCCCCTGGATTCTGCCATCAGACATGTACATGGCATTCTAGTTCCAACCATCTCCAATTGAACACACTGGCTAGATTGTGCACATATTGCACATATCAACATTATGTAAGAGTTGTTTGACAGCAGAACAGACTAACTACCTTGGAAGGTGTCGGACTCTCTCATTGGCCATTTTTAAAACCAAGATTGGAGCTATCTGTCAGGGGTTCTTTAGCTGTGATTCCTGCATTGCAAGGGGTTGGGCAAGATGATGCTTGGGTTCCCTTCCAGCTCTGCAATTCTATGGGTCTATGTGTGCATCAGTAAAGCAGAAAGGCTCTGGTGCATTGGGGGGGGGGGACCCAGATAAGCACAATCTGGAAAAATTGCATATGCAATTGCAAAAATATTGGTTTTTCGCTGTGTTTCATCCATCTGTAGGTGCCCACAGATAATATGGGTGTAAAGGGAGAGGTTAGAACAAAGGTTCATTTAGTCCAACCTCATTTTTTCTACAATGGCTAATCAAATACCCATGAGAAGCCCAGAAGCAGAAGATGGGGACAAAAAAGCCCTCCCACTAATGTTACTCAGTGACTGGTATTCAAAGGCATGTTACCTGTGATACTAGAGGTAATGCATATATATTCCATGAATAGTAGCCACTGATAGCCTTATTGTCCGTGAATTTGTCTAAACTAAGTCGGTGACCATAGTTTGTACCCAACTCAGTCCTACTCAGGAGAGCAGACCTACTGGAATAAATGAGCCCAAATCAGTCGTGTTCATTAACTTCAGTGGGCTTACTCTGAGTGAGACTAGCATTGGATGCCACTAAATCTTGTTCTAGCGAATTCCATTGTTCAGCTATGCACTATGTGAAGATGCTTTCCCTTTTGTCTCCCACCATGTTGCTTTGAGATAAAAACTTCTTTCTGCCCACTTTCTTCACATCATGCAACATTATGTGCATCTCTGCACATCCCTCATTCATATTTCCATCCTAAAGTAAAGAGCCCCAAACACTGTAATCTTGCTTCATAGGCGAGTTATTCCAGCCTCTTGATCAAGACGCAAAGAAACAGTAAGATGCACCATGCTCCATAGGAAGAACAATGGAGAAACCCTAGGACGTTGGCTCCACTTCCAAACCAAGGTTAGGTAATTTGGGAGTCCAGGATGGGGAGGTTTTTGGGATCAGGGCCTGGGATCATGGGTATGGTTTTTAAAAATTATTATTATTGTAAACTCAGATATGCTGATGACACAACCTTGACGGCAGAAAGTGATGAGGAATTAAAGAACCCATTAATGAGGGTGAAAGAGGAGAGCGCAAAATATGGTCTGAAGCTCAAAATCAAAAAAACTAAGATCATGGCCACTGGTCCCATCACCTCCTGGCAAATAGAAGGGGAAGAAATGGAGGCAGTGAGAGATTTTACTTTCTTGGGTTCCATGATCACTGCAGATGGTAACAGCAGTCATGAAATTAGAAGACGCCTGCTTCTTGGGAGAAAAGCAATGACAAACCTAGAAAGCATCTTAAAAAGCAGAGACATCACCTTGCTGACAAAGGTCCATAAGTTAAAGCTATGGTTTTCCCAGTAGTAATGTATGGAAGTGAGAGCTGGACCATAAAGAAGGCTGATCGCCGAAGAATTGATGCTTTTGAATTATGGTGCTGGAGGAGACTCTTGAGAGTCCCATGGACTGAAAGAAGATCAAACCTATCCATTCTTAAGGGAATCAGGTCTGAGTGCTCACTGGAAGTACAAATCCTGAAGCTGAGGCTCCAGTACTTTGGCCACCTCATGAGAAGAGAAGACTCCTTGGGGAAAAACCCTGATGTTGGGAAAGATGGAGGGCACAAGGAGAAGGGGACGACAGAGGAGAAGATGGTTGGACAGTGTTCTCGAAGCTACCAACATGAGCCTGACCAAACTGCGGGAGGCAGTGGAAGACAGGAGTGCCTGGCGTGCTCTGGTCCATGGGGTCACAAAGAGTCGGACACGACTAAACGACTAAACAACAACAAATTGTAAACTCACACAAACTCTTGTACCTCTCAGGGAAGGTGCTTTACGCTAATTTAATTGCTTGTGAAACCTTTACTCATTAACACTTAACTGGAAATGGATTCCAGGTCACAGCCTATTAAGAAAAGTAACCCACCCAAACTCCCACCAAGAAACACTCTATGTAGCTGCAAATCTGTTTAAACCCCACATGAAAGGAATAGTCTTTGCACTTGTCCTTGATTCTTCTCCCCACTCTTGTTAGAAAGGGTCTGTTCTGTCTCCTATTCTATTCAACATCTTTATGAAACCAGTGGGAGCTATCATCTGGGGATTTGGAAAACTGTGTCATCTGTATGCTGAGGACACAGAGCTCTATCTTGCCATTCCACTGGAATCAGGAAAAACTGTGGAAGCACTGGATTGGGTGGTAAACAGGCTGAATCCTGAATATAGAATCATGGATTTGGAAGGTAACTCTGAGGTTCATCTAGTGCTGTGGGGAAGTGGTTCCCATGTTTGGGAATTAAGTGTGCGACATGTTCTGGGAGGGGTTGCACTCCCTCTGAAGGAGAAGGTTCATAGTCTGGGAGTACTCCTAGATTCCAGCTTGTCACTCAAATGGCTTGTGGCTTGGAGTTCTTATGCCTGGCTTAGGCAGATTCACCAGATAGGGCTGTTCCGGGACAAGGACAACCTGGCCTCAGTTGTCCATGCTCTGGTGACCTCCAGCCTGGGCTACTGTAATGCGGTGTCTATGGGGCATCCCTTGAAGATGGTCTAGAGACTGCAGCTAGTGCAGAATGTGCCTTATTATGTTTTCTTGATGCTTCCTTGTTTTATGTGATTTTTCACACAACATTAAGACACTTCTGGAAGCCTAGCAGGTAGAAGTATAGCACTCATTTCCACGTTAGTTGCTTCCAGAAAACAGTCCATTTGCATCCCCATCAGCCCAGAAGTTTGTGGCAGTTTTGCACTGCAATTTTCCTGCCATTTTTAGGTATCATCCCATGTGACAAATTTTGGGCCTGTGTTCTGGCACAGTTCTTGCCTGCTGTTTTCATGGGGGAATCATGGGGAAATAAAACGAGGCATGAGCAGAAAGGGTGGCAGCATGGTCAATGGCGACTGCTTTTGTTTCAATCCATGCTCATTGGTATAAACAAAAGTAAGTGCAGCATAGAAGTATATACAGTAAAACATCAACAACAACACAGTTCCATGATGCAAGAGGTAATGCAGTGTAAAAGGATTGTAAGAAACGGGGCATAAACACTAGCATTATAACCAGGAAAACTAATGCAATACTCACCCTTAGTTGGATATAACCTTATATGCCCACATTTGTGACTTCTCCGAAACATGCAGTGCTTTATGTGTGTGTGTTTCAGCAAGGTGAAAACATTTTGCAGAGAGATAATTTGTAGAGGTTTTGTATAGACTCACTGGAGGCAGGGAAAGGTTCAGTATTCCCCAAGTCTCAGCCTCAACCCGATCCCTTTCAGCACAGGGCACCCAGTGCAATGAAACATCAGTCAGACACATTTCTGCCCTGCAAATTTGGCCCCTTGGAATGGGACTACTTAGCAAAAGGAACGTAGGTAGATCTGAATGCATATACTCACAAAGGGATCGTTCTCTTAGCAGGCCCAAAGCGAGGATAGTTTATGGCGCTGATGATTTTTTCTGGCCTTTGAAACTCAAACCACATGTTCAGTGTTTTGAAAATTTACACATTGTACTGGCACAGCTTCCTCAGCTGAAAAGTTTTCTTTTCCTTTTTGCTTCCAAAGAGGAAAAGGAGCTTAAGGGAGAGGATCCGGAAAAAGACTCAGTTGAGCATTTTGCCTGCAGATCGGCAGCCGAGGTTCCTGAACACCACCAGTCTGCACTGATTTTCCAAGGCGGTGTTAATGATTACCTCGATGACTAGAAAATTTAAACCAGCATCCTATCAAAAGGAAAGGGGAAGCTCACTCATTGATCCCATTGCTGCCTGGAGCAGAAGAGAAAGTAAAGAAGTGGAGCACATTTTCGTTCTTTGGGACTTTGGGGTGCAAAGCAATACGTGGCTGTTATCAACCGTTGCAGCAAATCCAAATGCATTTCCTCAAAGGAACTCATCCATTACTACAGGGATGGGAAACCTCAGGACCAGACCCCAAACGTACTCTGATCCTCTCATTATTATGCACAATGCACAATTACCCCGAATCTGTACATTTGTGCTGTGTCATTGCTCTTTTGCTGGACCTTTGCTGCCAACATCTGTGAGGACTAGGGGGGTGGCTCCACCATCTTTTCCAAGAGCTCCAAGGGTTCCTCAGCAAATCTCCACAAAAGAGGACCTTCAAGGGGACCCTCCGCTGTGGTTCCAGGGGATCCTGCTCACTCCATAAGTTTGTTAGGCGCATACTCTAAGGACTCCATCTCGGGTACCAGGCCAGGACTAGGCATGACAATTTTTCACTGTTCTCATGAGTTCCATGTGCTTAAAGCAGGAGAGCCTTAAAGATGGAGAGCAGAGTAGACAGATGGTGACTAAGATGACAATTTCATCCTTGCATGATGCCTTTCTCCTCCTCCTTCTGAAATATTCCCTCCCAGTTGTGTTCTTGCCAATGCCAAGTATGTTCATTAGAAAACTGGAGAAAGAACCACACATTTTTATATTATAGAAACAGCTGATATAATTATAGAGCTAATGAAGGCATTTCAGAATATTTTTTTAGTGGTGCGGGGGGTAGGATTGCTATGAAATTTCATTTCGCCCTTTTAACAAGCACATTCGCCAAACAGGGACTCTGTGTCTTAGAGGCAGCACATGGCTGGCATTGTGCCAGGGGGGGGGGCTTTTAATGGAGTAACAGATTAAAAGCACACGTTTTAAAAGTGGTCTCCAGAAACAGCCCGTAACATCAAACCGTATTAGCCACCCTAACATCTGACTCTTTCCTCACAAGCAAAAGGCTGTTTCAGATGAGTAGATGCCATGAGCTCCGTTCCATTATTCTTGGGGGGGGGGGGTTGGCTCTACCCTACAGTCCTCCTTCCCCCAGGTTGTTGTTGTTTATTAACTTGAAAAACAACAACACCTTATTATTATTGTTTTTCTTTAAATAAACAACAACAGCAACAACTCAGCAACCATTTCCGCAAGTTTGGCCAACATGCTAAACACAAGAACTGCAGTGCCTTCTGGGGAAGCATTTGGGGACCACATGGAATCACAGAACTGTAGAGCTGGAAGGTATCCCAAGGGTCATCTAGTCCAACCTCCCTGCAATGCAGGAAACTAGTGGTGGGTGGAGCCAAAGGGGAAATAGTGGGCAGAGCAACAAATGTAAATTTTACCTTTGTCCAATACACACACATATCTCTCCATCCTCCACCTGAAGAAGTAAGAAGCATTAAAAGTTGGTTGGTGCAATTATTTATTGAAATATTTAGATCCTTTTATTAACAACATTTCAGGGACCTTATTGTGCTATATAGTATCATAGAATTTTAGAGCTGGGAGAGACCCAACCCCCTGCAATGCAAAAAAGAAAAATCTCAACTAAAGCATCTATGACAGGTGGCCATCCAACCTCTGCTTAAAAATCTCCAATGAAAGAGAGTCCATCACTTTCTGGGGGAGTCTGTTCTACTGTGAAACAGCTCTTACCATCAGAAAGTAATTCCTGATATTTAGTCAGAATCTCCTTTCTTAAAACTTGAATCCATTGGTTTGGGTTGGTCTTTCTGCCATGTGACAGCCCTTTAAATATTTGAAGATGGCAATCATATCTCCCCTCAGTCTCCTATGTTCCATTCTGAACATGCCCAACTCCCTCAATCATTCCTCATCATAAGGCTTAGATTCTAAACCCTTGATCATCTTGGTTGCCCTCCTCTGCACATGTTCCAGTTTGTCAATACTATTCTTAAATTGTGATGCCCAGAACTGGTACAGGACTCCTGGTGTGGTGTGACCAAGTCAAAATAGATTAGAACTTTTACTTTGCTTGATTGTGACACTATACATCTGTTGCTGCGGCTTAGAATAGTATTAGCTTTATTTCATTTCGGCATCACAGTGTTGACTCATATTAAGTTTGTGGTCTACTCAGACCCCTAGATCCTTTTCACATATACTACTGGAAAGCTAGATGTCCCCCATCTTATATCTGTGAAGCTGCTTCTTCCTGCCTGGGTACAAAACCTTACATTTGTTCCTGTTGAAATTCATTTTGCAGTTCTCCAATCTGTTAAAGTCATATTGAATCCTAATTCTGTCTTCTGCAGCATTAACTGTCCACACCCCCACCCCGGCTTGGTGTCATCTGCAGATCTGACAAGCAGCCTTTCTATTCCTCAATCCAAGTCATTTATAAAGATGCTGAACAACAACAGGCCCAGAACAGAACACCCCATTTGTCACTTTCTCCCAAGATGATGAAGAGCCATTAGTGAGCACTCTTTGGGTTCGATCAGTCAACAAATCTACCTAACAGTAACCTTGTTGAGCCCACATTTTACAAGCTTCTCCACAAGAGTATCATGGATGACTTTGTCAAAAGCCTTAATGAAATCAAGATATAGTACGTCCAAAGCATTCCCCTGATCCACCAAGCTTGTAACTCTTTCTCTCTTTATATATAAAAGAAATGAGATTCATCTAACACGCCTTGTTTTTGAGAAACCCATGGTGGGTCTTAGTAATCACAGCATCCTTTTCCAAGTGCTTACAGACCAACTATTTATTTATTTAATTTTTATTGAGTTTTTAATAATACAAAAAGAAAAAAAGATAATATATCCTACCAACACAACAACACACAAAAATAAATTACTATTTACACAAACACAAATCCTTCCCACCCCATTTACATTTACCCCGTCACCACACCCCTCAATTTCCCTTCACCACACCATGACTTCCTTATATTTTAAATTTGATACCATCATTGCACTCTTTTGGATTTTGAATTTTGATCTTACAGACCAACTATTTAATTATCTGTTCTAGGGCCTTTCCTGGCATTGGCATCAAGCTCACTGGTCAGTAGTTACCAGTGAATTCTCCCTCCTCACCTTTAGAAGATGGGCACAAAAGTTTGCATAATATACTGTATATTATTTGCATCAATATTCAGTTATTTGTATACTTTTCATAATATTAAATGGGAGAAGAAGAGAGAGAGAGAGAGCGCATCCTTGGATATCCTGCACACAGACATACAGGGGTTCCCAGGAGAAAGAGGATGCTTATTAAACCAGTTTAAATATGCAACACAGACCTGCTTTTTAAGAAGTAAGTGAGCATCTGAAGAAGAAGGTTTAAATGCTTGTGGGTATATATGTCAGAACATCTGCTGCTGCTATATCCACTCTTGCATAAATATTTAAAGTGGACCTTCCAACCTTTTTGGAATCAAGCAGTCTCTTAAATCACCCAGACTTCCAAACAAGACCACAAAACATTTTTGGAACATTGTTCTCAAACCACATCAGCAACCCCCTTCCTCCACTCCTCAACAGGAGGTGATATTTGCAGTACTGGAACAGTGTAATGATCCTCCCTCCCGAGGGGACAATTTAGGTCAACCATGTTACTGACACAGATCCAATCTGCTGCCAATTTTTTTTTTACAAAGCAGTGAGTTTTCCTTCTAGAAGGGTCCCCGTGAGCAATGCAGGCATGAGATGCAAAATCCATCTCCCTCACATGTCATTTCTGATTTGTTACTCACTTTTGAGATCTACAGTTTCTTGTTGACTTATCAAATGACCAGAAAGATTTAAGAGCTGAGCATGGAAAGTCATCCAGCAATGCTGTCTTAGAACTTTGTGATTCTTCCTCTTGGTCATAATTTAAGCCAAGGTCATCAACACGGTGGCTTCATGCACCTGCCTTCATGCACCTGTCTAAAACCCCTGGAGCATTGCTGCAAGCCAGAGAAGACAATATGTCAGACCTTTGATTCAGCTTGTCCTTCTGATGTTGGTGGTTGAATCTTAGTCTCTCTGTATGCAAAGCAGGGGATCTGCTGTTGAGCCTTTCTAACACTGTCGGGACATGGCTAAAGAGGAAGAGTTATCAAGAGCTTAGAGAAAGTCCTAGGTTCAATCCCCGTCATCTCCAGATAGGACTAAGACAGACTCCTCTCTGAAACCCTGAGGTGCCACTGCTAGTCAGGATAGGCCATTCTGCGCTAGATGATCCAGTGGTCTGCCTTGATAAAAGGCAGCTTCCTGTGTTCCTAAATCTCTTCTTCTTTTCAGTTCCAACTCTATCAAAACTTGCAACCATATAGTCTATAGCCAGCCTACCAAAGAACCTAGTATTCCATGAGAGCACACACACACACACACACACACACACACACCAAAGTTCTGATTCGGTGAAACAACAACCATTTCTCTTACAATACCATGCATTCATTACTTTCCTCTTTTAAAAAAATGGTGTACTGTGTCTGGAAAACAGGAAGTAAGTAATAAATCTCTAGTTTAAAAGCCATCTGATGCCTGCAGACCAGATATGTTCTCAATCAGTAGTCAGGCACTAAATAAACATTTATATACGGCAACTGCTCTCAACCAGTCTGACCTTGGACTATTACAGGGCACATAAAGAGGAAATTTGTTTAGTCCTGTAAAAGTCCAAGCAATATATCAATAGATTATTAAAAAAAATGGGACCAATGTGGGCTAATGGAGTCTATTGATTTTAATAAGCATAAGTATATAGGATTTAAAGATAAGAATAGCATAGGGCACCCCTTGGCGATTGCCCATTCATAGGTATCTGCTAATCATAACCTCAGTTCATTTCGTGGAAAAAAGCAATAGGACAGCTTTTGATTTGATAAAGTGTTTAGCAGTTCAACCAGCTGGAGGAAGTCCTGCATTTTAGGGTTTTGTGGCTCACAAATAAAAGGTAGAATAGATTCCCATTTTGGGGTTTTTTGTTGTTGTTTTTTTGCAAAATAAAAGTTTGCCTTTTTAAACCTACAAGTATAATGCATCCATTGTGTTAGGATATTAGTCATTCCTTTAGTTCATGCAAAACTGGCGTAAAGTTATCAAGGTCTTTGCAAAATTATTTCTAAATGCACATTTCAGCAATTGTCTGTTTGCCTTAGGCAGGGGTGTAGCAAAGGGGGGAGGGGCGGTTTACCCCAGGTGCCATCATGGAGGGGTGTGTGACAAATTATCAAGGAACAATTACTGCCTTACTAGGGTGGTTCATAAAAAACTTTTTTTTAAAAAAAATGCCTGCTCCAAATAAATAAATAAATAAATGCCTGCTCCATTATTATTTATATCAGTATTGGAAATCTTATTAAAAAGTATAAGAGAATCTGAAAAGATTAGAGGAATAACAATTGGGAAAAAACAACACAAAGTAAAAGCCTTTGCGGATGATTTAGTTTTGACATTGGAGGATCCGGAGGAAAGTACCAACGCTGCACTGCAAGAAATCGAAGAGTTTGGCCAACTCACGGGATTCAAATTAAACAAGAAAAAAACAAAAATGCTGATCAAAAATATGGACAATGATGAAATCAAAAAACTAGAAGATTTAACAGAAATTGAAGTAGCCAAAAAAGTCAAATATCTAGGGATCTGGCTGACGAATAAAAACATTAATCTCTTTCAAAATAACTATGATTTGGCCTGGAATAAAATAAAGGGAGATCTGGAAATGTGGGAAAAGTTAAAATTATCATTACTAGGAAGAATAGCGGCAATTAAAATGAACATACTGCCGAGAATGCTATTTCTATTCCAGACAATACCTATAATTAAAGGAGTAGCAATTTTTAAAGATTGGCAAAGGAAAATCTCAAGATTTATTTGGCAAGGGAAAAAGCCTAGAATTCGATTTAAATTATTAACTGATACCAAAGATAGAGGGGGGTTTGCACTGCCGGATCTGAAATTGTACTACGAAGCGTCATGCCTATGCTGGATCAGAGAATGGATGACACTAAAAAATACAAGTTTACTAGACCTCGAGGGCCATGACAACAGATTCGGCTGGCACGCCTACCTATGGCAAAATAAGATCAAGGTACACAAAGGATTCGGTAACCATGTTTTCAGAAAACCCCTCTACGAGGTATGGGAGAGATACAAAAACCTATTAGAAAGAAAGACTCCGTGGTGGCTTTCACCTCTGGAGATGATGTCTTTAAAAAAGACAAATATGAGAGAGAACTGGCCAACATATGAAATGCTACTTAAAAAAGATGGAGTAAATTGGAAATTAAGACCATATGAAGAAGTTAAAGAATATGTAAATGATTGGCTACATTATCATCAAATAAATGAATTATTTAGAAATGACCTGAAAAAATATGGTTTTAGTGACGTTAAATCAAGATTTGAGATTGAAATACTTAGCAATAACCACAAAATATTGTCCAAAATGTATAAAAACCTGCTGGAATGGGAATTGAAAGATGAGGAGGTGAAGTCGGTTATGGTTAAATGGGCAATGGATTTTGGTTATAACATCATGATGACAGATTGGGAAAGACTCTGGAGAGAAGGTTTAAAATTTACGGCTTGTGATGCGTTGAAAGAAAATATATTTAAGATGATTTACAGGTGGTACATAACGCCAGCAAAATTGGCAAAAATGCATAAAAGTAACAATAAATGCTGGAAATGCAAAGAAAAAGTCGGAACCTTCTACCACATGTGGTGGGAATGCCAAAAAGTTAAAAGCTATTGGAACGAAATTTATAATGAGATGAAAGAGACATTAGGGTATAATTTTGCCAAAAAACCAGAGTCTTTACTATTGGGAATAACAGGTATAGGAATTAAAAAAGAGGACATAAAATTGTTCCAATACATGGCAACAGCAGCCAGAATCCTATTGGCCCAAAACTGGAAGCAGGAAATATTGCCGACAAAAGAGGAATGGGTTTTGAAAATAACGACTTATGCGGAGCTAGATAAAATGACAGGGAGAATCAGAGACCAGCGAGACCAAAAATTTATTGAAGATTGGAAAAAATTTACAAATTATTTAAAGAAATATACACAATTAAATTCGTTAGTAGGATTACAGGAAGCTTTGTAGTTAAAAATAAATATTATTGTATGAGGGAATAAATACCAATTATATAAGATATGAAGATTAAAGCAATAATTTATGGAATAAATATAAAAACAAAGGAATTTGTATTGCTGAAACCAGACGGAAGGATTGTTGGAAGTCAAGGCCTGAAAAGGCTAAAACACAGAATGATTAACATGTTATGAATTGTAAATATACTGTATATTTGTGAAACTTAATAAAAAAGAATATGCAAAAAAAAAAATGCCTGCTCCAAAGGTCTTATCTTACTACACTGGGAATTATATAGCTACATATGAAATTTCATGCATATCAGTTCATATCTTGACCTTCCTGCACAAAAATAGCTGTTTATTTTGCTGCTTTCCTATGTCGTGAAGGCTGAAATTTCAACAAAGCACATTGCCTTTGCTAGACTTTTTTTGGGCACCTGCTAAAAGCATTCTTCTTTAGGCAAGCATACCTAGATGCTTAGGGTGTTTTTTGTGTTTTTGGTAAACCATTTTGCAGGTTTTTAAAAATAAATTTAATTAAATAAATAAACAATAAATATAAATAAGATAACACAAGCCAAAGCACAATCCATCCCGTAGATTTAACTATTTGTCCATAGTCGCCTACTTTTTATCAGAGGCTCAGAATCTAAATTCCTTTGTAAGAAAATATGAAATAATGTAAAACCATTTTTGCAGGCAAAAAATAAAAAATAAAAATAAATGTGTGTGTGGGGGGGTGTGTGACAAGAAATTTTCCGAACCGGGTACCACCTGACCTTCCTACGCCTCTGGCCTTAGGTAACATTTCCTTCGTAAATATATTGGTTTCCTACCTATTGTCCGCTAAGGCAGGAATTCTCCACACATGTACCATTAGACATAAATGATTGATTATATATTTCCAAAAAGTTAAAAGCTTAATTTCAGGGTTTTTTTTTTTAAAGCTCTATATTGTTCTGCATTCATAGCACCAATAGCCATCAGATCTTAAGAATTTTGCAGTCAGCATTCTAGAGAATCCTTATGTTTTAAGGCCCATATTGGAGGACTTGAAGTGCTACCTAAGAACTGTGCTCCCCCCCCCCCAGGGGAAACTCAAGGGTACGCAGTACTGGCACCTCTTTTTATGGTTAAAAAGTGTGACACTTACCATAACAATTTCATGGTGAGTACAGGGACCTCCTTTTCTAGAACAAAAAGCAATCCCTAAGAGGATACAAAGATGCATTGGATTTTTTTTTTTTAAAAAATGTGTATGCAAGAATATGCACCACTCAACCACCTCTTAATTATTTTAAGGTAGGGAAGAGCTAGAAAAAGCCCCCTGCCACTCCATTTCATGCTGAAAATGTGGATTTTGGAGTTTTTCTTGGCCTAATAAAGGTATTGCCCTCCAAAAGACCTTGAACCAATTTATCTGCAATTTGACAAGCTTGGTCCACTCTAGAGACCAGAGTGAACCTGTAAATTTCATCTACTTTGGCCTGAAGAGGAAACAGTCATTTTTAGATTCCACTTACACTGAATGGGGAATATTGGGATTTGGTCTATACAGAGCTGCTTGGAACCCAGTACATAGCCTGAAGTGGAGAGAGCATGGAGTGACTCAGAAAGAGATCAGATTTTTAAAAAACATGCAGATACAGGGAGAAAATTGGATTTCAGGGTCATGCACAACAGATAGATAATCACAGTGTGTATTTACACACACTAAATAATAATAATAATAATAATAATAATAATAATAATAATAATAATAATAATTTATACCCTGCCCATCTGGCTGGGCTTCCCCAGCCACTCTGGGCGGCTTCGAATATTAAAAACGAATATTAAAAACACAATACAGCATTAAACATTAAAAACTTCCCTAAACAGGGCTGCCTTCAAATGTCTTTTAAAAGTAAGATAGTTGCTTATTTCCTTGACATCTGAAGGGAGGGCATTCCACAGGGCAGGCTCCACTACCGAGAAGACCCTCTGCCTGGTTCCCTGTAACCTCACTTCTCGCAGTGAGGGAACCGCCAGAAGGCCCTCGGCGCTAGATCTCAGTGTCCAGGCTGAACAATGTGGGTGGAGGAATGTGGAATCCTGAATCTTCCGCCAAAGCAGGGTGCCTCAGTAGGATATTTTGGGTTATTATGAAAGGAAGTGGGATCCACAGAAGGCACCATGAGTCAAAGTGGGTCACCAGAAGCATTTTGTAGCTTCTTCACTGCCCTGAAGAGCAAGAGATGGAAAAGCCGGGTTAACTGGTAGATTAATTCAAAAGGAGGATGGGCAGCGAGGGCAGGGGGCTTCAGAGGTGGGCACTGCAACAAAGGGAATTGGTCTCCTTCCCGTAAGCCAGGCAGTGAGTCACGTATCTTGGGTATCATCCACCAATCATTCGAAGCCCTAGGATGCCTACTTCAGAAACGCAACACACCCAGCACACTGATTGTGGCTCTCATTTGTCAGAAGGAGCTAGGGGACCACTCTCCATCTTTAAAGGCTGAGCTGCCATTAGAACCGTGTCCCCTCTTTCCATCATGGGAAGCTGACCAGCTTCACTGCTTCATTGTAAGTCGACTGAGATTGCTGTGTTGTTAGTCCTTAGGACACAAGTAGGTTTTGGAGTCATCATGGTCCTTTTTGCTTTTAATATTTCTTTTGGACCTTGATGTCCTCTTGTTTTCTATATCCTTAAAGTGGGCAGGGCAAAAGGTGACTCTTTCCTTGGTGCAGTAAACGACAGTTCCACCGTGCAAGTCAGAGGTTTCCACAGGGACATCTTAACATCCAGAAAAGCAAGAGGCATTCAAGCCATGTTATGAAAAACAAACAAACTGGAGAAGGGCCAATGAGGGCTGTGGCCTGGAAAGGCGGTGTGACCTAGGGAACAGTCTCAGGGGCCAGATAGAGAGTCCTGGGACATGACATTTGGGCCCTGTCTCTGAGGTTCCTCAACCCCACTGAACTGAACACTCACCATCTTGAAACGTGAAATGGTGCCTCTGATCCATACATATCCACCCTCTACTCGTTTGCCAAAGTTCCCTCCTTTTCCAACCTACAGCTCAACATAACCTTTGCAAACAAAGCTTGTGCTTACAATAACATTTAAAATGTTTTTAATACCATAAATATATAGGAATTTGAAGGGTTTCCCTCCCCTATTTATTTTTATTTTAAAAAATAATCTCTCTGTTCTTAGCTAAATAATAATTTGTTAATAGCTAAGCCTTCGGTGCTCCCGGTTCTTAATGACAGTGGCATCCACACTTGTTTTCTGAGTCGGGAGAATAAAGAAACGCACGTCAGAACTTTTACAGTAGATTTCAAAACCCTGTTCATTAGCCCCCTGACAGTTGAAATAGCACCCTTGGCAAATGTTGACTCCTTTGCAAATTACAGTAATT
Organism: Lacerta agilis; assembly: GCF_009819535.1. Classification (NCBI taxonomy): domain Eukaryota; kingdom Metazoa; phylum Chordata; class Lepidosauria; order Squamata; family Lacertidae; genus Lacerta; species Lacerta agilis. Next base: position 19,109,030 of record NC_046319.1, on the reverse strand, counting down.
TGTAATTATCAGCTCCAGTGTTAATGAGGCTTGATTGCAGAGAAGGGGTGAGGCCACCTGTACATGTCGTTTACATTTGGAAACCCACTTAAGCTCACAGTCCATTTTGAGAATGTCTCAAAGGTTAAAAGAAATGGACTTTTTTGTTGTTTTGCAAACTCCTTTGGAGATTTCAATTTGTTACCTGGAAACCAAATGTATCCACAAAGTACTTACTGGGTCCATTGTGCCATTCCCATTTGTTCCTCCCTCGATCAGCTGTTGCTTCCTCGCAGTCCTGATACTGATCTTGGTCCAGGAGCTGAGCTTATTAATTAAGGAGAGTGGCACCTGAATGAGTCTGCTTGACCTTTTAATGAGCATTATTTTGGTAAAACGCCACAGGACTTAAATTGTGTCTTTCATGTAGTTAAAGGATAATGTTCGCTGTGGGAGCATGGAAGGGGGCATAAGGGGGATAATAAAACTTTTTTAAAAATTCTCTCCAAAAAGAGTGATTGCACACCCCACCAAGGCTACATCTAGATACCTGGGATCACAACACAAAGATCTTGACATTTAAAGGGTTAGATGTTGTGAATCTCTCTCCTACAACACAGCAGGCTTTCAGAGGTATGATTGATCTCAAACGGTGTGTTCGGAGAACAGCCTTCCTGAGTGCTTGTTTGGGTGACAGAACACGATATTTGGGATTCCATGGGGGGCTTCGGGGAATGGCAAGTACTTTCTCCATTGGGGCAGCCTCATGCTGACAGCAGAAGATCAGCCATGATCTTTCCTGTGAAACTTTGGGTGAGGGCTGTGCACACAGAAGAATGAGGCAGCAGCTTTCTCCCTCCACTGTTGGAGGCACTATGCCTCTGAAGAGCAGTTGCTGGGAATCACAGGTAGGGAAAGTACTGTTGCACACTGGTCCTGATCACAAGCACCCCAGAGGCATCTGCTATTCTTATCTTCTCATGCATATTAGATCCATCAGCACCCCATTGCATCTTTCTCATACTGTGAATGTTATAGCCCTGTACATCTGTGAACATGCCCTTAACGTCCTTTGCAGGGTGTCTTTGACATTTGCTCCTCTTCTGGATTGCCATAAATTGCAAGTGAGGGTAGACATGCAAACCTTGTTGCCAGGCCTGATTAGCTCAGTGCCCCCTTTAAGGACTGTCATGTCCAGGAGCTGAAGTCATATAGATAGTCATATATATGTATAGCTCACTTAAAGATGATCCATAGGAAAAGATTCTTTAAATCTTTTAAAGTGTGGTGTAGTGGTTAGGAGTGGCAGACTCGTAATCTGGGGAACCGGGTTCGTGTCTCCGCTCCTCCACATGCAGCTGCTGGGTGACCTTGGGCTAGTCACACTTCTTTGAAGTCTCCCAGCCCCACTCACCTCACAGAGTGTTTGTTGTGGGGGAGGAAGGGAAAGGAGAATGTTAGCTGCTTTGAGACTCCTTCGGGTAGTGATAAAGCAGGATATCAAATCCAAACTCTTCTTCTTCTTCTTCTAAATGAAGCAATATTTATTATAATGTGTCCTTCATTTTATAATTAAACAAAACTCAGACCTTACATCATGTTTCTCAAGTGAGGTCCCTTTAACCACACAGCCTTTCAGGAACATGGAGCCTAGCACACTCCAGCCTGTAAAAGCTGGCAACAGCTCTCTGCTGAGACAACATCTCCCTGCAGCTGCCTTGGGAGGAGACAGCCTCAGCCAAGAGGCCTCTTCAGAGCTGTCCAAGGTCCTGATTTTTGCATGCCTTATTTGCATCTCCACTGTCTTTTTCAGACAGTGCTGTCCCCGTCCCCCGTCCCCCGAAGACTTAGTTGCCCACAGAAAGGGACAATTCTCTTCAGGTTTGTAATACCAGCCTAGAGGGGGCTCTCTAGAAACTTTCTTCTGTCAGTTTTATCATATACTCGGGTGTTCGCTTGTGAAGGGAAGTGGGAGAGGGTTGGGAACCTCCGCTGAGTTCAGCAGAGAGGGAGTGGCAGAAGCTCCATTAAGGTCGGGATGCTTCATTGATGCTTCATATTTAAGACAATGCTCTGCAGTGTTGCCAGAAGAGTCCATTGTGACTGGGGAGCATAAGGAATGTAGTTTCCAGTGCCTCTTGGTTCAACAGGTTGAGCATAGAGATACTGTATAAACTACATATTTTATGCCACGCTGAGGCAATGAGTGATCTGCACAAGGAGCTAAGGCTTCAAAATGAGGTTTCTGTCACTGTTGCTGGCATCTCCAATCCTCTGTTCCCCCTTTCTCCCAAAACTTAGGTTTGCAAAGAGAAAGAGGAAACCGGTAGCCTGGAGGTATGCAAGCATGCGATGAGGCCATTTTGTGTTTTTTTTTATAAGTATTTATTAAATTTTTGATAAAACAACAAACACAAAATACAACAAAACATTACACAACACTACAAAAAATACAAAAAATAACAAGATTAAACACAATACAAAATACAAAAATTCTAACAAACAATTATTTCACTATCCTTATAATATTCCTCACATTGTTAATGGACCTCCTCACATCCTCTCTTTCTGCGTTCATTTCTAATCTTCTTTATTAATTTCATAACATTATAAAATCATCATTATCATCTAATCTTAATCCTTACAATCATTATGTAATCATCATACTCTTCTAATCATAATCCTTACAAAAATAATCATAATATACTACTATCTACTTCTTATGTCCTATCTTAAACTAACTCATTGCATAACTGTAGCCTAATATATCCTCTGATTTCAATCTCAGATGTCAATCTTTTCATGTTGTTTCAAATAGTCTTTAAATTTCTTCCAATCCTCCTGCACCGTTTCTTCCCTCTGGTCTCGGAGTTTCCTGGTCAGTTCTGCGAGTTCCATATATTCGATCATCGTCATCTGCCAGTCTTCCACTGTTGGTAATTCTTCAGTTTTCCAGTTTTTAGCTATTAAAATCCTAGCAGCTGTTGTGGCATACATAAAAAAATGTTCTATCTTTGTTGGGAATTTCATAGTTGGTCATGCCCAGCAGAAAGGCCTCTGGTTTCTTACTGAATGTGTTTTTCAACACCTTTTTAAGTTCATTATAAATCTTCTCCCAGAAGTCCTTTACCTTTGGGCACGTCCACCACATATGTAAGAAGGTACCTTCCACTTGCTTACATTTCCAGCATTTATAACACAAACCATGATACATTTTTGCTAACTTAACTGGAGTTAAATACCATCTATAAATCATTTTCATAATATTCTCCCTTAACATATTACATGCAGTAAACTTAGTACCCTCCTTCCACAATTTCTCCCAATCTTCCAACATTATATTATGTCCAACATCTTTTGCCCAATCAATCATCACTGATTTAACTATTTCATCTTTCGTATGCCACTCTAGCAACAAATTGTACATTCTGGAAAGATTTTTAGTATTTGGTTCTATCAACTCCGTTTCCAACTTGGATTTCTCTGACTGAAAGCCTTGCTTCTTATCTAACTTAAAAACTTCATTTATCTGGTAGTATTGCAGCCAGTCGGATACTTTCTCTTTTAATTGCTCATAACTTTTCAATTTGAAATTCTGACCTTCTTGTTCTAATATATGAGCATATTTTGGCCAATTAGCAGGCATATTGGGTCTTTTGTAGGCCTTCGCCTCTACTGGAGAGCGATGAGGCCATTTTGAACCATGACTGGACTTCTGAGAGGGTTTGGACTAAGTTCATACTGTTTCAGGGTTTTCTGATTTGAGGAGCTGCTCCTGGGGGGGAAACCTACTATGCCCAGTTTTGAACATTGGTGCCATCAAACGAGAAAGGATGGAATATTTCAGCAAGAGATGCTCTTCACAGATCCAAACTGAAATTACGCAAGATTTGTATTCAACTCTAGCTCAAAAGCACAAGCCTGGTGAGCTGTGGCTCATGCAAAGCTTTGCATTTCTCACGAAGGAGTGGGTGATCTGATAGGAGGAAACAGCAGCTAAAATTACCCCCATTCAGTTGCCATGTGCTTTTAAACTCCATCGATTGGATGGATCTTCTAATGTGTGAAAGTAATGTAAGAACTTCTTCCTGTTCTGTGTACTTTTTTTAAAAAAGAAAGAAAAGAAAGCAGCCTTGCTAGTCTAGGAAGGATTTCCCTGTGACAGGCACTTGAGTAAAGCTGGTGTTTGAATGGCTGAGGGGAAGTCAATAAAGCATGGCTAATTAGAGAGCAAATTGACATTCATAAGCTGCCATTTAACATGACTCTAGTAAACAGTGTAATAGACGTTTAATGCACTGGACAGGGCTGGCATTGCCCAGCTTGAATAATGGAAAAGGACCAATTGAGCAAATTTGAAGCTCAAACAATCTGCTTAGCGGAGGTCATTGAGGAGCCCAGGGCTATTATGGGTTCGTTTGGCAGGGCTGTGTTTAAAGAATGTGCGAAAACGAATGGCAAGAAATCCACATAATGGCAAATGAAGCCAGTTTACTAAGTGCACCTGGTGATAAGGCACAGGAGGGCAAACACTCCAGTGATGCTAAGAGGCGGAACCAGAGTTTTCAACATGCCACAAGCCTATCAGCGCAGCCAGATGCTTGGATGGGTGGTGTGTGGTCTTCCCCATTGTTGACGTGCTCTCTTCCCTGGGGGCCCTTGCAGCTGACAAAATGTCCATCTTTTTGTCTTGACTGCATGGAAAACAAAACAAAACAAAACAAAGTAAACTGGGGGTGGTTAATGAAGGAGAAAGTATAATAAGCATGGCTCCCCGGCTCCAACTCATGTGTTCCATTGATATGGATTGCATCCAATGCAAGTCCGACTCAAAGAAGACCAATTGAAACTAATGGACATGAATAACTGAATCCCACTGGTTTCCGTTGATATTATCTGAGTAGGACTAACACTGGATGCAGCCTCATAAATGTACTTCCCTCACCCCATTTAAGATACAGTATATATCTATTTTTAAACATTCTGTATGGAAAAGAGCACAAGATAAGAGGGATATGTGAATTATATAGAGAATAATAAAGAAGAAGAGATATTATACCAACACAGTTAAAATTATGGGGAACTTTAAAAACCCTGGAGGAAGTCAAGTGGAAGTCAAGTGGGGAGAGGGGAGTAATGGATATATGTTGAAGGAGTTTGTTTGTTTGTTTGTTTTTTGGATAAACAGAATAGGATAAGGGAAAAAGAAAGGTGAGAAAAGCGATAAATTAGCCAAAGTGTTGATAAATATTAAGTTTTTTATTTAAAGTGGTTTTTTTTGCTTTATATATGTAAGATTTGATATAATTTGGTTTGATTTGATTCGTCATGTTTGGCTATGATCAAATATGCTTTGAAATATGTTTTATTTGTTTGGTTTTTGCTGTTTTCGTTGGATGTTTATTTTGTTTTAAACTGCAAACCTTTTTTAAAAAAAACAAAATAAGATACAGTATATAGACACACACACACATGCATCAGTATATTGAACTCAACAGGATTTACTGAGTAGACAGTATGCTAGTCATTGATTTTTTCAAAGCATTTTAGTAGGCATCTGCATCAGATTCAGATGAATCCTGAGATGAAGTGGGGCGCCTTAGACGGCTCTTTCACCACATTTTATTTCTTGCTTTTGTCAGGAGTGAAGTGGTTGGTATCCATTGCAGCTATCAGGAAGGCCAACACTGGATGGAGCCAGAGCCAATGAAAGGCGGAGCCAGCTAATTCTAGTTTTGCCTACATCCTTCTTCCTGTTGAGTCCTACAAAGGCAAGGCAGACTAAGGAAGAGGAAGAGGACAACCAGGGCAACTCCCTGGGCTAGTTGTAATTTAGAAAGCAGGGAAGTAGGGTCTGGTAGAGGGAAGACTGAAGCTCCACCAGCAGTCCTTTGAATCAAAGAACTGTAGAGTTGAAAGGGACCCTGAGGATCATCTAACCATAATTGTCCTCGGAGGTCCTTCTTTGTGTGCGCCCCTCCACACAAGAATGGGTCTTTTCAGTGGTGGCACCCCAATTATGGAATGATCTGTCCAGAGAGGCTCACCTGGTGCCATCATTACATATCTTTGGTTTTTAATTATCCATGGCCTCTGTGAGTGGGTGGGACACTTTGATCTGGCTTTTAAAAAATACACCCATCTTTAAGATTTTTCTTTGTGTTCTTTGATCCCAGTTTTAATGTATCTGTTTGCTTGTTTTTACTGTAAGTTGCTTAGAGTTCCTTTGGTTAAAAAAAAGAAGACGCAACCAATACATTTTAATTAGAGTAGCAGTAGTAGTAGTCCCAAGCATAGTTTTTTGGGGGGGAGGAAGTGCTACTGAACTCAATGGTCCTTCTCTCTGGTGTCATACAGTAGGTTTAATGTGTAAACACCCTGAGCTTTATCCAAAGATCTTCAGCTGCCTGAAATGCAACCTTCGCATTCTAATTAGAAAGGCAGACAACCTTGCAAATAAGTGTCATCAGCTAACAGGAAAGAAAAAAGAATTATCCAGCTTCTCTGCTTTATTATTCCCCTCTTTCTTCAAATTCATCCATGCTAATCGGAAAGCCTCGTTATGACATCATCCAATGTTTTCTGCTAGGGCTGCCATACGTCCGAATTTTCCCGGACATGTCTGGGAATCAGGCAGCATTTGGGTGTCTGGGTGGATTTTCATGAAATTGATTAAAATGTCCAGGAAAAGTTGTACATATAGCAAGGTCAACAACTCTGGTCCAAATTTTCACTTTTGGGAATATGGCAACCCTATTTCCTGCCCACTGGTGCAAGAACCCTGAAACTCAAACATCATCTAATTCAGCCAGCTGCTCTGTAGAAAATCTACAACATAGAATCACAGAGTTGAAAGGGAGCTCATAGACTTGATGGCTTGTCACAGATACATTGAGATGTTGTGTGTGTATCTGTGCTGGGAAGTCTTCCACATGGTATGTTGCCGAATGCATTACCGTACAGCATTATGGTGAACTAATTTAACATCATAAACACAGACAGCTGAGGATGATCATATTGATAACTTGCCTAAACTGCTTAGCGCTCACAGATTAAGTAACCACACACAGCTAAATGGCTTGAGCATCATCACGATGAAGGACAAGCTCGGGGAAGCATTGATTCATGAAATCAGTGACAACAGGCTTCCTATCTAATTGGCCACCCTTCGCTACACCATGAAAGAGTGTGAATAGTATGTGACTCATCGCTAAGTGACAGCCGATATCCAGCAGATGTTTGCTGGTGTATTACCCTTTCTGCAAACAAGGGGTAATAACCAGGAGACCTGCTCATAATGAGAAATTATACAGAAGTTAGACACCAGCAGCCAACAATTGGGTGTGCCGCTCCAAATGTTTACTTATTTATTTGAATTTTACCCCCCTCACATAACCTTTTTGCACATCCTCAAAGCAGTTACAAAACGAGGCCCTCATAATGAAAGCGAAGAAACCTCTCAAAAGTATAATGTTGGAAGCCCAAATGATAATGCTGTTCTGCAAGGTTATCCTTGCACCTATCCCCTTTCTTGCCTCTGTTGAATTAAGACATTATAGAATCTAGTGATTCCCAAACTTTTTCAAGCCACCACCCCCTTGTTTCCATAAACTCATACCTAGTGCCCCCTACCCTATAAAAGCATTCTGCAGAATGTTTGAATGACCCACTAAGACAGAAAACAGCACAATAAAACTCAAAACAGCAACTCAAAAAATCCAATTAAAGCTATTTAGTTTAATTAATTGAATGACAACTTTATCCAGTGAGGTCACCTTTTCAAAAACCTGATAGTCCTTTACACCTCCAGCACCACACTGCTGCCCCCTTGGCAGGGGCATAGGAAGGGGGGGCAGTGGGTGCAGTCCATCCCAGGTGCCATCACTGGGGGGGGGGTTGACATCGCTGCCCCGCCCCCAGACGCTTGCTGTGGGTGGCGCACCCCCCAGGATGCTCACTGCGGGTCGTGCACCCCTGGGACACTCACCCCACCCCTGGGATGCTCACCCTGCCCCCACGGGTGGCTAGCCCTGCCATCCGGGTGCACGCCGCTCCGGGTGCTGGAGCAGCTAGCTACGCCTCTGCCCCTTGCCTCTTAGCACCCCACTAGTTAATCCCCCCACGCACCGCAGGAGTGGTACCTTGGGTACTACTGGTCTAGATCCACTAAAGCCACTCAGCAACTGGGACAGATCTGTTAGTTTCTTTCTATAGTAGTCCTGATCAGCCAACAAGAAAATTAGGTGCTTATATGGCTAGGAATGGTTGAATCTGTCGATTTCACTTTCTCATTCTTCCAATCTCAAGTGCGGTTCTCTACATCTCCACAACAGTTTGTGGTTATTATTCTTAAGTCTTCGTGGAAATTAATCAGCATTCTAGTGCACATTTCCTGTAATATTCACATCTTTGGCAAGCCATTTCCCTCAATATCATGCATTTCTATATATTACAGTCGGACCTTGGCTTGCAAACACCTTGCAAGTCGAATGTTTTGGTTCCCAAATGCTGCAAACTCAGAAGTGAGTGTTCCAGTTTGCAAATGTTCTTTGGAACCCAAACGCCATGGTTTTGGAATGTTTTCGGAAGTCAGGCGGACTTCTGGAATGGATTCCATTTGAGAACCAAGGTACGGCTGTATTTAGGCACACTTGCATATAATACACACATTTTTTGTACACATCACTTGGTTGAAGGGCTGTATTTCAAAATTTGGAAAAGTGCAAATTTCAGAGGATAGCTGCATTTCATTCTGTGTAGTGTTTCAGAAAGTGGGGATTGGTTAATTTCACATTCAAATACAAGCTGAACAGAATTTATCCCTCACCAGTGGTGTCTGCTGTGAGTCATTGTTAGAAAATGTCTTATACTTTTGTCCTTCCAAACTTGCCTAGCTAGCAATGCTTCCAGAATAGGGTCCAGCTTTTCTGCCAGGAACACAGTCGGGCAGGCGGCGATTATTTTGTGTGGATTTCTAGAAGTGGTTTTTATGTAATGTGAAAGAACACATAAAACATGGAAATTGTCAGATGAAGGAATGCCGGGAAAATGCTATCTGAATGCAGCTGAAATCTGGTCCAAGAAGAGACTCATTTAATAGCCAACTTAGTTGTACTAGCCCCATTATGAGCCAGTGAACATGCACAACCAGAAAGACACAGAGTTGGCAGGGTTACCTATTCCTCCTTAGTTCTCTTCTATGCTCAGTCCTCAACCTTCATCTCTTCCCCCACATCATAGACACAACTCCTGCATCTTGGAGCCTCAGCAAGGAAGAGGTGACTCCTAAACATTTCCTCAAAAGCCCTGCACGATAAATGATGCTCAGTAGATTTAAGCAGCATTGTGCCCCCCCTCCTTCTCCATCCATGTGTGTTTGGCTTTATGTGCTGTCTTCATATTTAGATGTTCTTTGAGTACCTAGAATGATGAGTGATTTTCAGATGCTTGGTCCTGGATGCCCATCAACAAAGCCTATCCCCTCGCGGCTTCAATCAGCCCAGCAAAAACAAAACTGAAGTATGAAACATAAGATGTTTATCTTGCTGGGTATCCATTTCACCTCGGCAAAAACAGTCGGGAAACAAACAGCAATCAATCCTGCCATGTCCATTACAAAAAAAGAGAGTCGTGTTTGTTTCAAATGGCTTCTATAAGTAGGGAAAAATGAAACAGGACTGCATCAATTAAAAAGTGCTGGAGAATGTTGACTTGGCATTGAGTAGTCACTATGGGACCCAAAGGTTATTTTTAACTGTTACATTCTTTCCTGTGAGTTTTTCTTCAGAGGTGCACATGCCAACTGTCAAGTCCTAACAATGACAGAATTGGTGATGGTGGAAAGCCTGATTACACATTGAACTAGTGTTGAAGGTTCTCCCATCTTTAGGCAAGAATAAATAGATACACAAAGTAGGATGGGGGCACCATCATTGACAGTAGCACATATGAAAAAGATCTAGGGGACATAGTAGGCCACAAGCTTAACATGAATTAACAGCATGATGCAGCAGCAAAAAGAGCTAATGCTATTCTAGGCTGCATCAACAGAAGTATAGTGTCCAGATCAAGGGAAATAAAATCACCACTCTTTTCTACCTTGGTCAAATGCTACCTGGAGTACTGTGTCCAGTTTTGGGTACCACAGTTGATGAAGGATATTGGCAAGTTGGATTGTGTGCAGATGAGAACAACCAATATTATCAAAGTTTGGAAATCAAGCCTTATGAGAAATGGTTGAGGGAGTTGGGTATGTTTAGCCTGGATGACAGAAGACTGAGATGAGATATGATAGCCATTTTCAAATATCTGAAGGGCTGTCTCATGGATGATGGAGCAAGTATATTTTCTGCTCTTCCAACAAAATATTCCAACAAAATATTCAGAAGAACTTTATGATGTTAAGAGCTGTTCAACAAAGAAACAGACTATGTCTGAAGGTGGTAGACTCTGCTTCATTGGAGGGTTCTAAACAGAGAGTGGCTGGCCATCTGCCTGGGGTTCAGATAAAATAAAACTGAACCAAGTTGCATAAGAACCATCCAACTTCTTGTTATTCCTTTGTTCTTTTCACCAGTCCACTTCTTTTATGTCCCAAAGCAGTATAAACCAAACCTCTAGCAGATCTGTGCTGCAGGATCTCAAGAATTTAGTGATCATAAGTCTCGTGGATATCATATGGTAGGTGATGTGGTCTTTTAAAGAGACATTCTTGGCACCTGCAACCTAAATGGAGAGAAGTGCAAACTTGGGATCCAGTAAATGTCTACCATTATTGCATGGGAATTGTTATTATCACAAGGTTGAAGATATATCCAGAGTGGGACGTTCTAGTTTTCTTGTTTTGTTGACTTTAATTATATAACAGAGCTGCAAAATAGCAATAAAGACTTCACATTAAAAAGAGGAATTGATGGTCATTAACTTGGATCCATTAACTTCAATGGGTCTACTCTGAGAAAGACTTGATTGGCTGCAATTTTATGTCCAGTCTTTATTGACTTTATTGTCTTCATCCTGTCCCCTTGGAGAACTGGCATGGACCAGACTTGAAGGGGCTTGTCTATCCCTACATGGTGGTCATCTAGTCAAACACGCCATTCAGCACATGGTCTGTAGTGCAGGATGCCACTGCAGCATCCCTGGCAGTTAGCTGCAGAGTCTCTACTTAAATACCACCAGAGAAGGTGAGCCCATCACTTCCCAGGGCAGTCTACTCCATCATTGAGCAGCTCTTGTGATCAGGAAGTTACTCCAAATGTCCACCTGAAAACTGCTTTCTTGCCATTTCCACCACTGGCTTCTTTAGCCCTCCCATCCCAAACTGCAGAGGCCAAGGCTGCTCCACCTTCTGTGTGATGGCCCTCCAGATACTGGAAAGTATCTGAAGGCAATAAAAGTCTTGTGTTGGATAGACCCACGGTTTGGTTTTCATCCAGTCATTTAAGTAGCCATCAAAGCCTGAAACTGATAGGCCTGTTCAGGTCCTGTTAGAAGACATGTTAAATTCACATGAGGCTGTCCTTTAAAAAATCAAACTTTTTTCACAATGGTGGTAGAAAGCAGCGAAAGGTGGGTGGGTGGGTGAACAGGGGAGCTTCCAAAATAAAAGGGTCACCCTGTTAGGGCTTTATTATAATTCCTACTTGAATTTTACCTAGGGTTACTCTCTCTCTCTCTCTCCTCTCTTTAATATATTGTTTTAAATAAAAAACGTTAATAAATCTTGAGTGAAATATGTCATGGCAGTGCTTAAAACTTGTAGTGTGGTATCTAACAGTTCATAAAATATTCTATTCAAATAGCCAAAGTTGGTGCCCATTTAGACCAGAAGTAGTTAATTGCAGGATCAGCATTTTATTAGCTACTAAAATTAAGAAAGAGTATGGCTGTTTCACGGCCAGATAATTAAGTACCATTCTCTCCCCCCCTGCCCGCCCGCCCTCTCTTTCTCTCTTTCTCTTTTAAATACTATAAAATTAAACTTCCTGTTTAAAAGGCCTGGTAAGGGCTGAAAAGAGAGGAGTCACCTGATGAGCCCTTAGGGCAAAATCCAGAAACATAACACAACACTTTATTCACACAAGATTTTAATGGGGTGGAAAACGCACGTGTGTGTGTGTGTTGCAATACGTGAAAGACTGCACATAATAAATCAGAGATCCAGTTTTTCACATCTTCTTAGCTAATCCATTAAATCTCCCTACAAAAGGGCGTTTATCAAAAACAGAAGCTGCTAGAAAACATGGGAGACCTAGGAAGTGGGCTTATGCCAAGTCAGAACACTGGTCTATCAAACTCAGCATTGTCTACTCTGGCTGGAAGCAGTTCTCCAGCGTTTCAGGCAGGGGTCTCTCCCAGCTTTACCTGGAGATGCCAAGGATTGAACCTGGGATCTTCTACATGCAAAGCAGATGCTCTGCCACTAAGCTATGGCACTTTGCCAGAAGGGAGCTATTGATCCATAATTCCTATCTCATATTGTATTAGAGGAATGTGAGTAGCTCTCCTTCAGAACTCATGGCAGTCTCTTCCACAAGGTGTGGTGATGACTACTCCCTTAGATGGCCTGAGAATGGGAGGGCATAGGTTGTATCACTGGCTATTAGCCATATGTCACGAGCACATTTGGCTTTATTTGGGAGTTGGGGTATAAAATGGGGAGCAACACCAGCTTCTTTGTCATCTCAGAAGTTAGCATTTTCCTTATATAGTTCTCCCTCTATATGATGGCATATTATCCTGTTGTGGCTTTCAGAATGGGTTTTGTGGGACAGAATAGTGCCTCCCACATCTGGGATGGTGCCAAAAGGAGACATTTCACAGTCCCAGCAATGCTCCTACTACCCCTTCCAACCCCTTCCGACGTCATGACACACGTCAGTACGGACTGCACATGCACGGAAAAGCCATGCATGCGCACTCTGTCCAGGCCTGCGGCGACCTTGCAAGCCGCTGAGTGAGTGACAGCTGATGGGGCTGCCCCATCCGTGCTGCTTTTCGTGTGTGGCGGCCTTGCGAGTTTCCGCTTGCTCAGCGGCTCGCAAGGTTGCCGCGGGAGCAGCAGCACAGACCCGGACGGAATGTGCATGTGAGACATTTCGTGCATGCACACTCTGTCCAGGGCTGCCGCACACGTGCAGTCTGTCTCGGCTGCCGGGTGCGAGCCACCACCGCACGGATGTGGTGCCGGGTGGCGGTGCTCAGCTTGGGAGTCATGGGGCGGGGCGGGGCGGGGGGCACGCCGAGTGTCACCCCCTCCAGGCTGGAATACGGGGCGCCCTGCCCCCATCTCCCCCGCCTTCCTACGCCACTGCCCAGTCCTGCTTGTAATATCAGTCACAGAAACATAGAATTGCAAGTTGGAAGGGACCCTGAGGGTCATCTAGTCCAATGCCCTGCAATGCATAAATCTCACCTAAAGCATACATGACAAATGGCCATCCAACCTCTGCTTAAAAACCTCCAAGGAAGCAGAGTCCACCACCTTCCAAGGAAGTCCACTCCATTGTCAAACAACTGTTACCCTCAAAAAGTTCTTCCTGATGTTTAATTAGAATCTCCTTCTTGTATTAGAAAATGGCTATCACATCTCCTCTCGGTCTCCTCTTCTTCAGGCAAAACATACCCAACTCCCTCAACCATACCACATAAGGCTTGCTTTCCAGACCCTTGAGGATCTTGGCTGCCCTCCTCTGCACATTGTCAAGCTTTTCAATGTCCTTCTTAACTTGTGGCATGCAGAACTGGACACAGTGTGGTGTAGTGGTTAAGAGCGGTAGACTCGTAATCTGGCGAACCAGGTTCGTCTCTCCGCTCCTCCACATGCAGCTGCTAGTCACACTTCTTTGAAGTCAGCCCCACTCACCTCACAGAGTGTTTGTTGTGGGGGAGGAAGGGAAAGGGGAATGTTAGCCACTTTGAGACTTCTTCGGGTAGTGATAAAGCAGGATATAAAATCCAAACTCCTCCTCCTCCTCCTCCTCCTCTTCTGTATTCCAGGTGTTGTCTGACCAAGGCAGAATAGAGCAGTATTATTACTCCCCTTGATCTGGACACTCTACTTTTGTTGATGCAGGCTACAATAGCAGAATAGCATCAGCATTTGTTTGTTTATTTATGTATTATGTATTACTGATGCATCACACTGTTGACTCATGTTAAGTTTGTCGTCTACTAAGACCCCCAGACCCCTTTTCACATCACTAGACTTCTGGACTGTTTCATCATGGAAGGGTGGCAGTGCTGTTGAATGGGATCAAAGCTCAGCTCTCATGCAGAGTGGCCATCTGCCATCTTAAATTACCCAAAATGGAACGACCAAGCCCACAGATCTATGAAATCTACAGCTGTCTCAATTCCATAGATCAGTGCTGGCCAAAATGCTGCCCTCCAGAAGCTGTTACCTACAATTCCAATCATGTCTGACCATCAGTCATGCTAGCTGAGGCTGATGGGAATCCAGAGCCAAAAACATATGGAGGGCACTACGTTGTCTGCCTGCCATAGATATGCATACCTACTCATATGCCCATGGCTCATTTCCCAAAGATTTGTTCACCCCTAGGTGGACCAATGTCCTTCAGCCTTTGCTTAGTTCAAAATAAGGTCCACATTAAAATTAATTGCATGTCAGTGATACAAATATTCCCTAAACTATTGTTATGCTATGTATTCATATAGCATGTTGTTAGTCATGCATGATCTTGCCCTCCCTACAACAGCTCTGTAAGGTATGTCAAAAGAGTGAGAGGTGTTTCTGAAGCTAAGAGTGACTTCTCTAAGGCCACCTAGAAACAGGATTCAGCAACCAATCTTAGCTGCTATGCCTCACCAGCTTATTTTCTCCCTAAGCTATAGCATATCTTATTATTAGCAATAATAAAATAATGCTAGCCTTAGCTCTCCATAATAGGCATGTTTAGCACATGAGAGTGTTTGTGTGTGCGTGTGTTTTCCTATGAAGCCAGCCTGTTATGCATGTGTACACTGTAAATTAAATGGCGGTTCTGTTTTGACTGCGAGAGTCAAACTGGGGTTGCGGTGGGGTAGGAGCTACCTCCCCATTGCTCAAGAAGAAGGATCCTAACTTTGAAGAAATATGGAAATGAATTATGACAGGCTTTAATTAAATGTTGCCTTCACACTACATTACACTTTATTAAAAGAAAATGTGCCAAACAGTGCAGGCTATTATCTCCTCTTACGGAGCCAGCCTTCCTTCCTTTGTATTAAAATATCACTCTTTTCTCCACGTCTTGTGGACGAAGCTGCAAGTGTACTGGTGCATGAGGGAAATGAAATTACTCTCAAGGAGACAAAAGATCTGGCCACTCTGTGGGGAAGGAGAGAGAGCCACCCACCCCCAGCCTTGTTCCAGCTCACAGAGCCTGTGTGATCACAGAATCATAAAATTGTAGACTTGGGATGGATCCCCAAGAGTAATCAGTGGCAGATTTAGGGTAGTGAGAGCCGTGCAGTTGCACTGGGCACACAGCCAAGGAGGGCACCTTCTCAAAGCCTAGTAAGCGCTTGCCTGGCTTCAAGGAGGTGGTGTGAGGGTTCCAACAGGGTCCCAGAGTCCTTCTTCCTTCTCAAAGCTGGGCAAGGCTAGGACCCTGACAGAGGACCCTGACAGAGCCCCACTCCTTCTTCCCAAAGCCTGTCTTAAGCTCATGCCAGGTGGCCATCCAACCTCTGTTTAAATACATCCAATAGTGGAGAGTGAACCACCTTCTGAGGAGGTGTCGTGGTTAGAGTGCTGGACTAGGAACTGCAAGGGCAGGGGTTGGAGCCAACTAAGTTCCACGCAGATTACACCATTGGGTGTACTCCATTAAGTAATGATAAGGGATAGGATTGTTAAATTAATCTGGCACCCTCACTATTGGGCTTCTGGCATTGTTTAAGGATGCTTCGGTTCAGCCGGGACTTTGGAGGCTAACTGATGTGCTTAAGGCCAGCTGCAGTAGTTAGATGACTGCTGCAGTACTGATACAATGGTTTTGATTTTGCTCATTGGATTATTTATTACACCCATGCACACTCTTATTTTTGTTGAAATGAGTTTTATGGCTTTAAAGACACATCGTGTAGACTGCCCTGAAATCCTAATTGATTAATAGTTCTTCTTTTTTAAAAAAGGAAATTGATAAATAAACTATATTTTATTTGCATCCTTTTCTCTGAGGGCTGAAAGTGGTACTTTTTTGCACTGTTTTTGGATACATGCAAGCAAGGAGGTATTAACAACCATGACACAGCACTTAAAACACACACATGACTAATGGATCCTTCTGGACTAGGTTTTTAATGTAGTGACATACTTTTACTCTACCTACACCGTTGACCTTGCATCTACAGTAGCCGTGAAACTTTATAGAGGGCTTTGCTCGCAAAATCCTTTTGTGTGCCGTGGGTAACGCGACACCCGATTTTCATAACAAAATACATTTCAAACATTAAAAGAGAAAATAAAGTCTTTTACGACGGTATTAAGTTTTTTGAGCAAAGCCATGTTATCAGATTTCATCCTTCTGTTCTTCTGAGGCCCGAAGTTTTAGATTGCTTTCTCGATAAGCCATTGCAAGTGCCAGATTCGCTTCATGTATCCTTCCTATCGCTTCGGGGGAACTCTTAGGGAAGACTAAACATCTTGAACTGCGCTGGAATGAAGCACAGTGGAGAGGGGAGTAGGGGGAGATCTGTGTATTTTAGCAATAATAAACTGCTTCTCCGAAGAGAGGAGAAATCACCGCATCGTGTTTAGTCTCGTATAATCTAAGACTGGTCAGTGGTGGGCTCCGATCTTCCTCCGATGAGCAAAAGATTCCATGCAAATTGGTTGAATTTTGAAATTGGTTCTGACAGGGGCTATACATGGAACATAGCAGAGGGGCAAGTTTTGCCCATGTAGCAGTCTCCTTGGTGATCTGATTAAGACAGAAAGGGAGGGGGCAGAGGTGGTGATTTAAAAAACAGACAAAACCTCTGTAGGCCGAGGTCGATGTACAGCAGGTCAGGCTGAGGGGCAGTAAGGATGAAGAAATCAGCCCCCTTTAGCCACTCTGTTTCCCATTTTTTCCAGGCTTCAGTTCACCAAATTTCTGAATTAGTTTGCATTTTTTAAAAAAAGTCTTACGAAAACCCATCAACACTTCAGTGCATTTTCTTCTTTATCCCGTTTTGCCAAATGCTCACATTTATTCATGCAGATGCCCCTAAAACAGATCATGTTTTGTAGGTTGTTTTCACTAATAGATGCATTTTTAATGAACTCTCCCCATACCCCAAACCCAAAATTCATTTTTTTTACACCACCGTTTTGGGTGGGAGAAGTACATCGCAAAATTCGGAGAAGCGCAAATTTTGCAGTTGCTGCATTTAGGGCCATGCATTGTTGGGGGGAGAGAGAACTTGGAAGAAATGTGAACCAGTCAAAATCTCTCCCCAATCTGTACCTTTCAGTCCACTGAATGGGGGGAAATACAGGGATCTTTGCATGCTCAGTGATTAGGGTTCAAAAATGCACTTGGCAGCTCACCACCACCAGCTATATGATGATGGCCATGGTATATTGTATAGCCTGTAAAATTGAAAAAAAAAAAAGCTTTAGAATCTATATCAACTATTTCCTTAGACCTGAAAGTGAAATTGAATCAGGAAAAAAAATAACCTTATGACTACATTGGACTCCATAACATTTTTTTTAAAGCACTGTCTAATGCAGATAGATGTTTGGAGGTGTAATGGTCAGAATGCCTCTTGGAGGCATATGAGGCGAAATGCCCGGTGGTATATTCCCTTTGGTATGAAGCTGCTACTTGCAGAAATTGTACTTTTAAACTAAACCCATTGTAGGAGGACCATCAGCTGGAGGACAAAACTTGTGAGCCCTTAAGGTGGCTAAGAGAGTTATACTTCAAGCTTAGAAGCAGAAATACCCACTGCCTATTATACAATGTTCTGAGGATACAGCGTCTTGGATACACCAGAACATATTTCATATAGGCATAAATTTCATGTGGATACCTATTTGCATGTCTGGAGGGCTTATATTAATTTGTATGATTAATTTAAGACCCACGTCACTGTATCAGAGATGTGACCTGATGGTGGTTTGTTGTTGCTGCTCTTGTGGCTGAGATAGGTCTGTCAGTAGAGCATGAGACTCTTAATCTGACGGTTATGAGTTCAAGCCTCACATTGGACAAAATAAAATAAAATTCCTGTATTGGAGGGGGTTGGGCTATAGATGATCATTGCAATTCTATGATTCTATTTAATAGTATATCATCATCTCTTTCCTTTCTTTGAAATTTTAATTCACGTCTCTCCTTTCTCTTTTTCCTGCTAACAGGGGTGGCCAACTCCCAAGAGACTGTGATCTACTCACTACTCACAGAATTAAAAAAACTGGCAGTGATCTACCCCCTTTTGGGGGTTTAGGTCAAAGTTGTTCAGCTTTTTTTAGGAAGGAGGAAGGGCCATGGGGGGGGGGGGTTCGGGTCAAAGTTGTTGAGTTTTTTCAGGGAGAAGGTAAAATATTTAGCTTTTTAAAGGGGAACCACAGTTGTTCAGTTTGTTTGGGGGGAGCCAGTGATCTACCAGTGATCTACCGCAGACATCCAGTGATCTACCGGTAGATCACGATCTACCCGTCGGACATGCCTGCGATTAAAACAATAACAATACAATCCATATCCTAAGGAAGGGGAACAGTTGTCCCATCAGATGTTGCTGGACTCCCAACTCCAGTCAGCTAATGATCATGTATAACAAGAGCTGTAGTCCAGCAACTGGAGGTTCACAGCTCGTGCCCGTTTCCAACATGCATCTGGTCAGCCACTGTGAGAACAGGATGCTGGTCTAGATGGGCCACTGGCCTGATCCAACAGGGGCTTCTTATGCCATTATCTTCTTACTAAGCTGGCTGAACCCCTCAGCATAGGTAAACTTTGGAAGGCTTCCTCCCGAAGTGCCTTGAAGTTGTTTGGGATATTTGTTTAGTACCTGCAGCCTCGTTGCAGTCTGATCCTGCATTCTCCTACCTTCCTGCCACCAACCCCACCTTTTCTCTCTTTTTTTGCTCAAGGAACCTACAGTGCCTCCCATTCTTACTAGCTCGTCCACAGTGCTGAAAGCCTGCGAGGGGAAAAATAATAATAATAATGATAAATTAAATGAGAAGGAAACGTTTCAAGGGCCCCTATTCATAAGGAAAAAAAAAATACTTAAAGTGGCCCAGGCCATGAATCTTTCACAAGCCGGTCAAGATGAACATAAAGACCTCAGTTCAGAAGAGGGGACTGGCGAGGTCTTTGGTGGATGCCTGCCGCTTGGTAGATTTATGGGGGCAGTGACTGGTATGTGGGCAAGGTTCAGGTCAGTAATTAATTCCTTGCCGAACGCCAATGCACTGTGCTCAGCCTTTGTGCCAATTGTTTAAAGGTGTTTTCTGTTGTGTTGGTTTCATTTTTTGAAAAACAAACCCTGAGCAAGTTAGCTATGAACTACTCCCCCCCCCACACACACAAACACACTTTTGGGAGTGTTTTACTTTGCATTTCACTTCACTTCCCAGGGGTGGGGTGGGGTGGGGTGGGGATATTGCACAACTAAGTGGCCACCTACCCCTCCGGCACAAAGATTAATTCATGATTAACCGACGCTGAGAAAACAAGACCCTGCCGCATGGTCCTTCCCTCTCCTGCCACCATCAAGTCCTCCCAAATAAGGGTTGGAAATCTGGGCAAGAGGAGGCAAGGGTATGTGTGTGCATGTCTGTTTGTGTGGTTATTTCTTTAATAATAAATCCAGCACATTCCACTTCCATTTGCTTTAATGTTTTTTTCCTCCATCTAAGCCCAGTTAATAAGGATTAGCTGGAAAACGTCATTTACCTTCTCCTGCCTCGCCGTGTGTTCGAGAGAGCGAGAGAGAGCCATTTTTAGCAAATGAAGTGAGGACACAGCTGGGATGGGGATGAAGTCATCTATTTATCCATGGAACTGCAACGTTCTGGGCAGTGATGGGTCAAGTCACCCTCTTGTCATCATGGACTTGCCTGCCTTTGCATTCAGGGTGGGTGGTTGAATCGATGGCCTGTCCCACCCACTGTGCTGCCACTCCAACTAAGGATGTGTCCCTGAAGTATTTTCCTTTTTCATCTTAGTAAAGCTCTTCGAACTTCTCTAGATGTTCCTCCTGGGAAAGAGCAGCCAGGGTTGTCTCCAACTACATTTTAGTCAGAATAGACCCACTGAAATGAATGGACCCAAGTTCGCCGTGTGCCTTGATAGCCGTAGGTCTACTCAGAGTAGGATTAGCATGCAAGTGCTCTACCCCCGAGCTTTCCTCCTTTCCTAGGAAAACATCCTTGGAGAGTTAATGACCATATGACCTGATGCATTGTGAGACTGAGACGGTGCCATTGAAACCTCCTTCCAACAGAAACATTAAAATAGGATTAAACAAGTAAATGGAGGATTGGACTATCAATGATTAATAACCATGATGGCTATGTTTATATACTGCCGTCTCAGTAGATGTCAAGGTGGTATACAACAATATGTCACTTTAGGTTGCCTTGGGCAAGATTAATCGACTAACAAATTTAATAACACACACACACACGAAAAACAGAACAAAATGGTCTCTTTCCACTCTCGGAGGCACTGTGCCTGTCAATACCAGTTGCTAGAATTCACAAGTGTGGAGAGTTGCTGTTGCACTCAGGTCCTGCTTGTGGACTTCCCAAGAGGCATCTGGTTGGCCATGGTCAGAACAGGATGTTGGACTAGATGGGCCTCATCCAGAAGCCAAACTCTTCCTCTGTTGTTATGTTTTACTTTGGGAGGTTCGGCAGCGAAAGCAGTGGCTCATACTGCCAAGAATCTTAAGTAGGGAGGGTTTAGTGTCAAAAATGAGATATGCCAGGCCTTAAGCCATCTTAGAAGTCACAATGATCCAATTGATGGAAGTCAACCATCACATACTTAAGCTCTGTTTATATCAGCGGAGAGCAGGCCCTCCCAGTCCTTGCCAGGTAGAGCTCAGCCTTATCAGCGGTATCACATTACCATCCCAATAGTCGCTAGAAGGACATTATTGGAAACGGTTTGCTATAAATTCAATGTCAATTTAAATTTCCTGTGTCTTGGTATGTTCCATAAAAAACAAAGTCATTTTGTTTTTAAATGATAGGGGTGTTTCCATGTAACACTCAATGAGTGTACAATCTGGGTCAACCTGCACAAACAACACTGACACCAAACCCTAAATATATTAAGTAAAATAGAAATATCGCCACCCCACCCCACCCATCTCCCCAACCCATCCACCTCTCTCCCCCTTTTCTTCCCAATGTCTCAACAAACGAAACTGATGTGTAAAAATGTTACATGGAAAAAATATGAGAGAGCCATTGTACATACCTTTGTAAATCAAGAAAATCTTTAATAAAAAAATACTTTGAAAACACAAATAGTTGAGCTGTATGGTCAGATTTAATGACCATTTCCGTTTAAAGTCCAATGAATGTATAGTCTGAGGACACAACAGCTGAGCTGTACGAAGTCCATGAGTGCAGAGATAGCTTGCACCTGTGTTTGGTGTAATGTGTGGACAAGCCTAATGTTACCTTCAAAGTTACCCCTTGCATTAGCGAGCCCCATCTATGTGCCTCATGATGAAGTATTATCTTTTACCTGTCCTAATTGAGAGGCAAATGGAGCAGAAATTGTGTTTGTTAAAACGGTACCTCAAGCCTTCCTGGAATCGCAAGATGCAGAAACTTATATTTCGAACCACCTAATCACTTAAGCCTGCCTTGAATACTAAAGAGGGTCCGCACTCCGCAACACCCAAATGCTCCTGGACTTTCAATTATCCTCACCGTGTCAGCGAAGTGAGCTTCAGGTTACAATCACAAATTCATACTTCAAGAATGGCAATAAAAAAGGAGATGTAAAACATGCCTCCCCCACCTCCAAAACATTAGCAACTCATCTGATACTTAGGCCAAGGATCTGGTTTCCTGGAAGTTGATGACATATGAAACCGCAAGCCTTGAGGCTGATATTAAATTATACACATATTATATAGAGAAATACAGCGCTGGGGGAGGGTGCATGGGTGGGGTAGAACCAGGCCCAAATAGCAAACACAGATGTGATGCTGGTGTCATAATTTTTTCCTCCATTAAACTCTGTATTAACTTTATCCCTCCTTTTATACCTGAAAATCTTCACCTATAAAAGATGAATGGCAAATGCTCACGGGGATTCCTGCGATTTAACCTCGATTCAGAGGGTCAAACGCAACACACAAACTGTATTGCTACAAAGGTGGTGGTAAAGTGGTATTATATTTTCACTCTCCTCCTCTAATGGAAGGGAGGATAACTTTCACATTACTTGCAGTCCTTGTAAGTGAAGGATTTGGGGTGGGTGTGGGTGTGAAGGACAACGCTCAGATCGCTCCTTCACCATCATAAGAGCGTGACCATGTGGACTCCTTCCCGCTGAGAAACCTTGGTTTGTATCCAACATGGATCCTACTCAGAGTAGACCCATTGAACATAATTGATTTGCATCCATTAATGGGAATGGGTCTACTCTGAGTAGAACTTAAATAAGCAGAAGCCACTATCTAAGATGGCATGCCGCCGTATTACATCTGCAGTGGCTTGTTTACGCATAGCTAAACCTCTCTAGGAATTGTAACTCCACAAGAGGAATAAGGGTCTCCTACTAGCACCATTAGTAAACTACAGCGCCCATAATTATTTGTGGGGAGCCATGATTGTTTAAAGTGGTAGCATGGCAATTTAAATGTATGGTGTGAATGTGGCCCTATTCAGAGTAGATCCATTGCATTTTTGCTGCTGATGTTGATGATAATGACATACACGTTTAACAAAGGAGAAAGGGAGGTGGAAAACTGAAGGAGATAAAAGTGGGCGGAGAAGAAAACCCATCAGCTCACAGTGCAGAGACATTTGCCACCACTGCATCAACTGCTTTTCTTTTCTCTTGAGAGAAAAAAACGAGGTGACAGTATTCCTTTCTTGAAAAGTGTCATGGGTAGCATCACAAAATGGTGGCCCTAGGCAGCAAAACTAGAGGTGATGGCACTCTGTACCAGTGAGTACTGTCACAAAAGAAGCTCTGAATATATCCATCTTAAGTTACTATAAGCCATGCAAATGCCCACAAAACATTGATGCTTACATGTTCAAATGTAGCAGGCAAAGTGACATCTTCAAGCTATTGTGTAATAAAAGGTAAAGGGACCCCTGACCATTAGGTCCAGTCGCGGCCGACTCTGGGGTTGCAGCACTCATCTCACTTTATTGGCCAAGGGAGCCGGCATACAGCTTTCGGGTCATGTGGCCAGCATGACTAAGCCGCTTCTGGTGAACCAGAGCAGCGCACGGAAATGCTGTTTACCTTCTCGCCAGAGCGGTACCTATTTATCTACTTGCACTTTGACATGCTTTTGAACTGCTAGGTTGGCAGGAGCAGGGAGCGAACAACAGGAGCTCACCCCATGTGGATTCGAACTGCCAACCTTCTGATCAGCAAACCCTAGGCTCTGTGGTTTAACCCACAGTACCACACGCGTCCCACTTTATTGTGTAATAGACAATGGATATTTATCCTCCCAGGCTCAAAGTACATTGAAATTAATGCACGTGACTAACTTAAGTCCATTAGTTTCAGTGTGCCTATTCTGAGTAGAAGTTAGTTGGATACAACACCTGGTCTGCAAGAGCCTTCTCCTTGATGTAGTAGCTTTTCAAGGAGAGGACTGTACCACGTATTATTTTTTCAGTGTTCAAATTAAATTATGAAATTTCTTTCTTCTATGCTTTCTGAGCACATGTCAGGAATCATGTGGGTTGAGACACACGGAAACATACATATCTGCAGTAAGAGAGAAAAATACACTCATAAGAACGTCTTGGATTGATTTGACTAAAGATCCAGGACATTCTCTCCTGGTTGAAAACACGGACAGGCTTTTTCACTATGAATTCAAAACATGGGTTTGGCTTCATTGTGTTGAGACACATCCAACCTCTTCCTAAACCTTAAAGATCTGAGGGTATAATAAATGGTTGTTTTACAAAATGTTTCCAGCAAGAAGCACTCCACCTGTAATGTTAACACAATCTGAGCATTGTAATATCTGAAAGTGGAACACACACAGAGAGAGAGAGAGAGAGAGAGAGAGAGAGAGAGAGAGAGAGAGAGAGAGAGAGAGAGGGAGAGAGAGAGAGAGGTTTATTTCTTAGGACACTAGGACATCATATCCAGACCTGCTCTCCCCACCCCAAATGCCCAATACAGTATTACTCAAACTTTATATCAGGAGATATTCTTTACAACTTCTGTTATTTTAGGTGGCTTTAGATTTTGTCCTCACCACCACCACCGCCAAAAAATTACAGGACTGCTTTACACTTGCCAGATAAGGAATGAACAAATCTGTCACTGTCTCTCCATTCTTAATTTTTCCAATCTTCAATTTGCTTTTTTAAAAAACCAACCTCATGAAAATTGGCCATCCTTTTAATGTACTGAAAAATAAAAAGTGCAAAATTACAAGTGCCCTGAGTAAGACACAAAAAAGAATAGTATCCATGTAGAAAACAAAACAAAACACAACACAACAAACGATATTGTATACATTATAATAAAGGGGGAAATGTCATTGTAGTTAACCAGACTTTAACCTAATATGGCATTCATAAAAATGAATTTCAAATACCATTAAATTTGTCCATGACAAGTCTATGTTTGAACACAACTTGTTCATGTGTAGTGAGTTTGTACATATCTTCAATCCAATCATTAGTGTATGTTTTTCCCAGTAATAGTATACAGATTTGGCAAGCAATTTCCCCTAGGGAAATACAATTCATGTGTTGTTCTCACTCACATATGCATTTTTGCGTACACTTTCTCATTATATGTGCATTTATGCACAAATTATCTGACTGGAGAAAGTAGAAATTTCAAAGCGCAGTTGCTTCTTCAGAAGATGGAAAATAGAAGGGGAAGGGGGTAAGAATATTTACCATGCTCATGAGCTACTTCAAGAGCAACAACCCTGAAGGCTCCCAAAAATATTTTATGGGATGCTCTTACAAGAAACCCTTGGAACCTACAAAATGCAATCAGGGATCTCATTGGCCAAACTTTGATGATTGTATGACCAAGAGAGGTAGTTGTTGGCAGGGTGAAGGTAGGTCAGCCCTATTTATATGGAGGGTTGCAGAGGAGGTTGGAGGAGGGGAATGCAAGACTCTGATATTCCATTGAGATTTCCACATTTGCTTGGGGTGTATTTACAAAGGATCCTGAGGATTGTGGTCAAGGGGTTCCAGTTGTATTCCAAAAAACCCTTGTTTTCATGGAAAGAGAGAGAATTAGGTTGTTTGTTCAACTTGCTATACTTTATAAAGTAGAACTTATAAACATTTTATGGGTCCCGTTGCTCATAGGGCCTCATTCCAGAGAATACACAAACATTTGCACATTGCACCGATCTCTCTCTCTCTCTCTCTCTCTCTCTCTCAGCAGGGGCAAAAAAGCAAGTTTGGGTATATATGACAGTCCAGAATATTATCATAAAAAACTGAGGTCAATGCCAGTATGAACTATTTTTGCTTCAACACAAATGGCAAATGTGTTTTGAGACTATTATTTTTACCAGGCGGGGAAAATCCTATAAAATGGAGAAGGAGCTCTACAAGTTAATTTGCTCGTGCATGACTCGCTCATGCCATGACAGTGTTGGGATATTCTAACCATGCATTGGTAGTTTTCTCAGAGTTATTTGCGAGTTGGATAAATAGGTTCAAGTTTCAATTATCTCATAAGGTTTCAGATACTCTTTATATGCTGCTTGTAGGAAGGGTGAGCTTGATAATCCAATACTGGAATCAAATAAACCTATGATTTGGAATGTCCTTCAATGGCCATCTAGTCCAAATCTTGACAATGCAGGAAATCCATGGCCATGGTATCCCTGATAGCTGGACATAATTTGCTTTTTTTAAAAACTCAAAATGATGGCTATGTTCTACCTCCACTGTTGGGGGCAGTATGCCCCTGAATACCTCCCTCTATCTTTCTCAAATTTCACTCTACTTTGCCCACTGATTAAGATCTTTAGATAATGCTATCTTCTTCTGTTACCCAAGTCAAGTCCTGCCCTTTGTGGAACCTGAGAAGACACCTTTGCCCTCTTCTCTGTGATCCCTTAAGGACTTTGAAGAGTGCCTTCAGATGTTTGGAGAATTCAGGGGAATTTGCAGAACCAACTCTTCTCTTTGGCAACTTCCACAAAAGATTAGCAACCAGGTATTATATAGAGGCATTATTATATATATAAAGGTTCCATAAAATTGAATCCACAGTACTAAATTTACAGCTTCTGTTGAATATGAGCCATGCATCTGTGCCATGGAAGACCACTAACAATGTCTCTCCTGAAGCTCTCCATGAGTGGGGAAGGATAGAATGGATCAGGCAGTCATTGAAGTCTCATTGTTAAGGGTTTTGATACATGAAACTAGAACCTGGTCTGTTAGTGTATGGGCTGTCAGTGCAGTCTTTTGAGCACTGGAGTTATGTGGTAGTCTGTCCTCATCAACAGCCACAGCTATTTGCACCAGCTGGAGCTTCCAGAGAAGGCCCAAGAGCACATTGCAATAATCAAATCTTGAGGTTACCAAGGGCCATTGATCACCATGGCTAGGCTATTCCAAGAAAACCGATGTGCTTATCCTTGGTCCTCCTTTGGGACAAACCACTCGAGTCTTCCTTGCAGGAGAGGAGGGGTGTGAGAAATTCACCCCCACCTTGAGAGTGGGAGAGGCATTCTTAGCAGACAAAATGATGTGGGGAAGGATTCTTGGAAGGTAGAAACTTTGAAACTGGCTGACATTGCAAATGGACGAACAGCTGAAATGGCAACTGTCACTCTTGCTGTGTCAAGGCCTCCCTCGACTGTACAAAACCCATCTCAAATGAAGCCCCAAATGAAGAGAAGTTAACAACAAGAAGGGCCAAACACCACCACTTACAAGGATTCCATCTCCTTGGAACCTGTTCCGTTTTTAAGTGCCTTTTACCGAATCCATCTTGTCAGATCGGTTTGTCCACAAATACGTCCGCACTTAAAAACCCTTCTCTCCATATGCAAGATGACAAGCCATTAAACACAAACCTTGCCATCCGTATACCTTTCCCCAACCTTTTCTATAATAAAAGATTTAAAAAACAAAACAAAAAACACCCCCTTTTTTTGCTCCTTCAGCCCATTTGGTGACATGTTTTAAATATTCACGCATATTGAAAAGGGCCCTTAAAACACACACACTTTGATTTATTATTTAGAGAACACGTCCTCCCTCTAACACCACCAAACTACAGCCCTTCCACAAGCCTGCTTGTTTCTCCTCTTCCACCTCCCCAATTTCCATTAGTCTCTTGTTAAAGTTTTAAAACAGCTTTGTTACTCAAGAGCCGTGCCTGGGTTCTTTTGCGGGGTGAAGAGAGGGTAAAGAGAATTTGTTTCTTCTTGAGATGACATTGTTGACCCAAAACTATGATGGAAGATGGTGATTTAATCGCCCTCCACCTATATGTCTCAAGTCAATGTGCACAATATAATAAAAAATAGCTTTTAAAAAGTCAGATAAAAACGGGACAGAAAATAACAGCAAATAAATTGAAAAACAATAACAGGAGACCCCCGTGGCAGAGACTTATCCATTCAGCTGGGAAAGTTTCTTGCTTGTCTTCTTGATGGGGGATAGAGAGGGCTGTATGTAGAAGCTTGCCTACTGCATGAAAAGTAAAAGTTATATCAATAGCTCCAGCCAATTTTGCCTCTAGCTCCACCCACTGCTGGCATGTGGCCCTTGGAAGATTGTGTAGAAGGGAATGCGGCCCTTGGGCTTCAAAGAATTTCTCATACTTAGCATACTACTGCTACTACTACTACTAATAATAATAATAAATTGAATTTATATACTGCCTTATACCCGGAGGTCTCAGGGCAGTTCACAGAACAATATCAGAACATAAAACCACAAAGTATATAATCAAAATAAAAACAGCAACCCAATAACCCCCCAATAACAATACCTGGTCAGTTCATATGGGGTGCTGAGCAAGACTCTGAGGGACACTCTGCAGGGACACCATGTATACTGACAGTGCCCAACAACATACCTATCACATAACAACAACAGCAACAGCAACAGCAGCAGCAGCAACAACAACAACAACAACAACAACAACAACAACAACAACAACTTATTTGTACCCCGCCAATCTGACTGGGTTGCCCCAGCCTCTCTGGGCGGCTTCCATCATATATAAAAGCATAATAAAATATTAAAACCTTAAAAAGCTTCCCTATACAGGGCTGCCTTCAGATATTTCCTAAATGATATATAATTACTCATCTCCTTAACATCTGATGGGAGGGCATTCCACAGGGTGGGTGCCAATACTGAGAAGGCCCTTGGTCTGGTTCCCTGTAGTTTCACTTCTCGCAGTGTGGGAACCGCCAGAAGGCCCTCGGTGCTAGACCTCAGTGTCCAGACTGAACGATGGGGATGGAGATGCTTCTTCAAGTATACAGGGACAAGGTCATTTTGGGCTTCAAAGGTCAGCACCAACACTTTGAATTGTGCTCAGAAATGCACTGGGAGCCAATGTAGGTCTTTTAGGACCAGCGTTATGTGGTCTCAGCAGCTGCTCCCAGTCACCAGCCCAGCAGTCACAGTCTGGATTAGTTGTAGTTTCTGAGTCACCTTCAAAGGTAGCCCCAGGTAGAGCGCATTGCAGTAGTCCAAGCAGGAGATAACCAGTGCATGTACCACTCTGGTGAGACGGTGTGCAGGCAGGTAGGGTATCAGCCAGCGTACCAGATGGCGCTGGTTATTATAGAATCATAGAAGATACCTTAAAGGTCAACTGATCCAACCACTGGCTCATCCTGTGGCATCCCTGACAGATGGCCAGCTTAACAACTGGAGATGTGCCTTGGATTCGGCTTAACCTTGAGGTGAAGCAGAATGCCTCAGACTTATTTTTGACTTGCCAAATATGATGCAGGACCTCTACATCACATGGCATGAGTTGAACTAGGGACCCCAGAAGTGCTCCATAGCACTTTAGAAATCCAGACATTAAAAAATGCTGCAGACAAGTATCTGCTGAAAGCGAAAGCAACGGATTGTATTCACTGTTAGTCCTATTCAGAACGGACCCATTGAAATTCATGGACATGGCTAACGTAGGTCCACCAATGAGTCTACTCTGAGTAGGCCTTATTCTTTAAGCTTACAATGATGATATAACACCAGGGTGTGATGATGTGGAGAAGAGGGACAGCAAACACCAAAGTGAGCAGGGGCATAGAGGAAGACCCTCACCCCTTGATAGACACACCTAGTTTATAATCAGAGGGAATGACTTTTACCAGTACCCTCCTACCATTGTGACTCAGAGGCAGAGAAAGGAACCCGTTTGAGGCTCATCTGGCTCATGCACTCTGAGCCACAGGGTCTGGAGGAGGGGGACGCTCTCTCTCAACACCTGTAAAGGTAAGACCAAATGGGGAGGAGGCAGGCAGCACAAAACCTCTGGCTCATGGCTGGATTAGGCTTGCCCTAATTTAAAACAGGAATCGCCACACTGCAACCCTTTAAGCGTTACAGTATCCTGCACAGCAATAAGATCCACTGCAAGTCTTTATTAACTTAAACATAACGAAGTTGTGGCCCTAGTTTGCCCAATGAGACTTGTCTCATCTCATTATTCTGGGTGTGGGTACAATTCCCGCCCACACCCCTAAATTCTGGCCTTTGATTTATTTCTGCCAACTCTACATTGCTTTTTTTTTTTGTTACATACAGCTTTATAGAAATATTTATAGCACACATGCACCATATAAAACACCCTCATAAAGATGCTTAGTGCTAAAATAAGCAATGTTATTATGATGATGATTATAATCATTTCACAGAGTTATATCTGTTCCATAATGAGAAAAGCCTGCAGCTGTTCGAACTCTCAACCCCGGTGAGTTTTTATAGATTTCTGTTGGTGGGGATGACCTCATGGCATTGCCAGATTTGTGTGTGTGTGTGTGTGTGTGCGTGTTTGGGGTGGTGGTTGACCTTCCATGATATAAAACACAAATTATAGGATGGAATTCACTCCCCGCAGGCAGCATATCCCAGCTGGAAGATCCCACTATATAGGATCAATTTGTGTATGTTGATCATATAATTGTTGGAAGGGTCTACCAAGTGTCATCCAGTCCAACCCCCTGCAATGTAGGAATCACAGGTAAATGATCCCTGACAGATGGCCATTCAACCACCAATGAAGGAGAGACGCTGTTGAACAGCACTGTCTGAAGATTCATCCCAATGGTTAGTTGGAAACTCCTTTCTTGCAATTCGAATCCATTGGTTCAGGTCCTACTCTCTGAAGCAGCAGAAAACATGCTTGTTCCATCTTCAGTCACCTGGAGATGGCTATCCTATCACCTCTCTCTCTCTCTCTCTCTCTCTCTCTCTCTCTCTCCTCTTTACTCATGCTGAACATGCTCATAAGGATTGGTTTGCAGATGTTAAAGTGTGATCCACTGGATAACTTTAGGAATGCTTGAAGGTTTTGATCTGCATAAATTCTGATACAAATTGATCACATCATCCTGGCCCCATCTACACCATATATTTAAAGTAGTACCATACCACTTCAAACAGTCATGACTTTCCCCAAAGAATCTTGGAAACTATAGACTGTTTAGAGCACTGAGAGTTGTTGGGGGGCCCCTCTGCCCCACCCCCAAGCTGCAATTCTCGATGCAGATTAACAGTCAGGTGGTATCTATACACATATAAAAAGCATTCTGAAAATGCTTTTTTAAAGTGTTTTTAAAACTGCATTGGATTTCCTATAAGGCTTGCCATCACCATATAGTGTCACATTGTACATTGCACTTAAAACACACTTAAAATGTTTCATTTGCAGCTGTATAGCCGAGTCTTCCATCTCTCTCCAAAGGGAACTGTGGAATTAGTAGTAGTTGGCTCTCCCAACAACTCCCTGCACCCCAAACAAACTACAGTTCCCAAATGATTTGGGGGGAAGCCACAACTGTTTAAAGTGGTATGATGCTGTTTCAAATGTAAAGTTCAGATGGGGCTTCCATTAGCCTTTCAGATAGGCCTATGCCCTAGTGGTGACTAGTGCATATTAGGACTGGCAGGTGAGTTCTGGATCATGTAAGACAGCCTTTCTCAAGCTTGGGTCCCCAGATGTTTTTGGCCTACAGCTCCCATCATCCCTAGGTAGCAGGACCAGTGGTCAGGGATAATGGGAGTTGTAGGCCAAAAACATCTGGGGACCCAAGCTTGAGAAAGGCTGATGTAAGAGCACAAGGAAACTCAGGACACAGATGCAGAAGGGCCCATGAAACATTAAAGTAGGGATATTGCTCCTGGCCTTAAGTACTATTGATTCTCCCCACCTATCTCAAGCTGCTATTTCATTTTCCTTGTGGAAGCTTCAGGATTTGCCAACTTCACAGTTCTGAGGTCTCCCCATTCCATCCCAAGCAAGAGGGATGTTCATGAACATTCTGTTGTTGCAACACTGCCGTTCCATGGCTAGAGATCTTCTCCTATTGCACATATAAAACTTCCATGACTGCAAAATGGTGTTTCATTCATTGCACATGGTGTATATATTGCAGAGTGTAAGAGAAGGAGCGAGACAGCTGCTGGCACATGTACAAAGGACGGAAGATTCTGGAATGTTTCAGCATCCTGTTGGCTATGAAAAAGGGAATAGGCAGGTACTGTTCAAAGATAGCTTGCTCCTAATGTGTTCCATGCTGGAATGCTTGGTGGGGAAATCACTTTTGTGTTTTGCCCAGATCTGAAACGGTAGTTATTTAAGCACACAGATCACTGGAATCAAAAGTCTCCAATCTTTGCTACCTTGTGATAGAGAATGGACCTGTTGTTTTATTGCTGGCACCTGTCTTTCTCGGGAGTCAATAGCAGAGTGCACCTTTGAGGTTGGAGAATTTCAGCGTCTGCTGTGGCTGTAGAGACTGATACAGGAGAGACATGTTTTGAAGGCAGGGAAGCAGTGCTGCCTTCCAACATGGCTCCCCCACTTCCCCCTCATTGGCTGTCCTGAACCTGACTCGCTTCTAGTGCCTTGAAGAAAAGTCAGACTCACGAGAGCCAGTGAGGAGTCATGTTGCAAGGTTCCAGATCAGGGGTGAAAAACCCATTTCACATGGGCAACCTTCCTGGCACTCCATGCCCAGTGGGATTTAGGCAAAAGTAGGCAGGATAAGAGATGTGGCTGTGCTGTAGGCTATATTCCAGCCACACACACACACACACACACACACCAGAGGTTTCTGGATGCACCTAAAAGCTCCCCATTCACCATCCAGGGAAGCATCATTACAGTACAAGGAGGTATTCCAGTCAGGGGAAAGCACTCTGTAAACCAGGTTTCTTCAACCTCACCTCTCCGGATGTTTTTGGCCTACAACTGCCATGATCCCTAGCTAGCAGGACCAGTGGTCAGGGATGATGGGAATTGTAGTCTCAAAACATCTGGAAGACCAAGGTTGAGGAAGCCTGCTGTAAAGGCACAGGGCTGGTCTAGTGGGAGGTGTGGTCTAGGAAAGGGGTGTGGCCTGTGGTGGGTCCAAGGAGACATATAGAGACACATTTGGCTCCAGGGCCCGAGGGCCACCACCCCTTCTCCAGATCAGGCATAGGCAAACTTGCCCCTCCAGATGTTTTGGGACTATAACTCCCATGATCCCTAGCTAACAGGATCAGTGGTCAGGGATAATGAGAATTGTAGTCCCAAAACATCTGGAGGGCCAAGTTTGCCTATGCCTGCTCTAGTTGATGTTCATTTACCACCCCTCATTCAAGATGATGTTAAAGTGTTCCCCTGGGCAACCGGTTTAGAATTCTGTCTCCCATTTCCTTTAGACAGCTACTTTGTCTTCAACCCTGCCCTATACACCACTCTTTGGAACATGCCAAGATCTGTGGGATCGGTCAAGTCTCCTTTCCCACGACTTCCACAATTGGCCATCCTGGTTTTAGATCAAGTAGCACTTTCAAGCTCTCTCTCATCTCTCACTGTAAGGCAGGAAAAGCTCTCTGGCTCCCTCTAGAGGGTTTGTTGGCACCCAAACGTTTTGGCTGCCTCCTACGTCTGCTGGCACCAACTGCTAACTGGCTGGTGAGTTGAGCTCCTCACATCTGGCTGCCTAATTCGTCCCAGAACTTTTCTGTACCACTTGATTTGGCAAAGACAGGTTAGGAAGTATATTGAATGGGATCTTTCATGATATTCACACCCCCTTGAGCTTCCATTAGGGTTCAAAAGGCCACAAGGAGAGACGCGGGAGCTGTTGGAACAAGCAGCAAGGCGGATAATGCTGGAGTCTTCGCATTTGCCCACACATTGAGTCATCTGGGGTTTGCTTCCTCCTACTAGCGGTGGAAGATCTTGGAGCCCCACACCTTCGTTGTGGTGGTGGAACTTGGATTCCGTTCACACGCTATGTTCCTCTTGATTCGGAATTTGTTCAGCAATTTGCAATTTTTCAAGCTGAGGATGAGGATGCGGCTGGTTTTGGAAAATTTCCTCCCAGCTTGTAATGTAAGCACGTGCATGCCAATGGTGCTGTGCGTCAGAATGTAGGCACCTCATATCATTGGTCCATCTAGCTCATCATTGTCCACACTGAAGGGATGTGGGTGGCGCTGTGGTCTAAACTACTGATCCTCTTGGGCTTGCCAATCAGAAGGTTGGTGGTTCGAATCCACACGACAGGGTGAGCTCCTGTTGCTCTGTCCCAGCTCCTGCCTACCTAGCAGTTCAAAAGCAGGCCTGTGGCAGGAAGGTAAACAGTGTTTCCATGTGCTCTGGTTTCCATCACAGTGTTCCGTTGCGCCAGAAGTGGTTTAGTCCTGCTGGCCACATGACCTGGAAAGCTGTCTGTGGACAAACACCGGCTCCCTTGGCCTGAAAGTGAGATGAGCGCTGCAACCCCATAGTTGCTTTTGACTGGACTTAACTGTCCAGGGGCCCTTTACCTTTACCTTTTACCTGTCCACAATGACTAGCAACATCGAAGCTGTGGGCAGCCATCACTTCTTCCCCTCATAAGTCCCCGGGATCAAGACTACAGCATCACAAATTATGATTCCTACTGGGAAGGGCTATAAAACACTGGCAGAGCATCTGTTTTGCATGCAGAAGGATGCAGGTTCAATACCCGGCACCTGCAGGTAAGGCTTGGAGAGATTCCTTGTTGGAAATCCTGGGCAGCCTCTGCTGGTAAATGAAGAGGATACTGAACAAGATGAACTAATGGTCTAACTCAGTATTGGGCAGCTTCCTATGTTCCTGTGACTTACAGAACAAACAGCAACCAGAAGCCCCCAAGAGGTGTGCTCTACTGTTGCTGGTAAAGCCATCATGTTTCAGCAGCCTTTCCCAGTCCTGCCCCATATCACCAAAATGCCCCACACTCATGTTTCACCAAGTAGTGTTTGGGCAGACTTAGAGGGAAATTGCACACCAGATGTGAGATGCCTGAGAGCTATATGTAGGAATGGGCAATTCCCCCCCCCCCCCAATTTTCATTTCTCTCCATTTCTTTTTCTTCCAGTTTTAAGTTCAGCTTACCACATTTCAGATATGTATATACAGTCAAACCTTGGAAGTCGAACGGAATCCATTAGGGAAGTCCGTTCGACTTCCAAGATGTTCGGAAACCAAATCGCGGCTTCTGATTGGGCTGCAGGAAGCTTCAAAAAATAGTTCACAAACTGGAACAGTCACTTCCGGGTTTGCAACATTCGGGAGTCAAATCGTTCGGGAACTAAGCTGTTTGAAAACCAAGGTATGACTGTAATACCCCCCCACCACCACCAAAGGAAGATGGCAGAATCCCCAAGGGTGTGCTCAACAGGGATCTAGCTTCCGGCAACAGGCCCATTGGCAGACCAACTTTGTGTTATTAAAAATGTCTGCAAACGTGACATCAAGGCTGGCAATGTTAACCCTGCCATAAGGAAATCCCTTGCAGATGCTCACAGTGCCCGGAGGCCGTCGGTCAGGTCATATATCTACAGCAGTGACCAGAGGAGGAATGGCTGCTGAAAAGGAGCGCAGAGAGAAGGAATCCCATGGTGCATCTGTAGCAATGAAACCAGACTCCTTCATCTGCCCAAGCTGCAATAAAAACTGTCTCTCCCATATCAGTCACTACAGCCACAGCAGGCACTGTAAGTCTCAACGCTTTGACTTCAGCCCCAAAAGCGCACTCTCCCATTGTTTCCTGAGACAGTTGGGTGCCAACCACAAAGCAATCTTCACAAAAATTCACCTTCGTGTTATTGTGCCTTTCTCCCAACAAACCCATTAAAAAAAAAAAAAGCATTCTTCCCTAATCAAATGCATTTTTGGTATGTTATTTTCTCAGACACTATGCCTTTTGACGCACACATTCCCCTAATACATGTGTTTAAGCACATGCCGTTTGAACAGAGGACTGCATCGCAACATTCAGATAAGTGTGAGTTTCAGAATTTGGATTCGAGGGCCGAAGATCAGTGCTGGTTGGGGCCTGAGGCAAAAATAGGCCAAGCAACTAATGTATCTTTACCTTAGTATAGAAAGCTGGTTTCTCCACACGTTCGCACGCACCCGAAAGCACATCCCAGGCAGGCTAAAGGGCTAGTGAGGGTTGTGGCTTGGGAAGACTTCTGAGGGCCAGATTCAGAGGGCCGAAGGGCCGTATTTGGCCCCCAGGCTTGAGGTCCACCTAGCCCTGCATCATGCAAAGGTAGCTCCATATTCTGTGTGAACCTGATGTCCCTGAATACCATCCCTCTCCACTTCAGCACTGAATCACCCAGAAACTAGTGTGATGCTCATAGAGACGTTGTCCAACAGATAAGTGGGTTCTGGGTAGACTCTCTCTCTCAGCTAGTAAATTCTGCCCAGCTCCCTCCCACCCACCCCCTTAAGCCAACATGTCTTTCTAAGAGTGGGGAGCGGTAGGAACTAACCAGCCCCTATTAAGCAAGGGGGGTAGGACACACACAAAAATTAACACCATGCATCCATAGCCTGTAATTTGGAGAATTTATTACTCGCTTGAAACTGGGATGACTTATTTTTATGACAAAGGCTGTAATAAGAAGTGGAAAATGAGCCGGCTCCTATGGCAGGAGTTGTAACGAGAATGGGGAATGACAGAATGCTCCGCTGAACGAATTTGACTTCATAATTACAATCATATGGATAACTTTTAATGTCTTCATTGGGGTCATTTATTGCTCATTTTCTCTCGGGAACATTTCCATTAAAAAGACTCACACTAGGCCTTTTAAAAATAAACATGCTTTCTTGCCGAAGGAAGAGCCAGGAACCCATGGAAAAGAAAACCATTTTTCTTTAGTACGAAACTTCAGTGCTAAACTTGTACTAAGAATACAATGTATACAATGCACACTCACAAATTGTCCCTTTGCCACAGCCTCATTGCAATGACTTTTAGTGCTAATTATTTATTGAATATTTGAACATTCCACCCGTGCCAGCTAGGGATAGACGGATCTGTCAGTTTCAGTGCGTCTCACTTTCTCCCTTTTCGACATCGGTTTACTTTTTACATTTTTTAAAGTCGTTGTGCAAATTTGTCAGCATTTTAATCTACATTCTTGCAAGCACTTTTACCTTAATCAATGCCTTTGTTAACATCAAAGTTTCACTAATATATTCATTTTTATAATGTACACTAATTGAAAGTAATGGACCTAAGTTATTCATACCCATAATATAATTGTGGATTTGGAAGGTACTCCTGAGGGTCATATTTATTTATTTTTATTTTTATTTTTACTATTACTACAATTACTATTACTATTATTATTACTATTATTATTAGCCACCCATCTGGCTGGGTCCTGCACATAGCTGTCAACTTTTCCCTTTTCTTGCGAGGAATCCTATTCAGAATAAGGGAATTTCCCTTTAAAAAGGGGGAAAGTTGACAGCTATGGTCCTGCAATGTGGGAATCCCTGACAGATTGCTATCCAACCTCTGTTTAAAAGCTTCCAATGAAAGTGAGTCCATCAACTTCTGAGGGAGTCAATTTCATTGTCAAACAGCTCTTACTGACAGAAAGTTCCATTTCAGTGGGACCACTCTGTGTTGGACTACAACCAGTGCTTTTTCTCCTGGGGGGTACGCATGATGCACATACCCCCTAAACATTTTGTGAATCTAAGTTTGGCCTTGTTGAGGGGCAGTATTTCAATATGAATAGGAAAATGAGAGTACCCCTAAACATTTTTTTGGGGTAGGGAAACACTGACTGCAACCCAATATACACATTTAAAAACAACATCGTCATTTTGTCAGATGTCAGAGAACTTCATCAGAACATTTGGAAAAGTACAGATTTCGAAGAATGGGTGCATTTCCCTTTGTTAGCAGTTTTGGGAAGTGTGAATTAAGCAGGTTCCCTTAATAATAAAAATAAAATAAAAATCATAAATAATAATGATAAGTTCACCTTAAATTACAAACTGAACTCCATTTCTACCCTACACCCAACCTAGGACCAGATCAAGGTATACGGATGCATGAAGCAAGCTCCAAATCACATCTCCTCTACATGCTAAGAGATCTCCATGCATCATTCAGCCACAAGTTCCTGGATTGCACCCAATGCTAGTCCTACTCAGAGTAGACCCATTGACATGGCTGACTTAGATGTACAAATGTCAATGAGGATTCTTCATCTGCCATCCCTCCCCAGTGATCACAGGAACAGCTCTCTTCTCTTTATATCATGACATGGTTGGATTTGAGTTCAACATCATTTGACCAGTCAAATCATTTGTTTAAATTTGCAGTTCAGCCCAAAATATCAAAGGCACATCTTTAGACCAGGAATGTGTTGTCCTCCAAATGTTGTTGTCAAAGAAGACGTGATGTGAATTGCTTTCTGCAGCTGATCTTCCTATCACAGATGCAAAAGGGCTCCTTCCCCTCTGATAGATGTGTGGAAGAGAGAACGAAAAGTGAGCATAGACATGGAATGTCGGCAAGGGGGAATGGAATGGAATGCTCTGAAGGAGGGCATGGCTGGCTGACTGGAACCCCCACTGGAACCCTTTCCAGAGGGTGGATAGACTGCAGCATTTTGTAGTTGGTAAGGATGTAAGAAGGTGTCATTTTCTGTTCTGCCCTTCCTTTGTAAAAATCCAGCACTGTTTCCATTTTGCTGCACTTCATCTTCCACCAAAACCTACATCTCGGTCTCCACTGCAGCAAAAGAATGCAATTTACGTAATTTACACAATGAATTATGCAAATCGCATAAATCGCATCACCATTGCGTCATTCCGCCTTATTCATTTCAACTTGAAACACAATGCAAATGGGAGCTGGGGTTGATGTAATGATAATGTTTAAGGGTTGGTAGCAACAACAACAGTGAATAATGATTGTTTTCATAGAATCATAGAGTTGGAAGAGACCATAAGGGCCATCCAGTCCAACCCCCTGCCAAGCAGGAACCATCATCAAAGCATTCCTGACAGTTGGCTGTCAAGCCTCCACTTAAAGACCTCCAAAGAAGGAGACTCCACCACACTCCTTGGCAGCAAATTCCACTGTCGAACAGCTCTTACTGTCAGGAAGTTCTTCCTAATGTTTAGGTGGAATCTTCTTTCTTGTAGTTTGAATCCATTGCCCCATGTCCGCTTCAATTGATTGATTTCCATTCCAGACAAGAGATGGCTAAGGAAACATTGGAAGGTTCTACTCTTGCTTCCATTTTGTTGGAGTTCTCTGACACACCTAGTCTCAGTTCTCACTTAGTTTGCTGCAATCCTTAAAACAACCCTCTCCCCATACTGTAAATCAGAAACGGAAAGACGGAAAATTTCGGTAAGACTTGCAACGTTTTTCAGAACCTGACATCCCAGCATTAATCCCACCACATTTCTACATGGGACGTTTGTTTGAGAAATCCCACCCCCACCCCCTTCCGTTTCTGCACTCCAACATTTTTGCTCAGCTCCAGAAAAGGAGCAAACCCATCTTCCAAATGTCATCTCCCCTGAGAGCTGCTTGAATGAGGTATTTCATACCCAAGAAGTCACCAAGTCGAGAAACATCAATGGGAGACGCCTGGGGTGTTCTGCACAGGCTGGAATGCATTCTTGCAGAGGCCACCGGCAGAGTGACAATACTTGCGCGTTCCATGTGTCAACCCTCATTTAATTCTCCGAGCAGCGTGAGCCCAGACAGGTGGGTGAGTAACGCTGATGTGTTACAAGATTTATTTAATAGGTATCTGATGGGACCCTGGGTCCTCCCAGAGCCCTATTATCTCTGCCAGAAATAATAATAATAAAAAGAGAGACGGGCGAAACGGTCGGGTTTTGATAGCCACAATCTGTTATGTGAAAATTGAACTGTCACCCGCGTGTGTCATGTTCATTTGGCCTGATTAAAGAGATATTAATCTATTGTCATTATTACAATATCTGTCATTGGAGGGAGCTCGACTGGGGATACAGCAGAGAAAACTCTTCCACGGAGCCACAGAGGAGGAGGAGGAGGAAAGCGACGAATATTAATGCACGCTCTACCCTGCTGGAAATGAGGACAATCAGTTCTGCTCCTCATGCTGCAAGCAGATGGCATTGCGGAGCGGGGAGTCCGTACAGGACTAGCCAAATGAGTTGAAGGCAAGGGTCAGAGCAAAGGAAGGGGACTTGAGAGTCCGC
Source organism: Lacerta agilis (assembly GCF_009819535.1). NCBI lineage: Eukaryota > Metazoa > Chordata > Lepidosauria > Squamata > Lacertidae > Lacerta > Lacerta agilis. The sequence continues at coordinate 19,069,146 of NC_046319.1, read as the reverse complement.
TGTAGAGTTTCAGGTCCTGTGACATTGCAAAGGATTCTGGGGGCACTGCCAGGAGATGGGTGGGTGAACCTGCCAAAAGAGACACATGGCTAGCAGGGAGGGGTCATCAGCCCAATACAGGCCTAGACTCATACAGACTAGCGGTGCCTCGAAGGGCATCTATTTCCCCCCACCTTCAATGTGGGAAATGCAAATCTAGAGTAGTCTGGAACCTCGCAGGGGAAGAAATCGGCCTATTCCAAAAGTTACCCTGTTCCCAGCCTCCACTGTATCTGTTTCTCCTCATTCCTTTGGGCCTAAGATGCTTCTACAAACTACAATGCCTAGAGATCTCTGCACCAGGAGCTTCCTGGTGAGAAGATTTTTTGGGGTGTCATGAAATCCAGGGAGTTCCTTCCATCCTTCATGCACACAGAGTCAATACTGCTGGAAGGGATGTTTTGGGAAAAACAAAAGGGAAGAGGAGATGATTCCTGACCCTTCCGAGGGACTCCGTTCCACTGTCAAGCAGCTCTTCCCCTCAGAATGCCAAATAACAAAAATCAATACAAAACAATCTACGGTGCATAGTAGGCAAAAACAGGAAGTCCCAAGTGCCAATCTGGGGCTCTCCCAAAATCATTTATTTTATTTTATTTTTATTTCATAAAATGTATACACTGCTTGGTTGTTTTAAAAAATGGAGTAAAATGCCTCAAAGCAGTGTACAAAAAAAAGATAAAACGACGAGATCATCAGTAAGGAAAAAAATAACAACAATAATTTAAGACTTTCAATAAAAATGGAAATCACAGTAGATTAAAAACTGTTTGCATATCATCGTTGTGAGCATCTGGGTAGGCTTGTCTAAACAAAAAATGTCTCCAGCAGGTGCCTTAAAGAGTACAGTGAAGGCTCCTGCCTGATATCAATAGGCAGGGAGTTCCAAAGTGTAGGTGCTAAAAGACTGATCTTTTGCAAATGTGGAAAAGGCTATTATGTGGCATCTGAACAGTGCCAGTTCTGCTGATCGAAGCACCATGATAGGCTACTAAATGGCACTCACACTATAAAAAGGACCCGGAGCTGAAGCCTGGATACACGGTGCGAGGCAGCTGTGCGGCAGGTGGCGTTGCTGCGGTGCTGTGTGTGGCAGTCAGCTCAGCGGAATCCCATCCTCGTCACCAGTGAAAGATACTCGGGAGTCCAGTGTGACTTTCATGCTCTTTATTCAGCTCATAGTAGTGAGGAATGCAGTTCCCCTAAAATGTTTGCTTTATATACACTATTTACACAATGGGCCCCACGTGATTGGCTAATTCCGGGATACTCCTGTATGCCAATCAGAGTGTGGATTCACTTCCACCTGGAGCTGGATTGGGTGGCTCCTGCAGACCAATCAGACTGCTGCAATCTCAATCCTATTGTTCTGGGACCAATCAGACTGCTGCAATCTCAATCCTATTGTTCTAGGACCAATCAGACTGCTGCAGTTTGGATCCTATTCAACTCAGTACATAACACCGCCCCTCCCATGAGACACTAAGTCCCGGGTGTTACTAGGTCCTTTTGCAGAGGAGGAGACCACCCTGAGGTTCCTTTTCCGGGAGGGGGGGGAGAGTTGGAGGCAAATTTGTCCCCCGGGCAAAAGCAGGAATGCAATTGCGGAAAGGAGCCAAAGCCCTGTTCCATCACCCTATTTGGCACGCTCTCTTTCTCTCTCTCTCACACACACACATACTGTTACCTTTACACTTTCCCTTTCCAAGGTGTTGAGAGGCTTCAAATCGATAGTTATTTGAGAGTTAGGGCCCAAGTTGGCACCGGCGTGCTTTCGACTCCGTGCCATCAGCCTGCCAGTAGCCACTCTGCATATGACACATTAAATATTTAGAGGATTTCTATTGTGGAATTAACTATTTATTGATTTATAATTTAAAAGATTTATGCCCCGCCATTTAAAAAAAGAAAAAACCCAAACGGACTTTCACTTATAAGAGATGTCAGGTGCCATTTGGAAGTTGCAAATGTCTAACGTACCCTTTTCACCTCCATGTGGAGAAGAAAGGGCAATTATTCAAGGCCATATGGTTCAATAAATTCATGCTCGCCGCATAGGGAGGGGGCTATGTGTATTCGCTTTCCCACCCCCCTACATATTAGGTTGTGCTCTGCACTCCTTTCCAACCCCATAGTCTCCACAAACTGCCTTGCTAGCATTTCCCCCCCCCCTTCCATGTTGTGAGCTCGTGCATTCCGGGAAAACTTTGGGAGATTTTTGCATCTCAAGCGGTTATTGAATGTTCATAGCGAGAAGTGGCGCTGTCATCAGGGTGACTCTGGGTGGAGCGATTTGCTGACACAGCAACATACTTTAGCAAGATTGAGAGCACTGGACAGTGGACTGCTATAGAAACGATAAGAGTTCTATTGGCTATATATGGAATTGTGTGTGTGCAATTCTGAGCTTCCCCCCCCTTTTCTTTTTTGCATTGTGAAATCTGTTTTGCTTCCTAGGAAGCAATTCATAAACACATTTAATAATTTTAATAATGACAATCACCTGCAATATATTTTCGAGAATTGCTTGTTTGCTATGCACTTAGATACCTCTCAAAGTGTCACAGGCAAATTTTGCACAATGGTTTCTGAGATCAAGGGAAAGGGATTTTGTCCGTGTTTGGACACCATTTTGAATCTGATTTCAAAACTACACTGATTTTAACCAAACATATCATGATGGTTCCTGATATTAAGGAACATTTTTTTTGGCCTATGTTTAGATACAATTAGCTGATATTTCGAATCAAGATGGCAGACTGAATCTTTCAAAAGCGCACTGAATTTAACAACTGATTTCAAACCGGCAACGATGGCCTGGAGGGCTTCTCAGAATTCCTGAGCAACATCTGTTATGAGGCTGCTAGAAAATAGACATTTTTAATTGGAAATTGATGCTTACAAAACTTAAGCTTACTGCCAATTTCTTATTTACGACGACTTCACTGTCATGCTTGCAGGTGCTTCATAGATATTTATTTATTCTGTTTTAGCTTGCTTTTCAGACAATTAATGTCATCAAAGCAGCTCATACCATATATATTTTTAAAAAAGAGAGCAGTCCCTCCTATAAGACATTCAAAACAAAACAAAACAAAAAAACCTCAAAAGGAAAGGAGAAGGGAGGCAAAAAAGTAGAGGAGGAATATCAATTCTTCAAGGCCAAGGCAAAGAGATAAGCTTTATGTGGACAGTGATACCCAGTTCAGACCAGGTTGGTTTTCCCTTCCTGAGACCCTTTGACTGGTGGTGGCTTATATTCTTTTGACTATTGGGTGAGGCCAGAGCATCCTTTCCCAAGGCAATTGGCAGGTGGAACTAAGTGTTACTTCTGACTCAGAAGGAGGGCATCAAGTTCCCTTCGGCTGCTCTTGCTCTGGCCAATAGATGAGGCCATGCTGTTCTTCTCCTTGTTCTGCTGCTCTTCCTGGTAGGCAGAAGAGCAACCAGTGGAGGCTGGTCCATTCGGGCAAATGGGGGCACTGTCCCACCATCCTCAGTCTACACAGCTAGAAAGTCTCCCATGGGCAGCTGACCTAGTTATTTGTTTTTTCTTTCACTTTATTCATTCATTTTATTTAAGATAGTTACATACTGCCAGCTAACTGACATCCCTAAGTGTGCACATGCAGTGTATAGTATCAACTAAAACCAATCATGAGTGCAGAAAACCCCCTTAAAATGCCAATCGAAAAAGAAAAGTATTTGAAGTTGGCCCATCTAATCTCAGCTGGTAGGGACTTCTACAGATTTGGGTCCACATGGCTTCTGCCTTCTGGCAGATATGAGTTTTGTATCTGAACTATGAGGGGGGCTGCTAATACAGTTTGACCCAAAGATCTCAGCGACTGAGCCATGATACAAGATATCCACCCACCCTTAAACTATCAGGAACATAACAAGATCTCTTGTACCAATTGAGGCCTTTGGTCCACCTCGTTCAGTATTGCCTGCACTGACTGACAGTGGCCTTTCATGGTTTTGAGCCAGGATCCTTCCCAACCCTACTAGGAGATGACACAGATTGAACCTGGGACCTTCTGCATGCAAAACAAATGCTGTATCACTGAGCCACAGGCCTTCCCCAAACTGTTGATCTCTCCTGGTCAGCTCAGTTGTGGAATTCACTTCTATGAGATGTGATGAGGACCGCCACAACTGTAGACAACTTTCTGGTTGGGTCAAAATGACTACTGGTTGTGATGGTTATATGCTATCTCCAGGAACAGTCAGTATGCCTCTCAATACCAGTCAATGGGGAACAGCAATGGGAGATGCTTATCATGCTTATGTACATGTTATGGGCTTCCTGAAGAAGCTTGGTTGGACATTGTGGGAACCAGGATGCTAAATATTGATCTGATCTGGCAAAAGTGATGCTGTGTTCTTTCACTGGAAATGAACAGAACCCTCAGTCCCACCACCAAGGGGAAATGTTGCCAAACACAAATCTTTTCTTTTCTTTTCCTTCTCTTGATATTGCACAGATGCTTCTTCAAGGCAGGAATCTCCAAGTTAGTTCTTGGGATTTTGCTGAAGGAGAAGTTTGGTGGCAACTCCACTTGATTTATTTAATAATAAAAAATGACCCCCTGCTTAGATGTCTATCAAAACCACAGAGTATAATTAGCAGGGTCCTATCAGACGGAAATGTAGAAGAGCCTAATGGATTATACTTGAAAAATCACTGATCCGGCTTCTTCCCTCCATGAATTATAAATAACAATGGCTTGGGGTTGAAAGGAGGAACCTACTATAAATAATGACTATTTGAAGACTCCCATGTAGCGTTCCTGCGTTGCAGAAGGATTAGCCTCGGGAAGATAATTATCAGAATATCAGATGCTAAATGGTAACAAGTTGTATTAAAAACTGACATGAAAGAAATAGACAGGGGGATTCTGGAGTAAGAAAACCGGGGAGCTTGTTCCTGATATGATATTACCGCAGGAGAATACTTGCCTTCAATAAACTGTTATATATAAATATTGTGTTACAAGTGGCTCAACAGAAAGTTGCTCTCCAGAAAACAATCTGCAACAAAGCTTTGGTGTAGCTACTACGTCTATCCATGGCAAACCAGAGGTCCAAGAAGAACATAAGAAGAGCTGATGTAAGTCCAGCACTTCTGGTCAACCCAATGCCCCAGTGGGAAACCCACTAGGAAGAGACCTGAGTGGAGGCAGAGCATAGTCATCATGGCTAGCAGCCACTGGTAGCTTTCTCCTCCATGAATTTGTATAGCCCTCTTTTGAAGCTGTCCAGCCATAACTACATCTTGCAGAAGCAAATTCAATAGTTCAGCTCTTCGCTGTGCAAAGAAGGATTTTCTTTCACCTGTCCCAAATCTTCCAACATTCGTCTTCATTCATCTTGTACCATTTCATACCTCCTTTGGAGAAACTATTCCATGAGGTTGCATCTGTAGAAACATCCCACCACGGTGGGCCATACATGTTATCCTAAGAAAGGAAAGAAGAGATTGCAAATGCAATTGAGGGAATTACCACAATGGATTCCTTGCTTAGATTAGGGATAGGATTCTCCAACTATTAAGGAAGGGCAGACATGAAACCTACAAAAAGGCTCTGGAAATAGCTCGTATCCTAAAGCAGTTCTTTCTCTGAGTGCTAACAGGTTGTGGACATGCATTTTTAAATGGGTGTTGTTGTCTAGCCTGAATGGTTTCTTTTTCACTCTGCGAATGTGAGAGAGGGCTCTCAGAGACAGGCGGATGTTCACAATTGTCTCTCTGTTGACGCTTCTTCAGTTTCCAGTCGATTAAAGATGACATCTGTGGTAGGCAGCATGTCTGTCACAGCTGTCCCATGGGATAAACATCTTCCTCTGATGGACTCTTGAAATTTATCTACTCAGTAGCTTCTCTACACTTTGGGAATGCAGCTGAACCCCGTGTTTCAATTTTAATGGCAGATCCCAGCCCTAAGCTCACGGAAAGTGTAGTCAATTCCGCACCGTAGCCACCAAAACCAGGTCACTATGATTAGAGGGAAGATGAGTCTCGAGTCAAAATTGCTTATATTTTTGAACATGCCTGACTGTTCATGGAATTGCTTATATGCTCTCATTTCAAAAGGCACAAGATGGGAGGAAATTTGATTCAGTTTGCATTTAAAGGCAAACCCACCCAATCTGCACTTATAATAGTCGGAGAAACGAAACACAGCCGCCGTTCAAAATTTGCACTTCTCCGAATTTTGCAATTGGGTTCTCCAGCCAAGTAATGTGTATAGAAATGCATACAGTGGAGAAAGTGCCCATAGAAATGGAGTAGGGAGAGGTCTTTGACCAGCAAGAATGAGGGGCTAAACAAGAGGTGGTGGTGGAGGAGCTGGAGGCATAGGGGAGACGCAGTCTTATCTCCAAAAACAGGTGCCACCTTCGTAGATGGGGACAGATGCACTTGCCTAGCTACAGCATGCAGCAGACCTGAAGCCAGCTCCCTAGGGAGCACGTTCTTGGGGAATCCTGCCATCTTCCATTCTGTAGACATGACCAAGCCAGTGTAGGCATTGCTGAGACAGGAGTGTGAACTTCAGGTAGTTAGTAAAAGCGAAGGAGTACATGAGGAAAGAATAGGATGTCTTTCTGAGTATCACACACACCACACCAACTCAGGAAACTTATTGCGAGCCTTTGCACTGTACTTCCTGCTGGTCCCCTGATCAGAGCCCCCAAAACAGCATGATGGCAAAGACCAGTGGTAACTGGTGCCTACTGGGACTGGTAGAAAGGAAAACAGGGCGGGAGACCATCAGTAGGGGGAGCCAGAGCCAATGACAGGCAGCTTTCTCCCTGTTATGTATTGGGTTTAACACATGTTATGATTCTAACCAATCGTAGAAGTGTAGGTGGACGAAAGTTCTAATGGCAAGCTCTGTCAACTGTCAGCTGCCAACTGGCAGTTCTTGTTGGGGCTTTCAGAGTGTGTTCTTGTTTAATATGGGAGTGAGCTGTTGAATAAACGAAGTTACATTGGGCTTCTGACTTTTCCTGAATATTTAATATTGGCGACGAGGATGGGATTCATGAGCTCCCGCTAGATACCAGAGGCCTGAGACTGCAACGCAGCACAGCCGCCTGCGAAGCCCCGGAAACGAGACCGTGCCTGCCGCGTCTTCGCAACCACCCATAATCGCACAAGCGACTACTTCAGGTCTGAGGATGGCCACCAGTCATAGTCGGCCGCCACCGGACTTCGATATGAGCCATCCTGCAGAATGGCCACAGTGGCTCCGCCGAATAAGAAGCTACGTCCAACTACAAGGCTTCACTAGGGAGGCAGACAAGGTGGATGTGCGATTGACAGTGCTAGGAAGTTCCGCCATCACTCTACTAGAAGGTCTGATGGCACCCAGGGACATAGAGGCCTGCACTTTCGATGAGCTGACACAGGCTATGACAAGACACCTCGCACCTCAGCCAACAAGACTCTGAAAGCCCCACCAAGAACTGCCAGTTGGCAGTTGACAGTTGACAGAGCTTGCCATTAGAACTTTCGTCCACCTACGCTTCTATGATTGGTTAGAATCATAACATGTGTTAAACCCAATACATAACAGTCCCCAACCTCTTCTCTGCTGTGTTCTACAAGGGCAACTCTAGGACTGATGGTAAGAAGGCAGGTGGGGAAGGCTGGCAGAGGGGCAGAGTGAGGTTGGTAAGGCCGTGTCCCTTTCACCCCAATCGACCAGCCTCCGCCGGGAAAGGCTCAGTATAACCTAATGTTAGAAAGCATGGGATGGAAGTTTGGTAGTTCCCCCTGGCATGCTGCCTTCTGACACTTCAGAAGGTGGCCCATTATAAATTTCAGCTCTGCACTCATTCCTCCGCCAAGCCGAGTTTAATACCAGAGGATTTTGTTTTATGGTGTTTATTTTAAGTCAACTAATTTCATACCAAATTAAGGGTGATGTGGGCCTTGAGCATTTTGCCAAAATTAGAATTGCACCACCCAGGCAGGGCAGGTAAGGTTGGTGAGAAAGCAACTTCAATTCAGCTGAAAGTCGTGTGAGGAGTGTGGAAGGGTGAGGCCAGTGTAATATTTTGCAGTAGTGGGAGAACTGAAGGCATTCATAATAATAATAATAATATTTATTATTTGTACCCCGCCCATCTGGCTGGATTTCCCCAGCCACTCTGGGCGGCTTCCAACAGAAACCAAATACAACAATATCAAACATTAAAAACTTCCCTAAAAACTTCCCTAAAAAGGGCTGCCTTCAGGTTTTTTCTGAATGTCAGGTAGTTGTTTATTTCCCTGACCTGTGATGGGAGGGCGTTCCACAGGGCGGGCGCCACTACCGAGAAGGCCCTCTGCCTGGTTCCCTGTAGTTTTGCTTCTCGCAGTGAGGGAACAGACAGAAGGCCCTCGGCGCTGGATCTCAGTGTCCGGGCTGAATGATGGGGGTGGAGACGCTCCTTCAGGTATACAGGACCGAGGCCGTTTAGGGCTTTAAAGGTCAGCACCAACACTTTGAATTGTGCTCGGAAACGTACTGGGAGCCAATGCAGATCTCTCAGGACCGGTGTTATGTGGTCTCGGCGGCCACTCCCAGTCACCAGTCTAGCTGCCGCATTTTGGATTAATTGCAGTTTCCGGGTCACCTTCAAAGGCAGCCCCACATAGAGCGCATTGCAGTAGTCCAAGCGGGAGATAACCAGAGCATGCACCACTTTGGTGAGACAGTCCGCGGGCAGGTAGGGTCTCAGCCTGCGTACCAGGTGGAGCTGGTAGACAGCTGCCCTGGATACAGAATTAACCTGCGCTTCCATGGACAGCTGTGAGTCCAAAATGACTCCCAGGCTGCGCACCTGGTCCTTCAGGGGCACAGTTACCCCATTCAGGACCAGGGAATCCTCCACACCTGCCCTCCTCCTGTCCCCCAAGAACAGTACTTCACACAAGTTTCTTGCTACGCAAGGGGTGGGAAAGCTTTTTCAGCCCAAGGGCCACATTGATAACCTTTCAGGGGCCACACAACAATTGTGGGTGGAGCCAGAGAGAGAAATGTGAATGTTACCTTTGCTGGGCTAGTTTCTACACACACACACACAGAGAGAGAGACTTCTAACCTCTTGATCGCTGGGCTTTTGACACATATATACATTTGAATCCCCATGACAGGGTGAGCTCCCATTGCTCTGTCCCAGTTCCTGCCAACCTAGCAGTTCAAAAGCACACCAGTGCAAGTAGATAAATAGATACTGCTGCGGCGGGAAGGTAAATGGCATTTCCGTGTGCTCTGGCTCCCGTCACAGTGTCCCGTTGAGCCAGAAGAGGGCCACATGACCCGGAAAACTGTCTTTGGGCAAACGCCAGCTCCCTCGGCCCGAAGCAAGATGAGCGCCGCAACCCCATAGTCACCTTTGACTGGACTTAACCATCCAGGGGTAATATACCTTTACCTTTTTACCTTACATTTATCAGATTAAGAAGCTCCCATATCTGATTGGCCCTCATGATAGTCTGAAAAAATATATAAATGCATACATTTTAAAAAGTAAGACAGCACACCAAGGAAGAAGTGTTTGCATGTTTATTTAAATTATCCTCACATACTGTCATATGGTTGCCTCGCTAATCTAATCACACAGTCTGATCTTATTGGCATCGTTAACCTGTCCCATTATGTGTGTGTCAATTCAGGCGGGAGAGGAGAGGAGAGGAGGCTTGGGAAAAGAGTAAGAACACAAGGAAAGCTGTACTGTGCCAAACCAATGGCCCATTTAGTCCTGCATCCCGTTATCACACTGGCTGACCAGATGCATGTGGGAACCCAGTAGGCACAGCAGCTGTCCCTGCCTGCAGTTCCTAGCAACTGGTTTTCATTTTTTTTAAATATAGAATTTTATTAGAGGTTTTTAACATATTAAGCAATAAAACCCAAACTCTTTTATAGAAAGGTAATAAAAGGCAACGTATCACAAGAAAAGAATAATACAGAAAAAGAAAATATAAAATACAATATTCAAAATCCTTATAAAATTCAATCACTTATATCTATCATCATTTTATCTCAATTTCCCACCCACATACTGTGAGTTGAATCCCACCCACCCACCTACCCCCAATTTTCAGATGCATTCAGTGGAGTTAGAACATAGCCATTGAGGCTGGTGGCTATTGGTCCCCTTTCATACAATGCCAAATATGACCAGTGTGTGTGTGAGTGGGGGGGGTACTATCAGCACAGTCTTTTGTAGAGAAATTTCTGCCACATGTAAAACATTCATTTTGTTTTAAAAGGGGGCAGCACAGAATTATATACTGTATATTCTGGCGTATAAGACTACTTTTTAATCCAGGAAAATCTTCTCAAAAGTCGGGGGTCGTCTTATACACCGGGTGGAGAATCTGCGGCCGAGTATATCTCAAACTCTATATTTTAACTGGAAAAATTGGGGGTCGTCTTATACGCCGGAAAATACGGTAGGTTGCCGTCCAACTCTCAGTTGAGTTGGCAAAAGAAATAAATGAACAGCTAGACTAATGCAGCAGAGATTTCTTGTGTAATGCATGAGCAGCTATGGCTTTTCTTTCACCTCTCTAAGGAACCTCAGATGTCCCCGGGACTTGCACGAGCAAAGGCATATGGATCTGACATACAATCCCTCTGTCATTACAAATGTTTGCCTGCCTAATGTCATAAAAGGTTGAGTCGTCTGTGCTACCAGACACGCTCTCTGTTTCTCCAGAGGGCAGGGCGAGAAGCAACGAATGGAAACTTCAGGGGAGGAAATTTTGTCTTAAGCACCCTCATGGTGAGAACTGTGCCAGAAGGGAACCGGCGACCTCAGGGGGCTCACCTTTGCTGAAGGCATTCGATAGCTGTCTGCACTGCAAGGATCACTGGCCTATTTGGGACAGTGGGCATGCATGGAGTTTTGAGGGTGTGGGAGGGCGTGTCATGGGTGCAACAGAACCCAAAATGGATGCCTTGTGGCACGGCATAAATCAAAATGGTTGCAGCGGGGTTGGGGCATAACATAAAATGGTTGCCAGGATGGAAAGAGCAGAGAAAAAGAGACAGGGCCACAAAGGTGTTGCCTACATAATCCATCCCATAAATGCAGGGGGGAGCATTTACACCAGCCACCATTGCACTAGCTCACAATTATCCAAGGCTATTGACGGCTAAGATGGAATTGACGGATTGGTCCAGGCTAAATTAGTTAGTCAGACCATTGATCCATCTCACTCAGTATTCTATGGCAGCACTTCTCCAGAGTTTGAGATGGGAGTCTCTCCCAGCCCCACCTGGAGGTGCCAGGGATTTCAGCATACAAAACCAATGCTCTAATACTCAGCCACAGATGCACTTAGGTGCATTTAATTTCTCTTTAAATAAATGGAACTGAACCTAAGTCAAGATGAACTTGTGCCGTTGTTTTCAATGGCAGCTACATTCAACTAAAATAGTCTGCATCTAGCCCCCAGTCTCCATCTTGGCCCATCTCTGAAGGTTACTGTGCTGTCTTTATTTCCTGAAAAGCAAGCTCATTTTTTTTTTTTATCCATTGGATACGTGAAGCTCGCACAGAGAGAAATATGGTAGCAATTAGCTTAAGAGCTGTCTTTGGGGGAAATTCCCATAGAGACGGCGGACCCTGTATTTATGAAGCCAGTTGTATTGGGCCCTAATGAAACAATTAAGCAAAGGTCCTCTGCCTTTGATCTAAATGTGGTAATTTTTACAAAAACATCACCGAGTGATAGATACCCATAACTCAGAGTCCTTAATTGTACTTAATTTGTTTGGAATACGAATGTGCATTTAATTAAGGCTGGGCTTCGGCCCGTATGTTTTAAGAACAGCTGTCAAGGAAAATTAAGACCCACTTTACTTTCAAAGTTACTGGATTTTATCAGACTGGGACAACCATCTTCGAACAGAAGGTTACCGATAATTAGGGAGACTTCTAGTGGGGGTGGGGTGGGGGAAGGCTGTAATAAAGACACTATACAGCTGAGAGAGAAGGAAGGGAGTCAAGGGAAAAGGGCCAGGGAGGACCCAAGAATTTGCTGTTCACTTAGTTTAGGGCATGCACATTTACAATCCAGTATTTTCTGCAAGAAGCAGGCTTATTTCCTGCAACCTCAAGCCATCTGACCAGGCAGTTGTGCATTTGTTAACAACTTTATTCTCATGCCAACGATTACTACCTCTTTCCCTGGTAAACAAAATTACTAACTGCAGAAGGCTATCATATCACGTGTTGCATTCATTCATTCTGCAAAAGGCTACCCTCTGCTGGTATAAAAATGAAGAGGGCATTTGGCTTTGGGGTTCAAGATAAACTAGGGAGGGAAAATGTCAGGGATGCTGGGAGCTGATGTCCCCAATCAGGATATAAGAAACTGCCCTTTTTGCTGTTGTTTTCTCTCCGTTTCCCCAGTCCTGAGTTTACTGCCCCACATTTCCACATCAGCTGGCAAATAAAAATAAATGAATAACCACCCTCATGAAAATTCACCAGCATTTTAGTGCTCATTTCTCCTTGCACGTGAAATTTGTATGCAATTTTTCCTAACGTAACACTTCTGCAAAATCAGTTTCCCTAATGTACCGCATTCTTATGTTCTCACAGGTTTATGCTTTCGTACGCACAAATTACCCTAGCACATGTTTTTTTTTTTAAAAAAAAAACACACCTTGCCTACCTGGGAAATGGCACTTCAAAATTCAAAGGATGAGTCAGTTTCAATGCACCTGTTGTTTCAGGAAGAGTGAATTAGGTAGGTTCACCTTTAAATGTGCCCTGAAATATCAGTACCGTATTCTGCTAATCTCATGTTTGTGACCATAAAGATACAACTGGCGTAACTTTAATCCTTTTGGTCAGTTTTAGCTTCACTACCTACCTGACATTGCTTGGGAATTCTAAGAACCCTCTGGTCGACCCCGCCCCCCAATATTGCAGTGTTGAAATAATTGATTAAAATTGTGCAGCAATTAAAGTTTCAGTCCTCCATCTTGATTCCAAATGGCACCTATTTCAGTCCAATCATACACAAAAACCTGTTCTTACATCTTGAGGACCATAATGCACAATTTGGTGCATAATTGTATCCCAAAACAGACAAAACTCCTGCTGCTTGATCTGATAAATCACCACACAAAATTTGGTTACAAAATCTTAAGAGGTGTCCAAATGCATAGCGAACAAACAACTTTCCAAAATCTGTTACATATTTGTGTGGGGGGTGGGGGGGCAATTTTTCTGCAGCAGCATTCCCTGTCGATTCTGCAGGTGGTACATTATTTCTTGATTGCTCAATTTCTCTAAAACATCCCGCCAACACACACACACATCAATGTAACAAGTGGAAAGGGTGAAAGGTAAGGAAACACGGACCTCTGTTTCCAAACTGTCCAGTTTCTGACAACAGAACCCATTTCCAAACTGACCCTTTGCTTTCCACTCTGGCCTTCATTAATGCCTCCATCTCGCACATCTAGAAGGATGTCAGTCACCTATCAATCATTTCCCTCCTCTCCCTCCTGCCCAGCCCCACTCCATCCTCTTTTAATGCCAGATCACTAGGTGAGGAAGCCATGGGTTTGAAACTTTTAATCTCCAGACCCTCAGGAGATGCAGAGGAAAGCGTTTGACAGGGGTCTTAGGCTGGAAAATGTCATGCACACAGAGAGAGACGTATTAGTGAAGCTAGGAAGTTTCTGAGCTGGAAACTCAAAATGAACACCGCTCTTTGGCAGTGGTGGTTGGTGACCATCTGAACTGGTGAGCTGGAAGGAGAGTAGGCCCAGAGTAGCATACCCTCCAACATTTATCTGATAGGGACCTCCTATTTCTTCTTCTTCATCACCACCATCATCATCATTTTATTAACTATACCCCACCCATCTGACTGGTTTGCTCCAACATATACAAAAACATATCAATGCTGCCTTCAGATGTCTTCTAAAGGTTGTATAGTTATGTCTCTCCTTGGTTTAAGGGTTGCATAATTCCACACCTTCCAACTCTGATGAAAATAGGGACACCCTAAGGAAAAGCAGGACATTCTGGGATCAAATCAGAAACTGGGACAGCTTCCGTAAATACGGGACTGTCCCTGGAAAATAAGGACATTTTGAGGGTCTGCAGTAGGTGGATCCAGAGCCAATGGCAGGCTGGGAAGCTGATTCTACATTGCCTCCATCCTCCTCCTCCTCCCTGCTGAGTTCTAAGAACGAGGAAGCTGATGGCTTAGGCTAGTTGTAAGTCATACAGGTTGGCTGAGGACAGGCTGAGGTTGGTGGGGCAGTGTTCTATATGCCCTCATGGACCAGACTTCAGACCTGACTCTATTCAAACCCCAATGCACAGAATCAAAGTTTATTATAAGTTCTAAATCCACCAGTGAGTGTGAACCGCTCCTCTTCTTTGGTGGAAAGGCAGTGTCTCAATGGCAGAACATCTCCCTTGCATGCAGAAGGCCCAAGCTTCAATCCCTGACATCTCCAGACAGGACTGGGAGAGACCCCTGGCTGACACTCTGGAGAGCCACTGCCTGTCAGTGTAGACCAGTGATGGACAAACTTGGCCCTCCAGCTGTTTTCGGACTACAATTCCCATCATCCCTGACCACTGGTCCTGTTAGCTAGGGATGATGGGAGTTGTAGTCCCAAAACAGCTGGAGGGCCAAGTTTGGCCATCACTGGTGTAGGCCATCCAAGCTAGATGACCCACCCAGTGGTCTGACTTGAGATAAGGCAACTTCACACAACAGTTCCTCCTCACAACTCCCATGGGGGTTTGGAGGGCAGCCACATCAGCCTCACAGCTGTTTCCCTCTGTGAGAAAATATTACTGTGTGAATTTCTTAAGCTAGCCTGCTGCCTTCAAGAGTGGTGTAGGATGCTATCCCATTGCCAGGGCAGAAGTAATATCCAGCTGCTTCTGTGCACGGAATGGGGGAGCACCCTCTTGCACTTTGCCCCAGGCAGCGAAATGTCTTTGGCCGGCCCTAACTACAACTTGCCATTCCCACTATCACCATCCTGGGTGGTGCAAATGGGCAGGGCAGAAAGCAGGAAGGTCAACAGTAGCTGGAGCCAGAGCCAATGACAGGCAGATCCAACTCATTCTACTTCTCCCCCACCCATCCTCTTCCTCAATGAGTCCTGCAAGAGCAACCCTGAGGATAAAAAGAAGGGAGCTGGCAGCCACACACTGGAGTGTTTGTAAGGAAGGAGGCAAATTGAGGCTGGCTGGCTGAGATTGATGGGACAGTGGCCCATTCCCCCACACGGACCAGCCTCCACTGCTGATGGGAGCTGTACCCTGACCACCAATGAAGGGTATCAGCAGTGGCAGCCAACACGATGCCCTCCAGATGCTGTTGGACAACTCCCTACTTCACCTGCCCCATATTGTGCTCCCTTGGCCTTACGCAAGGGTCCATGAAAATATGAGACCAACTGGCAGGGAAGTGACAGGAAAGGAGAGCAGCCTTGCACTCAAATCCTGCTTGCAGACTTCCCAGTGGGTTAGCTAGTTGGCCACTGTGAGAACCGGATGCTGGACTAGATGGGCCGTGGGCTCGAACCAGCAAGTTCTTCTTATGCTCTTAAACTGGAAACCTACAGGGCTGAATCATGGAACTGCAGAGTTGGGAGGGACCCTAAGGGTCATCTACCCAACCCCCCTGCAATCACAGCTGCAGAATCCCAGACAGATGGTGATCTGATCTCTGCTTAAAAACCTTCAATGAAGGAGAGCCCACCACCTTCTGAGGTTGTTACTAATGAGTTATTACTTCACGGTGTGAGCATAAAACGGGGAGCAGGAAGGAGAGGAAGAGTGAACGCTCTCTCTAGAAATGCCCACGTTGCAATTTCCTCCTAAATCAAGTGTGAGTTGGATTTATTTCTTATTCATGCGGCAGGCTTTAACTGCTAGCTGCTCTCTAACCACGTCAACCATGTCTTTGTCTCCCCACCGTCGCTGCCGACACCGTGCACACACGCACCTCCGCTGCGAAGCCCTCGTATCTAAGAGAATCAAGAGAGACATCTCCTTTATCAAATCAGGCATGAAGCCATTAGATTGCCCCTGTAAACATTCTGCAATCTGGGGCGTTTTAAGGACCGCACGGACCGAGGACACGTATAAACGGGCGCTGGCGAAATGTGAAGATGACGGATAGCGCAGCGACGCTGGCGCCCCCTCGCTGCAATCATTACCTCCTGAGTGCTTTGTGTGGAGTGCACCTCTTATCTCACACTGACAACACTAATAGAATATGCATAGCCCTATTAGCATACCAGATAATAGCCCCCTGGAGGGGACACAGCCATAAAACTTTAAGTAGAAATCAAAACAGGGGGAGGTGGGAGGGGAGGGGGCGGGGAGGGAGAAAAAGGAACGTTGTCACAAGTAAAAAGAGCGCCCGAGGGCAAATTTTGCTGCAACGGGCAAACATAGTCATAATTCTTATGCTAGTCGCCATGCAAATGGTAATAGGCTGGAGTCCCATGAATACGATCAGGGCCGTGTTTGCTGTGAAACATTAATTGAGATAATGTGCCTCTTTCAGAGGCGGCGCGGAGCCGTATGTCAAAGTGTACCGTAACAAAACCACGGCAACGTCTTCTGGAAATATATGGCGGCTGTCGAGGGTGCTGTATGGCGGTGCCAGAGACACAACGGGGAGCCTCCGGTTGCAGCCGGGGAAATCTGGAGATGCGGAAGCACAGCCCGTTTTCGTCTGTAGGCCCATATGATGGATATTGAGACCCAACTGCATGTGCTCAGGACTCATCCTCCATGAACCCAAGTCAATGTCATCATGGAGGGCTGGGGAACTGCAGGCCCCATGGGGCAAATGGGGTTGCCTAGGCCTCTCCATCGGGTCCTTCAGATTCTCCTCACACCACACCCTTCACCCTGCTCCACACTCCAGGTGTGTGGTGTTTGTTTTGTTTTTGTTTTTTTCTGGGCTGTGAGGCATCCACGATTGACCTCTGATAGGACACCAGGCCTGAGCTTCCCCAGCAATGAGATATGCGAGAGAGGAGTGGGAAACCACTAATATAAGATGGCAGGGCCGGATTTAGGTGTGATGAGGCCCTAAGCTACTGAAGGTAATGGGGCCCTTTATGTGTCCAGCTGTCCTTTGTCAACAACAAATTGTCACTGTTTTTTGTGTTGAATATATGCTATATGGTAATTTATGGACCTAATAGGTATCTAAAGCCATTTGCACATAACAAAATGTGTACAGTGGTACCTCAATTTACGAATTACTCGACATACAAATTTTTCAACTTACAAATGAAAAAAGTGCCCGCACGCCTATGAATTTTTCGACATCCGAAGGACATCCGTTGGCGGTTTTAGATGGGGTTTACTCGACTTACGAATTTTAGATGGGGTTTACTCAACTTACGAATTTTTCTGAATTTTTCGTTTCCGATGCATTCCTATGGGGAAATCGCTTTTTTCGACTTACGAATTTTTCGACCTACGAATGTGCATTCGGAATGGATTAAATTCGTAAGTCGAGGTACCACTGTATTTTATCAAAGTAATTGTTGAATTGAAATACAATTAAGAAGAAGTATCCAGTTTTTTCCCTTTATTTTTTTTTGAGGGGCAAGGGAGTGGGGCTCTAAGCTACAGCTTGTTTAGCTTATATGTAAATCTGGCACTGGAGGATGGTGAGAATAATGGCATCAATATCAAAAAAAATCCTTATTATTGAATAGTTGTGTTGTTATTGTTGTTGTTGTTGTTGTTATCTGGGATTCCATGCCTCTCCTTCTATAGAATTTTGGAAGTTTATTGGAACCCTTTTGAGTCCTCCTCACTAACATCTCCAAAATTTTGCCAAGGGGCCAAAATGTCATTTCAGCTGAAATCCTGCTTCCACTTCCCTCCCCCCCCTCCTCCGCCAATTAGCACCTTCGTCTCATTCAGCAACAAATTTATGGAGGGAAATCTACGCCTGCCTCTTCAGGACTGCGGAGCCAGCGAGATCGCGCAGGCAGGATGTTTAGATATTTATTAAGTTTGTTCGGGGTCCCATTTAATAGCCGCTCTGCCGTTTATCACCCAACTCTTGAATGCCAAAGAGGAGAGGTAAAGAAAATAGCGATATAAAAAATTTATCTTGGGATGGAAAGGAGGGGGGGGAATGGTTGAGGAGGTGGGGAGAAGAGGCAGAAAACGGCAGTGTGAAAAGCAAGCCTTCCTTCAACGCTAATGCCTCCCGTCCTTTTTAGCAGTTGGCTGTGTGTGTGTGTGTGTACACAAATATGCCACGGATGAAGGAAGGAAAGGAACCTTTGCTGATGTTTGTTGTTTGGAAAGCACATTCTGGCTGCTGGCTTAGGTCAGCGGGTGGCCAGTCTGAGGAAAATGAGTCCCCGGGGCTGTAATAATTGTAACTGTCAGGGAAAAAAGTCAAGGTCTTTTGATAGCACCGGGCTGACCTGACTTCTGACCACTGAGAAATATATATGAAAACTATCGCCCGAGGCCCTAGCTGGAGAATCCAAAGAGGATTTTTTCCCCTTTCTTTTAAGAGAAAAATCTCATAGTGGTGGATTATGCTTGCGAAGCTGAAAGCTCATTGGGGCACAATCCACTAAGCTCTGTTTGTGCTTGTTGAGCGAAACAAATGGGCCTCTCTCTTTCTGCTGAAGTAGCTCCTGGTGTATTGCATTGGTAATACTTTCAATGCTTATTCCTCTTTCTTTTATAGGCAGGGGCACTTCTGAAATCTCTCCCTGAATATTGGGAGCCCAGGCTACCTGTCATCTTTGCAAAAGTGGTGCATTAGAAATCTCTGCATCCATCTTCAGTTGTGTTTTTTTAAGAACAAAAATAAAAATAAAAATTACAAGTAGCATCCAATGCTAGATCTACTCTGAGTAGACCCATTGGAATTATTAGACAGGGCTAAGGCCACATTCACACTATATTATGATGCCACGTCAAACGACCATGGCTTCCCCCAAAGAACCCTGGGAAGTGTAGCTTCTTAAGGGTGCTGAGAGTTTTTAAGAGGCCCTTATTCCCCTCCCAGAGCTACAACTCCCTCGGAGTGGTTTAACTTTTTCACAAAGAACACTGATAATTGTAGCTCAGCAACTTTAACAAATTACACCTCCCGGGATTCTTTGTCATTTTCACTAGCCCTCCTAGAAAACGGATCACTAGATATATTTCATGCACTCTTTAATTAAATTTCATATTTTGTCTTAAAACGAGAGTCGGGAGAAAAGTTGGCATTGTCCCATTTTTGCCAAGGCACATCTGAGACGGAGAAAAGAGTGGCTACTTTGAACTGGCTTGGTAACTTCATGGATGGTCAGAGATACAATCACATTTCCTACTTTCCTACTTTCAAATCCAGCACTCGCCCGCTGGATGAAGCTGTCCGATCACAATGAATGCAAGGGTGTTAAAAACACACACAACAGCAGCCCACTCCCAGCAGCAAAATGTGATGATTCCTCTTTCTTGGACCACATTCTGTAGCACGTGCAGGACATAGAAAGGATGTCACAAATGGTAAATAATCATTATACTTCCCTACCCGCTACAACATGCAAGGATGAATGAATTTGCCAATTTCCATTTCACCTTGGTTTTTTAAGTGCAGTTCTCCACGTTCCCCCCACACCATTTGTAGTGTATTTAACTATTTTAGAAAAAACAAAATGAAATGAAAAATTCCTTCCAGTAGCACCATAGAGACCAACTAAGTTTGTTCTTGGTATGAGCTTTCGTGTGCATGCACACTTCTTCAGATACATGCACACGAAAGCTCATACCAAGAACAAACTTAGTTGGTCTCTAAGGTGCTACTGGAAGGAATTTTTTATTTTGTTTTGTTTTGACTACGGCAGACCAACGCAGCTACCTACCTGTAACTGTATTTTAGAAAAGATCCTCATGGTTAATCATTTTGAGGGAGCATTTAGACATATTAGTTGCATTGTTTATAATTCTAGCACTTTTGTCCCAGTTTCCAATCTTCCTTTCACACTGCAGTACCGGCGGTGTTACGGAATGGCATCTTTTGGACCAATCTGCTGGCATGTTGCACTAAATTTCATTCCCGCCTGTGGATGTGGTGTGACGCATCAACCAACATTGTTGGGTTAGTCCCGTACCCGTTCTTCACATGCGTGCTTCTGTTCTCCCATGACTCTCTTGTGAAAGCAGCAGGAAAGACTGAACAGCGGCAGACCTTGGTGTCTCAGATTTAAGTGGTGCCCTGTGTAACATGAAAATCTGTCCCCACCCCCAGCTCTTGCTTTTCATTGGATGCCATAGTTATGGTGCCCACTGCAGTGCCTCAGAAGCTCCACATTGTAGATCTGCATTTGGACTGTATGCTGGTGGTATATGACCACAAATTTCATCACTTTACTGTTGCAATTTTCCAGGTCAAGGGGGCTGCAAACAGATTCTCTCCCCCCCCCACCAGGGGTGAGGAAGAGGGTGCAGTGTGAGCGGATCTCCCCGGGTATCACCACTGAGAGGGGTAACAAAATGCCGGGTGGCACTCAATGCAGGGCCTGCAGCGCGCCCGAGCCACACGTCTCTACTGGGAGAGACACAGTGGCTTGGGCGTGCGCAGGCTCCGTGCTGCCCAAACGGTCCACCCGCTGCCCCCCCTCCCAGCTGTAGGGCGGCTGAGTGGGAGGAGGCAGGCAGATTCCGGAGGCCCCATGGTGTGCCCCACCCCTATGGGCGGCTCGCCCTGCCCACGCCCCGCCCCTATGGGCAGCTCTCCCCACCCCTGGGTGTGCCGCCCCAGGCACCTGAGCAGCTTCCTCCGCCACAGCCCCCCCCCCAGAATCAAATAACACAGAAATGACATCTGAACATGTGCTGTATTCCATTAGGTTTCTAAGAAGCGGCATTTACATTGCAGGAAGCTCAAACACAACACAGAACATAACAGTTAGGGAAACATTGGCAAAATGGAATAAACTATCGTATGAATGCAGCTTTAGTGTACATTTCCCCTGATGAACACCTTCGTATATGTAATTTTTGCTCTCTCACACACATTTTTTCCAAGCAATTTCCCTCTATATGATGAAATGCTTGTGTGTTGTTTTCACAAATATATGCATTTCCACGCACACCCTTGAGGTATGCATTTTCCTTTTTACCTGCTTTATTTCGCCGGAGGACTGCACCGCCAATTTCATAGGAGGAGTGTGAATTTTGAAGGACGGGTGCATTTTGGTTCACACGCCCCCCCCCTACCCCAGAAAGTGTTCATTACATAGGAGCCAACGCTTAGGGTCTGTGGGGACTTCATCACCCCAAATAAAATATTTGAGGGCACTGGGCCTCCCCCCCCCCAAGTTGATGGGCATTGCCATTGAAATGGTATCTGTGCACCACATCATGTGAAGAAGAAGAAGAAGAAGAAGAAGAAGAAGAAGAAGAAGAAGAAGAGGAGTTTGGATTTGATATCCCGCTTTATCACTACCCTAGGGAGTCTCAAAGCGGCTAACATTCTCCTTTCCCTTCCTCCCCCACAACAAACACTCTGTGAGGTGAGTGGGGCTGAGAGACTTCAAAGAAGTGCGACTAGCCCAAGGTCACCCAGCAGCTGCATGTGGAGGAGCGGAGACACGAACCCAGTTCCCCAGATTACGAGTCTGCCACTCTTAACCACTATACCACACTGTGATCGTTTATGTGGGGCAGGGCTCCCCCCCCCGCAATATTTTGTTCAAGTTGCCATCCATGGGTTTTGAAGACACTCGAACCCAGGACAGAAGGGAGAAACGCACTAAGAGGAAGGCATGCTTGGCAAACCCTCACCATGATCAACTCCTGCCCGGAAACAGATTTCTCCACTGTGGAAGGGCGTGTGGATCCAGAATTGGCCTCCACAGCCACTTACGGACTCACTGTTAAGATGGTGTTTATGGAAGACAATCTTACTCGGCTACAAGTGATCGCCAAAGAAGAAGATTCGGTAGGTTCACATGAAAATGAAAACTGAACCAGATTTTTCCTGCATCCCTAACAACAACACCACCACCACATTCAAAAACAACCCAACAGAAATAGCACCCAGAATCTTATGGGAAACAAATTCCATAGACTATTAGAAAAGAGATGGTGAGATTCCTGGCTGTGTTCACAGGCAGGGGGAGCATGTCTTGGAATGTCCACTGTGAAATCACCCACCCACCCCCTTTCCCACACTGCACACTGGGGAGTTGTGCTTCCTACCTGTGGCTCGCTAATGCAGCCTTGCGCTTTTGATTGTCCTAGCCGGCGATTTTGCTATTTTAAGGCAAAGGTAGGTGCATGTGGAGAATCTCAATGTCACGGCATGGCAGGGGAGGAGAGAGAGAGAGAGCGTGGGGCGAGGGGGGGTGAGTTAGGGGGGCAGGCCCAAACCCTTCACAAATAATGTCAATTTTCTGCATCAAATATTTTGATAATTAAACAAAGCTGATCAAGAGAGGAAAACAGCGTGTCTCCAGAGCTCAGGAAGCAGGCGCCCATTAAATAGAAGAGTCAGAAACTGCCAGAGGCTGCAGGCTCAGATTAATGACAGTCCTGTAATGGATTTTTCCCAAGCACGGTCACACAGGAGACAACTACCGCGTAGCACTCTGGTGATGCGGCTGTTAAAGGAACAGTAACATTAAATCACCGTGCTCCATAGGGGTGTGGGGATGGAAGGAGGGAAGCCAGGAGTCTGGTAATGCAGAGAGCATAAAATAAAATAAAATCTCCCTGCAATGCGCCCATAAGCCACTGTCACTAAGGGGAAAGAAGCTGTCCAGAGTTACTGTGTAGATATATAGATATAGATATATATATTTTTTTAAAAGGTAAATGATAGCACATAAGCCTTTGGAAAACATGGGTGTTTGGGGAACATCTTTGCTAGCGCTTTCCTATTGCTACTAAAATAGGATATAGCTTTCTCCTCTCGCTGCTTCTCTCTCCCCCCCCTTCCCTAAGCTATCATTGCTGTTCCCCCCGCCCCCATGGGAAGCATGATAGTACTGGAGGGAAGTTTTTAGTTTTTTTCTTTGACAAAATAATCCATCCATTCTTCCCCGCCCCCTTTCTCTGGTTGGCCACTGTGAGAACAGGATGCTAGACTAGATGGGCCATTGGCGTGATCCATCAGGCTTGTCTTGCGTTCTTAATCTAGGGATGGGGGAATAAATATTTTGACAAAATGCTCCTGGGGGGTGGAGAGGCTTTTTCAGCCCAGGGGCCACATTGTCTCATAGGTCCAGGTCTCGGTGCCCAATGCAGGTGAACCAGTGATGCTCTCCTAAACCCTCCTCTGCCTGCCTGAAACCCCAAGAGCCGCTGCCAGTCAGTGAGGACAGCGAGGGAGGGAAGGCTAATAGGCAACACCTTCAGATCTTTGGAGAGAAAGGTGGGCTATAATGCAATAGAAATGAATAAAACCATGGGACTGCCCAATAACAGATATTGATTTGCATCTAACTAAGTTTCATCCAGCACAGATCCATTGAAATGAATGAACCTAACCTGGCAGATCCCAAACGTTTTCAGGCTACCGTTCCCTTGGTTCCATAAACTCATCCCAGTTAGGTAAGAAGCATAATGCAGAATGGCACTTAGCACAGCCCACAAAGGAAGGTAACAGCACAGTAAAATTCAAAACAGTCACAATAAATGGCAGATTTATCCAAAATCCAATTAAAACTATTTAGTTTAATGAATTCAGCAACTTGATCCAGCGACGCCTGCTTTCCATTTTTCAGATATATTTTATTGCATTTCCAGAAATTCCACATATACATTCCAATACATAATATATTTTTGTTTTGTTATGTCGACTTCCCACCCTCTTTTCCATGGTGTGTTTTTTTTAAAAAAATCTCCCAATTTCTGCACTCTATCTTCTCTCTCTTATAACAATAATAAAATATTCTCTAATAGCATCTGCTGCTCATAGTTCAAACCCTGCTCGTGAATTCGTCATTCTTTAATATTTCTTTAAATAGTCCAAAAAAGGGTTTCCCTTCATCCATAAAGCAATCATCATTAAGTTCTCTTATTTTAGTTGTTAGCTTTGCCAGTTCTTCACAGTCCATCACTTGTTCTTGTTGTTGTTGTTGTTGTTGTTGTTTTGTTTTGTTTTGTTGTTTTGTTGTTTTTGTATAATCACTTTAAACACCTTATTTTATCTCATCATATATCATTTCCCCAAATTCCCTCGCTTTCTTACAAGTCCACACAGTGCCAGCTTTTCAAAGTCTGATAGTGATTGACACCTCCCCCTGCCAACCCCTTGCCTCTTAGTGCCACCCCCTAGGTAATCCCGCCACCCATTGGGTACCTATTGCTGGTCTAACCTAATGGCCTTTAATTTCAATAGGCCTACTCTGAGTAGGAGTAAGACAGGAGAAAATCCATTATCTCTGAATATAGACACATTTCTCCTCCCCCTCTTCTTTAGAAAAGAGAGTTTTGTAACTTTTAATAAGTTCTTATCCATAGCATAATTTCTTCACCATTGATGGGGTTGAACCCGGGGTGAATTTGATTCAAAGGTAACCAAACTCTGGCTGCTCTGTTCTCCTGTGTTCAATCTTCATGGTTATCTCATTGGCAGAGCTAGTCCTCTCCCTCCTCCCTGGCCCGCTGCCGCCGCCCGCCTTTCAGAAATGGCCACCTTGTCCGAATAACTTCTATCCGTTTCTCTAATACAGTAATTCAACAATAACAGCCACGGAGAGCGGCTCCTGCACTAGCCTGGCCTGGATTATAAAGGCCTTCATGAATGCTCTGTGCGGGCAGCTGGGGGCTGTATGGAAACCAGATGAACGCTCTGAAAATCGGAAACAACTTTTTAGATGTACTTGCGCCCTGATACGATCGCATCACCAGGATGGGTTGAATTTGCAGTCTTTATCCAGGAGTTTCGCTCGTAATCAGCACCAGGTTGTCTGGCTGCTCCTCCGATGCTGCGCGAGATTTCTTTGTGCTATCTAGAAAAGGTTAGGGCACCGAGAAATAGGAAGCAATGGGATAAAAACTGACTTTGTTGTGGTGTGCAAAGGTTACCTTTTTAAAAAAATCATCTCATTTCTTACATTCCCAGCCAATTGCCGCAGTCTATAGGAGAGGGCATGCTGCAGGTACCAGCTAACCAGGAGGCCCATTCTGCAAAATGTTGGAATCAGGTCTTCTGTGTGGTTCTGCCTGCCCTTTGGAGCTTTCCCCCACTATATATCAGACAGGAACCTTCCCTGCTATTCCTTTACAGTAGTACCTGCTAAATGCATTCCCCTTTCAATAAGCTTTCCAAATGGTGATCTTCATTCCAGCAGATAACCGTATTGGATCTGGATTGATTTTATACGTGTGCTGTTGTTGTTTTTGTTTACATAACAAATATTATGCATGCAAACAAAGAGGTATTTTTTATATACGTGATTATTCTATGTTTGTTATATTGTAAATCACTTTGGGGTGCCCCGTGGGAAGGGATTGAAAAATGAAATAGGTAATAATAATTCACTATATATATTAAGGATAGCTGTTTGCCCATTTGGACATCTCTAAAGATGTCACTACCAAATTGTGCAGGGTGGTTCCTGTGATCAAGGAACAGGTTTTCATTTATGTTTGGATACAGTTAGATGTCAATTTGAATCAATGTGGCCGACTGAAACATTCAAAACTGCACTGATTTTAACCACTGATTTCAAAACTACACTGATTTTGTTTGATTATTATAATTCCCAAGCAATGCCTGTGACGAGGCTACTAGTAAATAAGGGCCTTAACAGATCATAACTTTTGTTTATTTATTTTCCATGCTATAAGTCATCAGCCAGTTTATCTAGCTGTGACTTCTTGGGCATAAAGATGTTCAGCAACACCCTTTGATTCTGCCTTCCTGAAAGGGAGGCGCAGATATCTGCGGAATGGTCTAAATCTCCATCTGCACAATGTGCATCTATGTTTTAAAAAGTCAGTGGCTTGAATGTGTAAGAAAATCCATTGGTTTAAGATTAGCCATAGCGCATAATTAAAATATGGAACTCACTGCCATGAGACATAGCCACGGTCACCAACTTGGAATCCTTTTAAAAAAGGATTAATAGATGATGAGGCTATCAACGGACAAGCAAGGGAAGGGACTTCTTCACCTAAAACATTGTTGTTGTGTAGTTGTTTAGTCGTGTCCGACTCTTCATGACCCCATGGACCAGAGCACGCCAGGCACTCCTGTCTTCCACTGCCTCCCACAGTTTGGTTAGACTCATGTTGGTAGCTTCAAGAACACTGTCCAACCATCTCGTCCTCTGTCGTCCCCTTCTCCTTGTGCCCTCCATCTTTCCCAACATCAGGGTCTTTTCCAGGGAGTCTTCTCTTCTCATGAGGTGGCCAAAGTATTGGAGCCTCATCTTCAGGACCTGTCCTTCCAGTGAGCACTCAGGGCTGATTTCCTTCAGAATGGATAGAATCATAGAGTTTGAAGAGACCACAGGGGCCATCCAGTCCAACCCCCTGCCCAAGCAGGAAACACCAGGTTTGATCTTCTTGCAGTCCATGGGACTCTCAAGAGTCTCCTCCAGCAAACATAATTCAAATGCATCAATTCTTCGTCTAAGAATTGTTAGACTATGGAATTCACCCCCCACAAGATGTGAGGATAAGACTATCAAAGGGACTATATCCCACCTCCATTGTTGGAGGCAGTCTGCTGCTGAATACCAGTTGTTGGGAATCACAAGTGGGGAGAGCGGCTGTTGCACGCAGGCCCTGCTTATGGGCTTCTCTGTGAGAATGGAATGCTGGACCACATGGGCCATTGGGCTGACCGAGCAGACTTCTTAAGTTCTTAGCGTTGCCTTTTGGCTTGCATCCATCTCAACTATACCCATGTAATGAATCAGCAGGTGCACCGACTCGGTAAAGTTTTTTGTGGGGTGGGGGTAGGGGTGCTGACATCACCTGAGACATCACGCCGGTGTGTCTGGGCGTTGTGAGTGACATCACAAGGCTGTGTATGATGCCTGGACACTGGACATGACTCCCAGATTGTCAGGGACTGGACAGAGGAGGAATGATGGAAACCGCCTCCCCAGCCTGACCCTTCCAGAGAAGAGGAAGGCTGTATAGGTTTACAACAGTGGTTTGAGGGAGGTCACAGCTCAGAGGCAGAGGAGGGGAATAGTTGGGAAATGATGGGAGAAGAGGAGGAGGAGGAGGAGGAAGAGGAGGAGGAGGAGGAGGCAGAGCCAGAGCAGCTAGCTGACACGTTATCACTAGAAAGCACTCCAGACCCCCCTTCTCCCAGAACTCGGCGAGCAGTGAAAGTAAGAGAGTAAAGGGCTCAGAGATAGATGGCTGCTAGAGAACCGGTCTCTCTGACAGGCAGAGACGAGACAGATACCGTGGAAGGGGGGGGGAAGCAGTCAGACACAGCAATTTGACCTTTGTACACACAGAGACACAGAGAGCAGAAAAGCAGCTGCAGAGCTCAGATAGTGAAACAGAGAGAGAAATAATTGGAGTATAATCTCCCCGATCTTGTAGACTCACAAGACTAAACAAGAAGTGCGAAACTAACAGGAATAATAATATTTTGCTTCCAACAAAATATTAAAATACAATAGTCCGTCAAACCTTAAAAGCTTCCCTAAACAGGGCTGCCTTCAGATGTCTTCTAAAAGTCTAGTAGTTGTTTTGCTTTTTGACATCTGGTGGGAGGGCGTTCCACAGGAAGCTAAGGTGGGGTTTTTCCTGTTGGGGGGAAAGGAGCTCCGACCCGGGGCTTTGTTATTTGGCTAATAAATCTGAAATAAAATCGAAAATTCTTTCTAGTAGCACCTTAGAGACCAACTGAGTTTGTTCCTGGTATGAGCTTTCGTGTGCATGCACACTTCTTCAGATACACTGAAACAGAAGTCACCAGATCCTTAAATATAGTGGGGGAGTGGGGAGGGGTATTACTCAGAAGGGTGGTGGGAATGGGTGATAGGCTGATAAGTGTGGAAAACCTGTTGACGACTCTAAACGGCTGCAATTAGTCTTGCAGGGAAAGGCAAGGGGTGAGATGGCTAAAGATGGCTTTGTTATGTATAATGAGATAAGAATCCAATGTCTTTGTTCAAACCAGGTTTCTCCATGGTTTTAAGTTTGGTGATTAGTTGCAATTCAGCCACTTCTCTTTCCAGTCTATTTCTGAAATTTCTGAAATAATTAACTGCCGAGTCGTCTCGTGT
The DNA here is from genome assembly GCF_009819535.1 of Lacerta agilis. Taxonomy (NCBI): domain Eukaryota; kingdom Metazoa; phylum Chordata; class Lepidosauria; order Squamata; family Lacertidae; genus Lacerta; species Lacerta agilis. The sequence goes on along the minus strand of NC_046319.1, from coordinate 19,040,857 downwards.
GTGTGGGACCCAAGCCACCAAAATGGCCCTAAGCGGCAACCATAAGGTGGGTGGTGCTGTTGATGATTGAAGAGAGAAGGGGGGTGGAGATTACTCAGAGCAACACCATTGCTGCAAGAGGCTGCATTTCTAAGCCTCTCTCTGTGAATGTTGAATAAAAGACAGTGGTAAGAACTTTGCCTTGTCTCATCCATTCCTACCGTGGGGGGATCAGATTCCCTGACGCCTGAACACAGATACTACGCCATCACGCATGATTTCTGGGCATTGTCCAGCAGCCCGGCTTCAACAGCTTGGCATCTCCTTCGCCTCCCACTGCTGCCACGGCCTGGGAGCTATGTCTTCTCTATGGCAGCAGGAGGAGGATCTGCCCCATTGCTGGCTTACTCTACAGCGTTGCATCCAGACGTCATGTATGATGTCATGATGTCATATGTGATGCCCAGATAAACATCGAGGGGGGCCATATTCACCCACTAACATATATAGCCCAAAGGGGTTCAGCCCCTAGAAGTCAGTGCCCCTGCCCATCAGAGAGAGGAAGCATTGCAACAATATCAAAAGCTTTTGGGGTATTGCTTCATGATATGTGTTAAATGTGAAGCGGCTCATCACTGGGAGATACAAACCGAAACCTATGTCAGAAACAGGTGTAGGGTGAGCCTAAAAGATTTCACATACTGATAAAAGTTTTAGAGGGCAAATGGCTTTGGGTAGTAGCTATGCAATATTAAGTATAGAAACAAAAATCACATTATTTATTATCCGTGTCAGTGGGTTGCGGCCAACTACATTTTACTCACAGTAGATCCACTGACATTAAAAGATCTAAGTTTGTCATGTTGATTGATTTCAAAGCGTCTTCTCTGAATAGGGCTAGCATTGGATACAACCGATGATCATGAGTGTCAAAGTTCAGCCATGGAACATCCAGTTTCAACACACGCAACTTCCTAAGCACTTGAAGTGAAAGATAATAATAAAAAACGTTATTGCAGCTATAAGCTCATACATAAATAGACATGCAAATCATACATGCCTTACAATCCATGCAAAAACAGCTAAAATAATTACATTAAAATAGGAATAATGACATAAAATGTTTACAATTAGGAGAAATAAATATAAATTCAACCTATGATACTATCAGGAGTTATTGGCCCAAAAGGGGTGGAAATGAACCACTAGGATTCCTGTAATAGGCCATTCCGCCTCTTATGGTTCAGAACCGAAGTCAGATACCTTGCCACTTGCAAGGTTACCGTTGGGTTAGAATCCTGGAGTAAAAGGGTAAGCTGGATCTCAACTGGAAGTCCAGAGAATTTTTGGACCAGTGGGCTCAACAAATTTCTCCTGACATCACTATATAAAGGGCAGATAAAAACAATATGCAGGAGGGAAGTGAAAGATATTTTGAAAAGGTTTTAAAAATCGAAAACCCTGTGTTAAAATCAGAGCTGTGTGCAAATGGCCTATCACAATTCTCTACCCTCTTCATGACCTGAGAAATCGGGGCCATTTCACTGAACTTCACCAGGGGGGAGGATATATTTTCCAGTAGTTTTGAGTGTGTGTGGTGTGTGTGTGCGCGCGCGCGCACGCTCATCATTAATGGCTGTATCACTGCTTGTCACACATTCACCCCGGGCAAACTTTGGGGGAACATTTTTCAGCCTGAAGATCTAAATAATCCTCCAGGAGACCACAGGATTCTATAAACTTTCTTTCAAAGGCTAGTGGACCAAAGCTTGGTGGTTGGCTGAAGCAGAAAAGTTAATAGGGTGGGACAGGTGTCTGAGGGACAGGCCTGGCCCACCTGTGCAACAAGGTGAGGCAACTGCCTCAGGTGGCAGAATTCACAGGGGCAGAGGATCTGGCCTCTAAGGAATGCATCACTGGCTGCTACTGCTTCAGTGGCCGAGACAGCTGTGGTGGGCTCCTTGGAGGCTGGATCTGCCTTGCCTTACAGCAAGATTTGGAGCACACACACACACACACCGTGGTATTTGATTCCCACTTCAACAACCGCTTTGATTCCCCCACCCCTTGTTCCCAATGTAGATTTTTACACACTCGCTTGATCTGGATGGAGATATTAATCCTTCCTTGTTTCTGATCTAAGATCTCAGACCCTCCAAGTATCCCTGTTTCCCAGGGACACCCCTGATTTAGAGAAGCCATCCCGGTTTCTGATTTGATCCTGGAATGTCCCGCTTTTCCTTAGGATGTCCCTATTTTCATTGGAGAAATGTTGGAGGGTATGGAGTTATCTGACCCTCTAAGCCATCTGAAGGCAATCCTGTATAGGGAAGGTTTTTTAAAAAAATATTGAATGTTTTATTATGTTTTTACAGTCAAACATTGGTTGTCGAACGTAATCCGTTCCGGAAGCCCGTTCAGCTTCCGAAATGTTTGACAACTGATTGGCTGCAAGAGCTTCTTGCACTCCAGTGGAAACTGCGTCGGACATTTGGCTTCCGAAAAAAGTTCAAAAACCAGAACACTTACTTCTGGATTTTCGGAGCCGAAACGTATGATAATCAGTGGTGGAGGTTCATGCTCAGGCACCGGGGGGCGGAGAGTAGGTGGGGTGGGGCTGGCATGCGTCCTGGGGGTGTGGTGTGCCGCCTGTGGGAGTGGGGCACCCAGCACGGGCGAGGGGCAGCCGCGACGGCACCCCACTGGGATCGTACTGCCAGGGGTGGTGCGCTCCCTCCACACTCCTCTTCCTCCACCAGTGATGATAATGGAGGCGTTTGGAAACTGAGGTCTGACTGTATATATATTGAAAGCTTCCCAGAGTGGCTGTAACCCAGTAAGATGTGTGGGGTATAACTACTAAAATTATCATTATGGAATAGGACTTCCCTATTTTCATCAGAGAAAATGGCAGGGTGGTGGCACCGTTTTGTGGTTTGCCTCAGGTGCCACAATGTCTTGGGCCAGTCTTCTCAAAGGGAGTCAAACCGAAAAGTCTTTGCTACCTTCTCACAATTTATGTAATCCAACAACAGGCCCAGATTCCTCCACCTGCATATCAAAATTTTATGTGACAGACTGAATACAATTCCCATGCAGTGTTAGTTGCTGGATTGAAACTACAGATGCTAAGACAAAAACAGCATAGGAGGTTTATAAAGTCCTTTCCATTTTTATTGTGAATATGCAAAAATGATTCCCAACTCTCTTGCTTTCATTGTAATGTTAGAGTTTGTGAATAAACGCCCAGCCTGTTTCCTTTTGTCGAGTCTCCTGTGTTCATTCTTCTTCCCTTATATGTTGTATCTGTTTGTATACTTTGCAAACACACACACAAGCCCTTCTATAAAGGGGAGGAGAATCCTTCATTGGTGATCATTGCTGAGATGGGAGGTAGAGAAATTTGCTTTGGATTTTATTCCTGATGAATACCCAAGCTCTGCTTTGCCTCCTCCACAATGAGTTCTACTTAAATTCTGGCAAGGTCAAATGCCGACCTTTTTAAAACTGGTCAGCCAAGTTGCCTGGCAATGAGCATTAGTACCACATCATTATGTTCTGATAAAACTCAGTTACTCTTCAGCAAAACCCCATAAATCATACGACTTCAGCCTATCAGGGTTCTGTCACTGTAACTAAACAATGACTCAAGAAACACCACGTTTCTATTGGCTGTGACAGGGTGATATAAATTTCCCCCCGGCCAATCCACTGCAGGCAGCAGGGCATGTCAAGAAGAGTTGACAGCCGATCAAGGATTGTGTACCTCGGAGATCAGCAAACTCCCCCTCCTCCTGACTTGATGAAGGCAACGCTCACGATGGTTTCAGTTTGTAGCGCCTGTCGTGCCACTAATTTTACAATATGGCGAAATGTTGTTTCACTTATCACTATTGGGAAAGGTCAGAGTGGTCTGTACCAGAGAAAGGGGCTGAGCAAGTATAAGGCGAAGTGTTGCCTCCGTTTGAGAAGCTGAGCTGTTTTGCTTGTTTGTTTTGCGTAGAATTTGCGAAATACAAGTTAGTGAGTTGTTTGGAAGGCTGGATGGCTGTTTCAGTGAGGGAGGGATAGTTCTACCTTCCTGTTTATCTAAGCTATGGCTTTCCAATGCCACACTTGGCCATGTCCATCCTGAGTGTCTTGTTTATGGACTGACACCTCTTCTTCACCTGGCCAGTGGGCAGGGCCTTTTCAGTCAGGGCCCCTAAACCAAAGAACTCTTTTGGGGAAAAACAACAACAGCTCATCAGTTTGGCTCTCTTTCCTTCCTTCCTTCCTTCCTTCCTTCCTTCCTTCCTTCCTTCCTTCTAAACTTTGGGAGGCAATGACTGAAGTCATTGTGTGCAGCAGCCATGAAAAAGGCAAATTCTGTGCTAGGGATCATTAGGAAAGGAATTGAAAATCAAACTCCCTAATCATAGGAGCCAACTCCTAGAGGCCAAGCAGTCTTTGTCCTGCCACCAACCCTCCAATGAAATACCAGTTGCTGGAAGCCACAGGAGAGGAGAGAGCTCTTGTGCTTGAATCCTGATTTATGGTTTCCATCAGGCATCTGGTTAGCCACGGTGAGAACTTGATTATGGATTTAATGGGCCATTGGCATGATCCAGCAATGCTCTTCTTATATTCTTATTATTTGGTAAATGGGTCAACCTGATGCTCTCCAGATGTTTGGGACTGTAACTCCCATCAGTCCTAGCCAGCATGACCAATGGCCAAGGATGATGGGAGTTGTAGCCCAAAACATCTGGAGGACACCAGCTTGGGTGCTCCAGATTTATATAAAATATATATAACTAATATATATTTTAAACTGTTTTATTTGTGGCATTATGCACTGTTTGTTTAATATCCTTTACAACAGTGTTTTTCAACCTTTTTGGGCAAAGGCACACTTGTTTCATGAAAAAAATCACGAGGCACACCACCATTAGAAAATGTTAAAAAAATTAACTCTGTGCCTATATTGACTATATATAAAGTAATTCTCTTGAATTTTTCAATTTTTCCCACGGCACACCAGGCAACATCTCGCGGCACACTAGGGTGCCGCGGAACAGTGGTTGAAAAACACTGCTTTACAATACCGATGTTAGCCATTTCTGGATTATTTTCTGCCATATATATATATATATATATATATATATATATATATATATGCTGTGTAATAACAATATCGGGAACAATTGATTATCGACCAGCTTAAAGGCACAAATTGGACATACCAATTTTTCACAGATTTAAAACAAGATATTAGCTCTAGCTTATACGAAATCCCTTTTCTGAGGCTTCTGGAAGGTACAGTTACATCAAGAGCTGTATGGCATCTCAGCTTTATTAAGAGCGGTGCAATTTAATCGGACTGGAGTAATATGAACTTGGAAATGCAACATCAGGGCAAAAATGCATGTCAAATTGGGTTGCTCCTCCAACCCTACCGCCCGCAGCTCGCTGCCTTTCTTGACCATAATTCACACAGCGCCTATGATCAGAGTTGCTTGTTACTTTCTCTGAAAGAACAAGAAAGGAGAGTCTTGCAATTCAGTTATCGTACCTCCTGGAAAACATGTCAGAAATCCAGCAGGCCCAATGGACACTGCTCTGTTAGAGAAACTGCCCCACCAACCTCAATCTGCCCTGAACCAGACCCTACTTGCCTGCCTTCTGACCAGCAGTGGAGTGGCAAATTCAGAAGCGCAGGGTCCCTCCATGATAGTCGTAGCCACACTCCCTTAATGACACACTCCTTGTATAATCAGAATTCTATAATTTTAGAATAATTATGAAGCACTGCAGTGAGCAATGCAGAGCTCCGTGTGTTACTTTTCAGCTAGATGTTACTAGATGCACATAAAGGTGGAAATGATTTTGAGAGCTTCAATACCTCTTTTCAAAGGAACTTAAGTTATGTTTTCTTTAAAGGTCCTTTGTACATAACAGAACTTGCAAACCATTCTCTTGAAACTTGAAAGCTTGTTTTTTTTTTTCCAGCATTCCTAAACGCTTAGCTTTAGAGCATGTAGAACAACTCCTTGATGTTCTCCCCTTGCACCTTCTCCAGAGTGACCCTAGGAGCCAATCCTCAGTGGTGGACTCACTTCCTTTCACTCTGATTGGCTCCAATCAATGCAAAGTGTGAGAAGTCTTCTCCTTGGCTAGAAAAATCCTCCTTTCACACCAATTGCTGGGCTCTAGTACACTAGAGGCATGGGTCTTTGTCCTGCCCCATGGCCTCAGACCACCACACCGCTGCTTCTGACTTACAAGAAATTCAGAGGGTAGCACTGCCTGTTTGTTTGTTTCCTTCTCCTTCATCTCACTGCTGTTCTTGATGGCTGATGGGTGTTGGAGTCCAACAACATCTGGAGGTAAGTATGCTCATCTCAAGTATTGGCTTCATTTCAAGAATAAAGGAAGAAGTGGTAGCCTCAGAGGTTTCTGAAGCCTTCAAGTACAGGCTCCAGATAGTATGGCTGGTGGGGTTCCCTAACCTAGAGGAAATTGCATGTGCAAACTGAAAATTCCATCTGTTGGGGTGGGAAATCTGTGGACCTTCACAGATATTGCTGGGCTACAACTCCCATAATCCCTGACCACTGGCCATGCTGCCTGGGGTTGATGGAAGTTGGAGTTGAACAACACCTGGAGAGGACCAGATTGTGGTGGGCTTCTTCTTATCCAGAGGCAGGGAACCTGTGGTCCTCCAAATATTGCTGGACCTCAGCTCCCATCCTCTCCGCCTATTGGTCATATTGGCTTGGACCAATGGAAGTTGGAGCCCAACATCTGGTGGCTCACAAGGTCCCCACCCTTGTCATAGGGCTTGGTCTCCAGGTCCTTCAACATCTTTGTTTCTCTCTCTGGACACAACCTGGTTTGTTGATATCATTCTAGTTTGCCAAAGCACATTGATAAGCACTGCTGAAAAAAGAAAGAAAAGTCTCCCGTGATGGAACTGTACACATGGTTACGTCAGCATCACATTTATGTATGGTGTTTTACCAGAGTGCAGCAAGGAGTCAATGTCGGTTTCTCTCAGTTTTCCATTTTTTCCCCAACCTGAAGTCCAGGTCTTCACATTTGCACAGCAGGTTGCAGTTTTGCTGTACCTGAAGTTTGTCAGTGTTTCAGGGAACCTTTCTCCTAATATAAACATGCATTTTTGCCTTAAAATGTAGTTTTTGCAAGCAGTTTTCCGTAATATAATGCATTTTTATTTGTATGATTCAATTTATGAATGGCTTGCCGATTAGAAGGTTGGCGGTTCGAATCCCTGCGACAGGGTGAACTCCCATTGCTCAGTCCCTACTCCTGCCAACCTAGCAGTTCGAAAGCATGTCAAAGTGCAAGTAAATAAATAGGTACCACTCCGGCGGGAAGGTAAACGGCATTTCCGTGCACTGTTCTGGTTCGCCAGAAGCAGCTTAGTCATGCTGGCCACATGACCCGGAAGCTGTCTGCAGACAAACGCCGGCTCCCTCGGCCTATAGAGCGAGATGAGCGCTGCAACCCCAGAGTTCTCCATGACGGGATCTAATGGTCAGGGGTACCTTTACCTTTACCTCACGGTAAAAAACATCAAGATTAAAAATAATTCCACATGTAAAAAAAAAATTCGAATTTCAGATACAGAGTGGGGAAAAGTTCTCCGCTTAAAGGGCTTGAAGAAAAAAGCAAGGTCTCCAGTAGGCAATAGAGACAGCATCTGCTTGATGTGGAAAATGCCACACTAAAGGCCCAGTTATTGTATCATACAGAACCGACCTCCTTATAAGATGGTATTTGCAGGAGGCCTGCAGAGCACACTGATCAGTTCAGTGTGTAAGGGGTGAGACGATATTTTTGCACACAATTTCCATGAATATATGCCTTTTCTAGGCACACTTCCCCTTTAGTTATGCATTTTATGTACATTTTATTTGGCTGGAGAAGCTCCATCATAAAATTTGAAGAAGTGCAAATTTCTGAGAAATCCAGTCCACATATTGTTTCAAGAAGGGAGTCTTACCATCTCACCTGTGAGTCCTGCAAGACCTGTTGCTTAGCCTAACCTCACCTAGAGGCCTGTGTCTAGGCAGCACCATTTAAGAAGGATATTGACAAGCTGGAACATGTGCAGAGAGATAATGATCAAGATAGTCAAAGGTCTGGAAAGGGTTTGGAAAAGAAGCCTTATGAGGAATGGTTGAGGGAACTGGGTATGTTTAGTATAAATAAGAGGACATGTGATGTGATAACTGTCTTCAAATATATGAAGAGCTGTTCCATGGAAGATGGAGCAAGCTTGTTTTCTGATGCTCCAGAAGATAGCACCTGAACCAACGTTATTAATAAAAGGGTAAGACCTGAACCAATTGATTCAAAGGGCACAGAAGGCCATTCTGGCTAAACATTAGGAAGAACTTTCTGACAGTAGGAACTGTTCAGTTGTGAAAAGGACTACTGTGGGAGGTGGCAGACTCTTCTTCCTTAAAGGTTTTAAAGCAGAGGTTGAGTGGCCATCTCCCAGGGATTCTTTAGCTGTGATTGCTGCATTGCAGGGAGTTGGACTGGATCACAATTCTATGATCCCATGTCTCAGTTGTCAAGGTGAAGCATAAGGAGTCAGGCAGTTCTTAGGGCCCAAGTTGTTTGGGCTGTTGGCATTAACACATGACCTTTGAACCCAGCCCAGTGGCAAATGGACAACCAGAGCATCGATTTTAAGAAAGGAATGGTGTGCTGCCAGTAGCTGTCAACTACTGTCTTCAGAGGTTGGCTCCCAGGAGTTGTTGTTGTTGTTGTTGTTGTTGGCCCCTTTCCATAGTATTCACCAGCGCAGACATTGCTGCTAGTACAGCACTGTCCCAACAAACCAAAATCAAGCACAGGGAAATCAGTCTAGGTCAAAATGTATTTCAGAATCATGGTCAACAAACAGTCCAAGGTCACTGTCACAAGGAGTTCATGCAGGGACAACACAGCAAGGAGGAGGGAACATTTATATCTTACCTTTCTTCCATGGCTGAACTCAAGACAATGTGCTTAGGGCATTCATAAATAAGCTGCTTCCTGACATCTGGATCTACTTTGGTAGGACTACATGGCATTGGACCTATGGTCTAAGGTGGCAGCCTTGATGGACCCTTAGACCATAGGTCCATTGTTAGCCCTAGCCAGAGTAGACACATTGCAACTAACTTGGGTCCATTAATTTTACTGGGACTAGACTTCATTGGATGCAAACCCATACTTTTTTTTTTTTAAAGGGAACTTTGATACTAATAACATGCTCTGGTAAGGGAGGAAAGTCTTACTGAAATCTTTTTGTTAGCCCCTAGAAATCCTCATATAATTTGCTTGAGGAGGAACCCTCTGAACTCGTTTCCAGTTTTTATCTGGATTAAATTTTAGTGGCAACATGAAAAGACATGGCTTCACCTTCTAAAAATGACTAGCAGTTTTGTTTATTGACTTGTAAATGATCTCCCACTTCTGAAACATGGCGGGAAAGGAATTTATATTCTGTTTTTTGTACAATCCCAATTTACTGAAATCTACTCAGTTAAAGGATTGATTAACTACTTAAAAAGACAGGCGATTAATAAACTGAAATCATTTCATCTGTTGGCTGCCCTAGTTTTTAGTTTGCACTATGTTCACAAATAAATTTCAAGAGAGTGGTAGAATTATTTTTTTCTGTCTCCAGCTCTGAAAGTAAAGGGGGAAAAGCATGCTGTTTGACCCAGACAGTAGACAGATAAGTGTCAATTTCAATATTGATTATGATCCTGGGATCTTTCTAACTCTCTCCATACATCCTTGATAGATAATGGTTTAATAAAGCACTCTGGTTTTTATTTAAAGGGTCGGTAGTAAAACCCAGATCACATTTCTCACTTGGTGGGTTAAAAAACCGCTTACGCTCATTTCTGCAATGTAAAACGACACTATATCAAATCAAACATTTCCAGATGTGGCCAGCTTGGGCATATTAGTGAGAGATGGGGAATCGGGAGCAAGAAACATATAGGCGAGAAAAGGGGATTCCCAGGGTGTTTGGGTAAAATAGGACTGGAACCCCACCTACTGGCCAAGATGTTTATAGAAGAAAATCAATGGGAAGACAGGAGGGACCTTCGTTTCATGGCTCCTTTGAACTAGCAGACAAACATAGCTTGGAGATGAATGATGGCCGCAGCCCCTACTAGGCAGAGATAGCCTAGCCACTGTTGTTCCCCAAGTTTGGTAACTGTGAGAGGCAGTGTGGTGTAGTGGTTAGAGTGCTGGGCTGGGGGCAAGTGTTCTGATCCCCACTCATCCCTGAGGATCACTGTGTGACCTTGTTCCAGTCATCATCTCTCTGCCTAACCTCCCTCACGGGGTTGTTGTGTGGAGAAAATGGAGAGGGGACAGATCCATGTACACCCCTCGAGCTCCTTGGAGGGAAAAATGGGACAGAAATGGAATGGTGACAATAACTGAAATTAGAGGAATGCTGAATATTTCTTTTTCAATCATTGGAGGGAGCGAAATGAGAGGAAGAAGGGAGGGAGACATTTTACAGATGGTTTTCCCTTACCCTACGTAACCTTTTGAGTCAGCCACTTTTTTAAAATGAAAGCTCCACACAATTTACTGAGGTGTGGGGCTCTGCCTATAACTGCCCATGAATTTTGGATTGCCGTAGCATTAGGGATGGATCAGGTTCCCTCAGCTTCTCATAGTTCCCAATCCTGAATGCGATCTCCAATTTTTGCAGCAATAGCAATTTGTGTTTTTGTTTTAAAATCCTCATGAAAATTTATCGGCAGTTTAATGTGAATTTCTCCTAATAAACACAACTTTATATGGAGTTTTGACTAATGTATGCACTTTTGCAAGCAACCCCCCCTAATATAATGCATTTTTGTATGTTTGTTTTCAATAAGATCTTCATTTTAATGCATTTTTTGAGAAATGCGAATTTCAAAGGATAGCGGTGTTTGGATATTGTTTTGGAAAGTGCAGATTTGATCAATTCGGCTTTAAATGCATCCCAGATAATAGAATCATAGAGTTGTAGAGTTGGAAGGGACCCTGAGGATCATCTAGTCCAACCCCCTGGAATACAGGAATATGCGGCTGTCCCATACAGAGATCGAACCTGCAACCTTGGAATTATCAGCACCATGCTCTAACCAACTGAGCTATCCAGGCTTACCAAATTTATCATCCGCCGCTACCTGGGAGTGATGCTCCAAACACATTCTAAGAAGTATGTGTGACAGACAGGAAGCATTCCCTGGGGAGACTCAGTAAGGGAAGAAACCCTTGTGTTCTTTTTCTTTTTTACAGAGTGGGGAGAATATGCTAGGGAATCTAGGAAAGGGTATGTGAAATTTCAGCATAGCCTTATTAGTTTAGATATTGAGGATGTACTTGAAGCTGTCTTTGAAGGAGAACACTTTCTCGGGGCCACATTCCTGTCTGGGCAACCTTCCAGGGGCCGGTGGTAGGTGGAGCAGCAGCAAAAGTGGGAGGAGCAATGGGTGTAAATTATACCTTTGTACAGCAAGTGTCAGGACCCAGGTGGCGCTGTGGGTTAAACCACAGAGTCTAGGGCTTGCTGATCAGAAGGTCGGCGGTTCGAATCCCTGCCACGGGGTGAGCTCCCGTTGCTCGGTCCCAGCTCCTGCCCACCTAGCAGTTCGAAAGCACATCAAAGTGCAAGTAGATAAATAGGGACCGCTCCAGCGGGAAGGTAAACGGCGTTTCCGTGCGCTGCTCTGGTTCGCCAGAAGCGGCTTTGTCATGCTGGCCACATGACCCGGAAGCTGTCTGCGGACAAACGCCGGCTCCCTTGGCCTATAGAGCGAGATGAGCGCCGCAACCCCAGAGTCGGACACGACTGGACCTGATGGTCAGGGGTCCCTTTACCTTTACAGCAAGTGTCAGGGACTGGCTAGATCAGGTGAAATGGTGGGAAGCTACAGCCAGGGAACCTCCCCCCCCCAAGGAAGCATAAGAAAGGGAAGGCTCCGAGCCAGGAGAAAGGTGGCAGGATTCAGAAGACAGGTCAAGAGGAGGAATGTGGGGCATATGGATTGGAGGCTGAGCAAGCAATAGGTTTAAGTGAGAGTGAGGCAGCTAAGGAGGAGGAGCCGGAGGCTGTGACAGATCTGCAGACACCTGCCAGTTCCACTGTCTCCTTCTCCCTTCCTCCTCTGTCCCCAAGAACAAGGAGTTTCCCCTCCATCTTCTGAGCACTCCTCTCTCCCCAGAGCTCTCTCTCCGAGGAATGCAAGTCTGTTTATAGGCTCATTTCTTCTCTGTTATCACCTCGCTGGTGGCTGAACATTTGCTTGTGTGCGCAACTGCTGGCTTCCTGCGCCACTGTGCATTGGCACCTAGTCGCACACAATTTGCTGATGATTTACAGGTGCCTTTTGTTATGGAAACTGGTTCGCGATTCCCCCTGCTACTTCCTTCCACATGTTACAATTGAAATCATATGAGTGATTTCGCATAACAACAGCCCCATCCATTCAGATATGGCTGTCAATAGGTACTAGTCAAGATGGGCTATGGATCAGACATGAGGGAACCTCTTCCAGCCCAAGGGCTGAATTCTCATCTGAGCAATCTCTTGAGGGACACATGCCTTTGGTGGACAGGACACAGTGAGCTGAACAGCAAATGTGAATTTTAGCTTTGTACAGTCAGCTAGCTTCTTCATACTCACATATGCCTCTCTATCTGCCACCCAGACAAGCAAGAGGCATCATCAGAGTTGAGGGAATCAGTGGATTGGAAGCCATTTTGGCAAGTAAGTGATATATAAATATGGTGATGAAAGGTTGCATCCAATGCCAGTGGCATAGCATAGGTTGCCAGTGCCTGGGGTGGGGCAAAGGTTGACCCCCCCTGGTAGACTGGGCAGCTGGGGTAGAGACATATACCCCAGCCCTGAAGGCCCAGCCCAGGCCCAGCTTGCCTTCCCGTGGCTCCAGAAGGCCGCAGGAGCTCAGATACATGGCCCCGATGGGAAGCCTTTCCTGGGGGTGCCCCTGGTTGCACCCCTCTAAGGTGCCCAGGGCATAGCTGTCAACCTTTCCCTTTTTTGAGGGAAATTCCCTTATTATAGCATTGGGAAACAACAGGGAGGGTTGACAGCTATGTATATAGCAGTGGGGAACAGCAGGGAGCGTTGACATCTATGGGCCTGGGGCCACCTTTTCTCTGCCCCTCTCACACTATGCCACGGTCCAATGGTAGTCCTACTCAGAGTAGATTCATTAAAGTTAATGAACATGACTAACTTAAGTCCATTAATTTCACTGGGAGGATTTCAATGTAGCACTATGGAAATGGTTGCGACAGTACAAGCATCTCAGCTTGGCAGACAGAATGACACCCCTCACCACCACCATGATGATGATGATGATGATATATACCCCGCCCATCTAGCTGGGCCTCCCCAGCCACTCTGGGAGGCTCCCAACAGAATATTAAAAACACAACAAAACATCAAACATTAAAAACTTCCCTAAACAAGGTTGCCTTCAGATAGTTGTTTATTTCCTTGACATCTGATGGGAAGGCCTTCCACAGGGCGGGCGCCACAACCGAGAAGGCCCTCTGGCTGGTTACCTGTAACCTCACTTCTCACAGTGAGGGAACCGCCAGAAGGCCCTCGGAGCTGGACTTCAGTGTGTGGGCCGGACGAAGGGGGTAGAGACGCTCCTTCAGGTCTACTGGGCCAAGGCCTTTTAGGGCTTTAAAGGTAAGCACCAACCCTTTGAATTGTGCTCAGAAATGTACTGGGAGCCAATGTAGGTCTTTCGGGACCATGTGCTGTTCTGGGGGGGGGGGGCGTCTCTGGACTGCCTGAGATCACACAAGGGGCATGAGGGCAGAGGTGAAGAAGAATAGCCCCATTGTGTGAGCAGAAGTCCCTGCATGGGTTTCTGCTAGCAAAACTTCTTAGCTGAATCTGAACCAATAGGTCTGCTCTGAGTAGGACTCGGTTGGCTGCAACTAAAGATGGTAACACATTCCAGCCAAGCAAAAATACTGTGCGTGTAAAACAGGAGCTGTAAGAGGCGTGGCCTTGGGCAGAAGGGGAGGAGTGTGTCTCAGAAAGTGTCCAGAAAAAGAGGACTGGGTGATTTTCTAGAACAGAAGCCAGAAACTTGCAGCCAGCCAGGAGTCAAAAAACAGCCCTTGTCCCACCCAGAATTGCTTCCCCTCTGCCTGCTTCAAAAATGACTTATTCTAGTTAATGAAATCAATGAAATCAATGAAACAATTGTGTTTTTTATTTATTTTGAAAGCAAGAATAGAAATCCCTCTTTCTGTCCCGGCTGGTGGAACTCAAGCACCAAGGGGGCGTGTGCTGGGTTCTTGCGAGTTGTCAGCAAGCAGTGAGCAAATTGGCAGAAAAAATAAATAAATGCAAAGAAAGAATTTGGCTCCATATCCCGGCACCAGCCAATAACCATATTTTTCCTGAGTGACCCTCTGGCAGTGTTGCTGGTTTCTATAACAACTCTGCATCACAGTAGGCAAATAAAACATAACACACTACTTATGTTATCTCTTGAAATCCCCGTAAAGTTGTAGGTTCAAGCCCCCAAAGGAAACTCTGAGCTCTCCACCTGTTAATTATATATTCAAACAGCAGTGTCTTAAAATTGCCTATTAAAAGCCATAAATATTGGAGGAGGGAGGGTGGGTGCAACATGTTCTGTTTCAAGCATGCTTTAACACACTCCCAATTTCGCCTTTTAACTACAGCCCGGCTCCTGGGGGACTGCAAGGCAGCTGAAAAAGCGAATGCTTAAAAATGAATCTCACGAAGGAAGAAAATAAACTCCAGCTTGACTTTCTTAAGCATTGCAGTGTTTTCATCCTGTGGATTTAGGGCGGGGGCGGGGGGGAGGGGCGGGCACACACACACACAAGCAGGTTTTAGGAAAAGCCCTCTCGACATGTGAGATCATCGTGGCCCTGATCCGCAGGACAATGCAGCCAGTTCTGCAGGCTCAGAGAAGGTCTTTGGGAGCATTCAGACGCGGGAAAGTCTGCGTTGGTTTTCCTTGATTATAATGCCAGCTCTTGTTTCCCATTTTCCAACATTTTTTTGTACACTGCAGTACCTGTTGCATTGTAGTTCTGTGGCTTTCTGAATGATATACTGACATATTGGACTAAATTTTATTCACAGCAGTGGGGTTTGGTGTGGAACAGCTACGAATGTCATTGGACAATACCACTACTCCCTCATACTTTCTGCCAGGGGTGCCAACTCAAATAAAATATTGGAGGGGGGAGGGAGTAAAAGCCCCACCCCACATAATTGATCACATGACACTGTGTGCACACACTATTTGAAGGGCATGCCCATCAACTTTGGTGGGGGCAGCCCCCTTCAAATATTTTATGGAGGGGGGCTGAATAACTCTTGGCCCCTAGGAATTGGCTCCTATGCTTTCTGCACATACATAATTTTGTTCTCCTGTGAAAACAGCAAGGATGGAATGTTTGCCACCCCAAAGGCCATCACTTCTCTTCCACGGTTTTCTGGGTTAATGGGGTCACGGACGGGTTTATTTCTGGGACCAATAAACACGGAAATAAGCGCTGAACTCCTACTGGATTCCGCTAGGTTTCTGGAAGTGGCTTTTACATTGTGCGAGCGCCCATATACAGTCAAACCTCAGCTCCCAAAAACGCCTCCGTTTTGGAACGTTTCGGCTCCCGAACATCAAAAACCCAGAAGTAAATGCTCCGGTTTTCAAACGTTCTTTTTGGAAGCCAAACATCCGCCACAGCTTCCGCTTGAGTGCAGGAAGCTCCTGCAGCCAATCGGAACCTGCACCTCGGTTGTCGAACATTTCGGAAACCGAACAGGTTTCTGGAACGGATTACGTTTGACAACCGAGGTTTGACAGTACAGTATAATAAAGGAATGATCAGTTAGGAAAGCATCAGTGAAATGGGGAAAAAAAACTGCCATGTGAATGAAGCCTTGGTCTTACAAGTCTTCGACAGCCCATGCAGCATGGGAAATCGTTTTGGGGAAAAAAGAGGTTTTCAAATAAAGATGGACAAGTCTGTCAGTTTTAGGTGTACATTCAAAGCATTTTTATACCATTTTAAAAGGCATGGCTTCCCCCGAAGAACCCTGGGAATCGTAGTTTGTTCATGGTATTGGGAACAACAAACTATGGTTCCCAGGATCCTTTACTGGAAGCCATGGCTGTTAAAGTGGTATAAAAGTGCTTTAAATGTATGGCGTATGGATGTGGCCTCAGCTTCTCACTTTTTTCTCCAGTCTGAACTTCACCATATTTACCCAACACTTTGCATTTTTTTTCAAATCCTTGTGAAAAATTAATAAGCATTTCAATTTTGTTCGGTTTTTGTTTTGTTTTACTTTTCGTTTGACGTTAGCGTAAATCGGCAAAAGCCTCTAAGCGGTTTTGCGCAAGACCCTGTCCAATTTTCATTTTTAAAAATAGTGATAAAATCAAATATTAAAAGCAGATTGACATAACATTCATCAAAATATCAATAAAACCAGTGGTCTTAAAACAAACATACATAATAAAAGTCCTGTGCCAAAATTGCCTGCTAAAATTCCACATCTGGGTAGGCTTGCCTAAACAAAAATGTTTTAGTGGCAATAGACATCTTCAAGACTCAATGATATGTGGCCTACAACGCCAGCTATCCCCTTTGCTTATTTTCCAGAAACAAAAGATCATTCTGGACCCACCACGCAGGTTCCTGTTGACCTTACCTCAATGGTCCTGATCAAAAGTTAGGGCATCACAAATGCTGAAACTACAGAGACCATTCAAGACTGTTCACTCTCTTTGGACTGACCATAAGGAAGGGGTGCCCTGAGCTCTCCTTGACCCAATGTTCTACTCTCTCAGTTTGCCATCTCGATGCCTCCAGGAAGCCCACAAGCAGGGCATGAGCACAATAGCACTGCTATGCTCACAATGATCCCCATCAACTAGCCTTTGATGCTGGAGGTACCGTATTCTTCTGTGCATAAGACGATGTATTTTTTGCGGGGGGGGGGGGATTAGCCAAAAATTGGGGGTCGTCTTATACATGGATGGTGAATGCACAAGGGTTCGGGCTCTGGCTTTGGCACGGGCAGTCGGGCTTCGGGCTCAGACTCTTGAAATATGGCAACCCTAACTTTGGCAGACCTCCCTCCCCAAAAAAGCTCAAATTTGTTCTGTTTTATGTTTAAAATATTGATTTCTTAATTTGGGGTTAAAAAAAATATAGGGGTCGTCTTATACATGGGGGCATCTTATATACAGAAAAATACGGTAATCTCCAGCAGGGTTGTGAGGAACAGCATCCCCTCTGTAGCACATCAGTAGGTACTTGGGGGTGGGTTACACCTACTCGCCATGATGGTTATGTTCAGGCGTGCCAACTCCTAAGGACAGAGGAGTCTTCAGCCCCTTCAATATTTGCTGGCAGGGAGCTGGGGGCCCTTGATGTTGAGGGGGCCGAGAGAGTTGAGCATGGCATGGTTCAATGGCTGGCTCCTTCTGAGCATGACTGAGGAGAACTGCACCATGCTGAGCTCCCTGGTTGGCCTTCTCTTGATGATGCGTGTTGCACAAACATCTCATGCATGACATCATATTGTCAGAAGGAGGCTGAGTGGGGAGCCCAGTGAGGAGCCAGCCATTGAACTGTGCCATGCTGGGCTCCCTGCTCGGACTCCTCCCAACAATGTGACATTGTGCATGCATCACACATACGATGTCATGTGTGTGCAACACCCACTGCCCCCCGCAGCCTTGGGTTCAAGACGACTCCTCTGGCTCTGTTTTACCTCCACTGTCAGAGGAATCATGGCTCTGGATTCAAGTTGCTAGGAATCGGAGGTAGACTGAGTGCTGTTGCACTCATGTCCAGCTAAAAGGCTTCTCACAGGCATCACTTCAACCTCTGTTAGAGCAGGATGCTGGGGTAGATGGCCATTGGCCTGATCCAGTCAACCAGAGTTTCCCAAACGTGGGTTTCCAGTTGTTTTTTGTCTACAATTCCCATCATCCCTGACCACTGGTCCTACTAGCTACAGATGATGGGAGTTGTAGTCCAAAAACAGCTTGGACAACAAGTTTGGGAAACCCTGCAGTAGACTCTTCATACATTCTTATGTTTGAAATGTCTGAGGTTCCTTGCTCAACAGCAAGGTTGGGGAACCTTTGGCCCTTCAGATACTGTTGGAGTCCAGTTCCCATGAGACAAACACCTAAGGAGGATGGGAGTTGTAGTCCAGCAACATCTGGAGAGCCCCAGCCCTGTTCTACAGACTCATCGCTCCTTTCCAATAACTGGCTCTCTGACTGTTACTTGGTTTTTGTTTTGGAAGGTGGGTGCCCTTCTAAAGCCCTGCCCCCCCCACGCCACCCCCATCATGAAGAATCCTGGTCTGGCCACTTCCAAGCTCAGTTTCTTTTCTTTTCTTTAACAGCTGTACCTTTAAATTGCTTCCATCTCTTTGTTGGCAATCCGCACGCCCGAGAGGCTGGCATCGCCTGTCAAAGCGTTTTTAGCATTTGTTTTGCGTTTGGCGGGGGAAGGAGGGGTGGTGGGAGCACAACCAAAAACCCTGCGGTATGAGGGTGCACTAATCTTTAAAAAGGTTAATTTATTCATAGAGATTTTGACAGAGATGTATGGGTAGGCTGCAGTCCTTGGCATCTCTTCCCGAGGGGAAGAAGCAAGCGCAGGCTGCTTTTCCTCAGATGCAAAGAGGGAGACCTTAGAAAGAGGCCCAGACTGAATTAACTCTGGGTGGGTGGGTGGGATGAGAGGAGGTAGGGGTGTGTGTGTGTGTGTGTGTGTGTGTGTACATGCATGGTTGGTGCACCAGGAACAGAAGTTTCATTAGCTACATTCATCTTTAAAACGGAAGGTCCATAGCTTAGTGGTAGAACTGCTACCCTGGCATCTCTAGGTAGGACCTGGAGAAACCCCTCAGAAAGATGGACCAAACAAATGGTTATAGGGGAAGGGTTGAGTGACACAAGCACACCATGTAGCCCCAGCTGCTCTCTTCTGACCCTCCTTTCTGGTTAGGGTTGCCAGGTTAGGAGGAGCATGCCAGAGCCTGATATTTCGGGATCCAAACTGGATACCTTGGGGCAGCCCCTGGTGATGTCATAGGGTGTTCTGGAGACGGAGGTTAATTGGGAGAGGGGAACAGAGGAGGGCAATCCCCACCATGGGAACAGGTGAGATAATAACATAAGAAGTGACTGCTGTGCCAGGCCAATGGCCCGTCTAGCCAAGGATCTTGTTCTCACAGTAGCCAACCACATGCCCATGGGAAGGCTGCGAGCAGAAACCAAGCACAAGATAACTCTCCCCCACTTGCAATTCCCAGAAACTGGTGTTCAGAAGCTTTGCTGTCTGAGAGCGGGTGGAGGGAGAACTTAGCCATTGCACCTACTAGCCATTGTTCTTCGTTTTGACCTTTCCTCTAGATAAATAAATAAAAACTGTGCACATCTTTTAAAAAGCATGGCAGGGCTTTTCAAAACTTTTGATCCCTCTTTTTAGCCTTCCTCGAGGAAAAGCTTTTTAGTCCCAAAGACATACCTCTGCGGAAACTGCAGGAAGTCTCTCAATCATTTCGTAATTGGCATTTCCATTGAATTACACCTCTCCAGTTGGGGCTCCCCCTTTTCTCGGCTTTCTTTGTAGAAGTTCCTGTTTCCCTAGGATAGATCAAGGAAAGGTCAGCCTTCCTTCTGCGTCTGCAAGAAGTGGAGGAACTCCACTGATCTTTTCCAGGCGGTCCAACCAAGGGATGGCAAGGGTGGGTGGGTGTTTTAATTCCCCCCCCATCTCTGTTCCTTTCCGTAGACGAGCTGGAGAGCGGAAGCTGTCTGCTATTGGAGGAATTAGCCAAATTCCTTGTCAGATGAGCAATCCCATTAAAAATGCACTATCTGTTTTCAAAGCTTAAAGGCTGGTGTCGATGGAGAGTCTTTCAAATATTATTGTAAACTTTCACTGAGAAAAAGTATCCCCTGAGTCTTTCATGAAGGCTAATCCAACTTCAGCTACCTAAAACCACTCCACCTCTCGGGTGGCCTTTCTGAGCAATGTTGGATAGAAGTTGAAATCCTGGTTCAGGAAATGTTTCGGAGTGCCTCTATGTTCGTTGTTGGGTGCATGCCGTACTGGATTGGATTGGATCCATTTCTTATTACATTCTTATCACCTTTCCTCATGAAGGTGTATATGATTCTTTCCCCCTTTCCATTTTACCCTCACAACAACCCTGTGAGGTAGGTTTGGCTGCGAGGTGTTGACTGGCCCAAGGTCACCCAGTGAGCTTCATGGATGAGCAGGGATTTGAACTCTGGTCTCCAAGGTACCACCTAAGCAATCTTAACCATTATGCCACCCTGGCACTGGG
Source organism: Lacerta agilis (assembly GCF_009819535.1). NCBI lineage: Eukaryota > Metazoa > Chordata > Lepidosauria > Squamata > Lacertidae > Lacerta > Lacerta agilis. Next base: position 19,020,444 of record NC_046319.1, on the reverse strand, counting down.
TGCATTGTTGACCATGCTAGAATTCTACAAATTCACTGAGGGGTGACACAAGAACAATGACTTCTTTGATTTCTACATATAGAAATTACATATATATATATATATATATATATATATATATATATATATATGAATGTTCTCCCATCTGAAACCCAGGGCAGCCACTGTCAGTCAGTATGGACAGTACTGAGCTATGAGCCAATAGGTCTGACTCAGTCAAAGGCAGCTTCCTATGTTCCTACAGTGCAGCACCAACACCACTGGATGATGTCTGGGAGGAAGATGCCACAGAATATCCTTTAGGCAGATGCTAGCGGTCCAGTACCCTGAGAGGGCCCCCACTTGGTGCCTACACTCAGGGCTGGGTTTAGGTTTGATGAGACCCCTAAGCTACTGAAGGTAATGGGGCCCTTTATATGTCCAGCTGTCCTTTGTCAACAACAAATTGTCACTGTTTTTTTGTGTTGAATATATGCCATATGGTAATTTATGGACCAGTTTGGCCAAACTGCGGGGGGCAGTGAAAGATAGGCGTGCCTGGCGTGCTCTGGTCCACAGGGTCACGAAGAGTCGGACACAACTGAACAACAACAATTTATGGACCTAATAGGTATCTAAAGCCATAATGGGATCAAAATAAATAAATTATGTATTACATGAAATTAATCAGTAGGCCTAAGACTCATACCCTTAGAATATGCTGCCTGATTATCAGTCTACAAGCACTCTTTAATATTAGATAACAGATACAACAGCTTGACCTACATTCAACTGTGCTGCACTGCGGTCCATGCAGAATGTAGGCACCCTATATATAGAAATGAGCAAACCAGTGATATTTTAGGGAGCAAGCTAGCAGGCGGGGCCCATTACTTATATCATAGGATCCTACACAACACAAAACACTGCTGCTGTTTGTAGGGTTTATTTTATTTGTTTTTCATCTTATATTTTGGAAATATATATCCAGGTTTTTTCCCCTTTAAATTTTTTTTTTTTGGAGCTCCCAAGAGAGAAGGGCCCTAAGCTATAGCTTGTTTAGCTTATACGTAAATCCGGCACTGCCTACACTAGACCCCTCTTTATTCCCTCCCCCCTTGACAGTCTAATCAGCAGTGGACTGCTGGGTCTGTGAGCAGCCATTTTATTTCCCCACAGTGTATAGGAGTGACATCCCATCAAGGGCATTGTGGGAAATTAGAACGTCAACTCACAGTCACCATCCTGTGAGCCTGCTGCTAAAATCAGCTAAGTCCATCCAGACTCACCCATGCGGCGACATTTCAGTTGGAGTCAGTTCCGAATATGAGCTGTTGAATCCAAAAAACAATGAGTTGTATCCTATGTTCAGCCTACTCAGGGCAGACCCATTGAAATCAATGGACATGGCTAATTTATGTCTATTGTTTTTATTGCTGTTTTACTGCATTTATATCCCATCCTTTCATCCAAGGAGCTTGAGGTGGTTTACACTGTTCTCCTTCTCATCATTTAACCCCCCACAAAAAACCTGTGAGGTGGGTTAGGCTAAGAGACAGTGAAGGAACCAAGGTCACCCAGTGAGCTTCATGGCCAAGGGAGGACTTGAACCCTACTCTCTCCCAGAACCTAATCCAACACTCTAACCACTACACCACAATGGACTGCATTTGCTCCCTTAGACTGGTGTGAAAATCTACACAATTGACAGAGTTGCTCTCATCCATTAAACACACACATTTCACAAAGCAAGTAGATTGCTGGTGGTGTAAGAGAGAGGGCGGGAGGGACCGAGCGAGGCTGACCCCCTTGTCCCTAGAAGGGGCGCAAGGGCTCTGCAATGTCAGGTGGCTGTGGGGATACCAGCTTGGCAGCTCCATTGTGATTTGTTCCAGGTCTATGCAATTAAAATCCAAAGGCAAAAAGTGAGGCGAGGAGCCCTCAGCTTGCATCTTGAATGGCCTTGAATATGCTACAGCAATTGCTCAATGTCACAGACACCTGCTTTGGCCGACTCCAGGATGCAGGACCATGAAGTATTGGAGCCACAACTATTTTGGGTCCCATTTTTTCCTTCTCCAGGTATAGCCATAAATTTCTGAGGGCTTTGGCTACCCAGGAGAGAAGATTCTAAGACATCGACACTATGGAGAAATGAAAGAAACCTAGGAAGCTACATTATACCAGTTCAGACCATTGATCCATCTAAGTCAGTATTGTCTACACTGACTGGCAGCAGCTGCCTGGGGTTTCAGGCAGGACTCCTTCCCTGAAGATGCTGAGGACTGAACCTGGTAGACTTTCTGCAGGCGAAGTGGATGCTCTACCACTTATCTACAGCCCTACACTGATCTACAGCCCTTCCCCCAAGGAAAGATCTACCACCTGATCCTACCAGAGCCAGTGTGGTGTAGTGGTTAAGAGCAGTGGACTCTGGTGAACTGGGTTCACTTCCCCACTCCTCCACATGCAGCTGCTGGGTGACCTTGGGCTAGTCATACTTCTCTGAAGTCTCTCAGCCTCACTCACATCACAGTTTGTTGTGGAGGAGGAAGGGAAAGGAGATTGTTAGCCGCTTTGAGACTCTTCAGGGTAGTGATAAAGCGGGATGTCTAATCCAAATTCCTCCTCCTCCTCCTCCTCTACCAAAAGCATGTTTGGATTTAGGACTAAGCTAAAATTTCCTTTTATTTTAAAATAAAAAATAAATAAATGAAAATGATGATGATGATCAAACACAACAGCCAAACAAACAAACACCAAAAAATATTACACATGACAGGTCAAACTATATATATATCTCCCCATGCATCAGTGTATATCTCTTTCTTTTCCAGGTGGGTAGCAAATTCACATGCAGTTTCCTGTACATTTCATACAGGATTAAGCCAAATTATTCTCCTAGAATGACCTCTAAGCAATGGGTACTAGGACACTCAGGGCTACAGTTAATATAGAAGACGAAGGGGGCGTTTTCTTATAACTTTCTGATTTTTGTCTTATTTGGGAAGTACATTCCAAACTGTTGGGAGAATTTCACACACACACAGGCACACACACACACACACACACACACTGGATATTCTTTGCTTAAATGCCCACCACCAACTTCTCTCTACCCATGAATGAAGTGGAGATGGTCTGGCACTGTTGGTGATCTGATCTTAATCATTGCTTGATGTTATTTTAATCTCATTGAAGGAAGCAATGGACTTTAGCCACCAGCCTGAACTTATTATTTCAGTTCATGTTATCCCCCCTCCTTTTTCATTTTTTTAAAATCGAATGAGACTTTTCTATCTGACTTCTTCCCTGATTAGGGTGAGGGCTGTTGATGAGAAGTAGGGTTGTACACCAGATCTGGCCAAATCCCTGATTCCAAACTAAGGCTGGATCTACACTGTTCTGGAACACGCTATTAAAAAACGTCAATGCAATTTTACATTGACCAGGGATCACTGCTCTACACCACCCTCTGGTGTCACATTTTTTATAACACATTTTTAACATTTTAAATGACCAGTGTAGATTAGTCCTAAATTGGGCTGATTCACACCAACCCGGGATTTTGCAGTTTAGCCTTAACATACACATTTTTGCAAGCAATTTCCCTTAATTTAATGCATTTTTATTTGTTTGATCTGACTTATGAATCCTGTCACCATAAAAACACCAAGATTGAAAAGAATTCTTTTGTAAAAACAATTTCAAATGCAATACAGATACAGACTAAGATAACACTATCAGCTTAAAGGTCTTTTTTGAATCAGAATAATCTTTATTTGCATCAGCCACCAGCCATAGCAATAAAATAAAATGAAATGTACAGAAGATAAAGGTAAAAACTTAACTATATAAATTTACATTTTGGAGGTTTAGGTCAATACTCAAATGATAGCTCTTATGCTAATTGCCCCCCACTAAAAATCTTGCAGATTTTGCTGTCACCTGTTGATCTTGATCTGCCAAAAGAAAGGACACAATAGAAATGGTTGAGCAACCCGGCATGGACAATAATAGATGTGCAAGGCACTTTTTTGATGTACAGCAGGAGAGCATTCCAAAGATTGCGATGGAAACAACGTGATTCTTAAATGCTTGGTTTATAATTTCTGCGTTTTACAGCACGCACACATAAACCAACCCAGGGCTCCAACCTGACCTAGCCCTGAATCAATTTGTGGGGTGTGGGGAAGCTAATATTTTATTAGGATGAAATGGGCCTGCCATCTTGGTTCAAAATGGTGCCCAGCACCCAAATGGAGATGAATTCCTCTGCCTCGGGAATGCTGATGCATTTTTGGCAACAATATCTTGAGAGGCACCCAAACCTGTAGAGAACCGACAGACAAACGTACAAACAATCCACCTTCCAAAATATATAGTAGCTATAATGTACTAAATAATATATATCCCAACACCTCCATATGGGGGCTGTACATTATGTGAATATCAGTGAAAACCAGGCTGGCATATGTCTCTGTGTTCCATGCATTTAAACACACACACACACACACACACACACACACACTTTTTGGGGGGCTACCAGGGGCAGATGTTGTCACCAAGGCCGCCCTTGTAAACAAGACGTGGAGATGGTCTGGATTGGGTTACCTCCATAAAATATTTTAAAATAAATAAACTGGGGTGTTGGTCTCTTTCAGGTGAATTAACTTGATTGGAACTGTCAGGTTTTCTCTCCCTCCCTCCTTTCTTCGTAGCCTAAATAAACAAAGTTCGTCATCCACCCGGAATGGAGTTAAGAGGCTAGGACTGCAATCCTATACTCACTTATCAGGGAGCCAGAGCTGTTGAAATCAATGGGACTTATTCCTTTGTAGACATGTAGATAACTGTCCGAGACACAGATCGGACTGGGGAGGTAACAGTGGCCGAAATGCTCCTCAAAAGAGACAAGATCTAAGGCCTTCCTGGCTCTTGACCTACTGTTAAAATGCTGCAGGAAGGTTCACCGTCCACATCTCCTGAAATTTTCAGTGAACTTGAGACTGGTTTGAAGTTGTTGGGTTCCTCCCCGTCCCATTTTCAACCTCCTCTACTAACAAAGCTACAATGGCTGCATGAGGTTCACCTGCAAACTTCTGAAGACAAAGATCATGTCCAAGACTACAGAGATGCTTTAGGATTATGGGAATATACATGACTACAATTGTGTTATCACGGAAGTAAATTATGTATAGGGACACTTTCAAAATTCCCTTCACCTGAATTATCCTTTGGGCTGCAGAGTTCTGACTTATTATCATCAGGGGGGATAGTGCATTAAGAACCTTCTGTTGTTGTTTCCCCCCCTCCAATTTTTGTTTGTTTGATGGATTGCTATGCTGGGTGTGTGTGTGTTATTTTGTTGGTGCTTTCAGTGCTCTTCTGCTAAAAAATAGCTTCTGCTTTCATATTAATGAGAAACTACCCAATTTACACCAACGTGCAAAGCAAGATGCAGCTGTCCTCCAAAATTCGCACTACTCTGAATTTCACACTGCACTTCTCCACCCTAACAGAGACAATAAAATAACACCCAAGAATGCATTAAGAGGACATTGCTTGCAAAAAACATTTGGAGCGTTGCAGGTTCCCCACCGCTGCTCTAAATGTTGCCAGGCAGAGAGGCAGAAAGACCACCAAGGAAGGGGGGCAGGTTTTGAATGCAAGAGGTGCTTAGAGTGTTTGTTTTACAACACAGTAGCTCACAATGCTCTTAAAGAAATGGGAGTGCCGGATCACCTCATTTGTCTCCTGAGAAATCTCTATGTGGGACAAGAAGCTACAGTTAGAACTGGATATGGAACAACTGATTGGTTCAAAATTGGGAAAGGAGTACGACAAGGCTGTATATTGTCTCCCTGCTTATTTAACTTATATGCAGAATTCATAATGTGAAAGGCTGGACTGGATGAATCCCAAACAGGAATTAAGATTGCCGGAAAAAATATCAACAACCTCAGATACGCTGATGATACTACCTTGATGGCAGAAAGTGAGGGGGAATTAAAGAACCTTTTAATGAGGGTGAAAGAGGAGAGCGCAAAATATGGTTTGAAGCTCAACATCAAAAAAACTAAGATCATGGCCACTGGTCCCATCACCTCCTGGCAAATAGAAGGGGAAGAAATGGAGGCAGTGAGAGATTTCACTTTCTTGGGTTCCATGATCACTGCAGATGGTGACAGCAGTCACGAAATTAGAAGACGCCTGCTTCTTGGGAGAAAAGCAATGACAAACCTAGACAGCATCTTAAAAAGCAAAGACATCACCTTGCCGACAAAGGTCCGTATAGTTAAAGCTATGGTTTTCCCAGTAGTAATGTACGGAAGTGAGAGCTGGACCATCAAGAAGGCTGATCACCGAAGAATTGATGCTTTTGAATTATGGTGCTGGAGGAGACTCTTGAGAGTCCCGTGGACTGCAAGAAGATCAAACCTATCCATTCTCAAAGAAATCAGCCCTGAGTGCTCACTAGAAGGACAGATCCTGAAGCTGAGGCTCCAGTACTTTGGCCACCTCATGAGAAGAGAAGACTCCCTAGAAAAGACCCTGATGCTGGGAAAGATGGAGGGCACAAGGAGAAGGGGACGACAGAGGATGAGATGGTTGGACAGTGTTCTCGAAGCGACTGGCATGAGTTTGGCCAAACTGCGGGAGGCAGTGGAGGATAGGCGTGCCTGGCATGCTCTGGTCCATGGGGTCACAAAGAGTCGGACACGACTGAACGACTGAACAACAACAAAGCTCACAATGCAATGCAATGCAAAGCTTCCATTGTGTTAGGCGAGAGAAGGCAGAGGTAGATAACGGGTAACTTAGGTCAGAAACAAGGCAAGATCTAAATGCACGGACATTAGCCTTCTTCCTATCGCACCCACAAACCACATGTGCCACCCAGAAGCTGATCTATACCATGCTGTGAAGTTTAATAGTGGATATACATAAAGATATAGGCAAACATCCTGATAGCTAGTACCCACTGGGACCAATAGGGTGGAAGGCAGGAAGCCTAGACTCTCGTTTGGACCCCATCTTCCTCCCTGCTGCATCATAGAATCAAGGAACAGTAGAGTTGCAAGGGATTCAAAGGGTCATTCAATCCGACCCCCTGAAACTGGTTCTACAAAAGCTGAAACGGAGAGGGAAAGTGGCAGCCAGGGGCCACCTTCAGTTCTGCCCGGAAGCAGACAAGGGCTGGCTGGGTGCAAATGGAGGTTGGTGGGCGATGCCCCACTCACCCTTACTGAAAAGCCTCCCTCTGACCCTGAATCCTTGCAGACCATCGCGGAGGAGAGAAGGATTACAGCCAAAGCAGCAAAGACCAGAGAGTCCCTGGAATAACTGACGAGCCGAGTGGTTTACTTATGGTAGTAAGGCTTGTTAAAAAAACAACAACCAAGGTAGTTGTCCAAACACCAAAACGGAGAGGTTTGCCAAGGAAAACACCGAGCAGGCTGAGTGTTGGGGGGTGCACTTACCAAGTGCAGCCCAGACCTGCCTGTAAATTACATGGAGCCGGCATGAAGTGAGTCTTTGTTCCATTTGTGTGCTTAAAATCTGAGGAGGGCTTCAGCGTATCAATCACGCCTGTCAGATAGCACAAGGGCAGATCTGTTACACTTAAAGGGGCGTCAAATGAGAAATGATTTAATTTGTCATCTCTCTCTCTCTCCCTCTCTCTCTCTCTCTCTCTCTCTCTCTCTCGCACGTGCTCTTCATTACTCTTCCATTGCTGGGAAAATGAATATGGGTTTTGTAAATTCGACTCTTTCCCCTTTATTTTACAGGGTTAGTTTGTTTACCAGTTACCTAGCTCTTGTTAGGAGATGGCTACCAGCTGTTGCTCACATACCCATCTTGGCTGAGGCCCGGAACTGAATACTTGGGAGGATATACCGGCTGGGCTGAAAAACACATAGGCTGCATTCTATGAGACAACAAATCCAAACGTCGTGTTGAAAATGTCAATGGACACAGATGGTATTTAGCAGGACAACGCCAAAACAATTCACTGTTGTTCATGGACATTTTCCACAGTGTGGGAAAAAAAAAAAACCCTCCACACAATAGGTTTCTATGTTTGTGTGTTTGTGGTTTGCTTCACATTTTACAAGAATGTCTTTGCATGTCAGCAGTGAGCCAGCAGTAAATCACATGAAGGAAGCGGAGTTAACTCTTTATTAGAAAAAGCAGGATCTGCACAGGAGTGAGCACAGTGACTCTTCTTCAGTAGGTCTTAGCTCTATGAAGTAGTTGCAAAGACTGAAGGTCCCCGCCCTCCCACAGCTGCCTAAGTCCCCTCCTCTCCAGGATTTCCCCCAAGCAATCTGAGACTGTGCTTGTGTGATGCTAATTTCTCCACCCTCTTCATACCTCTCCTGGTTCTGGGAGATCAGCTGTGAAGGGAGCTTGTCGCAGCAGAAGGGGGACGCTTCACCAGCTGGACTCATCTCTTGGCCTTCCTTCTCTCCTGCTTCTGCTTCTGGACTTCTCTCTGCCACAGACTATCCCAGCTCACTAAGCCCTGTTACCTCTTCAGCTTCTGACATCTCCCAGTCTTCTCCCTCTTCTCCTTCTGACCACTCATCGTCGTCCCACCACCACTCCCCAGGCTCTGAGCCTTCTTCTCTTGGGGGTTCCCTATGGATTCCTTTCACCATCCCTCTGTGTCTAACCAGTCCCTGGCATCACATTGTCACCCCTTGCTTTTGCTTTTGCTTTCCACTGCTTTCAGTGACATCATCGTGCAGCCATTTTTTTATTGGTTGTGATTTTATTGGCAGGCATTTGTTGGCATCGTTGCATCCAATGTTGTGCTGGGCCATCATCCAGGACTCAGCAACACAGCTGCAAATAAAGTGTGTTGTAAGGTGCCATGTACAATTGTGACACTAGATGGCGATGGTGAACTATGGCAAATTCAATATATTTTTCAAAACATTTTTAAGCATTTTCACAGCGTTTTTTTATAGGTGTGTAGATTCCACCCCAGTCCACTGTGATCTTTGATAATGAAATCAGATTCCTCTTGTTATAATCTTGAGAGGAAATATGAGAAAACCCAGTTTCCTTTAACTTTCTAGCTGTTATTCCTGCAAAACAGAGTTGAACAGTCATTAGATGCAAAGACCCAACTGAAGACAATTCACTTGTCTTATCAAAAGGCCTGTTGCTTCACTCAAACAGGGGACTTCGAAATATTTTCAAACAGGGGACTGACAAGCCCCATCTCTATTGCACATTTAAACCAGCAGCATACACCTTTAAACAGTTATAGCTCCCCCCTCCACCAAACAAATAATGCGAACTGTAGTTTCTTAAGGGCACCGAGAGACCGCTATTCCCCCTCACAGAACTACAGTTTCCAGAGTTCCCTGGGGAGATTGATTGAATGTTAAATCACTTAACAGTAGCTCTGTTAGGGTCTCATAACAACTCTCGGCCCACTTCAAAAACTGCAGTTCCCAGGGTTCCTTGAGGGGAAACCACGGCTGTCAAAGTCCTGCCATAGTGCTTTAAATGTATGGTGCACATGTGGCCTCAAGAGTTGGGTTACCTGAACAAATAGGCATCTTCCTCTGTTCCCCTTTGTTTTAATACTTTGCATCTGTCAAGCTGTTTTCTCTACAAATCAGAGCTAGGTCAACTCAAGAAGTGCATGTCCTCTGGAGCATATCCCCAACATTCAAGAAGGGCTGTCCAGCTTTTCCTAAAAGCCAGTCTCAGGTTAACATTCTGCTTATATCTAGCATTTCCTATGGAAAGATTTTGTTTTTTTAGCATGTCCCCAATGGGAATGATCTTGAATGAAGTACAGTGTGAACCTGCATGTTCCATCAGGATAAATTAGGTAAGCTCTACGCTCTCTCTCTCTCTCTCTCTCTCTCTCTCTCTCTCTCTCTCTCTCTCTCTCTTCCCCTCCAACACACCGCTTTTTAATTTAATGCCTTTAGCTTATGAGCCTAATGATACATCATTTTTGAAATTTGCAAAGTGGTAACTGTCAGCACATTTTCCCTGCATTTCGGTTGGCAACCCGGGTGGCTGGGAGCTCCGTCCAAAGGAGGTTGCCACCCCTAATTTGAACATGGAAGCGAGAGGATTTTGCATGCAAATGCCCATGTGGGTTCTATAAGGCCTGTTTGTTTGGCGATGTCCCTTGAACTTGTCTGGAAGCTCTTAAAGGAAGTTTTAATTCAGTTAAACTAAATAGCCAGCTATTGGAATAATTGGACTAAAGGTTTAACAGAAGTAGAGAGGGGCAAAAATTAATGGGAAATCCAAGAAGAGGAACGTATCAAGGCACACCCTTGATCCATCTAGCTCAATATTGTTCACACAGACTGGCAGCAGCTCTCCAGGGTTTCAGATAGGTATCTCTCCAAGTCCGATCTGGAGCTGCCGGGGATTGAACCCGGGATCTTACACATGCAAAGCAGATGTTTTCTCGCTGAGCTACAGCCCTTCCCCTCCTGCAAGATCCAAGCTGGGTGTCACAGATTATACAGGATTATTCTGGTAGATCCACTATATACTTTTTTTCTTTTCTTTTTTGTCAAACATTTTTATTGATTTTTACATTGCAAATTTAAATTCAAACAGTAAACATCAACATCAACATTTAGGATTCCCTGAATGCTTTGACTCCCGTCCGCCCTTCCATGGTTACCATTTTCAATCTTTTTTTTCAGCTGCTTCCCTTATTTTCTCCATTATTTTGAAATAATCCATTTTTACCATCGTGCATTACAAGCATTACTCAAGTCCTGCCAAAGTTTTTAGTTGTTTGTAGCGTTCTCTTAAATGCATTGTGAATTTTTCCCAATGCTTCTTAAAGTTCTTCTCTTCCTGTTTCGCCATTTCAGTGCAGTCCATCATCTTCATCAACCATCCATCTCTGGTTGGGACTTTATCTTCTTTCCATCTCTGGGCCAGTAGTATCCACGCTGCTGTTATTGCATACATAAATAATCGTTTCTGCTCCTTTGGTATCTCTGCACCTAAAATACCTAATAAAAAAGCCACTGGTCCCCCCCCCAAAAAAAAACGTTATTTTAAGCATTTTCTTCAACTCATTATAAATCATTTCCCAGAATGCTTTCGTTATCTTGCACATTCCACCACATGTGGTAAAACGTGTAATCCACTATATACTTTCAACCTGTCTGTTCTCTACAGGTTTGGCCACCTCTCAAAATAACACTGCCAGATTTGTCACAATATTTCCCAAGCTGCGGGAGGCAGATTTTTCTAGGTGTTGGGATGGCAGGTGCCATTTTGAATCAAGATGGCAGATTGAAATAGGAACTTGACATGACTTCACCAGATTTTTGCCACGACAGCTCCAGACTAAAAAAAGACACAACCCTTTTGAAAATCATCATATTTTGGGGCTTCTAAAAAATTCCCCGGGCAGAATATTTGCAGCCTGAAGTCATTGCAATTTGGGCATTATCCACTGGTGGTAGGTAACATTGGGTTGTTTTTTTGCCATAGTACTGGAAATAAAAGAAAGGGTAATTTTACTGCCTCTTCCCTTTCCCTGCCCTGAACAAATAGTCACCAATAAGAGTGTGTTTTATGGGGCCTCCCTATTGTTCCAGACAAGGTCCAGGGACTGCATTGATCTATATGCACAGGTTTTGTTTGCCTCTGGGTTTCCTTGAGGGGAGATGATCGATACCATTGAGTAACTCTCAAGCAGAGAATGTCAGATTGGCAATATCAATATGTGTTATATAATAAACTGAAATTGAAGCTGCCTTTCCTTCATCTCGGCATAGCTTTAAGGCACAAAACTGGGCTCCCTTCACACCTGGAAGAATGAGTGGAGATGAGGTGATTAAGAGGCAATATCACTGGAGGCCCTACCAGCTTTGGTCTGTCTTCAACCAGCCCTCACCTGTCCAAGAGGTGGCACTGGCAGGCTGTTTCCTCCTCCTTAGTCTCACTTCTGCCCTTGTGCTACTCAGCCAAGTGCACAAAAGTCAAATTGATCGGCTCTGCCTGGTGCCACCTACTGTTGAGCTCCTTGCCTTCCACCCTACCCCTTCCCAATGAGCACTAGCAACCATTGGATGATATCATCACCATGTTCAGTTTGAAGGGGACAGTACAGAGTCAGGCCGTCCAAGTGCCCCTATTTTCCAGGGGCAGCCCTGGATTTACAGAAACCACCAAACTTTTTGAATTGATCCTAGAATGTCTCGCTTTTCCTTAGGTTGTCCCTATGTTCATCGGAGAAATGTTGGAGGGTGTGGGGTTATGCAACCCCCCGAGCCAAGGAGATTAGTAACTATACAACCTTTAGAAGACATTTGAAGGCATCCTGTATATGGAAGGTTTTTTAAAAATGTTTTGTGTTTCATTATGTTTCTATATATGTTGGAAGCCACCCAAAGTGGCTGGGGCAACCCAGTCAGATGGGTGGAGTATAAATAATAAAATTTATTATTATTATTATTATTATTATTATTATTATTATTATTATTATTTTAGAGTTTGGATTTGATATCCCGCTTTATCACTACCCGAAGGAGTCTCAAAGCGGCTCACATTCTCCTTTCCCTTCCTCCCCCACAACAAACACTCTGTGAGGTGAGTGGGGCTGAGAGACTTCAGAGAAGTGTGACTAGCCCAAGGTCACCCAGCAGCTGCATGTGGAGGAGCGGAGACGCGAACCTGGTTCACCAGATTATGAGTCTACCGCTCTTAACTACACCACACTGGCTCAATAATAATAATAATAATAATAATAATAATAATAATAATAATAATAGACACCCCTGTTTTCATCAGAGAAATGTTGGAGTGTATGCATAGTTAAACTATGGAACTCACTGTCACAGGTGGCAGTGATGGTCCCCAACTTGGATGGCTTTAAAAGAAGACTCAACAAATTCATAGAGAAGAAGGCTAACAATGTCTACTAGTTATGATGACTATGCTCTGCCTTCATGATTGGAGGCAGCAATACTTCTGAATACCAGTTGCTGGAGACCACTCTTTGCTTGGATCCTACTTGTGGGCTTCCCATTGAGGCATCTGGCTGACCACTCTGAGAACAGGATGCTGGACTAGATGGGCCTGATCCAGCAACAGAGCTCTTCTTGTGTTCTTAAGTTCAGTAAGGCTGTTCCCTTCTGGTTCATTCCCAAGAGCGTGAAAGATGTGGCCTTGTAGTTAGCTTGATGGCCCGATCATTTTTAACACCACTCATGCCCCCTCCTGCTGGCGATGGATATTAGCTTAAATGCAAATGTTTGGGTCCACCGTAATCTATGCAAGAGAACAGATTTTCTTCCCCACTGCAACGAGGAAATGAATTATTTTATCACATTTTCACAGCTCATGCTTCTGCCTGTTCGCTAAATACTTTACTGATGTTCCTCGAGAAAGAACATTCTCATAAAAGGGGGTGGGCAGGAGGGAGAAGGGGGGGGGAGAGAAATCTGCTTGGGAATTCCTGTTGATGTGGTGGTTTTGATTAGTACTAATGTTTCTTTGGCCCTGCTGTGAAAACGCATTTAAGCGTAATTGACTCAGCATTGTTAATTCCTGTGCTTTTGCAATCTTCCGATGAAATCTGCAAAGGAAAGAAGGCAAATACAGAAGATTGATCTAATATGGATCAATTGGATGTATGTTTCCCGGCCATATTTTGACAGGGGAGGCAGGGAGCCCTGTGCAATGCAGCTCTGATCCGATTCGGGGCTGTGAGCCAACATTTCCCCCTGTCCATCTGATAGTGACCTCTCAGATAGTGACCTTCAGCCAAGATCATCTGATGGATGGGGAGCAGGGCTGGGGAGAGAGGACTCCCAGGCCCCAATCCCCAGACTAAGACCTGGAGAGACACAGGGAAAACACTAGCTTCCTGAACTTCTATCTGCCCTGGAAATGTACCCTTCAGGGGATACGTAGCAGTTTCAAAGCAATTTGGGGAGGGAAAATGGCACAAGCGGGAGAAAAACCCTGTTTGCCCAGTTTGGATGAAAGGTGCTCCTACCTGCAGCAGTTAGATCTTCCTTCAAAAACCCAACAAGCCAAAGATAGATGATCAGATGGGAACAGTGCCGGATTTACATATAAGCTAAACAAGCTATAGCTTAGGGACCCACTCTCTTGGGGGCCCCCCCAAAAAATTCACTATTAATATACTTCTTCTTAATTGTATTTCAGTTCAACAATTACTTTGATAAAAGACATATTTTGTTTTGTGCAAATGGCTTTAGATACCCATTAGGTCCATAAATTACCACATAGCATATATTCAACACAAAAAACAGCAACAATTTGTTGTCGACAAAGGACAGCTGGACATATAAAGGGCCCCATTACCTTCAGTAGCTTAGGGCCTCATCAAACCTAAATCCGGCCCTGGATGGGAAAACTATTATCTATTCAGGGTTTTCTTTTCTAGAGTGCAAAAGCAAACGAAAAGGTCCTCACTGACCCCCATCACTTACAACAGGTAAGACAAGCCCCCCCCCCCAAAAAAATCAAACCAACACCCCAAATTTCTCACCCACATTTTGTTCTGGGTTGATGTTCCCGTGAAAACGGGTTGGAGGGTCCCATTTCCTTCTTACTGTCCACTTCCTTAAACAGTTCCCCTTTTGAAGGTTAAGGGTGGTGAGAGTTGTTAAGAGACCCCCCCCTTTCCCGTCATGGATGTATAATTCCCAGAATCCCCTGGGAAGAGAGGACGGTTGTTAAAACTCATCTGAGAATTGTAACTCAGGGAGAATAGGAGCCTGCAAACAATTTTCAGCACCCTTAACAAACTACAGCTGTGAGGGAAGCCACGACTGTTTAAAGTGGCACGATACTGCTTTAAATGTATAGTGCAGATGGAGGAGCTTGGGGAGTTTTTGAGGCGTAAAAGTCTCTGTGACTGATTGTGAGCCAAGTGCAACAACACTGTGTCCAGCAGATGGCAGTAACAAGGCCTTTCCTCTGGCTTTGCAAAGCCATTGCAATCCACGGAAGACTCTGCCCTGTCGCTTATGAGATGGTGGATCATGTTGTGTTGTGACAGCAGGACATTGCCATTGCATCACCATTGTCCTTCCCGGAAGGAAAGAGCTAAGCTAAGCAGAAGCTCAAGACTGGATTGTAAGGAAAGTGAGAAAAAAGGTCTCACAGGTAAGAAGTATTTTCTACTCGCCCGTTTCTCGAAGATTTTTGGATTTTTAATCAACGGGGATGGATGAAACACATAGTTGATGTGTAGGATTTTGATAGGACAGCGTACTCTGTGGCGTAATTTGTTTAAAGTTGGAAGGACTGCCACTCACCTTTGTGAAGTTTCTGGCATGGGGGAAACAGTGGACCATGCAATATGGAGTTGTCTGAGATGCAGGCAGCGACTGTTTTAGGTGTGTCTGATATGTGGAGTACCATGCGGGTGTGCATTGCACTGAACCCATAAGTAACCAAAAAGGTCACAGAAACGTCACAAAAAGGGACAGGGCAGGGCAGGGCGGGCTTACATGGGCCCTACCAACGCATGGGGGGGGTCTGAAACGTAACTCCCGTGCAAATTGGTTGCTGCCTGTACAGGGATCAAAAGGAGCCTTTCTTCATGAGCTTAATGACTTGGGCATAATATATTTGTCTTCAGGGCCCTGACTTTCAGAACAAAAAACTTTGCTGGTCAATACTTTGGATTTTATATTAGTTCTTGTGAGATGCTGAATGTTATGAGCCATTGAAATCGAGAAGTAATGACATTGCAGCTGGCAGGCGGTTTTACTAGGGCCTCCTTATCGTTTTGCAACACCATCGCAATCTGAGGAACAGACTCTGTTGAAGTACTGTAGTTGTCCTGGAGGTATCAACGGTTTGCTCTTCTAGCCTGACTCAACCTACCCGACTGAGACTCTCCTGAGAGGCCATTGTGCCATATGGAGTCTAGAGTGTGGTCATTACGCCAGGTGGTGATCAGAGATAGCGGTGTCCTGGGTCTGTTGTATTTTGAGCACCAGGTGAAGACTTCATTTACTCTTGGCCTTTGATTATGTCAGGAATTTTGTTTCCCGATATTGTTAAGTCATCTTGGGGAGGAAAATAAAGGTAAAGGTAATGGACCCCTGACAGTTAAGTCCAGTCGCAGATGACTCTGGGTTTGCGGCGCTCATCATGCTTTACAGGCCAAGGGCATTGGTCCACAGACAGTTTTTCTGGGTCATGTGGCCAGCATGACTAAACTGCTTCAGGTGAAACCAGAGCAGCGCATGGAAACGGCGTTTACCTTCCTGCCGGAGCGGTACCTATTTATCTACTTGCACTTTTTTGGCGTGCTTGGACAGCACTAATCATATCAATAACGTTTTTATTACGAATATTGCACTGTAATATTCACTTTGCTAGTGACTCTTTATCTGATGAGTGACGCACACAGACATTGTGAAAATGAATGGATATCTTATGGCATACAGATTTTTCTGAACGTGTATGCTGTGATCATAGTCACACTGCATCATGGGCTTTGTAGTCAAAATACGCAGGAGGTTATCTGACGATGCCCTTACCATCATGATCATTATATATCGTTCCTGCTTTTAAGTTTGAAAACTATCTGTTGATAGATTTTAAAAAATTGTTTTCTCAATTTTTAATATATATCCTGTTCCCAACGGGCATCGCCTAGTCTAGTGATGGTTCACCTGAAAATATTTCTCCCCAAATTGGATAACTGCCACTTCCACACACCCTGCAATAATAATAATAATAATAATAATAATAATAATAATAATAATAATAATAATAATAAATAATAATAACCCTACCACTAACCCTTCAATATGTTGGAAAGTGAATTTTTACATCACTGCTCATCTCTCCATTCCCTGGACTGCTTGGGCAGATTTGTGTAATGGGGAGAGTGCAGCAATGGGATGTTTCTAAGTCTTATAACAGCTGGAAGGAAAAGCTCCCATACTGTAGTTTTGTAAAGACCACAGTGGAACCAAATCCTAACTTAAGTTCTCCTCGAAGGAAAACCAACCCACTGGGACAGCTGCCTTTGTAACATGTGAAAAGGGGAGATTAGCTGTATGGTAGTAACAGTGACAGCATTTAGATTTAATTCAGGGTACTTGATGCAAAGCTGAAAGGTGACCATAAAAACTATGAGTTGCCCAGTCAACAATTGGATAGAACATCGAGAATTACCTTGTACTGAGTCGGCCTGTTGCTCCATCTCACTCAGGATTGTCTGTGCCAGGAATAGTCTGGGTGTGTGCCCTCCAGATGTTGTTGGACTACAACTCCCATCATCCTTAACTATTGGCCATGTTGGTTGGGGCCAATGAGAGTTGTAGTCCCACAGCATCTGGGGACACCACACCTGGTCTTTGCTGTCTGGCAGCAGCTATCCAGGATTTCCGGCAGAGCTTGATAAGACTTCTATCTGCTGGGAATTGAACTTGGAACCTTTTTCAGGAAAATCAGGTTCAGCCCCAGTGCAGCAGCCCTACAGAAGCTATGCTAGCAGTCAGTTGGCCACCTTGCTGATTTGCATGATGGGTCCAATCCACCATTTGCAACTATTTCAAAGCAGCAAACCGCCTTTTGGTAAGTAGCACATCTCGTGCGCAATATCCCGCGAATATTCCAGGCACCATATTTCCAATTTCCAAAAGGAGAGGGTTTATAAAATGCCAGGGGCACATATGGTTGGGGGAAGCTAAGGAACGAAATTGCAAAGTGGGTTAGGGGAGCAAAAAAAAAAAAAAAAAAAAGGCAGTATCAAATCAATTAATGTGACTTCTTCCTAGCTTTTTGCCTTCAATTATCCGAATCTCAATGAACCCTCCTTTGCAGGCCCCAAGCGAAAGCTATGCAAACTTTCTCCCTGCTTGTTTTAATCTTTCACCAAGTCCTGACTTTCGCCTCCAGCCCATCTAATTGAAACTAATCTTCCCGGGCGAGGCCTGTCTCTTTCCTCTAATCCTTCTCTAAGGAGACTCACATGGTCCCAATTAGAACCACACCGGCCCTTTTTATTCCCTTCCCCATCTCCTTCTGCCAGTTTCATTTTTTTCAAAAGTTTGCGTTATTAACTCCATCCTTGCAAGTTCCTGCCTGTCACGGGGGCCTGGAGATCTTATCGCTGTCCGCTGATGTCTTGGGTTACCATGAAAGCATTTTATGGATTACATTTTGCAAAAAGGCGATAGAGGGCATGATAGCAAGCATAGTGGTGAGCTTTATGGGCGTTTAGATCAGCAATAAATGAGGGGGCTGAGGAAGTGTTTATCTTGGACTTAAGCATATACCTGAAGGCAGGAGACAATATAAGCTAAGAAGGCACAGCTACCACACCACAGAAGAGCTTCACAAAGAGGCCTCAGCAAGAGGAAGGATCTGGAGAAGTTGGAACATAAGCATCGCCTTCTGGATCAGACCCAGAGGAGAGCAATCTTCCCCCATTCCATTCCTTCAGTTTTCTGTGGTCTCCCATTTGGGACGGTGAGATGGATTCAGTTATTTCATTTAGTTTACTTCTCAAATTTTCACTTCCTGAAACAATATGTGAACTAAAACACCATTCTTGAAATTCTCAATTCTCCTGAATATTGCATTGTTGTTGTTCGACCAAAGAATGCAAACCCATCCAGCAGAAATTCAGCATTACACAGACCCTGCACATGTTTAGGGGCTATGAGGAATGGCCATAGCTCATTGGTAGAACATCTGCCTTGCATGCAGAAGGCCCCCACTTCGATCCCCAACATCTCCAGGTAAGGCAGGGAAGAGACCCTTGCCTGAAACCATGGAGAGCTACTGCCAGTCAGAGTAGGCAATACTGAACTAGATGAACTAATGGTCAGATATGGTATCAGGCAGCTTCCTATGTCCAAAAGATTTATTCCATATTCTGTAAAGCAGCCCACCAAATATCTGAAAATGATGGTCCTATCATCTCTTAATCTTCTCTTCTCCAGACTAAACGTACCCTGACTCCTTCAACTTTTCATAATCATACCTGGGTTCCAGGTCTTTCACCATCTTTGCTGATATGTTCTAGCACTTCAATATCCATCTTAAACTGCATTGCACAGGACTGGACACAGGACTCCACAGGAGGTCAGCCCAAAACAGAACAGAGGACTATCATTATTTCTTGAACTCTGGACACAATGTTTCCACAGATGTAGCCAAGATCCCCTTAGAAATTCACAGGGAGGATGAAGGATCCTTAACCAACAACCTTATCTTAATGTTTCTGCTGAATTGTGGCTTCTGAATCATCTTATCAAGCATCCACAGTTGCATCAATGTGTCAGCATTTTGCCATTTTTTTTCTGTTTTGTTTTAATTTCTGGACTTTATTCAGACCGCTGCGCATGCACTATTGTCTGAAATAATTGGAGGCGGCACTCCTCTGAACACCAGCTGCCGTGCAGCAGAAGTAGGAGAGAGTTACTGCATGCATCTCCTTCTTTGAGGCTTTCCAGAGGCATCTGCTCTGACACTCTGGGGAACAAGATCAGAGGAAGGGAACCTTTTTCACGCTGAGAACCTCGTGCCATTCTGGGCAACTTTCTGGGGGCCACATGTCAGTGCTAGACAGAGCCAGATGCAAAAGTGAGGAGAGAAATGTATTTGAATGTTGCTTTTGTACAGGAGGCAGAGGGTTGGGGATCATTACATGGTCCACCAAGACCCTCAGAAATTTTCAAGCGGTTCATGCATGAAAAAAATTGGGTGCCACTGGCCTTGTTCCAGACACTGTGATATTTATCTTTATGATATCTTTCTGGACTGCTGTCTCTTGGTGGCTTCATGCATTTTAATTGTGCTTTTACAAAATATTTAATATGTGTATAGCACAACCTTCTTTGGACAAAAAAAGAGGAGCAGAAGCACCTACACTAATCTGTCCAACCCTAATCTGAAGTGCAAAATGGAAACTCCATCTTAAGCACACATAAAGGTAAAGGTAAAGGTACCCCTGACCGTTAGGTCCAGTTGCGGACAACTCTGGGGTTGTGGCGCTCATCTTGCTTTACTGGCCGAGGGAGCCGACGTTTGTCCGCAGACAGTTTTTTCCGGGTCATGTGGCCAGCATGACTAAGCCGCTTCTGGCGAGCCAGAGCAGCGCGCGGAAACACCGTTTACCTTCCCGCTGGAGCGGTACCTATTTATCTACTTGCACTTAGACGTGCTTTTGAACTGCTAGGTGGGCAAGAGCTGGGACCAAGCAACGGGAGCTCACCCCGTCATGGGGATTCAAACCACCAACCTTCTGATCGGCAAGCTCTGTGGTTTAGACCACAGCGACACCCGCATCCCTAAGCACACATATTTGGGAGTAATACTCATTGAATTAAGCAATGATATATTAAGCAGTTTATAAATGTTTTAAATAAATATTAATGTACAGGGTGTACTCTAAAGTCCTTTCAAGTAGCTGGCAATGCTATTTACTGTACTTTTTCGTGTATAAGACTAGGTTCCCCCCCCCTTAAAAATCATGCGAAAAAGTGGGGGTTGTTTTATGCATGGGCAATTGGGCAGGCGATCGACAGCTTCTGCCAGCGAGGGTACAGATGGGAGGTGGATTTTGCGACTCGTTCGGGTGAGCGATTTTTGGCATCCCCCCTTAAAAAAAGCTCAACAACCCTTGTTAATCCCACAAAAAAAAACCCTCAACAACTTTTTGCCATCTCCCCCCATTTTCTGAAATTTCAGTCCCCCCACAGAAAAGTATGGTATTTGTTTATTTAAATTTATATCCTGGTCTCAAAGGATACTGTTGGATGCTTGGAGAAGCATTCCAAGTTGTTAACAGGTCTAGAAACTAGCAAGCAGATTAATGCTGAGACATCCAATGGGAAACTTCCGCAGCCTGCTTCTCACTGAGGTGGCAGATTTGGACAGTAGCACTTCAGAGAGCAAGTTAAGGTGCTCAGCGCTGAATCTTCTGCGCAAAGAAAACTAGGATGTATGGGGAGGAGGGTTCAGGCCTCTTCCTCTAACATGCTAGATGTCTATGTGTGGGGATTCTTAACTTTATTATATTTCTTCTTGGCGTATGCATAAGAGCATGCCAGTGATAGCACTCCTCATTTAAAGTACTGCAGCCCAGACACAGTTTTAGTCTAAACAAGGGCTGAATTAATCATCTCCCCCCCCCCCATCCCACGCCACCGATCAATTATGAATCAGAGAAATAGGTATGGTGGGGAGGGTTGCCCATTTCTAGTTAATTCAAAATAGACAATTTCTGCCTCTCCCGTTCTAAGTTTTTTTTTTTTTTAAATCCTTTGAGTGCTTTGCTTAAACAAGTCTCGGGCAATCGTTTTGCCTTCTGCAAAGCCCGTGATTTATTGCTTGCTTATATCGTTTCTGCTCGAGAGCTGGGCGCATAAATCAATCAAGACGTCTGTTGCTCGGAATACATTCGGCTCTTCAACCTCACTCTTGCATGGCCCTGAGAAAAGCCACAAAACATTGCCACCCTCCCACCCCCCCACCCCGAAAACCCCCAGTCGGTTCGAATTCACGATGGATCTCCTTCCTCTGACAATGACCATCCCTCATCTGAATATTTGCAAGATGGCAAAACCTAAAAATTAGGGAAGGCTTTAAGGATCCCTTAAGGAATGTCCTTTAAGAACATGATGCCTCTGTCGGAGACGGAGATCCGTCAGCTCTCTAGAAATACCCACTGTAAAACTCAGTAATGAGCTATCTAGAGTTGTGAGAACTATTGCAGAGAGGGGGGAAAACCCCCACCCTGCATTGTGAAATTAAAATGGTCATGATGAGAGCAAAGCAAGCCTGGGGCGGGGGGTTGAATTGGTCTGGTTAGAAGAACCTTACACTCTTATTTTTATGGGTCAGCTTAAGCTGCGATGATCCAAGTGGTGACAGGCTTCACATCAGCTGAAGTGTGATTGTGTGCCTGGGAATTGGAACCCCTTTGGTCACAGGGGTGTGATAAATCTGCACAGCTGCTCTGCTCCCTACCTGCTCTGACTAGGAGTGTGTGCGCACACACACACACACACACACACACACCCACACACCGGCAATTATATCAATCCATCAAACACACACTCATAAGTACAGGATATTATTATTATTATTATTATTATTATTGCCTTGCATTTTGTTGGGAACACCAGAAACATGGTGCTTGCTTGTGTGTGTGTGTGTGTGTGTGTGTGTGTGTGTGTGTGTGAATGTACACATTTATTTATTTCATGAAATTAACTTACCACTTTATTGGGGTTTTTTTTAAAAAAATGGGGGAAACCATCTCAAATGGCTTTACAAAAAGAATGTGCTGGACCATATTAGTTGGCTACAGAATCATAGAACTGTACTGTTGGGAGGTACCCAAGCGTCATCTAGTCCAACCCCTTACAATGCAGGCATCACAGATAAAGAATCCCTGGTAATCAGAGGCACACTGGCTGTCATCCTGGAGATAGTTCGCCATTGACTATTAGCCATTGAAACACCCATATTCGATGATTCTGCCTAAGACCCTTTTTAAAGCAATCCAAGTTGGTGCAGAACAACTCATCTTGTGATAGTCAATCCCACAGAACCAACAGGCTGTACTCTAGGATTGGCCATCTGTTGGAATGCTCTCTCCTCCAACAAGGCCACCCACTGCTCTGGGCCAGTGGGTCAGAAGCTTAACATTCATTCCCAGGGCATGGGTTGAAGAAGGATATTGACAAGTTGGAACATGGACAGAGGAAGGTGACCAAGAGATATGATAGCCATCTTCAAATATCTATAAAGGCCTGTCACAAGGAAAATGGAGCAAGCTGCTTTTCTCCGGCTCTGTTGGGTAGGACCCGAACCAATGGATTTAAAAATACAAGGAGATTCCAACAAGACATCAGGGAGAACTTTCTGACACTAAGAGCTGTTCGACAGTGGAATGGACACCCTCAGAAGGTGGCAAACTCTCTCCCCTTGGAGGTTTTTAAGCAGAGGTTGGATGGCCATCTGTCATGGATGCTTTAGTTGAGATTCCTGCATTTCAGGGGGCTGGACTAGATGGGCCTCGGGATCCCTTCCAGTTCTATGATTCTATTAGTCTAAGACAACTGTCAGAAACATGCTCTCTCCTTCAGCAAAGCCACCCAGCGCTTTGGTTCAGTGGTTCATAAGCTCTGTGTTACAACTTGTACAGAGGATCAGGACCTGGGTCCCTTTCCAGGTCATGTGCTAGTCATAGAAATGATAGTAATAGAAATTCTCTCTGCTTCAACACCGAAAGTTTCTGAAAGAGCTCCAAAGTGTGCCACAGGAGAGTTGTGAGAACGATGAGATCAGAGATCCACAGAAGCCACAATAACACAGGCCTGAGATTGTATCAGGGAGGTATAATTACCCATGAGTTTCCCAAGCAGAAGTTTGAAATAGTCTTAGTTTTCATATCAGAGTCATAACTGAAACATAGCCCAAATAGACACAGGGTTCCCCCTCTCCTGCTCCCAATCTTTCTGGGTGGAATGAATGCTTTGCTGCTTAAGACAGACAATGCGCATGACGCTCGCCAGACCTCTGGCACTCTGTGAAAATCCACACCAAGCCTTCAGGGAAATGAAGAATGATGCAGCCAAAACTCTAACCCCAGGTACTCGCTTCTAATAAAGCTGCCCCATATTTTGACTTGAAGTGGACTTTCCCATAACAAACCTAATTGACGAAGCCTTGAAGCGGGAGGAAGACGATCGTGGTAGCATGAACTCCAGGTCTGTTGTGGTTCACTCTTAAATTCTGCATTAGATGTTGGCGAAGCAAACTGAAAACAAGATCAGCTTGGCTTGCCAAGAGAGACAAAGCATCAAGGGGAAGTTTTTCTCCTTCTCTCATAACGCCAGAATTCAAGAACAGACAACGAAGTTGAATATTGGAAGAATCAGGGGCAGACAAAAGAAAGTACTACTTCACATAGTGCTTAGTGAAAACAGTGGAAGTTGGACCCACAAGAGGTAGTGACAGTCACCAGATTGGATGGCTTTAAAGGAGGATTACAAAAATGCATAAAGGATCAGGTCATCAATGGCTACGAGCCGCAATGGCTATGTTCTGTCTCCGCTGTCGAAGGCGGTATTCCCCTGAATGTTGGTCACTGGGAACCACAAGCAGGGAGCGGGTTGTTGCAATCAGGTCCTGCTTGTAGGTTCCCTGGGGCACCTGGTTGACCACTTGTGAGAACAGGATGGTGGACTGGATGGGCACTTGGCTTCATCCAACATGGCACTTACTAGGTTCTAAGGGCCACAAGTGTCCTGTCAGCACCCATAAACTGATTCTGCACTTGGAGTGTGTATTCCCACCCCCTCACCCAAAGTCCATCTGATATTTATTGGATTGATACCTCACCTTTTCCCGTAAGGCCAGAGGGCACCTGAGTGAAGCAAATACTTCTTAATTAGAAAATGAAGATCAGAACCTATTTTGTATGCTTCATATTTTAACTGGAATAGGATTTGCTTCATTCATTTAGGCTGCTGTCCTTCAGTCATTTAGGCTGCTTCATTCATTTAGGCTACATGGCTCATCCAGCTGTTGGCAAACGACCAACTCCCACCAACTCCTGAAAACATGGACTATGGGCATTGTAGTTCACCAACATCTGGAGGGCCACAGACCCCCTATCCCTGCTAAATGTACACTTACTTGGGAATGAGACCCACTGAACTAAATGAGAGTGTCTTCTGAGTAGACATGTTTAAGATTGAGGCAAGAGATCGAGTCCAGCAACATCTGGAGGGCCATAGATCCCCCATCCCTGCTGTAGGGCATAAGGGCATTTTGAAGTCTCTTCTACTTTTCTCCTCCTGCATGCAAATACCTCAGATAAGCAGATCACCTTGACTGCCTCTGTAGGTAGCTGGGAAGAGATCTGAATCTCCTAGCATGGCGTTCCTTCCCCGGGCAAGCTGAGCAGAGGCCTTCCCTTGATTTATGTGAACTTGGTGAATGATTAACTGACAGGGATAAGGGAAATGAATCTGTCCAGCGTATGAGAGGTTGGATTCTCCAAACCAAACAAATGGCTCTCATTTCAGATTTATGCTCTTCATGAATTTCCACAATGGTGAGCGATGACCTATCTTTGGGTTATTACGACAACTTATCACCAAAGTAACATAACAAGACCAAGGGTGTGTGGGAGGAGATCTGGAATGAAAAGTGGAGAAACTATCTTTTATTTCTTCAGGAACTTTCCCCAAATCCATTTTTTTTTAAAAAAAGTATCTGTGTCTTCGGGTTCTCAAGTGGTGGCATTGAACTACCTATAGTAAAAGGAAATTGATATGCAAGAGAATGAGGAATTGTAAATCCAGGGAAGGGATAATTCAGTGGCAGAGCATCTACTTTGCATGCAGAAGTTCAATCCCTGGCATCTTCAGGTAGGGCTAGGAAGGGGAGTCCACCACCTTCCAAGGCAGCCCATTCCACTGTCAAACAGCTCTTACCATCAGAAAGTTTTTCCTAATGATTAGTTGGAAGCTCATTTCTTGTAATTTGAATCCATTGGTTCTATCCTCCATCCATGCAAGCAAGTAGCATTACCGGGGTCCAAGGTAGAGAGACCCAGATGATGACATTCAGCCTCCCAAGCATGAGTTTCCCTACCCATAATACGGGAATGGAGTATGATTGAGTGGCATTAGCAGACCGCAGCCCTCCCAATGCTGTTGGTCTACATTTCCCATAATCCCTCACAATTGGCCCATGCTGACTGGTGCTGATGGGTGTTGTGTCTTCGCCAACTTCTGGAGGGTCACAGGTTCCCCATCCCTCTCTTGATTCAACACATCAGGATTTGGGAGCACTGTCAGCACTGATCACAACTCCAGGGTCTTGTTTGGTGTTTTCAACATAGTACTTTAGACAGTCACTTTTCTCAGGACAAGATGTAATCCTTTTTTCTTTCTTTCCAGCATTCAAAAAGGTTTTGGCTGCAGGGATTAAATTATGGACTGCAAAATTCCCTGCTCTCTTGTTGCTCTAGCCCCATGCTTTCAAAAGTTTCCCTCCCTTGCTAAACCAAGGAAAGTACTGTATTCAAATGCGAGCCCCAGCTTTTGTTGGCTGCTCAAAGAGCAGGCGGGCAAAAGTTGTCGGGTGACTGTAACTTTTTCAGCTTGCTGCTGGAACCTCTGCATCTTGCGGAGAGCAGCTGCACTTAGGAGCTGGGCTGGCTCTGGTGTTGACTAATGAGAAGGCATCTTAAAAGGAATTTGAAAAGGGTCAGGGGTATATCAGAACGTGCACACCCCTTGAGGGCTCTGCATAGCACATTGGAGGAGGGAGTTTCCCAAAAGTTGGACTGCAACCTGCATAACGTATGCAAATGAGTGAGCTGAATTTACATCATTATGTTTGCATTTGTAAAGGAAAGCAGTTAAGAATTGAAGCCACCTCTTTCCCCCAACCCTTCTGTTTCTCCACTATGCAGTGTCCAAGTGTCCACAGATTTTTAAGTAAGAAGAGCCCTGCTGGGTCAAGCCAGGGGCCCATCTAGTCCACCACCTAGTTCTCATAGTGGCCTAGCAGATGCCTGTGGGGAAACCTGCAAGTAGGAAGCTGCCTGACATGACATCCATCTAGCTCAGTATTATGAACAGACAGTGGCTCTCTTGGCTCTTCCCTACCTGGAGATGTTTGAGACTGAACCTGGGACCTTCTGCATACAAAGGAGAAGCTCTACCACTGCGCTCTCCATACCTGCTATTCCCAGTATTATTGCCTCCAGCTATTGGGTACAGCATAGCCACGGTGGCTAGCAGCCATTGATGGCCTTCTCCTCCATGAATTTGCCCAGTCCTCTTTTAAAGCCACCCAAGTCGGTGGCCATCACTACATGGAGGGACAGGTAGATAGCCGTGTTGGTCTGCCATAGTCAAAACAAAATAAATAAATAAATTCCTTCCAGTAGCATCTTAGAGACCAACTAAGTTTGTTCTTGGTATGAGCTTTTGTGTGCATGCACACTTCTTCAGATACACTGAAACAGAAGTCACCAGACCCTTATATATAGTGAGAGGGTGGGGAGGGGTATTACTCAGAAGGGTGGTGGGAATGGGGGATCGGCTGATAGGTATGGAAAACCTGTTGACGACTGCTAAGGACTGCAGTTGGTCTTGCAGGAAAAGGCAAGGGGTGAGATGGCTAAAGATAGCTTTGTCGTGTATAATGAGATAAGACTCCAATGTCTTTGTTCAGACCAGGTCTCTCCATGGTTTTAAGTTTGGTCATTAGTTGCAATTCAGCAACTTCTCTTTCCAGTCTATTTTTGAAATTCCTTTGTAGTAAGACAGCTACTTTGAGATCTTGTATACAATGTCCTGGGATACTGAAGTGTTCTCCTACTGGTTTCTCTGTCTTGTGATTCCTGATATCAGATTTATGTCCATTTATTTATTTTACATTTATTTATTTTACATGGAGGGAGCTTGACATAAAGTTACTCTGCAGAAAATGCTCTGCAACGAAGCTTCATGGAGTTTTTACATCAAGAGGCCAATTAAGAAAGTAAGGTGGGCTTGGGTGCTGGATTAGGCCACTGGCCCACCTTGTCCAGCACACCCTCTTCTCACAGTGGCCAACCCACATGCCCCTGAGAAGCCCATCAGCAAGACCTCAGTGCAATAGCCCTCTTCTCTCTTCTTTTTTGTAATTTTTATTAAATTTTCTCTTTCACAATTTAGAATATTCATTTAAACAACCTTAAAATATCAATGACTTCCCTTCTTCTCTTTCCATGGTTCATTTTGCATAACATAAATCTCTGCATATTTTTTATAAACTAAACCATTCTGTAGGCTATTCCATTATTCCTTCCTTCAAAACTTATTTAAACTGCTGAATTTATCTTAATGCTGCCAATGTTTTCAAGTGTACACAATCCCTGCATATATTCAATAAACATTTTCCAATCTTCTTTAAATGAATGTTCTTCTTGTTCTCTTATTCTATAAATTAGATCCGCAAACTGCACATATTCCATCAGTTTAAGTTGCCATTCTTCTTTAGTTGGGACCTTGCTCGTTTTCCATTTTTGGGCTAACAAAACACAGGTCGTCGTAGTGGCATATAAATAACCTTTTTTGACACCTGGGAATTTCCATCTGAATTATCCCCAACAAAAAGAACTCTGTGTTGTTGTTTTAGAAAAGTACTTTTAAATATTTTTTTTTCAATTCATTATAAATTATTTCCCAATACTCTTTTACCCTTTTACAGATCCACCACATGTGAAAGAAGGTACCCTCGACCTCATTGCATCTCTAGCACTTATCTGATTCAGTCTTATACATCTTCCCAAGCCTACTGCAATAGCCCTCTTCTCTCTTGCAGTTTCCAACAAGTGGTATGGGTCCTTGGCTTGCTTTAGCAGGGCTCTCCTTACGTTGGGAAATTAAGGTGGCAAAGACTGCAGCTACCTTGCCCGGCGTTTTCAGAGGTCTCGGCTGCTTGCTGCTACTTTACCCCACTGCTGCTGAATCAGTCTGGTGCCAGCCACTGTCCACCCTGCTGTCCTGCCCTCTAGCAAGCACAGCCCAGGGCCCCTTTCAATCAAACACCAACTCTGCTCTCCCTCAACAAGCCCTTTCTGCTACAAAGGAAGCTACTCTACTTCTGAGCTGCAGACCCCCCCCCCTCGAGGATAAAGCAAGTTTCCAGTCCTCGTGGTTCCAAATGAATAGCTGTTTAAATGGGCTCCATTCATGAGACACTAACACAGCCATAAG
Source organism: Lacerta agilis (assembly GCF_009819535.1). NCBI lineage: Eukaryota > Metazoa > Chordata > Lepidosauria > Squamata > Lacertidae > Lacerta > Lacerta agilis. Next base: position 18,991,711 of record NC_046319.1, on the reverse strand, counting down.
AGCATAAGAAAGGCCCTCCTCGATCAGGCTTATAGGTCCAGTGTCCCCCAAACTTATGTCTCCAGCTATTTTTGGACTACAATTCCCATCATCTCAGACCACTGGCCTTGTTAGCTAGGGATGATCAGAGTTGTAGTCTAAAAACACCTGGGGACCCAAGTTTGGGAAACACTGATCTGGTCCAATCGAAGTTGGCGGCCATCCTTACCTCTTGTTGGAGCAAATCCCATAGTTTTATCTATGCACTATGTAAAGATGTACTTCCCGTGGTCTGTTCTGAATCTTCCAACATGCAATCATATCTCTCTCCATAAGGGCTAGAAAATTGTGAAGAAAACCAACAGTTGAAAGCTGAGATTCTCAAGAGAATATATTAGGTTCTGTGCCTGAATTACTTTTGATAATGGGACTTGACCATTGCATCTATCAGCTGATGACAGGAACTGACAGTTATTATCTATATATTCAAGGGCACAGCATGAAACTGCAGGGGGTGTGGGAGTCATAGGAGATGAGCAAATACTGGAGATGGAAAATGGGGATTTTGCAGATGCCCAGGTGTCCTCCCTCAAACCTGGGCTGGGCATCCTTTCTGGAAAGGTTTTGGCAATGAAGCATCAACAATGCATGCCATTGTCCTTTTTAAAAAAAAAAAAAAAAAAAAAAACCTCCTGCCCTGCCCAGACAATAGGTTTGTTGTAGTGCTGATAAGCACGAGCATATCTCCTCCATGTTGCACAGGGGATGAATGAGGTTAGGCTAAGGGTAAAAATAATTTGGCCTTCCCTGGTGCTGAAAGCCCTTTCACTGGGGCCTAATTTAAGGAGGGGTGTGTGTGTGTGTGTGTGTGTGTGTATGTGTGTGTGAGAGTGATCCATCACCTGGTTGGCAGCGGAGATATAGTTACATCATTGTGGTGTGTGCGTGTTTGTGTCAATGCACCCGCATCTCTGCAAGGGAAGCTTGACGCATGCAGCTGACGGCAGGAGGAGTTAAAGGAAGCCTTTCCGAAGAGAGAGGTGAGATTATCCTTGATCTGCAGCTACAATCAGCAGCACAGAGGAGGCCCAAGACAGCCATCTACGGTGGCCCTGTGCCAGGCAGCCTGCTCTTCCGCACGCACGGAGAGCGCCTCAGGTGGAGAGCACCGTAGCGGCTTGGCAGTGACCCTCCGTTCACCTTGGCCACTGGGACAGGAACACAGGGTTGGTTTTGTTCTGGCCTAAGAGTGGAGACCGGCTCTGACAGCCAACGTTTGCTGAGGGCAGAAAGAGCCTTTGAAGCAAATTCTTGGGGAAAGAACTGGAAATTTGCTTAACTTACCATGTCTCCTGCTCTCCCCCCACCCCACCCCAATCCTCCTATAAACTTCTTCCTTCTCTCTCTCCCTCTCTCTCTCTCTCTCCTCTGCCAAAATTGGGCTTTCTCTCCTTTCTGTCTCTCCTGCTCGAAATGCAATCCCTCAATGTTCTATGAGCTGATTCATGGTGAACAGTCTTCTCCAACCTGGTGCCCTCCAGCTGTTTTGGGCTACAACTCCCATTAGTGCCTTCTGATGTGTGCCCCAGAATCCTCTATGTTGGTGTGGGTGTAAACATGCCCATGTTGAAAAGTATTTCCTGAAGATAGGGAGCTTGCAGAACATGGATTGGATGGTAGGCATATGCCAGCCTTCTCCAATTAGATGCCTTCCAGAGGTTTTAAACAATAAGCAGACAAGACTGATCTAGATTGGCTCAAACCTCTCACTCTGTAGAAGGTAGTTTCCTGTGTTCCTAGAGCAGCAGACCCTCCAAGTGTCCCTATTTTCCATGGACAGTCCCAGATTCACAGGCACCACCTCAGTTTCAGATTTGATCCCAGAATGTCCCACTTTTCCTTAGGCCGTCCCTATTTTCATCGGAGAAATGTTGGAGGGTATGGTAGGACACCTCTATTTTCATTGGACGGAATGGAGTTATGTGACCCCTTCCCCCAAGCCAAGGAGATAAGTAACTATACAACCTTTGAAAGGCAATTGGAAGCAGCCTTGTATAGGGAAGTTTTGTTTTAATGTATAATCATGTTTTTATATATGTTAGAAGCCACCCAGAGTGGCTGCAACAACACAGTCCGATGTGCAGGGTGTAAATAGTAAAAATGTTATTGTTGTTGTTGTTGTTGAATAAGATTTCCCTATTTTCATTGGAGAAATGTTGCAGCAGGAATGAGGAACCTTCAACCCATCAATTCCCATCTATCTGCAGATGACAACTTCCATCAGCCCCATCTGGAGGGCACAAACAGATGGACTAGATGATGCTTGGTGCCCCTTCCAACTCTACAATTCTGTGATTCAATCAGGAAGTGGGGTGTGGTGTGGGCGGTCCGCCCTGGGTGTCTTCACTGAAGGGAGTGACATTTGGCGTGCCACCTGCCCACGACTCCCAAGCCTACCCCGAGCCGTCAGGGGAAGGGGGAGAGCTGTGCCGCTTTGCCGGCGGCATTCCCCCCTTCCCCCTTCATTTTGACAGTTTGGGGGAGGCTTGGGAGTTGCAGGCGGGCAGCGCGCTGAATGTCTGCCACCGGCGGCTCGCTCTGCCCCTGTGGGTGGCTTGCTCCGCCCCCGGCTGCAGGGCTTGCGCGCCGCTCCATGCACATGAGCAGCTATCCCACACCTGAGAGGGCACCCTCTGCACCCTGCACACACACCCCAGGAGTGCACCCCGCCCTGGGCAGCGTGGGCATATACTCTGCCACTGGATTCAATGATACTTTAAATGCTCTGGAAAATATTGTTTGTCAGTACGGTTAGTAGGCTCCCTCTGATGCCCACCATTTTGCAGCCTCCGTTCCCAGAATCCCCTGGAGCGGCATTGCAGTTAAACTCCCATCACACTGCAAAGGGTGCGCCCCCGTTGTAGGGGAGTCCCTTTTCACATAGCACCCCAAGATTCCACCTGAAAGTATTCTGCAGATAACACTGAGCTCTACCTTAGACAAAGCATACCTGCATCCTGAGAAATACTGCTTGCCTCTGTACACTATTTTCAGATTTCTATTTATTGACGTTTGGTTCAACTTTGACTCCAAAGCTCACTCCGGGCAAAATCTAGTGGCAGCTAGGGGTGGACAGATCCATTTATTCCAATTGTGTACATGTTTGTCCATAAATCCATTTCAACATTGACCTGCGCTTTAAAAAAGAAAGAAAGAAAAGAAATCTGCACACAAAAACCATATACTTCATTCTGTATTGATTTTATCACAAAATATTTGCCTTGATTTTTTTAATAGCATCTTTTTTTCTAATATATGGAGGCTCTAACCCATTTTGATCCTTCTTTTTGAGCTGCAGACTGTATCTAACAGTTCGGAGACATGCAACATCTGAACAACCATTCCCTTCCAATCTGCTCATTGGCCTGAGAAGCACAGATTGTGTCTGTGTGCTTTGGAATTCGCAGATATTAAATTCCTCAGACATCCCTAGTAACATGTCAGTGATCTGCAGATGATCCCCCAGAAATGTCACCAGTCATTTAGTGGAGGGTGGAGTGATTCAGCCCACATTTAACGACAATTCTACCTTTTTTTTGCACTTCCTGAAATGGTACGTAAACTTAAAGCACAGCTATCCTTCAAAATCTGCACTTCTCCAAATTTTGTGATGTGGTTCTCCAACCAAATAATGTGTAAAGAAATGTACACATCAGGCTAAAGTATTATTGAAACTAACATACAAAAGATGCAATGTGAAATTTGTATATTAGGCAAAATTGCATACAGAAATGTGTGTATTAGAACTATGCACTAAAATTCTGACAAATATTCATAAGGACTTAAATAAATAAAACTGAAACTGATGTAGAGATGTGGACACCTGAACTCAAGATCGGGGGGGGGGACTGAAATTGACAGATCCCCCCATCTCTTCCAGTGGTAATATAATCTTGATTTTATTTCTTTCACAATAATTGCTTTGGGTTGCACCCAATGCATATTCTACTCAGAATAGACACACTGGAGTTAATGAACTTGGGTTTATTGATTCCAATGGGTCTACTCTAAGTAAGGATAGAGGAGAATTTCAGTATGCATTTAAAACTGAATCTATCATTATCTTCAATTTCTGAAACTATCTATGAACCAAAAAATCCAGCTACCATTAAAATTATGCACTTATCAAAAAAATGTCAGTGCAGTTCTTCAACCTGTGTATACAAAGTAATGCACACATGAAGATATTAGTGAAAATAACATATAAAAATGCATTATACTAAGGGAAATTGATTGCACAGATGGGTACATTTGTCAAAACTGTGTAAAAAAATGAGTTTATTCGGAAAGAATTACACCAAAATGCTAATGAATCTTCATGCAAAGTTTAAAAAAAAAAATCAAAACATTGCAAATTGCTGCAAATTCTGGAGAACAGAATTTAAGATTGGAGAAATGAGAAACTGAGAGAACGGAAATTGGCAGATCCTTCCATCCCTTGCTCTGAGAAGGACTTAGCCACATGCAGCTCTCTCTAGGCCACAGCCATTCCATACATTGAAAGCAGTATCATGATTCATGCCACTTCAAACAGTCACGGCTCCTTCCTGAAGAATCCTGAAAGCTGCCATTTGTGAAGGGTTCTGAGAGTGGTTAGGTAACCCCTATTCCCTTCTCCCACACCTACAATTCCCAGAGGGGTTTAGCAGGTAACTGGGAAAATTGTAGCCCTGGGAGCAGTGGGGTGGGGATGGGGGGGGTCTTCTAACATTGGCACCTTTAACTACATTTTGCAAAATTATTTGTGGGGGAGTCATGGACTGCTTAAAGCTGCACCCTAAAGACATGGTATACATGTGGCTCTGTTCTCCTCCAGTTTCGCTACTGGCGAAATACTGGCGTGAACCCTGGGAGGAGAGGGGAGGTTGGGGTTGGCCAACAGAGGTCGGGTCCCCTGCCCCCCCCCAATCTGGCGTTTTAACGACATCTTGTTAAAGTGAAAAGGGAATGTGCATCACCTCCTGCCTTGCTCCACCTGTGCCTGCCTGTCATTATGTCAAACTTTTCTGGAGCTGCGCCGTGTTTCTTTTTATTATTATTATTTAATTTTCCAGCCAGCACGCTCTTTTATCATCCGGAACCGTGAAAGTAAATTAAGAAGAAATGGTTTTCTTTCAATTAGGCCCGCAGTTGCTTTGAGTAACTGCCTATAATTCTATTTAATGAAAAAATAAAATCATTATTTCAGTCTCGCTTCCCTCGGCTCCTTTCCACCCAATGCAACACCCGCACACACACACACACACACACACACACCCGGTTGCAGGCTCACAAGGCTGGCTGCTGCTAATGTGGGTACCATAGATTTATTTAATTAGAAAAATATTTTGTGCTTCCCCCCCCTCTCTCTCAGAGTTAGTGGTGGGGCAGGGAGAGAGAGAGCGTGTGTGTGTGTGAAGAGAAAAACCTCCAGGCGTGAAATTGATCAGTCTGTTACCTGGTGATGAATAACTTATCAGCTGCCAACATACATCACTCCAATGGTGTGGTTTCCCCTTGAACTATATACATGTCAGCGTTGTGATTCTGTCAACGGACTCTTGTCTTTAACATTCTAATTTTCCTCCATGGTTCTAACCGGTGGCTTTTCCTGCAGTTGCAGCCCAGTGGTGGGAGAAGCAAAAGTTGCTGGAGGAGGAACTCAAAACCAGGTTGCAATTTCTACGGAAATCCTTAATGTTCGAATCAGAACGACACATAGGCGAAACGTATCACTTTGGGGCGCCTCGTGGGAAGCGATGCATAAACCGAATCAATAACGTTATGTCCTCCGTCGGAGGAAATATCCCTCTGAATGCCAGCAACTGGCGTTCAGAAGTGGCGAGAGATGCTGTTGCATCCGGGTCCTGCTTGTAGGCTTCCCTAGCAGCTTCGGTTTGGTCACTGTGAGAACAGGATGCTGGACTTGATAGGCCTTTCCCCTTCTCCAGCAGGACTTCATCTTATGTTCTTAAACTTGAGGGAATTGTAGGGCAGGCTGGCCCTTAGAGGCCCTTGGACTCCTTTTGTTGTGCCTCCAACCGTGCAGGAAAACAAAAACCTAGTTTCATTTTTGTGTGTGAGAGAAAATGGTTCCATTTTCTTTCTTCACTTCCGAATGAGTTTGCGGGGAGTTCCCCCCCTCACCAATTCGCAGACCCACCTGCTGCACCACTAACTTTTAATGGGGACTACAGCTTATGACAGGCATCCCCCCACTTACACATGACTGCGTATACATACGGCGCCGGGAAAATTTTTAATAATTTGATTCATTCCAAGAAATGGCTCGTGACGAGACCCTCCCCAGAGCCTGAAGAGGACAGAGGAAGCCCCGAAGAGACCAGAGGTGCAGCAGTGCTTTGTTTAGGCTGCTCATCCTCCTGTCCTAACAGCTAAGAATAAGAATAAGAATAAGAATAATAAGAATAAATTTTTATTTATACCCCGCCCTTCCCAGCCAAAAACCGGGCTCAGGGCAGCTAACACTAATTAAAATCACAGCAAAAACATAAAAACAATCAATTTAAAATACAGATTAAAATACAAATTTAAAAATTCAAAATTAAAACTGCAGTCTCATGATGTGTGGGGTAGCGCAGAGGCAGACTGGTTTCTGCTTGTCCTCCAGCCTTCATCTGGCCCCAGAAAATCAGCTCCAGTTGTGGATAATTTTGGTACCGTATATTTGATTTCGATTGGAGAGCTGCTGGCAGAGAGGGCACTTGTGCAATTTTCACTCATGCGCACAGGGCACAGGAACGTAACCCCCATGTAAGTGGGGAGCTGCCTGTCTTTATTTTTTATTTTACTGTATTTCTATCCCACCTTCTCTCTCCCCCAAGGAGCTCAAGGTGGTATACTTGAGTTCTCCCCTCTCATTTGTTGCCCACAACAACCCTGTGAAGTAGGTTAGGCCGAGAGGCGGCGACTGACCCCCGAGGTTACTCAGTGAGCTTCGTGGCTGAGTGAGGATTTGAACCCCGATCTCCCAGCTCCTAGTTCAACGCTCTAACCACTGTACCACAGTGAGTTGAGAGGGCAATGCCAACAGGGCAATGACATTGGCTGTAGCCAGTGATTCACACTCATGTGGCTCAAACTCAGGAATCTCTTAACTCCTTCTTCCCCGCCACATACCAAATTAGAGGCTCTGGCAGAGCACACGTTCCTGGCCTATGACAATTTTATAGTGGCTTAACTTTCGCCGTCAACCACAAGAATCTTGCAAACTGTTGCCTGATGAGAGGGTTGAAAGTGCAGTTTAGCATTTCTTGCACCCTGCATATGCTCTCATTAGGATTCTTTAGCTGTGATTGCAGGGGATTGGACTAGATGATCCTTTCAAGTCTAGAGTTGTATGATTCTATTTTTTAAAAAGCCCCACAAGAGTACAGTAATCTGTGGAGAAAGAAGGACTTCTTAGAGCAGAATCCTATTGTGTGTTTACTCTGAAGCAAGCTTCACTTTGCTCCATGGGGTTTACTCCCAGGTAATTGTGCAGAGGACCCGTACCCTTAAGACGGCTGAGATCTGTAGTGAAAATACTAATGCCCTCTGTTAACAAAGTTTTCTGTCCTTTTTTCTTCTTCTTCCTACAGACAGTTAAGGGGTTTATTGAAACGATGCACTGAATGGTCTCCCTCTCCTCTCCCTTCCCCATCACAATCCACCCGTTCCTCCCCTCCCCTCACTTTCTGCTTCTGGTTTCTGTTCAGCCCAAAAGAAGAGGAAGTTTAAATTAGGATGCTGAAATCCTGGGCTGTAATTTCTACGGCTTTACATTAACATATAGCAACTTGCTCCAGGTACTGTAACAAAGTCAATGTTCAGCAAGTCTGTCTCAGATTACCCAGGCTGATAAGAGATCTACTGACTATAGAGCAAAGGAAGTCTGCTTTCTCCTGTTCTCCCTCCTTAAAATTGGATGCTGGTCTAGAGGGCAGGCTTAGGCTGTGAGAAAGCATTTGGAGCCACTGAAATGGGAAGTGATGGACGCATTTTCGTTTAAAACGAAAACTGGTCATATTGCATTGAACAAGCGCACCGTTAATTTTACGGGCTAAGGCAAGAATAACCAACACAATGCCCCCCAGTTGTTTCTGGACTGCAGCTCCCATCAGTCCTAGCAGCACAGACAATGGTCAGAGGATGATGGGAGTTGTAGTACAGCAACATGTGGAAGCCACTTCATGGGTTAGCCTTGGGCTAAGAGCTGTGGGGAGCAGGTTTGAGGCACGGAAGATTTTTAGCCGTTTCAAAGCTTTCAGTGGGTTGTGGCCAGAGTTAGCCCTACTCAGAGTAGACCCATTGGAATTGATGCTCATGGCTAACTCAGAGCCATTCATTTCAATGGGCCTCCTCTGTGTAGAGCTTAGCTGCAGACAACCTGCCACTTCTAGAGACCTGCTTGCCAGCTCAGCCAAACAAGTGCAGAAATAATAATAATAATAATAATAATAATAATAATAATAATAATAATAATTTATACCCCGCCCATCTGACTGGGTTTCCCCAGCCACTCTGGGCGGCTTCCAACAAAATATTAAAATACAATTGTCCGTCAAACATTAAAAGCTTCCCTAAACAGGGCTGCCTTCAGATGTCTTCTAAAAGTCTGGTAGTTGTTTTTCTCTTTGACATCTGGTGGGAGGGTGTTCCACAGGGCGGGTGCCACTACCTCTGCCTGGTTCCCTGTAAAATGCAAAAGTGTTCCTCATGGACCTGAAGCTGGTTCACGCACTCCTTCATCACATGATAGCTTCAATATCATGTGATGGCTTTTATTTAATTATATATGTTGGAATATATACATCCCAACAAAAATCAGTATTTAGAAAACACAGTGCAAATTTCACATTTGATACCACTGCAGCTAATGACGGTAATCATTGCCATGGCAATAGATTCTGCGTTTTTAAGTAACACAACTAAGCAACAATTGATATTTCCAGACAATATGTCTAGTAAAATAGATAATAATAATAAAATTATAGACAGAACATCAACATGTAAAATAATTACAGCATATATCTAGAAAATCTAATAAATATTACCCAACAATTGCTACTACTAAAAATAATACTTGAATTTTTATCCTTCCATTCCTTCCCAAGGAGCCCAGGGCAGCAACCAGATACATAATTTTAAAATGAATGCAGAGAAAAAACAATCTGAAAGAGTTAAAGCATTCTAAAAACTTACAGTTTAAAAAAACAACAACCCGTTGCCCATCCAGTGATCTCAGGGTTGTCAGAAACAGTATTCTCCAGTCATCAAATGCCTGGGTAAACAGGAATGTTTTCAAATCCCTCCTGAAAGTTATGAATGATGAAGACAGGCAGGGCATCCCACAACTGGGGAACCACCACAGAAAAGGCCCTTACATGTAATACAATCACTAAAATTTTATCAGTGTGGCATCAAAATTCTTTTCTCATAAGTGTTCGATTCAGCTCTGTGGTGAAGGAGCCAAATGTAAGACCACAAATGCAATATTCATCTCCCCTTAAATGCATACTGTTCAGTCAGCAATTCACACCTTGGCTTGGTTTCATGCAGTTGCATGTGGACCCCTGTGTGTTGCTGAATTACATCCACCATCATCCCTAGCCATTGGTTGTGCTGACTGGGGTTGGTGGGAGCAGGATTTCAAGAACATCTAAGGGGCCATGGGTAGACCCACAATGAAAGCTTTCACTTCCTAGTTTAAACTAACCACAGTTTGTTGTTATTTCCAAATCAGAAACCATGGCTAGTTTAAACTCTTTTTGAAACATTGGAAAGCACAGCTTCTATATTGGCTTGTTAAACAATACTTTAATCAGTTTTTAGTTTGAATGTAACAACAAACTGTGGTTAGGATTACAGTGGGAAGAGCATGCTAGAAAGCACCTCTACATAGTTTTGTGGGGGGAGGAAGAGGAGAAGGGGGAAGGAAGTGTTTAATTTTGAGGCCTGTCCATTCTTGTTCCCATAGTGCTAAACTACAGGCTGCTGAGTTGCTAGTCTTCAAGGCCATTGTGGAAGAGTAGATTAAGTAAACAAATTAACCCCTGGAGAAGGCGTTTGGGATGACATTGCTAGCACAACCCTTGACCTTTGCAGCTGGCCAATAGCTTTTTTCCAGCCCAAAGGCTCCAGAGTTGGTTTCTTGGGAAGAGGCCGTACCACGGCCTCTCCCAAAGTAGCAGGCAGCACCCTCTCACACAATGAAGCATTAACTACATGTTAGACCCAACCAGTCAAACCCCACTCTACTAGATTTAATAAGACAGGAGGGACAAGGTTCAAGAGGGCATATAGTCACTGTATAGCTGCAAGCACCTTGTCCATATCAGCTGACACTGATCCCACACCACACCACCAACTCTGGCATTGGATACATCACCTGGAACTGCAATAACTGAAGAGCCAAGGTCACTCCAAAGTCGAGTGACTTTATCCTCAAAATGTGTGGGTGCTTGGTTGCAGCAGGTTCTCAAGTCCCTCCCCTTCAGCTGGAGTTAGTAACTTCTGGACTGTCTGAAATAACTCAGCTGGCCAGCTACTAGAGGCGGCAATCTTTGTAGCCTGCACTGCCACATGGTAGGCATGATTAGGTGCACTAACCAGTCGTCTGAGCGGAACTTACACCACTTGCACTCTAGTCTTGCTATGTAGACCAAAGCTTCCCAGAATACCAAGGACCCACTTGGACCAAAGAGGACACTTGGGAGCAATTGTTTCAATGATTCCTTCTATCTTGTCATTCCGTAGCGAAACCAGGACTTTGACAGGATTCTCCACTGGAAAATACCCCCTACCATTCAGGAACCCTATCACCCTCTGGTGTGCTCCTTCCGTATGGGCCCACCAGCATTACAGGAGCAAATTGTCCATCCCTCATATTGCTTTGGTAAAGGCTACATCAATGGTGTACCCTTTCCTGATGCACTGGACTGATAACTGTTTGAGACAGCGCCATGGTTGTCATGGTGGCCATGAAAAATGATGCGGAGAAGAAGAAGAAGAAGAAGAAGTCCCACTCCCAGTGCCAGCACAGAAGGAGCCTCCATGTGGATACTGAAGTCTTCTAACACAACACCAGAGACCACCTTGGCAAGTTTGGTCAGAGATGGTACTGGGCTACAGGGTCCTCTGCATTCCCCTCAGCCCATCAAAACTTGGTATTTTGTGCCCCACTGATCTCTTTAAGCTATTCCCACCCTAGCTTTTTTCTAAAGTTGTTTAACACTTAGGCAAACCTTAGAGTCCTCACCACCAAGCATGCAGGATAAGGTTTTCAGCTCAGCCCATGTAAATAGAAGTCTTCACATTGGTTTCAATTTTTTGAATGCTTTAGGTTATGGTTCTTAATTGTTTTTGCCGATCATTTTATTGTTTTACCTTTTTGTAAATTGCTTTGACGGTTCCCCCCCCCACACACACACACAATCAAGCAGTGTATACATTTTATGAAATAATAATAATAATAATAATAAGAGAGAAATGATCAGAACCATAAATAAGAATGAATATTTCAACAAGAAGGTTGATGAGTTTGATTGCTGTTGTAGTTCTTAAACCATTTTTGTTTTCTTCACTATAAACTGGCCTAAAACAGGTGAATTGGTGCAAAGGTGAGTGGAGGCCCTTAGGCTGAAGTGACATTTTAGAAAAGGATGGATATGCTTTGATTTGAACAGTTCTTTTTGAGACTGGTCCAAGGAGCCGCTTAGCCTTTTCTTATTCAATGCAGATTTCTGGTTGCAGAAAAAGTAGCCAAGATTGCCTCCATCACACTTTCCTCTCATTAATTCTGCTTTTACCAGCTCAAACAGGCTTCCTATGTATATTTGGAACTTTTAAGAACTACATACAGAATGCTGGCACCCTCTAATGGCTTTTCTTGAAATGACAAGGGGGGGAAATGATTTTGCATCTACAGTTTGGCCAGCTAAAAAAGCAGTGTTTTCCCCAAAGGCCAATGGTCAGAAGTAAACATGGTGGAGAAACTTGATTCAGTTCACTTTCTGAAACAGTGTGCAAAGCGAAACACAGCCGTCCTTTGAAATTTGCAGATGGATGCATATATTATTGAAGATAGCATTCAAACATAGAATCATGGAATTCTATGGAATCATGGAACTGTCGAGTTGGAATGGACTTCCAAAGGTCATCTAGTGTAGGAACCTCAGCTATAGTCCCTGACAGATTGCCACCCAACCTCTGTTTGAAAACTTCCAATGCATTCTGTTAGGCAAGATTACATATACATTTGACTAAATTTTCACTAAATTGCTAGTGATTTTTCATGAGGACTTAAAACAACAACAACCATGAACTGATGTGTAAAGTGGAAAGCTGAGCTTCAGATTGGGAAAATCAGATTGCACTCTATCCAGCTAAATCCTACTTAGCATAAATCAATTGGAATCAATGAACCCAAGTTAGTCATGCCCATTAATTTCAATGGATCTACTCTGAGTCAGACTAGCATTGCATGCGTGTCAATATCTTTGTTTTTAAATATATATGTATTATGGGTGGGTGGATTCTCAATCAGATCAGATCCACAGTGAACAGGGAAAGGGGAGGTTAACCCTTCCAAAACCACCCCTGCCACAGTTTCAAGAAAAATCTTCTCTGAACCAGATGTGTGTCCTAGAAGAGTCGTCCTTCTGCGGAAAATCACTGAAACATGGAGACATAGACTTGCAGAGTTGGAGGTGACCCCAAGGGCAATGCAGGAATCTAGTCCAACCCCCAACAATGCAGGAATCACAACTCTATGGAGTTTCAGCAAGTGAGCCATTTGTGATGCAAGAGATCTGATCACAGAACTCCTGAGTGCAAGGGGATCCAATATCCATTGCAACAGCAAGGCAAGGGCAAGGAGTGTGTAAGCTGTTTTCCGGATATAAATCTCACCTACCATAGCTTGCTATCAGCTCTTCAGGAGAGGGACATACAAGCAATAGTCTCAAATGCTGCCACCACAGCCACCAGCCCAGCCAGGTTAAAAAGGACTGAAAGGAGAGCAGGAGGGAATTCGGTGGATGTGATGTGATGTGTGAATGGGAAATCATTCAGGGTCCTGTGCAGACACGGGTGATGCCCTTGGGGTTGGTAGGGCAGAAGGCAGGGAACCCAACAGCAGATGGAGCCAGAGCCAATGACAAGTTGTGCCAGCTATGTTTTGTCCCCACCTTCTTCCTTGCTGAGCTCTACAAGGGCAGCACGGAGACGGAGGAGGAGGAATCTTCACAGCCAATGCTGCCTCCCATTTGGAGTGGGGGGTAAGGAAGAAGGCAGGCAGGTGAGGTTCAGCAGAGGTTGGCTGGATTTCTGTCATGGATGCTTTAGCTGAGATTCCTGCATTGCATGGGGTTGGACTGGATGACTCTGGGGGGTCCCTTCCAGCTCTATGATTCTATGAGTGCTGAGGGGGGGGGAGTGGAAGCTGACATGCTCATTACCCATTCACCTGCATGGACCAGCTTCCACAGGGCTTGAGGGATGAAAGGGCTACCAAGTTTGGCTGGGTTCTATCATAAACCAGACTATTTTCTGATTTGGATTTGGATTTGATATCCCGCTTTTCACTACCCGAAGGAGTCTCAAAGCAGCTAACATTCTCCTTTCCCTTCCTCCCTCACAACAAACACTCTGTGAGTTGAGTGGGGCTGAGAGACTTCAGAGAAGTGTGACTAGCCCAAAGTCACCCAGCAGCTGCATGTGGAGGAGCGGAGACGCGAACCCGGTTCCCCAGATAACGAGTCTACCGCTCTTAACCTTGGGGTCGGTGGGTGAAGGAGGGAGATAACTTGGCTTGCAGTCATACACTGGGAATGTGATGCCACCAAGTGTCTGGGGTTGTTTCCTTAAAGCAAGGCTGAGGGACCTGTTGTTGGACTACAGCAGGCATAGGCAACCTTCGGCTCTCCAGATGTTTTGGACTACAATCCCCATCATCCCTGACCACTGGTCCTGTTAGCTAGGGATCATGGGAGTTGTAGGCCAAAACATCTCCAGATGTTTTGGACTACAATTCCCATCATCCCTGACCACTGGTCCTGTTAGCTAGGGATCATGGGAGTTGTAGGCCAAAACATCTGGAGAGCCGAAGGTTGCCTATGCCTGGACTACAGCTTCCATCCTCCCTGACTATTGACCATGCTGACTGGGTCTGACAGCCATTGAAGAACAGCAACACCTTAACCGGTTGAAGAACAGCAACACCTTATCCAGCAGTGTCCCCCGCAGAGTATGACAAGATGACCTCCTGGTTCTTTGGCTCCAGCATTTGGTTCCCCACCTCTGAACATGGAAGTTCAGTTCTTATTACAGTAGATACCATATTTATGTATTTAACACAATTTATGTGCTTATTGATTGTAGCAAAACCTCGAAGCATCCTACAAAAAAATATAAAACTATCAAGTTGATGTGGATTTTCTTTGTGTGGAGGGGAGAATAAAGGAATCTCAGCTATTACAGATATGAATTTGGTGGGGTTCTGGCTATTTCCAAATATTTCATAATATTGGGGGGGCAGTTTATAAGATGTCTATGATAATAGTTCACAGATGGGGTTGGACCAAACATGAATGGCTTTAAAAGAAGATTAGTCAAGTCATAGACAATAAAGCTAAGAATGGCTATGAGCCCCAATGGCTATTCACCCCCCTCTGTCAGAGACAGTAGGTTGTCTCCAGCTCAATCCTACTCGGAGAAGACACATTTTAATCAATGGATCGAAATGAGTCATGTCCACCAACTTCTGAGTAGGAGTAGCAATGGATACAGCCCAATGTTCTGAGCCTCCACATTCAGAAACAATACACCTTTTATTACTGATCATTGCGGAATAATTGTCTGGATTTATCATGCTTCTAGAGGCATTGGCATCATCAACTCCGCAGTGGTGCCCTTGGGGTCTTCTCCTGGTGCCAATGAAGTCTCTGAAACCCACAAGGTGGAAAGAACAGTGAGCTGGAGGAGGAACTTGGAAGAGTAATACTCTTCCCCACTTCATCCTCCAACTCTGTGTCCTTCCCAAGGTTCAGATTACTGGACATGACCAGAGCAGGGGTGGCTGGCACCCATGGTATTCACTCGAAGATCCAGATGTGGTGATGGGCCTAGAAAGGTTGGTGACTTAGCCAATGTTGTAGACTGAATGCTGGATTGGATTAACCATTTGTCTCATTCAGCAAGGTGGTTCTTATATGCACCAGAGCTGCTGGATCAAATTTTTACTCCTTTCCCTTTAACAATGAACTCAGGTGGTGTGCATAGCTGTTAACCCTCCCTGTTGTTTCCCAGTGCTATAATAAGGGAATTTCCCGCAAAAAAAGGGAATGGTTAACAGCTATGGTGGTGTGTGCCAAAAGTATTGGAGCAAAATGAGGGCCTTGATGAAGAAGAGAGTGAGATCAGCAAGTCTGGAGAAATTCTGGCAATTTTCAGAAATACCTGTGTGTGTGTGTGTGTGTGTGTGTGTGTATAACCTATACCTCCCAAAGCCTAATGATAGCTGGCTAAGCAAACATAGTAGCCACAGAATAATGGGTGCCATGGATTTTTCTTTGGGGGGGGGAGGTGTAAAATGGAGATTGTAGAATGGAGTGTCCTGGAGGAGGACATGGAGGGCTGGAACCATGAAATGGAGCATTCCTGGTATGAGAAAGGATAGATTGCAACATTTTGCTTCAGGTCTCACCTGCTTGTTACTGCAATTGGGCGGCCAGTTTTCTCTGCAAGTTCTGCTCCTCCCTACTTTTAAATCAAGAGCAGAGAAAGCAGCATATTATTGTTAAACGATAAGTTATTTGGTTACCCAACTTATATTGGTTTTTGAACTAAGTTTATCAGCCAAGCATAAAGACATTAATCACCTGGGGTTGGGGTTGGGGTGCGGGGGAGAGAAACACAGAGCGAAAATGACTTTTCAAAATGTCGCTGGCATAATTATCAGCTTGCCCATTACATTAAATGCCACCATTTATAACTGTAATGTTTAAGTATGCAAACAGTAATTAACTTCGTAATGAACTGAGGACCCCTGCGCCTCTCTTCCCTCAGCTAATTTGCATGTTAATTATCATTAGCAACCAGGGAAACAAGTTATAAACAGCTTAATTAGCAGCTTAATCATTTTTACAAGGAAATGCGCTGCACTTTGATATATGAGCAAGAATTAGATTAATGAAGTCAGAAGGGAATGGAGGGTGTTTTTTCCCCCTCCTAAGCACTCCTAAGTATTAAGAAATGGAAAACTTGTTTTGTCACACTTGTGTTTGTGCCCCCCATTTCACAAAAAAGACATTTTCTCCAACAGTTTTCTTCCAAATTCAGATGAGCTGACATTTAGCTTTAAGTAAAATGAAGTGAAAAACTTAAGCCAGTCTTTCCAAACTTGGTGTATTCTAGATGCTCTGGACTACAACCTCCATGAGCACCAGCCAGCATGGCTATCCAGGCAGGGGCTGATGGGAACTGTAGTCCCAAACAGCTGGAGGAACCCAGGTTGCAGAAAGGCTTACTTAAGTGCCAGCACTGTTTGATTAGAAAGTTTTCCCTCTTTCCAGAATATTGCTTCTAATGACAGCCAAGCATATACCTTTGGGAGCTTGGTATCAATAGATGTTGATGATTGTCCATCCCTGTTCATTCCCCTTAGTGTCTCATATTTAGAGCTATACTGCCGCAGTGCATGCAGGTTTTATTTAGTTCAAAAGTAATAGTAGTTAATAAATCTGTCCTCCATACATCCCCCCCCAATATCTTTTGTTAAGCGCTATAGAAGCTACAGGATGGAGGAGAATTTCATCCAGGAAGCATTTTTAAGTGAATTGGCCTGATTTTCAGCTCTCAGAATAATGCATGGGTTGGAACCCAGTACCATTTAGATTCTGTACTTCCCGAATATTTTTGATGCAGTTTTGTTTCAAAAATGCATACAAAACACAAGTATTTTTTATGGGGGAGATGTGCACAATTGTGCATATTTTAGCAGGGTGGAAGCATACAAATGTGTGTATTTGAGGGTGCGGGAGGGGTGCCATAATTGCTCCAGACCAGGAATCCTTGAAGCTAGGGTCCTCTAACAATGGCAGTCCCTAAGTAGAGATGAATCCACTTCCTGGTTCATCCCATATGGAGTCTTGGTCACTAGAACTGCATCTCCTTCCTTGAACCCTGAAGAAGCATCTCTGCTACCAGACTCCGATGACTGGTCTACAGATTCCTTGTAGGATCAAGAGAGCCCAGAAGAAACAGCCATATGAAAGGGGCTGAAAGAAGTCATTGGCTGCAGAAGAAGGCACCGGCCCTTTAATTGGCCAGATGTGGCATTCAGAGGGGTAGGGTCTCTAGTTCAGTTGATATATACCATAGCCTGCAAAGATCGGCCAGTTTCACCAGGTCACTGCTGAAACAACTTTCATGTTCTGGCTCAGCAGCAGGAACACAAAAAAGTGGTCCTGAAACCTGCATTCAAGTCCCTCTCCAAGGTGCTGATCCTACTTGACTTGCCTTCCTGAAACTACTGACCTTCCATTTGCTTGGATTGTCATCTACCTGCAGTGGTGGGCATCTCTATATAGTAAGACAGATACAAAAATATGATATTGTAGAGGAAAATGCACAAGACCATATACAAATGTGTGTCTTAGGGGCACACCAAATTCTAAGGGTAAATGCATACAAAGATCTGTATTTTATGCGAAAAGGCATTTGGTTTTATCATATATATATACAGAGAGAGAGAGAGAGAGAGAGAGAGAGAGAGAGAATGTGTTGAAACAAATTTATGTTAAAACACATGCAAAACTGGCCTTGGAGCAGTTGACCACTTTGAGCACAGGATGCTACATTAGATGAGATAGTGGTCTGATCCAGCAGGGATGTTCTTATGTTCTTTATGCATTTAATGGATAGGGAAAGTTTAGGAAAGTTCCGTTTCTACTTTCTGAAAGCTCAGTGCCCCCAGAGGAAGGCTTGGTGTGGTGAAATCCAAAGATGTCCTAAAAAATATAAAAATCCTGAGTGGTCAGATGCCAAATACCGCTATGATGAAAAAGGAGGGTGTCGCAGGCATGTGCAGAAATGGATTGAGATGGAACAGCTTATTTGGTCCTTGATCTCTGATTGTGTTTCTTCCTTGCCCAGATGGAGGACAGAGAGGGATGAACACACATGAATTGTTGTACTTGCTCCTGCTGTACGCAAGGTAAAATTCACATGCCTTGCCCTGTCCACTTTTCTTTCTGACTATGCCTACCACATGCAGGTAGCCCTGGCAGATAACCCAGAAGTCCACCCCTAGGATACGCCACTTCTGCTTCCATCGAAGGGCGAAAGCTCTCTTTCCTCTGTGTGACAATGATCATACCACCTGGGTGCCTCCTTCTTTTAAAAAATTCATGGTCTGCGCAGTGACAAAAGAAATACCTTGTAGCATGCTTTAATATTTAACCAGGGTTCTGGAGAGCTGTATTCTCTTCCTCTCCCTCTCCCCTCTCTCTCATTCTGTTTCTGATACAGTTTTGGAGATATTTTGAATGCAAGAATCTCAAGCCATGCGGGAGAAGCACCTCACCACAATTACCTGACCATGGCGGATCGTGTAGGAAATTCCGGTAAGTTGCATGCCTGATGTTGCTGTGGTTCTTCTGAGTTGTCTCCATACAGTAGACCCACTGAAAGTAACCTACTGTACATCATTTATTTGAATGGGTCATTTCCACGCTATCTGCTTCCAGGTCCATTTGCAAATAATACGGAAATGATTGTCAAAATTTACACTATATTCGGCTATAGTTCAGAACTGGCTGCTGCATCGCGTGAAAGCTCAAATATAACGTGGAACTTAACAGTTGGGGGAAAGTTGGGAAAATGGAATAAACTGCCACATGAATGCAGCCTTAGCTGTAGACAACCTTTCTCTTTCTGTATTTAATAATAATAATAACAATAATTTTATTATTTATCCCAGCCACTTTGGGTGGCTTATACAGCATGATTTAATCCTCTTTTAGGCCACAGCTCTCTCATCAGGCTTTCCTGTAACACTCAGGTCAATGGGGATGTTTTCAAGATGGGAAGAAGTCAGCAACCTGACCTTTCAGCCACCCACCATTTTTTTTCTGACTTAGAAAATGATCCACTCTTAAGTCATTTGAAATTAACTCTCCCCCTACCCCGCCAATCCCTGTTAAGTGTGAAAACCAGACACAAAGTCAGCTAAGTGGAAGCAGTGGCTTTGGGCAGAAATTGTAAGAAAAATTGCAGAAAGGGTAATTGGTGTTAGCTTGCCTTCAATAGAGACAATTTATGCTACCCGAGTTAGGAAGAGAGCAGACAGAATTGTAGCAGATCCTTTACATCCCGGTCATCATCTGCTTGATTTACTTCCATCTAGACGTCGCTACAGGACTTCATATACAAAATCGGCCAGGCACAAGAATAGTTTTTTCCCCCTTGTGCCATTAAATTGTTAAATTCGTAGTTGTATAGCTGAAGGTGGGGTAAATTATGGGTGGGGTTTCTTTGCTTCTTTGTATTGTGAGAGGAACAGTGTCTGTATGTTTACATTGCAATGTAGCCGAAACAAATTCCAAGCATGTTGGAAAATGTACTTGGCCAATAATAAATTATTCCTATTCCTATTCCTATTGTCAAGTTGGCTCTGCCACTAAGTGCTCCCAATCCTGCATTCACATTCATGGCAAACACAGTTTTTGGAACATACCATTTGCCAAGAGAACATGGTGGTAATCTGCTATCTGTTTGAATTGTACACTGAGCTCATATATATGGATGGACATAACTGTTAGGCATGGTATTTCTGTTTTTTTGCTTTTTATCTGAAGCATAGGTGCCAACGCCCTGGGTGCCCGAGCACCCACAAATTTCAATGGTCACCCATGGTCACGGGGCTAAGCTAGCACTCCTGATCTGAAGTGCAGTTTTCTGCATTTCTGCCACAATTTGGGGTTTTCTAAAATTTAAATTATCATGAAAATTTTTCAGTGTCTCTGCAAATTTATCTTAATATACACCTTTCTGTATGCGGTCTTGATTAATTTTGGGCATTTTCTGTGTGCTGTTTTAACTAAACGGCACACTTTCCTCTGATGTATTTTTTGTACAAATTGCTTGAAGAATGAAATTGCAAAATTCAGGGTAGTGCAAATTTCAAAGAATAATTGTTTCCTGTTTTGTATATTGATTCATCAGAATTAATGAACCAGAGGTAGCATGCCCATTAGTGCTGAAGGGTCCATTCTGAGTAGCACCAACATTAGATACAATCCATTATCTGTGTAAGTGGATCTGCACAGGAAGACTGTCTTATACCAAATCAGACTATTGAATCCATGTAGCTCAGTATTGTCTACACTGACTGGGCTTTCAGACAGGGGACATTTCCAGCCCTACCTGGAGATGCTGGGGATTGAACCAGGTACCTTCTGTGTGCCAAACATGTTCTCTGCCACTGAGCTACCGCCCACAGACACAAATTGCTTCTCTGGCTGAAGTCCCAGGGCCTTTCATGCTCTCTCTCTCCCTCCCTCCCTCCCTCCCTCTCCCTCTGTCTCTCTCTCTCACTGCTGGGACCAAGCAGTCTGAGGCAGTGTTTACTGTCTCCTGGGAAACAGCTGAGCATGTGGTTGTCTGAGCTTCTCGTGCTTTCCCTGCCCCCATGCCTTCCTGCTTATGGGAGGCAAGTTCTACGGTGGATACATAGCCTGAAACAGGTATCCATTCTCTCCAGTGAAAGCAGGATGGGGGCCACCAGGAACCCCCAGCCAGGAATTCATGCAACCGCTTTTCTTACATGTGAGTCCCCACCCCTTCGACATTCTCTTGATTTCTCTGCTCTGATTTTTTCCACTGCCATCAGCAGATGGGGAAGGTGCCAGATAAATGGGAAGAGGATTCCCCTCCACCCTATAAAAACCCACACTTGCCCATTAGGCCTCAGAGAATATGTGAATCCCTGCTTACAACCCTCCCATAGAAAATTAGGGGAGGTGCGTGGGTGCATTATTCTAGCATAATTTCATGGAACTGGGTGCTCTTCCTCATATACAAAAGCAGGAGAGAGCTGTGCGTCCCTCTCCCAATATTATCTTTAGATCTGTTGGCAACTGGGCCCTCAAAACTCTCCCATTTGTGATAGAGGAATTGAATTTCTTCAAGGGAGGGGCAAATTATCCAAAGATTCTTCAGAGCTGAAGCTCCGGCAAGAGCACAGCTTATGTCTTCTTCTTCTTTTCATGTGGTGCAATGGGTTGGAGTGCCTGGCTCCTAGCCAGAAGGTTGGTGGTTTGAGCCCACCCAGGGATGACTGTGTGCAGGATTCCTGCATTGCAGGGGGTTGGACTAGATGGCTCTTGGGGTCCTTTCCAACTTTACAATTCTAGGCTTCTAGGCAGTGCTTTTTTCTGGGGGGTACGCAGGGGTACGCATACCCCTAAACATTTTGTGAATGTAACGGAAGAAGAAACTTTTTTAAAAAATTACATTTTTTTTGTTTCTTCTGTAGCAAAGTGAACCATCAGTTTGGTTGCTACCCCCGATGGCGGCCTCATTTCCTGTTACGGTGTTTCCTGAGTCTCAGACAGAAGTGAGTGTTTAATGTGTGGGGTAGGAGTTGGAATCTAGCATGGCGATTGGTCACTTTCGTTGTTACCACTTCCAATGGCGGCTTCTAAATACATTTTTAAAAGAAAGAAAAAAAGCACTTCTTCTAGGAACCTCCAGCCTGTGGTTCAAATGTAACTCTCCAGACCTATCTGTGAACTGCCCTGAGACCTCTGGGTATAGGGCACTATATAAATCCAAGAAATAATAATAATAATAATAATAATAATAATAATAATAATAATAATATCTGTCTGCCCCTTGGAATTCTTCTCAGGCCACATCCTTCACCAACCTTGCTTCACACCCTCTTTGAGTATTTTTGGCCGGCTGGGATGTGTCCCTGGATTCTGATAATGCCTTTTGCTTGCTCGGATGGAGGATGGAAACAGGTGAGAGAGAGAGTGTTGTAGAAAACAGCCAGCAGTGCTCTTCTTATGACCCCTTATGACCCCTTCAGGTGTATTTTGATGGATTGCAGCCACATAAATAAGTTAAGTCTTGACATTTTTCTATTTTTTTTTTAAAAAACATATATATTTAAAAACCAGGCTTGGAAGTGGAGTAAACATGGTTGCTGATAACAGAGAGGGCACCATGTCCTCTAAGGACCAGGCGAATCTGCTCTGTGATGCGGCGGAACAACAATTGGCTGCGGATGACCCTTCACTCGCCACTGCCTTCTACACGGCTGCATTCAGCTGCAGCGTCCCAACAGCTGTCGAAAAAGTGGCTTCCCTGGGAGAACAGTCACGTGCCAAAGTGACGGTCACTTTATCAAAGTGGTGTCGGGATGGCGGCCCCATACCAAAGATTCAGTATGGTGGCCTGAACTACACATCGCTCAGCGTTGAAATGGCAGCCATTTTTCTCTCGACCCTTGACCCCAACAACATGGCTGCCTCTCTCTGCAAGATGGAGTCCCTGCTCAAGCTGGGCCGCTACGAGGAAGTGCTGCGGCGATGCGACTCTCTGCTGGACGCCCAGCCTTGTGTGGAGCTGGCCCTCACCAGGGCGTTGGCCCAGGTGCTGTTGGGCACCTGCTTCCAAAATGGCATCACAGGTTATCTGCGTGCTTTTGCGGAACGCCGGGATGAGACTGTGAAGTTTGTGCGCAGTCGGCAAAAGGAGCACCTTCAGCGGATAATCCAGGCGGTTTTTGACTTCGTCTCACTTCAGGAGAAGACTCGCTGCGGCAAAGGGGGCTTGGGAAATGGGCAGAGTGACTGCTACGACTTCCTGGTTGCCATTTCACCAGAAGACATCCACACCTGCCAGACCCAGGCAGCCCAGCTCTTGGAGAAGCACAAATGCAAGGAAGGCGTCTCTGTCTACAGCAAGGCAGCCAGTGGTGCAATCTGGGACGAAAGAGCGTCCGGACTGCTCATGGACAGGGCTGCTGCATACTTCTCTCAGGGTGGGAGGGTGGCAGAGATGATGCAGGACATGACGGCTGCCTTTGAGGCAAACCCCAGCCTGTCAGTGAGGCGCTTTGAAGCACTTTTCACCACAGGGGATGCTGAGAGGATAGAAAAGCATGCCAGAGCAGCCCTGGATCTGGAGTTTGCTGCTTACAGAGAAGCTGTGCGTGCCAGACCTGAGGTCCGGAGTGACAGTGGTAAGGAGCTTCTCTCCCCAGTGATCCGAACCCTCCGCTTCCTCATTCAGATTTCTCCGGGCGCCGGGCGTGAACTAAATGTCCGTTTGGCAGACTGCTCCCTCTTGGAGGGCAGTGTCCAGAGTGCCTTGGAAATCTGCAACCACCTTCTGGATTCTGAGCAGGAGACCTATTACAACACCCTTCTTGCCCTCCGGGGGTTCTGCCACCTCCATGACAAACGTTGTGCAGAAGCCCTTCAGGATTTCCAGAAGATCATAGAATACAGCTCCCCACACCCCAGCAGTTGCATCAAGGCTCTCTGTGGCCGTGGCTTAATCCGAGCTTGGGGAAGTAATCCTTACCTGACTGCCCTGGATTATATCACTGCCTGTAGGTTTAGATTTGAGGAGACCAGCTTTGTCATCAAGTCCTACATACCGTGGAACCAAAGGGGCTTCCTGTTGATCGTTCTACAAGAGGAAGCAAGGAAGATACTGGAAAGGAACCGGGACACCAAGGGCAGCACAGCTCCCCATCAGAACAAACCAAGAGGGCTGGATGGATTCCAGGTGAAAGAAGGGTAAGCAAATCTCACTGGGACAATGCTTTAAAAGACAGGTGAGCTGATATTGTAGTGCAGGGCTGGGGAACCTCTGCCCTGTGGGACAAATTAGACTCAGCAGGCCTCCCCAATTGGAAACAGATGCCATTTTTGCTATGCCACACTCACCCAGACGTCCATCTGGCATCATCATACCTATAGGGCAGGTAAAGATGTGGCTGGGCCTGGAAAGGTGTTTCAGGCACCTTTAAGCACATTGGTGGCACCTGCAAAGTCCTGTATTGGAGTAGGGAAGCTTTTCGGCCCAGCGGGTCAAATATTTATCTCCCCACCTGCCCACAGGCTGACTTTGACAGGTGGATGGGGCCCAACCACCTCTCTTGGGCACTTCTCCATTGCATGTGTGAAGCTCTCCTTGACTTTTTTTTAATTAAAAAATATTTTATTTTGACAAAGTGATAACCATAATTAATAAGAATAAAAATGTGCACTCCACCACCGAGACCATTCCATTGTAACTATCCAACCTCTCAAAATTTCAACCCCTCTTGCGAAGGTTTGACCCCTTTCCGTTTTAACAGTACAAATTCTACAAACACTCTCCATTTCTCCTCAAAATCATTTCACCTGCATATTCCCAGTCTTACCTTAATGGCACATGTTAATTTATGATTAATAGCTATATCCCACACCTGTTTATACCATTCTTCCATTTTATATTCTGTTTGCCCCTTCCACTTCCTGGCTATAATAATTCATGCAGCTGTCAATAAATTTGTGAGCAAGTCCTTCACAGCCTGTGAACCTTCCACCCCGTTGTAAATTGATAATAATGCTACCACTGGACTTTCGGTCAGCTTTAACCCAGTGATTTCTTTTATCTCCTTAAACACCCTTTGCCTGAAAAATTGTACATATTTACACTCCCACCACATGTGAACATAATTCCCTGTTTTCTGGCATCCCCTCCAACGTAACACCGAATATTCCTTGTTCTCCTTGACTTTTAAGCCTCTCCTTGTGCTGAGCTTTGCACACCCTGCAGAGACCTAAATAACGCTATCCATCTTTCCTGGAGGGCTTCTGTAGACATGTTGTTTGGATACTGGAAAGACCTGATATACAAGTGTTAGAGAACAAGAGAGAGATAATCTGTGGGAACACCCCTACTTCTCCCCTTTTTTTCAGCGATGCATCTGGAGCTCACCAGCTGGCTTCCCTCCTGTTGGACCTGGATGCTTCAGATGAGACATCTCAGCTCCTCAGTGCTGATGCTCTGTACCAGATGGATCGATTAGATGAAGCTCACAAGGTCCTGTTGGTGGCTCTCTCCAAAACCTCCCAGAGATCTGCCTTCTTGGCCAGGCTGGCTCTGCTTCAGTTGAAGAAAGGCTTTCTATACGATTGCAACCAGGTAAGAGCAGTGGGATGGGGGAAGGCATGCCAAAAGAAGGGAAAAAATCATCACTAAGGAAGCAACAAGGTAAAATGATAAAGGGTAACAAAGTGAAATGAATTTTTCAATCACTATATATAGACGGCGGGTGGCGCTGTAGTCTAAATCACAGAGCCTAGGGCTTGCCGATCAGAAGGTCGGCGGTTTGAATCCCTGCGACGAGGTGAGCTCCTGTTGTTCGGTCCCAGCTCCTGCCCACCTAGCAGTTCGAAAGCACATCAAAGTGCAAGTAGATAAATAAGTACCGCTCCAGTGGGAAGGTAAACAGTGTTTCCATGTGCTGCTCTGGTTTGGCAGAAGTGGCTTAGTTATGCCGGCCACATGACCCGGAAGCTGTACGCTGGCTCCCTTGGCCAGTAACATGAGATGAGCGCCGCAACCCCAGAGTCGTCCATGACTGGACCTAACAATCAGGGGTACCTTTACCTTTAAGGAGGCAACAATGTAAAATGATAAAGGGTAACAAAGTGAAATGAATTTTTCAGTCACTATATATAGACAGAAAACCTAATGACTTTGATACCCATAGATATGTTAACAACATTTATTACATAAAAATGGGGTTGAATCTTAGAGTAAACAAAAACAAAAAAAACACACATGAAGAGAAAAACATCCAGAAAACAAAAGGAAGTGGACAATCTTTCAATGGAGTTTTTTTAACAGAGGTTGGATGGCTACAACTTAGGAATTCTTTAGCTGTGATTATCAGGGGTTGTGCTAGATGACACTTGGGATTCCTTCCAACTCTATGATTCCATGAGAATACCAAATATAAAAACTCTGTAATACAACAACTGAAATAGATAAACATGCAAACCGAACGTATGTCAGAATAATATATACACAGTGTGTAAACAACCATGGAATAATCTAAGTGAAAAAGAAACCCTCTATGCTGTGTATAATATGTTCTTGTAGTTCTTCAGTCGTATTCTTTAGATAATGCTGAAATGCCACCATAATATGTTCTTGGTCAGGTTTCCCAGTCCAGCCCACAACTGCTTCTTACCCTAGAAAGAGAGACGCATTCACTGTCTGAGTGACTGTACTCCAAATGGTGCTGCACTATAATAACTAGTTTTTAGCACACAACCATTGCATGGCAGCTGAAATAATCCACAATGGTAGTTCTACTCTGCATACGCCCATTGAAGTTAATGAGTATGACCAACTTAGTCCCATTCATTGCAATAGGTCTACTCTGTGCAGGACTCAGTTGAACACAACCCAGTGCCGTTACGCTATCAGTTAAGACCTAAACTATGTGAACAGCTCATCACATGGGAGAGTGGGGCAGAGCATCTGCATTGCATTCAGTGGGTCCCTCTTCAGTCCCTGACTTTTCTGCTTAAAAGGGTAAAGTAGCAGGCAGGGGGAAAGTCTTCATCCTGAGACCTTGGACAGGGGCTGCCAGTCAGAGCAGACTAGAAGTAGCCAGTGTGGTACCCCTACAGATACTATGAATTCCAACTCCCCATCCCTGCTGTGACTTAAATCCCCATTCTGAAATCCAGATGTGCGGTGAACCATTGGCAGGGCAGGAATTTTTGCAGGGGTCATCCACAAAGTGCTTGTAGGCATGGTAAGCATTTTTATTTTTAAAAGAAATTAAAAATCAAACGGACGCCCTTTGGCCATGAATTAATATTGTCGACATTTGGAAAGCTAATTCAGAACAACCTATAACTTGACAGCAGAGGGCACTCTTATCTTTGCTTAGGACTCGCAGAAACTCACAGCATCTGCATAGGAACCTATTTTAGCTGCTTTTTGTAGAGATGCTCCAAGACACATAGCCCCGGCTTACATGCAAGGACATGGCTGTCTAGGCTTTGGAGAGCTAACAAAAACATCTTAATCCTGTGCTATTTTAACACATCACAACTCTGGGGGGGGGGGGGAGAGAGATCCTGTAATCTGTAAGGAACTTGCTTGATTGGATCTGCTCCTACCAGGCATATTGGGAAAGGGAAAGGAGTGAGATAGGGCAATGAAATCTCTGCCCCCGGCTGCTGGAAATCTTACTCTACCCCGCTTCCCAGAAACTACCTGCATGCACCCGATTTGCTCTTTCCAAAACAATACCTGAAATGAAACACAGCTATCCTTCGGAATTTGCACTTCTCCACATTTTGCAACGCCTTTCTCCAATCCAAAAATATGTATATTAGGGGAAAGTGTGAATAATAAAATGTAGTGCATCTAAATATGTGATGTTGGGGGAAATTGCTTGCAAAAGTTGTATGTCAGGAGAAATTTGCACTAAAACGCTGGCAAATTTCAATGCTTTGTTTTTTGTTTTTTTAATTGCAAACTGACATGCAAATGTGGAGAGCTGAACCTAAATCTTGGTGCTGGTTCCTCTTTTCTCTGTTTCCTTTTTTTATATATATATAATTTTTATTATTTTTACACTAAAATACTACAATGAATCCTTGACAAACATTTTCATATATTTTCCATTTGGCTACCAAGCCGTGACTTCCGTCAATCCCTTCCAGTGGTTTTCTAATTTTTAACTTAATATTATACTTCTTTAATCAACCATTGCTTACATTTTCAAAAAAAAAAATTCCCTTTACTTTACTATCCTACTTACAATAATAATTCTACACATTCACTACAAAACTTCTTGAAATCCTATTAACGTATTCAAATGTAAATTGTCTTTCAAATAGTTCGTAAACTTTAACCAGTCTTTGATGAATTTCTGGTCCCGCTGCTCTCGGATTCTTCCCGTTAGTTTGTCCATTTCTGCATATTCAGTCAATTTCACTGTCCATTCCTCTTTCGTCGGTAATTCTTCTTGTTTCCATTTTTGTGCTAGAAGAATTCTAGCTGCCGCCGTTGCGTATTGGAAAAGTCTAATATCCTTTTTTTCAATGTCTGTACCTACCATACC
Organism: Lacerta agilis; assembly: GCF_009819535.1. Lineage (NCBI taxonomy): Eukaryota > Metazoa > Chordata > Lepidosauria > Squamata > Lacertidae > Lacerta > Lacerta agilis. The sequence continues at coordinate 18,963,534 of NC_046319.1, read as the reverse complement.
TAACAAAAATGCTTCAGGTTTCTTAACAAAATTATATCTCAACATTCTTCTTAACTCATGATATATCATATCCCAATACACTCTCACCTTTTTACATTCCCACCACATGTGAAAAAAGGTACCGACATTTTGTTTACATTTCCAACACTTATTGTCTGACTTATACATCTTAGCTAGTTTAACTGGGGTAATATGCCATCTATACATCATTTTCAATAAATTTTCTTTTATTGACGTACATGCCGTAAATTTCATTCCTTCCCTCCAGAGTTTTTCCCAGTCTTCTAGCATAATGTTGTGTCCAATATCTTTTGCCCAATGAATCATCACCGATTTCACTTCTTCGTCTTTTAAGTTCCATTCCAACAGCATTTTGTACATCTTAGCAAGTACTTTAAAGTCATTATTAAGTACTTCGACTTCGAACTTTGATTTTGTCTCGCTAAATCCCGTCTTTTTCATATCGGTTTTAAACATTTCATTAATTTGATGGTACTGCAACCAATTATTAACATGTTCTTTCACTTCCTCATATGGTTTTAATTTCCATTTATTACCTTCTTTTTTGAGCAGTGTCTCATAAGTTATCCATTTCTGACTCATATTTGTCTTTTTCAAACTGATTATTTCAATTGGGGATAACCACCATGGTGTTTTCCTTTCCAGCAGGTTTTTGAATCTGTCCCATACTTCATAGAGTGACTTCCGGAAGATGTGGTTTCCAAAACTTCTGTGTACCTTTATCTTTTCTTGCCAAAGGTATGCGTGCCATCCGAATCTGTTATCATGTCCTTCCAGGTCTAAAAGATCTGGTTTCTTCAAATTTATCCATTCCTTTATCCAACAAAGACAAGCTGCTTCATAGTATAGCTTCAAATCCGGTAAGGAAAAACCTCCTCTTTCCTTACTATCTGTCAATAATTTAAATCTTATACGGGGTTTTTTCCCCTGCCAGATAAATCTTGAAATTTTCTTTTGCCATTCTCTGAAAACAGCTGTCCCTTTTATTATTGGTATTGTTTGAAACAAGAATAACATTCTCGGTAGCACGCTCATTTTTACCGCTGAGATTCTTCCCAATAAAGAAAGTTTCATCCTTTCCCACACTTCCAGGTCTCTCTTAATTTTGTTCCATGTTAATTCATAGTTGTCTTGATACAGATTAATACTCTTTGGTGTTATCCATATTCCCAAATATTTAACTTTCTTTACCACTTCAATTTGTATTTTTTGTTGCAGTTCCTGTGCTTCTCCATTTTTCATATTCTTAACCAAAATTTTAGTCTTTTTCCTATTAAGTTTAAATCCTGCAAATTGACCAAATTCTTCCATCTCCTCTAATACTGCGTTCGCGCTTTCTAAAGGTTCTTCAACTGTCAGTACCAAGTCGTCGGCATAGGCTTTCACTTTATGTCGAGTCTTTCCAATTGTAATTCCTTTTATTCTTTCTGATTGCCTTATCGTCTTCAAAAGGACTTCCAGGACCGAGATGAATAATAGCGGTGAAAGTGGACATCCTTGTCTTGTTCCCTTCTCAATTTCTATACTTTCAGTTAGCGTATTATTTACAATTATTTTTGCTCTTTGCTGTGAATATATTGCCTTGATACTTCTTATAAATTTTTCTCCCATATCCATTGCTTCAAAATTCTTTACCATAAACTCCCACGAAATATTATCAAAGGCCTTTTCCGCATCAACAAAAATCATAGCGGCTTGCTTCTCATTCCTGACAGTCAGATATTCAATAATATTAATTATATTTCTTACGTTGTCTTTTAACTGTCTGCCTGGTAGGAAGCCCGCCTGGTCTTCATGAATTATATCTTTCAGTATATTTTTCATTCTGTTTGCTAATATACTAGCAAAAATCTTATAATCATTATTCAATAGCGAAATTGGCCTATAATTCTTGATTTGGAGCAAATCTGAATCAGGTTTTGGTATCAATGTTATGTACGCCTCCTTCCAAGTGTCTGGTATTTCCGCTTTCTCTAAAATATTGTTCATCACTTCCTTGAAGGGTTCAAGTAGAATGTCTCTAAATTTTTTATAATATCTTGCCGTAAATCCATCCGGTCCTGGAGCCTTCCCACTTTTCAAATTTTTAATTGCTTTGGTAATCTCCTCTTTTTCAATTTTTTGATTTAGTCGGTTCTTCATTTCTGTCGTTATCTTCCGCACCTCTTTTCCTTTCAGATATTTCACAATTTTATTAATATCTTGATTTCCAGATTTTTTATATAGTTGTCTATAATATTTTGCGAAACCCTTTCTTATCTCTGATGGACTTTCAACTTCTTTTTCCTCAATTTGTATTTTATTTATTGTATTTTGTTCTTTTCTCTTCTTAATTTGCCAAGCTAGCCACTTTCCTGGTTTATTTGCATGTTCGAAAGATCTCTGTTTCATCCATTTTATTTTCCATTCCACTTCCTGATTTACAATCATCGAGAATTGGTTTTGTAATATCTTAATATTTTGGTTTGCTTTTGTATCATTTGGTTTTACTGCCAATTTTTTCTCATTTTCCATAATTTGTTTTAGTATTTCTTCTTTTTTCTTTTCTCTATTCTTCTTTTTAATACTATTTTGTTGAATGAAGAAACCCCTCATCACCGCTTTTGATGCGTCCCATACGACGCTATCCTTTGTTTCTTTTTTCCAATTCAATTCAAAATAATCTTTTAATTTCTTCTTTGCTTTTTCCTCTAATTCTTCACCGTCTAGCAAGGTTTCATTCAATCTCCATCTAAATGATTTTTCTTCTTTCTTCTTAGTTTCGCAGAATATTGAATTATGATCTGAGAATGTTCTAGGTTGAATCTCAATTTTTTCAACTCTCGGTACTATTTCACTGGATATCATGATATAATCAATTCTTGCATTTGATTGATTTGGTTCTGAGAAATGTGTATATTGTCGTTCCAATGGGTGTCTTAGTCTCCAAATATCAGTTAAATTGCAATTTTCCACCAATGAGAAGAACGTCTTAGGTAACTTCCCTTCCTTTGATTCCATCTTCTTCCTTCTTCTGTCCGTCTCCAATGAGATCACACCGTTCATATCTCCCAAAATTATAATCTTCTGATCCAAGTACTCATGTAGCATTTCTTCCAAACCTTTATAAAATTCTGATTTGTTACCATTTGGTGCGTAGATTCCGACAAAAATAATTTTTTCGCCCTGTGTCGTGACTTGTACTGCAATTACTCTTCCTTCTTCATCTTTGAACAGCTGTTTCGACTCGAGATTTTGTTTTACGTATAGCACTACTCCTCTTTTCTTTGTCTTATCTGATGAAATAAATTCATTACCCAACTTCTTTTTAATCAAAATTCTTCTGTGCTTCCTGGCAACATGTGTTTCTTGCAGGCAGATTATATCCAGATTTTTCTTTTGCAAAATATGTTCAATTCTACTGCGTTTCTTTTTTTGGTTAATTCCGTTTACATTCCAAGACAGCACACGTAGCGCCATCTTGGGTTTCTTTTGTTTCTTTACTGTTGTTTACTATTTACTATTCTTCTTCTTCTTCTACTTCTCCTTCTTCTTCTTCCTTATTAATATTATCTTCTTCTTCTTCTTCTTCCTCTCCCCCCCCTCCCTGGACTGGGGCGGCACATGCTCCTTCTACTATTTCCTCCCGTCCCTCCTCCTCCTCCTCCCTCCTCACCTCCTTCTCATCTTTGTCCAACTCTTTGTATCTCCTGAGAAACTTTGTAAGATCCAAGATTCCTTTCAATTTGTGCTTCTTCTCTTTGTAGTAGAAGGAAACTCCCTCTGGGAATTCCCACTTAAAGTCTATTTTCTTTTTGAGTAGCGTCCGTGTCAATGGCTGGTATGGTGTCCTCTTCTTCAACAGATGAATTGGAATGTCTTTAAATACTATTATCATCCTATTGTCAATATACAATTTTTTCTCTCTATTTTTCATCAAAATCATATCTCTTGTTGATTTGTCTTTGAAAATTATCAAACAATCTCCAGGGAATTTCTTCCCTTTTTTCCCGTTTTTGTTTTTACTTTTAATTCTGAAGACATTCACCACATTCACCGCCAATTCTTCCTTTTGAATTCCAAGCCATTGTGCCAGTTCCGTGATGATTTTAACTCCAATATCTTCTCCTTGTGTCTCAGGTACCGCTCTTAGCCTCAAATTAGTCTCTCTCTGTTTGAGTTCTTGCATAGCAATCAAATCTTTCATGTCCTCTTGTGCTTTATTAATATCCGAAATGTCGCTGTTTATTTTCCCTTCTTCTTTCTTTAGTTCTCTGACCTCTTTTTGTACTCGCTTAAGTCCTTCCTCATTCTTTTTAGTTCTTTTGTCAATCTCTTGCACTTGAGTTTTCAGTTCTTTGGCTGTTTGGTCCCACTTTTGTTCCATCTGGTCCAGTTTCCCTTCCATAGTCTTTTCACTTTCCTTTATTTCTTTAATGTCTTTTTTCAATTCTGATAGCATCTTTATTATTTCTTTGGAGTCCTCTTGTCTTCTGTCTGCTGATCCTCTTCTATCTGCTGGTGTTCCCTCTTTTTTCTTCTCCATCTGATCTCTTCTCTTCTATTTTCTCTTATTTAGTTTATTAATTCTTTCCAAATTATTATATCTTAATCAAAATTCACTTAATTTCATTCATTAAAAAAATTCACCAGTTATTATAGTATTATTACATTACCATAAAATATTTAAAGTTCACTTTATAAATTGCTCAGTCCAGTCCAATTATTATACTTCAAATCTGTCTTTCAGTTTTAGTTGGCTCAGTCTCAGTCTTTGCCACTTGATTGGCTAATCCAACTTAGGTTGTAAACCAATTTAAAACAATTTCCAACGACAAAGAGAGATTAATCCACACGCCAAAAAAGAGAAGAAAAAAAAAAGAAGATGTCACTCCGAAAGAAATAAAAATAAGAAAAAATAAACAGAGGATCCACAAACAAAAAAAAAGAAAAAAAAGGGGGTGTTCAAACAGCTTCTGCCACTTGTCTGGCTAATCCAAAAGAGTAAAAAAGGGTTAAAAAAAAACAGACAACCAAAGTCCTTCTCAAAGAGGGTACGAGAGAGAAAAAAAGGGGAAAAAGGAGGAACAAAGAAAAGGGGAAAAAACAGGAAAAAACAGGGAAAAAGAAACCTCGTACTCTTCAGCCTCTCGGCCTAATCCAAACCGCTCCAGCCAAAGGAGGGGGGGGTGAGGCGTCAGGGGAAGCAGAAAATGGCGATCGCTGTCCTCGGATGGGGGTAAATCCTTTCTTGCACTCACGCAGATCAGGGAGATGCTTAAAGGTCAGGGTAATCGGCCAGTCCAACTCCCAAATCAATTGCTGCTGTACTGGGAACTTTATTTCTTACTTTTGAACAGTTTTAATAAGTTTTTAGCGCTCTTTACTGTCGTTGCGCAGTTCGTTCAAAAGCGAAAGTAAGTTTTACCGGAGAGCCCCCGATCGCAGCTGGTTCCCGTAGTTCATCAAAAACTAACAAAACAAACTAAAATAATAAACCTTCAAAGTCTTTAATATCCTAGTTCATTCCTTCAGTCAATTAGTTTCAGTTTTTAGTAGTGCGTTAATAGGCAAAATCAATTACTTTCAGTCTCGGCTTTGCGCTCCTCCGTATATATACAAATAACCACAGTCGGGGCTGACCTCCTTTTTAGACCCCGCTGCCTTCCGAATTAGATTCCAAATTTAAATTTAGCACCAACCTTTAGATCAAATTCGGGTTCTTCTTTTTTGAGAATCGGTCGTAGAGCCGTGGAGACCTGAGGCTGCGTTCCTGTGAGCAGAAAATGGCGTCCCGTGCCGGCGCCTCAATCTCGCCAACCTTCTTTCCTCCCAAACGGGAGTTTTCTCGGTGGCGGAGAGACCTCCTCAGCACAGTTGGGATCCCTGTCCCCAAAACATTCCTTTTGGGGCTTTTAGGGGGTTGCGGCGCCCTGCAAACACCCCTTTTTCCTCACAAAGAACCGGACTTTCCCCGGAGGGTTAAGTCCCGTCTCCTCTCGGCTCCTCGTTTCTCTGTTTCCTTTACTGAAGCTGCTCAAGAAAATGACCCAAACTGGGGAGACCTCCTGCCTCCTGACGGTCGTGAAGGTTTTAAAAGAGGAAGATCGAGCATTGATGCAAAGCCACTGTCACTCCAGGGCCATGACAATCCTAAAGAACAAGCAAGGGGGAGGTTACATCAAAGAAGCCATCCTCTACCTCTCCTTTGCCATCACCGCAGCAGGTGAGACACCACACTGTAGCCTACTTCTGTGCAAAACCAGGCACGCAGGTCAATATACTAAGGTGCAAAACCTGTCCCTCCTCCTTTATTTCTACAGGTTTTTTTTTATTCCCTGCGCTCTTGAATATATATATATGGTGACTGGACTACTGCAATGCACTCTTTGTGGGGCTGCCCTTGAAGACGGCAAGGGAACTTCAATGGTTTCCAGATCACAGCAGCCACATTACTGGCTGGGATTGCATTCTGATCTCGTATATGTCAGTTTTCATTTCTTAGTACAGAAAGCATTGATCTGATTGGGTAGAAATCTTTTCTATTCTGATTAATTCAAGAGGGTTCTGGAAGCTTCTCTGTGTGAAAGAAACAACCAGAAGGTTCATGATGTTTGGGTTATTCCTTCAGAGAAGCTGAGTTCAGCTGGTTTAAACTGGTTCTGTTATCTCTTTCTGTCAAGGTCAGGGCCGTCTTAAAGGGATCAGCCGCCCTGGCGCAACAATCCCTCGGTGCCCCTGGTGGGCCGCCTCTCCGCCCACCTCCCTCCCGCGCTGGCCGCCCCTCGGGAGGGGGGGTGGGCGAGTGGGAGATGAGGGGCGTGGCGCTGCAAGCCTGCGCCCTCTGGAGCCCCAGCTGGAGCGCTGGGAAGGGCGCGCAAAGCCCCGCGCCGCTCCAGCGCCACGCCCCTCATCCCCCGAGGGGTGGCCAGCGCGGGAGGGAGGTCAGCGAGCGGGGGATGAGAGGGATGAGGGGCGTGGCACTGGAGCGGCGCGGGGCTTTGCGCGCCCTTCCCAGCGCTCCAGCTGGGGCTCCGGAGGGCAGCCGGCTTGCAGCTCGCCCGCCGGCGTGCAAGCGCCCGCCCGTCCACCTGCCCATGGGGCGGGCGCAGGTTGGGGAGGGGGCGCCTGGTATGCCGGCGGGCTCGCGGGGCGCCCCTGGGGGGCCTGGTGCCCTGGTGCACCACGCCACCCAGCCCCTATGATGAGATGGCCCTGGTCAAGGTTATGCTGACTATAATAGTGAGGCCAGAAGGAGCCTGGGTTTCACTCTCTCTCTTTCTCTCTCTTTTCCTTTTGGTGTGGTGTTCCATATATAGTGTTAAGGTTTAGTCTTGTTATAAGTACAGTATCATAAGTTTAAAGTTAAGTCTGCTGCAACTGGATTTTTTATGGACAGTGCCAATCCTGAATGCATTGGATTTGTGACTATTATGCTCATTTGCCTTCAGCAGCAGTAAAGCTCTGCTAACTATACATTGGAATCTACTCAGGATCAATATTGAGTAGAATTCAAATGTCAATGTAAACACCACCACCACCACCCCATTTTAAAACAACCGCAATTGTCGGTTCTTTCTGGGCCCAGTTCAATATACTCACGTTAGTGCTTAAAGCCCTAAATGACATGGGCCCCAAATATCTGAAAAATTCCCCTGCCATCTTTGCATATTTGAAAAGTCTGCCTGTTATTTCTCCAGATGCCAAGTTCAGAATTGGTTGTTTTCTGGGCCCTGGGCATATGGCATGAGTTCCTGCAAAAGAATAAAGCTCCATTTTGTTCAGGGAGATAAAAGGCACCCCTGTCTACCCGAATTGCTTGCAGCTATACCATACCACAGAAGATACTTGTTGTACCTCGCAGGGAGGATTGCTGAGGCAATAAGTCTTTTCAGACTTGGTCGTGTGATAGTCAGTTGACAATCACTGAGAAGCAGTCAAGAGCCCAGCGGAGGAATCAATGGTGTGTTAGGTCTAGTTTCTACCAAACTGGTAAACCTTTGCCTGGGCTACATCACTTTGAGATTAAGTTGGGGCTCAGCAGAGCCAGGGCACCTCCATTGATAATAATAATAATAATAATAATAATAATAATAATAATAATAATATCATCCTGCCCATGCAGCAGTTAAAGCCTTGGGACTAGGACCTAGGAAACCAGGGTTACAAATCCCCTCTCAGCCAAGAAACTCACTGGGTGACCTTGGGCCAGTCATTGCTTCTCTCAGCCTCATCTCCCTCACTGGGTTGTTGTGAAGATATAATGGAGAAGGGAGAGAAGCCATGCACACCACCTTGAACTGCTTGGAGGAACGATGGGACCAAAATGCAAAATTAATAACAATAACAGGGGGGGGGGGAAACCAGCTATTAAATACTAATCTTAGATAGATCCTAGCAAGTACTAATCAGAATTAATTAGGATGATGGAAAAGCTTCTATCTCAGATTAGGCATGTAAGGATCTGTCAAATTCACTTCTCCAACCACTAGTTTCCCCAATCTTAAATTCAGTTCTACATATTTAGCAGCAATTGCCCCCCCCAAAAAAAACCCTATGATCCTCATGAAAATTCATAAGCGTTTTAGTGCAAATTTCTCCTAATATGCAGCATTTTGACTGATGTAACATTTGCACAAGCAATTTTCCCTAATGTTTCACTGATAATGTTTCATTTTCATGCACACTTTCTGTTTTGCTCCAGGAGGTTATGCTGTCGATTCGCTTCTTAGCAGGGCCCGCTGTTATGGGCATCTTGGGCTGAAGAAAACTGCCATATTTGATTTCAATGCCATCCTAAAAGAAGACCCCACAAATGCCCAGGCACTGAGTGGGAAAGGATTTGTTCATCTAGCTCTGAACCAGAAAAAGGTAAGAACTGGGTTTTATTTTTCTATTTACTTACTTACTTACTTACTTACTTACTTACTTACTGAATTATGGTGCTGGAGGAGACTCTTGAGAGTCCCATGGACTGCAAAAAGATCAAACTTATCCATCCTCCCTAGAAAAGACGCTGATTTTGGGAAAGATGGAGGGCACAAGGAGAAGAGGACGACAGAGGATGGGAGGGTTGGACGGTGGTTCTCGAAGCAACTAGCATGAGTTTGGCCAAACTGCAGGAGGCAGTGAAAGATAGGCGTGCCTGGCGTGCTCTGGTCCATGGGTCACAAAGAGTTGGACACAACTGAACAACAACAACAACAACAACAACTTACTTACTTACTTACTTACTTACTTACTTAACAAGACTTTGAGCCAGAGGAAGAATCATAGCTCAGTTAGAGCATGGTGCTGATAATGGCAAGGTTACAAGTTGGACCTCTGCATATTCCTGCAGAGGGTTGGATTAGATGATCTTCACCTGAAGTTAGGGGAAAGTGGGTGGACCAAGGAGAGCAAATCAGCATTCAAGGACATAGTCCAGCCAGTCAAAAACATTCAAGGAGGGTGCAGAACAAGGCTAGTGAGGGACATGGCTCAGAGGGGTGTGTGGCCTAGGGAAATTACGAAGGGCAAAACAGAGAGGCAAAAAGGGTTGCATTTGGTTCATGGGCCTGAGTTTTCCCCACCCTGGCCTAGTGGATACAAGGACAGTCCAAGACGAACCATAGGATCATAGAACTGTAGAGTTGGAAGGGGCCCCAGGGGTCATCAAGTCCAACCCCTGCCATTGCTGCCTGAGGCAAAGGTCAAAACAATGCTCTCAGTCAGAGTCTGGGAGTCAGCTGGGCTGGCGGGCCCGACAGATCTCTGCCCTCCAACAGGACCCCAACCTCCGTTGCCCAATTATCCCAATTGACAATGCCAATGCTGATATTTTTTTTGGGGGGGGGGAGTTTTGCAGGGCTGCTCTAACCACTGCACCACTCGCTGGCTCTCAGGTCATGCCAGGATAATGATGCTAAGAAGGAGGAGTGGAAGAATGAGAGGCCCAAGGGACAGCAACAGAGAGAAGATCTGACTGAGCTATAAAGGCTTTCCTTTTTCTCTCTGCTAAATCCCGCAAAGGCCTGGAAGGGGACAAAAAAGGATATTTTGATAAAGGTTAAACAGGATTAACATTTTGAAAACCTTCCCCTCCCCACCATTAAATGCAAACTGTGTCTGTATCTGCAGCCCCCAAGTGGCCCGCCTTAATGGGGAAGGTTGTGACGGCTAGCTTATCTGCCTTCCAAGATAGCAGGCGCATGGCAGTGAAGAGGCTTTAATGTTCCCTGTCGCATTCATCTTGCACGAATCTTTAATACCTCGGGATTGAAAAGAAAGCCCTTTGTTTACCAAACTAATAATAAAATGCAGATAATTAAATGTCATTTTGGCTTTGAGGAGGGCAGGCGGGCAGGGGAAGCATAGAAATTAGCTCACAATACTTTTGCTCCGCCTAATTAAACTCTTTTAGAGCCTCTTTTTGATTGTGAAGGGCACACAGGAGTGTCTTGTAACACCTGGTAAGGGGCAGAGATCTTGCCAGGCAGAGTAGGGGCAGAAGCCAATCTAGGGGAGAGTGGCTGGTTTGTGCGCACTGTGCGCTGAGCCAAGAGGGTGCTGCAGGGGGTGCCGCAACAATGACTTAGAACGGAAGGCAAGGGGTGACTTTGAGCAAGTTGCTGCCTCTCAGCCTGACGTGCCTCACAGAGTTGTTGTATGCCCTTGAGCTCCTTGGAGAAAAAGGTGGGATATAAATGCAAATAATGCTGTTGTTGATAATGATAACCAGGGCTTTTTCCCCCCACCAGAGTGTGCTGGAGCACAGTTCCAGCACCTTTTTCCAGATCTCCTCCAAACAACAACTCATGGCGCTGAGCCCTGGCATGAACCAACTCCCGAACCAATGACTCTTCTCTTCCTCCTTCCCCCTCATACACACAACCAATGCTGACACGACTGTGCTATTGTTCCTCCCCACAGGCAAAGGCTGCTGTGAGGCCTACCTGCAGGCTGCCAAGCCATCCCTTCTTCCTCCTCACTCTGGCTGCTCTAGCAGGAGGTAGTGGGGAAGCCCATGGTGCTGGAGGAAGCAAGTGAGGAGAGGGGGGAGAGGGGAAGCCGGGCCGTGGTGTGAGAGGATCACTGCAAGGAGGAGGAGGAAGAAGAAGAAGAAGAGGCAGCCTCCCCATTGTCCTGGCCCAGGTGCCCAGGGATGACCACAAGCCTGTGGATGGGAGACAACTGATAATAATGACAACAGACAATGTAAACCAATCAGAGCTGTGCAAACAATTATCAGGCTTTTAAAAGACTACTCTTGTTTTATCCACATAGAGGCTGTGCACGATCTAACCTCAGCCCTAAGAGCCAACCCAGCCGTAGCAGTTCCAGAAATTCTTTCATTAAAGGAGGAGGCCCAGGTGTTGATCCATCAATGGCTGTATGACCACTGCAGGGCTAGGCTGTCAGAGTTCATTGCTACCAAAGAGCCACCCGTTGGAGATACACTGAAGGACCTCACTGTAGCTGCGGCATTGCTTGTGAAAATAAGAGCAAGGACACAGAGAGTCACATCCTTTATGTGGACCTTTTAGCCGCGGATGGTAGAGACTTTCAAATATCTTGGAGTACCATCTCATTATTTGGCATTACTGTCACCCACTGTTTCTTAGCAACAAATGGAACCTGGTTAGTCTTGCCAAGGTGTGATGATTATCAGCTCATGATAGGGCAGAAGCCCCAGTGTTGCAGAATGCACTCCCTGCTGAAACATGGAAGAGGCCCCATCAGCATTGGCATTCCACCGGCTTTTCGACAATGCAGGTGTTTACCCAGGTGTTCCCTTGATCTCTTCACCTGTCTCCTGTTTGAACAGCTGTGTCATTATTGTGCATTTAATTGTGGGTGTTTCGATTGTAATGTATCTGTAGCTTGTTTTATACTTTGTAAATAGCTTAGAAGTCTATTCTGACATTAAGCAGAATGATGATGATGATGATCTAGGGTTTGTTGTTGTTCAGAGTCGTTCAGTCGTGTCCGACTCTTCATGACCCCATGGACCAGAGCACGCCAGGCACACCTATCCTTCACTGCCTCTCACAGTTTGGCCAAACTCATGTTAGTAGCTTCGAGAACACTCTCCAACCATCTCATCCTCTGTTGTCCCCTTCTCCTTGTGCCCTCCATCTTTCCCAACATCAGGGTCTTTTCTAGGGAGTCTTCTCTTCTCATGAGGTGGCCAAAGTACTGGAGCCTCAACTTCAGGATCTGTCCTTCTAGTGAGCACTCAGGGCCGATTTCTTTAAGAATGGATAGGTTTGATCTTCTTGCAGTCCATGGGACTCTCAAGAGTCTCCTTCAGCACCATAATTCAAAAGCATCAATTCTTTAGCGATCAGCCTTCTTTATGGTCCAGCTCTTACTTCCGTACATTACTGCTGGGAAAACCATAGCTTTAACTATACGGACCTTTGTCGGCAAGGTGATGTCTTTGCTTTTTAAGATGCTGTCTAGGTTTGTCATTGCTTTTCTCCCAAGAAGCAGGCGTCTTCTAATTTCGTGACTGCTGTCACCATCTGCAGTGATCATGGAGCCCAAGAAAGTAAAATCTCTCACTGCCTCCATTTCTATTTACCAGGAGGTGATGGGACCAGTGGCCATGATCTTAGTTTTTTTTGATGTTGAGCTTCAGATCTAGGGTTCCCATATTTCAAAAAGTAAAAACCAGGACACCCCAAATGTTTTAACAAAACACACACACACAAATGTGATTTTTCAATTGACTTACTTGCCTAAGATCCAGGACAAGCGCCACATGGAACGCCATCAAAATAAGCTCCAGGTGAGCTTCCCTGATGGGCAGGGAGAGACTGACAAAATAACTTTCCCATTTTGCTTCTTCTTGTTGTTCTGATCATGAAGGGGGGTTCCAAAAGCTTCCTTATTTTATCAACAGCAGTTATGAACTGGTTTTCTAATGGAAAAATCCCTTGTGTCAGTGTACGGAATATTAAAACCACAGCTTGAAATGTGGGTGCACATTTCAATTTACTATGTTCAGAGTATGTTGCATGTGCATGTCTCATATCAGTCACCTTTACAACAGTTTTGTAAGGTAGGCTGATGCCAATATTCCCATGGAGCCCTTCAGAGATCCATTGGGCAGGCAACTGCCATTTACTGCATCAGCAGAAGCATAGTGACCAGATCGAGGAAAGTAATAACACCACTCTATTCTGCTTCGGTTGTACAAAAATGTCCATGTTAGGAGAAAGTCATGCTAAGATTCTGATGAATTTTCGTGAAAACGTCATCTTCTTCCTTTTAAGTTCAAACTGATGTGGAAATTTAAGAAGGAAAAATGAGAAACTGAGAGAAGCAAGAACTATATTAGCCTATCCCGGTAACCAGTTTATTGATATCCATTGGCAGGGAGAGACAATGAGGCTCTGGCGCACCTCCAGGGTGAGTTTGGTCACTCTGCACCCAGCGATTCCATCAATGCTCGCTTTGGAATGCTCCAGGCCAAGAAGAGCCACATGAATGTCGCAGCCCATATTTTGGCCAGTTTGGCCACAAATGACTACAAAGACATAGGATACCTGATGAGCTTCCTGGACACCAAGCAACGGCAAAGCCTTGCTCAGGTAAAGCTACCTGCTTGATGCAAATGATGTCTGTTTTTCAGCTGAAGTTATCCCCGCTTCTCCACCAGTGAACATACCAACTCATCTAGTTGAACACTATCACATTGGGAGATCTGCTGGAGAAACAAGAGAGCAGTTGAGCAGATAGATCTGGGATGGAGAGCCTGTGGCCTTCCAGGTGCTGTTGGGCTGCAGCTCCCATCATCCAAGCCGGCTGGGGCTGATGGGACTTGGAGTTCCTATCATGCATGGAGGACCACAAGTTCCTTATCTCCAGGTGTTGCTAGACTCCAATTCCTATCATGTCTGACTCTGTTCCTACATTCTGTGTTCCTCAGTAGGGTTGATGGGAGTTCACAATCTCTTCTACAATGCAAGCTGGTGAACCTGTGGACCTCAATATAGTGCTAGACTGCAGATCCCATCATCCTTGGCCATGGCTTCCCAGCTGTTTTGGACTACAACTCCCATCATCCCTAGCTAGCAGAATCAGTGGTCAGGGATGATGGGCATTGTAGTCCAAAAACAGATGGAGACCCAAGTTTGGGAAACCCTGTCCTTGACCATTGCCCAGTGCAGCTGAGGTGAATGGAAAACTCCTAACAATGTATAGAGTGGCCACAGGTTCCTCATCACCATATTTTTGGACTGTTCCTACGTTCTGTATTCACCATGCTGGGTGGGGTAGAAGGGAGTTAGGACCTCATCTGCGTTCATTTTTTCTCCCTCTGCTCAGGATTGCACCAATATCAGTTTGGAGGTGAAAGAGAGGTCCCGCATCCTGGTTCTCCCAGATGATACCTGTTCAGGTTACCCAGGATGCTGGCTTTGTTCCCCTTACCCTGTTCTCTCCAATTGCAAGTGACACCCATCCTTTTTTCAAAAACAAACAAGCTGTTTGTGCATTCTGTGAATCAGGCTAGCCTGAGCAAACACAAAACAACCCCTCCCTAAAAAAAAAAAAAAACCAACCACCACCCTGTGTTGTGTGCTGATATGCTTCATAAATAAAGGGCCTGGAGAGGACTGTTTTGTATGCACCCCTCGCAAGCCAGCAGGAGGGTGTTAAGTAAGCAAGTATTAATTTATCAATCCCTGAGGCAAAGAGCCTCTCTACTCTAAATCAGGCAGGCAGTCGGAGGGGGCATATCTCTTCTGGGAGAAAGAAGCTGGGAGATTTTAAGAAGTAATTGCCAATCACCGACTTAATGTGGGAGTTAAAAGGACAACCAAGAACATTACTCCAGGGGGGCAAAGTGACTCCTTACTTAGAAGCAAAATGTTTCTTAGCTACATGCATTTAGCTGCCTTTTCCCTAAGAGGTTTGCATTTGTAGCAAACTAGATATGCAAGCCTCCACCCTCCCAAGGTGTTAGGGAGCAACCCTAGCCTATTCCATTTTTTGCCTATTCCAAATAAACAAATGCATGGGGGGTGCGCACAGATGAGGGACACTTCCAAATTGACATGCATAAGTGGACTTGTAAATATTCATAGAATCATAGAATTGTAGAGATGGAAGGGACCCTGAGGATCTTCTAGTCCAGGGGTCTGCAACCTTTAAGACCAAAAGAGCCACTTGGACCCGTTTCCGAAGGGGGGAAAAAACCTGGGAGCCGCAAAACCATTGCGACATTTAAAACAAATATAACACTGCATTTTATTTTAAAAAATCCGATTTAAATTTAAAAAAATCCGATTTAAATTTAAAAAAATCCGATTTAAATTTAAAAAAATCCGATTTAAATTTAAAAAAATCCGATTTAAATAAAAAAAAATCCTTTAAAAAAATCATTCATTTTTCCACCCTGGGGACCACTACCAGGTCACAGCCTGATCCAAGGTGGGTTGCAACAGCATACAAATATTTGATTTGTTGTTTTTTTTAAAAAAAAATGAGTCCTCAACTGCACACTTGTGTTAAATGTTTGTCCCATGTCTTATTGAAGACTGCTGGCTTTTACAATAATCTTAGTGTCTTTTACCCTTAATATTCCAGACCAGAGGCTATGTTCACCTCTTCCAACCTCCTCTCTTGCTAAATAAAGCACAGAATTGCACCAGAGAAGCCTGTGATGTTTGTGCTGACTTGCATACAGGTGGCTGTAGTAGTTCGTAGTGTTCAAACCTTTTTAGGGGAGTTCCCTGCCCCCTTAATGACAATGGCGATAGATTTTGCACATGAACACAGATCCAAGTTAGGACTCCTCTCTTCCACGCCAACAGGTGCTTTGTCAAGGCTCCCCTAACACACACTCAGGACAGAGGAAAAACTGCAAAACGTCCCGGCCTTGCTCCGGGGCGGAGAGAGACGCGCGCCCGCAAGAGCGCGGTCTGAGGCTGCGAGCGGAACCAGGAGCGAAGGAGGCAGCGGCAGGGAAACAGGCGCCACTTCCTCGACCATTTTTAAAAAGAGGGCTTCCCCCCTCGCCCGCCACCCACCGCCCCTGGCCCAGCCCACAGCTGCCTACCTCGTCGTCACCTCGACGCAGCAGCAAGCAGCCTTCCGAGAGGAACCGCGGCCAGCCCTTCCCCGCGGTCCCACTACCCAGCCGAGGAGTCCTGGCCTCCAGTGCCCGTGCGGGGACGCGTCTGAAGGCCCCCTTCCTGCCCCCATCCCGTCCCGCCTCCCAGCTGCCTCTGGATGCCGTGGGGTCCCACATACCCGCCGACCCTGGAGCTCCCCTGTCCGCCCCAAGGCCGCCTCCCACGCTAGGAAGAATCCTGGAGCTGGGCAGGGTTGGTCCCGCCAGGCAGGCTCGGGGGCGGCCTCTCCCATGGGCGCCTGCTTCGGAGGCGGAGGCGGGGTCTTCAAAGTTCCCCCTCCCGCTCGCCCAGCTCCATCTCTTCCACGGAGCGTGCGCGCCTCAGGCGCGCTCCCCACCAGAGCCCTCGGCTGAGCTGCGCCACCTCTACTGCGTCCCCACCGCCTCCGAGCCCCACTGCCCCGCTGTTCAAGGCCAGGTGATCCTGGGTACGCCCCTGAGCAGCGCCCTCAGCCTCCGGAGGGCGGGCCGCCGGCCAGCTGGAGGGCGGTCGCTGCCAGCTGGAGAAGTGGGCGGGCGTATCCGCCCCGGAGCCGCGGCAGCTGTGTAAAAGAGCTGCATGCGGCTCCGGAGCCGCAGCTTGCTGACCCCCGTTCTAGTCCAACCCCCTGCAATGCAGGAATATGCAGTTGTCCCATTCATTCCTTCCATGTTGAGATACATCAGGAGCTTCAGCATCAGTTACACTCAGGGCAATGTTCCCTTCTTGGGGGCCACATGCTGGTGGGGGTGGGGCAGAGAAAAACATGGGAGGAGCAAGGAATGATTTGGTTTGTTTGTTTTTACTTTTGGGACAGTAGGCAAGTTTCTAAACACACCCACCCACCCTTCTCTGTCCTCCTCCAAGGCAGGCAGGAAGCATTCTCAGAATTCAAGGACACATTCCAGTTGGGCAAGAACACTCAAGGAGGATTCAAAGCAGGGTTGGTGAGGCAAGTGGCTCAGAGACATGTATGGCTTTGGGAGAGTCCCAGATAGTAAATTCAGGGACGTCCCAAGTCATTTTCTTGCCTGATGTCGGGGATTGGCTGGACGAAGTGGAGTGGTGGCAGGCACCAGCCGGAAACCCAAGGGAAACTCTGGAGGAGGAAGGCTCGAAGTTTGGAGATTGGTGGAAGGACACTGAGGAAAGGTCAAAAGGAAAAGATTGGGAGGAGAGGCTGGGGTTAGTGAGCAGGAGGAAACTGTGACAGGGAGCAGTTCAGACTTTGAGGCTGCAGCAGAGGAGGGGGGGGTCAAGAGACAGCTGAAGAGTCCCTCTCCTGCTGTGACAAGCTCCCCTCTACCCTAGTCTGCAAGAACACACAGAATAATGAGGAGAGCAGAACAGAGGCCAGAGGTGGGCAGATGCCATTTGAGACTGCTTGAGAAACAGCTGGGAGAGGAGGAGCCTTAGAAAGGGTGGAAGACAGGGACCTTCAGCTCTGGAAACAGTTCCATAGGGGCAAGACCTACTGGGAAGTGTTAACTTCACTGACATGGCACTCTGCCTCTTTCGTGGTGACCTGCATCTGACTCCAGCCCTGACACCTGTGCAGAAGTCCATTTTACTGGCAAGCCCTGCACACCTCTGTCCACCAACAGCTGCCCTGTTTTGTCTAGTGGTGGCGCCAACCCTGATTCTCCCAGGTCACAGAGTCCTGTTCTAAGCACTGTCTCTCTCAGTGACTCTCAGGTCATGCCAGGAGGCATGAGCCAGGCTCAAAGACACATTCCAGCCAGGCAAAAACTATTGGGGAAGGGGTGAAGCGTACCGAGTGAGGAGGTGTGCCCTGGGGAGCAGATAGAGAGGACTGGAGGGCCGCCTTCAGTTTTCAGGTCTGCAGTTCTCCACCCCTGGTCTGGGACTTTATGTTAAATTTGAACAGTAGGTCTGTTTCCCAGTCCCAGCCGTCGCCCCAAGGAAAAACGTGTGAGACCTTCAACCCCAGAGCCCCGTGCCTTGATCCCCTACAGTCATCAATAAGCAACCAACCAAAAAATTAGTATAACTATACAAGTTATTTTGGCATCCCTCCAGTTGCCCTGATATTTTGGGAGCTAAATTAGGCTGCCGTGTGCATTAGCAGTAATTTTAACAGAAGCAATTTTCTTTCCAGCTCGCGTTGCCAGCTGCAAGATGTGAGGTGTGATAAAGGAACTTACTGGCAGCTGGTTTAAACATGAAGCATTTCCCTGGCCTTGGTCAAAGTCTTCAGCGATAGCTCTTTTCAAAATTCAGAGTTGCTGTTCCAGTGTGGAATGAAAAGAATGAGGCAGGTGGTTATGTTTAGTCTGGAAAAGAGAAGACTGAGAGGTGAGATAATAGCTGTCTTCAAATACTGAAGGGCTGCCAAATGGAAGATGGAGCAAGCTTGTTTTTTCCTGCTCCGGAGGGCAGGACCTGAACCAGTGGATTCAAAGGACAAGAAAGGAGATTGCGTCTAAATATTAGGAAGAACTTTCTGATGGTAAGAGCTGTTTGACAGTGGAATAGAATCCCTCTGAAGATGGTGGACTCCTTCATTGGAGGGTTTTTTTAAACAGATGTTGGATGGCCACCTGTAAGGGACTCCTTAGCTGCGATTCGTGCACCGCAGGCGGTTGGACTAGATGATCTTCAGGGTCCTCTCCAACTCTACAGTTCTATGATTCTATTAATATAGCTGGTGATATGCCACTTTAACCACAATGCCACACTCCTTCAAGAACACAAGGCATGGATGAGCTCCTTTTGGTAAAGAGTAGAATAAAGTTGTACTAAACAAGGATTGTCAACTAAGCCCCCCCCCCTTTTTTTTTTTACTCAGAGGAGACCCACTGAAATTAATAGATCTAATCTAAGTCATGTCCATTAATTTCAATGGGTCCGTTATTTACTTCAGGATGGATACCTTCAGAGTAGACCCATTGGAGTTAATGGTCTTAAGCTAGAGGCGGAGCCAAACCATTCTTGTTGCATCCCCATCCTCCTCCCTGCTGAGTTCTACTGAGACAGAGAAGGAAGAGGATGGGCAATGCCATTCTCTAGACTGGTTTGTAAGTAAAAAGGACCAACTGAGGGAAGATTCAGGATGGTGGGGCAATGCCCTATTTGCCCTGATAAAGCAGCCCTCTGCACCACTTGCCAATGGCATTGTTTATTACTTAAACATTTGCTCTGCAGCAGTGTGGTGAAAGCGCTGTTTTCATCTCTGAGCACTAAAGGAGCAGTAATGAGAAATCCATTAGAGCCACTGTGTCCTAATGAAGATCTTCTGATTGTCCTTCATAAATTGAAATGGAAGGAAAGAGCCAACTCCTAGGGGCTGTGGGGGCTCTGGCCCCCATAATAAAATATTTGAGATATTTTTTCTCCATGTGATGCTATATGAGTTATCAATATTCTTCCTTGTTCATCTTTAAATAGTTTTTTGGGGGGGTCCAACTCTGGCTTTATATACATTACAACGCCCTTCTTTTTTTAAATCCGAGGTTGCAAAGTCCTTTCCCAGACTTTGATTTATCAAAATTATTCTATGTTTCTTCACAATGTGTGTTTCTTGGAGGCATATCACATCCAAATTTAGCATGTTCAATTTTTTTTTCATTTTAGTCTTATTATTCAGTCCATTTACATTCCAAGTTAGAATTTTCAAATCCACCTTGTTCCATTTTTATTTCTCTTTCGCCTCCACCTCTGTTGAATCCTCCTCTTCCTGTCCACCTTCCAGTTCCATCTGGAATCCTAGAGATGTCCAACACTAAGTGGTAGAGCATCTGACTTGCATGCAGAAGGTCTGTGTGTTCAGCTCCCAGCATCTACAAATAGAGCTGAAAAAGTCCATCTGAAACTGGAGAGCCTCTGCCAGTTGGTCTAGACCAGTGTTTCCCAAGCTTGAGTCTCCAGCTGTATCTGGACTACAACTCACATCATCCCTAGCTAGCAGGACCAGTGGTCAGGGATGATGGGAATTGTAGTCCCAAAATAACTGGAGACCCATGTTTGGGAAACACTGGTCTAGACATTATAGAGTTAGATGGACCAATGTTCTCACATGATAGAAGACAACATCTTGTGTTTCTATGGCACTACAATGAGTCTTAAGGATGATGAGAGTTGTTAGGAGACTCTCTACCCCCCCCCAAGAGCTACAATTCCCAAAGCTCCCTGATAAGAGGGATTGTCTTTCAAACCACTCTGGGAATTGTAGCCATGCAAAGAATAGGGGTCTTCTAGCAACTCTTAATATGTGTTGAGTGTTAAAGCGGTATGATACTGCTTTTAAATGTATAGTGCGGTTGGGATCTTAGTATGGTGCAACTGGATTTTCTGTATCCTTTGCATGTTGTGATTGATCAGCTACAATGTGATCCTTCCTACGTTTCCTCAGAGTATTACTCGGAGCTTCTAGTTTGCACTGTGAGATGTTAGATCAGATGCGCCTTTGGCCAGATCCAGTAGGCGCTTATTATTTTAGCTTCGCCCACTTCACAGAGAGCTTAATTCATCAGCCCCAGGATTCCCAAACGGACACCCAAAACTGGTGAGAATGAGAATAAACAACCAAATTCCTGCTTTAATCAGCACTGATACATGCTAACCTTCCCACCCACCACCCCTGGCAGAAATGTCGTTACAGTTACTTAAACCTCTTCTTGCATAACTCACAAGTGTTTGGCGTGGAAAATCCAGATTGGTTTCAGATTGTCACATCAGGCTGAGTTCTGTGTTCCCTTTAGCAGATGATATAGAGCATACTATATGAGAGCAACAGTGGTGTCATGCAAGCAACTTTAAAAGCATATGGTCCTCATTTATTTATTTATTTTTCTTTAAATGAAAGCATCATGAGTTACTGGATCCTAAGCATGTGGTGCTTGGGAAGTAAAGTCGTGGTGAATTCACAGGAATATAGGATGCTATCTTAGGTTCATCTGGCTCAGTATTGTCAACCCCAAATGGCAGTGCCTCTCCAAGGTTTCAGATAGGGGGTATTCCCAGTCCCACTTGAAAATGCCAGGGATTGATCCATACAAAACAGACAGTGTTATCCAGAAATTCAAGAGTTAAAAATTATAGAATCATAGAATTATAGAATGGGAATGTATGTCCAAGTTCATCTAGTCCAGGGGTGGCCAACTCCCGAGAGACTGCGATCTACTCACAGAGTTTAAAACTGGCAGTGATCTACCCCTCTTTTGGGGGTTCAGGTAAAAGTTGTTGATCTTTTTTTAGGGGAGCTGAAGTTGTTGAGCTTCTTTGGGGGGTGTCAGTGATCTACCAGTGATCTACTACAGATGTGCAGTGATCTACCAGTAGGTCACGATCTACCTGTTGGACATGCCTGATCTAGTCTAATGCAGGAATCCCAGCTAAAGAATCCCTGACAGATGGCCATCCAAACTCTGGTTACAAACTTCCATTGAAGAAAAGTCCACCATCTTCCAAGTGAGTCCATTCCACTATCGAACAGCTCCTACTGTAAGAAAGTTCTTCCTAATGGTTAGTCACAGTCTCCTTCCTTGTCATTTGAATCCATGGGTTTGGGTCCCACCCTCTGGAGCAGCAGGGAACTTGCTCCATCCTCCATGTGACAGCCCTTCAGATATTTGAAGATGGTTCTCATATCACCGTCTCCAGGCTAAACATACCCAAACCCTCCATAACCAACTTCTTGGGACTTGCGGCATGCAAAGCAAATACTCCACCACTGAGCTACAGCTCTTTAGTCAGACTTACTTCTGAAAGAAGAACCTAATTTAGGACTGGGGGTAACCAATATTCTTCCTGTCTCTAGGTTGCTTCCAAAGAAGGAAATGCACTGGTGAAGGAGCAATTCTACCCAAAGGCTGTTGGCTACTACTCACTGGCCGTCTTGGCAAGTAATGGCAATCCACGATATCTCCGCCAACGTGCTGCTTGCCTAGCCCACCTGAAGGACTACAATAAGGCTTTGACGGACATAGACAAGGTGATCTCCAACCACGGGAAGAACAGCCTGAAGACTCAGATTGAAGACTACTGCTTGCAGGGACATCTGTTCTTGTCTACCTCAGAGGAGGAACTGGCAGTCAAGCAGTACATCCAAGCTCTTCAGCTGGGACAGTCTTTGGCTCTGACCATCATTGCTGCCAATCATGATAGGGATGCACTGTTCAAAGCATTCCTGCAAACTGCTCAGTCCTCCTTTGCGGCAAGGCGTTATGAAGAATCCTGGAAGATTGCAGAGTATGGCCTGATGATCAACCAAAACAACGCTGAGCTTAAGAGACTTAAAATAAGACTTAAACGGGAGGCATCTGGATGCAGAGTACAATAATTTATTCAGTTTGGGTCACAGGAGGCTTTCTCGTGACCTGCATTTTTAAATCAGCCATCTCAATTAGCATTTCTCGAAGTAACATATTTACTAGAATGTAGTTACTCATCAGTTTTCACACATTGCCCAATGTTGTGATACTATAGCTCCCCAAAAATGTACCAGAGCGCATATTTTAGAGACGAGACATGCAAAAGTGTGCATTTTATGAAACAGCGTGTTGAAAATTAATGCAATTTTTGGTGCATTTTTTTTAATTGAAGAGTAGTGCAGAAATGGACTTAGGAATGAGCATATTCAAAGCAGGCACAGACAGACAAATGAATGGATCTACCCTTCCCTATTATTCAGTGATTTAGTTTAGCAAACCTCCACAAGCACATACTTTCTTCTTTCTTTTCTCTCTCTTTTGCTTGTAAAGACCAGAGAATATATATGGAGGTGCCTCTTATTCTCCAGCATCCTGTTTCTTGAATGCCCTCCATATAACAAAATCATGCTGACCAAGTTGTGATTTTTTAATTTATTTTTAAATCAACGAATATTTGAAAGGCAGGAAGAAGGTAAGTTTTTTCAGCCAACTAGTGAACACTGTATTTTTAAGAACAATTTACAGCTGCTATTCCTATACATATTTATTTAGGGAGTATGACTGATCTAGAAAGATGGAGGGCACAAGGAGAAGGGGACGACAGAGGATGAGATGGTTGGACAGTGTTCTTGAAGCGACTAGCATGAGTTTGGCCAAACTGCAGGAGGAAGTGAAAGATAGGCGTGTCTGGCATGCTCTGGTCCATGGGGTCACGAAGAGTCAGACACAACTGAACGACTGAACAACAAAGACTGATCTAACTCAATGGGGCTTACTTTTGAGCAATAGGATCAGTTGACATCATTATTTATCACCCTTGCTTTCCTCAGCCAAGGATTTTTGCTGGTCCCGGTTCTTGGAAGATCCCCTCATAGAAAAAGTGGCCCCATACTACCTTGTGGGTAGCAGGAAGGTGGGCATTTAGCAAAATGGAGAATCTCAGTGAAATGTTCTCTCCAATTTCTCTGCCTGCACATAGAGTGAAGGATTTCAAGAGGCCCTGTCCTAGTACAAGGTAGCTTTCATGTTAGCATGTATCAGCGATAGAGAACCTCAGGTCCAGAGGTCAAAATGTGGCCTGTGGCTTCTCTATATGGCCTCTGGAACTCTCCCCAGACCACCCCCCTCAGTGGTTCTGCTTCATATCCTCCTTGCCTGGCTCGGATGTGTCGTTGAATTCTGGTAATGACTCTTGCTTGCCCAAATGGAAGAAGTGTGTTCGTAAACTATGTGAAATATGAAGTTAATATTTGTTGCTCTGACCACCTTTGCCCTGTCCTCATCTGCTACTTGCATGTGGCACCTGGAAGGTTGTCCAGGTGGGAATGTGGCCTTCCTATTGAGAAAGGTCCCCTTATAGAATCACAGGGTTGTAGAGTTGGAAGAGACCTAAAGGGTCCTCTAGCCCGACTTCCTGCAATGCAGGGGTCACAACCCTCATCCCTTTTGCATATCATGCAACTGTCTTGCACTGTCTGTAGGCGTAAGTCATACTCAGCCTGGTAGGAATTGCCTCTGTGTAGGAATGAGCTATGTAACTTGAGCATCACTTCACCACCTCCCCACACCACCCCAGTTGCACCAGGTTCCCTGGCTGGTTGTACCAAATTCTCCTTCCAAAGCCAAGCAACATTTGTGCAAAGACCTCATGGCGAGGAGGGGGGGGTCCCACCGGTGTATAATTGTTTCTCCCGATTGTCATCAAAAAGAGGGAGGGGGGAAAACTTTCTTCCCAGGCACATGTTCTGACTTCCATTCCACCACGCCCACACGCTTCAAGTGGCAGACATTCAGTGAAAGAGTTTTACTGTTGAAGTTTTGGGGAAGGAAATGTGATTGACTTGTGTAATGAGACCCATCATATCCCCCCCCCCCAAAAATGTCAGCGATTCCGCCATATCATTGCCTCCCTTTTAATTGCTTCTTCTGTTCCGAACAATTGGTGTCAAATGTAACTGCTGACAGCCGTTTCTCCTTAGCAAACGTGCCTCCCTTTTCATCCATCAGAAGATGGATATGATACCCTCATTCCCACTTTGCCGGCACTTTTGTTGTACAGAGCCACTTCTGCGCTCTGACAGACAAATTGGAGGGCGTCTGGTTGCAATCAAGTCTTCCCAGGTATTTTGCAAGCAGAGTCTCCAGCTTACTGTGGCCTGGGGTTGCTGCAATTGACAGGCCTTTAATTTGGAAAACAGAAGCCCCCTGATTTCTGCAGCTGAAGCAAATGATCGTAATTAGGTTACTTTCCAAGTTTCTGCAAGAACCCATGTTTGTAACTGCTAATGTGATTTTCAGCCGCGTTAAAAGAGCCGTTGTTGCCAAGCAATGGGACATAATGGTTCTGCTTCATTCCACGCTGGTTTAATCTCTTCTAGAGGACTGTGTCTAGTTCTGGGATGTCACGCTTTAAGGAGGGATAGCGAGAAACTGGGACAAGAGTCGGTGTGGTGTAGTGGCTAGAGTACAAGACTGAGACCTGGCAGGTTGGGGTTCAAATCCCCACTCAGCCAGGATGCTTGCTGCATGACCTTGGGTCCAGGCACCATCTCTCAGCTTAACCTGCCTCTCACAGGGCAGTGGCATAGCATGGGGGGGTTGCCCTTGGCACAAAATTGTTAGGGGGAACAAAATTTCAAAAACCCAGAGCTGCCTCAATACAGCTGAATGCTTCCATCACTGGGCTCTGTTGAAAGTGGCTTCTCCCTGCAAACCAAGAAGTGACATCTCCAGAAAACAGAACAACCCTTCATTTCTTTCTTTTTTATTTTATCTAATAAAGTTTATTCTATAAAATATATGCACAATCAATATACCATCCTTTACAAAAACATAAAATAAAAATTCCACTGTTGTGACTTCCCTCCACCTCAACTCGACATCTTTTGATATTCTATGCTCTTATTTACATTGTGTTTTTCTATTATTCAATATTCACCTATTATTAATTTTGCCGTGATCCAATTCAGCTTTACATACTTAATCCATACATATCAACAGATTTTCTTTGGAACAGTGTTTTTTCATATAATCCTCAAAAGGTTGCCATTCCTTCCTTAATTTCTGGTTTGACTGGTGTCTTATGGCTGCCGTTAATTTAGCCAATTCTATAAATTCACAAAGTTTACCTAACCAATCTTCTTTGGTGGGGATGATGTCCTCTTTCCAGTTTTTAGCAAGTAATAATCTGGCTGTGGCTGTGGCATATAAAAATAGCCTTTTCTTATCCTGTGGAATGTCCATTCCTAAAATGCCCAATAAGTACACCTCTGTATTTTTTTCTATAGAGGCTCTGAGCAACCCTTCTTTTCTTATCTCTGTGGCTGTGATTTCTTGGGTGACACAGACTCCATTAGACATTTGAATGTATATGTGTACTCTGTCCGTGTTCCCTCCCTCCCACCCCTGCTCTGTGCAGCCCTGGGCACTGGTAATCCACGCTACGCCACTGTCACAGAGTCATTGTAAAGATAACATGGGGAGGGAGGGGATGCCACCTCAAGTTTCTCAGAAGAGAAAGGTGGGATATAAATGTAATTTATACAATAAAACAGGTTCAGAGGATGCATTCCACAGAAGGAAAGAAAGTAATCTGTAGGAAAGGTTGAAGGAACTAGGTATGTGTAGCCTAGAGAAGAAGAGAACTGAGTAAGAACATGAGAGCACTCTTCAAAAGGTGTGAAGAGCCGTCATATAGAAGAAGGCAAATCGTAGAACTGCAGAGTTGGAAGGGATCCCAAGGGTCATCTAGTCCAACCCCCTGCAGTGCAGGAATCACAGCTAATCACAGGAATGATTGTCATCATTTCTGTGCATGTTGTCTTTCAAGAGTTAAAACTACTTGTGGCATCAAATATTTGCATAATTAAATACAAACTAAAAAAAATTAATTAGTCATAAAGAGTAAATGAAAACATCCCAGTAAATACACAGCAAAATTAAGCAATCCTCACAAAATTCATAATATGATCTAACAATAAAGATGCAAAGCCATAATACCAAGAGCAGCAAAATTAAATATTGACATCCCCCACCAACAATAACTCCTAAACAACACCCCATCCCTAGAGTCTCTAGGCATCCCGAGCAGGTCCTGCACGACTCACAGGTAGGATGATCATGGATCCCTGCAGAAGTAGCAGCAGACCACCCCCAGGCTAAATTAACCAAACTCGGGTCCCATGGAAGTCAATGGTTAACTTAAGCTCCATTCATTTCAATGGGACCTAAGTGCAAGTAAGTGGTAAGTAAGGGGAGAAGCTCACAATCCCTCCAAGTGTCCCTATTTTCCAGGGATGTCCCTGGTTTTAGAGAAGCTGTCCCGGTTTCTGATTTGACCCCAGAATGTCCCACTTTTCCTTAGGATGTCCCTATTTTCATTGAAGAAATGTTGGTCTGTTTGGAGTTATCTGATCCCTGAGCTATCTGAAGGCAATCCTGTAAAGGGAATGTGATTATATATATATATTATATATATATATATATAATATTCATTCCCTTTACAGGGAACATTATATAATATATATATAATGTTTTTATATATGTTGGACGCTGCCCAGAGTGGCTGGGGCAACCCAGTAAAATGTGTGGGTTATAAATAGCAAATTTATCATTATGGAATGGGACGTCCCTATTTTAATCAGAGAAATGTTGGAAGGTATGAGCTCAAGAGGCAGATATGAGTCAAGCTGGTGAAGACTCATGAGTGTCACCACCACCTGCTGTGACAAGCTCCCCTCCCCTGTGTCTCCCAGAACCAGGGGTGGCATGAAGCGGGCAGAGAAGAGATTGACTGCATGAAGGTGCAGTCTCCAATTGCATGGGGGGAAGCCCTGGAAAGGAGGACACAGGCAGCTGTGGGGAGGCAGGAACCTTTAATCTTGGCAACTGGTTTCATGGAGTAAGACCCACAGGGAATGAGCTGCTGCACTCAACAGGCCTGACACTCAGCCAAGTCTGTGGAGACTGTGTTTTTGGTAATAAAGAGTTAACTCCAACTTGAACTGTATACTCTGTGACACTGTTTGTCATTGACTCTGGCACCACCTCCCATTGGCCTTCTGTCTTCTGTCCCACTACAGTCATACCTCTAGTTACGAATGCTTCAGGATGCGTACATTCAGGATACACACTGCGGCAACCGGGAAGTAATGGAATGGGTTACTTCCGGGTTTGCCATGTCGCACATGCACAGAAGTGCGTGGTGACGTCATGCGCAGAAGCACCGAATCATGTCGCGCACCTGCACAGATGCGGCGCTTCAGGTCGCGCACGTCATGGGTTACGAATGGGGCTCTGGAACGAATCCCATTCGTAACCAGAGGTACCACTGTAGTCCCAAAGGGTGCCAGCCACCACTGTGTCCATTTTGCCTTGCCAGACTTAGCTCTAAGCATGACTTCCAAACTCAGCCTTTTCCTTGCAAGGCAAAGATGTCCAGGGCTCTTGCCTTGCCTCACAGCCACCTATACCTTCCTTTTTATTTTTATTTCCCTGGGAGTATATAAGGACACCGTTCTGAAGCCGGGAGGCAGATGTTTCTGTTTTAATGACAGCTCATCTAAAAACCATTTTGTTTTACTACCATCTCCCCCTAGGCAAGATTGGAAGCTGCGTTATCGTTTGGATTGTCTGAGCCTTGAGCAATTTCCAATTTGCCGAGGTTCTGGGGAGACGGCATCCTCATTAATTTAATGTGCTATGCAAAATTACCATTGGCATCCCAGCCCTGCCTTTGGAGACATGGTTCCTTAATCACATTTTGACTCAACCGGTTTGCATCAGAACCTGCCAGCCCGCAAAGCCATTTGTCAATGCCATCTCGAATAAAGCAGCTTGTTGTTTTCGGGAGGCTGGCCTCCCAGGGGTCCAAAGAAACCTCGTCAGCCCATGAGCACCATAAAGAGAGGAGACCCTCATTGCATCCTAAGCTTACAGCAAAGCTTCTGCATGCAAAGAGAACCACCCTTTAAAATGCCATCAAACAAGACGTTTCTTTTTTTCTCTCTCTCATTGCCCTAGAAGAAGAAGAAATTTGCACAATTTTCTCTGAACGTTCACCACCATTTTTTGCTTTGTCTCTCATTAGCTGTGATTCCGGCAATGCAGCAGGTTGAACTCGAATGACCCTTTGGGCTCCTTCCAACTCTAAAGTTCTACGATTCCCAAACAAATGTTCATGCACACTCACACAAAGAAACAAGCAGAGTCCCAGGAGTGGGAAATTATAGAATCATAGAGTTGGAAGGGAGCCTGAAAACCATCTAGTCCAACCCCCTGCGATGCAGGACTATGCAGCTGTCTCATATGGGGATTGAACCTGCAACCTTGGTGTTGTCAGTACTATGCTCTAACCAACTGAGCTATCCAGGCTGAACCTCAGGCCCAGGGCCTCACTAATCTGGCCCAAGCTTCATCAGGTTCCCCACACCCCTCACTGGCCCTGCTTCACACCCTCCTTGAGTGTTTTTTGCCTAGCTGGGAATG
The DNA here is from genome assembly GCF_009819535.1 of Lacerta agilis. NCBI lineage: Eukaryota > Metazoa > Chordata > Lepidosauria > Squamata > Lacertidae > Lacerta > Lacerta agilis. The sequence continues at coordinate 18,934,553 of NC_046319.1, read as the reverse complement.
TGTTATTGAACTCTGACCATGCCCCTTAGTTGCCTAGATGGAGTTCAGAGATCAGGGGGAGGAGGAGCGTAGAAACAAACCTATAGTACAAAGGTAAACTTTGCACCTCTCATAGTACTAGAACTTATGGACAGCCAAATGAAGCTGAATGTTGCAAGATTCAAGACAGATGAAAGAAAATATTTCCTCACACAGCATATAGTTGAACTATGGACCTCTCTCCCATGGGAGGCAGTGATGGCCCACCAACCTAGGTGGCTTTTAAAGAGTATTAGACAAATTCATGGAGGAAAAGGGTTATTAGCCCTGTATTCTTTGCCTACAGTCAGAAGCAGAAACACTTGTGAATGCCAGTTGCTGGAAGCTGGAGGGGAAAGCCCTCTTGTACTCAGGTCCACAAAGTTCCCAGGATAACAATAAAACACAGAGACATGAGGCCTTGTGAGGGATGAGACCATCACGCCACTCCTATCTGCCATCCCGGGCCGCTCTTGTGAAGCCAAATTGTTTTCACTTCTAGCCGACCAGAACAGCTCGATAACAGAGAAGGTTGCCAGATTTATCGAGAGAGCAATGAGATTGAGAGCTGCTATCTGAACGACAACAGTGTAGTCATCTGGATTCCCAGCATAGGATTTTATTATTATCATTTTACTATTTATGTTAAGTTCCAATGAGCTATTACCTTGAGTTTTAATAGGTTATAAGGTTTTATTGGTAACCATATTTGTTGACATGAGGCCTTGCCAGCTCCGGGAAGCGCGGAGGATCGAGGATCACCCAGCTGGTGGCAGCGACGATGAACCAGAAGCAGCAGCAAGATAAAATAATAATAATAATAATAACACAGAGACATGAAGTTTTTTTGGTTTATGGGTTCAAATAGGCCACCACTTTATTGGTTACAGATGTGAGTGGTTTGGCCTGGGCACTGGCTATATCTCGACTCCTGCCTGTTTGCAGGGAGTCCACAAGAGTAAACCCCCGATAGGGGGTGCCCTATGACTCACATCAAATAAGGGCACCCCGAGTGGCCCCTGTAGGAGTTGTGACATGGCCCTAGCCCACATCCAGGCTTCGGACAGCATTCACACCCCGGATCCCTTTAACAGGATACCCGTACTGAGGAGGGGCAGGTGAAGGCAACAACTTCCCCTCCAACCAAACAAAGGCTTACCCAGTGCCTAACCTCACAAAAGTTGTGGCGATTGCTACTAGGTAGGCGAAAACCAAATGGCAGGTGCCAATCTGCCAAGTGGAAAAAAATTCTTTTTTTTTTTTCAAAAAGATTTTTTATTATTTTCTACATTAAACAACAAATACATCAAACAAATAAACAAAAACAATTAACAAAAGATAAAACAAAGAAAACACATCAAACACATTAAAACAACATAAGAGTAACAAAAAGAAACCTATACATACCTAAACAGGAACACCAAGAAAAAATCATTGTTTAATTCGAATGAGTTGGGCTGTTTTAACTGAAGAGACATCTGCCACGTAAGGCAAAGCTTGCAGCTGAGACCACAATGGCTGCTCCTATATGAGGCTCAGTCTCAGGGTGACTGTTGCTGAAGCAACATTAGAGTTTTGCCCTCTATACAGACAGCCTGACCACTTGCCTTGCATGAGGTCAGTGATTGCATCATAAAAGGATGCTCCTTAAATGCTGACCAAGCCAAAAGGTGAGTTGGCAGTGTTTTGTGCCAGTGGCAGCTTCTGCGCTGTGTTATAAAAGGAAGCCCCAGTCAGAATACATTCACTAACCAAGGGCTGCTTGAGGGGGAATTTAGCAAGGCACATCCTGATGCATGCCCTCTTTTGTCAGTGGGTTTTGATATACTTCCTTGTAATAATTCTCCATGGTGCCCCTGGGTGGTGTTAATTTAGGGCATTGTGGGGAATGAAAATGGATGAGCACCTAGAGCTCATTGGAGGAAAGGCCAGGTGTTGTTGTTTGTTGTTCAGTCGTGTCCGACTCTTCGTGACCCCATGGACCAGAGCACTCCAGGCACACCTATCCTCCACTGCCTCCCGCAGTTTGGCCAAACTCATGCCAGTCACTTCAAGAACACTGTCCAACCATCTCATCCTCTGTCATCCCCTTCTCCTTGTGCCCTCCATCTTTCCCAACATCAGGGTCTTTTCCAGGGAGTCTTCTCTTCTCATGAGGGGGCCGAAGTACTGGAGCCTCAACTTCAGGATCTGCCCTTCCAGTGAGTACTCAGGGCTGATTTCTTTAAGGATGGATATGTTTGATCTTTTTGCAGTCCATGGGACTCTCAAGAGTCTCCTCCTGCACCATAATTCAAAAGCATCAATTCTTTGGCGATCAGCCTTCTTTATGGTCCAGCTCTCACTTCCATACGTCACTACTGGGAAAACCATAGCTTTAACTATATGGACCTTTGTTGGCAAGGTGATGTCTCTGCTTTTGAAGATGCTGTCTAGGTTTGTCATTGCTTTCCTCCCAAGAAGCAGGCGTCTTTTAATTTCGTGACTGCTGTCACCATCTGCAGTGATCATGGATCCCAAGAAAGTAAAATCTCTCACTGCCTCCATTTCTCACTGCCTCCATTTCTTCCCCTTCTATTTGCCAGGAGGTATAAAGGCCAGGTATAAGCGTATAAATCAGTAAGCGAGGGCCATTATCAGATTTCAAAGACACATTCCAACCAGGCAAAAATACTCAGGATATAAAGCAGAACCCAAGAGGTGTGTGGCCTGGGTAGAGCTCCAAAGACCAGATGGAGAAGCTTGGAGGACCACATTTGGTCCCCCAGGCCTGTGGTTCACCACCCTTGATCTTAGAAAAAGGCCATAGCTCAGTGGTAAGTGTTATTAAAATCACGAGGTCGTATCCAATGAAATTCGAATCAGAATAGACCCATTGACATGAATGGACTCAATTTAGTCATGTCCATTAACATGGCTAACGTGTTACTGCTTTGAGTAGAATTAGCATTAGATGTAACCCTTGATGTCTACCAACAGGAGCTATGTAAAAAGTTGTGGCAGTGAGGCAAAATGGTGGCTGTGGAACTTGGGGATGGAGTGCGCACTTGTGCTCATGTGCTGCTTGTGGGCTCCCAATTGAGGCATCTGGTTCATAGCTGTCAGGTTTTCCCTTTTCTTGCGAGGAATCCTATTCGGCATAATGGAATTTCCCTTAAAAAAAGGGAGAACTTGACAGCTATGATCTGGTTGTCCACAGTGGAGATAAGATGTTGGACTAAATGGGCCATGGACCTGATCCAGGAGGTTCTTCTTGTGTCCTTTCTGGTGCTAGCATTGGTACAGTCAAAAAGACTGGCATAGCTAGGGGTAGACCCTGCAAGTGAGGAGTACTGGGCAGGCTGCAGCAGCAAAGCCAACCTGAGAGAAGCTCGCTGGTGGGTCCCAGACCACTCTTTGAGAAACGCTCTTCTGCAGCCTTCCACAGGTGCTAAATGCTTGCATTGAAATGTGATTGATTGATTTTTCCTGGGCAATTTCAGCAGAAGGACGGAATGGGTAATTAGCCGTTTGCAAAGGTTGCACACAGCCTGGGCCCTTAATGGACTTGGAGTATGATTATTATTGTTGTCTTAATTGACCGCCTCCTCGACTGCCTGAGACTGACCTAAATGCCTGCTAATGCAATCCAATTAAGTTCCTCTTGATCAACCTTTTTCTGGCAAACTGCAATATAAAGCAACAGTTACTATGGAGGCATGCACTGCTGTGCTGCCCCCCAGCGGTGAAGGAAGGGCAATGCTGTGATTCTCTAAGCTAAAATGCCCAGCTATGGGTTTGTGCAGTGCTCATTGGGAAATCTCTCTGATAGTCTGGAAACTGAGACTTACCTGCTCACAAACAGTCCTAGTGGAATCCCATCCAAAATGTACACAGCAAGGAGGGAGCTGAATAAGGGTTTAACTCCACTTCCCACCAGCCCAAGCCAGCATAGTCAATTATGGAATTTGAAACCCAATATCTGGAGGGCTAGAGGATTAGATGTCCCAGATGTAAACTCTCAGTTGCTGCTTGCAAGCTCCCAGTCTAGTTACCTGATGGACAGCTCCCCTCCTGCTGGACAGCTCCCCAGCCTTGGCCAGCATAAGGTTTAGTGTCACTTTGCAGCTCCCATCAGTCAAGGGACCAGGGTTTGGGTCATGTACCCAAACCATAGGTTGTATTCAGTGTTACTCCTTCTCAGAGTAGACTCATTGATACGAATGGATATAATTAAGTTAAATGCATTTTATTTCAATGGGATTACTCTGGTCGAACTTAGTTGGAGACAGCTGTCTGTTTCTTGCTCCATGGTTAACCAGCATACCAAATCAGTGCGATTGATTGGAGAATTGGAGGGTTTTTTTCTCCTTCATTGGAGGTTTGTAGACAGAGGTTGGATGGCCATCTGTCAGAGATTATTCAGCTGTGATTCCTGCATTGCAAGCGGTGGACTAGAGGACACTTGTGGTTCCTTTTGACTTTACAGTTCTATGGTTCTGTGACTGATACCTTGTGTTTTTGCTATTTTATTTTGTTGTGTTTCACTTATTGAACTTTGAAGCTATATTGCTTTTGAATCGGGAAGTGTTTTTATTTGTTAATGGTGTGCCGTTGTTGCAAACTACTGGGGGAAGCAGCATACAAAAATAAAATGAAATCTGCCAGAATGGTGTTTGACAGGACTGCAAGCATAATGAGGGTCAGGCAGTGACTGACCCAAGGTCACCAATGAGCTTTGCAGTTTATCAGGCAATATTTGTGGATAGAGAAAAGTTCTTCTCCCTCTCTCATAACATGAGAACTCGTGGACACCTAAAGGCTCTAAATATCGGAAGACGCAGCAGAGACAAAAGAAAGTACTTCTTCACAAAAGTGAATTGTTAAACTATGGAATTTGCTCCCACAAGAGCCCCAGTGATGGCCACCAATTTGGGTAGCTGTAAAGGGGAATCAGAACATAAAGCTATCAGTAACTACCGACCATGAAGGCTATGTTCTACCTCCATTGCTGAAGGGAGTACGTCCCTGAATACCAGGTGCTGGAAGTGGAAGGGGGAGAAAGTGGAAGCTGGACTAGATGGGCCACTGGCCAGATCCAGCCGATGTCTTTATATGTTCAACCCACAGCTGCCTACACTTGTATTTTAATTTCTGCACTGCCTTTTTGCCAAATGATCCTCCTAATGTTCTCACAAAGGTTAACAAATAACAAGTTTCAATAAATAAAATACAGTAAGGCAAAATAATCCCAACAACAGAACCTAATACCCAAATTGGGGACAGGCAAATCTATCAATTTCAGTTTCTCCATTTCCCCTGCCTGAAGTTTGGATCTCCACATTTCTGAATCACTTTTATTAGGTTTAGTCCTCTTAAAAACCCATCAGCATTTTTGCTCAATGTTAACATTATTGCAAAGCAATTTCCCCTTAGATGGTGCATTTTTTAAATGTTACACCAATACCTGTGAGTTTGTATGGACACTTCTGACCCCATTACATGCATTTCTATGCACATGACATAATAATAATAATAATAATAATAATAATAATAATAATAATAATAAACAACAACAACACTTGACAGGAAAACCACACTACAAAATCCAGAGACGTGTGGCTTTCAAAAGATAGAAGTGTTGTGGTTCATATATTGTTTCAGTAAGTGCAAATTAGTAAGTGCAATCTGAATCAAATTTCTCCCCCTTTCCTAACACACATACAGTCAGCCACTCACCTACCTAAATGCTAGAACCACCACTCCAAAAAAATGCCTGAGAGAAACCAACTCCCATGCAGTAGCTCTTCCTTATAAAGACCCCAGGCTAGGGGTGGGTGGGGCAGAACAGGTAGGAAAGCTTGACCTTTTGTGGTCCATCATGGTCTCCCCATTGCAGCCATTTTTTGACTCTCCTTAGGGGTGTAGTTCTGGGCATTGTGAGCATTGCAGGAGGTTGGGCAAGATGACCCTTTGGGTCCTTCCAACTCTACGATTCTATGTTTCTATGAGCCCTTGCACTTCAAAATTAAGCCTTGCTTCACTTTCTGGATACAATTCTATATCTGAAGTCCAACATGCCAGGGATTCTAATGGGTGATGGAATAGCCATTTTGTTGTAAACCCTGCTGATCTTCAGCAACTCATAATCAGAAGATACCTTATACCAAGTTAGACAAGTGGCCCATCAAACTCACTGACCAGCAGTGGTGCTATCTGGAATGATGGGGATTGAACCTGGGACTTCCCACATGCAAAGCAGCTACGCTATAGCTCTTCCCTAAAGACATAGGAAGCTGTCTTATGTTGATCCAGATCATTGGTCCATGTGGCTCAGTATTGTCTACTGACAGCAGCTCCCCGGGGTTTCAGACAAGGAGTCGCTCCCAGACCAACCTGCAGTTGCTGGGGATTGAACCTGGGACTCTTTGCATGCAAAGCAGATGCTCTAACACTGAGCTATTCTATGGGAGGGGGGAATCTTCATAGTTTAGTGTTTAGGTTGGCCAGGAAACATCCATGTACCACTTTCCTGTAAGAAATGCAAGAGAAGTCAAGAGAGTGCCAGGGAAATGTTACCTAATTTAAATAACACCTTGGTCCCTTTTGTACTGAACAAATAAACAAACCTGCTGAGGAATTGTGCCAGCAATGCAAATGGCCACACCTACTATATCTGATTGGGTGGTCTGTGGTGGGAAGCAGTCAACTTTTTATTCCATCAATCCTGGACCATCTCTTTGCAGTGGACTTTCATTCTCTGGACATCCCGGGGCACCTGTGAGCAGACGTGGAAGAACACCACGAGCCAGTTGTAGCCTGCACGCATGCTTTCGACACCCAATGGGGAAATCTACAAAATAAATACACTTCCTACCAGAGGACATTAGCAGCAAACCGATATCCCAGTTATGTTGCTCGTTATCGTTCCTGAAAAGAAAAGGAAAGCAGGTAAGAATGCTCCACGTTTTAAAAAAATGTTTGTGCTTGCATGAATCCTTGTGCATGGACAGCTTTCCACCTAGAATTTGGAAAGCTAAGAAGAGAGCTTTGAAAAATCATGCAGTCTGCTCCTGAATGCCTATTGCTGGGATTCACAAGCGGGGATTGTGATTTCTCTTTCGCCCAGGTTCTGCTTCAGAACTTCCCACAGGGGCATCTGATTAGTCACTGTGAAGATGGGATGCTCAGCTAGATGCTGGATTTTTCCCCCCCAATGGGTTGCATCCAGTTAAGTCCTACTGAGAGTAACCCCATTGAAATGGACATAAATTAGTCATGCCCATTAATTTCAATGGGTCTACTCTGAGAAGGACTAGGACTGCCTACAACACGTTCAGCAGGATTCCACTAAGTTTTTGCCTGTGTAGAAGGAGGACTGCTTCTGAAACTAAACTCTCCACCCCTCCCCTCTTCCTGCACCCCTCTAAATCCACTCTGGAGTGTTGGAGCAAAATACAGAACAGCCTTAGGAGGTCATGGAGAGGAAGGAGAGTGGGAGTAAGTCCCATTGCACAGGTGGTCCTCAATTCTGCACTGTGTTCTTAAAACCTTTTGCGATTTCTTTCTTTCTTTCTCTTTTCTTTTTTCTTTCTTTCTTTCTTTTTTTTTCTTTTCTTTCTTTTCTTTTCTTTTTCTTTCTTTCTTTCTCTTTCTTTCTTCTTTCTTTCTGCTTCATTGGAAAATTTACCTTTGAGGATTGCATATCCCTATCTGATATACAGGTTGGGACCCTTGAGTGTGGCTCCTTATGCATCACACACAAGAGGGAGATATCTACAGGCTTAGAGGAAAAACCAAAGTCTGCAGAAGTAAATATACAGATCTATCTATCTGAGGGGGGGAAACCTAAAAAGGCAGGACCCCAAAAATCACTCAAGTAAAACTGAACACACTATTAAGTGCCTCCTATTAAGACACAGAAGGCTAGCTGCCTGTTTTTGTGGGTGAAGAGGACAGAAAACAAAAGTGACGGGGAACAGAATGGAGTGACCTAGGGAAAGGCCATGGCTGACTGGAAGCCTGAACTGGAGCACTCCAGGCCCCACTTACAAGGAAGGACGAACCTGTCAATGTGTCATGAACCGGCAGGGCAATGGAGAGGAGGAAGAGGATCCCAGCGAGGGGTGTAGCTGGGACTGGGACACACCAGGGCAAGCAGGGAATGGGGAAGGAGAGGTTGGTGTAGGAAGTTCTCATGGTGTAATGGAGGATGACAAGAGGATGGGGGTCAGTGCATAGGAACCAGAGCAGCAGGACCAATCACCAGAGCTAGAGGGGCACCTGTCTCCATGAGCATGGCAGGCTCTGAGGCGTAGGGAGCAGTGGGAGGGGTGCTCCAGGAGGCTGAGGCAGGCAAGGGCCCACAGCCCAGCTCCCTAGCTGGCCAGGTGGGGCTCGCTAGCTCTGGGAGGTAGTATGTGATTCCTCAGATGGAGTGTGCTGGGAACAGGTGAGGGTCGCATGCCTCATCAAGCCTAGATGCTGCAATCAGCACACCAAGTATAAAAGGGCAGCAGAGCTGAGGTGCTGTGTCTGCTCAACTGCCCATGTTGATGTCCCTCAACTAACTTTGCTTCACTTTGGACACCTGGCTTGACCCTGGACTGGGGACTTGACCAACGGACTTGCCGCCAGGTAGGCCAGGGGTTCAGGGAACAATGTTGGCTTGTCCCTCAGCTTCTGGCAAAGTTGAAGGACACATTCTAACCAGGCAAAATCACTCAGGGAGGGTATGCAGTAGTAGGGCTAGTGAGGGATATGAGCCTGTGGAGAGTTCAAAGAGCTGAATAAAGAGGCCCAGCAAACTGCATTTTGCCCTCAGGCTTGAGGCTCCTCACACCTGCCAGTTGAGGAGCCCATTTCATTTGTTCAGAAAGGTGTTTATCCATCCCTCTGCATTTCTAGGGAACCCATTACCAACCAACAGCAAATTTGCTCCCCTGAAACCCTTGGGTCTTCATTTGTAAGCATTGTGCAAACCATTTTTCCATTTCCAAGTGTTTCTTCGAATGAAATATCTGTGGCAGTAAACTGCATTTGCTCCCGAGTCATGTGGACTCCCCATTAATCTGAGGCAGTAAAGTTCCCACCAGAAAGTTGGTGAGAAAGTGCCGTCCTGGACATCTTCTGAGTCTGAGGGCATCACATGAAACCTGGAGAGGGACGGATCTGACTTTATAGCTGACGCTCGTCTCGGTCCATTTGAAAGGCAGACTGGCCTTAGGCCCCCTGTTCCTGAAGTCTGTAGTGAAAACCGTCTCATTGATCCGGGGACATTTGGTGCTGTGGTTAGCATTTGTCTGATGATCAGGGTGGAGAGCAGAATATGTCTTTAAGAGAACCTGAGGCAGTTTTCCTCTTTCATGTTGGCCATATGTCAAGAAGACCATGTGCAAGAGTGGGGAAGGACGGTGGACATCTCAAAACCACAGACTTGAACTGGCTTCAAGGAACTTTTCCTTCTCTCAGAAATCTCTGAAGACTGTATGTCTGGGGGGACATAAGGAGCTTCTGGCCAGAGGCCCATCTACTCCAGCAACATATTCTCATCATGACCAATGAGGTGCCCCTTATTGGAAACCCTCAACCAGTTGCCTATTATGTTTTTCTCACATGATTCCCAGCAACTGGGATTAAAAGCCATGCCATCTGAGAGTGGAGGGAGACATAGGTGCTGTGGCTAGTAACCACTGATAGCCTTCATGAGGGCAGAGGCAGGATACTAGGGATTACTTGTGGGAGATAGACAGGCCTAGTCTCAGCTGGCACCACTGCCATGAGGTCCCTTTTCTGATGCTTCACTGGGTGCCCTTATCACCACCCTGATTATTTGTGAGCAAATACTCAGGGAGCCTCCTGCCACCCATAAGAGCAGGAGTCACCAGTGTGCTTGCCAGTACTTCCTACAAAACCCACAAAAGGTAAATATCACCTCAGAAATTCACATCTAATTCAGGAACAGAACCTTTTGTTTCAACCCCAAGGGGCCACATATTACCTAAGAAAAAGGGAGTTTGGACTTCATCTCCCGCCTTCATTCCCCTTAAGGAGTCTCAAAGTGGCTAACAATCTCCTTTTCCTTCCTCCCCCCACACAACCACACTCTGTGAGGGCGGGTGAGGCTGGGAGACTTCAGAGAACTGTGACTAGCCCAAGGTCACCCAGCAGCTGCATGTGGAGGAGCAGGGAAGCAAACCTGGTTCACCAGATTGCGAGTCCACTGCTCTTAACCACAACACCATGCTGGCTAGAGAAAACCTAGAGAAAACTTCCTGCAGCCACATACCAGTTGTGGGTGGGGCAAAGGTGGGCAAAACAAGGAATTTAAATTTTACCTCTCGTACAGTACGCTACAGGGACGTGGCTGCGCTGTGGGTTAAACCACAGAGCCTAGGGCTTGCTGATCAAAAGGTCAGTGGTTCAAATCCCCATGGCGGGGTGAGCTCCTGTTGCTCGGCCCTGCTCCTGCCAACCTAGCAGGTTCGAAAAGCACCATCAAAGTGCAAGTAGATAATAAGTATTGCTTAGGCGGGAAGGTAAACGGGCGTTTCCATGCACTGCTCTGGTTTCACCAGAAGCGGCTTAGTCATGGTGGCCCACATGCCCGGAAAAACTGTCTGTGGACAAACGTCAGCTCCCTCAGCCAGTAAAGCAAGATGAGCACTGCAACCCCAGAGTCGTCTGCGACTGGATTTAACTGTCAGGGGTCCTTTACCTTTACCTTTTACAGTATGCTAGTACACACACTCCCACACCCATCTCTATCCTTCATGAAGATCAGAGTTCAGGGACACATCCCAGCCAGCCAAGGAGGGTGTGAATCAGGGCCAGTGAGGGTCATGGCCTGCAGAGACTCCCAATGGCCAGACAGAAGGGCCTAGTGAAGGGGTGGAGGAAGGGGTGTGGTGGGTGTGGGCCACCCCAGGTGTCACCACTGAAGAGGGTGACAAAATGTTGGACAGCACTCACTGCAGGGCCTGCAGCAAACCTGAGTCACTGTAGGGCAGCTGAGTGGGAGGAGGCAGGCAGACTCAGGAGGCCCCATGGTGCACCCCACCCCTATTGGTGGCTCGCTCTGCCCCTGGGCGCATCGCCCCAGGTGCCCGAGTGGCTTCTTCCACCGCTGGCCTTATGGCCACCAGGTGTGAGGTTCCTCCATCCCTGTTGCTGAATCCTCCATTCCAAACAGCCATTGCAGCCATTCCTCATTGCTGTCCACACCAATCCTAACATCCCCCTAGATGATTTCCAAGGGAGGAGGAATAACAGGGCTGGTAATTCAGCACTTAAAGGGAAGGGAAAATAAGAGGGTTTTTTGTGGTGGTGGTGTTTTTTCAATCCAAGAAGCATTTGCTGGCTGCTCTCCCATCCTTTTGCAGCTGACAAGACCAGGGAAATGATGTTCCTCCGCGTGCTGGCTTGCTCCCCACCCCCAGATCTCTGTACATTGTAGCACACACGCCTGCCATCAGCTGCCTGATTGACAGAACAGTCTGATCACCTGGAGAGGAGCAAAAGTGCATCCATAGCTAGCGAGAGAGGGCTAGGCAGAATCTTATCTTCTGCTGCTGGCTGTGTTATGAACTTGTGGTTGCAAAAAAGGCAAGCCTCCTCCTCCCTTCTCTTTCTCTTCTCCTCCTCCTCCTCCTGCTCATTTGCTGGAAGAAAGCAGCAGCGGGGCTGAGCTGAGAAGTTTTGGCATGGACTTGAGAAGGCAGAGGGACTTAAGCTCACAGCTCCAGCAGCCCAGCAGCCAGACTGCTCATCCATACCCTTGACAGGTTTCCAAGCTGCTCTGTTTTCTGCTAGGGAGAAACCAAGCACAGCCGTGTTCTGGGACTTGGTTTGGAATCACAGCATTTTAGCCAAAGTTGATGGGACTGTTTGAGGTGTGTGTTTTTTTTTCCTTACTCCTCCTTGCGTTGAGAAAATCCCAATAAGTGTCAGTGGAAAGTGGGGGTGTCTTTGAATCCACTCCTTTTGGTGGGGTCAAGGAGGTTCTCCTTCCAAAGTACCAAAAAGGTCTCTGTTTGGATGTGAGCAAGATCACCAAGACATCTCTGCTGATCAAAGCTCGTTCTGCAGAACTGGAGATGGAGAATGAGGTTGGGAAATCTGTGGATAAGCAAATGGATAAATACATGTAATTATTCTGGTCTTTTTTTTAAAGCTCACTTTCTTTCTCTGTTTTGTTCTGCTTTTGCACATTGCCCTCTCCATTCGCCCATTTTCCGTTCTTCTGGTGTGGTGTGTGTATCCCTTTAGAAAGCCAGAGGGACGTGAGGTTAATCATTTTGTGCCCTTCTTCCCTAGAGTGACCATAATGGGGAAATCAGAAAGCCAAATGGATATTGTGGAGAAAACGACCAGATCTGGGCAGAAGTCCTGGAGCTTGGTTGCTCTCAGCTTGACTGTGCTGCTAGTCCTCATGAGCTGTGCTGTGGTTTCCTTAGTAATCCTCTACTTGAAAAGCAGAGGTAAGAGAACAACAGTTACTTATCTGGTTTCCTTCTCTCCTTAACTGCAAATTTGGGCAAATTGCATACAGTGCTTTAAAAAAAAAACTATATAGGAAAGAATTTGCTACCATTGCTTGGGGGGTGGGATTGGGGGGATAATTTGTGAAATCTCTTCTCCTAATGTGGTGTGTGTGTGTGAGTGTGTGTGTGTAAATATGAATAAACTCACCACAATCCCATCTGCAGTTTTCAAGGTAAATCTCAATTTGACAAGAATGAAAATCAAGAAAGGAGTCCCTGTATAATCGAGAGCATTCTCCACCATACCTTACAAGGGGTGAATAGTAATCCCAGACCCCGGGCAAAAAAAAGGAAGTATAGCTGCCATTGCCCACCATAGTATAGCAAATTAATTGTTGAGTTTTGACACAGAAAACCAATATTTAAATACTCACTGCTCCACAGAGTCTATCTACCTATCCTACTAACTAGGCTGCTCTGGGATTTGAGGAAATCAGAATATACAGAGTCTGTTTGTGTGGGGGGGGGGGGAGAGAGAGAGAATGTAAGAGAGAAAAGATGTATAAGGGAAATAGAGGGAAAAATTGGTTTGAAATATCATCCTCAGTTACAATAGCTTGGCTGAGTTAACAAGAGCCCAGATTCTCAACATTCACTGGTAGACATAAGAATGTGTGTTTGCATCTGTCTCTGTTGAGGGATTCTTCTTGTGCAGTGTGGATTGTAGGCAGAATGAGTGAGAGGGGCTTATTAGATGTAGACAGTTTGGGATCTGCTACGCTTATCATGCTAGAGCAGGAGATGCAGTAAGCTTGTAAGAACTGAATATTGTGTACCTTCCTGCAGAAGCCCAAACCAAAGGCAGTCTGTCGCTAGAAGAAGCGAGTTTTAAAAGAACTCCCACACAGAACTGGGAAGGAGGGGGGGGAGAGCGACTTGCTGTATTTATTCTGCATTTAAAAGCTTTTGGTTTTATTTTAAGGTTCTGATGGCAGCACTGATTTCCTCCTCGCCACTAAAGTGTTGCCTGAATATTTTGTCCCCGGGTTCATAAAAATATACATGTGTTGTGGAGGATAGAGTGGATACAGAGAAGCTTTCCCACCTCCATTCATAGAACTAGAAATCAATCGTTCAGCAGAACCAGCTCCCAGTAGATTTAGGGAAGAGGAAAGGATTGTATTTCATTGATATCTCATTTTTAGCCTAAGAATCTTAGAAGTAGTCCCTAAGAAGCCCATGGGGACACGTTCTCTTCTGGGCAGCATTCAGAGGAGGGTGCATGCCATTGGTAGGCAGGGCAAGAGGCAAAAGAAAGCAGAGACATGAATGCCTTTGTATAGTAGGTGAGTTTCTGAACACACGCAAAACAGCCTTATCCTCCAACCAGGCAAACAAAGTGCATTATCAGAGGGTTGTTGTTTTTTTAAACTGTTTATTAAAAGATTTTCATGGATATAATAACAATAACAATAACAATAACAATAACAATAACAATAACAATAATAATAATAATATAACAATAATTTAATATTTATACCCTACCATCTGTCTGGGTTTCCCCAGCCACCCTGGGCAGCTTCCAAAAGAAGATTGAAAATACATTAAAACACCAGTCAGTACAAACTTCCCTAAACAGGCTGCCTTCAGATGTCTTCTAAACATGAGAGAGTTGTTTATTTCTTTGACATCTGATGGGAGGGGTTCCACAGGATGGGCACCACTACCAGAAGGTAACATATAACGTCCTCTGTTTTCAGTTTGCAGATTCTTTTCTGCATGTCAGTTACATTCAACGTGAGACATTGCTGCCATGTGCATTCTGAGGTTGGGGGGAGAGAGAAGTAGGTCCAAGGAAATATTCCAGACAGATCGAAACACTCGGGAAGGGTGCAAGAAGAGACTGGTCATGGGTGTAAGAAAAGGCCCTGCTGGAATCAGCAAAGGGCCCATTTGCTCAGCACCCAGTTCTCACAGTGGCTAACCAGACAGTGATGTAGCATGGGTTGCCAGTGCCCAGGGCAGAGCCTACGTTGTGCACCCCCCAGTAGGCTGGCAGCTGGGGTGGAGGTGTGCACCCCAGCCCCAAAGGTCAGCTTGGGTGCAAGCTTTCCTTCCAGGAATTTGCCAGTCCCTCTTTTATAGCCACTGGAGCCAACTTCAGGGGGCTATGGGCAGTGGCAGAGGAAGCCGCTCGGTGCCTGGGGCGGTGCGCTCAGGGGCAGTGCGAGCCGCCCATAGGGTGATGGGCACACCATGGGGCCTCCGGAGTCCTGCCTGCCTCTTCCCACTTAGCCACCCTATAGCTGGGGGGAGGCAGCAGGCAGTCCGTTGGGCAGCACAGAGCCTCCCACGCCACAGTGAGTGCCACCCGGCATTTTGTCACCCCCCTCAGTGGTGACACATGAGGTGGACCGCACCCGCCGCACCCCCTTCCTCCACCCCTGGCTATGGGTGCTTCGTCACCCACCATAATGTATTCGTGGGGCTGGCCCCCCAGAAAGACAATGGGCAAAGTTGAAGCCCTTCATTGCAGGTGCCCACAATGTTCGGTGCGAGATAGCACCTATGTTTTTACAGCCTTCAAGTAGGTGGCCATTGCCCGCCTCTTATGTCAAATAAATCTTCGCTTTGTCCTGTCTTAGAGAGGTATTCAGGGTGACAGGGGTGTTAGGTCAGGATAAATCACTGTGAAATAGGCTCTGAGAAGGGGTGCTCTTTTGACAGATTCAGTAAAAGTAGTAGGGCCCCCCCACACACACACACACATAAGTGCCCACACATACATAAATCAAATGCTGCTCTAAATCAATTGCTGCAGTCTTTTCTCATAGGGGAGTCACTCTGTCCCTTTGAACATTTTGGTGGGTCCTTTCTGAGCCTTCTCCAAGTCAACTCTCTCTATATATATATTCTAACTATAAGAAGAAAAAAAACAAATATTTCACACATTGGCGTTTGTGTTATCGGTGTCACCCAACTCCTCTAAGTTCAGGAACACTCTGCAGAAAGTTTACACATTTATATCCATTCCCCATGGCGATGCAAATAAAATTACCCTGCTGGTTCTGGGTCTCGGTGATTTTCACACCTACATAAAAGCAAAGGCTACTGAAACCAAAGGTGCCCATCAAGCTGCATTGCATTGTGGGAGTTCGTGGTAAGGAGAGCAGGAGGGTGGGAATCCTAAGGAGTTGTGTTCTGTATGCTGGGAAAAGAACATGGTTGAGCTGGCTTGACAGGAGGCATTGCAAGATGACCAGGGGTGTCACACATTTCTCAAGGTCTGAGTCTGAAGATACAAAGCTGCCTGAAAACTTGGCTCTAAAGGAGGGGGACCTCAGGCCTGTGACCCAAATGCTGCCCTCCAACTCCTCTATTTGAACTGCATGGCATTTCCCCAGGCCTCATTCCCTCTCAGAGACAACATCATCCTTGGGTGCTTTTTCATGGTTGGAATGTGTCCTGAATCTGTGACTATGCCTCATGGTTACCTGCAAGGAAAATGGAGAGATTGGGGGTAGGGGTGGGTGTCTTACTCCACATAGGTAAGAGTCACATCCATTGCACATGTTTGTATGTGGCCCATAGGCGCCAACTCCTAGGTACTGAGGTCCCCCCTGAATAAAATATTTGAGGAGGCTGCTAACCCCAAAGTTGATGGGCATGCCATTCAAATGGTGGGTGTGCATCTCATCTTGTGATTCATTATGCAGCCCTTACCTGCCCCTCCCCAACGTTATATTCAAGTTGGCACCCTGATCTGGCCTCTATATGTGGCATCTGGAAGGGCACCTACAAAAGAACAAAGAGTAGAGATGAATGGGACTCTGAACACCTTGGTCCATTGGCAATATCATGAGCACACTGCCTCAGAACCTAAAGGCTGAATAATTATTCATCCTTACTAGGTTAAGAGGTCCCACTGACAATGTCCTGTCTAAGATCCCCTCCAAACCCTGGAGCCATCAGTGATGAAGCTCCTGGAATACACCATTGACACAATGCCAGAATAATCTATGGAGATGTCAATAACATTTTGGTGGAATATTGAAGAGCAGTTGCTGGGAATCACAAGTGGCGAGAGTGCTGTTGTGCTCAAGTCCTGCTTGTGGGCTTCCCATCATGGGCAACTGGTTGGCCACTGTGAGAGCAGCATGGTGTGTCTGATCCAGAAGGGCTCTTCTCATGTAGAACATGAGAGATGATAGAGGTGTATATAATTATGTGTGGGGTTGAGCAGGTGGACAGAGGATAGTTTTTCTCCCTCATAACACTAGAACTAGGCTAGAACTCAGGGCCATGCAATGAAGCTGAATGTTCCAAGATTCAGGATGGGGGAAAAAATATTTCTTCATGCAGCACATATTCGATCACATGGGATGTAGTGATGACCACTAACCTGGAGAACTACCCTCTTCCTCCGTGAATTTCTGTCAATGGTAGCTGGCCACAATGTCTATGTCCTGCCTCTACTGTCAGAGGCAATATGTCTCTGAATACCAGTTGCTGTAAATTGCAGGTAGGGAGTGGTTTGCTGGCATGTGGGTTTTTTGTGTGCAATCCTTGTGAATGGTCTGTGTTTTATGTGCTTTTCTTATATCCACAGAGTTACAGTATGGTGCCAGTCCACAGAACGTATGCACCACCCGTGGGTGTGTAACAGCAGGTAAAAATGATATTATTTCCTGAATCATTTTTTTCCCTGCTGGGGTCCACTGCAGGGAATGCGCTGGCATAGCAGACCCATGAAGTCAGCAGGATTGAACCCTCCACTCATCAGCTATGGATAGTGCTCCACTATTGTTTTTTTCTGCAGGGAACAAACTGAAAAAGCAGGTGTCTCCCAAATCCCCCCACCAACCAACTTTGGCAGTACCTCCCACTTTTGAGCCACTAGCTGTCAACATGATGTCAAATGATAGTTGGCCCAGCTTGGAATCCCTAAGACAGTTGGATAGTGCCTTGTACGCCTCCTTCTGGCAACTCCTGCAGCCAAGCTGGTGCCAAAAGTATTGCTTTCCTTTCCTTTGGACCACATTGACAAGACCAGGAGGGGTGTCTTGTCACCTGGGCAGCCCAAGAACACCTTACACACTGCCAAGGTTTGTGCCCTGGGGAGCTTACTTTGTTCCTGCTAATGCAGAAGTCTGACTTCACCCCCAGAGGTGCACTTTATTGTGTATCAAAACAGACAGATGCCAAAAAGGCTGACTCCACCCACTTGTCAAAGTTGTGCCATGGTGGTGGGAGAGATAATGATCGGTCCCCCTGGGCCAAAAATGTTCCACATAACCCTGGCTTAGGGGGAGCCCAGAAAAGGCAAATGATCAGGTAACTTAATCAGAATATACTTCTGAATTAATTTTGGCTCTGTCCTCATTTTGATGTTTGATTATCAGATACAATAGGAGTGGTGGACTTTTTCAGCCTGAGGGCCACATGACCTTCTGGGCACCCTTCAGGGGCCACATGTTAATGGTGGTAGGGCCAGGGGCAAAACTGGGAAGAACCACTAATGTAAAGCAACTTAATGTTATATTTATACAGTAGGCTAGGTTCTAGACACACCCCTCTATATCCCATATTCTAAAACAAACAGGTTGCCGTTTTGTTTCCAGTCCCAGTTCAAGGGGCTTGCATTAGCATGGGGGAGCTATTTAATCACAAGCATTATTTATTTTTTTGCAAAGTTACCAAGCATGTAGTGTTGTATGCCAGAACAATTCCAGCTCTAGGTGAATTCTTTATTCTTCTTTCTTTTTTGCCAATTTTTTTTTGCCTTTTATTTTTTTAACAAATTAACATCAAATTAATTCCAATTTAATACAAATTTAAAAGTTGACTTCCCGTTCCACTGCTTTGATGTTTCATTTCCCACCCTTAATTGCTGCTCAATATTACATACATTTCCAAATTTTGTTTCAAAATATTTTAGCCTTTTAGCCTTAATTGTTTTCTATTTTCTTCTTTACTTCCCATCAGCTGCTCTTCTTCGATTCCTGCCAGACCTTTACTTAGCTATAACATATTCGCAAATGTCGGGAATAATTGCTCCTCACTTTGTAAGCCCACATGCATCCTTAATTTTTAAATCAACAAACCACAAATACAAAAAAGCTCTAGGGGAAATTCAAGCTCTAGGGCAGTGATGGCCAAACTTGGCCCTCCAGCTGTTTTGGGACTACAATTCCCATCATCCCTGACCACTGGTCCTGTTAGCTAGGTATGATGGGAGTTGTAGTCCCAAAACAGCTGGAGAGCCAAGTTTGGCCATCACTGCTCTAGGGGGATATGCTGCCTCTAGGTACAAACTGGCACACAACAGCTGGGAATGGGCTCAGTTATTGGACACCACAAGTGTACTTGCATGCAGTCTGCTTCCCCAATAATGGACACACTTATGTCTTCATGACATGCAGCTGCCAGAATAATTCAGAACATGGACCCCACGGCAGAACCTTGCCAGAATTTTTACCAGTATGCCTGTGGAGGCTGGCTCAGTCGTCATGTCATCCCAGAGACCAGTTCAAGATACAACATCTTTGACACACTGAGGGATGAACTGGAGATTATTCTCAAAGGTGAGGGTCTATTTTCTGTACTTTCCCATTACCTGCCTACTTCCCCACTCAGTGCTAGGTCTGTGCACAAGCTAGGTATGCTGCAGTATAGGGACTCAGATTATGACGTTCTAAATTACACACACACACACACAAAACCCAGTTAGATTGTTAGCCACCTCTATCGAAGGTATGGATATGGCAATGGAAAGTCTCTGTTCGTTGGCATTAAAGGTAAAGGTAAAGGGACCCCTGACCATAGGTCCAGTCATGGATGACTCTGGGGTTGCGGCGCTCATCTCTCTCTATAGGCCAAGGGAGCCAGCGTACAGCTGCCGGGTCATGTGGCCAGCATGACTAAGCCACTTCTGGCGAACCAGAGCAGCGCACAGATATGCCGTTTACCTTACCGCTGGAGTGGTACCTGTTTATCTACTTGCACTTTGACGTGCTTTCGAACTGCTAGGTGGGCAGGAGCTGGGACCAAGCAACGGGAGCTCACCCCGTCGTGGGGATTCGAACCGCCGATCTTCTGATCGGCAAGCCCTAGGCTCGGTGGTTTAGGCCACAGTGCCACCCGCATCCCCTAACCATTGGCATTACCCATGGTTAATTCAACAATACTGTCAAAGAGGTGGTGTCCTCCACATGTTGCACAAAGGTGCAAAACCTTGGAGAGCGCCACAACAGAAAATGCTCTGGCAGATGGCGGTAAAGAACTTTAGTGCCTTGCTCACTATTAAGTTGTATTTTGACCAACAGGTGGATGTAAACAGCTTCCAGTGTAGCTTGTTTTGGTCTCTGCAACTTCAATCCATAGAAAGTGAAAGCAAGAACCCAGCTACTGGTGATTTCAGCCAGGAAGAATAAGCCCAATTATCAGTGATTTCAGCCAACAGTTTAGCAAATCCCTGTTTCCAGCATTAAGAGCATAAGAAGAACTTGCTGGATCAGACCAAAGGTCCTTCTAATCCAGTGGTTCCCAACCTTTTTTGGGCCATGCCCCACCTAAGCATCTCTAAAATCCTGATCCCCCCCCCAACATATAATTCTTATTATTCAAAAAGTGAACTCTAAAAAGCCATTCACTGTTAATAACTCATTCTCGAATTGCCCCATGCTGGGAACCACGGTTCTAATCCAACATTCTCTTCTCACAGTGGCCCAACCTGCAATTGCTGTTCATAAACAGTGGAGGCAGAAACCACAAGTACTTTATCAGCTATTTCAGCCATGACCTCACCTGCACCCAAACAGAGAGAACAGAGAAGCCATATTAATTTTCTAGGAAGCTGCTGGTATCGCAGGTCATTATGCTATCACGACCCTTTTCTTCCTCCAGGTGTGCTAGAGACACCAGAGCAGGAAGATCGGGAAGCCTTCCAGAAGGCGAAAATGCTTTATAGATCCTGTATGAATGAAAGTGAGTCTCCTCCTCCTCTTTATTCACCCATTTGCCCTATTTATCAAGCTGTTTTCCCTAGTGGCCACTTTTAGTGAATGGAGTACGGTTATACAGTATGCTTAGCTATATATGGTTTACACTGTAGCTAACGAAATAATGCATTGCATATTTTATTGGTTAGGGGAAGGGAAGCTCAGTGACAGAGCATCTGCTTTGCATTTAGAAGGTCCCAGATTTGGACCCAGTAGTCCGACAGTGTATGGTAGCTTCCTATGGTCATTTCTTCTTTCAGACACCTGTTTTAGATGCACTTATTTCTATTGTCTCCAATGTTGATTGGTGACATGCTAGATGTTGCAAGTGTTGGGTTGCAGCTTGCGCTGGAGGCTGATGTGCCTGCATGGGAAAGAGGAGAGAGAGGAACCTCCAGGCATATTCAGCATATTCAGTCAGGTTCAGGAGGTTGCTGTCTGAAGACCTGGACAGCCACTGCAAACCTAAGGAGATAATACTGAGCTCTGAGTCAGTATGACGTAGCTTCCTTTATCTTCATGGATCTGCCATAGCTCAGTGGCTGGAGCGCTGGCTCTGCATATAGAAGTTCCCAGGTTCAAACCGCAGTATTTCCAGGCAACACAGAGCTTAATCCTCCAATTCCTTGGTATAAGGCAGGATCCTGTACCAGTGCGCTAGGTTTCCTTCTCATTTATTTATTTTTTCCTGCTGCTTTTCTTTCCTTTCCCATTCGTAGGCACCATAGAGCAACGTGACTCATTGCCTCTGCTCGAGGTCTTGCACACGGTCGGAGGCTGGCCAGTGGCTTCTGCAGACTGGAATATTACAAACGGTAACAAGGAGGCCAGGGGAACTTCGAGCTTGTTATTTGTTTATTGTTTTTACAACCAAGCAGTGTATACATTTTATGAAAAAAATAAATAATAGTAAGTAAAGGAGGGTGCCCATCTTTGAGCAGGGATGCTATAACACTTAGAATCCCCAACTCTGGCACTTCGGTGAGGACTGAGGGTGGTGACCTATGGGGGTGAAGCCCTACCCTTCCAACTCTTAACATTCTATGTGGACTGTATGGGTGGCCAGTTGGGAACAGCAGATTCAACCTGCCGGGGCAGCGTGCCCCATTTCCCTGCTTGAGACGAAATGGGGAAGTGCTTCCCCACACTGCTGTGCCACCCACTGCAACACCACCACCACCTGCACCACTGCCACGTCACCCACCTCCATTGGCACCTCACCACCTCTGCTGCTGGAAGAGAAGCGGCATCGCCAGCAGTTTTCAGCGAGATCTTGCCAAGATCTCGTGAGATCTTCCATGCTCCCTGAGATCTCGTGAGATTTCCACAAGATCTCACTGGGCATTGATGCCAATGCCAGCTGGCTTTCAGTGGTAGAGCGGTGGACCCTAATTCCCAATGTGTCTGTTGACTGGTGTAGGTCTATGGAGCCTATGCAGCCAAAGTTGCCGTCCAACATTGGGTCTATGGCGTTGAAGCTTCCATGCCAGGTTAGTCGGGCGGCCCACCCATGAGGCAGGGTGAAGCAGCCACCTCAGGTGGCGGAAGCCCCCAAGGCAGCACCCCACCCACCCTGCTGCCTCCAACACTGGCATTGGCTTGGATTAACACCTGAGAAGAATTCAGGGGTCCTAATCAACATATCCATCTTCCTCATTGGATGAAAGAACTCAAAGTATTATACAAATGTACACCGCAAACATATATTACTCATTTATTTCCTGCCTAATCCTGTGACCTTGGAAAGGCTATAGGAATTTACGCTGGTTGCTAATTGTACATTTGATTTCAATTGGGCTTAGTCATAAGTTACTGCTTAGAGATAATTGTGATACATAAGTAGTTGAAATAAGAAATTTATTATTATTATTATTTAATTAAACTTTTTAAAAAATCTCATTTTCTTTTCTTTAATCCTTTTGCCACAGAGCCAAACTGGAAAATAGAAGACAAGCTTGCCTTATTGAATTTTCAATATAACGCACGGGTCCTCATTGACATGTTTGTGTGGCATGACGACCGGGATTCCAGCAGAAATATAATTTATGTAAGAAAGCATCAAATCAGGGAATTGTGGTACTTTAGGTTGGTGGGCTGTTCTTCTTTGCCCATTACATGCATTTGTACATTTCACTCCCCCATACCCAATATTTTATGGATATTCTCTTCTACTATTCCTCTTCCATCTGTTTAAGATATCATCATCATCATCACTTTTAATTTGTATACCATCTTCCTATCTTACAATACCCAAGGCGGTTTACAAGCTGAAGAAACAAATAATGTACTCCTTATATCAATCTAATGCAATACAAAAATGTGATAATAAAACATAACTTTAAAATAAGCAACCTACATCAAATAAAGTAACATTCAACGATCATTAGAATAATGCAGAATAATATTAAATATCAGCATATAAAAATTAAACAGAAATCTACTCATAACAATTACAATAAATAATTTCTATACTATTTCAATTTCATTGAAACACAGATATATAGCATGTGGCCTAGTCCTTCTAGGCAGGTGGAAATTGCATGTAGTCCTTGAAATAAACAGCATCTCCAAATAAAGAACTGGGACAGTCAGAAGGAAGCTGGTATGCTGTGCTTCAAATGTGCTGTTTCCCCAAACTGAAAGGGCTGGGTTGTAACCAGTGCTCCTTATACTCCTAAGTATACCCATTGAAATTAATGGACCTGGCTAACTTAGATGTAACCTACTCCTATTGCAAGCTGTTTCTGCTCAGTATTGCAGGACAAGTCAACCATCAGCTCTAGGCAAAAGACAGATAATCTTTTTGTGCAAGTGGAAGACAGATCATGGTGCCTTCCTGATGTTGAACTATAGCTCCCATCATCTCAGACAATTGACCATGCTGTCTGGGGCTGATGGGAGTTGTAGTCCAACAATATATGGAGGGTGTCATATTGCCTATCCCTGCTATATGTGGTGTGCCACTTGAGATCCTAAGAAGGCTGTGGATTGAACCTTCACTTGGTTCCCTAAAGCTATTGTATGCTGAGTCACACGATTGGTCCATTAGCTCAGTATTGTATCTTCCAATTGGTAACAGCTCCTCTGCATCTTAATAAGAAAAGTCCCAGAGGTGGACATTCTTTGAATTAGAAATGTCAGGAATTGAATCTGGGGCCTTCCATATGCAAATCATTTGGTCGTCTTCTAAGCAATGGGATTTTGATGCTGAGATCTTTTGTTGTATCCTTTCCTACACAATAAGAAAGATTATTTTCTTCCAGATTGACCAGCCTGGGTTGGGAATGCCCTCAAGAGATTACTACTTTAGTGATGGCAACTACCAAAGAGTAAGTATTTCCAAACTTCACTTTCACCTTTTAAACATCACAATATTGAAAGATTCTAGGGATCCCACACATTCTGTCAACCATCAACTGAAGTAGCTGCTGTTCTATTCTCTGCTCCATTCATGGTTTATGGGCTGGTCTCAGGGATATCTCCTAAAACATTGACAATCTCATGAAGAGTCGGACACGACTGAACGACTGAACAACAACAACAACAACACACCCAAAAACTTTTACTACTCTTGGCAAATGCTTTCTGCTAAGGACATATTACCTAAGAACCCTCTGATTTTATTTGAAATTCTGGTGCGTAAATTAAGAATTATTATCTGGATCTCATTTCAATCTGAGACAGAAAAGAGTTTGGGTGCTCGTAGGAGGTCATCTCTTCTTCTTAGTTACAAGACCCCAAAGCTCATTTTCTGGCCTGAGCCTACTAAGCTTTTCTTGCATCTCTGTTGACTAAAATATCAACAGCCAAGCCCAACTCAAAGGTGGTCCTTCAGAGACACCAATCCCAGATCATTTAGAACACGTTTTGCGGGGGGGGGGGGGCTATATTCTTTCAGATGTTGTTGGCCATCAGCTCCCATCAGCTTCAGCCCACAGTGTTGATGGTCAGGCACAGTGGGAGTTGTAGTCCAACATCAACTGAAGGACCACAGGCTCCCCATCTCTGGTTTAGATATTTATACTTCAGATGTAGGACTATCAAATGAATTGGAAGCCACTGAACTATCCAGTGGTAGTCTCTACCTTCAGTGTTTCTGACTGTTGACAACTTTGTCTGATGAATTTATTGCCTCTGGACTGTGCTTAAATGCAAATTTCTAACATCTTCTCTTTGTCCTCCTCTGTTTAGGTGAGGGAAGCTTACTTCCAGTACATGGTCCTCATTGCCAAAATGATTAGAGAAGATATGAATGTGTCCAAAGATGACAACTTTGTCCAGGAAGAAATGAGAAAGGTTATGGAATTTGAAACAGATGTAGCAAACGTGAGTACAGCACGTTTTTTTGGAAAGCTGAAGAGTAAATCCAAAGGGGTATGAGGACAGCAGCATATATAGGGTTATAGCCAATGTTAGTGTACTCAAATGTAGACCCATTGGGTTGTATCAAATGTAGCACTATTTTAAACTGACATAGTGGTGTACTTGTTCCAGTGGTGAAATGCTTTGTGCCAGTGGAACATTGTGGTGCATGAGAATGCATAAGCACATTGCTGGTGACTTTGTTGTGAAATAGCTGGAGCAATGAGTTTCTGTCAGCATAACTGTTCCATTGGATTCCTCCACTGCACAATGTGATAACTCACAAAAAGTCCTTGAGCTAGTGGACAGAGAACTTCCTGGGTGTCTCATCCAAGGAGTAACTTCCGAATTGTCCTTGAAATTTCCTTTTGGGGAAAACACGAGGGCAACTCTGATCTTTGCTTTCTAGGCTACGGTGCCTGCAGAGGAAAGGCATGATGCGACTTTGCTATACAACAAAATGACTGTTGCTGAACTCCAGAACAAGTTTGAACTAAACGTAAGTGTTTGAAGATCTGCTCCCTAATGTGCTTTTGGAATGACAATCTCAGATTCCAAAACATAAAATGTTTAGTAATAGAAGTTGGGATGGGTGAATCTGACAATGTTGGTTTCTGTCAAATTTTGGGTTTCAAGCTCTTCAGTTCAGTTCTCCACATTTCTACACCCGTTTGAATTTTTTTGTGTGCACCATACTGGCCTGGAGATCTGCAGTGCAAAATTCAGTGAAGTGCGAATTTCAAAGGGTGATTGAGAAATAGCTCAGTTGCTTAGAGAGCATGGTGCTGATAATGCCAAGGTGGCAGGTTCGATCCCTGTAAGGGACAGCTGCATATTCCTGCATTACAAGAGGTTGGACCAGATGATCTTCAGGGTCCCTTCCAGCTCTACAATGCTATGATTCTGTTTGTGATTTGTTTAGGAAAGTACTAATTAGGTATGTTAATCTTTACATGTGAAATGAATTGAAACCTCCCCCATCCCTAGTTAGCAGTAGAGGAGGCCATGACTATGTTCTTCTGAAGGAAGCCTCAGAACCTAGTCCTGCCCTCTGTCCAAGTGAGACACAGGTAATATGAGGCTTACCCACAGTGGCTGGCAGGATAGGTGGGGCTGTGTTGCTCTCCTGGCTTTCTAATGCCACATATCATTACTACTTAGTGAGAAGAGGAGGAGGAGGAGGAAGGGCAAGGTAGTGGGGAGCTTGCTGTGGGTGCAATGGTGAAGTTAATCTGATCCTCCCAACTGCGCCTGCAGCTTGCTGAGCTCCCTGGTGCCTTGCCCCCCCCCTTGGTAAGCAACAGTGATGTGCAGCATCAGGAGTCAGGAGCCCCACTTGCCCCACCAGCTACTACTGGTAAACTTCATTTTGCTTGTGCCTCGATTGGACCCAGAGGGCAGGACTAGCACCAATGGGTGGACATTACAGGGAAGCAGATTTCAGCTATACATTAAGTAACTTTAGAATGGTTAGAGCTGATCAGCAATGGAACAGACTGCCTCAGGAAGTGGCATGGAGATGCTGAAGCCAGTGGCTGAGTGGCCACCTGTCAGGGATGCTTCAATTGCATCCTACATTACAGGTTGTGCATGGAGCGTGGAGGGCTCAGGGAAAATGGAAGCTGTACTCCAACAGCATCTGGGCAAGGTTGAAGAGCACTGGAGCAGGGTTCTTTAGAGCACTACATTCTATGGACTCTCTCCCTATGAATCCTTTTCTGCAAGATGATAAATACCTTTGAATGGGACGTGTTGAGGAATGCATGATCTAGGGATGCTTAAGGAATCCAGTGTTTGTGATTTGATATAAACCGAACTGGATCTTCTGAACTAGTGTGTCCACCAGCTTTTGCACTTCCTGATCAATCCCCCCCCTCTTTTATACTGTGCATATATCAGAAATTAAATCAATTGAGCAAATCCCTTTGCTATGTCAATTTCAAGGAAAAACAATTCCAACAGGACCATGGAGGGATGAAAACTGAATTTCCCAATATCTTTTTTAAAGACTTGTTTTCATTTTTCCCCTCCCCCACTCTCTCTGTGTCATCTAGGGGTTCAATTGGACACTCTTCATCCAAAATGTAATGTCTTCGGTTAACATTGAGATCAGTCCCGATGAGGAGGTGGTCGTGCACGGAATGCCGTATCTCCGGGAGCTAAAAGATGTCATCGCCAGTTATTCAGCCAGGTAGGGATGCCAGATTTCTTGGACTGAGGCGGGGGAGGGGAGGGGGAAGAAGGAAGCAAACATAAAAAACATAAAGAGAGAGAAAATGAAACAGTAAAAGAGAAGCAGAAAGAAAAACAGATAAACAAACAGAGAGAAGGGGGATTGGGGAGAAATACAATTCAGTCCACATTTAGAGGTGAATTTACCTAATCTGCATTTCCCAAAGCAACACACAGATCAAAACACAGGCATCCTTCAAAATTCACACTTTTCTGAATTTTTCATTCCAGTTTTCCAGCCAGGTAATATGAACAAAAATGCATATGCTAGAGTAGAGTGTGCGTATAAATGCACGTGTTAGTGAAACTAACATACAAAAGTGCATTATTTTAGAGAAATCGGCTCACAAAAAAGTGGTTATTGGTGAAATAAGCAGGCAAAAATGTATTGTGTTTATTAAGTTAAATGGCTTTGCAAAAAATGTGTATTAGGCAAAACTGTATTATTATTATTATTATTATTATTATTATTATTATTATTATTTGCAAACTGATGTTGAAATGTGAAGACGGGAGCTTAAAGCTGAAAAAAGAGAAACTGAGAGAAACTAACATTGGTAGAGCGTGACTGAGTAAAAGAGAAACACAGAAAGAGGGAGAGAAACTAAATAGAAAGCGACACTGTGAGTGTGTGTGTGTGTGTGTGTGTGAGAGAGAGAGAGAGAGAGAGAGAGAGAGAGAGAGAGAGAGAGAAGTTATGGCTTCCCCAAAGAATTCTGGGAGCTGTAGTTAAAGTGTGATGAGAGTTGCTGGGAGACCCGTATACTTTGGGGGAAGCCATGACTGCTTAAATTGGCATCGTATTGCTTTCAGTGTATGGGCTGAAAGTGACCTCAGTGTCAATCTTTAAATTATGACATTGGACTGCAGTGCTATGCACACAGCTCCATTCAACATAGCAGGACTTAATGGCTGAGTAAACTGGCTGAGGACTGCATTGCAAGTTATAGCAGAGCTTATGTATTCCATATGCTCCAGAGTGCCTTTTATTGAATGATGCAGTAATGGGGGCAGTGGGGAGGAAAGAGACAATTTAACTCCTTCCTTCCTAGATGTTTATCAGTTCAAAATCACCCTGAGGGGTTTTAAATTTCAAGAGGGTTTTAGTAATTAAATTATGCAGCGAGCAACCCATTTAACAATTCCTAACTTCTGCTCTTCCTGTGCCCCCCCCCAATGTATGCATACACCCCCAGCACAATCCAGAACTATCTGGTGTGGCGCCTGGTACTTGACAGAGTCAGCGGTTTGAGCCGGCGTTTCAAGGAGGCCAGGGCAAACTACCGAAAGGTAACACTCTTCCACTTTTTACTCACAGGTTTTACTGATATCATTTTGGGCGGAGCCATTTACTAGTGTTATAGGTACTTTTTACTTTCTTTGGGAGGGGGGAATTTCTCGATGTATGTTGCAATTGGATTATCAAGATGGCCACCGACCTCTGAGGCAAGTCGAGGCAGCTGTTCTCACCGTTTAACTGTTTTATTGCCCTATTTTATTGTTTTATTGTTTTAATTCCTTGGTATTTTGCTGGTAACACCCCTGGCTCTGTTGGGATTTCTGCTGAGATACTTAAAAAAAAAAGGAAGCAGTTTGGTGAGCATTACCACCTGCTAACCTTTTCACTCGTATAGACCAAAATGGAATTATAACAAAATCATGGTTAACTTTTGTAATTATCCCAATTTATAAAAAAGGCTATCCTGAGCAGCTGTGTAACTATCACCCTTTTAGTCTCCTGTCCACTATAAGCAGTGATTTTTTCCTATATGTTTAGGGGTACTCTTATTTTGACTCAAGAAAATCACCATTTTTCTAGTTCAAATCAGGAAAAATAAATACAGTAAACGGACAAAAGTACAAAGATTCACAAAATGTTTAGGGGTATGCGTACCCCTGCGTCTCCCCCCCCCCTCCAAGAAAAAGCACTGGCTATAAGTAAACTCTACTCTAAACATTTAGAGCACTGTCTATTGGACTGGATTAAAATGAATGGAATTATTGGCCCTCAACAGATTGGATTTACAAAACAGAAATCAAATGCCATGGATTGAACTGGGAACCACCTGCTTGCAAGGGCACATGCTCTGCTACTGAGCTACAGCCTCTTGGTTCTGTATCTTGATGTCTTACATATTTCCTTTTGTGGCTTGTATTTATTTCACTTGTGTACATTTATTTACCTAATAGCATTGTTTTGAGATATGCCCAGAGCATAGAGCTTCACAGTACTCGGCAATCAGCTGATAGTCAGGTATTGTGCAGCCCCAATCTAAGCACTCCGCAAGCTCCAAGGGTATGCTGATGAAGGCTGCATCTTTGCCAGGATGGTTTGCTTTCGGAAAAAAAGGGGGGGGGGTCATCTGACATCATTGCAATGGCAGGTGGTTGATGAGTAGATGACCTGTCAAATTTGGCCCATAGCAGTTGGGAGAGATAAACATTCTGGCTCTCCAGCCAGATCTAATTCTCCCCATCACCACCACCCTGCAGGAGGGCATTAAGATAGTCTAGACCAGGGGTTGTCAACCTGGTCCCTACCAACCACTAGTGGGCATTTCAGGATTCTAGGTGAATCCTCCTTCCGTCGAGCGCTGGTGGGCGGTAAGGAAATTTTACCATCAAGAAAGATGCATTAGTGGGTGGTGGGTATAAAAAGGTTGACTACCCCTGGTCTAGACGGTGGACAACCTTAGAGCAAAGAACAAGGAGCTCGTGCTGGGCAGATAAGGGGTTTGGAAGCCAGCTGAAGGGATGTTGGGAGCAGGCGTGATGTGGTCTGTATGACGAGAGAAGTGTTTGGACTTCTTTTCTCCAAGGCACTTTATGGCATGATGCTGGAGGAAGCTCGGTGGCGGGAATGTGTGAGCTACGTCAACACCAACATGGAGAATGCAGTGGGAGCTATGTATGTTAGAGAGACTTTTGCTGGCAAGAGCAAAAGTATGGTATGTTGTTGTTTCTTGGTTTTCTTATTTTTCCATATTCCTACCCCCCTCATCGTCCCAGCCACTGTGAATCATGCCTCCACCTATGTGCACAGTCTTAACCATAGAGCTGGTTTCAGTGTAATGTTAACTGTAGTTTAGCATTACAATAATGAGGGAAGATGAGTCTTGGACCCTCACATAGGCCTCAAGCTTGGAAGGTTTCACTGCAGTTTCTCATGGCATCCAAACCCAAAAACCTAAAGCTTGATCCTGACTTGTTTGGTGAAGGAAGCCCACTTCAAACCACAGTTTATAAAGTTGTTGTTTATCCCAAGAAACTATTGCTAGCTTTAACCTCAGTTTAGAGTTTGGAGGCATTGCTTAAACTGTGGTTAATGTGAAACTGGAAGTGAAAATGACTGACCTCGTCATAGCCATATGAAAGTGTGAATTTCAGTGATGTCCAAACAAGCCCATGGCTCTGTCTTTGAATCATGCAGCAATATAGGATAGGAACTGACACAGATACATTTCTGCTAGCAAAGAAACAACCTTAATGGGCCCAGCTTAGCCCACACCAACAGCACTGACTTGGGCCCCACACTGTAGGTGCCCGGCGTGCCCCACCCACACCGCAATATCATGACACACACGCTGTAGTGTCATGATGTCATAGGGTGTGGCGCAAGCTCCAGCGGCACAGCAGCGATTGCACCCTTCCCATCCAAATGTCGCACTTCCTCTCTCCCCCAACTCTGTGTTCTCTCCCACCTCCCCAAATCCATGCTCTCTCTTCCCCTCCTGCCAGAAATCTGTGCTCTTTGCACGGGGTGTGGTGCCCGCACACCTGCCCCCACATTTTGTAGATGCATAGCCCCTATATGGGTAATTTTGTGGGAGCTCAGGCACCCAGAGCCCTGGGGAGATGGAGCCTATGGCCCACACCTGATTGATCTTCACTTGGAGCTCTACATTCTGTTATTGGAAACGGCATGAGGATTATACCTCCTCCCCCCCCCCCCGCCCATCTATTTTTGCTTCAGGTCCGAGACCTCATTGAGAAAATTCGTGAAGTGTTTATCGAGACACTGGATGAATTGCAGTGGATGGATGAAGCATCGAAAGGGAAAGCTCGGGAGAAGGTCAGAAGCAATGTGTGTCTAAGAATAGTTTTCATTAATGAAATTTCACATGAATTTTTTTTCATATTTAAAAAGATAACAAATATATCAGACCGTTCATATATCTTATGAAGACCATTTCTCTGTCTCTCTCAAATATGAAGCAATGGAGAATTTTCATACAAGATGCAGAATAGGGGTGAGCAAGCCCAGGCCAGGGGGATGAATGTGGCCCTCCATACACCTCTATCTGGCCCCCCAAACTCTCCACAGATAGCATCCCCTCCTCAA
Source organism: Lacerta agilis (assembly GCF_009819535.1). NCBI lineage: Eukaryota > Metazoa > Chordata > Lepidosauria > Squamata > Lacertidae > Lacerta > Lacerta agilis. The sequence continues at coordinate 18,903,138 of NC_046319.1, read as the reverse complement.
CCACACACCCCTTTCCCAGGCCACACCCCTCACCATCACTTATTGCATCCTCCTTGAGTGCTTTTGCCTTGCTGGGATACGTCCTTGAACTCTGATGATGCTTTTACAGAGGATCGAGTGGTGTGAGTCCACTTAGAAAGTAGCCTACAGCACAAAGGGGAGAAATTGTACGTGCTGCTCTGCTCACTTTGCCTCTGGCCCTGCCCACCACTGACATGTTGTCTCCAAAGGGTTCCCCACAAGGCCATGTGCCCCTCTGGTTGAAAAAGAGGGGAAAGTGGGTATACAGTATGTTGCATTTCAGCTGTGCAAAAAAATCAGAGGTTTCTATACATGTTTGTTCCAGAGGATTATCTCAGTTCAAAGACAGGCAAAAGCACTTGAAGGATGTGGAACGGGACCAGTGTTAAGCCTGTCCTGAACAGGGGGAACGGCCTAGGGTGATGTCCAAGGGCCAGATGGAGAGGCCTGGAGGGCCAGGTTTGGACTCCCAGTCTTGAGGTTATTCCTTAACCCCTGTTTGCACCTTCATTGAGAAATAAATATTGGTGTGCTTTGGATCTTCTGAAGTGTTGCAACCTGCCTCGCCCATGGCAAACAGTAGTGTAAAATAAACAGCGGTGTTTAAAAAAAAATAATAAATGAGAAAGGTTGGAAAAATTGTATACAGGCACTGTAATATAAATAAACCCAATAGATGAGTATGATACTGCCTGGCCCTGGAGAAAGGCAAGAAAGTGAGGGTTTGGTTTCTGCTGTCTTCTTCTAGGTGACTGCAATTAGAGAGCAGATAGGTTACCCGGACTACATTCTCGAAGGTCAGAATGAAAAGCTAGATCGGGAATACACAAATGTAAGTGTGAAGGCGATACCCGGACATTTCCATTAAGGACAGTTTTGGAATTGTAGCCAATTGCTAGTGCTACTCACAGTAGACCCAGTGACTTTAAGGGATATGACTAACTTGGGTTTATTAATTTCGTTGGGTCTTCCCTGAGTAGAACTTAGAATCATTGAATTGTAGAGTTGGAAGTGACCGCAAGAGTCATCTAGTCCAACCCCGTGCAATGCAGCAATCTTTTGCCCAACATGGGACTTGAACCCACAACACTGAGATTAAAAGTCTCATGCTCTACTGACTGAGCTATCCCTTCTTCATTGGATACAACCTTTTGTCTGTAATTACTGGTAGGCATGCTTTATAAGACAATTATTTGGTTTTTCCATGTAACTGGGCATTGATGTCCACTTGGTAATAGGGACAACAACTCAGCAAAAGGACCTTCAAGACAAATGCTTGTATTATTATTATTATTATTATTATTATTATTATTATTATTACAGCTGAACTTCAGCGAGCATGAGTACTTTCAAAACATCCTGCAAAACCTCCAACATGGAGCTCAGAAAAGCCTGAGGAAGCTCCGGGAGAGGGTTGACCAAGACCTGTGCGTATCTCTATGGATTGCATGATGTCTTGCAACAGGACAGGGGAAGCACTTTCAGCCTGGGGGCCACATGCCCTTCTGGGCAACAATCCAGGGGCCGCATGCTAGTGGGAGAATGGGGAGAGAAGCAAAAGTGGGCAGAACAACAAATGTAAATCCTACCTTCGTAGAGTAAGCTGGGTTCTGCACACTCTGGCCGCCCTGCATTCAGCCAAGCAAGAAGCATTTTCAGAGACACAGGTCACATTCCAGCCAGACAAAAACATTCAAAAGAGGGTGAAGATCAGGGAGAGTAAAGGAGGGAGCCCCACGGGTCAGACAGAAAGGCCTTGAGGGCCACATTTATTCATTTTGCCAAGATAATATGAGTATGCAGGGAGCAGAAGGCATCTGTAGGGGAGACTCAGCAGCTCTTAAACCTCCAGTGCCTGCTGATTATTCCCTACAAACCAGGCTTTGGGGCAGAGATCCGGGGCCTCACTCAGCAGAATGAAGAGAGAACCCCAAAATGAGTGACGCAATTCACATTTCTATCAAACGAGAGGGTGTGTGTAAGATCATGAAGTACAAAACCTGAAACTAGGCCATGGAGCATCAACTTTGTGATCAGACGGCCCAAGCTTCCATTTTTACCATCCCCAGGTAGGGATGGGAAAGACTCCCTGTCTGAAACTCTGGAGAGCTGCTGCCAGTCAGTGTAGACAATACTGAGTTAGATAGACCAATGGTCTAACTCAGTATGAGAGTTTCCTATGAACCTAACTGCACCGCTGCTATGGAGTGGGACATGATTTGCTTAACATGGAGGGGAATCAGAGGGTGGTAGACCCCCTCAAACGTTTTGCCCCAAATCCAAACATTGTTTCAGAATCTTGATGAAAATGAAATTATGGGGGAAGCTTGCAGAGAAGAAATATTAAAGTATTCCCTGCCCTCTAACTCTCCCCTACAAATGCTTCTATGACATTTACCTAATGAGGGTCAGCACAGAGTTTAGAAGCTCAACCTTCCAATAATATGATATTTTGACTGCTTTATGTTAGCAACTGTCCCATTGTTGTGCTGGGGGCCCTCCTCCATTTGTGTGGGTGTTTCCATCCTTGCGTTATGCTACACAAGTTAGCACTGATCCTGACAATGGCTTTCAATGCTGATCTCTTTCAGATGGTTAATTGGTGCTGCAGTGGTCAATGCCTTCTACTCCCCTAACCGGAACCAAATTGGTAAGTCCCAAAATACTCCAACAGATTTAGGTGGCAACCCTGAACATGCCTACTCAAAGTAAGCCAGTGGGACTTACTCCAAGGTAAGCGAGCAGTGAAAAATGCATATTTTAGTGACAAATCAAAAGAAAAAAATGCATTGCAATAGCTTTGCAGGAATGTTGAAATTAGGCAAAATGGCATACAAAGAAGAAATCCACACTGAAATGGTGCTGGATTTTCCTGAGAACTTTTTTTGGGTGGTGGTGGGGAACCCCACAAACGTGTGTGGAAATGTGGAGAACTGAACTTTCAAGTGGGACAATAAGAAACTGAAATTAAGATTCACCCCTCCCTGGTGCACACCTGTAGGCCATGTGATACTCTTGGCAATGGAGCACACTTGCTGGGCAGGGATATGTGGGGCAAGGAAATCCTTAGGTAGCCAAGTTGCTCAGGGCTTTAAATGCTAAAAGAACCACCTTGAACTGCACCCAGTAGCATGCCAGCAGCCAATGCAGCTTCCACAGCAGAGGCGGAGCATCCAGGAAATCCATGCAGTTCCTCAGTCACCCTCAAAATCTATCACACTGAATGATCTTCCCTTGCCATCATATTTCCTTTTTCCTCTATTTTCTGTAGTATTCCCAGCTGGGATCCTGCAGCCTCCCTTTTTCAGCAAGCACCAGCCACAAGCCCTCAACTTTGGAGGTATTGGGATGGTAATCGGACATGAAATCACGCATGGGTTTGATGACAATGGTAAGGCAAGTCAGCAGAGCAGCTTGATCTGCCCCTTCCCTGGTAGGTTGGGAAGAAAGGGCGGGGAAGAAAGGGCGTTCAGAAATAGAGAGAGAAGTGGGTGCCAATGAAAGAGAGGGAGAAAGTTGCAGGGATGTTTGGATAAAGAGAGAGAATGGGTGTTAGCAGTGCTATTTTTTCTAGAAAAAGAGGTGGCAGAACTCACAACGAACCCTTGATCTCTTAGAACCCCTCCCTGGCACACACCTGTAGACCATATGATACTCTTGGCAATGGAGCACACTTGCTGGGCAGGGATATGTGGGGCAAGGAAGTCCCACCTGAGAGGTGCCGGAGCTGAGCTCTGGCTGCAAAAAAAAAAAAAAAAAGCCCTGGGAGTTAGGAAGTGTGAGGGAGAAACATGGGAGTGTCAGAGAAAGAGAGAGGGAAAAAAACAACATGGTGGGTTGGAGAAAGAGAGAGATAAATAAAACCATAGGGGTGTCAGAGAGAGGAGTGTAATAGCCAAGCCTATCTGGTCAAATAGCTTAGTTCTCTTTCTCAAGTTTGGCAGATTTTGATATTTGTTTTGTTGTGTGTGTGTGTGTGTGCGTGCGTGCGCTGAAAATTTTAGCTGCGTTTCATATATAATTTTAGAACTTGGAACTTTTTTTGTAAGTGGTCTACAAATATTTCCACATAAATAAAAAGGAGGTGGCCCTGCCTACCATCTCTGGCCTAGGACCCCTGTGTTGCGATGCGGGTGCCTACCGGGTTGCTCATTTCTTTCTCCTCCTCCCCAAACAGGCAGGAATTTCGACAAAGAGGGCAACATGTTTGACTGGTGGAGCAACTTCTCTGCCACGCACTTCAAGGAGCAGTCGCGCTGCATGATCTACCAGTATGGCAACTACACCTGGGAGCTGGCCGGGGGACAAAATGTGAGTTGGGGCCACGGAGGCACTGCCCCACCAACCTCAGTATGCTCTCAATCAGCCCCTGCCTTCACGCCTTCTTACTTACGATGAGTCTAGGGGGTGCCCATGCCTGTCGCCTTCCTTCTTCTCAGTCTGTGTTGCCCTTGCAGAACTCGGCAGAGAAGGAGGATGGGGGCAAAACTAGAATTAGCTGGCTCTGGCACCACCTGCTGGTGGGCTCCCTGCTTTCTGCCCTACCGGTTCCAGTGGGCAGCCACCGAAGGCTCTGCTTCCTAGCCCATCGTTCATTAAGACCAGATTGATGGAGTACCTGGGAGAGGCCCTTTTTTGTGGTGGTGCCACATATCATGGAATTCTCTCCACAGGGAAATCCACTAAGTTGAGGGTTGCTTTTGGGGGCCAGTGGGCACATCTGGAATTCTGAGGTCAACCATCGCAAAATGGCTGCTATGTGGTGCCATGATTTCAAAAGTTCAAAATTATTGAGTTATAATACAACCATATGTGGAACTGAGGAGCATTTGTTGCCATAGGTCAGTGGAATCAACACACTCGGAGAAAACATTGCCGATAATGGAGGCGTCCGTCAGGCCTACAAGGTGATTTGAAATTTACTTGTGTGTGTTTTCACTGCTGGAAACTGGGGGTTGAATTTTCTGCTTCTAGGTTGTATATTATTATAGATGTTGATGATGAGAATACAGTATTGGATGAGACTCTCCTAAGAAGTCCCATCAGCACAATGATTTCTGCAGGTGCAATGGGGCTTTCCCTCCATCTCTCCCCCCTTCACACATTCCACACCTCCCAAAATTCACTTGGGGGGGGGGGCAGGAAAACACCCAGAACAGCACACAGGGAGGAAGAGAGCAGATTGTTCTGCCTGACAAGCTGAAATGCTTGCCCAGATGAAACTTTGTCAGAGCTTCCACCCAATGTACTGTAGCCAACTGAATTTGCTCAGACTAGAACCCTAGTAGTAGTATTAGTAGTATTTTATTAATTGCCTTCTGTACCAAGATTTCCCAGACTTGGGTCTCCAAGCTGTTTTTGGACTACATTTCCCATCATCCCCAGCTACTGGTCCTGCTAGCTAGGGATGATGGGAGTTGCTCTACACCATCGTCTCAAGATGGCATCCAATAAAAACAGCCAAAAAACTTGTCGGGACCACAATGTCCTGACTTGTTTCTGGAAAGTGCAGATAGTGGTATCTTAACAGGGATGCTATTCTACAGAACTGAAAGCCCTGCTCTCTGATATCTTCAGAGCCCTCCAGCAGGTGGATTTCGTATTTAGCAATTAGGGCATCTTGAGGTGGCCATCTGTATTGTGAGAACAACAGGGGTGTGATAAGAGTTCATTTTTACTATTAGCCAGAGGTGGCGTAGTGGTAAGAGTATCAGGCCAGGACCCAGAGGACCAGGGTTCAAATCCCCACTCAGCCATGAAGCTCTCTGAGTGACCTTGGGCCAGTCGCTGTATCTCAGCCTAACCTACCTCACAGGTTAGGTAGGTTGTTGTGAGGATAAAAATAGGAGTGGGGTAGAGGCCTATTTGCCTCACCACAAGCTCCTTGGAGTAATAGTGGGATATAAATGTAACAAGTGGAATGGTGGAAGATATTGTTTTTTTCAAGCTACTCATTCGGTTGTTTTATTATTATTATTATTATTATTATTACAGGCCTATTTGAAATGGGTGGGAAAAGAAGGACAGGAACCAAGATTGCCTGGTCTTGATCTAACCCACAACCAGCTCTTCTTCCTCAACTTTGCACAGGTGTTTTTGGTCGCGGGAAAGGAGAATATTGATTTGGGAGCAGGGAGAGGGCTTGTTTAATGTAATGTTACGCATTTGTCTGGCTCCCTTAATGTGGGAGAGGTATAGGTCAGAAGCTCAAAAAGTGAATGAGATTGAATACCCTGAGGTTGGTGTGCCTGGCCCCTCCTTCCTGCAAGGAATCCCTCTAAATATGCTGCGGGATGGGTGGGAGCGAAATCCACAGCAAATATGCCTTCCCAAAAAATTGTGGCATTTGAAGCCACTGTGCTCACATCATGTCTATTTGCATCAATTACCCTGCTGCTTTGCAGTCCCAGAGCTGTAGGTTGCACCCACACCAGGGGTTGTAATATTCAATATTCAGCTGTCTCAAGCTTTGAGTCAATGCTGATTTTGAATGGTTTTATCTGGGTATTCCAAGGCTTTCTAAACTCAGTTACAATCAAATTCATTGTCCATCTCCCAGGTGTGGTGCGGTTCCTACAGGCCAGAATACGCCAGCCAGTCTATTAAGACTGATGTCCACAGTCCACTGAAATACAGGTAAAGCCCCCATGAAGCCTTCTCCCACCTTCTGCTTGCTCACACACCGCCGCTGATCCAGCGGACTAGTTCACTACCGTTGCAATACTGCCAACGTTCCATTTCTCTGCGTCCGTTCTCACCAACAGCTCTCTCTTTCCCTGCTTCGCCAGGATTCTCAGTGGGGGAAATGAACAATTGGAATGTTCATAGGCATTCCATAGCAGCTCAGGCAGCTGCACCAGTGTCATTCCTCTGGAGCCAAAAAAGCAAGAATGGTTGCCAAAACTCCGGTTTACTTTCTAGTGTGAGGTGTCGTTTTGCCAAGTTTATTACATCTATTGATTGTCAGATTGCAGCCACAGAGTTACAGTTCCCAGAGTAGTTTGTTTAGCAATTAATCCCTCTTCCCCTGGGAATTCTGGGTGGGAAATCGGGATCTCCAAGCAACTCTCAGTACCCTTAGCAAACTGCAGCCCACAGGATTATTTGTGGGAAGCCATGACCAGAGGAAGTGAGAAAAAAGTGCCTTCAGTGTCTGATGTGGCTGACCAGACACATTGTGAGGGGTGATTGTGCTCAGGCACACAGTGTATGGAGGGGGGGAGCTTAAGACTTCCTTCCCTAGAAGCAGTTTTAGTGAAAATCCTACCTCCCCAGGCAGCAATTAGCATCCTGATAATGTTTGCCAAGGGACACGGGTGGTGCTGTGGGTTAAACCACTGTGCTGCTTGGGCTTGCCGACTGAAAAGTCGGTGGTTCGAATCCCAGCAATGGTGAGCTCTCATTGTTCGGTCCCAGCTCCTGCCAACCTAGCAGTTTGAAAGCACACAGTGCAAGTAGGTAAATAGGTACCACTCCAGCGGGAAGGTAAACGGCGTTTCCGTGCACTGCTCTGGTTTCGCCAGAAGCGGCTTAGTCATGCTGGCCACATGACCCGGAAAAACTGTCTGTGGAAGTGGACAAACACTGACTCCCTTGGCCTTTAGAACGAGATGAGCGCCGCAACCCCAGAGTCATTCACAACTGGACTTAATTGTCAGGGGTCCCTTTACCTTTACCTAATGTTTGCCAAGGGGAGCGTTGTTACCTTCACCAAGGGGGCGGGGGGATGAATTCTGTCACTATTGTGATCCTTCTCATGTGTACTCTGGCATACATAACAATTGCCCCCAACCACTCTTTAATTTTAGAAAAACTCACCACGTAATGTTATGTGCAATTAAAGCCATAAGTGGTAGGTCAATGAGTGGTGAAGCTGCCATAAAGAAAGATCGCTTTCGACCATTCCAAGTTCTATGCATTTTGTAGAAGAAAAGTCCCTCCTGTGGTTCTCACCTAATCCCACCCATTCCTTTCCAACCCTCAGCTTCTTTGCCTCTTCTATTCTTCCCTCCTAGGGTGATGGGCTCCTTGCAAAACTTTGAAGCCTTTTCTGAAGTGTTTCACTGCAAAAAGGGCACCGCCATGCACCCAGCTGAGAAATGCAGGATCTGGTAGCCAAAGGACTTGGGCCTCTACAATCAGACCTCTGTTGTCCGAATTTGTTCGGGTTTCGCCAATGACGTGCCTGGTGGTCTATTTTGTCTCTTCCCCTTGCCTGCTCCAGTTCAATCACAGCCACGGTTTACGGTGCAAGTATCACAGCAATGGTGGGTCAAGCTACAGTTGTGCATGCGGTGATTCAAAAGTGGACTAAGCACTAGTGTTTTGACATGCCACCTGTGTTGCTGCAGGAAAGAAAGAAAGAAAAAAAGACTTTCTCAAGACACTGACTGTTATTAAGATACATCAGGGTTCAAAAGATTAGCTACTTAAGAACAAAAGACAGTTCTATTTTTCAGCAAGGAGTGTTACTTTTAATATGTCTTATGCCTTTTGGAAGTTTGGCAAAGTATCGCTGAGGCTCCCTCACCCCATGCTGCTATTGTGTTCATCTTTGTCTTAGGATGGGATCGATCCACCAGCCCCTCCTAGCTGCACAATCTCATTTCATTCCCAATTTAATGCTGCTTTTTGCACACAGCCTTGCTCTCAATCAGAGGTCATAGAATTATGGGGATGTATCCTTGAGACCATCAAGTCCAACCTCCTTACTCAACACAGAATCCGCTGTGCAGGATGCGATTCCAGCATTCCCTGACAGATTCCCTGCTTCAGTACCTCCAGTAAAAAATAATCGTAGCATTTGTAGGGGGTTGGACTGGATGACCCTCAGGACCCACTCCAACTCTAAGATGCTGTGGTTTTCTGCAGCAGTCAGTTCCACTGTTGATATCCTGTTAAACCTGAGACCATCTGCCTATAAAGCAGATGCTCTACCACTGTGCTGCAGCTCATTAACTTCATGGTGCTAGCCAGCCATGTCCCCTCCAAGTACTCCATTCCGTCCCCCTTATCAGTTTCTTTTCCTTTCTTTCTATTCCCCGCCCTCTCTCCCCATGTTCCCCAAGCTTGCTCAGCCCTCATTGGGCAGGTTTTTTTGTAGCGTGTGTGAGGGAGGGTGCCTCCCTTAGGTCCCCCCCTCTCTCTATATATATATACACACACACACTATTTCTGCAAACCATGAGTTTCAAGCATGCCAAGACCTCATTCTCAGTGGCCCCATTTTGAGCTGCAATCCTGCTGGCACTCAGCAACAGAGTTTGCCGATGGGGGGGGGGGACTGGGATAGCCCAGAGGTGCTTGCACAACAAGCCTGCCTGGCAATTCTACATGCCTTTTTTCCAGCCAGGAGGGGTGGTGGAGGTTAGGGTGTGCTACCCATGCAGGTCTGTCCAAAACAGCTGAAGAGACTGCACAGCAGCAGGGGGTGGTGCTGGGGAATGTCCATACCCTCTGCCCAACAGTAGATTGAATGGCTCAGTACGCTGCCATGAAATTCCCCGCAGCTTGCATTGTGATGACCTCTTGTGAAAGGTAGCAACATGTCTTGGCTTTCATATGGTGAACTGTCTCTTCAGCCTGTCAGCTTTTGCTGTAAAGTGATGCTAAAATCCATTGGTTCCCTGGCACATCTTTTCTTTTAAATGCTTTCCACTGGCTTATTGGAATATAGAAACTCCATGTCGTCCAGAGGGCTGGGTAAGATAGCCGGCCCAGCAGCACTCCATATCTTTCTACAGCATGGTCTGCACCAATTTGCAGTACCCCTCTGAGGTTACAGATGAGGGGACAGGGTGGTCTTCCCCAGCCCTACCTAGAGAAGCTAGGGATTGAACCTGGGACTTTTTACAGGCAGAGTAGGTCCTCTACCACTTGCTGCTATAGCCTTGCTGCATGCGGCCCCCAACCCAACCTAAACAAATGCCTAAGGAATGAATTCTTGAACACCCCATTTTCACAAAGCCAGTTGTAACTATTATAAAGGTAAAGGTAAAGGGACATCTGACCGTCAGGCCCAGTCGCGGACGGCTCTGGGGTTGCGGCACTCATCTCGCTTTACTGGCCGAGGGAGCCGGTGTACAGCTTCTGGGTCATGTGGCCAGCATGACAAAGCCACTTCTGGCGAACCAGAGCCGCGCACGGAAACACTATTTACCTTCCTGCCAGAGCGGTACCTATTTATCTACTTGCAATCTGACGTGCTTTTGAACTGCTAGGTTGGCAGGAGCTGGGACTGAGCAACGGGAGCTCACCCCGTCGCGGGGATTCGAACCGCCGACCTTCTGATCAGCAAGCCCTAGACTCTGTGGTTTCGACCACAGCGCCGCCCGCGTCCTTGTAACTATTATAGAACCATAGAATTCTTGAGTTGGAAGGGCCCCTAGTCCAAAGCCCTGTAATGTAGGTGGACATCTAACTTAGTTTTTGAAGGTGAGTCATCCACCACCTTCCAAGGAAGCCCATTCCACTGTCAAAGAGCTCTTACCACCAGAAAGTTCTTCCTAATGTTTAGTCGGGATCTCCTTCCTTGTAACTTGAATCCATTGTTTTGTGTCCCATCCTCTGGAGCAGGAGAAAACAAGCTTGCTCCATCTTCCACATGGCAACCCTTTCAGATACTTGTAGATGGCCATTATATCACATCTCCTCTTCTCCAAGCAAAACATACCCATTGGAAGCATACACAGCCTTAGTGAGAAGCAAGGAAGCGTATTTCCCAGCGCTCACTGTATTCCTCTTCCTCTTATCCTGTGTTCAGACCATTGGGTCCATCAAGCTCAGCACTATCCCCACTGATGGCCAGCAGCTCTCCAGGGTTTGGGACATTCCCAGCCCTACCTGGAGATGCTATGGATTGAACCTATGACCTTCTGCACACAAAGCAGATCCTCTACCACTGAGCTGTGGCCCTCTCCCATAGAAACACTCCACACATTCTAATTTGCAGTACGCAGAGAAGATTGCAATGTCTGACGAGACTGGCCAACTTCTCCTTCAAACCTCCGCAGGCAAAAGTTACAGGGGAAACCCCTTGCAAGATCGCTGGCCCATTTGTAGTATATGAGCAAGAGATCAAAGCAGGGGTGGGGGCAGCTGTGGACCCTCCACATGTTGCTAGACCACAACATCCACTATCCCTGCCCATCCTCTGGCTGGGGCTGATGGGAATGCGAGTCCAACAACATACAGTAGAGACAACCAAAGACTCCATATCCAAGTGTTATAAAGTGTTATAGAGACTCAGATTATTATTTTTAAGAACAAAAAGCCTGCTCTTGTTTCTTTCCTAAATTCGGATGCACAGAAAATGGGGGGCAAGTGTGGGGAGAGAGAGAGAAAACCCGGAACGGATTTGCATGTGCGTTCCCTTAGAGAAGCAAGATCTCCCCGGAGCAGTGGCGGGGTGCCATATTGCACAAGTCCACCCATTGTCCCCGAAAATGACAGAGTCAAATTGGAAGCTCCACATCGAGTGCACATCATGTGTTGAAGAGACAGACACCACAGGACATCGTGCTTCCCTGCAGCCGAAAGCAGCTGATTAACACCAGTAGCATGGAAACAAGTTTATTCATTCTTCGTTTGGCATATTTACAAAACGGGACAGAACACCATCACCCTACTATGACAAACAGCTTGGTCTTCATTTGAAATGTGAAAAGGGGAGACGGGGAGGAGAACAAGAGGCTCTTAGCAGTTTGGTCGCTTTCTTCTTCACCTGCTACACGCCTCGCTGGTGCACTGCAGAACAGAGAAAGGGAATTTGTCCAATTGTTTATTGCAAAAGAAATACTCAGCCCCTTCCTTCCCCCACCCCCGCACAATGCCTGGTATATTTAGCATCTTCAGATTTAAAGCGCCATCTGTTTTTCTGTCTCAACTTCGCTAAAAATTGTTCTGTGACCTGCATTAAGTCGACACAAGGTTTCACCACCTAATTTTGAAGAGCCTAGTTTCCAATTGCACATTTGCTAGAGTCGTCGTCAGATTCAAGAAGCCCTCCGTTTACAGGGGAGTATAGGAAGTTGCCTTATACCAAGTTGGGACTAGCTCAGGGCTGTCTGCAGCAGGGATGGGGTAGGAATGTAAGAACTTTGCAGCTGGATCAGGCCAAAGGCTCATCCAGTCCAGCATCCCGTGGGAAGGGAAGCCTGCCAGCAGAACCCAAGGATAACAGCCCTCTCCCCTCCTGTACTTCATAGCAAGTGGTATTATGAGCTTTACTGCCTCTGACAGAGGAGGTAGCATGCAGTCATTGTGGCTAGTAGCCTTATTCTCCATATTTGACCCCTTAACACCTTAAAGCTGTCCAAGTTGGCGATCATCACTACTCCTTGTGGGAGTGAGTTCCATAGTTTAACCAGGCACTGTGTGAAGAAGTATTTTCTTTAGTCTGAACCTTCCAGCTTCATTGAATGTCCATAAGTTATAGTGTTATGGGGGGGGGGGGGAGGACTGTTCTGCACTCACTCTTCACAATGCATCATTTTATTTATTATTTTTCCATTAAGGTTTTATTAAAGCCTTTTCACGATATAATAAATAATAATTATTATTATTATAATTATAACAATAATAATAATAAATATTATTTCTACCCCGCCCATCCGGCTGGATTTCCCCAGCCACTCTGGGTGGTTTTCAACAGAACCTTAAAAACAGAATAAAACATCACACATTAAAAACTTCCCTAAACAGGGCTGCCTTCAGATGTCTTCCAAAAGTCAGATAGTTGTTTATTTCCTTGACATCTGATGGGGGGGGGCATACAATAAAATAAACTCATCTAAATAAAAACAAAACCAGAGAAAGGAAAAGGAAAAGGAAATGCAGAGCCCTCTCTCAAAGGTAGCTCTTAACCCTTGTCTCACACAGAAAATGGTGGACCCTCCCAGCTCTCACCTGGGAGCTTTCCTTTCTTCTCACAGTCTCTCATCCTGGGAAGTCTTCCCTGCCTACACATTGCATCATGTTAAACACCTTTAAAACACTCCTGGGAAGCTCAAATCTGCAGAGCATAGGACTCTTAATCTTAGGGTTGTGTGTTCGAGTCAAAATATTTGGAAAAAATATTCCTGCATTGCAGGGGGTTGGACTAGATGACCCTTCTGGTCCCTTCCAACTCTACAGTACTATGATTTCATGATCACATTGCCTCAGATTTGCCTTCTCCCTAACCTAAGAAGCCTATACTGTTCTAGCTTTTCCTCACAGGGGATTTACCCCATCCCCTTGATCAGCTTGGTGGCCCTTTTTTGAACATACCCCAGCTCTACAGTATCCTTTCTGAGGTGAGTCAACCAGAACTGTACACAGTACTCCAAATGCATCCATCCTGTAAATTTGTATGATGAAGTGCCAGTTCAGGACAAACGGATGTACTTCTTTCACACAGCATGTAGTTAAACTATGGAACTCCCCGCCACAAGATACATAGGGGTTACCTTTTCCCAGTCCAAGGGCCACAATCCTGTGTGGGCAACCTTTCCAGGGCAACAAGGTGGGTGGGACCAGAGGCATGAGCATAGGTTGAGAAACCTTTCTGCCAGGCATATACACTCTCAAGGAGAGTGTGCGGCAAGGCTGGTAATGGGTGGGGCCCAAGGGCCAGGGGAAGAGGTGCAGAGGGCCTCATATGGCTCCACCCCTGGACTACTGGTCTGATATGCTGTCCCCAAAGTCCTTGGAGCCAAGGGTGATCTCTAAGACAGAGAGCTTCTCACCTGAGGCTTTGCTCCCTCTTCAACATTTGCAGAGATGCCAAGGGCAGTGACGATAGACTCCAAGGGAAGGTAGTCACCGGGGGACTCCTGCGCAGAATACAAAAGCAGATTCTCCCCTCCTGGAATGAGAGGGGAAAGAAAGAGAAGAGGTAAACAGGTACTAGCTGTGGAACACAGTGTCTCAGCCCTTGCTTTGCATGTAGAAGGTCCCAGGTTCAATGCCTGGCCTTTTGGTCTGACCCAGCAGGGCTCTACTTCAGACGTGGCGAGATAAAGCCCTGCTGCTGCACTGAGAGAGCCCTGGACTACTGCCTTGACTGCACCAGACCAAGTTGCTGACGTGCTTTTCCTTTAAGCGAGGGGTGGCGGGAGAAGCTGACCTCGCCTAGCCGGAGTTTGGACACCTTAACCTTGGAGGCTAGCGGGAGGATTCAAGGTGATCCCCTCCTCTGCCCCAAGTGAGCCCGCCGCGGGGCTTCCCCAGCGTCATAGTCATGGCCGCCCCTTGGGCTTTGCACCTGCCGCGAGGAGGGTGGCCCTGGCGGAGGCGGCCAAGGACGGCCCCTCGGCCGCAGGTTGGCTCGGCAGGAAGCCCATGCTAATGAGCACGTGGGTTTATTGCACCTGCCCAGTCAACTCACTTTGCCGGGACTCTCCACTTGCCATGCCACGCTCCTTCTTGGTCAAGAAGCCCTCCAGCACTTGCGTCCCCAACTACAGCCAGCTGGAGACACGACGCCAAGGTAAGAAAGCCGAGGTGGTTTGTGCTCAGGGCACGCAGCTTGCTTTGGAAAGCTGAGCGCACTGTCCATGAAGGGTCCTTCCAGTTTTCCCCTCTTGTAGCTCTCCTCGAGCGCTTTTCTCTGCCCTGACCCCCTACCTTGGTCTATAGAGCGGGCTGTCTCCCTTCCCTCTCCACATTTTTACCTCCGACCGGCTTCCTTTTATGCTTCAAACTCTGAGCGGCGCGCTCTTGTGCTTGTTTACTCAGAAGGCAGCTCTGCAGGGGCTTTGTCCCAATTATGCCCGCCTAGGATTGCGTGATGGGGATGGGTTTGTAGAGTCCTTTTTGCTGCTTAAAGTGTGCTTGGAAATAGAAAACTAATTTGCAGCACAAGCCTATACGTGTCTGCTCGGAATTAAGTCCCTTTGTGCTCAATGGCGTTGACTCTCTAGTAAGTGTGTTTTGGACTGTGGCCTTCATTTTTACCTGGCTGCTTTTTGGGGGTGTGTGTTGGGGAGTGGGACCACGCGCGGTTTTTAAAAGGTGTTTATTTCCCCTCACCCACCCCATCTGAGTTCTCAAGTATAATAAATACATTCGTTTTTTTTAAAAAGTGGGCGGGCCAGCAAGGGGCGTCATGCCCGTGCATTGTGCGTCATGAGGTCACAACGCATGCATCAGGATGCATGCACGCTGCGGAGTGGCACCCCACCCCCAGGGGGTGCCTCCGCATTTGCCGCTGTTTCCAACATTTACTTGATACAGTCTTGTACATCTTGGCCAGTTTATTAGTTGTTAAATACCATCTGTATGTCATTTTCCAATAGGTTTCCTTTAACACGTAACAGGCTAGACTGGTGACTGGGAGTGGCCGCCGAGACCATATAACACCAGTCTTGAAAGACCTACATTGGCTCCCAGTACGTTTCCGAGCACAATTCAAAGTGAACTTGAAAGCCCTAAATGGCCTCGGCCCGGTATACCTGAAGGAGTGTCTCCACCTCCATCGTTCTGCCCGGACACTGAGGTCCTCCTCTGAGGGCCTTCTAGCTGTTCCCTCAATGCGAGAAGCAAAGTTACAGGGAACCAGGCAGAGGGCCTTCTCAGTAGTGGCTCCCGCCCTGTGAAATGCCCTTCCATCAAATGTCAAAGAGAAAAACAACTATCTGATGTTAAGAGGACATCTGAAGTTTTTTTTAATGACTGATGTTTTAATGTATTTTTGATCTTCTTTTGGAAGCCGCCCAGAGTGGCTGGGGAAACCCAGCCAGATGGCCGGGGCATAAGTAAAATTATTAATTAATTAATTAAATTTCATATCTACTCTCCACAACTTTTCGCTAGCAGCAGCTCTCCAGAGTTCCAGGCAAAATTATTCTCCCAGCCCTACCTGCAGACATTGGAGATTGAACCCAAAACCTTTTGCATGCAAATTGGATGCTCTACCGCTGAGCTACATCACTTCCCCAAAACAGGCTAATGTTATATATTTTCCAAGCCATTTCTGTTGTATTTGCAGTGTGCAACAAACCAATTCCCATTAACAGAAATTGAGCCAGGGCAGTGGAAGGTTGCCCCCTTACCTTTGCCAACTATCAGCGTCCCACCGCTCTGCAGAAGATCTCCAGAAAAGTTGCCTTGAATACCAGCAGCGTTTGCCTGCAGGGGGGTGGGGAGGAAAATAAGATCAAAGCCCAGGCCCCAACCCCCACCCATTAAAGAGGCTTTCTCAGAAGTTACCCAGCATCCTCTAAGTCCCACTGGAGGCCAAGTCTAAGGACAACCCTTTTAGATTTCTGGAGGGTCCCTAGCTCAATGGCAAGGCCAAATGCTAGGGCAGAAGTTTCAGCTGGAAAATTTTCCTGTGCTCTTGGAGACCATTTAAATGCAATATTTGAGGGGGCTCACAATGGAAATAGAAGCTGCTTGTTCCCCTCCCCGCTTTCCCTACCCCAAAATCTTTAAACATGCTTTTTTGCCAGGACAGCAAATCAGAAAAGTGACAAACACACTTGGACTTGGTGGTTTGGGAATTGCCAATAAGGCTTTGAACAGAGATGCCAAGCTTCAAGTCAAATCTGGCCCTCCTGGCCTTTCCATCAGGCCCCTGGGACACTCCCAAGCTACACCCTTCACCCATCCTGCTTTGCATCCTCCTTGAGAGCTGTCTGGAGGGGACAACAAATTCACCGCAGCTAGTGCAAACAGCGCAAGCTAGGTGGACCACGGTCCTTCACTTTCATGTAGGGCATCATCCAATGTAACCAACAACCCCCAGGGATGTCAAACTGTTCCTCTGTTAGCAACAGTCTTCACCAACTGACCTTTGTGATGACCTGCCGGACAGGCTTCCCCAGAGCTGCAGGGACTATACTTAAGGCATTGTACCTAAAAGGAGAAAGGCAAATTAGAGTCAAAACATTAGGGACACAGGTGGAACATTATTTTCAAGAGTGGTGGCTTTGCAGGCAGAAGGTCCCAGGTTCAATCCTGAGAATTTCTAGATAGGGCTGGGAATGCCCTCTGTCTGCAGTGCTGTAGAGCCACTGCCAGCCAGTGTAGACCAGTGCTTCTCAAACTTGGGTCCCCAGCTGTTGTTGGACTACAACACCCATCTTCCCTAGCTAGCAGGACCAGTGGTCAGGGATGATGGGAGTTGTAGTCTGGCAACAGCTGGAGACCCAAGTTTGAGAAACATTGGCATAGACAGTTTTGAGCTAGATGGACCGATGGTCTCACTCTGTCTAAGGTCACTTTCCTGTGTTCTTAAGACTACATGCCCCAGCTTTTGGTATGGAGGTTTGTGCGAATGGCATCCTGAAATTCTCGATTCAGCAGCTAGAGAAATTGAGAAGGGGTGGCATTTTGCCAAATTTCTCCAGAAGGAGAAGGTATTGTCTAGGTTTCTTGGGGTGGGGCTCACCATTAGCAGTGACAATAACAGTTTTATTTTCTGGTGCTGTTGCAAGTGCAGAAACCGTGTTGAGAGCATGACTATTATTTTGCAATCTCCACAATGCTCTAGACCTAGCATTATTCCAATATGCAGAATATTCTTGCATGGGTGCAGGACCAAGTATGCAGTGTAAGTCTGCATAGAGACTAGCCTAGCATGCAAAGGTAACCTTTGCATGAGTAGCTCCACCCACTTTTGCCTCCGGCACCTCCCACCACTGGTGCACGGTCCCTGGAAGGTTGCCCAGAAGGAATTGTGGCTCTCAGTCGGGGGGGGGGGGGGAAGCTGCTTACGTCATCAAGAAGGAAAGAGCCAGACACCTTTTTAAAACCCCAAAGCTCACATTTCAGAGAAATAGCCTGAGTTATCTGAGGGGCAAGGGGAAAGAACCACGAACCTTTGCCTAGGTTAAACTGTGCAGAATCTCTTGCCAAGGTCACAGGTTCGATCCCCGTGTGGGACAGCTGCATATTCCTGCATTGTAGGGGGTTGGGCGCTAGATGATCCTCAGGGTCCCTTCGAACTCTACAATTCTATGATTCTATGGCACTATGGCCATGATCCAATGCATACTTAAAAGGGAGACAAATGCTTGATTCTTATGACCCACCTTATTTTAGTGATTATAAGATGTTTCAAACTGTTTTCGATCTTGTGTTTTAATGTTGTAACCTGCCTTGGGACCTTACAGTGGGTAGCTAACAAGAAAAATAATGCTCAATGGGACTTTCAAAGTCCACAACACACATGCTAAAAATGCAACAAACCTTTTGAACCCGAGATCTTGGTAGCACTTTTTGGTTTCATCCAGATAGAGTTCTGAAAGAAAACTAGAAGTTACTCAATGCAAATACTAACATTTCCTGCCACCCAAAAGCCTGGAGGAGCATCCAATGCTACTCCTACTCAGAGTAGACCCATTGGACTTAATGGAGATGACTAAAGGCTGTCAGGCTGCCTCAGTGGGAAAGAGATAATAAACAGGTCCATTCTATCTGCTTTCCTGAAAGTCCAGTTCCATCAGTCATCTCCTATCCCCTGAACTGTTTCTATGCCAGCTGCTCATTACAAGAGCTACTATTTAAGAACTGGTACCTGGGGGTTTTTTGTTTTCCTCTTCCTCCCCTGCCCCTTTTTCCTTTTCTGTCATTCCCCCCCCCCCCCCGATTGTAAGCCTGTGGGCAAGGGCAGTTTTGTTTTACTGGCAGTACGTAAGCCCCCCTAGCAGTCTTTTTCAGCTGAAGAATGAGGCATAAACACTATAAATAAAAACAAACAACTTAGGTCTATTAATTTCAAGGGGCCTACTCAGAGTTAAGCTTAGCTGGATGCAAACCACTGCACTTGTTGGGCTCAGTTTATACCCTAGGCTTCTTTGTCTCAGAAGACAGGAGAGAGTCACGAAGGCATCCACCTTTCAAGAAATACAAAGTCAACACGATTTCACCCAGGATGGGAAACCTGTGACCTTCCCAGATATTGTTGGAGTCCAACTCCCACCATCCCCAGTTCACAGAGGCTGATGGGAGCTGGAGTTCCAACAAGATCTGAAGGGCACCATTCTTACACATAAGTTAAGACTAAAAACAAACAAAACTGCTCCATACAATTTTAATGTGGGGTGGAGGTTTCCAGCATCCTTGCACAAGTCTAGCCTTCCCTATACAAGTGGCATGTTAGTAGAGACATATGCAATCGAGCTGGAAAGGATATCTGCTGCCACAGCATTCCTGACTGGCTAGCCAGCCAACTTCTGCTTACAACATCCCCAATTGGCTAGACATCCAACCTTTGCTTGCAGCATTCCTGATGTGTTGAAGCAGATGTTGGAAGTACAACCAATCTCCAAACAAAGGAGAGACTTTGTGCTCGGCTACCAAACAGTAGGCTCCCTTAAGCACCCCACAAAAGGTCTTTCTCCCCCTTCCTTCATGGGGCTCCTACGATCCAAGACCTACCTCCCGCAAAGTAATTTCCCTCCAGAAACTCCTGCAGGCCTAGGCTTTCTGGCGCAACACCTATTAAGCGGACGCCGTTACTCTCCAGCACCTCTCTCAGCTTGCTGGTTTCCTTGGCAATCCAGCGGCACACCTGGCACCCGAGGCGGCGCAAGAACAGCACCACGCAAGGACAGTCCCTCCAAATGCTCCTCAGCTCCACCACCTGGAAAAACCAGACAAGATCATAAGAGTTGCTGCCTGCACAGGATTCCTTCTTGTGGAACATGATTAGGCTTGAATGCCAGCAAGAGAGCTATTGGATAATAAAGTGGGCATAACAAGGGTTTCTTCCTTATTTTTTGCAGAGCCAGATTTCTCAGACACCTGAGAAATGTAGGGAGATGTCTTCTACGAAGCCCATCTAACACAGAATTGTTGATTCTGGCTCCCTCCAGAAGTTTCTGGACTACAACTCCCATTGTCCTGGCCACTGGCTATTCATGCTGAGGATGATGAGAGTTGGAGTCCAGTAACATCTGAAGAGCATCATGAATGGCCTACATTGACTAGCTGTGGCTCTTCAGAGCTTCCGTCTATCCCAGTCTTACCTGGAGCTGCCCAGCAATGAACCATACATGCAATGAACCATACATGCAAAGCAGATATTCTTTCCCTTGAACCCTTGGCCTGAAGGTGCATAGCAAGCTGCCTTGCACAGGGACAGACTTTGCCTCTCTTGCTCCATGTTGTCTACTCACTGAAAAGACAGCAGATCAGCATGGAGATTCCAGGGACTGAACCTGGTACCTTCTGCATCCAAAGCATGTACTAAGCTGTTGAGCCTTAGCTTTACAATTAAGGAGTAAAAAACCAAAGGCTTCATGTGGAAGGTACTGCTTAAACCAAGGTTTATTTGCAGAACCTTTGGCTCTCCAAATATTGTTGGACTACAGCTCCCATCAGCCCCAGCAAGCAAGGCCAATGGTCAGGGATGATGGCAAATGTAGTCCGACATTTGGAGGGGAAAGGGTTCCCCACTTTGACATCATCTGTGACACAGGTAGTATCACAGCATGGAAAGGGGTGCAACAAGACTTTGACAGGTGAGGAGGACAAATCACCTGTCCATCATCGCCTGGGGTCCTCACAACATCAGGTGGGTGACATGTGGGTTCTCCCTGCCGCCTGTCAACATTGGCCCACAGTGGTCAGGACAGAGCGGAATCAGGCTTGCAGAGCCAAAGAGATCCCCCAGTCCTGCTCTGCAGTATCGTTGTTTTGAAAGGTAGCCCAAGCTTTAGACTGAAAGAGTGGGAAGGTAATTGCTGGGATGCGGTGTTGACGAACTGTTAAATCCTGACAATGGCAGCTCAAGCAACAGCCTGGCAGATGGTCAAAGCATGAATCACAGGACTAGTCCTACAAAACTCTGACATAACAGGCAGGAGAGTCCCCAGATGGATTTCACATGCAATGTGTTATTTAGTGGTGACCAAGGAAGGCCAGGCTGAGAAATGCACAGGTCTTGGCACATGCAGGGCTTTGCCCAGGTGCCAATCAGCTGATAGATGGTGCCTGCATGTCCCTTTCAGTCCAGCCCCATCTTCATCAGCTCCACACCTGGCATGTCAGGTATAGGGGCAGGCATAATAGCTTGGGCAAAACAACAACAACAACAACCAACCAGGTGGACCAACTCAAGAGGCCTAGTGGGTCTAATTAAGCCAACAAGCCAGACGTTCTGCACCACTGATTTATTGCATGATTGTGCCCTGCAGATCTTGTTTTTCCAAATAGTATGTACCAAGCAAGGTAAATACTATGTGTCCTGTGTAAAACTAGGAGCGATGCTAATTAAGGCAGCTGCTTTCTCCCTATTGGGAAAGGGCATCTTTGCAAATCATGATTTAAGAAATCCTACCTTGGTAGTTTCAAACCACCTGGTACTGTATTCGGCCTCTGTGCACCCAAGCAGGGTGTGAAAAGTATAGACCTCTTCCAATATCCATCTCCAAGACCTGAGGCTCAAGAGCACCAGGGATCATTAGGACAAGTGTTGAAAATAAAACTGCCAGGATCAAAGATAGCTCTCTCGGAAGACCAGGGATAGCTCAGTCAGTAGCGCATGAGGCTCTTGATCTCGGGGTTGTGGGTTCGAGCCCCACCTTGGGCGAAAGATTCCTGCATTGCAGGGGGTTGGATTAGATGACCCTTGGGGGTCTATTCCAACTCCACAATACTATGATTCATAATGCCTTTTGTACAGATCTAGGGTACAACTGCACTTGCAATGCTGCATGCATATGCTTTAAGAGTCAGGAAAAAAAGTTTGTAAAAGACAGTAAAAGTGATTGAGGTAACTCTCATTTGAGACATTCCTCAAATGCATCCTTGGACAAATAAGCAATACTCCTAAGAAAATTGTATTTATAATTGTGGCAGCATCTACATGGCACTTGAGAAAACAAGTCTCTGTCTCCAAGGGGATACAATCTAGAAACAGACACAATGGGAAACCACAGAAGAAAGGGTAAACCAGTGAATAATGGGCATTAATTTCACAGATTCTTGATTCATTGATTTAGAGATGTTTATAAATTATTATTATAATTATGATAATTATGATATTTATACCCCTCTATGTGGTATACATAAAAACTGGACAGAACACAGCCAAAACTGGCAAAGCTATTTAAAAACCACACACAAATATAATAATTGTGGAGGGAAACACCAAATTACTGAAGAAAGCATATAACATTTTGTTATATGGAGAGACTTTAGATGAGATGGTAAAATCAGCACAAATAAAATGGGCTCAGGATGTTGGGCATAATATACAGTTGGAGGAATGGGAAAGATTATGGAAAACAAATTTAAAGTTTACAGATTGTATATTATTAAGAGAAAATTATTTGAAAATAATATATAGATGGTATATCACACTGGAAAAAAGTTACAAAAATGTATCAAACATTATCTAAGATATGTTGGAGATGCAAAGAAAAAGATGGCACTTTTTCATGCATGGTGGGAATGCAAGAAGGTTAAAGAATATTGGGAAATGATATATCATGAATTAAAAAAAATGTTGAAAAAAAACCTTTGTAAATAAAACCAGAATCTTTCCTGCTCAAAATTTTAGATCATGATATAAGGGGTAACTAGAGATTGTTTATGTATGTGACAACAGCAGCAATAATTTTATTAGCACAAGTGTGGAAAACAGAGGAAATTCCAACGAAGGAAGAATGACAAGCCAAGCTTATGGACTATGTGGAACTGGCTAAGCTGACAGAGAGGATCCATGAGAGAGACAACATCGATTTCAGAAAGGAGTAGGGACCATTTATAAACTGTATAAAGATTTGGACCCATTGGCAGGTTTTGACTAAACTTTCACAACTATATAAGAGGTAAAACCAGCAGGGTATAGAATTTGTTTAATAAATCAATATGGAAATACGGAGGAAGCCAAAGAGGGAGGAGGGGAGAAATATGGAAATATAAATTGTTCAGTTAAGATTTGTGGAAAATTTGTTGTTATAATTTGAAAATTCAATAAGAATATTTTTTTTAAAAAAAACACAAATATAATAATTAAAATACTGATAAAATCTGTAAAACTTTCACAACTAATATAGGCAGCTAAATCATATGTTTGGGTAGGCTTGCTGAAATAATGAAATTTCCAGCAGGGGTCAAAATCAGTATAGCATAAGCTTATAACAGTGCGATACTGTGAATTAAAGTTATCTCTGTCTCTATTCCTTCTCTATGGCCCCTAGAGCAGGCAAGAGGCTGCAATCCTACACACACTTATCTAAAAGTAAACCCCACTTAACTAGCAGGGCATAATCCTGAATCAAGACAGACAGGGTTGCATTATGAACCGAACACAACACGTCGTTTTAGAACTATCATTCGCAAAGCCCAGAGTTCAGATCTCACCCATTACAAGGCAAGCTTCTCTCAGCCCTACAATCACGACTCGCCACAGAAGTTTCTAAAATACAGTATGGGAATAAAACTAATTGGCCTTTAGGACTGTTGGTGAGTCAGACCACACAGAATGGTTTCCAACCCGCCAGAGTCCAGAATAATGAGGATGGCAGGATTCTACTTTGCTAAAAAATAAAATAAAAGATGTCATGTCATTCCAGAACAGAGGAGGAAAGGGCAGAAAGCAACAAAATTAAGCCACCCCTGCAGAGTGGACCTGCTTCAAACAAACCCTCTTCCCCGATCCGCTTCCATCACTGCTCCCCGCCCCCTTAAAGCAAAGAGCATGTCAGTTTTGTGCTGAAGACGCCCAAAGACAACGCACACAACAACCTCTTAGAAACTGGAAACGAATAGCTCAGTTGGTTAGCTGGTTTTAAACCAGAGTTTAGCAGCAGAGCAGAGCTCATGCCTTTTGCATGCAAAGGAGGTTCTGGGTTCAACCCCCCCAGGGACTCTCGTTAAAAAGGATCAAGCAGCAGCAGGAGAGACGGCGACACAGCGTTTCTTCCCAGGACTCTTGAGGGGCGAACAGGCTGGCTGAGCGCAAGGCAGCTTTCTATGCAAAGAGCTCGGAATATTCTAAGCAGTTACAAAACCACAAACGCTTTCCATGCTGGTAGCTGATAATTTCAAGCGATTTGCCAGATCGCACCGTTTGCTATGCAGCTGCGGAATTACAAAATCGTAACACACACCGCCCTGCCGTCTTATGTAAAGAGTCTCACCTCCCCACTGACTGCATGCTTCAGCGTGTTGGCTCCCACTTTGGCTAAATCCACCGCCATCTCTGCTCTTCTTAAATTGCACCCTTCTCCCTGCCTCGCGCTCCCTTTGCCTTTATGGGCTCTGCGTCAGCTGATAGAAAAGCCACGCCCCCTGGCTTCTACAAGTCTCCCTCCTCCAGGACTCCTTATGCATATGCATAACCTGGGCGGAGCCAGCCAGCAGCTCCAGGCAGGGAGGCGCTATCTTCTCCCACGAAGAGGAACATAGCTATTAAGAAGCATCTGGTGGCGGCAGAAAGTTAGCTGCATGCATGTTGAGAACTGAGCAGGGGTAGAAGCAGTTAGCAGGGCAAAGGACAGGATGTGTTATTCTGAGGTGCTGGGAACTGTAGTCTACTCTCTTGCAGTGGCGGAGCTTCATGTTCCGGCACGGGGGGGGGGGGTGGAGAGCAGGCGGGGGCGGGGCTGGCGTGTGTCCCGGGGGCATGGTGCCCAGAGCAGGCAGGGGCACCCGTGATGGCACCCCTCTTGATCCACCAGTGCCCCCTTGCAGAACTACAATTCCCAGCACCCTTATCAAACTACAGTTCCCAGGGTTTTCTGGGGGAAGTAATGTAGAAGCATAGAACTGTAGACTTGGAAGGGATCATGAGGGTCATCTAGTTTAACTCCCTGCAATGCAGGAATCTCAATCATACAGGACAGCAAACTTTGCTTTAAAACCACCCAGGAAGGTGAATCTTTAATGCTTTAATGACATGGGGTGGATGTGCCCAACAACAGTGGCAGTGGTGGCGACTTCTGGGTAGAAGCCCAGACGCTGGGGCATGCAGTCATAGAGGAGATGCTATCCTTTAGATACAGCTCAGTATCTTTCAATCATCAAATGGCTGGGTAAAGGGGAATGTTATTAGGGACATAGTTTAGTGCTGTATGTTGAGTCAGACCATTGGCACTGACTGGTGGCAGAGATTCAGACAGGGTTCTCTGCCAGCCCAGCTTGTAGATGCTGAATATGGAGCTACTGGGCTGCTTCTCTTTTCTCTGGGATTGTGTGGGTGTGACAGGCCTGGTTAGTAACTCGGTTCCTCCTGAAAGTTAACAATGTGGGTTGCAGGCGCACCTCAGCGGGGAGGGTATTCCACAAATGGGGAGCCACTACCAGGAAGGCCCTGTTGTGGGCCAATGCTAACTAGCTAGCACTCACCAGCAGCACCAATAACAGGACACTGTCAATTCCCATGGTTTCTTGGCAGGAACTTTGTGTGTGTGTTAGGTCAAGGGGAACAGTGCTGTAATATGACCGAGGGGGGTTATTTAAAAGGTGCTTTTTCTGGTCTGTTTTTGTTTATGGGGAGCAATAGAGCACATTGATCTGCCAGATGCTCGGTAGGAACCTCTGTTGCCTGGCAACAGCTTCAACTTTAGCAGGTACCTATGTATGACAGCCCCTGGGAGGGAGGACGTCAGTTACCTCCCATTTTCCCCATCTTAAATTCAGTTCTCCACATTTCTGCAGCCATTTGTGGTTGATTGGTTTTTAAATCCTCCCCAAAAAAAAACTCATCAGCATTTCAGTGCAAATTTCTTTTACTCTATTCTGCTTGGGTCTGACTCTGCCTGGACTTGATCACCTTTGAGGACTCCTCTGACTCTACAATTATATGATTCTCTTAATAAACGTATTTTTGTACATAGTTTTGACTAAGGCAGATATTTTTTGCCAGCAATCGCTCCTAATGTAATGCATTTTAGTATGTTACTTTCACCAATAGGTTTATTTTTTTCCGCACACTTTCCTCTGATGTACACATCCTTGTAAACTGCTTGGCTGGAGAACAGCTTTGCAAAATTCAGATACGTGGAAATTTCAAAGGTTCTCCTGATGTTTTCGAATGTGCCAATTTTATAGAATTGGCTTTACATGCAAATGAGTTGAATACTCCCCCCACCCAGCCTGCCTCCAACTCAGTCTTTTCATTACTGCCAATGGCTCTACTCTGAGTAAGTCTAACATTGGATACAACCCAAGTGTTCTCATCCTGGTAGCTAAACAGGAATCTGGGCAAACAGAATGTTCAAGATTACCATTAAAAGAACATGAAGCTGTCTTTCCCGGGGGTATCGTTAGCCGCACAGAAAATATGAATCAAGTTGTAGTAGTAGTTTTTTTAAAAAAATAAAAAAAAAAGACTGATTTACTTCAAATTACAAAATATTATTTACAAAATAAGAAGAAATGGTGTAAAAGGAGAAAAAACAAGCAAAAAAAAGATACAATAATGGTAGTTTCAATAAGTAAAGACACATACTGTACACGCAACATACATTTAAAGCATATTTAAAACACATCTGCCCCTCCCCAATAATCCTAGGAACTATAGTTTATCCTCATGGATCTACAATTTCCAGTACCCTTAACCATAGTAGACCCACAACTTACACAGTGATTACATTCCGGGAATAGCTCGAAAAGCCATAATTGTGTATAGTCAAATTGCATTGGGTGCAATGGCAGGGGGGGGGGTTTGCCAAAGTTGTCTTCCCGGGTGCCCACCCCATTTCCAACCCCATTTTATTTTATTTTATTTTATTTATTTCCAAGTGCATAAAACTGAATATGCACGTTAAATGTTTGTAAGTTGCAGGTCTACTGTACAGTGTCCCAGGATTCTTTGGGCAGGGAGAAAAGTGTTTTATATGCATGGCTGTGTAATTTATGTCGTAGAACGTATACCCCTAGGCTCATATGTATCGGCAATAATTCACATTTCAAAAAGTCTTGTCTCATCATTCCAACGTTAAGAAGTATGGTTGATCATTAACAAGTGGCAATTGAAGCATTAAGGGTGGATAGATGGGGAGGACGCTTTAGAAGGCACTTTGATCTGCTGTCAGGATCTTTGCAGCTACTGTGCTTCCAGGAAAGGGCACAGTCCACCCTGAAGTGCATTGCCTTAGGCCCATCCCAAAGGCATGAGACTTCTTTGAACATAAGAAGAGCCTGGCTGGATCAGACCAAAGGCCATCTAGATTCTGTCCTCAAAGTGCTCAACCATACGTCTATGGGCTTCCCCCCTATAGCTTCAAGATCAGATAAAGTAGGCCTCTGAATTATAGCTGTCAAGTTCTCCCTTATTTTAAGGGAAATTCCATTATGCCGAATAGGCTTCCTCATGAGAAAAGGTAAAACTTGAGCAATAGGTAAGCAATAGGCATCCTGTCCTGATTTGTTTGTGCAGTGCTTACACATCTTCCCGTGAATCAGTTGTTCACCCCACACATTTCCATGCATTTCCTTGTGATTTCCTAACCACAAAAGTCTCTCTCTGTATTTATTTTTTTAAAGTGGATTTGTTGCATCTGGGCAACTGAGTGCTTGAATCCACTTTAACTGAGCAAGCCCAAATTTCAAGTTTGCACCTGAACTCTTTCTGCAATATAGTGATCATATGACAGCACCATGGGGAAAAGTGCCGAGATCTTGCGACCCCCTTAATGCATTAGCTTCTGATCTGTAACGAAGGTCAATCCAAGGGGATGAGTATCTATTCTATAGTTTAGAAATTGTTGGTTTGCTCTGCATTTGGACACACCTTAAGATATTGTCACCAAGTTTTGCACAAAGGTTCCTGAGTTCCAACAGCAGGTTTTCCTCTACATCTGGATACAACTGGGCGCTGTTTGGATCAAGAAGGTCTACTCAGTCTTGCTAAACTGCACTGATTTTTTCCTGCTTTCTTAGAATTCCCAAGGAAAGCCAGACACGAGGCTGCTATTTCCCTATAGTATCGTAAATAGCTTGGGACCCAATTCCTTGAAGGACCGTCTTCCTCTCTTATGTGAATCTTCCCAGCTTTTCGGAATGGCACTTGTTTCCTTCTTGCATGTGTCATTGGCATGGCAAGACCTGAGAGGGCATCCCATGCAGTGGTGCCTCATATGGGGAAGGGCCATTGCTCAGTGGTAGATCACCTGCTTTGCATGCCGAAGGTCCCAAGTTCAATCCCCAGCGTCTCCAGGTAAGTCTGGGAGAGACCCATAACAGAAATGCTTCTGCCCAATCACTGTAGGCAACACTGAGCTAGATGGACCAATGGTCTGACTCGGTCCAAGGCATCTTCCTATGTGGAACCCCCTGCCTCAGGAACTTAAGTTACTTTGTTCCTTATTTGTGCTCTACAGTTAGTTGAAAACATGCCTTCTTAAACTTAATTGGGAGTGCCATTATTTCATTTGATGTTTCATTTGTTTTGGCTGCTGTTTTCACAGAATCATATAATTGCAGAGTTGGAAGGGACCCCTGAGGCTCATCTAGTCCAACCCCCTGCAATGCAGGAATCTCCACTAAATCCTACAAGATAGATGGCTACCCAACCTCTGCTTAAAGACCTCAAAGGCAGGAGAATCCACCACCTCTTGCAAGAGTCTGTTCCACTGTTGAACAGCTCTTTGTTTTTAGTTGGATCATTTCTGTTTTAATAGTTGGGTCACAGTTTTGGTTTTTAATATTTCGTTTTCTATTTGTAAGCCACTTTGAGCAACTCGCTTGTGGAGGAAGAAAGTAAGGTATATATATATATATATATATATATATATATATATATATATATACACATATACAAATAAATAGAAAATTATTTACACACACTCACACCACCATTTAATTTATGTTAATATTAATTCTTGAGCAAAGATAAGCAAGAACAGAACACCATGTCAGTTATGCGTAGGGTTGTAATGACATGTTTCAGCTGTACATTTTTATTTATGATTGCATTTATAATCCACTTTCCTCCAAGGAGCTCAAGGTGGCCTACATGGTTCTCCCCCTCTTCATATTATCCTTACAACAATGAAAAAGGTGTGGGATTTGAACAGTGGTTTCTCAGGTTCTAGTCCAGTATTCTAACCACTACACAACACAGCCTACAAAACACATACAGATATAAATACAGAATCAATATGAAATTTTGTTAACTGCAGGTGGTGGCTGCAAGTCTGAGAGTTCTCATCCCATCCCTTGGCACATTTAGTTGTTCTTTTTAATGCAAATCTCTCCCATATGTAGTTAGTCAATGGAAATTACTCTCTGTTTTTCCAGAGATCACGTTCTTAGGAATTGAAGGTTTCATGTTATTCTGGACCAAACACCTATAAGGCATTCGGGTCTTCAGCTGGGGACTTTGCCAGAGATATGCATACGATTCACCCTCTATGATAGTTTACCATAGGACAGAACTGTTGCCTTGCTGTTTCCTGTTCCATACTACTATTGCTCCACAGCACCACCACTGCAGCTGGCCAGAGAGTAGAACTGCAGCTTCTAATTCAGCAGGCGCTCAAATGACTTACAAAGCCAGTTGGGTTCCAACCAATCAAATAACGCAGGAGCAGGAACCTTAGGCCCAGGGAACAAATGCCGGCCTCACCTGAGTTACCTGAACAGTGGCAACTGCTCATTTCCAGACAACCACACTCACCTTTTCTCCAAACGATGTTGAAACGTTGAATGAAATCAGTCCCTTCTGGTCTCCATGGTCCAATTCTTCCTAAGAAGGCCAATTGTAGAATATCCAGCTGCTGCAGTATTCTAAGCCTCTCTGTCTAGACCTCTAAGCTCTGAAATTCTGATAATCGATCTTGCCGGCTTGCATGAGGATAGAGATGGGTCGTGCATAGAAACTAGCCTGCTGAATGAAGGCAAATGTGATTTTTTTTGCCCCCCCTACCCCTGGCCCCATCCACCACTGGTATGTGGCTCCCAAAAGGTTGCCTGGAAGGGAATGTGGCCCTTGGGCTGTATAAAGTTCCCCACCTCCGACTTAAGAGACGTGTGGCCCTTGGGCTGAAAAAGTTTCCCAATTCCTGGTCTGTGGTTATCTTGATATCTTCCTGCACTCTGAATCCTGCGCTGCTCTCAACTGCCTCTTGACCTTGCTGTCTGTGAACTACCCTGGACTCTAGCCAAACCTCGCCAGTAGCCCAGGATGCTGCAGTGCTCTCCCTTTCCCTATGTCTATCCAGCTTCAGATCCCATCTGGTAGGCCACACGTGTCTCTGCCACATCCTAAGGCACTGCAGACTTGGAAAGGCAAAACTCCTTCACTGCTGGCCTGGAGAACCTAAGAACATAGGAGACGCCCTGTTAGATCAGGTCAAAGGCCTGTCTAGTCCAGCATCCTCTTCTCATTGGCCTACCAGATGCCTCAATGGGAAGCCCACAAGTAGGACCTGAATGCAACAGGGCTCTTCTCACTTGTGATTCCCAGCAGCTGGTATTCAGTATCATATTGCCTCTGATGATGGGTGCAGCCTGCTCATTCCTGCTGCCTGGTTGCTTGGACAGCTGGTGTTACATTGGCTATTCACTCAGTGCTTTGCTGGTTGCTCTCCATTTTGTCCATGATCCGTCAGGGTTTAGCCCCAGTCTGTGGACTGGGATTGGACCCCGGATACTGCCTCTGACAACACTCTCGCAAAGCAGAACTCATTGTGTTCAGTATGGAGTAATGTTATACACACACACACACACACACACACACACAGACAGACACAGGTTTTTCATGTATGATTTCACCCCCATCTAAAGAGCAGGTGGAAGTAAATTTGGGTTTCCCTCCCTCCATCATCTGAGAAATATTGAGTGAAGCCTACATAATTTCCTGGGACAAGGCATCGCCCATGCACCATCTGATATTAGTGTCAAAACTCCATAGAAAGAAAGCACCAATCTCTGAGATTGCCTGACTGGTGGGAGGAGCAAAGGGACAGAGCGAAATCCTCCCCCAATACCGGCTTGGTTTCAGACCCTGGGAAATGCATTGTTTTTATTGATGTAGTGAACCTCCTGTGTCAGAAACACTCTACCTTCATTCAGAATACCAGAAGAGCCCTGCTGGGGATCAGACCAAAGGCCAATATGTCCTGCCTTCTGTTCCCGCAATGGCCAACCAAATGGCCTCAAGCAGTGTCCATACATATCCAATTCCTCCATGAATTTGTCTTTTAAAGTCATCCAAGTTGGTGGCCATCACTATATCTTCTGGTATGGATTTCGTAATTTGATGGTCTTCTCCTTTTCCCCTAGATATGTTCTCTCTTCAGCCTTGATCTGTCCTTCAGTGAAGATTTCCACATCTTCCACTTTCTTCACTGACATGTACATCTTCAAGATGTATGATGAGAAGCTCAGAGAAGAAATTAGCCACCTCCTGTTTTATATTGCATTTACTAATGTGTTTCCCCCTCTCTAAAAGTTCATCCAGTGCATATGTCCATGGCTGTTGCTTGCAAGGTGCACCAAGGTTTTCCGAACCAAAAATTCTAGTTACTCATGCCATTGTGTATGCTGGTTCTCCAGGGTGTTGACCCGTTTCCTGCATAGGTGCCACCATATTGTTGTCATTCTCTGGAACAGGGAGATAATTTCCATTTCGTTGTTCCTCCTAGAACAAGGCAGATTTGTATGAATACAATATATTGATGGATTGAGGCAATGCTGAATAAGTAGAAATGTGGCCTTCCTCCAGCCCCAACTCTGATTCCATTTCTAGATCACAACAGCACCATCAAGGGGTAAGGTGCTTTACTGAATAAACGCTGGATTTATTTTTATTTATTTGCACTATGTTGAAATCAATTTTATACCAATGTAACTGTCCTAGTTTTCCCACAAAGGATCTGGGGGTTGCAGTTTGGTGGGAGGTGTGGAGAACTGCCCATTAGAGATCTCCAGTGTCTCTCACAAATGTACAGGGTTGTATGCAATGTTAGTCCTCTCCTCTATGGGGATCCATTGAAATTAATGGTCATGACTAACGTGGAGTCCTTAACTTTGGTGCGTCTACCCTGAGCAGAACTTGGTTGGGTGTTACCCACAGTTCCCAAGTTTTCCTGCAAGGATGTAGATCCAGGTGGGGAGAGAATCTGACCCCCCTCCCTAGATATTGCATGACTACACTCCCATAACTCCTGATCATTGGCCATGCTAGTTGGGACTGACTGGGAGCTGGAGTCAGCAACAACTGAAGTGTACCAGGTTGATCATCCCTGGTGTAGACACCAAAATTCTCAGTTTCTGGAGACTATTCTCCCCCTGCTATTGAAAAGAGGAGATAAAGAAAACAGGGGTGGTTTTCCTGCTGTTTCCTTGGGGAGGTGTGGAATTTCTCATCAATACTTTATACAAAAGAAAACTCCAGAAGGCAACTTAACAAGATAAAATGCAACAAATTAAAGCCCGAGTTTCCCCACCCCAGTGGCAGATAATCCAGGAAGAAGTTGCAGGCAAAGTGGGCAGTGGGTAGCAGAGACCCCAAGTTCTGCCCAAGATTGAGGGGGTCCGTCGCATGTCACACACATGCGACTTTGAATCTTCATTATCATCAGTGGCCGGGGGCTCCTTCTCTCGTGCACTCAGAAGGAGCACTCAGAAGCTGTGCCACTCTTGGCTTCACACTCAGCCTCCCCCTGCCCTCTCAACATTGAGGGGTCCCGGCCCCCTGCCAACAGATAGGGGGTCAAACGTAGCTCAGTCCCATAGAGTTTGCACCCCTGGTGGGTGGGAGTGAGTGGAAGTCTTTAAGAGGGCAGGAAGCTTAGAGGGGCAACAATGGAAGAGGGAGAAGGAGAAAGTGCAGTAGCAATGCTTAATATATGCTGAAATTGCAATTTGAAAGGAATATGGGCAGAACAAAAGGAGTTGTAAAAGGCTTATGTAAAAGAATACTCACTTGTTCCCTGGGAGCACCTGTGAAGAATAAGAGAAGAGCTTTTTTCAAAAACCCAGTAGAAGACATTTTTAGAGATGAGATTTTCTAAAATGCCTCCATTTGAGAATAGAAGGAGCAGCATTGACCAGGCAGACCGGCCCTCCTTAATGTTTAGCTAAAATAAAGGCAAAACCAAAAAACCAAAAACCCCTTTCTCCTAATTTGAACCTGTTGGCTTGAGGTTGCAGCCAACTAAGTTCTACTCAGAGTAGACCCATAGAAATTAATGGATATGACTAACTTAGGTCCACTAACCTCAGTGGGTTTACTCTAATTTAGTTGGATACAACCCATACTAATCCATTGAAGTTAGTAAGAGCCTCAGTGGTTCCTTACCCTTTGCACATCACAGGTGTGCCATGAAAGAGCCAACTTGCATGTGTTAAGGAGACATCACTGATCAAACAGGCCAGAGAGAAGTTGAATGACGTCTGTCCATCAAAAGTCTTTCACTTCGGACAGGGCTTGGGAAACCTTTTTTCAGATCAAGGGCTGAATTCCATTCTGGACAATTTTTCAAGAGTCACATGCCAATAGTGGATGGAACCAGATAGATAAATGGGCAGAGGAATGAATGTAAATTTCACCTCTGTATGCCTAGCAGTCCCCCACCCTACCTCCATATGCTCAAATCCAGGCGTACAAGAAGCATCTTCAGAGGGCATGGACATGTTCCAGAAAATGCAGAGCAGTGCCAACGATGGTCGTGGCCTGGAGAGAGCTCTGAGGGGCACTTGCAGAGGCCCGGAGTGCCACACTGGACTCCCCCAGGCCTGATGTCCCTCATCTCTAGCTTAAAAGCCAAGTATACCTTCTTTGTCCTCTCCAATCAAGCAAAAGGCAAGCAAACCAAATGAACTGGGGT
This sequence comes from Lacerta agilis, assembly GCF_009819535.1. Lineage (NCBI taxonomy): Eukaryota > Metazoa > Chordata > Lepidosauria > Squamata > Lacertidae > Lacerta > Lacerta agilis. The sequence continues at coordinate 18,869,401 of NC_046319.1, read as the reverse complement.
TGGGGAAGGTTTTTGACTGCTCAAAGTAGAGTTCCACTTGCAAGACACAGGAATGCAGATTCTGGATTCAATTTTGCTCAACTACATAGCGCATTCTTTGCACACTTACATTTTTTGATGCGCTTCCTCCATTGCCATATTATGATGACACATATTAAGGCAAGAACCAGCAGAACAAGAAAGGCAGTAGTAGCTAGGAATACCGGCATAGGCACCTGCTTCTGGCCGACACATGCACAAACTGCATTGGAAACTGCTGTGCCTGCTTGTTTTTCTACCATGCCTGCCTTACTGCAACTGAAAATTAAACGGAAAGGGTTAAATTAGGGGTGAATGTTCAGAAGAATGCTTGGTATTTGTGGAGACTAGCAGAAGGGCAGTAAAAATGGACCCTGCAACTGCTTGTGGCTGAAACGAGCTGGATGGACAATCTACTACTCAGTGATAGATTTCTCTGACCTTTCTGTGTTTGTGCATACAGATTATAATTGTCAATTTCACTTGGATACTTATTTGGGAATACCCAGGCTGTCTTTATTAACTTATGCATTTAAATTAGGTTCAGTAAGATATAGTTATTGTTAATGTTAGCTGACAATCTTGCTTGCTTGCTTCCTCCCTCCCTCTTCTAATTTATAAGTTATTCGTGAATCAGTCAATTTCAGTTTCCCTCAGTTTCTCAATTTTCTTATCTTAAATTGTGTGTGTGTGTGTGTGTGTGTGTGTATGGGGGGTTTGCATCAAATTGCAATTTTTCTTTTTTTAAAAAAAATCCTCATGAAAATCCATCATTTTAGTGCAAATTTCTCCTGATACACACATTTTTCTATGCTGTTTTGACTAATGCACACATTGTTGAAAGGCATACTCCCTAATGTAATGTGTATGTTATTTTCACCAATGTGTGCATTTTTACGCACAGCTACCCCTAATATATACATTTTTTGTAGTAAACTTTGGTTATAGAATTGCATTCCAACATTCGTGGTACTGGGAATTTTGAAAGATAGTTGTTTTCTGAATTAAGTATTGATTTGAGAAGAAGAAAATTGGTAGCTTTGTTTCAACAAGCAAAAATACAATAAAATTGAATTTCTTTCCCCATTCTCAATGTAATTTTATCTTTAAATATGTCTTTTAAGAGAAAACAACTGATAACGTTATTTCAGCCGACAGCTGTATTGGAACATTCAGGAAGTGTGAAAAATGGCAAATAAGTAAGATCCAATTTACATATTCGTCTGCCAAATGTGGACCTATTTGTCTTGTATTTTTTCTGGACCTGGATATAAACTAACCTCTGTTTAAGCTTTGTACAAACCAAGATAACGGCTCACTAAGTATGTCATCTTCATGCTTAGTTCTTTAACTAATGGGAAGGAAACAAAATATAAAATCAAAAAATCCTTCCAGTAGCACCTTAGAGCTACTGGAAAGATTTTTTTGATTTTATATTTTGTTTTGACTATGGCAGACCAACACGGCTCCCTACCTGTAACTGGAAAGGAAACAGCACTGAATGGAAAGAGGTGTGTGTAGAATTAAGACTATGTTGCATCACACAGCCACAAACTGGAAATGCAGCTGTGAGAGTGTCTTTAGTGGCACCTACTTAGTCCAAGGTTCACAGGAGGTGGACATCTCGGTCTCTGAATAGGTCCCAGGAGGGCAGGGTACGAACCGGGTGTCATTGGTTTCTGTGCCTGAAAAAGAATGAGACGAGCGGAATATTTTAGATTTGGCTACAAAAGATAGAGCCCTTTGCACCTTTCATGCTTATGTCCTGCTTGTGTGCTGGGGCATCTGTTTAGTCACTGTGAGATCAGGATGCTGAACCAGAAGAGGCCTTTGGCCTGGTCCAACAGGCCTCATCTTGTGTCCTTATGTCTTATTGTAGTCCCTTGTTGCTTTGAGAGCCAGTGTGGTGTAGTGGTTAAGAGTGGTAGTCTCGTAATCTGGTGAACCAGGTTCGCGTCTCCGCTCCTCCACATGCAGCTGCTGGGTGACCTTGGGCTAGTCACACTTCTTTGAAGTCTCTCAGCCCCACTCACCTCACAGAGTGTTTGTTGTGGGGGAGGAAGGGAAAGGAGAATGTTAGCTGCTTTGAGACTCCTTCAGGTAGTGATAAAGCGGGATATCAAATCCAAACTCTTCTTCTTTGAGAGTCAATCATCTATTCACATAAGAACCATAAGAAGAGCCAAATGCCCATCTCATTCATCATCCTATTCTACCATTGGTGATCCAACTGTGTTGATGTATTAAGCCGAGGGTGGGGAGCCTTTTTCAGCCTGAAGACAACACTCCCTTCTGGGCAGCATTCCAAGGGACACATGCCAGTGGTTGGTGGAGCCAGAATCAAAGGTGGGTGGGGACAATGGATGCAAATTTATACAGCAGACTAGTTTCTACACATAGACCATCCTCCATTCAGAGAGGCAAGAGGCCTGATCAGAGTCCAAGGACATATTCCAGCCAGGCAAAATGGTCATGTGGAAAGCAAAGCCAGAGATGGGTGCAGCCTGGGGATAATCTGAAGAGCCAAACAGAGTGGCTTGGAGGGCCGCATATGGCTTCTGGCTCTGAGGTTTCCCACCCCCCACCCCCCAACCCTGTATTAAGCGCATCTTAAGTCAGATGGTTGAGTTTACGCTCACTGTGATAATTATTTTTCTTCTGGACATGGGAGCTATAAATAAATTATTTTTAAGATTGGCAGAAGTGTGATTGCACCAAATCTCTACTGAGACTTACCTGGCTGTGTCACCTTAAAACCAGGTGGAGAAATGGTGTGCTTTGAGCACTGTTCGCAGTCGTGGTCGATGAACTGAGTGCAATAATAGCCAGGCTTGCAAGAACAGACTGTGTTCTTCGTATACGTGCATTCTTCTTTAACTCTTAGATGGGCTCCTGCTGGGCACAATAACAGATATGAGGGTTTGTGGGGGCCACTGCTATGATTGTTATTATTTTTACATGCCACCCCAATCTCCAAGTGGTGGCAGAATCCAGGAGTTCTAGGTGTTTACTCTGCTTCTGTTTATTTGGCAGAAAGGTCAATGGAGACTGTGGTGCCTTTAGGATATATGGTTTTATCTACACCTATGTACAACCTGAGCATGAGATGGATCACAGTATTAACCCCTGCAGATCTTGCTTCTCCATTAGCCACAGCTTTGGATCCAGCACAGATCAAGCATCTCTGTGTGTCCCCAGCTTCCATCCTGCTTCCAGCTCAGCACACACACATCTGGCTATTCTTCTCCTACCTAGCAGTGAGGCAGAGGAAATGCCCACCCATTAGCCTGGAGGGCGCCATCACCTAGCTCTTAAACCTAGCTCATTCTTTTGTGATGCTGATGAGGACAGTTAAGTAGCCAGCTAAGGCCAGACACTGGTCTTACAATAAACAAACAAACAAATGTTTGACCAGTTCAGCAACATTGACCAATTATATATGCATAATTTAAATAATCAGTAAGACATTGAAATATGAACATACTTAATTAAAGGACCCTAGTCTTTTTGCTCAGCACCTTGGACAGGTCTCCAGACTCAAGAGCCCTCCTCGGGTACTTTCTAGTGATGACACATGTCCCCAGGGGCCCTGCCTAGTGGTGGCAGGCAGCCAGTTTAATATATCACTATAACCCCGACGTAACCTTGAACAAGGGCATTTTGGGAAATGAAAACAGTCTCAGGCCACTTCTGCCACTCGCATAACCTTGTGGCCAAAGACCCTAAACCATGGATGTAGGGGGCAGCAAAGACATTCTGTGAAAAGATTCATCTAACATCCACTAAGAGCAAGGCCTTGACCAAAGTGTATAAATCTAGATCAAACATTTGTTGGAGATGCAGGGAGACGGAAGGCACCATGATCCACATGTGGTGGAATTGCAAAAAAAAAAAAAGCAGCAGGGGATTTTGGGAAACAATATATAATGAACTTTTTAAAAAAAGTTTACATGTTCCTTTCCAAAAAAAGCCTGAAATCTTCCTGCTAGGCATAATGAGCAATGAAATTCCAAAAAAGGTAAGGAAAATATTTATGTATGCAGTAACAGCAGCAAGAATTTTAATTGCTAAGGTATGGAAAGGAGATTCTACACTCTCAAAATTAGATTGGCAAAATAAAATGATAGAATATGCAGAACCAGCAAGATTAACAGTGAGACTCTGAGACTGTACAGATCAAATATTTAACAGAGAGTGGAATATTTACAGAGGATACTTAAAAGAATATTGTAATAACATAAATTCTTTGGCAGGCCTGGATTGATTTCTGCATGAATTAAGAGATCGCTACAGAATTAACATAACGGAATAATTTAGGGGAGATAAAGTTAAGTGCGCAGCTGTAATGAAATTTAGGAATCACAATGGGGGGATCGGATGTCATGTTAGAATTAGTGATGGGTGAACTCAATCTTTTCTTTTTTGTGTGCACAGGAGTGTTAATTTTGAATTGCTTTTCATCGAACATTGTGTATTGTATTGTATTGTATTGTATTGTATTGTATTGTATTGTATTTGTTTCATTTTGTTTTGTTTTTAAAACTGATAAAGCATTTTTAAAAAGAGAGAGAGAGAGAGAGCAAGGCCTTGAGGGTTACAACCAGTGCTAATCCTTCTTGAGGGTTACAACCAGTGCTAATCCTTCTCAGAGTAGAGCCATTGCAGGTAATGGACATAACTGAGGTTCATTAAATTTAATAGATATATTCTTAGGAGGCCTTAGCTGGTGGCTCAAAGGGTGGTGACAAGGGACAGGGACTTTTCAGTTGTGGCTCCCTGTCTGCAGAATGCCCTTCTTAGTGAAGTCTGCCTAGCGCCTTTGCTGGCATTATTTCAGCGCCAGCTAAAAACCTAACCTTTTCTTTTCCCCAGGTTTTTGGATAGACTGATATGGTGTTGTTTTCTTACCAGTGTGCTGTCTGTGTATAATGCATTCATATTAATGTTTTGAAATGTATTCTAAGTCACTTGGGTAACAACAACAACAAGAAGAATTTTTACCTGATTCACATTCTTGACATTTAATGCACTCTGGCAGCCCATTTGACCGGTTCGTGTACGTCCCCCTAGCACAAAGAACGCATGTTGTACTGGAAGTAGAAGTACAGTGTCTCTCGACTCTGTATCCTGTGGACAAAAAGGTTCAGGTGGAGTAGGGTTCAGTGCATTTCCGTGGCTCGTATACCTACTGTTGGGACCTTTCCAATATTTTCTTTCCCCACCCAACCCAACCAACGGACATGTCCATCAATTCTCCGGCCATCAAAAATGCAGGTCTTGATCCAGTTTGCTTCCAAGAATGCTAAGTTCCTGCCAGACCTTGAAGGACCAACGCAAGACATTTTGCTGCTTGAGGCAAATGGGAAAAAGGTGACCCTCCTCTGAATCCTAATCTGTTAAGCAGGCTCCTCAACCAGGTCTGGGTGGAGACAATGCCGGGGACTAGTGTGGCCAAGCCGGTGAATAAGGGGGGCAGTGGGGCAGTGGCTAGGACCTGTGTGCCCCACCACCCCCTTCTCCACTGCTGCCTGAGGTGACAGGAGGCAGCCTGGGGAAGCCCCAGCATGCTGGAGGCTAGTGGGGAGAAGAAAGGAGACCAGAGAGGAGTAGGCGGTGGCAGTTCCTATCCGTAGCTGAAGGAGAAACAGCAAAGTTGTGCGAAGATGCCCCTCTTCTTTCTGGATCTGCCACCCTGCCCAGTTGTGTCCAGCCTGCCGCCTGAGGCAACTGCCTCTACAGGGCCAATGGACGGGCCGGCCCTGTTTACAGGGAGAAGAACAAGGGTGTCATGCCTGCTTACCTGGGTTGCATTTGGGGCAGCATTCGCCACGGTTATCGTACTCTGAATTAGTACAGGAGGAGGCTAACTGGAAGAGAAGCAGCTGTGTTGCGAGGAAGATGCAGAAGCTCTTTGAGGGAGAACAAAAGTGAGAGAGAAAGGAGACTTTACTCTTACTGTGCCCAGCTCAATGCATTCTTGGATTAATCCTATCGTTCCCCCCCCCCCGGCCCACCCCAGGAAAGGCAAAGAAGGATGTGAAACAGCAGACTGAAAAATTTGGGCAGGAAACAGGGATGCTCTTGAATTTACAACTTTCTCCCCCAGATTTTTGGAGTTATGAACCAAAAATATATGACGTTCCTGTCAGGTTGCTGCTTCATTGAGCCTGAGAGCTACATTCAAGGTAGCCTTCCATGCTAGTGGTGAGTTCAGCCAGTGTGAATTTTACCTTTGTACAACAGGCTCGTTTCTATGGGGGTGGACCTTGGTAATGTGTCATCTTGTGGGAAGCCATTTGACACTCTCCTCCCAGCCTTTGCTGTTGTTGTTCAGTCGTTCAGTCATGTCCGACTCTTCGTGCCCATGGACCAGAGCACGCCAGGCACCCCTATCCTCCACTGCCCCCCGCAGTTTGGCCAAACTCATGCTAGTTGCTTCGAGAACACTGTCCAACCATCTTGTCCTCTGTCGTCCCCTTCTCCTTGTGCCCTCCATCTTTCCCAACATCAGGGTCTTTTCCAGGGAGTCTTCTCTTCTCATGAGGTGGCCAAAGTATTGGAGCCTCAACTTCAGGATCTGTCCTTCCAGTGAGCACTCAGGGCTTTGCAATATCAGGGCTTAAACCAGGCTTTCAAAAGGAGGTGTGAGGCTTTAGCAGGGTCCTAGAGCCCTCCTACCTCCTTCCCAAAGCCTGGTATGTGCTTGCCCAGCTTTGGGAAGGAGGGAGAAGGACTCTAGGGCTCTGTCAGAGCCCTCACACCTCCTTCCCAAAGCCAGGCAAGTGCTTACATTTGCTCCAATTCAGTGTTAAAGATCAGGTTTCCCTGGCGGGTGGGGGTGGGCTGTGGTGGGACAAACAGAAGTCTGGATGAAAATTTACTCTGGAGTTGCCCAAGCTGAGCTGGGAAAGCCCAGCATCCACTGCATCCAAACTCTCTAATCCTAATAGATCTTGGGTTTGGATTCAGCCGTTAAATATGTATTTGAATAGCTACTGAAATACGAATTTTCATGTTTATGTATTTATTTTTAAAAAGGGCACCGAACAATTAAGACATGCAAAACAAACACTGACCAGAAACTGACTAGCATAGTAGCCAGGGACTTTCCTGAGGGCAATGTCAGCCCTTGGAACAGGAAGTGCCATAAAGCATTTCCTGTTGCACTCACAACTTCTCCTAAGCCAGAACAACCTCTTCCTGGTTCTGATGTGCTTCAGTGTGCCTCTCTGCAGCCTGACTTGGATTCTCACCTCTTCCCCTCCAACACACACACCAGACACAGAGCCTTGCTGCCCTTTGACAGTTGCTCAGACCTACTCTGCCTGGATCTACTCTGAGCAGGACTTAAGATATCACCCAATACATTTTTGTATCTTATTTTCATAAACATGTGCCTTTCTATGCATCCATACATGGCTGGAGAGCTGCACCGCAAATTTTGGTGAAGTTCACATTTTAAAGGAGGCTCATATTGTGTCAGAACAAGTGAATTCGAGGGGGGGAAAGTCTCCTAAAAGCTTGGTTGTTTACTCAGGTATATTGGAGATGTTTGAGAGTGCTACTTTGTTCAGTGGCTGTTTTAAATGACGCATTCGAAATGTATTAATTGTATTCTGAACTTTGTGCATATCTTACTGTACTTTGATTCTTTTTCTGTAAATCAGCTGCAGATTTTTGTTAAGCGGTATATACATCTTCTGAATAAATAGTTTTAAAAAAACAGACCCCCCTCCCAAAAAAAAGAACAAGTGAATTCGGGCGATTTGCTTTTAAAACTGCACTGAGCTGAATTTTTCTCCCATCCATACATCAAATGCATTCCTGTGCACACTTGTTTGGGAGAAAGCCCAATGAATACAGTGCAATTTACTTCTGAGTAAACATGCTGAGAATGGTGCTGCTAGAGAATGCTCTTAAAATGTTCAGGGAGGGGTGGTCAAGGAACAGGAGGTCAAAAACATACTGTACTTCTTTTATTTCTCCGCAAGGTGGCGTTCCGTGCCTGTCTATCAAAGTGGGTGGGGTGGAGGAAGTAAACAAAGAATCGACCTATGCACAGGGAAATTCCCAGAGCAAACAAACCTGGAGTTGTTTTGTGACTTGCAAAGGCGTTTTTCATATTATGCATTCGCAGTCACGTTGTTCAAACCAATGTTGTTGTCAGCTGCATTAAGAATTGGCGTGCAAATAAATTCAATGGTAGGTTTGAAGCAGGAGAGGAGAACTTGAACACTTCCAACACCGTTGGACTCAAACTCTAATCAGCTCTGGCACACATGCCCAATGACCCAGGATGATGGGAGTTGTAGTCCAACATCTGGGGGCCCATAGGGTCACCATCCTTGACATAAAATTTCAGACAAAATAAAAAAAAATTCCTTCCAGTAGCACCTTAGAGACCAACTAAGTTTGTTCTTGGTATGAGCTTTCGTGTGCATGCACACTTCTTCAGAGACACTGAAACAGAAGTCACCAGACCCTTATATATAGTGAGAGGGTGGGGAGGGGTATTACTCAGAAGGGTGGTGGGAATGGGGGATTGGCTGATAGGTGTGGGAAACCTGTTGACGACTGTTAACGACTGCAGTTGGTCTTGCAGGAAAAAGCAAGGGGTGAGATGGCTAAAAATAGCTTTATCATGTATAATGAGATAAGAATCCAATGTCTCTATTCAGATCAGGTCTCTCCATGGTTTTAAGATTGGTGATAAGTTGCAATTTTGTTTTGACTATGGCTGACCAACATGGCTACCTCCCTGTAAACAAAATTCTAGGACTGTAATCACAAACCCACTTAATAGGCAGTAATATAATAGGAAGAGTTGTTGTTGTTGTTGGTTAATCACTTTTCTCACAGAATGGCCCAAAGTAATGTACATTAAAACCAATTAAGAACATGCAATAAAAACACAGCTATCCAGACAAGAGGCAGGACTTACAGATCACACACACCCTGCTAAAAAGAAAAAAAAGAAGGCTGCAATCCCATTCATCATATCAAGGCCATAAGCCCGGGTAATGAGAGAAGCCTTTCCAGGCATGGCTCCCTGGGGACAGTATTTCACCAGCAGGGAGCCACTACTAAAAAGGCCCACCCAAAGAAGGGCTTCATATCGATCACAGGGTCTGGGTTCAGTCATGTGGGGTTACCAATACTGTTGAGCAGATTTGTATTGAATTTTGCTGCAGACTGTATTATTTATTTATTTATTTATTTATTTATTTATTTATTTATTTATTTATTATCTTATAGCCTGCCCATCTGACTGCATTGTGCCAGCCATTCTGGGTGGCTTCCAGCAGAATATAAATAAATTAACGAAACATTCTATGATCAAACATTAAAAACTTCCCAATACAGGGCTGCCTTCAGATGTCTTCTGAAAGTTGTATAGTTGTCTATCTCTTTGACTTCCTACGGGAGGGAGTTCCACAGGGCGGGCACCACTACCAAGAAAGCCCTCTGCATGGTTCTCTGTATTGTCACTTCTTGCCATAGGAGCCAACTCCTAGGGGGTGAGGTCCCTGCGTCCTCCCCCCATAAAATATTTGAGGGGGTGCTCCTGCCCCAAGTTGATGGGCATTGCCATTCAAATGGTGTTCATGTGCCATGTCTTGTGATCAGTTATGTGGGACAGGGCTTACCTGCCCCCCTAATAATTAATTCAAGTTGACACCTCCGCTTCCCGCAGTGAGGGAACTGCCAGAAGGCCCTCGGAGCTGGACCTCAGTGTCCAGGCTGAATGATAGGAGTGGAGTTGCTCCTTCAGGTATACTGGGCCAAGGCCATTTAGGGCATTAAAGGTCAGCACCAACACTTTGAATTGTGCTCAGAAACGTACTGGGAGCCAATATAGATCCTTCAGGACCAGTGTTATATGGTCCAGGCAGCCGCTCCCAGTCACCAGTCCAGCAGCCGCATTCTGGATCAGTTGTAGTTTCCGAGTCACCTTCAAAGGTAGCCCCACGTAGAGCGTGTTGCAGTAGTCCAAGTGGGAGATAACCAGACCCAGGGATGCAGAACCTGCCACTCCCACCATCCCAAGCCAGCACGGATAATGATCAGTAAGCAGAGGCGTAGCAAGGGAGGGGCGGGGGGCGGGTCGCCCCAAGTAGTCCCCAGGGGGTGACACTCGTGGCGGGGCCCCGCCCCCCACGATCAGCGCCTCCAGCCAGCGGGGGGGAAGCCGCTGAAAGGTGGCTTTCCCCTTTTCAGCGGCTTTCCCCCCCACTGGTTGGGCTTCCTGAGCGGAGCCAGGGAAGGGAGAGGGGCGGGCCAGCGAGGAGGGCTGACACCCCTCCTCGCTGGCCCACCCCCTCCTCTCCATGCTCCGGCAGCCAGCGGCGAAAGATGTTTCTTTTGCCGCTGGCTGCCGGGACATGGAGAGGGGCGGGCCAGCGAGGAGGGGTGACACAAGGGGCGTCATGCTTGTGTTGCCAACCCCCGCAGCCAAGCAGCTCGCGACGCCCCTGTCAGTAAGTATGGGTCTTGTAGTCCAACAACATCTGGAAGATTACACAGGTTCTCTTGGTCTGGCACTGACGGAGAAATGCAAGCCTGGGAGCGAAAATAAAGCTACAAAAATGCATGACGTGACAGAGCCAAGTATATATAGTTATAAGAAGAAAGGCAAAGAAATCGTTGTGCTGCGCTAACTGAATGTGGGTGGGTGGGGGGAACCATGGTTACAAGTGAAGCCTGAAACTAATGGAATCACATTGGCTGGGGAATTCTGGTTTCACAACATTGCAGCCTCATGATGGAATCTTTTGAAATCTTTCTGCCGAAATCTGGTGACGAGGGGTCAGCACCGCTGCATTCAGAGAAGGAGACAGATTTTTTTCTTCTGCTGCTGCTGCTGCTGACTTTGTCAGAGACCAGCTCTGCCAGGAAACCATCAGCTATCTTGGATCCCACAGCTATTTTAGTTTACCCAGTGTGGTGTAGTGGTATACAGCCAGCGTGGTGTAGTGGTTAGAGTTCTGGACGAGGACCTAGGAGTCAAGGGTTCAAATCCCCACTCGGCCATGATGATGAATCACTGAGGGACCTGGGGCCAGCCATTGCCTCTCGTCCTGACCTACTCTCAAAGGGTTGTTGTAAGGATGAAATGGGGAGTGGGGGGAACCAATGTTTGGCACCTCAAGCTCCCAGAAGGAAAAAAGGTGGAATATAAATACAAGAAATTAGCGGAATGGTGGAGGGTGTTGCATTTTCCAAGCTATCCATGATATTTGGTTTTTTTATATCTTAAAGCTGATCTTGGTTATAATTATAGTCCCTACTTCGGAAGCGCTTAAGAGTTTTATTTTCACAACTATACAAATGTGGGCAGTGCAAGATTTAGGTATAAGCTAAACAAGCTATAGCTTAGGGCCCCACTCTCTTGGGGGACCCAAAAAAATTCAAAGGGGAAAAAAACCCTGGATGTACATTTCCAAAATATAAGATTAAAAACAAATAAAATAAGACCTACATACAGCAACAGTGTTTTGTGTTGCGTAGGCTCCTGTGATGTAAATAATGGGCCCCACCTGGCAACCTACTCCCTAAAATATCACTGGTTTGCTCATTTCTATATACAGATACCGATTAGGTCCATAAATTACCATATAGCATATATTCAACACAAAAAACAGCGACAGTTTGTTGTTGACAAAGGACAGCTGGGTATATAAGGGCCCCATTACCTTCAGTAGCTTAGTGCCTCATCAAACCTAAATCCGGCCCTGCATGTGGGTGATCGGGTTCTACCCTGAGTAAGAGCACGTGTTGCGGTCGGGGCCTGGCAAGACACTAAATTGACCTGTAGGGAGTGGCTGGACGCTGGCCTTAGTCAGGATTGGTCAGGCGGAGTTACTGGGCAAAGTGAGATGTAGCAATTTGTGATGGACAGGTCAGCGTCCTTTATAATCCTCTGCACGCAGGGTGATCCCCTCTTGGCTTCGAGCTTCGGATCACACCGGTCGCTGAGCTAAGACTACGGTTGTATTGCTTCTTTTGCTTTCGCTATCTGATAACCCTCTTACTGATTGCCTTTTCTTAGCCTCCTTGCCTGTTAATTCCCCACTGCCCCCGTTATTCCCCTGCTCTTCGAATTTAAGTATCCCCCCCTTCGTCTCCCTCGCCCCCCTTCCCCCACCCACCCCAACCCCCACATCCCTTCTCCTTAGTTATCTAGGGCAAGTTTGCAGACCCCATTTTTCGTGCGCCCTCTTTCCAGCCCAGCCTTCCCCTCCGAGCCCTCTCTTTTCGCTGGGCTTGCCTGTGGGGGTTGCCCGGAGGCCCGGCCTTCTTGCCGCGGCGAGAGGCAGCGCGGCCTCCTCGTGAGGAGGCCTTCGCATTGGTGCTTCCTCCCCTGCGCTCCTGGTTATCCGTGCGGTCTCTGCAGCGCAGGACCGTACACCCTGTGGAGCAACCGTTCCTGTTGCCGCTGAGCCGCGGCGATCGCCGGGCTCCTTCAGTCGTGCGCCGGCGTTTGGGGCACCCCCCGAGCTCGGCCGCACACTTGCCGCTTGTCCCCTCCCCCCCTCGCTCTCTTACCTGGGTCGGGGGGCTTGCAGGTCCCTGCGGTGGCTGGTTTCGGCCGCCGCTGATTAGCGCGGCGGCCCCCTCTGTCCCTGGGGTCTTCGGCCGATTGCACGGCCTGCAGCTAGCTCCTGCCGCCTGCCTGGGCCTCTTGCGGCTAGCGCGGAGCCGGGAAGGCCTGGCCCGCGCTACAGCTGATCGGCGGCTCCCCGGGCTTCTCCCGGCACCTCAGCCGCCGCTCTCCCTGCCTCCCAGCCTGAAAGCCCTTCCTGAGCCCGGCAGGGGCTTGCAGGGAGGCCCTGCCGGCGATTCCCAGCCCCGCGATCGGCGTCGCGGGGCTGCTTTTCCTGGCGGGAGCGCCATTTTGTGAGTGCGCTCCCCCTCCTCCCCCTCCCTCTTTGCTTCTTGGTGCTCTTGGCTGGCCTCTAGTGGCCGATTGCTGCACTGCACCAGCCAAGAGTTCCTTTGGTCTTGCTCATACCGGTGCACTGCCACCTGGTGGCTGCAGGTGGTTACTGCAGCTACAGTCAATTTGAGTTTTTTTTTTTTTTTTTTGGTTTTTTGTGCTGCATCCCGCTGGTGCCCCGAGTGGCCAGTTTGGTATTGCACGGCTTTAAGAAAATAATTGCTCGGGTGCTCCAGTGGAATTGCAGCAGCACCCAGCAGTCTTCTGACCGTCAGGCACGATGGCGCAAAAGGAGGCTTCTACCCAAGTAGAGGTCGAGGTGACGTCGAAACGTAAGATTCGCGGACCGTCTCAGGCCTTGCGTTCCTCCACGCCTGGCGCTACCTTAGGTCGCGTAGAAGCGTTTATGGCCACTTTGGCCAGTGATCCTGCGGCGTTGGCTCGCTTCGAATCGGGTATGGAAGGTCTCATGCGTAGCTCAACCCCGCAGGGTACCTCCCAGGGGGACTTTCCCCCGCCTGATGAGCAGCAGTTCCAAGCCACGTCGGCTTCTAGCGACGATGAGGACTTTGTCCCCCCATCGGGGGTGGTGTCGGGGATGGCCGAGCCCTTTTTGGTCTTGCCCCCGTCCCCAGCGCCGGTTCAGACTCAGGTTGCGGTGACCCCCAGCCAGGAGGTGGCGGGCAGTTCACAGCCCACACAGAAGCGGGGGAAGCAGCCCAGAATAGGGAAAAAGAGAGCATCTGCTGCCTCACGCCTTTCTGTTGGTTCAGTTGTCACAGGTCCAGCAACCCAGGTCTCGCAGCAGGTGGCCTCGACAGCGGACGTCCAGTCATCGCAACCAGGGGTGGCGCCGGCCAGGAAGTGTCGCAACAAATCGGTTGCTGGCAGGCGTGCCGGGAGGAGCCAGAGCAACCCCCTTCCGCCAGGGCCGGATTTGGCAGCCCCAGTCCAACTTGCCCCAGCACCTGTGGTCGTGGGAGTTCCTCAGCTAGAGCCAGCCTCCGACTCCTCAGTGGAAGACAGCCTTCCAGTGCGGTCCAAGACTTCGGCCGGAGGGAAGCGTCGGCGCAAGCGCTGTTGCGGGCACCGTGGCAAGAAGAGACGGGATGCGGATTCCTCGTCTACTTCAGGTACAACCTCTTCCAGTTCCGATGGGGAACAGGGGGCGGACAGTGGGCTTTACTGGGGCTTTGGTGAGTCGACCCCAGGCCTCCCCAGCTGGGCCCTGCAGAGGCGGGCCAATTCTCATAGGGCAAAGTATGGGGCCCCATTGGAGTACCAGGGAGGCGTCCCAGTACCAGATCCCATCGGATCAACCAATAGGGCAAAGGACATAATTCCTGGCAGTCACCTGTCCTCAAAAATCAGGAATAGGATTCTTGAGGGTCGATATGTCGACATCTTCAAGTTGGACCCACCCGAGGATGGGCGCCCGGATCTGGAGAGAACAGTTGTTCCATCCAGAAAACGGGCGGGTGCGGCCAGGACAGAGCGGACTTTTGAGCGCTGGCTTGACTGCTTCCAAGTCTTTGCTGGGGTGGTTTCGGCCTCTTATCCGCGGAGAGCACTCCATCTTTTAGTCTACCAGTCCATCGTGCGCATGGCGTATGCAATGGCTGGCGAGACGGCGGCCATCACCTATGACAAAAAGTTTAGGACCAGGGCTCATCGGATCCCGTCGGCCCGCTGGGATCGCAGGGACATAGACATCTGGTCCACCTACGTGGCGCCCCACGTTCTCAAGAAGGCCCCTGAGCAGGGCAGGACTAAACAACCCACACTTCTTTTTTCTTTTTTTTTAATAAGATTTTATTATTTTTCCATGAAACAAACAAAACAACATTAAACCTACATACATAAACACCATAAAAACATAATAAACAAGCAATAACACAAAAATACAACAAAACCATACAACAAAACAAACTCATACAAACCTTACTAAATCCTTATCTCTGTTTCTAAACTTGTTTTAACTTCTTAAGGGGACTTCCCCTGGTCCCTCCTCTGTCTTCAAAAACCTATATACTTTTAAGGTAGCTTCATTTCTTTTATCATTGACTTAAACTCAACATTCTAATATTTCTCAAAATTATCTAGACACAAATATTCCTTAACATACATCCTACATCTTATCATCTTCTTATAAAAATAGGTCTATCCAATCAAATATTATCTTCTTTAACATTTATAACTCTACTTAGACTTCAAAAGCCAATTCTTTTATATATTTCTGCACAAACATTCAGACATTCATTTTAACATGATTAACTAAATAGTCTTTGAATTTCTTCCAATCCTGTGACACCTTCTCCTCCCCCTGGTCTCGGATTCTGGCGGTGAGGTCTGCAAGCTCCATGTACTCCATCAATTTCATCTGCCATTCTTCAATAGTCGGTATCTCTTCGCCCTTCCAAGTTCTTGCCAATAAAATTCTAGCAGCTGTAGTGGCATACATAAAAAACACTCTGTCCTGACTGGGTATCTCCTCATTGGTCATGCTCAAGAGAAAAGCCTCTGGTTTCTTGCAAAAGGTAATTTTCATTACCTTCTTAAGCTCATTATAAATCTTGTCCCAGAAGGCCTTTACCCCTGAACACGACCACCACATATGATAAAAAGTACCTTTTGACGATTTACATTTCCAACACACATCCGACATTTTAGAATTCATTCTAGCTAGCTTAACTGGTGTCAGATACCATCTATATATCATTTTCATTACATTTTCTCTTAAACTATTACAAGCTGTAAAATTAATATCTTTCCTCCACAATCTCTCCCAGTCATCCATCATAATATTATGACCAACATCTTTTGCCCAATCTATCATTGTTGATTTAACCAACTCATCTTTGGTATGCCACTCTAGCAACAAATTGTACATCTTGGAAAGGTTTTTTGAGTTCGATTCAATCAGTTCTGTTTCCAGTTTAAACAACCCACACTTCAGTCGGGCCGCAGGTTTTGCTGCTGGGCATTTAACAAAGGGACGTGCCAGCGCCCTGTCTGCCCCTTCCCTCACATCTGTGAAAGGTGCGCGGGGCCGCACCCGATAAACTCGTGCTTTCGGGGCGGGCGGTCCTTTCGGGGGGGGAAAGGAGGCGCCCAGAAGGCCGCAAAGTCCACCCCGCAGCCCCCACCCGCCGCCTCCAATTGATGCCCTCACTGAATTGGCGCCCACCCCGGTTCGCCTTCAGCCCCTTTTGCATTGGTTGTCCCTTTACCCTGATCAATCGGCAGCTTCCTACCTGCGGGAAGGGTTTTCCCATGGTTTCCGGATTCCCGTGGCCTCGGACCCAGTGGCTCGGAATTCTGCGAACCAGAAGGCAGTGAGGGAGTTGCCGGAAGTAGCTAGGAAAAAGATAGCAAAGGAGATCGCGTTGGGACGCATGGCCGGCCCTTTCGCAGCTCCTCCATTTCCTAAGCTACATCTTTCCCCCCTGGGCATAGTGCCCAAGAAGGCCCCTGGTGAGTTCCGCTTGATCCATAACCTCTCACACCCGAGGGGCACCTCGGTGAATAACATGATTCCGTCGGAACTTTGTTCAGTGAAATATGCTACCCTAGATCAGGCAATTAGATTAATTAGGAAATTTGGCCCCGGGGCCCTTCTGGCAAAATGCGACGTGGAGTCTGCATTTCGCCTTTTGCCCATTCACCCACAGGACTTTTGGCTCCTGGGGTTTCAATTTGAGGGTGCCTATTACGTAGATAAGGCCATGCCCATGGGCTGCTCTGTAGCCTGTGCGGCGTTCGAGGCCTTCAGCACCTTCCTGGACTGGGCTCTTCGTCACAAAACGGGTCTTCCTGGCGTGACCCATTATCTCGATGATTTTCTTTTATCATCGGGGCCGGATACTGGCGACTGTGTGGCTCTGTTGCAAGCCTTCGCATCGCTCACAGAGGAGCTGGGCGTCCCGTTGGCGGCGGCTAAGACCGAGGGCCCGACTACCCGGCTGGTCTACTTAGGCATTTTGCTAGACACAGTCGCCCAGACGTCTAGCCTGCCAGCGGATAAAATCGCCACCCTCAAGGAGGTGATAGAGGGAGTCCTTCCTCTTACCAAATTGACTCTGAGGCAGCTCCAGTCGTTGCTGGGCCATTTGAACTTTGCCTGCCGTGTAGTTGCGCCTGGGAGACCGTTTTGTTCTCGCTTGGCAAGGCTCACGGCAGGCGTTAGAGCACCTCACCATTACATTCGTTTGCCCAAGGACGTGAAGGAGGACCTTCAGAACTGGTTGGTATTCCTGCAGGAATACAACGGGATATCTTTGTGGCAGGAAGTCTTGAACCTCCGCAACGATTTTCAGGTTCACTCAGACGCTGCCGGCTCGCTGGGCTTTGGCCTCTATTGGAAGGGCCGTTGGTGCGCTGAGCGATGGCCGGAGGACTGGTTAGGGGAAGATATCACGCGAGACTTGACGTTTCTTGAGTTTTTTCCCATAGCGGTTGCCGTTCATCTATGGGTCCAGGAGTTCAGGGATCGTCGAGTCTGTTTTTGGACTGACAACCAGGCGGTGGTGAGCGTCCTGGCTAAGCAGTCGTCGCGTTCCCTGAGGGTGTCTGCCCTATTGCGCGTTTTTGTTTTGCATTGTCTCCGGCACAACATAGTTTTTTCGGCCCGCTTTGTCCCAGGTATTTCTAATGACATTGCTGACGCTCTGTCCCGTTTCCAGGTCGAGCGGTTCAGGTCCTTGGCCCCAGAGGCGCGGGAGCTTCCGGAGCATTTCCCGGTCCACTTGTGGAGCCTTGGCAACAGCTAGTGCTCCAAGGAGTAGCGGCGTCCGTCGCCCCTTCTACACTCAGGTCATACAAAAAGGCCTGGGCTGATTTCAATAATTTCATTCGCCAGTCAGGGTCGGCCTCGTCAGTAGTTCCCCCCACAACAGCCCAGGTCCTGGAGTACCTGGCTTTCCTTTTTCAGCAGGGCAGGGCCCCCAAGACTCTTCGAATTCAGGCGGCTGCCATTTCCTTTTTTGGAAAATCCTTTTATGAGGTGGACCCCTGTGCGTCCTTTTTGGTACGACAGGCCCTCAAGGGTTGGGGTAGGATGGGCCCGCCTAGGACCCCCGGGAGGCTCCCAGTTTCCTTTGACCTGCTGACCGCCATGCGTTCACAGTTGAAGTGCATCTGCTGGTCTAGGTATGAGGCCCGGCTGTTCGCAGCGGCATTTTCTTTATCATTTTTTGGTGCTTTGAGGGTAGGTGAAGTCGTCTCGGAAGCCAACCCAGCCGGTCGTAGGGGTTTGGCCCTGCCTGACGTTTCTCTGTCACCAACCGAGGTAGTCGTTTCTATCAGGTATTCTAAGACCGACCAGCTGGGTAGGGGGACCCTCGTTCGCTTGCCTGCGATGGGGCATCCAGGCCCCTGCCCAGTCCGGGATACGCGTAAGTACCTGGCGATTCGGCCGGTGGGGGATGGCCCATTTTTGGTGCACGCCAACTCCCTTCCTCTCACCAGACATCAGTTCGCTGGGGTCATGCGCAAGGCAATTGCAGCCTGCGGTGTCCCGGCCGACAATTATGCCCCCCATTCATTTCGCATTGGTGCAGCGACAACGGCAGCTCATTGGGGTTTGTCGGCGGACAGAATTAAAGAAATCGGAAGGTGGAGGTCCGCAGCCTTTAAGGGGTATGTGAGACCTCGGCCATGATTGTTGAATTGATACTGCTTGTATTTCTGTTTCCAGGTCCCGTTCCCATCCGTGTCTGGATTGTTGGACACAGCATCGTGCACTGGGCCAGTGCCAGAGCACGGGAGTCGGGGCTTTTTCAGCATCTTGGACTTTCTCCCCTGGTCCGGGTAACTTGGTTGGGCAAGCGGGGCATGCTTTGGAATGAGCTCATTCCCCTGGTTGAGAATAGGGTGTTTTGGTTGGGTCCCCCTGACGTTCTGCTCTTGCAATTGGGAGGGAATGATTTGCCCAGGACTGATTGCCGCACCTTGCGCCGGCTCATCCACGGCGACTTGCGGACCCTGAGGGCTTGCCTGCCCGACACTATTTTGGTGTGGTCACACCTTTTGCAACGTTTTTCCTGGCGGGGAGCTCGATCCCCGGCAGCGGTTGAGAGGGCACGCAAGCGGGTCAATGGTTTAGCGGTCCAAACGGTCCGTGCCCTGGGAGGTTGGGACATTCCGCACCCTGGCATCACTATTCAGTCTGCCTCCCTGTTTCGGAGGGATGGCGTTCACCTTTCCCCTGAGGGGAATGATTTGTGGTTGGCGGCAATAGTTGAGGGCCTTAAGGTTGGGCTTCGTTTTTGAGTGGTTTTGGCGGGAGCCGTTGGCTCTGTGGCGGTTAGGCATTGGTTATGTTTTGGATTGCTCGGATGGTGAGGCCCCACCTCCACAATCATGTTTATGTTGGTACAGGGAATTCCGTTAAAGGAATCCGGCGACTCTTTTGCTTTGTCCGAACCCCAGGTCTGGGGCTAGGGCCATAGGCAGAGCCCCCGGGACCGCTGGTGAGGGGGAGGCTTCGTCCCCAGCCTCCTTAACTCTCCCCAGCTGCATTCTCCCGACGCTGACTGAAGTCAGCAGCTGTCCCGTTTGGACAGATAGTCTGAACCAATGCCTACGCAACCACTCACCAAATTTGTATTTTAATAAAGTTGTGGCCCTAAATTATTTGCCAAAAACCCAAACCAAAATTTATGTCTCTGTGTTTAATCATTGGGGGGTGGCTTGAGGACCTCGACACGCAAATCGGGTTCTACCCTGAGTAAGAGCACGTGTTGCGGTCGGGGCCTGGCAAGACACTAAATTGACCTGTAGGGAGTGGCTGGACGCTGGCCTTAGTCAGGATTGGTCAGGCGGAGTTACTGGGCAAAGTGAGATGTAGCAATTTGTGATGGACAGGTCAGCGTCCTTTATAATCCTCTGCACGCAGGGTGATCCCCTCTTGGCTTCGAGCTTCGGATCACCCACCCGCCCCCCCATTGTTTTCTTAGGCCTCTGCTTTGACCTTGCAACTGCCTGTCATGGGGTCGTCTGCTTTGTAGCAGGGGCCCAGTAGGAATTTTTCCATCTGGCTGATTAGTGGTTGCCTTATGGTTTTCGCCTACTGCAGTAGCAACTTGTCACAACTTGTAAGGTTGGCGGTTAGGCATTGGTTATGTTTTGGATTGCTCGGATGGTGAGGCCCCACCTCCACAATCATGTTTATGTTGGTACAGGGAATTCCGTTAAAGGAATCCGGCGACTCTTTTGCTTTGTCCGAACCCCAGGTCTGGGGCTAGGGCCATAGGCAGAGCCCCCGGGACCGCTGGTGAGGGGGAGGCTTCGTCCCCAGCCTCCTTAACTCTCCCCAGCTGCATTCTCCCGACGCTGACTGAAGTCAGCAGCTGTCCCGTTTGGACAGATAGTCTGAACCAATGCCTACGCAACCACTCACCAAATTTGTATTTTAATAAAGTTGTGGCCCTAAATTATTTGCCAAAAACCCAAACCAAAATTTATGTCTCTGTGTTTAATCATTGGGGGGTGGCTTGAGGACCTCGACACGCAATTTAATTTTTTTGTGTACACACAGAGACATACATGGTGGTGTTATTTTATGTAGTTTGGTATTTGCATTTGATTGTATCTCCCATCCAGATAAGCAAGATGCATTATCAGGGTCCGAAGGTATACTCCATCCAAGTTATGAAGCTGGACCAGTGAGCAGTGTGGCCTAGGGACAGTCCCCAAGGCCTAATACAGAGGCCCGGACTTGATGTCCCCTACCCCTCAGCTAGAGAACTCGGTTCCTATTTGGCCAGTTTGTGCCAGGAAATAAACAAATTCCAAATGGAATCCAGGGAATAGTAAATTCCAAATAGAATCCAGTTTCATAGTTTCTGGTGAAGTTGTGTGGTGGAACAGTATTTCAATTATTTTGACCAACTAGATGGCACGATGGGAAACAGCTCCGTCGGGGGGCGGGGGGGCTATAAGCAGGGCTTTTTTTCAGAGGGAACTCGCCGGAACTCAGTTCCAACAACCTCTCAGGTGGGTGCCATTGCCATTATAAGAGAACAAGGGAGGTGTTTGTGGCTACTTCTGGCACTTCTTTTTCTAGAAAAATAGAACTGGCTGTAATGGATGCTGTCATCCGAGAAGTCATGCCAACAGTCCATGCGGAAGTGAGACACGACAAACCCACATTGTGACCCAACATGACTCAGGAACATTTCTTCCCCTCCGTGTGTAACATTCTCCGAGACATTAATCGTGCTACACAACGGGGTGCAGAAGTGAATGTTGCCTTGCCAGACAGGAAATAACCTTTGCAGTTAAGAGAAGTTAACTGTTACGTTCGGGGCCACTTCTTCCTATCAGTTTTTCTTCTGTTTTACTTCTGCTGTCAAAAACTGGGAAACTTGACAGTGTGTGGGGTCTTTCACTTAAGAGTAGATGGAAGTGGGGTTGTGAGCAGGGTGTTTGTGGGTTGTATAGTAGATTCCCTGGCTGCCCATCTACTACAAAGCCAGGTTCATAGTCCTTCTGTTAATTTACAAATCCCTGAATGACTTCGGTCTGGGGTAGCCTACTCTGATATCCAAGCTTGATCGCTGAGATAATCGGCAGGACCATCGTTGGTTGCACCCTGAGTTGGTGGTGCTCACCTGTCCACAGCAAAAAAACCAAGCCTTTCATGTCATTGGCTCAGTCCTTTGGAAAGTTCTACCAATAGAGATTCAGCCTCGACTTTAAAAGCTTGGTGGGAGGGCATGCCAACTGTCAGGACATTTTCACAACTTGCACCTTGGAATCCTGACTTCTGGACTTTGTGCTTGCTGCTGAGCTTGTGCCACAATCAGTCTTAAAACAGATCTCCCCCTTGCTCTCAAGTAAGACTTTCTATCGTGGTGTTTTGGGATGGGAGTCTGATAGCTGGCGGGGCAGTGCCCCATTTGCTCTCAAGCATTAGCCGAGGTTGTGAATTTGAGAAATGCCTAAAGCCCGTCTCTCTTTATGTTTGATCCCCTTGCAACGAACAGAATGACTTAGTGAACATTCCTCAAGGCGGACACCTTTCAGTGTTCCCCATGAAGACAGGTAGCTCACTGGGTACAGTTCAGGTAGCCACCACATTGCCACTGAACCTACCTCAAATGGTTATTGAGGAGATAAAGTGGGATAACGCACCCACCCAACTATGTCACCCTCAGCTTCTGAAAGGACGTTCAGGGTACCCTGCGGCAGGTAGCTTGATGAGCACTCCTGTAACATACAGACTGGCCTGACAGGTGAGTGTTCACCTTTTAAGGTTTTTTTCTTTTAAAAGTAGTAATCATGCAGCTTTCTGAGTACAGAGAGTGACTCACCACAAAGGCGAAGATTTGTCACTCATCGCACCAGACACAAGTACTAGCCAATAGGTGCCCGTGACACTTCTGCACCCACGCAACTGTTTGCAGCCAACACACACACCCTCCACCGTCCCACATTTATTTCCACCACAAAAAAAGAAGGTTGCTGAGAGAGGATGTCTGAATCGCACTCAATGCCTGAGTAATGACGGTGTTGTGGTTGCACTAAAAGTAGAAGTCAAAAACCCAAGAAGCCTGTCATATAATTGGTCCACTTGTGGGTTTCTTAAAAAATAGCATCGGTTCCCATGCCATTGGCAAATGCCAGTTTTGAAATGAAAGGTGACTTCAAAGGCAGCCTTCGATCAGATGTGGCAGGAGGCTGGAGGACTCAGGACAGAAGTGGAACATGCAAGGTTTGGGATACACACAGGAAAACCAACAATAATTCTTGTCTTTGCGCAACCTTAAATAAAAGGCTTCCTAAGGCAGTAAACAACGGCTGTTAGGCTCAGATCCTGCAACCATCTACCTGGGAGAAAGTGCCACAGAACTGGCCTTACTTAAATATGCACAGCCTTGATGGGAGATTTGTGGCCCTTGAGTTGCTATTGGATACCATCTCCCTTAAGCCCTACCCAGCACTGCTAGTTATCAGGGGTGATGGGATTTGAAGTCCGGGGATTTGCCTGCCCTAATTGTTGAGGATCGTTGCTGGATGGGGGAGAAATCAGATTTTGTTTGCACTGAGGGGCAAACCTACCTAAAATTCACTTTCTGAAATAATACACAAACTGAATCACAGTTGCCCTTCAGAATTCACACTTCTCCATGCAGTTCTCCAGGCAAGTAATGTGTACAAAAATGCATCTGTTAAAATGCAACCCATGGCGAATATAGCATCCAAATATGCATTATATAAGAGGGAATGGTTTCGCAAAAAAAATGTTTACACTGGGCAAAATTGCCTATGGAGATGTGTTCTATCAGGAGAAATGTGTACTCAGATGCTGGCGAACTTTTTAAAAAATCACAAACCAATGTGGAAATGTGGAGAGCGGAACTTATGAGTGCAAAGATGAGAAACTGAAATGGACAAATTTCCCCGTTCCTCCTTTTGACCCGATGAACTTATGATCCCCAAATAAATCTGCAGATTACCAACAATTTGATTGTTTAAAATCCTAAGCCAAGTGTACCTTTTGACTTAATGGAATAGACACCAGCTGGCAGTCACTGCTCATAGGAAAAACCACCTTTCACTTTCAGTTACTGGAATACTAAAGTCTTAGAAAGAAACAAGTGGGACCTGAATTCCCAGTCCAACCCATCACAGTGGCTCCCAACCAGGTAAACCAACAAAAGCTTTAATTTCTAAAAGGTGATGTTTGCCATCTGCCAGGTGTATTCTCCCTGCTACCATTCCTAGTGGAGACTGAGCCACACACTGGTCAGATGAGAACAAGTGATCTGGCAATATCCTCTGGCCCAACACCCACTCTCCTTGAAGCCCTCATTTTTTCAGGAGGCAGATCTCTTTATTGCACCCTTATTACACGATAGGCTGACCCGGGAGGGGGGGTGCACAAAGTTTCAAAGTTTACTTACCAGATGCATGGTGCCGAAAAAGGGGTTCCAGGAGGATTCCAATTCCATCCAGTCACGAGGCAGACGAAGGTCGTTACCCTGTAGTTAACGGCAATCTTGTGTTTACCTCCCTTCGGTTCCTATACATCCAGGATTTTCGGACTGCATATTCCCAGCACCGAGCACATTGCATTCTGAAGTTCCCACTTCTCCCACTGCCTTTCCCCTCTGGGCCTCCAACCAAACTAGACCAAACTTGCCAGGCCTGTCTCTGAATCTCCGAGTCCCGTCAAACGAAGAGGTCACAGCTCGACGATCCGGAGCTCCAAAAGTGAAAGTAAAAAAAGATCTCTCTCTCTCTCTCTCTCTCTCTGGCTGTGGTTTCTTTCTTTTCCCCTGGGGCAGTTAAATAATCACACTCAGTTCCAGATAATTTCTCCCCAGCCACTTCATTTCTCGGCACTGAAGCTCAGCTGCCTTTCCTGCTTTTATGCAAACTCTGCTCTGGATCCTGTCTTCCCAGAACTGTTTACAGACGGGAAATAGCAGACAGGAAGCAGGAGGTGGGCTCCAATCACAATAGAGGAGGGAACGGCCCAGTCCTTCTGACCATGTTTTTCTTTTTGCTTTTTTAAAGTACCTGGCAGCAGGACGGTGAAAGGAAATGACTCCAGTCCAAGTGAATCAGTCCCGGTTGATGGAAGACAGGAGAAGTGAAGAGTTGGGTGAATTTGAAGCTAGACAAATGCACCACCTGGCTCTTGAACTCTGACCACCAGAAAACTGCTGACAATGGCAAACCTTTCCATTTCGGTATTTTTCATCCCCCCCCCCGACCTTAGATTCAGGTCTCCACATTTCCACAACAATTTGCAGGGTGTTCTTTTTTCTTTAAAAGCACTATTCCTGCCGTGAAAATTCACTAGTGCAAATTTCTCCTGGCAGTTTCATATACAGTTTCAATTAACATATTCGTTTTTGCAAGCCATTTCCCGTAATATAATGCACTTTTGTTTATTATATTGCATGTTGTTTGCACCAAAGTGTGTCGTCCTATGGTGCACCCCCCCCACCACCACCACCAACATAATTGTACACATTGGCTGAAGAACTGCAACTTTCGCAGAACTGCAAATTTCGAAGGATATTTGTGGTTTCTGATTTGCATGCCAGTTTGTGAAGTGTGAATTAGCTAGTTCCTCATGAACAAAATGGAATTTCTCTCCTCGCCCCCCCCCACCCCACAATCCCTACCTGTCCACCCTTGTATGATGATGGATCAGCCACAGGAGAAATAAATATCGGATGCAATTTGATCCTAAGAATACTAGGCTGTTCAAACAACCCTTTCCTTGCTTTTGCGGTTCGGTGAGCATGTGAGGAAGAGAAAGAAGGAGTGTGCCCAATAGTCTTCATTTGAAGCATTTTCACTCTGGTCTTCCTTCCCTCCCCCCCCCCCCACCCCAAAAAAAAAAAAAAGAATTCCCAAGGGTCATTGGCAGATGGTCCCAGTTGCACCTGGTGAGATGTGGGTCACATCAGTGAATAGAAGCTGTAGTCAAGAGTCACAGTAGGTGGAGCAAATGTTAGGCATAGAAGCTCCTCCCCCTGTCCATTTTTCCTCCCCTTTCTCACTCCAGTATCTTTAATAGCAACCTGACGTGCCAACATTAAACATAATAATTGCCTCTCCAGATCAGGGCAAAGGCCCATCTGCTCCAACATCCTGTTCTCTCTTGGTGGACAACCAGATGCCTCAATGGGAAGCCTGGACGCAGAACTTGAGTGCAACAGCAACTCTCCCCACCTGGTTTTCAGAGGCATCCTGTCTCCAATGTGGAAGGCAGCTCATTCATTGCCATGATGGCTCATAGCCGCTGATAGCCTTGTTCTCCTCCAGGAATCTTTCTAACCTTCTTTTCAAGCTATCCACGATGGTGACTGTCGCTGCCCTTTTTGGGAGAGAATTCCACAGCTGAACAAGTGCTGTGCGAAGGACTTTCCTTTGTCCGTCCTGAAACTTCCAACATTCAGCTTTGTTGGAGGTCCCTTAGTTCTAGCAGAAAGGTAGGGAGAGAAGGTAGAACTATTCATGGCAAACTGGCTATATGAAAAGCTTCCAGCCTGAGGTTCTGCATGTAGATTCAAAAGCACAAATGTGGGGCAAATGATGCAGCACAAAACATCTTTCTTTTGGATGGTCAAAGCTATGAAGACATAGGGTTGTAGCCAACTATGCTTTGCTCCAAATAGACCCATAGAAACCAATGAACCTGTTTGTCATGGCTGTTCATACCAATGCACCTACTCTGAAGAAGACTAGTATTGAATACAACCCAACTAAGTCCTACTCAAAGTTAACCCATTGAAATAAATGGAAATAAGTTAGTTATGGGCATTAATTTCAGTGGGTCTACTCTAACTACTATTTGCTAATTACCAGTACTGTTAACTATTGGCAGGGGCTCTTTAGGGTTATAAGAGATTGGACTAGATGACCCTTTGGGGGTACCTACCCACTCTAAAATTATTGGATTCTATACTACCCATCTGATCACATGCTATCATTTCATACAGCCCATGCACTCCCAACACAAGAACAAGAGAAGCAACCATTTAGATCGGGGTGGAGAACCCCAACACGCCCCACAGAGTGGGGTGAGGAGAAGGCATTTGCTTTGTTGGCACATTCCTTGCAGAAAACACCCTGGCAAACCAGCACAAAGCAGGATTGAACCCTGTGCACCTCTTCCATAGTAAATAGAGATAACCCCAACCCCATTGTAATGGATACTGGATTTTGAGATGTGTAGGGATGGAAGCTACATGTAAGAAGCCCCACCTCGTTTTGTAAACTACTTATCTACTAGTATAATTTTGTAGATGTGCAGTTTCAATATGATCTATCACTGGCAGGAAACTGACTCAGTCAATGACTTCTTTTCAAGAATGAGTGTTAAGGAAAAAAAATCCCATAACTGAAATGAATACCTATGCGCTTCCAACATTTATTTACTAATTTGCACTTTGTGAACTGATACACAAGTGGAAACTTGCTAGTTGTTGTTGGGGTTTTTTCAAAGCTTGCACTGCTTCAGATTTTGCAATGCAAAAAAAAAAGTGCACGCTAGGAAACAGGTGTGTAAAAAAAGGTATATATTTGTGAAAATAATGCACCATATTAGGCGACATTGTTTCCCAAAAACGTGTATATTAGACAAAAGTCCATGGGGGGGGGAGAGCATATTTTAGGAGACTTAACTTTTTAAAAAATGCAAACAGATGAATTCTATTTCGACATGCAATGGTGCGGTGTCGCTCAAGGATTCTTGATTTCGAAACAGTCTTTCCTGGCAGCAGGCAGGCTTGGAACAGCTAAGTTCCGATCTCTGATTTCAGAGTCACTCTCTTGGAGCTTGGTTGCCAAGGACGCCATCATTGTGGCAGGTTGGTATTCTTGTGTTCTTTAGGGGATTTCTTTCCCCTCTCTCTCTCTCTCTCTCTCTCTCTGTGTGTGTGTGTGTGTGTGTGTGTGTGTGTATCAAGCCCTCTCTATCTGGCTCTCGGAACTATCCTGAGACCACGCTCCATCTCTCCAGGCCACACACCCCTTACCCAGCTGCTTCACTCTCATTTCCAGCATCCCTCCCTTGTTGGTTAATGCTCTTACTATCCAACAGGATCTCTCACTAGCCGGGGTGGAGGATAGAGCTTGTGAGCATGTGCAGAAACTGTGCAAGGATAACATTCACACGTGTTGCTCCTCCTACTTTCACTTGTGACCCAACTCACACCTGGCACGTGACCCTTAGAGAGTTGCCCTTAGATGCAGCCTTCCGGATGAAAAAGCTTTCTCACCCTGGCATAAAAGGAGTCCTCTCTGTACTTTGTAAGCCACAGAAGCCTATTTTGGCATTAAGTGGTATTCACATTAATAAATAAACTGTGAATCTTAACAAAACGGGGTATGTTTGTGTGTCTGACTCTTCTTGAACCTTACAGGCTGTATCATAGAACCATAGAGATGGAAGGGGCCACAAGGGTCATCTTGTCCAACCCCCTGCAATTCAGGAATCTTTCGCCCAATGTGGGGCTTGAACCCACGACCTTGGGATTAAGAGACTCATGCTCTACCAACTGAGCTACCAAGGCAGATGAGAACATACAGGTGAAACTCGAAAAATTAGAATATCGTGGAAAGGTTCATTTCTTTCAGTAATTCAACTTAAAAGGTGAAACTAATATATGAGATAGACTCATGGCATGCAAAGCAAGCTATGTCAAGCCTTTATTTGTTATAATTGTGATGATTATGGCGTACAGCTGGTGAGAACCCCAAATTAACAATTTCAACTTTGGGGTTTTTGTCAGCTGCACGCCATAATCATCACAATTATAACAAGCAAAGGCTAGACATATCTCACTTTGCATGTCATGAGTCTATCTCATATATTAAACTCCAGTAGCTAATGAAAACAATTGCTTACATAGATGGACTTTTTCACAATATTCTAATTTTTCGAGTTTCACCTGTAATACGAGCCTACTGGATCAGGCCATTCTACTCTTGCATCCTGTTCTCAAAGTGGCCAACCAGATGTATATAGGAAACTTGCAAGAACATGAGCCCTCTCCCCTCCTGTGGCTTCCAGCAACTGGTATTCTGAAGCACTGCTGCCCCCAGATGTGGAGGCTGAGCACAGCCACCATTCATAGCCTTGTCCTCCATGAAGTTGTCTAATCTGCTTCCAAAGCCATCCAGGTTGTTGACCGTCACTGCGTCCCGGGGCAGCGAGTTCCATAGTTCACTAAGAAGTCTTTTCTATTACCTCTCCTGAATCTTCCAGCTTTTGACTTCGTTGGATGTCCACAACTTCTAGTGCTGGGCAGGGGTGTTTGCAAGAGGGCTGTCAAGTAGCCCCACACTATGCTTTGGCTGAACACACCTGTTCCCACCAGGGGAACGTATGTGTGTACAGTCAAGCTGAGCAGGGTTGAACCAGCAGGGACCTGCTTTGCCAGTGTGTTACCTTGCAGGGAAGGAGCTGGGGAAGTTGCCCCCATCAGGATTGAACCAGGTCACCACCCCACCTGGTTCAATCCTGATCTCTGCAATGTGGTTAGGAGGGGGAAGAGTCACAGAGCCTCCTTCTCCCATTGCTCCCTCCCTATTGCATGTTTAATTGGGGCTTTTAAAACCCTACGTAAACTAGCTCTGCCCCTGAATCCATTCAGGGACGGATCTGGGTTGGGCCCAATCCAAAATCCAAGATCAGGCCCTGGACCAGGTTGTGAGGCATGAATTTTGGCAGTAAGAGCTGTTTGACAGGGGAATGGACTACCTCGGAAGGAGGTGGACTCTCCTCATTGTAGGTTTTTAAAGAGAGGTTGGATGGCCACCTGTCGGGGACTCTTTAGCTGCGATTCAGGGGGTTGGACTAGATGATCCTTGGGGGTCCTTTCCAACTCTATAATTCTATAATTCCGTGAATACCACTTCTACAGCCTGATCACACCACAAGCTGTAGCCACATTCATGTATTTATTTTATTTAACAAAATCTGCATTCTGCTGGTTTGTAAAAAAACCTTTAAGCAGTTAACAAAGCTATGAAATACAAAACATGGAAAGGTTCAATTTTAAAGTACAAGATAGCATGCACCATTTCATTGCCAGCATATGACACCTTGTGGTTGTTTCAAAACCTCGCTGACAGGAATTGGTCTTATCTGCCAAGGAAGGATTTGCTTAGTCTATTGTTCTACCAAATTTGGCAGGGGTAGCGACGAGCAGAAGAGTTAAAAGGTGCTGACACAGACTGAGATGTGTGTAGAAAAAAATGATTAAATCAGCTTTTGGCAGGACTGCTATTTCTATACATGACCAAAGCCCATGTGTTTTGGGGTATTTCCCACCAATTTCTCTCCTCAGCAGTTGCTGAGTGTGCAGGATTCAGATTGTACAACTCCCAAGATAAGCTCATGAGTTCAAGCTATCCTTTGCTCCATTGCATGGTTTCTGTAATGGTGGCCCTTTGACGCATCATATTCTAGTTTTATTATTATTATTGTTATTCATTTCATTTCTGTCCCACTTAATTTTAAGGGGGGGGCAATCTCAAGTCCATTTGCAACACATGCAAACATCAAAAGACACAATCAGGAACAAAACATGACTGAAGAAAGGCAAATATAAAGCATGCATTTGATGCACTGTAAGGAACAGGAAACTAAAATGTTAAAGATTTCAAACTAAAACATTGCAAAGGAGGTCAACTACGGAATGCACATGCAATGCAGGCCTAGCGACCACAGAAACTCTTCCCAATAGGTGTTGTTCCAATGAGGCAGTGCCTTCTCACTGCTCTCTAAGGCTCCTCCCCCAGTTCCTTCCCCAGCAGTCTAAGGCTAGTTTGCCTTGTCTCTCATTGCTCCACCCTCTTCATCTCTCCACATGTTCTGGGAGACCAGACAGGAAGGGAGTTGGATGCATCAGGAAAGGGAGACTCCCTGGCTTCTTCAGCAGCCTGCCTCCACTCTGCCTCTGGACCCCGCTCTGCTTCTGCCTCTGATGCTGGACTGCTCTCTGCCCCAGCCTCTTCCCCCTCACTAAATCCTGTTATGCCTTCAGCTTCTGAAGCCTCTTCCTCCCAGTTTGCTGCCTCTTCTTCCTCTGACCACTCATCATCGTCCCACCACCAATCTCCTGGTTCGGAGCCTTCTTTCTCTGAGGGTTCCCTTCGGGGTTCCCCAGCTGGTGCCTCCCACCAGTCCTCTGCATCCAGCCCGTCCATGACAACTGCATGCAAAAAATGTGAGTGTTGGGAGAGATTTGCACAAAAATGCTGACGGATTTGCAGGTGCCTGAATTTTGCGATGCAAAATTAACGTGCACATAAGTGCATATATTGCAGGGGAAGTGTTCACAAAGATGCATATGCTGGCGGAAATGATATGCAATGCAAAAACTGCATGGCGTTAGGGGCTATCACTTGCAAAAATGTGTATACTTGCAGAATTGCTGGTGAGAATGCTGATGAAAAACAACATAGCAATAAATCATGACCCGATGCAGAAATATGTCAAACTGAAAGGGATAGAGGATAGAGGAAGCAAGTTAAAAAGAAAATACTTCTTCATGTAGCACATGGTTAAACTATGGAACTCACTCGAGCAGGAGGTAGTGATGGCCACAAACTTGGGTGGTACAGTGGTACCCCGCTAGACGAATGCCTCGCTAGACGAAAGGCATTCGCTAGCGGAAGGCTGTCTCGCAAGACGAATTTTTCAATGGGCTTGCCTCGCAAGACGAAAAAAAATCCAATTTTTTTTTCTTTTTTTCGTCAAACCGCTATTCTCCCGTTGGTGCTTCGCAAGACGAAAAATTCGCTATACGACAGCACTCGCAGAACGAATTATTTTCGTCTTGCGAGGTACCACTGTATAGCAATAAATCTTGAACTGATGCAGAAATATGTCAAACTGAAAGGGACAGATTTCCCCAAACCTTCTGAGGATGGAGGAAGCAAGTTAAAAAGAAAATACTTCTTCATGTAGCACATAGTTAAACTATGGAACTCACTCGCGCAGGAGGTAGTGATGGCCTTGGGTGGTTTTAAAAGAGGATTAGACAAATTCATGGAGGATAAGGCTATGCATGGCTACTAGCTTATGTCTCCACCGTCAGAGACAGCATTGCTTCTGAAACCACAGGAGGTGAGATGGCTCTTGTGCTCAGGTCCTGCTTGCGGGTTCCCCGCAGGCATCTTGTTGGCCACTGTGTGAACAGGATGCTGGACTAGATGGGCCACTGGCCTGATCCAGAAGACTCCTCCGATGTTCCTCTTGACTCACTAGTAACTTCACCCTATTTTGTGATACGTGCTCCATCTGCTGGCCAAGCTGACAAAGACACAACAGTGAGTTTCAGGTCGCAAGAGTGGGTATTGTAGACGATCTAATCTAGAATGTAACTTTGCCCAGTAGGCTAGTTCCTACATTCACTTACATGCGCTTTTCTATCCACCAGGTAAAAAGGAGGCAACGTCACAGCTCAAGGGCACATTCCAGTCGGGTGAAATCACTCCAGGAGGGTGCAAATTTGTGCTGATGAGGCAGTCCTGGGTGCAGCCCAGGTTGCGCTGCTAAGAGGGCAATTGGTGTGTGGCTGTTGTTTTTTGACATTTTGTTTTTTTAAAAAAATGGGTCCCCACTGGAGCTGAACCTCCTGGGTGAGTTTTCAGGTTCTCTCATAGTTCTTAAAGTGGCGCAAAAAGTATTTTAGGGAAGGGTACATTCAGGGAGCGAGGCAGGTGAAAGGTGACTGGGGAGTCAAGTCCACTGTAGTGGCTAACGTGCGCTAGACAGGAGTCAGCAAGGCCTTTTCAGTAGGGGGCCAGTCCACTGTCCCTCAGACCTTGTGCGGAGCTGGAATAAATTTTTTTTTGGGGGGGGGGAATGATGCAAGAGCACCATGAGTCCTGGCGGCTGCTTACCTGTGTCTTGTGAGTGGCAGGGGCTGGTGGTGGCAGAGGGATGATGAGCAGGGCTCTGGGGAGGGGCTGCTTAAAATGGCGGCCACTCGAGCGCTGCTGATGCTGCCGGAACCAACAAAGCCCAGCCCCCTCCCTCCTCTAGGCAGGGCACGGAGAAGCCAGGAGGAGGGAGGGAGGAGGCACCACCACCACCATGTAAGGGAGAGGGAGGGAGAGGGAAATAACGTATGCGTGCTGGCAATCCAGATCATCGGCAGGCCAGATCCAGAAGGCAATTGGGCCTGATCTGGCCCGTAGGCCTTAGTTTCACAACCCATGCACTAGGAGCAGGGAAATGTGAGCTCAAATCCAAGAAGCTATGTATATAATCCAGGCTAAGCTACTGCACTGGGTTGAGTTATGAGAACCATGTCAGCTCCCCTGTGCTCCTTGAAGGAAGTCTGGGATAAATACACAGCGAATAAAGACCGGTGTCTGTTGATGAGTCCCACACAGGGCTTGGAAACTGAAGATGGGGAGGGGGGAATCCCAGCGTGTGCCACAAGAGGGCAGCATTGGCTCTTATTTACAGGAAGGGAGATCTTGCAGCTTCCTTTGGGCCAGCTGTGAAGAAGGCAGAAAGTGTTGAACTACAGTGGTACCTCTGGTTATGAATGGGATCCATTCCGGAGCCCCGTTCGTAACCTGAAAGGTCCGCAACCTGAAGAGCTGAGTCTGCGCATGTGCGCAATGCGATTCGGCGCTTCTGCACATGTGCATGACATCATTTTATGCGTCTGTGCATGTGAGAATGCCGAACCCAGAAGTAACTTCCAGGTTCGGCGCGTTCGTATCCCGTGACGAACGCAACCTGAAGCATTCGTAACACAACCTACGACTGTATACAGGAGCATGAGTGCAATGACTTTGCAGACATCCCAATGTGACAGTCGCATGGTTTAGTACAATTGCAGCACTGACATTGTGGGATGCAAAGCTGAGAATGGAAGGAAAGTGGGTTGAGGGGGCTCAACTCCTCTATCCCTACAGTACTGTCTGTTCTGACCCATATAAACCTTTGAAGGATCCAGGCAGACTTTCGCAGACAAGCTCTCTAGACGGGGATGACAGGGGTGTGTGTCTCTGGTGCTCTTCACAGCTGGCCCAAAGGAACTTCTCAGACCAGTGGCATAGCAAGGTCAGGAGGTACCCGGTGTGGAAAATTTCTTGTCAACCCCCCCCCATTGAAATTCTTAAAAGAAGGGAAAATAAGATACTTACAGCTGAAATTGTTGTTTTCTTGTTTATTTACTTATTTATTGTGAGCATAAGCACTTAAAACCCTTTTTTCCTAACCTTGTTCTCTGCAAATTTTGAAATCACACCATCAAAATCAATTCCTTTCGCTACTTTGTTTGCAATTGACAAGATGGCTAAGCCAGAGAGCTTTCCCGATCCCAATCTGATGCCCTTTCGGATTCTGCTGCCAGTCTTTGTCTCTCCGTGTCTCCGCTCCCCGAAAACGTTTGCTATGCATGTAGGCCTGTGATATAGCAAAGGCCAAAGAAAGAGAAAGGGCTAGCCTTCCTGTTAGGCAGGGAGATGAGGCTGCTTCAGGTGCTAAAGTAGGGGGGCAGCAGGAAGGGACTGGAGAACAGAGCCATGGGGGGCCCCTAAGCTAGTCTGCAGCCCCCAGAGTTGGTGGAGCTAGAATAATACCTAGCCACCCCTCCAGCTGGACCCCGTACATGGAACCAGTGTATGTGTGTGCTGCCTCCTTCCATTTCAGGGGGATATGTGAGCTAAATGACCCTTGGGGTCCCGGAGCCAGTGTGGTGTAGTGGTTAAGAGCGGTAGTCCCGTAATCTGGGGAACCGGGTTCGCTTCCCCGCTCCTCCACATGCAGCTGCTGGGTGACCTTGGGCTAGTCACACTTCTTTGAAGTCTCTCAGCCTCACTCATCTCACAGAGTGTTTGTTGTGGGGGAGGAAGGGAAAGGAGAATGTTAGCCGCTTTGAGACTCCTTCAGGTAGTGATAAAGCGGGATATCAAATCCAAACTCTTCCTCCTCCTCCTCCCCTACAATTCAAGGATTCTCTGTTGCCACAAGCAGAAAAATGTCTCAGGCCAAACAAAATGTGTGGGCACCAATCTGCACGGCTTCATAAGAAGACAAGAAACATTCATGGAGGGGATGGTTACCAATGGCTACCAGCCAGGATGGCTCTGCTCTGCCTCCACGTTCAGATAATATTTGCTTTGTTGCTTTTTTCATAAATCAGCAATGGAGGCCACATTTCCTTATTTGCAGGTGGGCTGTTGCTAAAGCACATAACATGCCCTTCATGCTTAGTTATGTGTTAGGAATGCAGGCACAAATTATCCTTTCCTTGGAATGAAGGTCAGCAGAGACTGTGGTGTCTTTATGCTATACAGGCTTATTTACTCACATATACAACCTGAGTGTAGGATGGAGGGGCTCACACCATTGACAACCCCAGCAGATCTTGCTTCTCCATTAGTCACAGCTTTGGCTCCGGCAAAGAGCAAGCCGGTCTCTGTGTCTCCCACAACTCTCTCTGGCTCTTGCTCTCCTACCTAGCAGCCTAGTGAGATTGGGGGGGGGGGAGGACAGCCCCACCCCCTCTTTAGCCTGGGTTGCCCCCATCCCTTTGGTGCAGCTTTTGCAGCCCAGCTCATTCTTTGGGGATGCTGAAGAGCAAAAGGCCCTTGTCTTGCCAAGAAACTTGTCTGTGGGAATCATGCATCCATAATGGTATGGAAAGAGTTGATGTTATCTAGAATTCTCTGATGTCATCACAAGAGTAAGCAGTTTTTCTCCGTTGGGTCAGTTATCGACTGCAGAGGATGAGTAGCTTTGAGAGTCTCTTGGGGAGATGGATGGATTCAAAGGACAATCTATGAAGGAGAGCTACTTACTCTGAGAAGAACCTTTGGGCAAAGGCCAGCAGTGAAGAGATGCTGCTGGCTACCAGGTTTTTTGGCTCCCCACCTTCCTCTAGGGTGCAATATTGGAGGTCCTGCAGGAGGAAAGAGCATTTTATGGTCAGGGGCCAGTCTGGGCCAAAGTGGCCCTCCACTGCCCCCACCACAGAGTCCCTGGCATCCCTTTGTCATCTCCAATGGCATCAGGACACTTATGTTAAGCAGGAGAAGTAGGTGTGAAGCATTGGGGGTCTCTGTCAGAAGCCCCAGAGCAGATGATGGAAGTGCCACTTCAGTTCCTGTGGGTGATGCCCATGTTCAAGCCAACAGGTCCACGAAGGGCAAGGAGGGAAAAGAAAGAAGAGATTTTGAGTCCTGGGTGCAATTGTGGAAGTGTGTGAAGAGGAAGAAGAAAGAGCCATGTCAAGAGAAGACCAACGACTTGCCTCCTTGTCCTCCTCCTCTTCTTCCTCCAGGAGTGCCTCAAATGTCCTGTGGACTATTGTACTGCAGAGGTCGGAGGAGAAGTTTGGCCTCATGAAGCTCGAGGGATGGAGGGGAGAGGCTTAGACACTGCCTCCTCTGAGTCCCCCTCACTCCCTCCTGCCTGCTCTTCCCGACCCTGAGCTTCTCCCCACCACAACCACATCCATTCAAAAGACCCAATTCACCTCCATTGGAAAAGAGCCTCTAGGGCCAAGTCAAGGATGAGGGGGTACTCGTCAAAGTCCCCCAGGATGTCCTGGAAGAAAGCAGAGAAGAAAAGTCAGGAAGACGGCCCCAACCCCCAACTCCAAGCTTGGCTTGCCCATCCCTGACCCTCCCTGCAGGGGTCCCTCACACAACCGATCACTCACCAGAATGGCCTCTGCAGCCAGATGCTCGGATATCCAAATGGTCCTGAAGCCTCTCAGCACAACTTCCTGGCAGCTCCCAATGACCTGGGACAAGAAAAGTCAAGAGAAGTCAAGACTAAGTTCATACCTCCCTGGACTCCTCATTCTTTTCTTCTAGGATGGCCTGGAAAGTTGTGTGGACGATTGTGCTGCCCATGTCTGAAGTGGAGACCTCCCCAGCAGGTGCTGGGAGTGCCGCTTCAGTTCCTGCGCAAAAAGAGAGAGAAGAGAGGTTAAGTCCTGGCTGGAATTCTGCAAGAGCCTCGCAAAGACAAGTCCAGACAAAGGACAGACCTCTCTCTGCTGATCCTCTTCAGGAACACCAGGTGGGAAAGGCCTGCCAGGCAGGGAACAGGTCCAGCAGGACTCCCAGCAAGAAGACCTGGGAGGTGAGTCTTGGGTACAGACCTTAAAGCAAACAAGGGACAAGGGAATTCGCTGTCCCCAAGGTGTGGGGCTGACCTTCTTTTGGACTTGGCTGGAAGCAGGCCAACTCCGGCTGAACTACTGTCTTCTGCAGAGGAAAGACAAATCTGGGTCAGATGATACTATGAAAGCCACTCTGGATGGGTGCAAGAGAGCACAGAAGCGGCCCCAAGCCAGGAAGGATGGGCCTCACTCTGTCTTGGGCCCAATCCCTTGTCCCAGAGGACCTCCCTGGGCCCTGCAGCCTCCTGGGCAGAGGTGGAAGGGCAGCAGCAGGAAAGGGGGCAGGAAAAGCCTCTGGCCTCATCCTTGCTCCCAGGGACACACAGCGCATCATCTGCTTTAAAAGTCACTGGGTGTGTGTGTGTGTGTGTGCACTTAGCGGGATGGAAGCAACCAAAGAAATGAATAGAAGAAGGCGAGGTACTTACTCTGAGGTGGGGGGTTTCAGGGCAATAGCCAGCAGCGAAGAAATGCTGTTGTCCGCTAGTTTCTGAGCCTCCCCACTTTCCCCAAGGGCGTAACCCCGGAGGTCTTGCGGGAGGAAAGAGCGTCTCAGAGTCAGGGGCCAGTCTGGGCCAAAGCAGCAGGGCAGGCTCAAGTGCCTCAGCACCGAGCAAGTTGGGGGGAGTGCCCAAGTGCCGGTTTCTCTTCTCATGACGTCAAAAGTGGGACAAATTGGGGGCCAAACAGGACAGGGGACTCCATGCCCCAGAAATGGGACAGTCTGTTGGGTAAGGGATGGGGGGGCAGCCCTAAAACCTCTCCTGATGCCATTGGGACACTTACACTGAGAAGCTGGAGGAGGGTACCAGGATTGGGGGCTTCCATAATGAGACCCCCCAGCAGGAGCCGGAAGTGCCACTGCAGGAAAAGAGAGGAGAGAGTTTGAGCGCTGGGTTAAATCTTGCAAGTGTGTGAAGAAGAAGGAGGAGAAAGAGCCTGTGAAGAGAGGTCAAGACAAAGGACATACCTCTCTGTCCTACTCCTCCTCAGCAACTTTCAACAGGGCCTCAAATGTCCTGTGCACAATCACACTGACCATCTCCCAAGTGAAAACTGTCCTCATGAAGCTGCAGAGATGAAGGGAAGGGGTTAGACACTGCCTCCTCCGAATCTCCCTTGCCCCTTCTCCCTCCTGCCTGCTCTTCCCCACCAGGAGCTCTCCCTGGAGTTCTGCCCCCCCCATTTATCCCAAAGACCCCATTCACCTCAGCTGGAGGAGGGCCTCCAAGGCTAGTGCCAGGGTCAGGGGGCGATCGTTGAAGCGCTCCAAGGTCCCTAAGATGTCCTGGAAGAGAACAGAGGAGGAAAGGCAGCTGTTTCCGGGGGGCCCTGGAGGACGACTCTGACCCCCAAAGACAGGCTTGGCTTTCCTGGGGAGTGGCAACCCCACGCCCTAAGCCAATAGGGTCCTCCTCTCCGGCAAATGAACAACCCCTTTCCCAAAGCCCCTCTCTGCTCCACCTCCCCATGGCGGTCCCTCACACCACTCATCACTCACCAGAATGGCTTTGGCCATCTCCTCCTTGGAGCTCTTCAGGGTTCGGAGCCCCCTGAGCTGAGCTGCCTGGCAGTTCTGGATTACCTCCTGGAGGAACAGCTGATCTTCCTTCAGCAGCTGAAATGCAAAAGTCAGACTGTCAGTTCCTCATGGGG
This sequence comes from Lacerta agilis, assembly GCF_009819535.1. Taxonomy (NCBI): domain Eukaryota; kingdom Metazoa; phylum Chordata; class Lepidosauria; order Squamata; family Lacertidae; genus Lacerta; species Lacerta agilis. The sequence continues at coordinate 18,831,160 of NC_046319.1, read as the reverse complement.
GTGGGGGGGCTTCTCCGCATCCGAGAGTGCAGAGTGGGGGGCAAAGAGCCCAGGCAACGGGGGGCAGGTCTAAGGGGTCCAGTCCCTGCTCTTGTTTTCTCCAATACTCACCCCTAAGGAAGGGATGCGGACCTGCAGCACATCTGCAAAGAGAAGGACCTGGGAACAGGTGAGTCCAACCCTGAGCACCTGGCAAGGCTATTCCAAGAGTTTTCTCCTGGATCCCAAGTCCTGCTACAGGGGAGGGACACCCCAGGCCTTGGGGACCAATCCCAGCCTCCTTCCCCCAGAATGTGGCTCACCAGGGAAAGTGCCCCTCCAGCTGACACCTGCCCCCCAGCCATGCTCTGCAGCGCAGCCCCCTGCATCCTCCAACAGACTCCACAAAATGGGTTGGACACTGGGGGGGGGGGCTTGAGTTTCTAGCCACTTGCCCAGATGGTCCTTAGGTCAGATCCAGCCATCTGGCTCTTTGCATCTTTTGACTAGCTGCCCCCCTAGCCCATTCCTGCCCTCCTCTGTCCCAAAAAGGAGAGCCACTTGCTCACCTGGTGCCACAGGTTGCTCTGGGCCTTGCAGGGGGGGGGTCACCCTGTTGCTGCGGCTGATCAGGCACCTCAAGTACCTGAACCTAGAAGAGACAAGCGGAGAGAGTGACTCAGAAGCCTGCTGCCCCAATTCTTAGGGGGTGTTTGTGTGTGAGGAGGGGCGTCTGGCCCAATTCCTCCCATCTCTCTGCAGTTCAGTGACCTGAAAGGGTATCACCAGAGGTGGGAAGAGGCAGCCCAGAGCACGAAGGGCTGGCAGAGAGAGAAAGGAGGCCCCAAATGCTATGGGTTCAAGAGCTATGGCCATGCCAGGACCCAGAGAGCCTGGCTCCCTCGTTCATGAGGGGAGAGAAAAGGGGAAGGCAGGGAAAGAGTGTGGAGGAGCTGAGCTGTCTGGAGAAGACTGACTGGGTCAATTTCCAGAGAGCCAAGGCTGTGCTGGGGACCCTGGGATTCACACACACACACCCCCAGGAGACCAAGAGAAAGGAAAGGAATCCTACTTACAGCTTGCACATTTCTTCCAGGAAAAAATCCCACCCTCCTTTCTAAACTAGCTAACTATCTAAAATGCCCACACAAGCCTAACTCTGACCCCAGCCCTAAGTCTAAGCCTAAACCTAAGCCTAACCCCCGCCCTAACCCTTCACCTAACCCTAACTAATCCTCTATGTACAAAATAAATATATACAAATTATATACAAAATAGGCACAAATGTGCACAAAATAGAAAAGTAAAATAAAAAATAAACAATATTAAAATAAACAATAAAAATATTAAAATAAAGAACAAAAAGTAAAATAAAAAGGTAAAATAAAAGTGTTAAAATAAAAAAGTCAAATAATAAACCGAATAAAAGCGAATAAAATCAAATGAATCAAAGTAATAAATCAAATCAAAATCAAAATAAGAAACTGGAAAAATAACAATAAACCGAACTCATCTCCTAATCTCTGCCAGCCGCCACTAACTCCTTTCTCCTCCACTCACCTCACTACTAACCCACAATGGTCACCTGCAAGTCTGTGGCTTTTAAAGGAGAAGCAAGAGATGTCACAAAGGAGGGCGGGTCATTGTCACCATGGCAACTCCCCCCCCCACCTGGACCTGCTTCTCTGTCAGAACTTGGAGACACCTGCTGTTCTGCCTGCAGCTGGGCTGCATCTTCATTTCACATCCTTCTTCCTGCAACCCCATTCCCAAAAGGAGACCATCCCCACACCCTTCCAGGCAGGCTAGGGGTCTCCATAGAGCAGGATTGGACCATCTGCTTTGCATGCAGGTCTTCAGTCCTGGGCAGCATCTCCAGGGTGGGCTGGCAGTGCCCCCCCCCCGGTCTGAAACCCTGGAGAGCTGCTGCCAGTCAGTGCAGGCGCTGCTGAGGTAGATGGGTCACAGGACTGACTGTGTCCACAGCGGCTTCCTAGGAAGGAATATTCCTCTTAAGTTGTTTAGCTGAAGAGGAGCAATCTAACTTCTACACAAGACCGACCATTGAGTCCTTTCTTTAAGAGACAATCTGGAAAAGTCCGTGTTTAATATACAACAATGCAAGGGCAGGAATCCTGAATGTGAGAGGAAGCAGAATTCTTCCCTCCCTCTGCAAGAAAGCCCTAGACCAAGGAACACCCCCCTCCGGTGGACTAGATGACCCCCGGGGTCCCTTCCAGCTCTACCATTCTATGGTGTCAACTGCAGCAGACCCTCCAAATTTCAAAGGGGGCTGTTGGAGCATCTGAAGGCAGCGGCACCTTCTTCTGAGTTCCTGCACAAGCCTCGGCTCACCCATTCAGGCTGCAGCTCCTCTCCTGTTGTCGTTCCCACCCCCCAGGTATTCCGAGGTACACACCCCCTGAATATGGAAGCTCTTCATTCATTTTATTTTTAAATTTATTACAGTGGTACCTCTAGTTACGAACTTAATTTGTTCCAGAGGTCCGTTCTTAACCTGAAACTGTTCTTAACTAGAGACGTGCTTTGGCCAATGGGGCCTCTTGCTGCTGCTCTGCCGCCGGCACACGATTCCCGTTCTCATCCTGGGGCAAAGTTCTCAACTCGAGGTAACTCTTCCAGGTTAGCGGAGTTTGTAACCTGAAGTGTTTGTAACCTGAGGTGTTTGTAACTCAAGGTACCACTTTATATTTCCCCCCATATCTTCCCTTTATGCGTTCCCTCCCACTTATTTCTTCCTCCTCCTTTTTATTTTCTGCCTTTCCTTTCAAAGTCTGCCCTTAATACCTTTCCCACTCCCCTCCCTTATATCCTTCCTTTATAGGCTTATCAACTTTCAGTAAGACAACAGTTCAACAATTTAATACAGAATTATACTTAAAAAGGTATCTGAAGAAGTGTGCATGCACACGAAAGCTCATACCAAGAACAAACTCAGCTGGTCTCTAAGGTGCTACTGGAAAGAATTTTCTATTTTGTTTCGACTATGGCAGACCAGCACGGCTACCCACCTGTAACTTAAAAAGGAAATATAACAATGCAGTACCATTAGCAAGCTGTGGAGGGAGTAAACTCAGTTTCCTCCTTATTGTAATTTGTTCGTCCCCCAGAAAGTCTCACTGTCTCTTTTCTCAGTTCTTTCTTTAGCCGTCCCCACTTCCTTCTTGCTAGCTTTCTTTCTTCATCTGCTTCCTCCTCCTTTGGGCGTGGGTGGGCAGCGTGAGCTAGCAGTTATTCTTCGCCATATTGCTCCTTCTTTTCAGGCCACCTTCCAGGATCATTCCCCTCTCAGTCCTGCCTTGCAAACTCCTTGCAAACCCAGAGGGCATCAGAGGAAGGAGGGAAGGAAAGAGGGTCAGAGGCCAGTGTTGGCCACGGCACCCCTGAGCATCATTCAAGGCACCCCAGGGTGCCACACAGCACCCTGGTTGAAAATCACCGGCTTAGATAATTCTTGAACTGCAGAGTCAGAAGGGACCTCGGGGTCATCTAGCCCAACCTCATGCTACTGCGCCTCCAACCTTGCTCCTATATCCTTTGCAGGGGGTTGGACTAGATGGCCCCTGGGGTCCCTTCCGACTCTGTGACTCTATGAGTCTATGATCCTCCTTTGAGTCCTCCTCATCTCACTTTCTGTGGAGGCTTTAGCACAGGGTTTCCCAAACTTGGGTCTCTGGCGTCTGTTGGACTACAACTCCCATCGTCCTTAGCTAGCAGAACCAGTACTCAGGGATCATGGGAATTGTCATTCAAAAACAGCTGGAGATCCAAGTTTGGGAAACCCTGCTTGTTCCCATACCCCACTCTTGCTTAGTTTGCGTAAATGGCAACACTCACATATCCATCCCTGCTATCCCATGCCTCTTCTTCCTTTATTGCCTTCCTATATTGTAGGCACATCAGGGCAGGGGCCTATCCGCTTTGTACTCTGTGAAGTACTCTGCACATAAATGGGAAAGAGGTGCAGCTGAATGGTAGAACACCTGCTTTGTATGTGGAAGGGCCCAGGTTCAGCACTGAGCTTGGTGGACCAATAGTCTGATTTGGTATAAGGCAGCTTCCTGTGTTCCTGTGTCTTAAGGGGAGAGCTGTAGCTCGGTGGTAGAGCATCAGCTTTGCATGCAGAGAAGGTCCCAGGTTCAATCCTTAGCATCTCGAGGTGGGTCTATGCCTGAAATCCCAGAGAGCCTCTGCCAGTCAGACCAGGTGTGGGGGATGGTTGGTCCTTCAGACATTCCCAGACATTCCGGAATTACAACTCCCATCAACCACAGCAAGCATGTCATACGGCATGGGATGATAGGAGTTGTAGTTCAGCACATCTGGTTCCCCCACACCTGGGTTGTAGCCCATACTAGTCATACTCAGTGTAGGGTTACAAAAGTGAATAGACATCACTGCCATAGGATCATCAGTTTCACTGGGTGTACTCTGAACAGAACTTTATTGGATACTACAGAAGGAGGAGAAGGAGAAGAAACAACAGCACTGAGTTGTTTTCAATGTGGCCATCTATTCGTCCCCACTTCCAAACAAAACAAGCCACAGAAATCTCACAATTAATTTTAATTTTTATTATTTGCCTTCGAATGGCATATACAAAGGCATACACAGTATGCACTCAATATATGATCCTGACATCAGGATAAAAAACCCCCAAAACATACACCACCCATGACACGGGTGGCAACATTCCCCATCCAAGAGAAAACACCATTATTTCAATGAAAAAAAACAACAACAACAACAACAACAAAAACCACAATCAAGAACGAATCGTTCTTACTCTCAGAATGTATGACATTGAAAAATCAGAACCCCTCACGAGACTTTTTTTCTTATTTATAGAAAGGGAGAGAGTACCGTTTCTCTAAGAAACAATCAGCAAACATCACAGAATTCTTTTTGTCCAAAACAGAAGACCTGAAGTTTCTATCAACCAGACAAAAATTATATTAATAATAATAATAATAATAATAATAATAATAATAATAATAATAATCCCACCAGGAAACCAGAAATCTGGTTTCTCAGAGCAGGTAGAGAGCAAAAGCCAGAAGCTTTTACAGGCAAAGGGAGAATCATCTCCTACTGCAGGGATGGGGGACCTGTGAGCCTCCAGTTGCCAAAATGCTTAACCATTGGCTAGGCTGGCTGGGGTCTCACACCATGTAGAGGCCCTTTCAGTTCCCCATCCCTGTCCTGCTGCCACCTTCGGCAACTTCAAGATTCTGAAAATCTTTCTACACTTCAACAACATATAACTTGCTGTTCAAGACATAACACCCTCCATGCCGCCTTCATTATGAAGATACATGTCCCCCCACCCTCTTCTCCAGAGTGTGTGGATTTTGCCCATCAAAGATCGGCTCAAATACAATTCAACAGACTACACGAGTCCAAATCATTCCGTTTTCTCCCCGAGAATAAATAATTTTAAAAGGGGGGGAAATAATATTCCCTACAAAGAAGAAGACCAGGGCTGGATGATTGGATGGAGTCCAGCCCTCCCTCTAGAAACAAAGTCCGCTGGCGGCTTTTGGGCAGCCTACCAGGGCCTCCAAAGAGCATGGATGTTCTTGGAGGACGAGTGCTTCAGCCCGGAAGTTGAGTGGATGGCTTCAGGCAGAGATAGCTGGTTCCTTTTGGAAGTGGTTCACGAGCTTAGCCTGAGTTTTCTGCGTGGACTTTGTGGCGAGACATGAACTGGAAGGCTTCCTGTAGGCATCTGGAATACCCTTCGATGAAGTCCACCTGTGTGTCTTTATGAACAGGCCCCAACGCTAGAGAAGGAAAAGGGAGAAGAAGAGAGAGGGTTTAATATTCATGCGCTGGCTTGGGGGAACACTTTTAAATCACATTCTCTATGCCACTCCCTCTGGCATCAAACTCAGGTGGTGAGTGCTGATAGGACTGCAGCCCAAATGGGGCCAGTTGGGAAGGGAGAGTTTGGATGCTCGGGGAAACCCCAAGATTACAGAAGTACAAACGAATCTCCACCAAAAGAATAACTGGGGGTGGGGGAAGCAGCCTCATGATGAATGAATATGCTCATTAGCCACAGAATTTTAATGATTGGCTGGGGGGAAATGGGAAATGGAAGGGGACGTGTGAAATGGCCTTTACTGGAAGAGGGCATTTGAGGAAAGGTTATATAGCTCAGTGGTAGAGAATCTGCTTTGCATGCAGAAGGTGGCAGGTTCATTCACCAGAGGGCCTGGAAAGGTGCTGCCAGGTAGTGTAAATTAGATGAGTGCGAGGCAGAGATATACTGCAACATTTGTTGCCACATACCCCACTTGTCTCAAGTCTCTTTGAACAGGCTCTATCGGTCTACTCACTTTTGGTTTGCTGGCTCTGCTGCCTCAAGTAGTCCACGGTCATCTCAAGATGTCAGCTTTCTCCAGCTTGGAGTTGGGCTGGTGCCTCTGGAATTCCTTCTCCAGCAGAAGCTTCAACTGCTCGATGCTGCTGTTGATTCGGTCGCGGCGCATTTTCTCCACCACCGGCTTTCTAAGCTGCAATGGGAGGGGGGACACAGAGATACACTTAGCGGAGATGTTCCAACGGAGCCCCATTCTTACTCCACAGACTTGCTAGATTCCCCAGCAGGTGGCATGCAAATAAATAAATAAATAAATACATTTCCCATTTACAAACAGAGCTTATTCTCCCTAGCAACTATGAAATCGATAGTTTGCGACTAGGAGCTTACTTTTGGGAGATCTTAAATTTGTTAGCAGGTTGTTGTTACCTGTGTTTTAGAAGTAATAACTGCATCACTTTAGTATTTGCATGCCCTTTGGAGGAAGGTTCGGATATCAATTTGACGTTAAATAAAAACGATCTCTTCAAGGGAAAGCATGTCGAGTTTCTACCCTGGCTAGCCTACTCAGAGCAGACTCATCGGAGCTAATAACTATTGCTAACTTCGTTAATTTCAGCGGGTCTATGATTTACCCCAAGAATCTGACAGGTTTGAGTTTAAGTTGCTGGGAATTCTCCATTAGAGACAGTTTACTGTTCTTTTTCTAGAACTACAATTCCCAGTGTTCTCTTGGGCTAATGACTGTTAAACCCCCCCTTTCACAGATGCACCCCACTACAGCACCCCCCACACCCATCCATTTACTTACTTTATTTTTCTCTTTTGGGTGAGCAGGCCATTTTGATCCATGAAGACAAGACTGGAAGGTGCCATCCTTTTCTCTCTCTCTCTCTTTTTTGCCAAGCTACGGAGGCAGATGTTGCTTAGGAGGAGATCCTCGGGCGAATACGCTGTGAGAGGTGGCTTGCTCCTGCCTTCTATTTATGCCAGCCGGGCTCCCAGAGATGCTGTGGGCTGTGCTTCCCTCGAGTTTCCCACACTCGGGAGCCAATCAGAAGGGGCCCGGCGGAGACAATAGGGGAAGAATGCTCGCCTTGCATGCTCCGTTGCAGTGAATAGCCTCAGGATAATGACCTTTTTCCCAGATGAGCAGGTGGGGAGTCTGCGCTACGTGAAAGATTGGGATCAGGGATTACACACACAGGGAGCTGGGAACAGGCTGCCCCTCCACTCGCAGAGGCCACGGGACAGATTAATCACATTCCAGACCATCACAAGGTGCATCTCTCAGCCATTTGTGGGCACGGGGAAGAGTGGCTGGGGTGCTGTCGGTTGCAATGTATGGCAAGCGATGGCAGGAGAGAGCCTTCGCTTGCCTAAAGAGGACACACACGCACACGCACACGTCCAATAAGTGCCATGCATAGTCCTCAGAATTGGAATGGGCAAATCTGTCCACCTCAGTTTTCCTCGTTGCTCCGGGCTTGTTCGTTCTTCCACATTTTCAGCATCAGATTATTATTACTATTACTACAGGGTGAAACTAAAAAATTAGAATATCGTGGGAAAGTCCATTTACGTAAGCAATTGTTTTCATTAGCTACTGGAGTTTAATATAGAGATAGACTCATGACATGCAAAGCGATGATATGTCAAGCCTTTGCTTGTTAGGATTGTGATGATTATGGCTCCAGCTGATGAAAACCCCAAAGTTGAAATTGTTCATTTGGGTTCTCATCAGCTGTACGCCATAATCATCACAATTATAACAAATAAGGCTTGACTATCTCGCTTTGCATGTCATGAGTCCTATCTCATATATTAGTTTCACCTTTTAAGTTGAATTACTGAAACAAATGAACCTTTCCACGATATTCTAATTTTTCGAGTTTCACCTGTATTTATTGCGGCTGCTCAGCCTCAGTCCCCAGGGCAGGTGACAACAATCGAAGCACAATTGTATGCAATATTAACAAGGGTTTTAAAACAACATTGAGATGCAGAAATATGGTGGGTGCTAAAAAACAGGCCTCCGAAGTGTCATCTCAAGAACTGCTTGCATCGTAAATCGCCTCACTTGCACGTCCTCGTAGGCATCCTGGTTGGCAACTATGAGAAGAGGGCTTTGGACAGGATGGACCAGGAGGCTATTCTTAAGTTATTATGTTCTTTTCTCTCTCTTTTTATTCTCGTGAAATTTGTCAGCACTTTAGTGCAGATTTCTCCTAACAGACACATTTTTACATGCAATTTGACTCACGTGCAAAAAAAATTAACATGCGTTTCCCCAGTGTACTGCCTTTTGTTTTTTTGTTTTCACTAATTCATATTTATATGTAACTACGCATGCTTCCCCCCCGGTAAATGTGCATTTTCAAAGAAATAATTGGCTGGAGAAGTCGTCGCAAAATTCAAAGCGTGTTTCGGTTTTCATGTTGTCCCATGAAGTAGAAACGAGGTGGATTCACCTTTAAATGCAAACAGAATCAAAATTCTCCTCCAACCATACCCCTGTCTCACACAAATGATAAACTGAATGTACACCTGCAATCAATTTTTTTTAAAAAAACTCTGCACATAGAAAGCTAGCCCATCAGGGAGAAGATGCTACTTTCTATATGCTGTGTGTGGAAGAAAGTTTTCCAAATGGAAGGTGACTTGGTCGTGAAGCTCAGTCTTTGTGCCAGTCACTGACTCGCAGCCTAATCTGCCTCACAGGGCTGTTGTGAGAATAAATTTAGATAGTGGGGGAGGATGAGGATGTAGGCCATCTTGAGTCCTGCAATGAGATACAAAGGGAAAAGGAATAATCATCAGAGACTTGTGAGCTGTAGCTTAATGATGTGTGTGAGACAGAGTTAGTTAGTTAGTTAGTTTAGTTAGTTAGTTAGTTAGTTAGTTAGTTAGTTAGTTAGTTAGTTAGTTTTTTAGTTAGCTAGTTGGTTAATGATCTCCTGGATACCCAATAAATTTCATGGCTCTGGTAGGATTGAAATACTTATCCGTTTCTAAAACCAGCATGAACAAGTATTCCAAAAGGACTGGAGTAAATTTATGTGACATCTGAAAGATTACTGTAAGCAATTAACGCACTAGCAGGGTTGTCTGAAGATTCGTAATGAGAAATTTTCTACCTTTCTAGATTTATTTAAATTTTGAGTTGTTTTGCAAAGAGTGTAATTAGAATTGGAAAACATACAAAATGCAATGATATAAAGGTTAATTTGAAAGCCATGAGGCAGGAGGGAAGGAAGTCGATAGGCTCTAAAGAGCCAAGGAGGTAAGTGGATAATAATGATGTGAATGTATATTATAAATGAAAATAAATAAAATACATATATTAACAAAAAGAAATTACTTATCCTACCTCCAACACAAAAACACCCCACATGTGAGAGAACACTGAGACTCTCTCTCTCTCTCTCTCTCTCTCTCTCTATATATATATATATATATATGTATATATGAGACAGCTTTTGCATATAATAATGAATAGCAGTAATAGCAGTAATATAATCAGGGCATTTGGAATGGTTTAGTAGCCTGGTATCAGAGTGATTATTGAACATAGCAAATAACAGCCACAACATTTATCTATAGGTGTGAATTAATGCTTGTGCTGGGCTGGACCAAAGACCAAGAGAATGAGACTTTGTTCCCATTGAAATCAATGGGATCCAGTACCTTGCTGCCAGTTTCATTTAGTGGACAGAGCCTAAGTGCTAACAGTGCAATCCTGTGCATGTTTACTCAGCGTTAGGCCCCTTTATTCAAGGGAGGGGGGCTTACTGTGAGATCAAGCATGCAGATCTCTGCACCAGCCCTTTCCCAACCTGGTGCTTTCCAGATGTTTTGGCCTACAACTCCCATCAGCCCCAGCCAGCCTGGTCAATGGCCGAAACATCTGCACGGCACCAGGTTGGAGAAGACTTCACAGATGCTCTGAGTTCAAGGGTACTAATGAAGTCCCGCTGAATGTCTGAGTAGGCATGCATATAATTTTACCACTCCGTCACAATGATATTTAATTTGTTTAGTCGTGTCCGACTCTTCGTGACCTTATGGGACCAGAGCACGCTAGGCCACTCCTGTCTTCTACTGCCTCCCGCAGTTTGGTCAAACGCATGTTGGTAGCTTCGAGAAGATATTTATATACCGCTTAATTGCAGTAAGATTTATATACTGCTGATTGCAAGTCTACCCAGATGTTTAGAAAGCTGGTGCACGTTTTAATCTTTTGTAATAGGCCTTTATTTGTTTATTTGTTGTTTGTTTATTATTTACTTTTGAATGTTTTAAATTGCTGTAATTAATTCTCTTTATCAATAATGTCACGTTTTGCTTTATTTACATATTTTGTAAACTGCTTTGAGGTTTTCCCCAATAATGCGGTGTATAAATTTTAGGAACCACTGAACAAGGCAAAACTCAAAGTGTTTCACAGAGCAATCCCACCCACCAACCGCGGCAAGTTCTTGTACGTTCTTGTCAGTAACATACGCACACTTCTGTATATGATTGTTTGGACATATGACCTGACATTGCAAAATTCAGAGAAGCAGCGAATTCTGAAGGACCACTGACGCTTCGGTTCAAAGTCCCATTCGAAAGGTGCAGATTGCGTAGGCTTGCCTTTAAATGCAAATGGGATGGAATTTCTCAGCGCCAAGCACACCCTGCGGCTTATGCACAAGCCTTTCCCCTCCTCCCTCGAGATCAGGTAAGCGGGGAAAGGTGACCTGTCTCTCTAGCACACGCTTTCTTCTTCTCCTTCCTCACCGCCCCCCCCCCGCCCTAACGTACCAATGGTTCCAGCCTTGAAAAGCCTTGCCACCTTTTGTTTGGAATGGCCGCTGTTGAGCTCAAAACCTTTTATGTCAAGTGGTGGGAAAGTTTTTTATGACCTCATCTCCATGTACTCCTCCACAACCCACACCGATAATCTCTCGGCACATGTGCTCTGTTTTGGAAGGGTATAATTTTTTTTGGGGGGGGAGGGGGGTGCTTTGCTAGTTTAGAGGACACTTCGATCTGTTGTTGCTTGATCTCCCCTGCCCCACGTGCCAGGTTTAATCTACATTGTAAAAAATAAAAAATAAAAGGGAAAAAAAAAAACCATCTTTTATTTTAGGGTGGGGTGTGAGTAAATATATATCTACTGTATTATTGTTGCTTGCTTGCTTGTTTGTTTGTTTGCATACCTTTCCTCCAATGAGCCTGAGGTGTGTATACAGTTCTCCCTCCACCTCCCCCCCCCGCATTATCTCACAGCACCCCTGCCAAGGGTGTTATTGGGTGTTGGTTTTGGTTTTGATTATATATATTGTGGGTTTTGTGTCTGGTTTTGTTCTGTGAACTGCCCTGAGGACCTCTGGGTATGGGGTGGTATATAAATTCAAACAACAACAGAGAAGAGGAAGAGGAAGAGAAGAAGAGAAGAGAAGAAGAAGAAGAAGAAGAAGAGAAGAAGAAGAAGAAGAAGAAGAAGAAAGGCTGAGAATGAGTGACTCGCCCAACATTACCCAAGGAGCTTCATGAATGAGTGGGGATTTGAACCCGGGTCTCCAGGATCCTAGTCAGCCACTCTAACCACTACTACACACTGGCTCTGCTGATGATAAGTGGAAGAAAAGGAGGAGGGAAGTGTGGCTGTTGCTTATTTGTACAACTGCCTTTAAGGTAGGCCGGTATTATTAACCTGCTGTTCCGGCTAGGACGTCAGAGATGGATGTCAAACAAGGAGCCATCACTGCTGTTTGTTATAGAGCAGCCTCAATGAGTGCAGCACTTGACTCACTGCCAGGCCCGTCCCACCCATGAGGCAAGGTGAGGCAGCCACCTCAGATGGCAGGATCCACAGAGACAGCAGATCCGGCCTACAAGGAATGCATCGCCTACTGCCGCCGGCATGGTGGCATCCTAGCCTTCGCTCACTCCTTCCATGGCAGGGCAGGGATGCCATCTTCTACTTCGCCTCAGGTGCTCAAATGTCTTGCTCACTGCCCCGAGGAGCTTACAATCAAATCCAGAGGGGCAACAAGAAGAATATGGAGAGAAGTGTAACCAGTAACCATAGACGTTTATTTCAGTTATCCATACTTAACGTTTAAAACTAGGGGTGGTTCAGGCTAGTTTGGGGTTTCTGTCACTTTTGGTTTTTTTCCACGTTCATCCAGTATTTTTGAAAATAAGCCACACTAAATTTAGTGCTTTTAAATGCATCTTTTAAACATTGTCTTCTCTCAGATTCTGCGTTATGGTGTGTATAGGGGTGGAGGCGCTGGGTGGTAGTTTGGTGACCACCCCTCGTACATAGGACAGCCTGACTAGACAGTGGCTGGGATGTAATAATTCTGCAGCCTGCAGAAGTGGTTGCATTTCACTCAGACCTACTCAGAGTAGACCCACTGAAATTAAGGAACCTTAGTAAGGTTCCCACTGCACTATGCATTTAAAGCTGTACCATGCTATTTTGAACAAGCATGGCTTCCCTCAAGGTATCCAGGAAACTGTAGTTTAAGGTGCAGGGAGTTGTTAGGGAACCCCTCACAGGGCTGCAGTACCCCCTGTAGTTTAATAAACAGCAATGCACAATGTCCAAAACAAGAAAGAGAGCCACCTTTCAAAATTCTCACTTCTCTGAATTTTGCAGTCCAGTTCCCCGGCCGTGGAATGTGGCCATAATGCATATACTAGGCTCAAGCATGCGGGGAAATCCCTCTATTCATGAAAATGACAGGCAAAGCTGCATTGTATTAGGGGGGGAACAGCTCGTGCAAAGAATGTGTACATCAGGCAAAAGTGCCTACCAAATGCATATATTAGTGCTAAATTGCTGATGAATTTTCATGACTTTAAAAAACAACGTATTATGGTGTGGAAAGCTGACTTTAAGATTGGACAAAAACGAGGGACGCGAAGGGCAGATTTGCCCATCGCAAGCGTTGGCGTGTGGCTGTTGGCGCCTTGATTGCGAGATCCTGGCGATGGTGATAACAAGCCTTGAGAAAGCGCCGCTACAAAGTGCCCGTCCCTTCTGCAATCCCTGCCAGATGTTCCCCTCCTTTTTAAAAAGGAGATTTACCGCATAGTCAAGCCTCCCCCCCCAAAAAAAAAAAGAGAGAGAGAGAGAGTTGCTGTCTTGTTGGGAGCTACTCCCCAGATGGTCTTCTGGGACTCTGCTCTTTCCCACTGAACACAATGGCGAGTCAAGGACCATGGCTAATGTGCTTGTTGTGGACAGGCACACGTCCATGGTGGAGAGGATGAATGTCATTAAGAAAATGCGTGGGAAACGCAGGAGGTTTCCAACTTCCTCTGCCCAGAGAGGAATAAGCTCCTTAGCCATGAGGCTAGGAAACTTGAGAGCTAGGAAGCCAGGTTTTGGGAGAGGGATCAGTTGAAGACGCAGCTTTATACTGAGTCGAACCATTTGACTCTCAGTTGCTTTTGCCCTCTCTGGTGGGCAGCTGTCCAGGGTTGCAGGCAAGGGTCCTTCTCAGTCCTACCTGGAGTTGCGAAGGGTTGATCCTGAAGCTTTCTATGTCTGCTCCAGAGCTAATCTATGGCCCTTCCCTGCCACCAGGGTGGCAAATTCCAAGTCTGATCCCAGGTGATTTTAGGGAAGGCGCTTTGCTTATTCGCAGAGGCCCTCTTTTTTTGTCAGCTGACCTACAAGAACAAAATGGCGTGCTCACAGCGAAGACCTCCACAAGAACATCGGAAGAGCCTTCTGGATCAGGCCAATGGCCCGCCTAGTCCCGTATTCTGTTCCCACAGTAGCCAGCCAGGTGCTCTTTGGCTAGCAGGATCTGAGCACACAAGCGCTTTCCCTGCTTGTGATTCACGGCAACTGATATTCAGAGACCTGCCACCTCCTATAGTGGAGGTATCACAGAATTATGGAGTTGGAAGGGGCCCTGAGGATCATCTAGTCCTGTGTTTCCCAACCTTGGGTCTCCAGCTGTTTTTGAACTACAATTCCCACCATCCCTGACCAGTGGTCCTGCTAGCTCGGGATCATGGGAGTTGTAGGCCAAAAACATCTGGAGGGCTGAGGTTGAGGAAGCCTGGCCTAGTGTGATTGGGAAGAGGTAACTGAAGCCTAGAATTGTAGAGTTGGAAAGAAACCCTCAGGATCATCTAGTCCAACCCCCTACATTGTAGGAATATGCAGCTGCCCAGTGTCCTATTTGAGGTGAGGTGTCCAGAACTGTACATACTATTCCAAGTGTGGTCACACCATGGATTTGTATAATGGCATTAAGATATGGGCAGATTTTAGTTTGGACTCCTTTCCTAATGATTCCCAGCATGGAATTCGCCTTTTACATGGGGACGGATAAATTCAACGGTAGTGCTCAGTAGAGACTGATACATTACCAATTCAGTCTGCCCTCTGCTTACTTCTCCCCCTCCCAGTCAGTGTTAGTTGCCCTTGTACGACTCAGCAGGGGACAAAACTAGCATTTGTTGGCTCTGCCTGTCATTGACTCTGGGCCCCCTACTGTTTCTCCCTGCTTTCTTTCCCCAACAGTCCCCAATGAGCACCCAGCACTGGTGGCTACAACCAGGGCTTTTTTTTTCCTTTTCCTTTCCTTTCCTTTCCTTTCCTTTCCTTTCCTTTCCTTTCCTTTCCTTTCCTTTCCTTTCCTTTTCTTTTTTTGAGATGGAACTCAGTTCCGGCACCTCTCAGTTGGGCGCCATTGCCATTATAAGAGAACAAGGGAGGCGTTCATGGTAAATTTCCAGAACTCTTTTTTCTAGAAAAACAGCACTGTCTAAAACCACTTGTGACCCCAACACCTAAAACATTGTCTTCCCCAGTGCCAATCATCTTGGGCCTTACACTTGTCAGCGGAGGTCCTGTTGATGGGTGCTGGTTTCCTGGCCTTGTGTTGTTTCAGAAAGTGCAGGTTTGATATATTTGACATCGAATGTGAACTGAATTGCACTTCTTCCCCCATCCCAGGCTCACGATTCTTAAAGGGAAGTTGAGCTCTGAGTCATAATCGCCAGTATTTTGAAACTATTTTTGATTGCTGACTTTCTATTTCAAGAGGTACCTCCTCCAACCATGTATACTGCAGTGGTTGCTTTTCTCTCTGCAGCAGCTGCCACGAGAACCATCGATAATATCCAGTTCTAATTCTTCTCCAAGGAGAACCACTGGAATCAATGGACTGGGCTAGGGTAGCCCCATTAGGTCTGCCCTGGGTGGTAGGATTTAGCTGGAAACAGCCCCCATGCTGTATTTGATTATGACTTGTACCCAACCAAGTCCTACTCAGAGTAGACCCACAGGACAATAACGGGGACTAAATGAACCATGCCCATTGGTTTCAATGGGCCTACTCTGAGTAGGACCAGCTTCAGAGACAAGCCACTGTATCTGATATTTGTGGCCTGTAGACCAAGCGAACAAAACTGGCGTTTAATAATAAAGATTAGCAATAATTGTCCTCGTGAAATTCCTCCTGCAGTTTCGCCTCACTGCCGTCACCCTTCCACCCCTTCCTCCTCCCCTCCGTGGCCAGTTTAATCTGATTCCCCACTCTCCCCACCCTCCTCATGCCTGACGGCTGCAGGCAGATGTGTAGCTGAGGCCCTGGACTGTGAGTGTGGAGTGGATTTGAGTTTCCCACACTGCGTCCCTATTCAAGGCATTGAAGGCCGCCGTAAAAAGGAAGTGTGCCAAGCTACAAGCTGAATTAGAAATGCTGTTTGACTTTCCTTTGTGCCGGGGCGAAGGGAGCCTTGCTTTGGGTAGGCCATCTGCATAGCATTTACTGTGTGGGGCTGGGGCCATTGATCAAGAGCTGTCAAGCCGGGCTGAGACATTTTGGGAAATCCCTTTATCTCTGGAGGGCTTAACATCTGGCAGGGGATGGGAACGGCGGCAGAGGAGGAGGAGGAGGAGGATGGGAGCATCTGACGGTTTAACACAGGACCTTCTACAGCCCAAGGGCCGTAGGTAAGCATCTAAGGAGCTTCCTGAGGGCCACACACACCAGCGATTGGAATGGAGGGAACAGGGGTGGAGACGGGCAGAGCAATGGATGCAAATTTTGCCTTTGTGCAGTAGGCTCGTTCCCGCACACGCATGAACACCCATCTCTGTCCGCCCATCTAGACATGCAAGAGGAATGATCAGAGTTGACAGCCACATTCCAGCCAGGCAGGATGCAGAGCAGGGCCAGCAAGAGGCGTGGCTTGAGAAAAGGGGTGTGGCCTGCAGAGAGTGACAAGGGCCAGGTACATACCCTCCAACATTTCTCAGATGAAAATAGGGACATCCTATTCAATAATAATAATAATATAATAATAATAATAATAATAATAATAATGTTATTATTTATACCCTGCCCATCTGACTGGGTTGCTTCCAATATATATATATAAACATAATGAAACAACAAACATTTTTTTAAAAAACTTCTCTATACAAGGCTGCCTTCAGGTGTCTTATATATCTCCTTGGCTCAGGGGTGGCATAACTCAATACCCTCCAACATTTCTCTGATGAAAACAGGGACGTTCTAAATAAAAGCGGGTCATTTTGGGATCAGATCAGAAACTGGGGGGGGGGAGAATCTAGACACATATAAAAAAATGCTGTGGAAATGCTTTTTAAAAAAAAGTGTTGAAAAATATTGAATTTGCCACAGCTCACCATCACCATCTAGTGTTACATTTGTATAATGCACTTTACAACACACTTAAAACATTTTATTTGAAGTTGTATTAGCTGAGTCCCTGGGGCAGTTTCTGTAAATCCGGGACTGTCGCTGGAAAATAGGGGCACTTGGAGGGTCTGCCGGTAGAGATGGCTACATTTGGCACTCCATGTCTGAGGTCTTCCCCACCCCCCTGGTTTTACAGATCCTTTTATTTTTTATTTTACATATTTCATTCATTGCAATTACATATATTGCAGCCTTCTCCCAAGGAGCTCGAGGTGATGTGCGTGGTTCTCTGCCTCATCATTTAATCTCCACAACTCTGAGAGGCAGAGACGAGCCAAGGTTTCCCAACAAGGCTGCGTGAGGTTTTGAACCCTTGTCTAGCCCTAGCGCCACATGCTAAGAACTGCACCACAAAGGCTCTCGCTGGCTCTCAGACTTCCGGTGTGATCAAGGAAATTGATCTCATGCTTGAATTCCTGAAAGAAGGTGAGGTTGTGGACTCTCCTTCCTTGGAGCTTTTTAAGCAGAGGTTTGATGGTTTAGCCGAGATTCCTGCAGGTCAGGGGGTTGGATTAGATGACCCTTGAGGTCCCTTCCAACTCTACAATTCTATGATCTGGTGGTTTAGCAGCTCTATTTCAGTTACAAGAAACATCAACTCCAGGCCTGAGCACAGTCGGTTCCTGTGCTCAGGAATACAGGGGATGTGAAGATGTGTTCGAACGCACGTCCTTATTTGTAAACTCTGGACCACGTGGCACTGTCTAAGAAAAGTGGGGTTCTCTTGGACCCCATGATGCGAAAGAACTTTCAACACCTGCCCCTCCTCCTTCACCGCCAAACATGCGGTGGGTCATAAACCTCCTGCTTTCAAATATAAACACACACGCAGGTCTTGTGCAGATCGCCCACTTAAAAAACAGGTTTTCTGGCTTCCCCCTCTTCCTCTCTCTTTACTGGAGGCCACCATCTGCCTTTCGTGGGAATCACCCTGCCTTACTGCTCGCTAAGCACGTCCGCGAATTCTTTGACATCCCTCCAAGACCCACCTGTCCAGCTACGCCGAAACCATCACTCCCCCCCCCATGATAGTTTCCCAAGACACACGTCCTTTGTTCTGGCTGCTGCAATGACTGACAGGCACACAGCCTGAGAAAGTGGAGGTACAGAGGACATCTCTCTCTCTCTCTCTCTCTCTCTCTCTCTCTCTCTCTCTCTCTCTCTCTCTCTCTCTTTCTCTCACACACACACAGAGAGGGAAGGAGGGAGAGAGGGAGGGAGGGATGCCAGCAAGTCCAAGGATGCCTATTTATTTTAAATACTTATTAAATTTTAGAATTTTATCAGTCACAATTGGCATTATTTCAAAAACAAGGACTTCCCTCAACTTCCTTTTCTGGTTCTTAAGTCTAGACAAATCAGATTTAGATTATTAATACACACATACACAGCTGTCATTCTTTCCAACGGCAAAATTAGGAGGTGAGTGACACCAGGATTTGCAGCCAGATGAGGTTAAGCAATGCTTCTGAATTTCAGTTGCTGGAAAGGTTTTTTTTTTTTTTTAAGATAAAGGACCCCTGGGCAGTTAAGTCCAGTCAAAGGTGACTATGGGGTTGCAGCACTCATCTTACTTTCAGGCCGAGGGAGCCGGCGTTTGTCCACAGACAGCTTTGCGGGTCATGTGGCCAGCATGACTAAACCGCTTCTGGTGCAACGGAACACCGTGACAGAAGTCGGAGCACACAGAAACGCCATTTACCTTCCTGCCACAGCGATACCTATTTATCTACTAGCGCTGGTGTGCTTTTGAACTGCTAGGTTGGCAGGAGCTGGAGCAGAGCAAAAGGAGCTCACCCTGTCATGGGGATTCGAACCGCCGACCTTCTGATCGGCAAGCCCAAGAGGCTCAGTGGTTTAGACCACAACGCCACCCACATCCCCCTTACCTAGTTGCTGGAAACCACAGGTTGAGAGAGGGCTCTTGTGCTCAGATCCTGCTTGCAGGTTTCCCAGAGGCACCTGGCTGGCCAGTGTGAGAACACTGCCATTGGCCTGATCCAGCAAGCTATTCTTATCATCTGAATTCATCCCCTGCCCTATCCCATAGATTTCTGGCAGGAATTAAGGTGGGAAAGTTGCAGGCAGTTCCCATTGGTCAGCTAACACATATATATCCATATTGTTGATGATCTTAGAATAATAGAATCTTAGCATTGGTAGAGACTCTGAGGATCATCTGGTCTGACCTCCTGCAATGTAGGAATATGCTTCTGTCCCCTATGGGGATCGAACCTGCAACCTTGGCATCATCAGCACCACGCTCTAACCCACTAGAAGAAAAAGTTGGGGGAAAGTAAGTATTCTCCTATCTCCAATTGCAAACTGACCTTGTGCTTCAGAAGTGTTGCGGTTGCAGAAGCTTCCCGTGTGACCTTGCCTTGTTTGGGAATTAGTACCAACTTTGCAAAATCTGAATTGTGTATTGCTCAGAGCTGAGGTCGTGAAAGCATGAAGAACATGTGAACGTGAGAGAAGAGGCTGCTGGATCAAGCCAATGGCCCATCTAGTCCAGCATCCTGTTCTCACAGTGGCCAACCAGATGCCTGTGGCTGTGGGAATCCTGCAAGCAGGATCCGAGCACGAGAACTGGTATTCAGAAGCAGCACTGACTCCAAGTGTTGAGGCAGGGCATAGCCATTGTAGCTAGTAAAGGTAAAGGTAAAGAGACCCCTGACCACCAGGTCCAGTCGTGTCCGACTCTGGGGTTGCGGCGCTCATCTCGCTCTATAGGCCAAGGGAGCCAGCGTTTGTCCGCAGACAGCTTCCGGGTCATGTGGCCAGCATGACAAAGCTGCTTCTGGCAAACCAGAGCAGCGCACGGAAACGCCGTTTACCTTCCCGCTGGAGCGGTCCCTATTTATCTACTTGCACTTTGACGTGCTTTCGAACTGCTAGGTGGGCAGGAGCTGGGACCGAGCAACGGGAGCTCACCCCGTGGCAGGGATTCGAACCCCCAGTATTCCTCTCCTCCATGAATTTGTCCAACCCTCTTTTAAAGCCATTTAAAGGGTTGATGGCCCTCACTGCCTCCTGAGGGAGTGCATACCAGAGTTTAATAGTTGTAGGGGATTGGGACCACAATTTTGCAACAGGGGGGCATTTTATCTGCCCTTCAGGATATAGAGAGCTGTGCACCTTATATATCAGAGAGAGAGAGAGAGACTTGGCTTCAAAAGAAATTTCAAAGGCAGCAGAGAGAGATCCGGAAACGTAATTTATATGTGCATGTAAATGCTTTCTTTTTTTGGTAGCTACTGAGAGGGGAGGGGTGGAAAGGGCTTGCAGCATGGACGGGGAGGGCTCCCCCTAATGTTGGCTCTCCCCCTGCTTATACCCCCAGAGCAATGTGTTCCTTTGAAACATAATTGATTCCTACCATCAGGCACCAGCCTGCTATCTCGGAGGGTCAGCTCTTTCCCACATCCAAATACATTATCCCACAGCCCCGGCCTTTTGTACAACACACTCCGGCGATTCATGTGCAAAGCAGCCGTAATCCCTGGGGCCTTTCAGAGTCAATAAACCAGGAAATAATAAATCCCTCTTGTACACCCAATAGACAGGGCTTGTGGGAATTTCTGCAAGTTAGAGGAAAGGAGGGGGCAGAGACGCACGCAGGGTGGGTGGGTGCTTGGGGGAATGAATGGCCCCGAGAGGTGCATTTAAACAGAAGCTTCCCACCCTCTTTTTTCTTGTTCAGGGCTTTGCTGCTAAGCCAGAAGTGTGGGAGACACACACCTTCAAAGCCTCATCGGCTCTCCGACAAGGACTGTGGGTTGCACCCAATGCTTGACCCTACTCTGAGTAGAATCTCCATTGAATCTCCTTCCTTGGAGGTTCTTTTAAGCAGAGCTTGGATGGCCTTCTGTCATGGAAGCTTTAGCTGAGATTCCTGCATTGCAGGGGGTTGGACTGGATGACCCTTGGGGGTCCCTTCCAAATCTGTGGTTCTATGATTCTATGAAATAGACATGGGTAACTTAGCTCCACTGATTTATATGGATTTTCTTTTCATATGGTAGAATCTACCGTGTCACACAGTAAGTGCTGAACTGGTGAATGGAGCATTAATTAGGGATGTGGTCCATTTTAGAGAGAGAGAGAGAGAGAGAGAGAGAGAGAGAGAGAGAGATGATGATGATGATGATGATGATGATGATGATGATGGATTTGATATGATGGTTGTAGCCAATTAAATTCTACTCAGAGCAGACCCGTTGAAATTAACAAACCTAAGTTAGCCATGCCCATTAGCATCAATAGCTCTACTCTGGGGTAGGATTCATTTCAGCTGTAACACATAACTTTTTTGGATCACTGAGGGGGGGCCTTGCAAGGCAGCCAGTTCAAGCTCAATGACAGAAATCAAATTTGTCACTTTTGATTCTTCTCGGTTTCTCATTTTTCTACCCTTATTCAATTCTCCACATTTCTACATTTAGCTTGCATTTTTTTAAAAAAAAGTATTCATGAAAATGTCATACGCTCATAGAAGTGTAGAGTTGGAAGGAATTCCAAGAGTCACCTCGTCCCTCCCCCTGCAATGAAGGAACCACAGCTAAAGTATCCCATCCAACAGGGGACCATCCAACCTTCCTCTAGCGAAGGGGAGTCCACCACCTTCTGAAGGTGTCCTTTCCATTGTCGAACAGCTCTTATCCTCAGAAAGCTCTTCCAAATGTTTGGTCAGAATCTCCTTTCTTGTAATGCAACTCCACTGGTTCGGGCCCTACCCTCTGGAGCGGCAGAATACAATTCTTGCTGCTGCATCTTCCAAGGGACAGCCCTTCAAGACCTCATGGAGGAGATGAGGAACCGCCACCCCTGACAAGGCCTTGCTGTCCCTTGTCGCCACCCTCAGCCAGAGGCTGAACCTGGAGAAGGGCCTCCAACATCTAAGGATCCTGGCAAGTTTATCCCGGGAGATATATTTCGGGAGACATTGGGGTCCTCCTCCTGAGACACAAAGAGTTTGATGGGTCAAGATATAAGAAGGGCCTGCTGGAGAAGACCCATCTCGACCAGCTTCCTGTTCTCACATCACCATGAGATCGGCTATGGCAGCCATCTCAGGCAGACGAACACCAAGAGTTAGCACCCCTGTGGGGATCCCACCCACCCCACTGCCTTCACCAGCTTCCACCTCCAGCAACTGGTCTTCAGAAGCATAAAGGTAAAGATAAAGGACCCCTGACAGTTGAGTATAGTCGCGAATGACTCTGGGGTTGCGTCGCTCATCTCACTTTACTGGCCGAGGGAGCAGACGTTTGTCCGCAGACAGTTTATCTGGGTCATTTGGCCAGCATGACTAAGCCACTTCTGGCGAAACCAGAGCAGCGCACGGAAATGCCGTTTACCTTCCCACAGGAGCGGTACCTATTTATCTACTTGCACTTTGACGTGCTTTCGAACTGCTAGGTTGGCAGGAGCTGGGACTGAGCAACGGGAGCTCACCCCGTCACAGGGATTCAAACCACTGACCTTTCGATCGGCAAGCCCTAGGCTCAGTGGTTTAGACCACAGCGCCACCCACCTCCCAGTCTTCAGAAGCATAGCTGCCTCCAACTGTGGTGGTGGCAGATCATAGCCATCGTGGCTAGTCTCCATCTCCTCCATGGATTTGTCAAATCCTCTTTTCAGGCCATCTGATGTCGGCCATCGCCGGCTCCTGCAGAAGCGAGTTCCACAGTTTAACTTAATGCGCTTTGGTTTGCAAATGCCTGCCATCGCGTGCCTCCCCTCCTTTAACTCCCCGGATCCCTCCTTGACAAATGAGAACCCTTGAGAAAAACTTATCCGAGTCCCTTGCCTTCTACTGCCCCGTTCCCCCCCCCCACCAGCCCTGGCTGAAAGAACCACGTGAGTTCATGGCACATTCATGCCCCACAAAGGAGTTATTAGCACCAGGCTGTGTGGGTTTGAGTTCCTCTGAGTTTCCCACACTTTCCCCCTCCTTGCACAGACAATAGACGTGTGCCTCGCCACTACGGGTGACATTAGTGATGGTGCTTGGGCCTGAATGCATTAGAGGAGGAGGGGGAAGGACACCCAACTCCCAAAAGACCATCTGGTTAGTAGTTACAATCCGGCAATGAGGGTCAGGGGCTGTCACTTCCAAGGTGGGAGGGAAACACTCTTTGACACCGCCACTGCCGCTTTAACCAGCTTTGTGAATGAGCTAGCTGTCAATCTCCGTCTTCCCTCTCAGAAAAGGACGGAGCCTGCTCAACACGGTTTGGCAGCGACAGCCAATGTGGCATGGTAGACTCGGCCCCGGGAAAAGACCCGAGTTCAAATTCCTCCTCAGCCATCAGGCTCCGTAAGAAACCTCGGGCAAGTCACCAGCTTTTTAGCCCTAACCTGCCTACTTCACAGGGTTGTTGTGAACACAAAATGAGACAGTCATTGGTTGTGCAGCCCCTTTGGATGAAGAACAGGTTACAGTGGTACCTTGGTTCTCAAACGCCTTGGTACTCAAACAAGTTGGAAACCAAAACAAAATAAAAAATTCCTTCCAGTAGCACCAACTAAGTTTGTTCTTGGTATGAGCTATCGTGTGCATACACACTTCTTCAGATACTTGGAAACCATACACTGCAAACCCAGAAGTAAGTGTTCCGGTTTGTAAACGCTTTTTTGGAAGCTGAACGTGCTCCGTTTTGAGTGTTACGCTTCTGATTTGAGTGCTACACTTCCATTTTGAGTGCCACACTTCCATTTTGAGTGTTACGCTGAGGTCTGTCTGTTTTTGCTACTTATTTTGCATTTTGTGTTTTTGCAACTTGTTTGTGTGTGTGTGTGTGTGTGTGATTGTGTGGAACCCAGTTCAGCTACTGATTAATTGATTGATTGATTGTGTGACTGCAGTACATTGTTTATTGCTTTCATTTTATGGATCAATAGTCTCATTAGATAGTGAAATCATGTTATTGCTGTTTTAAGGGTTGTTTTTAAAAGTGTGGAAGGGATTAATCAGTTTTGCATTACTTTCCACGGGAAAGC
The DNA here is from genome assembly GCF_009819535.1 of Lacerta agilis. Lineage (NCBI taxonomy): Eukaryota > Metazoa > Chordata > Lepidosauria > Squamata > Lacertidae > Lacerta > Lacerta agilis. The sequence goes on along the minus strand of NC_046319.1, from coordinate 18,807,082 downwards.
ATGCCTTGGTTTTGGAATGCTTTGGTTTTGGAATGGACTTCCAGAACGGATTAAGTTTGAGAACCAAGGTACCCCTGTATAAATGGGGGGGGGGGGTTGTAGCATTATCTTAGTATGATTGCATTATATGATTGTATGATTATGTGTAATAATTCAGGCAGGCAGATGGATAGATGACACACACAATGCTCATATTAAAATTAGATAAAGCTGTTGCAAACTCCCATCTCCCACCCATTCAGAAGCCACTCTGTAAATTTCTGGGTAGGGTTGTCAAATTTGGAGTTTGGGGAGGGGTGAACCTCACCCACCCAGTGCTTCTCCCCTACATTCCCTCCTTTCATGAAATAGCATCCTTCCAGAAGAATTATAGGTATTGGGGAGGAGACGTGAGTAACTGCTAGTCCACACCACCACGGATCAGGTCCCTGCAAACCCAATGTAAAGAAAAGGAGGCATAGGTTTGTTTGTTTGTTTGTTTCATAACATTTCTATGTGGCTTGATTGTTTTTAAAAATAAGTCAAAGTGGTTTACCAAAATAAAAAATAAAAAAACTGCTATAAAACAATTGACCATTAATGCTAAGGAATTACCTCCAACTCCACCAACCCTGTAGTGTGAAATGCAGTGCAGTCACATTTGACCTCAAAAGTGGAGACATCAAGGTCAATTTGTGTGTGTTCTCTTCTGGGCAACATTCCGGGGGCCACTTTCCAGGGGTGGGCAGGGCCAGAGGCAAAAGTACTAGGCTGAGCGATGGGTGTAAGTTTTACCTTTGTTATGGTGCAATAGTTTCTACAACCTCCGCCAGGGCAAGCAAGAAAAAGCATTATTCAATGGCATATCCCAGCCAGGCAAAAACACTTAAGGAGAGCTGGCATGGCTGTAAGGGTTTGGCCTGGGTGTGCGACTAAGGAAGAGATGTAGCCTCGGGAGAGACCCAAGGGGCAGATAGCAAGACTTGGAGGGTCACAATCATAATTATAACCATAATAATTTATTATCTATACCCTGCCCATCTGCCTGAGATTCCTTGGACTGGATGGCCTGTTTTGTTTTGTTTTGCCATAATCTGTCTCAGATCTTTGTGACAGGGTTGGCTATCCATCAAAACAACCATTAAAAAATAATAATTAAAAAAAACACTCTTGCAATACCCATAACCCTCTCAGATACAGGTAGCCAATTCCCATGGTTTTGCTTTGAAGATCTGACACACAATGTCCTCAAAAGGGAGGGGGGGAAACTGGGGGAGAGAGATGGTCAATGGTAGCGAACGTCTGCTACCTGCCTCCACCTCGTATCATTTTGTTGTTATTGCATTTTCTTTTTCCTTTTCTTTTTTAAACCCCCCTTGAAAGGCTCCAAGTGGTCTTGAGATGACTCAGCTCTCAGCTTTCCCACAAAATGCAGGGGATAGAAATACAGGCCTCTACAACATCTGTCTTGGACAAAGAGATAAGCTCATTCAGACTCTGACAATGATTAGGATGGAGCTCCATCGGCTCTTTCCCTCACTCTCCTTGCCTCTTTGACAATGACCTGTTACAAAACAGAGATCATTTTAGTCTTTCTCCCTGCTCTCTTCTTTTAAATTAGGAAGTGGTCCTGGGGTGTCTTTGAGTCTAACTTCAGAGTTCCTTCAGCTCTCAGCTCTTCGGTTTTCTTTCTTTCTTTTTTTACTTCACAGAAACCTTGAATACATCTCAATGCTACAGCATAAAATTGTAGCTTCTTCTTCTTTATATTAATATTTAGTCACTTTTTTTCCAGAAAGGAGAACTCAAAGCAACTTACAAGAAAACATTAGAACAAAAACAATCATATATGCCAGGCGCCGTTTTGAATCATAGCTTTTGCGTGGCTCCACGTGATTCTTGGCGTGCTGGATCCAAACTTACAAAGGACACTATCGATTTTTAAAACCACAGTATTTGTGGGTTTCTGAAAAATTCCTAGGTGGTGCCTGGAATTCCCTGCTAATATATGTATCTTATACTCATTTTATTTATCAATTGCTTTGCATTTACAACCCATCTTTTGCTCCAACACACTCAAGGTGGAGTATGTACATGGTTCTCCCCTTCCTCATAAACTCGTTACAACAGCCCTGAGAGGTAGGTTAGGCTGAGAAGCAGTGACTGGCCAAAGGTCACCCAATGAGCTTCATGGCCCAAAGTCCCGGATATACAGAAGCTGTCCTGGTTTCTGATTTGATCCTGGAATGTCCTGCCTTAAGATGCCCCTATCTTCATCAGGAAAATTTTGCAGGGTATGGAATTATGCAACCCCTGAGCCAAGCAGATAAGTAATGATACAACCATTAGAAGACATCTGAAGGAGATGCTGAGAATTGAATCTGGGACTTTCTGCACACAAAACTCAATAGCCTGACTCAGTATAAGGTAGCTTTCTTGTGTTTTGAATATGTATGCACCTTGACTGGGGACAGGAGATGGACAGCGGCATTCATGGAATCATAAGATCATTGAATTGTACAATTGGAAGACCACCTGAGGGCCATCTTAGTCTGACAGCCCCTGCAAGGCAGGAAATGCAGCTGTCCCAAACATTGAGTCAAAACCCGCAACCTTGGCATTATCAGCCCCACTACCACAGCTCAGTCACGCATCGTAGATATCAAGCCCATGGCTTCCGCCAAAGAATGATGGGAACCGGAGTTCACCGCCTTTCAGAGCTACAAATCCCAGCACTCGTAGCAAGCTACCGTTCCCAGCATTCTTGTGGGAGAAGTCACGCGTATGCAGCCCAGTGTCCTGATTCGTATGGTGGCCACTCTCCTCCACTGGTGGTTTTTAAACAGAGGTTGGGCAGCCATCGGCCAGGAATTCTTTAGCCGGGATTCCTGGGGTTGGAACTAGATGACCCCCGGGTGTCCCTTCCACTCTACAATTATGTGATCATGGCTTTTGTTTCAACTCCGTTTATTGCTTTACTTCTATAAATGCAAGGAATAAATATTGTCTTTTTATATTGCAATTTATGTTATGAACTGCCCTGAGATCTACAAAATGAAGGGCAGCATACGAATTCAACCAACAGTTAATAAAATAATAATAATACTAATAATATAATAATAATAATAATAATAATAACCAAGCCCACTTTAACTCTCCTTTTCCCGCCTTCCTGATCTATATGCTTCTTCTTCTTTTTCCCTTCAGACTTTTACACTCAACAGCAAACTGCTTCCCCACCTATGGATGTGCGTGGCATGGGATTGAAACTCTGGAATGCAATTGATCCTGGCAAGGCAGCTGGGGGGGGGGAGGTTTTCCCAGATCCTCCAGCAGCCCTGCCGCGCTGCTTTGCGTACCCTACCAGTTGGTACAGGCAGAAGGCTATTCTCTTCGGGGCTCATTGACGGTCAATGTAGCGTGCACTAAAGGGATGCCTCCTCTATTATCTGACCGCGTGCCGGGATTGGCTGCGTGACTGTGGGAAACGCCAAGGAGCCCAAAACTCACATCGCTGCTGAGCTGCTGGCGGATATAAATAGAGGCCCGCAGAGAGATTTGGAGCAGAAGGTTGCGTTCGGGTCAGACAGCTAATACCCAGAGCTGCCTGACTTCGGCTGACAGGGTCACAGATGGCTCCTAGCTGCATAGTCCACGTGGAGGAAGAGAGGATGCTGGCGAAAGAGAAAACAAGGTAAGCAAGGGTTTCAGCAGGCCGGTCTTGGCAGAGGTGTCATTACCCTAGAGCTGGTCCCCACACGCTGCCATCCCTCAGTGTCTTGTGTGTGCAGTTACAACGCCACAAGTTAGAACGTTTAGGATTTTCCTCGCGCTGCTTCAATGTTCTGCTTCTGCTTCTCCATCCCACCCCCACCACCCACCCCCCAATGAAAAGAGAGCCAGTTCACACATTCAGCTGTCCATCATCAAGTGCAGATCAATCAAAGGACTGGCTTGTTATGTGTGAACTGATGTTGGTGTGTTTGTGTCAGGCAAAAGGTAACACTGGCAGAAAGGAAGGCTGTAGGGCGGATAGAGGGAAAGCTCGGGTTGAGCACATACAGTTATTTAGAAAAGGGTAGGTAGAATATTAGACTGAAGGATGAATGGATAGATTATCTGGTGGATCAACAAATGATTATTAAATGGGGTGGATGGGATATTAAATTGAGCTGTTCAGTGGGTGGGTGGTTAAACAGAACATTAAGCTGGATGGGTCAGTGGTTGCCAATCTTTTTTGTCTTCCTGGACCACTTGCAAGTTGCTGAGGGTCTCGACAGGCCGCTTACTAAGTTCTCTGCCTGTAGTGGCAGCTGTATGCCCTGTGCTAAATTAAAAATGAATTTTAATGCTTCTTTTACTTCCCTATGTTGCATTGGATGACAATTTGCATTCCCTGGAATTTAAACTGTGCTGCTATTTAATACAACATAAGAAACAAAAGAAGCAATGGAATTTAAAATCACTAGGAATATTTAATGTGGGCATGCAGCGAATCACCTAAATGATGCTTGGAGACCATTAGTGGTCCATTCACCAGTTTTGGGAACCCCTAGTTTAGATAGATTAGATAATCTAGCCTGTCTGTGTATCTATCTATCTATCTATCTATCTATCTATCTATCTAACTATCTATCTAGGTATCTATCTATTACCATCAAAATGTGAGTTAGGATGTGCTAGATTAGAAGGGGGAGGAGAGGGGGGGGAAATGGAGCTAGGAGATCAATTACCCCCTAATGCAAAGGTGGAAATTCTGCTATTCTAAAATCAAATGACAGGCACTGGAAAATTCTGCATGGCCAGCGGCCCCTGAATGCTGTTGCGTAGGTTTATTCATTGACTTCGTGAAACTTAAAGGCCTTTTTTCCTTCTTTCTCCTTTGCAGCTGAGGAAGCCAGTGGTCGAGAAAATGCGCCGCGACCGGATTAACAGCAGCATTGAGCAGCTGAAGGCCCTTCTCGAGAAAGAATTCCAGAGGCATCAGCCCAACTCCAAGCTGGAGAAAGCGGACATCTTGGAAGTGGCTGTCAGTTACTTGAAGCAGCAGCAGCAGCAGCAAATGCAGGCACCTGGTGAGTGTGGGATTTCCATCCTTAGGTACCCAGCCTTGTCAGGCAAACGTTTCACAAGTCCCTGAGGTTACTTGTATGCAAGGGGGGGTGGGGTTGAATGGCACCTGTAGTGTCTTACTCATTTGACAAAATTTGCTTTCAAAATGAAATAAAATTGTATGCAAGGAGTAAGTGAGAGTTGTGGGAAAGCCGGAGCCTGCCGTGGGTTGTTGGGTCATTTGTTTCCTAGCTAGATTTCCCAGATCAGGGTCCAGAGGCCAGTTTGCACAACACATTTTTAAGTGTAAAAATGTGGCACAGGGAAAATGTAGATATATTCTTCAGGGAGGGACGATTGGTTGACCTGTGGCAGATGCATGCTTCTCCTGCGTTATATGCCCAAAGGTCCCTCAGTATGGTGTGGTAGTGCAGAGTGTTGGATTTAGACTAGGGTTGGAGAACCTGTGGTCTTCCAGATGTTGTTGGACTACAACTCCCATCATCCTAGACCATTGTCTGATGTAGTCCAACAGCACCTTGGAAGCCACAGGTACCCTCATTCCCAGCCTAAATCCAACTCTCTGAACTACCGCACTATACTGAGAGCTTGCCCCCCAAAAATCCTGGGAACCATAGCTTGTTAAGGATGCCGGGAATTATAGTTTGGTGAGGGGGCAAACTGCAGCTACCAGGATTTTCTTTTGGATTGGGAGCAATGCACGTCAAATGTATGAATAGTCAAAGAAGCAGCCCTAATCGCACACCTAAGTTGCGCTCACACCTGTGCACCTGATATAACAATAATAAAAAATAATAAATTATTTCATCTCTCTAGCACTGAGCCAGAAGAATCCAGAGCTTGATTTCAACACCGGCTACCTGCGTTGCTTGAAGGAAGCGCTGCATTTCCTCTCCTTCTGCGAGCCCAAGAGAGAAACGCAAGTCCGGCTGATTAAGCACTTCTGCAAAGTCCACGTGATCGCCGATACGGCGCAGCCAGGCACTCCCGCCATGGGCCGCCTGCCACCATCTCCTCGCGCCCCACCCAAGAAACAAGCTGCCAGCAAGAAGCCCCCAGCACCTGCCGCAGTGCTCTGGAGACCGTGGTAGGAGGAGCTGGATGGACTTCCAGTAGAATAACCACCTACACGGAAAAAGAAAAAGGAAGCTCAGATAAAACCTAAAGGAATCTTTACGATTCCTCTTTAAAGAAGTAGGAAGCATTTGATTTCCAAGGAGGGGAGAGCTGGTTGTTGTTGTTGCTTTTTTTGTCGCAAGAAATGTTCTTGCAAAGTCATTTCCCTTCACAATGCAGGAGCGCGAAGGGTCTGCTCTTATGGGCTGCTGTGGCAGAGAGGAGGGGGTCTTTTCCTTGGCAGTCTAGAAAAGGAAAGAAGGCGGTTTCAGCTTTCTTGACAACAGAGATGCCTTTGCCGAGGACTTCCAACAGCATCTGTTGGGAGACTGAAAGACTTCCTGACTCTCTGTTCATATTGTCCTTCTGAGAGAAGGGGTGCTTGTGTTTCAAAGCTGTAATTTGTATCAAAGTGCTTTAGTATTTCTTTTCTTTCTTTCTTTCTTTCTTTCTTTCTTTTCTTTCTTTCTTTCTTTCTTTCTTTTTACTTTCTGAGTGAACCTTCCAGGAACCTAGCTCCACTGACTGAGAATCCGCTGCTGTTCTGATAGTGTGTACCACACTCCAATCTTTGAGCGGGGAGAGATTTCAGAGGCTTCCTATACCATCGGCCATGCTGTCTGGGGCTGATGGGAGTTGGCATTCCAACAGCATCTAAAGGGCCATCCGGTCCTCATCCCCCTGTGTTAGGTTTCACTCTCTGTGTCTTATGCTTCTCCCAACTGGGAGAGTTTTCTGCCTTTTGTGAAGGAAACACATATTTATGTATCTTTAATAAGGTGGAAGCAATGTGCGTATGTACGTTTTGTTGAACACGAACGAAGTGGAATGCTTTTATAAAGCGATGTTGCATTCATCCCATGTGGTGTTGAATACTATTTGAATTTCTTTGATGGAAATGTTAATAAAGGAATCATTTTTTTTTCTTTCCACAATGAATGAATCCTTCCTTTCAGCTCTGGAGTAGTATACTTAATAAGCTGCAAAACAACAACAAGAACAAGAAAACAACACACACCTGTTCAAATCTCACCTCTGTAACGAACCCTCTATATAATCATAGGGTTGTAATCCAACTAAGTTCTACTTGAGACAGACCAATTGAAATTATTGAAATTGACTATCTTGGATCCACTATTTTCAGTTCTATTCTGAGCAAAACTTAATTGGATGTAACACACTGGCAGTTATTCCATTTTCCTACAATCCACAATCTACTCAGAGTAGACCCATTGGCCTTCATCTGCATGACTAACCTAGCCCATTCATTTCAATGGGTCTACTCTGAGTAGGCCACAATCCGATAACTTCATCCGCTGGTCGCTTGCTATTAAGCACCAGGGCTATTCACTTTCTAGCCCTGCCTCCTTACATATTTGCTTTATTTTTTCATGGCATTTATACTCACACACACATAATTTTATTTGCATGCTGCCTTGCCACAGTTCAAACCATGCTCAAGGTCGGCTCATGGCATGAAAAAGAATGCACAACTACAACCTAACAAAAGTAATCATAAACAAGATCTAAAGCATTAAAAGATACACAACAGAATTGAAAAATTTCCATGTTAATAACAATATCTGAAATAAAGGTACAAAAACCAACAGCAACAATGTCCCCCCCCCAACAACAACAACAAAAACCCAGCAACACTCCAGCCCAAGAGTCTCAGCTTTTGTAGCTGGAGTCACTCCCTCCCAGGCCAGGTGGGGAAAATCCTGCAAGGCAAGGGAGCAGATCTTCCAAGGCTCAGAGCCAAGATGACAGAATGGAGTTACTTAGCTAAAGTATTAGAATAGTTCAATATGGGTGCAGAATTCAGCAGCTGGATTGCTATCAAGCACACTTGTGTCCATAGGATCTGTCCAACCTCAAACTGTCTAGAGAGGCTGGTTGTGCCATGCAGTCCCAACCATCCATGCAGTGTACCAAAACCGAACTCTTTCCAGAGAATACTTTGTCTGCTACCTGAATTTGTTGTTGTTCAGTCGTTCAGTTCGTGTCCGACTCTTCGTGACCCCATGGACCAGAGCACACCAGGCACCCCTATCCTTCACTGCCTCTCGCAGTTTGGCCAAACTCATGTTAGTAGCTTTGAGAACACTGTCCAACCATCTCATCCTCTGTCGTCCCCTTCTCCTTGTGCCCTCCATCTTTCCCAACATCAGGGTCTTTTCTAGGGAGTCTTCTCTTCTCATGAGGTGGCCAAGTACTGGAGCCTCAACTTCAGGATCTGTCCTTCTAGTGAGCACTCAGGGCTGATTTCTTTGAGAATGGAAAGGTTTGATCTTCTTGCAGTCCATGGGACTCTCAAGAGTCTCCTCCAGCACCATAATTCAAAGCATCAATTCTTCGGCGATCAGCCTTCTTTATGGTCCAGCTCTCACTTCCGTACGTTACTACTGGGAAAACCATAGCTTTAACTATACGGACCTTTGTCGGCAAGGTGATGTCTTTACTTTTTAAGATGCTGTCTAGGTTTGTCATTGCTTTCCTCCCAAGCTACCTGAATAGCGCCTGTTAAAACATGCTTGATAAGTTCGAGCCAGTGGGTTTGTAGCAATCAAAGCTTGCTCTGTCTATCTCACGGGGTGACTCTAGACTCGATAGCCAGTCGGATTTTTCTACATGATGTGTCCTTCAGCTTTTTCAAGGATTTGTGCACGGGATGAATATTATGACTACTGTATCTAGGAAAATCAGCATTGGGAAAATCAGTTCATCATCACTTTCATACCCTCCTCCAGTTGCCTGATTAGCTGCAGCATTAACACTGTGTCCTGTATCACAGATAGTTCTGGATGGAGCCATTGCATGGACAGGCGGAGTCCCCCAACCCCCAGGCGACCCCCGAGTGGAATAAGGACACAAGACAACGTGCTGTGGGATTAAAATTGGCCACAATTTTATTACGATTCAGATGTAGGGAGATTTTGGCTCAGGCATTGGGCGTTTATCCTTCCCAGCCCCCAGCCAGGGATTTGGGAAACTGCAGGGTTATCCAGAATGTGCGGGGATTGGGCTAGATCTGGAGAACATATGTTCAAGCAGATAGCCCCCCCCCCCCCCGTTTGCCGCCATTGGTGGGGGAGAGCAATGACAACCTCTCGGCGTATGGTCAATGCCTCCCCCAATACTCCTTTAATGGGAAACCCTCGTATCGCCGCCGCACTGGGGGCGTGGAGTCACCGCCCCACCCCCACCCCCCAATTTAGGAAGATGACTAAAGGATTCTGCCCAAGGCCTGAAACCGCCAAAGTTGTGATGAATTGCTACGGGAAAGGCGAAACCTGCCAGTGCAGGGAAATTCCTTTCCGGCCCTTCAACAGCGGCCTTGACATAGCAGCGCCTGCGTACCTGTGGAGAAGAGGTTAACCTGCAAAATAAGTGTTAATTGAGAGAGTGGAGGGTGGGAGAAGCTCTAGAGCCTGACTGCTGCTTCCTGGTAAGCTACACCTTCTATTGTGTGGGCTAGGTAGTCCCTCCCCTTACCTGGCCAATCCCCTGGCAATGCCCCTCCCCCCAGGCGGGATTGGGCGCTTAGCTGGGGTAGGCGGAGACCCCAGGTATCCCTCCTGGGGGAAGGCGCAGCCAGTCCGAACTACCAGGTGTCGCCTAGGAGCCCAAGGGGCTGCACGCGACCACGCAAACGTCGACCCCCATTTGATGTGGGGAGCGGTCATTACAATACTGGAGTTCTGCATTGGGATCAGAAAGCAAAAACCTCCTTGAGATTAGCATCTGTGGCATTGTATGGCACTACCAAGAGGAAATGGAAAATGTCATGCAGTGCACAATGCTCTTTGAGACATGTTCTCCACTACTGTTTGTTAGGCAGACCTTGTCTTCTGTATTCAGCCATGGGAATTAAAGACAGCCAGCCATTTTCAGAAAACTTATCTTCATTTGCAAATTCAAAAAAAAGACCCTGGAAAAGCACCTTAGGTCAGGACCTCAAATCCATCTCTTCTGCTGTGGCCATTTTGTTTCAATCCAAAGCGTAAATTTCTCCTGTCCTTACAAATAACATCTATCCATGGGTAGGCAAACTAAGGCCCGGGGGCCAGATCCAGCCCAATCGCCTTCTAAATCCAGCCTGCGGACGGTCCAGGAATCAACGTGTTTTTACATGAGTAGAATGTGCCCTTTTATTTAAAATGCATCTCTGGGTTATTTGTGGGACATATGAATTTGTTCCATTTCCCCCCAAAAAATATAGTCCTCCCCCCCCCCAAGAAGGTCTGTGGGAGTGGACTTGCCCCCTGATGAAAAAGTTTGCTGACCCCTGATCTCATCCATAGGAATTCTGTCCTTTGCATGAAACACGTCCCATTTTCTCAGTCCTTTAAACTACAACCAAAGGAACATCTAATATCAATGGCCCCAAGTTCTTGCTTCTCAAGTATTGTCTGTAGTAGCTTGTTCCTCCTTTAACAAGGCCATTAAATGGGCACATACTGTATGAATGACTTCCTTGTCTGTGCCTTCGTTTTTCCCTGCTAGATGAGGTATTTCTTCATTGCTTTCCCAGTTCATTCCATCTTTCATAGACTTTTTAACTGAGGAGCTTTCTAATGAATTTGAGTTACATCCTGGCATTGATGAGCAGGCCATACTTAGTGTGGTGGTTGTGGAAGAGGGGATAAGGATGTCTATTGGGCGAAGGCACTTCCAGCTGAAGGCAGCATCAGGAAAACCCTCCCTCCTGTGACTCCAGTTCCTGCTATCCCATCAGCCACTTGATAACAAGGAAACCCCCTGTCACTCATCCCCTGGGTCCCTCGTTAGCCCTTTTTAAAAAAAAGGTTCAATAATCAACCTTACAAGATATGGCACATGAGGGAACTGGAAGCTCAGGCACAACTTCTGAAAATTTGGCTGTCTCGAAGAGCAACAACTCCTTACCTATGACAGTGGTTGTTCGGGCTGCCTTGCACTCTCTGAAAGCACTCCCCCCCCCCCAAAGAAACCCCACGTCAGATCCAGGAGCAGTGTCCATCTAGATGGCCACAGGTTTCCAACCTTAATCTATCCTACTTGAACATAGTAAGGCATTAATGTGCATAAAATTTACACCTGCTACTATTTATAAGAATACATATGACATAGTAGTAGTAGTAGTAGTAGTAGTAATTCTGCACTTTCCCCCAAAGAGTCCCAGGCAGCAAACATATTGATACTTGATGCACAATTAGAAATAGCTGCTAAAATTGAAACAGGCATGCAATCCATTTCATCAGATTGGGGGACATCAAGGTTAGTGGTCTTTAGCAGGTGGGTTGGTCCCACTGCTGGGTCTCGGCTTAACCTAAGTTGGGTCACAACAGCAGCATAACCAACATACAAATACATGCCAGAAAATTAAGAAGTGAGTCCCCAAATGCATGCTTGGGTTAAAGGTGAGACCTTGGTCTGAAAAGGTTGAATACAACTGGCCAAGGTGACCAGTCTAGTGTGCTGTCCAAGGTGCTTAACTATTGAAGGCCAGCTCTCCTGCTCTCCCTTCTTAGGTTTCTTATTATTTTAAGATGGATTTAGACCTGACAGCCCTTCTCCCACCGAGAGCAAGAATTCAATTCCCATCAGCCTTGACCACACTGGGCAACAATATCTCGAGAAGTTGCCAAACCTATGCCAAAAAAAAAAAAAATGGGCACAGTCACACCAAAGTCTCATTTCAGCCCACCATCTTGATTCAAAATGGCTCCCAGCACCCAAATGTCAACATAGACAACCACCACCTCAGGAACATTTGAAAGGCAGCTGTACCCATGCCAAAAAGAGGAAGAAGCCATACCAAAAGATGCTGAAGCCGCACCAAAGTCACACCAAGTTCCAGTCCGCCATCTTGTTTCAAAATGGCAGCTGGCAGCGCAGCATCGATGAAAACCAAAACACACACACACACCAGGAATCCTTATGTCAAGTTTGGCAATGGTCTATCGAGAGGCTTCTGAACGCAAGGAAAACAAAGCTAGCGAACGGACAGACAAATCATTTTGCAATATATATAGTTGGCTGTTGTTGTTGTTGTTGTTGTTGTTGTTGTTGTTGTTGTTCCCTTTAACTCTGGATGGCTTTCCCCAATGCTGGCAGCTTTTCTCCTGGGAGACCGGGTGGGGGTGATATTTATTATGTTGATCCTGCGGCTCAGGGGGACTCTTCCGACAATGCCCCTATTAACCTCCAGAGTGTGGGGCTGGGTTTCTCGGTGTTTCCCACACTTTCAAGCCCATTGATGACATTCATGGGGAGGACAAATGAAGTGTGCCTGGGCCGCAGCGCCCATTAGTGCCGCTGTGCAGCTCGCTATTGTGCCGGCCGGCAATTTCTGTCCTGATAGGCCATCTGGAGAGCTTCACTTTCCCAGGGACCACATTGAGCGATCGGCATTATCCCCCCAACTCTCTCTCTCTCTCTCTCTCTCTCTCTATATATATATATATATATATAGATAACAACAACAATAACGCTGGGAACTTTATGCTCTCTGACACCAAATCACTGGCATTGGGGAGGTCTTCCCAACTCATTTCAAACCCTCTTAAAAAGGTCTAGAAATGGGGGGGGGTTGTTAGAAAGGGGGCACAGAGAAGGGGAATAATAATGATATTTTATTTTATTACAGTTCAGCTTGCCCCATATTGGTACATTTGACGGAATCTACAGGAGGCATTGGGAAAACAAAATCCAGTGGGGTTGTAGCCAATGATAGCCCTTTGCAGAGTAGACCCATTAAAATAAATGTCCATCATTTTGATAATGTCAGTGGGTCTTCTCTGTTGGATGCAGCTCAGGGAAATTCTGGTTCAGGCCAGGCTCAGAATACTTGGGGAAATGTTGGGATTGAGGAATTGTATCGGGTCGAAGCCAGCTGAGCTGACTCCCTGCTGAAATCAATGGGCCGGGAATGACTTGCCCCATTGACTTCAACAGGACTCACTTAGAGTGGATGAAGTCCTATTTGTTCTTACCTGGGAGCCAGTCTCACTGACATCACTAGGACTTACATCTGAGCAGACCTCTGCAACATCGCTCCATAAAGGGCATGACAGTTTGGGCAGAGGGAGGGAGGGAGGTGAGTGGATTTCTGCCTGCTTGACTCAGAGCTCCCTCCCACCCCACAAACATCCAAAAATCGGCATCAGGTGACCTGGTGGGCCAGGGTTCAAAAGGAGGGAGTAGAGCCATGTGCAGCACTTTGAGTTCCTTGGAGAGGCATATAACTGTAATATGTACGTAAATTACTATTTCCATGTACAGCAGCGCAGGCATGTGGCTGTACAAACTATGACTGGTAGTAGTGTGGTGTAGTGGTTAGAGTGTTGGACTGTGGGAGGCCACGATTCAAAACCCCCCACTCAGCCATGAAGCTCACCGGGTGACCTTGGGGCCAATCGCTGCCTCTCACCCTAACCTACCTCACCAGGTTGTTGTGAAGATAAAATGGAGAGAGGAGAACTGTGTGCATACTGTGAGCTGCTTGCAGGAAAAGGCAGCATTATTAAGAATTCATTCATTCATTCATTCATTTCGCATCCTTCACTTCCTCTGTCCCTTAAGCATTACATATTGCATTTCTAAAAAGAAAAGGGGGGGAAACCCCAATAAAGTCATCAAATAGATTATCTAACCAAATGGGAAGCTGTGTTCAAAAATCTTCAAACTTAAAATGTTTATGTGTTTATTATGTAAATAAATAAGGGACGCGGGTGGCGCTGTGGTCTAAACCACAGAGCCTAGGGCTTGCTGATCAGAAGGTCGGCGGTTCGAATCCCCGCGACGGGGTGAGCTCCCGTTGCTCGGCCCCAGCTCCTGCCCACCTAGCAGTTCGAAAGCACGTCAAAGTGCAAGTAGATAGATAGGTACCGCTCCGGCGAGAAGGTAAACGGCGTTTCCGTGCGCTGCTCTGGTTCGCCAGAAGTGGCTTAGTCATGCTGGCCACATGACCCGGAAGCTGTCTGCGGACAAACGCCGGCTCCCTTGGCCTATAGAGCGAGATGAGTGCCGCAACCCTAGAGTCGTTTGCGACTGGACCTAATGGTCAGGGGTCCCTTTACCTTTATGTAAATAAATAATTGAATATTTAATTATTTAAATAAATAGGAGGTGGAGCAGGACTCATTAAACCAGCAGTGGTGAAAGAGCAGCTCCATCAGGTGCCTCCTACCCCTGAATTGCTGTGTTTAAGCCTTGGCACCCGAGTTTGCGGGGAGGTGTGTGTTCTTCCTCTTCCCTCCTTGTCCTTTCCCCCTTGCGTATCGTGTCTTCCAGGTGCTAAGCCTGCAGGCAGGGACTGTCTTGTTTTAAAATGATTGTATGTAAAAGCCACCCGGGGTGCCATTTTGGCTGAAGAGCCGGGTGCAAGTGCTCTAAATAAACAAATATAAATAAATAAAACCTTTACCCAACAAATTTATCCAAACTTCCACCAATGAGCTTAGTGACTGAGGTGGGAATTCGAACCCACACTGTATGTTTTTTGGCATGCCTGCTAATAACTTAGGTATGTCTACCCAGATATACAATGGGAACATCTATTTTAACATACAATTTTATTTTATAATGAATAATTTTAAACTACTGACCTTTTTTATGTCCTGTAAAATTTAGGTTAATTTGTTATTAACCCTATTATCCATAATTTTTAAATGTTTTTTATATTAGGTAAAAGCCCTTAGAGATCTGTTTTTGTTTTTTGCTTATTTTTACAAAAGGGTTGTATCCAACGCCAGGCCTACTCTGAGTAGACCAATCGAACGGGGCGTGTTACTTTCGACGGGGTCCACTCTGAGGAGGGCTTCGTTGGGTACAACCCAAATCCAGTCACAGAAATTTAAAAGAAGGGTTAAGTTGATAACGACAGTGCCTCGGAGCATGGGCAGAGTGCAATCCCTCCAAGGGGAAAAGCAAAACAAAAAGGATGGAAACGATGCACCATTTAATTTTTTTTAATTTTTTTTAACTCTGGGAATTAACCGCCAGCAGATGGAAGAGGAGAAAAGCTCATTGGTTTAATGGGCCTATAAAGTGAGTGTGGAAAGGAAGAGATTTTTGCAGTGGCGGGAAAATTGGGGGGGGGGGGTAGGTGGGAGTGTGTGCAGCCAACCCTCCCCCCCCCCCCGAAAAAGGGGGTTACTGTTTGGGGCATGACTGCCTGGTTCACCTCAGATGGTGTGAGCCCGCAAATCCCTGTTTCCCACACATTGATCCATTCATGCTGTTAAACTGCAGACAAAAGACGTGTGCCTGATGAGGCCTTTCATGCCATCTGGCCTGTACTCTGGAGGGGTGATTTGGAGAGGAGGAGGAGGAGTTGGGGTGGGGTGGGGTAGGGGAGATGATGGAAAGAAGGAAGGAGAGTTATTTCATGAAGAGCGGCGAACCCACACACTGCCCCTTGCTCGGGAGTCCCTGGGGTCTTTGTGACGCGGGTGGCAGTCTTCGCTGAAATCCACTCATTTCATATTTCCCCCACCCCCCAAAAAAACCCCTGTACATCCAATTTCTCATCGGAACCTCCTGCATCGCCACCAGGCTTTGTGCATCCCGCCCGCCCAGCTGGTGTGCCCTCAGCGCCATGCCAAAGGCAGCGGTTTGTGTCCAAAGGCTGCAATCCTCACCCCACTTACGGTGGGAGTAAGGCGCCCGCCTGGATTCTCGGTAGGACTGGCTTCCGAATGGATAGAATTGCGCTGGCAGAAGCAGTGAAGCAATGTTATTGCAATGGCTTCTGTTGGTGCTGGCATATGCAAGCTTTTGCATCACACAGGATTCTTCGCCAGGTGGCCTGGCGTCGAAACTGCATGTGTTAAGCTAGGGAAGTGTAGCCTTCTGTGTTGCACAGAACTCCGCCACCCTGCTTTGGTCAGATTTTGCTCAATTTGGCAGGAGGGACGCATATTCTTTAAAACCAGCCAAGTCCCTGAGATATGCAGGTTTCCTGACCTCACAGGTTTGAAATAAAACTGGCGGCTTTTAAAGTTCACCGACTCTTGGGGCCGGCGGAAGCTGCTTGAGAATATACATCACCACTGCCTTCTCTTTAGAACCTGTCAGCTATAACTGGGGCTTCTGAAAGGGAAGGCAGGTGTGGTCTCTTTGCTCTTCAGAAGCAGAGAATCACAGAACTGTCAAATTTGAAGGGATCCCAAGTGTCTTCTAGTCCAACCCCAGGCAAAGGAGAGAAACAGTTCAGTGGCTGAGCATCTATTTTGCACACAGAAGGCCCTAGGTTCGATTCCTGGCATCTCCAGGAATCTGAAAGCCTGGAGATCTGCTGTAGACCTTTTATTTGCCAAAGTACTAGAGATAGTGAAGAAACATTGAAGAATGATTTCGTTTAACCAAGTGGAAACCAAGGGAGAGGCAGGAGGAGAATAAACTGCCTCACTAAGGACTACCTGCTTGAAGGGACATGGTAATAGCAAAGTGCTACTTGCTTAAAATATCATGATACTTATGAATTATTACAGGACTTTTTATCACTGGCAATGATCGCATTATACTCCGGCCCGCCCCGCCCCCTGTCTCTCCCTCCCGCTGCTTTTGTGTGTATTTTCTTCTCTTTTCTTTGATTTGGGGACTGAAAAAAAAATAGATGTATTTTGACCTTTGTGGGCTTTTTGTTTTTGTTTTGTTTTTAAGGCTAGGTGACGTTGCTTGCTTTGCTTTTAATTACACATCAAGGCTACCTAAGCATGCAGTATGGCTGGGGGTTCTTTCTGTGCTAATTAGCCATTATGAAAAAAATCAAAATGAAATTGTTGAATAATTGCTCAGAGGAGGGGTGGAGATTTAACACTATGACGCAGGTGGCGCTGTGGGTTAAACCACAGAGTTTAGGGCTTGCCGAGCAGAAGGTCGGCGGTTCAAATCCCTGCCACGGGGTGAGCTCCCGTTGCTCGGTCCCTGCTCCTGCCAACCTAGCAGTTCGAAAGCACGTCAAAGTGCAAGTAGATAAATAGGTACCGCTCCGGCGGGAAGGTAAACGGCGTTTCTGTGCGCTGCTCTGGTTTCACCAGAAGCGGCTTAGTCATGCTGGCCACATGACCCGGAAGCTGTACGCCGGCTCCCTCGACCAATAAAGCGAGATGAGCTCCGCAACACCAGAGTCGGTTGCAATTGGACCTAATGGTCAGGGGTCCCTTTACCTTTACCTTAAGTATCCATTGTATTGCAGCCTGGGGGTGAAGGGAGGTATGTGTGTGTTTGGGGTGTGTGTGTACCCAACCAAGTCCTACTCAGTCAGCATAAACCCATTAATGGACCTATATTAGTCAAGTTCATTAATTGCAATTGTTCTACTCTGAGTAGGCCTATAATCCAGGGTGGACGCCAGCCAGATGCAAAAAGAAAGAGGCACAGTCCTTGTGCACCTTTAATAGGAAAGATAGTTTTTGCTTACAAATCTATGCTCCAGCACTCCCCACACCCTCCCCAGAACATATGTTTTGGTTGCTATTCTCTGAAAATCGACCTCACTGTATTCATGCAGGCACACTTTGGTGTCAATGGAAAAGGTCTGGGTCTCCCAAATCCTGCTAGCCCCCCCCCCCTACAACCCTTTTCAAGGGAAGCTTTTGGAAACGGGAAAGTTGAAGGGGGGGGTGAAGGTGTGTGCACAGAATCTTCCCGAGCATTGCTCCCTGGCACTTAATTTCGCTCCATCCTGGGGAAAAGGCAGCATATTGAGATGTTGACGTCCCTCCGGCTCCCAAGGCCGAAGATAATGGCCGTTCCCACATTCCCATCCTCCTCGAAGCTGGTCTCTGTTGTTACGCGTCCCCCCCCCACCCCACCCCAAGCTCCCCAGTCCACCTGCTCCTTGGGGAACAGTGGTATTATCCCAAAGCGATTCACGGTCAATTTACCATGCTGTAATAGATGCCTCCCCTATTGTCCCGGAGAAACTCCCCCATTGGCTAGGGAGTGTGGGAAACTCCAAGACGCTCTGGACCCAGGCATTTGGATGAGGCTCGTGGATATAAATAGAGGCCCCCACTCCCTTTCGCTTCCACGCTGTGGACCTGAAGCCAAACAGTTTCCTTGCTTTCCTGGGTTAATCATGGCAACAGCCGGCGCTTCGCTGGAAATGCAGGCAGCCAAAGCGAAAAACAGAGTAAGTGTTTTCTCCTATTGTCCTGCTTGGAAATGGTCAGATCCTGTCCCGTCAAGAGGGACGGGGTTGTGTGGAAGGCTAGCAAAATGGACATCCTGTAGTTAGCTTCCTTATACCGAGTCAGACCAATGGGCTCAAGGGTTGCAGGCAAGAGTCTCCCCCAGACTTACTTGGCAATGTTTGGTGGGGATGGGGATGTTTAAACCTGGGTTAAATTTTGCACGCAAGCAGACGCTCTTATAACTGAGCCATGGCCTTTCCCCACATGCGATTTGCTAACTCTCTCTTTTCCTCTCCTCGTCTCCTCGCAGCTGCAGAAGCCGATGGTGGAGAAGCTGCGCCGCGACCGCATCAACGGCAGCATCGAGCAACTGAAACTGCTGCTGGAGGAGGAATTCCAGAGACACCAGCCCAGCTCCAAGCTGGAGAAGGCTGACGTCCTGGAGATGACTGTCAGCTACCTAAGATATAGCCAAAGTAAGTGCCAGTCTTGTTTATTTATGCTAGAAACCTGTATCGGTCTAATACCATATTCAGTGCGTGGGTCTCCAACACTACTGAATTATGGGAGGGGTAGTTTGGTCAGGGTAATGAGGATTGCAACGAAGATCCCATGTGCTGCTCAGAGAATGACGCTTCCTATGGCTCCCTAGGGTCCTTGGTACAATAACAAGTTCCCAAGTTGCCCTAGGGAGAAGAAATGGCTCTTAAGCTAGGTTTAATGTGTTGGGTAGCTATGCCCTTTACGTAGCTAGTGTATGTTAGGTCAAAACACCACTGTGGGCACCCTCACCTCTAAATCCCACCTCTCTTTCTTCACAGCATTGGCGACTTTGTCTGTAAGCAGAACTCAGGATTACAGCAAAGGCTATTCCTCCTGCCTGAAGGAAACTCTGCAGTTCCTGACCATCCACTCAACAAACTCCGAAACCCAGAGCAAGCTCTTAAGTCACTTCCAGAAGCCTTGGGAGGTGGCTACCAAGGACACCCCTCCTCTTTCTACCCCCGCTCTGCTTCAGAAGGGGTCACCCCAAGGCACCATCTCAAAACCAGCCTACAAATTGTGGAGGCCTTGGTAGGAGAGAGCTCTTGTTCTCAACATGTGTTTTAAGACATCCAGGAGGAGTTGGCAATTTGCCATACAAATCCTGCACCGCTCCTCGGTGCAGCTTAATATGTATTGATATCTGACTGACAGAGGCCTTCCTCGTTCAGAAAGGCAATGTGCTCAGAAAGAAAGAACCATTCTGAAAGAATGAACAAATGTCATCCTTTTATTGGGAGAATTCCGAGCAGCTGTTCCAAGGGGAACAACAAATCATTATAATTGTGCCGTGTTCAGATCTTGCTGCTTATTATTAATTGATAGAAAGTGTGCAGAGATTGTGTGTGTGTGTTTGAGGTATGTTTTGTTTGCAAAAAAAAGAGTAACTTCTAAGAAGTTTTTGGGCCGTTTTCTTTTTTCAAGAGTCTCTGTGCTTTGTGTGGCTTCCTTGCAGCCACAGCAACAGACTGGCCGGATTTTGGTGGCCAGGGTGAATACCGACGAAGGCTAGGGAACTGAACCAATCCTCAGCTTGCTTACTTCACTTACAATTCTCAGGGCCACATTCCCTTCATGGGAAGCCCTTGGGGGCCGCATTTCAGTGAGGGGTGGGGCCAGAAGCAGAAGTGGGCGGAGTAATGGGGTGTGAATGTTGCCTTTGCATGGCAGGGTACATTCCAGCCCTGCAAATACCAGGTTTCGAAACACACACATATCCCCACGCTTCATCCAAGAAGGGCTATTACGAGTTAATGGACATTATTTCAGTTAGACGAAAGAACTCAAGGAAGGCGTGATGCAGGGCTGCAATGAAGTTCTGTAAAATTTGTAGAGATTTCCAACGCACACGTAGTCTGTGAAACAGCTGCTATTCAGCTGTGCCCACAAATGCAAGAGGCTATTTTGAAAAGAGAATAAAAAAGGCCTTCGTATGTTGCTGCTGTGATGAAGTTCTATAACATTTGTAGACTGTACAGTGTGGCAAGAGAAAAGCGTTACCCTGTGACGATAACGTGTAGAGGATGTTCTTCACATTGGTTGACTCTCCAAGGCAGAGTGTTTGTGTTCGAGATGCTGAACGAATGCTTTTTATAAAGGCAGAAACATAGTTTTCTATCCTCATAGGAAAGAACGTAACAGCCCAGAGTGCTGAAATATGTATAACATGAATTGTTTAATGATGTCTTTTAAGAAAGGCTAATTGTACAAATTGTATTTACTTTTCTTTCAGTACCATAACTGTTTTTATGGTAGGTTAATTTTTGCTGGCTACCGTCCTTGGAGGATGATGTAATGTTGTTGGGTGTGACGCACCGAATCTGTAATCCGTTGGAAACCACTTTTGCACAGTGAATGAGAAACAAATAAAACTAGCTTGCCTTACATGCATTTCAGTGTATCCATTGAGTTATTCTGATTTAAGATGGGGCACTCTGAGGAATCGGCCTCTTAACATCAGGGGAGTGTGGAGTTTTCACTTTGCTTTGCAGCCAGGTTGTTACTGATGAGTTAAGGCTGCAATCCGAACTGCAATTACCTGAGAGAAAGCCCAACCGAGTTCAACAGGACTTACTTCCCAGGAGACATGGTTACTAGCACCGAACTGTTAATCCAATTGTGTTCAATGGGGCAGACTCCCCAAATCTGCTTAGGAGCATTTGTTAGTGGTGTTGACAATTGTTTGGAAAGGCCCCTATGCACCTCAGAGAGCTACAATATCCAGAGTTCCCTGCAAGAAGAGATTGACTGTTAAACCACTCTAAGAACTGTAGTGAGGGGGAATAGGGGTCTCCTAACAATACTCAAGACTACAGCTCCCAGGATTCTTTGGGGGAAGCCATGACAGCTTAAAGTGGTAGGACTCTGCTTTAAATGTACAATGCAGATGTAGAGGAGCCCTTGTCTCCTAATCCCAGATGTGTGGAGGTGTTTGTGGCTCCCCAGGGGCGCAAAAGCAACATTTTGCACATGCACAAAAGCTCTCCTTTCTTTCTTATTGCATTGCTTGTCTAGGCTAGGGCAATGCCCGCTTATGACTCCAGGAAAGCCTGGCTCCGATTGCAACCTGAAAGAAGAAACCTGAAAGGAACTATCAATTAACCAAAAACCTTTCCGTTTCACTTATTATTTATTCAGTTTCTTACTCATCCTTCACTAAAAGGTCCCAGGGCAGTTACAGGTAGGTCAAAACAAAACAAAATAAAATAAAAAATCCTTCCAGTAGCACCTTAGAGACCAACTTAGTTGGTCTCTAAGGTACTACTGGAAGGTCCCAGGGCAGAATACAATATTTAAGATTCATTACTGAAAACTCTTTGAAACAAATTAGAGTCACAGGACAGATGCATCTCTGCAAGGAGGGAATTCAACAACCTTGGAACTGCTACAAAGAATGCTCTCCCCTGGGCCACCCCCCCCCCCCCCAAGACCAACCATCAGGTAGAGCATGTTGCAATAATCCAATCTGGAAATCCAAACTTGTTAAAGGCCTTCCATGTTCACTCAAGGCATTCTCTGTGGCAGCCTTTAACTTGTGTAATTCCCTCCCCGCAGACGTATGTCCAGCATCTTCATTACACTGAAGATTTACCCTGTCTTTTGAAACCTCGGGTGTGTGTTTTTAGGACCCACCTTATTCCTGTGACTGTAATCTGTTTCAATTATCTATTCAGTCATTTATCGAATTCCTATATACGACCTTTCATCTGAGGATCACAGGGCAGCTAACAATATAAAAACACAAAAATACGTAACATAATAGAAAACAAAACAATAAAATAAAAAACAATAACATCCCCCTGCCCCCCAACACCGCTATGTTTTTATATGTGCTGTTAGCTGCCCAGAGTGGATAATAATGGTAGCCGCCCCCCAACACCGAGAGATTAAGAACATACAAAAAGCACCCACCAGCCACCCCCAGAAAGGAGGAACAGCAACATTGTCAAGTTACATTGCGCCATCTTGTGGGCATTTCCCTAAAACAAAAACAACCCTGACAAGTGGGAGCTGCAATGAAATGTAAGGTCATTTGCTAGCAAGGTTGTCCAGCCAGTCATGACCTCCACCAATATATTTATTCTACCCTCCCACCACTCATATCTTCTCCTTTGTCAACATTTTGTGGCTATAGAGCATGCTCAACTCTAATTGTTGCTGTGGGTTTAATTGTGAACATCAAACTGTATATTTTAACGCCTTTTACTCTGTATTGTTCACGGCCCAGGGAACATTACTTACCAGACAGTGTACAAGCATTGTTAATAAATACATTCTACCGGGGGGGGGGGAGCTGCCCTTTATTATTATACTTCTGCAAACTTCAAACGTCTCATTTTTCAGAGGCCTGCTCAGCTAGTCCTTAGGGGAAGGGTCACATTGAGGGGTTAGACATTACCGGCCCACCCATGAGGCAGGGTGAAGCAGCCGCCTCAGGCATTGCAAACGCAATGACACAGCACCCCACCTGCCGCACTGCTTCTGTCGGCACTGGAGAAGCAACCCAGGCAAAGGAGCCAGAGGCAGAGCAATCCGCCACTCCACTTTGCCACCAGTCTCCCAATGGGGTGGAGGGAGGTCCTGGCAAAGCTCTCCAGAACATCTCCCTATCACCAAGTCGTGTTCTGGACACCTTTGCAGTGTTTACCCCCTTCTCCACCCAGTGGGAAGGATTTGCAATGGGTTTCCCTTGAGAGATAGTACTTGCAGAGCCTCATGCTTGCCCCTCACATCACATGCGTGGCGGTGGGACATCTTGCCTCAGGAGCCAAAAGGTTTCCAGCCGCCCCTGTAGCTAGAGCATCTGCTTTGCATGCAGAAGGTCCCATGTTCAATCCATGGCATCTCCAGGCAGGGCTGGGAATCTCCTGTCTAAAACCCTGAAGAGCTGCTGCCACTCAACAAGTACAATCATAAACCAGATGGATCTGTGCTTTAATTCAGTATAAGGCAGCTTCCTACATTTTTTTTAAAATGCACTCTCCTCTGGATTTTGAAATGCATTTCTCCAGCCAAGAAATGTTTGCTAAAGTCCAATTCAGAAGGGCTTTTTTTCCTTTTCAAATCCAAACTCTCCTCTGCAATGCATTTCTCCAACCAAGTAATGTGCACAGAACTGCATATGGTACACTACATTCTCCATTAAAATGCATGTTTGTGAAAACATACAAAACTGCCTTATGCTTTGCAAAAAATAAATAAATGTGTATGCTAGGAAAAACTGCATACAAACATGTGCAGAACAGGACAAATTCACACTAAAATAGTGATGAATATTCAGGACTCCCCCCCTTTTTTCTTGTGAAATCTCTTCTCTGAATTTTGCAATGCAATTCTCCAGCCAAGTAACGTGCAGGGAAATGCAAATGCTAGCGTGAAATCTCCATTGAAAACGCATACGTCATACAAAAATGCAACATGCTGCATCAAAGTGCTTTTGTGCATATGGAGAAAAAACTCGCTAAAAAGTTGAGTATAATTTTCGGGAATGCTTTAAAAATAGTAATGATGATGATGGCGACTTGCAAATCTAATATGGAAACGTGGAGAACCGAACTGAAGGAATCTGGCAGATCCATCTGTCCCTACTCCCGAGTAAGCGCATTTCGAGTGGAGGCAGCCTAAAGCGTTTGATCCCCTGGGCAGGAATGGTGAAAGGCAACGAGAGGCGTGGGCGGTGCTTCTGGAAAGCGCCGCCCACTTCCCCCCTCTTTAGATGTATGCGGAGCCTCCCCCTCCCTGGCATTTAGCACGCAAAACATATGCGCATAAATTTGCATGCCTAAAGAGGCCGGGCACGCAGAGAGCGGGTCGATGCGTCCAAAATGGCGGAGCGGGGCGGGCGAGGCGGTGGTAGGAACAGCGGCGGCGTCAGCGGCAGCCTGGACAAGAGCATCACCCTCCCGCCTGACGAGATCTTCCGCAACCTGGAGAACGCCAAGCGCTTCGCCATCGACATCGGTGAGCCGGGGCTGGCGGGGAGGGACGCCGCTGAGGGCGGAGAGGCGGAGGCGGCAGCAGCCAGCGCCCGCTCCTCACGGCCACTTCACCATCTTCATTTGAAGCGCTGAGAGAGAGAAAGGGAGGCGAACGCGCGGAGGAGCTGAGGCGCCGTCGCGCGAGGGACGCCGGGAACGGTAGTCCAACGTCCCATAGCGGCCCGTAGCTGCAGAGGGAGAAGCGGACGGCAAGTCCCGGCGTGCCCCGGGGCCGAGCAGGCGGCGCGGTGCGCGGCGGGAGGTGTAGTCCCCGCTCTCACCGCTGCCTGCTCTGGCTCGCGGTGAGAAAACTACGGAGCCCAGAGTGCCCTGCCCAGGGGCCGGGAGGGGGCGGGGGAGAGCTAGAGGAGAGAACGTATAAACAAGGTTGCCTGCTTTGGCTGTACCTTCTCTGCCATTAGGGGTGGGAAACCCCGCCAGGGTTTGGGGCTGGGGGCTGCGAGGGTATCGCCCCCCATAGTTGGGGTGGGGGAGTTGGAAAGGAGTTTGACCTTGTTTTCTCCCCAAATGGGGGGTTGGGAAATGTGCTACCCTTGGAGGAAGGGGAAATAGGATTGGGCAGGTTAGCAGAGGTGGCCCCCAGGGCCTTTCTCCACGGCCCTCATGGCTCTCCTCAGACTCCACCAGCCCAGCATTGCACACATAGGATCAGAGAGTAGGAATGGGTCACGAGGGTCATCCAATCCAACCCCCTGTGATGCAGAAATCTCTTTCCCAAGGTGGGGTTTCGAACCCACGACCCTGAGATGAAGAGTCTCATGCGCTCTACTGACAGAGCTATCCTCAGTTTTGTTTTTTGCTTGAAATGCGCCTCTTATCTCGTTGGAGGGTAGGCGGAGGGGCGTTTTGTGCATGCTAGTGTAGAAACTGACCTATTGTGTAAAGTTAAAATTTGCATTCGCTGCTCTGCCCACTGTCACTCCTTGGGCCCGCCCATTGCTTGCATGTGGCCCTCAGAAGGTTGTCTGGAAGGGAATGTGGCCCTCGGCCTGGAGGGGGGGAGTTCCCCACCCCTGATATGTAGGTGTATTATTTTATGTAATGTGCTTTAAACAGTCATTTTATGTAATGTGCTTTAAACAGTCATTTTATGTAATGTGCTTTAAACATGTTCAAAGCCAGTGCGGTGTGGCTGTGGGTGTTGGAATAGTACCTAGACTAGAGGACCAAGGTTCAAATTCCCCCTCAGCCATGAAGCTCACTGGGTGACCTTGAGCCAGGTGCTACATACCGTGTTTCTCCTAAAATAAGACACCGTCTTATATTTTTTTTTCGCTCAACAAAACACAGTATGGCTTATTTTCAGGGGATGTCTTATTTTAACCGTGTCGCATCGGTACGCTGCATAGCCATGCCTCTCCAGGCTGTTTTAATGGGAGGTATCACGTCACTGTGGCTTATTTTCAGGGTATGGCTTATTTTTGGGGAACGGCTTATATTTCACAAATGCATAGAAATCCTGCTATGGCTTATTTTATGGCTATGTCTTATTTTAGGAGAAACAGGGTATCAGCCTAACCTAGCTCACAGGATTGTTCTGTGGGTAAAACAGAGAGAGAGAGAGAGCCCCGTTTGCTATTTTAAGCTCCTTGGATGAAAGATGGGATACAGATGCAATAAACAAATAATAACTAATAATAATAAATTTGGTATAACGTTATATCCTATCTATTTATTATTAAATTTATATCCCACCCTTTCTCCCCATTAGACTTTGGTGTTTAAAGTCCTTTGCACTTTTAACATACCGGTACAAAGAGTATGTATGTTAATTCAGCAGATGTAGTAAATTCATACATACTACAGTGTGGGATTAAGGAATTTGTGGCTGAAATTGACAGATGATTCTTCACCGGTTGAGGCAGGCCAGGAAATGGACAATGGGCCTAGGTTTGAGACAGTAAGTTGTACTGACCTGCCTTTATCACTGTTGTCTTGCATTTGTCCCTGGTTTTTCATTCCTGAACGTTTTGCATGTGTGAGGAGGATAGGACAGATCCGAGATTTTGCTGCATCCCGGTCAATGAGGGACATCCAGCTACCTAAATCATACTTAAAGCTGAGATTAATAGATTTAAACGTTGCTTAAGTCAATAGTTTCAGTGGTTCTGCTTTGAGATGGACTACTACTGGCTATCACTCGAACCTTTTACCTGTCTAAAAGAGACAATTTTCATATTAAGTGTGGGTGGGGATAAGCCATAAACCTCATTTCAAGAAGAGGTCCTTTGTCACATAATTATGCTGACTTATAAAGAACTAGACATCTCATGCCATT
Organism: Lacerta agilis; assembly: GCF_009819535.1. Lineage (NCBI taxonomy): Eukaryota > Metazoa > Chordata > Lepidosauria > Squamata > Lacertidae > Lacerta > Lacerta agilis. The sequence goes on along the minus strand of NC_046319.1, from coordinate 18,780,470 downwards.
ACATGTTGTTCCATGCCATTACATGTACATACTGCTTAGCAAGCATTGGTGCCTGCACCTTACTTTTGCTCTTTTGTTGTTGGGAGAATTACAGTATCTGAGTTTTGTTTCCTCAAGAGTCGTTTAAAACCTGGGTCTTGCTGCAACAAGATGGTGTTTCCTGTTCTCATTTTTGTCTTACATTTTGTAATTCAAGCCCCACAGTAGATAAAATTATACCATGCAATTAAAATCAAAGGATCGGGTTTGCATTAAGAGCTTGAGCTGGTATCCCCTGCCCCCTTGTGGAGTGTAACTTCTCCAAAAAAAGAGATGAAGATAGTTTTGTTTTTCATATTTAATCAAAAAATGTGGGTTAAATGCTAGAGCTTGATTTCTTCTCACTAGGTCAGAGTGGAATTAAAGCAAGGAGATTAGCTGTAACCTCAGACACAAGAGCATCCCACAGTGGGTGTCCGAAACAGTGTTTGGACACCCACTTAGCTCTGCCAATTAGACATAAATCAGGTATCACATGTTGTTACACCCTAGAAAGTCCCCCCCCCACAGTTGCAGAATAGTGTCACAGTGGACATCAATATAGGTCTTTGTTTTTAATAGAATCTTATTCAGTGCTGCTTGCATTCTTCTGCCTGATCCAGCAGGCTCTCCTGTACTTTGCACAGCTTTCAGAATCAAGGGGTGCAACTTTTTTCACGGACTCCCAGGTTGCAGGTGGGAGTTTGTGGGAACGTCCCCCTAATTATTAAAATAACAACAACCTCTGTGTTTGGTGCAAGTCATTTCATTCTCCCTCTCGAGTCGTGTGACATTTCTACATGTAAGCCTTTCGCCTCCTTGGGGAATGTTTAAAATCTGTACAACAACAACAACAACAACAGCTTGAGAGCATATGCAGCTTGGACAGACTTAGGATGCATCCCTGTTCACCCCAACTCAAATTCTGGAGTGCATGCTGTTTCTTTCATTTTTAAATCTTTTTAGGAAAGAACTATGTGCCAGCTTTGAAAGTGTATTGGAGCAGTATATTTCTTAAAAAAAAAAATAGGGGAGAACCTAAGAAGAGCCCTGCTGGAAACAAAGGCACATGTAATCCATCCAGTGGCAAGCCAGGCGATGCCCCTTATAGGAATCCCACAAGCAGGACCTGAGTGCAGGATCACTCCTCCCCTCCTGTGGTTTCCAGCAACTGGCATGCAGAGGTTCAGCGGAAGCTGAACACAGCCATCCTGCCTACTAGCCACTGATTGCCTTGTTCTCCATGAATTGGTCTAATCCTTTTCTAAAGCCATCCAAGTTGGTGGCCACCACTGCACCTGTGGGAGCGGATGCCACAGCTCTGTGTGAAATACTAATTTCCTTTGTGTGTTGTGTTTTCCTGCGGAAGGCTGCAACTCCCTTATCTCGATGGGGAAGGGGAAACGCTTCAGTTCAGCATTTTTTTTATTTTTATTTTGCAGCTTTCTGGAGATTAGTCCCGACAAAAGGAAATAACTACACGTTGCGCAATCCTGAAAATTGTGGGTGGGAACTACCAAATAACCCGGGGCGAGGGTGTGCTTGGAACGCTCAGAGCGGATTAAGCACATCCTTTGATTGTAAAATAATTGTCGCTTTCCTGGTTCCTTTGCTGATTAGCCTTAAATGTCAAGTTCAGCCTTTTGGGAACCTCTTCTGGTGCACACAGAAGAGAGAGGAGGGTGCAGCCGTAAAGGATTAATATTTAAAATTATTGTCACTTGGTGTTTGTATTTTTTTTATAAAAAAAATCTGTTGCTGCTTCCAGTGCATATTTTATATTCATGTTTAGTTTTTCTGTACACCACTCTTGATATTTTATAATGTGAGCTGTTCGTAAATTAATGTCGGTCCAGCTTGGAGGAGACCCACTGAAATTAATGCGACTGGCCTTTTTGAATTTAATTTTAGTATGCCTACTCTGAGTAAAGCGTTGTTGGATACACCCCAACATATTTTAGACTGAAAAGAACTCTCCAGTTATAACATATGAAATAGGCTTGCAACTTTTTCACTGTCTAGCTATAGTTTCTGAATGAATATGGTCCTATACCATGAGTACCTAACTCTATAGTCAAGTTCGAAATTAAGTTGAATGTGTTGGACTAACGCATGGGAGACCGGGGTCAGACCCCCACTCAGTGCTGACCTGCCACTTGTGGATGCATAGTAAAATGTATCATATGCACAGTGTCGCTATTGAAGGAATTGATTTGTGGGTGCCTTGCAGTGAATTGCCATATTATGCTGGTGACGTGTCATTCGCCAGAAAACCTTACCCCGCCCCCCAGATTCCAAAAAGCATTACTGTAAATTTCAAACTTGCCCATGAAGCATTAGCTCTGTGCATATTGCTGCAGATGGATTTCTCGCCACCACCCTACTTCTAGAGAAAACAATTATCGCAAGTTATGGAAAAATAATTGAGGTTGCCAAACAGTTACATTGCTCACAGCTCAATTAAAAGAAAGCGTTTAAACTACTTGTGGCGTGTTTCTTGATTGTTTTTTGTAGGGAGGATCAAGCTGGTCAACAATCACTTTGCTGTTGTTTAGTCGTTTAGTCCTGTCCGACTCTTCGTGACCCCATGGACCAGAGCACACTTCTTCAGATACACTGAAACAGAAGTCACCAGACCCTTATATATTCTGTTTCAGTGTATCTGAAGAAGTGTGCATGCACACGAAAGCTCATACCAAGAGCAAACTTAGTTGGTCTCTAAGGTGCTACTGGAAGGAATTTATTTTTTATTTTGTTTTTCCCAGAATGTAACCCTTGCATAAGGTGAGAGCCAACTGCTTACAATGTGACCTCTTTTTTAATAATATTTTTATTTTGTCGGCAGGTGGGTCGCTGGCCAAATTGGCTTATTATTCAACAGTACAACATAAAGTGGCAAGAGTGCGATCTTTTGATCAGTCAGGAAAGGTAAAATTACTGTTATTTTTATTACGGTACAGCCAAAATCCTTATTGTTTTTGTTAATGTTCATTTGAAGATAGCGACAATAAAAACATATTCAAAATATACAAATGTGTGGATATTGCAACAGTTTTAAATCATGCTATAGTGGCATTTTGCGGCAGATTTAGGCTGCTAAATTTAGACTTTCTCAGTAGGAGAGGTAGGAAGCAGAGCTTACTCCCATCAGTTCTGCCATGGCAGGCCAGCTCCATCAGACCTCCTCTCCCCTCGACTGTCACTTGGGGGCAGCGATTGCATCAGGCTTCCTCAGAGGGAGAGATAGGAGGTAGGGCTCATTTCATCAGCTTTGCTGGAGACCCCACTGCATCAAGCACCTCCTGCCCCTGAACTGGGCCAGCTGGTCCTTATAGGAACAACTATTTAGAAATTGGTGCCTGAGTTTTTGCTTTTCCTCTTCCCTCCCTATCCCCATTTCCTTGTGTGTCAATTTTTTGGGGGGGGGGGGAATTGCAAACCTGCAGGTAGGGACTGCCTTGTTTTACTTGATTATATGCAAGCAGCTCTGGGAGCCTTTTTGCTGAAGTGTGGGGTTCAAATGCTCCAAACAAGTAATAATAATAAAAAAAGGAAAGCAACCTCTGAATTTGCTTTTCTTTTTAGAGTTGGGGCTATTGTTCACATTTTTGTTGTTGTTGTTGTTGTTGCTGCTGCTGCTGTTCCCCAAAGGACGTAGAACACGAATCGCCCTACGAAATCACGGTGCAGGAGGAGATAACGGCTCGGCTGCATTTCATTAAGTTTGAGAACGCCTATATTGAAACCTGTCTGGACTTCATCAAAGACCATCTCGTCAACACGGAAACGAAAGTGATCAAAGCCACAGGAGGTGGTGCGTACAAATTCAAAGACCTTATTGAGAAGAAGCTGGGACTAAAGTAAGTGGAGATGCAAAGGCATCCTTTGTGTTGGAAATTATTATTGGCTTTGATGGGCGGCTGTATGCTTTGATCACTTGGAAATGGCGCAGGCCTTGCCACGAAGAAGAAGTAAACCACTTGCTTTGGGAGGCAGATTCTCTTGACTTATTTTTACATTGTTCTTCGGCCCCCCAAACAAGCTTCTGTAGCAGCATACAGATATATACATATACACATATATCTGTTTATACACTCATACATTGGAAGTCGAACGGAATCTGTTCTGGAAGTCCGTTTGACTTCCAAAACGTTCGGAAACCAAGGTTCAGCTTCCGATTGGCTGCAAGGAGCCCTGCGGAAGCTGCGTTGGATGTTCGGGTTCCAGAGAACGTTCACAAACCGGAACACTCACTTCCGGGTTTGCGCCCTTCGGGAGCCAAGGTACGACTGTATTTCTAAATAAATCTGTTACAGTAAGCCTGCAACTCACATGCATTTAACTTGTGTGCATCCAGCCTTACATGCTTGGCATATAAATAAAAAGGGAGCGGGTGTCAGGAGGATAAAGGAACTCTGGCAATCCCACCCACCATAGAACCCCAATTTGTTTTGACTATATGTGATTTTGGCTTTAGGTGCAAGCCCCGGAACGTAACTCCTGCATACATTGTGGGCTAACTGTAGTTTACTTGCACATAAACTTGGGAACTGGCCAGCTCTGGGCTGCAGAATCTTCTCAATTTTTTTATTCTAACTTGATGGGCTGGGTGGAGGGAAGGCTGGTAGGTTTCACAGGTCATGTAGAGGTTGTCTGTGAGCAAACAGACCAGCGTAGCTGCAGAAGGAGTGATGCCTCGCCTAGACTTGAACGCAGCCGCTTCCTTGTTCACCTGTGGTGAGAGGAACCAACAGAGCAACCTGCGATACAATTGTGTTGCAGAGATGAATGTGTGTGAAGTCCCTTGAAAAGAATGAGATCTCATTGAAAGTGTGGAGACCCACTCCCCGCTCTCAGAATGGCCAAGCAAGATTAATGCTATCCATGGAGCACAATGTAAAGGACAGTTCTTTTTCACTGGTCGAAGAGAATTCTCTCTAAGTGATCAGACGGGGAGACTTCACAGCAGAAACCTTTTTTAGGATTATGGGTACTTCTGGAGTTTTGAGAAAGTTGCTGTAGGCACCACCCCCTTCTGGTCACTTCCCTCCCCCTCCCCCTCCCCCAGATTAATTCCCCATCAACACACACATGCTTGAGACAGAAAGAGACAACACTTGCACACTTCAGTTTTCAAAGTCATTGGGGTAAAATTCACAATTAAACTGATTAGCAGAATTAATCTGAGTCTTGTAAAACACATAGAGCTGAAAGAAAAGGAACTTTGCTTTTTTAATTCATATTTTAGGTTAGATAAAGAAGATGTCATGACCTGCCTAATTAAAGGGTGCAACTTTGTGCTAAAGAACATCCCTCACGAGGCATTTGCATACATGAAGGATGCAGACCCAGAGTTCCGGTTTCAGATGAACCACCCACATATTTTCCCTTATTTGCTAGTCAATATCGGCTCGGGAGTTTCCATAGTGAAGGTATGTAAAATCAGCTTAACAATTCAATTGATAATTCATATGGATATATTGAAAGTGTAGTTCAGATTGATGAAGGAAGGGCTGGTGGCTGGAATCTGGCTGGTGGCTCTCCATCCAAATGACACTTGTCATTTTTAATTGATCTAAAACAGGAATGGGGAACCTCAGGCCCTTTGGCTGAATCTGGCCCTCCAGGCCCCTCTGTCTAGCACTCTATCTTAGCACCCAGGCCACACCCCTCTCCTCAAGCCACACCCCTCACTGGCCCTGCTTCATACCCTCCTTGACTGATTTTGCCTATCTGGAACGTGTCCTTGAACTCTGATAAAGCTTCCTGCTTCTCTGGACGGAGGATGAAGAGGGATGTGTGAGCATGTTCTCATCCCGTACTGATCACCACCTTTCTCTATCTTCCTGGTTATTCGAAAGCTGGGTTTCCCCAAGGGAAAAACACGTCCAGACAGGCACACACTGAGATTTGTGTTCTTGTCGATATTGCAGCTGTAATCTCTGTGTGCTGTTGTTGTTCCTGGTAGGTGGAAACGGAAGATAAATTTGAGTGGATTGGAGGGAGCTCAATCGGAGGGGGCACTTTCTGGGGACTCGGAGCATTGCTTACACAAACAAAGGTAATACCGGAGGCTACAATTTTGTCATGACTTGGGTGTGTTTCTAATAAGGGAAGATCTCTTGGCCACCTTGGCTACCCCTCTTGTCCTGAGTGAGAAGCGCAAATTGGTGTTGGTGCTTCTTAGACCAAGGCCTTGTTCTTACTGCAGGTAGTCAATCTGTGTCTGCAGTGAACAGCTTCAGGTGGGGAGTCCACGGGACCTAAGAATTAAGAAATATCCATCAAGTGACGTTTGTTTGGGTTTTGTGTTTTTTTAAAGAAATTTGATGAGTTGCTGCAGCTCGCTTCGAAGGGACGGCACACAAACGTCGATATGCTTGTGAAGGATGTTTATGGTGGGGCCTACCAGACGCTGGGGCTAAGTGGGAACCTGATCGCCAGTAGTTTTGGGAAATCTGCCACAGCAGACAAAGGTACCACTTGAAAATTCACTTCGTCGTGCTGGTGCGGTGATAAAACCTGTGGAAGAACCCATGGGTTTGTCTGCTGAGTTGCTGCCTTGCTCTGTCAGTCTTTTAAAACAAACAAAGTGTATGTAGGGCTCTAGCCAACTAGGTTTTACTCGGAGTAGGCCCATGGACAGAGCTCACCATGTAACTTGATTCTGATGGGTCTATAGGACTAGCGTTGAATTGACCAAACCAAGCCCCAGAGTTGCTGCTGGCTTCATCTCTGATTCATTCCAGAAAACCACCTGAGTTCCCTTCAGAGTGAATTCTGACCCGTTCTTACTCATCTACAACTGGGATAGCCAATGGGTTGACCCTCTAGATCCTGTTGACCCACAACCCACATCAGCCTCTGCCAGCATGCCCAAAAGGTGGGAGTGAAGGGAGTTGTATTCCCACAACATCTAGAGACCACCGTGTTGGCTACCCCTGACTCTAAAAGAGTCCTCTTGGGTATGTTTGCCTATCCCTGGATTAAAGGGACAGTCTATTCTTTTCTTCTGGGTGTCATCTGCTAGAGGTAGGGCCAGGGCCAGAGCCAAATTCTTAGGGGGCACACTTTTCTCTCTCTCTTTCTCCTCACCCAGCAGGTTGTCTGCTTTTCCCAGAGATCTGAGCTGATAGCTTGCAGACGACTTTTACAATTGTGCTGTGGACCACAAGTCGTTTACCCATACTTTTATCTCTCTCCCCCCCCTCTCTCCCCCTCCTTTTTAGAATTTTCCAAAGAAGACATGGCGAAAAGCTTGCTGCATATGATCAGCAATGATATTGGGCAGCTGGCTTGCCTCTACGCCAAACTCCACAACCTGAACAAAATTTATTTTGGAGGCTTTTTTATTCGAGGCCATCCTGTCACCATGCGCACAATTACTTACAGTATTAATTTCTTCTCCAAGGTAATGAGTTATTATTATTATTTATTTATTGGTTTTAGTTTTCAGGGAATGACTAAAGGTGTTTGTTTGGCTTGCAGCTGTGTGATTAAGTCAGGGGTGGGTAATATGGTGCCCACTAGATATTGTGGAACTCCATCTCCCGTCTCCCCTGGGCTTTGGTTATGCTTCCTGGGCTGATCGGAGTGTCGAATCCAACAATATCTGGAGGGCCACAACCTCCTCATTCCTGGATTATGTAAAGCACTGCGTGTGCTTCCAACCTTTTCCCTAGAACCAGGACTCAAGGTAGCTCACAAAAATTAAAACAAACACAGATAGCTGAGAACATAAAGGTTAAAAAGTAATTAAACTATAACAGAATTAATAGCTGCAATCCACTCTTTCAGCTTTGTCATGCTTGATAATCCCTGTAAAGAAACAGGTAGTCGCTGATCTAAGCCATGCTAGTCTAGAGACATGGCTTTCTTTTTAATGTGTCATTTATTGGAAGCCCTAAATCATGTCCCTTAATTTCTGTGCATTTGAGTAGTACTAGCATGTGGAGTTGAGGTTCCAGTACTTTGGCCACCTCATGAGAAGAGAAGACTCCCTAGAAAAGACCCTGCTGTTGGGAAAGATGGAGGGCACAAGGAGAAGGGGACGACAGAGGATGAGATGGTTGGACAGTGTTCTTGAAGCGACTAGCATGAGTTTGGCCAAACTGTGGGAGGCAGTGAAAGATAGGTGTGCCTGGCGTGCTCTGGTCCATGGGGTCACGGAGAGTCGGACACGACTGAACAACAACAAAGCATGTGATACAACGCAGAAACGAGTGAGTCAGGCAAAATTAGTGACAGGGAAATTCGTGCCCTCTTCACTCCTCGGTGGCTGCCTGGTTTGTTCGTTTTTGCAAAATATCCACTGCCGTGTTTGCCCCCATTGTCTTTGTTTACCCCAGATGTGACTGGAGGCAGCAAAAAGCCCACTTCAAGCGCCGTGTTTACCCTTGCAGAATTTCTGCGTTGAAATAGGTCTTGGAATTCCTGCACAAAGGGTTGCAGCTTATGATCTGTGCTTGCCCTTTTGTTAGAGCTGTAAACACCGTAATGCAAAAAGAGCTTTTCATGCTATTGGGAGGCCGTCTAAACACAAACATCTTCATGTTGTGGCAGGGAGAGGTTCAGGCCTTGTTCCTGAGGCACGAAGGATACCTGGGAGCCATCGGGGCGTTTCTGAAGGGAGCCGAGCAAGACAGTAAGTACGGAAGACCAATGCAGTGCTCTGGAAAAGTTCGTAATCCTCTGTGGGGGAGTCTGAACCCCCTGCCGGGGGCAAATTAAGTCTCCTGTTCCAGCCATTCTTGGACTTCTGGGCATGGAGCTCCCAATTTCTCACTCCATTTACTGTGGTGGGTTTTAAAAGAGATTTGGCCTCCTCCTCAGCCCGCCTGTTTGTGCCAGAACATGGCGCCGCCACCACCTCCTGCCTAGAAAAAGGAGGAGGCAAGTCAAGCCTCCAACTGTGACTTCTCCCCTAACAAGACCTAGTTGTGACAAGGATAATCGGCCAACAGAACATAGGATTGTCAACTTGGTCGTCTGCCCATGAGAAGTCTCTCCCTTCTCCTCCTCCCCTACCCCCCTCGCCAGGGTATTAAGAATGTTTACTCATGTTCCCACTGTTTTATTATTGGAGAGAGTAAAAGTCTTTCTTCTTTTCCCAATTTTTGCTTAATTGCTCTTGTGATTTTTCTAGCCAGATAAAACCATCGCTTGAAAGCTTCCAGGCACTCACCAGTAGGAATCCAGGTTTTCACACAGCTTAAAGCTTTACGGCTGGCAAAGAGTCAGGGGCCTTTCCTTTGGGCTGCGTCCTGCTCAGAGTATACCCAGTGAAATTAATTAACCTTGGTTGGTTCTATTCCCTGCATTGGGTTTAATCCGAGTAAGCCTAGCGTCGGATGCAACCCTTTGTGACCGTGACTATGGTCATTCACCATCAGAACATTGTAATAAGTAAATATGATTAACTTTCATTCGTCTCTTCCCTAACCTTTTTATTTTTTAAACCAGGGTTTCCCGGACTTGGGTCTCCAGCTGTTGTTGGACTACAACTCCCATCATCCCTGGCTAGTAGGACCAGTGTTCAGGGAAGATGGGAATTATAGTAAAAAAACAAACAAACAGCTGGAGACCCAAGTTTGGGAAACCCTGTTTTAAACCCAGTTGTATGATCCAACAAAGTTCTATTCCCTTCCCAAAACACCTGGATTTATTTGCTGTTTGCTTTTATTCTTTGTACAAGAGATTGTAAATCTGTGGCATGTGTGGGAATCTCTCCCACTCTGCGTCTTCCTATATGTTCTCGCCTTCAGCTAATGGTTCTGTTTCTCCCTTCCCCACCCCCCACCATCTCCTAGATCCTAATCAGTATAGCTGGGGGGAAAACTACGCTGGCAGTTCTGGGCTCATGAGCACGTCACCAGACATCTGCCCCATGCAACGAGAAAGGAGCGGCACGGTGAGTAAGGAGCGGCACGGTGAGTCTCCTTGGGATAGAGCTGCGCAGGTGAGAAGAGGCTGGCTGCTGGACCAGGCCAAAGGCCCACCTGATCTCACAGTGGCCAACCTGATGCCCAAACAACAAAAAAGTTATGCTAGATTGCCGCTAATGCACAGGTCCCCATCGCGTTTCTTTCCCCAAGTTTCTCCAGGCATAAACCACGTGTGTTAATAGTGCAGGTCTCCTGTCTAATCTCATTCTATACTGATTGCAACCTTTTCTCCCCGTTTCCCAAGTTTGACATGTTGGAGATGGATCGTTTGGAACGTCCACTTGTCAATCTTCCCTTGCTGAAGGATCCATCCACTTACATCCCGGACACGGTAGACCTCACCGACGATGCCATGGCTAGGAAGTACTGGCTCTCATGCTTCGAGGAGGCCTTGGATGGGGTGAGGGCCTCCTATTAAATGTGTTGCCGCATATATCGCATGGATTTGCAAGGGGGTTATAAAGGCACTTTTCTTGCATCTTTTCTATGTACTGGCTTGAGGTTTGCATTTTGTGCCCTACACACTTCTGAAAGAGAGATCTCGAAAGGTAGGGCAGTGAGAGAGCTCTTGCAGATTTGCTGTGATGGCACAAATCCACTTAGTCTTCAGGGACACCCAAAAGCACAAACACACACACACACACACAGAGAGAGAGAGAGAGAGAGAGAGAGAGAGAGAGAGAGAGACTCTTCTAAGATCCCCCTGGCTCTGCAGTTTGGAGAAGGATTAAGGATTTTTGAAAGATCTGGCTGGTCCCTGTAGGGAAACAGGATGCTGAAGGAGGCCCCACATGCACCTTATATTTAAAGCAGTATCATACTACTTTAAAGAGTCATGGCTTCGCCCAAAGATTCCTGGGAAGTGCTGTATGTTGGGGTGCTGAGGGTTGTTGGAAGACCCCTGCAATTCCTAGAGCAAGTTAACTTTCAGTCCCTCTTCTCGGGGAAACTCCACCTAGTGCTGATGGAGCCCTAGATAGACATTTGCTCCAATCCAGAAGGGCTCTTCATACGAAGCCCCCATGTTCCAAATCGGACCACTGTTCAGAATTCCCTATATGAATTGGCAGCTGGTTTTCTCCTGCCCGGAGATGTGAGGGATTGAATCTGGGACCTTTTGTAAGCAAAGCGGGTTCTCTGCCGCTGAGTGATGCGTCTCCTCTGCTTTTCTTCTGCTCTAGACATTGGTGCAAATGGGAGAGCACTCAACCCCTCTTGCAAACCATTTTTACATGTCAGAGAGGTTTGGTGGGTTGCGGAAATAGAGCTTAGTTCAGGCAAGGGAGACATTTTTCAGCCAGGCGAGCAGGGTCAGAGCCAAAAACAGGTAGAACAACCAACGTAATTTTTACCTTTTGTACATTAGGCTAGTTTCTACATTCACACACTCACTCACCCCTCTGTATCCTCCACTCAGGCATTATCTGAGTCCAAGGACATATTCCAGATTCCAGCCAAGCAAAACTACTCAAGGAGGCTATGAATCAAGGCTGGTGAGGGGTGTGACCAGGAAGGGTCTCAGGGGCCAGAGAGACCTGAAGGGCCACATCCAACCCCAGGACCTCATTGTTTCCCATCTCTGGGTTAGCTGGTAAACTAAGACAGTGTTTGTGGACCCTTGGAGAAACTTGAGATTTCTTTAAATAAATACATAAAAAATATGTCAGGGGATTTTCTGCCCTCTTGCGTCTTTGATGTGTTTTGCTGTTTGTTTGTTTTTTGTTTGTTTTTGGTCAGCTGCTTTCTTCAAACTATTTAGCCTAATCTAGAGGGTTTGCCATTGCCAGGGCCTGGTTATGACATTTATCTTTGCCTCCAGCTTCATCTGCTTTCTTTTTCTATTTAACAGCAACAGAAGCCGCAAAGTCTTGGGAGTTGCAAATAATAATGCCCTTGGCACTGCCTCTCCCTCCCTCTGCTTTCCTTCTTTCCTTTGCCAGGTGGCGAAGCGAGCTGCAGCCAGCCAGCCAGAGTCTGTTGATGCAGCTGAGCGAGCCGAGAAGTTCCGGCAGAAGTACTGGGACAAACTTCAGACGCTCCGGCAGCAGCCTTTGTAAGTCGGTGCGTGCGGGACGGCAGCAGGTTGACTTAGCTGGAACCGAGTGCCCAGCTTATGCACATTTTAAACACCGCTGGGCATCTCACGAGCTGCTTGCTACTGTTGCATCCTGAGTACCAGTAATTCCCACCAGAATTGTGGCTGTGGTTGTGTCCTGCATGCCAGAGACTTCTGGTTGGCCGCTTTGGTGACAGGATGCTGGACTGGATGAGCCTCCTTTGGCCTGATCCAGCAGGGCTTTGGGGCTTTCTGTTGTGGCCAGCTAGATCAGAGAAAGGGAAGCTTTTTCAACCACCTGGGGGCCACAGTGTGCAAAAAGTCAGCAAAGCCTTTGTGCAGTAAGCACACCTCTGTCCTCCAAGCAAGCAGGAGGCATTATTGGAGTTCAAGGACACAGTCAAGCCAGTGCGACTGGGGAAGGGGTGTGGCCTTCAGGCCCCCAGGACTGAGTTTCCACACTCCTGAACTGGATGTATTCAGGAAACCCACAAGCAGAGCACGAGGGTCATAGCATTCTCTCTCCTGCGATTTCCCAGCAACTATTAATTCAAAGGCTTACTGAAGGGAAGCATACGGGGAACAGAACTTGTAGCCACTGATAAATTACACTCCATGACTGTTGAATCAGTTAGTGGCTGTCAGCGCATTGCATGGTATTTACTTCCATAGTTGGGACATGTGCTGGAAATCTTTCCTTTCGTCTTGTCTTTTTTGTATGTGTGTGTGTGTCTCCGTTCAGCTCCTGTCCACTCCTCCTTCGGTTCATTTCACTACATCTGTGTTTGAAACTCTATCCCTTGCTTTTTGAAGAACTTCCTCCCCAAAGCAGCTGATGATCTCTTTAAAAAACAACAACCACCAACTCCACCGCAGTGACGTGTAAAAATAAGATACAACCGAACAGCAAGCCAGCATAGAAAGTGAAGAATGGAATATAAAGCAGGGTGCCAATCATAAAACGCAGTATGAAGCTCTTGAAAACCCAGCAAGAAGTAAAAAAGTGCAGAAGGAAACAGACTAATTTGGAAAGATTAGGGAGGGAGGAACGTTTTCAGCCCGTGATGAAATCAACAATGCTGGCTGCTTGCTTCACTCCTAAGGGAATTCCAGAGAACCATGGAATACCTTGTGAGAGCAAGCCACTTAATTATCTTGAAATGCATGAGAGATGGATATAACTAGCAGAGCAAACGTTGCACACAGGTTCAATCCCAGGCATCTCGCAAGTAGGACTGGGAACATCCTCTGTCTGAATTCCTGAAGAGCCTCTGCCAGTCAGTGTAGACCAGGGGTAGTCAACATTTTTATACCTACCACCCACCAATTCACCTTTCTTGATGGTGAAATTTCCTTACCGCCCACCAGTGCTCGATGGAAGGAGGATTCAGCTTGTGCCATAGAACCCCCTACCGCCCACCTAGAATCCTGAAATGCCCACTAGTGGGCGGTAGGGTCCAGGTTGACAACCCTTGGTGTATACAGTACTGGGCTAGATAGACGAGTGGTCTGATTCAGTATAAGGTTTCTGTGTTCAGTTGACCTATGTCCTCCCTGTCCTTTCCCTTTCATCTTCCCCAGTGCCTACGGCACCTTAACTGTTAGAAGTCTGCTGGATACAAGGGAGCACTGTTTGAATGAGTTCAACTTCCCAGATCCCTACTCCAAGGTAAGTGTATCCTCCTTAACCTTTTGGCTGTGCCCAAGTAAGCCTTAGCTTGCATCCAGCTAAGTCCTACTCAGAGTAGACCCATTGAAACTAATGAACCTCAGTCAGATGTATTAACATCACTGGGTTTACTCCGAGTACAACTAGCATTGTATATAACCCATAGATTCTCAAATCTTTTCTTTCCCATGAGCAGTAATAGACAGACTGCAGATTCAAGGTCCCTGCCGTGAGGATTTTCCCTTCAGCGCAGTTGATATGGAAGAGTCCAGAGTAATGGGGTAAATGTACAAATGAATGCCTTGCATGTATGCAAGACTCTGGGAGTGAGAAAGTGAGATACTGCAGTGAGATGCTGATGTTGCTAAAAGATGGAATTGTTTTGTTGGAAATTGGAACACAAGTTGCAGGGATGTAAGACTAGAAAGGTACCTGTTTTTGTAAATAACATTTTTTTAAAAAACCAGACAAAATAGGCAACACCCCTTCCCCATCCTCCAAAAAACAGGCAGTCCAAAAAACAAAGCATTTCCATTTGAAAGCTTGTACAGCAGGGGCCTAGGTATAATGCTTTTCCTGATTTCTATAATTAGGGAGCCAACACCAAAAAGATCCCGTCTCTGAATCCTGTCAAACTCATCGCTGCTTTGTAACGAAGAAGTTACTGCTGGGTTCTAGAAATATCCACCTCTGAGCATTTTTAGCAATTTCTGTGAGAAATGCCTCTTTTTATATGCTCTTGTCAGCTGTGGTTATTCATTGATCCCATTGGAGGCCACAAAGGAGAGAGCTTGGAGGGGTGGTCTTGGGGGTGGGGGGAATAAGGTGCTTCTAAAGGAATTGAGCCTTATCCTTCCTCCCTGTACATATCGCCTTGTGCATTACTTTCTTGCAGGTAAAACAGAAAGAAAACGGCATCGCACTAAAGTGTTACCAGAGTGTTATCGACTCTTTGGATTCATTAGGCTGGGAGGAGCGGCAGTTCGCTCTGGTGAAAGGACTTCTTGCGGGGAACGTCTTTGACTGGGGAGCAAAAGCAGTCTCAGAGTAGGTGTTCTAACTGTATTTGTACAAAACAAAACAAATAAGTAAAAATTCCTTCCAGTAGCACCTTAGAGACCAACTAAGTTTGTTCTTGGTATGAGCTTCCGTGTGCATGCACACTTCTTCAGATATCTCATACACAAAAGCTCATACCAAGAACAAACTTAGTTGGTCTCTAAGGTGCTACTGGAAGGAATTTTTACTTATTTATTAGTCTTGTTTTGTTTTGACTATGGCAGACCAACACAGCTACCTACCTGTAACTGTATTTGTACAGTTCTGCATCCCTCCCTCCCCCCAAAAAAGACTTCAAATGCCCCTCGTATTTTATTTCTTCTTTTTCTAGCAAGTGCGCCAATGACTTCTGCTTCGCCATCTGCAAATCATTTCACGTTCCATTAATGGTATTTGGGTGTGGCTAATTCTGCCCATATGACTGAAGTGGGCAGATTAATTCCCTTAAAAAAAACAAACACCTCATTGCGTGAGAGATCATTTCGTTAGCACTTAACCTGGTTGGTAACTTGCTGACATGATAAATACAGAACCTAGCAGTATGTGTAGCTGAGGGTTGCTATACTGGGATTTCACCAAGGGGGGGGGCATTTCTGAAATGCGGTGCTTTGTGCTCGATCTTAGGCAAGTCAATCAAAAAGAAAAATTGACTCAACAACTTTGGGGTTTCCAACAACAACAACAACTCAACAACTTTTGGGGTGTCCTGGTTTTTACTTTTTGAAATATGGCAACCCTCATGTAGCTGTAAGACTAATCAAGCATTTGTTTCCCTAGCGTGATGGTGATAGGGGCATGCTAGGAAGCCTCAAACCCTTCAACACAGCTGAGTCCCCGTTTTTTAAAGTCCTTGATGAACTGAAGGCATATTGCTGAAGTGAGGAGTCTCCTCCTCTTAGAGGCGGACTTCCTCTCTGATTTTTGAAATATGTGTGTGCGCATACACTGATACTTTATGAAATTTAGAGTTGCAGTGCAGCCCTACTTCCTCTCAAACTGGCACCTATAAAAAGGGCTGACTGGATTATATATTAGTGGAAATAACTCTGGCAGTGGCTGGTGCTGGTAGGGCAGGAAGCTCAAACGGGAAGTGGAGCCAGTGCTGCCATCTGAACTGGATGTAGAAGCAAGAAGGCATGCAGGTGGGGGGCTGGTGAAGGGCAGGCAGAGGTTGGCAGAGTACAGCCCCTTTCACAAGCCGGAAGGGACATAGATGACATCTGTTATCTTCATTTAGGTATGGACTGTTGCTCAGTGGCTAGAGCCCCTGCTTTGCAGGCAGAAGGTCCCAGGTTCAGTCCCTGGCATCTGCAGGTAGGGCTGAGAGACGCTCTTGACTGAAACCTTGGGAGAGCCACTGTCAGTCAGTGTACACATTACTGAGCCAGGTGGACCCAATGCTCTGACTCAGTATAAGGGTGCCTCCTGTGTTCCCTTTTTGAGTCTACTACATGGTCCAGTGTCAGAGGAAATAATCCTCTGCATGCAGTTTCAATCCCCAGCATCTACAAAGAGCAAGTCATGGGAAAGACCCGCCCTTTGCCCAAAACAAAGCTGCTGCCAGTTGAGATTTAGGCCAAACTGAGCTAGGTGGTCTGATGGTCTGCTGCTGCAGGCGACTCTTTCATGGGCCTCTTTGCCAGTCTTCTTGCAGTGGGACTCTCTTCTTCCTTCTCGAAATGTGACCTATTGTTCATTGTCTCACTACATGTTGTTGTTGTTGTTGTTTTTGGACACAGTACATCTGCTATCCTCTTTTCCAGGCTCACTACTGAGAGATGTTTAAATAAGTAAATTCTGGAGGGGGTAGCACATGCTTCGTTCAGCTGCAGAGCTGTTTGGACCAAGCATCCCTGCAGAATCTCACCACCCCCATTGTTCACATTCTTCCTTCTCTTTCTCTCTCTTCCCTGATGCCCAGCGTTCTTGAAACGGAGCCGCAGTTTGGATTCGAGGAAGCCAAGGAAAAACTGCAAGGTATTGGGCAAGAACTCTCCTTTTGGTATCTTTCTGTGATATCTGCATGTATCAGGTAGGGGGCGTCCCTATCATTGGGCGCGCGGGGGGGGGGGGGAAGCTACGGCTGATTGTGAATGCGGAGCATCCTTAAGAGCAGATAGCTGTGATGATTTAGAGGTAAAAGCCCCTAGGCTAGGGATGGGGATGTTGCTGGATCCCTGTCTGAAACCCTGGAGTAGCACTGCCAGTCATTTTTGGGACATGATTATTTTTATTCTTATTTCAATTTATATACTGTCCTTTATCCAAACATCCCAGGGCCGTGTACATTAAAATTTACATAGTGTAATAATAATAATAATAATAATAATAATAATAATAATAATAATAATAATAATAACAACAACAACAACAACAACAACAACAATAAAACAATCTCCAAAAAAATCATAACAGCCCCCCCCCCCCTTTTTAAGGCCACAGATTGTTTAATGGCCGAAAGCCTGGGTAAAGAGGAATGCTTTTCTCTGGCGCCTAAATATATGTAACAAAGATGCCAGGTGAGCCTCTCTGGGGAAAGCATTCCATGAATGTGGAGCCACCACAGAAAAGGCCCGTTGTTGTGTTGTCAACCTCCGAACCTCTCACAGAGAAGGGCCTCAAATAACAAGCACAGCGTCTGGGTCGGTTTATATGGGTAGAGGCAGTCCTTAAAGCTGCATCATCTTAAAAAACAAAATAAAATTATGCGAGCAGGAGAATTTTAAAGTTCTGCAAAGTGGTTGGTAGGGCCCACTTGGGTTCCTGCAGATAGCAAAGTGTGGCCCACACCAGCTCTTACCCATGCCTTGCTTCCTGTGCTAAAAGTATGGGGTCACCTCCAACACTGGTCATACTCCATGTAGACCCATTGAAATGAATGAATGTAACTCAGTGGAACCTTAGTGAATAACAAACCGTTGTCCGGAGTTTGCCCAAGCCAACGAAATCAGGCTCGTTTTGGGAAAGGTCAAACTGCACACCCAAGGAAGCTTGTTCCGATCTTAGTTCTGCCGTCAGTAGTGTTGTTTTGAGCAAGTGGCAAGTGGCCTTTTCCCAGCTGTGGGAGCTTCATCATTCTCTGAATGTGCAGGTGTGGCCCTGAAGCGTACGTTAATATTTTATTTACTATGAATATTCATACCCCCTGTCTTTGGACTGATTGCTTCTCAAGGTGACTTGCAACAGGCTAAATCCCCCACCCTCCACCCCAGGCCAATCAAAATATCTTGTACACACCAGCAGCCCTTCGGTTGGGCAGTCTCTGTGCCGTTAACAGCTGGTGCTCTTAAACCCTTGTACATACATCCTTTTAGCTGCTCCTCTGGCCAAAAGATAAGGACAGGCTGGTCTCCCTCTTGCCCTGGCAAGTGCCATAGCTCAATGCTTTGCATTCAGAAGGTCCCAGTTTCAATCCCCAGCATCTCCCAGTCGGGCTGGAAGAGACCCCTGCCTGAAATGCTGGAGAGCTGCTTCCAGTCAGTGTAGTCCATACTGAGCTAAGTGGACCACTGGGGGTCTACTGCTCATGCAGTAGAGCTTCTGCTTTGCATGGGCACGGTCCGAAGATCAGTCCCCAGCATCTCCAGGTGTGACTGGTAATGTCACCTGCCTGTTATCCTAGAGAGCTTCTGCCAGTCGCTGTATTAGACAGCGTTGAGCTAGATGGAGCAACATAGTTTCGGGCAGCTTCCTATGTTCCTCGAGGACAGGGGTCGTAGCCTCCAGTGCTCCTTAGACCTCTGGCCAGTAGAGGAGCCCAGAATGCTTCCCTTCAGATTGTCTTGAGCGATTGACCTGTCAATAACATTTTGATAATGTGTTGGTTTTTGTGTCATTGTACAGAACGCCCGTGGCTCGAAGATTCCTACAATGAATGGCTGGCACGACTCAAGGTATTTTTTTTTTTATAATTTATTTTTTTTTTACTGCTACTACTTACCAAGGTGCCAAGGCAGGTTACAACAAGCTACAAGCAGTCCCTCTTAACTACTGAATATAATGCAGTTGGACAAAAGAAAGGGGTGTGTGTGTCTCCCCTTTTCAGCTGCAGATCGTTGAAACTGATAAGCTCTCTCTCCCTTTTTAATATTCCTTATTTTAAGACAAGTTAATTTCATAAAAGAAGGATGCAGAAGAATATAGCAATAAACAAGAAGACTGTTTTGCATGCAATCAGTAGCTCAAGTACTAAAGTGAAACAAAATGGAGCAAAAGGGGTTTGAATGATAATACTTCTATGCGTGATTACCTCTAAATATAGAAGCAAAATGGTTTTGAAAATGCATTGTATGAAGTAAGACCAAGTGTAAACCCAAACAATGTGACATTAGAAGAGGAAGATAGACAAGATTCTCCCTAGATTTCTGATTTCCTCTCTGGAACAGTATAAGAAAGGAAGCCGCTTTAAAAAAAAAACAAAAGGCATTTGTACTTTTCCTATGGCAGAATCTCTGTGTTTTGCTCTACATCACCAAAATCCAGAATCTTCTCAGTCATTGTCTCTGCTTAGCATCCGCTTTTTGAGAGATTCCTGTGTTGACGTTTCAGCCACTTGGCCACTAGCCACAGACCTGCGGAATCCCATTAAATAGCCTATTTAGAAAAGCCCAGTGGAGACAGGACCATTACAAAGGCTGCCAAAATACTTGGTGTGTTTTAAAATGTGAATCCATTGAAAAGAACTTTTTTGCAATGTGCTGGTGTCCAAGGGGGCTCTGGCCCAAGTGGTTTGAGGGGAAACTGGCCCACACCCTTAAAAAAACAACAAACTAATTATTGCGACCTCTGCCTCCCCCCCCCCCCCAGATTTGGATTGGAGATCCCTCCATATAGAACCAAAAGGAAGGTGATGTGGGTGCCAACTGCCTTTCAGGCTGTTCCATAGTTTTGAGCTTGTTGAAATTGAAGAACAGGCAAACTCAGAGCAGCCAATGGACCTCTTTTGCTCTAGGGCAGACATACTGCAATTTCCTACGGATGTCATTTTTCTCAGGCAGAATCTGTTGAGCTGAAAGAGTAGCCTATAGACTTTCCAGCAAAAGTTGTTTGTTCTGTTTTGCTTTGCTTTGCTTTTGACAAACCTAGGCTTACAGTCCTAACTCTACTTACCTGAGAGTAAGATCCATTAAATTCAGTGGAACTCACTTCTGAACAGACATGGTTTGGGTCTCACTGTTAACTCCGTGTACATAATTTTTAACCTGCAGCCTGTCAGTGCTTCTCTGAATGATACTTTTCTTTTTCTTTTACAGGCCTCCCCTCATAAATGTGCCTTAATTTTTGCAGATAACAGTGGAATAGACATCATATTAGGCGTCTTCCCCTTTGTCAGGGAGCTGCTCTCTAGGGGCACAGAGGTCAGTTGAATTACGGTGGCAGCCTAAGGTAAACTGCCTCAAGCTAGCTCATCACTGTTGATGTTGTTATTTGAGACGATAATGGCATAAGTAACTGGGGGGGGGGGAGAGATACATACGTATGTGTTTCAGCAAACTTGCCTTAGCTCCTCATGGATCGGATAGAAGAAACTATCCTGTACTGAACCACTTGGTGGCTGGGAAGCTCTAGTGGAGGCTGTATGTTGGACTAGGAGGTTAATCCCACCTCCTGGTGCTCTCCTACAGTTTATTTCTTCACTTCAACTCACATACAGAAGTGTGCAATGAACTTTTCACACTTGGCCCAATAGGGCACTTGCCTTTCCTCTCTGTGTGTGTTCACAGGTTATATTGGCTTGCAATTCTGGGCCTGCGCTAAATGATGTCACCTACAGCGAGTCCCTGCTTGTTACAGAGAGGATAGCAGCCACGGATCCTGTCATACGGTGAGGACCAGTACGGTGTTTCTTCAATTTGGGCTGGCAAGCAGTTAAAAGAGAAGGTTTGAGACTTAACACAAAGTTTGGATTGCTGGTGGTTTGTTGAGGGATCAGAAGCAAAGTGTTTCAACTATACTCTGCTAAATAAAAGCTTGACATTTTGGTTTTTTGTTCTGTGATATTCAAGACCAGGTGGCCCTCCAGATGTTCCTGAACTTCAGTTCCCATCACCCCCAGCTGGGCTGATGGGAGTTGTTGTTCAGCAACATCAGCCAAAGGTTCTCCACACCTGGTTATGACCAAGGGTTGCTCCAAATCCTGTTTTTGTTCAGAGTAGGCCCATTGAAATGGATGAACGTGACTAACTTAGGTTCATAATTTCATTGGGTCTGCTCTATGTAGGGCTTCGTTGAGTACGACCCTTAATTTTGCATATTATTCAAGAACTGTTTTAAGCCCAAGACCCTGGCATATTTGTAGCATGTGAACATTGAATCTTAAAATTATGCATCTGCCTCCTTTTAGAGCTGCCTTGAAGGACGAGAAATTGCTCTTGGTGCAGACAGGCTCAAGTTCACCCTGCTTGGACCTCAGGTAAGAGGTCTCCCTCCTGTGTATTACGAGCCCAAAAAGCTCAGGTGACTCCTTCTCACCACAAGGGGGCAGCAAGTGTTTGCTTTTTAGGGTCTGTAGAGCATTGTGGTTCCACCGCATTGTTCTGAGTTTCCAGAAGCAAAGCCTTTGGATGATGCGTGTCAGAGTTTCCTGCCACTTGCGAAGAAACCCTGGAGCAGAATGGGGCAGCCGTGAAACTGACATGCATCGCCCCATTCTGCAGTGTCATTGACATAAGAGCTGTGTAAATGGGACCATAATGCTGGGCATGCCCCTTAACCTAGGCAAACCTTGGGTGGCCTGTATTAAGTGCTGTTTTGTAGGACAGGGGCAGGGCCACAAACTTCACCGGCCCTACTTCGTATCCTCCTTGATTGTTTTTGCCTGGCTGGAATAGGCCCTTGAATTCTGATGATCCTGGTGAACTAACCCAAAGTACAAAGGGTGACATTTGCATTTATTGCTCCGCCCAATTTTGCCTCTGGCTCCACGCACCACTGACCTGTGGCCCCTCGGAAGGTTGCCAGGCACCATGGACTGGCTGGACACAGAGGAATGTTGGGAGGCACCAGCTGGGGAACTCCTAAGGGAAGAAGGCTCAGAGCCCAGGGATTGGTGGTGGGATGACGATGAGTGGTCAGAGGGAGAAGACTGGGAGGAAACGGAGGGGTTGGCAGCTGAAGAGGCAGCAGGGCTTAATGAGCAGGGAGAATTCGTGATATAGAGCAGTCCAGAATCAGAGGCAGAAGCTGAAGCAGGAAAATGGAAAGAGGGAGACCAAGAGGCAGAGATGAGTCAGTCTGAGAGTCATTGGGGGGGGGGAGTTTCCCCTTCCTGCTGTGACAAGCTCCGCCCTGCCCCTTGTCTCCCAGAACCAGAAGAGAGCTGAAACAGATGGAGCTGCACGCAGGCACAGTCTCCTATTGCTTGGGAAAAGCCCTTGAGCGGAGGAGACTTGGGCAGCTGTGGGGAGGTGGGGACCTTCAGTCTCAGCAGCTTCTTCATGGGAGCAAAACAGGGATGAGCTGCTGTGCCCATTAGGCCTGGCACTCCTGTGCAGATTGTGGGTTGTTTTCGTTTTTTTGCTAATAACTATTAGCTCCAACAGGCACAGTGTGATTTACCCGCTGGCTCACTGCTGAAACCAGAAGGGAATGGGGATATAAGATTCCCTATCCCTGGTATATAACCCAGTATTAGCTGTTCACCGTGGTGTGCAGCACTGGCCTCCCCTCAACCTGTCTTGGGAGTCATGTGATACGTGAATTTAGGTTTGAGTGTCCCACCTCCGTCTCCCTTTCACCCCGAACCAGGTAGGCAAACCCCCCCCCCCCCAAGGCCTGCCTAGGTTTCGTGGAGGTGAGCGCTTTCCCCCCTCTCTCTCTCTCCCCCCCCCAACTCACCAAGCTCTCCACATCTTATTTCAGCCGTCTAGACAAAGGTTTGGCCAACCTGATCCGGGAGCGCAAGACCGACCTGGTCATCATCGAAGGAATGGGCCGCGCCATCCACACCAACTACTATGCAGCCCTCAAATGCGAGAGCCTCAAGCTTGCCGTCATAAAAAACTCTTGGCTGGCCGATCGCCTCGGCGGGAAGATCTTCAGCGTCATTTTCAAGTACGAGGTGCCCCTCAAATGATCCGGGCGAGGAGAGACTCCAGGGGGTGAGCGGCAGCTGGAAACAGGACTTGCACTAGTTTTACTTTAATTGTAAAGAATGTATTTTTATTACCACAGGGGAAATGAGTTCACACAATTCCGTATTTATATTGTGCTTTTATGATTTAAGGAAAGCGACAATATGATTCATTATTTATATATATATATCTATATATATAAACACGCAAACACACACAATTGTTCATATATATATCTTTATATAGATATAGATATATATGTGTGTTTGTGTGTGTAATGGATTATGTATCTCACTCATATTGTTTTGGGTTTTCTCTTTTTTTTTGTAAGTGCTTATCTTAATGCTGTAGTGTTTGCGATGGGAAAAGACTTGATTTTTTTCTTTCTTTCTGTGAGACATTCATATTGAAATATTTAAATGCCAGTGAAGAATCTCTTTTTATATTTTGGCCTAAATATACACCAGCCATTTACTTGGCAGATACCAAATAGAGTTTTTAAAGAGCTGGAGGAGAAGTCTGTTTTTGCTTTTGATCCAAATCCTTCACTCCCATTCCCACCCCCCACTCAGTGGGATTTGCTCAGAGGCTGCAGGGCTGGAAGGGTTGCTTTACAAATGTGAAGCAGGAAAACTAGCTCCAAGGGACTGTGGCCCTCAAGCTTCCCCTACCACTGCCTCACTCTTCAAATCTGAAGGCCCACAGGTTAAAATAATTCACAAGGTCTGCAAAGCCTGAAACAGCGGGCAAAATTGGCCGCTGCTCGTGAACCGATTGTGTATCACAACTAAAAATGAAACTTTGAAAGCTCCTAAGAAAGCTGACTTGAGTTGAAAGTATCTTGTCCCTTTTCCCTGTCCCCCCCCCCAAAAAAAATCAATTTGCTTTCTCGTTTAATGCATTTATATCCCACTTTTTTCTCCTAGCAGCTCCCAGATTTGAACCTTGGTCTCCCAGGTCCTAGTTCAACACATAGCTGTCAACTTTTCCCTTTTTAAAAGGGAAATTCCCTTATTCCGAATAGGATTCCTTGCAAGAAAAGGGAAGAGTTGACAGCTATGGTTCAACACTCTTAACCACTGCAGGACACAGGCTCTCTCTCACACTACAGACTTTGATGTGTAGATATACATACAAGGAGGCAGCTTGGTCATAACTTGCTTTTATTTAGATGACTTTTGTGATACATAAAAATGTTGCTAATTCTTTTGTTCCGTTTGTAAGGCAGGGTGGTTGGCTTGCAGAGAGGGTTTTAGAAGAGACTTCTACAGGGAGAGAGAGAAAGCTCTGTGTAGCGGTAGCTTGTATCTGCCGTTTTGTTTTAAATCCCCAGCACATATTAAAAGAAGTAACTTGCGGCAGACCTTTGTGCCCTCTGCTGTTACAACCTGGGCCAATGCTGCTGTCCCCCCAGGTGCTCATGTGCTACTGCGGTTTGTGAGCAAGCTTGAACGCACAAAAAAAAGAGGAAAAGCTGTCGGAACTCTAGGCCACACAACGCAACACAGTCGGGGACACCGATCTCAGTGAGTTTAAGCGCATGCAAATCTGTGCTGCATTGAGGCATTTGGGAAAGTTGGTACTAGTCTTTACTACAGCTGGGGGCACCTGCCAGCTCTTTTGCGATGGAAGCACTTCCTAGCTTCATCTGCAAAACCTAGGCTTCCGTTAAGCATTTGATTAAAAACACCACCTCCTTCTCAGCAACTTGCCAATAACACAGCTGAACAGGTCCACAGGAGTGCCATTTAAGGCTGCTTATACTCAGCACTAAATGCAAATAATGCTCTGGGCCAAGGAAAGGTCAAGAAACTCTTTCTACCTGCATCTGTTCCGCATGTTGAGCACACTTCCACAATTTATGTTTCTTGTAAAGGAGGAGATCTGCAGGCACCTGAAACAACACATGCAACCCTCCCTCCAGTCTACAGCATTTCCTCCTTTCATTAGGCATGCTTTCAAGCTCCTTGAGGACTAGCAACTTGCTCTTGAAAAAGCTTGCTATGGACTACACTTTATCGCCACTGTGTCTGCCCACCCGCACACCTCCCTACAAGCCAATGGTGCTGCTGCTTCTCCTTAGACTTCTGAACGAATTATTTGCATAGCTTTCACTAAGGTTCTTCCAACAACTGCTATCAGCATTGGTTATCCTGCCAAGGCTGTGGTTTACAGACACCGGTAAAATGTTAAAAACACCCAGGACCCAGGCGCTAGCAAGCCCCCGAACAAACTGGTACAGTCACCTGCGGTTTGCAACGTTACATATGGGGAGAGGGTTTTGTGTTATTACAGAGAACCTACGCTAGATTTTAGCCAGACACCCCCTCTATTGTTAGGAAGAGCTCTCAAGCGAGCGCCACTAAGTAAGGCATAGCAGAGTTGCTTTTAAAAAAGGGGAGAAGTTCATTAAGGTTTGGCCTTTTGCTTTTCCTACGTTGACTCATGGCTTCGATTTCCCTGCACTCTCTTGCGGCGTCCCTTCTCTCGGCCGGAAGCGTTGGCTCAGCTCCTTGGTGAACACGGCGCAGCAAGATTTCTAAACACAAGGAAAGGCAGAGAGAATGATAGTGCTGTTGTTGTTTTTTTCTTCCCCTTAAGGATGGGGAAATATGTGCCCCTCCAGATATTGCTGGTCTCCCAACTCGCACCATCTCTGACCATTAGGCCTGCTGATCGGGCCTGGAAGCCCAATGAGACCTTGGAGGGCCACAGGCTCTCGACACCAGCCTTCAATGAAACACCGCCTCAAAGAGTTTAAATGTAAATCAGAAATTCCACACGTGCATTACTTTTCCTTTTCTTTTGGCAAGCCATTAACTCTCTAGTACAAGAAAAGTGCGCTATGATACATTGCTGTGTCGCGACCAGCTAACTGTGAACATCTGTAAAGTTAGAGGCAAGGGCAGTGTGACAACAGGAGGCTGGGAGGCCTGTCAATTAGAAACTGCTGATTTCTTTTACAAACTCTCATTAAGGTTTGCTGAGTGGTTGGAGGTGATTGATGGTGGTACAAAAACGGTTTGTAATAAACATTTCGCAAGGGAACCCCCGATTGGCAAAAGAGCGTCCTGCAGGAAATCTCTTTTTTAAAAGAAGAAGAAGAAGAAGAAAAGTCGCAATGTTCCCTAATGAGCACCTTCATTGCAAATAAAAACGCAGCGGCAGGTCAGTTCACATGACCCTTAGCGTGTGATGGAATGTTGTTTTTCTGGGTGTGTGGCAAGCACTGAAAGCCCCGCAGGAAACAGTGTGAGAGCGACAGATCAATGCACATCTTTGTACATTGTGTGACTTAGCTGAAACACTGCGGGAATTCGGTAGGGTGGTGGGGGGGACATGAGGAGGGGCAGTTTGCTCAGGGGTAAGACAACATGCTTTGCATGAAAACCACCAGTTTCAATCCCTGCCATCTTGTCAATAGCAATATCAGGTAGGAAGGCTGGAAAATGCCCATGGGAGATGAGAGGGGTCACTCCTGAGCTGGAAGGTAGTCTTTCCCTCACATGTTGCTTGTGGCGCAAAGCATCCTACTATGGATGTGAACCAAGCCCTGGGAAATTTTGCTTTCCTAGTGGTAGGGAGTTACGGGGAAATCAGATTTACCAGTGCTCCCGGCACTTGTCTCATTGAGTCAGGTGATCTGAGGCAGCTCACAACAGCAGCACTACTGCCTTGCAAATACTGTATATGTTCTTAAAAAACAAAAACTAAGATGCATTGGGGAGTCAGAGGTGGAGCTTGTGTCTGAAAAAGTTGGTGATTTCCTGCCCTAATACCTGCCCCCAAATGCTCAATAACACACAATGATTTCTCACCTAGCCAGTTGAGGGGTTTTCCTGAAGTTAAAAAGAAATTTCTGGAAAAGGCGCTGGGAAGGACTCCAGTTTAAAAGCACCCTTTAAACCTTGTTTAAAAATAGACGAAAACTACAGAAGACCCCCCCCCCAGGGTCAATTCCAGCCCTCTGAGGCAGGTGTGCGGAACCTTCGGCCCTCCAGGCATTGCTGAACTGCAACTCCCATCATCCCTGCCCATGCTTGATGAGAGTTGTTGTTCAGGAACATCTCCTGCTCTGAGGGGTGCTATCAGCCCTTCCCATTGGCAAGAAGATAGTGCAGAGAAATGGTGCCTACGCACAACAGAATATGCTGGAAGCCCCCCAGGGCTTTAAATTATTCAATTTCTTTCAAGGCAAGGGGAAAACCTATTGGCCGCCCACATCGCACAAGTAAAACACTTTCTCCCAGGTAACCCTGCAAGTATATGGAGCCCCTGACCACATCCTAAGGGATGATAAGCATTGCACTGTTACTCAGTGCAAGAAATCCAGCGTGCAACTTACCTTCTCCTGATCTGCAGTGTGCCGGCTTTTTTTGGATAGCTCAACCACAGCGATGACCATTCCCAAGGCAAGGCCCAGGGCAAGGATGAGGAAGATCCCACCCAGCGCTTGAGGCTTCAGCGGGCTCCACTTGTCGTGATCTACGTCGGAGCAGCTGCTCTCCCACCACTTGCTCTTGAGGTAGTCTAGATCGCCAGATTCTCCGAGCTTCAAGATGGCCACGGACAGTTCGTTAGTCCAGGGGGATCCTAGGAGTGGACACGGATTAGTAGGAAGGTCATCACCTCTTTGCTTAACTCAGGTCTCCAGACGCTTAATTCTCATCACCCCCTGACCTGATGGGAATCCAGCAATGTCTGCAGGCACCATTTAGGCCAGCCCAGCCTTAAAACAATTTACAGGCAATGCTTGGAAGATGGCTACGTGCACCCAAACATCAGGCTAGAAACTAGATAAGGTATACGTCCTCACGGTCTGCTCTGCCACTCACAAGGATTTCAGATGTAGCATCAACAACCGCCGTTTCAAGAAAACCTCAAGCGCTTTGCTCGGCAAGCATAAAAAAGATAACTGCTCCTTTTCAGAGTTTGTGGTACGGTACTAGTCTAGCCATATGCAACCCTTGGTCCCAACTCTTGAACACAAGGTGGCTTTGCCACAGGATGTCTAGCTCTAAGGTGCTTCAGAACTGGCTCTGTTGAGCAGCTTCACTTCCTTAACCATGCCTGGGCAGGCTGCTAGTCCTAAGTGCTGTGGACATCTGTTTGAAAATGCCAGTTGTGATGGTAAAATCTCAAGCGCCATCACAAGGCTGAGCGATGCGGTCTGGGATTTTGCCTTCAGGTCATCTCACAGCACTCCCATAGCTATTGCCCCGCAGCCATTATAGCCCTATTACTCCCAGCTTTATGTTCACACACTTTATGTCCCTTCCATATCACATTTGATTTTCTTGATACAAATTCCCCACTCTTTGAGATGGAGGGTGGGGGCGGAAGAGAGCTTTTGGAAACAGCAGGCAATGCAAAGTCAATAATAAAATGCAAAACTTGATTAGTTTGCCTTCATTACCTCAAGACCATTATTTCCCTCCCACCCACCCCTTAAGTTTCTGTATATTTACCGCTCCAGCAGAAACCATCTTCGATGTTCAACTACTAGCCATTGACCTTTCGGCTGGTTTCACCAGATATTGCCCACATGGCTTTTCCCCAGTTGTCCTCGTGCTACTTTTTTTATAAGAAGTGAAAGCAGAACCGGGTTGAAGAATTCAGTGCCGTTTTCTACACAGCACTGGAAGTGCAAGACCCAACTCCAATGCCATAAAATGGAGAACAAGCCTTGGGCTCTATGGCAAATATTCATTTACGCTGGGCGATAAGCCAAAGGGTGGGGGCAAGAGGGGACAAGAAAGCCCAGTTCTGTTCTTAAGTGATTAGAAGGTTTTGTCATAGATGGGCAAAGCAAAATTGTGGTTCTCCAGAGGGCAGGACCTGAACCAACGAATTCCAGTTACATGGAAGGAGTTTTTAACTAAGCACCAAGAAGAACTTCCTGGCAGTACGAAAAGCATTTGACCGTGGAACAGACTGCCATAAGAATATAAGAAAAACCATGCTAGATCAAGCCGAACTAGTCCAGCATCCTGTTCTCACAGATGCCTATGAGATGCCTGCAAACGGGACCTGGGTGCAATAGCAACACTCCCCCCACTTGAGATTCCCAGCATTCAGAGGGCTGTTGCCTCCAACAGTAGAAGCAGAGCAGAGCCATCAGGGTTAGCAGCCAATGACTTATCCTCCATGAATTGGCTTAACCCTTTATTAAAGCCATCCAGGTTGGTGGCCACCACTCCTTGGAAGATGGAAGTCCCCTCTAGATATTGGTTGGACTCCAGTTCCCATCAGCCCAGCCAGCAGGGTCAACAGTCAGGAATGGTAGAGGGTCATAGTCCAACAACATCTAGAGGGTAGCCTGTGGTAGACACTCCTTCGCTACCTATTTCAAAGTAAGGACTGGAAGGTCACCCACTGGGGAGGCTGAAGCAGTAGGTTACCTGCATCAGCAAGGACTAGATGTCCTATGAGGTCCATTTGAACTATGAGCCTAAAGAAACAGCAGCCCCTGTGCTTCACAGTCCCTTAGAACAGTGTTTCCCAAACTTGGGTCTCCAGCTGGTTTTGGACTACAGTTCCCATCATCCCTGACCACTGGTCCTGCTAGCTAGGGGTGATGAGAGTTGTGGTCCAAAAACAGCTGGAGACCCAAGTTTGCCTTAGAGCCTTTGGTGGAAATTGTATGCATACTTCGCCAGATTTAAGGCTCCTATCTGCAATGGACATTTAAAGCAGTATCCTACCACTGCAAGCAAACATGGCTCCCCCCCCCAAGAATCCTGGGAAATGTAGTTTGTTAAAGGTTCTGAGAGTTGTAAACAGAACCATATTCCCAGAGTTGCCTGGGAAGAGCGATTGCCCTTTTAAACTATGCTGCAAATTGTAGCCCTGAGAGGAACTACTAATAACTCCCTGCACCCTTAACGAACTACATTTCCCAGGATTCTTTGGGAGAAACCAGTAGTGGCATGATGCTGCTCTGCATGTATAATGTATAATGCAGGTGAGGCCTAAGTCTGCATGATACCTCCTCTGTTCCATCTTAAGCTACTGACTTTTCCATCACACCTGGCGAGGTTTATTCCGCCCTCCCCGCTCTCCTTTATTTCCCTTTTTCACATCCAGATTGAAGAAGATTCCAAGTGAATTCAAAGGGGTTGGAGCCAATGCCAGCCACGCTCAGAGCAGACCTACTGAAGTTAACAGGCATCGCTAATTACGGTCCGTTAAT
The DNA here is from genome assembly GCF_009819535.1 of Lacerta agilis. Classification (NCBI taxonomy): domain Eukaryota; kingdom Metazoa; phylum Chordata; class Lepidosauria; order Squamata; family Lacertidae; genus Lacerta; species Lacerta agilis. Next base: position 18,750,460 of record NC_046319.1, on the reverse strand, counting down.
TTAAATTGATCTAACTGATTAGAACTAAGTTGGGTGCACTCCCAAAGCCAACTTGCTACCTTTCAGTTGGCCCTAATACAAACCAACACAGCCATTAAAAATAATAATAATAATAATTAATAATTAATAAAGAATCACCAAATTCTACCCAGAGACTGGGTAGGCAAATGCCAAAGAAATGGGAAGCACTGCAACAACAAAAGTCAAAATCGCTGCTGAAGACGGTTGAGGAACCCCAGCACACAGGGCAAATGTGACCCTCCAAGCTTTGCTATCAGGCCCTTGGATTTCCCCCCAGGCTATACCTCCTTTTTAGCACCATCCTTTACCAGCCCTGACTCACACCCTCCTTGAGTGTTTTGGCCTGGCTGGAATGTGTCCTTGAACTCTGATCATGCCTCTGATCATGCCTGGAAAGGGAACAGAAATGTGTGTATGGGTAAAACTAGCATACTCTAGAAAGGGAACATTTTGCTTTGCCCACTAAAGCCTCCGGCACCACTTGCCACTAATATGCGGCCCCTGGAAGGTTGCTCAGGAGGGAATGTGGCCCTCTGTCTGAAAAAGATTCCCTACCCCTGGCTGAAGACAACCAGGTTGTGATCTGAAACATCTCAGGTGCAATTCTTGCTTGTTGGTGGCTTACCTTTTGGTGTGGCGATGCCAAACCCCCTTGCCCCTATGACCTCTGGAGAGCGGATCAGGTTGCAGTGCTGGGCAACAGCAAGGTCTTGAGAGATGGACTCTCCGATGAAAGCATAATTTGAATCCAGCACGCGCTGAATTGCCTCCTCGTAGCTCTTTGCAAAAACAGTGTCCTTCTTCTTGTTCATGGACTCATAGACCAACTGCTGGATCGGGTTCTTGGAGTTCTGCAGCCACAACAGGATCACATTATGAAGGGCCTCCTGGATAGCTCAGTTGGTTAGAGCATGGTGATACTAACACCAAGGTTGCAGGTTTGATCCCCATGTGGGATAGCTGCATATTCACTCCTGCATTGCAGGGGGTTGCACCAGAAGATCTCCAGAGCCTCTTCCAAATCTACAGTTCTATGATAAGGAGCTGCCATTTACACAAGCATATGCTGAGCAGTTCGCACAAGCGTGTCACATGCGTGTGCAAACAAACCTTTATAATTCGAAGAAGCCACAGGGTATTCGATAATGTCAGGGGTCACCAAGGCACCCATGCATACAATGGTGCTATTTAGGTGTTCCCCTGGCACCCACAGACCCCAATTCCTGCCCCCCTTGATCACAAGGTGATGCAGAAAGTTACTTTCTTTTCTCTTGAAAACTACACAGAGCTGAAGGAGGACTTTGGAAGAGTTTCCTACTTCCCCTTTCAGCTCTACATGCTTTTTGAGGCTAGGATTATTTATACTTTTACCCAGATTCCCAGGAAAAAGCAAGCGGGTGCAAATTGGCACCCCTGTGCTATGAAGAGCATGCATGGGACTCATAAAGACATGGGGCCCACCAGATGTCTGAGATTTTAATTCTGATGAATTGACCTGGATGGGCCAGTCCATCACAAGTGGTTTGCTGAGTCTAGGTGTGCCAACTTAAATAAAATATATGGGGGGGGAGGGTGATCCCCACCCTGTATAACAAATCACATGACACGGTGCATGCACACCATTTGAATGGCAGTGCCCGTCAACTTTTTCGGGGGGGGAGGCCCAGCACCTTCAAATATTTTATGGGGGAGGGCAGAGGGAGCTGAGCCCATAGGAGTTGGCTCCTGTGGCTGAGACCAACCATATACCCTCCTCCTTCAAAATTACATTCATTTTTTTCATTGCTCATTTGCTTAGTTCGTTTATATGGTGCCATTAATGGGCATGACTCTCCACAGAGTAAAATAAGGAGCCACGAAAGGTAAAGAAGAAAACAAGTAACAGCAACATGTTACCATGATAAATTGTGCCGGGGGATGCATAGACGGGTGGAAGGAGCCCTTCAAAGGAGCAGTGTGCACAGACGGGCAAAAAAGCAGCCCTCTAGATCCCCAAGTTTATTCCCATTTAGAACCTGTGAAGAGCATTGCTGTATGAGGGTAAAGGCCCATCTAGCCCAGCATCCAGTTCTCATAACCAGTTGCCAAAACAGGACCTGAGTGCAACATCACTCTCAGCACTCATGATTTCCAGAAACTTATATTCTATATCAAGGTTTCCCAAACTTGGGCCTCCAGCTGTTTTTGGACTACAACTTCCATCATCCCTAGCTGGCAGGACCAGTAGTCAGGGATGATGCTGGAGACCCAAAAAAGAGCTGGAGACCCAAGTTTGGGAAATCTTGTTCTATACTAGGCATAGGCAACCGTGGCCCTCCAGCTGTTTTGGGACTACAATTCCCATCATCCCTGACCACTGCTCCTGTTAGCTAGGGATCATGGGAGTTGTAGCCCCAAAAACATCTGGAGGGCCGAGGTTGCCTGTGCCAACCGCATTTGGTATAGAGTCCGCCAAGGTCTCCATACAACTGGTTTTTGCTGTCTTACCCCAGGGCTGAAATCCCTGGCAGCCAAACATAGCCAAGCCCACCTTGAAATACTGGAGTGTGGAAGAGCTTTCCATGGTCCCAAACTCCAGCTTCCCTTGCTTCACCAGGTCTTCAAAGGTCTGGATGGAGATCTGCTCAGAGCCCGACTCCAAAACAAAGCTGAAGCCAGCGATGTACGCGGTCAGTAGCACTATGCTGAACAGCCACCAGATGGCAGAAATTATCCGTACGGAGAGAGACTTGGGTCGGGGCACGGTACCTGCAGGGAGGAAGCAAGAGCATGGGAGCATCGGAAAACACATCCAGAAGTGCTTAAACCAGGTGTCCCCGTTTCCCTGGGACAGTCCCTGGATTTGCAAATAAGTCCCCAGACAAATTCCATCCCCGGAATGTCCCCAGATTTCATCTAATGTTCCCAGAAAATGCAGCAGCGGCACTCTCAGCAGCCCGGAGTAGTTGGCTCTGGCTGGCTTCAGGAGCTGCTCTGAAGTCCCCATATGATGGTGGTGCGGGGGCTCTAAGATGCAACTTCCGGGCTGCCTCCACCTTCCCTAACCCCAGCAACTAAGCTGTGAAGGGAGCATGGGCTGACCCAGGGGGGGGGGAGCTGCCCCCCCAAGAAACAAAAAATAATTAAATGGTTATCGGCAGCCTAAAAGGAAAAAAAAAAAGCTCAAGACTGGTCTTTCTCCCCCTCCCAAAATCTCAATAACAATTGAGCTCTTCTGCTCTTGCCGAGGCAGTTGGCCACTGTGTGTGGGTGTGTGGGTGTGTTGCGCCGGCTGTTTCCCCCTCCCTCATGCCGACAAAGAGCTGGCGTGCCTATCAGAGACCGGATCCTAGCCTGCACCCTGCTTGGTCAAATGGGGATGCAGGCTGAGACTTGGGCAGTGTGAGGGGGCGAATGCATTGTTGCCGGGATTCATCGTTGCAAGGGAGCTTGGCAAACTGAGTTCCCTTGCATGGTGAGTAGTTCCTTTGCGAGGACTGAGGATCCTGGGAAACTGAGTTTTTCAGCCATTTGGGGCTTTCTGTTTGGGGGGGGGAGTTTTTCTGTTTTTTGAAGCTTTTTTTTTTTGAAGCTGTTTTTGTTTTTGAACCTGAACCATGGCTTGCCCCCCCCCCCTAGTTTTGATCCTGGGTACGCCCCTGGAAGGGAGGCTTCATGCTGCGTATCGGAGCAGCCTCCCAACTCCTCCTTGCGTGCAAGCAGGAGCAGGGTGGGGATCTCTCAGATGTGAAGGGAAGCTTCATGCTGCCTATCAGAGTTTGTGTGCCAGCAGGAGGGGGCACGGATCTCTCAGGCAACGGGAACCCTCCCTTCCCAGCTGAGGGATCCCCACCCCCTCCTGCTTGCACACAAGTAGGAATGGGATTGGGGCTGCTCTGATGGGAAGGGAGGCATCGCGCTGCCCAAGCCTCACCGCTGCCTCCGCTCTCGTCCCTCTGCCACCGCCATCGCTGCAGTATCAAATGTCCTGAAAGTGTAGTATTTGTTTGTTTGTTTATAGTGTCCCCAGATTCATTGGGGGGGGGGGAATCTGGTAACTTTAGCTTAAACATCCAATGGAAGTGAATGCTGGAAGATTCAGGACAGCCAAAAGAAAGGACTTCTTCATGCATAGCTGGAACTATGGGACTTTGGAGAATCTCCCATTGCCTCTCTCGATACGGCTTACCTTGCAAGGTGAACGCCCCCACTCCAAACCACAGGCTGTTCATGAGCGTGAAGCTGGTCTCTTCGTTTCCATCCCATTCGCAAGGGCTCATTCTGGAGCGGGGAGGCAGAAAGGTAAGGCAGTCATTCACCTGCCCCCTGGTGGACACATGGATTACAATACAGGAGCACACAAGCCCTGTGCATCTTGCAAGAGAGAACAGGTGGTTCCTTTTCTTTTCCGGGTGAAAAGCGGCTGTTCCAAGACTATGGTTTTGTGCAGCGTTCAGGAGCAAGGAAAGGGAGGAGCTTCACCCCCCCCCCCAACTCTGCTAGAGCCCAGCGGTGACTGGTGCCCACTGGATGCCATAGGACAGAAGGCCCAGCAGTGGGCGGAGTCAGAATCAAGGACAGGCACAGCCACAGCCAATGGCAGGCCAAAGGAACTAAACTATGGAACTCACCCCCACATGAGGCAATGATGGCCACCAACTTGGATGGCTTTAAAAGAGGTGGGGGGGGGAATGATCCAGCAGGCTTGATTTATTTCTTATATCTTTTGCCCCCATCCTATTCCTAGGCAAAATTGTGACTAAGGAGGAAGCTGGCAGCCAGGGCCACCCTCTTTGGACTGAAGGATCAGCTGGTGAAGGGCAGGCTGCAGTTTGTGGGGCAGGACCCCATTAGCCCCAGTGGGCCATCTTCCTCTGTGCCAGCTGTTTTTCCATTTAAAATTGCCCTCTCTGTGGGCGACAGCAGATGGAAAAGCACCCTTGGGGAGGACAGTTGTTAACAGAAAAGGGAAAAACTTAAGCACCCACCTCCTGCGTCTGTTTTTCATTTTGTTTTGTTTTTTGAAGTATTTCATCAAACATGAAATATACAACTCTGCACTAGAATACTGAAAGGGGACCAAGCAATAAATAAAACAAAGCTGTGAAGTTATTTTTGAACTTTTGGCTCAACTTTTGGGATATAGACAGTATATCCCAAAACAGGTTAGAAAAATATATAACCATGCACACATCAGTTGGAGATGTGTGGTAAAAACCACTGAGATTTCCTGCGTCTGCCAGTATGTTCGGGCTATGGTGTGCTTTAATACACATACTGTGGTAAAACATCCCAGTTGTTGCTGTTTTTATTTATGTTATATGCCTCTTCTGTCAACCTGAGAGGAGAATTTTACCATGCATTCCTCAGATGAAGGTGTGTGGTTAAAAAAAAAAAAACACAAATAATATTATTTTATGATCCCACTGATGTGTCTGGGCTTTGTGATGTGTTTATAGGCACATACAGTAAATTATCAAGGCTGTGGGGTTGGGGGGGGTCACCTGCTTCTATCAACCTGAGAAGGGAATTTTGCCCCGTTTCCCTCAGCTGAAGATGTATGGTAAAAATTGGTAATTTTTGTGTCTCTGCCCATATGTCTGGCTATCATGTCCTTACATAGATGTAATGTGCTTAATAATAAGTCACTTTACTCATAAAAAAATGACTCAAAGCAACTTGCAAACACAACTGTCACCATTTTTGTAATTAAAAAAAGAAGAAGAGGCACCTGCTTCTTCAATTTCTATCATCTGGAAGAGAGAAGAGAGATTTCACCTGGCAGCGAGGAACAAGCAAAGGCTAGAGAACACGTAAGCCACCAGGACGCCACACCAGGTCTCCTTGCTGAAGGGGGTCATGAAATGGAAGAGGGAAGCCTCCTCGAAGGAAGTGTCCTTCTCAAGCAAGATCCCGATTCCTGTGTGCAGGAAAGGTTGGGTGAAGTCAACGACATCCTCCCTCACCGATGTGATGGTCAACGGAGCAACCGCCAGGTCGGCTTCCTACCAAAAGGGTAGATAGAGGTAGCAGAGGACTGTTTCTAAAACAATGCAGTTAGACTCCACACACATGCACAGAGCTCTGTTCCCCATCTTCGTTCCGAGTCAATAGCCATGCATTTCACAGCTTCCCAAAGTAGAATCATGATACTGAGAAAGGGGGGGTCCAACAGATTGGGGTTGTCAGCTCTCAGGGTTGGGGGGATCTACTTCAGAAATCCAGGATCCACCCATCCTACCCAATCCTCCAGAGTAAATTTGGGGAGGGTGTGGGGAACACACAGGGAGAGGAGAGGGAGAGTGAGTTATGGAAATCCTTGCACTAACGGAAGGAGTGCATCAGAGGCAACCTGTATATTCCCAAAAGAAGATCTAGAACTTTTAACAAATCTGTTAATAGCAGCAGAAGTCTGCATTGCAAAGAAATTGTTGGGGAGGTAATACCCCAACAATATTAAGGCTGGATTAATATTAAGACTGGACGCGGGTGGCGCTGTGGTCTAAACCACAGAACCTAGGGCTTGCCAATCGGAAGGTCGGCAGTTCGAATCCCCGCGACGGGGTGAGCTCCCATTGTTTGGTCCCTGCTCCTGCTAACTTAGCAGTTCGAAAGCACATCAAGTGCAAGTAGATGAATAGGTACCGCTCCGGCGTTTCCGTGCGCTGCTCTGGTTCGCCAGATGCAGCTTAGTCATGCTGACCACATGCGAACAAATGCCGGCTCCCTCGGCCTATAGAGCGAGATGAGCGCGCAACCCCAGAGTCATCTGCGACTGGACCTAATGGTTGGGGGTACCTTTACCTTTACCTAACAAATTCTAGTTTAAAATGCAGAATCGCCATCCAAATAGCTTTATGGGAATACGGTCTCTGTTTGTTATGTACTGGAATGACAAACGTCAAGAATATATCCACTCGTGGAATTTTTTTTTGCATTGCGGCAGTTATGTAAACATAATCTGTGTCTATGGGAAAACTACAAATCTGTTTCTTTTAATAAATATTTTCTAATAAGAGAGATAGCAGATTGGCGGGGGGGGGGACAGAGTCAGTTGCAAGACTGCATGGCTCTCCAAGAGTTATACGTACAAGTCCAAATCTGTAACTGTGTCGCTAGAGGGCAGAGATTCTAATGCAAAACGAATGGCCAACAGAAGTAAACAACAGCCTTGTCAAAAACGACCCATTCCTGGAAAAGCGCTGCCCGCCAGTATAGGCCATAGGTCTTCAACCTGTGGGTCAGGACCCACTGGAGGGTTGTTAGGCCCTCCCGGGTGGGTCATAGCAAAGCTGCCGCCGCCATATTGGACTCCAGTTAAGACTGATCAAACCCAAGATGTCTGGGCTAGAACATGTTCTTCTGATGAGGTTTTCCTTTTATCAATTTCCATGAGTGCTGCAAAGTGGCAGTAGTCTTTTTCAACAGGAAAGATGCGCAATGCACACGCTCAGGAGAAAGCTTACCTTCCTCACAATCTCTCCGATCATCCCGGACCAGTTTCCTCCGGAACTCAGCGCTCCATACCTCCCGTCCTTGACGATGCCCACCTTGTACTTGAAGTGTAGCATTCTGGAGAGCTTCTCCAGCAGGTCGATGCAGTAGCCCTCGAGCTCTGCGCCTTTGGCCATCACATAAGGCTTTTCCTATGGATGAGGCAAGGGGAACCTAGCTAAAAAGGCATGCCTGCACATGGTTGCATTGACCAGTGCCCCAACACGTGAAAGAAAGAACACCAAAGACCACAGGCGGAGCTTCATGGGTCAACCTAACCTCAGCTGCCTGCGAGGTGATGCCAAGTTTTCGTCAGCTATAAGACAAGCTTTCTGGATCAAGCCAATGGCCCAACTAGTCCAGCACCTTGTTCTTACAATAGCCAACCAGATGCCTGCAGGAAGCCCGAAAGCTGGACATGTGTGCAACAGCAGCCTGCCAAACTGGGATTCCCAGCAACGGGTATTTGGGGGCAATCAGACTCAGCTACATTCGTAAAGAAAGAGAAACTTTTGACAGGCGTTATAACACCACAAATTTGTGGAGTCCCATCTTTCGCAAAAGTTGCCAAGCTGCCTTACCAGGATGGTTGTGACATAGAACATTGGGATGTCCTTCCCTCCTTCCCCAGCAGAGGCGGAGTCCTGCAAACGAAATCATTTGTTTACTGGCTGCTTTATGGATGGAACCCTCACAGGGCAAAAAAATATATGATATGAACAGACAGCTGCAAATCCATTGATTTTAATAGGAATAGGCCATTGGAACAGCGAAGAAAGCTGAGCGCACACAGCAATGTTTGAAACTCCAAGATCAGAAAGGTCATAGGTTCTTCTCACATCAAACACGTGCAAGGCTATGAGGACCAGCATTAGACTTGGACAATACTTGCATCTCTTTCTGTTAATACACGGGACCATCCCTCCCGCCCCATAACCTGGCTCAGCATCGAACGCTGGCGTTCAAATCCATTCCTACCCCAGACAATCCACACGCACCCAAAGGGACGGACACGTACCCTGCTGACGGAATCCCCATCCTCCGCAGCACCTGTAAATTAAAACAAAACAACAAAGGAACAGTGAACTATCACATTCTCGCAACCATCAATGGAGGTCCACCGTCCTGCAAGGGGAAGGTCACCAAATTCTGATAATGCCCCTCGCTTGTCTGGACGGAGGACAGAAAGTGTGTGCAAAAAACTTCCCTATTGCACCAAGGTAAATGTTGCATTTGCTGCCCCACACCTTTTCCCACTGCCTGCCAGTGGCATGTGGCCTCCAGAAGTCTGTCCACAGGGCAGGGCAGCCCCTGAGCTGGAAAAAACTTCCCCTACCTCTGGCCTGAGGAAATAAAAATACCAGCTTGCCTGGCAGAGAGAGGAGGACATTCCAGAATCCTGGGGACCAGATCTCTCTCTCTCTCCCCGCCCCACCCTTCCCGCCTCTCTTTTTATACTGTTTATAGAAAAGGTTCATCAATTTTGCCTCCTCCGTCTTGGACTGAACTCTTAAATTACGCCTCCTCAAAAGGGGCTTTTACTCACCCCACGACAGCTCTCCATGGAGCTACAGAAAGGCTCAAAGGAACCCCCTTGTTCCCATTCAGCGCCCGCTCGTTTGAGCCAGCGGGAGTTCCTTCGGGAGACCTGCGCAGGGGCCTTGGACGGGAACAAGTGGCCTCATTGAAGCCTTCAGTACCCCCCACTGCGGGAAGGGGGGCGCTCAAAGCACCATTGTAAAGAAGAAGAAGAATGCCTCCAAGCTTTTTATTATTTAGGTGGTGTTTTTTTGTTTTGTTTTTTAAAAGAAAAAGGCAACGTCCTGAAAGGAGCCATAAATAATCGCATGGCAGCCATGGCCAAAGTTCGTGACAGGGACATTTGTACAGCACCCAAATCCAATGCTGATCTTTTCTGCTGGGATCCCAGAACAAGCACCGTGGAGAAAGGAGGCGCAAGGTGGGCATGTGTGAGCGGAAACCTCACAAAGCGGGAGAAGCCGCAGAGCATAACGCCGTGAGGCTTTCTCGGGGGGGCTGATATGAAATTATGAGACTGTGTGTCATATTGTCCTGGCCAATTAGGCAGCTGTGTCTGAGAGATCGTAGCCTATCAGGGAACTTTGCATGAGCAGGGAATGAAGGTGTGATTCATTCAGGGTGGGCCCCCCCCCAATGTGTCCTGTTTTGCCGAGGACTTTTCTGCAAAAGGGAAGGGCTGCAGCCCGGTAGCAGAACATCTCTGTCACGTGACAAAGGTCCCAAGTTCAAACCCTGGCATCTCCAGATCGGACTGAGAGATACGTTGGTCTGAAACCCCAGAGAGCCAGTTAGTGTGGATGATGCTGAGCTAGATGGACCAATGGTATAAGACCGTTTAAGGCAACTTCCTCATTAGAAGCTTCCTGTATCCTTATGCATTTGAGGGATCAAGGCTGATTTAAGGTAAATAACTCTAAGGAGAGATCACAAGGGCTGAGGCTCCCTCCATCAACAGCAAGACTCAGCAGGTGCATAGGGTCACTTGCTCCCAGCCTAACCCACCAGGGCAAGATGTATTTAAATTACAGTCCGCTTCTAAATTTGCAACTATACATAAGCGGCGAACATATGCAAATGCTATGCAAATCTGTGTTCTCCTTTCTTCTGGTTTTTGGCAATGCCTAAATGGTCACCCTGTGTTCATTCCCAGTTGAGAACTACCTCCCTTGGCTGGTTACCAAATCTTCTGTATTGTTGCTGGTCATACCATAGTAGACCCTTCAACAGCATCTACATGACTGGTAGCGTTTTTCCAGGGTTTCAGGATGGGAGCTTCCAGATTTGAACCCGGGTCCTCTTGCATGCACAGTGTGCATTCCACCACTGAGCTAGTTAATGCCTATGGAATCTCAGGGAGGTTTGTTTATCCATCGGTACGGTTACAACTTATTAAAGAAGATGCAGGAGAAGAAAGTGCCCAGGCCAATATACTGCAACCAGCCTGGTCCAAGGAGCTGGAACATAGGAAGCAGACTTGTACTGAATCATACCATTTGTCCACATAGCTCAGCACCGTCTACACTGACTGGCAGCAGCTCTCCAACATTTCAGGCAGAGGTCTCTCTGGAGATGCCGGGGATTGAACCCAGGACCTTGCGCAGGCAAAGCAGGTGCCATAACAATGAGCTAAGGCCCTCTCCCCATATCCCAGTCTCCCTAGCCCCTTCCTGGAAGATCTCCCACCTCTGTTCAAATGTTTTTGGCAAATGCCATCCATCAAACAGCAAGAGGAGCTCCTCTGGGAAGTAAACTCTCGAGCCAAGCATCAAAAACGTATTTTGGCACACAGAGAAAAACAACAGAGCAGCCTTCTAATTCTGGGTGAATAGCAAACTAAGCTGGACTTTTTACCCCTAGAATGGTAGAATTGTAAATTCTTCAAAGTTCAAACTTCCCAGAGATCTGTGGAGCTGCCAATTATGAAAATTTCCCGCAGAACAACTAGATCAAAGTAAAACACTTTGTACCATTTTCACTGCAGCTGCGTGGAAACGAGCTTTGCAAAACCTGCCTCAATAAAGCAAAACCTTCTCTCTTGGGGGCGGAGGGGAAGTTAATAAAGATAATTTTGTTAAGCCGATCTGCTCAAAACAGTTATTGAAATCAGATTTCCACTCCCCACCCCACCCCCAAGGAAAAAAAAACTTTGCATTCGGCAAGAGAAACAAGACTTTATACTTGAATTTGCAAACAGAATATCTGAGTCAGTCTTCAAGGTAATTGCTAGGACTTTAAAGCACAGCATAGAGTATTTTTGATATTATTCATGTTGGCCATGCATGGGAGTGGGTGGCGCTATGGTCTAAACCACTAAACCTCTTGGGCTTGCTGATTGGAAGGTCGGCGGTTTGAATCCCCATGATGGGGTGAGCTCCCGTTGTTTGGTCCCAGCTCCTGCCCACCTAGCAGTTTGAAAGCACGTCAAAGTGCAAGTAGATAAATAGGTACCACTCTGGCGGGAAGGTACTGTAAATGGCGTTTCCGTGCGCTGCTCTGATTTGCCAGAAGCAGCTAGGTCATGCTGGCCACATGACCCAGAAACTGTCTACGGACAAATGCCGGCTCCCTCTGCCTATAGAGCGAGATGAGCTCTGCAATCCCAGAGTCATCCGTGACTGGATCTAACGGTCAGTGGTACCTTTACCTTTTTTAACCATCCAGGGGTCCTTTACCTTTATGGTGAATAGGATCTGAATGGTCCCACATTTTAAAGCTTCCCTGATTGTGGAAGGTTTCTAATGCACCCTTCACCCTGAGGTGCTAATATTCTACATGCAGGGAGGTACAATTTCTTTCTTCCTTTTTGCCACAGGGACGAGTATGCAGCGCTCCACCTGCGCTTTGAAATGGTATGGTCTCAGGTGTGCTGAGGATTTCCCAAAGACAGCTGGAAGTTTTAGGGAACCCCTCCCTGAATCAAACCATATGGTCCAACATTCTGCTTACAAGGTCAGATATAGAGGCTCCAGGAGCTCACAAACAGGAGAGAAACATAGAAAGCTGCCTTATACTGAGTCAGACTTTTAGTCTATCTAGTTCAGTGTTGTCTACATTGACAGGCAGCAGCTCTCTCCAGAATGGGACTCACTCTCTCTCTCTCTCTCTCTCTCTCTCTCTCTCTCTCTCTCTCTCTCTCTCTCTCTCCCCTGCCAGGGGGGTTGAATCTAGGACCTTCTGCATGCAAAGCCGATGAGCTAACCACTGACTTACAGCTCATCTCTTAAGACGTAGGATGCTGAGTCAGACTAGGATATATTGATGCATCTTGTGGCAGGGAATTCCATATGTTTAGAGTGCATTGGAAGGTGGCAGACTCTCCTTCATTGGGTGTTCTTGGACGACCAAAAACACCCAAATGATTCTGGGATTCTTTAGCTGCAATTGCCGCATTACAGGGGCTTGGACTAGATGACCCTTGGGATCCCTTCCAATGCTGCAATTCTATTATTCATCATGCCTGGCACCTTCCTCTCCTGCACCTCCATTTGTTCAGCTTCTGGCCTTAGCGTGCAACACACACACACACAGAGAGAGAGAGAGGAGAGAGATGCTTCCGACTGAACCTGAGGCCTTTCAGCATTGCAAAGGAAGAGCTTTTGTAAACTGGGGTCACAGAATTCACGAAGAGTTTTCTTTTCTCACCTATCCAGTTCGGTTTTCCCAGCAAAAGCAGAGTGGTGCACACGCCAACGGCGACTCGGAGAGTTTTGTCCATCAGCTCAACTTCGCCGCTACTGATCGGGGGAAGCCTCTGTTGACAGCAAAATGCAAATCAGGCTGTTGCAATTTATTGCACAGGTCTGGGGCATATCTGTTGGTGCAGGGAAAGATAAGCATTGCAGTGGAAAGGAATTCAATCTAGGGTGCCCCTCCCCCAAAAAATAATCCCCATGGAAATCAAGCACCAAGGAAGATGGTTCTGGCCTTAGCATTCTCTCTCTTTCACTCACTCACTTGTTTCTAAACGCGGGAAAGTTTTGCGTCTCTATGTTGTTTTGTTAATATTCATGTGTCTGAACAGATTTCCAAAGTGATAAAGTCCCAGCAGGACTGTACTGCAAGATTCTCCTGCACCCCCCAGAATAATGTGAGTCCCTCTTGGGAAATGTCACAGCAGCACAAGGTGATCTGCTGGAAGAAAATATGAGATCACTTTTGGGAGTTACACATCAGTCCTCTTCCAAAACTATGATCTGTGCAGCAGGAGGACATGCATATCAAATGATTTGCACTTGTGTACACGTAGAGAGAGAGAGAGAGAGAGAGAGAGAGAGGGAGAGAGAGACTCGGGGAAGCAGGAGCATTAGAGAAAGAGGCAAATGTACAGATGGCCAAACCTGTCAGTTTCTCCACAGTGGTACCTCGGTTTAAGAACAGCCCTGTTTACAAACTATTCGGTTTACAAACTCCGCAAAACCGGAAGGAGTGTCCTGGTTTGCAAACTTTACCTCGGTCCAAGAACGGAATCCAAATGGTGGAAGGGCACTGGTGTTGGGAGGCCTCATTAGGGAAAGCGCGCCTCGGTTTAAGGACAGTTTCGGTTTAAGAACGGACTTCCGGAATGGATTGTTCGTAAACCGAGGTACCACTGTATTCCCCAGGGTTGTGTCTCATGCTAGTCCAACTTAGAGTTGACCCACTGAAGTGTCAGAGGCAAAGTGCTTTTGAATTACCAGTATCTGGAAACTGCAGAGTTTCCACTTGCAGGATTCTCACAGGCACCCGGCTGGCCACTGTGAGAACAGGATGCTGGTCTAAATGGGCCACGTATTATAACATGGATCTGTTAATTTCAATGGGTCTACTCTGGAATTTAGTTGCATGCAGCCCTTTGTTTCTCATTTTCCAATCTTAAGGTTAGTTCTGCACATGTGCAAAGCAGTTTGCTATTTTTTAAATACATATTTTTAAAGTCCTCTTGAAGATTCAGAAGCATTTTGGTGTGAATTTCTTCCGATGTACACATTTTTGTACGCAGTTTGCCTAAGACACAGATTTTTGCAAAGCAATTTTCTCCAGTACAGTGCATTTTTTGTACGCTACCATCACAAATAGATGTGTTTTTATGCAAAACTTCACTCAGTGACTTGCATTTGTGTGCATGTTACATGGCTGGAAAACTATATCGCAGAATCTGGAGAAATGTGATTTTTTTTTAAAAAAGTATCTGTTTCACTTTTGCATTTCATTTTCCAACATGCAGATTAGGGAGGATCACCTTGATAATGCAAACTCGATCAAATTTGCCCCTCCAGCCCTACTGTACAGGTGGGAAAAAATGATATTCTACATGTGAAATCACACAGAGCTTTAAATAATAAGATTGAGGCAAGCGACACATGCGTAAAGTTTGGGGAAATGATCATTCCCTGGGACACCCTGGAAAATGGGGAGGATTCAGGCTGTGCAAGAGATTCCATGAGCTTCAAGCCAAACTCAACCCCTCCTTTGCAGATTCCACCTTGACATTTTGCATTGGGTCACAATGGGCGGCCCCTTTGCTACCCTCAAGTGAAACCTGGAGGCCAAATTAATCAGGCTTCCACAGTTCTGTCACACACCCGCCAACCCAATGTAGATTAAAGCACTTATAGGACAACCTGTGCAATGAAGGCACTTCAAGACAACTCCCCCTCCCCACCAATCATTCATCTCGATCTGTTTGTGGGAAGATTAGACACCGTTGGCAATTTCCAACCCCTCTTCTTACTGCCCAAAGTTCTCTTTGTCTTTTTTGAGTGAAGCAGGTAAGTTGCACACAGAGAATTGTGCATCCTGCATTTAGCAGCATGTGATCGAATCCTACCTGAAAATTGTCACTGCCTCTAACCAAAATCTTCCTGAGTGAGCACTGAGGCGCATCCAAACTCTCTTCCAAGTTTGCATTGAAGATGCACATTTTTTTTAAAAAAATGGAAAATTAGCTGGAATGTGAAAGATTGAAGACAAAACTCTAGTCCCCTACCAAGAGAAAAGGAGTTGCATGGAATAGAAATTGGGGGGGGGGGTGTTGTTGTTGCCAGGCAGAAGAGATTGTGCTCTTGCTAAGTCCACAGCATCTTGTGCTGAATGTTTGCAAAAGGAGAAAAAAAAATTGTGTCCAGGCAGAAAAGAAAAATGAAAAGGGGGGGGGGACAGAAAAGGCAAGCTGACTTTGTTTCATCTCACTTACAGTTAGCGGCTCCTTTTGGTTCGGGACAGACAGCTCTTCAGCAATAGCAGCCCAGCAAGAAGGAACCGAGGAATGATCGCATGAATCAGCCACACCACAGACCCTCCTGCCCATTTCGGAGGAGGAGGAGCCCCAGTGGGGAGTGAAAAAGTCCAAAAGGGGGGGAATGCTGTTTCAATTCGCAGCTGGGAGAACACTTTTCAGGACGTTTCATTTCCCCATCACTCACACTCAGTTGAGGTCACTTCACAGCATGGTTTACAAAGAGATGGACCCACTGCCCTAGCCACAGCTGCTCACCCAATAAAGAGGGAATCCTAACACATTCCTGTAAATCCCATCTATACCTGGGGATGGGGCTTTACCTGAGTTCAGTTTCTTAATTGCGCCACATGTTTTCAGTTAATGCTTCTGTCCGACTCCTCCTGCTGCTCATCAGTCAGTGTTAGAGATTCCAGGTTTCGTTAAGGTCACATTTACAAGGAAAAGGTAAAGGTACCCCTGACCATTAGGTCCAGTCACGGACGACTCTGGGGTTGCAGCGCTCATCTCGCTCTATAGGCCAAGGGAGCCGGCATTTGTCCGCAGACAGCTTCCAGGTCATGTGGCCAGCATGACTAAGCCGCTTCTGGTGAACCAGAGCAGTGCACGGAAATGCCGTTTACCTTCCCGCTGGAGCGGTATCTATTTATCTACTTGCACTTTGACGTGCTTTCGAACTGCTAGGTGGGCAGGAGCAGGGACCGAGCAACCGGAGCTCACCCCGTCGCAGGGATTTGAACCGCCGACCTTCTGATCGGCAAGCCTTAGGCTCTGTGGTTTAGACCACAGCGCCACCCGCGTCCCAGCCATTTACAAGGAAGAAACAGCTAAAAGCGATGTCACTGCCTGCTGTTGTTGCCGAAAACATGAAGTATTATCTTGGTGTGGATTTGTTGCTGGCATGTTAGATTTCTACATGCAAGGAGCACTTAAAAAAAAGTGAGGCATCCATCCTTCTGTACCCATATGATTCTCCCACCTCCCCAACACTGATGTTTGGCTTCATTCAGTGATGAGGAAAGAAGGGCTTCATTGTGCTTATACATTGTCTCATTACCCTAAAAATGCTGCCAAAACCCCTAAGGGTTAGTTTAGAAAAGAAGGCTGAGATACCTGTGCAATATACAGTACAGGCATCTCTGTTGCTTTGAAGAGTTCGTTCATCCACACCAGCCTGGCCTCTGTCTCAAATAACCATGCTCTGTCAAGGGAAATGTACTTTTCATTCACTGTGGTCAGGTGTCAATGGAGGTAGACTTTTGTACATGGTGTGTATTAGCTATGGGGGTAGCATTGAAACACCGTGTTTCCCTTACAATTGCATCGTAATTTCCCCCATTCCAACCGCAAAGCAATTCTTTGAAAGGTTGCTTTCTAGAGTGCAAATGTCATGATCCCTGTTTTCTGCAAGCGCATTCAATGGTTGAACTAGAAAACTAGACCCAAAGTAATTATGTACTTGGAAAGGTATGTAATTAACCACACTGGTCACGATTGCTCTAGTCCTCCTAGTCTGCAGCACGACTTGGCCCTGCTTTTAAACCAAACTAAACTATGCACCAAAAATGGAGAACAATAAAGAGAATGTGTTTTAAACAATGAAGGCAATACTTTTGTACTGGAAATGTTCATGAGGATAGGACTTCCATCTCTAGATTGGCTGTCTTAAGGACATTTCATTTTATACAGCAAGACCAGCTGTTTAATGCTTTGGCTTTTGGGTTTATTGTAATACAAAGAATTCCCCCCATCCACCCAAATAAGGATATCTTCAATTTTGACTTATACCCGCACTATTTCCAAACAGTTCAACAATTTTTTCTTTTTAAATAGACTTCAGAAGAATCGCCCAACTATTGCTGCAATTCTACCAGCTATGTCATGGTTTGTGACCAGTTTTTTTATGGTGATCTTCTACTTTGACTCTCAAAGGTCAGTTGCTGAACTGCATGGGCTGGTTCAATACTTGGCAGTTACATATTTTCCAGGAATACGTGTGTGTTGAAAAACTGACATAACAATGCACAGCACTGGTGAGTATGCATGTCTGCAGTGATTTTTCATGAAATGAAAAGCTGAAAGGGGAAAGAAGGCAAATTGCTCAGCAAAAAAAATGGGCCTGTAACGTTTTGTCTCATATCTCAGATTCTGCAAATGGACTATGCAACATCCACAAAATATAGTTCCTCATGTTTATGTAAATGGATTATCAAACTGAATGGCCAAAGCTTTTTCTGATGAAAAGTGGTAATATTTATGTTTACGCATGGTAGCTAATGACCTTAATATTCTGACTTTTAATGTCAGGGGGCTGAGGGACACGGTTAAGAGTAGGGGTGGCCTCTGATTTCTTATGAGCTTGGAGACAGTCATCTTTTTACATTGTGGCTGGCCATAATGACAAACCTTTTAAGCACCCCTAGTTTGGTAATGAACAGTGCTGGATTTACGTATAAGCCCCCCAAAAATTAACGGGGGAAAAACTGGATGTACATTTCCAAAATATAAGATAGAAACAAATAAAATAAAACCTATATACAGCAACAGTGTTTTGTGTGTTTTGTAGGCTCCTATGATGTAAGTAATGGGCCCCGCCTGCTAGCCTGCTCCCTAAAATATCACTGGTTTGCTCATTTCTATATATAGGGTGCTGAAATTAGGTCCATAAATTACCATATAGCATATATTCAACACAAAAAACAGCGACAATTTGTTGTTGACGGAGGACAGCTGGACATATAAAGGGCCCCATTACCTTCATTAGCTTAGGGCCTCATCAAACCTAAATCCGGCCCTGGTAATGAATATATTGCTGTGGGTTCAAGCCACACAGGAGGAGTAACCATAAATCGAAACTGTATCATTGAACCTCCAAATTCATCAAGTGTAAATGAGACTCAGAACCTGTGGATTACGATTTGTCCAAGCAGTGGGTCAGGACCTTGCCATGGCTGAGAGACAATCAATGACTGAAGTAGCCCAATGACTTGAGAGCCAGTATGGTGTAGTGGTTAAGAGCGGTAGACTTGTAATCTGGGGAACTGGGTTCGTGTCTCCGCTCTTCCACATGCAGCTGCTGGGTGACCTTGGGCTAGTCACACTTCTCTGAAGTCTCTCAGCCCCACTCACCTCACAGAGTGTTTGTTGTGGGGGAGGAAGGGAAAGGAGAATGTTAGCCGCTTTGAGACTCCTTCGGGTAGTGAAAAGCGGGATATCAAATCCAAACTCTTCTTCTTCTTCCATAGTTTCCTGGACCCTTAAAGCACATCCTCCAGCGTGTTTTGGATCTTTGATGACTGGCTGAGAGCAAAGCAAGCAGAAAGTTCTGAAATTAAGAATGGATCTATCCAAACCATCTGTTGAGTTTCCAGGTACTAGTTCTGGGTTTTTCCAGGTACTAGTTCTGCGCTTCTTTGCCTGCTCCATCTTCTGCTTGCTGCGATTGTTTCTGAACTACTGCCACGTATGTGAACCCTTTTGCCAGGCTGAGCAGCTCTTGAATTTTAATGCAACCTCATTTTAAGTGGCCTACAAACAGTGGCGTGGGGGGGGGGCGAAGGGGGCGGGGAGCCCCGGGTACCACCCTGGAGAGGGTGACACTCTGGGTGCCCCTCCCTGGCTCGCCTCCGCCCAGACAGGCTTGCTCAGGGCTTGCCCGCCAGCGGCGCTCCACTCCCAGCACGCATGTGTAGCGTGCGTCCGACACATGTGTCCTACGCACACTGCGCATGTGTGCTGGGAGCGAAACCATGCCCCCCAGGTGCTTCCGGGTTTGCCGCCCTGGGTAGCTGGGCGGCTTCCTCCGTGCCTGCCTACAAACATTACTTCCAGTACTATTGCTACACAATAAAAAATATCAAGGTCAATCATTTTACTGAATAGCATATATCAGGGGTCAGCAAACTTTTTCAGCAGGGGGCTGGTCCACTTTCCCTCAGACCTTGTGGGGGGGGCAGACTATATTTTTTTGGGGGGGAATGAACGAATTCCTATGCCCCACAAATAACCCAGAGATGCATTTTAAATAAAAGCACACATTCTACTCATGTAAAAACACCAGGCAGGCCCCACAAATAACCCAGAGATGCATTTTAAATAAAAGCACACATTCTACTCATGTAAAAACACCAGGCAGGCCCCACAAATAACCCAGAGATGCATTTTAAATAAAAGGACACATTCTACTCATGTAAAAACACACTGATTCCCAGACCGTCCGCGGGCCGTATTTAGAAGGCGATTGGGCCGCATCCGGCCCCCGGGGCCTTAGTTTAGGGACCCCTGGCATATATCAACAAACTGAAAAAGGCAGCCAAGAAATGTCACATTATACACCAAATTGAAACTTTTTAAACATTTGAAAATATCCAGAGGCAGAGGTTTGAGATGCAATTAATGTGAACCTGCATGATCCCCTCTACCTTCCATGCACATCTGGATAGGGGGCGGATGGTGGCGGTGGTGGTATTATATTTACTCAAACCACAGTTCCCTGTCACATCTGAACCTGGATCACAGCATCTTCAAAACATGATTAGACTAAGGGCATAATATTATTCCATAGCAACTTCAATCAGAGGCTCTCTTAGGACGAAATTGGCTCAAATCCTTGTCCAAGAATATGTCAGGAGGCATACAATATTAAATTGAGATGGGGACCATATGCTCAGTGTGGGAAATCTGGGAAAAGGTTAATGGAGATTAGGCAACACTAAAGCCATTTAAAAAGAAACTGGAGATAATTATAACCTCATCTTGTTTGTTTACACCTGTGGAAATGTGGGGTTTTTTTTAATGGCTAAAGTATCAGCAATGGGCATTTCATCCAACTCAAATCTCCTTTTTAATTGTCTGTTATTACTAGCCAGAATATGAGGGTATGAGAGAAATCCCAGATGGTCTAATAAGGAACACTCAGTGATAAATAGCTACTCTATTACTTATTGCACATCACAAGTTTGTATACTGGGACAGCCTGAATTTTTCAGCACAAATCTACGTATTAAGAAGATTTTAATAGCCTAAGTTTAGGTAGCGGTAGGCTTTCTTCATTGTCACTATTGTTGAATTATAGGGAGGGATCCTGAAACACACACATGCCTACTGTGACCCACCAATCACCCAAAGATATGCCAGCAGACACCACTTGAATTTCTGCCCACCTCTGCTAATCTGTGACCATCTAGAAGTTGCTACGATTGACTTCCAATGTGTCCCAGCTAAGGATGGGCAAATATCTCAATTTCAATTCCTCTTACTTCTCCTCTTTTTGTCCAAACATGGATTCAGCTCTCCAAATTTCTGAAGTTACTTGTGAACTTTTTTAAAAAATGAAAATTCATAATATCTTAGTGTGAATTTCTCCGAATAAACACATTTGGGGTGTGTGTGTGTGATGACATTTAGACACATGCAATTTCTCCTAATATAATGCATTGCTGTATGGTATTTTAGTTCTACTCAGATCTGACTCATTGAAATTAATGAGTGTGACTGACTTGGTCCTGAAATTGCAATTGGGTCTACCCTGAATAGCACTGAGTACAATTCAGTGTTTGGTTAGAGAACTGCATAGCAAAATTTGGAAAAAAAATTCAAATGTCAAAGAATAGGTGTGTGTGTTGCAGTTTGCATCTTGGTTTGAGAAAATGTGAATAAGTTTGATTTCCTACGTTGCAGGGGGTGGATTTCCTAAGTTGCTTAGGGTACCTCCAATTCTACAATGCTATGAAAATGCAAACAAAATTGAATTTCTCCCTCATCCCTAGTCCCACCAAGCATGGATGATGGGAGCTGGTCCAACAACACATCCAGCTGCTGAAACAGTTTTGAGGAATCCCCAGGAGATTGACAGAAGAATAGGAGATATTTAAGAGTATCTATGTACACTGGTAGAAGATCACTAACGTTCCTGTGCTAATAATATCTGTGTCTTATTACAACAACCTCCCGCACCAGCCATCACCATCCAAAGCTAATTTAGTATTCAGGCTAATGCTAAATTGCAGTAGACTCTGAGCTGGTGCCTCGCGAATATTAATTAGAGCTGCTTTATTCCACTGACAATACAGGACAAGTTCCGGCACATCATACATTCAGTTTTGCCCATAGCAAGAGTATTCCAAGACTCAAGGGACATTTAGGGTCAGAGCAAAAGTTACCGCAATCCCCGAGTCCAGAAAATGAAACCCTTTCTTCTTCTTCTTCTTTTAAAAAAAAGAGTACTGGGAAATATTTCTGGAAAACAACTAAACTAAAGAAATATTCTAATTCCGAGGCAATATTCGAGCTGATGCCCACTAGTGTGGGAGATGATCTGCATCTCCCTCAGCTCCCCAGAACTCAGATGGCAAAGACCTGGAGGCCTTAAGAATGTGGCAGCTAGACTGGTGACTGGGAGTGCCCGCCGAGATCATATAACACTGGTCCTGAAATACCTACATTGGCTCCCAGTATGTTTCTGGGCACAATTCAAAGTGTTGTTTCTGACCTCTAAAGCCCTAAATGGCCTCGGCCCAGTATACCCAAAAGAGTGTCTGCACCCCCATTGTCTAGCCCAGACACTGAGGTCCAGCGTCGAGGGCCTGTTCCCTCCCTGCGAGAAGTGAGGTTTCAGGGAACCAGGCAGAGGGCCTTCTCGGTAGTGGCACCCGCCCTGTGAAACGCCCTACCACCAGATGTCAAGGAAATAAACTACCTGACTTTTAGAAGACACCTGAAGGCAGCACTGTTTAGGGTTGTTTTTAAATGTTTGATTGTATTTTTAATATTCCTTTGTGAGCCGCCCAGAGTGGCTGGGGGAAACCCAGCCAGATGGACGGTGTATAAATAATAAATTATTATTATTATTATTATTATTATTATTATTATTATTATTAAGTTTGATACTTTGCAAAGATGGAACCACCCAGAGAAAAGGTGGCCCACACAACCAGCTTGTTGTCAGCGGTGCCTTGAGTTTCATAGAATCAGAGTTGGAACAGACCCTGAGGGTCATCTGCTGCAAAGCCCTGCAATGTAGAAATCTCAACTAAAGCATCCATGACAGCTGGCCATCCAACCCCAGCTTGAAAACCTAGAATCATAGAGTTGGAAGGGATCCTAAGGCTCATCTAGCCCCCCCCCCCCGGCCGGCAGTACAGGCATCTCAACTAGTAAAAGAGAGTCCACCACCTCTCTTGGGAGTCCATTCCTCTGTCGAACAGCACTTATTGTCTAGATGTTCTTCCTGGTGGTTGGTTGGAATCTCACAAATGAATCGTGTTATTTCTGCTCCTCTTCCCATGACTGTTATTGGGCAAGAGAAAGTTCAGCCCACTGAGTCGGCTATCAGCTAGCCGTGGATGGTGCCTATTCGTGATTGGTAGGGTGAAAGGCGGGGAGACCAACAGTAGGTGGCGCCAGAGCCGATGAAAGGCAGGAGGTAATTGTCTCTATCCCCTTTCCCAGCTGTGCTCTGCTAAGGAAACATGGAAGCTTCCAGAGCAAGTGCCACCCTCTGGGCTGGTTGTAAGAAGGCAGGCAGGCAGGGGCTGTTTAAGGCCAGGATGGGGGTTGGTGGGGCAGTGTCCCATTTGCCCAAATGGACCGGTTTCTATTGGTTTCAGCAAACAGCTACCCAGTGGGCCCTGATCATCACCTTTGTTTCCCTACAATGCAGTGCCCTGGAACTCCCATCATTCTGTGGTGTTTAGCAGCCATTTTTGCTTACCCACAACGACATGAAAATGTTATCTTAGGAGAAATTTGCATCAAAACGCCGACAAATTTTGTTGAGGATATATATGACGACATTTCTGCAGAAAGCATTGAATTTTAGATCTGAAAAATGAACATTGGAGAGAAAGCGAATTAACAGATTCACCTATCCCCAATGATGAGGCATGCCCACCACATGTGGAAGTAAGAACCATAACCCACGCCTCCTATGTGGGAACATCTTGCCTGCAGTATACACCATAATTCCAGAGTTGTGATGTGCCAACTGTCCGGAGCATTTTCTCTCACGTTAGCCATGATTTTTAAAGATCATATTCCATCCCAATTCTCTTCAGGAATTTCACACCCCTGTGAAATTCACCACACTTCTGTGCGTGCCCTTCACCCGATCTTTTTAATCCGTATCTTATACAGGGACTAACCCTTTAATGGGCATCCATAGGATTTTTTAATGTCGGGGGGGGGGGCAGCAGGCAAATTTAAACACCGAAAGGGGGACCACGCTAGAATTCCACAAACAGGAAATCTTTACTAAATGATCAAAAGGTGTTAAGATCCCTTAGCAGTGGAAAGTGAGCCAAGGTTTAATTTGAACCCTCCCAGATTAAGCAGCTCAGCTTGGGGTTTCTCACCTGTCACGGGACTCCCCCCTCCCGAAATCCTGGAGTCTGTACATTTCTGCTTCCTTCTGATCTCCTTCCTTCAAGCCAAAGCCTGTCCTGGAAATCTGAAATCCCCGGTGCGTCATAATCAGAATTACAGGTGACAAAAGCTGGGTTGAGCGTTCTTTACCGATGGCTTTAGAAAACAAATTGTTCAATGTTGTTAGGTTTCTAGGCTTCAGAAGTAAAACGGGACTTTCCGCTGAACGCAGTTGAATACGTTTTTGCCCATTCGGAAATTGCCAGAAATAGCAATCAATAAAAGTGGGGGCATGTCAAAAGTTTAGCTGCAAATTCGGGCCCACCCACCACCACCACTGTGGGCTCCTTCCGCATTAGGAACAGCAATCCAAATGGTTAGCAATTCAACACAGGGCACCATTGGTTGGACACCGGTAATATGGACATCTTAGGTTGTCTCCAGCTAAATCCTGCTCAGAGCAGACCAGCTAAAACTTGCGTGCAAATTAACATTGACTTCAACGGGTTTATTCTGAGTAGGACTAAAAGTGAGGCTAACAGGGGTCCCATTCAGTAAAGAGCTCAGCATCCTTATTGAACAAGTTGGTTTATAGGACCCTAATAGCTTTGTCTTTCCCTGGTTTGGGGATCACCACTATCCTGGATCTGTGCCAAGGGACAGGCATTGGCCTCCCCCCCCCAATGCCCCATTGTGAAATGTTTTCTGGACCCTAACCACCACATTATTTCATTTGTTAAAACCACAATAAAACAGCCACACCTACTTTTTTAAAAAAACATTTTGACATGCGCTCCCTGTAGGGTATGCTAAGGGCCAATGAGACCATCAGCCTGAAGAGGGTCAGCTACTTTTGCACTGGAAGGTGGTGAGGATTGGGTCCAGTGGGAGAGGCATTGGGTAGTATCAATAGCCGTGAGCAGGAAGTGGACACTTTGAAAGCACATTCTGCACCAAGAGATCTCCGGAACCTGGATCTGCCATTGGTGATGAGGAGAGAATAGGGAATCCTACACCTTCCACCAAACTTTGCAAAGCTAGCTGTTCGCTGCCCATCCTAGGACTCAGGAGACCTGGGTTCAAATCCCCGTTCAGCCTCAAAACTTCTTTAGTGGCAGATGAATCCCCTCGGAAACAAATAGGTTAAATAATCTTTATTTTGAGTTGTGTCAGTTGGTTTTACAAATAGATTTTAAATTATTTGCAATATATATATATATTTATTTATATATATATTTATGTATATATAAGAAATATTACAAACAAACCGACAACAACAACAAAAAACAGCAACCCTTGACAAAAAAAAAAAAAAACTCCCCCCCCCCTTAGCCCTGTATAATAAGGGCTGGAAATTAAAATATGTTCTCTTTTTTTCAAATAAAAAAAGGTGTCTTGATAAATTCTTCCCTCATTTTCTTCCTCAATAAAATGTACATCCTTTGCAATGAATGATAGTGTGTGTGTGTGTGTGTGTGTGTGTGTGTGTGTTTAAAGCAAGAACCTTAAAAAGGTGGGCTTCTCTGTTTAACTCTGAACAGAGTTAATGCTCTCTAATTTTGTTTAAAACATTTTTTTTAAAAAAAATATTTTGCATGGCAGTGCAAAAACATACAGGCAAACAAACAAACAAACAAAGGGGGTGGAAAGCAATAGGAAGCGGTCATTCCACAGGTGCTATGTACAGCTGACATTTGAAGCATCACAAAATTATTATTTTTAACTGACATTTCTGGGGGAAATGACAACCCCCCCCCCAAGTTATTATGGAGCTAAGCAAAGGCAATGAGAAACATTTTCCTGCCTGTTCTATGATTGGCTGCCTGAACCCCTTACCCCTTTTCCTAAATGAGTAGTTAAAACGGGAGAGAGAGAGAATTACTTGGACTTCCCTGAGGGTTCGTGCTCCCGCTTGTCCTGTTCTGAAAAAGCACAAGTTTGAGCGGTTCCCCGCTTGTCCCGTGGCTTTCAGGGGCAAGCGGCAGCTTTTCCCGAGGGGCTGTGAAGTCCTCACCACTGAGAACAGCGTAGGAAGACGCTTTATACTGAGACAGACCACTGGCGCACTTTGCTCAGTGGTCCATGCTGACCGGCCAGGGTCTCAGGCAGGGTGTCCTCCCTCCAGACTTCATTGGAGATGCTGGGGACTGAACCCGGGGCTTCTGCATGCCAGGCAGATGCTCTGCCACTGAGCTACGGCCCTTCCCTGAAGACGCAGGGTCATAATAAGCTGCTTTATACTGAGTCAAACCACCGGTCCACCCATTGCCTACTGCTGATTGGCAGTGGCCCTCCAGCGTTTCAGAGGGTCTCTGGTCTTGCCCCAGCCCTAACCAGAGATGCTGGGGATCGAGCCTGGGGGCTTCCTGCATGCAAAGCAGATGCTCCACCACTGAGCAACAGCTCCTACAGCATCAAAAGTTCCACGACAGGGATGCTGGAGCCATCAGGTCTTTGCAACTTCCACAACACAGAAAGAGACCTTACCTGCACATACCGGCCTAATGTGCAGATAGGAATTCACTGAACTGCTGGCTTTGGAACTTCACAGCTGCTTCGAGAGGCTCAAAAAAAACTTATCTCTCTCTCTCTCTCTCTCTAAAAAAATGCATGCTCTTTAGCAAACAAATTGAATGCAAACTTTCCATGCTGATTTTAAAAAATATGTGTATATATCAGAGGTTAACGCGAGACAGGCTTATGAGTGGACACATGCAAAAGCGAGAGAGGCTGGAAGTTAGGTGGAGTCGCCCATCTCTACTCCAGAGGAGGCTGACACGTTCGGGCAAACTGGGCACTGAACCACTAACTTCTGTCTGCACTCAGGCAGAACCTGCCTCTCTGCCTTCCTACTTACAGACAGCCCCAGGGGATTTGTACCACCTGCCAGGCCAATGGGGGGGGTATGGTCAGAGCCAATGACAAGCTAAGCCAACGAATACTATTTTTGCTCCCCTCCTCCTTCTTCCTGCTGAGATCTACCAGGGGCATCACTGAAGAAGAGGAAGCTGACAGCTACCCTCTGGACCGGGTGGAAGTAAGAAGGCAATGCAGGCGAGAGCTGGCTGAGAGGCAGACTGAGGTTGACGGGACAGTGCCCCGTTTGCCCCAATGGGCCAGCCTCCACTGGAGAGGAGGCACAGCATGCTAATTCACCTCGGCAGAAGATTCCCACAGGCAAGCAGTGCAGGGAACAGGGAGGCCAAAATGGCCGGGGAATATGTCCCAAAGGCTGGAGACAGGCCATTGCATCCACATACACCCCGCCCCAAACAGTGTTAAAGGTAACATGCTAAAGGCATGGCTGCCCACGGTGTGTACATTTCCCCCAGCTCTGCCCCAGAAAACAAAACAAAACAATCAAGCAGGTCTTTCACACTACTCTCAGCTCTACAGAAAAACAAGTGCAGAACAAGCGCCGGAGCTTTTGCATGTTCCAAATGCTGCTTTGGCTTCCGCAACTGAAGTCAGGCTGTAGCACAATGGTGGGGAACCTCAGGCATTTCTATCTGGACCTCAGGGTTTGACCCAGGCCACACAGCCTTTACTCAGACCACATCCCTCACTTTGCTCTGCTTTGCGACCCAAATATTTTTGCCTGGCTGGAACGTGCCCTTTAACTTATGCTTCTTGCTTGGATGGACAGACTGAGGTTATTGAGTTTGTGTGTGTGTGTGTGTGTGTGTGTAGAAACTAGCTCCACCCACTTTTGCCTTTTGCTCCACCCACCACAGGAACGTGGTCCTCAAAAGGTTGTCCAGAAGGGAATGTGGCCCCTGGGTTGAATAGAGTCCCCCCCCCCAACCCTGTTATAGCAGCTTCAGTGGGAAGATTAAGGCAGCAACTGGCATACCGAAGACTCGCCTTACCGAGAAAAGAAAAAAAGGGGGATCTCAGAGAGGAAGAGAGAATGGTCATGCAGATCCACAGACATGTTTCCCAGGGAAGATTGGGGGGGGGGGGTCTTTGCAGGATCTATTCCCTTCCCCCAGGAACATTCTGGTTGCCCATTGCCCATATTGCATGCTACAAATTTGCATTATTAGTATTAGTATTAGTATTTTCCACACACATAAATTGTCCTTTGGAGGCTGGGAGCGGGAGGGGGAGAAGTGCTATCCTCGGACGAGGGCTATTTGCGTCCTGTGCGTTTTATTAAAAATATATATATGTGTGTGTGTGTGTGTGGTTTGTTTGTTGGTTTTGCTCTTACAGGAATGTAAACATCAAGCTTGTTCAGCCCTTCCCAGCATTAGAGTTTGAAAAGAAAGACGACTTCGGTGTCACGGTTCAAGTCAGCTTGGTTCTTGAGTGGGGATGTAAACAGGCCGGCGGAGGCCGTGTCCATACAGGCCCCTTTGGTGAAGCAGCAGGCCCCTTCGGGGTTCCCTCGCTCCTCAATGGGGCTCCCCTTGTTCAGTGCCAGGCTCTTCAGCCTCTGCCTCTCTTGTGCCTGCTTGGCCCGGTTGGCAATGTACCTCACTCTGCTCTGGCTCCTGGAAGAAGACCTTCGGAGGAGGCCCACCCCTTCCTCTTCCTCCTCGGACTCAATTGGCTCGAGGCTGGTAGGGGAAGTGATGTCGTTCTCCTGTTGGAAGGTGGTTAGCTTCTTCAGGCGCTCTGTGAGAGGGTCCAGGGGCTTTGCCGAGGACCTGGTTGCCGCACAGTGCCGCTGCTCCCTCATTGACCGGGTGATGAAGCTCCGGCTGATGCTGCGGTACTTGCCCTCGAAGACGGACGTGATGTCGTCTGAGGTCAGGTCACCAAGGCTTTTCGATTTGGCCTGGTCACTCTCCTGGCCTTTCGGCTTCAGGCAGGACTGCTTGAGACTCTCCATATACAACCGGCTCCAGGTGTGCCTTGTGGGTAGGGATGGCAACCCTAGCTCGAGACCCTTGGCTAGCGGTCTAGGGCGCAACTCATCCTCTGTGGGTTGGCCTGACCTCAAGTTGGGATTGGATTTGCTCTTGGTCACCATGGGCATTTCACGCCCGGAAGCGGCACTCGCGGACCACGGGCGTGCACCTCTCCTCTCGGGGATGACTTTGAAGTTCTCATGCTGGATTCCAAGGTCTGGGAGGCTTTTGCGGGTGAGGTTGGGCAAGGAGAGGTCTATGACCGTATCGTTGGAGGACATGCTAGAAGAGGAAGACATGCTGTCCCTGTGACTGCTGGAGTCCAGCTTGCTCCAGATACGGTCATTCACTGTGGCATCAGAGTACACTGCAGCTGCTGGTGAGAAGCCACCAGGAGACCTCATTGGAACCGAGCAGTCACAAAGGTTCTTCCCTTCGCTTTTCGACCTCCTCACTATCACATGAGACGTGTGGGGGACTGCGGCACCTTGAGCTACTTGGGGAGAATCTCGAGGTGAAGCTAGCGTGGTGCTCTCCACGTTGCATTGTTGCGGTTGCCTAGCTGCATTGCTGGCCTTCTCGTCCACTCTCTCAACATTCACCAGTTCTTCAGCCATGCCATCTCTCTTCTCCAGGCAACTATGGGTAGAATGAGGCCCAAGGTTGGCCAACACTACATCATCCTGAGTTTGTGAACCAGCTTGGCCTCCATCGCCTCCTTGTTTCCCGTTTCTCCCAACATTTTTTGGTCCCAGAATACTTGTGATGGTTGGGCTGGGAGCAAGGAACCTCCTGTCCTCCGAAACCACCACTGTGCGCTGCGGAAGAGGAACTCTCTGAAGCTGATCTGATGGGTCACGGGAATTATCAGGCACAGACCCTTCAATGGGATCGCTAGCAGGAGCAGTGGGCAGAGAAAGGCAAAAAGGAGCAGGCTGGTCCTCGTTGGCAACAAAGGGCTCTTCATTGATGGTCTCCAGGCTACATAATGAAGTGACTGACCTCTGCATTGAGAATTGGCGGACATCTGTAGGAAGAAGGAAAGCAGTGAATGAGATTGATCAGTTACCGAATGAATTCTTTTGTGGCTACAACTCTAATACATCAGACACAATACATATAAGGTTGTATCCAACTAAATTATAGTTCAAGTAGACCCATGGAAATTAAGGAACCTAAGTTAGTTGTGTCCATTAAATTCAATAGGTCGGGCTAGCATTGGATTCAACCCATAATCCACAGAGAACAGATTCAAAACAGCTTGTTCATTGGAAGAATATCAGGCCGTTCTGGGTGATACTTGCCTCTCCCTCATCCCAAACTGTCTCAGTGAATGGATGGTAGTAAGAGCTGTGACTCCTCCCTACTCTGCCTGCTGCACATACCTATTAGGGATGGGGGATAATTTCTGCTCATTTTGCATTTAAAGGCAAACGTACATAATTCACACCTTCCGACAAAATACACAAACTGAACCCAGACCTCCACTCCAAATTTTGCGGTGCAGTTTTCCAGGCAAGTAATGTGCACGAAAATGAAAATAGGTGAAGTGTGCAGCTTGATGCATACATTGATTAAGATAACACACAAAAACGTGTTAAGGGTAATTGCTTTGTGAAAATGAGTGCATTAGAAGAAAAAAAGGAAGATGTCTCCCTCCACTCCCGGCTCCTCCTGCAGCGTAGTGCCCTACCAGAGGAGGTAGGCGGTGCATCTCTGTTTGCACATTGCGTACAGAGACATAACACTCCTACCATCTCTTGCTTGTCCTGGCTTCTCTGGTAAGTGTGCATCCTATAGGAAAGCACAAGAGGGTAGGATTTCCCTGGCCTATCCCATTCCTTTATTGTCCTGTGTGGGTTTGGTCTGCTCTGACTTCCAATGCTCCAGAATTTTAAACTAAGATGACTTCTAAAATTAGTGCAGGAATTTGAGCGCGCACACTTGCAGCTCCTTTAGTTCTCGATGCACTTGTACGTGCCGATTTAAAAACAACAACACTACAGGAAGGCAATTTTTGATGCTGTCATATGCATGATTGTATGAAGGTTCTTTCTGTGCTGTGTTTTACCGACACGTGCATGCACTCTGACACATTGGCAAAACTCCCCCCGCACAAAGAAAGAATTATCGATGCAATTGCGATTACATCAAATTGTCTTCTTGCAGTGTTTTACCAAGGCACATACTGGAGATACCGGGGAGAGGGGGGCAGGGGGAGAGGGTAAGGGAAACCATGAATGAACTGAAGGTTGTGGCAAACTTTTCACCTGCAGTGCTCTGTACTATAAATCTGAAAATTTAAATAATAATAATAATAATAATAATAATAATAATAATAATAATGTGGAACTGAGGGTTCCTAATGAACTCTGGAAGCTTGCTGGCTTGCCAGAGGAATCTGCTTGGCCACCCTGAGAACAGGATGCTGAACTAGATGGGCCATTGGCCGGATGCAGCCGGGTTCTTCTGGTGTTCTCAAGCAAAGGCACGGGAGTCAGAATTCCAAAATCCAGGCTTGTAACATTACAAGGATGAAGACAATGCTGGAGGGATCACTTCCCAAGTGCAAGGCACATGTGACCAAGTTTCCTTTCATATGCGTAATTCCTTACAGGTTAAGGTGGCGATTCCATAACTCTGGTTGCCAAAACTCCACATTGCCTATCAAAGGTTGCTTCCCCCACCCTCCAAGAAATCTCACCATCAGCTGAAGACACACACACACACACACTCTCGCACATGCTTTGGGGAAACAGTGATAAGGGGTGGCATCCAACCGACACATCTCAGCAGTGCAAGGAATTAAGTTTGACCAATGGAACTTTCTCTCTTCTCCTGCCCTGCACACCCTCTAAATGTGGAGCAGCTTTTTTGGGGGGAGGGGTGTTTACAGGGTGCCCGTGAGCAGAGGAGTAAGGGGAAGTTCCTTTGTGCAAGTGTACCATTCCTTGTGTTGACAGGATATGTCAGCTGGAAACCGCCCAGTGCCAGTAATATATTTCTTATGTGATCAGCATAATGCAGGATTTAAAAGGGGGGAGGGTGAGTAAGGGCGAGGGGCTGAATCAAAACCATGCATGGCATTTTTTTCCCAAGAAATCATGCAGAAGTTGGAAAAGGGAAGCACAGAAAGATAAAGGAAGGAGGGGGAAATCAAGCAATACTGCACTTAAACTAGCGGTGCTCAACAGTTACCTGTAATTTGCTCATCCTTTCAGTTCTTAACTACAGAGACAAGAGATTGCATGTGGAGTAATAGGACAGAACACAGGAGAAAAAAAACCACAGTTAGTTCAGGAAAGGGTGAACGGAGAAGGAATAAATTAGTAGGGAGAAGTAAGGGGGAATAAAATCCATTTGGATAAGCTTCTGGTAGGATCCTGAGAATTCTTTTTTGACCAACCAGAGGTGTCCAGGCCGAATCGTTAACCAAGGGCGGTAAAACATTTGCCCACCATTCTGAAAACAAGGATAAGAAGGGTGGATGGTTTTAAGTTGTAAGGAAGAGTTTTAATGGTATGTTTCTCATTTGGATTTTGTACAGAAGGATGAGTCTGGGAATGTGGGGCATCAAATCCATAACAGAAATACAGTAACTCAAATGCCCGGCCACTATGCTACAAAAGGTGGCCTGTTTTTTGCAGCAAAATCCATACCTGGCTCCCAAAATCCACTGCTGTGTCAGGCCAACAGACTAGGCCATAGGAATCCACAAGCTGATGATCCCTGATTTACAGTGCAATGTTTACTAAGCAGGACCCATTGAGTTCCATGGAACTTGTTGTTTAGTCGTTTAGTTGTGTCTGACTCTTCATGACCCCATGGACCAGAGCATGCCAGGAACTTAGTCCCAGCTAACTGCAGCCAAAGGCTACAATCCTATACACACTGGCACTTGAGCAGCTGGTCCCACTGAACTTAATGGGACTTACTTCTCTACGTAGACATACATAGCATTACTCTGCATGCCAATTTGTGCTGCAACGCCTGCACAAGTATCTCATTGAAACAAAACAAAACAAAACAAAAATAATCAAATGAAACCTAAGATAAACTAGATTCCCAACCAAAGGTGATCTTCATACCCATATTCAACATTTATACCAGGATCCAAGCATGTAATTGCTGGCAATACTGATAGAGAATCAGTTCTCTTGTTCCTTATTTCTGAATGATCCTCTGGTTCGATTGTAAAACAAATCTCAGAATCATACTTATGCATTACATGATTAAAACACAGAGACAGAGACGCGCAGACAAACCACAAAAATCTACAGAAGGATTTGCTACACCGGCAATGATTTTGCACGTCACAGAAACCAATGCGCATCTAAAACTGAGCACATCTAGAAAGAACTGGTGTGTGTGTGTTTGTTTGTGTGTGTGTGTGTGTGTGTGTCTGTTTGTGCCCCTTGCCCACACTAAACGGAGAGCTACCACAGCAAAATTAAAACAAAGCGCAGGGACTTCTAAGGGGAAACTGAAATGACGACACGGTCTAAAGCGGATGGGTGGGGTGAAGAAGATCTGGTCTTACCAGTAAAGAATATAGGGGATTTACTTCGAATTTCCTCCAGTTTCTCAGCAAACAAGGCATTCATTTCCCTCTGAAGGGTGCCCGCCTGTTTTCTGGAGGTCTCGGACAAACGTTTGGGGAAGTCGGGGCTTCCGAGGCTCTCTAAGCTGCTGGAGCTGGAGGACATGGAGCCATTGCTGGTGGTGACCAGGTTGACTGTGCTTCCATATTTGCCACCGGGCTGGGCCTGCCACCTCTGCCGGGAATGGCCTTTCGCCCCGTGACATTTGGAGTCACCGTTTTTCTTCCCTGAGGTCGCAAAGGGCTGGCAGGTCCTGGGCAGGTTATCGGCGCCAGCCCTGCACAGGCGCAGGTCTGGCTGCTGCGGCCTGGGCTGCTGCTCCTGGACCCCCCAGCTTTTAAGCTCTAACCTCTCCTCGCCTCCTGCCAGGCTGCCGTACTCATTACAGTGCGAAGCGTCGTTGGGGGCGGGCCGAGCGTCGCCGTGGTCGCTCCACTTGCACTCTAAATCGGGGCTCTCGTTCAGGCCTATCATGCACTTCATGCAGTTGGTGGCCACGCCGATCCTACCCGATCCATTGATGGCGCAGCGGGCAAAGACGCCCTGCTTCTCGCTAGGAGGCTCCTGCAGGCGGACCCGGTTGGACCTCCGGACGGGCTCGCTGAAGGTCGCGTCCCTTTGCGCGCGGCTTTCGCCTTTGCCGAAACTCTGAGCCTTACCTTTCAACCCTTTGCCTTGAGCCTCCCTGCGGACACCGTCTCCAAGAGAGGGTGCCGGGGACCCGCATTCGGGCTCTTGGTCGAAACGAGGGAGGGAGGAGTCCTCCAGTTCGCGGTCCTCGCCGTCGCCTTGGGAGCCGTGGTCTTTGGTGTCGATTGCAATCTCGGGGAAGCCCTTTTTGGTTTTCTTCTGGGTCTTGGTGGGCGCGCTGGCAGTCCGCCGTAAAATGTGGCTGCTAAAGGAGTGTTTGCGGTTGAGTTGGCCAGCAGCATGACTGTCTAGAGAGGCCTGCTTTGGATTTCTGAGAAACAGGCCTTTTAAGCCCAGAGCTTGCTTGGCCTGGAAAAGAAAATAAAGAGGGAGAGAAAAAAAAAAACACCCGTAACAGAAGATGTGCATTTCTCTCCCCCAGTGTGCAAAGAAACAAAAGGTTAGTGATGTGCAACGTGGTGTTATTAACCTCATGGGTAGCATCACCTATCCAGGTTGGGCTGGAAGACAGAATGAGGAGGAAGGTATGAGCTGCAAGTTTTTGGTTTCACACTTCTGTCGACCTGCTAGTCCCCCTCCCCAATCGACCCACCAGCCACTTCATTCCGGTTCACTAACAACACTTGCGTGTTTACTCATACAGCTTATATGCATGCTCACTGAGAAACGAAGCACCATTGGCATCAGTGTTGCTTAATTCCAAGTACCTTTGGATTGGGCAATTTATTGAGGGGGGACAGAGAGTGGTGGCCCACCCACCCTTTTCCACAGGGATCTTCTGCCTTAGCCATAGCTAAGGGGAGGGGAGGACCTGACCCTTGGGCTTCCTGCAGTCAGTCTTGTCCATGCGCTTATGCTTACATCTTTTAATTACCAGGGTTTGCTTTCTCCAAAAATGGTTTCCTTGAAGTGGCAGCTGCCATTTTGTTCAGAGGTAGCTGGAAGGGGCTAAGCCTGCCATTCTATGCACGCTTACCTGGGAGTAAGGCCCCCTGAACTCAATGAGGATTACTTCTGAGCAGACATGCATAGGATCGCACGGGGGGGGTACCCCCTCCAGTGGATTGGTAAGGAAGAGAACAAAGCATGTAAGTAACTCTCATGTGATGAAAGTCTTTTTAGACACACCACACAACCTTTTTAGGCACTGGTGATGCATGGCTACTGCTGGGCATGTTCATAAGTTAGTGTATACACAGTAAACAAGCAAAGTCTTCATTTACACAGTCTAGTGCCCTTGACCCCTGAATGGCAAGGAATTTGTGGAGGTGAGCTCCCCATCTGTTCCACCCCGTTCAAGATTTAGAATTTGGTAACACTGAAGGCGGGCACGTCATAACTTTTCAGACACTTGATGGTGATTTGAGAAAGCCAAGGTCGCCGCATGGTTCAGGTATTAATTTTCCACCACCTCTTCTCCTCTCGTCCTACGGTGGTCTCCGGTCAATTGGTACGTTGCTGAATATTTGCGTCACTTCAGAAATCTACAGCACCTTCCTGACCAGGAGTCAAAGTGCAACGTGAGCAACTGTGGCAATACCCAATTGCCTCCAAGTGTCTAAAAGAAACACCTCCTACCTTCTGAACACAGTGTTCAACCGTCATTCCATGTACCCTTGCCAATTTGCTGGAGAATGGCAGTTCCACACACACACACACAGGAGTCTGCTTCAAGTGCAGGACGTTGAGCGACTGCTTGGAACAGAACGGAGCTAACTCTAAGCTACTATGGCCCCACTGTTGAGTAGGGGTGTGTGAATATGTCCATTTCATCTTCTCTCAAATTTATCGTTTTCCAGTGTTAAGTTCGGTCCTCCACATTTCTACATCAGTTGGCCTTTTTCTAAAAGTGCATGTGAAAATTCGACAGCACTTGAGTGTGAATTTCACCTAATATGCACATTTGCATGCAGTACTGCCTAATATAAACATATTGGCCAAAAACAGTTGGCAAATGCATTTTGGCATGTCCTTTTCTGTAATATTTGCATTTTTATGGACACTTTGCCCTGGTACGTACACCCTGCTTGGCTGGAGATCTGAACTGCAAAAATCTGAAGTAGGACGAATTTTGAAGGGTGGCAGTATTTTGGTTCTGATATTGTTTAAGAAAGTGTAGATTAGGAAGGTTTGACTTTAAATGAGAACTGAGTCAGATTTCTCCCCCATTGCTGCTGTTGGAAGATGGTTATTTTTGGAGGAAGGTGGGAATAATTAATTCCTTGAGATTGTGCATTGATTAGTTGTCTATGCGACTGTAGTTGGGCTTGAAAGGAAATGGCAAATAGCATTAAAGGGTTGATCTAACTAAGCCCTACTTAAAGTAGACCCATTGAAATCAATGGACCTATGATAGTCATGTGCATTCATTTTAATGGGGATACTCTGAGTAGGGCTACCATTGAATGCAACCCATGGAACTCAAAAGACAGTTCTGTTACTCCAACATTTTCTCATTGCTTTTTTTTTTGCTACCTATCCTTTATTCTCCTGCTCTGTAGGGATTCAACAGAACGGAAGCTACCAAATTTCAGACACAGAACAGCTGGCTGCTAACGGAGCAGCTCAAAGAAGCATAAATTCAAAATACTGAGTCAAATTGGCAAGTGCATAGAATGACCATCGAAACAGTAACCAGACTTTGCAAATAATTTTAAACCCCTTGGGGGCACAAACTTCAAGGGAGGGCGGGGAAATCTCTGTACAAATATACATAAATAATGTGAAGTTTCCCACCCGCCCCCACGAAGAAAGAAAAGTATCCCATTGATGTAATGAGGTGAAGTGTGCACAGTGACGGCTCCCCCAGTTCAATCCCTCTAGACCATTTGATGCATCCCAGTGAGGCTAGCTATTGATGCTTGAATCAAAACAAGCGATTCAAGGTCCCAAATCCAGTGCAAATTTGGTTGGAAGAAAAGAAAAGTCATTTAAGAAGAAGATCCAGCATATTTGGAAAAAGGGAAAAAAAATAACAGTGGGGGAACTAGGTTCTCCAAACATAGAGGGGAAAGAAATGGCAACAGATTCCCGCTTATATCTGAAGGGGGATTTCCTCAAAAGATGGGGGAGGTAGAATTTGCTCAACCGGAACTTCATTTCGCCCCTTGAAATTAGTAGACGGTACTGTATCTAGTCCACAAATGAGGGTAAGTGATGGATGAGGGTAAGTGATGGACAGGAGGAGGGCAATGGAGGGTTTTTCCGCCCTATAAAGGATATATTTTATCCTGGATCTGCTTCATAAATGTAGAGCACTCTGGCTGTTCAATGGCCCGGCAAACGTTCCAGGAAATGTTGCAATCCATGTAATGAGTGGAAGATTTAATTTATTTATTTTCAGGAAGTGGAAGAAATAATAAAAAAGAGCTAAATAAGGGGGGGAGGGAGAAGAAAACCACCGAATGTTAATGATGTTATCGGTTAGAGAAGCATGCAGAACGTGTCACTAGGAGCACACTACACCTTCCTGTGTTGGGAGGAGGAGGGGGGTACCTTCAAGGCGTCTAAATTTGCTCTGCTTCTAAAAGGAGACTTTTTTTGACACAGAGAAGTCCACTGAAATCACAAACAGACAGAAGTAAAAGGCAGAAAGTGAGACACCGAACAAGCTGAGGAGGCTACGCAAAGAGATAAAGGCAACATCAGGAGGACAGTGGCAGTGGAAGGGGGCTGGAGAGAAGCCACACATGAGAAATTTGACGAGTAACACAGATAAGCTATGAGAGAGAGAGAGAGAGAGAGAGAGAGAGAGAGAGAGAGAGAGAGAGAGAGAAACAATAGGAGGTAGTCATTTGGAGGTGAATATATGCAAAGCTTAAAAGGCAGAACAGGAGGGCCCTGTGATTCCCTTGGAGTGCAGAAAGTTATAATGGTGGACCAAGGAGCCGTCAGCTTTCTGAGGACCACAGGGTTGTCTCCCACTGAGTTCTACTCAGAGCAAACCCACCGAAATTAATGGACACAAGTAAGCCATGCCAATTAATTTGAATGAGCCTACTCTGAGTAATACAGACTTTGGATGCAACCCATAGCTTTCCTTTTTTTTTAAAAAAAAAGCACATTTTTAAAAGCGAATTACAACTAGGGATGGGTGCAGCCATCAAAGTTCGGCCACTCGCAGTTATGCACAGGGGCAGGACCGAGTCCGTCCTGCTTCTGTGTGGATTTTCAAGAGGAAGACCTTAAAAGTCTGCACAGAAACAGCAAGGTAAATAAAAATAATAACAGAAGTACTTACGAGATGGGCTGGGGGCTGCTGTACTGCCTCTGCTCGTCTAAAAGAGATTTCTGGCCTTTAAACTCTCAGGGAGAACTGTTCACACAAACAAAATGCCCTGGGCTGCCCTACACATCAAGTTCTGCTCTCCTCAGCAGGGATTTGTTCTCTTGCATTCAAAGCATGTGCCCAGAAGCAGCTCCCACTATGGCCTGTGTGTGCCTGGATTAACCATCTTTATCACGTTAAAGGGCAGAAATCTCTTTGGACTGCCCCGCAAAGGAGTCTGCAAGACTGGGGTTCTGAATTGTGGGACCCACAATTTAACTGTGTGCAATATATATTTTAAGTGCATATATTCATGCACCATGAACTGGTTGGATTTAGTATGTGCCATTTTGTATACACTGTATTCTTATATCATCCATAAAGTATAACTGCATTAGGCTGGAGGAACAGCCTCGCAACTGGCGAGGATCACACAAATTCGAAGAGGATCTGGACCTGCTGTCTACGTCACATCACACGGAGGATTCTGGGAGCAGGCTCACTAGCTGTAGGAGCAGCAATCAAGCCAGACAGCCCAGGTTGTGCCCTGGAGCTACTTCACAAAGAGGGCAGGGCCTTATGCAACACTGCACCCAGCCAGCTCAAACCATACATATTCTGCTTCCCATGACCCAGCCGAACCTAGTGGCAAAAGTGAGATTGCACCCCAGAGATTGCCTGGGATGGCTACAGAGTTGGGAAGCAGGCCATGCAAACCCCAGCTGGGTTCAGAGAGCCCACAGCAAAGTGCCAACCTATGGTGTGTCTCCCCTATTAGCAGGCCCTTCTTCCACTGGAGAGCCATTAAAAAATAAAAATAAAATGAGAGAGAGAGAGATGGTGACCACCATGGCTTTTGGTGGTAGCCATCTTTCCCTTTGCGTGTCCCCCCTCTCCCAAATATACACAATGCTCCAGAATGATTCAACTTACAGGGCCATTCAGGAACCAGTCCAAAATGGCACCTGAGAGTCACTTGAGTGCCAGAGGAGAACAGGTAATTCTTTTTCTTCTTGCTCTCAAAAAAAAAAGGAGTTGAGTTTTAAGTGTCAGAAGTGGGCTATCCCAGGGTGCTTGGGCTCCAGCAGCTACCTGAATATGCTTCCTGGCTGATTTCTGCGTATTGTACAGCTGTCGTTGTTTTAGGTCAACTGTCAAGTCTAGCCTTCAAAGTTAGCAATGGGAAAAGAGGAAATTCAACTGATAAAGCATACACAGTTAAACAGCTGCCCCTTAAATCCCCCTTCCCCTCTTCTATACCTTCAAAAGCTGCTTATCAGAAATCCAGTAGCTGTGTATCCCAGACGTAACTCCGCAAACTTCTCCTCCCTGCCTCCTTTCACACTTTCAGCCTACCTGAACTGTAAACTCTTCAAGACTGAGGCCTAATCTGTGAGAATCTTGCATAGCAACAAGCTTCTATATTTTCAGGCTCCTAAAATCGGGTAATAACCATTACCTAGCAACAGCAGAATAAGGAAATCCATTGACTAACATTGGCCAGAGAAGTGCCTTTTTAACGAAAGCTACACAACTCTTGGGTAAAAGCACATACCGGTATATTTTCTCCCCCAAATTTGGCATGGACTGCCTTCAGACTTGCCTCTCCTGCTGGGGGCTGTTTTGGCTAAAGAGTGGGTCAAGCCCCATACACTTTTTTCCAATTTAGGCAGTCAGCTGTTTTTTATTTGTACACGTGAGACTTAAGAATTAACTGATATTCCCCAGTTATTTGCCAACAGGTCAACATTGGCCAGCAGGGTGTGTGTAAGGGAGAAGGTGGTGTCCAAGAAGGAATTAATTCCTCAGTTGAGGGGCATGGAGTTCAATCGCACTTTCTGCCGGGTTTGGAAGCTCAAAGCAATTTCCCATGGGGAACTGAGACAGCTTATGACATGAGCCACAGAACCTTCTGCCTCCTCACAATTTCTACTTTTTTAAAAAATCACCCTAATAAAACATTATCCCTGCCCTGGGTTGGTCTCCAGTTGTCCCAGGGTGGGGTGGCCTGATAGAGGTCACAGGGTGGGATCAGTAGGCTGTACAGAGTCCTACTTCATACTTATATCCAGCAAAAGGGATGACACTTCCTCTTCTTTAACTTTGATTGAACACAGCAGGGAGGAACATGGGGACAAAAATCAGAATTACCGGTAGTTGGCTCTGCCTGTCATCGTTCCACCTACTGTGAGCCTCTCTGCCTTCCACCCAACTAGTCCCAATAGGCATCGGCCATCACTGCTTGAACATCAAGTTTGGTTTAATATTCAATGGGATGAATTTATGGTCTCATTAAGCCCCCCCCCCCCAAAAAGGTTTGTTCCTTAGCAAGATTAGAGCTATGAATTAACATATTGACTTCGCTTCAATAAAAACTGAAGCAGACAGAAATAGTAATGAGAAGCAACAAGGGGCAGGTAATAGATTTGAGAACACTGAGACAAGAAATAAAGCAATCAGCTTTTGGAAATTGGAAGAAATTGGAAAGGTGGGGAGAGGCGCCAGGATGAGTCTGCAAGATACGATGGGGGGGGCTTTTGATGCTCTTAAAAGAGAGCGGCACTTGGTGGACAGGGTCCGGATGGGAATCCAGCAAGGCCTCAAATTGCTGCCAGGGCTTAAAAGAAGAAGTGTCAGTCAGCTGTAAATTAAAACCATCCATCAAGAAGCCACCCGGGCAGAAAGCGAGAAATCAAAGAGGGTCAGAATTATGTGGCACTGATCAAAGGAGGTTAAACAGGCTGAAAATTGCCTTCAGTCAAGAGGTAGGGAAGCCTAAGGTAAAATGGTGTGTGCGTGCACAAACATGCAAAGCTTAAAGGGTGTCCAAGTTGCTGAAGCTTCAAAGAAATTAAGTATGGACTGTGCCATTATGAAATGTCCTAGCTATCTTTTTTCTCTTCTTCTTTGGCGATCACTCGTAGCCGAGTAAGATTGTCTTCCATAAACACTGTTTTAACAGTGAGTCTGTAAGTGACTGTGGAGGCCAAATGCTGGAACCACACACCCTTCCACAGTGGGGACATAGGTTTCCAGGCAGGAGTTGATCACAGTGAGGGTTTGCCAAGCGTGCCTTCCTCATAATTTGTTGGAGGTCCTGAGCCACAAGGATGCTAGGTTGGCTTCAACTAGGGCCAGGGCCTTCTCAGTACTGGCCCCGACTTGGTGGAACAGTCTGGCACAAGAGACCAGGGCCCTGCGGGATTTGGCATCTTTCCGCAGGGCCTGCAAGACGGAGCTGTTCCACCTAGCCTTTGGGTTGGTTTCAGTTTAACCCTGATGTTTCGTTCTTCTGGTGTGATTGGTGGGCTACTTAAAAATGAGGCTGCAGTTTAGATTTAATTTTAAATTGTATTTTAATCTGTATTTTAATGAACTGTTTTATGTTTTTGTTGTGATTTTATTGGTGTTAGCCGCCCTGAGCCCGGTTTGGCGGGGAAGGGCGGGGTATAAATAAACATTATTATTATTATTATTATTATTATTATTATTATTATTATTATTATTATTATTGTATGTGTCTCCCTTTCTTCCTGAAGTCAAGCATCTTCAAAGTCCATGACACCTTTGGTAAAGGCTGTTCTCCAACTGGAGCACTGTTTCCCAGTTGTCAGGGTTTATACTGTGTTGTTTTAGATTTGCCTTGAGAGAGTCTTTTGTTGACCTACATAGTTAACCTAGCTATGCTGGTTACAGCCAACTTGGATGGATTTAAAAGAGGACTGGACAAAATTCATGGAGGATAAGGCTATCAAGGACAAACAGCTGTGATGGCCATGCTCTGCCTTCATGGCCAGAGCAGGAATGCTTCTGAACACCAACTGCTGAAAACTACAGGAGGGGAGAGTGCTCTTGTGCTCAGGTCTTGCTTGGGCATTTCCCACAGGGGTCTCTGAGACATCCACTGAGAGAACAGGATGCTGGACTACATAGATGGGCCACTGGACTGATCCAGCAGGCATCTTTGCCCCAGTAGTATGTAGGTTAAATTCCTACAGTGCATTGCACTGGAGAGTACTCAGAAGTTTCCACTGGCTCAAAATACAGCAGTAGGACCCACCAGCTAGAACACCTCTCCGTTGAGTTTAAAGAACCTCAACAATTTCCAGTCTAGGCGCAATTTAAACCACTGCTTTTCACCTATAAACCTATACATGGTTTGAAACCTGTGTATCTGAAGATCAGCTGTTCCTGCATAAACTTGTCCAACTTTCCTCCTTGGAAACCTCCCCTACAGCTACCACAGAAGTGTGAATTGTTCCGTAATTTGTTTTCTGTATAAGGAAGCTGCCTTG
This sequence comes from Lacerta agilis, assembly GCF_009819535.1. Lineage (NCBI taxonomy): Eukaryota > Metazoa > Chordata > Lepidosauria > Squamata > Lacertidae > Lacerta > Lacerta agilis. The sequence continues at coordinate 18,708,179 of NC_046319.1, read as the reverse complement.
TTGCATCAGGACATTGCTTAGCATTGTCTTCACCGTCTGTGCCTGGGGTTTCATTGAAGTTGGGACCTAATTTGCACCTTAGCTATAGCCTTTCCCGATTATTACCTTTCCTGGTGTGCCACAAACACCCAAGCTGTGGAACAGCCATCCCAATATACTTATGTGGCATCAATATTATTATTGACTTTTAGGTGGCCAGGTTAAGACACCATTCTATTATGCTTTCAGTGAATGAGTTTTCTGTTACTGCTTGTAAGAGACACATCAGGCATGCCACATACACACCAAAGACTTCTGAGGAGAGACACAGAGTATGGGTGTTAATATGGATTTCAGGCAAGGGACATTCCCAGCCCATTATGGAGATGCCAGGACTGAGCCTGTAACCTCCTGCTGCATAGCACATAGCTCATTGCCCTGGTGTAAGTTGTTGCCCTGGTGTAAGTTGTTCGAATCCCCGCGACAGGGTGAGCTCCCATTGCTCGGTCCCAGCTCCTTCCCCCCTAGCAGTTGGAAAGCACGTCAAAGTGCAAGTAGATAAATAGGTACCACTCCGGCAGGAAGGTAAACGGCATTTCCGTGCGCTGCTCTGGTTTAACAGAAGCGGCTTTGTCATGCTGGCCACATGACCCGGAAGCTGTACGCCGGCTCCCTCGGCCAGTAACGCGAGATGAGTGCCGCAAACCCAGAGTTGGATATGACTGGACCTAACGGTCAAGGGTCCCTTGACCTTTACCTTTAAGTTGTTGTTGAGCTAAGGGGCAGCCAAAGTGGTCACAGGGCTATCAAAACCAATCTCTATGTAAGTGGACAATTGTTAGGGAAGTCCAACACAGTCACATTTGATTTCAAAAGACGAAAATTCCAAAAAAAAAGATTAAAAGTTGAAGGGAATGGTAAAAGAAGAAGGAAGTCGAAAGGAAAATGCAAGAGGGTCAATTTATTCCAGAACGCTTATGGTTTTTTGGTGCCCCGATAATAGAAGCTCATCTGCAATGAACGCACACCACAGATCAATGAAGGCGGCAACGGGGCCAAGAAGATCCCAGCGTGGTCTAACAAGCAGAGTCAAGGAAGCTATTAAAGGCAGGAAGGCTCCCTTCAGAAAACAGAAGCCTTGTCCAAATGAAGAGAACAAAGAGGAACACGGATTTTGGCAACAGGAACGCAACGAGACAAGGAAGCAAATAAAGAATTTGAGGATCGCTCCGAGTGCTCCCCTGGTTATTTCGTTGCAGCTTTGGCAAAGCCAGCTTGAGTTCAAGTCACCTCTCCCAAGGAAAAATCTTCCTTTGCAACACAGCTTGAGCTTTATCTGGGCTGCAAACGAAGATCTTAGCTGAAAGTGGGGCTTGGATTCAGTGGGCCGATCAGCACCTACTGCAAGCCTTGCTTTCAGCACGGATCAGCTGTGCTCAGGATCTCCTGATCAGGCAACTCCCAAGTACTGTTGGTTCCACCAGGAACCAGCACTGGTCAACTATGCTTTTGGCAGGGACCAGTTGCACTTAGGGTTAGGCAAACCTGCCAATTCTGGTTTCTCTCCATTTCCCATTTTCCCATTTAAATTTAGCTCTCCGCGTTTCCGTATCAGTTTGCAATTTTTTAAATATAAAAAGTCTTCATAATTTCTCCTAATATACACATGCTTGTGGGCAATTTTGTCTGAGATACACATTTTTCATATATATATGTGTGTGTGTGTGTGTGTGTGTGTGTGTGTGTGTGTGTGTGCACTGTGCCCATTATATACATTTTTGTATACATTGCTTGGCCAGAGAACTATGTTGCAAAATTTGAGAAAAAGGGAGGTGAATTTTGAAAGATGGTTGTGTTTTGGTCTATGTATTGTTTCAGAAAGTGTGAATGTGTACAAAAATGCATGTACAAGGCTAAAAATGCACACAGTGCATACTTTAGCATGAAAGCAACATACAAAATTGTGTCATATCAGGGGAAATTGCTTGGGAAATTGTGGACATTAGAGGGAAATTGTGGACAGTGACGGTTAGGAGATCCCAATTAAATGCTGATGAATTTCCATGAGGACTTTAAAAATTTTTTTAAAAAAAATCGCAAACTGATGTAGAAATGTGCAGAAATCAATGTAAAATTGGGGAAACGAGAAACTAGATTCATCCATCCCCAGCCTTGACACAAACAGATAAAAGTGCCCGCCTGCTGCACAGCTTGTAGATAGCAGAAACCAGCTCAATGTTGTTTTTAACTTTGGAACTGGATGAAAGACCCACAGAGCTCTATAAGGAGAGAGAGAGAGAGACTCAAGTTGCTTTCAAGTCTTAACTTTTATCCCCCTGGCTTCCCTTCTTTTAAGATTGGTAGAGGTGGACCCTTCCTCCCCCCCCTTCTGTCTCTCTCTCTCTCTCTGCCTGACCGTCCTTTGCACATGTTGCCAAGCAACACTCGGACTCTTCCTTCTTCCCCTCAGGTTCCGGAGAATCTGGAATTGGATGCTCTCTGGCTCCTCCTGAGCTCCTTGAACCCAGACAGAGGCTTGCTTGTTCTTTTCAGTACATTCTCCTTGCCCTAATTACCATGTCCTGTCACATTTCCCTGCCTTTAATTAGGGCTATGCAACAACAACAGCACGGTTGAGAAGCTGCATTTTGGAGAGGTGGTATATTTCTCTCTCTCTCTCTTCCCCCCCCCCCCCCCCCCAACTCCACCATCTCATTCCTGTCCCCTCTATTATCTACCTCCCAGTCTTTTGTTAATTAGTTTCAAAGTGTGAGGTGCTTTTTTCAAGCGAGGCCGAATGCGTCAAAGAGATGGGCAGAGGGGCAGTTAAGACAGGGCCAAACTACACATTACATTAATTAAACAGTGCAAGGTTTTTCTTTCAAAAATATCCAGGGCAAGCAGCGGTGGCAATGAGTTGAATTAGGATCTTGGTGTGGATAAGCCCCCTGTTTTAATAAGATATAGAACCCCAGCCCCACAACACAACATACTGATGTAGAAACATATGAAGAGCCTTGTTGAGGTACACAAAAAGGGGGGGGGCAGACCTATCTTCTCAAGTATCCTGTTTTCAAAAGTGGCTAGCAGGATGCCTCTGGGAAGCTCACAAGTGGAACATGAAGAACATTCTCCAGTTGTTTCTCCCTTTCCAACATCTGGTATATTGCCCACGCACATGGAAGCTCCATTTAATTCCTGCTTCTGCTGTTTTGATTTTGTAGGATTTTATACATTTGCTGATGCAGTGGGGGGGAGGCCGTTGGCTGGCATTCTTTTCATAGCATGCCACCTTGAGAAATTTTAATGAAGAGTGATGTGGGGGGGGGGGAATCCAGAATTTAATGGGAATTGGGAGTCCAACAACATCTGGAGGCTCACTGGTTGTCCACTATCATCATATCTTATGGAAGCATATTCCATAACTTTATTAGTTATGGTCCAAGTGAATTCTAGTGTTGCATGTGGGAGAGGAGAGGGGAAAGATCTAGCTACCATGCAAGGACGTAACTGCAACTAGTCTTCTAGATGCAGGTCATATAGCCCAACCCTCTGCAAGGCGGGGATCACAGCTAAAGATCCCCTGACAGGTGAGCACCTAACCTCTGTTTAAATACCTCCAAGAAAGCAGAGTTCGCCTCCTTCTGAGGGAGCCTGTTCCATTTCGAACAGCTTTTACTGTCCAAAAGTTATTCCTAACCGTTAGTCAGAATCTGCCTTCTTGCAATTAGAATCCATTGGCTCAGGTCCTACCCTCTGCAGCAGCAGGAAACAAGCTTGTTCCATATATTCCGCGTGACAGCCCTTCAGATAATGGTCACATGCACAGAGGAGCAGTAAAACTTTACTGGGACACCCCTTTGTTTTGTTTTTCTGGTGATGAATCTGCCGGGGCCTCACCTGCTCTGGCTATAGGAACCCAATGCTTATATGAGGAAGCTTGGAGTGAATCTCCAGCCTAGTTTGCAGCCCTGGGACCTTCTCCTCAAAGGGAATCACCATCTGCTAATTTACACACTGCTTGCTTTGCCAAAATGGCTTCTAAGCGATTGACAAGGATGAAATCAATTTTGGGGGTCTCCACGCAAAAATTAAAAGTGTACAATAAAACATGAAGCAGGAGGAGCATGAAGGAAAACAGGGGGTGATGTGCCCTTTTCTTGCTGAGGATGCTGGGATGAGCACTCCCAATCAAGATGTTCTACTAGGATATGGTGACAGGAGCGGGTCAGCAATAAATCACACAGAGCAAGTTAAAGTTATCTCCATAGTGGAAGAAACAAGGAGTGGCAGGCTTAATGAGCACAAGAACTCTTCTCAGTAGGTCTTGCCCCCTATGAGGCAGCTACGGAGACTAAAGGTCATTGCCTTCTCACAGCTGCCTAAGTCTCCTCCTTCCCTGGATTGTTTTCAAGCAATCTGAGACTGTGCCTGCATGCATATCTCTGTTCCTCCCTCTTCATGCCTCTCCTGGTCCTGGGACACCAGCGGTGAGGGAAGCTTGTTGCAGCAGGAGGGGGCCGGGAGACAACCTGGCTTCTTCTCCAGCCTGACTCATCTCTGCCTCTTGGCCTCCCTCCTCTCCTGCTTCTGGACTCCTCTCTGCCACAGGCTCTCCCAACTCACTAAACCCTGTTGCCTCTTCAGCTTCCGAAACCTCCTCTTTCCACTCTCCTCCCTCTGACCACTCATTGTCATCCCACCGCCAATCCCCAGGCTCTGAGCCTTCTTCCTTTGGGGGAGGGAGAGGAAGGCTCCTCCAGCTCGTAAGATGACATGTGAAAAACTCTGCTTATAAACACTACTCACTCACTCATGTCTCTGGTTTTCTATCTGCTATACCAGCGGTACATAGTGGCTGAAAAGTCTTAATTATTGAAAGCATCAGGCACAGGGCAAGGGGGAAAGCTCAAGAGTGGGATTCTGCCTTGCTCGCAGCCTTTACCTAGAAAACTAGTTACCTCTTCTTTTCATCTACCCCCTTGAAAATCTAGAGTTGTCTCCAACGTTAGTCCTACTCAGAGCAGACCCATCAAAATTAACAAACATTATTATTTATTCTTATCAGTAGTATATACATTTATATCCTGCCTTTCTTTTGCCAACCGGGACCCAAGGCGGCTTTTGCAAATGAAAACAATGCAGATAAAATAAAAACTAAAAGGTAATTGTTAAAAATTAATCGAACTAAAGCAATTTTTAAAATCTCTTAAAACACAGGCAACAAAAACAGCAGAGGACTATTAAAAGCTGTTTCCTTTAAAAAAAACAAAAAACCAGCCAGTTCCCAAAGTCCTGTTGGAATAAAAGAGTCATCATCTGCCAGCAGAAGAAAAAAAAGGAGGGAGCCAGTCTGGCTTCTCTAGGGAGTTCCAGAGTCTGAGAGCAGCCACCGAGAAGGCCCTGTCACACGTCCTTACCAAGCATGCCTGTGAGGGGAGCAGGACTGAGAGAAGGGCATCTCCTGAGATATGATCTTTCCTACCGCAAAGCCTGGCCCCAAGCTGTATGGGGCTTTACAGGCCATAACCAACACTTTGAATTGTGCCCGGAAACAGACCGGCAGCAAGTGGAGCTGCTGTAATAAGGGGGTCATGCAGTAAACTTGGTTCCCTTAGGTCCCTTAGTTTCCATGGGTCTGCTCTGAGTAAAACTTAGTTGGATACAACCCATGAATTAATTACTCCGGACTGCAAATAAGACATTGCAGTCTTAACAATAAGTATTGACCTATTATGTGGTTTTTTGAAGCAAATTCTGCACCCTTGTATATGGTTTGATCTGTGACCATTGGAGTGAGTATGTGCAAGAGCACACACGTGTGGACATGCGAGAGACCTCTCACCCCAATTCAGTGGAGGGGTTCCTAGCAGAGAGCACTCCCCATGAGGTTTAAGATGCAACCCCAATTTTGAGAAGTCTGATTTTAGCAAAATAGGTGAAATTTTCCTTTCTGCCATTGCTCTGCCCGTCCCACAAAAAAAGCAGTAGAGCAATGTGGTTTTGAAGAGCTCTCAAGTCACCAAATTAGAATCTTACCAAATGTTCCTCAATGGAAAGGGGCAAATTTCCCCGTCTCAAAGCCCGTGATTACTCACCTTACCACATATCTCATTGATAGCTACGTGAACAAAGATGGACGCCTCCTCCATGCCTTCCAGGTAGACATGCCGATAGCCTGAAAAGCAAGGGAAGTAGGTAAAGCACACATCCAGCTAGTTCCTCTGGGGCCTGGATAGTACAGTTAGTTAGAGCATGGTGCTGATAATGCTAAGGTTGCAGGTTCAAATCCCACATGGGACAGTTGCACATTCCTGCATTGTAGGGGGTTGGACCAGATGACCATCAGGGTCTCTTCCAACTCTATGATTCTATGAAGTCTCAGAAGTCCAGAGAACTGGGAGTTGAGATCAGAACACCCCCCCCCATACACACCCCAGAAAAACAGGGGAAACAGTTGGAGAAATATGAAGGAAAATAGGCAATGGAAGCAATGAAGGTAGAAAGAGGATTCAGTGGAAAAGATATCTGGAACTCACTGTGGATTTACTTGGAAATTACGGTACTATAAGTGAGCCAAGATTTCTCAGAAGATATTTTTTCCCAAGAGAGTTTCTGGGATCTCTCTCACCCTCACCCCACACCTAGAGAAAGGCTGCTTTGAAGAATCTTCTCTGAATCTTTTCCACCTTTTGGGGTGGGGTGGTGGCTGCTGTCCTTGGTCAAAATGCCCCAGAACAATGCCATGTCTGGGGTCATTGTGGAGGATGCAAAGTGTAATGTCAACAAAAATAAAATTAAAAAAAAATATTTTAGGGGTGAGCTCCTAACCCAAGAAACAGCTGGAGAATTTATCCTGCCCTGGAAAAATTCAGTGAAATGGGGCCTGCCCGTCCCCTGCCTGCATTTCTCTGCCCATAAATATTTATCAATTCACTTTAAATTCTTTATGAACCATATAGTATTAAAAATAGCCTCTTAATACAATGAAGTGGTAGGTGCAAGACAGAGAAAATCTGTAATAATGGGGTCAGGGAAATCCTGGGTGGGGCATGTTAAAAGGCTACTGAGAGGCAGCACCAGAAATTATGAATACTCCCCCCCCCCCACCCTCAATATTTTTTCTCCTAAGAGGCTCAGCAAAATTACTGCTGCCTATCTTCATTCTCCCCCCTTTTCCCTAAAAGCCATTCCCATCAGCCCCCAACCCCCCAACAATACAATCCTCCTTTCCCTTTGCCTGCCTTCAAGCTGCTGCAGCTGTGGGAGCAACAGCAGGGATGAGCTGGCAGGATGCATCTCTTCTGATGCAGTGGGTAACAGCATGCTAGAAGAAGTTTAGCGCCCCCTTCTCCACCTCCTATGGTCTCCCCAGGTGTGCTGTTTCCCAGAGTGAATGCAGAAAAGGAGAAATAAAACTCTCATCTCTGCTTCTCTCTCCACAACCTAAGGAAAGAGGAAACATGCTGGGAGCTCTAGTGGCGATGGCTTTTGGGGACAGGGAAGAATGAAATGATCAAGGGAGCGGGCTTGGAATTCTTCTCTGGTCCAGATCTGGATCTGAGCCAGAGAAGAATATAAAGGCATTAAAAGCTTGTGTCCTACCTGAAGCATGGTTGTTTTTTAAGAAGAAGAAGAAGAGTTTGGATTTGATATCCCACTTTATCACTACCCGAAGGAGTCTCAAAGCGGCTAACATTCTCCTTTCCCTTACTCCCCCACAACAAACACTCTGTGAGGTGAGTGGGGCTGAGAGACTTCAAAGAAGTGTGACTAGCCCAAGGTCACCCAGCAGCTGCATGTGGAGGAGCGGAGACGCGAACCCGGTTCCCCAGATAACGAGTCTACCGCTCTTAACCACTACACCACACTGGCTCTTGCTCCAAATTTAGGGTTCGAGCCTTGGCTCAGAACACCACCCCTGCTATTTCTAACTGAGGGTTTGGTGAGGAATATGAAGAGGCAAACAAAGGAAGACCAAGAAGGGCCCATAAGCTACACACACACACTTCACATGGCCAGGTGCCAACAGGGAGTGAGGAGGAAGGAAATAAGTCGGCAAAGCAGTTTGGGTCTGCCAAAGGAGGGGCTGCTTCATGGGTAGCCTTGCACCCAGAAGGTCCAAGTCTCCACACCATTCTCCATCATTGCTCCTGGCCATCCTACAATCAGGAACATAGAATGCAGAGGCCTACTAGGGACACTGGCGGACTGCAAATTGCTCCAAGAGTGACCCCAGTGCAACCAGTCCCTGAAACAAGCAGAGAGAGTTTTCTGAGAAAACTGTTGGGAGAATTTCACTTCTGGCCTCATGTATTTTCAGCAAAATCCTTCCATGCCACTGCCCATAAATTGCTCGGAGTATTTAGAGAGGCTGTTTTTGCTCCACCCTAATTCCACTCACCCAAATGTTTATTTCGGCTCCTTAAATAACTTGCTACCACCTACAGCTTGCCTGGGAAGAGGCCCACTTGCAGGAGTTCGGAGCCATACCCCATTACCCCAACCCCAACCCCACCCCGGTCATCAAATAACACTATTCCTCTTTTATTGTTGCAGCTGTCAATCCTGGAATTCCTAATTGATTCCCTGCTCTGCTGGGAACAATTATTAATGTCATAATCAGAAATGTCTCTCATTCATTCTCTTTTATTTTTCTTCGCTCTCTTTTTAAAAGCCAGATGGATTCCTTCCTCCTCTCTCTCTCAAAAAAACTTTTCCCTTGCCAAGCTTCCTCTGCTTTGAAGAAGATGGAGAACAAGAAGGGGGGGGGGAGAATCAGAACAACAACACAGGGTGCTTTTATATGAATTGGGAAGGCAGAAAAAGGAGAGGGGGTAGAAATGGATGAGGGTTTGAAGGAAGGGGGGAAATGTGTTAAAAGCCTCTGAATTTTGCAGATACTCAGCCATCAGGCTGCTTTAACATTATAGTCAGTAATTGCAGCCACTGGTGCCCGGCCAACAAAAATGAGAGCAGAGAAAGAGACCCTGGTTTCTTTCAAGAAAGGCTTTGAAGTTTACCCCATTGACTAAGAAATCCCTCCTATCAAGCTGGAGTTGTACAAATTAGGAGCTGGCAGATATAACCACCAAGTCACAAAGTGCCCATCATTATGATTAGCGGTGGGTGGGAGGGAAGGCGGGGAGAGGAACTAGACAATTACACAAACACGTAATTGGGGTGGGGTGGGGGCTCAAAAGAGGCCAGTCCCCTCCCAGTATCTTCCAGTACCATGCTTTAATTCCTCCCCTCTCAAAGGAATGGCTGGGAGCTATTGAGATATACGGTAGGTGAAGGTGTGTACTGGGGCTAACTCTGTCCCAGATTATTCCAGTTTATCAAAAGGAGCTGATTTTCATTCTTTCTTTCTTTCTTTCTTTCTCCCAGAGGGGAGGAGCTTTTCTCAGCCCAAGGGCCACATTCCCTTGTGGATAGCCTTCTGAAGGCCACATGCCCGCGCTGGGTGTGGTGTGGCCAAGGGGAAAAGTGGGCGAGGCAACAGATCTGATTTTCTACCTTTGTACAGTAGGCTATATTCTAAGAATGCACAAAAATCAGTAGTGCCTACACATGTACACACGCACACACACACACACACACACACACACACGGGCAAGCATAAGGCGTTATTACCATTCAAGGCCAGTGAGGAATGTGCTCAGGACAGTGGGCATGGTCTTGGAGATCGTCCCAAGGAACAGACACAGAGGATGGTGGCATTTGACTTCCCAAGCCTGAGGTTCCCTACCCCTGCTTGACCCAGCAAACTTGCCCAATGTCCTACAGACCTTCCTGGGAGCTGCTGTGGACCAAACCTGTTCCTATTTCCATCACTTGTCCCCTGTGTGACCTCACAGTAGCCCAATTCTCAGGCTTGTGCCTCAAGGCCTGCCCAGAATAAACACCATTGGAATTAGTGGACCCAAGTTAGTGGACCCATGTCCATTTAACTTCAGCAGGTGGACGCCGACTAGGGCTAACAATTGCATACAACCCATGGGATCCGGATGTCACATGGAGGCATTGAAGATGCCAACCTTCTTTGGAGCATCTACTGATACAAGGAGTTCGGGATGGAAGACATGATTCTGAATAACCCTTCAGATGGGTTACTCTCCATAGCAGGGGAATGGATTGGGCAACACACATAAGCACCACTGGGATAAAGAGGAGCCTCGGCTATCGATGGCTCCAGTGATAGCTGGTGGGGTAGAAGGCAGGGGTGCCAACAGTAGGTGGAGCCAGAGACAACCATTTCTGCTTTGGTCCCCTTCCTTTTCCTCCCAGCTGAGTACTACAAGACTGAAACCAAGGAGGATGCACCTGACAGACCCTCTGGAATTACTGCAAAAAGGCAGACAGGTGAGGGCAGGCTGAAGTTAGCAAGGCAATGCACTGCTTGCCCTAATAGACCAGCATCTACTAAATGGCTCGTCAGTTCTCTCAAAGAAAAGAGCTGCCACCTTTTGTGGAGAGCCAGTGTGGTGTAGGGGTTAAAGTATTAGACTAGCACCTGGGAGGCCAGGGTTCGAATCCCCGCTCAGCCATGAAGTGACCTAGGGCCAGTCACAATCTCTCAGCCTAATCCACCTCAGAGGGTTGTTGAGAGGACAAAATGCACACCACCTTGAGTTCCTTGGAAGAAAAGGTGTTATATAGACGAAATAAATAAACAAGTAACCTGGCATCATGCTTGTAAACGATATCGTCCTCTGTCCGATGAAATCCCTCCCGATAGGGTCATGATCCCACACCAAGAACCGAATCAGGGCGATTTCTGGCATGCAAATAGGGAACACCAGAGTTTCTTCCCACATTGGATTGAAACCTGCAAAGGGAAATAAAGAGGTGGGGGACAGCAAGAGAGTTTCATCATGGCTGAATCCTGGAAAAGAGCTGGTTCACAGTGGCCTATAGATGAAATAGTTTTCCCTGTGCATGCTGCGAGTTCACCCATGATTTATGGCCCTTTGTGGACCAATCTAAGACCCTTCCATTTACTAAGGTCTCTCTCAACTCTAAAAGGATGTGTTTCTAAAAGCATAACTGTCTGGTCCCTGCTGCAAGGAGCTTACACTCTCACTTTTGACAATAAGGAGAAGGTAACAGGAAGTGATTGTTGGAAGGAAGTGGCCTTTACTGAGGGATTTTTTCCCCTAGGCTTTGGCTTAAAGCTACAGGGCTGAACTGACATTTCAGAGACATATAGTATATGAAATATGGTGGGAAATTAGCAGCCAAACCTAGTAATTGCATATTCTTGCTAGTTAGCATGAGAAGGGTCTATGTCCAAAGAGCTGTATTGCTGACAGGCAGGTACTCGGGCCATAGAAATACAACTGGTAGAGAGGGCTCTGTGTGATGTCATTTCCCCTCCCCTGAGCATAGAGTGCTTCCTGTTCCTCTCCCTTCTGTTTGGCCAGCCATGAGGGCAGATGAGCCCTGTGCTTGCTCCAGTCCCAGACACTTGCCTAAGACTAGTTATACTGGAAATATAAATATTGTGCCTCCATAGTTTTGCTTCTACCGTTGCTGTGAACCAATGCATGATTATAAACTAAGTCAACCTTATTTTAAAACTTACTTTGCAAGCTGTTGCCTGGTTCTTTGTTAAATGGGGTAAGAAGGGGGAGGCCAGTTTACTTCATAGCTGGACTTGCTCAAAAGAAGGCTTGCAGCCTAATGTTTATTTTTATTTTTTGTGGACAAGGGTGGGATTTTAAAACCGTTAAGCCCACACATGGGCGCCTAAAGAGATAAACTGCAATCAACATATCCTCTCCTACCTATTAAAACTCATCCCACAACAGTGACTTCACACCACACACACAAGTAATTCCTGTTTCCAGTCACCCTCGTGGCTGCAAGCAACTTCAGCATTAACTTTGCCCTCACGTGCTGAGTATATCAGAGACCGCAGATCATGCAGAGGGGAGAGAAAAGAGCGAGGAGAAGGAAGCCGTACCATTGTCATCCACGACTCTTGTCTGCTCTTTACAGCAGTCCACAGGCAATCCGATTACTTCCACTTCCACAAATGGATCTATTATCTGGGAAAGGGGGAAGAAGAGTAGGCAATTACCATCAGAATGCTGGGATAAAACCGAACAAGCCACCCTAAAAAGCTTGACTGCAATGTTCTACTCTGGAATCGTCGTTTCAAATCTAGAGACCCAGTGTTCTGTGCCACTGTGCTATGGTCCTTCCCTGAATTCAGGAGGACTTACTTCAGAGTAGACATAGTCACGATTGCAGCCTATGGTCCCAGCTGCACTATATATATATATATATATATATATATGTAAAGGAGCACCATACTACTTTAAACCGCCATGGTTTCCTCCCGCAGAATTCTGGAAATTGCCATTTGTTAAGGGTGCTAAATGTTATAAGGAGGACCTCCCTTATTTTGTTGTGGTTAAAAACCACCTCAAAGAAAGTACAGTTTTCAATGCAGAATTTTAATTTGCGATCCAGGGTGAAGGGTGAATAAATAATAATAATAATGTCCCCACAGAGATACAATGCTTAAAAGTTCCCTGGGTAGAGGAAATTATTGCTAAAGCACTCTGGGAACTGTAGCTCTGTGAGGGGGACTCCTAACAACTCTCAGCACCCTTAACAAACTACAGTTCCCAAGATTCGGGGGGGGGGTTTGACAGTTTATGATACTGCTTTAGATGTATTTATGCAGATGGGGCCTTAGTTCTGATTGCAGCCTAAATTCAGGTAAAGGCTTCCCTGTGAAACCTGTTTCGCAGCTGTGGCGTTGCCCTGGGAACAGGGAAAGGCCTACCTTGAGCGCAAAACACACGCATGCCTCATTCCAGATCTAAATAAATGTGAAGTATGTGCAGTTGAACTATCAATTTACAAGGAAGCGGACATCAGAGCCGTCTTTCCCATAGGGCTTAGTGGTGTGTTGTGCCAGGGCGCCAGCCTCTCGGGGATGCCCCAGCAAGTGAGGGAGCTGCGCGGCTTTGCCAGCGGCCTCCCCTTTCCCTGCACACCCACCAGCTGCGCCCCGGCAAACCCTAAGGCTGTCGGATGTGCAGCTTCCCTCTCAAGCCTCTGCGGGAATCACTCTCTTCCCGAGGAGGCTTGGGAGGGAAGTTGCGCTCTCCTCCCGCAGAGGCTTGGGAGGGGCGCAACTTCACTCCCAAGCCTCTGCGGGGATCACTCTCCCACAGCGGCATGGGGGAGAGTTCCACCCCCCCCCGATGGCTGGCAGTGCGCAGCTACGGCCACCCCAACACTATCTGTAGTAATTTGGGCGGATATTTGCACCCTGGCGCCGCATCTGCTAAAGACGACCCTGGTGGACATCACAAAGGAATCAAAATTCAGAAAATACAGCATTGAGCCTTTATTTTGTACTCAAGCATCCTGCACCCAGTGTCAAGTCAAAAGTATCCAACCCTCTCAGAATGGATACTTGAAGTTGCTTTTCTATTGAGAAACCAACTAACAACCGGAGAAGGGGGGGCGGAGAGGAGAGGACCCACGCAGTAGACTCCCCTTCACCCTTTGCACCTAGTGAAAAAGTGTAAAGGCCAATCCTGCCTCCCCACCCTCATAAAAAACCCTGTACTGGGGGTTTGACACTATGCAAGCACATACCAAGAGTTGCACTAATGAAGCCCCATCCATCTTGGCTGACAAACCCAGCAGCTTTATAAATATTTACAGTGAGTTTCTGGGTTTAAACTTGGCTCTCCTTTGGAGGTGTTTCCCAACCCCCGCCCCCACCCCTTTTCTTCCCCGTGAAGTGGCATGAATAGGGCTCCTGCCACATTGATTGAGCATCTTGGCAGCGCTCAGCCATCTCCCCAAAGGCACTCTCTGTGGACAAGAAAGCAAAGTCGGTCCCTCTTTGCACAAAGAGAAAAGGCTGAGCACCTGCTAGTCTCAGGGGGGGGGGAAGAACCGTGTTGCATAATTTGTCCAAACACCCCCCCCAAAAAAAGAGGCCGCAGGAAGTATCCACCCCCCCACTCCGCCCCAATCCAAGCCCGTAATCAGAAAGGACTGCAAAGATAAAAGCCCATGCCCATTTTAAGAACTCTGCAAACAAATCATTACACACATGTGTATGCATAGAGAGTATACATGCATACATGTTCTCGCAAAAAAACCATAAGTGTTTTAGTGTGAATTTCTCATAATACACACATTCTTTTCAAAGCAATTTCCCCTAATGTAATGCATTTGTTTGTTTATCATTTCCACTAATACATGCATTTATATGCACACTCTACTCTTGACATATGTGGGTTTGCACATGTTACTTGGCTGGTTGCAAAATTAGCAGAAGGGCAAATTCTGAAGGATGGTTGTGTTTCACTCTGAGCATTGTTTCATAGAATCATAGAACTGTAGAGTTGGAAGGGACCCCCAAGGGTCATCTGACCCAACCCTCTGCAACGCAGGGATCTCAACTAAAGTATTCCTGACAAGTGGCCACCCCACCTCTGTTTAGAAACCCCCAATGAAGGAGAGCCCACCATTTTCCGAAGCAGTCCATCCCACTGTCAAACAGCTCTTACCACCAGAAAGTTCTCCCCGGTGTTTCAGAAAGTGCCATTGATGTAAGTTTGCCTTTAAGTGAGAATGGAATCGAAATTCTCGCCCATCGCCACTTGTGATTGTCTTTTTCCACTTAACAATTCCACTTAACTTAGTAGTACTGGAGGCTGGGCTTAAATAAAGGCAAGTTGTAAAAGCGAGTGGAGCTGTGGCAGTCACTGGCACCAAGACTCTGCCTACAGCAATTGGTTCTGACACCCACTGCCAGAGGGCTCTCAGCACACAGTGGCTGCGTTGCTAGCAGATTATCACAGTGCTCTCCCCAGATCTCTCTGCACCTCTCTTTCCAGGTCCGTACCTCTCCTCTGTCTCCCAGCATGGAGTCCTTGGGCTTGGGAAGCTGCTGCCCGCTGATAATTCGTAACACGAGCTGCTTCTTCATCTGGCCAAGCAGTGGGTCTTCGGAATTTGGGTTGAAGATCCCTGAGAAGGGTTCGCAGAACATATGCAGAGATGTAAGGGAGAGCTAAGTTGTGCAATACGTGCATCAACTTCCGGACACGCCGACCCATTGGCATAGGAAGCTCCCTTAATACTGAGCCAGACTGTTGTCTACTCTGCAAACGGAAACTCTCCCAACTGCGCTCATTTTGAAACGGCATTGATCTGTTTGGGTTTTGCTGGAATTCCCAAGCAGTGCTGCTGCAAATGAGGCTGTTAGTCTAGAATGTAAAAAAATCAAACAGATACGATTCTTTCTCCTGGGCAGTGGGCAGTGGAGAGAAAGGAGAAGTCAATCAATCAGTCTTTATTATTGCAATCACAGATCGGCTACTGAATTACAACCAGACAAACACAAAATGCCGTTTACAGGCCAGCAAAAGGCGAGAAAGAAGCTGCCTTGTTAGGCAGTAAATTCGAAGTTAATGACACAGACTAATTCTTCCAAGCCTGTGATGAGATACAGGGATAACAAGAAGTGCACATCTCTCGTTTTGTAGAAACACAGGCAGCAGAGAGGACAAGAGGCTTGTCAGCCGAGCCAAGACAGCAAGATTTCATTTAATTTAATCAGAGCCCAGCGGCTTGCAGACAACCAAGACAATAAAGCACAGTGTGAAGGCAATGCCAGTGGCTCAGCCCTGTTCAAAATGCCTGCTTTAGCTGCCATGTGCAGGAGAGCAGATAACGGGTCTTAAGTAGGTGAAGGAACACACAGATCCATCACAGGTGAGCCACAAAGCAAGGAAAGGCTCAGTGTGAACGAGGAATGGAGCACAATCTGGAT
This sequence comes from Lacerta agilis, assembly GCF_009819535.1. Classification (NCBI taxonomy): domain Eukaryota; kingdom Metazoa; phylum Chordata; class Lepidosauria; order Squamata; family Lacertidae; genus Lacerta; species Lacerta agilis. The sequence goes on along the minus strand of NC_046319.1, from coordinate 18,692,383 downwards.
TGAAGGGATTTTGAAAACCTGCAGGGTAGAGCATCTGCTCTGCATGCAGAAGCCCCCGGGTTCAATTCCTAGCATACCCAGCTAGTCTGGGGAATGTCCCAAGCCCAAAACCTTGGAGATCGGTTGCTGGCCAGGGGAAACTGCACAGGTATAGATGAGCCAATGGTCTGCATCCATTAGTTAGCTTTAGGAACATGGGCGTTTGCTTACATTTATCATTCCTTATCTTTGTGGGAGGGCTGCAGCCCAGTGTTAGAGCATCTGCATTGCATACAGGAAAGTCTCAGGTTCAGACCCTGGAATCTCCAGCTAGAGCTGGGAATTGGCCCCGGTCTGAAAGCCGGAAGAGCCTCTGCCAGTCAGTGCAGACAGTACTAAGGTAGATGGATCAATGGTCTGACTCTGTAGAAGGCAGATTCCTATCTTCCTATCTTATTGGGATGTGTCATTTCAGACAGTGAAACTTTATGTTTGCAAATTTCTTTTCGGAATCAATTTTTTAAAATATAAAATTAAACTTTAAAATCTTTACATATGCATTCCAGATTCCAAATTTGTTATACATTTCTCTTTAAACATTGACTGCTCGCCTTTGCCTCCATTTTTTTAAATTTTATTTTTTGCAAATTTCTTCAGTGAGGAGTCTTAAAAATACGTTCTTTGGTGTGAGGAATCAAATCTGGACAACAATGAAGCTTGGTAAGCCTATGTTTGATGAAGAAGCACATAAACTGCTTTTGGAAAACTAAATTTTAATTTTACCTTCTGAAAACAATCATAATAAATAAGCAATATTAATATATAATATAACTTCAAGTAATTGGCAATCATTTTTAATGATTTCTATGCAATTTTACAAACATTATACTTACCAAACAAAACTATATTATATTAATTTAACCAAAATACCTTTTGAATTCCCAGGTCATGTAGCAACATTTTAGCACCCCTTATTTTTGGAATTTGAAAGTTGAAAAATTCAGCACACCCTGCTATCTTATACTGCTTGAAGCCATGGGCTGGAGCTGAAATAAATTGCCCTCTGGAAATCTGGATGCACAATCATTCATATACCTCCTCACCCAAACAGTCCAATGACAACTGAATATGCTCTGTAGCCACAGAATGCTAAATGTCAGTTGAGAAACTAGGGGTAGGAAAGGAAATGGAGGGGTCCTTGGGGACAACGCGGTTGACTAGCTACAACCATGAACAGGCACACTCCTGTTTAAAAGGTGAAAATGCACGACAACATTTTGTTGCAGCGCACACTTGTAATAATGGTACCATCATTAGTTAAAGCTGAAAATCTACATTCCCCTTACCTTGACACATACACTTGGGTTTGAGGACATAGCCACAGTTTCCATTGGCACTGAACTTGGCGCGGTTCAACTGAAGCATTCTCCCCTCTGACTGGTAGTTTAGAGCAACTGCAATATTTGGAAGGGTGGAAAGAGAGAGGGGGGGGAGTTGAAAAATTGCAGAACGCATTTCTAAAAGCAAAGCTTCAGAGCAAAATGAGATACAGTCACGTTTGAAGGCGAAAGTGACTGGACAGACTTCTTGATGCCATGGATCCAGGCAGAAAAAAGAAAACTCACAGCGAGTAAATATATCTATCTATATATACATATATATCATTTTGCACAATATCCCTGATGTGAAGAGCTGTGGCGTCCAGCTACTTTTCTCACTTTTGAGGGATGGAGCTGAATCAGCACACTGCACAGAAAAGGGCAGAAGAAAGCAGAGGAAACGGAATATGCTAAAGCATGCAAATTTGCAAAGGAGTGATAGGCCACCCAATTAATAAAGTTTGGGATTTGGCAGCAATGGTAAAATTAACATCTTATCTGAGAGCAAGAATTGCAAGCGAATATAGAAATAAATTCAGGGAGTACTTAATTCAATATTGCCAAGGAAATAATTACCTCCCGCGAAAGCAACTTCAAGGAGGTTTTAACGGGTTCCTATTTTTAGCGGAAATGTTGTAATTTTATGCTAAGACCTATTTTCCTGCAGAAGGCTATGATTTGAGGGAATTCCGAACCAGAGCCAAGGGCTGCCCCGCATGCAGAGCAGTACAGTAATCCAGCCTTGAGGTTACAAATGCATGGACTACATGCTGTTCCTATTCAGGAATGGCTGCAGTTGGTGAACTAGACAAAGCTAGTAAAAGACACACACTAGCCACTTGGGCCTCTAGTAACAAAGATGTATCCAGGAGGATCCACAAGCTACACACTTGCTCCTTCAGAGGGAGTGCAACTCCATCCAGAACAGGTAACACTTTTTTTTTTAATCAAAGGTCACTTGCTAATTTCTCGACTTTTCCCTGACCCATTTGTCTATGAAAAGCCTGTAGGGTTTTTTGGTGTCAGCGTCGTTTGTACAGGTTCTCTGTTGTTCGCTTGTGTTCCTTTGGTGGCGAGAGAGGTCGGGTTGGCGTAAAGTAGAAACATCGCCGCGCCACCCCACCCATCTCTCCATCCTGCCCACCTCTCTCCCCCTTTTCTTCCTAATGTCTCAACAAACGAAACTGATGTGTAAAAATGTTACATGGAAAAATACGAGAGAGACATTGTATATACCTCTGTAAAACAAGAAAATCCTTAATAATAATAATAATAATAATAATAATAATAATAATAATAAAGCCTGTAGGGTGTTTTTACTACCCCAATCTGCTAATATGGGCTATGGTAGTAAATGAACCCCAAATGCAGAATTAAATGCATTCCAGGGTCATATTATGCTGCAGGCGGTTTTGTTCTTGTTTCCAGAAGAAAAGCTGCGCATGGCAACTGGCTGAAATTGGGGGACATAGTACAGGTGACCATTTGTGACCATGTCCTAGAAAGGCTACCGCGCAGATCTACTTATGTGTTAGTCGCACAATGAAAAGTTCACCAGGAGAAGTTTCGGCCCCAGAAATTGGATGAAGGTTCTGTGGAAAAATAAGCTGCTTCAAAGTAAGTTTCCACTTTGTTTTAAACACAGCAGGCTTTGTAGGCAAAACAGCATCCTACTGACAGCAAAACGTTTCTGCTTTCCCATCTACCTTCCTCGTTCCTCAAAGCCTTGCCTCTGGCTCCTCCTTACCCAATTGGCACCCAGCATTCCAGAAGGGCTGAGGGTTGTAATTACTGGAGTCCACGCGGTAGGAGGAAGGGTAGATTCGCGACAGCTGGTGTTGGTTGAAGCGCAGATACTGGGCCGGCTTTTGCTGGAGGATCTGGTGAGCTTTCGTTTCGCTGAAAGAGGAGACTTGCCAACTGGAAGAGACTGGAACGAACGTGGGGAGAGTGCATTGCCTCTTTTAGTTATTTAACAAATACGTCTGGTATTCACAGATGTTTCCGCTTGCGGTTCGCAAGGGACTACACATTTGCATTGCATTTCCTTTACGCAAAAATGAATGCGGTGGAGCAACATAGCAACAATGTAAATTATACTTGTTACATAATTCTGCCACGGCAGACAGAGATGAATAACATAGTTTTGGGTGGAAGATGAGCTGCAGCAGAACAGAAACAGGGCTGCATGTGATAAATACAGAGTGGAAAAGAAACTGAGGCATTCTTCCCCATCCCTGCTTCTAGACACAAGTGCCCAGTACTGCAGTGTATACCTGCAAGGTTACCCACAGTTTTCCCTTCTTATTTCATCCTTATAGCAGGCTACCTACCTTCAGATTCTACGTCGTGGATCCCAACGGATTTAGTGTATTTCACCAGGTCGGAGAGCGCTCGGGATAATTTCATGGTTTTCTTCTGTCGGTTTGTTCTATGGGAACAAAGCACATTGCGCTCGTCAGTTCCGATCCAGGGGTTTTGGGGAATTAAGAGAATAGAAATCCTCAGCAGTGACAAGAAACAAGCAAACAAAGGACTGGAGGAGGAAGCAACACGTGTGGGAGTTGGTGAAACAGTAGGTACCCATGGAAATAGAACACAAAATGTTGTCATTGTCAAATCAACTCTGAGCTGTTCTGATTAAACCTTAGCACCAAACAGCACCTGAGACTTTCTGCACACAAAATCATGTGCTCTATTGCTCAACTACAGACGCTCATAACAGGTGTTTGAAGAGCTACTATGCACCAATTCAGTTCATCTGGCTCAGTATGGTCTACTCTGACTGGGAATGACCACAAGCATGTATACTCTGTGTCTGGAGTTTTGTGGATGAGGCAGTCTGTGTGCAATTTGCACAAACCAGTCCACTTCAATCATGGATAGGGATGTTGAAGAAACAGGAATGGAAATTGCCAATATGTGTTCCTTCACCCTATGTCCAGAATGGAAATCAATCCCGCAAATACAATCAGTATTTGCTGCTGCTGTTGCTTTCAATCTGCAAACAATATGTAATTGATCATGTCCACATGTCCTCTATTTGCATTGTGTTTCCATTGCACTGAAATTAATGGAGTGGAACAAAATAATGGTGATGGGGGGTGGGATTTAACGTCACAAAGCAATTGTTCTGTCATGGCTAGCATTCGCAGCTTGCTAGATGGATCAATTCCTCCCTCTTCCTGTTCCAGGAGTTCTCCCATTCGCCACCCCAAGCCAATTTTAGGGTGCACATGGCTTCCACTGTTGGGACTCACAAGTTGAATCCCAGTCAATGCAACTTGCCTAACAACTCATGTAATTCTACCACAGCAGAGAAGCAAAAGAAATGATGTAGTTGTGGGTGGGAGATGAAGTGCAGTGAAAGGGAAACTGTGCTCCATGTGAGAAATGCAGGGCAGAAGGAGAAAGGATACCTTCTCACATCTCTAGCCATGAAGCGCATGCAGGGCCGGCCCTCGCATGAGGTAGTTTGCAGATTCTGGGGGAAGGGAATGGTGGCGAGGTGTCGCAGGATAGAGCTGTGTATGCCCAAGTTAGCCTGGTGCTCTCCGAGATGGTGGACGTCCATGTCCCCTCACCAAGGCTGAAGTAAGAGTCAACTATCAATCTGGTCAGCTTCTGAATGAGGAACAAGGTGAGGTGGCCCTATGTTGTCTTGCACCACGGGCAGCAAAACATCTTGGATCAGCCCTGAGTGAGTAGGTAGGTGGATTATCTGGACTCCGGAGATTTAATCACAGATTGGAATAAAGAAAAGCATGGTGGAACTCCATCTTGCCCAGATACTTCACCTGGTTGCAGCTCAAGTGACAAAAACACCTACTTTGCATACAGAAAGTCCCAGGTTCACCCCCTCCCCTCCCAGCATCTTCAGGTAAGGCCAGGAGTGGGAAAGACCTCTGCCTGAACACCGGAAAGCCACTGACAGTTGGTGTAAACCAGGGTTTCCCCGAACTTCGGTCTCCAGCTGTTTCTGGACTACCACTCCCATCATCCCTAGCTAGCAAGACCAATGGTCAGGGGTGATGGGAACTGTAGTCTGAAAACAGCTGGAGACCCAAGTTTGGGAAAGGCTAGTGTAAGCAATAGAGAGCTAGATGGACCAATGGTCTGACTCGGGATAAGGCAGCTTTCTATGTCTTAGCTAAAGGGCTGGAGCTCAGTGGTGGAACATTTGCTGTGCATGCAGAAGGTCCCAGGTACAGCCCCAGCACCTCCCGGTGGAGCTGGGAAGGACCCTTTTTCTTAAACCCTGCCAGTCAGTGTGGACAATGCTGAGTTAGATGAGCCAATGGTCTAAATCAGTTTAAGGCAGCTTCAGATTTTTATGCAGACCAGGCATAGGCATGAACTCGGCCCTCCAGATGTTTTGGGACTATAATTCCCATCATCCCTGATCACTGGTCCTATCAGCTAGGGATGATGGGAGTTGTAGTCCCAAAGCATCTGGAGGGCCGAGTTTGCCTATGCCTGCTCCAGACCATCCTCCACCCTTCAGGTATGGCAGGAGGATGTGGTTAGCTGGTAGTGAGTTAAATGCTCTTTGCTCATGTGGAAAGTCATGTTTTACTCTTGATGCTCCAGACTTGAGCTCTGGCTCAGAAAATCCTGAGCTCTTTTCCCCTAGGTCTGTATGTTTTAAAAATTATCTGCAGTCACAAGGCCTACAAACATCTCTCTCTCTCTCTCTCTCTCTCTCTCTCTCTCTCTCACACACACACACACACACACACACACACTGCCCTAAACCCATTCCATTTCACTGTCTCTGTCCCATCCGGTTAGACTTGATCAAGAAACCAGTCCATTTAGGCAAAGTCGTTCTGCACCTGTATCTGTTCAAAGAAAGGGCATTGCCACTTACTTGCTGTAATGTACCGAGCCTCTGGCTAAGTTCCCTTGACAGTCAAGGTCATCCTCACCCTCTTCCAGACTTGATGCCCTTTTCAGTTTGCTTCCTTTCTTCTGCACCAATTGGGGAGACACATCCAGAGTTAAAGCAAGCCACAGGTGACATTTGCATATATCCATGCAGGCCCAGGTGTGGATACAGAGGCCCATCTTATCAAATGGAAACATACCACAAGGCACAGGTAACTCCTCGGAGAGACTGTGCTTCGGGGAGAGAATCTTTCCAGTGTGAATGCCGTTTGCCTACACAGCCATATGACAACAACCATATATAAGAGAGAGGCACTGGAAAGCTTGAGGGAGCCCCATAGTTTGCAGAAGTACAAAAATATTCAGGAGGAAGAGCACCCTGAGAGGAAGATCTCCACCCCACCCTCAAAGCCACCCAATGAGGACTGAGCATGCTCAGTGGGCCTGGAATCCCAACTGGCTGTCGTAGGGAGGGGGTTGGAATGGAGTATCCTGGAAATGGGCATGTCCCAAACCCTGTACAGCAGCACTCCCTCACTGCAACATTTTGTGGTAGGTTCCACTTGTTATTTGTAAGAGAGTTGGAAAGCAGCATGATGAAGGCACGATTTCCTCATAGTGTACACCAGGGGAAGTGGCAGACTTCATGCTTGCAGTATCTACTTTCTGTTTTACTAGGCCAACATGAGTTGGCCAACCGGAGAGATGTATAAAAGGCATTTGATGAGAATGAGAGAACAGGGTCCTTGCATTCTGATAGCAAGTTCAAACCAATACTGGCAACATTGTGGTTCAACTTGAACTTGCAAAGAATTGATCCTTTGGTGTGTTGGAACTCTTTGCCCATTGATATAAGGCACTGTATTGTTTTCAGAGCCTGTTAAAAAAAACCTTTTTTCTTCTTCCAGCAAGCCTATTCAGGCATGTAATTTTAGTGTGGATTTTTGACACCTGATTTTAGTGCATCTATTTTTTTAAAAAAATAAGAATAATAATTAGTTTATAATATAAATGTTGTCATGAAATTTGTTTTATTGGTATTTTAACTGAATGGCTTTTTGCAAACTATTTAGAGCTATTTTGTTCTGGTATGTAAAATTGTATTGAAGAAAATAAAAACAAAAAGGCTAGGGCAGAGATGTGTATTTTCTTCTTATGAAACACTCTACAACACAGTGCACACTGAAACTGCTGTAACAACGAGCAACAGATAACATTAACAATAATAGTATTTGTGGAGACAATTATCCTAACATTGGCCCTATTTGCATTTCACAGAATCATAGTCAAAAAAAAAATCCTTCCAGTAGCACCTTAGAGACCAACTAAGTTTGTTCTTGGTATGAGCTTTCGTGTGCATGCACACTTCTTCAGATACAAGATACTTCAGATACTCTGAATAAGTGTGCATGCACATGAAAGCTCATACCAAGAACAAACTTAGTTGGTCTCTAAGGTGCTACTGGAAGGATTTTTTTTATTTTTTTTATCTTGTTTTGACTATGGCAGACCAACACGGCTACCTACCTGTAACAGAATCATAGATCAGTCTTGAATCATAGAGTTGGAAGAGCCCTGAGGATCATAGGGCAACCCCCTCTCGCGATGCAGGAATATTCACTTACAGGAAGTGAATCTGCAACCTTGGTGTTATCAGCAGCACACTCTAACCAACTGCTTCCAAAGATTCCTGACAGCTGTGGTTTGCTAATGTTGCTGAGAGTTGTTAGGAGAAACCCTAATCTCCTCCAAAAGTGGTTTAACCCTCCCAGGAAACTGTAGGAATCAGAGCCAGCCCAAGACATTTCAGCACCTGAAGCAGATTCCCAAAATGCCCACCAGGGAAGAAGAGCTGAGGTAATATCTACATCAAAAACAAGGTGGGAAGAAAGCTCAGCATCAGGCTGTGGTGTCCTGTGGAACTTGCTGCCTGAGGCATTTGCCTCACCTTGCCCCATGAGTGTGCCAGCCCTGCTAGGAACTGTAGCTCTCTAATAATTTATTATTTATACCCCGCCCATCTGGCCGGGTCTCCCCAGCCACTCTAAGGGGGAAGGATAGGTGTCTCAACTCTCAGCACCTTCAACAAACTACAGTTCCCAGAATTATTTGGGGGAAAGACATGACTGCTTAAAGTGATAGGGTACTACTTTAAATGTACACTGCCGGTAGGGTCATAGTTTGTACTAGTTTGTACAACCACTTTTGGATGTTTCCATGCAGGTGTCCCCCAAACTTCCCTGCTTTCATGTGGGGCAAATTTCAAAAGTGACAACCAGGGAGCCCATTATGTTCCTTATGTGATCCCTGATTGCCTGGGGGGCACTCTGGGAAGGGGGAAAAATGACACCACAGCAGCACCAATTTTTTTTGGCAACATTTGCACCTCAAAACCTTTCCCATAAAAATGTAAGCGATTCTCAGGACTTTATCTCCCCTCCGAGCAAAAATAAACATGGAGGGGGGGGGAACACTCAGCACAACCCTGCTCTTAAATGTAGCTTTGAGGTCCACATTGGTGTTACTTTGGAATGTACATCAGTCTCATGTCAGTTTCAATCTAAAGAAAGTGTGCTTAAGAGAAAATGAAGGGTGGAGCCATGACAACCATGACAGGCTGCATAGCACTGTGACATCATATTCACTATGAGATCCCTTACTGGTTGCCCCTTTCTGTTCTAAATTTTTAAATGGCGTGGATGTTTGAACATTTGCAGGGAAAGCAGGATAATTTGTGTCTATTCCTATGAATAAATGAATAACCTTGCGTTTGGAAAAACTCCCCATCAGCGATCGGTTGTGCCGTTTGTTGATGACAGCATCCTCCCCGGATTCCACATCCTCCTCATGTTTGTTCTACAATAGCAAAGAAGGACAACATGCAAGACTGTCAATGACGAGACGGACTGACAGGAAGGCAGGAGGACAGCCTGACAGATGTACACAGAATACACTATTTTAAACGTTCTTGCATAGCATTTCAGACTTTCCGATTCTTCCTGGTACCAGAGTATGAAAGTGCCATTTCATTAGGTTGTATGCCTCCTACAGAAAGAATACCTCCCTAGTCATCTTTTAATATATATTTTTCTTTTTTTGAAAAAAAAGTAGAATGCTTTTTTATTCTACCTTTCCTTTAGGAAGCGCAGGGCAGTTTATACCAGCTTTTTATCCTCACAACAACCCTGTATGGCAGCAAATGGGCAAAAGCTACAGCGCCTAGCAAACACCAGAAATTGGTACAAGCACAAATCAGTAGCAAATCTGGATGCCTGGTAGGACAAGCACAAAAAGTAGCAGAGACAAAACGTAATGCTAATAAGATCACCAATAATATACATGTCACTGATAATGACCAGTACAAACCAAGATTAACAACAATGTTTAAATGCTGTTGTCTTTGCCGACATCTGTAGAAAACTGTGATGGGTTTTTTCCGAGTTGCTACTGCAAAGATGGCATCCTTGCTTGGAATAGTTCTGTTGCGGTCTGCCAAGAAACAGGAACTCACAAGGAACCCATGACGTTCCAGAAATTGCTGGACTACAATTCCTTCAGCCCCCAAATATTTGGCTATGTTTGCTGGTGGTGGTGATGATGATGATGGGAGTTGGAGTCCAGCAAAAGTTTCCAGAGGGCCACAGGTTCCCGTAAGTCCTGTTTTAAATGTATGCCAGCAAAACCTCTGCAATGCATTTTGCATACAACAGCTTTCCTGAAGCCACCCCCCTCCCCGGGCGGCTGGTTAAAAGCTCTGGGAAAGAGACCAGGAGCACTTATGAGTTGAGCTGTTCCGAGCGTGGCAGGCTTAGTACATCTTTAGAAACAACACATTATGAAATTTACATATACGCGAGTCCAGGGGACAGGGGGTGTGGAATTAAAAAGAGAGAGGTATTTTCATATGAAACCTCCTGGTTATTAAAAAGTGCTTCATTTTATTATGGAAAACAAGATCGCTGGCACTGTGTAAGGGAGGCAGAAATCACCTGTGTGCATTTTATGCTCTAGTCACCTCATGCCGGCAGCCAATGGAAGCTGCGCGCCTCTCGGAAATCTCACTCACCTGGCCTCCTCATTAACTGTGAGCATTCGGCTATGGAAGCCAGAGTCATTAATAAACAATTTGGAAAGAAAGCTAATAAAAATCCAACAAAGTCAGCTACTAAAGACTGCGTTCTCAGCCCTCCCCATTTCCATTTCTAAAGCTTGCCACGTTGCATTATTCATTTCGGGTGACAGATTATCCCCTGGATGGAATGGGTGCCATTAAAGGGGGGGGTGGGGAGGGAGAGAAACAACCTGGTGCTAATCAAAACATCATTATTGAAGATACAGAGAGAAAAAGATCTCTACCCTAAATGGACTTCAGTGGGAAGAAATGTGTTCCTGCATCTTCATAAACAATGAAAAGAGCTAAGAGGAAATCAGTACGAGATGAGACATTACTCAGCTGTTCTGCCTTGTTCACAATTGCCACCAAGAATCAGGTCAGGAAATGATACTAGCAAGCCTGCTTCAGATTGACCGAGGGAGCAGGAAGGCCTAGCTGAAGGAAAGCCTACGTGCAAGGACTATGCAGCAAAAGGAGCTGCATTACGTAAAATGAAAAGAAGAAATCTGCTACGCAAGTAGCCACCCTCTTAAGGTTGGTAGCCCATATGCTTTAGCCTTCAGGGCCAGGATAGCTACTAATCCCTCTCTGTCTCTCAGAGTTGAAATTAACTGGCAAGTTATTTATTTATGACATTTATTCCCCACCTTTCCCTCCAAGAAGTCCAAGACAGCATACGTGGTCTTTCTCCTTCCCTATTTTTATCCTGGTCAGGCAGAGAAACAGTGACTGTCCTAAGTATCATGCCCGAGTGAAGATTGGGACCTGGGTCTCCCCATTCCTAGCCAGACACTCCAACAACTACACTTTCCAAGGCAAGAAGAAGGTATCCTCTTCTCTTGAATGTGGCCCATGACCCTAAGAGATTCCAGCTGTCTCTCTCTGCTGGGGGCCTGGGGGGGGGGAAGCTTAAACACTAACGCTTTGGATCCAACTCATGAGATGTGCTGGCTTTCTTGGGATCTAGCTACTACACACCGGTACCCCAACTTGCAACCTTACATCCAGTTGCTTGGGAGCCCAGGCCATTTAAAAACAGCACACAATATCCCTAGGAAATGTTTCAGAAGATTTGTATCAATTAAGTTCATGTGATTGAGGAGAGGGGACACGCTAAAACAGGAATCGGGAACCAATGACCCTCCAGATGTTTGCTGGATTGCAATGGCCACCATCCTCCTTGAACATCAGCCCCGCTGGCTGGAACTGATGGGAGCAAAAGCATCACCTGGAGGACTCATTTTAGTAGCCCTGCTTTAAAAGGACAGCAAGTTTCCATCGTTATAATTGATAAGACTAGGCAACTAGAGCTTTAGTTGATTCATAGGAAGGGGACAATTTTCATCACGGAGAGGAAATTTCTCATGCAAATTAAAGGCAGCAAATTAAGGGCAAGTTTGGGAGGGGGTTGGAATATTGAGTGCCAGTCTGGTGCTGTGCATAAGTTGACAGAACAGCCTTTGGCAACCTGACAAGACGTTTTGCACTACAACCAAATTAGTTTTCTGCTAAATATTTGTCTCCCAGCATTCCTTGGATGCAAAAGGTGAATGTTACCTGGCTCCCTTTCACCAAGTCTGTGTGGAACTCTCCTGGCCAGTTGTAGTGTTAAGAGATGCAGTTCTTTTGCAACTCTAATGTAGATTTGTTTTTGGTTTTTTAGCACATGCAGGTCACCCCAGTGTGTGGCTCCTGGTGTGTGGTAGGCAACTGCTTCTGCGCATGACACAATGGTAGGTTTCTTAACACTTCAGGCGGGAGACTTCAGCTTCCACCCCCAACATCTTCCAGTAAGGCTGGGAGTGTTCCCAAACTGAAACCATGGAGGAGAGCAGCTGTCCACCAGGGTAGACAATACTTAGCTGGATGGACCAATGGCCTGACCTGGTAAATGGCAGCTTTCTTTGTTCTACTTTAGCCATCAATTTGCACCTGAGCCACTATTTCAACCTAGAATCTTGGGGTTCTAGTTTTGTTTTCAAAAAGTTGCTCATATAAGCCTCTCAATCCCTGGTGTCATGAGCAGACTAGGGCTGGGAATACTAAGTGTTCATGCCCCACAATGCTCACCAGATGACCCTTGGCATTTTGTTTATTTTTGTTTATTGCATTTTGTACCCCCACCTTTTCCTCCAAGGAGCTCAAGGTGGCGTTCATGGTTCTCCTCTTCCCCAGATTATCCTCACAACAACCCTGTGAGGTAGGTTAGGCTGAGAGGCAGTGACTGGCCCCAAGGTCACCCAGTGAGCTTCATGGCCGAGTTGGGATTTGAACCCTGGTCTCCCAAGTCCTAGTCTGGCACTCCACCCACTGCACCGCACCAGCTCTGCAGCAAGGGAGCCTAACCTACATCACAGGAATGTTGTGAGGACAAAAGGCAATTTATCTTACAATGAGCTTTGAAGAGAAAGCATTATCAATATCCCATTCTCCTGGGGCTCAGAGGGAAGCAGAAGCAAGGGTCAGGTCAGGTCAAGCAGAGCCAAGCCCAGGGCGAGCAAAGCAAGACCCCCCCCCCCGGGGGGGGGGGCTGAGAGCTGAGGAAGGGAAGTTATTGTCCCAGAAAAGCTTAAGAAGATTGACAGGGCCTTCTCCCCAGTGGCTCCAGCTCTGTTCCCCAGGGATGCTGTTTTACAAGGGCCTATAGACAACTCTGCAGCCACATGGCCTTGCGTGGTTGTGGAGCTACAGGGGAATCTGAGGATAATGGGAGTGTACTCAGGCTGGGGTGGTGGAAAAAGAGGTCTGAGAGCTATCTTCCCCCAATTGGATTTACAGAAGGGAACAAGGCAAGGATGCCCGTTATCCCTGCTACTTTTCATTCTGGTCCTAGAACTGCTGCTTAGAGACATTAGGCAAGATGAGAGAATTGAGGGAATAAAGATTTAAAAAGAAACTAAGTACAAACTAAGAGCATATGCTGATGACAATGTTATCTCTGGAAAGCCCATTGCAGGGAGTAGGAACTCTTACAGACAAACTAAATGAGTTTGGTACATTAGCAGGTTTTAAGATGAACCACCAGAAAATGAAAACGTTAACAATGAATATGACAACAGAAAAGCAGAAGGTTTTGCTGGAGAAAACAAGACTTCAAATTGGAAAAAAAGTTAAATACTTGGGTAACACTATGACAAATATGCATTGTTCATTGTTTCAAAATAAATATGTTAAAACATGAACTAAAGGCAATTATAATAAGTAATTGGATGTATTATTCTCTCTCTCTCTCTCTCTCTCTCTCTCTCTCTCTCTCACACACACACACACACACACACACACCCTGAACAGGACTTGTTCACAATAACATGTTCACATAACGTGTCACTGAATGTCATGGGTCCCATGGTGCCAACCTGGCTGGGAACCGGGACACGGAACGAGTAGACTCATGTTGACTTCAATACATTTAAAAAATAAAATAAAAAATGAACAAGTGCTATGAATCAGCTCTGCTGATGCAAAACAAACAAACAAAAAACAACAACAAAAAAACCCAACCAAGCAGAATTAAATGAATGAGAGTCTTTGGGGCCCATGAACCATAACTCCTCTAGAGGGCAGCACTCCATCACAGAGACAGCTGAGCCCTAGTGAAAAAGGCAGCCAATCCTTCACCCTTTCTCTCTCTGTGTGTGTGAAATAAATCCATCAAGACTGCTGGGCTCTCCCAGAGCGGTTTGTTCACACAAGCACAAACTGCATTTGATTTGTCGTCACTCGATTACTTAGAACATGACGCCTTGCAGGTGAATTGAGTGAAGTGAATCCGCTGAAAAGCATGGCGTTTGTCTGTGCCGTTCAATTTGCAATGCTTCATACATGAAATTTAGAGCCGAGTGAAAACTCGAGTGTGGGAGGGGTAGAGAGAACAGATTATGTTCGCCAGTTTCAGGGACTGGAGCTTCTTCAGAGTCCATTCCAGGTGTCTGGTTGAAATGACTGGACAACTGAAAATGGCCCAAAATCAATATGGGGCTATGGCTGAGGTTTCCTTGAACCTGTCACTTACCTAAAGAAGTAGATTGGAGATACATTTCCCCCCCCCCTCTTTCCCTTCCTTCCTTCCTTCCTTCCGTCTTAAATGACTTGTAATCATAGCACTGTGAAGCTGGAAGGAACCCCAAGGGACATCTAGTTCAACCCCATTAGCAATGCAGAAATCAACACTAAAGCACCCCTGACAGATGGCCATCCAACTTCTGCTTTAAAACCTCCACTGAAGGAGAGTCCACCACCTTCTAAGGGAGCCGGTTCCACTGTCAGGCAGCTTTTACCATCATAAAGTTCTTCCTAATGCTCAACCAGAATCTCCTTTCTTGTCATTTGAATCCATTGGTTCGGGTCTTACTCTCTGGAGTAGCAGAAAACAAGCTGGAGCCATCTTCCCTTTGACAGCCCTTCCCATATTTGAAGATGGCTGTCATATCACCTCTCTGTCCTCCAGGCCGAATCCACACCAGGCGTGATAAAAGCCATGCCTTCCATCTGCTAGAGGAGGCCTAGTGGGGCTTCTTGGAAACAATAGTATCCTAATGTGGGCTGGGCATCTGGAAGCTGCCGTTTCGATTTCCTACAATTCCCCAGGTATTGCACTGCTCTAAGGCATTGTGGGAAATGCAAATAGCAGCTCCCTTTAGCTCCCTCTACCTGCTTGCCACTGACTGGAGTACAGAAAACTGATTAAAGGGAAGGCATAAGTTGGGGTCCAAACGAGTAATGCTGGAGCTACCCCCAGTAACTGCCTGAGGGGAGGAATGGATGAGTCTGCCCATTTTTGGTTTCCCCTAGTTTCTCAATTCTCTGATCTTCAGTTCTCTGCATTACCACCTCAGTGTGCAATTTAAAAAAAGTCCTCAGGGAAATTCATTGGCATTTTAGTGCAAATTTCTCCTAATATGCATTTTTTTTCTGTGTGCAATGTTGCCCAGTACATACACATTTCTGCAAGATCTTTCCCTTAACACAATGCACACAAATCACATTTACACTAGTATATGCATTTCTGAACATATTGCAGGGCCAGATAACTGTACTGAAAAATTCTGAGCATTGCAATTTTTGTAGGGGTGGCTGTGTTTTTGTTCTCGTATTGTTTTGGAAAGCGCAGATCATAGAGGTTCACCTTTAAATGTGAAATCAATCTAATCTATCCCCCCTTCCCTACCTGAGTATCTGAACGTAGACAAGCCTTTCAAGATCTCTCGAGGCAACAGCTGTTGGTAAACTCATATCTTAACAAGCCTATAAGGATTTTGATTGTGGGATTAGAAACAATCCACCCCCCAGCCCCCACCTTTCATCCAGAATTAGCTTCTTAACAGACTCAGGAAGGCTCCAGACCTCATCTCAACAGCTTATTAACTAACATTCAAGCGAATGGCAGGTGATCTTTATGCTTTGCCGCTCAGGTGCAGAGATTAAAAGCAAGGACTTGGATATGCCTGGATGTTTCTCTCCCTCCTGTGCAGGCCTCCGAGACGTCAGAGTTATACAACTCAACTCAAGAGGCATATGGAATGTAGGCTGGCCATCAAGGGAGCAGCAGCAGAGAAGATTCAGAAGCTGTAATCCACTGTGACATTCCGGGGCTTAAATTTGAGCACCGAAGCGAAAGTAATGGATGAACAAAGCCTGATTCACACACACACACACACACACACACACCCTTTTGTTTCTCGAGTGATGGAATGACAGCAAGATGTAAGCTTGTGCAAGAAGACTGGGCTGATGTTCTACCAGTGGAACATCACAACAGGGAGAACTGCATCCAGGAATGTGAGTAAAGTGGTTCTGTTGGCAAAGGGGAACACAATGTCCCTTCTTCAAGTGCTTAGAAATTCAGGGCTGTCTGTCGAGATCCAGTTTGCTTGGGGGGGGGAGGAAGGGGGGAGAAGGACGGTGTCTTTGTTGTTGTTGCTGCTGCTACTACTACTTCTGCTGGCATCTGCCCGTCTTGAGAGACAACAGAGTTTGCATCCAGGGTGAAGTCAAACCACTGGAGAATCGCAGCACCTGCTGTGGTTGCAGAGACTGGTAACTCATAACTGCTGCCTCCCACATTGTTTTTGCAGCGCTAG
The DNA here is from genome assembly GCF_009819535.1 of Lacerta agilis. Lineage (NCBI taxonomy): Eukaryota > Metazoa > Chordata > Lepidosauria > Squamata > Lacertidae > Lacerta > Lacerta agilis. The sequence continues at coordinate 18,675,944 of NC_046319.1, read as the reverse complement.
CAGCACCACAGTGAGCTCTCTGGGATGCAAGCCAGGGCAGTGTGTACGGAGGTCCTGGGCTGCCCAGACGACAAGACTCAGCCCCAGTGGTCTAAAGGAAAGGAAAGCAGAGCAATCTGTTTGGCACCAGCTTGGCCGCAGGAGTCGCTGGAAGGAGGCCCATCTGGTCCAGCATCCTGTTCTCACAGTGGCCAACCAGATGCCCACGAGAAGCCCGCAAGCAAGCAGGATTTGAGTGCAACCTCACTCTCTCCCCCTGCACCATTTCCAACAACTGACATTCATGGGCATACTGCCTCTTGACGGTGAAAGTGGAACATAGCCTTCTCTTCCATGAATTCTTCTAATCCTCTAAGCCATCCAAATGATCTCATGAATAGATTTAACATCCGTTCTGGCTGTGTAGAAACAAACACAATGAAAAAAATGTACTGGTCCCCCTACAGCCCCCCTCAGGGCAAGGGTAGCCAACATGGTACCTTGCAGATAAACCTTGCTCCCATAAACCTCAGCCAGTATTGCTAATGGTCAGGGATAATGGGAACTGTAGTGTGGCATACCTGGGAGATGCCATGGTGGATGCCTAGCCTACCTTTTGGATATGGGAGGACCACTGCACTTTTCTGCTGCCGGGGATTGCTTTGTAAAGAAAGAAATATTGGGTCTGGCTCACCTTGTGTTCAAAAAGCCCTCTCAAAATTATCCAAAAATCCGTGTGTCTCAAAAAGCCCTCTCAAAATTATTCACCTTGTTTGTGGGCATGGATATGGGAAGGGGAGCATTTCACTGGATTTCTCAGGGTGGGGGAGAAATTCTCCAACTATTTCTGAGGGGCAAAGCACAGGCTCTTCCTTCCGTCTCTCTCTCTCTCTCTCTCTCTCTCTCTCTCTCTCTCTCTCTCTCTCTGCTGCTGCTGCTGCTGCTGCTGCTGCTGCTGCTGCTGCTGCAAACTGGCTTGGTAGCCAGGTCACTGCTTTGCATTCTCTGAAATATCCTTTCTAGGTATTTGAGGGTGGGGGTGGCAGTCACTATAAAAAAAAAACATTTGAGAACATACAAAGATAATTATGCAAAGTGGTTTTCATTTTCTATAGAGTGAGAAAAAGAAAAATGTCAGAAATTCTCGGAGGGGTGCTTTATAGAAATTGTGGTTCACCTCTTAAACATGATGACAAAGATAGTGAGTCCCCGATTCAAATCCTCACCTCAGCTACAAGCTCATGATGCAGCTGGGGAAGGACTAAAGCTGAGAGAGAGAGAGAGAGAGAGAGAGAGAGAGAGAGAGAGAGAGAGAGAGAGCATCTGCTTTGCATGCAGAAGGTTCAATCTCCAGCATCTCTGGTTAGGGCTGAGAAGGACTCTCGAGTGAAATCCTGGAAAGCAGCTGCCAGTCAGTGTAGACAATACTGAGCTAGATGGACCAAGAGCCTGACTCAGTATAAGGCAGTTTCCAATGTTCCTGTGTTGCCTTAGAAAAAGCCGCCCTACTTACGTAATATATCTGTTGCAAATGCAGATACCTTAACAAAAACACACTGGCAGCCTATAATAAAAAGCAACGAGCTCCGTTCGCACTGCATGCCAATTTCACTGTTGTTTGTTTTTAAGCCCTTCTGATAATTAAAGGGCAGATTATCAGAAGGTCAGCCCAGAGTTAAGAGTTAACCAAAACAGAGAACAGCAGTGGTGTGTATGAAAAATCGCTCTTCATTTCCCCTGCAGGAGCTATGGACCAAGAAAACAACATCATCTGAGATCAGATTAAACATGTTGTTTTCACAGGCAGATCCCGATTGAGACATGGGAGGCAGCAATTCATCCTCCTTCTCCTTTCATTGATGAGCAGAGAGCCAGAAACGCCCTCTTAATGAAAGGTGAGCTTAGAAGCAAAAGGAAGAGGAGAGAGCCAGCACAACAGGCAGAAGGGACTTAGGCCAATTAGCCAGAGCATCTGCTCACACCACGCTCTTCCTGTGCGAGCATCCAACGTGGCCCCACAGCCGGTCCTCCCTGGATAGACTATGGTGGATATTTGATCTCAATAGAATCAGAGGAAGGATTAGCACTGAGGCACCCCCCCCCCAAATCAGGGCCGAAGTGTTGTATCTGTTGGGGACAGCTGTCCTCCCAAGGAAGAATCATAGAATTGTAGAGCTGGAAGGGACGGCCAAGGTCTTCTAGTCCAACTGGCTGCAAGACAGGAATGTTTTGCCCAATGCTGGGGCTTGAACCCATGACCCTGAGATTAAGGGTCTCATGCTCTACCGACATAACTACCCCAGCATTACTGGCAGCTGCTTCCTCACGATGCTTCCTCAGGTTTGATTCCTTGCCAGTGAACTCTCTCGCACACGTAGGAAGTTGTGTTCCACAGAATCAGACCACTGGTGCATCTAGCTTCGTTGGACCGGTCATGTTTTGCAGATGCCTGATTATCGTCTTCCAAATCAACTACTCTATTCCGAACTTAAAAATGGAAAGCGTAATGCTGGTGGTCAACAAAAGAGGTTTAAAGACTGTCTCAAGCCAAATCTTTTTTTTTTTTAAAGTAGTATAAACACCGACAACTGGGAAACACTGGCCTGCGAGCGCTCCAGTTGGAGAACAGCCTTTACCAAAGGTGTTGTGGACTTTGAAAACACTCGAACTCAGAACGCAAGGGAGAAATGTGCTAAGAGGAAGGCACGCTTGGCAAATCCACACCGTGATCAACTCCTGCCCGGGAACCTATGTCCTCACTGTGGAAGGACGTGTGGGTCCAGAATTGGCCTCCACAGTCACCTACTGTGACTGTGTTTATGGAAGACAATCTTACTTGGCCACGAGTGATCGAAGAAGAAGAAGAAGAAGAAGAAGAAGAAGAAGAAGAAGAAGAAGAAGAAGAAGAAGAAGAAGAAGAAGCATCTAGCTCAGGATTGCTTAAGTTGATGTATGACAGCTCTCCTGAGTTCAAGACAGGGAGCACCTGTAGATGCTACAAACTGAACCTGGGATCTTTTGCATGCAAAGCAGATCCACTTCCACAGAGCTATGAACTTGGCTTCTTGGAACTCAGCTGCATCTGCTTTTCATTTTACAAAAATCCCGAGGTGTAGATGGCAGCCATAAATTGCTAATAATGGTGGCCTCTTTGAAATGCTCTCCCCATTTCCCTCTCCTGCCCCCAGGCAAACACATTCAACAGCTTCTGATCAAGCCAGCAGCAGTTGCTGTCTCAGAAACAAACAGATATCAAATAGTTTAGCACGGTGGGGATAAAAAAAGAAGAAGAGCAACAACAACAGAACACCAGTTCTCTCTGCATCAGTGTCCTTCGCGCATCTGGTGGTACGAGAGCAGGCGCATGCACACATACACAAAGGGATAGGCAATCAGGGCAGACAATAAATATTTGTCATGATTAGCAGAGAAGCCAATGACTGCCCCATTAGTGCTCAAGCTCAATTGTCCTCACGGAGGAAAAAGCCAGAGCGGTGATCAGTCAGGATTAACTGTGTTATTAGGGATCAGCCACTAGGCAGCTTGCTTCCACATGATTCTGCATTTGCACTGGATGCGGCACCTGGCAGTCCCGCTTGTGACATATTGGGGGAGATGGGGACAGATGATGTCTCCCCTCCTGAGGCATTTGTGGGGCAGGTCTTCAGGTTGCAATCTAGCAACCCTAGCTCAGAGCATACAGTCTCAGTCCGATGGATTTAGCCCAGACACTTCCAGCTGGTGGTCCCTAGAGAACTTTGAACAGCCAGCATGTAATGTGAATGATCAATTGACTTCTTTCTCAGACACCACTTCCTTTGGATGAAAGTATCATCTCTTTTGTCTTTTTTTTTTTTTGCAGGAGGGGGATAGACTTACAGGAGGCTGAAGCAAGAAGTTCAACTCAGTTTGTATTTGAATGAGAAACCACCCAATTCACACTTTTTGAATCAGCATGCAAATGGAAACACAACCATCCTTCAAAAAAATCCTCAGTTCTCCAATTTTTTGTGGACGCAGTTCCCTAAGCAAACAGTGTGTACACAGATCACAGAAGAAAGAAAGAAAGAAAGAAAGAAAGAAAGAAAGAAAGAAAGAAAGAAAGAAAGAAAGAAAACTACCCAAGAAGAGAAATAGGTAAAGGTAAAGGTAAAGGGACCCCTGACCATTAGGTCCAGTCGTGTCCGACTCTGGGGTTGCGGCGCTCATCTCGCTCTATAGGCCAAGGGAGCCGGCGTTTGTCCGCAGACAGCTTCCGGGTCATGTGGCCAGCATGACAAAGCTGCTTTCTGGCGAAGCAGAGCAGCGCACAGAAACGCCGTTTACCTTCCCGCCGGAGCGGTCCCTATTTATCTACTTGCACTTTGATGTGCTTTCGAACTGCTAGGTGGGCAGGAGCTGGGACGGAACAACAGGAGCTCACCCCGTCGCAGGGATTCGAACCGCCGACCTTCTGATCAGCAAGCCCTAGACTCTGTGGTTTAACCCACAGCGCCACCTGGGTCCCCAAATAATGATACAAAAAGGAGACCTATCCCAAAATAGATGAATTTCTCAGACTTCAGCTGCTATTTAAAAGGCGACGGAGAATTGTGTGGGTGTTTGTGTTTACAAACAAAAGGATGCTGCTACTCTAAAAATACAGTCAGATTTATCCAAGCACAACTAACACTGCTAATAGAACAACTCACGCTAATGGGAAGAGCCAGCCCTGCTGAGGCAACACAACAGCGTTTATGTTGACATTAGTGGAGCGGTGCAGAAAAATGGCCCAGAGTACCTTGGCAGAGAGGCAGCAAAAGGGCTAATAAGAGAAGTAATAATTCCCTTGCTCTCTGAAAGCAGCGTACTACTGAATGCAGTTTTTTTTATATATAAGAAAAAGAAAAAGCAGAAGGTACAGTCCTCCCAGGAGAGTACCGATTGCAGATGGCTTTGTCAAGGGGGAAAGGCAGGGTAGCAAGACCACCACCCTATCCATCAGCCCAACGAGGACCACAAGTGATTTGGTTCCTCCCCTCAAATAACTGTTTACAGCCTCAGCTATTCCACCTACATTCATCAGAAGCAGAGGTCAGACAGCAAGGCCTGGCTGGGTCTGACTCCGGGATTAAATCACTTCCCACATTCCCTAATTTCCCAGGGTTCCTAGGAGACCAGGGCACGTATGTGGTAGTGTCTAGGACCTGTCACAGGTGTCCCTCACCCCCTCACATTGTTGACGGAAGACTGAAGGTTGGAAAGAGAAGTGGGAGCAGGAGGAAAGGCTTGGGGCAAAATGCATCTCCTTTACGTATTGGTCCTAAACTCTGAAGGGTTCTGGACTCTGTAACTGATCTGTAATGGGCTCAAGCAACTCAAAACTAAGGCTGCATATGCACCATATATGGTTTAACACACACACAGAGAGAGCTAAAATTCCCAGCACCCTTAAACTACAATTCCCAGAATTCTTTAGGGACATTTTGTGCTTAAAACACATATGGTGTCTATACAGCCTCAGAAGAATTTATTTCCAAATGCTTGCCATTCCCAAACTTTTTCAGGAAGGTTCTGTTGACCTTTGTTTCGGTTTCTCTGGTTATTATTATATTTATTTTTGAGACAGAGAGACCAGATTTGCTCACAGAATTATAAACATGGGCCCACAATGGAGCTACAACATGACAGATGCAACATTAGGGATGTATCATGCCCCACACTTATTGCATTTTCTGCAGGAAGCATATAATGTATTGTTGGCATATACTTGCTATATAAGGAGGTGGAGACCTCGGCCCAACAGGGCTTTTGAATCTGCAAACAAGGGGGATTAAAGGTGTCTGTTCATGTGTTTGTTTGCTTGTTTGTTTTTTGTTCCTCAGGGAAACAGCCATTGCAGATGTGTTCGCAATGTGAAACAACTGAAGTGGTCCTGAACCCGACTCTCCGCTTGCCTTTTGTGGCAAAGCAGATGAGGCGACAAACCAACTCAAGAGTACAAAATTTAATTTTTTTTTACCTTCTTGAAATCATGCTTGTTACCAAGTTTCCCAGAGGGCGTCATGGTGGTAACTGTGAAATTATTTGGGTCTTCGCAGTCGCGGATTTTGGATTCCTTGATCAGAGAGTCCAGCTTCTTCTTTGCAATGTTCTCCACTCGCTTCCGATTGGTCGAGGCCTGCTGGTAAGAAAGGGGAGTTGGGGATTAAGACACACAGGAGAGCTGGACACTTGGATTCTAGCCCAAAGCCTACTGAAACGTTACAGAAACGTTAAATGAAAAGGAAACAAACAGACTATGGCAAGCTCTACATTTGCTCAAAATAAACTACATGCCAAGACCAGATTGGTAGTCTCATGGGACATATCCGCACTACAAACAGATGCTGGTTTTACACAATCATTGCTTCCCCCAAAGAATCCTGGGAAGTATTGTTTGGTTGAAGGTGCTGAGCACCCTGTATTTGAGATCCCCAGCCCTCCTTCCCAGGGAATGACTGGTAACTCAGTCTGAGTCTGCAGCATGGATATAGTCCCATGATTTCTACACTGGGCAGCAAAGTTATCATTCTATTCCTCTTTGCTAGAATGATAGAATTCTTCTCGATACCCAGGAGAGGTATTCTGAAGTGCCCTCAACAAGACAAATTCCTTTGGTGGAAAAGTGCCTCGAATGTGTTGTCTGTGATCAAACAGAGTGATGTTGTCGAAAGGAAAAGCGAAAAGCACATATTTTTAAGAATACTTTGCAAAACTGAAAAGGAACCAAAAAGAAAAAGAAAAAAAGTGGAGGGAGGAAACTACTGTTAGCAACAAGAACAACTTTGACGAGACATGCTTTGTTACCAAGCCACTAGCGTTCTTCCCGGAACAGAAGGAAACCTTAGCAGACTCATCGTCGTGCAGTTTTTCCAAGGCTTAAATCACTTGCAAGGGAGCCAAATACTAGCCATTAAAGGTAGCTGGACCCATAGAGAGAAAAATTGTGATTGAGATAGAGGTGGCCAAGGGTACTGAATGTGGAATCTATCACAAGTCAATGGTAGGTAGGTAGGTCATAATTCAGTGTAAAAGAGCAATATGCTGAACATATACACAGCGAAAGGCTTAAGGATCCCCTCCCCTTTAAAATGCAATCCCATGTATGCTTACCCAGAAGTAAGTCCTACTTCAATGGGGCTTCCTCACTAAAAAGCATATTTGCAGACTCTATTTTTTAAAAAACCATTTTAATATACAGTTAGGTGCGAGGCAAATCAGAAATTCAGCACCAAGTCCTTGTCAATCATCTCAGAATCTTTGCATTCATTGGCCAGCACAGGGTATCCTCAGTCCTCCACTGGTATTATGGAGCTGGCAATTCAGATCCGACTCAGAGCATCACGGCTATTCTTATTATTTAGATAGAATCTCCAGAGCGATCAAAACACTCCACACGCACAATATTTGTTTTAAACAGGAAAGTGGCCCAAGGATGTCTCATCCAATATATTAAGCACCACCTTGAGGATCCTTACGCAAAGAATACAGCTCTATCCATTTACAAGGAGGAGTTATCAGAAGGCTTGTGGGAACCTCTGAGGTTTGAAGTAGTACCAAAAATCTTTAGGAAAAATAATGTAAGCCAGCACACACATGTACATAAACACCCACCCACCCACAAACACAAAAACCAGTCCAATGAGAAATGAGGCTGTTCAATTGTCAGATGATGTTGAAGGGCGGGGCAGTGGGAAGGGGGTTGGAATGGGATCTTTAAAATGACGTGACTGGCTCAATGAACAGCAGCACTCCACATCAACATTTGAGTTTGCTCTTAATACATGCAAGTGAGAACCAGGGTGGATAAAAATCAATGATTTTTTAAATCAAAAAATCAAAAAAGTATATTTTGAAAATTTAAATCAGATTTTTGAAAATTTAAATTGGATTTTTAAAATGGAGGAAAAATCTTTCTAAAGATAGTTTTCTATTTAAGTTACATTATAGTCCAAAGGCTATTCATCGGGAAATAAAGATTTGTTTTAAGTTTTTCATGTGTGCTAAAACTCAGTCTGGTGTTTTGTTGTTGTTGTTGTTTTAAATTGTTTAACCACATCAGTTAACAAACATGGATACATATGCTATAATGTTATTGTTTTAGTTAAATAAATTGTTTAAATTGTTAATAAGGAAATGATTATTTTTCGCCTTCCAATAAAGTACAGCAGAAAAGTTGCCCAAATATAAACAGTTAACTTAACAAACCTCACAATAATTTCATAATTATCTGTCAATGTATTTCTAATAGTATAACTAAATCAGTAATTTTTGATATAACTGTGAAAACAACTCTGAAATTTTACTATTCCAAAAATGAAACCTCCATCTGGTTGTAAATATTAAGATTATACTTGCAAAAATGAGTCTTTCTGTAAAATAATAATAATAATAAAATGATTTAAATCAAGTCTTACTGACCAGTGATTTAAATCAAGTCTTACTGACTAGTGATTTAAATCGTGATTTAAATCATGATTTAAATCCAATTGATTTAAATCCAATTGATTTAAATCCAATCCACCCTGGTGGGATCTGAAGCAAACAGACTCCGCTTAGATGTACTGTATTAAGACCAAACTCAAATGATGAGATATGCTGGCTGTGTAGCCAAAACAGGGTTATTGAGAAACAAAAGGGATGCTCAGCATGCTTGGAGGAGCCCCAAAATTTCCAAAAGTACAAAAACTCTTTTTTGGGGGGCGGGGCAGAACAGCCAATAAAAACTGTGCATGCTCTGTGGTCACAGAATTATGAATGTCTGCTGGGATGGAGAATGGGATACCAAGCAGGGGAACAGAATGGAGTGTCCTGGATAAGGGCAGAGCCAGCTGGCTGGAATATCCAACAGGCAGGGCCGGCGCGTCTATTGAGGCGAACTAGGCAATTGCCTAGGGCGCCAAAATGGAGGGGGCGCTGGCCAGGCTTGGGCGGGGGGCGGGACAGGCTAGCAGCAGCTTCTCCGCTGTAACGGAGAGGTGCTGCTTGCCCCCTACACCACCCCCTGGCTCCTGCTAAAGCAGGCTTTGGCAGGGGGCTAGGCGGGCGAGCAGCAGCTTCTCCGCTACAGCTGCTTGCCTCTCCACCACCCCCACCTCCTGCTAAAGCAGGCTTTGGCAGGGAGTGGAGGCGCCAGAAGGTGGTCTGCCTAGGCCGCAAGAAACCCCAGCACCGGTCCTGCCAACAGGAACACTCCATGCAGCAACTTTTTTGCAGCAGGTCCCACATGTAATAAATTAAAACTTGTATTTTTGTCCCCCCCCCCAAAAAAAAGGAGAGAGAGAATCATATGGGGAATGCTTTGAGCTCTCAGGGGGAAAAAGTATCTTCTAAAAGCACAGTACTGTTATATATTCTGGTCTATTTCTGGAGCTTCTTTGTAGATTATGCATTAAAACTTTCCCCAAGAAAACGGGGTTGGAAGCCACCCTGGGATCCCTTTTCACTGCAGAATTCATTCAGAAATAGACCTACAGTCATTCTCCTAATTTACTGTTATCTGCCCGGGAGTGAGCCAGGCCCCTAAATTTCAGGCACATCACTGCAGTTTTCACTCTGCAAATAATAACAACAACAATAATAAAACCACACACACAAAAATGCCAAGAAAACCAAGTGAATCTTCCAAATGGAGTATATGCTTAAAAAGAAACAACAAAGAAAAACAGGCAATGTTAACTTACTGGGGTAAAATAGAGAGTTTGGTGTGGTGTTTTGAGCCCAAATCTACCCAGGGAAGGCATTGGAGTGCCCTTCTCCTGACACTACACACATGGCTTTGTTTTCGGACATTTTACAATCCTGAAACGTGTCAATTGACTTTGGCTAGAAAAAAATATACCACAAACTGTACGTATCAGTTTCATTTTTCCCAATGTCGATTTTATTCTACACTGGAAGTTGTGCAGGGTAGAAAACAACCTCATAAAACTGCCTGGTTTTCGGCTTCCTTGGAAGAGGGTTAAATAGCATATGATGCACAGTAGGAATGTGTGTGCATCTACCTGTTGGCTCTAACTTCCAAGCAACTTGCGCCTTCAGAAGAACACAGCCTATGCTTTCTTAATTAGCCTCCGAATGGGGATTAATGGTATCAAAATACCAGCTGTCAGTTTCCGTGCTTTCAAAGTGCCACTCAAGAGCAGGGCCTGTCAAACGCATCTGGAAACCCAGATGTTGCTTGCAGAAAGTTTTGGTTTGTTTGTTTGTTTTCCCCCCCCCTTTTAAGCAGATGAAACAAATTGAAAGCTAATGAAGACAAAGATGCAACACAAAGTGAAGGTCCCTGCTTCAGCTTTTTAAAAAAATGTAATTTAAACAAAATCAAAAGGAAACATTAATACAATACAGATGGGCCCCTTCAGAAGGAATGAAGGTTTCTCCTCTCTTAGTTTCATCTTCCCAACTTTCCTCCAAGACTTTTTCTTTTTCTTTTTCTGTGGTGGGTGGGAAGGGGAGAAAGGAAAATGAAATTTCATCTCCTCTCATCGCTAAAGGCTGGTGCTTGAGTGAAGCCCAGGAAGATTTGCAGCAGGCAAACGGCAACAGATTCAATTGGGTTAAGTATTGATTTTCTATAGTGTTTGTGCAAGCTACTGAGAAAACAGACAAAATTACTTTCTACTCCCGTTGCTTCTAGGGCTTGAACCTCATGCCGGCATTTAGCCTAGTGAGCAACCTGGGAGGGAGTTCCTCGCATAGTTGCAGCCTTGCAAGCCAGGCAAAGGGAGCTGTCCAGAAGGAGGAGGTCCTGATGCTAAGCAGCGGGGAAGCTCTCCAGAAAGTTCCTAGGCTAGGAGCAGGTCCGTCTTGGAAGCTCTTGCAGCACCAGTTTCCAGTCCGCAACTGGAAGTTTAAGCCAAGGATGGAGAAGCTGTGGTCCTCCAGATGTCGCTAGACTGCAGCTCTTATGAGCCCAGCATGGCCAATAGTCAAGAATCATGGGGATTCTAGGCCCACAACATTTAGATGGCCACAGGTCCCTTGCCCTGGTGCTGAAGTACTTGGCCTGGCTACGCCCACCCTTCCACATGCACCATAAGAACATAGGAATACCCTGCTAGATCACAGGTTGCAGCCTCTGGTAGCTCTACCCTCCATGAATTTCTCCAGTCCTCTTTCAAAGCCATCCAAAAGTTGATGGCTATTGCTGCTTCCTGGTCTGTGCGACTTCCACCATTTAACTATGCACTGCATGAAGGAGGACTTCTTTTTACCCATCTTGAACCTTCCAGCATTCATGGTCCCGATCATGTTTATGGCCAGGCTTCTTTCTTCCAGATTTGTATGACCTGGAACGCCTTCTGCAAGCACTTGTACTGCCAAGAAAAATGATCAGTTCACACAGGATGTGAGCCTGTTGCTCAGATGTGTGGCTCGTATCCACCAGCAGCCATTTGTTCAAGTTTGTGGCCCCAGTTTTATGGAACTTCCTTCCACCATGGGTGAGACAGCAACCCCCTCCCTGGCAAACATCCGGCATCTATTGAAGATGTTTCTTTAGATCCCACCAGGCGTTTTAAACTGAATTCTGATATTATAGTTTAAACTGATTTTTATTATCCTTCTTATACAGCCGCTTGTACACCACTTAGAAACCATTGTTATTAAGCAGTATATTAATGGTTGGAATAAAGAATATTTAAACAAAGTGCACCTGTGAGAGACAGAACGATGGCCTGAGTTTTAACCGGTCTCTGATCATGAGCAGGTGTGTGTTTTGTTTGGATTTAGCACAATTCGAGTTTCATAGTTTTGCTGAGCATTTTGATTGACATTTAATGTTCCAATGCGATAGGATCACAACACCACCACCCAGTATCTCTCTCACGCACACCCCACCCTCGTTTCAGCACAACTGTGGTTTGGTAACGCAGCAATTTTCTACTCTGCTTCAAAGCTAAGCAGGCTATAACTCTTTGACCGACAATCTGCTTTTACCATACCTTCCACTTTGAAAGGGTGCAATGGGTCAGGAAAGAGAAGGAGACAAAAAGCCATCAAAGGGAACGTCAGACATCACAAAAGAACTGATAGCTGGGTTGACAAGGTCACAGAGAATTTTTAAAGCCCCCACCTCCAGTACAGCACAGGTCTAAAAAGTTTGTCCTCAAAGGAAACACTCAGGAGAACCAAGAGGCAAAACTTTTCCTGGACTGTTATCATTGCACCTTTGAATAGCCCCACCCCCACACACAAAACAACAACAAAGAAATCCACCACATAGGGAAAAAAACAGCATGTCAAGGAGACAGTAGAACAGAATCCTTTTTGAAATATCTGCGGCCAAGTATTGTTTTTCTTCTAAAAATATGCAAACATTCAAACAGGCAGTCGTCAACCTGCAACCTTTAGCAGTCCAGGAAATGCTTTTCTTTGTGATTCAGCTGAATGGATAAAGGCAAAATCAACAAGAGGAATGTAGCAATAAGGAGGTGAGGATAAGAGATAGCAAATCTGGAAGGAAAAAAACCAAGAGTAAAAGTACTACCAAACGCCCATCATTTTCTCCAGTGCCCTCTGCTTCAAAAAATGGTATTCGGTGATTTAAAAACAACAACAACACACAAACCTGCCTGTTTAAGATCAGAATTAAGGTTCTTTCCTATTAGCAAAAGCTCCACAGGCCTGCCCAGTTATCAGCAATGGAAGCTGGGGGAACATCACCTATTGTGCTGGCTTACAACTTAACCTCCATGCTCCTCCCTGCACTTTTCTCATTGGTCTTTCAGGCCCAAATCTATATGGCAGGCATAGGCAAACTCGGCCCTCGAGATGTTTTGGGACTACAACTCCCATCATACCTGACCACTGGTCCTGTTGGCTAGGGGTGATGGGAGTTGTAGTCGCAAAACATCTGGAGGGCCGAGTTTGCATATGCCTGCTATATGGGGAAGATGGAGAGCCTGGGTCCGTCAAAGATTCCCCACAATTGTCCTGGTTCTGTACTGCTTTTTGAAGCACCAGAGGTTTGCCGTATTGCTAGATCCTCCTGCTAAGATCATAATGCCTAAACACATGCAGGCTCTTTTCTCCTCTAGAAACACCCACACACACACTACACCTGCGGCAGTGTATTCCCGTCAAGCACATGCCATATGTTTTACCAGGCCCATAATCAAACCACTACACCACATTGCCTCTTTACTTTGGATAAGAGCACAGCGGTGGCACAGTGCAAAGTGGGCAGGTAGTATGGCCTAGTGGCTTGAGTGTATGACTGGCTAAGCATGTGACGTGGTTCACAGGGATATATTGCCACAGTAAATCTCTTTCACCGTGATCTACAGCCCTGGATCACCATGATATAAAACTCTGGAAGAGAACACCACTTTCCTCCTAGCAAATATTCTGGAGGGGGAGGCTGTGTGTGTGTGTGTGTGTTTCTGTATGTTTGTTTAAGTCTGTGGTTGTGTGTCTGTGAAGAGGATTCTTGTTGGGTAAGATGTGTGGGGTGTTTCAGTAGGGCATGCCATTTATCCCTGTGGATAGCTCAGTCGGTAGAGCGCGAGACCCTTGATCCCAGGGTCATGGATTTGAACAATAGTTTCCCTACATTGCAGGGGGTTGGACTAGATGACCCTCATGGTCCCTTCCAACTCTACAGTTCTATAATTTTAGGGGGTGAAGAACACCCCACCATAAAAGGGTGGGGTGTTCTTCACAGCTAACAAAGCACCCCACCCCCCCCCCAATTCCGGCAGAAACACATTTACTCAGCTCAGCTTTAACACTGGCAAATGTTATTCAGTCCCAACTCCACTTTGCACCAACTTCTGCATTAAGGGCCCCCTTCCGCATTGCAGTACTTACGTCTCCATTCATCAGTTTACAGTCATCTTCCATCTCATCGGCGCTGTCCTCATCAGACACTTCTCCTTCCTCTACATCTTCGCTAATGTTAGCTGGAAGTTTCTTCCCCTGGGAGGCAAAAGCATAATTAAGCTGCACAAACTAGAAATAAGAATCAATACAAAGTACTGTATTGATGGCATCTTAGCCAAGTGAGCATTAAAAAAAATTATCACAGAAAGATATACATACATACACGCACACATTCATTTCTTGCATTTTTATTCCATCTAAGGAGCTCAGGGTAGTACACTCAGGGTAGTCCGTCTCCCTTATTTCATCTTCACAACAAGCCTGTCAAGTAGGCATACCACTGTTTGGGCAGAACATAATTTATAGCTGCCCCATTTGGGCACCAAAAAAGCAACATCTTCTAATGATGTTTGTGTCATTTTGAAGAGCCAAAACTTTGACCAAGGACCAGGTTGCTCTGATACCAATGTTTCAAAATGGAGGAGTCCAAAGCAGGCAGGGTAATATATATTTATTGACTGATAATCTTCACAGTCACCAAATCCTTTAAAAAAAAAAAGGCTGAAAGACCTAAGGTGCTGGGTTATCCATTATGAGAGAAGAATCATCCCAGGTACTTATCAGAAGCTCCATCTAAATGAATCGCTTCAAAGATGGGAGAATTTCTTCAAGAGAGTTGCCATTGATCTCTCGCACTTGAAAATTGAATCGTCTATAAATGGCCACCGCCGGCAGCAGCCTGGATGAAAATGCTTGGTGAAAGTTAACTGAACAATGTCAAGCTCTTTGTGGTACACACAGGGAGTGTAGAGAGCACAGGTGCAGAATCCTGATGTCCTTGGGGCTCCACCTCCCAATCAATCCCAACCAGCATGGTCAGTGGGCTGAGATAACACACGTTTTGGTCCAGAAATATCTGGAGGGCCACATGTCTCACAGTCCTGTCCCTACCAGCCAAGGTGGCTGTGTTCTGCCTCCTGTGAGTATATCCATGCCTGGGAATCGCAGGAGGGGAGAGCGCAGATGCACTCAGCTTCTGCTTGCCAGCTTTCTATAGGCATCTGACTGGCCACTATAGGGACAGATGCTGCACTAGATGGGCCATTGGCCTGATTCAGCAGCCTCTTCTTATGTCCATATGATGAAAATCCATTCCCAGTAAGGTAAAGGTAAAGGATGGTTAAGTCCAGTTGAAGGTGACTAAGGGGTTGCAGTGCTCATCTCGCCTTCAGGTCGAGGGGGCCAGCATTTGTCCACAGACAGCTTTACGGGTCATGTGGCCAGCATGACTAAACCACTTCTGGCATAACGGGACACCGTGACGGAAGCCAGAGCATACGGAAGTGCCATTTACCTTCCCGCCATAGTGGTACCTATCTATCTACTTGCACTGGCGTGCTTTCGAACTGCTAGGTTGGCAGGAGCTGGCACAGAACAACGGGAGCTCACCCCATTGCAGGGATTGGAACCGCTGACCTTCCAATTGGCAAGCCCAAGAGGCTCAGTGGTTTAAACCACAGCGCCCCCTTATCTTCCCAGTAAGAGTATGCACTGACCACAAGATTCATTTTAGACCTCAATTCGGCACTATGGGAAACAGTCCAATTAAGTCTTGGGAGGCTGACCAATTTGATCCAGGTCCAAATCTCAGTTAAAATAAACAAAGTTGTGTGCCTCACCATTCACTATGGGGTGGTGGTGTTATTACGAGTTGTTGTTGTTGTTGTTGTTGTTGTTGTTGTTGTTGTTGTTACCGGTATTACTACTACTACTGCTACTTAAAAAAAAAGCAGCTCTAAGTTTTCTTATAATGGCTATAAGTTTGAAACAAGCATGTTTTCTCCTGCTCTTGATGGTAGGACTCTAACCAATGGCTTCAAGTTACATGAAAGGCGATTCCAACTAAACATCAGGAATAACTTTCTGATAGTAAGAGCTGTTCAACAGTGGGAAAGTCTTCCTTGGAAGGTTGGGGACTCTCCTTCTTCCTTGGAGGCTTTTAAACAGAGGGTGGGCGGCCATCGGTCATGGATACTTTAGCTGAGATTCCTTCATTGCAGAGGGTTGAACTGGATGACCCTTGGGGTCCCTTTCCAACACTACAATTCTATGATTCCTTTTGGCACAATCGGATAACATCTTAAGTCATAATAGCCTCTCATAGTGGATAAAGCCCCACAAATGGCAGTCAAACAGCTCCATCAGGTTTGGGGCCAAGACTTTCTTTCTTTTTTTTAAGACTCCAGGGCTTGGCTGTGGGACTCCACAGCATGTAACCAGCAATTGCTGGTTGGATTTTTTCATATAGGGGTGGGGAGGTTCAATGGGAGGAGCTGTCTGTCTGTCTGTCTGTCAGCAGCTGATTTTACGGTTCAGTGCCTGTTAAAAAAAGGTTCCGCCTGAAATTTAACCTGTGCTGTGAAAGATTCAGGTTTGTCAAGTATTTTGATTCGAATGCTCCATTATTATTTTTTACTTTGGGAAAAAAATACCGGTAGATAACCATGACTAACAGGGCATAGTTAAGGCTATATAAAAAAGAGAAATTCTTCTCTGTTAGTGTGACAGTGTCACTATGTGCTCAGAATGTCAGAGGGCTTATTAGCCTCTTACGCATGTAATCTTGGGGCAGCAATATGAATTCCATGCGCGTACCCACACTCTCCAAACCAAGGCTCTGCTAAGGTACAGTTCCCAAGATTTTATTTTGCAGGGAGGAGTCATGACAGCTAAAACTTGTGTAAAACTGATATTGACAGCAGAGTAGATGTGAAAAAGACCTATGTCTGTACTTTGAGACTTTGTTTCATACCTTAAAGGCCACAGCCTTCTATTCCAGGGCTAGCTTCTTGCAAGTAACATCACGGCTCATATCAGTCTCAAACAGTCCTCCCGCAGTAACGCAAAGCATATAGTGTTTGGTAGTTTAGAGACCTTTTGTTTTGCTTCTGCTCTGCATCTAAAAAAAACGTCTTTGGCATTTCCTCTGACCCTTGTGATGGATTATTTGTTTTACAAATTTATAAATGGCTTCACAGCCAACGTGGTGTACAAGGAGATAAATATTACAATCTCCCTTGAACTGCACCCAACAGCATAGTGTTAGCTAGAGCAGCTCTCTCAATGGAGGTGCTATATGATATCAACGGGACATCCTTGTCAGCAACCTGGCTGCTACATTCTGCAGCCCTAAGTAAAACTTTAAACAACCTCTTTCTTAATAGTATGTCACACACACACACCCTCTAAAAGCCCCAGTACCTTTGGATAACACTGAATGAATGCCATTTTCATTTGCAAGCCCTTGCCCAGATACTATAATTTAATTTCAGCTTGTAAACTTAATATAGTAACCCTGAAGAGACTATGAGACTTATCATTATATCTAAGAGCTTTGATGCAGAGTGGGTGGGGAATCAGCTGAGACTTATGGGAAGGCCAAATTGGTGCTACTGTTGAGAAGATTCCAGTTGAGTCCTAGTTACAGTAGACTAGTGCTCCCCAAACCAGGAATGTTTTGGACTACAATTCCCATCACCCCAACTATTGGTGATGCTGGCTGGCTCTGGTGGGAGTTGTGGTCCAAGAAATCTGGGTGGCACTAGGTTGGGGACAGCAGCCGGAGACACCCTTCTGCCCCAAATAGTAAGGAGCTGCAGGAGTCCCTAGACTACCTCAAGCTTCACAAAGCACACAATCGAATTCACCTCTGCAATGGACCAAGTCAACATAGCTGCAAAACCAAATCTGCCCCCATTCTCAGGCACTGGGAACATTTGAGTCAACATTCAGGCTGGCCAACAGCGGAAGCTTTTTCCATTTGGTATGTTAACAGACTGCCTGCTACACCCCACCACCACCCCAAAAAATCCAGAGGGTACTTCACTTGCTGCCCTCGAATGTCTATCAAAATGTCAGGCAGCTTGCAAAGAGATTTAAACAATAACACCAACAACCTTTGCCACCACTCCAGGGGATATTCCATTCAACAACTTCACCAGCTAGCCGTAACAAAAGGATGGAGGCAATGAGGACTGCTTGGCCGGCACGTAGGAGAGTAACGAGAGGGGAAGCTACAATGGCAGCACTTCGGATGGCTCTCCTGAGGCTAACTTCACAAGCTTCATGCTACATGCCATTAGAGTTTGATTGATGTCAGGAGGATTCCGGAGAGACACTGGCAGTTCAGGCACAGTCAACCATGGTTATTCATTTAGACACGCACAAACCTTCGCTGGGTCTACACTGGCTGCAGCCACAGCAAAAGAGGAGCGGCCGAGGCACACACTGTGAATCTTAAAATTCGGAATAGTCTAGAGCTGGAAGATGGCCTGATGCTGAGGCTTCCATTCAGACACAGACATTGGAACAAATCTAAGAGAAAAGTGTGTCTCTGTGTATATACATATAGTAATAGTCACATATCGGGTGTTGCTTAAGAATTCTAAGGGGGGGGGGAAATCAGTGCAGTTTTGAAAGGTTCGATCCACCATCTTGATTCAAAACGGCTTGTAATTGCGTCCAAACCTGCTCCTCGGTCCCAGGAACCATCACGCAAAATGTGATTGTTTTATCTTAACATAGTGTATAGCTGACAGACAAACCAACAGCTTTCCCAAAATATATAGTAGACATCTTACCTTGACCAATATTTTCCCTTTCAGACTTTCTGGGGAAGGCAACTTTGTGGGATCTTCATTGCTCACGGAAGACAGGTCCAGTTTGTCCCCCAGGATTTCGATAAGATACTGGGCCATCTTCTTCTGCTGCCCCACGCTGCAGTGGTTCTCGATTGACAAAATGACAGGGTACCTTTGGAGGAGGAGAGCAAACCCACACAAGGAAAAAATGGTTCAGTTGCACATCTGAGGGTTGTTTCTTTTCTATAATCACTTGCTGTTCTGCAAAGGCACAGCCACATTTCTGGTTCCAGACCCAAAATGCCAAACACAAGAGAGTTCTTGGTTTGCACCCGTGAGGATTCCGACAATGGTGGTCACTCAGTCCAGGGACAGCCAATGTGATACCCTCTGGACGTTGTTGGGTTACAACTCCCATCCGTCCCAAACAGCAATAGCCAGTGGTCAGGGATGATGCGAGCTGGAAGTCAAACAGCATCTAGAGAGCACCGTGCTGACTATTCCCTGGCTTAGTTGTTCAGAATTTCATGTTTTCTTTTATATAAAAGTCACTCCCAAGCTTCTGTTCAACGACAAGGTTTCAAATGCCTATTGGTTGGCCACTGTGGGATTGGGATGCTGGACCAGGTGGGCCATTGGTAAGATTTAACAGGAATTTTCTTATGTTGTTTGGTCATTTCCTGCTTTTGAGGGAGGAGACGCAGATGTAGAATAAAACCCAGTACAACTGAGAGAAGGCAATGTGCCTGGGCACAGAACAGAGAGACACATATAGACTTATTAGCAGTCCAGGAGGTGGCACTGCCTGTCGGTTTCCTCCTGCACAGTCTCAGTGTTGCTCCTTGTGGAACTCAGCAGGGAGGAGGAACTGACTGTGGCGCCACCTACTGCTGGGCTCCCTGCCTTCCAACCTACCAGTCCAAATGGCCAAGCTGGATAAAAGGCCAACGGAAGCCTCCTCTGTGCAGTGCACCCTAGCAGTCATCTCCATCTCCTTGTGAGTACCCATCTTACCTCCTATGAGTTAAAAAAAAGTCGGTACTACTGGATAATGGATCCCATAAACAAAGCAAGCAAGAGGTTCCTTTTACTTCCGGCGCCCATCATTATCTCTAAACCTGAGCCAGTTTATTGTATGCAGCTTGTTGGCAGGCTCTGAGACCACCCTGAATATCCCTTAATGATCACTTTTATGATAGCGGCAAGCCTTGTGGCTTGTCGTCCTCCGCTCTCCTGTTTTGCTTAAATGTAAAAAAAAGAGCGGCAAAAAAAATGCTCTTGCAAATAAAGGACTCTCGGAGAATTCAGAGGCGATAAAAACCTGAGATAGCATCTCATAAATAAGACTGTGGCTGGGGGAAGTGCTGAAAATACTGCCCAATTTATTCCCTGCACAGGCATCCAGGCTACTTAAACAGAAAAGGAACAGGAGGATCTGCTTGAATTTAGCACACTCTGCGGCTGTTTTCTGCTCAACACTTTCTTTGTAAATGTGCACTTGGGTCGTTTTGCTCACTTGAGCTGAATGCATGCATTGTTATTTGCACTTCCGCCCTAAGAATTGTCTATTAGGGCTGTAGGCAGTAATAAGGGCCAAGTGAAAATGTCCTGTTCCCAACCCCTTGCTATTTCACTGTCCCATTCACATACCCCCCCCCCCCCGCAACATTTCTCCGATGGAAATAGGGACGTCCCATTCCATAATGAATTCTAGCCACATGGCCAGTAGGAAGGGCAACTCTATCCCTGGTGGTGGCAAGGTTTCTCACATCAGCTAGCAGATGCCATTTTGTTTTCCCAGACTGCCACAGACAAACAGTTGTATCCAATGGGCCAGATAATTAGTCAAGTTCATTAAATTCAATGTTCATTAGTCATGTTCATTAACTTCGATTAGGACTAGTGTTGGATACAACTCATTGTGAGGACAAAATGGCCGCTCCCAGTGCAGGCAGCTCCGCCCCCCGCTCCCCAGAGTGCCCTGGAAAAACACTGACCTCAGCATTTGGGGGGGTGGCAGTGGGGGGGGGACCACTGTTGTTAAACAGGCAGCAGCAACCAAAAAGAGGGGAGGACAACAAAATTATCACCACCGCCAGCATTCTGAACTTTTAAGAAAATTTCTTTCACCTACTGCAGATTTCAGCCAGAAGTAAAAACCTTCAGACTTTCAGCTTGACCCTATTGGGTACTGTGTATGTGCTAAACATTTTTGCATTTCCGAGCCAAGAAATACCCTGAACTTCACATTCAGTATAAATTATGCAAAGTGAGGGAAATTTTGGAAGTGCTTTTCTTTTGCATAATTGAGTCTGGTTTCACCAGTTATGGAGAGAAGCCCTGCTCCCTGAACCCAGCAAATTGTACTTGGGTTCTTAGATTCCACCAGTTTATGCCCCCCCCCCACAGTGTGCCAAGGGCACTTTCAGAAAAGAAAATTGACAGATTTGCCTGTCCCTAGCCCACAGATCATAGTTTGAGAACTTCCAAGAAAGAATGGGACATATACAACTAAGTTCCACTCGGAATAGATCCACGGACATTAATGGACCTGAGTTAGTCATCTCCATTAATTCCAAAGGGTCTGCTCTGAGTAGGACTACACTAGGCAATGGCTACAACCCAGGGTTGGGGGGCAGGGGGTCGACTGTTCAACTTGAGAATTCTGCTGGTGTTTATATTTAGAAATATAAGCCACAAACACACAGAGAGAAAGCCACAGTCTCCCGCCGGGGAAGATTCATTAACCGGGTCTAACAGTGCTGGCACCACACTGCAAAGGACAGACTTTACAAGCCAATCAATCAATCTCCTGGCTCTCTTTGGGGTTTCAGTATCTATTTTTGGATTCTCTGAGCTTAGGCACTGAAAGCGCTCCATATGGCTTGGAGCTCATCATACGGCTTTGAGAGGAAAAGTGGATTCAAGGTGAGACGATGGAATGATGGAAAGGCAATTCCACACCAGTTGCCCAGCGCAGGCAATAACTGGTTATCATCTCCACTAAATCGGCCATGCCTGACTAAGCCTGCTACGTCCACACTGCGCGCTATGCACAAGGTAACAAAAATAAACAGAGGTGGGGGTTTTTTGGCCAAAAGGCATGGGGCTCGGTACCTGTCCCAGCTCAGTTTACCCTCTTCGCTGAATCTCAGGCCACAATCAAATCATGATGCATGTAAAGCACTAAGAAGATGCTGCTTTAAACAGTCATGGCTCCCCCCCCCCAAAAAAAAGAATTCTGGGAGCTGTTGTTTGTTAAGGGCACTGAGAGATGTCAGGAGACCTCCTATTTCCTTCATGGAGTTACAGTTCTCAGCATGGTTTAACTGCCAACACCTCTTCACAAGGAACGTGGCCTGAGGCTGTGCACATTAGTAGCTTGGAACACAGCTAGGTCATTCATTTTTCTCAATTTGGATTGAAGCTGGTTTGGGGGTGGGGGAATGCAACAAAACGCAGCATTTCATAAGAAAACAATGGGATAGATACAGGATAGATATGGGTTGCAGCTAACACCATATGTGCATCGCTTTCAAAACCAGAGATGGGTGAGCACTGGGTGCAGAATTAACAGGAAGTGTGTACACAGGGTAAGTGAGACAGATGCCTGTTCGGACATCCACCGAGAACATGCAGCAGGAGGAACCGAGCTGTGTATGCTATCTTTGCAATCTTCCACTGATATCCGGCAGCGTCAGGGCGCCCTCAGCAAGGAATTGTGCATTTAGTGTGGCGGCAACGGTACCAGAGTTATTGAACTCCTCTCCCTAGCGAAATCAAGTTGGTATAATCCACAGAGCTTCAGGCATCAACTAAAGACTTGTCATTTCACCAAGCCTTCTTCAGAAAATGATTTATAGTTTTTATAGCCTTCTTGGCAGATCAACCGTTTTTAACGTTTCTGTTTGTT
Organism: Lacerta agilis; assembly: GCF_009819535.1. Taxonomy (NCBI): domain Eukaryota; kingdom Metazoa; phylum Chordata; class Lepidosauria; order Squamata; family Lacertidae; genus Lacerta; species Lacerta agilis. The sequence goes on along the minus strand of NC_046319.1, from coordinate 18,653,567 downwards.
TAATGTGTTCTGCTTGAATTTTCTTGCTTCCTGACTGTTGCTACGGTTGAGTTGGGATACCAATCGCATGCAAGCACATTCGGGGCCCACTATTATTAGCCAATTGGGACAGCGCAACAAACCCACTTCCCCCAAAAGATCGGACTTTTTGCATGGAGGAAAGTGAGGGGAAATGCTCTGGAAAGCTTGAGAAAGCACTTGGGTTGATGCAACAGCATATAACCCCCCCCCCCACACACACACACACAAACAAATCAGGGCAAATGCTCACTGTCAGGAAACCCCCCTCCCCACGGCAGGTAGCATCCCGGGAGCGCTTGCAGTACAGGGAACCTCCCCCTCTGTTCACCAGTTCGTCATCCCCCTCCTCTGCAGGAAGCGACCATTCCTCCAGTGGGGAGGGGGAGTTAGAGGCAGGAAGTCGGCGCAGGGGCTGTGAAGGGATGGCAGAGCCTGAGCACCAAGGGGAAAGCGGGGAACGGGGACAGTTTCCCGCGCCCCTAGTTCGCAGACAGGAAAGACGTGGAAGGGGGAGACGGGGGTTCAGGATCCTGCGCCTCTTTTGCTGGACCAAGAACTGGAAGGGTTCATTCCTGGACTCTGCAGAGGGATGAGATGGACGTTTGAACTTTTGCTCCACTGTAAATATCTGCACAATAAAGTACTTAGTTTTTAGAAGTGCTGCGTTCGACTGCTTTCTCATGAGCAACCACTGAACGTCCTTACACTCACTAAATAGCCAATGTTATCTAGTCTCCCTGCAAATAAATCACAATGGGTGCTCAACAAACAGCTGTCTGCAACCACCTCTTTTTATGCTCTTTTGGTTTAAACTGAAACTCTGTACAATGCATAGGTATGTTTTATATATGTTTGTGCTATGGAAATTAGTAATAGTGCTAATAATGATGCATTGCCCTAAACTCCTCTTCCTTGCTCCTTCCAGCTACAGCCTCATCCTTACCACTGAACGCAACCATGACTTACTTCTGAGTCATATGTATTCAGGATTGCACCGACAGTATGCCTTCACTATGAAATTTAGACTTGTTTCCTAACAGTTCTGACTGCCACAGCTCCCCGTCTCCCAAAGAATCCGCACAGCACATCGTTAAAAACAGTATATACTTCAGATAGATTGAAACAGCAAATTCATGGGGGATAAGGTTCTCAGTTGCAACTAGTCACAACACAGAATCTCCAGGTTCAGGTGCAGTCTACCTCTGAAATACCAGTTGATTTGGAGCGGGACAGCAGGAAGGTTCAGAAGTTCTGAACAGTCTGCTTGCAGGCTCCTTACTGGGTTAACCACTGTGGGGAACAGGGTGCAGTAGCATCTGGTCCAGCTGGGGTACTGCCCCATCAACCTCAGTCTGTCCTCATCCTGCTCCAGAGTGTGGCACTGCTTGTTTGCTTCCTCCTCCTCAGTCTCAGCGTTTTAAAACTCAGCAAGGAGGAAGATGGCAGCAAAACTAGAATGTCGGTCATTGGAAGTGGCTGCACCTACTGTTGGCCTCCTACATCCTAGGAGTCTCAACAGACACTGTAGATAGGGTTACAGACAGGTTTTCTTGCGTTCCTAATTCTCAGGGCTTTTCTTCCAGCTGGAACTCACCAGAGCTCAGTTCCAGCACCTCTCAGGTGGGCGCCATTGCCATTCTAAGAGAACGAGGGAGGCGTTCATGGTGAGTTCCGGCTCCTCTTTCATTCATGGTGAGTTCCGGCTCCTCTTTTTCTAGAAAAATAGCACTTCTAATTCTGTGCATTGTAGTCCGGTGAGGGTACTACAAATACCGTTAAGATATCCTGAGCCCTTCTGGCTTGCACAGTGAGAGGAGACGGAACTGCTGTCACAGCTTTAAGTTTGCAGAATCAAAGCACAAAAAGAGGAAAGTCACATAAAAGAGCTTCTCCACACACTCTTGGAAGCCACTGCAAAAGCGCTGGCTGCAGAGACTTACCTTGACACAGAGACCCACTATTCTCAGCCAAATAGGACAAGTTAAAATAAAAAACATCTGGAAAGCATCTCTCTCTGGTTATCTGAGTGACTCTAGATTCAGAGGCAGCAAATCCCATCCCATCTGAGCAGGATGCATTTCTGCCATCTGGATAATGCACTCTCGGACATTCTGTCTCCTGCCTGACAAAATACCCTGTAGTTTGGAGGCCAAGCAGCTGGGTTGTCAGCTACCTGCTAATAAGCAGTCATGTTTTCAGTGGAGCTTGCCTGTCTCTGGTTCATTATGTGAAACAAGACACTGCTCCACCAATATCCCCCTGGCCTGCCTTCTTACTTACAAACAGAGGGAGCTGAACTAAAACTCCCATCAACCCTGACCATTTCCCTCGCTGGCTAAAACTGAAGGGAGTTGTACTCTGGCAGAATCTGGGGTGCTACAGGTCCCCCATCCCCATGATTGCATTAGGCGAAGCTTTCCTGAGACTTTGAAAAAAGAGCAAGAGGAACAGCGATGGGCTGGTCTTGAAATTGGCTCCCCCTGTGCTTCTTGGGGTCCTTCCGAGAGTTAGCTAATAAAGTTCCGGAAGGCCAAACCTAGGACTCAGCTACACAGCTGCAAATAAAACTTTTCGAATGTGTTGTAAAGTGCAACATACAAATGTGACACTAGATGGTGACAGTGAGCTATGCAAAATCCAATGTATTTTTCAAAACGTTTTAAATTTAAAATAAAGCATCTCCACAGCATTTTTTAAATATCTGTGTAGATTCGATCCTAGAAGGCCCCTTCCCACTTTGCATGCAAATTTAAGCTTGGGAAGATGAAGCCTGGGGGAAAGCCAATAGTCCGTACGAGCTCCTCTTTTGTATGCCAATTTGCCCTTCAGGGAAGGGCTGGCTGATGACAACAAAGGCCTTTTAGGCCTCATCTTTATGGCTCAGGTCCACTGCTGCTGGTATCCACGGGAACAGTAATTCCCGGTGTCTCCCAACTTGCTTTATTTAACTCAGAAGCTTTGGTAACTATAATTGCCATGCATCCCATGGGCTTTAAGGCTAATGGCTATGCACCCAGGCTGTAAGGATAATGCCTGCAGGAATCTAGTGTTGCCCAGCTAACCCTCTCCCACCACTGGTTTCTTAATTCACAGGGATAAGTCTACTAGAGAAAGTGGGAGGATGAAAGTTAGATTTTTTTGGGGGGGGTGTCAGACAATATGGGGCCAGACTGTAATATGAAGACCTGGGGTGGTTGGGTAGATAGTGGGCTTGGCTCTTAATAAAACATAGAAACTCCAAATCAAATTTCAATACACCTCCATCTCCCAACACGGTAGTCTGTCCTCTCCCAGAACTCCCCCTCATCACAACAAGAAACAAATACAAAATAGTTTAATCATTCCAGCGTAAAATGATGACAGTTGATCTTCCCCTTGGTAGAAGAAGAGTTTGGATTTGAGATCCCACTTTATCACTACCCGAAGGAGTCTCAAAGCAGCTAACTTTCTCCTTTCCATTCCTCCCCCACAACAAAAACTCTGTGAGGTGAGTGGGGCTGAGAGACTTCAAAGAAGTGTGACTAGCCCAAGGTCACCCAGCAGCTACATGTGGTGGAGCGGAGACGCGAACCCGGTTCACCAGATTACGAGTCTACCACTCTTAACCACTACACCACACTGGCCCTTTAAGAACCCATTTCTTAAAATACAGCACCCACGTGGATACCTACTCGCTCTTGATAAAGGCATATTTGTTTATGGTCTCAATAACATCTTTAAAAAGGATCTTGGAGGTGAGGGTGTAGCCATGGTGGACGATAGGCTCACCATCCGGCCCATCCCAGCAGTCAACTGCAAAGGGGAAGAACAAAAACAGAAGGTTTAGATTTAAGGGGTGGGTGGGTGCTAATAAACCCATTAGCACGGTGAATGTTGCAGTATCTCTTAGACCAGCTATGATGGTAAGCTCCTAACTGGTCACCTTTGTTCTTCTGAGGCTGTGATTTTCCATTTTTTTATATTTTGTAATTTCTTTAATGGTTGCTTGGCATAGCTGTCAACTTTCCCCCTTTTTTAAGGGAAATTCCCTTATTCCGAATAGGATTCCTCGCAAGAAAAGGGAAAAGTTGACAGCTATGTTGCTTGGCCGTATTAAATATTTGACAGATTTCTCTCTGAAACTCCGGAGAGCTGTCTTTTAACAAAAGGGGGTGGGCAATGGGGTGTGTGCTTTTGGTCCTTACCTTCAACGCAACGACATCCAGACTGCAGAACCCAAGAGTACATGTCAACTCTGGACTGAGACATCAGCTGGTCCCCCATGAGGTAGGTGTTATGAGAGGAGGTGATGAAGTAGTGGCTCAAAGGGCAAGTCATGTCCTGGTTGACTTGGTAGTGCTCTGGGTTGAAGATATCCCCAGCCGGGCTGCGCATGTAGTTGGTGAAGCCTATGGAAGGAAGATCATGTGGGCTGGATTAATGATGCAATTAGCCTGCCAGTGGGGGATAATTGTTAGAGGGCTGGGTGAGGCCTAGGGAGGCCTGGGTCTAAATCCCCACTCACTATGCCTGTAGTGTTCCATGCAGGCAAATAATTCAGCATTCCTACCCCTTCCTCTGGCTCACCCACAGTCATGCTGAAGAAATATATTTTAATCATCAGTTGCATTTTAGGGGCAGCAGCACTGCAAGTAAGTTCCATCTTCAATAACACCGCCATGGGGTGGAGAGCTATCCTTCCTTTCCAAGCAGAGGCTGGGTGAACCACCTGCTAGGGTTGTTGTAGCAGCAGATTCCTTGCACTGAACTATTTAATTATTTGTGGGACCTCTAAACTGACCTTTGTCGAAATAGATCCCAGGACGGTTTACAAACATCAATCAATAAAACACAATTAAAATTATAGACTAGATTATTCTTATTATTCTATGATTAGATTTTACTCTTTTAAAAAAATATCCTGGAAGGTAAAATTATTTTTTTCTCTAAGCAGGTCTGTCTGAAAATTAGCAGGCAATCTCAGAGATAATTTCTCTAGAAAACTGCTTGCTTTGGGGGCGGGGGGAAATCATAGACATTTAGGATCAATGCATTCCTTACAAAGTTCTTTAAACTAATTAATTTAATTAAGGTGAAATCCACAGGGCATCCATAAATTATTTCGAGCATCAGGAGTGCTACCTTGGCGCTGCAACCATGGGTTGAAATTTGTGGGTGTTTGGGCACCCAAGGAGTTGGCACCTATGCTGAGCAAATTAATTTGGAGATACTTGGGGGGGGGGTTCCTCCCAAGGAGTTGAACAGTGCTTGGTTGAGAGATCATCCATATATTGGATATGCATGCATTCCGCTACTAACTTAACTAAAGCACACTTTGTTGGTATTGTTTCCCCAAACCTGAAAGCCCCGTTTGACAAGAGCCAATGGTACAACAAGCAAATGTGCATATCCACCATGGGAAGCAATGCCTCTCTCAATTTACTTCTAACTCTCTGAGAAATGGTTGTGTCCCATCTCCTCCAGTCTAAGAATTAGTCTGCAGGCTTTCCTGTAGGGACTGAATCTCCCCCATGTCCCCCAAGGGAATTCATCCCAGATATTCAAAATGCACTTGAAGGAAGTATAACTCTTACCCCAAGTACCTTATTCCAGGCTGCAAGGATACCAATGAAGCTCGTAAACAGTCCAAGAAACTGAGAAGCAGCACCATGGTCAGCTCACTGTGGAGCCAGTGAAAGCTATGATGGATGCCAGACACACAGCAGGAGCAAGCTAGGATGTTGCTTCAGCAACGGTCTAGAGCAGCCACCCCCAACTTTCAGCCCTCCAGATGTTTTGGACTACAATTCCCATCATCCCTGACCAATGGTCCTGTTAGCTAGGGATCATGGGAGTTGTAGGCCAAAACATCTGGAGGGCTGCAGGTTGGGGGTGCCTGGTCTAGAGGCCCATGAGGGCTGAAGTAGGTTGGTGTTTTTGGCTCCCCCCCCCCCTCTGAGGAAGCCTCTTGGGACTTTTAAAGGGCCATATTCCTCAAGATGGAGAGTCTCTTGCTCAGTCTAGATGTGAAGGGATAGGAAAGTGGTGCCCCTTGAGCTGTCAAAAGTTCCAAGGAGGCATCTTCAGTATTGCAAGTTGGGGGGGGGGCTAGTGCCACAGGTCATGCAGGTGAATGCATTGTTTGCCCATGAGGTTCCCCCTCCCATAGAAGTGGTTCCCCTTCCTCCTTTATCTTCAGATACCTCCTCTGACAGCATGAGCCTGCTTCCTAGGGTGATAACACCCCCCAAAATCCATTGCACTAACCGCTGCGTTTTCGTTTTAATGTTTCGCTGCAGTTTTAAGACCCTGCAAGTTCCTTTCTTCAATGAGCAGGGAACTGGGGAGTGGGGAATCAATCCTTTGTCCAAAGGGCCCCTACATTTTCCCGCAGGAGTTTAGACCCGGCTCTATCCCCCACACAGAGGTTATTCTGCTAGGGTCAGGTGCGCCACAGGCAAAGTAACCAAAATGCTCTATATTAAGGGAAGATCAAGCATTCTGTTTAGAAAAATAATCTGTATGATCAAACACACCTTCTGCACATTCCCTGACATTTGAGCTAGCCAGGTCCATGGAGAATTAATTAAGCCGTGAAAGCCTGCCTCGAGGACTGAGCTGGGATAAGAAAGGCTACTTATGAGATGGAGGAAAGTAACTCAAGTCTGCTTTTAGCAACTGAAACTTTCCCTCAGCTCATTCAGCAACCTTTCAAACGAACAGTCCCACCTGGGGCGACAGATGCAGATTTCGATCGGACAAATCCTCTCCAGACCAGTTACACATGTTGAAAGCTCCCCAACCCCTACCCCCCCCAATGTATTTCCTCAGACCCACGGGAAGATTTTAAAAACCTTCCATTGGATCTTCCTAACGATTTGCTGTTGACTTATCTCTTTCAGCTGGGTGATCTGCACCTTCTGTGTCTCAACCACTCTACTTGGTTTATATATTTTCTAATCTCCCCCAACAGCATTTTGCTGTTTTGACTTTGTGTCTGCTCTTGGGCTGTGTGACAGCTTTGTCAATTTTTGTTGCTATAGACTTCCTAGCAACCGAGCTTGAAGAGCAAAGCTATTCAACTTGGATGTCTGAAGTTTGTGTGTGCGCGTGCCTGTCTTCAGGCATGTCACCAATACCAGTACATTGAGCTTATTTAGCAGCTGAGCTTTAGGTTTCATGGTTTCTGTTATCATTAAGGATATATGAGTCTCATCCTGAAATTTAATATGTTTTGTTTTTTAGCAGTCAAATCAAATGCTCAAAACACACATTGAATACTAGAACACTGGGGAAATCAAATTTATTGGTGTTCCTCTCTTCTCCCGGACAGACCTTTCCTTGGGGAAGAAGGAAGGGGGCAACATCCTGATGCAGGTGAACCTTTCCATGTGTTTCCTTGACTGAAATGATTCCTTGACTCATACAGAGTGTCTTTCACTAGCCAGGGACCATACGGTTTATAGATCAAGATTTCTGGCAGGAATTGATGCTGTGTGCATCATTTGCAGGCAAGACAATGCCTTGCAGGATGTCTCCTGTGTCAAAAACAGCCCTCTGCTTTCTGTCACCCATTCCTCAAGGCAAGGCTTTCCCTTCTCTTGCTCCAACCTTAGCTAGGGATGTTGGGGGTATCCAATAAAAATGGAAAAAGGAAGCTGAAATCACCACGGTCCACATGTTCATCTCTGATTACAAATAGAAATCAGTCAAGCACACACAATCGGCATTTGTTCACATCATGGTTGCTGTTTCAGTCTGCAAACGATAGCTAATAAATGACCTTTACTTTTTACATTGTTTTGATGTTTCCTTTACATCGAAAAGTATGTTGGTTATGTTCAGTTTCATAAACACAGGTCAGAATGGAAACCAGTGCCTTGTAATACACCCTTGCCCCCTTGCTATAATCAGAAAGGCCACCAGTGATTAAGGTAGCCACATACACATCAACGCCCAAAAACGGCAAAAGAAAATGCCACTTTATATGAAATGTGCACCTGGTAATTTTTATAGAGAGGTTCGAATTTAGATATAATCACTGTAATTTAAATATAAATGCAATGGATCTCACCATGGTGCAGAAGACTACAACCAGCTGACCTGAGTGCCTGATCAGTTGCTGTCCAAGGTGCTTAATTGTGGGTTGGTCACTTAATGCCCTCTCCTGCTCTTCCTTCTTATGGTTCATGGACTGGCCAGCCCTTCAAACAGAGGATTTTCCTCTGCAAAGTAGGACGCATGGCTACCTTACAACCCCCCTCAAAAAATAATTATAACATTAAACTAAATAATCCACAATATGTACTCCCTTATATGCAGGTAGAGCTGGCTCTGGGCAGATTAACACAACCTTGCTAAGCTTATAAAAGTTGTAACTTCACTTGCTCAGGTCAAGGTATGGACCCAGAGGAACCAGAAGGAGGTATTGTCATGCTAGGAGAGAAATCATGAGGACTGCAGATGTACAAAAATATATATGTTAAAACGAAAACCTGTCAGAGGGCGCACACACACCAGGAAAATAAACAACAGCAACCTAATAAGGACTCGTGCGTGCTCAGTAGCTATGGAATGTTCAGTGTTGGGTGGGAAAGTGTTTATTTTACTTATTTTCAGCATTTGTACTCCACTCTTCAGCCGAAAATGCTCCCAGAGCAAGCTTACACACAATCAGAACAAACCTGCAGGCTTACAATCTTTTTATAAACACACACACACACACAACACAACACAGGAACAAGGAGGGAAGAAGAAAACCAAAACTTGGGCACCAAGATGATGGAATGAACTTTTCTATCCCTCCCACTGAGGCAGCCTGATGGAATGGCTGCCCCCCAGAAGACAGTAGGAGGAGATGACGTCCGATGGGTCTGGCCAGTGGAGGGAGCTCTGCTTCTCAGCCTTCCCACTGGAAATAAATTGGAAACTGAGGTGGGGTGCAGGGGTGGGAAGAGGGGTATTCTGCTTCAGCCGCTTACAGTTTATAGTGTCCTCGAAGAGAGCATGACTAGCTGAAATCCTGAAGTACACGATTCCGGTTAGGGAGGAAGTTACGCTGCAATATTTTGTTGCAGATCTCACTTTGTGGTTGCGTGCACATCATGCATTTAAAATGCACGATTTCCCTCAAAGAATCCTGGGGACTGTAGTTCACTCCTCAATTCACAGCACCCTTAATACACTACAGTTCCCCTGATCCTTTGGGCAAAGCCATGTGATTTTTAAACTCACTTTAACTGGATGGTGGGCACACTCCCTGTATATCTATAGGTGTGGCGACATTATCAAGCACCCCAAGAAGGAAGGAGGGTGGAATTGTTGGGCCAATTCAAGTTCCCTTGGCTTCCAGGCTGGGTGTGGAGGGGCTGGAAGGGACTGGCTAGCCTTGGACCCACAGCTATCATTTATCACCCCCCTTCTCTGACTTCTTCTCTGTATAAACAAGGCATGATCATTTTTCAAGTCTGACTCTGACTTAATCCAGTTGCATGAAATCAATACTTTAAAGAATGTGGCAGTTCTTGAGAAAAAGTTGGATGTTTGCAGGAGTTGGTGACAACGTGGGGAGATATTGCTCACATGTCAGAACACATATCATAAAATAAAAGGTCGAAGAACGCACATCTGATGGTGCTGCAGTAATATTTGCTCCCCCACCCCATCAATATTTTATGTCTGCTTGTGAAAGTGACAGCTTTACTTTACGACAATAGGCATTTTCCATGCATAAGCCTTAAACCTGCATTGGTCAGACTGCGCATTTACAGTAGAAGTGTTCTCCCTCCTTCATTTCCTCTTCCACACGAACAATAACCATGCTACTATGTAACTTTAAAAACCGGTGCCTGGTTGGTTTGTTTGTTTTTCCTCCTCCCTCTCCATTCCTCTTTCCTTTTGTGCCATGCCTTTGCAACTGTAAGTCTTGCTACTACTTATCATATGTCAGCTGCCCTGGACTGAAGAGTGGCATAAAATGCTTTAGGTAAGCAAGTGGAATAAAGTAAAGTAACAAAATAGATAATTAAGCAGAGGTTTCCATATCTAAACCTCAGCATTTTACAGAACGGGGATGGAGGCAGCACACAATTCTTTATCCTTCCCTGTAAAGTGAAAGGGAAAATTTGCTTATTTCAACCTCACAACACACATCTAAACATAACACATACAGGCATCACTTCCAGATATTTCTTGTCGTCTAGTGCTCCCTGCCCCCTTCAAAAATGACCTCTTAACATTCAACTTCTTGGCTAAATTTAGTTGACAGACCGACACAGCCTCTCCAATTCCTAGTTTCTTTTGTTGGACTACAACTCCCATCATCTCTGACCATTGGTCAGGATGCCCGGGGCTGATGGGAACTGGTGTCCAGCACCAATTGGATCCATGCCCTTTTCTTTCTTTTAAATTTGCCAATTTATCTAGTGTCACGTATTTGGAAAACTATGCAGAAAGTTCCAATTCACTGTTAAGTAGTCCCACTTCAATTCCAAACCGATGGAGAAACTTCAGTGGTTAAATGCCTAACAGAGCAAACAAACGAGAACGGCAACAAAACACACAGTTGTATCCTCACCTCCTAGCACAGGGATGGGGGGGTCACATACCTTTTGGACAGGCTTCCCGGGGGTCACTTGCCAGTGGTGGACAAGGACAGAGACAGAAGTGGCTGGAACAATGTATGCGGCTATTGTACGCCAGGCTGATTACGACACAAACTCATGCACACTCCCTCCTCTCCCCTCCATCCAAGCAAGCAACTGGAATGATTAGAGTTCAAGGGCACATACCAATCAGGCAAAAACACTCTAGGAAGGTGCAAAGCAAGACTGGTGAGGAGTGTGACCCAAGGAGAAGGTTTGTGGCCTAGGGAGAGTCCCAAGGGTCGGGTGGGGGCACATCTGACCCCTGGACCTGAGGTTCTCCTTCCAGAGAGCCAGTGTAGTGTAGTGGTTAAGAACGGTAGACATGTAATCTGGGGAACCGGGTTTGCATCTCCGCTCCTCCACATGCAGCTGCTGGGTGACCTTGGGCTAGTCACACTTCTTTGAAGTCTCTCAGCCCCACTCACCTCACAGAGTGTTTGTTGTGGGGGAGGAGGGGAAAGGAGAATGTTAGCCGCTTTGAGACTCCTTCGGGTAGTGATAAAGCGGGATATCAAATCCAAACTCTTCTTCTTCTTCCCTAGCCTAGCAGGAGTACTCAGAAAACTGCCACTTTACTTCAAGGTAATCATTTCCACCTGGCTTCCCTTCATCTTTTGTGTCTCTTTCCCAAATGATGCTCAGCACACTCAATATTCATTTAGCTGTTTTCTCCTACCCTTACCCCTCACTAGTGCTATTTTTCTAGAAAAAGAGATGCTGGAACTCACCATGAGCGCTTCCCTTGTTCTCTTAGAATGGCAATGGCACCCACCTGAGAAGTGCCGGGACAGAGTTCCGGCTGGGGGGGGAACCCTGCCCCTTACCCTTTCTTTAAAAATATATTTTTGTACTTCAGAAAACCTGAGGATGGGTTCTGATACCTTCCTCTCTTGGTTTCTCAAGGAAGCCAGCTGGGGCCCCAAGTCTGTTGGCATTCACCACCTGAGCTGGCTATCCGGAAGAATTATTTGCTTTGAGCTTGACAAGATGTTCTAATAAATCCATTAATGACCATTATTCCCAAAGCTAATAATATCAACACTACAGAACTGAGACAGCAGGCAAAGGAATCGGCTCACAAATTACAAATACATCTCTCAGCAAACAGAAAGTCGCGTTTGAGCAAATACAGGTTAGCCGAACAAGATCAGTTTTGATCTTGCTACAACAGTGGTTTTCAACCAGTGTGCCAGGGCACCAAGGGGCGCCCTGAATGATGGTCAGGGGTGCAGCGGGCAACACTGGCACCTGTCCCTCTTTCCTTCCCTCCTTTCTTCTTATGCCCTCTAGTGTCTCTGCCTCCCAAAGGCTTGCACAGATGTTTGTTTCAGCGGCCCTGCAGCTACAAGTGAATGGTGCCTCTGAGGCTGGCCAGGGGGTGCTTCCCAGGCCCCTGTGGGGCAGTATGAGGAGGCAACTCTCTTTGGGGCAGGAGGGGGCAGCTCAGAGACCAGGGGAGGCAGCAGTGGCTGCCCAGAGGACTCCCAAGGAGAGGGGAAAAGAGAGAAGGCTGAGGGAACACTCCACAAGGGCGAGTGTTTAAAAAGGGGTAAGGGGCTGTCGGCTCTGCAGGCAAGGGGTGATATAACTGGACTCCTGAGCCCCACAGGGCTGCCGCAGAAAGAATGCAGCTGGTCAAGGGAGCCATGGACTCAAAAAGGTTGAAAACCTCTGCGCTACAGTAACAGAGAACTTAGGAAGGGCAGAATCAACCCATTCCTCATTCTGGGAGGGAAGAGCTCTGTTCTATTAATGGGACATTCCAGGAACAAATTATTCTGTGCCATTCAGAGGCGTGTGGTGTTTTTTTTGTCCCATAGAAAGATGTTGTTGTTATAATTATTACTAGTCAAAAAGTGACCCAATTTGCAAGTTTTGACGCCTCCCCACCAGCTCAAAAATAACTTTGATGGGTTCTACTAGCCTAAGGAAGCTAGAGTTCGCAACTTTGCTTTGAGAGAAGCTAAGTGATAGCATCTTAGCGTACTTCCTAGGAAGAAAAACTTCTCACACACATCCTGCGTGGACTGAGCTGGAGGCAGAGAGAGCAGGCAGAGTGGTTGAGTTCAAAGGCAAACACACAGGAAGATTTGTGCCGAGGCTTGCCATTTAGATATCTGATGCCGCAGTGGGGTGGAGTCTGAATTTGAGGACTTTGGACTGGATGCCCATTCCCTCCCCCCCACTTTTCCTGATCAGCTTGAAATAGGATTCAGATACCTTCTGCTCTTCCTGCCAACTCACAACCTATCCATAATCTATTTTGTTTTAGCTTTTTAAATATCTGTTTTTGATTAGGACAATCCAGAATAAAGGGAATAAGTCTATTCTTTGGGGCTACACAATTTCCCATATTTTCAGTTGCAGGGAAATCCAATGTCCCCAAACTGGGATATTATTCTAATCTAACAGAATTTCTATTAATATGTTAACATTTTGGGGTGGGGGACACCCCAACTCTGCAGGGAGAGCAATGGGGATAGGAATTGGGGCCAGAGCTAGCACATTCATCCCTATGCACATGCTCTACCTACTTGTGAGTATGACAGCTGAATCCCTTTGTTCATCTAATCAAGTGTGGTTTAGCAAGGAGTGTGTGTTGGGAAAAGACCTGGGAGACCAGGGTACAGACCCCACTCAGTCATGAAGCTCACTGATAGTGTCAGCCACTATCTCTCAGCCTAACCTACCTTGCAGAGTTGTTGTGAGAATAATATAGTGAGCAAAGGATAGGGTATAAATGCAATACAGAAATAAAACAACAGACTTCTGTCAAAACAACAACAACAACAATGCTTTTAGAGCTGCCACCAAGTGTCCCCACCTTCAGTGGTTAGTCTGTTGCTACAAACATCAGGTCCTGTTGAAGCCCCTCAAGAGCTTCATTCAGCTCACTTTAATTTTTGTGACTTTCCAAAAGAAGATGAAAACTTTCCTGTTTGGGGGGCGGAGGAGCATTTCAGGTGCCCTGAAGTTTTCAAACCACACAGTGCTTTTTATTTAAACAGGGATTCTTCTTTAGTTAGTTAGTTGATTATTCTTAACATTGCTGGGATCTTGGTCCCACCTTGGGTTTGTATATTACAGAAAGGGCAGATGAGAAATGAATGACAACAGCGTCACCCTGAAAGTACTAACAGGAAGGCAAAATGCAGCTGGTACAAGCGGGGAGGGGAATGTCCATTCTTTGTGGGAAATGACCCTGGCCAGGATCCAGTTAAGGGATTTATTCAGTAACATTCAGGCCCGCTCAGTTCTCCCTATAAAAGCAACTGAAATCTTACCGTCAATTCCAAGAGCTCCTTGTTCCTTGTTCTCTGGACATGGTTCAAATTGATTGATAATCTCCAGGCAATGATCCTTGGTCACATTAATCATCTAAGAACAAAAAAGGAAGGTTGTTGTTTTTTGCTGCTGCTGTTTTGCACAAAATAAGAGATTGCCAACAAATCCTTCCATTTAACAACTCTCCTTTTCTCTGAGTAGTTCTGCAACTGGATGGTTTTCTAGCTCTGTGCAACACCTCTTCCCCCCACCCCACTGCCTCTTTTCCAATCGGCCAGTGAGATTCCCATTTCTGCCAATCAATGTCAGCTTTGATAGGGTGAAAGCTACGATCCCGTCGATGATTGCCAGGCTGTCCTCCACAGAATGCAAAGCATGGTTTTCTAGGCCACTTCCATCCCAAGTGGCGCCTTAGCGCCCAGGGGCAGAAAGTAACACAATGCTGATTGCCCCGTCCTGGTGAGAGACAGCTCCTATGGCAAGATGACACGGACCAGTTTTGGCTTGTCAATAAATTCAGTCTGTGTGGAAGATGTTCCTGAACACAAAGCAAGAGGAAGAATTGGGAATCTCCAGAAAAACAACCCAGGAGGAGTCTGTTAGGCAGTAGGGTGAGAGATGATGTCCTTAGGAAACTGTGTACTGAAAGTGCTTTTAGAAATACTATAGGGGGGGAAATGGATTGTGTAGGAGCAAGCACCCCACTGCATCAAGGATAGACACTTTGCGATTCTGTATGTCTAGGTCCTCTGGTACCAATTCAAACCAAGGAATAGGCACCCACCTGTATCTGCTGCAGATTGTAAGAATATTCAGTAATGTACAACACCAACTGTAGTCTGATGTGGTACAGCCTAGGGACACATTTATCCTGTGGAGACATGGGTCCATTAGGACAGGTGTGTCTCTGCTCCACCAAACTTGCTCGGTTCTCAGCCAGCCTCCACCTGCCTTTCTCCTTACTTTCAGCCACTCCTGGTGATGGCACCAGATGACCAACCTCCTCCTCACTGACCGCCAGTGTTGCCTTTACAGAACTTAGCAGGAAGGATGATGGGCACATAGCAAGAGTTAGTTAGTTCCACCAGCCTACTGTTGGCCTTCTTGCCTCCTGCCCTACTAGTCACAATGGACACCAGCCATTGCTGCTGATGTATTCTTCACTCATCCCTTCTTCCCAGCCCTACCATTTATATATTTGTGTTTGCATTTCTGTAGCCTTTAGATGTGAAAATATGTGGTGCGGGGGAAGAAGCACAGCAGAGAGGCTGAGAAGGGGGAGAAAGAAAGGGAAGAGTGGGTAAAGAAGAGTGGGGTGAGCAGAACAAAGTCAATAACTCATCAGACCCAAATTGGGGGTTAAAGGAAGGAAAGAGGGCTGGGGGACATTTTGTACTAGGTTCACACATGGCTGCAGAAACTCGGTGGGCCCGTCCCTCAGAAAGGTGGTAAGGAGGAAAGTAAAAGCACTTGGTGTATCTCCTGATGATTATCTACACAGACCCAAACATGCAGCGAGATTCGATTCCCCCCCCCCTTCTCAGCATTAGGGGGATCAATAGCCCAGTGACACGGAAACCAATGCTAACTTGTTTAGAAGGGCAGCAGTCACAAATACAAGATTATCATCTGAGCAAAGGACACATTTAGAATCTTCAGCAGACCATGAAAAAGCCGATGGAGAGTTCTTTAGGAAGAGAGTGCAGAAGAAAACTCACAGCAAAGGTGTCCCCACTCCCCAATGCAGGGCACTTATGCACCACAGAGGACTGGCAGAAAACCTGGTTTATTGGGGGGGGGGGAATTCCACTGCTCGACTTCTGAAGCCAGGTTCAGCTCTGTATATTCAGCGGCGAGAGAAAGGATTTCTGGACATGCTCAGAGGCACCGCTATCAAACAGTTGCATCCAACTCCATTCTTATTCAGAGAAGACCCTTTGAAGTTAATCGATATGCATGACTAAGGTTCATTAATTTCAACGGACCTACTCTGCACAGAACTTAGCTGGAGAAAGACGATACAGTAATTGCTTCCCAGTTTCCAGGCATTTAAATGTAAATCTTGGGGTTAAGCAAGTTGTTCAGATTAATTACAGCAGGTAGGGCAGAAGAAGTATTTTCCGGCACCACTATTAAATTCGGATGGATAATTTGCTGGAATTGTTCTGTGCATGTTTAGAGAGGGGAAACCCCCTGGCTTTTAGACCAATGCAAAGTTAATGAATTCGCAGAGTCCAATCTAAATGTTACCATAAAGCAGCAAAATACCCAATATTCTTCCTATTGAAATCATATTTATGCACTTATCTGGCACAAAAAGCCTAGGGAAGGTTTTGTGTAGGGGGAATATGCCACTTAATTTTTGCCAGAGGCAAAAAACAGCAGCAGGTTTATTTGCTTTTTATGAGAGCTTTGCACAAACATTAGAAAACAAGATCTGGCACCTTTCATCAGTATCCAACCATGCCTAGATATAAATGCGGCAATGCAGAAAAGTGTAAGACCTTGCATTTTTTTTATTTTATTTTTTTAGTTCTTGTAATGCAGAAAACAAAATCGTAAATTTGATAGTGCGGTGCAAACGTTACAACAGAGAAGTGTGATGTTAGTTGACTGCCATTTAATTGGCAATGCATAAATAACTGCAAGCCAGATCTGCTAGGTGGTACTCAGTGTTTTATTATCAAAAAGTGCCTTTGAATGCTAGGATTAAAAGCTGGCAAATGTATTTGGGTTTTTATGAGAGCATTAAGAAGAAGCATACTTGCCATTAGGTTTCAGTCCAGAATGAAAGCTCTTCTGGAGAAGACTGCTGAGTGTGGTGAAGTCTGCCCAAACTAGAAATCTGAGCTCTTTTTTTTTTGTCTTTGAGGGCAAATACCCAGAATTTGGGTAACCACAAAACTCCCTCTGACTTCACTGTTTACAACCCTTGCAACATGGTTTTGTGGCGTGTGTATAAATCTACACCTGTAACTAAGGTAGTGCTTCATACATCTGATGAAGAGGACTGCAGTCCACAAAAAGTAAGCTATAATGATTGTATTTAGTTATTAAATTTCTATCCTGCCCTTCTTCTCAAAGGAGCACAGGGCAGCAAACGCGCAAGCTATTTTTTAAAACAACAACAACAACCATAAAACAATTCCAGTGCTGATGCGGTAAGACCTCTACTTAGAAGACTTGGTGGGAAAGGAAGGTCTTCAGCAGGTGCTTAAAAAGACAAACAAAGATGGAACCTGTCTAATGTTAAACGGGAGCAATTACAAAGAGTAGGTACCACAGCAGTAAAATTTCTGAATCCTATATTCTCCTATATTCCCTGGTGAGAAGGTATCTGCAGAAGGCCCTCATCTGCAGAGCGTAGTGATAGATTTGACAAAATATAAAATCAAAAATCAAAAAATCCTTCCAGTAGCACCTTAGAGACCAACTAAGTTTGTTCTTGGTATGAGCTTTCGTGTGCATGCACACTTCTTCTAAGGTGCTACTGGAAGGATTTTTTGATTTTTGATTTTATATTTTGTTTTGACTATGGCAGACCAACACGGCTACCTACCTGTGATAGATTTGGTTATATAAGGGGTGAGATGATATTTCAGGTATCCTGGTCCCTAGTTGTATAAAGCTTTATATTCCAAAGCCAGCACCGAGGTTGTGTGGCAGTCCTCCATTTGCCCCAGTGTTAGCCTGCCCACATTAAGCTGAACAGAAGGCCATCCAAAGGCAAGTATTTCATCGTCAGGAATTTGTGAGCACGGATTCATGTTGAGAGTAGGACAGTGGCATTTGTCTTTCTTGCAAGGGAAGAGGACTACAATTTGTATGCTTTATTCTTGTTTCAATGAACAGGCTACATGGCCCTGAAGAAACCAAGTTATTCCTCCCTCAAACATCCATTGGGGACTATCAATATTTGGAAGGATTTGTTTGTGGGTTGTTGTTGTTGTTGTTTTTTCAAAGAAACCCCGCAAGATGATTTATATGTTTGTCTGCAAATGCTTGGACAAGTTCCCAGATCTTCAGGGGTGACCTTCTCTTCATAGGTGACTTTGGTGTTCAATATGTATTTTAATGGAGGCAAAAAATAAAAATAAAATCAGACTGAGAAGAACAGAGCAGGCATTGCAAAGCTCACTTTGTAGCAGAAAAATGTGAAATCTTTCAGAAGGGTGGTGACCATCCTGTCCCTTTTCTTAAGGTTAAAGGAAGCCATGAGGCTACTTGTTTCCATTGCACAAACTTCCCACCCAAATCCCAGCCTTCCTGCCAGGGGAGAAGTTGGGATGCGACAACACATAAGTTTGGGCAGGGTCATGCCTAGGCATCGACAAACCTGTCGATTTCAGTTTCTTATTTTCCCATGCTTAAATTCAGTTCACCCTGTTTCTGCATTGGTTGGCATTCCAACTGCAGCGGAATGGAATGCAGCCAGTGCAAGGCAGAACAATACCTTCTCACGCCCTTAGAAAGGATTGAGGAGTGAACCCCCATTGCTTACCTTTTGCTCAGTGTCAAGGAAGCGTTTGAGGTCATCCACATCCAAATAGTCCTTGTGGTTGCTGTAGGTGAGCATGAGGAGATACAGGTCCCGGCGGGTCGACATCATCTTATAGAAGGCGCAGAACTCTTCAAAGTCCAAAGTTCCTTGGTTGTCATCTGTGTCTGCCTCCTGGTGGCACAGAGGGACATTTGCAATTAGCAGGCTTCCGTCTTGTCCCATGAGAAGCAACACGATCAGCAGGCCAACAACTACAGCAGAAGTTTAGAATGCTAAGCTACGCGGAGAGTAAGACGAACCCAAGTTCCTATATAGCCCAAGCCCGAATTCCAGTATTTAACTTCCAAAAATTGGTTGTGTTGGGAGGAGAGGCGGGCTGGAAACGGCTCCAAAAATTACCCACCCACTCCCCGCAGTTTGCAGGTAGTGAATCTGGGGCAGGTTTTTGCACCCCACCAGGGTGAGGGAGGAACAGATTGATTTCCCTCCCAGGAGTGCTGGCCATTTTCACTGGTCCTCCTAATGGCTGTTCTTCCAATCTTTCAGAATGTGGTGTGTTCCCAAGGCATTCTGGGGGAAACTGGCAGCGGACAGTGAAGGATGCCATTTCTTTCTCCAGAATCAAGTGGGCATCCACTGTGGACTTTTCACAGACTTCCCCACCCCCCACAAAACTGTTGAAATAGCAGTCTGGTCCTTCTCTCCTCTCATGTATTCAGTGGTTTGGCCCCAACTGAGATAAACCCAAGCTAGAAACTGCATCCATTGGTCTTGAAATCTCCACCCCAATCTTTCATATATTTGGGACAGTTGTGGTTATTAAGTAGTGAGGGAATATAATTCTGCACATGCTCAGAGTCATCCTCTTCTTCATTATTACTTGACAGGCCTCAATCCTGGCCTTGCACATGGGTTCTGAAGTTCCTCCTGGTGAACCCATATTCTGATGAGCCCACCCTAGACCAGCCTTCCCCAGATGTTGCCCTCCAGATGTTGATGCCCTCCGGATGTTGGACTGCAACTCACTTTATAGGAGTAGTCGCCTAATAACAGCTGGAGGGCACCAGGTTGGGAGAGACGTTCCTGGATTATAATGCAAGTACACAAACTTTAAAAATGCTTTTATCCTAGTTCTGTTTTGTCACCACACTAATTATAAAA
This sequence comes from Lacerta agilis, assembly GCF_009819535.1. Classification (NCBI taxonomy): domain Eukaryota; kingdom Metazoa; phylum Chordata; class Lepidosauria; order Squamata; family Lacertidae; genus Lacerta; species Lacerta agilis. The sequence continues at coordinate 18,633,974 of NC_046319.1, read as the reverse complement.
ATATGCTTGTATATTGAGTGGAGATCTAAGTCAGCCCTCTTTATCAAAGAGGGAACTTCTCCCCAATTACGGCATTTCCTAATCACCCGTTTTGATGTCTCAACTGAGATGGGTGTTATTGTGGGGAGAAGCAGATCTCTGGCAGATCTGCCAAGATGGTCACTTCTGAATCAAGCTCTGCCGCCATCTCCGACCAGGCTGGAATTCACTTTTGTCTGTACAATTCACAAATGTAAATCAATGGGCATTAGCGGATTTCTCATTGCAGCTTTTAACTGTGTTTGTTGCTTCTGCCAGGCATTTCCCCCTCATCCTACTGATCATTGATTCACCTTCTCTGACTGCAAAACATCTGATTCTGTTTTCAGTGCTGTCATTATGCAAAGCTTCACACTCCATTAGCATCTGCTGGCATTTAATAGCAAGCAACTCCAACACACTGAAGCTTTTGATGTGCCCCAGAATATACAAGAGCTCTCTCTCTCACTTATGTAACAAATAAGCATCATTAAACACAAAAGGTTCCTAATGCCCCTTCTCTTTCTTGTACAATAAATTAAAGCAACTTGAAGCTCTGTTGATTAGTATAGAATCCAAGAGTTGAAAAGAACCTTTTTAGGTCATCTAGCCTAAGATGTCCTCCTTAAAATGTGGTGGCCCAGTAATAAAAGCAACCAGCCCATGGGAAACCAGGGCTTGGGTTTTTCTCCTGAAGCAGATATCAGCCTTGCAGATGTATCTCCACCCACTGGGGTGGCCCAGGAAGCTGCAAGGAAGCCCACCCACCCACCCACCCAATCTCACACCAGCGTGACCAGCAGGCTCTGGGTTATAGCTCAGTGGTAGAGCATCTGCTTTGCATGCAGAGTGTGTCAGGTTTGATCCCTGGCATCTCCAGGTAGGAGAAAGCCCTTTCTGAAACCCCATAGAGCTGCTGCTGCCAGTCACTGCCAATGACCAATGCTAGATGGACCAATGATTTGACTCAATATAAGGCAGCTTCTTATGCTCCCATGTTCTCAACACCAGTACACAGTATTCCCCAGGCACTTGCCAAGCAAGATCCACAAGTGCTAACACTTGCCCTGTAGTCCCCAAGACAGGCAGCTGGGTCTGGGAGCTGCCATTTTAATTTCCCACAATGCCCCGGTGCTTGCTGTATCAGGCACTCAAGGGCTCTGTGGGAAATTAAAAGGGTGCCACCAAGCCAGCCTTGGAGTGTTGGTATTGTTCACTGCTACTCCATGACACAGGAGGGGTCTCATCAGATGGCACTTTGACTAGATTTTACACACACACACACACACACACACACACACACACACACACACACACATGAGCTGGTCTTGGTTAACCAGTTGGCTAATGATCTGACTCAAGATTAGGAAAGTGCTATTGCATTGTTGAAGGAGATATTCCATCTACCAAGGAAGATGTCTCATTCTATAGACAGGGAGACCTCAGTGGACATGCATAGATTAAGATGTCCAGGTTACTGAGGAGGATCACTGGAGAACTGGGCACATGGTGGTAAAGGAGGGCTCTGTGCAGGCCAGGGATGGGCAAATTTGTCAAATCTGTTTCCTCATTTTTCCAATGTCATGCTCAGTTCTCCACACTTCCACATCAGCATGCACATCAGCCCTAATATACACATTTCTCCAAATATACAATTTTTTAGCAAAGCAATTTCCTCTAATGTAAAGCATTTTGTATGCTATTTTCACTAATATATACAGTTTAATGGACACTTATCCCTAGCATGTGCATTTTTGTACACATTACTTGGCTAGAGAACTGCACTGCAAATTTTGGAGACGTTTGAACTTTGAAGGTGGGTGCGTTTCTGTTCATGCATTGCTTTGGAAAAGTGTGAATTTGATAGGTTCACCTGTAAATGCTAATGTGATCTAATCTCTCTCCCATTTCTACCCACCAGGGACAGCAGAATCTGCTCCTTTCTGAGGACTTGGGAGGATGGTTGAGGACAGGATGCTAAGAAAATGGGAATAGTGGACTAGATGGACCACTGGTCTGATCCAGCAGGCTCGTCTTCTGTTCCTGTGTTGAGGGGCAGTGGGCAATGCATCAATCCTGCCCTCATCCCAGCAGCCACTCACAGCTCTTACGCCAGACTAGTCCTTACCACGATGCACTCTTTCTCCAAATACAGCAAGTTCCAACACACAAACACGCACACACATTCTCTTCTTTTTCACAGCACAATCACTATACATAAGGGATAACTCACATAACACCCACACCATCTTTACATCCAAAAAAGCCTCCACCAACTCAACAATAAATAAGTAACTACATTAAGAAGCCCAGAGGGGTGTGCTCAACCTTGCATATTGCAAAAATGTTATCAAGGATGCTGCAGAAGAGGGGGAGGAAAAAAACACCATCAAAAGAGGCCAACTTTTTAAAACGTCAAAACCGATCCATTTCCTCCCATCTAAAGAAGCCCTCGGTACACGAAAAAGAAATAAAAAGAACAAAGCTGGATATACGCAAAGCTCGCTCCACTAAGAGAGCAAATCTACACCATGTTCCACCAGAGAAGACCAAACAGAGTCAATAAATATGAAGCAAGGAGGCTTGAGGGCATAATGGGGGGAGGGAGACAAGCCATTCATCCAGAAAAGACAGAGCATCGTCTCCTCCCAAACAGAGGGTGCGGTTCTGATCATGGCTGCAGCGCTTCAGTCTGCAGTTTTGCCTTGCTGGAAGTTTCAATTAAAACCAAGCGGCTGCCAAGAGAAAGAGTAAAGGGAAGGGTCAAGTGGCAAAGCACGGAAAATTAAGTGCCCGCCTTCAGGGCTTGCCACTTCAGACACTTAATCGGGTGAAACATGATCAAGTTGTATTTGGGCAATGTAACGAGGTACTGGGGAGCTGACGGCTCGGTTGAAGGGTCACTTGAACAGATGATGCCAGGTAGGAAGACTGGCTGTTGGACACATTGGTGGTACAACAGCCCTATCACCCATCCACCCTGTCATCCTCTGCAACCTCCGCATGTCAGTGGTAATTATCCTTTTCCCCATTTGACGGGTCTTCCGAAAGAGACGAGGCCTTTTTTTCCCTTTAGATGAAGCTGTATCTTCTCCCATTACAATCCAACGGTTGGAGAGCCAGTGTGGTGGTTGCCAGAGAGCTGAGCTTGTTCCCAGGAGACACAAGTTCAAATCCTGTACTCAGTCATGAGACTTACTAGGTGACATTTAGTCATTTGCTGCCGCCGAGTCTAACCGTGTGGGGTTGTTATGGGGAAAGAAGATGTAAGTTATGGCTGTAGCTCCTCCTCATTCACTCACACCTCGGGCATCAAGAACACCAAATACTGCTCCCATCCCCCCCATTTCATCTGTCATAAAAGCTGTTATTTGTTTTTGTTACGATTTCTGTTGACTTCTCTTGGGTGAAGATATGGAATCAGCACCATGGACAGCAGCTCTCAACGGATGCAGACTTTATTCTATGGTAGGGATCAGCCAACCAAGCACCCTCAAAAACTTTCACTGGAGCTCCTTAAAAAAAAAAAAATTGGAGCAAAATTCCACCTCAGGAGGAATCTGCTTTCAGATACTGGAAGTGCTGTGAAAAGGAGTCATTAAATACTCTACCTAAGCCATTGCATCTGTGATGGACCTTTCACACAAGCAAGTCATCGCTTGAGGCTGCAGACATCAAGTGATGAATGTGCATGCACGAACAAGGCCTCAGTATGATGCACCAAAAAGCAGTGGTCTCAGGCAGAGGCCCTTCCCACCCCCCAGCAGCAAATGGTGGGGTAAGGGCACATACCTGGCATCCCAGCAGGCACATCGCTGCTGCTTACCAGGAAAAGGAGCAGCAGGGAGGGTTGCTGGGTTGGCTCACCTGGGTGAATTTGCACTCCCCCCTCTCCCTCCCAGTAAGCAACAGTGAATCACCTGCCAGGAGGTCAGATAGGCACCTCTGCCCACCACACCATCTGCTACTGCCATCACCTGAGATACATTTCGCTGGAGGTTTGAGGGACTGAATCTGGTACCTTCTGCGTGCAAAATGTCTGTGTTGTTCAAGCCACATCTGGAGCAAAGTGCCCAGGTTTGGGTGCCAACGGGAGCATGCCCAGAGGAGAGTGAGGGGTCTGGAAGCCAAGTCCTATGAACAATGGTTGAAAGAGCCAAGTATGTTTAGCACTGAGATGAGACAATAGCAGGAGACTTTAGAGTAGCCTTCAAATATCTGAATGGCTGCCACATACAAGATGGAACTAATTTTGCCTCCGTTCCCTCAGGGGGTATGACTAGAATGTGGTTGGTTGGCATCCATCTGTCTTGGGAGACAATGGAGGGACGCACTTTCGGGGGCAAAGTTAATCTGCTGGAAATTGAAGGGTTTTTTGCCAAAACTTTAGGAGCAACATCCTAATGGGAAGAGTTGCTTGGCAGTGGGAAAGAAAGACTACATCAGAAGGCGATGGGCATTCCTTTACTGGAGGTATCTAAGGTAACGTAAAGGTAAAGAACTTCTGAACGGCTAAGTCCAGTCAAAGGTGAATATGGGGTTGTGGCACTTATCTCGCTTTCAGAATGAGGGAGCCGGCATTTGTCCACAGACAGCTTTCCAGGTCATGTGGCCAGCAGGACTAAACCACTTCTGGCACAACAGAACACTATGGTGGAAACCAGAGCGCACAGAAACACTGTTTACCTTCCCACTGTAGCGCTACCTATTTATCCACTTGCACTGGTGTGCTTTCAGACTGCTAGGTTGGCAGGAGCTGGGACAGACTGCCAACCTTCTGATCGGCAAGCCCAAGAGGCTCAGTGGTTTAGACCACAGTGCCACCCATGAGGTATCTAAGCAGATGCTAGATAGCCCTCTATCAGGGATGATCTGGTTGCACCCTGCATTGCCCAGCCTGTGTTGAGCAAGGAGGATTGGACTAGATGGCTTCCAACTGAAGTGTCACTGAGCTATGGCACTTTCCCCAGCTCACAGATATCTAGCCACTTCAATACCCTTTTCGTTTTCCATGAGCCTCCACTGCACAATGGTGCCTTGTCTCATTTTCACCCACTGCGGTTTTAGTTCCAACGAGGTTAATAGCTAAAAGGAAACCAGGCAAGCTAGATGGAGAAAGGGGAGGGGGTGAACCCAAACCACCACCCCAATATCATCTGCGGAAAGTTTTCTAATAATGAACTAAAAAGTGAACTGTCTCTCATGTTCGTCAAGCCAGACAGAGAATTAATGAAAGAAAATAAAGAACCATGCAGAGCATTCAACGCCCCACCCCAGTCCAGGTAGAGCCAGGGCTGAAAGCCAGACACTGAGCTGACTTCAATTAATAGCAACCATTCAGCTGAATGAAAGGATCTACATTTCTAAGGGTGCCTGGCTCTAAAACTGAACCCTCATTCATTCCACCCTTTCATGTGGTTTCTCAGGACAGATGTAAGAATGGTACCACAAAAAAGTTAGGCCAGTGTCTATACAAGCAGGGATGCCTGTGGAATTTGGTCTTCATGGATTCTGGGATGAACTCTTCTGATCTTCCCCTCCCAGATGAATGTGCAGATCTGTACATAACTATTCACTCAATTATGTGCTTCTCAGAATGTTGAGACCTGGCTCACAGAACAATTAAAAAAATATGTTAAATGTGCGTATTTGGAGAGGAAATACATTTAGAATAAAAGTGTTAAGAGAATATGTTTTAAGTACTGATTTAAATGTGGATTTAAAATAAAAATAAAAATGCAGATTAAAGCAGAAATGGGAAAGCACAGATACCAATTATCTCGATCCATTTTTGCCTTCAGGTCTGGTTTTGGGATCAAACTGGCCTTGCTTGTCCTGCTGGACTACCTTTATAGGGGGATGGCTGGTAGAGTGTGACCATCTGAATCAGGTGAGGCCATGAAAGCCCTGGACCATTGTTTGGGGTTGGTGATGGACTGAATGAGAACCAATAAACTGAAGCTGGATCCCAGTAAGTGGGAGGGGGGTAAATCGGAAAAAAAACCATTCTTCCCCGCAATCAGTACCTGACTTAGCCTTCCTAAATAGATATATACAAAAGCCTGAGCAAAACACCAGTTTATATTCTGCTCTGATATAAACTGTCATGGATTGTTCACAAGCGCATTTTTATAGGGGAAACATACATTCTGCTTTCCCATGAATCTAAAAAGTCACTTTTGGAGAACCGATGGTGCTAATTTGAAAGGCTCTAATGGGCACTTAGTGATAATCCATATATCCACTCCTCTAGTTTCTCCATTTTAATTCTTGTTACCCTCCACCCTCGCTATTCCTTTTTTTACAGATGGGAGCATTTCATTTCTTAATCCTCAGATTGTAATGGGTTTTATATTTAGTTTTCCATGCTGCTACCTCTGCAGGGTTGGTATTTGCTAGAACAGCATAAATGGAAAGTGTGTGAAAAAAGACAGTTTATTAAACATGATCTGCTCACAGCAGAGATGCCGTTTGAGTTGGGAAGACTTGTAGCTCAGCAGTAGAGCATTTGCTTTGCATGCAGAAGATCCCAGGTTCAATATCTGGCATCTCCAGGTTAGGCAAGTAAAGAACCATATCTGTAATTCTGGAGAAACCATTGTCAGTCAGCATATAACTAGATGGACGGACATGGAGGAACAGGGTATGCTGGAAGGAAACTTAATGGTGTGGGGAGGCTAATAAAGTCCATATGCAACGGGAGCCTCTGAAACTCTGTATAATTTAATAGACAACACTGTCGTGTTACACATCAGTGGCAATTTTTAAAGAGGCCTTTGTGTCTGTGCATAAAGACAGGAAAATCAAGGAAGAGATTGTGAAAGAACTATTATGTGTGAGAGGTTCAAGCCTTGGGTTGTTTCAGAGAAGGGAAGTGTCAGGGAACTGCCACCTGGCCCGCTGAGGGGAACGGAGGGTTCGTTAGCATACAGAGAGCCCCAATGCCAATTGAGCAGCAGTACCTCTTCCAGTGGGGAGAGCCGCCACACCTCCAGTGGGGAGGAGAAGGAAGGAACCAGCCTGGCGGGGAGAGGACTTAGGGATGCCATTGAGAACCCCAGCGCCTCTTCTAGCCAGGAGCCACAAACAGGGAGCCTGGCGGGGAGAGGGCTTGGGGATGTTGCCGAGACCCTGTGCTCACCTCGCCCGGCTGGTCAGGAGGGAGGCACACCATTTCCGGCACCCCAGTTGCGCAGAGGGGTGAAACACAAGGAAGGTAGGAGGAGACTTGGGGGTGCCAAAGTTATTATGCTGGGGGAGAAGCTGGAAGGGGGCACTCCCGGATTCTGCCAGCGACTGAGACAGACATGGTTTTTGTGGCTCTGCACTGTAAATAGTTTGCACAATAAAACTGCAAAAGACACGCGAACCTTACAGCATGGAAAGAGGCAAAGGTGCCCATCCTGTTCAGTCCTGTTTCTTTTCCTCCACAGATTGACTTCCACTAAAGCCCACATTATTCATCTTGCTATCTGCTATGGCTGAAAATAACACGATTATTCTCAATGCATTTCAAAGGAAGGGGAGCATCGAAAACAAGGCGGTGGGGGTGGGGGGGGAAACAACACAATTATTTATATAATGTTTGCAGAATTAAAAGAACCATGACGATAGTTGAATACTGCTCAAATCTGCTTGTGTGATTTCCATTCCTGACCTCAGACAGGCCTGCAAATTGCAGCAATATTTGCTCCCATTTCTGACATAATTTCCAAAACATCCCTATTTCAGAGTAATAAGATGTAAGGAGCAAGCTTTTGGAGCTCACAGAAACAGGGAGACGGAAGCAAGAGCAACTACAGGCAACATCAGGGAGATGAGAAAGAGAATTTCCTGTTCAGATCAGGAAGGGCTTGGCGGGTCACTTCCAGCCCATGAGTCTGGTTGAGGGCAGACCTGAGGTTGGTGAAGCAGTGCCCTGTTTGGTACACTCATGGACTAGCTTTCACTGCTCCCTGGGACAATCTGTTGGAGACTGCAGAGCCAACAGCAGACGGGGAGAAAAGCGCTGTAGATTAACTAACAAAGAAAAAGATTGCCCTGCTTCAATTTTAACTTTAGCCACGTCCAGATTACTAGTTCAGCACCAAGGACCTTCTGGTGGTTCCCACACTGTGAGAAGTGAGGTTACAGGGAACCAAGCAGAGGGCCTTCTTGGTAGTGGCGCCTGCTCCCATCAGATGTCAAGGAAATAAACAACTATCTTACTTTTAAAAGACATCTGAAAGCAGCCCTGTTTAGGGAAGTTTTTAATGTTTAATGCTGTATTGTGTTCTTAATATTAAGTTGGGAGCTGTCCAGAGTGGGCCAGATGGGCGGGGTATAAATAATATATTTATTATTATTATTATTATTATTATTATTATTATTATTATTATTATTATTATTAATGTCTCAATCCTTTGCAGGTCTACTCAGAAGTATGTCTCACTGGGTTTATTGGGGTAACTCTCAAATAAGTCTGCCGGGGATTAAAAAGAAATGCAATAGACCAGCACAGCTGCTGTCTTGGAAAGCAGTTAAAAACTATTTCTTACTTTGGTGTACTAAATACACACAAACAGGATCCAGAGAGGCAAGAAACTGAAGCAAGGGAGAAATGAATGAGCCGCTTTGGAAGGTGTCAGGGGCCACATAAAATGAGGCTGGGGCCACAGGTTTCTCATACTGACCAGGGAACCTTTTTCGGCTTGAGGGTCACATTGCTTCTGGAGTTGCAAACCAATGGTGGGTGTGGCCAAAGACACACCAATCACCACCCTCCAAGCAAGCAAGCAAGCATCACCATTCAACAACACATTACAGCAAGGCAAAATCACTAGAAGAGGGTGCAGAGTCTTGAAGGTCAGGTAGAGAGGACTGAAGGTGTGTGTGTGGGGGGGAGGTTATGTTCAACCCCCCAGACCTGAGGTTCTTCACCCCTGGGCTAGAGGATCAAATCCAGCAAGGCCGTCTTTACAGACTTAAAGAACTTCCATCTCCAATAAGCTCTAGCAAAGAGACCAAAGGAAAACAGATATGTCAGGCATTGCTGCTGAAGCTCCGCTTTATATATAAGAAAATCAATTGGAAAGGATCAACAAAAGCAGCTTTGCGGGGGAAGTGAAAACTGCTGTTTAAGAGAAATCCTTCTCCTTTAAGTCTCAGCACACACATACACATTCTGCTTCCAGAGCGCAGCATCTTTACCTGGACAAACAATGGCAGATTTGGGCATTTGAGGAGGGAAGATTATTCCTTGCCTCCCCCCCCCCAACCCCCAGCATCTCTGTTGGTGCCAGCAACACTTTTAGATTCTGCTGACACCAGGGAATTGGCTTTTTTTGAGGCAATCTGCGCACTTCAGAAGCAACACACACACATTCACCTACCACAAAAGTCCAAATTCCCAGCAGCGTTGTGAAGTACGCAACAAGACGTTTGAATAGCGCTGCACGTTGCCAGCGTTGCTTTAATCTTCCCCCATTCAATTATAAAATAGGTCAGGGCCAAAATGCAGAGACAGGCTTCAGAGGCAGCCCTTGTATGCCTGGTGGCAGATTTCCTACCCACCCACCCCCCACACCCCCCACCAGATGCAGAGCCTATCATCATAAGAGCATGAATTGGTACAGGCTAAGCACAGCGGCTACACTTCAGAGGAACAGATGGTCCTTGTGTTCCGGACGCTCTCATAACAAATAGGAAATATGCAGCAGCTCTGATGATGGATGCAAGGCCACCATAGCAAGTGTTGGGCTTCTAAGGACAGAGGTACACCAAAAAGCCAGGTCTCCAGGTCCCCAAGCCCCTTTTCCCCCTGAGCACAAATAGCCACAACCACTGGATCGTTCAGCCGGCAGGATGATGTGTTGCACACGATTCCACCACTAAATACAACCTGGCAACTCCTTTTGGGGGGCCCAGTTGGGAACAGTCTGAGGCCTCACCGTTCACCTTGTGGCCAGCTGGACCCTTGAGCACCTTCCCAACACCTTTGCCCCACTGGGCTTTCACTCAGGTGGAACGCCAGTCAGGCCTTCTCTGCACCACGTTTCCCCTTCCTGTTCTGAATTCTGAAGCCTCATTGACAGCTTCTGCCTCTCCATGTCATGGGACCTTCCTGAAGATCTTGCATGACTTTGCAGCCCCAGATGCCAGAGCAGGAGAAAGGAGGATGAGGAGCAGAAGCAGGCTGGAAGGCAGGCACCCAGGAGGGGAGGGGAGAGATCCTTCCCCTTGTGATTCTGGAAGTTACAAGCATCCCAGTTGCTGGAGCCCACAGGAAGGGAGAGCGCTTCTGCTTTTCAGAGGTGGAAAGCCCAATCATTGTTAGTGTGGTTCATTCCCTCAACAGTTCTCCAAGCTCTGACAAATCAGGAACCTGCAAACCTCATCTTGACACTTGGTGCTATGCAAGAAAAAAAAATATTGGTGGCAATTCTAGAAACTAACCACTTCCCAGGGTTAAGCCTGGAGAATGAAGGTCGCACCTTCTGTGGCCATTGTGTGACTCGCATGCCAGTAACATACAAGAAACATGAAAGTGAGGACATCTGGTGGTAGGAATGATGAAGGAAAAAAAGGCTGCGGGGGCTGCAGTCATGAAAAGAGCCCAACAGGAAAAGGAGCTGTTCTGTTCAGTGTTTATATTGCAGTTGATCGCCCCTGAGTGCCTGCAGTCTGCCTTGTAGAGATGCAGCCGTGAATGGAGTGCCCTTACCTTGAACATCTGCTTGACTTTCTGCCGGGGTAGGTTGACGTTCAGCTTATGCATCAGCTGGAGCACCTCGTTGATGCTCAGGCTGCCATCGCCATTTTTGTCCGCTTCGTCGAAGGTTTGCTTCAACCACATTTAGCAGGAGTCAAGGAAAAGAGAAGAGACAACTCTGCCATGGCAAGCAAAGAGGAGAAGATGCTGAATGGAATGGAGGCTGACACCCTGGGACTACAGAAATAAAGGGATTCAAAAACAACAGAGCACTTAAATCAGGAAGAAACAAGATCGTGGAAGGTCATCTGATCAAGCTTTCTGCCACAAGATGGGACCATCCATTCAGTGGCCATAACAAGCTAAACTTTTGCTGTTTGACCACTGCTCCATTTTGCCTAGCGCTGCTTGGGGAGGGGGCTCCCCAAGACCTTGGACAGAGGGAGGTCCTTCCTAGCTTAGCTACCTGAGAAAAGATTTACCTGATAGTGTTAGGATTTGGGACTTTCTAAAGTAGGTGCCCTGCCATGAAGTAATGGTCCTTCTTCACTAACGCAACATATTGTGAGGATGGGTTCAAAGGAAGAACATGCCTGACTGCCCGTGTTACACACCCCACACGGTCAGGGTTTGGCATTGTTGGGTATCTGCCAAGCCCAAGGCCCCAGCTAGGTGCCCACTGCAGAAAGCCACAACCCTAGGCCCTTGCTGCTGCTGTTTATGATGATGGTGGCACTTCTTAATCACATTAAAAAATATATAGGCAGATAAAACCAAATGAAGAAGCAGTGTGTGCAATACAGAATTCCTAAAATGCTCCTCCAACAATACAATGAGATGTGACCAATGTTAGTCCCACTCAGAGTAGACTCTTTGAAATTAACAGAAATTGCTAACCTAGGTCCATATGTGTCAATGGGTCTACTGTGATCAGGACTTAGTTGGCGGTGACCTAATGTCACTCTCTGCTCACCTGAGCTGTTGGCAGTGACAGGAATGTGGAAAGGAAGAAACACCTTTCCCTTGCTTTCTCCTTTTCTCCTCTGGGTGATGGTGTGGATTGGGCCCAAAGAGGAAAAGCAAATGGGTAGGGGGAACAGAAGTGAGGATGTAGGGAGGGGGGGCTGCTGAAGACCTCGTGTTCAAGGTGCCCATCAAAAATGCATGCCCCCCCCTGCCCTCCACTGAAGGATACTGGTCTCTAGTCCTCTGACGCTTTGACAGGCTGTCTTCATCGCTTATCCCAGCCATCAAGTACTTCAGGCCAGTGATCCACGTCCGAGCTTCCCCTGCACTGGATGACACCAAGTCAAGAGACTCCATGTGGTCTCCATAGTAGATGCTGAAGCAGCAGTTGGGGTCAAAGCTGCCGTCCGCATAGCGCTGGAAGATCTCTGACTGTTTTCCTTCACATACCTCCTGGATTGAATCGATGGAGACTGGGGAAAAAATTAAATAAGGCAAGGAGGTGAGGAGGTGGGCTTGGCATTCATGCAAAAGGTTGGAATAAAGACTCACTCTTGAATAAAGAAACTATTTCCTCCCCACATTTGACACCTGGTCTGAGTTTGATTTTTATCCACCACCACCCACCTCTGAATTGGGGCCATTTGGCAGACTGTGGTGCATGACTGCTAGACTGCTGAACATTCAATTATCATTTGGAAACCCAAGGATTGTGTTACTCAGGGCCCCTGTCCCAGATTACATGTTTGTTTGGGCAATCTACCCAGAAGATAAATTGCAGATTGAGGAGTTAATGATCTGACATGGTTGCCCTCTTCCTGCCTCCGTTCCTTCCCCCCTCTCCTTGTCTCTTAAATTCTTTGATGGCATGAGAACAGCCTATAATGTCCTAATCTGTTAGGAGGAAGAGACAGTGATGAGTACCCTCTTTGATGCTGGACAATGTTTTGAGAAAGTGAGGCATTGGGAGGGGGTGGCTAGTGAATGATCTGCATGTAGCCAGTCAGGCAAGCCACACAGGCTAGCTAGCTATAAACTGGATGGTTGTGGGCAGAGCTTTTGGAAGAAGCTCGTGCATGGGCTGATTGGCCACAGGGTCATGCAAACTAAAGTCTACCTGGAGGAGTCACTTTGCCACTTCTTGAGGGCTTCCAAGTGGCAGATCGAAGTGCTTACTTGGTATGTACCGGTATATATTGCTTGCTGTTTAGAATAAAAAAATATTTAATCTTCTCACTCACTTGTGTTTTGCATTACTTCTGAATCTCATTTTAAAAGAACCCCCTTGCATTTGGCAAGACCCATGTTTAAGTTGTTTTATGCGCACAGCTGAATGCGTGGATGCACCCCCTGCAGCAGGGAATCCAGACTGGATGTGCAATCCTGCTTGGTGAATGCCCAGAGAGAGACATCACTGTGCTCTGTAATGCTCCATTTCAGGGACCTTGGAACAATCCTTGTATAATTAAAATTGTTGTAAGTCCTTATGTAGGTTCTCTATTGGCAGGAGATAATAACAAAGGCAAATATTGAGAAGCAAAGCAGCTAGTAAGCCTGATCTTTATTAAACTGTTGCAATAGGGTTCCCCCACTCACCCCACTCAGGGAGGGAGGAGAGGAACCCAGAACATTGGTGTGCAAGCTCTTATATAGACCTTATATAGACCAGGCCTTTGGTCAGAATTCAGTCTGATTCATTATGTTATGTTTTAATAGATTATGTTTTAATAAGGATGAGAGTGTTGGAGATATGTGTAAATGTGTATGGTAAATCCGGTCTTTGGGTGTTTGATTTTCGTTGTTGTGTATACTGTGTATATACGGACAATGACAATAAATAAATCTAATCTAATCTAATCTAATTTTCTCTTTGTATAAGAACTAGCACGAAGGAGGTTTCCCAGCCCACTCACAGGTCCTTATAATATCAATGGAAAACAGTTGGTCCTGGCAAGTATTAACCACTTTCAATTTTAACCTGAGGACTGTCATTTGTCCAGTTTTAATTTTAATTTTAATTTATTTGAATTAATTTTGGGATGCATTTTAATCGATTGATTGCTTCTTTCTATGCATATTGTATTATTTATATGATGTTAGCCGCTCTGAGCCCAGCTCCAGCCAGGGAGGGCAGGGTACAAATAAAAATTTGTTGTTGTTGTTGTTGTTGTTAGACACTTGAGATTGCCTACCCTGTAGCTCAAGACCACCCCCAAAAAACATCATACATACATCACAGAAAGAGGTGGTCCCCAGCAGAAATTTGAGTGTGTCGCTTCTCTCCTATCTGCCAGGATACCTGACAATGCCTTATCTGATTGCCTTTTCTGCGTAGCCAGGCCATTCCTTTGAGATGGTAAATACTTCCTGAATCTCTGTGTGCTCAGCTTAACAGATACTTGCCAGAGTGTATTTACAAGGAGGTGTAAGCCCCTACAGTCCAAAGACAACTGAAAAGCTTTTCCCATTTCCTTCCTCCTTGCAGAGAAATATTTGAGGTCAATTTGGGAAAGTCAAAATGGCTTCAGGATTGTTCTCCTGCACTATTTCAGGCACTTGGTTTATATACTTATGTATGTGTTTGCCTTGTACATTTATGAACATTTATTTTATATACAGTGGTACCTCAGGTTAAGAACTTAATTCGTTCTGGAGGTCCGTTCTTAACCTGAAACTGTTCTTAACCTGAAGCACCACTTTAGCTAATGGGGCCTCCCGCTGCTGCTGTGCCACCAGAGCACGATTTCTGTTCTTATCCTGAAGCAAAGTTCTTAACCTTAGCGTTATTTCTGGGTTAGCGGAGTATGTAACCTGAAGCGTATGTAACCTGAAGCGTATGTAACCTGAGGTACCACTGTATATATATTAGACCATAGAAATCCTATAACAAATGCTTTCACAGAAATGAGTCATGTGAGTGGAGTGGCCGCCCCCTCCATAGTGCAACGCACACTTACTTTTGGCTTTCTCGTTCTTTCGCGAGGGCCTCCAGCGGATGCATGACTTGTGCTCGTCCAGGTAGTAGAAGCGAACAAGACCTTTGGAACTGCCTCGGAGTTTGATCATCTGAGTACCAGCTTGCATAGAACTCATACATTTTTCCACTATACAAAGAGAGAAAATGAGAGAGAATGAAATAATGACAATTAATTAATTGAATTTATATTCCTAGGATCACAGGACAGTTTACAGTATAAAAACACACCAAAAATACATAAGATAACACTTACACTACAACAGGCATGTCCAACAGGTAGATGTGATCTACTGGTAGATCACTGGACATCTGTGGTAGATCACTGGTAGATCATTGGCTCCCCCCAAAGAAGCTGAACAACCTTTGCTCCCCTAAAAAACAGTTCAACATTTTACCTCCTCCCTGAAAAAACCCAACAACTTTGACCCGAACCCCCCCCCCAAAATGGGCCTTCCTCAAAAAAGCTCAACAACTTTGTCCTGAACCCCAAAAGTATCTGAAGAAGTATCTGAAGAAGTGTGCATGCAAATGAAAGCTCATTCCAAGAACAAACTTAGTTGGTCTCTAAGGTGCTACTGGAAGGAATTTTTTATTTTGTTTCCCAAAAAAGGGGTTAGATCACTGCCAGTTTTTAACTCTGTGAGTAGATCACAGTCTCTTGGGAGCTGCCACCCCAGCCTTCCAGTTGTTGTTGTTTTAAAAAGAATGCATTGCCAAAATGCATTGAAGGCAATACGGTGTCTATGGGTGATTGTGGTTAAAGGGGGGAGGAGGAGGTAGCTGCAAAAAAAATATGTACAAGTCTGGTCCTACGAACCACCCCATGGACCACATTAATTATTGTAATCATTCTGGTAATGCTATTGAAATTGAGAAAGGCACACCGGGGCAAATTGCTTTAGAACTTTTCTTTTTTAGTACAGAAGAGAGAGCATTAAAAATTAACAGCAACTTGGTTTGATGGCACACTGGATCCTGACTGCATCTCAGTGTGAGACAGCCAGCTGCTGAAAAGAATTCCAGACTAGGAAGATGGAAGACTTATGCAGATTCTGGGCAAGAGCTGCATATTAAGCGCTGAAACAAGAACCACTCAAAATTAGTTCTGCCTATGGCTTTAAATGTGGTAGGACAAAGACTGGCAAATGCACAAAAGATAAACACTAGAAGTATCAACCACCCAAAGGTGTTTTTATCCATGTTTGGTGGGAATGTATCCTACTCTTGGTAAGAAAAGCAATTTGGTGATTTACCAGTGCATTAGTCTATAGCAGGCACCCCCAGACTGCGGCCCTCCAGATGTTTTGGCCTACAACTCCCATGATCCCTAGCTAACAGGACCAGTGGTCAGGGATGATGGGAATTGTAGTCCAAAACATCTGGAGGGCCAAAGTTTGGGGGTGCCTGGTCTATAGCTTGTCTTATGATCCATTAAGAATGCAATTCAGCAGCCTATACAAATACAGCAAATAAAATTGTGAGAGGGCTGCACAGCACCCCTAGACAGCACAGCACCCCAAACAAGGAGTGTCCCACGACTAATTTGTTCAACTTTCAACATACCTCGCTTTCATTGTACTTATAGCCTGTTCCATACCTTTGATGCACCATCTGCATGCATTATTTTTTCTTGTCCAATAAGATGATAACAATTTGCATGCTTGGATTTGCATGACATTCACATTCACTTACTGGAAGATAGATAGGAAACTGCCTTATAACCATTCAGACCACTGGTCCATCTTGCTCTGCACTGCTTATACTGGTTGGTGGCAGCTCTCCAGGGTTTCCCAAACTTGGGTCTCCAGCTGCTTTGGACTACAACTCCCATCATCCCTAGCTAGCAGGACCAGTGGTCAAGGGTGATGGGAATTGTAGTTCAAAAAATAGCTGGAGAACTAAGTTTGGGAAACACCGCTTTAGATTGTGAACTGGAATCTGAAGAGGCTGGGGATTGAACCTGAAACCTTCTGCATGCAAGCTCTATGGCTGAGCTATAGTTCCCCCTCCACAACATACAACATTTGTTAAATGTGAACTAATGTAGTAGGTAGGTAGTAATTTTATTTTTTTCACTATAAGCCACACTAATGCAGAAAGAACCTTCAGAGCCGAGACACAAATGTCACAAGCTTATAATTCTCTGGCCACCAGCACAAATAAAGAAACAGGCAAGGCACAGAGTTTTCTACTTAAGTCCTCCACCCAAGGTCAACACTGAGACTATGAAGAAGGGAGCTGGCAAGCCCCCGGCTGAGATCAATGGGGCAGTGCGCCATTTCCACTGCCTCCAACACATAGAGGGTAGTGGGACCACAATCATGCTCTTCCCACATCACACAAGCCTTTTAGTGCCCAAGTAAGGCTTCTGTTCCTTGGGGGCATTACCAGTTACAATGGAATTAACTGCAAAGACATCAACTGCAAAGAACGGGTAGAGCTCTAATCCTCCAAATTTGAGATTTGGGGCTTGGCATTCATGGCTAAACTGCCTGAATACATGACTGACAGTATGATAGAAAACTATGCAATTGAGGTTTCCCTCCTCCCCGAAGGTTTGAACTCCGCTTCTCACTGTCAGGAGTCATTGTTATAAGGTGGGTATTGATTCAGATAACACTTTCCCACCATTATTAATGCTTTGCGCACGGAATAAAAAGCAGGAAAAGGTGGCAGGACAAGTGGATCAAGAGGGCAAAGATACCTTAACAACACTTTCCAAATTGCTTTGTTCAGCATGATTGAGCAATGCCACAAGTAACTCATCCCAAAGTAGCCATTACTGCTTTTTGGTAATTTGCTCACACTGTAAGTCCCCCATTAGAAGTTCCTCCACTTTCTTTTCTTATTACTGGCATCATCACACAACAGCCAAGATTCCCAGATGTCAGGTTTGAGATGCAGGCAGCTGTCAGAGGTAAGGTGGGAGTTAATCCAGGGAGTTCAAAGAACACAGGAAGCAGCCCTGTACAGAGTCAGAACACTGATTCATCCAGCTCAGTAGTACCTGCACCAACTCGCAACAGCTCTGCAGGGTTTCAGGCAGTGGGTCTTCTCAACCTTACCTAGGGCTGGGAATAGAACCTAGGGGCCATGGGCTTTCTGCATGCAAAGCAGATGACCTACCATTGAGCTGCAGACCTGCCATGGACTGGTTGGATGATGCAGAGGGGTGGTAGGAGGAACCAGCTGGGGAACCCCCAAAGGAAGAAGGCTGAGCCCAGGGAGTGGTGGTGAAATGGCGATGAGTGGTCAGAGAGAGAAGAGGGGAAAGACTGGGAAGAGGAATTGTCAGAAGCTGAAGAGGTAACAGGGCTTAGTGAGCTGGGAGAGTCAGTGGTCAGGATAAGTCCAGAGGCAGAAGCTGAAGCAGAGAAGGGAAGCCAACAGGCAGAGATGAGTCAGGCTGGCGAAGAGTCACGGGTGTCTTCCCATCCTGCTGCGTCAAGCTCCCCTCCCTGCTTGTCTCCCAGAACCAGAAGAGAGCTGAAAGGGTGGAGCAGGCTGCACACAGGCACAGTCTCCGATTGTTTGGGGAAAGTGCTGGGGAGGCAGGGACTTTCAGTATTGGGGTAAGCCCTACCAGGGATGAGATGCTATGCTCATTAGCCTTGACACTCAGCCAGGTCTGTGAAGATCATGTTTTTGCTAATAAAGAGTTAAATCCAACTTTAAACAGTGTGATTTACTGCCGGCTCATTCTTTGACAAGACGTTTCCCAAACAGCTTAGAAGCACACTTGAGCCAAAGAGATCTTCTGGTCCAGCCAGGTCCCTACCTGAACAGGTTGTATTTTATAGGCCTTCCTCTCCAGGAGGGCCCAAAGGCTTCTGGCTTATGTATCAACCCTGCCTCTTTATGGAAGGGCTGTGGCTCACTGGTTCCTGGTTCATTTCGGACAGCTGCCCACAGCCCAGCGCTACCTGGCCCCAGTTCATATTACACTTTCAGTCAATGCCACATTTTAAAATGAAAGTGAATTGGCCCATTAAAAACGACATGGTATGCTTCTAACATGCCAGTGCTCCAGATGAGGCTTGGCAAAGATAAAAAGCCACCTGTGGTCAATAAAGAACTCTTTTGCTATTGATCCTTAGCTTGGCCTCCTTGCATCTCCATCAGCCTCATGCTGCAAGAATAGAAGAATGAAAGCAAAGAAAGGCCAGAAGAATAGCAAAATGCAACCATGCTGGTGGTGTTCACAAAAAGCATTACAGGAGCATTCATCCAAGGTGTACATGATACTGATTTCTTAAAGGCTTATTAGCTACTTGTGTCCCGGAACAAACAAAAAACGATGCAGTGTTAAAGCAACAGTCCTCAGAAGCATCTTATTGATAGAACTTGCTAACCCACTGGATCAACAGTTCACCCCAGCATCTATCAGAGAGCAAATCAGAGATGCTACAAAGATCCACAATTTTGGCTCCTGAAGCAAGAGCTATGTATCAGCTGCTCTGATGCGGTTATCAGAACATAGAGCTATGTCATGCTTGCTATTGTGGAGGTACTAATTCATTTCACTCCCTTGTCCATTTGCTGAAATCAGCTCAACTGGAGGCTAAATCATATTTTTCTAGGGAGAATTGTTTGTTTGTTTACAGGGGGGGTTACCCCCACTCTTCAAAAAAAAAAAAAGAGGAGAGGAGAGGAGAGAGAGAGTGTGTGTGTGTTCTTAAAATGTTACAATCAACAGTAATAGGATGATATTGTTTGCTGGATCAAAGCAACAGCAAATACTGGTTGCATTTGCAGGAATGATTTCCATTCTGAAAACAAGATGGGTAAGTTAACACCAGCAATTTCTGCTCCCATTTCTGTTTCCATTTGTCAAACATCCATACCTGTGACTCTATTGTAAATTAAATAATACCAAAACATCATAGGATACTGATTTATCTTTACACCAAATCCTGACTTTTATTTTGTTAGTATTATTTTAGCTGTTACAAGAGAACATCGAAATGTTTCATTTATTAGCCACTAATATGTCACATTGTTTCTAATTTACATGGTTAAATTTGATAAAACAGTTAATGGAAGGGGAAAGATATTCACAGATATTAAGCTGACCAGCTTGGGTCAAACTCCTCTCCTGCCCCTGCCCCTGGTGGTGACTAGAACGCAGCTAAGTTGGCTTTTTTTCTGAATACTGGGAGCTTAAACAGCACTGAGCAACTGGTTGCTTTTCACTGGAAGAATAAGGCACGCATTGCAGAAGGGACTGTCTGTCAGTGCCTGGTACTGTCCACCCAACATCTGTCCTTAGCCATGACGAGACACAAAACACACACACACATAGTGTCATCACTGCTGCAGGCTGTTTACAAAAACTGCATTTTCCCTTTGAGCAACCCTTATACCAGAAGGAAGGCGGCAGACTCTGCATAGCCCCCAAGCCTGCATATCACACTTTCTCCTCTCTTTGCCACAGTGAACTGGTTTACGCATGCAGGATCGCCATGCAACAGTGACGCCTGTTGCCCGCCCACCGGGGCAGAAGGCAAGGGAGACCAACAACAGGTGGCGCTATAGCCAATGACAGGCAGAGCCAACATTCTAGTTTTGCCCGTCTGCCTCCTCCCTGCAGAGTTCTACAATGGCCAACACTGAGACTAAGAGGGAGGAAGAAGATAGGCAATGCTGCCGCCTGGAGCGGTTGTAAGAAGGTAGGAAGGTGGGGGCTGGCTGAGATGAGTGGGGCACTGTCCCACCTGCAAATGACTGCAGCATCATATGAGCTGGACCAGAACAAAGCCCTGTTTCCACTGTGGCTAACCCAGCACCCCCCAAGAAGCCCACAAGACACTGCAGACTTCTCTTGGCATTCTCCTGCAACTGGTATTCAGTGGGCAGGTTCCATAAAGCCATCGAGAGATGACTCCTCCATTAACAGGGCTTGGAAAGCCACCTAAACCTGTGGCAGCGATTCCCAAGCACACTTCTTTTTAATAAAGGGGAACTGACATATTCAGCATCGAACGGAGGACAGAGTCATTGGGAGTCTACGTACAACGTGAACTGGCCCCTATGAAGGAAAGGTTTCCTTGCACTTAAAGAAATCACCGCTTTCGTGCAATGATTTATTTAGCACTTACAAGCCGCGTATTATATTCCCAATGTTCCTCTACGGAGCTCGCAGTGAAAATTTGAGCCAGGATCTGAAGCCTCTGCACCTGGCAAGACTGTAAGCCTCTCAAAAGCCCTGCACAGTATGAGCAGCACAATATGCCCAGATGAGCCAGTTTGCATCAAGTCTGGGCTGGGATCTGAAACCGTGATTCCCACTACCCAGTTCAACACAAAACACTAAACTACTGCAAGGACTTTTGACAATTAAAAAAGCATAAGAACCCTGTCCTTACATGGTCACTTTGCTTGTAGGTCGCAGCTGCTGGAGATCCACAGTCCAGTAACACAGACTCCCTTGTCCAGTGATAACAAAATTTTGGAATGCTCTCCACAGCAAGGAGAGGAATATAGCAAGCTTCCTTCTACCAAGTCAGACGTTGGTCCCTTGAGCTCATCTTGGCTGTGAGTCCTGGATAGACCTGCTCCCTGACTTGCAGGCCTTTCCCCACCTGGCCTCTGAGGGCAGGGTCCTGACTGACTCCAACTACAAAGGCTGAGGGTGATGAAGAGGCCAGATACCATATTAGCTAAAGACCCATCCTGCAGGAAATTCTGAGCTGCATCCTTTGCAGCTGGAGAAGAAGGAGAGGGTGAAGAAAGAGCTGAGTGGAGGAAGACCCTTTTCCCATCCTCTGGACCAACACCCCCCCCCCCCGGGAAACTCAACAAACCTGCTGCACCTGGAAGTGGGTGTGGAGAGTGCAGAATGGGACACAGCTGTGGGCAGTGTTGTAAGAATTTTAAGGTCTTTCATATATATATAACAGGCACGTCCAACAGGTAGATCGTGATCTACTGGTAGATCACTGGATGTCTGTGGTAGATCACTGGCTCCCCCAAAGAAGCTCAACAACTTTGGCTCCCCTTAAAAAAGCTCTTCTTTTTTTGCCCTGCAGCCCCCCAAAACAGGGCTTTCCTCCTCCCCAAAAAAGCTCAACAACTTTGACCTGAACCCCCCAAAAGGGGGTAGATCACTGCCAGTTTTTAATTCTGTAAGTAGATCACAGCCTCTTGGGAATTGGCCACCCCTGATATATAATAATTGTTAACATGTCTGAAAACAGCACAGAAAGACAGGCCTCACTCCATTTTGACTCCTAGCTGGCCAAGTGTTTTCATCTGCAGGGAGGAGGTGAAAAGTCTGCCTGAGTGCCAGATGATGGGCCATTTCCCTCACAAAGGACAGCCATTAGCCCTACCAGCCAGGGCAGGAAACCTTTTGTTTTGCAGAAATGTGTGTCTGGGAGGGGTCAAGGAGAGATGGCACAGGTGTGGAAAATTCCCAAGTCACCTCCTTTGACCCTCCCATTTTGTGATGTAGCTCTGATGTATCTGGGGAAATGGTGGTCTTGGGTTACACCTCTTTTGTGATTGAATTATGTTTCTGGGGGTGGGCTAGACTCCAGGAGGGATTTTGAAATGTCTTTATAAGAGCATGGCTGCATTGTTCTGGGTCTTTTCCCCTGAGAAATGCCTTTGTTGCAACAGCTTCAATAAAGATCAAGCTTACTAGCTGCTTTGCTTCTCAATCTTCTCTGGTTGGCCTCTGTTTTTTTACTCCTACCAATGGAGAACCTGCAAAGGACTTTGCAAGGGCTCTTGTGTACCCCATAAGGGAAAATAAGGGCAGATTTTTTTCTTATTACAGCAGCCTGAGGAAGTACCATCCACCTTGGACCTGCCCATAAAAAGCAAGACCAGAGCAGAAGACTAGGGCAATGCACAGTTTCCAGGAACTTTTCTTGTTGTGAAACCTTTATAGGTGAGGTGACAGTTTGTGTGGGTCCTGGGTGAGGACCCAGAGGCTGAGAGGGAAGGTTTATCAGGAAGAAAATGAATTGATACCGATTCATTTACAGTTGTACCTTGGATCCCGAACGCCTTGCGAGTCAAACATTTGGCTCTGAACGCCACAAACCCGGAAGTGATTGTTCCAGTTTGCAAATGTTCTTTGGAACCTGAATGTCCGACGCTGCTTCCGCAGGCTCTGATTGGCTGCGGGAGCTTCCTGCACCCAATCAGAAGCCGTGCCTTGGTTTCCAAATGTTTTGGAAGTTGAACAGACTTCCAGAACGGATTCTGTTCGACTTCCGAGGTACCACTGTACAGGCACCCCCTGATTTGCAGGGGGTTGCATTCTGAGTAATCGTGTGTGATGCCCCACCCCATTCTGCCCCCTTTTCAGGCCACTTCCGGGTTGCTGCGGTGCACGCTTGAGTGGCCACTCACATATTGGACACATGTAAATTGCATGTGGTCTGCATATCAGTAGCTTTGTATTAATGTAACATTTTTATATACAGTTACAGGTGGGTAGCCGTGTTGGTCTGCCATAGTCGAAACAAAATAGAAAATTCTTTCCAGTAGCACCTTAGAGACCAAATGAGTTTGTTCTTGGTATGAGCTTTCGTGTCTGAAGAAGTGTCTGAAGAAGTGTGCATGCACACGAAAGCTCATACCAAGAACAATCTCAGTTGGTCTCTAAGGTGCTACTGGAAAGAATTTTCTATTTTGTTTCGACATTTTTATATGTAATGATATCTTTGTAACGTTTTAAGTTGCCTGTTGCTGCTTCTGTTTTCCGTATGCCACTTAGGAGATATTTTTGTTAAGAGGTATAGAAATTAAATTAATCTAATATCTAATCATGTGTGCAGCTCTCCAGGATATCAGATAGGAGTCTCTCCCGGACCCACCTGGGAGATGTAGAGCTGGAAAAATTGGTAAGTGGGGAGGGGGGGGGTCATTGTAAAAAAAAACTCCAGTGTAAATTTCCTGCATAGAATAGGGCTTGGCATTTTTATTTAAGTCAGGCTTCCTCAACCTCAGTCCTCCAGATGTTTTGAGACTACAATTCCCATCATCCCTGATCACTGGTCCTGCTAGCTAGGGATCATGGGTGTTGTAGGCCAAAAACATCTGGAGGGCCGAGGTTGGGGAAACCTGATTTAAGTAGTATGATTCCTCCCTGCCCCCCCCTCCACTGTCTGTGTTGTGAAACTGCTATGGCCAACACAACTTAATTCAGGGCCAAAGTAGACATTTCCACAGAGATGGGGAATATGTGATCCTTCAGCTGTTGCTGGACTATGGCTCCCTTCACCCTGACTACTAGTCATGCTAGCTGAGAGCTGATGGGAGCTGGAACTGAACAACATCAGGAGGGCCACAGATTCTGCACCCCAGCATTACTCTAAATGGGTGGTTAGCAACAGCACCTGGTTAATTTTAATCTAAACACTAAGCATGGCAGGAGAGGACCTTTTCTTTGGGACCACAGTAGATGGGAAGAGAAGGTCTTGCTCTCTCCTCCATAGCTGTGATTCCAACAAAAATCTCCCTCCCCTCTACACCATGATGCAATTGGCCATGGGTGGGTGGGGACTCCTGTTCCCATCCATCTCTAAATCATGTATTTTAAAAGTCACATTGCAATGAAGCTTATAGGATCCTTTACTTTGGTCTGGGACTATACAACAAAAAGCAAAATAGCTTTTGTACCAGAGGTGCCGTTAACGTTCTGCAAACTGAGGCTGGGGAGTGAGCACTTGTGGAAATGCGCGCCAGAAATTAACCAGGAAAGCTGGACAATGTTTGACAAGATCTGTATCTATGGTATAGATAAAATAAAATAAAAAAATTCCTTCCAGTAGCACCTTAGAGACCAACTAAGTTTGTTCTTGGTATGAGCTTTCGTGTGCATGCACACTTCTTCAGATATCTGAGTATCTGAAGAAGTGTGCATGCACACGAAAGCTCATACCAAGAACAAACTTAGTTGGTCTCTAAGGTGCTACTGGAAGGAATTTTTTATTTTATTTTGTTTTGACTATGGCAGACCAACACGGCTACCTACCTGTAACTGGAACTATGGTATAGATGCCAAACTAGCTGAACTGTAGGTCAAATGTTCTAAGCCACAATGTTCTTGAAACATCTTCTCTAACAACTGGCAATTTTATTTTTACTTTTATTTTACTGCACATATACCAACTTTTTCTCCAAGGAACTCAAGATGACAAACACGAGTCTCTTCCCTCCTCATTTAAACCACACAACACTCCTGTGATGTAAGTCAGGCTGAGAGGCAGTGACTGGCCCAAAGTCACCCAGTGAGCTTCATGGCTGAGCGGGGATTTGAATCCTGTCCTCCCAAGTCTTGGTCCAACAATCTAACCACTACTGGATACATCACTGAAGAAGCAGAACGACTACAGCTTATGATTGCCTGAAGATGCATCTCGTTTTGTACAACCCCCCTCCCACAACTACAAATAGACAAAGCTGTCATTAAATACCACTTAAGCCCCAAAGCCTTTAAGACGTTATTGTCTTGAGCAGAACAGGGATGTGTGCAGGTTCGCTGTCTTACCCATCTGGCCCATTTTCCATTTGGGAGTGGCTACTATGCTGCCTCCGATCCAGAAAAACTCCTCTGCCAGGCGGGCAACCGAAAACTTGTTCTGGAACAAAGGACTTCTGGAGAGTTCCATTTTGGAGGACAAGGCCGCTTCTGTGTTCAGCGCAAGGGTGTGTGTTTTTTTCCTGCCTCACATCCAGGAGGCTCAGATCAGGCAACTACAAGGTCCCGGTGGAAGGGCATTTACAAAAATATAAAGCATAAAAAAAGAAAAGAAAACCCAACCCTCAGACTGCTAAATTCTACTTGTGAATTAAAAGTCAGACGTCGTTCTAGGCTATTTTCAGTCACAGCCGATTTCTCAGCTTCAGTCTCCGGCCTCCCCCTGTCCTTCCACAAGGCTGGAAGACAAACTCCGAGATTGTTTTCTTGCTAATCTAAGTCATTAGCACTTTGAGGCGCTCAAAAAATAAAAAATAAAAATAAAAATTAAGATCTCACTTAAGACGTTGTTGGGGTGGAAGGTGAGATGCCCCCATTATTATTTGTCCCCTGAGAGGCAACGTGGCAGTTGGGGTGATGGAAAAGGAAGGCCTCTGATTCATGGCGTTAGATTTCCTCCCATACGGCGAGTTCTGGGTGCTGTTACTTCAAGCCACAGCTGCCTCTTCTGCATCCTGCTTCCCCTTTTGACCGCTCAGAGTCCAACCTTGCATGCATCCTGCACTGAGAGAGCACTTGAAATCCTAATGAATTTCCTATGCCTGCTTTTGCACTTTCGATGAGAGGTTCTTTCTGCTCTGTGCCAGGGCCATAGAGGGCTCTGAACGCCACTTCAAATCCATCTAGGCAGCTGAGAGTCTTGTCCTCTATTGCTATACTGTTGTATACTTTAAAAAGAAGAAGATGAACGGCGATGACTATACGTACCAAATCAAAAGGTATCCTTTTCAAACCATCTCCTTGCCTTCTTGCTCGAGTCTGAACTGCTTAATCAGCATCTTTAGAGGAACATTTTCAATCCAGCAAGAGGAGGAAGAGAAAAAGCAATCCGCAATCCAGCTCGAGCAACACATGTTTGCTTGAAATGCTAAATCCTGCATATACACTAATCCCAAAGCCGTAGCTTCTGCCCTATCCATTCAAGGGATTTAAAGTGTGTGCGTGCATGCGCAGGCAGTGTGGCCACAGGAAAATGAGACCAGAGAGAAGAAAAGAGGCTCTGTTTTTGATTTCTCTGCCAGTCTCTCTCAGACTGCATGTGCCCAACTGACCTGGATGGATATTCCATGCATAATAGGATGGCATCTCGTGTTTCGCCATCCCCCCATTTCACTGAAAGTGAAATATGGAGGCAAATGTAAATGCTGTCGCTTGGGCAAAACACACGAGAATTTTCAAGGGACATGAAAAGAGTTTGGCTAAAACTCACCAAATTCTGCCAGGGGAGAAGGGATGGGAGGTTTGGCATGTAATGTGTGGTACTGTCCAGAGCAGGGATCCCCAAACTAAGGCCCGGGGGCCGGATGCGGCCCAATCACCTTCTAAATCCGGCCCGCGGACGGTCCGGAAATCAGCATGCTTTTACATGAGTAGAATGTGTCCTTTTATTTAAAATGCATCTCTGGGTTATTTGTGGGGGCTGCCTGGTGTTTTGACATCAGTAGAATGTGTGCTTTTATTTAAAATGCATCTCTGGGTTATTTGTGGGGCATAAGAATTTGTTCATATTTCCCCCCCAAAATATAGTCTGGCCCCCCACAAGGTCTGAGGCACCTGCTGAAAAAGCTTGCTGACCCCTGGTCCAGAGGAACACCTGTAGAATGTGGTCCAGGAAAAAGGATCCATGGCTGCACAAATGAAGGACACTTCAGTATGTGGAACTTGTATAACACTTTGCTCTGTCACCCTCTGCAATTCACATATATATCCTTAAGAGGGATTAATAAAAAATAACCTCAGTGTTCAAGGTACATTCTGCAAAAGAGCTGAAATGAGCTCAAGCTACTTGTAAAACATTCACTTATTCATTCTGTGTTGCCTTCAGAGACATCGACATTATGAGCCAAGCCTAACTCATGGTGATGAAGTGACATAAACATGCCAGCGTTTTAGTGTGATCCCTGATTGGGGTGGGAGGGCAGGATTCGTGACAAATTCAGGAAGGGGGGGGGGAGCAACAAGCATGTATCCATGTATGAATGGTGTCAAGGGATAAAAAGCAAGGCAAAATATTCCTGTTGAATAGTATATGAATAGGTGGGTTTTTGAACTAATTTTGCATCTAATTTAGGGGGGGCGGAGGGGAGCAGAGCTCTGCCAGAATTCTGAGTTTCTACTCCAAAATCAAAAGTAGCATATGCTCAGTAAGCCCTATGAAAACAGTGTTGCACCAGACAATACTTTGCAAGTGATGGCTTTTATGCATGATGAAGAACGAAACACTTAAGATTACGTTGGCATGTTACCAGCGCCTGCAAATACATCTTAACATTTGGTTCATCCTAAAGGGGCTGAAGACAGGGCAGTAGGCAATTGTGCCAGGAAGAAAAACGGGGTGAGCTGAGCAATGATAAGATGTGGCATAATTCGTCTTTGATCTCTTCCCTGGAGAAGAGCTGAAGTACTTATGGGACCCAAGCTTATTACAAGTGGTTACTATTCTTGCCTCTCTTGACAGCATCCTCAGGCGGCTCTTGAGAGCACAACAGCCACACACATGTAGACAGGGCCGGCCCAGCCATTAGGCAGGATAAGGCCACTCCCTCGGGTGGCAGAAGCCCTTGAGCCGGCACCCCCCCCCATGGGTACACACCAGTGGCAGAGAAGCAGTGCCAGCATCAGAACTGATATGGAGCAAGATCTCACCCCAAATCGGAAAGATCTTGCCTGAAATCAGCACCAATGGTGGCAGCGCTTCTCTGGCAGTGGCAGATGTGGCAGGGCAGAAGGTGAGCACAGCAGCAGAGTGGGCGATGTAGATGGCAGCGGCAGGCATGGTGATGGTGGGACCAGAGGTGGCAGCACGGCAGGACAGAACTTCCCAGTTTGCCTAAAGAGGTGAAACACAATGAACTGCATGTAGACATTCCATTGGGAGCCTCCTAATTTGAGAAGCAACGGTGTGGGGAGTAAGGATGCTTTGAACAATTTGATCTCTGCATGCTTCTACAACCAGTGACCAGACCTGCACCTCTTGGACTAACTTACAGTAACTATCAACCAAACACTGCACTCCTCTACATTCTGAGAGACACCGCGCCATTCCTTGGCAGGTTTAACATATCAAAATATGCATCTAAACAGCAATAATGCACACTTTTAAATATATATTTTGGGAGAACTTTCAAAAACCCACAGATTTAATGTGGAACTAGTACAGACTTGCAAAAGTGCCATTCATCTTCAGTCTGGAAGCATGCACCACAATTCAACAGCGGACGCAATTCTACTGCATCCTTTATCTGGGGCTGGTAAAAACCTGTGGTACATCTCCCTCCCTGTCATAGAATTGTAGAGTTGGAAGGGACTCCTAGGTTCATCTAGTTCAACCCCCTGCAATGCAGTCCAGTGGGTTGTTTTTTGTTTTTTTGGAGGGGGTGGAGGATTGATTGAGACCCTTTGCTTATGCTTCTTGAGTTTCTGGCCAACATGCAGAAATGATATCTATCTATATGGCTTCTTAACTTTACAAATACACAAAACGTCACTGTTTTTTAAAAAAATGCTTTTAGGAGTTTTTAACTGTTTTAAATGTATTGACATGTTTACCACCTGGGCTCCTTTGGAGGAATAGCAGGATATAAATTTAATAATAAATAATAGTTTCCCCAAAACACTTCCTCCTCCTCCTCCTTCATCTGGAATGCCCAGGTTTTGTGTGAATAGCCCTGAGTTCACTTCAAACTGAGATGTCTGCAGATGAAGGCTTGCCTGATGAAATACCGTATTTTTCCGGGTATACCACGCTCCCTGTGTATAAGACGCACCCTATTTTGGGGGACCCCCAACAAATAAAATGGGGGGTTGCCCATAGTTGTTGAGCTTTTGGGGGGGTGCTGAAAATCGCTCACCCGCCTGATCTACGCTGCCACTCGCACACGTCAGAAAAGCCACCTATCGTCTGTCCCCACGCAGGGCAGAAGCCGCCAATCACACACAGCAACAGCAAATCAAGGCAAGCCCTTGCCGCAGCCACCAATAACACACCTAATAACCACTGACAACCTCTGCCTCATGGCAGCAACCAATCCCACGTCCCGCCTATGCACTATCCTGTATAAGACGACCCCCAATTTTTACCATATTTTTAAAATAATAATAAAAAACTTGTATTATACATAGAAAAGTACGGTACATCTTCCTTGGGGTTGTACCCAATGCTATTCCTACTCAGAGTAGGCCCACTGAATTTAATGGCCATCAATACCGAAGGCCCATTAATCTCAGTGAACCTACTCTGATTAGGTTGTACAATTAGACACACCCACAATATCCAAAAACCAAAATCGAATGTCAAGGAGAAAGGCTAGAGTGAAGCCATAATACCTGGCGTTCTAGCTTTCGGTCTGCTGCAATTCGAAACAAAAGAGGGAGAAGGATCAAGCACGCAAACCAGCTGACTCTTACTTTTTCTATCTGATATTTCTTTAATGCTGTCCCCATTTTGACCTGCTCGTCCAAGAAACTGTCATTGTCTTTGAGGTTGTTTATTAAAAAAACAACAACAGTGGGGTTCACCACTGTTGCTTTTAGTAAATGTGGGCATGATAACTTGCTTTTAAATATTGTAAAATATCCTCTGTTTTGTTCATTGCATTTAGTTCCTTTCTGGGTGAAACTGGGAGCAGGGGTTTATTAAAGTTCTTGCTGCAGTCTGAAGCACTGCATCCTCAGAAAGTATTAGAACTCTGCTTCAGCATGATCCAGCAGCAGCTCTCCCCATCACTTCTCAAAGTGACCATTTCTATGAGGCTGATTTGAAATTCAAGCCATCCAGCTTTAAATGCCAAATACAGCTGTATCCATGAAGAGATGATGCAAGGGATACGCGCTTGCTATATTGACTTCCTGAAGCCTTAATGAGTAGGGCTATGTGGCTGCCCATGGCTATAAAATATGATAGGCCCACTGCTCTCTAATTGACCTCTCGAGGGATCAGTCTTCTAGCACCTCATCAGTGTGCTGCATTAATCCTTGCTGTGCATGACCACACTGTTGCCATATGTACTAGGCTAGACACATTGGGTAGTTAATAGAAGAGGGAGGAGGCTCTGGGTTCGGTTTTTAATGCTTGCTTCCAGAAACAGGACAGCGATCCTTCAAAATTCGCACTTCTCCAGATTGCATGATGCAGTTCTCCAACAAAACAATGTGTAGGAAAATGTATCCATTACGGGAAAGTGCATTTTTAAAAAGGAGCATGTGAGTGAAAACGACATATAAAAAAAAGCCTTGTTTCAAGAGGACTTGTTGCAAACACATGTACAACAAGCAAAATGTGTATATCTGGAGAAATTTGCACTTTTCACAAGTGAATTTTCATGAGAAATGTGGGCAATGGAACTTAGCAGTGATAAAATGAGAAATCAAGAATCACAGCACCTGCTGTGGCTGCAGTGACCAGGAGCTCATAACTGCTACCTCCCGTGTTGTTCTCTCTGTGTTAACAGCACCAAAATGACCTCTCCGTGGCACAAGAGCCTGGACAGTGTGCATGGAGGTCCTGAGATGCCCAGATGACAATGCCCCCTTCTTGACATCTTCCAAGATCCTCACAGCTAACTATCAGATCTCACATGAAGATTTTTTTATGTGATGAACTATTATTATTATTATTAAAGATGAAGCAGTCATTTTGTGATTATTGTGCACTGTTGTGGTATTGTATGTTTTATTGTACAGTGGTACCTCGGGTTACGTCCGCTTCAGGTTGCGTTTTTTCAGGTTACGAACCCCGCAACCCCGGAAGTGAATTTCGCTGCGCGGACGCTTCTGCGCAAATCCATGCGGTCTGTGCATGCGCAAAGCGTTCTGTGCAGTACACGCGTGCGCAGAAGCGCAATATCGCACTCTGTGCATGCGCAAAATGGATGCTCAGGTTACATACTTTTCAGGGTGCAAACGGCACCCCGGAACAGATCGGGTACGTAACCCGAGGTACCACTGTAGTTGTATATTATTGTTGCATATTGCCTTGATATTTTGTGTACAAGGAAACAACAAGGTTGGGGATTTTTTTACTTCCTTCCTTCCGGTCTTGTATATAGCAGGGAGACATTTGACTAAGTACACCATGGAAAAACTCCCTCAGATCTACACAACCATGTTCTACCTCACTAAAGATCAGGCCACACAGACTGGTTGCTAAGCAACACCTTCACCCTATCTTGGGTAGCTGACTAACAGTGAGAATAGAATTAACCCTGAATTTTTTTAAAAAATGAATGAGCCCTGCTGCTGCACTTCCAACAGTATGTATATATATTTAATGAAATAAATAATAGTTTTCCCCTCAGACTCTTTTAAGTGGAGAAGACAGGGATCTTTGTTTGCAACATATATCCTCTAACAACAGTGTTTCCCAAACTTGGGTGTCCAGCTGCTTTTGGACTACAATTCCCATCATCCCTGACCACTGGTGTGGCTAGCTAGGGTTGATGGGGGTTGTAGTCCAAAAACAGCTGGAGACCCAAGTTTGGGAAACATTGTTCTACAACCATGCTGCAGCTCTCTCCCCTCAATATAGCTGGCCTTTTCTTCAACTTCATTGGTCAATCAGAGGAGGCACTCTACATGTGGCATAAACTATGTCAATAGGACACAGTTAGAAGTCATCAGCCTCTGGTACAAGGGTGAATGCAGGCAAACACAGGGAAGGGGAGTAAACAAGGCACACCCCCACCCCCACCTGTCACTGGGAAGACAAGCAACTTAAACCTTGAGCATGGATTTATTAGGGAGCTTAGTGCACCATCCATATGGCGCAGCTGTTCAGAAGATTCTGCTTCTTCCACAACCTCAGAGTTGGAGGACCTTGCATCCAAGCAAAGCTTGTGCGGTTTCCAAAGTATCTGTGAACCCAGCAACACTAAAGCAGAGCTGAACAGAAATGGCACTTTCAGTACTTTTATATATATATAAACTGTTGACTTCACCAAGTATATCTGAGAGCTGCAAAGAAAACCCTGAGCAAGATTTATGCAAGAGTCCAGGGAATCTGAAGATAAGCTAAAATGCATCCTTAGACAGAGTTAGAATATTGTCTAAAGGCATTGGAAAGATCCAGGAGGGTGGTAGTAGCCTCAGGTGCAATTGGAGGGGTGTTAAATCAAAATAAGGGAGTGTTGGAAGCATAAATAAAGAAGAGAAGTTTGAAAAACCATTTGTGCATGTTTCATCTGTTGTGTAATGACACCCGTGCTGTTGCAGAACAGATCTGGTGGTCGTGCTGGAGGTGAGGGGGTTTTCCTGGGCTTGTAGTACATCTGGGAGATATACAGTACACATACATCCTATTTTACTGAGGTTTAGTGTTCCTACTACAATATTATAGAGGCAACATCAGCCCTCTTAAAACCCTGTGTCTTTGCCTTCATTTAACATGGCAAAGATTCCTCTTCCCCCTCTGGTGTGGCACCATTGCAAGATCTCAGGAAACAGGAAATTGCTCTCCTTTCCGTTTCCCGAGGAATACAATCTTCCCGCACCAGAAAGAGAAATGGCTCCTCTCTAAGGCAAGAAGGACTTTGGATAGATTTCTTCTTCCTCCCTGTTACCATGCTGGAGAAGGAGAAGGGCCTCCTTTTCCTGCACTGTAATGGAGACCAAAAATGCTGGACCTGTCTCCTCTGGTGTGTATGTCTGGTCTCCCCAGCACTGCTATGTGTTTGTTTGTTTGTTTGTTTGTTTATGAATGGCTGCTTGCATGTGGTCTCTATATGTGTGCTGTATGGAGTGGTAAGTATTGTGTGAGTGCAGGCAAGAGTACACACAGTGGCAACACCCACCTCTGGCTCTGGCATGTTGCCGTCAGAGGGGTGACCAACTCATAGTTTGGCCTGAAAATATGTTAGCCACCCCTGCTCTAATCACTGGACGTCACAGGCTTTCATGTAAGGAAGCAAACAGAGATCTGATAGAACAGTGAAGTTCCCTATAGGGAAGCCTTTCAGTTCCAAAGACACATTGATTCTTTTTGTCTTACCAACCTCTCCTTGCACACTACACAAGCATTCCTTCTGCCCACTTAATTGCTCAGGATTAGAGAGAATTAGCCTACATTGCTGGCAACCAAGTAGGTCAGGTAACGAAGCCGTCATCCTTTACTGGGGCAGAGGAAGCCCATTGTTGAACAAGAGAAGACCTATAGAGTTACCAGGCTGAGATCACAGGAACAATTCAAAACAACCTGCTAGGTTGGGTTTTCTAATGGAAAAAACAAACAAAACAAAACCCCAAGTCTGCAGCGGTTCCCACATTACATCACATTGGTGTTAAAGTGTGTGTGTGTGTGTGTGTGTGTGTGTGAGTGATATCCAGCCAGGTTTTATTCAAAGTAGACCCACTGAAATTGACAAACCCAAGGTAGATGTATCCTTTAATGTGTCTGCTCTGAGAGGGACTAGCATTGGATACATCCCTGGATTTCTCTGAATATTCATAAATACATATCTCTTTTGCTGTTCTCGTATGCATTTTATGGGGTTCGGGACACCAATACCTCAAGGACCCCCTCTCCCCATATGAACTGGCCCAGTCCTTGTGATCATCATCTGAGGCCCTTTGGGGAGTCCAGAGGTGGCATCACAAAAAGGGCCTTTTTAGTGGTGGCTGAAAACCATGGTTTAACACAACATTGGAACACAGCCAACATGCCCATACTTTCTGAGAAGTGCACAGCCAACTAAATTCACATCCAGCCACTTGGGGTCTGCAGTCTGAGGATTGATAAAAAGCATTACTTCCCATTTTATATTCCCAGGTGGCTTTCTTTCCGAGAGACTCCTAAAATAGTTCATCTGTAGATTTTACATTCACTTATCCAATTAAGAAAACATTTAGTCCATCCCCAATATGCACACACTTCTAAAAACCGTTCCTTTGTTCTGGGCCTCCGGGATGGTAGCTTTTAAAATACAAACATATGCTAATAATCCTCAGCAATTAAGCACCAGCGTCTTTATTCAATATGTCCTCAAGCTATTAAAATAAAGAAACTGGGGGTGGAGGACATTCTGAGTATTTTGCATTCACTTCAGCTCCTGGTTGTTGTTGTGTTTTTTTTAAGCTGTTTGCCTTTTTAAAAATAATATATACATCAATTTCAGCTTTGCACACGATATAAGCCATTCCACCTCCAAGCATCTCAAAATATCTGCATGAACCAAACTTAGAATTCCAAAGATATCTGGTTAAGAAAAGCTCTTTCCCCCCCCAAGTTCTATTTAGTGAAAAGAGGAGGTGTGTTTTAATAGGAGGAACAATAATAGATAATGCATACAACATCGCAAGTTATTTTCTAAAGAGAAGTCTATGTTTTGTCAAAACTACAGCAGGGCAGACCACACTCTACCACACTGGAGCACTGTATCAGTTTCTGGGCACAGTATTTTAAATGAGTTTAAAAAAAAAAAAAAAAGATTTTTTTTTTCCAGGCTGAAGAAGAAAAGATTAAGGAGACACATGACAGTGGCCTTCAAATTATCTGAAAGGCTCTCAAGAGGAAGATGGCGCAGGATTGTTCTCTGTTTCTTAAAAGAGCGGGTCTAGAATCAATGCGTGGAAATAGCAGAGAAATAGATTTTGGCTAAACATTAAGAGGAACTTTCTGGTGTGAAGATCTGCTTGACAGTAGAACAGACAGGCTCAGGAGGTGACAGGTTCTCTATCATTAGAGAAGGTACCGGTAACTGATTGTATATGCAGAGGTGAGAAGAACACTTGTCAGTAGGGTTCTCATTCGAAGGCAAACTTGCCTAATTCACACTTTCTGAAACATTATAGGAGCTGAAACACAGCCACCCCTCAAAACTCATGCTTCTCTGAATTTTGCAGTGTGCAGTACAGAATGCATAAATTTGTGAAAATAATATACAAATAAGCACTTTCACCTTGACCCATTGTCAGGCCCTTCCTTCAGCAGTACAGGAAGGCCATTATAGGAAGACACCATATAAGAGGTTTTCTTGGCAGGGATACTGAAGTGGCTTGCCGGTTCCTGCTCTAGGTGGATCACGTTTAGTCAAAACTCTCCACTATGGTGCTGGAGGAGACTCTTGAGAGTCCCATGGACTGCAAGAAGACTAAACCTATCCATTCTTAAGGAAATCAGCCCTGAGTGCTCACTGGAAGGACAGGTCCTGAAGCTGAGGCTCCAATACTTTGGCCACCTCATGAGAAGAGAAGACTCCCTGGAAAAGACCCTGATGTCGGAAAAGATTGAGGGCACAAGGAGAAGGGGACGACACAGGACGAGATGGTTGGACAGTGTTCTTGAAGCTACTAACATGAGTTTGACCAAACTGCGGGAGGCAGTGGAAGACAGGAGTGCCTGGCGTGCTCTGGTCCATGGGGTCACGAAGAGTCAGACATGACTAAACAACTAAACAACCATATGAGGAGAGGAAATGCCTATGTGGCTCTGGGCAGCAGGAAACAACGGAGCATGCCCTTATTCATTGCCAGTATTACATAGACACTTCTGAAGCCTCACCCCATACAGCTGTTCTCTTTTAACTGATCTCCTTTAAATTTTTCTTATCAGTTTTTATTCATCCATTATCTATGTTTAATCAAGTATTCTATGTATATGTTCTAATCTACGTTTGGTTCTTGATCCCAATTAATTTAATAGTTATCCGCTTTGAGATACTGTTATGCTATTTATTTAGATGTTTTGCTTATACTGGTCTGTGACCGTAATAAAGGAAATTCATTCATATATAAATATGCATTACACTATATTGGGAGGATGCTTTGGAAAAAATATGTGCATATTAGGCAAAACTGCACACACAAAATGTATCTATTGGGAAATTTTTGAACTAAAATGTTGAATAAATTTTCATGAGAAATTAGGAAAACTGAGGAGTGGAAAAAATAAGGAAAAACCAAAATTGACAGATTGTCCCACCACTACCTGCCAAGGATGATAGAGATACAAGATTACCAGAACTCAGCAAGTCTGAACTAAATGACCTTCAAGGTACCTTCCAGCTCAATTTCTATGATTCTGTGATAGTAGCTTGCTTAAGGATAGCAACTGAGATCAGCCCACACACCAAGGTTTTTAAATGGGGGCTTCCTGATTCATAGTTTAAGATCTTAGTTATTATGCTAAGCAAACAATATTTAAATAAAAAGAAAAAAAACTCAGTCCTAATATATATAATATGCATAATTGCAACAGTATTCTGTGTGTTCAAGATGTTACTCATGCACACATGCTCCCCATTTTTTGTGCAGTGGCAAAAAAACTAAAACCAATGAGAAAAGAACACCATATACATTCATATCACGATTTCTCTCTCTCTCTCTGGTGTTTTATCAATATGGATAAATACACATGTAACAGATTAATATGGCAGCTTATGTGAGATTGCATCAAAATTCTGTTTGTGTGGTCCCACACATTGTTACAGCATGGCACGAAAATAATCTTGATGCACTTATATGCATATTCATGTCGATTCCCTCCCCCCCTCCTCCCCGCCGCTTTTTTGTTTGCTAAAATGCACTCATAATAAATGAAGGTGCTAAAGGCTGGTCTGGTTTGTGGGTGCACGCTATTCTGCACAAACTATGGCTGCAGGGCTGATTTCAAAAGCCCTCAGCAAGCAATTAGTTCAAGAATGATCTGTCCCTCCTCTATCTCGGAGGAAAAAGGGAGAGAGAGAAGAGGGTGTCAGAAAGAAAGAGGTGGCGCACAGCGAAAAAGAGATGGCCCTGCCCACATTTGGCCCTATCACCACCCACCAATCATTTTCAGCCTCGCCCACCAGTGGCACGTGGCCTGCAGCAGATTGCCCCTGAGGGAATGTGGCTCTTGGTGGGAGGCGGAGAGCCATGCCCACCCCAAGCCCTGCTCTATGCAATACAGAAATTTTTTTGGAAAACTTGGAACCATTGAGGATTCCTACTGCATGTCCTGCTTTGTATACAAGACTAAGTTATTAGAACTCTAAAGCCAGGGCGGAATTTGAATCGGGAGAAGAACGTTTTTTCAGTGGACCAGTAATATGGGAGACACGGTTCTGGACCTTAGACTTGCCTCCATCCACTCCACTGTGCTCTGTCCATGGTCCTGATCGCTTCCTTTCTTGACTGGTCTCATGGGCTCACCACTTCTGCCTCTCTGCTAGTTCTCAGCACCCTTCATCTCCTATTCTCCTTGCTGGGTCATGTAGGCTCTTCTGTAGGCCTGATCCATTAATGGGAGCGTTTCTTCAGAGTAGCAAACTTCCTCCACCGCATTCTCTAATAATACATGCATCCTCTGATAAAACGCTGGACTTACAGAGGAGCAGGGAGTGAGCAGAGAGAAGAACCCCAGCTCATATGTATGTTAACTATGCTTCAATGCTAGTTAAAGTACTAGCAGTAATGATGGCAAAGGTGCTGAGACTAGTCCAATGCTAGGCTTCACTTTCCTCCTTTCAAGCTATAATAGGCTGCTGTTCCTGACACTGAATATAATAGGATGAAGCAGTAATCGGATAATCTCTATCTGCAGGATTGTGTGTGTGTGTGTGTGTGTGTGTGGTGGGGGTGGGGGTGGAATTAATGCCCTGCCAAGGATTCTGACAAAGAGAAGAACAAGACAGGCTCAGAATTACAAAGGAGCACAATCCCAGAAGCCTGGGGCAAGCAAATGTGGGTGAGTCCTCTGAAGCTTGCCTTGGGTTAAGGCAGAAGTTGCTGGAGCTCTGGTAACTTTTCCGAAAGAACACGTTACCAACTCACTCACCCATTGAAGCCCCTTCCCACCTGTCCCTTCAAAAACAAATGGAGAGAAGTTGCTGCATTAGTCGGTATGGCAGGGACAAGATCCAAGAGCGAGGGTAGTGACCAACCCTCCCCAGGGGTTCCATGTGGGAATGGGCACTGGAATGGAACAGATTTACCTCCCCTGCATAATTCATGTCCACTGAATGTAATGGAGTCACAACATTCCATAGAGGGAAATTAAGGTGGGGAGCCCACCATCCCTCAAGTCATCTGTGGGGAATGGGTTCCCCAACTCCCCCTGCCCCGCATCTCAGTTCTCCTATATTGATTGCAGTGGTGTGACTTTGCACCATTATATTTAACAAGAGAAAACTGAGAGACGAGGGAAGCCAGCATTCTCCAAATTGGATACTGATACAATCCGAAGAAGAATTCAGAGCCTGCAATGCTCACCTTTCCTCCGAGAGGTTATCAATAATAATTATTATTACAATTATGAATCACTTCCTATTAAGTGCCTTAGAGTGATTTCGCAATGCAATTTTAAAAAAATATACAAAGCAATTAATTGCACATATAAAAATGATCCTTTTCTGAAAAGTTCTTTTCCTAGCATGGCTTGGGGGACTGTTATT
The DNA here is from genome assembly GCF_009819535.1 of Lacerta agilis. Lineage (NCBI taxonomy): Eukaryota > Metazoa > Chordata > Lepidosauria > Squamata > Lacertidae > Lacerta > Lacerta agilis. The sequence goes on along the minus strand of NC_046319.1, from coordinate 18,595,248 downwards.
GCCACCTGTAGTTCTAGCAGAGCTCATGATAAGGATATATGTCTATTTCCACATCCATGTCATTTTCACATGTGTTCAGCCCTAAGCCAGCTCTGTCCTGTTTCCATACCAAACAGATAGATGATAGATATAGATAGGGATAGATAGATGATAGATAGATAGATAGATGATAGATATGGATAGTTGATAGAGATGATAGATAGATAGATGATAGATAGATAGATAGATAGATAGATAGATAGTAGATAGAAATGCAAAAATGTATATAAACATGTATTCAACTACATATTTCATCTCATTGTACACATTTTCTCTTAAAACACACAATTTCTTGTAAATGTTAGTACTTTTTTTGAGTCAAGAACCAAGTTGGAGCTCTGAAGGATAATTATGTAACAATCCATGTTTTAGTCTGGGATGAACAAATTGGGTCAGTTCACTTGGAAACAAGTTGACTAAGCAAAATTTTCCTCCCTCCCTCCCTAGCTCATCATGTCTTGAAATAAAGGTAGCACCTTGGGTTGTGGAAGATCCTTCCTAAGGATACATCTTTAGAACTAGTCTTATTGACACAGGTTTCAAGTTAAGATTATTCCTCCTTTTAAATAATGGCTGACGCTTCTCCTTTTTTTCTGCTGCCACTCACGTTATAATAATCCGGTTTTCTTCTCCAAAGCTGCATTCCCCCAGACACACACTTCATTTTGGAGCAAGCCCTCTTGCATTTAATGAGATTCACTTGTACTTAATGAGAAAACATGTCTAGGGCTGCATGTTTTACTGATATCAGATAGAGGGAAATAATACGAGGTGTTGTGAAGGCTACATTTGAGTACCTGGGGCTTCTTAAAATAAACCTGTGGTTCTTTCCAACTACCGAGCTGATGGATGTTCAATCTGCCAAACTACAAGCCCCAGAAAGCATGGCCAATGATCAGGGATGATTGGAATTGCAGTTCAGCAACATCTGGAGGGCCCAAGGTTCCTCATGCCTCATATTATTTCACTGCTATCCCGCCTGATTTGACCCTGGAATGCCCTGCTTTTCCTTAGGATGTCCTTATTTTCATCCTTTGAACGTCCATTCAGGTGTCAGGCGGTGAGTAACCAACTACAAAATGTCTTTAAATATATTTGCATGCTCCATGTAACAGCAACACCCCTGGACACACAGGAAAAGAAGAAGTTCTACTGGTGATCCAGTATCTATACTATTGTCCATTGGTGGTCCGTTAATGCCATAGATATATTCTGCCTAGATACTGAAATCTTTCAGAATTATTTTGTTCTGCTAGTGCCTTCAAATGTCCACACATGCTAACATAAATGTTGAAGGTTGTCTCCAACAAAGTTTTACTCAGAACAGACCCCACTGAAATCAACATGTCAATCAATTGCAATGAGTTTACTTTGAGTAGGATTTGCACTGGGTGTAACCTTGGGTGTTGTCATCACCGAAGTGCAAAAGACAATTCTTGAACGTTTGGCATCTTTCTGGGAAGCTTCGAAATAGGGGGAGAAAACCAGAGATTTTCAGTCCTAGCGTTTGAAACCTCCTAGCGTGAAATCCACATCCTTTCCAACAGGCTGGCTACACAGTAGCTCTGATAATTGGTTCAAAAGTCAAATAACTCTTCGTGGAATCAAAAATATATTGATCTGGCACACTGCAACCTTATGATTTAGTGTGGACAATTAGTGTTTTCCAATTGCTGTTTATGCAAGGCCACTAAGAAACAATTCCCCCTCATTTTGCAGTTCATTTTGCAGCAGTAATTGTTTAATTAGCAGAAAACTTTCCACAGCCAAGAGTAAATTAGCACTGTTACCGCCTTCCCCTTTCTTTCTTCCTTCCTTCCTTCCTTCCTTCCTTCCTTCCTTCCTTCCTTCCTTCCTTCCTTTCTGCCAGCCATCTCTCTGAATCTCACTCCAATAAAAAGAAATATTGCCATAATCCAGGCTACATTCCATGGTGGTTTATACTCCAACCCACTAGGGCTAAACTGTGATTATCATATACAGCAACCACCAAACTTTCCAGGTTTCTGTAAAGCTGTTCCGCTAAGAATAAGCTGATCTGCTAAGAGTAGGGAAGGGTGATTCAATTTCTGTTTCTCTCTCTTTCTCAGTTTCTCATTTTTACAATCTTAAATTCAGTTCACCACGTTTCAACATCGGTTTACCATTTTTTTTAAATCCGCGTGAAAATCCATCAAAAAAATTCTCTTAGCATACATAGTTTTGTATTATTTTGCCTAATGTACACATATTTGCAGATACATTTCCACGATATAACAGGAATCTTGTATCTTATTTTCAATAACAGATGCATTTTTGTGCGGCCCTTACCCTACTGTGGCCGTATCTTGTGAGACTACAACACGCTACCAGCTGTCTCAGGAGCAGCTACAGAGGCAAATAGGTTCCATCGGAGAACAGTTTGATCTTCGGTGGCAACCAACAATCCCCCAAAAGGACTTGAGAACCTAGTCTACCCCGGAGAGTTGGTCAATTGTCAACAAAGCAAGGAGGGCTCACTTTAGGCTCGGAAGGGGCATAATAGGTTGCGCCCACACCATACTCATATAGCACATTGCTTCCCCCAAAGAACCCTGGGAACTGTAGTCTACTGCCTCACAGAGCTATAATTCCCAGCACCCTTAACAAACTATAGTTCCCAGGTTTTTTTGTGGAGAGGCGTGTGCTTTAAATGTATGTGACCAGAGACAAAGAGGCCTTTCCATATATATATATTTTTATGAGCACCCAAGATTTCTTTGATACATGACAGGGCACAGAGGCCTAGATACAGCCTGCAGCACTTCCCATGCCTGGCTGTGCCTTCCCTGACACCACTCTGCAGTTCAAACCTAAAGCAGAGGTACTAATTAATCTGGAAAATTCATGGATTAATTTGTGGGCCTCTTAAATAATCCACTTTGGACTAATTAAGAATGTGTAGGGAGAGGGGCTTGGGTGATGATGACGATGTTGTTGTTGTTGTTGTTGTTGTTGTTTGCCAAGTGAGAGATCCAGAAGACATCCCAAGATACTGATACAATCCAAGGGAGGAGCAGCCTACCCATGTGGTTGATTGTGATTCTTGGTTAACGCCAAAAGCAGCAGTAACTAAACCGGTGCATAAATAATTTTAAAGCAAGCCAAGATCTGCATGGGAAAGTCAGAAAGAGCTGGTTATGCACATCCTTGCGAACACTTGTTTCACGCTGTCATTCCTGCCCCTGTCCCTATGTGCAGACAATGGCAGTTTCCTTTACAAGATCATTTGCACCTTGCCTTCGCTCAGAAAAGCTGAAAAGCGTGGAGGCCTTACATGGTCTAATGGGGTCTCAAATCCTATGGGGCTTTGTAAGAATCCTTTTAAATGCAAAGAGCTGCCCAGTTGCATTAATCCAATTAATTAAGTGACAATTTTAAAGAACCTGCTCCCTGAAGGACAGCTGAGCATTTACTGCTCCAGCTAAGACCTCTCTCAGCCTTTCCTAGAGATAATGAGTGCTCTTGAATTACACCAAATGCCATCAAATTCCTTCACCAAGGAAGCCCAATTTATAACATTCAGGCTAGACAAAGGTCCCCACCATACAATATCTATGCAAGTGTTTTACTTATCCTCCCCACCCCCCACCCTGGCCAAGGGCTAAAAGTTTCTAATTAATTGGGGAAACAGCAAAAGACTGACAGGCTCAGATTACTTGTATGCCCAAGCCTCAAGATTTACCTCATGTCTGTATATTTTTTAAAAATTCCAGTCTCCTTCCAGACCACTCTGTGCTCTCTCTCCTCTTCAATCTGAGCTCCAGGTTCCAAACAACTACATATCAAATGAAGCTCTCTGTTTGCCCATTCACTATAATGGGGGATCTAAAAATGACTATAATTTCCCCCTTTTGGCCAAACATGAATTAAGACTGCCCAATTACAAATGGGTCAAAGGTAGTTTGTTGGGAGAAGTAAAGCGGATTAATGTCCCTCTGCAATTCCTTATGCGAGGGTGGTTTTCTCTCTCTTCGTTTCTTACTTTTAAATAATTAGGTACCGGTATATTGATGTTTTTTGCATTTATTTTGTTTTAGATTTATATTGGTTTATTTAGTTTTATATTGGGGTTGGCAGGGGAAGGACTAGACCATGTGAAAAATAAAATAAGAATATTTTAGCTGCAGTTCATTCATTTTCAGCTTTATATTCTCGTTATAGAAAAGCGCGCCTAGACATTCTGTTGTTGCACCTGTAACCTAGGTTTAAGGTTTAGCTCCTAGCTTTCATATCTCAGTTTCTAGCGCTGGTTGGAGAGTATGCTATAACAATATCTATACATACAAACTGTGGCCTCTGTCAGAGCAATGTTGTTGGCTGCTGTAGGCCTTCTTGGGAATAAATGTTTTACAGATCAGGGCTTAGTTACCACCTATTATTAGTTGGTGGGTTCAGTGGGGAAGAGCTGAGGCAGAATGTGGCAGAGCTGAGATGGATTTAGCAAAAGGAAAGGAAAAAGGAAAGCCAAGAACCTGGGAGAGCCAGTGTGGTGTAGTGGTTAAGAGCAGTAGACTTGTAATCTGGTGAACCGGGTTCGCGTCTCTACTCCTCCACATGCAGCTGCTGGGTGACCTTGGGCTAGTCACACTTCTTTGAAGTCTCTCAGCCCCGCTCACCTCACAGAGTGTTTGTTGTGGGGGAGGAAGGGAAAGGAGAATGTTAGCCGCTTTGAGACTCCTTTGGGTAGTGAAAAGCGGGATATCAAATCCAAACTCTTCTTCTTCTTCTTCAGCCAGACAACACTGGCCGTTATCAGAAGGAATGTTGTTTTTCACTGACAGACCACCAGTATTAGCTGGCTGGCAAGCCTACATCAGGGCTCATAGAAACTCATTTCAAAACTTAAAATCCTTGCAAAAGCAGGTGGGAACACAAGTGAAAATGGCCTGCTTCCCAACTTCTGAATGCCTTCCTGTGCTAATGAAGTCCAAACCCTGCAATGTGCGAGAGGCGATTTCCTAAGTCTGGGAAATCTGCAGTCCTGAAGGGGTTTCTAGTTCCATATCCAAAAGCATCGGCTCCCCTATTCACTCCCAATTCTCCAGCTTTGAACACGTTATCTATGCAGTTACTGCCCTGATGAAGCCAACTCTGCTAATTTAATAATGCATCAGACAAAGCAAATGGTTTGCCAGGGAATGCACCAGTGATGGGAAAGTGCAGTTTGGAGACTACAAAGTCTGTGGGAGGATTTAATGGAAGAAATGGGTTGGTGGACACTGGGAACGGGAATACTGGAAAACAAGGATTCATCTTCTGCCCCATTTGTATCCTGCCTTTCTTTAAAGGCACAAGAGGGTATGCATTGGGGAAGCAAATTGTTTTGCATACAGAAGGTCCCAGGATCAATCCCTGGCATCTTCAGGTTAGGGTGGGAGTGCCCCCCCCCACTTTAAGCCCTGGAGAGCTGCTACAAGTCATGGTGGACAAGACTTAGCTAGATGGACCAAAGGTCTAACTCAGTATAAGGCAGCTTCATATGCTCCTGTGTCTTAAGGGAGGGACCATAGCTCAGTGCTAAACAGAGTAAATGTTTAGCATGCAGAAGCCCCAGGTTCAATCCCCAGCCAGGCCAAGAGACTCCTTTCTGGAACCCTAGCTGCTGCTAGTCAATGTAAGCAATACTGATCTGATGGGTGAATGGTCTGACTTTGTATAAAACAGCTTCTTGACCTGTCTAAGTTTCTATCCCAATGATGATTTTTTTTTCTTGACTATCAGTTCTAACTGATGGAACCAAGCACTAGCTGTTGGGAGAGTTCCAGGGAAATCCTAACAAAATATACTGGAGTGTATAAAGGCAAAAAGGTAAAGGACCCCTGGATGGTTAAGTCTAGTCAAAGGCGATTATGGGGTTGCAACGCTCATCTCGCTTTCAGGCCGAGGGTGCTGGCGTTTGTCCACAGACAGCTTTCCAGGTCATGTGGCCAGCATGACTAAACCGTTTCTGGTGCAAGGAGGACCGTAACAAGTGCCAGAGCGCACGGAAACACCACTTACCTTCCTGCCGCAGTGGTACCTATTTATCTACTTGCACTGGCGTGCTTTTGAACTGCTAGGTCAGCAGGAGCTGGGACCGAGCAACATGAGCTCACCCCGTTGTGGGGATTCAAACCGCCAACCTTCCGATCGGCAAGCCCAAACCACAGCGCCACCCGCGTCCCTAGGCACAACTCCACCATCCCATGTAATTTCAGGGACAAATATTTAAGCACATTTTGGAATCCAAGGGACCAGCCTTCCCAAGCATGATGCCTTAGACTACAGCTACCATCATCCCTGATCATTGGTCACGCTGGCTAAGGTTGATGGGAGTTGTAGTCCAAAGGCTACAACCAGGGGCGTCGCAAGGGGGGCGGGGGGGCGGTCCGCCCTTAGTTCCAGGGGAGGTGGGTTGACATTTTGGCCGGCCCCTCCCACCTCGCCCCGACGGGCGGATGGGCATGTCGCCTTTTCCCCCTTCCAGCAGCTATTTTTCGGCGGGGGGGGGGCAGCGAGGAGGGGGTGTCACGGTGGCATGACCCCCCTCCCCGCTGGCCACCACCCCCCGCCGAAAAAACCCGCTGGGAGGGGGGGAAAGGAAGCAGAATAGGGCGCATTAAAGCCCTGTTCTGCTTCTTTTTCCCCTTTCTGCCGCTTTTTTTCGCCAGGGTTGTCGGACCTGCGAGGGGGGGTGTCAAACTTGTCACCCCCTCCCCGCTGGTCACCACCCCCCGCCGAAAAAAGCCTCGGAAAGGAGGAAACCCCCCCCTTTCTGCATCCACGTGCGTCGTGACGTCATGATGACGTCACGACGCACTCGTGCCCCTCCCCCAGGGGGGTGCCTCTGCACTGCCGCCGCCCCCAGCAGCGCAGAGGCTAGCTTCGCCACTGGCTACAACAGAATTTCAAGGAGACTAGCACCATTTCCCATTGATGTGCTCATTCCTACACACTGTTAAGTTTCTCAAATGTGCATACACGCACTTAGGATGTGCAGATCTAGCATGACACCCCTTGAATGCTGCTTGGAATTGATGCACCTTCCCAAGGCAAACGCTGCACTTGGAGGACTGAGCAGTTAATAAGCAACCCAGAAGAACACCAATTACGGCAGAACCACATTTTCGAAGCAGCCGCTTTGCTACTTCTCAGTCAAGATGGCTTGATCAGGGAGGACAACTGGCCCCACAAAACAGGTAGGTTTCCTGCCTGACACCAGCAGAACTGACAGCCAGGACTAAATGCGGCAAGATGAATGACAGGGAATGCAGCAGAATGGTTAACTAATGGGAACAGCTCAGATGCTGTGGATGACACGCTCTGCTCACATTTGATAAATATCTCCTGCCCTCATTACTCCATGCATGAATAATCTGGGAGAAGCAAGCATCGCGCAGAGTGTGTGAGTCCTAAAATGAAAGGTTCCAGGGTTCAGGATTGCCCCGCACCACACTCTCGGAGGCCAGGGTCAAAGGAGTCTTCCTTATACCATGTCACACCAACTGCCTACCTAATTCAGTATTGACTGCTCTGACCAGCAGGAGCTTTTCAGGGACTTGGGTCTTTCCTTAAAGCAAAGGTTGTATCCCATGGAGCAGACTCAATGAAATGAATGAACATGACTAACTTGGGTCCATTAATTTCAGCAGGATTAAAAGGCCTTAGTTGGGTACAACCACAGGAGATGCTAGGGAATGAACCTGAGGGCTTCTCCGTGCAAATCAGGTGCTCTTCCACAGCGCCATCATTCCCTCTGAATGAAAAACAAACAAACACGCACAAAGGTATCTGATGCATATGCAGCTCTTGCGGCTTTAGCAGCAATTCAATGTGGCGACATAAGGAAAATGGGGAGTCTGTCCCATGTCATGTCAGATTATTTGTCTTGCCATAAACAGGCGGTGGTTCAGGTGGCTCTCTCAGGCAGAGAAGGGTCTTGGTCATCATCCGCTACCTTTAAACCAAATATTCTGACCTTCTATAACCTGAGACCTTCTGCATCCAAAGCATGAGGTCCACCGTTGAGATGGACTTGCAGATTTGTGAACACTGAACGCCAAAACACAAAACATTCTACACCAAGTGAAGTAAACGTTTCTACCAAGAAAAGGTGAATCCTACAGAAATCACATCAAAGTTATGCAACTCTGTGTAATTTGATAATATTTTGCAGGAGCTTGAGGAGGGAAGATATAAGAACGTAATGTACTGCTCAAAAGAAGCAAAACCAAAGTCCCAACATTATCATAACCATTTCTGGGGCTCAGAGCACCTTCCACAGGTGCAATCCATGGAAAGCTGGAACATTTCATTTTTGACCTCTGAACATGCTTTTGTCTGTCTGTCTAACTGCCTGCCTGCCTGCCTGCCTGCCTGCCTGCCTCTCTCTCTCTCTCTCTCTCTCTCTCTCTCTCTCTCCCCCCCCCTCCCTATACACAGGTATTTGATGTTTGGGTTACTGTTCAGTCAAAAGGCAGATATCGTGGTATGAAAGGTCCAAGGAAGAAGCTTTCCCATTATTTCACATTGTCATTACATATCCCCTTCCTGTTTCCACCCCCCTTCCTGTTCCCAACATCCCTACCTATCCATATGGTCCACCCCCAGAGAATTATGGAATATGATGGATTTCTGAATCTTCAAGTTGCAGTGGAGTAGCTAGAGCTGGTGAATGTGGCAAGGCCTTGCTCTCACAGTAGAACAGTAATGCAAGGGGCCGTTGACATGAGTGCCCACTCCACTGCTGCAGTGCTTGGGCAGCCCTGTGGTGTTCTGAGCAAAGCTTTTTTTTCCAAGTGGTGAGGGTTTTGTTAACGACTGTCCCAGTGGACAGTATGTTAGAACCCTTGAAAGCCCACTGCCACAATTTTTCTAGGCACTTTTGAGTGCAAAATCGCTCACCTCCATAGCAACCTGAATGTCATTGTTAAGACAGATCCAAGCAGGGGGTGCAAGTATGCCATCATGTCTGGTTTGCTGAAGACTGCAAACGTGGACAAGACACTCGCACTGGTTCGACCAACCACATGCTCTCTTGATCTTTTCCATCATGGCTTTTTCAGGTTAGCCAGGTGGGTCCACAAGTACCTTCTTTGGGGGTAAGGTAAACCAGTAAACCAGAAGGTAGTGGCAACTCAGCTTTGGGACTCTTGGGAGATCCTGATTATCTAGATCCATTCCATGTTCAGAGGCTGTTTTGGGAAATAACTGGCTTGGTCAGGACTATTTAGCATCTACCGTATGTGAAGCTGTTGTGAGTAGTCATTCAGAAATTTGGAGCAAAGTGTTATCCATATGAGGATGGCTCTTAGCTCTATTTCTTTGTTACATCTGAGTCAGGAGTAACTGTGCATGACTAGACTGGTATTTGAGTGCAGTGACGAGCTAGATAAGTACCAATAAACTGAAAAGGAATCCTGATAAGACAGAGGTTTTATGTGCAAGCAACTCACAGGTCTGGGAATAGGAGAATTTACTAGTTGCAGTCCCTTTTAAGGAACAGACACATCCTCTGTTACCAGCATCGGATGGGATGTCAGCTATGACCATTCCTAGACAGCTTGGCTACTGTGATCCACACATTGGTGACTTCCAAGAATGGATTGCTGTCATCTGCTTTATTGTAGGGCTGCCGTTCCGATTGGTTTGGATGCTGCAGCTTGTGCAGAATGGGGCGGCTAGGTGCCAAGTGGGACTTCCTGCTGTGCCCATAACACAACTAGGCTGAAAGAGCTGTCCTAGATCCCAGTTTACTAAGCCAAGTTTACAGTTTTAGACTTGGCTTACCAGGCTTCAAACTGCTTTGTCCCTTACAGTGTTGCAGTGATCTACAGAGCAATCCCTGTTCAATGTACCACGGTATGCAGATGTGTATCGCCCAAAGGTGCAGACAAGGGCTTCATTTGTGGTGGTATAGAATGAACTCCCCTTTCAGATCAGATTAGTACCAGCTCCGGGGCTGTTCCTGCCAGTAGTTAAAAGATATAAATCTGGGTGTTTCCATTAATACCAGCTCCTGATGTTCCTGGTTACTATAAATGATACTGATGTCTTAATACTGTTTTTGCTCCATCTTATATTGCTTTGGTATTTCTGTTAATTTCTCTTGCTTCCCAAAAACCTACTCTTTGGATTAGATGGGACCCCTACAGAAGTCTTTCCTGGGACAGAGTGAAAAACTCATCACCCAATGCTCCAGATAAGTGAACTCTGCTTTTCTTTAAAGCCACTGAGGAGTTATTGGTTCCCCCCCCCTTTGTTCAACTATCTTAAGGAAGGTCATTCAGAATTTCCCACTGTGGTGGTTGCAAACCATTTACCAAGACATGGTGCAGAATGGAAGAGAACCACATCAATTCATGCATGTGTATTTTTGGGTGCAGTGCAGTTTGTGTTTATCCTTCTGCACTATCTCATACAGTTGCCCATTTACACTGGGCCCTGGTATATGGAGCTTTTTTAACAGAACAGCAACTTCTGAGCAGTTGAAATGTTCATAAACATTCCCTAACGCCGCATCACAAAGCCAATGGCCAGGAAGGGCAGGTTTCCAGTGCTTTTTCAGCCAATAGCTCCAGCTTGTGTTTACCTCTGGGTGTCCACTTCCCTTTATATGATGAGTGGTGGAGGAAGAAATGCACAAAACCACTTTTTGGCAAATTCTGGGTTTCGGTTTACTACCCCACCAATTAACAAAACTGGCTCTTACTTCGCAGATAGATGTATAGATAGCTATGTTAGACACAGCATGCACACATTGGGCATGGGAGGTGGAGAACAACCAGGAAGGTGCTAAAAATGTGAAGACAGATCGCTGCCACACTCCCCACCACTGCCCCGCCTGCTCCCTCCCCACAGGACTCAGCTCCAAGTCACACCTCTCTTTACTTCCTGTAAAGAAGTATCATAACACCACATGGCTAAGAGGCATGAAAATACAGTGCCATGAATTATTTAAAGCCATTTGACTGCTGCTCTTAATGTTGCAGCAGCAAAGGGTCACTGCTGCGGGATTTGGGCCAAGGGTGAAACAGCAAGAGTTTCCACTTATACACAACACTCACACACCCCACACCCCAGTGCCTTAAGCCATACAAGTTCATTTTAAATTACACACACTTCCCAAGGTGTCTACCAAGAAGGCAACACCTTTCCTCTCCTGCAAGTTCCTGCTGTTGGCAAAATCAATTAAGGCAAATGCAAACTATCCAAAGTGGGTGGGTGGGTGGGTGGGTGTTAAACACAATTTAGATGCATTTCTGGTCTAACACTGTGCCCTGGAAGGTTTGGGGGCATCTCTGTTGTCAAAAGCAAAAACCTTCGAAAAGAAGCTGTATCTGTTTTGTGGGAGGGGGGGTTAAGGGGAACCAAATCACACACATATTCTTTGCAAAAAACAGACTTGTGGCTCAAGGGCCGGGAGGGAACATTGTTTCCTTCTTTGCTGTCTTCTCATCAGCTGTCGGGTTAGGAAAGGTCTGTGTTTTGTTCTTGTTTCCTATCCCCCACCACCCAAAATTGCTTCTTGTCAAAGAAAGAAAGAAAGAAAAAGCACCAGGTTGCCGGTGAAACTTTGACTCTGCCTTTCTGCTGCTCATCAGAGGGCAAGAGATTGCTTCTGCTTCTCCGTGGAGAGTATGCACTTGTTTGGGGGAAGCAATTGAGTTAGAAATGTCAGGTAGAAAGCCAAGTTTCCGCAGCTGGGAAACAGCCGCCTCTGTTCCAATAAGGTGTCTGAGATACCTTAAATAATAGATACCTGTCTCCTTGGAATGCTGGCTAGGGCTAAGGTTTCCCTGCAAGGTGAAACTTGGATCTCAACACAAACCCTGGAAAAAATGTGATTTAAAAAAAAAGTGGGGGTGGGAGATAAACAAACATTCCTCCCTTACCTTGATCTGGGCTGAGGCATCTAATGGTGTTCAGATCATCCATATTCCAGCAGGGGTGTCAAGGAGGTGGAAGAGAGGAAGTAACAGAGCCCCGAAGCAAGACGCATCATTGAGCCTCCGAGAGCATTTTTTTTGGGGGGGGGAAATACGGGCGACTGTCAAGCATGCAAAGATATGCACCTCAGTGCAAAAGCAGAAAGTTCTCTTAAGACGCTGCCTCCCCTCCCCGGGTTCATGCTGGTCCACGTACAGTATGACAGGTAGGCAGAGAAAGAGAAAGAATGAGGGAGAGAGGGAGAGAACGAACACACAGCAACCAGCACAGAAGCTTCAATGAATTTTGCCAGCTTCTTTTGTGATCAGCCACCTGGGATAATTTGTTATTAACTCTTCAGTGCCTGCTCTCCCCGAAAGATCTCAGGTTGATTTATTTGCAGAGGAGCAGAGGGAGGGATCAAAAGAAGTGACAACCGGTGCCTAGCCAAGTGATGCATGTGCCCCCCCTCCTTTCCCCCACCCCAAGGGACACATTCCCTCGGCTAGAAACATTTGTTACCAGTTTTTGCTTCGCCACACATGGCGCGCCAGCTCAAAAACAACTCTGCTGTGTTCTTTCACACCTATCTATATTTTCTCCCCAACAGCTACTGCGGTGGGGGAAGAAAGGCAATACTGGATTTGGAACCAGGAGGTGTGATCTTCAGCCATGAATTTGCTGGGTGGCTTCTCTCAGCCTCAGCTTTCTGACCTGTAAAATGGGAGGAATTGTGACCTGCAAGGTCAGTGGTTGGGACAAGCACCTGTGGGGTCAAACATTAGAAGCATCAAGGGGGCTGCTGGTTGGACGGGGGCCTGCAGACAGTTCACAGCTGGACAGCAAAATGCTAGAGAACAGAATCCTCCTCTTGATTCTCCAGGGAACCAGGTGACCTGAGACAGCCAATCCTGTGGCACTGGCTGCTATATCTCCTAGCTCTACTGTGACCCTCAGTCCGGATAAAACTCACTGCATAATTTACCCCCCCCCCAAAAAAGGTGACCTAGCACTGTTGTTGCATAGCTTCAATGGGAGGCTGAAGATGCACCCCTTTATTCTTGGCCTCTGGTGTTAGAGATCAATACATTTCAGGGGCCACTCTCTTTTACACTGATTTTAAGATGGTATTTCATTGTGACCTTGTGGAGAACCTAAGAAATAGCTAAATAATAGCAGATTTAAAAGGTCACAAGGCAACCATTCCATGCTTCCAGGTATTCAACGTTAGTCCTACCCAGAGAACAACCATTTAAATAAATGGGCATGGCAAACTTAGGCCCATTAGTGTCAATGGGTCTATTCCACATGCAACTTCATTGGACACCACCCAGACTCTCTAATTTGTCCCTTCTCTTCTGCACCTGCCAAGGATACAATCTCAACTACGCTTGCCCCCGGGGCTCTTGACGGGGTGGGCCATGAGCCACTCAAGGGCTGCAAGTAGCCTTTGGTCTGATTTTATGCAAGTCGCGAGGAGGGAAAAACAGAGAGTCTCACACCCCACATTACCCTAAGGGAATGCAAGCTATGGCAGAAAAAAAGTCTGCCTCCCCTCAAATTTCTCAGTCCATAAATCCTGCCCTCCTGCCTCAGCTTTTCAAAAGCAAGCCATCAGTAGACAAATGCAAGCTGTTCTTTTCAGACTATTGACTCAATAGCATGGTTTTCGAAGAGTGGGGTGGAAATATCTATCTGGCAAGCCGGCTTGGTGTTGTTGTTGTTTTTCCCATATGCGAGCTTGCCAGGATGTAGTAACTGGAAGAAGAATGGGAAAGGGGCCAGAAAATGTTATAAATGGTTGTTGGCACTGGCAAAAGCATCTGCTGGCTCCCTTCAAAGATGCTTTCCCAACATGGAGACATGGAATAAACTAAACCTTTCATTGTGGGGAAGAATATCGGTGGCTAAGATGAGTATCCTCCCAAAAATGCTATTTCTATTTCAAGCAATACCAATATTGGGGGGCATGAAAGTCTTTAAAGAATGGAAAAAGGATCTAGCCAAATTTATATGGAACGGGAAAAGACCTAGGATCAAGTTTGAATTACTGACTGACAGGAAAGAAAGGGGAGGGTTTGCCATGCCAAACTTGGAGTTATACCATGCAGCCGCAGCACTAAATTGGATAAGAGATTGGATAACTTTAAAAGATTATGAATTATTAGATCTAGAAGGTGTGGAAAACAGATATGGTTGGCACTCCTACCTACTATATGATAAGGTAAAAGTCCACAAGGGTTTTTTGAACCATTTAATTAGGAAATCACTGTATTTAACATGGATAAAATATAAGGGAATCCTAGAACCCAAAATCCCCCTGTGGACATCACCAATAGACGTGATAACAATTAAAAAGATAAATATGGAGGGAGGAAGGGCCACCTATCGAATGTTATTGGAAGAAAAAGAGAACGATCTGCATTTGAAAAAATATGAAGAAATTAAAGAACAATTAAATGATTGGCTACAGTATTTCCAAATTTATCAAAGATTTATAATAGACAAAAAAAGTGGTTTGGCAAAAGAAAAATCAAGATTCGAGAAAGAGGTAATCCAAAGCAAGGGGAAGTATATTTCAAATATTTACAACATACTGTTAGAATGGGATCTAAAAGAGGAAGAGGTAAAATCTGTTATGGTGAAGTGGGCCCAGGATTTCGGGTATAATATATTAATGGAGCAGTGGGAAAGGTTGTGGCGGGTAGATATAAAATTTACCGCCTGCTACAACTTAAGGGAGCACATATTGAAAATGATATATAGGTGGCACCTCACCCCGGAAAAAATAGTAAGGATGTACAGGAATGGATCCCCATTGTGTTGGAGGTGTGGAAATGAAATTGGGTCTTATAAGCATATGTGGTGGACGTGTCCAGAAGTAAACAACTACTGGAACCAGATCTATGAAGAATTGAAAAAGCTGATAAAAACCAACTTTAAAAAAAGACCAGAAACATTCCTATTGAGTATTCTACCAGATGAAATTAAAAAAGAGAAAAGAGTTCTATGTATGTATGGTACCACAGCAGCGAGAATGCTAGTGGCTAGAAACTGGAAAAGCAAGGTTATACCATCTATAGCCGATTGGCAAAACTTAATGATAGAATACTTACAGTTAGCCAAAACAACGGGCAAAATAAGAGGACAGATGATTCAGGAGGTTTGGAAGGAATGGAGGGTATTTAAAGAATATCTAACAGAGAGTGGTTTAACTGAAATCCTAAAAGCAGATCTAGATTGAACCTTAAAAATCAAGTGGAGAGTATGAAAAGACAGTAAGAATAGGAACAAGAATTACAACTGTATGTTTTGTTGATGAAGTTAATTAAGAAATACAAAAAGGATAATTGGAAGTTTTGAGACCGAGTGTTATGAAGTGTTGTAAGAATAATTGTGGATATCTGTAAGATGACTGAAAGTATGAATGTAATGTATGTATGTATGTATGTAATGTATGTAATGTATGTTTATTTTTTAGCTGTGATGATTTTAAACAATAAAGAGATTGAGTGTCAAAGATGCTTTCCCAAAGGCACAGGTGGAAGTCTTATTTTTGTACAGGTTTGCATGGATTCAGAGGGCTGCATTTAATGGCAGTCCTACTCAGAGCAGGGATGGGCAAACAAACTGGTTGAGTTGCCTAGTTTCTCTCATTCTCCCAATCTTAAATTCTACACATTTCCACAATTTGCAAAAGGAGTATGATTGGTTTGCAAAAGGTGAAAAATGGGTAGGTTTGCAGCCATCCCTGTCTCAGAATAGACTCAACTGAAATTAATGGACCTAAGTTAGCCAATGATTTCAACAGTTCTGTCCAAAGTAGGACTAACATTGGATAATCCCCAGTACCTTATTTGCTTTCTAGGTCCTGAATTGCAGTAAGAACATGAAGAAGGACCTGCTGGATCAAACCAAAAGCCCATTTAGTCCAGCATGTGACAAACCAGAGACCTGTGGGAAACCCACAAGCAGGAATCGAGCACAAGAGCACTCTCCCCTCCTGCGGTTTCCAGCGGGTGGTATCCAAGAGCATTACTGCCTCGGACTGTTAGTCATTGTGGCTAATAGCCATTTGTAGCCTTATCCTCCATGAAGTTCTCTGATCCTCTTTTAAGGCGTTCCAAGTTGGTGGATGGCTTCCAAGCCCAGCCTTGGGGCTTCTCTGTGCTAAAATTTGAGGGGAGGGCAGGCTCCAAATATGAAGAGTGTACTTAGCACTGTTCCCTGTCTATTACATATTTATTAAGATTATGTGCATAACATCATCTGTGTATGCAAGCTTTACAAAGAAGAGGTATGACAGATTGTTGCCCAAAGGGGCTGGCAGTCAAAGATAGATGGGAGGGGAGGAGGGACAACAGAAGCAGGGGGCAATGAAAAGCAGGGGGGGTGCAGGGAAAGACTTTGTATTATTTATTTAGGTATTTAAATCTTGTGTTTCAAGACAACAACAACAACAACAACAACAACAACAACAACAACAACAACAACAAACCTTTCACAAAGTGTCCTACAATAACATAACAAAGCTAGTTTAATACAATTTTCAAATAATAATTAAAAAAAAAGCAGGCGGAACAATTCCCAGTCCTGTGACTAAAAATTCTAGTGCACAAACAAACATGTTAGATATTATTCAGGAGGCTTTTGTTTTGAGGTGGCAGGTGGGGATTGGACGCAAATATGCTAAATGTACTGTCTCTTAGATTGTGTCTAAAGGCGAGGTCTGGTCCTGGCAAATTGGAAATATGGTCTCAGTTGCTACACTACAGCTGTTGCCTTTCATAGTCGTCGCTGCCTCCTTGTGCGAACCAGGAGCAATCCATTGCAAACTTTGTAAGCTTTGTAAGCTTGTGCTATACATTTAAAGCAGTGCTGTACGGCTTTAAACAATTGCGGCTTCCCCCCAAAAAAGTCTGGGAAGCGGAGTTAGTTAAGGGTGCTTGGAATGGTTAGGAGACGCCCCCCCCCCCCCCCGTTCACAATTCCCACAGCTCCCGAGGAAGTGGAATTTATTGCTAAACCCAAATGCCAAATTTCTCTCCCACCCCCACCATCTTCGACACCATGTTCAGTTCATCCCCACTACCCCACCCCACAAATGGTAGGGGAGGGGGAAATGGCCAAGGTGCTTTTTTTCAGGGGGTACATGCAAGGGTATACACCGGTGCTGTCAAGGTAATGACTGCTACATGCAAGGAAAGCCTTGTAATTAGATCAAACAAAAGCATTGCATAATGGACACACCATCCTTCCCTCTGGGAAATTCTAGTATGAAAAGGGTCTTCCAGCTTTTTCACAAGCTATGTGAACAAGTATGTATAAAGATGTAGTGAAGACACCCAAGTAAATTCTATTCAGAGAAGACCCACTGGAATTAATGGGCCCGGATTAGTCACTCGTTCATGCCCACTAATTTCCAACTGGTCTGCTCTACATGAGACTACCACTTGATACAGTCCAATATTTTTCAAGTTAAAAAAACAAAAAGTGGAGAACCTGACATTTGTGATGCGGGTGGTGGAGGGGAGATAACGTTTTCAGAAATGGAAATGTAGGGTTTTATCCAAGTAGACCTGTTGAAATCAATGAACTTAAGTCAACCAGTCCCATTGATATTTAAGGTTTGGCTCTGAGTATGACTTTAGTTGGACACAACCCTTATTGAGTACCAAAAAAAGCAGTTTACGTTAATACAGCTCACATGCCAGGAGCAGTGAACATGGCTGTGGTATATCCACTATCAGAACCTGTTACAAAAAGAAGCAGAATAAGTGGTTTTAACATTTTTTTGTGTGTGTGGATCATTTCAGCTTTTCCACTGGGGACAGCAGTACATTCACATAAGCAGAACCTGACTATTTCAGAGACGTGTATGGATATTTAAAGAAGTGGCAAATTCATGCAGAATGGTTGGATATCATTAAGGAATATTAACATAAATCTCTGTAGAGAAACTGTAGAAGTTAATTGTTTTAAACCAGAGTTTGGGGGGGGGTGCAAATAAGGAAAAGATTGTCTAGGTATATAAAAGAACTGAGTCACCCAATAGAATATTTTAAAGATAATAGAATTGCACACAGATTGTGGGGCATCCAATGGAAATTTTATCATCAAGTATATAATCTTCAAGGGGGGAAACCATGGTTACCAGAGGTGAGGTGAGCTTGCATAAGACTGAAGGGCCAAAGAATTGTGTGGCAAACCAGAATAATGCAAAAAAGAAATAACCAAACATTTGGTTCAGGCCTGTCCAGCAGCAAAAGAAATTTGGGCATATGTGGCATGAGCTTTGGTCTGAAAAATCTGATGCCCAAAGGACTGGGGGACTCCCGTTTCCAGTAGGACACCAGAAGCTAGACTAAAAAGGACCCCATGGCAGCAAACACATCAATATCATTAAATTATAACAGCTAATGATTTCAGGGTTGCCATGGACAGCATCTTTTAGCCATCAAATGCCTGGGTTAAACGGGAATTTTTTTTTTTTAAATTCCTCCTGAAATTAGGGAGACTGGCACACCTTACCAAAGAGGGCATTCCACATTAGGGGAGCCACAACTGAGAAGGTCAATGCCAACTGTGCAGCCCCAGTGGGGGCACCACCAACAAGGCCTCCCCTGCCAATCATTGGGTCTGAGATGGTTGAAAGTGGGGAAGGTACTCTTTTAGCTACTTGGGTCCCAAGCCATTTAGGTATACTAGTACTACTACCTTGAATTCGGAGACCCCCGTTACTTTCACAGAGCTACAGTTCTCAAAATGATTTAACCACCAATCTGTCTTCCCAAGGAACTCTAGGAATTTTAGCTCTGGGGAATGTGGGTCTCCTAACAACTCTCAGAACCCTAAGCAAACTACTGTTCCCATAATTCTTTGGAAGAAACCATGACTGTTTAAAGTGGTATGGTATTGCTTTAAATGTATAGTGTGATGTGTCTTAAGAGTAGTGACACTGCAACACATTTTCTCTGTGTTACCAATAATGTTAGTATGAACAGTTTTAAATAAAATGAAAATCTAATCATCCTTTAGAAACTTGTGTGTGTGTGTGTGTGTGTGTGTGTGAGAGAGAGAGAGAGAGAGAGAGAGAGAGAGAGAGAGAGAGAGAGAGAGAGAGAGAGCACATATACACTCAGCTTGCTTCTTAAATGGGACCCAGCCAGTTGAGTAGAGTAGAACAGACAGGTGAAAATGCAAACCAATGCAATGGTCCACTCTTGTCCTTTTTCTCGGGATGCTAAATTCTACAGCCAGTACCAATTCCTGTATTTGTATGGTGTAACTTTGAAATCCCACACTGCTCAGAGCAGACCCGTTAGATACAACCTGCACAGACCACAACCATGGGTATATCTACACCATAAACAAATGCTGCCTTTATACCAACCAATGAGACTGCTTTGGCTTCCTCTGAAGAATTCTGGTTTGGTGAGGATTCTAAAAATGCCCGCCTTCTCAAGGGTTCTAATTCCCTGGGAAGAGGAAATGACTTCTAAACCTGTTTAAAGCATAGATATGCTCATACGGGTCCCTCTTTTGCAGGGGCAGAGCAAGGTGGGGGTGTTGGAGGTGGTGTGCCCCAGGTGCCACCCTGGAAGGGGGTGACACTTGGTGGGTGTCCCCCCCATGACCCCCAAGCTGAGCCCCGCCGCCCGGTAAAGCCTGGCTCATCGGCTCGTAAGGTTGCCGCGCACGAGCAGCAGCACGGACGGACTGCACATGTGCGGCATCATGATTTAGAACCTGCAGGAGAACATCAGGGCTTAAATGTTTCTCATGGAAAGCAGAGCTACTATTATGGCTGCTTACTCTTGTCCTATCAACCACAGTCCCCCCGTGGCATCATTAACGCAATCTCCACAGCAACCCGTCACTGGGAGGAATGCTCATTCCCCAGATCCCTTTGGGGCTTTTGTGCAGCCATACACTTACAGTGCCTTTGCTTGGTTGCCTACTGTGCCTTTGGCGAGCCTTTTCTGCAGCGTTCTCTTGAGGGTAGGGATTTGCCAGTGGCCCAATGCACCTTGCCTGCTATGCCAGGCTCTGCAACACAAACCATGAATAATGGTTGTGAAAAGACTGGAGGAGGGGCAGAACAAGAACACGGATCCAGCACTCTTGTTGGTGCAAAAGCGCTCAATGGTGCTGCCTCATCCAGGTAAACAACAAGTGATGCCATTGTTATGAGGGTGGCTTTGCTACGCTACGTGTGCTGCTACCTCAAGACACCCAGAAAGTTTGGGTTTACCACTTTTGCATTTTCTAATCCAGCTTCCATTCCAATACAGATAACTACCTAAAGGGGTGTCTCCAACCCCATCGTTCAGCCCAGACATTGAGGTCCAGCTCCGAGGGCCTTCTGGTGGTTCCCTCACTGCAAGAAGTGAGGTTATAGGGAACCAGGCAGAGGGCCTTCTTGGTAGTGGTGCCCACGCTGTGGAATGCCCCCCCATCAGATGTCAAGGAAATAAATAACCATTTGGCTTTTAGAAGATATCTGTTTAGGGAAGTTTTTAATGTTTGATATTTTACCGTGTTTTTAATATTCTGTTGGGAGCTGCCCAGAGTGGCTGGGGAAACCCAGCCAGATGGACGGGGTATAAATAAATTATTATTATTATTATTATTATTATTATTATTATTATTATTATTACTGTGAATTAAATTTTGGCCTTCCTTCCTTCCTTCCTTCCTTACCTTCTCTCTTCCTTCCTTGGCCAAGACATATTAATTGGCCTAAAAGCAAAAACAAGTCATTAACTTACCTTCTTCATTTATGCTTACAAAAGTAACCTGGGGTCGTCGTTCCCCACCACCCCCCACCTAGCCCAATTGCTTTTGCAATGTAGGAAATGCATGTGAAATTAAATCGAGGATGTACAAGAAGCCAAAACAACCACCTTGGGAGACAGCTAAGCAAAAAGAGATTGAAAAAGCAATCAGAAACAAGGCAACCTGACACGAATAAATGATCTACGCCACAATAAAGAAACTGCTGGGGCAAGACCCCCAAAGATCCTTCAGACGCCTACTAAGTGATTGTCCCGCCGAAAAATAATTAGATCATTTTCCTCGTCCTTATTTTAACGCATCTTAATGGCACTGCATGCACATCATGCAAACCACGGCTGAGCTTCCAGTAATATGTGATGTCTACAGAATATATCATGCCGACCTTGATTGCGTCCATAGATTCCTCTCCCAAATGGATCCAAAGGAGCTTATCCCACAGCCTGTAACATCTGATGCTGGAAAACACCGCGCATTTCCAACCACTCAGAAAAGAATTCATTTAAACACTAGCTTTTGTCCAACTAAGTCCTACTCAGAGAGTAGGCCTACTGAAATTTATGGGTGTAAATTAGCAAGTTAATACTCTATTAACTTCAATGGGTCTACTTTTGAGTAGAAGTAGCCAATCCTCTTGTACTAGTCTCCCAGAAAATGCAAACTGCTTTCAGTGGCTAATGGTTGCAGTGATACTCTTTGAAGAATAAGGCAAGAGTTCTTTCTTGGGCTCATTGCCTGCAAATAAATGCTGATCGCCCTCCCATTGGCTCCTAGGCTTTGTCAAACCCTAGAGAGAGGCACAATCTCTTTGCACGCCATAATAACACGTTATGAAGTCAGAAGGCGTTTTACCAAGTGACACATGCACTTCACATGGGAAGGTACATTTGGTTTTCTGCAGGGTGGCCCGTGGCTTCTGATTTCCCTTAAAATAAGGGAGAACTTGACAGCTATGGAAGACTTCTGCTTCACAAAGGATAGCCCAGGTCTGTCTGGTCTAAACCTGGTTTAAATAAAAAGAACCTCAAGAAGGGACAGCAGGAAGGGCTTTGAAGTTGCCCATTCATAGTTAGCATCTGGGCAGCAGAATGAGCAGACAAGCAAGAGCGCAGGTCACTTGCTAGCAGCCATCCCTTCTCTAATGAGGCACATTGTATTTCTCTTTCAAATTATAGTAATTTCTAAAGTTGCGCTTTAGCGTATGCAAATCTATGTCATCTTTTGTTCTCCCCTGCCTCTCCTCTCACACACACACCTCAATTTATTTCCTCCTTTTGGCAATGCTTAAGTGACCTAGTTTTCCGCAAGGACGGGAAATATGAATCGGGGGCAATCTGCATTGTGAACTCTGGACATTCCTCATATTACAAAACACAACGTGATGTGCCAGGCTCAGTGCCTGAGGCTGCCTTCCTATACCTGCTTACCTGGGAGTAAGCCCCACCTGGATCACAGTTAGGGCTTTCTGGTAAGAGAGCCCTAGCATTTCCCTCCCAATAGCTGGCCTTTCATTGCTTATTTTCTAAAGGTAACGGTGGGGAGGGACAGACGGATAGACTCCAGAGATGTTCAGCCCTTAGATGAGTCTAAGCCCTTTCAGCTCCTCGAATCGTATTCTGCTCCTGGGTTTGTTTTGGTTTTTTTTCTCTCACCCCAAATGCAAAGCACAGTAAATAAATAAATAAAGCAGCATCTGCAGAGCTGGACTAAATAATTTCTCATTTGCTGGCTTGCCAAGCAGATGTGGAACTGAAATAACAGAAGGGAAAGAGATGGAGAGCAAGAGAGAGAGAGATTATACCTTTTGCGCCAGTCCTTGTGATTATGGCATGTCATCTGCGGATCGCATGCCACATTATATTATTAATTCATTTTTAAAAAATTATCATCCTGTAAATGATCCAGGGTATTTTTAAAAAACAAAACAGAAGCACAGCTCTGTCTTTGGACACTGAAATGCCATCAATTAATCATCATTTGGCTTGCCTGATGACTGAGCAGTTTACAAAATGGATGGGGAAATAAACCATGTCAGCTGGAATGATAACCCACCAGGCCCTTGAGGATTTTTAATTTCCAGTGCCCCGTCATTCAATTTTGTGGTGCTCCCGAGACCATGATAAATGACCTGGAGAGTCTTCAAGAGGAAGGAGAGACCCTGCTGCTGAAGAGACCTGCAGATGCTGGGCTCAGGAACCCAAGACATCTACGTACATCAGTGGCTCTTCTGTATCCATTTGAACTGCTTTCCCAGTTCAGAGCAAAGATCCACCAAGTCCACCACTCTTCCTTTCTCTCCCCACCCCGCAGCAAGAGGCCTCCAGGATGTTCAAATTGGATTGGGGGACTGCATGTTGAGATTCCAAGGGGGTTGGTCCCTTCCAACTCTATGATTCTATGAGTCTATGTTCATGGGGTCCGAATTGGCAGCGACTGACCAGAAATGAGACTTAGGGCTTGTAGTGGGTAGCTCAATGATGATGTTGACCCAGTTTATAGCAGCTGTGGCAAAATCCATGCTGGGCGGAGCGGGGGGGGTCTATTAGAAAGGAACTGAAAAGCAACTGCTGCTATCACAACGCTGTTCAATAAATCTATTATATTACCACATTCAGAATAGTGTTTACAGTCCTGGTCATCTCACCTTTAAATAGAGTTGAGAAAAGGACAACCAAACTGATGAAGGCAATGGAGAAACTCTCTTATGAGGAAAGCTTGCAGCATTTGGGGACTTTTATCTTAGAGAAAATGTATGGGGAAACGTGATAGATGTGTGTGAAATTATGTATGGCAGGGAGAAGGTGGGGGGGTTTCTCCCTCCCTCATAACTTTTGGACATCCAATAAAGTTGATATGTTGGAAGATTCAGGACAGGAAAAAAGCAAGTACTCATTCACACAAATGCATAGTTGGAATTCGCTCCTCCAAGAGACAGCGGTGGCTTTTAGAAAGGATTAGACATGTTTATGGGTGTTTATGTTTATTTGGCCAGACTGCGGGAGGCAGTGAAGGATAGGCGTGCCTGGCGTGCTCTGGTCCATGGGGTCACGAAGAGTCGGACACGACTGAACGACTGAACAACAACAATGGGTGCTAAGGCTATCAAGGGTTACGAACCATGATGGCCATCCTCCACATCCCATGTTGGAAGCAGTATGCTTGTGAACATCAGGTCCTTCTTGCAGGCTTCCAATGGGTTATATTGTTGGTCACTGTGAGAACAGGACGCTGGATTAGATGGGTCTTTGGCTTGATCCAGCAGGATTATTCTCAAATTCTTACACACCATGAAGCTATCTAATCTCTCTATTTAAAGGCAATCTCAGCCAGTGACCATTGCCACCAGGCTGTCTGTTTTCCACTGCCAACCCATTCTTACCATTAAGGTGGGAGATGGAGAGGTTGCTTGTTTAATTACTTTCCCAAAGTGTGTGTATAGTAGAGGTGGGGTGCACCTAAAGAGCAAGGAGAGAGCACATCAGGTATTAAATGGATGTGCTAGATTTCAACACACAGTTTGGTTTCTTAAGAACATAGTGAAGCTGCCTTATGTGGTCTCGTGCAATGGCTAGGAGCCCTCTTCCCTAGCCTTAGTCAATCCATCCTAGAGTTTGTTTTGGTTGACACAGCAGTTGGAAAGCCATTCATTCTCCACCTCCCCCCCTGCAAAAAAATGAGACACTTCCGCCTATTCCAATTAGTACCTTTCCATTTCCATTTAAAACTACGGACAGCTTTGGTGTATGACAGAGGATGTGAGTAGCGCTGTGGTCTAAACCACCGAGCCTCTTGGGCTTGCTGATCAGAAGGTCGGCGGTTCGAATCCCCACAATGGAGTGAGCTCCCGTTGCTCTGTCCCAGCTCCTGCCAACCTAGCAGTTCGAAAGCACGCCAGTGCAAGTAGATAAATAGGTACTGCTGCAGCAGGAAGGAAAACAGCTTTCCTGTGCACTCTGGCTTCCGTCACAGTGTTCCGTTGCGCCAGAAGCAGTTTAGTCATGCTGGCCACGTGACCTCCGGAAAGCTGTCTGTAGACAAACACCGGCTCCCTCAGCCTGAAAGCGAGATGAGCGCCGTAAACCCATAGTCGCCTTTGACTGGACTTAACCATCCAGGGGTCCTTTATCTTTTACCTATGACAGAGGGGGGCCTGGCATGGTTTTTTATGTCTTATTTTTTTACAGCACTCTGTGTGTGTGTGTGTGTGTGTGTGTGTGAGAGAGAGAGAGAGAGAGAGAGAGAGAGAGAGAGAGAGAGAGATCTGTTCATTATAGCCAGAAGCGAATATTTGTCTTTTTTGTAAGAAGTGACCTGAAGAATATGGAGAATGCAAATCTGGAGCCCTTACTGCCAAGCAACAGATGGCTATTAGAGGACCATAATAATATGATGAACTTTCTCTCTATGCCTCCCTTGGATCCAGTTCACCTGCCTCACCTGCTTTCACAAGGCAGTTCTCCTCCCCCCTGCAAAACAGATATATAGATCTGTCGCATTTTAGTTCTGCAGTGTGCGTTTCATGGTTTGTCCTGTCTCCCCTGGTGTTTTCTCCATTATTCTCCTGCCTGCCGCACGGTTGATATTAAATGTATATTATTATCATTTTCACCAGGAGAGGGTTTCTCACATTTTAACTGTTATTTACAGGGAGGCATTCAAGCTTCTATGTTATCCATTGTCATCTTAAGTGAAACACAATATAAAAAGAAGGGTAGTATTTACCTGCCTAGTGGAAACTATAGCTCAGCAGGTGGGGGAATCCAAACAAACCCTGAATATATACATTATTATTTTCCACTTACTCCAGATGGACAGAATATTCTAAACTTTGCAATTCCAGGACTGTCTCCTGGTGAGAATTTCATTATTGCCGGAATTAATTTTTTTTTGCAAAAGAAACCTGACCCAGGGTCTCTTCTTCAAATGAACTCAGGGGTGGCAAAACAGGTCTGTCAGTGGGAGGAGCACCTGCTTTTCCATATCCAATGTCTGCAGGTAGGACTGGGGTTGTATCCTGCGTGAAACTCCGGAGAGCTGCTCCCAGTCTGTGTAGACAACACTGAGCTAGATGGACCACTGGTCTATACTAAAGCAGATTTCTGGGTTCCTATTACTCTTCCCTCCTATTTTGCAAGAAACATGCTATGGTGTGGATATGGTCACTGGCACCCACTCCACAGTTTGTGTTGTTTCACAGACACAATATGAATCTTGTGAGCATTGTGTGTGCACACCTAGATAGATAGATAGATAGATAGATAGATAGATGACAGACAGATAGATGGGTGGATGCACACAGAGATAGTATTTTGGGTATTTATTTCAACAATTTATATGCTGCTTAATTACTATTACCTCTAAACAGTGTACAGCAGCTTTCAGTTGGCTGTTGGAAGGGAAACCAGGATAAAATTTACTTACTTACTTACTTACTCAATTTATTTATTTAGAGTTTTAATTGAAAGAGGGGAAAAAATAAAACCAACAGCAACACCACGAAGTAAACAAAATCACAGGCCAAAGAAAGGGCTCAGTAGCTGTCATTGAATGACAGCTGAGCTAACATAATATTCTCCCTTGTTATGGATCTAATGCAGAAGGTAATCACCATTATCATATTTGTCAAACATCGAGGATTGGAGGCACCGTCAACAACATTAATTGATAATAACTCCCCAGACACGTGCATTTTAATTTCTCCAAACTGTTGAATATTGGGCTGTCAGTCTAAAAAGAGTGTTTTAATTGCCCCCTTGGTTTCTGCCAGCTTTTCGTTTTTCCAATCCCAAATTCAGCTCACCCCTATTTTCGTATCAGTTTTTAATAAGAAAATAAATAGAGATGGCATAAAAAAACACTAATGTGCATTTCCCCCAATGTATAGATTAGAGTTCCACGCAAAGCTCCACCACCCCATCAGTAAGATTTGGGAATTTTTTGGGAGTCCAGTTTTGCTAAGTGCAAAATGTCAATTCTGCCTTCGACCAATCCATATGCCTGTTCCCCTGCCCTAAGAAATCTAAGGGAACCAAGCAAAAGCAGGCACAAGTTCACGGCAGGACTATAGCTAAGGCCCTTTCCACACAAAGGAAGTTCTCTTGTACATGTTGGTTTTACAAAACAAACAAACAAACAAACAAACAAACAAACAAAGCATCTTTTCTCTGGCACTCCACCCCCTCATACCAATAATGTACAGTTTCAAGCCCATCTATAAATTCTCTCCTTTTACTGTCTGTGGGTGGCACACTCACAACTGTCCCCACCACACACACACACACCCCAATGTGGTTTTTTGTTCCCATAGTTACTAGCACAACTTGCTTTGATGTAAAATAAAAGGATAATTAATTACTGGTATATTTATGCCTGCACACACATGAACCTGATTGGTTTTATAGTGAAAGAGGTTCCAGGGATTAAACACAAAATATAAAAGATAGGATGGAGGGGAAGACACCTAGCCAAACTTAATTTGCCAAATATTTGGAACGCAGGGAGCTGCTTTGCACTGAGTCATACCATTTCTCTATCAAGTTCTACACTGGCTGGCAGCAGCTCTCCAGCACTGCAAGACGTCTTTCCCAGCACTACCAAGAGATGCCAGCAATTGTCTCTGGGATGTTCTGCAAGCAAAGAGATACTCTACCAGTTCCACATGTATGCTAGATATGTTGCATCAGGGTATGTGAAATTCCCCACTGGTATATCTGCAGTTACAACCTTTACATCTGTTTGATACCTGTTCAAACTTCCCACCCAAAGGCTTCTGGGAATTGTAGTTCAGTAAGGATGCTCAAAATTCAAGTTAGTGAGCCCTAGGTCTCTCTTTCCCAGGACTACAGTTCCCAGGATTCCAGGGCAGAAGAAAGAGCAGGACCAGTGTGTGGGCAGACTATGCTACCAAGGGAATGGGGGAGAAATTTGATTCACTTTGCCTTTAAAGGCGAACCTGCAGAATTTGCACTTCCCTAAACAATATGCAAAGCAAAACACAGCCAACCTTCAAAATTTGTACTTCTTTTAATTATACAATGCAGTTCTCCAGCCTAGTCACGTGTACAAAAATATATCAACTAGGCATTCTATTATGTAACAAAAATGTTTTTGAATGCGAACTAATGTGGAAAAATGAAGAACTGGGGGGATTGTCCATGCCTGGCCCTACCTGGTACATTGATTCACCACAACAAAGAAACAGTTGTGTTTGTGTTATGACAGCTTGTATCCAAAGAATGTAGGCTAAATAGTGGTGTCAGGTGTTCCCTCCTCCAAGCATTACTACCACCACCCCCCTCTTAACCCACACAGATTTGCCCACCCAAAAATCCCCCTGACTCAGGGCAAGGAGTAATTGGTTTTATTTGATTACATTTAGAGCCCACCATTCCTCCAGGGAGTTCAAGGCAGAATGCAAGGTCCCCCTCCCAGCCTAACAAGAACAATGGTCCATTCAAGAAGCCACCCAGGGCAAGACCACACCATAGAAAATCCACACATAGCATACCTGCTCCAACTAAGGTGGAGTGAGGCCTTTTGAGTCTCTGCCTACAGCCCACCTCTTTTGAGACTCAGTCCCTTTGCAAGGATTGCAGTTGGTGCCCACTGAGACTGGCAGAGAGATGAACAGTATGTGGAGCCACAGCCAACGATGGGCTGAGCTGGAGCCAATGGCCGGCTGCCGGCAGAGTCAAGGAATTCTAATTTCGCCTCCTTCCTCCTTTCTGCTGAGTTATTCAAGGGGCACCACTGGGGCAAAGGCAAAGGCTGATCGCCAGTGCCACTCCCTATAAGGAAGAAGGCAGGGAGATTGGGGCTTGCTGAGCATGAAGGGGCCATGCAATCCGGTCCTTTCGCATGGTTTTGTATGCTTTGTGGTATTTTGTGCATTGTGGCTTGCCGTTATTTTTATCGACTGTAGTTTAGTAATTCTTTATTGTAATTGATAAGCGTAAACCAGGCATAGGCAAACTCGGCCCTCCAGATGTTTTGGGACTACAACTCCCATCATCCCTAGCTAACAGAACCAGTGGTCAGGGATGGTGGGAATTGTAGTCTCAAAACTTCTGGAGGGCCGAGTTTGCCTTGCCTGGCGTAAACTAATTATATTTTCTGGTATTTAATTTTACTGTTCACTATTCTAATGGATCACTGAATATTGCTTTATTTGACGTAAATTGTTAATTTTAAAGTTATTGTGACTTTTTGTATGGGATCTGACTGTTACTACGTATGTGATCTTTGCTGCCTATTTTGTTGTTGCTCTTCAGCTTGTAAACCACCTTGTGCATAGTAATATAAAAAGGCGATATACAAATTTAAGGTGAAATGAAAATGAAATGAAATGCTCCATCTGCCCTAATTGAGTAGCCTCCATTGCTGAATAATATACTGTATGGACGGTTTCTCTGGAAAGACAGAACAGGTATTAAACCAAGTAAAGTCTGTTACCCTAGAGATAGTCCGTAAGTAAAAATGCTGAAGAGATCATTTTTTTGCTATGTGTGTGATTTCAGTGAAACATTCTGGATTGGGAACTTTCCCTACAAATTCTCTGACCTGCATTAAGTCACCGGAGAAAGCTATCCCCAATGATCCGCTAAGGTTAAAAATAGGATTGGCTGCCTCAACCAAAAATTATGATTTGGGAAGCTTTACACTTAGCTGCCTTTGCCACTCAGAAAGCAAAAGGGGACTGGTGTGTGCAAATAAATAAAACTGAGGTTCTCATAGGGCAAAAAAATAGCTGGAGAGCAGAAGGTAATAAAAAGAAGTACCGTATTTTTCAGTGTATTAGACGAGGTTTTCTGAGTCAAAAATCATGTCAAAAAACTAGGGCCATGCAATAAACAGATAGTGGCATTGTTGTGAGACTGACCCCCAGGGCGGGACGAAGCCTCTGTGCCCTCCTGGCGTCCAGCATCTCTGAGCCAGAACTGAAAGTAAAATACAACAGTACAATACAGAAACATCACATGTGTGAGAAAGTTGGTATGACCAGTGGCTTTCCCACAGGATGAAAACATGACTCATAGTCAAGTGACCTCGCTGCTGCAGCGTTCGCAGCTCGGCATGTTATAATATCACAACAGGCATGGGGGGGGTGGAGAAGCGGTGCGCCCGCCAGCCAACCAGTTGGTGGGAGAGCAACTT
Source organism: Lacerta agilis (assembly GCF_009819535.1). Taxonomy (NCBI): domain Eukaryota; kingdom Metazoa; phylum Chordata; class Lepidosauria; order Squamata; family Lacertidae; genus Lacerta; species Lacerta agilis. The sequence goes on along the minus strand of NC_046319.1, from coordinate 18,565,332 downwards.
ACCCTGATGCCACAGTGAGCGGTGAGAGAGCGGAGGAGGGTGTTTCCTGCCCGCAACTGCATGTTGGGGGGGGGGGGGGAGAAGCTATGCACCACGAGCCAGCTGGTTGGCGGGAGCGCCACTCCTCCCGATGCCAATGCCCGTGGGAAACAATCTAGGGAGCGTTTCCTGCCCGCAGCTGCATGGGGGGAGAAGCTCAACAACTAAGGGCCATCTCCCCTCATTTTCTTAAAACTGAGTCCCCCAAAATAGGGGGGGGGAGTCTTATACATGGGGACGTTTTATAGACGGAAAAATACGGTATATCCGAAACACTTTTAACATGCAGAAAGTGCTGAAGGAGGAACGAAGAAACAGCAAGCAAACCCTGAGGCACATTAAAGGGAGAAGATGGGCCAGGATGGAGCAGGGTAGGAAAGAGAAGCAGCCTCTCCATGTAAGGAGGGAGGAATCCACTCATTTATGCTGACCAACAGTCAGGAAAAATGAAAACCTTGTCTGGAGTGATCACCACAGACAGGCAGCAAGCAGACAAAGCTATGGGCAGGGCACTATGAAGAACCGCATTCGCAGGAAAACATGGTCTCCGACACAGCAATTGACAGCACCCAGACTCTGCCTGTCTTGGAAGAGTGGGATGTCCCTCCATCCCCTGACAAGCTACAGAATGCCACCAACTCTCAGGCCAGTGGTAAAGCCCCAGGACAGGACAGAATCCCAACCGAAGTGCTGAAAGCTGGCTTGCAATTTCCTCCCTCATGATGCACTTCCACCATCTTCTCTTGCAACGTCGGGGGGAAAGGATCCTTGCCACAAGACATGTGTGACCCCAGCATTGTGACCCTCTATAAGAACAAAAGTGACCGCCATGATTGTAACAACGACCGTGGAATCTCCCTGCTGAGCACTGTGGGGAAAGCCTTTGCCCATGTAGTTCTCAACAGATTAAAGCTACTCGCTGGCAGGGTCTATCCTGTGCGGCTTTAGAGCTCAGAGGTCAACATGATTTTCTCACTGCGCCAGCTGTGGGAGAAATGCCGAGAGCAGACGCAATGCCCCTTGAGCATTGCCTTCATAGACCTAACAAAGGCCTTTGACCACATCAGCCAAAAGGGACTCTTCACGCTGCTCAGTAAAATAGGATGCCCACCTAGGCGCCACAAGACAATCGTGTCCTTCCATGAGAACATTGTGCAGCACCATCTAGAATGGCAGTTCATCCATCTTCTGACACCTTCCCTATAAAGAGTCGTGTGAAACAGGGCTGTGTTTTTGCTCCAACTCTGCTTGGCATATTCGTCTCCCTGTTGCTCTCCTATGCCTTCAGTTCGACGGTGTGTACTTGCAGTCAAGGAGTGACAGAAGTCTGCTCAACATGGCACATCTCCACGCCCAAGAAAAAAGTGGGGCGGGTTCTTATCAGAGAGATATTGTTTGCAGATGGTGCAACCTTGACTGCACACTTCAAGGAAGCTCATCAATGGTTTTGCTCAAGCCTGCATGGGTTTCGCCCTTACCACCAGCCTGACGAAGACCAACATCCTGAGTCAGGACATTGCCAGCACTCCATGCATCAGCATTGCTGACCACATGGCTTGACCTGTGCACCACCATAACCAGCAATCTTTCCACTGATGCTGAACTGGATAAGCAAGGCAGCTATGCCAATGACATGCTTCTCCAAAAAGGTATGATGCTAATGACCAATACCAACAGCAAGGTCTACCAGGCTTCTGTGCTGAGCATGCTACTTTATGGAAGTTTGTTGTTGTTGTTTAGTCATTTAGTCGTGTCCGAGCCAGTGTGGTGTAGTGGTTAAGAGCGGTAGACTCGTAATCTTGTGAACCTCCACATGCAGCTGCTGGGTGACCTTGGGCTAGTCACACTTCTCTGAAGTCTCTCAGCCCCACTCACCTCACAGAGTGTTTGTTGTGGGGGAGGAAGGGAAAGGAGAATGTTAGCCGCTTTGAGACTCCTTTGGGTAGTGATAAAGCGGGATATCAAATCCAAACTCCTCCTCCTCCTCCTCCTCCTCCTCTTCTTCTTCTTCTTCTTCTTCTTCTTCTTCTTCTTCTTCTTCTTCTTCTTCTTCGTGACCCTATGGACCAGAGCACACCAAGCACTCCTGTCTTCCACTGCCTCCTGCAGTTTGGTCATACTCATGTTAGTAGTGCTAATTAATAGCAATAAACATTATTGCCATCATCATCAACAACAAAACAGTTACTTGTCGCTGTACTTGAGGGTGCTGAAAATGGAGTTCTAAAAGTACGTTTTCAGAAATGATCACCCTGTTTACTTCCTTAAATGAAGACTAATGAAGATATTTATCTTGCCAGGAAAGATAACTCAATTCATTACATGGCAAGTGAACATGTTTGCTTTTAATTGCTCTTGGTTGCTAACTTGGAGAGTCAATGATGTGTCCAATGGACCAAAACTTCTATGATCACGAAGAGAACCAGATGCTGATTCCTTGTAATTGCAAGTGAGGCACCTGCTCTCCTGGGAATTCTAATCTCTTGATGGACGTCTGCCATGAGGCCCATGGAGCTTCCTTTGGGGCCATTGAGATGTGTGAGCTTCACAACAAGGAAGGGCGGTACGAAGGGGATAACTCTAATTAACGAACAATCCTTCTCTTGATCAATACAAAGAAATAACGCCAGCAAATGTTGAAAAAATGGAAAACGCAGACACTGTAAAAACTGAACCATACTCTAATCATGAATGAGAATGTGTGTGTACACATACACATAAATACATATCTCCATCAGATGTGTTACTGGGGACTTTGGGTTAGTTTGACTGTTCCTTGTTTCATTTGAAACAGCAACCACTAGCACCACTGTGGTAATGCTAGGCTCTAAACTTAATGGTCTTAGTGGTGGCAGGTGTCCCTCCTCAGGACTTAATGTTCATTGTGGGGAACCACTTTAAATGGCTGTGAAAGAACATCTTCAGCCCTACTGACCTTCTTGAGGGTTGAAATCAGCAAATAACTCTCTCCTGGTAGTTCTGCAACCCTCAGGTGTGGGGGGAATGGCAGCCTGGAAGAGGAATTTCTCTGTGGCGGCCCCTGAATTGTATGTAGAAGTATGTGCACCCTCCTTGTGCAGAAATATTATGATGTTATATAAAAAGGGTGAGGGAGACCCCCTAAACCCAAGGAATTAATGAATGTCAGAATCCTGTTAGTATTTGGAGTATTGAAGAGAAGACTCCAGGCCAGGGGAGGGGCAGGCGGGGGGACACATTCTTGATAGGAAAGAATTTTATAGTCCTAGCTAACTTTTGGTTTGCCCCTTTGTTCTCCGAAAACAGATTCATGATGACCTCTCACCTAGAAGACCAGAGAAAGTGCATAAGGAGCAGCGGGGAATTGTAAGCAGGATGCAACCTAAGACTTAGAGATAGAGAGAAGTCAACAAAGAGAGAAAGTTACAGGGATATTCTGGGAATCTGGAGGTCCCCAACTCTATCTGTCTTCACACACACACACACACACACACACACTGCAAGCTGAGTTGCATCAAAACACCCAACAATAAATGCGTAAATAAATGTGTATTACTTCAAGACCTGCTGCACCCTGCTCATTCTGCTGAGTGTGGTTCTGGGAGCCTTGCCCTACAGCCCTGCCCTGAACTTTAATGGTAACTTTATTGAATGCTGAGTTATTTGGATAAAATGTGGTTTTATGTCCTTTGGCCTAGCAAGGAATTATTGAAATCCGTAATAGATCTGAGCTGAAATCAGAGGGTTGGGGCAGCAGTGTGGGAGATGTAGTTCTGCCTTCCCTCTAAGGCACAAAAGATGTGACACACACACACACAAAACTACACTAGCTAAAAATTACCAATCCCTTGAAAGTGCCTTCCGCAGCAGTTCACAAGCCCCCATGTGCCTTTGCTCTTTTCAGCCAAGGAGGAGGTAAAAATGTAGTGACATCTTATGCTGAAAGGAGACACGCTCCCACAGGCAATGCAATGTCAGGAGCTGATGTGCATTGTTCCCTCCTTTGTTCCTGTAAAGAAAATTAATGTGATGTCAAGCTTTTTCTTTCTCCCTCTGTGTGTGTGTGCCCTCCTCCCCTCCTCCAGGGTTCTGCGTAGGATAGGAATGTGGGGTCTAGAAGATGGGTGTTGCTTTTATAAAGTTTTCTCATGGGTTCCTCTTCTGTTTTATATCAGGGCGCATTACATAGAATAGGAACGTTCCACAGGAGGTGCATCAGCTGCTTAAGCTAGAAATGTACAGCCTCCCTGCCATTTGGCATGACTTTATTGCATATGCAAACAATTCTGTTGTTGAATGTCAGCCGCATCATCGGTAGCTTTGCTATTGTAGTCAATAGACTTTGCAGATATGGGGGTTGTAGCAGAATAGACCCACTGAGATCTATTCATTTCATTGGGTCTGCTCTGACTAAGATGTTTGTTGCATGCAACCCATGGTCCTCATAATTTATTTTAACATGTAAAGTTTATACAATGTTTGATTGTTTTTTTTAAACCTCCGAATGGTTTACAAAAGCAAAAAACAAATAAAATTGTAGGTAAAAAAACCAGCTATTTAAAACTTAAAAAAAAAAAATTAAGACCAGCAATAAACAAAAAACACTCATCAATGTTCTACATATCTGTATAGGGTTGCCTAAAGAAAAATGCTAAAAAGAGTGCCGTGAAGGTGCCTGCCTGGTGTCAATAGGCAGGGAGTTCCAAAGTTCAGGTGCTGCCACACTAAAAGACTGATGTGAAAGAGATATTATGTGCTTTAAATGTATGGTGCAGATGAGGCCTCAGACAGCTTTCTGTTTTCCTGCGTATAAGCTGAGTGTCATGTAAATTGTCGCTTTGTGCATTTTCACAGTGTCCTCTCTCTCTCTCTTTTCCTCCTTCACTCCATCTAGTCCTCCTTTATTCTCCCTCTCAAATCCACACTTCTCGACTTCCGGCGGCGACGCCATCGCCGGGTGGTCGAAGGCTGCTTCGGGTCCGAAGCGCCTTGTCCATCCCGGGGGTTAGGAGCCACGCTACCGCAGCGCGCGGCTCCGGTTGGGGTGCGGGAAGAGCGTCCCGCACCCTGGGCTCCCCGGCTGCGCCCGCGGAGGCTCCGAACCCTTCCCCTGCCCCCCTGTAAAGGGGGAGTGGGGGTGAAGGGACAACCGGAGCCGGGCTTCGGGGACATGCCCCAACCGGGATGCAAATGCGGCGACAGAGCCCGCGGTGAGCGTCTAAGTTCTACCTGTGAAGAATGGAGCTAAAGGAACCCGGTGGTCGTGAGTAAAGAATTTGAGTGAAATCGTGCTTTTGGGACGATCCGGGGGGAAGGAGAAGGGCAGCCTGCCTCCCTCCCTTCGAGCTCAAGAATCTAACCAATCTGAGTGATTGCTGCTACAGAACTGGCTATAATGTATTTAAAATTGACACATGAGACTGGCAAACTTTTCTTTCGGGAAGTTAATTAGAGGAAAATATCTCCATTTAAAAGTTGCGGTATTTGCGCTCCAGCTCAGGAAAATGGCGACGAACAAAGAGGGGAGTAGAAATATGACACCCACTTCCTCCTCCTCTGCCAGTATGCTGGGTTTCGTCCTTGAACTGGTATTGAACTCTGGATTAACGGATGAACAGAGACTCACTGCCTTGAAGGTGGAATTGCTTTGTAGAAAAGTCAAAGTCTTGTGTGGGGGTCTGAAATGGAACCAATTGCCCACAGAGGAGGCTTTTAAAACTTTTGACACTTTGGAAGAATCCCTTGCCAAGGAGCTGAGAGGGCTGATGAGTGAGCTACTTCGGAGAAGAAATTCGCTTTTTGGGGGTGGCAGCCCCAAGGCGACGTCAAGATTTTTTATATCCAGTCCCCGAGGTGTGAGCTCGGGGGCCAGGGACAGAGAATTAAGGTATTTACAAGAAGAAAAGGAATGTTACAAAGAACCGAAGAAGCTGAGAGATGATGAGATGGATACCTCTGAACTCGTGGCAAGGAGAGGTTTGGACTGTGCCTGGATCTGTGGACGTTTGGAGAGGGAAGCTACATGGAAGTTTAGTGTTGAAACCACCAGGAGAAGAATAATGGACAGAGGGGGTGTGGGGTGAAGCATTAAGTAATACTTAAGGTAGCCTGATATGGTAAACTGAAATCGGAGGGTGAATACTGTCAACAATTTTCTGTTATATTTTTTATTTGAACATGAAAGGAGATATTTCAAGTTATCATGTTATTAGCAGCAATCTTAAGGATAGAAGAGATAGATTTGATCGAATAAGCTGTGAAGATCAGTGAGGTGGAGTATAAGTAAAGTAAATCTAAGTGGATTATGTTTATGGAATAAGAGGATTGAGATCAAGATGTAGTGATGTATTTCTAGTAAAATGTTGAAGATATAATTGATTGTAATTATACAACTGAATTTAACTTCTTCTTTTTTTGTTAGGAGAAATGGTTATAAAATAGACTTAGGATATAAACTCGAAGGTGAAAAGACAGGGGAAGTCAATAGTCAAGATACGGAAATAGAAATTTTTTTTTTTCCTAGAAAGATGCAATAAGAAAACTTGACACTGTTTGTATTTGTGCTATGTGTTTTGCATTTGTTTAATTGTAGGTGTGGGTGTGGGTATATGTTGTTATAGAAAAATGCCAATAAATTCTTATAAAAAAAAAAAAACAAATCCACACTTCTCACATACACAGTGGTGATGCCAGAAACATTTATGGAGGAGTAGACCAAGAGCAGCTGTTGGGGGCAGGAGACAGGGTAGAGATTTTACTGAAAGACAACCAACGGTATATTTCACCTCTAAGGCTCCCATTCTAAAAATATTATCTCTGAAGGAAATCCTGTTTATTCCATTGTGCAATTAACTTCACTGAAAATCAAGAAGCATGTATTTGAGGGAGGGAACAAATATCCTCGAGAAACACTTTGGAAATGTGTGAAAAGTGCCTTGGGGCTTGTGCAGAGTGCTCTGCCCATACAACTGGGTGAGAGCTGCCTGTCTGTACGCATTAGTGGTCTGGCTTCTGAGACAGGTGAAGCCAACCTTTTGATATGGTCTCATCCCCAGCACTACGCTCCTTTCTTCTTATTGTTTAAGACGCCGACTGTTATTTAATGTCCTTCTTCCTCTCCTCTCCGTTGTCAGTTTAATAGAAAACAAACACCTGCTGCCAAATTGGACCTTCGCTGCAGAGATTATCTATCTGGAGAAAACAAACCCTTGTTTTGAAAGCTCTCCCCTGAGCACTTTTCTCAGCAGAGACTGCCCACTTCCAGTGTTCCAGCGCGCTATTATCCACAGCGCCTATGGATGCTGCTGGCCTCAGATGCATCCAGGCACCGAGCCTCCTGTGCCTTCCTGTCTCCGGCATATTCTTCAGTCTGCCTTTGCAGAAGTAGGTCACATTCATCCTTCCCTCTCCTACCTTGTAGGCAACGCAACTTACTCGCCTCCTTGGGACAAGCCCCTCCCACAACAGACCTGCTGTGAGCTTTTGGTTGTTGTTTTTCCAACCTTCTCGGGTTTCAAGGGAGTGTTGCCCTCTTCTCTGCTGCAACACAGCAAGGTCCAGAGAACAGGTGCAAATGAAGAAGTTGCCATCCAACATCCCCATTTCAGCCTGGAAAGGCGAGTTTGTTTGTTTGTTTGTTTCCCCCCCCCCCCGAGCCTTGTCCCAGTGAATAATCCACTCTCCCCTCCCATCTTGCAGAAAGCAACCATATTTCTTTCCCCCTCTCCTCTTTTACGGTGGCTGAAGTTGAAAAACACAGTGCGTGAGGAAGTGGGGTGCTTAGTGCCGGTGGAGAAAGCATTCTGCACATGCTCACTTGGCTCTTGTTATTTGTTAACCGGGCCATTGGCTCAATTGTTTTCAACAAACAATAAGTGCTTGCCATAGGCAAAAATGGCACACCATTGCGGGCATTTTGAATTAAAATGCCCTTTTAAAATGTGGCTCTTTTCTGGTGGGGAGTGTTATTGGGTTGTTGTTTTTATTCTGATTATATATGTCGTGATCTCTTCTGTGAACCGCCCTGAGACCTCCGGGTATAGGGCGGTATATAAACTCAAGTAATAATAATAATAATAATAATAATAATAATAATAATAATAACCTGCAAGTGTTTGTTTCCAATGGGCAATTGAAATCTTGCAGAGTACTGCACCATTGTTTACTTAAGCACAAACTAAGCATAGACTAGGAAGCAGGAGTTTGTGGCAGCTTTCTAACCCATGTATATCCCCAGCAAAACAACTCTGGCTACCCTGAAGCCGATAACCATTTCCCCCCTTTATTTAAATGTGAAAAACAGCATCTGAGTGTATTCACCCATAGTAAGTCCCCTGTTGTGCCTGTGTGAGAAGCGCCATAGCTCAGTGGAAGGCACATGTTCTGCATGCAAAAGGTCCTAAGTTCAATCTCTCAATCTCCAGGTAGGGCTGAGTAACACCTGCGTCCTTTTCTTTTCTTTTTAATTACTTTTCAAAAATGCCAACCCAAATGTAATAAATCAACTGGACAAAAGCAAGCAGCAGCAGCAACAAAGAATATAATTCCTCACAGAACTAAACCACATTAGATAATTTTGTAAGTATTATATTTTCCACATGCCATACTATATATAGAAAAGGGGTGGCATAGCAAGACCCTGCTAAAGCAGTAATTTTTTGAAATGAGCTCTGAGTTATTGGGGATCTTGGCTCCCCTGGATGACAGTTAACAAACGAAAGACAAGTCAGAAAACCTGGAAATCTGCTGTGAAATGAGTGCTGAGCTAGATGGACCAATCGTCAGGACAGAGGTACAGTGTTACCTCAGGTTAAGAACTTAATTCATTCTGGAGGTCTGTTCTTAACCTGAAACTGTTCTTAACCTGAGGTACCACTTTAGCTAATGGGGCCTCCCGCTGCCACTGTGCCGTCGTCATGCGATTTCTGTTCTCATCCTGAAGCAAAGTTCTTAACCTGAGGTACTATTTCTGGGTTAGCGGAGTCTGTAACCTGAAGCGTCTGTAACCCGAGGTACCACTGTAGCTCCTAACTCAGATGTGATAGTGCACAAGGGTATTATTTTTCCTGCACGGGTGTTATCTCTGTCCAAGCGGGGTGCAAAGGGGGACTTCTTATTCTGGGTGAATGCTCAAACACTAAATTGCACTCAAAGCTTCCGAATTGCCCTTTTAGATCAAGGGAAACAGTTCTCACCTGTTAGGATCTCAAGGGCATAAATCATCCCTATTAACATCCTGTAGGCGGAAATAAAAGGCTGGCAGCGGAGACACCTCCTCAATGCATGTCTCGTCCAGCTGTTTGTAGCTTTTCTCTCCCCTGGGACGAGGGCTAGTTTGTAAGAGACAAAGCAGTTTTCCGATACTTGCATTGATTCGGCTCTTCTAAATGCCAGCAATGTTTGTGGAGCGTGCCTTTAAGGAAACAATGAGAAGGGAATGGATGGCATTGCCTGGTTTCCTTGTTGTATAGTCAAGACAAAAGGTGCAGCTCTGCTAAGGAGTCTGGGCATGTCAGTAATTTAATAGTGTTGGAAACCCTGCATGTGGAACTTCATTTTCTCATATACCAGGGGCAGGGGCCTTTTTTAAAAACTTGAGGGCTGCATTCCTTTGTGGCTAACCATCCAGGGGCCTTATGCACACATGTGGGCAGAGCAACAGCTTACCTTTGTACAATAGGTTATATTCCAGCCATGCAAAAGTCAGGCAATATCACAGTTAAAAGACACCTTTCAGCAGGATTCTCCAGCAACTTCAAGAATTGATGGGCCAGCAAGTCTTTGCATGCCAGAAGGTGAGCCCTTCCTTCAATAGACAAAATGACTTCGTTGATCCACTGCAAGCAAGTAGCCAGGGATGATTTGCCCTTCAAAGCCTTTTTATAAGACTGCTCACACTTGCTTCTATTATGTAAGTTGTTCCTTTGCATGCTGCAGAGCCTAAGTTACAATAGAGTGACCCTTTATCCCATTTCCTGAATTGTGTCATTCTTACAAGTGAACACATGTGAATGCGGCACAGAACTGAAATATACTGATTTGTCCCATCACTCACTCCTCATCATTCCTAGCTAGCCTCTCCCGTCTTCCCAGCTGAGAGATTTTCAGCCAGTTAAGAGATGACAGAATTAAACTTACAGGACCACGGACAGTTCCATCAGCTAAAGAATCACATTTATAAACCTCCACTCAATCCACTTGAAAAGGAAATTTAAAGCAGAGGAATGTGCTAAGAGGTTTTCGGCTAAGACGTTGCAGCATTTATTAGGTTTAATTTATTATAGTGGTGTTATTTAAGAGTGGGTTAAGTGTATTTCAGACTGCTACTGGAGTGCAGGAATTCCAGTAATTCAACAAACGGGACTGGAGGTCTTTAGAAAGGGTCCTGCCACAACCCCATGCATCACTTTAAGGGGAAATAATAATTTAAAAATCTATTAATGTTACTTTAATCCTGCACAAACAAAGCGAAACCTTATAAGAATACCAAAGGTAGGTTCTGGGGTATGTGGTTATCATAAAGCTGATTTGGCTCATATATGGGGGCACTGTCAAAAATGAAGCTCTTCTGGAAGCTGTGCTAAGAGATTAGCTTATTCTTCCTATTCATATTCCTACCAATCCTATTTGCGTTTCATTAGGGCATTCAAGTAACATGTCAAATCAAGCACTACTGGAATTGAGCTGGGATCTCTTAGCAGCTGTGATGACTTTAGAAGCCAGGAAGTGGAACAGGTCTAATGAAGCTCCATTTAACAGAAGGGCATAATCTTGGTTTGTGAAGAGAGAGGAAAGAATCATAAAAGGGCGACACTTGCTGACAATATAAGAACAAAAAGAAAGGGAGAGAAAATACAGAAAACTTTGAAATGGCATAGTCTCCTTTTCTTAATTATTGGCATTCTTTGCAGGATAATTTAGTGGCAGAGCACATGCTTCACGTGCAGAAGGTAAGTCTGCATACCAGTGAGGTGAGGGGCTTGAACCCATTTCAAAGCAAACTCATGCGGACTGCAGCTTTCTGAATTAGATTGGACCATGGCAAGCTCCAGAATCTGCACTCCTGCCAAACATAGCACTGATATTTTTCTCTGTACAATGTCACTGTGAGTGACAGTGTGTCATCACATTCCATCCGCCAGAGGGGCTTTATCTGGCAACATTCCAACCCATGCAGTGCCACCTTCTACCTGCTCCAGAAGGTTAGCTTTTGCTTTAAAAAAGAAGAAGAAGAAGAGAAAAGAAATAATTTAGAACACAGCCTTAGACCATCTCAAAAGTATTCACTCTCTCTTTTTGCAAGTATTTTGCAAATGAAAATGAGACAGAACGGTCTTTGTATCAGGAACGTGTGAAACCTAATTTTGACAGATCCATCCTCGGCAAGAGGTCTCTGGTTCCACCCCTGGTATCTCCAGTTAAAAGGATCAGGGAGCAAATATTTTGAAAGACCTCTGCCTGAAACTCTCCAGAGCCAGTGCCAGTCAACGAATACTCTTTACTGGGCTAGATCTGACACTTCCCTGCCTCCTACGATTTACCACTGTCTCCATTTTCTCTGTTTCTCCAGCGTCCAATTTTAGATTGTAAGCTCTTCAAGACAGGGACCTGCCCTCTTGGGAAAAGGTCAGGCACACTGATTCCACCACATACACCAATAACCACTACATAGGAAGCAACCTCTGTCTACGTCAGGCTGTCTGCCTGGACCAGTATTATTTATTCAGACTGGTAGCAGTTCCCTAGGATTTGAAGCAAGCATCACAGCTTCTAAAGTGGAGGTGATTGGAATTGAACCAGGGGCCCGGAGTCTGCATGCAGATCATTTGCTCTGCTGCTGAGCAATGCCTTTTCCCAAGGGACCTAGAGAAATAGTCTTGCCAAGATTGTTTTACCCCAGTTGGGGAGGCTCACACCACTGTTTCCTTGACTCGGGGGAGGCGCATTCTGACAAGTGTGAGATTTCTGGGCTATGTGAATGTTGGTGGGGGCAATGATCCAAGTCATTCATTCATTCATTTAAAAGCACACACAATTCCACATCAGTTGGCAGGATGGATAAACGAAAACAACCGATGGGAGAAGGGATGCCTGTCAAAATGTTGGCCTCCCGGTGGAAGAGCAAGAGAAACAGATGGGATGCCAAAAGACAGATGTACATCTTTCACCCGCTGCTACTGCCACTGTGAGTTGATTGATCCCTGTTACAGCTCTCTCTCTGATTTGCTGTCTCGCTCTGGTCCTTGTTTCAAAACAAACACCGTGCTTCTCACCCCAAAGAAGCTGGAGGGTTGTGTCAGAGAAGAAGAAAAAAGACAGCTGACCCCATCAGACATTTTCTTGGTGACAGCCAAGAGGGCGGGCAACTGGCTTGTGAAGAGTTGAAGCACAAAGGCTGTATCCCACAAGACTGACCCGAGGGGGCAGCTGAAAATTGCACATGGCCATGGTCACAGATTGTGCTCCCTTCCTGGAGAAGATACTGTGTTTCGCTCCCAGATTGTCGGTATTTTGAGGGAGCGTAGGAAGCTACTTTACACGGAGTCAGACCACTGGTCAACACTGACGAACAGCAGCTCTTCAGGGGGCTGAGACAGAGTTCATCCCCAGCCCCACCTGAAGATGCCAGGGATTGAACCTGGGGACCTCTGCATGCAAAGAGGATGCACTGCCACTGAGCAAGGGCCCTACCCCCTATGGAGAAAGCCCAAGCATTGGGACCTTTTAGCTTAAGGATAGGAGGAGAGGATTGCAAAGGGGGTGTGTGAAAGGGACTTTATAAAATAATGCATAGAGTGGAGAAAGAAGGGAAGGGAAAAAAAATTCCTCCTCCCATAATACAGAGGACCCCCTCAGTCAAGGTGATTGGTGGTAACAAGCCTGACAGTAAGAAGTAATTCACACGGCACATAATTATCTTAGAATTCATTGCCCCACACTGCAGTGACAGCTGTTAGCTTAGCTGGCATTCTAAAAAAGAGAAAACCATAGATGATACATCTGCCAATGGCAATTAACTGTGACAGGTAAGTAGAGACTCCATGTAAAACCACACCCCACTTCTCGTGAGCAGCAGCATCTGGGTAGCTGGCGACACAAAATCTTGGATGAAATATAGACCCAGGGGGGCTCTCAGAGCAGGACTTCAGGGCAAAAGTCCAGGACCCCACTCAGCAGAATGAGAACGAGGGTCCCCAAACACAGGAGGGTTGGCTTAACACATTTTCAAATAAATGGCTATCTAAAGAGAGTGGGGATGAACTGGATTGCTGTACCATGGTGTAACAATATTGCTTTGTACTTGGGGTTGCCCTTGAAGACTAGTCAGAAGCTTCAATTGGTGCAGAATGTGGCTGTCAGAATGTTAACTGGTCCAGCCAAATGGAATCATATTTCACTGATTCTGAATGATCTAGAGGACCTGCCAATTTACTTCTGAGCCCAGATTGAGGTGTTGGTTTTTACAAAAATTCAAACACTGGGGTAAAATGTACATTAAAAATGCCTACATTGGTGAAAATAACTTACAAAAATTCATTATGTCCTGGAAAACTCTTTTGCGTGATATATATATATATATATATATATATATATATATATATATATATGAAACTATATTAAGGAAAATTGCACAAAAACGTTGCCGAATTTTCAGAAGATACTGTGAATATTTTATTAAAAAATTCACAAAATGACGTGGAAATCTGGAGACCTGAACTTAAGATTGAAAAAAGAGAGACAAACCAGGAGGAACCAGAAGGATAGACCTGGGTCTGATCCAAGTAAGCCAGGGGTAGTTAACACGGTGCTCTCCAGGGGTTTTGGACTACAATTCCAATCAGTCTCAGCCAGCATGGAAAATGCTCGAGGATGGCAGGCATGTTTCAAAAACATCTGGCGGGCGACACAAACCACACCCCTGCTGTAGGCTTTGGCACAGTGACATCTGGAGGGACTCATGTTGTCCACCCCTGATGTAAGCTGGCCATCATGGTCTTATTTTCTTAAGCCACCCATCAGCCAAGCCAATTACAAAATGGCAAACGAGCCACTTGGGGCTTTGCAAAAAATATGCTGTGTTCTGTTCAAAGAAGTGCTAAGTCCAGGTTCTCTTAGCACAAGGATCACCAGTAGTGCTGTGAGACGTTTCCCCCTGTCCTCCTCACGTTAAAGGTAAAGGGACCCCTGACCACAAGGTCCAGTCGCGGCCGACTCTGGGGTTGCGGCGCTCATCTTGCTTTATTGGCCAAGGGAGCTTCCAGGTCATGTGGCCAGCTTGACTAAGCCACTTCTGGCGAACCAGAGCAGCACACAGAAACACTGTTTACCTTCCCGCTGGAGCGATACCTATTTATCTACTTGCACTTTGATATGCTTTCAAACTGCTAGGTTGGCAGGAGCAGGGACCGAGCAACGGGAGCTCACCCCATCACAGGGATTCAAACCGCTGATCTTCCGATCGACAAGCCCTAGGCCAGGGGTAGGTAACCTAAGGCCCGTGGGCCGGATGTGGCCCAATTGCCTTCTCAATCCAGCCCACGGACGGTCTGGGAATCAGCGTGTTTTTACATGAGTAGAATGTGTCCTTTTATTTAAAATGCATATCTGGGTTATTTGTGGGGCATAGGTATTCGTTATTTTTTTTCAAAATATAGTCCAGGCCCCCACATGGTTTGAGGGATGGTGGACCGGCCCATGGCTGAAAAAGGTTGCTGACCCCTGCCCTAGGCTCTGTGGTTTAACCCACAGTGCCACCTGCATCCCTTCCTCACATTGCGCCCTCTAAATCTGCTCCAGGGTTCTCTGGAGCAAATCTGGGGGTGGTGCACATGAGAGAATAGGGAAAGTCTTGTTGTACTAGTACTGACAAAATTATTATTATTATTATTATTATTATTATTATTATTATTATTATTATTTATACCCCACCAATCTGGGCAGTTCCCAACAGAATATTAAAAACAGAATAAAACATCAAACATTAAAAACTTCCCCAAACAGGGCTGCCTTCAGATGTCTTCTAAAAGTCAGATAGTTGTTTATTTCCTTGACATCTGACGGGAGGGTGTTCCACAGGGTGGGCACCACCACCGAGAGGGCCCTCTGCCTGGTTCCCTATAACCTCGCTTCTCGCAGTGGGGGGTTCACCAGAAGGCCCTCGGAGCTGGACTTCAGTGTCTGGGCCAGATGATGGGGGGTGGAAATGCTCCTTCAGGTATACTGGGCTGGGGCCATTTACAGCTTTAAAGGTCAGCACCAACACTTTGAATTGTGCTCAGAAACGTACTGGGAGCCAATGTAGGTCTTTAAGGACCGGTGTTATATGGTCTCGGCGGCCAGTGCCAGTCACCAGTTTAATACCGCCCACTGCATTTACTTCATTTTTAATGGTGGAAACAAAACTAAAAGCAAGATTTAGAAACCTATTCCTACTGCCAAGACATGAAGCTATAGAACGCCACGATTGCAAATCACTCCTACAGCTTCCTCTGCCACTCTGGCTCACTGGCTGGCTGCCATTTGTGCAAAGTGCTAATAGAAGCAGCCCAAGTGATCCGATTCCTTTTAACTCAGGCGTAATAGGGTTGCCATGCTTGTGGTAAATGCTAAGTGAAAGCTTCCCTTCTTCTGCCGTTCACAATTTAGACCGAAGCAAACGGGTGGCCTCAAAGGAGCTGACAAATGCACCCAGAAGTAATTTGCTGTTTGTTGATTACATGAAGACAGGTTGTCTTCGTGCTGTCAGCAACGTGAGCGGGGGTAGCAAGAAGAGGGGGGAATGTTTAGTTTGGAAGAGATAAGCAGGGAGATGCACACCTCCCAAGACTCAAAGGCTTCCAATCCTCCAAGTTGTCAGGCTCAGAGATGGCTCAATGCTACACTTGAGGCTCCAGAGAAATCTACCTGCAGTAGGAATGTGATCTCCTACAATTGGCACATTCTCACACCCAGGGATGGGGGAGAAATTACATTCGGTTCACAATGAAAAGCAAACCTACCTAATTCACACTTTCTGAAACAATATGTGAACGGAAACAACCCTTCCAGATTTGCACCTCTTCAAATTTCGCAGTGCAGTTCTCCAGCCAAATAATGTGTACAAAAATGCATATATTGGTGAAAACAACATGCAAAAATGAGTACGACAGGGAAGATTTCATACAAACATGCATACATTAAGCTGGATCTGGCAGCTGCCACTTTTATGTTCCCACAATGCCCCAAGGCAGGATTCTAGGAAATTAAAATGGAAATCACCCAGCACAAATTCAGAATGGCACAACCTACCTGCAGCTGCTCTCATCAAGAGTTTAGCTGTCGAAAGGCACAACTCAGTCACATACTTCCCCAACTGTCCTATTTTAAGTGGGGCGTCTGGAATCACAGAAGCCAATCCCTGCTTCTGTTTGCATCCCGGAATGTCCCGTTTTTTGGTCTAGCACTCTAGCACATTCACGCCACAGTGCCGGTCCAGAAGGCATGCCCCTCCTGGTGTCCCGATTTTGGGGATGAAACTATTGGAGTGTATGCAATCATCTCCCAGCTGTATTTATATGTGCCGATTCATTCTGTGATATCTTGTATATCGAGTGTGCAAGTGAATGGCACACAAACCACACTGTCAGTAATCTATAGCCTTACAGGGTTCATTTGAACTGGGTTTGGGTTTTAGCTTTTTGTTTTTTTCAGGGTGTACTCTGCAACATGCAGTTGATGCAATAATAGTGCATGAGTGGTAGGTTTATACAAAACCATCCAAATGACATTTTGCTTTATTAGTTTTTCTTCAATGCTTCCCCAACGTTAGCACATTGTTGCCTTCTGGAGGGGCCCTCTTGTGCTACAGTGCAATCAAAGCAAGACAGAGAAACCTAAACCCAGATCAACTATAGTGTATAAAAGTTGCAATAGTTTTGCAGGAAATTACAAGACATGCATTGACTGGAGATGAAACACGATGCCCGTCTCAAAACCTTTGCAGCTGCAAAGAGTATTGAAAGCTAGATCATGCATAACTGCCCCTAGACCACAATAAGCACCCATTGTCATGAATGCACATTAAAAAGGATGTCTGAGGGGCCCACGGTTAAACAAATCCTAACAGATCTGTGGGCCTGATGGTTTTAAATGTGATTAAACAAACTTTCATGGGGAGGGCGGGAAATCTAAATTCTCATCTAGAAGTTAGAAGAAAAGAAAACTCGCTGTGAACTCACAGTGTCATCCTAAGTGCATTTACTCAAAAGCAAGTCCCAGAGAGAGTTCAATTAAGACTTACTCCACAGACGTATTATTAGAATCGCAGCCCCAGAAAACTAGAAAAGCGAAATGCAACTTGCTAATGCAAGAAGATAGTGGCTTCCCCTGATGTGAACTTTATTTCTAATTTATTTATTTGTGCGTTTAAAAAAAATGTCCATCCTGCCGTTCCACACCACTGGGCCTTAGAGGCAGCTGACAACTCAATTTATAAACAATTTCTAAAATGCCACAGCAAACAAGCTGAAAATAATACTGCTTAAGCACCAAAGGATGTCAGGCAGCAGAGGTAAGCAGACCTGTATTATTTGCCACCAGAGATCTGGGAGACTGGGGGTTTCACCTGGCCCCTGAAAGGTAGTGGTAATGTGGTTGGATGATGGTGTCTGGGGAGGGGACTCTGCAATCAGGATGCCACCATGATGAAGGCCTTGTCTGCTGCCCATTGTTTGAAGGGAAAGGGGGACACAAAACAGGACCCCAGATGTTTATCTCGTCAGATGGTCCGGTTTGTAGGGGAGAAATTGGTTATTCCACCTCCAACACAGTTTTAGATTAACCTTATAGAAGCATGAGTTTTGTTAAATCTGTCTTACATCGAGCCAGGGCATTGGCCCCTCGAGCTCTCTACCGACTGGCAATTCAGGGATTCAGGCAGGAATCTCTTCCAGCCCTACCTGGGACCTTCTGCATACAAAGCAGATTCTCTACCACGGAGCTACATTCCTTTATCTCACCTTGAAGTTCATATCATCCAATCCCCTGTCCAATGGCAGGATGGAACAACATCAGTCCCTGACAGATCAACCCTCCAACCTCTGATTAAATTTCTCTAACTAAGAAAGGGCAGCCTACCACTTCCCAAGGCAACCTGCTCTGAGGTTAAACAGATCTTACTTTTAAGAAGAAGGTTGGCTCTCAGACCAAAACAAGGTTATAGCCTTCCCTGCTTAGACGGTAAATCACGTTCACACACCTACTAGGGAATAAAGGATGCTTAGGAAGTGTTGATGATTCCTAGTAAAGAGGTTGACCGATCTCAGACTGAAGTGTCACCTCTCTTTCACTGTGAGAATCAGCCTGGGAGTGATTGATGTGATATGGCACACTTCTAAAATGGGTCATTATCTTCTTTGGGAGACATACACCATTTGGCTCCAACTGTGAATTCCCTACCCATGGGCATTTTATAGTATCTCAGTGCTAGTGGTCTAATCTCAGAGACCAACATGTATTATTAGAGTTATCAATTCATTCATACAGCAAATATACTAACACTGCCACAGCCCCCACCCCACCCCCAATTTTTTCCCCCTATGCATGTGATTGAAAACAGATGAAATGGACAATGTGACCAGTTCCATTAAGTTTGCACCACTTGTAGCATCACTGGAAGGAACTTCAAAGGTCATCTGCTGATGACAGGAAATCCACTGATAGGTGACCATACACCCTCTGCCTAAAACAACTACTGAAGGAGAGTCTCCAAGCCTTCTGAAGCAGTCTATACCACTGTCAAAAGCTCATACTATCCGGAACGTAAGAACATAAAATGAGCCCTGCTGGATCAGGCCAATGGCCCATGTAATCCAGTGTGGTCACAATGGCTAACCAGATGCAAGTGAGAAACATGCAAGCAGGAAGTTCTTCTTAATGTGTAGTCTAAATCCCCCCTTTCCCTTATAACTGGTTTGGATGCTAGCTTGTAGAACTGCACTACAGTATAGGCCCCTTACTTTTGTACGATGACTGATGATAACACCACAGATTATAGAGCTGCATCTGCACTACACATTCAAAGCAGTATTGCACCACTTTAAACCATATTGGCTTCTCCCAACGAATCATGGGAAAGCATAGTTTGCTAAAGGCGATGACAGCTGTAGGAGATCCATGTGCCCCTCAGCACAGCTACAATTCCTTGAGTGCTTTAACAGTGAATCCCTCTTCCTGGGGAGCTCTGGGAATTGTAGCTCCACAAGACAAGTAGGGGGTCTCCTAATGACTCCCAGCACTCTTAACAGGCTACAGTTCCCAGGATACTTTGGGAGAAGCCATGGCTGTTTAAACTGGTATGATACTGTTTTAAATGCATTTATTTTATTATTTTGCAGGGTACTTGGAATGTGTTAATTCATTCAATCAACCGTAGAATCCCAGGAGGATAAAAACCATGTGTCGGCAACATCTGAAAGGCCTGTGGGCAAATCATAGTATGCCATTGTGGTTGCCGGGATTTTTTTCCTGGTCCAAAGTTTCGTTTGCTTAGCGGTGTCTGTGTTAGATGTGTGTAAATAATTGTAGTTCTGCTTTCTTGAAACAACAACAAACATAATTAAAACTCAATCTCTCATCAAAATGGCAGGATGCTTTTTGCTGGCTGCTGTGGACTCCTAGGCAGCTGGTAACATCTTAGCTCATCAACCACTTTCAACAAGGGAGAAGGCGCCTTTATGGTAAATAAGTGGTGAGCTGTCAGCCGGCTGGCAGTTTCCACCACTGAGCTGGCAAGGGGAAAGGCAAGCTGCATTTCACAGAGGAATTTTGTATATTCGGGGGGGGGGGTTGTAGTGGTGGGTAGAAGAGGGTCCAGGTGCAAAGCCAGAGCGATGAGAAGAGCAGGCCAGGAGGCAGAGCAAGATTCACAGAGGTGATACCGTTGGAAAACGGATGCAGCGCCCATCTGTCCTGTTCTTATTTTGGATGAAAAGAGAGTTCTTTGAAACCATCTCAACATTTCATTCAAAGATCAATCATTTTGAAATGCAGCCTCAAAGGGGAATTATTATTATTATTATTATTATTTTAAAAAAGTCTAAGCAATACTGCAAGCAGTTCGGTGGTTTAGTTGGAAGAGGAGGCAGAGAGTGGTAAGGAAAGAGAAGCAAAAACAACAGGTTGTGTGTGGTGGGGGGATATCGAGGGTCCACTTCCATAGGTGCTATTCATTCACTGGGTCTTCAGAATTTTTCGTTTTCAATGCATTCCTATGGGGAAATCGCTTTTTTCGGCTTACGGATTTTTCGACCTACAAATGTGCATTCGGAACGGATTAAATTCGTAAGTCGAGGTACCACTGTATTACCTGCCCTTCATTACAATACCCTATTCATCCTGATATCAGGGACAGGCTTGATGGTGAGGAATGGTGGGAGGCTCCAGCCAGAGAACCCCCCTAAGGAAGTCTCAGAAGAGGAAGGCTTGGAGCCAGGGCAGTGGTGGTGGGACATGGAAGACAGGTCAGAGAATGAAGGGGGGAGGCAGAATGGTTGGATACTGAACAAGCAAAGGGCTTGAGTGAGAGAGAGGAAGAAGAGGCAGAAAGCACTGCAGACACAGGACAGGGAGCTGAGAAAGAGGGGGTGGGGCTGAGGTTCCAAGAGATTCACAGGAGCCTGCTGGTCCTACTGCATTCAGCTCCCCTCCTCCCTTATCTCTAAGGACACAGAGGGCTTTTCAAGTAGCAGAGGAATGAGCACAGTCTCCCCACCCCACCAATGGAAGTTTAGGATTGCAGGGAAGTGGGCAGCCCAGAACAGAGCCAGCGTGGTGTAGTGGTTAAAAGCGGTGGACTTGTAATCTGGTGAACCGGGTTCGCTTTCCCCGCTCCTCCACATGCAGCTGCTGGGTGATCTTGGCTAGTCATACTTTACCAGGGGCCAGACTCTCTGTAGGTTTCTCTGTTTCATTGAATAAAGAATCAGCTTTACTGCTCACCTCTGAGTTTCCATGCTGACCTGCAGCTGAACCAGCCCTGACAACCAACAGGTCCGAGGGCAGGTTACAACCATTTTAAATTCAGTATTTAAAAAAAGTTAAAACAAATCACATTCACAGGAATAAGGTGTGTCCTGAAAATAAACAAAGCCCTCAACCATTTGGGCCCTGGATACCTTAAGGACTATCTGAGTCCTTATATCCCTACTCAACCCCATGTCTAGATCACCCAGTGTGGTGCTGTTAGCTGGACCCCACATTTAAAAAGTCCAGCTAGCTTCAACTAGAAGCTGGGCACATTTAGTGTCATCAGTTCCATGCTGTGAGATACTCTTCTAGCAGAGATTCAGGCAGCATGCTTGCTGCTATAACCTTCAGACGTCTCTTAAGTAACTGGCCTATTGATTTTGAATTTTTTCTTTAAGGTGAGCTGGTCCTTTTTGTGATCATTTATGGTAGTTTATATTTAATCGTATCCATTGCCATGCACGGCCTTGACATTTTATATAAGTGGGTGGTGCATAATATTTTTAGTAAATAAACACAATTGGAAAAGGCACTTAACGCTCGAATGCAAAGCAGGCTGCAAGCATCAATGGTTAGAACGGCAGGCAACTTTGCTGTCCCCCACACGAGTCCCCTCGTCCTCTCTTCCACCTTGTAGTTGCTACCAGTTCACTGGCCCTCTTCCTTAATGCAAGGACTGACGTGAGCAAGGAGAAGGAGCAGAGGTCTCCACTTGCCTTGTGCTCACCTTCTGGGAAAGGCTGTGGATTAGAGCCTGGAAGAGTTAATCACAAGCAAGTGTCTGGTAGTAACAGAAGTGAAGAGATGAGCCCACTGCGGGAGAGGCATTGATGGCATCGTGCCCAAAGCAAGGGTCAAAACCTGGAGGCAGCACAGGTGCAAAGTAAACGTGAGAATGAACCAGTTGGGAACTCTAAGCCTATCCTCAATGCTGCAGCAAAAGGAAAAGGAAAAGTTCAACTTTTTTCAGTTAAACGTCCTGAATAAATACAGATCCACTTTTGAAGATAGGTGTCCCAAATACATGGTGTCTTTTGTCAGAACTTTCTAGAGAAAATAATGCTGAAGGCTTTTAAGTATCCCTGGGCTGTGGAAGCCTGGAAAGGATCAAACAGCAGCAGGGATATTTATTTATTTTTTTGAAAAAGAGAACAAAATTATATAGATTACAAAACATTCTGGGCATTAAAAATTTTAGTAATTTCTTTCCATGCCATACAGAAACTAATTGCACGGAAACCCTGGAGATTAAACAAAATAAAGATGTCGAGGCATTCACGCTGTTTACGGAACTCTGCCAAGACAGGACTGAGCTGAACTGTGAATGCTTTGGTGATGGATATCAAACGACAGTTAAATGCTACTTTGCCATATTAAAGTCATTAGACATGGAAGGAAGGCACACTCCACAAAGCCTATTAAGCTGCTGGGCTTGCAAAAGGAAGCTTCTTGTTTGTAGGATTCTCGCTGCTGGGTTCACAAAAAACCTTGGACAGAAAACATGGGAAAGCACTTTCCTGATGAGCTCATAAAATATTGGTAGGAGTATATGCTTCAAGTCTGTGTGGCCGGGGGTGGAGGGGTGCGGCGGAATGCTTAATCTCACCCAAAATATTACTGACAGCCTATCAATGGCCAGGAAACCTAAATAGAACCTCCATTTTCAGAAAAAGTCAGTGTGGTTTTCCCATGCTTCCATTCATAATTGTGATCTGTTCCCACATTTAATCTATTTTTTATTTTAAAAAAAAAATCTCTGTCCCATATAAGTGTGGGTGGGCGTACTCTGATACATTTAAATTTGAAGAGAACATTGCAAGTACACCTCTGAATACTTTGGGAATGTGTGGAGTAACACATGTGGTCTGCTGCCTTCATTTAAATTGCCTGTAGGCTTCTTGGGAGTAGCTGCCTCAGACTGGGAGGTCTGGCCTAGCTGTTGTTGTCTTCTTAGAAATGGAAATTAGCAGTCTCATAAGATTCCCCCAACCAACAATCTCAGTTCTGAGTACTGTTGGTGGGAGCCCAAGTCTTGCTCTAATGCACACTGTGTACATACGTATTTCCTAGAGCATCACCATCTGTGAAGATGCACTAGAGGACCAGGAGTTGTACATTAACTAAAGCAAAGGCAGCTTACCAGATCTAACCACAGACCCTCAAAGCATCTGCCGGTTTCTAAGAAGGAAAGTATCAGAGGGTGTCAGCCTGCCTAAACGTTATTTCCTGCAGTGTGAAAGCTTTAAACCACACAAGAGCTTTGTTACAGGGCAGACTCTAAATGCAGATATGTATGGAACTAAGAATTGTTGATGCAGATGGGATTTAGTCTACCACACCTGCTCAATGGAAAGTGATAAGGAGTTCAAACAACCCCAACATGTCTCCTGTTTCTATGGCTGTCTCTGGCTCCATCGGCACTATACATGTAAAGCAGTGTCATACCACTTTAAGAAGTCATGTCTTTCGCCCAAAGAATCCTAGGAAATGTAGTTTGTTAAGGATGCTGAGAGCTGCTAGAAGACCTCTAATCCCTTCAAGGAGCTACAATTCTCAGACTGGTTTAGCAGTCAAGAAGAGTTTGGATTTGATATCCCGCTTTATCACTACCCGAAGGAGTCTCAAACCGGCTAACATTCTCCTTTCCCTTCCTCCCCCACAACAAACACTCTGTGAGGTGAGTGGGGCTGAGAGACTTCAAAGAAGTGTGACTAGCCCAAGGTCACCCAGCAGCTGCATGTGGAGGAGCGGAGACACGAACCCGGTTCCCCAGATTACGAGTCTGCCACTCCTAACCACTACACCACACTGGCTCTCAACCCCTCTTCCCAAGGAACTGTGGGAATTGTAGCTCTGTGAGGGGGAACAGCCATCTCCTAACATCTCTCAGCACCCCCCCCCAAAAAAACTACAGCTTCCAGAATTCTCTGAGGGGGGGACCATGACTGTTTAAAGTGGTACGGTATTGCTTTCAATGCATAGTGCAAGTGGGGCCTCTGCTTCACATCCAGGAAGTTGGATTACATCAACACCTGGAGGGCCACCCCCACAGAAAAGTCAGTAATTCCAAAGTCAGCTAGATTACAATAAGCCTCATCATTCCTGCTCTAGTATTTATTCTCTATTCCAGATCAGAACCGGCCTTGGAATCCAGAAACAGTCACAAAATAAACCCTGCCAGGAAGGAAACTACAGAAGGAAATTAAGATGGCAAACACACAGGCCAATGAAGGTTGTTTTTTTTTTTAAGTCATCAAATGCACATTTCTTTGAAATTATCTTCCTTCTAAATTGCCTACTGTGATCGCAATAGGCATCATATCTAACAGGATTATATTTAAGCCTTTGGCGGTGTGCTTTTTTTAATTTTAAAGTTTGCTTTTCTGTCTTTCTTAAGTAAAGCTTTGCAATGAGAGGGTTTGCAGGCTGGGATAAACAGGCTTTCTTATTTTCTCGCTTGGTTGTGATGATGACATACAATTTTGGGTGAATGTGATACGTGGCCAGCCCTCCTCCCAAGCGAGGTAGGTAGGGATCGTCCCAGAAGGTACACAGCCATCCCTGCCCCTCTCAAGCTCCAAAGTTGAGATGAAGCCCTGGGGGTGTTTTCCTAATTTGTTGCACAGGGTGCATCAGCCATGAAGCAGCCAAACTGGAAGGCCACTTCTGCATTAGCAGGAGGTGGATTTGCGGGCGTCACGACCCGATCATGCGCAATTGGTAGATTATTCCCGCGCCTCCCGCAGGCCGATTGATCTGGTCGGCCTGGGGGGGGGCGTGTCTTAGTCCCTTTAAACTAGCGACGGGCGGGAAGCTCGCCCTCTTCGTTCCACTTCCCCCAGCTGGTTAGGTTCACCCGCCCACCCGCCCTTAGATTGAGCTTCGACCTTGCTATGGACTTTGGTTGGTCGCCTTGGCTGGCCGGGGGGCCTGGTAGGACTTTTTCCCAATTGGACTAGCCAAATGGGTTTTTTCACCTACCTCGTAGCAATCGTCACAACTCTTGGTTTGGCGGTTAGGCATTGGAAAATTTCCATATGAAATGGGGAGGGGAGGTAGTGTCATCAACTGCCCCTCAATGGAAGGGTATTCCGTTAAAGGATTCCAGGGGCGTGGCCCTGTCCGAAGCCCGGGGAGCTGAGGGCCTAAGGCACGCTCCTAACGGTGATCACAGGGGGAATTCCGGGCAATGTTCATCACTGGGGTTCCTTACTGGTGGTTAACCCTTCACTGACTTCCAACACACGGGTTGGGGTCGGATATAGCTGGTAGGGTCCAATGCCTAAGCCAATACCGCTCAACATCCGTAACCAATAAAGTTGTGGCCTTTACGCCCATTAAAATTTGCATAATGTGTCTGTGTCATTAATTTCTTGGGGAGGGGAGGGACATTGCCACGCAAATCTCCATGCCACCACTTCCTGCAGGCAGAAGCCCTGGAAGTGTGTTAAAGAGGGGCAGGCAGACTCAGTGTGGTGCAACAGCAGATTAAAAATTAAATGCAAAAGGGATATCAAGTGTACTGAAAAATGCCACAGTTCATTATGATTACTGAATGATAGAAAGACTAGATGTTCACCACTTGGTGCTGAGCCTCTCCACTCTTAACCTCAACTTCATCTGTCTGCCTCCCTTTCCCCCAAAACATTATCTTCCAACTCATCTTAGCCCCTCCCTTCTCAGCAAGAATAGGGTGGAGTCAATTTCTGGCTCCTGGGAAATGAGCTACACCCCATTCATTTTCTCTGTTAGCCTTGTCTGCAAAAGCACTCCTCTTTTTTTGGCTGATTATCCCTTGGTGTCTTAGCCAATCTTGGGGTCCTACAACATGTTGTTTTAAAATACATCTTCATTTTAGTTTATTTGTATTGTTTAATCACTTTATCCAGTCACCTCCATCACGATACAGCATCTATACTAGAAAGGGAGGAAAGATTCGGTTCAGTTCAAAAAATTTAAAGATGAACCTATTTAATTTGCACTTCCTGAAACAATGTGGAAATTGGGTCACCGCCATCCTTCAGAATTCACACTTTTGCAGCGCAATGCTCTAGCCGAGTAAACCATAGGGAAAAATGCATTTACTAGGGGAAAACTGTGGCAAATGCTGGTGGAAGTAACATACAAAAAATGTGTTATATTGCGGGGGTTACTAAAATGTGTATATATATGGCAAAATTGCATACTAAATGGTTGCATTAAGATAAATTCGCTTTTGAAATTATTTTGTTTAATTTTTTTTTGTAAACTGATGCAGAAATGAGGAGAGCTGAAAAGACTGGGAAAAGGAGAAACCTAGGCTGATAAATCCACTCATCCCTAATGCATACTGGTTCTCATTTACTGCCACAAATCCATCTCTTCTCTGCAAAGTCCTGCTGAGCCTTTCAGCTACTTTACACGCCTTCTCCCTTTCCTTCCATGGCCTGAGGGAGGCCTCGCACAACCACTAATGCCCAATCCGATTGCATTTTTCTTACTCCTAACCAAGTTTCTGCCTGCAATGGGCTGCTGAGGCAGCAACAGCCTCTTCCCCAGCTATTAGTTTTGACTGCAGGATGTCCCCAGCCACTGCCAACTGTAGCACATTAAGCAGCAGAGGTAACACTGCATGCATTACCGATGGCCATTTAAGAAAAGAAAAACCATCTCAGGTCCCAGGTCAGCAGATCTCCAGAGATATATTGCAGTTCTCAAAGTGTTCTCAGTTCTCAAAGTGTCTTTTATTTTTTACACACACACACCCCAATTAACAACTTAACAACTTTGGTGCTTGCATTTCTGGAGTTTCTGTATACAGTCATACCTCGGGTTGTGAACGCTGCGGGTTGCGCGTTTTCGGGTTGCAGACCACGCCGAACCTGGAAGTACCGGAATGGGTTACTTCCAGGTTTCGGCACGCATGCATGCGCAGAAGCACAAAATCAAGTCACGCGCATGCGCAGAAGCACCAAATCAAGTCACGCACGTGCGCAGACGCATCGCTGTGGGTTGCGAACATGCCTCCCGCACGGATCACGTTCGCAACCCGAGGTATGACTGTACCAGGATGGGGAACCTTTGGCCTTCTGCATGTTACTGAATCACAACAATTCTCAATCATCCTTGGCCGTGGGCCATACTTGCTGGAGCTGAGGAGAAGCAGAGAGGGCTTGCCAGTGCCATTTCAGATTGCACAAATGTGGATGGGGGAGGCTGCTAGTATATATAAGCATCTCCCTGCAAAACCAGGGGGGGGGGCGGGTTGCATTCACGTTGTTCCTACCAGGTGAAAAGTGTAGACTGGGGTGTTTTCTAGCACTTAACTTCCATTTCTAGAATAAAACGTTTCTCACTGGTGGACTCCTCGCTTCATTGGGGGTTTTTAAGCAGAGGCTGGGTGGCCCTCTGTCATGGATGCCTTAGTTGAGATTCCTGAGCTGCAGGGGGTTGGATTAGATAACCCTCAAGGTCCCTTCCAACTCAACAGTTCTGTGATTCCATGAATTCAAGCATGGTAAATCATGCTGATTAGTTGGCCCATTCCAGGGCTGAAAGTTGGGGGGTGGGGGAACCGAAGTTTCCAGAAACTAACAAATAGTGTTTTCATGTGGGCAAAACACATCTAAGTGCATAAGAATCTGCGTTATACCAGGTCACACCCTTGGTCCATCTATCTGGTATGTCCCATGTAGGACCTTAAGGTCCTCAAGTGATAATCTTTTGGAGGTCCCGAGCAACAAAGACGTTAGGTTGGCCTCAACTAGGGCCAGGGCCTTCTCAATATTGGCCCCGACTTGGTGGAACAGCCTATCACGGGAGACCAGGGCCCTGCGGGATTTGGCATCTTTCCGCAGGGCCTGCAAGACGGAGCTGTTCCACCTGGCCTTTGGGTTGGTTTCTGTTTAATATTTATGCTTCATCTTTTATTGGTGGGTTATTTTGAAATTGAGACCTGCAGTTTTAATTGAATTTTAAATTTGTATTTTAATCTGTTATTTTAAATTGATCGTTTTTATGTTTTTTGTTGTGATTTTAATTGATGTTAGCCGCCCTGAGCCCGGTTCTCTGGCTGGGAAGGGCGGGGTATAAATAAAATTATTATTATTATTATTATTATTATTTACAATGACCGGCTCCAGCTCTCTGGGATATCAGGCAGGGGTCTTTACCTGGAGATGCTGGGGATGACAGAAAGAAAATCCTGGGTCCTCTTCACACTTTCTCCAACAACAGAGCTGAGAAAGACCCACAGAGATGTTGGCAGGAAGAGACAGTGCTGAGCTGATGGAGGAAACTACCTTATACTGAATCAGAGCATTGCTCCAGGTAGCTCAGTATTCTCTGGCTGTAAGTGGCTCTCTTCCAGCCCTACCAGGTAACACGTTGGATGGATTTTATAGGCAGGATAGGATATATTTCACAATTTATCCTCCTTGTTACTCACATGTGTGAGCAGAACATTTGAAAGTAAAACAATTAGTTGGCAGAGTTTAAAACACCATCCCTTGCAGCATTAAAGTGGAAGCTCTGGGACTAGGCTGTGTAGACTTGTTGCAATTTATCCAGCCTGTTAGCCCTTTCCTTTCTTAATTAAGAGAATCACGCAACAGACTGTAGATTAAGAATAAAAATAGTCTTTACTTACATAAAGTCTTGCACTTGATTCCACCAGTTATCAGTAATGAAAACAAGACAGGCAAATTCTACTTCTAGATTGCAAATTACACAGCTGGGTTCAAAATGAAGTATCTGCTTAAAGCAGAGACCAGGCAGACGTCTGCCTGCCTCAGAAGCATGGTGAAAAAAGAGGTTGATATCTGAGGCAAAGGCAAATAGAAAGGGTTAAATCCTTTTGTCTTTTTCCTGCCAGAGAACTCAAGGGAAATGACATCACACACTGCCCTCTCTAGCAATCAGAAACTCTGTGAGTCTTAACCCTTTCATATCCTTATTTAGCAAACATGCATTTGTTATTTTGACTGCAAATTCCCACATGATGAACCTGGGAATTTCTGCATGCAAAGCAGATGCTCCGCCGCTGAGCTACAACACTTCCCAATGTAGCTAAATGGACCAATGATTTATGCAGTAACTCCCAAGTATCTCAACGATGCCCAAGTGCCTCCCCCCCTCCACAAACTGGAGCTTTCCTTAAAAAAAAAAACCACCAAACCTGTTCTTTAATGCATATTTGGAACAAACAGCAATCTATGGACCTCCTCCCCCCCCCCCCAAAAAAAAAACCCTGCTCGGGGCAAAAGGTAAGTTTGGATAAGTCATAAGGCTTTGGGGGGGGGGTCCAGATTC
The DNA here is from genome assembly GCF_009819535.1 of Lacerta agilis. Classification (NCBI taxonomy): domain Eukaryota; kingdom Metazoa; phylum Chordata; class Lepidosauria; order Squamata; family Lacertidae; genus Lacerta; species Lacerta agilis. Next base: position 18,536,022 of record NC_046319.1, on the reverse strand, counting down.
AAATCCCAACCCAATCATGAAGCGCATGGACCACTCACTTTCTGTCTCTCAGCTAACCTATGTCACAGGTCTGTTGTGATTATAAAAGGCAGTGGAGGAGAGCTGTTTGATTTGTTTGCCACCCCGTGGGCCTTTGTGCTGAAGGGTAGAATAAAATTTGCTTAAATATATATTTGTTTGCTTACATAATTTATATCCTGTATTTTCAACGTAAGTGAATGTCCCCCAAGGGGCAGTTATCAAAATGAGGGAGGGGGTAGGGTGTAAAAAGAACAGTACAAAGAAGACCCAGGATTAGAAGTAGCTCAATCAGGTTTGTGCGGTTTTTTGTTTAGGTTTTTTAAATGCAGTTCTCTAGGAAACAGTTTTTTATCAAAGACGTGTGCATCTCACAGATGGCAGCTAGCCTATAATGAGGGGTTTCTTCTGGCAGAGTTCTGTTTCTTAAAGACAGCTTTTATATAACAATTCCTGCCAGAGAGGAGATGAAACCTTCTCAAATGCCACACAGTCAAAGACAAACCTGTCTCGTTTTTTTTTGTTTTGTTTTATTTAAATCCAGTTATGTCATAATCACGTATAAAAGTCAGCGGCGGGGGGCAGGGGGGAGTCATTCATTTTCTTTTAAGGCAAAAACAATGAGGGGAGCTCCTGGGCACCCAACCATTTGCCTCCCTGTAGCATCCCACAACTTTTCTCCTACTTTGTCCAAGGGAGACAGTACCGAGGAAATTTGGCCTGTTTCATATTCTCTTCTGCATTGCGAAGAATTAAATTCAAGAGCCAGCTTATGCCAGCATGAATCTGTAACTAGCCTACCTTCCCCCATCGGGCTATTTAGCAGTCACACCTTTGTACCTGAGAGCTGACCTTGGTGCTGACAGTTCCGTGGCAAGTCCCTGGTGTTGAGCACAATGCAGAGTCTGATTCTCTACACATCCGGCAGGCAGGGATGAACAGGGATTTCTGGGAGCAAGTGCCTTGCGCCGTTCATGTGCTCCCCGCCATTCACCTCCCAGAGTATTTAGCCAAGAAATAACACTAGGATTCTTATGGGGAGGGGTGGAGATATATCCCTGTCTCCTAGTCTCACCTCCGCTGCTCACTCCTGTTTATCTAAGGATGCTTAGGAACCTAATAAGCTGCCTTACACCATCAATCCATCTACCTCAGATCTGTCTACACCAGTGTTTCCCAAACTTGGGTATCCAGCTGTTTTTGGACCACAGCTCCCATCATCCCTAGCTAGCAAGACCAGTGGTCAGGGGTTATGGGAACTGCAATCCAAAAATAGCTGAAGACCCAAGTTTGGGAAACACTGGTCTACATTGACAGGCAGCAGCTTTCCAGAGAGTCTCTCTCAGCCCTACCAGGAGGTGCCAATCATTGGAGCTTGTGCAAAGCTGGTCCTCCATTGCTGAGAGACAGTCCTTCTAAAATTCTACTCTGGCATTCAGAATCCGGTCGCTTGGTATAGTGTTCAGAATGTCAGGCAAGGATTGGAGGTGGGAAGACACCCTCAGCCAATGAAACTCACTGCGAGACCTGGGCCAATCACCATGATCTCTCAGCCTAATCTACTGCTGTTGCAAGGATAAAATGAAGTTGGGGAGAACTCTATGTCCCACCTTGAGCTATGATGATGATGATGATGATGATGATGATGATGATACCCCACCCATCTGGCTGGGTTGCCCCAGTGACTGAAAAGCAAGATACAGTAAATGCAACGACGGCTGGTGAATTAATATCCCTTGTTACTGCAAGATCTGTGAAGCTAAATATGTTTCTGGATATCACAACTCAAAAACACACAGGTAGTGGCAGTGGGAATCAAAGAAGCCAGCCTCAGATTCAAGTGTAGTTAGGGGACAGGGTTCTGTACAAGTCTAGCATTCCTCCTGGCCAACACCATAAGTTATGCAAAAGAACCAAATACAGGCTAAGTAGGCATCTGTGCACACATTATTCAAATTGGAGAATTATAGGTTTTCAGAGAAGAATGAGAGAATAGAATTGTGTTTGTAACTTGGTTTTTTAATCATCAACATGGCTACTTGGGCACAGGATTCTATTTTTTCGGTTTTCAGGAGACGGAGCGTAAACAAATGTACTGCTCTCCACTTGCAGGCTCTTGCATTCTCTCCCCCCCCCCCTTTATTCCATTTGTCTGGCTACACACAGCAGCACATGGGGCAGGCATGGCGGGGGGGGGGGAACTGTCACAAACCCTCAGCCACGTGATTCTAAAATTAGCATCCTCAGCTACTGCAAAGCCTTGTGGAGTCTGCAAAGGCCAGCAAGGGGGGGGGGGGAATCTGGAGCTTTGTCTTGAATTGAATAATGGCAGAGTAGAGTCTCCGGACTGTATCCCTTCGGGCACCAAAAACAAAACTCTTTCCAAAAAAGGGGGGGCTTTATGATGTGAATCCCTGGTCGGTTGCTAACTTCTTCCCAAATGGTGTTTGCCACTTTCTTCTGCAAAGGATTTGAAAGCTCCCAGAGCTGAAATTGGATGAAACCTTGTTGTTAGAAGAGAAGTCCATCTTGAGCCCAACATGAATCAGGAGCAGAAGGAGACAGGCCACATGGAAGGTACTCTTGGAATCATACCCCGCAATTGGGAGACTCATTATGTCCCAGCTGGACTCTCTCTCCAATTCTGGAATCATTTGAAGGCATGGCGTCTCCAAATGGATCCTTGGGTGATTGGCAGGGATCGGGAGGAATTTTAATTCATTCAACTTTCAAAGGCAATCCTACCTAATTCACACTTTCAACAAACAATATGCGAACCAAAACACAGACATCCTTCCAATTTTACAATGCAGTTTTCCAGTCAGGTAATGCCTACAAATACATGTACACTAGGGTGAAATATGCATTAAAATGAATATATTAGTAAAAATAACATACAAATTGCATTAGGGAAAATTGGTTTTCAGAAATGCATGTAACAGGCAAAACTGCATAGAAAATGCATATATTAGAAGAAATACTAATGAAGTCTCATAAGCACTTTTTCTTTTTTTAAAAAAAAATTGGAAAGTTATGTGGAAATGTGTAGAAGTGGATATAAGGATGGAAAAATGAGAAACTGAGGGAAACCGAAACTGACAGTTTCCTCCACTCCTAGTGTGTGGCAATTATATTTTTATACATGGCCCTACTCTTCTGCGACGGAAAACCGAAAGCAAATGAGGCATCCCATTTATTGGGCCAACTAATGTTTAAAATGCTGGGGGCTACCTTATGAGTCCCACAGAGAGAAGAGAAAGCAAGGATATGGCAAAGAGATAGTTAGTAGGGGGATAAAATGAGCTGGTTCAGAGAACAGAGATAAATCTTGCCCCAAGCAGCAGCTCAGCAAAGAATAAGGGAAAGAAAACTTAAATTGCAAAGTATCAAACGGTAAAAATTAACAAGTGTGCCCAATGACCCCGTGCAAGACCAATCATTTGGGGTGACGGACTTCTGATTACAGCTGCACAGCATGGTCTGAGACGTGCAGGCTTCTGTACACCCGACACCCAGGTGTTATGCTGGGAAGAACAGCTCTTACGTAACCACCCCTGGAACACAAACCTGCAGTCAGCTGAAAACGCAGCAGCTGCCACAGCCTCCTGGGAGGGGATGCTTTGCCGGGAGCAACGGAACACCGTGCAAAGCTACACCTGACACACACCACAACAATGTGACTAAAAACTGTGGTTTGCGAGTACTGATCTGCGGGCCGATATCTGTCTGCAGGGCCGTCTCATCCTGCCAAACCTAGGGCACAGAAACTTACTCCGAGCAGTTCCGTGCTAGTTTTCTGCAATGGCCGTAGCTCAGTGGCAGAGCATCTGTCCTGCATACAGATGTTTTCTGGTTCAATCCCCAGCATCTTCAGGTAGGGCTGGGAAAGACTCCATGTCTGAGTCACTGCCAGGCAATACATCTAAATGCACCAATGGTCTGGCTCACTTCAGGGCAGTTTCCTTTGTTCCCATCATACTGTTCTTCATTTAGAATCATGAGGACTGGGTTCTTACTTTTTTGGGGGGGTGGAGATGAGTGGTAGAGCATCTGCCTTGCAAGCAGATGGTCCCAGGTTCAATCCTTAGTATTCTCCAGATGGGGCTGGGAATTGTCCCTGTCTGAAGCCCTGAAAACTTGCTGCCAGTGAGTGGAAACAATACAGAGAAAGATGGACCAACGTTGTGACTCAGTATAAGGCAGCTTCCTATGTTCATAGCATGGACACTGGGGAAAGGGTATTGGGCCCAATCCTGCTCCTCCCTCCATGCATTCAGTCTAAATAGTTTGGCCCAGACTTTCTCCACAGTTTCAGGTGGTAGAGCGAAAAGGCCAAGAGAAGACTGGATTACTCTTCCAGCAGCTGACAGCAAATTTGAAAATTTTCAGGTGGTGGTGGGGATGGTTTGCCTTCAATGTCTGTCCCATTGTTGTTGTTACAACAACAACAACAACAACAACAACAACAACAACAACAACAACAACCACATTGCCCCTGACTAGGAAATGTTATTCATTTCACATTTAAAGGTGAATCTACCTAATTCACACTTTTCAAAACAATATGAGAACTGGAGAGCAGCCACCCCTGTGAAATTCACACTTCTCTAAATTTTGCAATGCAGTTCTCCAGCACAAAAAATGCATGGGGTAAAATGTGCGTATAAATGCCTTTATTAGTGAGAAGAACATACAAGATGCATTCTATCAGGGGAAAACTTAATTAGGGAAAACGTGCCTTAATGTGGATATTAGGCCTACAAATTGCATACAAATATGTGTGCATATGAGGAGAATCATAGAATCACTAAGAATCATAGAATTATACAGTTGTAAGGGGCCACATGGATCATTTAGTCCAATCCCCTACAATACAGGACCATTTCACCCATGCTGATAATTTTTCATGGGGAGGGATTGACAAAAAAAAAAAAGCAAACTGTGGCAGGTGATGTGGAGAACTGAACTTGATTGGAAAAATGGGGAACTGAGAGGAACTGAAAAATTGACAGATTCACCCATCCATATCACTGCTCAAAGCCACGGCTTGGCTATCCACAGAAACTCAGCAGGGTTCATCTGAAATTTGGAATAGAAAGCTCCATTGGGACCATGATGGAACTCAGGAGCTTCTGACAGGTGGCAAAGCTGTTTTCATGTGCAAAAACAAAAAGGAGAAGGCGTCAGCCACCTTTGAAGAAGAAGCCCACTCGCAAAATTAGCTTTGTGAATCAATTTGCCTCCCCTAATTTTTTGAGGAGACAAATGGACCTGTGGAATGGGGAGGGAGGAGAGTATACTCAGCCCAGCTTTAGTGGCAACTCAGCCCCCACTGCCTATGGGAGAACACTGTGCCTGGAGGAGGGGGGGACTATCAGAGTGATCAAACCACTTACAGATGGATTAGCAACTACAGGACAGCTCTTTTTATTGACCCAGGACAGACTGACCCAGAGGTTCATCATCATGGAAAATAAGAATCTGCCTTATACTGAGTCAGAACATTTATCCACCCACACAGTACTATGCACTCTGACTCTTAAGTTGCTCTCTAGGGTGTCAGGTGGAGAGAGGTGTTTCCTATCACCTGACCCTTTTGGCTGGAGATACCAGGAACCAGATACCAGGAACCTGGGACTTTCTGCTTGCTAAGCAAGTGCTCTGCCACTGAGCTGTGATCCTGGAGAGGGATAGGCAGTGAGGATCACATTGCATGAGTGTAGGAAGCTGCCTTAAACGACATCAGTTTGTATATCTAGCCCTGGTCATGACAACACTTTACAGTCAGATAAAGGACTTTCCCCACCAGCTGCTACCGTGTTTCTCCTAAAATAAGACACCGTCTTATATTTTTTTTTGCTCAAAAAAACACAGTATGGCTTATTTTCAGGGGATGTCTTATTTTAACCATATCGCATCGGTACGCTGCATAGCCACGCCTCTCCAGGCTGTTTTAATGGGAGGTACCACGTCACTATGGCTTATTTTCGGGGTATGGCTTATTTTTGGGGAACGGCTTATATTTCGCAAATGCACAGAAATCCTGCTATGGCTTATTTTATGGCTATGTCTTATTTTAGGAGAAACAGGGTACTTGACACTTTCTTAACTGGCAATGCTGAGGAATGAACCTTGGGCCTTCTGTATTGAAAGCAGATGTCCTCCCTCTCCCTTTGCTAAAGCTAAGCAGGACTGGCCCTACTAGATGCCTGGGAGACCAACTGGGAGCCATTTCCACCTACTCAGGTTAAAAAGCTCTTCTTGTCACTCCAATGAAAGCGACACGGTCTTGTCCACAGCCCCAGCAGTAAAGGTTTGTCTGCAAGGTGTCAGGGCTGATTCAGTTGAGATGAGCAGTAAAGCTTCTTCTGTGTCCCACCACCACTCCGCTGACTCCCAGTCTTCCTTTTCTGAGGCTTCCCTAGAGGGGAAGTCCCTGATTTCAGGATGAATGGGGCACTGCCCCATCAAACTTAGTCCACCTTCAGACAGCCCCCATCTTCCTGCTTTCTTACTTAAAATCAGTCTGCTTCCTCCTCCTCTTTAGTCTCAATCTTCCACTTGTAGCATTCAGCAGGGAGGAGGATGGCAACATCATCATCATCATCATTATTATTATTATTTCACATTTTTGCACACAAGTGCCTCGAAGTGACTTACATAGTAAACTAAAAGATCAAATTCCCAGATAAAAACAGCAATACCCAAAAACTGAAAGGCTCACTCAACAATATTTTGGAAAGGAGCAAGTCCTGCTCATGCCATTTAAAAGATGGGGGGGGGTCAGTTGTCTCTGCCATTCCTCTGGCTCTGGCTTCACCTACTGTTCCACCCCCACCAGTCCTGGTGGGCACCAGTCACCAATGACACCAGCCAACAAATATGTCAGAGCTTCATTGGGGAAGGTGGTAGGAATACAATGGTTTGATGTCACCATCTCCCAAAGCTGGTGCTTGGGAGAAGTCAGTGAGGCCAATGTACATGTCAGCCCTGGGAGTTAGTGAGTAGAAGAGAGAAATGACAGTGTACAACAAGGATCAATCTTATGCATCAAAAACAGTAATCTATTACCAAGTCAGATGAAACTGGAAAACTGACGGGGATGAGGGAGAGAGAAATGGCAAATATTTTTTTGCTTAGCCCATAATTAGTCATTAAGCATCCTCTGTCGCACATTAATCTCCCAGACAGCCACAGATGCAGCTTCTGTGCCACTGACTAATTTTCCATTCTCTGGATAGAGGTTCCTTTCTCCCGTGTTAAAGGCCCCCCAGCAATGCCATTTCCATGGTGGGCCTTGGAATTACTCAACATATGAAGTGAAGATCTGAAATTTCTGGGTCTTCATTTCACACACAAATTAGAACTCCCCCCCCCCATACATACATACACAAAAGAAATGTCATTACAAGGCACTATGAAATTCATCTTGATAAAATTTGGCCGCACTGGATCTCTGCTTCGGGGCATAATTAGAATGTTTCAATAAAACTTCTGCGTCTGACACTTATTAACGCTCTTGCATCCCACTGCTTCCATCTGATTCAGAATAACAGCTTTTCAGCAAGAGCTTGCTTGATTTATCACCTAGGCACTGGAACTCTCCTATGAATTGGAGGGTGGGAACCAGATAATAATTCTCAATTTCTCTGTGTCCATAACTATGAACTAGCGTTCATGATCTTTCAGCTATTGACTGGCTGCGACATTTAAAAAAAAGGTTTTTTTGGAAAAAGTTTAAAAATAAAATACACTTAATAAAACCAAAATCTGTAGCAACATCAAAGGGGGAGAGGAGGAAGTGTGGTAAATAAAATACACACTCGGAAAGGCACAAGATAAGCAAAGGCAAGAATTCAAGAGAGAACAAGGTAACCCAACTATCATCAACCGAAGGCAAGGTCGGTTTGGTGAGAAGAATGGCTCCTCCCCTCTGAAGAGGTGCCAAAGGGCTTCAGCAGACCCTTCCTGTTCCTTCCAATAGGAGGTTAGCGATTATGATAAATGAGCTGTTTGTAGTTTGTAGCTCATAAACGATCTTGTGTTTGGCATTTAGTACTCAGCCCAACCCCACTTCGTGCAGCTCACAATTTTAAGGGAGGGTAACAATATACAAGGACATAAAACAATAAACCAGAGCACTAAGAGAATTTAATTTAACACAGCAAAACAAAAAAATTAAAACAGGCGCTAAAAAATTGGTTATAAGTAACTTGCCTCAGGTGCAGCCTTAGAGCTCTAGCCCTGCACCAACCTCTCTGCGGCCATCTTTCTAGGTGTCATCTATCGTTCTCAATACTTGATCAAAAATGCTGTTTGCCCATGAAAAGTTGAGATCTTACTCTTATATGGAGGGGACAATTGGAGGACTTTCACTCCGGACTCTATTTTTGCATTGACTGTACTGCATCTTTACATTGGAAAACTGCACTTGTTGCAACTCATTGGTTTTAAAACTTCTTCTCCGCAAGGGACATGGTTTGCATCGGAAATGAGGGAGTCCCTGGCCGACATCAAGGGGGTAACTCCCCCATTGGATTGCACCTGGGGGAGTGCCGTTGCCCCCTCACCCTCGCACGGGCACCTGGGCAGCAGGATACCCCACTTTGGAAGGGCCAGAGAGAGGCTGCCGTCTCCCCTCCGACCAAGACTATGCCTATCCAATGCCTAAGCTGGCAAAGTTGTGACAGCTGCTATGAGGGTGGCAAAAAACCAGAGGGCTGAAGGCAATTTGCCAACTGGGAAAATTCCAACCTGGCCTTGAATACGGCAATCGACTATGGCACAGCAAGACAGAGCAGAGCAACATGCGAAAGCAATATATAAATGGAGGGAGACCAACGGAAAATGGCTGCAGTGCAAGTCATGACCCTTTGATACATACAGGAGGGGTGAGCTCAGACCGCCCCCTGGTGGCCCATGCCCACTCGCAATTTGCTGATTTGGCAAGTTAAACTTTGCACTGTATAAAATATAAAATAAAAAAAATAAATAAAAATCCTTCCAGTAGCACCTTAGAGACCAACTAAGTTTGTTCTTGGTCTCTAAGGTGCTACTGGAAGGATTTTTGTTTTGTTTTGTTTTGTTTTGTCTATGGCAGACCAGCACGGCTACCTACCTGTAATTTGCAGTGTATGTTATGAATGTCATCAAATAGCTGTCCTTGAGCTCTAATGCTACTATTAGGGTCATATATAAGACTTTTTTATATATAGAAGCACCAAACAAGGCTGTATTCCCCCCCCCCCCCCGTTCCCTTTGCAATATCAATAGAGGCATTGGTGGTCAAAATCAGAGCAGGCTCAGAAATTCAGGGTGCAACTGTAAATAGTAGGGTACAGCTTATTAATTTCTTTGTAGACAAGTGTGTCGTGAATGCTTTGCAAGCAGCTCCCACACTAAAACTTCAGCTAGACAGTTTCCGTAAAGTGGCTGGTTTTGAAATTAATTATGTGAAGATGGAACTTTTGTGTCTCTGTGTAACAGCTCCAATACCCCCCCCCCCAAAAAAGAAGAAAGTCTGCAAGATACTTCAGAGTTTGACGCCAAAGTTCGTTGGCTTTCATTACTTTGGTGTCCCCATAACAAAGGACTTAAATGCAACTGAGACAGAGGAATGTCACTCTCCCGTTAAAAGCCTTAAAGAAAGAAATATACAGCTGGAGCACTATTAATATTGTCCTGGTTTAGTCAGAAATGCAGCAGTGATCATAATGATTCCCTGAAAATTGTGTTTTTATTCCAAACCTTCCCTGTTTCTATCCCAGGCTAATTTTTCTTTTAAAAGAAAAAGAAATGACAGAAAATGATTGAAAGCTTAAGTGGAGGAGGGGGAAAGACTCTGTCTCAATAGGGCAAGCTGGTATCAGAACAGTAATAAGCGAGACTTTCGTTTGCCAGAATTAAAGCTCTATGATGCCTGCCGAATAAAACAATGAATATGTGAAATTAGGAATGACAGTGAAATCCAATCTGCCTCAGTGGAGCTGCTTCTGACCTACCCATCAACTCAATCCTTCTCACCGCTTCCAAACCCTTAGGGCTGACAAAATGGGATAACTCCTTCTTCCTCCAGACAACACAGTGAAAGTATGCCAAAAAAATGGGTAAAATTGTTGGCAACCCGGCTATCTCCACTGCTCCCATATTTAGATCACCCCAAGTTCAGAGACTGCAACATGTATAGACAGTTGGCAAATTAAGAAGAGAAGAGACTTTATAGGGTACCAGATCTTTCCAAGTGAGAGAAGCCCCAGTTGTTAAAAAGCTGGAGGCACTCCTTCAGAGCATAAAGACAAATTAGTTTCCAAAAAAAATGCCAGAAGGATCTTTTGATAAGACACTCAATTTCTGCCTGTTTTGGAAAACCTATGGAAAGTGAGCAATATCCACATTGTATGGCCTGATGCTTGGGTTCCTCTACATCAGGGATGGGGAACTTTTTTGGCCCAGAAGACCGGATCTTTGTCTTCCTACATGCCACAAAGGCCAACCTTGCTAGGTTAAAATTGAACCACAGGAATGGGATAGAGGGTCTTCTTCAGCAGCTCATTCCCCACAGCAAGCAAACTGATGCAGCAGCAGAGGGTTCAATCTTGTCTTTTGCAAGGGTCTGCTTCCAGGGTTCACTATACCCAGTGATAAGGTAAAAAGGTAAAGGTAAAGGACCCCTGGATGGTTAAGTCCAGTCAAAGGCGACTATGGGGTTGTGGTGCTCATCTCACTTTCAGGCCAAGGGAGCCGGCATTTGTCCACAGACCGCTTTCCAGGTCATGTGGCCAGCATGACTAAACCACTTCTGGCACAACGGGACACCGTAACAGAAGCCAGAGCGCATGGAAATGCTGTTTACCTTCCTGCCACAACAGTACCTATTAATCTACTTGCACTGGTATGCTTTCGAACTGCTAGGTTGGCAGGAGCTGGGACAGAGCAACTGGAGCTCACCCCGCCGCAGGGATTTGAACTGCTGACCTTCTGAATCAGCTAACTGGCAGATTAGAGTGTTGGGGGTGGGATATGGCTGGGGGGGCAAGATTTCCCTGTGCTTCAGCAACTCCCCACCCCTACAACATGCCCTGTTGTTTGTCTACTATGTAGAATTGACAGTATGCATATATTGCTCCCTCCATTCTGCATTGAAGGTCTCATTGTTATTTTACTCAGTACAAAATTTCAATAAAACTAATACAATCGAATCTCAATTTATGGGCATTTAACTTGTGCGAATTCAGCTTTGCAAGATTGGTCAATTAATATTTTTTTTAAAGGCGGTGGGCACTGAGGAAAAAGGATTGGCAATCCCACTCACCATTGCACTCACCTTGGGAGAGCATTCAGAGGTGTTTGCAGACCAGCGCTGCAATCCTATGCACCACTTACTCATTGAATTCAGTGGGTTTGACTTCTGAGTAAACACATTTGTGGTTGCACTGCAAAAAGGCAATCTTAATTCCACTTGGGAAAACAGCCTGAGGCTTTGTATAATCCTGTTTCTTTTCAAAATTGGTTTAATGAACACACAGTAGACTATAAAAGTTCCATTAAATATGCAAATTGTAATTATCTACAGAGTATGTTCGGAGATTATATCCCAGTTATGAAGAGAGAGAAAAGTAGTAGTAAATTCAGCAGATAAATGTCAGTGGACACTGCACTCATCCCGTCCACTCTGAGCTATCGAAGGATGAAGAAGAGGATCAGGAACTTCATGAGATTTTCATTTGAAAATTGCTTCCTCCAAGCTGATTATTCTGTTCTAGTCATGCCCATAAACTCTGCATAGAAGAGTGGAAATGCAAGTCAAGGGGTATCCCCACTGGGAGGGTGTCCAGAAGAACCAATCATGCAAAATTAAAAAAAAAAAAATCCAGGCAACAAGCAGCAAGCCAAGTGGAGCTAGGTATATAGATGTTGCACTTAGAAAGTTCTGGAGCTCGTTGAAGGTTTATAAAGATGGCTGCACAGCCAGGAGTTTGCTCCATGGCACCTTTCCCCATCCCACTGCTCAAGGCGGTCTTCTGTGGTTTAAAGGAGCCACACCTGATTTTTAAGATGTTGGCTCCAGCAGTGTTGGGAGAACCTTGGTTCTTTTGAACATTCCAAAATAGAGCCCCCAGATGCCTTGCCAGAAGACTGAGTGACCTCCTCAATCTATAAAGGTAGTGGCACACTGACTGACACTGGATTTTCTGGTGAAGGGGGATGTTCATGCTGAGGGGAATGCCTTCCCATAGTCTGCCTCCTCCTTAGAGTCACACACCTTGCCTTTGGATTGTGAAGTGCCTGGTGTCAGGGTCAGGACACTGACTGGCCTTTTGATTTGCACCGGCTTCGTCTTGCTTGCTTGTTATGCTCTGGTGACCTCTAGGTTAAACTATTGCAATATGTTGTTGTTTTTGAGGGGGGGTGGACAGGACTGCCTTTCAAAGCAGCTTGGGAAACTAGCTACTACAGAATGTGGCAGCTAGACATTTATCTGGAACAGGAAGGTGTGGTGATGAGAGGCAGTGTTAGAGAGTTAGGAGCAGAGGAACCTGGATTCATACATCCACTCAGCAGTGAAGCTATCTGGGTGACGTTTGTCTGATCACTATTCCTCAGGCTTAGCAACCTCATATGGTTGTTTTGAGGATAAAATGGGAAGGGGGAGAATTTAGAGAAAGGGTGGGATGAAAAATTCAACAAATAAATGCACATTTCTAGATCTCCCACGTTGTGCTAAAACAAAAAACAAAAAAAGTAATTCCCTTTTGGTCAATGTGAGCTCCTTCTCTGAACTGTTGCAACCTGTCTAGCCCCAGGAGTGACTTGCTGGCCTTTAGAAATAGGTGGCAATGAGTCTGTGGGTGTTTTTAACAGTGGGATGAGAATGACACGCCACACTTTCCATTACCTCCACATCAGCTCCTTGGGCCGAAAGAAAATTAAGCAGATGAAATGAGGCACAATGTGACAGGCAATCAGTGTGGGATGGATGGAACAAACAGGCCCCATGTGCAGGAGAAGGTCTGATGTGATCGACGCAGCTAACAAGGCATGTTCCTTCTGTCGCTGAGCACCAGAGTCACAGCATTCTCCTTTCACCAGCACAGCTGCCAGGAAAGAGCTAGCAGAATCCCATTTCAGTCTCCATCTCATCTTCTGAATAAACTTGGCTGATTGTTTGGCTGACTGAAGCCATCAAAGCCACTGCAGCAAATGAGTCAACCAAATAGACCAGGGGGAAACTAATACTCCTAGGGATACTGCTCAGATCAAGGAGAAAGGCCAGAGGCCGAGGTTTTGTAGGGCCACAGGAAACCCCACTGGCCCCTTATGTCATCTGACTACTACTAAGCCAATATTACCCAGAGTAAAGATGGTATTCTAGCACAATAGAGAGTGCTTCTACTGTTGAAGCTGATCCATTATACTGCATTGGGGACTGTCCCACCAACCTCAATCTGCCTCCACTTGTCTGCCTTCTCACTTGCAACCAGTACAGGTGGATGCCCCTGCCTGTCAGCTTCTTCTTCTGCAGTCTCAGTGCTGCCCTAATAAAACTCATCAGGGAAGACAAAAGCTGGGGCTGCGTTCACACCTCAGTTGATTCCCTTTCCCCAACACATCCCCCGTAATTGTGAATTTCTGCATTATATCTGGGCTGACACTTGACATGAAAGCCGCTTCCAGAATCAATGCAGAATGTAGCTCGCGTCTAGCATTCATTTCTGGGTCTACATGCAAACAGAGTTGTTGTTTTTCTGGGGGGGGGGGAGATAACATGGAAATAATCACTAAACGTTAGCTACATTCCATTAGTTTCCTGGAAGTGGTTTTTACATCAAGCGAAAGCTCAACTATGCTGCAGAAGGTAACCGTTAGAGATGCACTGGGGAAACAGGATAAACTGCTATGTGAATGCGGCCCAAAATGAGTTGGCTGCCATTGGCTCTGGCTCCACCTACTGTTTGTCTCCCCACCTTACTGCCTACCAGGTCCACCAGTATTTCTTAGCATAAGCCCCTAACCACAGTTACAGGTAGGCAGCCGTGTTGGTCTGCCATAGTCAAAACAAAATAAAATAAAAAATTCCTTCCAGTAGCACCTTAGAGACCAACTAAGTTTGTTCTTGGTATGAGCTTTCGTGTGCATGCACACTTCTTCAGATACCACAAACCTACCCTAACCACAAACGCTATGCATATCTTACATGGAAGTAAGTAATTCTTTAGCTGTGATTCTGGCATTGCAAGGAGTTGGCCTTAGGTGAGAAGTTTTCTAAAAGACAGGCAATCAACTTAATGAACAAACAACAAATTGCATAACAATATTGCAGCCTATATATATATATATATATATATATATATATATATATATATATGCAAGACAAACCCTAGATTTACTTATTTATTTTTGCAAGTCAAACCCTAGATGATATTTTTTTAAAAACCCATTATCAGTGAAATGTCTTATCCTACGTATCCCAATTCTCCTTCCTTCCCTCTTAGGGCAGCCCCACTCTGCCCCATTGGTCTCCCAAAATAATCTCTGCGTAGCCTTCTCTCTGATTGAGGAGAAGTGCTTGCAGTGAGGTAACCACAGATAGTTTTGCCGGCAATCTTCCTCCCCCCCCCCACAACTGCAGACACAAAAGCTGGAGACAGCACAGCTTGAATTTTCCAGATGACAGACCTGGTTGGAACACACAAGAGCTTCAATTTTATTTTATTTTCAGAGCAGGTTTTGATATGGAAATTGTTAAAACTAGGAAATACAGGCTGACCAGAAAGAGATGTTGGGTTTGTGCAGCAGATAGCTCAATGAAAAGGTTGGCCCAGTGGGGCGGGGGGAGAGAAAGAAAGAGAGAGAGTTAATGCAATGTTAGGGATCATTAGAAAAGGGAAATAACACTCCCCATATCATATTGGCATCATAGTATGTCTATGGCAGGATCCCCCTTGGGATCCCCTGCATGGTACTATTTGCCACATTTCAGAAAGAATATTGTAGAGCTGGAAAAACCTAAACGATCCCGGGGCCAGATCAACTCTCCTGTGACGAAAGCATAACGGTAGCTAGGGCTCTATAACTGGGGGGGGGGGGAGAGAGAGAGAGAGATGATGAAAAGGTGGGAACATGACAGAGATACATGAAGGTATGGTGTGGAGAAGAGAAGAGGGGGTGGGTTCTTCATCTCTCATAATACTAGAACCCGGTTTCATCTAACAAAGCTGGAAGCTGGAAGGACAGACAAAACAAAGCACTTCTTCTCACAGCGCACAGCACAACTATGGAATTTGCTGTCAGAAGGTGCAAAGGCATAAAAGGGCTTAGGACAAATTCATTCATAATTTAATTTGTAAGCCACTTTTCCAGATCTTTGGGCAAATTCTTGGAGGACCAGTGGCTACAAACCATCATGGCTATCTTCCGTTTCCCGTGTCAGAGGCTGTGTGCTTCGGAATACCAGTTGCTGGACCATCTGTAGCCACCAACCCAAATGATGTGCAGCCTAAACAAGAGAAATTATTTTATGTGGTGAACGTGACTCCTCTACCAAATATTTTGGGAAGCTGTGTGTCCGCCATGCATCCGGACACCTCTTAAGATATTGTTGCCAAACTTTGCACGGTGGTTCCTGAGATCAATGAGCAGGTTCTTGTTTGGATACAGCTAGGAGCTGGGCGATATCTGGTTTTCAGCATTGCAATACATCACCAGCTAAACATCATGATATATCACTATGTATCACTATGCCTGAAATAAGGATGGAGCTATGTAGGGGTATTGGCTGGCTTGATGGTTTTTCCTGCATCGTGATGTTTGCTGGTGCCTGCTGTCATAATTCACGGCCCCCTGAAGGAGGCAAAAGACAGCTGAGCCAGGAGATGTTAACAAGGGTTGCAGGAATCGAGAGAAGCATTGTTTGGCTTCGCAGTTTCCTCCACATCGTGATTTCTGCATAGCACACACACACACACACATCATTATTCCCGATATACTGCCAGGTCACAAATTATGAAACCAATTTCACGATATGGACTTCAAACCAATTCTGGATGATAAATCGCCCAGCCCTAGATACAGCTGGGTGCCATTTTGAATCAACAAGGTAGACTGGCCCTTTCAAAACAGCACTGATTTTAACCATTTATTTCAAAACACCACTGGTTTTCTTTTGGTTTCTTAGAATATCCAAGCTGCACCAGTTACGAGACTGCTAGTAAAACAATAAACTAATAAATAAAAGGTTCAATAGGAATCACGGGAAGCCACCTTTTACTGAGTCAAACCACTAGGTCTGTATTGTCTACACTGACTGTAGTTTACACTGACAGTAAACTACACTAGGTCTGTACTGTCTATACTGACTGACAGCCGTTCTCCCAGGTTTGAGTCCGAGGTCTCTCCCACCCTGCATGGAGGTGTCAGGGTTTGAACCCGGGACCTTCTGCATGCAAAGCAGATGCTCCAGTTACTGAGCCAAGGCCCCTCCCCAATCTCTCCCACGTGCCCAACACCGGGTACAAACTGTTTGTGGCACTCTCCTTTGTTCAAGCTGCACCTAAACGAAGGTCACAGTCCCTAAAGACTTATATAATTCACAGCACAGTCCTAACCATGTCTACTCAGAAGCAATTAAATTCAGAGGGGCTTACTCTCGGATAAGTGGGTTGGGATTGCAGCCGTAAGCGTGAAATGCTTCTCGTATTATTAATGGAAGGTGCTTTTGCTTTTTCATCGTTTTAAGCATAGGCAGAATTGCCTCCATGCAAATATTCTAAGTGGGTAGGATTATTGCATTTATCTTACACTATTAATTTTTGTGTCGTTTATTACTGCTTGGCTGTTGGCATTGCTACGGTCTGTGGTAAGGCAATTAATAAAACTCATTGACTTTGATTAAGCTGTTACCACTGTCGCTGATGTTTGAACACAGCCTGCATCTAATAAATTAAAGATAGTTGATTTATTCAGGAAAACAACCAAATTATGCTTCCATAATGTGCGTAACAAGAGTAATATATTTTGTTCGTCGTAAATATGCACAGTTATTTTCACTTCCTTGCTGGTATAACCTTGGATTCTGACAGGCAGTAAACTAACGCTCTCATGTGTGGATTTATCTAGAATTTGGAGCAACTGCACCCAAAAGCTTTGAGAAGCTCACCTCCTGCCATCATTTCCCCCTCCCAGAATCTCTTTCCACAAGTTGCTTTCTCACACACCAAATTGGCTATTCTGACACTAAAGAGAGATTCCAGAAGGTTAACAGTATCATACCGCTGTAGCAGGAACAATGAATTTTATGACACCTTAAAGACTAACAAACTTATTACGGCATAAGCTAT
Source organism: Lacerta agilis (assembly GCF_009819535.1). Lineage (NCBI taxonomy): Eukaryota > Metazoa > Chordata > Lepidosauria > Squamata > Lacertidae > Lacerta > Lacerta agilis. The sequence continues at coordinate 18,518,668 of NC_046319.1, read as the reverse complement.
CGTGGAGCAGAACCTATTTCTAAGACTTTCGATAAAGTGAGTTCTTCAAAAATTTACGCCACAATAAATCTAAGAGAGTAGCAAAGCTGATTCAAGGACTACTGTTGTTCAAAGGTACAAGGACACTTTGTGATGTGCCAAGGTGCATCCTGGGACCGCCCTTTTATTTTTGTTATTTATTGCATGTATAGCACACCTTTTCATCCAAGGAGCCCAAGGTGGTGCATGAGGTTCACCCCTTCCTCATTTGATCCTTGCAACAACAACAACCCTGCGAGGTAGGTTGTGCCGAGAAGCAGTGAGTGGTCCGAGGTCACCCAGTAAACTTCATGGCTGAGCGGGGAGATCTGAACTGCAGCAACATCCAAAGTAGAAATTACAAGACAGTTAAAGGTGAAAAGACGAAAAGCAGCCAGAATTCGATGGTCCAGAGAACCCTTTTCCACAGAGAACCCATTGATAAGTTAGTGAAGAGAGACGTGAGTTTTGATGCCACAGAGCTGGATTCAAAACTCTGCAGAGCCACGGCTGTTCTGAATGGCCTGTGGCAAATCAGTCTCAAACTTACAAGCATATCTGTGAGACAGGAACAGCAGTAGCTTCTCTCAAAAAGTGGATCTTCAAAGGAAAGGAAATTTCTGTAAAGCACTTGGAAGGCTGAAAAGTGTGGGAGAATATCCATTCATTAGGGGCTGGGGGGGGGGATCATTTGCTGCATGGTGCAGTCACAGCCAGAGCCAGAGAGGATCACCTTTGTCCTGCATGGCTGGGGGGTGGGTGGCAGCTAGATGCTGCCCTCCCTTGGCCATGCTGGACCCTCTGTTTGGGCAGACCTTGACAGCAAGCCTATCTGGACATGGGCATGGGGCCTGGGCCTGTTCACCCCTAGGTTATTTAGGAGGACGACTTGGAGCTGGCCGCCCTCTTGGCTGACCAATGCAGGATTTACCTCCCTACCACCCAGACTGTTAGGGGCCCGTTTATTGGGGAAGTGGGCAAGTTAGCATGAGGACCTTGTCATGGTTAATCAGTTGCCATATTCGGAGCAAGGAAAGAATTTTCTCCTGCAAGCAAATTGGTTTTCGCCTACCTCATAGCAACTGACACAACTTTGGTGGATAAGGCATTGGGCCGGATCCTTAGTCGTGTGGGTACCCCGTTAAAGGGGTCTAGGAGGGGCTACTCTGTCCTGCTCTGACCTGTAGTCAAGAAAGTTGTGGCCTGATTCCAGCCTGTGTCCATTTCCTTGGTCTTCTCACATCAGCTGCAGGCATCATGCATCTATGGTGACAAATGCCAAGAAACAAACCTCTGCCCTACACCCAAACACCATGGTTGCTGTTGTTTGCCCGACAGTACTGTTCAATCACAAGCTGACTCCATCCTAAAACCAATTGCTAGGCTGCTCCAAAGCCAACTCCAAGGAAATTCCAATGATAGAAAACTCAACAACCCTCACATTCCTTCTCTTTCTCTATGCACTGCAGAGTACAGTTTAAATACTATAATATGAACCTATAATTGTGTTGTCCCCTTTAATACAATCACCAGAGCTGTGCGGCTTTTCTGCTGAGAAACATTCCAGGAACTGAGCTGCACACCCTGGTACCCACCTATTCACAAAAGCAAAGCGTCGTCGTTTCTTTCTAATAATAAAACCTGATAGTGAAAATTACTATTTCAATTAAAGACTGAGGCATACAGTACCCCCAGGTATTAAAAGAGATTATGCATTGTTCAGAGCAAAACAGCTCAGCTGAAATGCTTAGAAATTATACTAATCTGCTTTGAAGTGTGATAACCCAGGTGCTATTATCTGCCATTGTTTGGGGAAGATTTGTACTAATGCAATTGCACAGTCTCTTCGATTTTTTAAAAAAAATTAATTTAGCAAACGGCTCTGAGGCTCCAAATTGAACACTGAAGCACCCGATTAAGGCATTGATTCCTCTTGGCGGGGAGATAAAGTCAAGAAAGCCAAAATTCTTCGGTGCAGTTCTCAGAACCAGGACATGCCATGTGGAAGGCAAGTTTCCCTTTTAACATACCAGTCAGAGGACGTTAGCAACGCAACGTGTGTCCAGAATAGACAGAGTGCAAGATTGAAGAAATGAGCACAGAGTCCTTAAAGTCATTGAATTACTTGGAGCCCAATGGCAAATCCAACTTTGGGATGTGCCTCTGGTGCACATTTTTTGGCCAGCGGGCACATTTGAAATTTTGAGAACGCGCCATGCGCACCCGTCACAAAAATTCTGCAGTAGAGCAGGCTACCAATGGGAGCATGGAATAACACAAAATGGTCACCACGTATATAAAAAAGAGAAAGCGGGAAAAGAAACAAGACCACAAAGTGGTGCAGACATGCCCCTCCCCATCAGCCACTGGGTTGGTCAGCTCCATGCTGACTTAGAGAAAAGCTCTTTTGCACCTCTCCTGCTGAGAAGGGATGGGAGGGTGGGTATCCAATCCTGGCACCCAGTTAAATGTGGGCATGTGCAGACCCTCCAAGTGTCCCTATTTTTTCAGGGACAGCCCTGGATTTACAGAAGCTGCCCCAGTTTCTGACTTGATCCTGGAATGCCCCACTTTTCCTTTGTTGTTGTTGTTGTTGTTTAGTCGTTTAGTCGTGTCCAACTCTTCGTGACCCCATGGACCAGAGCACGCCAGGCACTCCTGTCTTCCACTGCTTCCTGCAGTTTGGTCAAACTCATGTTGGTAGCTTCGAGAACACTGTCTAACCATCTCGTCCTCTGTCGTCCACTTCTCCTTGTGCCCTCCATCTTTCCCAACATCAGGGTCTTTTCCAGGGAGTCTTCTCTTCTCATGAGGTGGCCAAAGTATTGGAGCCTCAACTTCAGTATCTGTCCTCCCAGTGAGCACTTGGGGCTGATTTCCTTAAGAATGGGTATGTTTGGTCTTCTTGCAGTCCATGGGACTCTCAAGAGTCTCCTCCAGCACCATAATTCAAAAGCATCAGTTCTTAGGCAATCAGCCCTCTTTATGGTCCAGCTCTCATATTTTCATCCAAGAAACATTGGAGGATATGCATGTTTTAAGGGGGCATGTTCAATAATGTGAAGAGGCCAAGTCAGTGCAGACTGGCTGTCACATCAACACCACACATTTAAAGCATCCTTAAACCACTTCAGCAGCAATGGCCTCCCTCATAGAATCCTCACAACTATGGTTTGTTAAAGATGCTGGGAACTGTAACCTCTGTAAAGGGTCTCCTAGCAAGTCTCAACACCTGAACAAGCTACAGTTCCCTGGGTTCTTTGGGGGAAACCATGGCTGTTAACGTGGCATAATACTGCTTTAAATGTGTGGTTGGGTGTGACGTGGAGCTGAACAGGAACAGCAAGCAGCCTCCCAGACATTGTGCATTTGGGAGTGGATATTTACTGGGAGCTTTCATAGGCACAAGAGGAGGTATTGGCAGGCACACAGATTCCTAGAATACCGTACACAATTTGTAGAATACACAATTATACGCAGAATGCAGTCTGGGCATCTCAGCTGGATGAATTCAGATTCAAGTGCTTGTTGCCCAGCCTGACCTGGAAATATTGATAGCCCTTTCAGAAGCCTTGGTGGGTGGAATCCTTCCAATGCTTGGCAGCACAGCACAACATGGGGACCTCTTGACATGCTCCCCTGGCTAAATGGCCCCATGGGGCACCAGAATGCAGAGGCAAAGGTTCCTGGTTCTAGTCCCCAGGCAACCGGCAACCTTTGCATTTCCTACCCCACCCCTCAAACTGTGCCTCCCTCACTGTTGTTTGCAAATTTAATTTTGACATTTGTATCCTGCTTTTCCAGCTCATATGAGCTGCCCATAGAGGCTTAAAGTAGAATTTAAATAGAACCAATCAACCAAAAACAAAGTAAGATGCAAAGCTTGCAATAAGGAGGAGGAGGAGGAGGAGGAATTGATTTAAAATAAGGCAATTGTTTTGGTTGCCCCTTCCTGCCTCTTCTCCCGCTCCACAATGACAAAAGGACCCCGCTTGCAGAAACTGCTTATAAACAATAAGAAAACACTAGTGAAATGTTGCATACCTTTTTCAAAGGGTTTGTGTTTACCTTTTCGGCTTCGGAGCGAAATTCAAGAAGCAGCTAATCTGCATTTCTTCTGGGAGACTTGTTTTGAAAACTGGCTGTGTAAAGCCTGACCTATCTGGGTGGATTTTCGTAACTTAGAAGCACAGGAAACGTCAAAAGCAATAAAGTGAAATAGCAACTGTTTCTTCCCAGTGGTACCTCTTTTCCACGCCAACAGAAAACATGTTTCTCACATACATACAGGCATATAATGACCGCTCCCCACATAAAATGGGGAGGCGATGTTTGCGTGGTCGCACACAGCCCCCTGAATTCCTGGGCGACACCTGGTAGTTCGGCTGGCTGCACCCTCCCCCAGAATCCCGCCTGGGGGAGGCGTTGCCAAGGGATTGGCCAGGTAAGGGGAGGGACTACCCAGCCCACACAAAAGAGAGGTAGCTTACCTGAGAAGCAGCAGTCGGCTCCAGAGCTTCTCCCGCCCTCCACTCCCTCAACTAATGCTTACTTTACAGGTTAACCTTTTTCCCACAGGCACGCAGGCGCTGCTATGCCAAGGCTGCTGTTGAAGGGTCGGAAAGGAATTTCCCTGCATTGGCAGGTTTCGCCTTTCCCATAGCAATTCGTCACAACTTTGGCGGTTTCAGGCCTTGGGCGGAATCCTTTAGTCATCTTCCTAAATGGGGGGGGGCGCGTGGGGTGGTGACTCCACGCCCCCCAGTGTGGCAGGGTTGCCCATTAAAGAGGTATTGGGGGGAGGCATTGTCCATACCCCGAGAGGTTGTCAATGCTCTCCCCCACCAGTGGCGGCAAACGGGGGGCGGGCTATCTGCTTGAACATATGTTCTCCAGAGCTAGCCCAGTCCTCACACATTCTGGATAATCCTGCAGTTTCCCAGATCCCTGGCTGGGGGCTGGGAAGGATAAACGCCCAATGCCTGAGCCAAGGTCTCCCTACATCTGAATCTTAATAAAGTTGTGGCCCATTTTAATCCCATAGCACGTTGTCTTGTGTCCTTATTCCGCTCGGGGGGTCGCCTGGGGGTTGGGGGACTCCGCCTGTCCACGCAAACACTCGCCTGCCACCCGCCATCATTCATGCAAAATGCGACGGTGAGAGATTTGAAGCAACAGGACAAAATCAAGTATAATTTAACTTGAACCTGAAGAGGTTTGTGGCTACACCACTGCCAGCATTTTTTCTCTCCCCAGTTTCTGATATCGCCTGCATTAGCCAAGCAGCATCAAGCTTGTCAACTTAACATTTATAGAGCTATCAGTAATTACACTTATGCTTTCATTTTAATTTAAACTTGGTGGTTTGTGAAGATAAAAATGAGGCCAAGGCCAATTTCAGCAGTAGATGCTAGAGGAATAGCTGGTGACTTTCAGGCATCTCATGAATAGTTTTTTTTATTATTATTCTGAGAGGTCTATGCAGTTGTTTAGAATTTTCTAGAGTAGCATTTTAATGATCGTTCTGTACTGCTTTTAATTCTAAATCTATACAGCTGTACACACACCCCGGCCTTTTGTGAGAAGCTGGTATATGAATACTATATTAGTGGTTGTATTAAGGTATACCCTCCAACATTTCTCTGATGCAAATAGGGACATCTTATTCCGTAGTAGTAGTACTAGTAGTAGTTGTACCCTACCCATCTGATTGGGTTGTCCCAGCCACTCTGGGCGGCTTCTAACATATGTAAAAACATAATAAAACATTAAACATTAAAAAACACTTCCCTATACAGGGCTATCTTCAGGTGTCTTCTAAAGGTTGCATAGTTATTTAGGGTTGCCATACATCTGGAAGATCCTGAAGTTGAGGCTCCAGTACTTTGGCCACCTCATGAGAAGAAAAGACTCCCTAGAAAAGACCCTGATGTTGGGAAAGATGGAGGGCACAAGGAGAAGGGGACGACAGAGGATGAGATGGTTGGACAGTGTTCTCGAAGCGACTAGCATGAGTTTGGCCAAACTGCAGGAGGCAGTGAAAGATAGGCATGCCTGGCATACTCTGGTCCATGGGGTCACAAGAGTTGGACATGACTGAACAACTGAACAACAACAACAACAACAACAACATACGTCCAGAATTTCCCAGACATAGCCAGAATACGGCAGTCATATTCTGGGATCAAATCAGAAACTGGTACGGCTACTGTAAATCTGGGACTGTCCCTGGAAAATAGGGACACTTGGAGGGGCTATGGGAGGGGCGTAAGTTGAGTGGTCAGTGTGCATAGCAAGTGGCCATTGTGCACATTCAGCAGGCCTCATGGAGAATGCGCACAAAATTATTTCATGAAGAGGGAAATGTGCACATTTCCTGGTAAATACACGTAATCCCCAACAGGGAATGTGCATAGCTTAACTGTGTTTTGTGCACTCCCCAAGTACATATTCCAGCCTCCAGGTGTATGCATATCCTATTCATGTTTCAATGTATGCAGAAAGAATCGATCAATTAACATCCATACAATCAATCAAGAAGTTTAATAATCATGGGCTTGAAGGCAACCATCTCCAAGTGGTCTGAGCTGCTTCCTACTGTAATATCAACATGATTTCCTGTCACCTGAGCTGCCACCACAGTTATGGCCTCACACTGAGTAGGGTTCAGGTTTTTTTTCTGGCATAAATTAAATGAATTATTTTTCTGCAAATAATTATGTTAATATAGTGCTCTTTTTTGCTGGTCAAAAAAATGAGAACTTGTTTGCTGTCCCTCCTAGCTGAGGGCTATCCCAAAGCACTGCAAGGAAAAATATAAAATATTGGAAATAAGTGTGAAGAGTTTCTTATTTCCAGGATAATCTTAAAGCAGTGGTAGACTTGCATGTCTACCAATAAAGCTAGCCAATCTAAAATGGCTAAATCCAACTTCCCAAGCCAATTCTGTCCTTCCTCACTGGTTACAGAACCCTGAGCTTCCATCCTCATGGATGAATTATGAATGTTCCTCCTTCTCCCACCCTGCACCTTCTACTCAAGTCTCAGCCTAAATAATATATGAATAAACAAAGGCTCCAGTATCTGCGAAGGACTGAACTTTGTGCCGTTGCTACAGGGGCTGAGATCAAAGCTCTGCCACCAGGCCTGACCCCAGCTGGTTTCCTTTGGGGTGGGGCAGGACCGGGAAGAGGGGAGAGGATAAAACCACAATGAAAAGCTGGAGCTGGAGTTAACCTTTCGTGGAGCTTAATGGCAAGGCAGCAGGAGCTCAGTAGGATGACAGCTGCCTCAGAAAACCTAACAAGAACAGACAGAGGGAGGGGGAAATGATACCTGAGGAAAGAAGAGAGATGGAGAAGTCGCACAGTGATCAAAGGCCTCCGATACCCTGTGCTAAGGAGGAGGAGAAGCCACAGAAGGGCTCCTATGGAGCCCATAATTTGTCCTGTGGGTCATGCCACAAGGGGTTAATTTCAGCTATAGGCTCCCAATGACACCCATCACATGCTGAGCTGGTTACGGGGCTCAAGCCAAGGGAGCCATATGCAAAATCTGCAGTGGTTCAGGATTTCAGCGTAGCTCAGTAGCAGAGAACATGGTTTGCATGGGAAAAGTTCAACCCCAGGTATTTCCAGGTACATCCAGGAAAGACTCCTGTCTGAAAGCCTTGCAGTACATGTAGTCAGTACAAAAGTAGATGGCCCAATGGTCTGGCTGGGTACAAGGTGTTCAGGAGGGCTATCCGAACATATCATCTGCTTGATGCACATTACTGGTCACAATATGGATTTCTTGTTCTCAGAAAATAGTCTGGTTGTGGGGGCATTTTTCCTCTGCTCCCTTGTTCTGAGCAGAGCATTTCCTGTTGAGACTTAAGAGTACCAGTGAGTACTCTAAGCTCTAGAACAGTCAACTACAGGTGGTTGATAGGGCCAATATTTTTTACTGAATAGTTATATTCAGTTTATTCACCAAGAAAACAAATATCTGGACTTGGAGTATATGTTCCCCTAAGAAGAGTCCCTGAGGACTGGAATCTGAAGTGTACTGTGCAGAAGGTCCTACTTAGAAGAGAGTTTCGGGAGAATTTCACTCCACACTCCAAAGTATACAGTATATTCAGCAAAATGGTGACAAGACACGTGGAGAATCTTCAGAGGTGATTTTAGCTCAGTCCTAAGTGGTACCTTCTGCATGCTAGACCTCCAGTCTGCAGCCAATGGCCTCCATGGCTGGAGAACACTTCCAGTCTGGATTTGAGTATGGCTGCCATACTCAGTCACACTCCTTTAGAAGTACAATGTTCCTTGTGATTAGGGCTTGTAAATAAATTTTATTCCATCTACATTTAAAGGTGGAACCTACCTGATATGCGCTTTCCAAAATAATATACAAACAGAACCACAACCATGTTGCAAAGTTCACACTTCTCCAAATTTTGCAATACTGCTCTCTGGCCTGGCAACGTGTAGGATAAATATATATACTGGAATATAAAGTGTGCAATTGAATGCATATATTCATGAAAATAGGGATGCGGGTGGCGCTGTGGGTTAAACCACAGAGCCTAGGGCTTGCCGATCAGAAGGTCGGTGGTTCAAATCCCCACGACAGGGTGACCTCCCGTTGCTCGGTCCCAGCTCCTGCCAACCTGGCAGTTCGAAAGCACGCCAAAGTGCAAGTAGATAAATAGGTACCGCTCCGGCATGAAGGTAAACAGCATTTCCATGCACTGCTCTGGTTTGCCAGAAGCAGCTTAGTCATGGTGGTCACATGACCCGGAAGCTGTACGATGGCTCCCTCGGCCAGTAAAGCGAGATGAGCGCCGCAACCCCAGAGTTGTCCCCTACTGGACATAACCGTCAGGGGTCCCTTTACCTTTATTCATGAAAATGACAAATGAAAAATGCATTCTGTTGCACAAAGATGAATTACAATAAGAAGAAGAAGAAGAAGAAGAAGAAGAAGAAGAAGAAGAAGAAGAAGAAGAAGAAGACCCTGATGTTGAGAAAGATGGAGGGCACAAGGAGAAGGGGACGACAGAGGATGAGATGGTTGGACAGTGTTCTCAAAGCGACTAGCATGAGTTTGGCCCAACTGCAGGAGGCAGTGAAAGATAGGTGCCTGGCGTGCTCTAGTCCATGGGGTCACAAAGAGTCGGACACAACTGAACGACTGAACAACAACAACAACAATGCATATGTATTTTTGGGGGGAGGAATTTGCACAAAAATTCTGATGTGTTTACAGGAGGACTGTAAAAATTCTAGAAATGTGAAGAACTGAACATAAGGTTGGAAGAATGAGATACTGAGAGAAGCCAAACTGGACAGATGTCCATGTCTCAACTTCTGACTCTCCTTGCAGAAGCAGAGCAGTGGCAGTCGAGGGACACACAGTTTATCCCTTCAACAAACTGATCTCTCACTAGCACCACAAGGCTCCAGGAGCTCCCGCAGACCTATCTCTGCAGGAGCATCTGACAAAGTAAATACATACCAGCAACATAAACATCACTCAGTACCTCTGATGGGGTAAATGGAGGCAGGAAAAGGAAGAAAACATTGCTGCAGTCTATTTGCCTGTCACTTACTGTTGCTTTAAGCGGCAGGTGGCTCTCTTGAACGATGGCACTGAGACGATAAACAGATCGCTGGAAATGTTTCCAACATGGTAAGAGGGATGTTGAGCCAGAGTTTATGCTGCTACAGTTAAGCTGGGGGTGCGCGAACACTGATTCACAGTGCCACTGGTTCCCGCATGGCACGGTGATGACTCTCAGGCCTTTTTTAGTTTTCTCAGGGAGCGCCGCTGTATCACACTGTAGCTTTGCATGCCAAGAGCTGTGTAACAGTCTAGTTGAACCAAAAACTGGTGCATGCCTCCAAGAAAACTGTCTCTACGTGTATCCTAACAACAAGGAGAAATCTGTGCAAGTCTGTGCACCAAGAACACCCAACTTCAGTCATGTAGGGCCAAGCTACCGGTGTCATTAAAGGTGTCTTTGAGATTTACAGACAAGTTTGTTTTTTTAATGCAAATAGCATTTGCATTATTTATTTATTTGTAAACTTATTTCTATACCACCATTTGTCAGGATGGTGTACAGCATTGAATTTAAAAAAAAATAAAAATAAAAATGCATATGATAATTAAGAAGACTGGCTAATCGAAGCTGCAAAGTTCTGCCAGCGTAAAAAGGTATTCAAGAGAGACTAGAAAGTCAAAAGTGAGGGTGCCTGCCAAATCTCTACTGGAAGAGTGTCCCAATGCACAGGACCAGCAGCACTAAATACCCAACTTCTAGTTGAAGCCTGTCGCATCTTCGTATCATGGGAGATGAAATGCTTGGGGTCTCAGCCAGTGCTAGAGGGAAATGTAACTCTTTCCTCCCCTGCTGCAATCATCAGGGACATCCCTTTTCAGGAAAGTATTTGCATTGGGAGAAAATACCCCAATTAGTGTCAATGGAGGATTTTCTCCCAATGCACATGCTCAGCACCACTGCCTGGAGCTCACCCCAGAAGCTAGTGGTCATCACCATTTAATTTTGCAAAAGCCCATGGTGGCGGTGCTGCGACATTATCAGATCACTCCTGAGCACTTTTTGAAAAGTGAAATAGTGGGTGCCAGCCACTGGCATGAGCTCTAGGCAGCTGTGGCAATTTTCACCCAATCCTGGCTTCTGTTGATATCGTATGAATGAATCTTTATTTGCATCAGCCATTGGCCATAGCAATAAAACAACAATATAATATACAAAAAGTCAATATAGTTTAGGTTTTGAATCAATAGTCAAATAGAGGATCTTATTCTAATTGCCCCAGCTAAAAGTCTTGCAACATTTGCTGTCACCTGCTCGTCTTGATCTGCCAAGAGAAAGGACACTGTGGCAGTGGCTGGGAATGGACAATAAGAGAGGGGTGATAATCTCATTCCTCAAGTCTGTATAAAGAGTGCAAGCCAAAAGGGCATATGCCACCGATTCGGTACTGCCATCTCCACAGGGACATAAGCGTTTTTCGTGTGGAATCTGTTGGAATTGTCCCTCAAGTACAGCCGAGGGCAATACATTCAATCTATATTTTTAAAATTGCTAGGTTATGCAGATAGGGTGCCAGAGAGTCAAAATGGGTAGGTGGAAACTTCTGTTGATAGTGGGTTGCGTCCAACTAAGTTTTAATCAGAGCAGACCCACTGAAGTTAATGAACCTGTTAGTCATATCCATGAACGTCAATGGGACTGCTCTTGGGTAGGATACAACCCAATGTGTTTGGCTCCCATTTTGCCTTCGACTCACCCCCAAAGTGCTCATGCTATCCAAAAAGTTCTCATTGGAGCATCAAAAGAGCATTGCAGTGTAAAACCAGTCATCAAATTGCATGCAGCACAAGCCTTGCATAGGCTTCTATTTCTCCTCAAAACGTAGGAAGAGATGCATTTTTGTCATGTCTGGAAAGCAGCGGAAACTATTATCTTGGGCTTAGGAGCAGAGTTTGGACAATTCCAGCCCTACAATTACTATGGACCGAGGATACGTTATGCTGCCACATCATTAAAGCTATGCAGATCTCTGCCAGGTCAGTGCCTGAATGGGTAACTGACTCAAGGAGCTCTGAGCAAAGCTGCCCTGAGTCCTGGATAAAAATATAATAATCAAATAGTGTGGCAGGGGGAGAGTGAAGAGTAAGTTGACAGATAAGCCGCTGCTGTCACTAAGACATCTTCACAAGTGATCTGCCTTTCCCCCCTACGGCAAAGATGCACATCATAACTATAGTCGATTTGTGCAGATTAGGTGCACTGCAGGTTTAGGCCCATCCTCTGGGGGAAACAAAGCACTCAGATAATCCACTGCCTTTGGATTTAGTGGCAGAGCCCAGCTGAAATCATTATTCAGCCTTAGATAGGGAGAGCTAAGCAAGATATCCCACCTTCTGCTGCTCAAGATTTCTCAAGACAGCCTTCTGTGTTGAAAGCCACCACTACCTGCAGCAGAGGAATTCATTTCAAGGTTCCTTGGTTCTGACTGAAAAGACATCAGAAATGAAAGCTCTGTGCCTTAACCACGAGGGTTCAACAAACAGAGCTGTGTTTGTGTGTGTAGGCTTTTACGCGACTTATTTCAAAATCATACATTGCTAAAATGTGTGATTTATTTCCATTTATGGACAAAACAGTAAATAAAAAAATTAATTACCACTTTTGTATCAGCTCTGTTCTTTTTAAAACTTTTATTTTATATCTATGTGTTACAATCCTAAGAGAAAACGAAGATACAACAGGAATCAACATGAAGGAAAAACCAGTAATACTGCGGTATCAGCAATTGCAAATACACATAAGATAATAATATATTTTATTAAACAGAATTATTAAATATGGGCTAAATAATGACAGAAGAGACTCATAAGAGACTCAAAACTCTGAGGGATATCTCAATTAGCAGAGCCTGAGACGTTGGGTGAAAGATTCCTACATTGCAGGCTGTTGGATTGGTTGGTCCTCATGGTCACTTCCAACTCTACAATTCTATGATTATCTCAAAAAATCATTGAGTGCATGACTTTTAATTGATAAATTCCCAGTTGGAGCTCTTCAAATGTATTCTTACTGGGGGTTTTCTTTTTTAAAAAAATCCATGAATTTCTGGAAAAGAAATTCAAGGAGATTTGGACTAAATAAATCTCCTTGAATTTCTTCACCTGGGTTTGTTACTGTTATATAATTTAGCATAATACTGTGGGAAAAGGTCTCACCAATTTTTTGCACGTCAAACACAAACATTCTAATGCCATCTGGAGTTCTAGAGTGAAATAAGGTCTCACCAATTTTTGGCATGTATATAATTTAGCATAATACTGTGGGAAAAGGTCTCACCAATTTTTTGCATGTCAAACACAAACATTCTAATGCCATCTGGAGTTCTAGAGTGAAATAATTTTGCTACTCTTCCATTTATTTATTTTTAATTTAAGAAAATTAAAACTTTAAAAATTGGCCATCAAGTGTTTAAAAATCGAAGTTCAGTGTCATCTTGGTGCCATTAAAAAAGAACAAACTAAGGTGTGCAGGTACACAAGACCTTTTCCACCTATATACAGGTGGTTGCAGTTAGTGAGTTGGCACTATTAACAAATTTAAAAAGCAAGATGGTAAGGAGTTAGAAACTAAAATCCTGACTTTAGAGGCAGGAAAACATAAGGCACTGACTTGCCTGCAGTATACAAAACGTCAAAGGTTTACAAAGAACTGCATAAAATATAATTTGAGGATGTGGCATTTTTTTTTTTAAAAAAAAAAAAGCTGTTTACAGGTGCTTCTCAAGGAAGTAAAGAAATGAAATCAGTGTTATAACCTAAAGCAAAACTACTGTAAACACAGAAGCAAAAAATTATTTACCTTCCTAAATGTTAATCGTTATCCACTATCAACCTAGGAATGACAAATCCCTCCTGAAGCTTAGATGCATTTCCAAATGATTCTCAATTACCCTCATCTTCCAAAATCAATTTCCGATTATACTTCTTTGGAATCCAGTGGGAGTTTCAGCCACTCACTTCAATGGAAACTCACTAAGAGCAAGTTTTTTCTGTAAGCTTTTCAACCTTCTCAATGAAGAATGCATTTGCTATACTGTTGTCTCTCTTAAGGTTCCTAAGAACTGAAATCACAGAAGAAGAAGAAGAAGAAGAAGAAGAAGAAGAAGAAGAAGAAGAAGAAGAAGAAGAAGAAGAAGAAGAAGAAGAAGAAGAGGAGGAGGAGGAGGAGGAGGAGGAGGAGGAGGAGGAGGAGGAGGAGGAGGAGTTTGGATTTGATATCCCGCTTTATCACTACCCGAAGGAGTCTCAAAGTGGCTAACATTCTCCTTTCCCTTCCTCCCCCACAACAAACACTCTGTGAGGTGATTGAGGCTGAAGAAGTGTGCATGCACACGAAAGCTCATACCAAGAACAAACACAGTTGGTCTCTAAGGTGCTACTGAAAAGAATTTTCTATTTTGTGATTGAGGCTGAGAGACTTCAGAGAAGTGTGACTAGCCCAAGGTCACTCAGCAGCTGCATGTGGAGGAGCGGAGACGCAAACCCGGTTCCCCAGATTATGAGTCTAACGCTCTTAACCACTACACCACACTGGCTCTTTTCATTAGCAACCTGTATATATTTTAATGAAGGCATTCTGTATTAATTTTTTAATGATGTAATCCATGGGTAGGTAAACTAAGGCCAGGGGGCCAGATCCAACCCAATCGCCTTCTAAATCCGGCCCGCGGACGGTCCGGGAATCAGTGTGTTTTTACATGAGTAGAATGTGCCCTTTCATTTAAAATGCATCTCTGGGTTATTTGTGGGGCATAGGAATTCGTTCCTTTCCTTTTTCAAAATACAGTCCAGCCCCCCGATAAGGTCTGAGGGACAGTGGACCGGCCACCTGCTGAAAAAGTTTGCTGATCCCCGATATAATCCATGTACGTTTATGTTTTTAAATATGTTGTAAGTTGCTTGGAGACCTTTGGGTGGTAACAAGCAACTAAGAGGTCCAACAAACAACAACAGTTCATGAGAGGAGGCTGATAACTCAGTTCAAGTTTTCAGTACTGGGTGCATCAGAAAGCAGGTTTTTCCCTCAGTAAAATTACAGCATTTGTTCCTGTTAACAGATATTTTATGTGTTCATTCCTTTTAACCAACTTGGCACAATCCCACCACTGTTTGCCAATGCAATTTTCCGTGCACATTAAAGAACCCTCTGATTCAAAACATCCTGCACTCTGTTTCTCCCCCCCCCCCAAGTTTACTACAGTCTGTCGTGTATATATATGTGTGTGTGTGTTTTCTTGATGGCGGGGTGAAGACTTCCTATTAGGCTTCTGCATTGGGGTGGGGAGAAAAAGCATGTCACTGTTTACAGGGGAAATGTGCAAAATGACACAGGAGAGGTGCTCTGAGGAAGCAGCTAAACACAGCTGGCTCAGGAGGGTGACACAGACCTGCCAGCACAATTATGTATTCACATATTTAGGAGGCAGTGTAAATTATGTATAGAAAAAGAGTGTGAAATGCCTCATGCTTTTCCCTACCCAGGTGATAGAACTGCATATAAAATACATGCCATCCCCCATAAACCGCAGACTTCCCTGAATTATTCAAGGCAAATAACTACTTCTCGCCAATTCTGTACCCAGTTCTTTCGTCGGCTTTCACACACCCAAAGCAGAAGCCACATCTGATTAACGCCAGCGCAGCCACCAGCAGCCTGCAGATTTTAAGCTCTTTGTTCCCCCTGCCATTTGTGGCGTGGTTTGGGGAAAACTTGAAGCCCTTCTGAAGCTGTGGCAAGAGAGAATTTTCTCTCTCTCTCTCTCTCTCTCTCTCACACACACACACACACACAAATCCATGGAACTCAGAACTACATCTACTTTAACTGCATGAGGTGGCTGAGAGGTTTGTTTAGGAGGGCAGGTTTGTTTTTTGCTCCCTTTTACATGAAAACAAGGGCCCCTATACCACCCACAGATGTGCAAGGGCCTTTGTGGTGGTTTCCAGCTGCCTTTGTTACCTATAATGTTTTTGGAGCAATGCATCGTGAGGCCACATTGCTCCCAAGCCATTCCAGTTAAGTGCAGCCAACAAGGATTCAACTGAGAACAATGTAGCGTCACTTCCAGGTGGGTTTCTGGGGAAAGAAATTAGTGGCCACCAGCAAGTGGCTTCAGGGAACAGGTCTGCTTTCTTCTGTCAATAAGCGTGCCTCTGATTTCATCTCCGCACTCTACCCCAAGATCACCAGTTTTGCCACTTGTAAATGGAAAAGAAGATGAGGAAGCAATTTTGGCTCAAAACACCCTCTGTACTTTTGGAAGACCAGAAGGACCAAGGAATTCCGAGGAGCCTCTGAGAGGTATCACTGTAGTGGCCCCCTGCCAGCATTGCAACACAAGAGCCTGGTCACACATTGCAGAATTATACATCTGTCATCATTTGCCACGTAAGACAGTGACAACAGACGCTTTACTATAAAAAACAACAACACCTTGATGAGGAATTAACAAATTCGCTTCTTCATTTTAAAGGAATACTCGCATCTGAGCTGAACCGAATGCAATAACGCATTGTCTCTGCTAGCAAGGTCCTCGGGGAGCCGCCGTGGCTGTGCAAGAGAACCCATGTTCTTCAATAATGCTGAGCAATGACATGGCATTTCTTAATTAACAAAATGCTCCTTTTGTGTTCTTATGAAAGCAAAATAACGCAAAACGTGCCCCAGAGGATGTCTAAGAGCCACAGTCAAATGCAGTCACACAGTTTCTAATTCCTGACAAAATTGTACTAATGATAGAAAAGGCAGAGCATATTTCTAGATGCAACGGGGGGGGGGGACGTAAATACAGCGGTACCTCGGGTTACAGAAGCTTCAGGTTACAGACGCTTCAGGTTACAGGCTCCGCTAACCCAGAAATAGTACCTCGGGTTAAGAACTTTGCTTCAGGATGAGGACAGAAATCGTGCGGCAGTGGCAGGAAGCCCCATTAGCTAAAGTGGTAACTCAGTTTAAGAACAGTTTCAGGTTAAGAACGGACCTCCAGAATGAAATAAGTTCTTAACCCAAGGTACCACTGTAAAGAGAAGAATTGTGTCAGTACGGAATGAGCACCATGCATCAAAATAATGTGGTTCAGTCCTTCTAGGGTGGTCCTTCAAAATGCAGGGGATGAAGGAGTGGGAAAACTTATTTTTTCTGGTGGGGGAGGGGCCCAAGTTCAGTCCCCAGCCACTCCATGTAGGACAGGGAAAGACCCCTGTCTGAACCTCTGGTGGTTGCGCAATCTCTGAAGGAGCAGGTACACAGTGTGGGGGTGCTCCTAGATCCAGCTTTGTCACTGCAGACGACCTCAGGGGCTAGGAATGCCTTCTACCAGCTTCAGTTAGTATGGCAGCTGTGTCAATTTCTGGATCAAGATAGCTCGACCACGACAGTCCAGGCATTGGTAACATCAAGACACGATCGTTGCCATGCATTTTATCTGGGTCCTCCCTTGTATCCGGTCAAGAAACTGCAGTTAGTATACAGTCCTGTCAACATAGCCTACTCTGCTAAAGGCCTGTACCATACACACCAACATTTCTCCAATGAAAATAGGGACGTTTTAAGGGAAAGCGGGACATTCTGGGATCAGATCAGAAACCGGGACGGCTTCTCTAAATCAGGGACATCCCTGGAAAATAGGGACACTTGGAGGATCTGCTGTATTGGCTACCAATTTGTTAACGAGCCTTGTTCGGGGTTTTACGGTTAGCATATAAAGGCCTTTAAAAGGTTGGGGCTGGTTTGCTTTGAAGGATTGCTTTGCCCCATACTTGCTGACTTGGCCAGCATGATGGGCCAAACTTGCATTTTTACAGTGTAATGTCTGTCTGTGACACATCTCTGAGGTGTGGATCTTATAGTGTGGCAACACTTTGGAACTCATTGCTATAAACATTAGACAGGCGCCCTCACTATAAAGTTTTAGATGCCTGCAAAATACTTCTTTATTTCAGCAAACCTACCCAGATGTATAATTTAATTATGTATGATTGCTGTTTATTTTTCATGGTTTTATGCGTTTATTATTGATAATTATCTTCTGTACACTGCTTGCATATTTCTCTGATCAAGCACTTTATAATAAATCACATTTTAAATGTGAATCTTCTTGTGTGCTTTAAACAAAAAACAAAAAACACCAAGATGGTATGGGTTTATTTATAAACACATGCAACAGTGAAATGAAGCGCTCTTTTCCCATCCCCACAACCTCCTGCAACACATTCTCTCCTGGCACACAAAAATTGACACAATTTCTATTAAATTTATATTAGGGATGGAGAATAATTTCATTCTGTCTGCATTTTTAAGGGAACTGACCTAATTCAAGCCTTCCTGACTTACACACATTTTGGAATATAATTGTCTTCTGGATTTTGCACATCTACAAATGTTGCATTGTAGCACTCAGCTCAAAAAGCACACCAAAAATACACACTTTAAGGTGTTAGGTTTCTGTGGGGGGGGGGGGACCCCATAGATTAATGTGGAAATGGGACATTATAAATAAGCCTGTAAAAAACTGACATGAACTCATCCATTCATCCTTAGTTTATATTGAACATAAGGGAGAAACGTGCTAAGAGGAAGGCACGCTTGGCAAATCCACACCATGATCAACTCCTGCCCGGGAACCAATGTCCCCACTGTGGAAGGACGTGTGGGTCCAGAATCGGCCTCCACAGTCACTTACGGACTCACTGTTAAAAATGTGTTTATGGAAGACAATCTTACTCAGCTACAAGTGATCGCCAAAGAGGAAGAAGAAGACTGAAAAAAAGCAAAATGAAAGTAAAGTAACTTTAAAGAAATTGTTTCTGATAGGGTCTCCTGTTCTATAGTGCTTTTAAACAACTTCGGATCCTATCAGAATGAAGGATGTGGGTTTTTTTGCCCAGTATAAAGTTAAGCAGATCGGGGCTTTGAGGAGTTCCACTTGTTAAAATTAAAAAGGAACACAATATGTTGTCTTATACCAAGTCAGACTCATTGGTCCATCCAGCTCAGTATTGTCGACAGTGACTGCTCCTAATTATTCAACTGAAACATATCCTCCTATAGCTCAGTGTTTTTCAACCTTTTTTGGGCAAAGGCACACTTGTTTCATGAAAAAAATCACGAGGCACACCACCATTAGAAAATGTTAAAAAAATTAACTCTGTGCCTATATTGACTATATATATAAAGTAATTCTCTTGAATAGGAATCAAATAAACAAATTTTTCCCACGGCACACCAGGCAACATCTCGCGGCATACTAGTGTGCCGCGTAACAGTGGTTGAAAAACACTGCTATAGCTTAAGTCTATTGTAATATCTAGTTCTGGCCTTTTTGTCAACAGAAAACACATCTTTGCACCCCTTTAATTCCTGGGGTTCAGGCAGAAGGAGTTCTGCGACAAGCACTCTCATGCAAAGATACTTGCATTTTCCTGCCAGGTGATACTACGAGGTATAGACATGGAATAGAATGTGAGGTATAATATGTCATCAGTTAGCCTTCCCCCCCCCCCACCAAAGACACAACAGCAATATTTGGAAGGAAACTAGCCGTCCCAAAGTCAAGAGAAGGTTGCACCAACCTCACAACACAGACAGAATTCCATTCAAAGTGAAAAAGAGAGAAGCAGCACAGAAAATTGTGTTGATATACTGTACATTGCAGTGGGCTTCAATCACTAAGGTTCAACAGACAGACAAAAAGAGATTTCTTTCGATCAATATTTTTTTTTCACCCCACAAATTCGCATCAGCTCCCTAATGCACAAACCCGAAGGAGAAAAATCTCAAAGAAGTGAGATTCAATCTGCTCCAAATTGTTTCAGTTTTCATCCAAGCAGATTCATTTTCTTTCTCCTATTTTTTTTTTATATAAAAAAGCTTGAAAGTCTGGGTAAGGGTGGGGGGGGAGAGAAACCATCTCCTTACAATATGGTACAGAAAGATTGCAGACTGAATTGCCAAAGTGAGACTGGATTGTCAAAATGAGTTACCATTATACCAGCGCACATGCATACCGTGTAAATGTTACGGCGGATTTTGGAAGTTGCTTGTGCTGTTAAGTCTGAAAAGGTCTTTGGGGAGGCTTGAGCAGCTGGGAATCCCACCCAACAACAAGCCTGCACAACAGTTCTAAGGCACTGAAATTCACATTCTTCACATCCAGAATATTGCAAAACAAGCACAGAATCACATTCCTGGTGCAGCCTTTCGCTGTAAAGGGAGGAACACAAGGAATGGCTTGTGGTCTGAATCATTGGTGGGCAGACTTCAGGCTTGCATGATCCTTCATCTCCACAAGCAGCTTTTTGCAACATTTCCATGTTATATGAAGGGGATGGAGGTGGAAATATACATGTATAGAGGTAAGTCTTTACAGGGCACTGAAGTTTCCCCTATAGCTTGCTGGAAAACTCCCCACAAAACCATTGCTCATTTCCAGATATTTCAGAAGATACAGCTCTTGCATTTCAAAATCTACTCCACCCGAAGGACTGCAAACTTAGGCCCAGGGGGTATTAAATTAAAACCAATATATTCGTGCTGTTTCTTTTTCCACTGCACCTGTTGTTGTACACACAAGATGATACTCTGAACACACACACAAAAATAGCTAATCATCGGTAGAAATACTTGAAGTATTCAGTATTGGACTACAACTCCCGTCATTGCTGATCACTGGCCATGTTGGCTGAGGCTGATGGGAGCTGGAGTCCAAGGACATCCGGAAGGCACCATGTGGGCTACGCCTGCAGTTGAGTGTAGTGCCGGCCAACAACATTTTCTGCCTGAAGCAGAGACAATATGACCTACTCCACCATCACCCCTTTGCTGGAGCCAGCACATTCCAAAAGTGTTTTTGCTGCACCATTCAGGTACCAGTTGCTGCCTTCATCTACCCACCCAACCCCCCCCCCCACACACACACAGTATGTAGGCAGGTTGTTTCATCATTCTGTATGAAAAAGCCAGCCCAGGTCAATAGAATGGGGCCAGGTAAGAAACTTAGATGCTGCCCCAAGAGATCTAAATGGCCAATCCACTTGCTCTGTGGATCATTGGCTTATTAAGTCTGTTCATCTTCTTAATACAATCACACCGCATGGGTTGAATACATCTTTTGATTTGGGCTGTTTTCTTATAGCACCTCTTTTAAGAAACCCTATGTGTTTCACAGTCCCTACTCATAAATGGGCTTCCTCTGTGCTCTGCTAGCCAGCATGTAGCAGTTGCCTCTACTGGTACCTGATGTGGTGCCCTGACTTCACAGGGCGAGTCAGCCTGCCCATGGTCCAGAAAAGTTTACACTATATTGTTTGGCTTGGATTGCTACCATTTTCTTTTATGTTGTCAGCTGAAGAAGTAGGATCTATTCGAAACTGGGATCACCGGGCTCCAGCCCCGTTTGCTGCAGCTGCTCCGCCACTCCCAAGAATCCCCTTGCATCAGAGATAATGAAAATATATCATTAATTATGATACTGTACTTATTTTTATGGTTCCGGAGTACCGCTTGCATGCACTGTATGCCTTGTAATAGCGGGTACATTGTGACGAATACATTCATTGTACTTTGCTGGCCATATATTGTATCTTTCTTTGCATGCTGGCCTGAACCCCTGGTTTTTTCTATCTGTGAATCATTGGGGCACAAAGATGGAGGGGGAAAGAGAGGAGCCCACTTGGGTTTCAAGAGAAGGGCAAGAGCACTAAATCGTGATAAGCCAAAGCCAGGAGTTGTGCCCAGTGCCATTCGTACTCAAGAGTACATCCATTGAAGTTAATGCACATGACTAACTCGAGCCCAATGATTTCAACGCATCTACTCTGAGCAGTACTGAGTTGGATACAACCCCAAGTTTTGCACCTCAGATTTTGAACCTTGCACGCTCCTCCACTCCCTAGTGATCAATGCCACATCGTATTGCATTGCCAGCCGCGTGTGGTGTGTTTTATTTTTTTTAAAAAAAAACAACAACAGCAAAAACAATGCAATTCATTGTCGCAGAGACTTTAATTTGCTAAGCACAGATGGATATTGATTTTCCATCATAAGCTATTTAGAAGCAAATTGTTGCAAGCTTCAACAGCAACCCCTCCGTCTTTCAAGTTGGTTACAGATAAATTACACACGCACATATATTTTGAAAAGCAGCAATAACCATAAGGCGTGTGATTAAAAAGGCAGCCTGTGAACTAACCCTCAGTAGCATTCTGATACTCTCGGCTTCATTTAACATACGGCGATTAAAAAGCCCCACTTCCCAGAGAGAAAACACATCAGCGGTACATTAGAGAGCCTGATTTGCACAAGCAGCAGGTCACATGGCACTATAGCTATTTCTGGACTGTACCACATTAAGAGTAGAGCTAAGCTGAAATTTCTCAGAAGTTTTTTCCCCCCTGTAATTTTTCTTTTTCTCCCCCACCTCCGCCCATCACCCTTGGGGGAGTCATTTTGCAGAATTTATCTGAATGTTCAACCTCTAACATCTCCACATAGGGCTGGAAGAGAAACTCCTGTCTGGAGAGCCACTGTCAGTCAATGTGGAGTGTCCTGATCTAGATGGAGCAATGGTCTAACTTGACATAAAACTACACACAGCTCTAATAAGACCAGAGCTAAGGGAGTTATAGGATTGGAACACTTCCCCATAAACAACACTAGTTGCCACCTATTTCAGGTCCTGACAATAACTATAATGCCTAAACAACTTAAAGTTTGGCAGAGATTATTGGGTCAATTCATTCATAGGGGAAAGAAAGCTTGGGTATGCAGCATAATATTATATAATAATGGCAACAAGGGATGTATGGGAGTGCCCCATTTGCTTACACATTGTAAGGCATTCCAAGTCAGGAACTTGGTGTCTTTGATTCAAGATCCAGAAGGAAAACTGTGAATTGGTATAAAATTGGAAGATCAGAAGTTCAGGGTGTGGCCTTTTCTCGCTGTTACCCCAAAATTAATTCGCAAGGTGGCAAAAACCCATTTTTACTCAGTACGTTAAGTGTTCAGCGAACAATATACAAGAAAGCCACTTCTCTGATCTCCCTAATGATTCCACTTAGATATCGCCCAATATTTGACACAGCTGGAGATATGATGGACCAGGAAGGCCGGGAATAAGCAGGTCATCATAGATGCAGTGATTTTTATGTCAATGGCCCTCACAAGTCTAGACCAGGGTTGGTACCAGCAGGACCAGCTGCGTGATTTGCTGGGGGGGGAGGCAATACAGGAATGGGTGGCTTGAAAGCAGCAACTCACAGACCCTTGTCTTTGCTCTTTCCACGCTTTCGGCTATGGGATAGCAATTATGATGTAAGGTGGCACCTTTCGGGGGGGCAGTGTGACAGGGCAGCACAGAACTAAGCCTAGTTCTTACCAGGAGGAAGAGCATATTTGGGGGCCAGCTGGCTGGCTGATGGAAAGCGATTTTATGTAATTGAAGAAGCAGGTGTGGTTTTATGTCCACCATGAAAGAAGCAGCTGTAGAAGAGAATAGCCTATGCTAATAAAAAAATAGAATTGGTCCTATAAAAAGGAATTAGTTTAATGGGTGGCTAGTGATGAAGCTGAATGTTGGAAGGAGAGGCAAAAGAAATGACTTTTTCATGCAGCACCATAGTTGAACTATGGGATTTGCCCTCACAAGATGGCCAGCAACCTGAATGGGCTTGAAAAGAGGATTAGACAAAGTCATGGAGGATAAGCCTATCAATGGCTACTAGCTCAGGTGGCTGCCTTGTACCCGGAACTGCAAATGGAAAGGGTTGCTGTTGTCCTGAAGCCCTGGTTTTTGGGCTTCTAGCTGGCCACTGTGAGAAAAGGATGTTGAACTAGGTGGGTCTTTTACCTCATGCAGAAGGTCTTGTCTTGTGTTTTTAAGGGATAGCCAGACAACAGCAAGGGAGAGACAAAAGGCGAGGATGTACTCTCTTGCCAGGAAGGTTGAAGGATTTGTTTCTGCTTGATTGCTATTGCTATTGCTCCTGTCAAAGAGTTCTCCCGCCCCCAGCTCCTGTTGTGTTGAAGAGAGGAAGCACAATAAACCAGACGGCTTGACTTTGTAATTTCTGGCTGGTTTTGAGTCCAGCATAACTGCAGGTCGGGTCGCCAGATTCAAATACAGAAGATATTCAAAATACCTTTAACAATATAATTCTTGACATGACAACGTCTAATTGGAAGTTCAGTATAGTGGGGCTTGCACCCAGGTGAGTAGGGACAGGATTGCAGCCTAAATCTCCCAACGTTATAAGGAAAGTCACACAGTGAATTCTCTACCTAAGTGCCTAATGGGAAATTAATCTTCTGGTGTTCTGGCCAAATAGTCCAGAGGCATTGGAATAAGTGGCAACCACCCCACTACCCCGAAATTAGTCTTATTAAATATAATTAGGAAGCGGGACACATTGAACAGATGGGACTTTTTCCCAAAGAGACATGCGTAGGATTGCATTACTAAATACAGTGGTACCTTGGGTTAAGAACTTAATTCGTTCCGGAGGTCCGTTCTTAACCTGAAACTGTTCTTAACCTGAGGTACCACTTTAAGCTAATGGGGCCTCCTGCTGCCGCTGCAGCACACCACCACACGATTTCTGTTCTCATCCTGAAGCAAAGTTCTTAACCCGAGGTACTATTTCAGGGTTAGCAGAGTCTGTAACCTGAAGCGTCTGTAACCCGAGGTACCACTGTATTTTAAACTATCATGTCCAACTTGCAGGCTTCCCAAAGGCACCTGCTTGGCCAATGTGAGAACAGATGGGGTGGGCTTGGCCTGATCCAGCAGCAGGCTCTTCTTATGTTCTTAATGCGTAATTAATACTTAATTACATTAGGCTACATATATTTAGTTCCTGTTGTTTTGCATTAGCATCCTTGCACACAAACTTTCTGGACACATGCCTGTCTGCCATGGTGGCTTCTCCTTTAGGGGGTGATACTGACATCAGGAGTTGAAAACTTGCATGCTCACATATGCAGACTACTGACCCACCCACTCCCCCCCAAAAAACCTTGCACACACACACACACTGCACAGAGATCAGCAATTAATTCAAACTTGAAAAACACAACTCTACAAAATAAGGCAACGCACTGCCCCAAATCATTTCACTGGTCTACTTGGGGGGGAAAGCCGCTAGTGCTTGCTTGCTGTCAAGGGGCCAATTAAATTTGCATGATCTCCTCCAATCTGGCTTCCCCTCAAAAACACTCCCTTTATACACACTGAGCAACTTTGCTCCCAGTAGTGAGAAATAAGTTCAAAGATCTTGCAGCAACAGTCCTTATTTGATGTAATTAGGTTTCTCGTTTTCTTTGTATTCCACCCACCCCCTTCGTCTCTAGAGAAGAAGCATACATTTGTTTTTGTTTTCTTTTTTTATAATAATAATAATAAAAAAGACACTCCAGGGTATGTTTACCATCTCCGGAATAAACCCCCCAGCATTGCAGCATGACACTAACAGAGATACTGCATGAACAGATTGCAATTCTTATTAAAGATGAATGACCCTCCTTAAGAGAAGTCGCTGCTGAAGACAAATAACATGGTTCAGGAATTGTAAACACCGCATAGATTTTCATCTTCATTATAGCTGGCTTTCCAATTTGGGCATGTCTTTGCATCCTCAGCCAAACGAGCAGTAAGCATATGGAAGCTTTCGACAGAGTTTGCCTCCAGAATCGAAGGTTGGTGGCGTGCAGCGGTGAAGAGATTGAGCAATGGACCTGCAGGTCCCCAGTTTGAATCTAGCCTCTGCTGTGTGACCTCGGGTGAAGGGCTGGCCACAAACAACTTGCTGCCTGAGGCGAAGGATCTGGCACACAATAGGGGTAGGGAAGAAACGCCGCCCAGTTCACATTTAAAAGAGAATCTGCCCAATCCACACTTTCTGAAACAGTATGAGAACCAAAACACAGCCTTCCTTCGAAACTCGTACTTCTCCAAAGTTTGCAGTGCTGTTCTCTCAAACCAAGTAACATGTACAAAAAAACAACAACCCCAAACATATACTTTGTTAAAGTGTGCATAAAAAACACATGGGTTGGTGATAAAAATAACATACAAAAGATGCATTATATTGGGGGCAACTGCTTGTAAAACTGCGTCCTGGATATGAACGCATATATTAGGAGGAATTTGTGTGAAAGTGCTGGCAAATTTTCATGAGGACTTAAAAAAAAAAGAATTTGCAGCGTTAAAAAAACACACAAACTGATGTGTAGTTGTGGGAAACTGAACTTTGAAAAAATGTGATGCTGAGAACTTTGCCAGGTTCTTAGTTACACAAGGGAAAGGGAAAGAGAGATCCCCTGTTCCATGGTCAGAAAATGACCGGTCTTAGCAGTTGACTCTTCCTTCAACACAGCATCCTCTACAGTAACCTGGCTGGAGACAGGTGACTAAATTTGGGGACACAAGGTAAGTCGTGTGGAACACACAGCTACGTCCCCTGAACACCTCCTTGCTTACTCACTGCTGTGATCGCTGACCTCTCAAGCAAATGCTGCAATGCAGCAGTGGCAGCTCATGTGTCATGTGAGCAGAGCAACGCAGAAGCACACATAATGCCTGCTGGGTCGCTTGTCTCTCTGCCTGCTCACTCACTCAAGGGCCTTCCCCCTCGGAACTGTCAGGGACATGTTGGGAGAAGCCAATTAGGCAAACACAGCCAGCCAAGCCAGGCGAGCAATGATCAAGCACTGCTGCCTCTGGACAGGAGAATGGGGGTGGCAGAGGGCTGCACCGCCGCTCCCCCAGCCTTCCAGCACCCATCTCAAGAGGCAGCTGCCTCGTTCTGCCTAGCGGCTGGGCTAGCCCTGCTCAGACTATCCATTCTCTCTTGGCCTCGGTGGCTCTCCATAGCCATCGGTAATATGGAGACAACAATGCTGTCCAACTTTCCATGGCAGTTGCAAGGATTAAAATATAATGCTTATAGGTTAAGAAGTGTGAAGGGAGTATGTACACCCTAGGTGAGCGTTAGCAGAAGGGATGGGGGAGAAATTTGATCCAGTTTGTAGTTAAAGGAGAAATTTGCACTTTCTCCTGAGACTGCACAGAACCTCAGGGAGCTTCAGCCCAGCGACTCATCATGCAGGGCAGCTGCCCGCAGGTCCCAGAAGCTGCCAAACCAAACTCCTTGCAAAGTGGAGGGAGCCCAAAACCCACATCTGTTCCTGGCCTAGATTATGCAGAGGCACCTGCTTACCAGCCTGAGCAAT
The DNA here is from genome assembly GCF_009819535.1 of Lacerta agilis. Classification (NCBI taxonomy): domain Eukaryota; kingdom Metazoa; phylum Chordata; class Lepidosauria; order Squamata; family Lacertidae; genus Lacerta; species Lacerta agilis. The sequence continues at coordinate 18,491,817 of NC_046319.1, read as the reverse complement.
GGCAGCCAGGTTTGTTGTTGTTTTCCAGGACAATCCCAGGGATCCTGCTCTGCGAGTTTCTGCTGGAACCTTAACTTAATGTTTCAGATAGTAGAGAGCTCGGCTCAGTTCCTGCTGGACCCCAGCCAAAGCTTTCATCACCACCTAATGGCCTCCAAAATAGGAGATGGAAAGGCTCGGGAGTTCATGCAGATTAGGGAAGAAAAACAAATTGAAGAATTCAACGGATCACTGGCCCAAAAAGAGAAATTTTCTGCAGCGTACAGCTTGCTCCAAAGGATTAGATTCAAGCAGCCTCCAATTCATCCTAGCTAATCATTTTAGCATCCCTCTCCACACATCTATCCCCTGCTAATCTGCCAAAATGCAAATCTCTCTCATTCTGTGCCTCTTCATTACCAATTGACTTTGGTATTTTCTGCTTGGTAACCCCGACACCAGTTTAAGTGTTTTGCTACTATTTCCTGTAGACTTAGTTTTATTACATATACAGTGGTACCTCGGGTTACGAACTTAATTCGTTCCAGAGGTCCATTCTTAACCTGAGACCGTTCTTAACCTGAGGTACCACTTTAGCTAATGGGGCCTCCCGCTGCCGCTGTGCGATTTCTGTTCTCATCCTGAGGTAAAGTTCTTAACCTGAGGTACTACTTCCGGGTTAGCGGAGTCTGTAACCCGAAGTGTTTGTAACCCAAAACGTTTGTAACCCTAGGTTTACCACTGTAATTTAGTGCACATGTATATATATAGTGGTAAAGCATATGGACCTGTTTACCACAAAGAAGCTGATAAATCCACGGCTCTCCTAAAAGAAGTTCTGGAAAATCAGGCATGCTGCCACCTTTAGATACAAACCTTAGAGAGTGACCCACAGGACCAGCAGACCTTCACTGTCAAAATTATTGTTATTCATTGCATTTGTTAGTCACAGTGCACAACGAAAAATGGCACAAAGCAGCTTAACAACAGGACAGAATACAAAGAGGTAAAATCCATTCATAGCCATTTTAAAAAAAATTAAAAAAAAATGTACCAAGTTCGTAAAACACTCATCAAACAATACTGTAAGAAGGTTAAATCCAGCCCCCGTCCCACTAAAAGATGAGCATTACAATAAAGGCCCCAAAGTCTGGATATATAAGAATAACCTAAAAGCTGGCAGTAATGGTGCCAGGTGCCAAAAAGAGCATTAAGGGCATACCTGTGCTCCAACCATCCCTATCAATCAGTAATAGGTGGAATTCTTGGGTCACAATATCTTGGTCACCTGCTATTCATAAAACTGGAAGGAAAGCACAGCACAGCTACAGACATGGCGGGTACAGCTGCTTTGTCCCTACAGTGCTCTAGGTGAACATGGTCTGTAGCTAGGTCACAGGCAGTGGGGGCACACCTGTGAACCAACCACAGAGCATGGTACTCTAGGTATGGCTGCCTTCCAGCCAGATCTTCTCTTTCATATCACAGTCGCACAAAGGGGAAGGAGAGATGCATAGAGGAGACTGACCAACGAGGGCAGAATATCGGGCATGGAACAAAGTGAAGAACTGCGAATGGGGGGGGGCTGTCAGTAGAGAAAGTGTGTGCCCGCATCCATTTCTCGAGCTCCTAAAACACTTTCACAGGAGCTCAGGGCCATAAGGAAGCTGTTGATTTAGCAGTGAAGCGGCTCAGACGGGGAGCTTATGTAGGAGGTGGAGGCCTCTCTTCTTCCTGATAGTCAGCTAGGCTTTGATCCGAGCAGGTGCCCCCCGAAAGGTCATCCCATTCATAAAGGTACCAGTTGACCCCCAACTTATACAGAGCCTCATAGGAACACAGGAAGCCTCCTAATACCACAGTGGTCCCCCTGGCTCAGTATTGTCTACACAGTGATGGACAGCAGCTCTCCAGGGTCTCAGGCAGAGGACTTCGCAGCCCTGCCTGGAGATGCTAGGGGTTAAACTCATGATCTTTTTCATGCAGATTATGAGCTATGCCACTGAACTACAGCTCTGCCCCCAGCAATTGCTCTTCACAATGATGTTCAAGTAACAATGGGCAAATACGTCCATTTTGCCTTCTCACAGTTGGGTTCTAATGCTTCCAATCTTAAGTTCCATTTTTGACATTTCCACGTGACTTTGCATTTCGTTGTTGTTGTTGTTGTTTTTCAGTCCTCATGAAAATCCATCAGCATTTCAGTATGAATTTCTCCTAATATGCACATTTTGATATTCACTTTTGCCTAACATACACATTATTTGCAAAGCAATGTTTCCTAATACACCGCGATTCTGCATGCCATTTTCATAGACGTTTTAACTCAGCAGTTTGCATTTTTGGACACGTTACTTGGCTGAAGAACTGCACTGCAAAATTCAGAGAAGTGCAAATTTTGAAGGATGGCTGTGTTTCCTAGACATAGACAGAATGGTAGCGTTGGAAGGGACTCTGTGGCTCATCTAGTCCAACCCCTTGCATGCAGGAATGTGCAGCTGTCCCATACAGGGATCGAACCTACGACCTTGGTGTTGCCAGCACCATGCTCTAACCAACTGAGCTATCACTTTCTGTATTGTTTCGGAAAGTGCAAAATTCTCCTTTAAATGCAAACTGAATCAGATTTCTCCCCCACCCCTATTTTTCAAGCCTTATCCTGCATTTTAACAGGATGGTGGTACAGAGAATTTAAGCACCACCAGCAGGCCATGGTAAAAAAAAAAAAAAATGTGTCTGAAAAAGCCGGCAACGAAATTTCAGAATGAGAGGTGTGCAAAGCCACAAACGCACGCAAAGCTGGCTAATGATCACCACAGGCTCCCACTTTGTAATAGCCAGCCATTCAGTAGCAGCGCTGGCTTGTCTGTGATTAAAAATGAGCCAGAGTGTAACTCTGACATAACTAGGAAAAGGGAGGAAAGATGAAAAAGAGGATTATTCTCTCCCCCTAAAGATGAAGCTTCTGCAAGCGATGACCTCTTCTTATTACAGGGGTAACCCCTATCAGGCGTCGAAAACAGCTGCCTGGCTTCCTGCCCCCCCTCCCCCATTGTGAGCCAATTTTTATAGGGGTGGGGCAGCTGCGAATGCATGTGCCAGAGAATTAGGACAGGACTGATTGCTTTCAGTCTGGTTCAGGCTGCTCGCATTAGGAATGCCAAACGCAGGTTCGAAATTTGCTTGTGTGTGTATTTTTTTACTCTGGCTTCCTCTGCGCAATGGCAAAGGCATATAAGAATCCCCTTGGCTCCCCTTGTTCTCCGGGGGATTGCAAGCTGCCTCCGTGGGTAACTGCAAAGATACCATAAGAGTGAAAAAACACAAAGCATAATAATGTACAGGGGGATAAAAAGCCATGCCTGGAGTTGTGTGGACGTTTGTGAGTGTGAGTGTGTTCAAAAGCGATAGAATCTGCGGATTATATTTAGCCTCATTGTGCATTATGTAATTTGAGGCAGCGAAGGGGGGGGAGGTAGTTCCCTCTTGCTTTTTCTAAAATAAAGAAGTAGTGAAAATTCCTTGAACCTGTGCTAGGACAGTCAGAAGAGCATGAAACTCTTAATCTCAGGGTCGTGGGTTCAAGCCCCACGTCCAGCAAAAAAAATCCTGCATTACAGGGGGTTGGACTGGATGACCCTCATGGCCCCTTCCAACTCTACAGTTTTATGCTTCTGTGTATGGGGTGTACATTTCCCAGCCAGCCCCATGCACATTGAGGTCCTGCCTGGGAAGTAGCCTAAAGAGGGAGAGGCGATGAGGGCACCCATGCTAGGACAGCCTGGAGAAGGGAGTAAAGGGGGGGGGAACTGGCATCAAAAGGTCACACTCTATGGTTATTAAAATAATGCTCAGTTATGTCATGCTTTCTTTCCAGCACGGAATAAATTGAGCATGTTTTCCGAGAAAGAAAATGAAAAGCCCAAATGACAGCAACACAAAGCCTCTCTCTCCACCGCGGCTTCTTATTGCCTCTGTGCTTGAAGCCTGCGACAGTAAAGCACAGGATTGAATTGCTGGATGCTGCTGGCGGAGACAGAGAATCCCAGAGACATACAACTCAGTCCTCAGATTGCAGGCGCCAAATAGGTGCACATGGAAACAAGTTTGGTTGTTGCTGTTGTTGCTGTTGCTTGAACCAGGGGTTGGGTTCTTGAGATGCTGCTAGATTCCAACTCACATTAGCCCCAGCCAGAAACAGTCAGGAATGATTGGAGTTGGGAGTCCAGCAACATGTCCCCACCCTCCTCCCCCGTGGTTTAGACACCATGTGAGAAAGAGCAGCCAACGTACCCTGCAACTACCCTGCTTTAAGTGGGACATCCCGGAATCACAGAAGCCAAACCCAGCTTCTGTTTGCAGCCTAGAATGCCCTAAATCTTTGGTCCGAAAGGTTATCGCTCTGGCGCTCATCAGCAGGGACATCAGCTGGTGGGCGTGGTTTGGAGAAATTGGGTATCTTGGCCAGGAAGTTCCTCACCTCTGCCCTACACTGGGGTTTGCTCCAATTCTTAACATAAATGGGATAGTTATTGCTCATGATCAGGCCTCTCTATCTGGCCCTTGTCTAGACCATGCCCCCCCCCCCGGTGACACTTCTCACTAGCCCTGTTCTTTGTCCACCTCTAGTGACTCTGCCTTGCTGCAATGTGTCTTTGGACTGCAGTAATACCATAACCTTGCCTGGGTGGAGGCTGGAAACTGGTGCATGTCTGGACACATCCACTCTTGCCAGAGCACACTAACAGGTCGCTCATGAGGGATAGTGGCCCTCAGGCTAGAAGAAAAAGATTCCCTTCCTCTCCCCACCACCCTCTGACCTAAAGCCACACATACTTCTTCTGAGCAACACTCTGCTAATAGAAGCAGTGGGTTTTTCATTCAGACCTAGCTCCTAGTGGCTCCAGTCTCTGCACTTGCCTCGCTATACTAATTGCTGGCCATCACAGAAATGTGAACATTTAAGAAGACATGCTGCCTTCTGAGAATATATCTATATAATAGGAGTGGTTATTAAGAATGTATGAGCAGTCCTACTGGATTCAAGCAAAGTTCTGCCTTCCCAGGGTTGCCAGCCAAGTGTTTCCAGAAAGGAAAGAGAAAAAGGAAAGACAGCATGAACGGGCCAAGCCCAAGCTTCAGAACCAAGACGGAAAACATCCAAGGAACAGAGCCAAGGGTCAAATTAAGTTCCCACATATATGGGCTTTCTTTGATACCGGCTCATGGCTTGGGAACCGAATCCTACCAGGATGCCCCTGAGAAACTGGAGGTGTCAATGGTTATTTTGAATCTTGCAATGTTTGGACTGTATGGAGTGGGGACGACGACACACAAGGTATCAGAGAATTCCAACAAAAACAGGAGAGGAAATTGCTGGTATTCACTTAGTTGCCCCATATCCAAAACAGAAATCAATCCAGGGAACACAATCAATAGTCACTGTTGTTGTTACTGTCAGTCTTCAAATGATACATGATCAATCACATTCTCCTCCCATTTGCATGGTGTCTCCTATACACACACACACACACACACACACACACACACACACACACACACTGTATATTATTTTAAAGATTTCTTGCTTACATTTTAGATTCATATCAATACAACAAGACATTATCTTTTGGAGGTTCTCAACCCCCGGACTTCCCCCCCCACACACCCTCCTCCCGGTTTTCCTATCATTACCTCATATCCTTTCTGCGTCTTTGTATCTTTATCCAATTTATTCATCTCCCTTATTACAAATTTTACCCTAATTATATCGCCAGTGCTGTTCTAGGCCTGCTAATGTTTTTAAATGTTTACAATGCTCCTTCAGATATTCTACAAAATTAGTCCATTCCTTTTTAAATCTTTTGACTATGCCGAAATGGCGAAAATGACTGGGAAGATCAGACACCAAGAATGTATGGTGTCTCCTTTCCAGTGAAATGAATGGAACGAAATAAAGTAATTTACGTAATTCACCATGCAAGTTACGTAATATCTTCACAGCTGAGGGCAAGATGTGTAATGTAGTTTTTGACAGGTGAACTGCAGCGAAACAGAAACAGTGCTGCTTGTGAAAAATACAGGGTGAAAGAGGAAACTATGCCTTCTCGCATCCTTACTCCCAAATGCTACTACAGGGAGGCAGCAGTGCTGCAGAAACCCCACTGTAGCCCCACCTTGCAGGAGGTCCCACCAAAACGCACCATGAAGATGGACAAACCTTCTGCCTCAAAATGGAGGATAAGCCATATTTTCAAGGGCACCCCCAGCCAAATCCCCACTCCCTCCGAAGCACAACAAAACTTTCCCTTGACTTCTCCTCCTCAACGTTGTATGCAAGCCATGTATTTTTTATTTTTTTAAAAGGCACACCAGTATGGCTTATTTTCATCATCACAAAATTACATGCAATCACATTTTACCACATGTTCTTTAGGCTGATTGTGGCATCTGCTTTTTCCAGCACTCCCTTGTTATTAGAAAGACATTCTGCACAAACAGACACAGAGACACACATTTGGCAAAGTGACTGCATTCGAGCATCAACTGCTGAACGCTTTGTATACAATACCCCTTTTCACCTGCATTTATTTAAACTGAATCAGGAGCGCGTACATTTCTGGCTATCCCAACAGAACTGGGTTGCTACAAATGGTGCCTACAACTGCATGCAAGTTTCAAAGCCAGTGGCAGCCAGGGGGAAACAGGAGGGGAGAGGACAAGTAGATTTAACAGCAATGTATTTTCTGCTACCCAGCACAAGATTATTATTATTTTGCTAGTCATGTTTCTGAAAATCTCAGCATCCAAATTTTCCCCCAGGTCCAGCATTCAGGCTCTGTGTGCTGTTGCTTATGCAGTTTGAAAAACAGCTCCACATACAAGAGGGAGGCAGCAGCATACTTGTTTTTCAGGCATGCAAAAAAAACAAAATAGTTGGGTAAACACTAAAAGGTGGAAGGGGAGGTACAATCAAAAAGGGTCCAATGAAGTCACAAAAGAATTGTAGCATTGTTTTCCTTCTCTCTTTCCTTCGGTGTTTTATCCAAGCTACGGATGGAGGGAGAAATTCAATTCAATGCACATTTAAGGGTGAACTACCTAATCTGCACCTCCCAGAATGATACAATGAGCTGAAACCCACACATCCTTTAAAATCAGCAAAGTTCCAAATTTTGCAATCCAGTTATCCAGACAAAAATGCACATCCTGGGGTAAAGTGTGCATAAAAATGTGTCTACAGATAAAAATAACATACAAAAATGCATTAAGTTAGGGGAAATAGCTTTGGAGAAATATGTAGGTTAGGCAAAATCGCATAGAGAGATGCGTATATTGGGATAAATTTGCACAAAAATGTTAATAGACTTTCTTGAGAACTTTTATTTTTAGAAAATTCACAAACCCGATGTGGAAATCTGGAAAATTTAAGATTAAGATTGCAAAAAATGAGAAATTAAGATAAACCAAATTTGACATACTTGCACTTCCCTAGTCCATGCACCCACAAACACTGGCAATGCAGTACTTAAACAGACAATTTAACACTGCTTTCAGTCTTCAAAGCACCTCATGAGCATTGCCTGGGGCAATCCTTTAACAACCCCCATATTACAAATGGATGACCAAAGTCAAGAAAGAGTGACTTGACTATCTTGCCTTAGTGCGTCTGTGGCACAAAAGGAAAGATTTGAAGCAGGGCCTTCCTCATTCATAGCTCAGCCTCTTAACCACTATGCTACACCAGTTCCCAATGTAAAAGAAGGAAGGAAAATACCAATGAAGTGAAAACTGTGGCACTTTGCATCCATATGGCTGATTATTGTGACTCGATGCTGCACAAGCATGCAAGTTTTTTGCACAGTGCCATCCTCATCAATATGCTATCCCATAATTTCCCACCCCACCCTCCGGTTAATCTGGATTTAATTTCCACATTTTGTTTCTTTACACTTAGTGGATTTTTTCCATGCAAGCGGCAAATCTGGATAATATGGCGAGGGAATGTGGCCCTGCATCCTGGCGGACGTGAGCAGCACCGAGTCTGCAAATAAAACTGCCACGTGGAAGCATCCACAGTCTGTGCACGCAGGCGTCCGTTCTGGAATTAATTTCGGAAATTCTCCCAGTTCAAGAGTTCTTGCCCTCACACAGTGAAGGGAAAGTGGGGACATCCCTTTTGTCCACTCCTGCTGTCCTCCAGAAACTGGAGATCAAACGGCAGCAGGAAGGAAGAGGATGCAGAGCAAAGCAGAGCCACAGAACCCCCCCCCCAAAAAAAAAGCAGAATGGGGCCCACTCATTCCTAGATCTTGCACCTAAATTGACCTACACTAGAAAATGCTGTATCTGCACCTGGAAGAATTAACACTGGACGCAACATAGGGTGGGGTTTGGAGGTGATCCTACGAGAGCTCAAATAAATCCTGGTATACCGGCTGAGCCCTTTTCTTTTCTCCAGAATGCCACTCTTTTCTGGATGGGATTTAGTTGCACAGCGGCAAATTCAAGCTGCACGGTTATAGCTGGTTGAGAGGTTTCATGCCGATATCCTGCTTCCCCAAAAGAACAGACTTTTTAGCACTTAGGAAAGTGACAGGGAAATGCACTAAGAAGTGTGGGGTAAATCTTGCTTTGGCATGACACCGTCTAACCTCCCCGCAAGCAAATCAGAATGCATGCGTATTAAATAGACAATGTCCCCATATCTAGTGCTAGTCAAAGTGGAAGAGCCAGGCCACGAGCCATCAGCTGCCGGTTCCCAAAGCCCAGGTTGGGTGGGATAGTTCAGGGACCAAAAATGCTACTGGTCCTTGGGACACGAGGTGGGTGGGATTCCCAGTCCACCACATCAGCTTGAGAAGCACTGCTCTAATCTCCATGGAAACAAATCAAGACGAAAGCTCAACAAACAGGTCATCTAGAGCAGGGGTCAGCAACCTTTTTCAGCAGGGGGCCAGTCCACTGTCCCTCAGACCATGTGGTGGGCCAGACTATATTTGGGGAGGGGGGGATGAACGAATTCCTATGCCCCACAAATAACCCAGAGATGTATTTTAAATAAAAGGACACATTCTACTCATGTAAAAACAAGCTGATTCCCGGACCGTCTGCAGGGCAGATTGAGAAGGCGATAGGGCCGCGTCCGGCCCCCGGGCCTTAGGTTGCCTATCCCTGATCTAGAGGGACATCTGGACACCCGATTTCCTCCACCACCACACTAAACACAGCCACTGCCCTACAGAGCTGGTCAAAAAGCAGCAAGAAGGGACCGGATGAACATTCCACAGACTTGACCAGCAAGCCAGATGCTTTTATATTTATATTTATATAACTCGCTGCCCGGGTATTGCCTAATAATGCTCAAATGTTGCTGTTGGGACTGAAAGGAAATAAAGAAAAGGGCTTAGCATATCACATCTCCTACAGAGATGTCCATGCAGCACTGCTACAGGTACTGCAACACAGGACAGATAAGCGCAAGTCTGTCTTTGCTTATCTGGAAAGTTTGGCTTGCCCTGTCCATGTAGGTTCAAAGAAGTAAGCAGCTAAGACTTCAGCTGGGTGAGTCTTTGCAGAGTAAAAACCACCAGCTGGTCCCAGAGATGTAAAACCAATGGAAGCCTCCATGGTGCTGGTTAGAGAAGAGCATAGAACAGCATGGCCTGCTCATTTCTAGCATGGCAGGGTGGATCTTACTCCTTCTAATATCAAATCCATGTGGCAAGTCCCCACAGAGCGTTCGGGGACCAGGACATGCTTGTTTGCAAAGCTATCGTACTACCCACCTTACTGTATGCTTGTGAAACATGGACCACTTATAAACACCATCTCCAACTCCTTGAAAGATTCCATCAACGGTGTTTCTGAAAAATTCTACATATCCCTTGGGAAGACAGGCGAACTAATGCCAGTGTACTGGAAGAAGCAAAGATCACCAGTGTCAAAGCAGTGATTCCTCAACATCAACTTCGTTGAACTGGTCGTGTTGTTCGGATGCCTGATTATCGTCTTCCAAAGCAACTACTCTATTCTGAACTTAAAAATGGAAAGCGTAATGCTGGTGGGTCAACAAAAGAGGTTTAAAGACTCAAGGAAAATGTTAAAAAAATGTAGTATAAACACAGACAATTGGGAAACACTGGCCTGTGAGCTCTCCAATTGGAGAAGAGCCTTTACCAAAGGTGTCATGGACTTTGAAGACACTCGAACTCAGAATGCAAGGGAGAAATGTGCTAAGAGGAAGGCACGTTTGGCAAACCTTCACTGTGATGAACTCCCACCAGGAAACTTATGTCCCCAATGTGGAAGGAAGTGCGGATCCAGAATTGGTCTCCACGGTTACTTATGAATTCACTGTTAAGACCGTGTTCATGGAGGGCAATCTTACTCGGCTATGAGTGATAACCAAAAAGAAGATGAAGAAGTATTTGGTGTTGGAAGAACATGGCTTCTTTCTCCCCTCTCCATAACCCAAATTCATATTTTTTTTTTCATTCATGAATATGCCCATTTCTCCTCACCAAATATGGCAGAGTATTGCACAAATGACACTATTTTATTACTTAATTTATTGCAGCAATCAATCATGTATCTTCCAAAGGGGCTCGAGACATTGGGTGCACCTTCAGTTTATCATCCTCCTAAAACCCTTAGAGGTAGGTTTATGTTGGCAAAGTGTGTCGGGGGCCCCAGGTCAGCTGTTCTCTTAAAAATGTTGCCCTTTCTCCCTTGCTGCCCCTTAAGTCTGGAACTGACCCCAGAATACCTGCGTGATTGAATCCAGTGGAGGCAGCTCTATTTGGGCAAATGGGCCATTGCCCCCCCCAGCCTCAGTTTGCCCCCAGCTAGCTCCCACCTCTCTTGCTTCTTTCAGTCTAGGGGGTGGACCCTGGCTATCAGATTTCTCCTTCTTGGTCTCTGTGTAAGCATTCTAGAACTCTGCAGGCAGAAGGATGGGGACAAAACCAGAATTACCTGATTATTAGCTCTGGTGCCACAGACTGTTGGGCTCCCTGCCTTTCTGCCCCACTGCTCTCAGTAGGCATTTGCCACCACTGGGCTGGGGACTCAGGGAGAAGGGCTGTGGGCGGCCACTGCTAGGCAACAATTGCCGACTGTAGCGCCTGACTTGCTCCCATCCAGAGAATTCTGCCAGCCCTGGACGTGTCCACAAAATCATTTAGTGAAAGCAGCCTGAAATATCCACAGTAGCATGCAATTTTCAAGTGTTAGTTAAACCTGAGGGCATCCAGGTGGATGGCGCCCTGCTCTCAACCATCAAGAGATATTTTATTCCTGCTTTATTGTTGGAGAGTCCCGCTTGTTTATTTTCCTTGCTTCCGATGCTCTTTTGCCGTTGGCATTTACTGCCAGGAGAGGACGGTGCAGATAAAGACATTTAGAGCCATTTCTCTGCCAAGCCGATCTATGAACCTACAAGAAAACTTTTGCCTCATTGGAAACTTAAGCACCAGAAAATAGACTGCATCTCAGCAGGGGAGGGTGCTGGTGGGAGGGGGGAGGAGGCAAGAGGCGAAGTGGCGCTTGCAGGCTTACGCTTGCAGGCTCTGTCCCCTTCCTAATTTTGACAAATCCCCTCACTAGCCCATTTGTTCTGTCTATGTGGGAATGTCAGGTCCCTTACTGGAGACCTTAAAGCAGGGGAGATACTAGTAGAGCCTCTGGACACTTAACTAGTGGTGGGGCAAGGGGGGGCTGCAGAGCTGTGGCTAACACCAGCCTAGGAACCTGGTTTCAACCTAGACTGGATGTGGGTCCTGAAACCCATTTCAATGCCAAGGGTCAGCTGTGGGAAAGGACCATAGCTCAGCAGGAGAGACTCTGTTCTGGATGGTCCCAGGTTCAATCCCCAGCATCTCCAGGTAGGACTGGGAAAGAGTCCCTGTTTGTAACCCTATCGCCGTTGGCAATAGATGGGACTATTAGCTTGACTCCCCAAGTTCCTAAAATGTCTCGAGTTTATTTTTACCCCTGAAACAAGGACACTCTAAGCAGCTTACAACACATAGCAAACTTTTGTTAAAATAGAATAAAAGGCTACGAATAAAACACACCACTAGATCCCAAAAACGAAGGAAAACTTCTAAAGGTTGGCATCTATTTACTGAATGTGTTAAAGGGATATGACTGGAAGAGTTGCCCTCTCCCCATGGATTCCTTTGGGGGGGAAACATTCCTGGATAAAATGGCCATAAAGGGCAATTGTCTGGAATTTGAATGCTGTTTTTGGAATACTACTGGTCCCCCCACCTCTTTCCTTTCTTTTCCTTTCTAGCACTGATCTCTTCTCTCTCTTCTATATCATGGCTATTATTGCTTTTCTGTGCATCAGAAAATTAAAATTAAAAAATTACCAAACAAAAAACACACCCACACAACTAGATAAAATCACATCACTTTAAAACAAGAGAAGAGAGGGATCACCAGAGTTGTGAGGAACTTCAGGGGTTATCGAGCCCAGTCCCCTGACAATTTGGGAACGTCGTTGCTCCAGCCTCCACTTGAAAACCCATAGCAAGGCAGCCTGCTCCACCTGTAGTGTCTCAGGGTGAGAAAGGCCTGGAAGAGCTAAGGACCATTCAATGTGGACCGTACTGAGCTAGATGAACCGGCAGTCTGATTCAGAATAAAACAGCTTTCTTCGTTCCTCTGTTCTAGAGTGTCCAGGCAGCAGAATTCTAGCTTATCTTTTTTCCCTGACCTGCTGGTGTTTCATGCACATGAAATTCCATTTAATAACAACAACAACAAAGGAGCATTCACTTAACATGAGTCTAAAGTGGTATAAAACAGGGATAAGTTTACTTGCTCGGTGACAAGTAACCCTGAGCAAGAGAGGATTGAAGCAGGAGTGTGAAACAATACAGGTTGTGCATCCACAGCAGTGACCAGATGGAGGAATGATGACTGGGGAGAGTGCAGAAAGAACAAACGCTATGGTGCACCTGCAGTAGCATGGCGCCTTCAACTGCCCCAGCTGCAGCAAAACATGTCTCTCCTGAATTGGTCTCTAAAGACTCTGCAGGTGCTGTAACTCTCCAATGGTTTGACTTCGCCCACAAAGGCGCACTCTCCATTGTCTCCCAAGAAAGACGGGTGCCAACAAGTACAAATGTGATACAATTCAACCATCTCCTGCATCCAAAGAAGGATTCGTCTTATCAAAAACCCTTGTGACTTTTGTCAAAATCCCTTAAATGTCGCCTCCCAGAAAAAAAACCCAAACAAATCCAGAGGAAGACCTGAACTTACTTGAATTTTATTATGAGGGAGACTCCAGTGACAAGTGTGGACGGAATTATAGGGTTGTATCCAGCATTAGCCCTATGCAGAGTACACCCTTCGAAGTTCAAGGGCACGACTAATTTAGGTTCATTAAGTTCAATGGGTCTACTCAGAGTAGGGCTTAGTTTGATTCAACCCACACTTCTTTTCAGAAAGAGTACTAGGACTGTTATTGTACGGGTCTCTCCCTATGCACACTACAGAAGCGCAAAGACACATCTGCACTCCTTCGAAGCCTAGCTGCAGATGTGCCCTTAGGGGGTCTATAAGCTGGCGTTTTCTTACAAGCCACCCTAAGCCTGCCTGCCACCAACACCTCTTCTTCTCCCACTCCAAATATGTTCCGCCTGTGTGGCAGCTGCAATTTACCTGTCATTCATTCTGGCTGCTAATTATGACTACCCAAGATGGCTTAAGACACTGTATCATGCTGCCTGGTGCTTTTTACAAGCTGCCTACGAAAGATTTATCCTAGACAAAATTGGCAGGTGTGAAGATGGTGCCACCTCCACCTGGCATGTGCTTGTCGCATAACACACACTTCTCCTCTCGCACGCACACTCTCTCGTCCACATGCATGCACAGGGGGAAAAAATAGATAGATACAGCCCGTCAGACATTCAAGGCATCCGTTATTGCATAAGTGGGCTGTGCACAGTAATTTACTGTAGGAAAAGCACAACTCAATGGTCACAAAACATCACCATCATCCGTTCCAGAAAACCTCAGGAGATAACGTCATCTCATCTGACTCTCCCAAACGCAAAATCATATATCCCCAGCAGCAGAAACCACATAGAAGTTGTTATAAAAGCAAGCACACATCCTTTCAACATTATCCCTTGGCACAGTACTTGTTCGGAACCCAAGCACTGCATCTCCTGTGGGGAAAGTTTGCACGGCGTGCTTGAGAGATGCTACATGGACAGCACCTAGGAACAACTCCACCACTGCCCCCAAATCTGAGAATGAGTTCTACTTTCCCCGCATACTCCAAAGCCCCAGTATTTGAACTCTGCTTTCATTATTTTCTGGCTATGAATGGGATGTGATTTACCAGAGATACATGTTCTGTAAAGCAATCAGCAAAACAAAGCAAAAACAAAACACCTCTCCCCAAAACCACAGGTCTTGTTCTGAGGAACCTGCTTCGGAAAGGAACTATTCGTCTCTGATCAAGAGGAAAACCTTCATATTTTTCCAGGCAAAGAGGTTCACATCTTGATAACATGAGTCACTGAACAGAGCAGAGAAACCAATGCACACATACTTTTTACCCAAGACACACATATATATAAATAACCACAGCTATCAACCTTGGCAAAAGGAAAGAAGAATAAGTCTGCCCTAGTTTACTCACAGCCTTCTCACTTTAAAAGAAATTGCAGAAATCTACCATGAGAGAGATTAAATCCACCTACTGTGTTTCTGCGGTAGGGTTCCTAAATCCATTGTCTTCTTATAGCGATAAGACTTTTGTTGTTGTTGTTGTTGTTCAATTGCCTAGATTAGAATATAAATACTCCTGGCATTATATCTCTCTCTCTTTTTTTTCCTCGCTCGCTTGCTCACTTTCCCTTGCTGGAGCTCGGGAGCCAGAGCCAGCACTGTATGAGAAGGGTAGTTTAAATTTCATCCCATTTATTAGCTCAGCCACTGAGGAGTCGCTGTCAGCTCCCCTTCTCTCACTCGCTCTTGATGTTGCATGCGTCTCTGAGATGCACAGCGCTGGAGGAGCAGAGGGAGTGGGGGCTCGGCAAAAACATTTCGGCTTCTTCTATATTTGTTTTGTTGTGTTGATTAACACTTTCCGAGCAGAGAGATGCTTCCTTTGCCCCAGTGAGCTGCTATCAGAATCTGCCAGTCGGGGAATGTAAGCCCTAGGAGAACAGGAGGCTGCCTTGCACTGAGTTAGACCATTGGTCACAGAATCCATAGAAATGTAGGGTTGGAAGAGATTCCAAGGGCCATCTAGTCCCACCCCCTGCAATACAAGAATCACAGCTAAACAACCTCTGACAAATGGCCATCCAATCTCTGTTTAAAAACCTCCAATCGGTGGGGGACACACAGGGCTGGTTGCCCCAGGCGCAAAATTGTTAGGGGAGTGCAAAATTTCAACACCCAGTGCTGCCTAGCTCCAGGAAGGCCTGTGGCTGGTGACCCTGACAGCCTGTCCAGAGTTACACTTGCCATACCTCTGTCCATAACACAGGGACTTGAGGGGCTTCTTTTTAAATTACATAATTCACTCAGAGAGGTGTCATCAAGCAGAGCAAATGCTTAACCCCCTAAGAACTTAAGAAGAGCCCCATTGCATCAGGATAAAGGCCAATTTCACCCTGAGCCCCTGGAACTCTGGAAGCCTGGATAGCTCAGTTGGTTAGTGTGTGGTGCTGATCACGCCAAGGTTGCAGGTTCAATCCTCTTGTGGGACAACAGCATATTCCTGCATTGCAGGGGGTTGGACTAGATGATCCCCAGGATTCCTTCCAACTCTACCATTCTGCGTTTCCATGATTCTATGCATCTCTGACCACATCTGCCACTGTGGTTGCTGGGAACCGGTGTGCCAATTGTCCTAGTCAGAGGCAAGCGCGCATCTCCACATCTGCATTTTAGGAATGGCACCCCAGCAGAGAAGACTTCTGTCGTCTCCTTAAGTGAACAAATTAGAAAACAATTATTTCTGGAATGAAACCAACCAGTTTAAACTGAATCGACAAAATAAACATTCTCTGATCTAATATTAGGTGGGTTTTCGTCTTCTTCTCTTTTTTGTCTCATAAGCATCTGCTCGTAAAAATATTTTTTCCTTCAGAATAAAAACAAGGCAGAGCTTGGAACCAAAACATTCCCCCTTAGTCTTTGTGATCTGCTTCCTGGCGTCTAGAGGAATGATGCTGCCTGAAATCTAAAATGTGCACGATAAAAGGTTCTTGCAGCAATTCAACCAAGCTACCTGCCCCATTGATCATTGTCCATCTTGGGTCATAAAAGCTAGCAAAGGTGGCATGACTAGGTGGGTCCACAGTGTGATTAATGCATCACTGCATGTTGAGGAGGTGCCTGATGCTCTGAAGGAGGCAATAGTGAGGCCCTTCCCAAAGACTCTTTGATTTATAACAATGATTGCAAAGGTATTGAAGAGGGGGAGGCATTGGCTACTGACAACATACCACACCTGTGTTGAGGGAGATGCATTTTCTGCCTGCACACTACTGAATTATCTTCATGGTCTTACTACTAATCTTATAAACCCCTGAACAACCTGGGGCCAGGGTTTTTAAAAGATCCTTTTGCAGTAGAACCTCGGCTTACGTTACCCTCGGGTAACGCAAACTTCGGGTTGCGAAAGCGGCAAACCCGGAAGTTTTTTTTTGGGGGGGGGGGGTTGCTGCTTGCACATGCGGAGAAGGTTGTTATGCGCCACACACATGTGCAGAAGCACTCTATCGAGCCACATGCATGCGCAGAACAGGCACCTCCGGTTGCAGAAAACTCGGGATCTGACCGGAGCTCCGGAATGTATCCCGTCCGCATCCGGAGGTACCACTGTATACACCCCCTCCTGCCTAGCAGTGTCAAACTGTCCTCAGCTAGAAATTGTGCATTTAGTGTGGTAGTGCCAGGGCTATGGAACTCTCTGCCTCATGAAATTGAGCTAGCGTCATCTGTAATGTGTTTCAGGCACCAACATAAGGGCTTGGTTATTTCATCAAGCCTGCTTCTGAAAACAATTTACTGGTTTTTTTTAATAACCTTCTTGGTCGGATGACCCATTCTGTGCTTTATGTTTCTTTTGATGTGTTTTGCTTTGATTTTGCTTGTTACATTGCTTTGGTTTTAAATGAGGTCTTGTACACTGCATATTTAAATGAGCCTGCATAAAATAAATGAATAAATAAATAATAACAGATAGTTATGAAAGCTAGTCATGGAAGCTTCCTCTGGGTTCCCTTTTAGGACTCAGTTGATCACTAAAACAGAGGGTTTAAAATATATATATATTATGTGGGCAAAACGTTTTGGTTCCTGCCTTCATCAGTTGCTTTGATAAAGATGGACTGATGTTGTTTCCAAGGTGAAAGTTGTAGAGCTTTAGGGATAAAATGCTCAGAAGGGCTGAAGCTAAGTGAGGCTGGTTGAGGCCATGCACTGTAAATGAGCCCAGTGTGTACATCCAGAAATTCTCCCTCTTTGCTAATGTTGTTGGATCTGTTGGCATCTCTGTAGCAATAATCAATAAGTCCATCAGACTGTGGTTCTCAGAACTGAAGTGTTTAGCAACTCTGGTTTGTTTTTTTTTTTGCACATTTGTGGTGTCTGAAACGTGTGCGTAGGTCTGTTGCAGTTTTACCTATGCACTCTGGAGAGGTGGGCTTTGCGCTCAGTGATATGGATTACACTGCAGGATCTGCAGGTGAAGTTCTGTTTGATGTAGCATCTTCCACCTGGCCAGTTGGTTTTGAAAGTAACCGTCTCTATGTGATACACACAGGTGACACAACATTTGCAATTAGAAGGATGAGATCCTGGATGGCTAAGAGATGGCTTAATTACAGCTCTCATTGATAGTTTGCAAAGATCTGGAGGCTGGTGAAATGCCAGTCTTATTCAACATCTTCATCAATGACTTGGATGATGGGCTTGAGGGCATCCTGATCAAGTTTGCAGATGACACCAAATTGGGAAGGGTGGCTAATACCCCAGAGGACAGGATCACACTTCAAAATGACCTTAACAGATTAGACAACTGGGCCAAAGCAAACAAGATGAATTTGAACAGGGAGAAATGTAAAGTACTACAATTGGGCAAAAAAAAAAAAAATGAAATGCACAAATACAGGATGTGTGACACCTGGCTTGAGAGCAGTACATGTGAAAAGGATCTAGGAGTCTTGGTAGACCATAAACTTGACATGAGTCAACAGTGTGATGCCGCAGCTAAAAAAGCCAATGCAATTCTGGGCTGCATCAATAGGAGTATAGCATCTAGATCAAGGGAAGTAATAGTACCACTGTAGTCAGACCTCACCTGGAATAGGCCTACTGTGTCCAGTTCTGGGCACCACAGTTCAAGAAGGATACTGACAAGCTGGAACGTGTCCAGAGGAGGGCAACCAAAATGGTCAAAGGCCTGGAAATGATGCCTTATGAGGAACGGCTTAGGGAGCTGGGTATGTTTAGCCTGGAGAAGAGAAGGTTAAGGGGTGATATGATAGCCATGTTCAAATATATAAAAGGATGTCATATAGAGGAGGGTGAAAGGTTGTTTTCTGCTGCTCCAGAGAAGCGGACACGGAGCAATGGATTCAAACTACAAGAAATAAGATTCCACCTAAACATTAGGAAGAACTTCCTGACAGTAAGAGCTGTTCGACAGTGGAATTTGCTGCCAAGGAGTGTGGTGGAGTCTCCTTCTTTGGAGGTCTTTAAGCGGAGGCTTGACAACCATCTGTCAGGAATGCTTTGGTGGTGTTTCCTGCTTGGCAGGGGGTTGGACTGGATGGCCCTTGTGGTCTCTTCCAACTCTATGATTCTATGAGGCTTGTTGATAACTTTAGCAATATGTCCAGAGCTGGCTAACAATGGGGAGCTTTTCTTGGATTGGTAGGTGACAGGAGATGTTGTGTTGTGTACACAGACTGGCAGTGGCGCTCCAGGGGTTCAGACACCAGTCGCTCCCAGCGCTGCCTGGAGATGTTGGGAACTGAATTTGGGACCTTCTGCATGCAAAGCACTGAGCAGCAGCCCTTTTTTGAGATGTATTTGCATGTAAATGGTCACAGGCTCCATCTTCAGCTTCTCAAGGTAGGAAAGATCCCCCTCTGAGACCCTGGAGAAGCCCTCTCTGTTGGTCAGTACTGAGCTAGGTAGACCAAAGGTCTGACTCAGGATAAGGCAAGTTCCTTATGTGGTCCATAAGGATCAGAGATTGTGGGAAACAATCCTGTTCTGGGTGCACAAAGATGTGGTAGTTCGAGCCTGCCCCTGCTTCACGTGAATCTTAGGTCCTGAAATAAAGGTTGCATCTCATGCTTTGCATGCAGAAGGTCTCCAGGTAGGGCTGGAGACCTTCTGGGGAAGACTCCTGCCAGCATCTTAGGGAGCCAGTGCCAATCTGTGTACATGGACAATACCAAGCTCAATGGACCAGTGATCTGATTCACTACAAAGCAACTTCCTATGCAGCAGCTTCCATTTTTCTTTGATGCTTTCAATAGGCATTTATCTGATTTAAAAAATGGTTGGGGTTTTTTACTCATAGGTTGGCTGGTTGGTTGTTGTTTTTTAAAAGAGAGGGACCTTCCTCTTTTCTCCAATGGTTTGTGCTTAATCCAATGCTCTCTCGCTCTCCTGCTCTCTGTGCTGCTTCTCCCCTGAGCGAAATGGCTGGGCAGGACAATCTGTTTCTCTTCTTGACCCATTTTTCCCCCTCCTGCAATTCTCCATTAAACCGCACAGCAGAAAAAGTGTTACCAAGAGATAGAAAGTGGTTTGTCTGTTTTCAATAGCATCCTTGAACACTCAGGAGGTAGAGGGGAGATATGCAGATAGAAAGAATAAGAGTGAGATGCTCCTGGGTTTTCATGAGGACTTTCCTTTCTTTAATTCCAAAGTAATGGGGAGAACTTAAGACTGGAATAATGAGAAACTGGGAGAATGCAAAACTGAAAGGTTCGCCTACCCTCGCTAGAGCCCATAGCTCAAAAACTATACTAAAGTTATGCAGGGAGCATACTTGCCTGCTTTCTCTGTCCCTCCATCTACCAACTGTGAGGGTTCAACAATATGATGTAGCTGCATCAACAGAAGTACAGTGTCCAGATCAAAGGACGTAATTCTGCCTTGGACAGACCTCACTTGGAATACTGTGTCCAGTTCTAGGCACCACAATTTAAGAATAGTATTGACAAGCTGGAAGGTGTGCAGAGGAGAGTGACCAAGATGATCAAGGGCCTGGAAACCAAGCCTTATGAGGAATGGTTGAGGGAGCCAGGTATGTTTGTTTAGGCTGGAGAAGAGGGGACTGAGTGGTGAGAGGATAGCTGTTATGTACTGAGTTGAATAGGATCCAAACTGCAGCAGTCTGATTGGTCCTAGAACAATAGGATTGAGATTGCAGCAGTCTGACTGGTCTCAGAACAATAGGATTGAGATTGCAGCAGTCTGACTGGTCCCAGAACAATAGGATTGAGATTGCAGGAGTCTGATTGGTCTGCAGGAGCCACCCAATCCAGCTCCAGGTGGAAGTGAATCCGCACTCTGATTGGCATACAGGAGTATCCCGGAATTAGCCAATCACGTGGGGCCCATTGTGTAAATAGTGTATATAAAGCAAACGTTTTGGGGAAACTACATTCCTCACTACTATGAGCTGAATAAAGAGCATGAAAATCACACTGGACTCCGAGTATCTTTCAATAGCCATCTTCAAATATCTGAAGGGCTGGTCATGTGAAAGATAGAGCAAGCTTGTTTGCTGCTGCTCAGAGGGTAGGGCCTGAACCAATGGATCCAAATGAAGGAGATTATGACTAAACATAAGGAAGAACTTCCTGGTGGCAAGAGCTGTTTGGTAGTGTGACAGACTACCTCAGAAGGTCGTGGACTCTTCTTCATTGGATGTTTTTAAACAGAGGCTGAATGGCCATCTGTTAGGGATTTTTAGCTGTGATTCCTGTATTGCAGGGGCTGGAGCTGTTGACCCTTCCAACTCTACAGATCCACGATTCTATGAAATGCATTTGTAAAATAAAATCATGGTTTTCCAGCCTTCTCTCCTTACACCAAGGGAAGAGCTCTTAACTCTGTGGTTAAGGATCTGCCTTCCATACAAAAGCTCCTCAGTTTGATCCCAAAAACCTCCCCCTGCCTGATATCCCGGAGAGCTGCTGCCAGTCAGTGTAGGAAATACTGAGCTAAAATGACCAGTGGTCTGGCTCTAACCCTAAACTATGGCCTGACTGGTTTACAGACATTGCATGGCTCATTCATAGCAATCAAATGGCAGCTCACAAACTTCTAAACAAGCCCTTAATTTTTACTGCGGCCTCAATAAGCATGATATTGCAAGAGTCAGGCAGGTGGGGAGAAAGCCTGTGATCATTCTCAGATCCATTACATGGGTTATCCTGTAACATGACTGAATGGGGGAAGGTTGTTACTCCCTGACAAATTTCTGCTCAGCTAGCGTTATCTCTAAGGAGTTGTGAAGATCTTGGTCATTAAATGTGAATAAGTCTGTCAATCAAGTCTACTGGCAAAACAATACAATATTTAGAAACATTAAACAGGGAGAGCCACCCTTTTGCTTTTCCACTCTCATACAGTGCCGCTCGCATGAATTATTCGTGTCTACTGATAGTTCTGGTGAATTTAGCCCCTTAAAGTCGCCGAATGCAGCTATAACCAAGCTATCCTTAGCAAATCTGCCTTGTGACATAGACATTTAAACTCTGGTAAATAGTGTTTTCGATCTCTCTCAGCCCTCCTCTCTTTTTCCTCAACAAAATCTGTGCTGTATTGAACAAAAGCCAGGGTCTCAAAGGATCACTCGTTCACCAACGGCCTTTTCTATCCTGGAAAGACTTTTCCCTGGGCGAGGCTTGTGCCGGTCGTCATTCATCACAAAGGTAGATGAAACAAGGAGCTGCTTTATTTATTTATTTATTTATTTATTTATTTATTTATTTATTTTCTCATTTATTTTTAAATTTGTATGCTGCTTAATATAGTAAAAGGTCCCTGTTTACATAAAAGCACAAGCAACATTTAATGAAGTTTCTCAAAACAAAATAAAAACGAAACACAACTCTGTGACACAAATAAAAAGAATTGTTGGGCAGTCGCTGATTGGGTTGAAAAGAGTCTGAAAGATACGAGACTTAACAGGGCAATCCGTACCCAAGATCTTCTAGGATTTGCAAGTTTTCAAGAGGTGTATCTCCAGCTGAGCAAGATAGCTCAGTTGGTAGAGCAAGAGACTCTTAATCTCAGAGTCGTGGGTTCAAGCCCTACGTTGGGCAAAAAGATTCCTGCTTTGCAGGGGGCTGGACTAGATGATCCTCGGGGTGCCTTCTGTGATTCCAGCTTAGCTGAAGATACACTGGGGTAAGGCCCCCATTCCAGCTTAGCTGAGGCAAGTCCTGGAAAAGGGGGTGGGGAAGGGCAGAGGGAGACGTACAGAATGCCACTCTCAAACCCCTTTCAGCTCAGCCTCATGACCTAACAACCCAACAAAACCTACACTGGTAAGAAAATTGGTAAGATTCTGTTTTAAAGGCTTGTTTTCTCTCTGTCTGGCTCCTGAACATAGTCTGGAATAGGGGTAACTGCCGGCTGCCTGTAGTTAGGATTGCTTTGCTCAGTGGCAAATTAAAACCAAAGCAGAACACTATCTTGCAAGCTATAGACTACACTCAGATCAGAAGCAATTTCTTGACTACTAGTGGACAAAAACAGCCTTGCCTCCATGAATATTCAGCAATGGATTTGCTACACATCCAGTAGCTTCCTTTGCTTTCCCAGTGTTCAAAATTCCGTGTCGTATCTTTCTCCTTCCTCGCTACCACATCCGTTCGTGGGAACTGATTAATAGAGAGAATTCCTAAATGTACTTGACTAAATTTCAAAGTGTACCAAATAAATTACAGCCTATGCAAAGACACTAATCAATTGCTCAATTACATTAACCGAAGCACAGCAAATGTGGAGAGAATTTAATCTCCTGTTGCGGGAGACCCATTACTGCTCCACTGACTAGATAGATAGATAGATAGATAGATAGATAGATAGATAGATAGATAGATAGACAGATAGATATTGCTGCTTGTCAGCTACACGCATGCATGCAGACTCACACACAAGTGTCAGGCACCCCAACACCTTAAGAGCTTCCTAATGGTTTATGGTGCTTTAATGGCACCCCATGCAACCAGTTACTGTCACTCTTGCTCAACAAACCCTTCAAGCTGCTAATAACCATAGAAACTGCCAATAAGAAAGAAAGAGGACCTTTTGGATAAGAGTCTAATATCCCCTGTTCTGCCATGAGCACCACTTGGCAGCTATAAGAGCCTGGCACGTCCAACAGGTAGATCGTGATCTACTGGTAGATCACTGGATGTTTGTGGTAGATCACTGGCAGAAGTTTTTAATGACTGATGTTTTAATGTATTTTTAATCTTTGTTGGAAGCCAACCCAGCCAGATGGGCAGGGTATAAATATATTATTATTATTATTATTATTATTATTATTATTATTATTAATCCATTCTTTCAATAAACATAAACATGATGTGTCAAAATATAATTGTAATTCAGGGAAGGCAAAAAACCCTCTCTCTTTGGTATCGATCATAATTTTATGTTTTATCCTGGGTTTTTCTCCCCTGCCAAATAAACCTAGATAGATCTTTCTGCCATTCCTTGAAGTTTTGAATGTCATTAACTATAGGTACTGCCTGGAATAGGAACAGCATTTTGGGGAGTATGTTCATTTTTATAGCCGAAATTTTACCCAACAGAGACAGTTGCATTGTGCTCCATATTTGCAGATCTTTTTTTATCTTCTCTGATATGGGAGAAACATGTTTTGTTGCAGCTGGGGCAAATGAAGGTATTGGTGCAACAGGTGCACCATGGCGTTTCTTCTCTCTATGCTCCTCCCAGCGGTTGCTCCTCCTCTGGTCACCGCTGTGGGTGCACGACCTGACTGTCTACCTCCAGTATCACATGTTCCTATACTAAAAATGGACTATTCTCCCTGATTAACATCCCTTCAATGAAATTAGTCTTCTTTTTTGTAGAAGCTCTGATTTATATGAACCTTAATAACAACAGCCTCACACTTTTCAATTAACATCTCTATAATTATCACTAGTAACTACCAGCAACACTGCCACAGAAGTTCTAATTATGAACTCCGGTCATCGTGCAGTGTAACATCACTAATTCTTATCACTAATTACCATATCTTAATTAAATATGTGACTGGATGATGGAAAGCTACTGAGTGACAAAGAGCACCAGAAAGAGAGACCTTCACACTATTCAGAACTCTGACCAACAACAAATTTATTTCAAGTTAATTACTAGAGGAATTTCAGTTTTTGCTTTATCTATGCTAATTACTGTCCTCTTCTCTGTTATTACACAAAATGACTAATTATAATAATGTTGACGCTGGCTTTAATTTTAGGTGTTTGGGGCAGTTTAATTCTTACTAATTGGGTGGATTATGGACGGTGGTGACCTCTCTTTCAATGTGGATGGCTGTTAAAATTTACTAATTGTGTGAAATCACACAATTTACTAATTGTGTGAAAGCAAGGAGCCCAGCAGCAGGTGGAGCCAGAGCCAATGGCAGGCATCTAATTCTCATTTTGTCCTCATCCTCCTCCCCTACTGAGTTCCACACCGCCAGTACTGAGACTAAGGAGGAGGTTGAAAGCCAGGGCTACCCCCTGTTAAGTCAGAGGGTAGGCAGGTGGGGGCTGTCTGAAAACAGAATGAGATTGGCAGAGCAGTCCCCCAATCACCAATGGGCTAACCTCCACTGGAGGTATTCTAGTTAAGCAAACATGGCTTGCACCCATTTTAGTTTTCCATTTAAAGTAGTTGTTATGATTGTTTAAGTCCATTTCTAAGATGTTGCATAATTAAAAACAAAAAAAAGCAAGCAAGCAAACAGCCACACAGTCCTTGCCAGCAGGCTAACAATGTAACTGACAGAATACAGAAGGGAAAATGAGAAGGAGGGGGGGGGACAGTAAAAACTGGTAGGAGTCGGCCACTAATTACAGCCTCACAAACCTAATGGTATGGTGGGGCATGTTGAATTTTTCAGCTTTCAAATTCCTAAAATGAGGGGTGCTGAAAAGTTGCGATGTGACTTGGGAAGTCAAAAGATATTTTGGTTAAATTAATATAATTTAGTTTTGCTCGGTAAGTTTTTTTTAAAAAGTGCGTAAAATTGCACAAGAATCATTAAAAATTATTACCAAGAACTTATATATGAATGTTGTGGTTGTTGTTGTTGTTGTTGATTATTCTTATTATTATTATTTAGCATTACCTGACATTTTCAGAAGGTAAGATCAAAATTCTTTGGCTTTCCAAAAGCAGTTTATGTGCTTCTTCATCAAACGCTGGCTTACCAAGCTAATTGTTGTCCAGTCACAAAATAATAGCAGATTTCAATTCCTCACACCCAAAAACATATTTTTCAGATTCTTCACTTGGGGGGGGGGAATACACTCCCTAAAACGACATGCCCCGTTGGTATGGGATAGTATCCAGCTAAGGCCTGATTCCATTAACTTTGGTGCATTTACTGTGAGTAGGGATAGCATTGGATGCAACTCATGACCTCTAGAGTGGTCTCCATCCACAGTTCATGAGAAACAAAGGCAGGTGCATGTGTGTGCTCATACACACACACTTGTTCCTTCTAAGTTTATAAAACCATGATGGCAAAACCACTTTCCTCTTCCCCTGAGGTTTCACAGTCTCAGTTAAGGGATTTGCCTTGCCGACACCACCGCCTCACACAATGCCTCGAGTGTGTAGGAGGGTTGCAAAAAAGGCCACTATTAAGTGTACCAAATGATGGAAATCCACACTCAAGGGTTCAGAAAGTGGATTTTATTTATTTTTAAGGCATTCCTACGACATGGTACAAGCCTATTCTTCTGCTTTGAAAGTTGCGATAAGATTGTATACAAGAGTCAACCTTCTGGGGAAGGAAAGGGCAGGCCCCTTGGCTGAGCAAAGCACTGAATTTACAGCTAAACGCAGCGCTCTCCTTTCCAAGCCTTTCTCTGATGAGGTCGAAACGGCACCAAGCAGGACAATAGGGACTCGTTCGATGGTCTCTGGAGTCAGAGCCACGCGACAGCAGCATCCTTCACTCACTGAAGGATGTAGCACTTCTGTTCCCTGTTCATTCAGGGTTCCTTTGCTACAATTATCCTCAAGGAGTGGGGGGTGAAGCAAATGACTGGATGAAACTCCTTCCTTCCTTTTGCATTCCAGAGGTAAGGATGTGCATTTTGAGGCTAAGGTAAAGGTAAAGGGACCCCTGACCATTAGGTCCAGTTGGGACGACTCTGGGGTTGCGGCGCTCATCTCGCTTTACTGGCTGAGGGAGCCGGCGTACAGCTTCCGGGTCATGTGGCCAGCATGACTAAGCCGCTTCTGGTGAACCAGAGCAGCACACTGAAACACTGTTTACCTTCCCACCAGAGCGGTACCTATTTATCTACCTGCACTTGACATGCTTTTGAACTGTTAGGTTGGCAGGAGCTGGGACCGAGCAACGGGAGCTCACCCCATTGCGGGGATTTGAACCGCCAACCTTCTGATCAGCAAGCCCTAGACTCTGTGGTTTAACCCACAGCGCCACCAGCGTCCCATAGGAGGGCACAACACTCATAAGTCCTCCCTCCCCTCAGGGGGGCACAATACTCCTCCCTCCCCTCAGACTGGCCATTGCCTGCTTGAAATGGTGTCACCCTCCTAGGGATAAGCAAATCTTTCAATTTCAGTTGCTCCCCATTTCTCTCCACTTCCCCCAGTTCTCCACATTTCCACATCAGCTTGTGATTCTCCCCCCTCCCAAAAAAACCCTCATCAGGATTTTAGTGTAAATTTATCCCAATATACCCCATTTTGTTTGCCACTTTCCCCAACGTACACAAAAGTATAATGCATTTCTATATGCTGTTTTCACTAATGTATTCGTGCCTATGCACACTTTCTTCCCCCCCCCCACCCACCCTGCCATTACATGAATTTTTGCACACATTTACTTGGCTGGAAAACCGCATTGCAAAATTCAAAGAAGTGCAAATGTCAAAGGGTGGCTGCGTTCCAGCTTGCACGCTGTTTCAGAAAGTATGAATTGGGTAAGTTTCGCCTTTCAGCGTGACCCCAAGCAAATTTTTCCCCCATCTCTACCACCTGCCACGGCCTCACTTTAAGGCAGGACTGGGGGTGCTGTGATTCTTAAGGTGTTCTTGAACTCCCTTCCTCCTTAACCAGTGGCCACATTACCAATTTGTTGTTGTTGTTGTTGTTGCTGTTGCTGTTGTTAGTTGTTAGTTGTTGTTGTTAGCATCTGACTGGAATGCACACTCCCCCCCCCACTTCCAAGAACCCTCCCCAAAGGGATCTGGTTGCCAGGGTGCAGTGATGTTGTGCCATTTCTGCAGTCCACAAGCCGTAGTTTTCCACAATGCAGCAGCCTTTGAAACCCTGGTGTTAAGAACATAGGGGGTTTTTTTAATTATAATTTTAAAAACTATGTGCCAACATTTATTTGTTTATTTTATAAGGCAACTCCTGGGATTCTAAGTAGAGCTAATTAAAATTAATCACGCTGGGAGGGGGTGCCTAATGAAAGCCCTTGCCCTCCAAGTCCTCTGGATATAGAATTGAGAGAGAGAATAGACCGATGAGGGGTGAAGGAAGAGCGTTTTAAACAGGAAAAGCTAGTGCACTTTAGTACTGTACAGAATGGTGGTTAATGGAAAGTTAGTCCCAGATTTAGGTGGTTTATTTTTAAATTTCTAGTACCTGTTAAGCTAGAAAGCTGTCATTTTGGGGTTGTTGGGGGGGGGTCATAAAATTATTCTTCCTGTGATGGATAAACAACTAACCTATCATGATCTCTGCAAACCCTCCAGGGTTCAGGAATGTGGACAAGGTGCAAAAGTATAATAATAACTTTCCTTCCATGCCAGCTTTCCAGTGCTAAAGGAAGGATAAAGAGTCGGAAAACAATGGATGTATAATGTGTCAAGGATGTATTAGAGAATATATAAAGGAAGGTGCATTGTTTGGTTTACATTCGGTATCAAGAGAGGTAGATGCAAAGGGATTAGACAGGAAGTCTGATTTGTGGAATTAAATTTTTGTGAAAATATGAGTTAAGTATTTTATGTACATAGGTGATATTGTTATATGTAGGTAAGTGGGGGTAGGTATATGTATGTATGTACGCATGTATGTATATGTATGTGTATGTATGTATATGTATGTATCTCTGTATGGTTTATTTATTTATTTTTTCCTTCTTTCAAGATACAAATAAGAAGACATAGACAAGATAATGTGGGATGTTAAATTTTATTTAGTAACATTATATCATAACAGTTGGATTAGGATGTTTCCTTTTTTTGTTAAACAAAATGAATCAATAAAAATCAAATGTAAAAAATAAAAGAGGGGGGGATAGGCAACCACTTGCATTCCTGACCCTCATAGCTGAGACAGGGATGTAATTAAGGCCTCTCTGAGAGAGGGAGTGGCCAGAGGTCACCGGAAAAACGCTACAGTGAGACTGCTCCATAAGAAGCCCTCCTTGGCCAAAGAAGGCCTAAATGAATACAGACTTGGTTCTTGTGGAGGTGGTCACCAAACCAACTCCAGGTACTCTCGAAGAAGCTGGTTTTCTTGATCTATTTCATTCAGAGATCAAATCTCGCTTGGATGCTAAGACTACCCTGTGTCAGAGGCACCAACTTCTGGAAACGATTACGGGAGGGGAGCAACACAACGCCCTCATGTCATGCACGCAAGGTCCTGACATCACGAGGGCCAGGGGGCAGAGCCAAACATGGCAGCAGCCAATGGCTCCTGTCCTTCCCCCTCCTCTTGCCGCACAAGGGAAAGATGTGGAAAGCCACCTAAGGCCAGTATGGAAGGAGCAGAAGGTGGAGCCGACAGCCACCAAAGCTATGCTACAGTGGCCTCGGTCACGAGAGAGATAAGGGGGAAGATTGCCTCAGCTGGGATTATGGCTCCAAGCCCTTATGGTTCTGAAGAGATGATTGAAAGGCTGTGGGGAAATTACCAGGGTGCCTCAAAAGCAAGTGAGGTGGGTTTGAATGTTTTCCAGTGGCAGGCAGGCTTGTGCAGTTTGTTAACTTCAGCACAACAAACAGAAGCAGGATGAATTCTGCTAAGCCGGAAATATTGCAGAATTGTTAAAAGTAACAGAAATCATAGTGAAAAGCATATGTGCAGGTTGACACAACATTTTAATGTATTTTAATATTTGTTGGAAGCCGCCCAGAGTGGCTGGGGGGACCCGGCCAGATGGGCGGGGTACAAATAATAAAATTATTTTTTTAAATAATAATAATAATAATAATAATTATTATTATTATTATTATTATTATTCTGAGTGCAGAGTACTAGTAGCCCCGATAGTGCTTGTTTCCTTGCTTCCATGGCACAGTATGTAGGTGGAACTGCATGCTTATATATAACCGAGTAAATTAAAGTGTGTGTGTGTGTGTGTGTGTGTGCGTGTGCGTGCTGTGAGGTGTGTCATTATTGTTGTCATTTTACAGATGTAGACTGAGTCTAAGGGCTACTTGCCAGAGGACAAATAACAGCACCCAAAAACTCAGTGCGTATAGAGGTCTAGTATATTAGAATTCAGGCTGAATCTTTTCCCTGATGTGCTACTTTTGTACATGCAAGGAGATCTATCCACAGATGACCACCACAATCACAGCTTAAAATGTTGCAAAATGTTTGATTAGTTTCCTGACTATTACTTTTTTATGCATTTGCTTCCCTTGAAAGGTGATTGGCTGGTGGATCTCTGTAAGTGTAAGATGAATTGTTTAGGGGGGGTTGCGTGGGGAGGGAGGTCAGGAGAGGGCACTTGCTTGTGTTGTATCTTTAAAAATTGGGAACATTTCAATGCAACTATAAAGAATAAAAACCTAGCCTATTGTGCACTAGATTACATGTTACAGAAGGTGAAATATAAGGCAGAATTGCAGCACAGTTTCCAAACTGCACAAATACATCCAAAGTTTAGGTTCTTAGCAGATTCACTGAGATGTGGGACTAGGGCAAAAGAGCCTCCAATTAGGCAGCCTTGAATTGAATTCAGCAGCCTCCAACCAATGCAGGACACCACTGCCCTCTAGCGTCAACTTCAAGCCACAAACCTTCAAGCCACCTCTCAAATTGTGACTGTGCAAGTTGTGACAGTGCTTGAAGGTGCATGAAAACCAGGGACTAGAGGATGCACCTGCCACACATCTCTGCAGGTCCAGAACAGGGTTAGGGTTAGTCCATCTAGCTCAGTATTGTCTACAGTGGTTGGGGGTGACTCCCTAGGGTTTCGGGAAGGGTTTCCGCCCCGCCCCCCCTCAAAGCCAAGAGATGTTCAGGTTTGAACCTGAGACGGTCTTCATGTAAAGCCAATGGTCCACAACTGAGCTATGCCCCACCCCTCCCCTGAATACTTAAGACTACCATGCAGTTAGAAATGTGGGATATTGCCATGTTTTATCCTTGGTAGGATCACATCATCTGACTCCGTATTGCCTACACAGACTGACAGAGCGTCTTCGTGATTTCAGGCAGGGGTCTTTTCCAGTCCAACTTTGAAATGCCAAGGATTGGAGCCTGGGACCTTCTGCACACAAATTGCGTGCTCAACCACTGAGCTGTGGCACTTAGGCTGAAGGTACCTTATCCCAGGTGAGGCCATTGGCCCATTCAGATAAGTATTGTCTACACTGGCAACGACTCTCCAGCAGTCCAACAGGTTTGTTTCCTGGTCCTGCCTGGAGCATGCAACTCTGCTAGAGTCTAAGTTTCTCCCATGCACCTTCTTTGAAAAGGCAGGAGAAATCCACTCTCTTAAGTATTCCTGGGTGGAGGGGATCTCCTGTGAATGTTCAGTAGTAGCTAAAACACATTAAGCTGACCTCTAGTTAGACCAAACAAAAAGGTCCCCCAAACTATGAATTTTGTAATTGGAATTTATGAATAAACACAGCTCCCTAAGTAGCTTTGTCTGTCTTTGACCGACCATGGGAGAGCTGACAGGGAGTGAGATTTTGGACATGTGGAGCAGAGCACCAAACCAGCAGGATGTAGCCCACCAAGTGTGCTTGTCTAGTCAACAACTCTTGCGTAAGGCCTTATTTATTTCTCAATTATGGCCTCTCTGATGGCTAAAACTGCAAACTCCTTTTCAGGGAATAGCTCCTGGGCAACAGCAGCTCAGTGAAGAAGGGTGAACCTTATCATATCTCATTTTGATCTCTGCTACAGAAATCCCTAATCTGATTCTGCTACAGTCTTTAACCCTAACAAGTTTTACCCAAACAAGGGGTAGAAATTCAATGCTAACCCCACCCCTTAACCAAATTCTTAGTGGTTTTTCTTCCTTTGATCTTTGGCAAGAGCTATCCAGGCTCCTTATTGAGTTTCTTCATTCCAGAACTTGGGGGGGGGGGGTTGGTGTGGAGGAAGAATTTGATTCGCATTTCCCAAAACAATCCACTAACCGAAGCACAGCCATCCTTAGAAATGCACACTTCTTTCAGTTTTGCAATGCAGTTCAGCAGCCAAGTAATACATGCACAGACGCATTGTGCAAAAGAATGCAAATAGTATTCAAAGTAATACAGAAAGTTTTTTTTATATTAGGGGAAAATGTTTTGCAAAATTTTGTATATTAGGCAGAATTTTGTACAGGCAAAATTGCGTATTAGAAGAAAGTTGCACTAAATGGATGCTGAAAAATGTGGAGAACTGAACCTAAAAATGGGGGAAGGGGAATGAGAAACTAAAAGAAAGTGAAATTGACAGATTCAGCCATCGCCACTGTACATGTTCATTAAGTCGGTTTGGGAGTTGCCGATTTCTAAAACTGCAAGACTGTTCAGAAGTAGAGCCTGTAATACCACTGAGGATTCATAGTTCAGAAGTATTCAAAGCATTTCACATACATTTTATCTCAGTAATGCTTATAAACAATCCTGTAAGGTCATCCTGATCATCCCTCATATGGCAGAAGTGGAAATTGTGGGTGCTAAGAGAACATGGTTCCTGCTATTTCCGGTGTCCGGACTGTGGGTGGTGTTGCTTATGTAGATAAAATAGAATTGCCCGTGCACAAGAGGGATCTATCAGCAAGCTTGAGGAAACGCCAAGGTCTGCAGAAGTGCACAAAACAAAATCTGTTGCAGGAAAACTGGAAGACGCTGGAACACACACACACACACCAAACAAAATAGCACAAGGAGGACAAAGCTCGTGAAATACTGACTGGCTGGGGCTTTTGTGAGGGGGGGGACAGAATGTGAGTACTTGGATCCCTGAAGTGAAGCACCCCACACTGCAACGTTTTGTTACAGCTCCCACTTGTAAATGAATTTATGGCAGTGTGAAGACTTGAACATTTACTCCTCACATTCTCAGGCAACGTATCAAACCTGCTGTGTTTCCATACCATCCCAACCATCCTTCACATTCAATTTCTTAGCTGTTCTTAACATCATTTCCATCTTGCCAGCTTCATGTGTAAAGTGGAAGGAGATTCGAGCTCACTCCTAACACTCACGCCACTGGTCTGTGCATGCCTGAGCTGTTTATCCTTTGAGCTTACCTAACTTATAATTCTCATATCCTTTTCATTCTCCGGATGTGAATCTGGTTTTGATGCTCTGCTCCGATTATTATTTATCTCAATTTCACTACTTGGTTCTGGTCCCTAACCTTGTAATCCCCATCTGTGATCCTTCTGCGTAAGGCCTTATTTATTTCTCAATCATGGCCTCTCTGATGGCTAAAACTGCAAACTCCTTTTCAGGGAATAGCTCCTGGGCAACAGCAGCTCAGTGAAGAAGGGTGAACCTTATCATATCTCATTTTGATCTCTGCTACAGAAATCCCTAATCTGATTCTGCTACAGTCTTTAACCCTAACAAGTTTTACCCAAACAAGGGGTAGAAATTCAATCCAGTTCACATTTAAAAGGCAAATCTACCTGATTCACACTTTGCAAAAACAATATGAAAACTGAGACAGAGCCATCCTGCAAAATTCACACTTATCTGAATTCTGCTATGCAGTTCTGAATCCATATTACAAAAATGGATACAGCAGGGTACAGTGCACAAATACATGCATACGATAATGGATTGTATTTGGGGAAATTGCATACAAAAATGTGCTTATTAGGAGAAATTCACAATAAAATGCTTAATAATTTTCATGAGGAAGCTGATGTGGAAATGAGAACTGAGCCTATGAATGGGAAAATGGGAAACCAAAATCATCATGTTCACCCATTCCTAGTGATACCATTGAGGTCATTCCCAGAGTCCTCGTTCTGCAAAAACCCTCACCATTCACCTCCCAGCCCCCAAGCAAGTCAGTGGGGAAAGAGGAATTAGAGTTTGAATTATTTCTGTCTCCCGGGCTCAAATGGAGTTCATCAAATTTCACGCCATCCCTTCACAGTTGTTAGCGCAGCTGACAAAAAGAGCGAGTCTGTCGCCCTGTCAGATTCTTTTCTTTAAAATTATTCCTAAATCTCGACAGAAATTAACAGCTTCTTCTTTGCATTCCTAGCATAGCTCCTTCCTTCTGAGAGTCAAACTCCATAGTTCTGTACTACACAGCCTGTTACCTAGGATACGTGGCCGTGCGGGTTAAACCCAATCTCTGCTCTCCAAAAGGAGCTATTGGATTGTGAAACCAAGGTCAGGGGGCTGTGTTTGCAGAGACGCCCCTGTGTTGGGTTGGAACTGCAGGGCTATCCAATTGAGCAGGGTGGAAGTGCTTTAATTATTTTATCTATCGTAAAGATTTATATACAGCTTTTGCAGAAAATAGCCAAAATGGCTTAAAATTAAGATATATTACACACACACACACACACACACACACAATAACAACAACTAAAACAAACAACATTGGCCCCATCTGTGAAAACAGTTTAAAAGCCAGAAGTCTCAATGGCCACAGAAGCAAAGATGTATATTGTGAGCTGCAGCCAATTAAGTTCCACTCAAAGCAGACCCACTGAGATCAATGGACCTAAGTTAATTGTGTCCATAGATTCATAAAGTTGGAAGGGACCCCAAGAGTCATCTAGTCCAATCCCCTACAATGCAGGAATCCTAGCTAAAAAATCCCTGACAGATGGCCATCCAACCTCTGTTTAAAAACCTCCAGTGAAGGAGAGTCCACCACCTTTCGAGGTGGCTCATTCCATTGCCAAACAGCTCTTACCTTCAGAAAGTTCTTTCTAATGTTTCGTCAAAATCTCCCTTCTTGTCATTTGAATTCATTGGTTTGGATCCTACTCTCTGGAGCAGCAGAAAACAAGCATGCTCCATTATCTATGTGAAGTCCTTTCAGATATTTGAAGATGGCTTTCACATCGCCTCTCGGGCTAAACATACCCAACTCCTTCAACTGTTCCTCATAAGGCTTGGCCTCCAGAACCTTTACCATATTGGACACCCTGCTCTGCACATGTTCCAGCTTGCCAATATCCTTCTTAAACTGTCAGTACCCTTCTTAAATGATTCCAAATAGGACTAATGTTGGACATAACCCAGTCTTCAACGTACTTCCAAACCAATGCAGAATTGTGTGAGCCTGCAGGAAGCCATCTTCATTGCATAAAGAGTTTCCAGCGTGGGGACTGGAATCCTAGCCAATCAGAGTTAGCCCCTCACGCTCCCACAGGCTCCTTTTGCTATGAATGCCTGAAGAGACCTAACATGGGCAGGCTTCCCACTAGAAGTAGTAACAGCTATGACAAACCCTACATAACCCCACCCGTTTTCATCCAACAATCCTGCTCCAGTTTCATAACATGGTGGCAACAGCTGGAGTATGACATTGTCTTTATTAGGGCCAGGCAAAACCATAAAGTTATCAGCACCATGCTCTAACCAGCTGAGCTACCCTTTGGTATGTATAAAGTAGAAATCACTTTCCGTTCTCTTAGTGTTTTGCAGATAATCAATCTAAACTGGAGAAATGAGAGAGCTAACCCTGAATAGGAAACCTACCCCCAAGTTCAGACTGATAGGTCCCAAGGGCTGTTGCTCTAAGAGGTTTTACTTTCATTGTTAAAAAACAAAAATGCTGAAAAGGCCACAGTTCGTTCTTGACATCTTTCTCCCTGGAAGCATCATCCATGGAAAACAGAGGCCACTTCCTGCTGGAAGGAGCTGACTGGGAAAGATTTGTGTGCTCACCAGTCCCCTTCCCTTCTTGGAATGACCCACTGTGAAGATAAAAATCTTTCTGAGGCCCAACTTTTGTGTGCACTGGTGATGCACACTATCTGAGAAGTGCCCTCCAACAGATAGTGAAGCTGGCAGGTGCATTATTTGCAAGGCATTCCTTCCCAGGATTAACCTTCAGACCATGGATAAGAGTTTGACACAGTCAAACATCTGCCAGGCTTCTCTTATGCAGCCCTCCTGTTCCCCTTCAAAACAAGCTTGCTCTTCTTGCAGTGTAAAAAAAAAAAAAAAAAATCCCACACGGATTCTGAGACACAGTCACTTACTCTGCCTAGAATCCAGCTAATACTCCCCTGTTGTTAATCACACTGCATTGAAGAACAACATAGGAACCTAGAAAATTGCCTTATAGAGAGTCGGGTCCACTGGTCCTTCTTGCTCAGCACTGTGTCTAGACTGATCGGCAGTGGCTCTCCCAGATTTCAGGCAGGGAGTCTCTCCCAACCCTACCTGGAGATTGAACCTGGGATCTTCTGCATGCAAAGTAGATGCTTTGCGCCCTTTTCTTTAAAATATTTTTTTTAAAAAAAAGTGCAAGCAGGAGTTTCCTAGCCTACAGAGGTAGCAGGTGTCATTAATTCATTTTCTTTTGTTAATTAATACAGCAGGGTTTTCAAAAGAAGTCACCCAAGACAGTTTACAGCAATGAAAATTGTTAGAAACAGAACCATTTTTTAAAAAACCCCTCCTTGCAATTTAGGCATCTCTCGAGGGCAGAAGATTAGCAAATCCTCATGTGGCAAGGCTATGCTGAACTGGCTGCTACTAATTTAATTTGCAACGTGTTTTACAGCTTTCAACTTCTGTAAGGTGGGCCATTTGATATGTCCCTTTTGCAAAGGGGGGGGAGGGCATCCAAAGCCAGTTGCTTTCCTCCACTGCAGAAGCGGCCTGGACACATCCCCTCCTCCTGGGAGTGAATGTATTTATTTATATATATATATATGTGCTGTGTGCGCAGCCTTATTTTCTTTGACGCAAGGCCAACTCCCAATCCACTCCTGCCATTACAGGGCTGATTTTCTCCCTTCACCATCATCACAACGGCTGTTGTGTCCTTAGGGAGGCAGAGGCCCGCGTTCCCTTCCACGATGAATCACATCTGATAAAACCTGAACTTCTCATTTGTCAGGTATTAGGTGCCTCATTTCCTCTCCTAGCTTTGCCTCCCTCATCTCTTGCGTGCCAGAATTTGCCAAGTCTAAAAAGAAACAGAGCGATGATGACAAATTAAAATAAACCCATTTCTCCAATGTGCCCTGACATGTCAGGCATCCCCTTCCCTGGCACTGCAGAGGCTACGGAAGTGGAACTGCAAATCTCCTGCTTCCTCGAGAACCTTGGAGTGCACTATCAGGAAAAAAAGAGATGTTCTTCCAAGATAGCTCTGGGCTGTAGTGCAGGCACAATTCTGTTAGAGGGAGGGGCTGAAGCTTAGTGGCAGGACCCATTCTTTGCACCCACAAGATCCCAGAACCACCCCCAAGACTGGGAAATACTCCTAACTGAAACCCTGGGGATCCACTGCTGCTGCCGCCGCTCAGTGTAGACCACACTAACTAGCTAGATAAGTGGTCTGACAGCCTGTTTTCAGGAATTAACATTCATGTACAGTGATACCTCTAGTTACGAACTTAATTCGTTCCGGAAGTCCGTTCTTAATCTGAAACTGTTCTTAACTAGAGGCGTGCTTTCGCTAATGGGGCCTCTTGCTGCCGCCCGCACACAATTCCCGTTCTCATCCTGGGGCAAAGTTCTCAACTCGAGGTAACTCTTCCAGGTTAGCGGAGTTTGTAACCTGAAGCGTTTGTAACTCAAGGTATTATATTAGGCCTGGCTGGATGGCATACTTCAGTATTACAAATAGGGTTGGGCCAGATTTCATCTCTTGGCGCAGTGGGTCCATGCATGTGGCTATTAACCAGAAAGTTGGTGGTTCAAGTCCGCCTGGGGATGGCTGTGGGCAGGACTCCTGCATTGCAGTGGGTTCAGCTAGATGACCCTCATGGTCCCTTCCAACTCTATGATTCACGTTTGGGATAAAAAATATATCTGCTGGACACATATGATGAAATCAAAAATTCCTTGCTATTTTTCATCTGTGTGCAGGAGCCAAGGAACACTGACTTTATTCCTTGTGGAAATATGGGAACTGTTTCCACACTGAAAAGCGTGCTTGCATAAATTCCCTGAGGAATACAGGAGGCTGTCTTATACGGAACAGGATTGTTGGTTGATCTAGCTCAGTATTGCCTTCATTCATTGGCAGAGACTTCCTAGGATATCAGACAGGGGTCTTTGCGAGCTTTTTCTCCAGATCCCATGGATTGAACCCGAGGTCTTTGGTTTGCAAAGCAGGAGATTTGCCACTGAGCTGCAAGCCTTCCCCTGGTTGTGTTGTTTAGTCATTTAGTCATGTCCGACTCTTCATGACCCCATGGACCAGAGCACGACAGGCACTCCTGTCTTCCACTGCCTCCCGCAGTTTGGTCAGACTCATGTTAGTAGCTTCGAGAACACTGTCCAACCATCTCATCCTCTGTCGTCCCCTTCTCCTTGTGCCCTCCATCTTCACCAACATCAGGGTCTTTTCCAGGGAGTCTTCTCTTCTCATGAGGTGGCCAAAGTATTGGAGCCTCAGCTTCAGGATCTGTCCTTCTAGTGAGCACTCGGGGCTGATTTCCTTAAGGATGGATAAGTTTGATCTTCTTGCAGTCCGTGGGACTCTCAAGAGTCTCCTCCAGCACCATAATTCAAAAGCATCAATTCTTCGGAGATCAGTCTTCTTTATGGTCCAGCTCTCACGTCCATACATCACTACTGGGAAAACTATAGCTTTAACTATATGGACCTTTGTCGGCAAGGTGATGTCTCTGCTTTTTAAGATGCTGTCTAGGTTTGTCATTGCTTTTCTCCCAAGAAGCAGGCGTCTTTTAATTTCATGAATTAAATCTTAATTCAATCTTCCCCTGGTAGATTGCTTTAAATCAGAAGACACTGCTCGTGGGAGGACGTCCGAAGAGCCAAACTCTTGTGGGTGCACATACCATTGCAGAGCAATGTCACCAACAGATCC
Organism: Lacerta agilis; assembly: GCF_009819535.1. Classification (NCBI taxonomy): domain Eukaryota; kingdom Metazoa; phylum Chordata; class Lepidosauria; order Squamata; family Lacertidae; genus Lacerta; species Lacerta agilis. Next base: position 18,453,360 of record NC_046319.1, on the reverse strand, counting down.
TGGTGAAAGAGGCTGGCTGTTCCTTGCCTGCCCCATGGCCCACGTTTCATGGAATATGCAAAGAGACTGCAGCAACAAAAAAAGTATTTTATGTATTCCCATTCATGGGGGCCTAGTTTATAATCCAATTCCTACACACTCCGCCTGCACCCCACTGGTTTCAAACAGACCATTGAAAAATATTTCCATATGTCTAAAAACGTGCTCATCCTTCCAAAATTACACATCTCTCTCTCACTCACACACACACACAGTGCAATTTTAAAACTTGGAGACAATCGGAATTAACGTGGAAACTAGTGGAATTGCTTTTCTTAAACCTCAGTAGGGAAGCAGAATGTGGGAGGGGAAAGTTAGGCTGTGTGTGAATATATATATATATATGATCTTATTATCTCTTTCAAATTCCCTTCCAAATCCAATTTACAAGAGAGAGAGAGAGAGAGAGAGAAAGAGAGAACAAGACCAGAGATTTGGGTAAGCTTTGCAAGATCACAAAAAAATCATAATTGGAAGAGAACATTTAAAAGAAACTGCTAGAAAAGACAGATAATATAATCATCTAGCTTTGACTGCATAACTCTGATCTAAGGCTTTCTTTCTTTGTTTCAGAAGCAAAAAAAACCTGTGAGATTTCTCAAGAAAAATTTGGCCGCTTTCCTTTGGAGGAAAAGAAACCTGAAGCTGGTGTCCCTGAAGCACAAGGAATGAACACTAGAATGGGATAGGGTAGGGAATGTGCTTGGATTTATCTATTATTGCATTTATATTGTTCCATTATTATTATTATTATTATTATTATTATTATTATTATTATTATTATTATTATTATTATAGTTTGAATACTGCCCTTCATCCAAAGATCACAGGCCGGTTCACAACATAAAAATACAAAATGAGAACACAAACTGCATACTACATAATAAAGCAAAAACCAAACCAAACCAATAATCCCCATTCTCACAAATGTCTTTAAAAGGCCATAGAATGTTTGGCAGCCCAATACCTGGTTGAAGATAAAATGTTCTCAACCATCACCTAAAGATATGTCCTATCTTTTCTCCAAGGAGCTCAAGCTGGTGTACACAATTCCCCCTCTTCCCACATTATCCTCAGAAGAACCTGGTGAGGTAGGTTGGGCAGAGAGACCAAAGGTGACAAGTGAGCTTTCATGGCCGAGTGAGGATTTGAACCCTGGGTCCTAGCCCAACACTCAATCCACTACACACAACAGGCTATCTTAAGCCTGCTCCAGCCTTCCCAACCAGGTGCCCTCCAGGTGTTGCTGGACTACCAGTTCCCATCATTTCTGACCACCAACCATCATGGATGGGCCTGCTGGCAAGTCAACCAGGTTGAGGAAGTGTGGTCTACTCCCAATAGCAGCAGGAATTCTCCATAGCACAGATGTCTAATTACCTACTTTTCAACAGTTTTCAAACTTACAGTAAATCAAATACTGTCCCTGGGCTTGAATCCATGCATTATATGCCAAAAATAATCTGCACCAGAAGCTTAATCCTACGGTCGGGCTAGCAAAAGAATGCCAGCGTTAATCCCCAACATCTCTACAGTCATACCTTGGTTCTCGGACTCATACGTTTTGGCTCCCAAACGCTGCAAACCCAGAAGTAAGTGTTCTGGTTTACAAACATTTTTCGGAAACCGAACGTCCGACGCAGCTTCTGCTTGAGTGCAGGGAGCTCCTGCAGCCAATCAGAAGCTGCGCCTTGGTTTTCGAATGGTTTCGGGAGTCGAACGGACTCCTGGAACGGATTAAGTTTGAGAACCAAGGTACCACGGTAGTTACAAGGGTCAGGTACCAGGTGATGGTATTTGGAGAGTCTCTGCCACTCAGAGGAAACAAGACTAGCCTAGATAGACAAACAGACTAAGAGCCTGGTATGAGGCAGCTTCCTACAAACATAATATACGTCGCAGTATTCTGCAACAAATCATCTATGCAAAATGCTACTAAATATACAGTATTCCCCAGGGAAATATTTCTTAGCATTTTAAGTAATCTGCCAATCAATTTAGATCCGAGCATAAATTTAAAAGACAAAGAGGATCATTATTGCAAAGGCTCTGCTAATGGGGGAAATTGGGTGAAATTCTTCTGAAAGGGAAGGCTCTGTTTAGTCCTCAGCTAACAGATTTCGCACACTGGCTGAATTAGCAAAGCAGGGCACTTTTCCTAAGAACTGGCCCAATTGTTTTCGTCACTACTCAGTGCCGTATATCTTGTTTCCGTCCGTGCCTCCTCTGCACTCTTGTCAATAATACAAAGTTTTGTTGGCTTTCTGACCCTCCTTCCAATCCTCCTTCTGAAAGGGATTATTAGCACACTTACTGTCCGACTCCGAGTTTGATTTTGTAAAAATAAATAAGCAGGGTGAACTTGTAGGATCACAGCCATTCAGCAAAGGAAGAGACCTATTTCCAATGTGGGTTACACTGCTGTTGATGGCAACCACGATGTACAGAGAGCAGAAGCAAAAACGCTGCTAAGATTATGGCTGCAACAATGATAGGATAAGACAATGAGGGCAAAATAGCTTGCGGAAGGGAACATGGGTAGCAGCTGTATTCTACAACACACACTTAAAACGGATTGAAGAGTCATCACTGCTCTCCCTGGGAACCCTGGGAACTATAGTTTCATAAAGGAAGCTTAGGATCTCACCAGACTGTTAGTCCCAGGAAACGTGTCCAGTGCTGACGGGGGGATGCTTCTGTCAGTTCAACTGGTATAAAACTGATACAAAATGTTCAGAGCTGCCCTCTTTGTGTTTTAAGAAGCCTACAAACCTCTAAAAACAGCAGTTTCTGGACCCTGACCAAGACTTTTCGTTCTACTTTAGAAGTTCTGGCATATGCCTGATTCCCTCCTGCAAAAATACTCTGGAGGTGCCCTGTGAGCCGCCTGAGTTCTGCATTCCTAGCAATGCGACGGGTGGATGAAGGCAAGGGTGCTTGTGTGTGCCTTTATGCGCATGCTCACATACCCTCCAACATTTCTCTGACGAAAACAGGGAGGTCCTAAGGAAAAGCAGGATCAAATCAGAGACCAGAACGGCGTCTGTAAATCCGGGAATGTCCCTGGAAAATAGGGGCACTTGGAGGGCTTATGCTGAGAGGTCCTCATATTCCACAAATAAAGTACAGCACTAGCATAGGTGGCTGGGGCAAGCCTAGAAGCAAACCAGAGTTGAAATAGAGGGGAAATGTCCTTTCTCTTTCACAGAGTTAACTTGCATGAAATGATAACACCAGAATTACAACAGCTTGAGTTGCAATATTACATCTGACAACCCAGCGCCGTTCTCTGAAACAAAATCATGGCTTGCCACCCTCCCTCTCCCCTTCCAAGCATGGCAAACTTTCACAAACAGCTCTGCAGCACACATTCAATTTTCTCCCCATTCCACAGAACACCAAGATTAAGACCAAGGCCAGAAACCTGATGCTGCTCCCAGTACCAAAGGCTGCGCTTACTTGCTCCCCCCCCTCCTTTCTTTTATAAAGGCAATGCTTAGCTGCATCTTTTAGTAATCTGTTTCCATGGTGACCATTCACTTCAAAGGGAAGTATTGTCATTGTTTAAAGAAATGGAGAAGGGCAGTCTAAAGCAAGGAAAGGGGCAGTATGTTAATAGGGCTCACTTACCCGCTTGCTCTCTCTCTCACACACACACACACACACAGAGAGAGAGAGAGAGAGAGAGAGAGAGAGAGAGAGAGAACGAACTGGTCTAATGGTTTTCCTGCTTGGGAGCAAAGCAGAGCTCATCACAAACTGTACATTCCCATTTCCTCCTCTTCTTTTTTGCAAAAAAATATAAACGGCTTTTCAGCAGAACTTCAATATCTCTTGGGTTGGGTGTTCAGGAGCCAATGGCCTGCTATGAATTTGTTCATACATAGAGAGTGGCCATTTACCATGAATCACTGCCAATTAGAGAAACATCTTTGACATGAGCCTCATCAAGGTTGCCTGAACTAACCGAGGTACAGCCTCGGTCCTCAAGTTGCAGCTCCGTATTTTTCATTACTTAGAAATTTATATCTCCCATTCCTCTTCATGAAAAAAGCAAACTCAAAGGCAGCTTACAAGATAAAAATTCATATTATTGTTATTTATTCATGAATCGTTTCCCACGAAGCATCCAGAATTGATTTGCAGTGTAGTAAAAACATACACAGAACAATTGTGTGTGTAAAAAAAAAAAAAAACAGCTTAAACATTTGCATTAATAAAAACAGAATGTGTATGTGTCTCTATAGGGATGCGGGTGGCGTTGTGGGTTAAACCACAGAGCCTAGGGCTTGCTGATCAGAAGGTTGGCAGTTCGAATCCCCGCGATGGGGTGAGCTCCTGTTGCTCGGTCCCAGCTCCTGCCCACCTAGCAGTTCAAAAGCATGTCAAAAGTGCAAGTAGATAAATAGGTACCGCTCCAGTGGGAAGGTAAACGGCATTTCCGTGCGCTGCTCTGGTTCGCCAGAAGCGGCTTTGTCATGGTGGCCACATGACCCAGAAGCTGTACGCCAGCTCCCTCAGCCAGTAACGCAAGATGAGCACCGCAACCCCAGAGTCGGACACGACTGGACCTAATGGTCAGGGGTCCCTTTACCTTTACCTTTATGTGTCTCTATGTGTGCATACAATTTAACCCCAGTGTGTGTGTGTGTGTGTGTGTGTGTAATAAATTCACACCCAATGCAAATATCAAGTGGCATAAACATCTCCACTTAGAAGGTTTGCTGAAAGAGGAATATATTCTGCCCCACCTGGGCTCCAGCTCCATAGACCATTAGCTCTGACCCCCAATTGACTTTTCTGTGGATCTCCATGAGAATAAAGGTTCCCTATTTCAAACTAAGCAGACATGGTGAAAGTACTATGGAAATCCATCTCATACTCCTGGCCACAGGAATCCACAGCTGCCTGCTACACTTTGCAAGGAAGGAAAAAGCTTAATGGATAAATCTCTGAACAAGAACAAGTTTCATTATTTCCTAACTGACTTACTTTTTCAAGGCCAGGCGGATCTGACAGGGGGGGGGGAGCAAAATCCCATGCTGCCACCTGAAGGCTTTCAGCAACTAAAATCTTGTTTGAAAGAAAGAAAATATCCTGAAATTTATTTATTGTTGATGTGTTCCAAGGATTCCACCTCCCCGCCGCAAGATAAATTTGCCATCCTCCAAAAACTAAGCCAAAACAAAACACACCACCGCTTCTCTGTTACCCAAACTGTTGGTGCTAGAAGCATCCCTTTTAGCATGGAACATATTCACACACAGCCAAAACGAGAAAACCTGGGGATAAAACTAACTGAGCAAGTTGGACATGTCACACTACAGTTGACTTAACTTCTACTCAAGCTCCTACTCCATCAACACCTCCAATAGACAGACAGACAGACAGACAGACAGACAGACAGACAGAAAGACAGAACGACAGAGTACAGTTGTACGTACCTTGATTTTGGAACAGCTTAGTTCCTGAACGTTTTGGCTCCCAAACACCACAAAACCAGAAGTGACTGTTCCGGTTTGCAAACTATTTTTGGAAGCTGAAAGTCCGACAGGGCTTTTGCAACTTTCGATTGGCTGCAGGAGCTTCCAATCATCCAATAAGAAAGCCACGTTTTGGTTTCTGAATGTTTTGGAAGTCGAACGGACTTCCGGAACAGATTCTGTTTGACTTCCAAGGTACGAGTGTATATATATATATAGAGAGAGAGAGAGAACCTTTGCACAGAATTTGAACTCAGAGCCAAGCTATATGTTCAGGAATGCAATTTCAAATAGCATTACATTGCAGTGCTGGAAGGCTGCATGGTTGAACATGGATGAAACTCTGCCAATAGAAAAGTAGCATGCCAGGAAGCTGGGTTATGGATCAGAGGTGCCGAGATTGCTAGATTTGCTGGTGAAATAACATACAACTTTAAGTGTACAATTTCCCTTTTCCAACAAAAGTACTTATGCAGCATGTCCCCCATTTTTAAGAACCATGGTGTCCAGATCAACATATTCACCATTTCATCTTAACATAGTTAAGAGGGAGAGAAACAGCATTTTAAATCAGATCCTCTACATTTCTCAGACTTGCAGGCTTTGACAAGGCTAAAGAACGCTGCTGTTTCCAGCTAAATTTCTCTATCAGAAGGATATCAGGTAGAGGACTCCGTGGGGATAGGAAGCCAACAAACCAAGGAGCAGTCTTGGTAGAGCTACAGAACATAAGAACACCTCCAGCTTCTAATCTGAAAAGGCAATTAGATCCAGCTGTAGAGTCTGAACGACAGAAATGAACAGGGCACAAATCTTGTCATAAAACTAAGAATAAGATTACAATCCTGTACCCTCTTATGTGGGAGGAAGCACGCCTGAACACCATGTGGTTTACTTCAGAGTAGATATAGTTAGGACTGCACTAAATGGTTATAAAATGTAAGGCAAGTGGCTTGAAATTCACATTTTTGAGTCAGCCTATTGCAAACATCTGGAGAATTTTGTGTGTATGTGTGTGTACATACAGAGTCAAGCAAAAACAGATTTCTTGGGTAGCAATAGGAGCATAGTACAGCACTGAGAACATAAATAAATTGTCGTTATGCAGTGTTGCATATTGTATCCTTTCAAATAAAAGATGCCTCAGTCAGTCACTATGAAAGGTGGAGTTGGACAGAATATAACTCAGGAGGATAGGGTGGGTGCATGAATACCCAATAGTGTTGGTAGCAAGCTCAAGGTCCACTCACATATAGGCCAAAGCAGTTTATATGGTCAACCCCCTGAAGAGATCTGCTCCCGTTCTTATGCTCTCTGTAAGAAAATGTCTCTAAACTACTACCTACCAGTCTGGAAAAAACAAGACAAATCATAGCTTCCATGCATTAATCAGGCAAGCAAAAGAACAAGAACAAAAAAAAACCTGTGGGTTGTATCCAACTCAGTCCTACACAGAGTGAATGTAATGAGTCTCATTAAGCCACAGCCATTAATTTCAATGGGTTTGCGATGAGCTGGATGAGCACTGGATACAACTCTATATAAGAACACACTCTATAGAGAGAGATCCTTCCTTCTGTTTCCAGCATGAGTTGCACAATCCAAAACTGCACCAACCATGTACAAGAGGGAGATACCAGCAAGGTTGGGGGGGAACCTTAGAGATGCAGAAGCACACAGGCAGCTTAATATAAGAAACACATGCCTGATAAGAAGTATAAGAAGTATAGTCCAAAAATAAGTAAAATTGCAATCAAAACCAAGTGCAAGATGGAATCAGTGAGAACACACCCAAACAGCTAAAGGGGGTGGGGTTTAAAATTATTCTGTGCCCACAGTCAGAAAAAAAGCAAAAATAAGTCATAACAGCTCATCTAAAAGTCAAAAGGGACCACCCACATGCCATTCCACTTCATTGGTTGTTCTGTTATCATTCTCCAGTGTTACCAATATTACTGCTGTTTAGAGGACCACTTTTGCACCACAGCACAACAAAAGAACAAGGGAAGAAAACATGGAATGCTTGTGGTATCGGAAGTTACAAGATTTCTGAAGCAAGTTGCAGGACATGCACAAACTGAGAACAAAGCAGCATGTCCACCTTGAAACTTTTGCAGGTGCAAACAGTATTGAAAGCAAGATCACATATGACCACTCCAATACCATCAGTGAGTACAAATCACCCATAAAAGGGATGCCTGGAGGGGTCTTTCCGCAATCTGGGCATCTAATCTGAGAAGGTCCGATCTCACATCAGTCAGCTGCAGCTTGTAAGGCAAAAGGGCATGGAGTTAAGGCCTTGGTTCTCCAGCTATTATTGGACTACAACTACCCATCATCCCTAGCTAGCAGGACCAGTGGTCAAGGATGGTGGGAACTGTAGTCCAAAAAGAGGCAAAGTTCCACACGTGGAAAAATGAATCTTCTGTGCTATTTCATACCTTGTGCTATAGAGCACCAAGAAAGAAAATTAAAACCAATTGCAAAATTGTTCTTGCACTTGCCCCCCCCAAGCTTACGGAATCTCTTCTGGAAACAGAAAGTGCCATGGAACCTCTTGTGCAACAGCAGAAAGAAATGTTTCCCTTCCAACTCCAAAATCAAGAACTAAACAAAACCACAGTGTATAATGCAACAGTCCACAGAAGTCGATAGCCCAGATGTAGTTAAAATTATTACCAGCATCATCCCTCCATCAGCCCTCAGAACACTAACACAAGTCATTTGTGGCACTTCGACAACCTGAACATGGCGGGAGGCAACCCAATCTACACATAAATAAGTCCTGGAGGCAGTCTTTGCTTCTCCACAGACAAATGGTAGTTTATAGGCATACAACAGAAAGCTCTGTTTGACTTACCTACTGTGATGACATTTGTGGAAAGGAAATGCTGGCAGTTTATGCTTCCTGACAAGGAGTCTTCCGGTTGCCCCAAATCACCCAGCATGGCTTCCAGAGTTGCCAGAAGCAAATCAGAAGACCTCGTCAAGATGTGAGTGTATGCAGTTGTCAGGAGACACCACCAGGAAACTTCAGGTATATGAAAATCAGTTCTAGCAGTAACATAATCCACTGGAATTGATTTTAGAAAGCTATTCCATGCCCATTGGTCCAATTAAGCCCAGTATTGTCTGTTCTGGTATTTCCTGACCCTGTATCAGAAAGACTTCTAATTGGAGATATCAGAGAGGGAACCTGGGATTTTCTGCACACTGAGCATTTGGTCTCCTGAAGCTAAGTGAAAGGCAGTCTCCCAACAGCTGGATAAAAGCTTCCTTCAAAATATCAGCAGCCCAGGATTCAACAAGCCTAGTGTCTTTAGTCAGTGCTATTCTCTGCCACGATCTTCCAGTTAGGAGGGCGAAAACTCATGAGTGGGCAGTAACAAAAGGTCACATTGTCATTGTCTTCCAAACCAGGAGCCTTTGAGTACTGTGTTTGTTCACTGGGTATTTAAATGCAAAGGTTTCTTCTTCTTCTTCCCCTTTCCCCTGGGTCACGTTGCACACCTGTGAAAAAAACAAAAATGCATCAGTATTGTTCATTCGGGCATTTCATAAATATGTTCTTCATCTTTTTATATATATAAATGGCTACCTTTTTATTATCAACACTACGCTTCTTTTACCTGTAATGTCCCTGCGGGAGAGCCTTTATTATGCGATGAAAAGGATAGCAGCTTCTTAAATAGAACTCTCAACAGTCGCAGAGTTCTTTGGAAGAATCAGGGCTATAGAACTGATGTTGTAACAAAAAAAAGGTGGACTCCTGAGGGGTGACCTATTTAGGTTTATCTTAGGGACCTTTCCTTCAATTCTCAACTCTTCTTACAATCTCTAGTCCCTTTCAGTTGTAGAGAGACTGGAGTGAAAGTATGCAGGCAAGAGTCTTCCCAGTTGCTCGCCGAGCAGCAAACCTCCCCTCCCTTTCCAATGTTCTAGCCCAGGGCTGACTCCAGGTTTAAACTGCCACCTTAGTCTCCCACAACACCACCACCCCGCCCCAATATAGTATTCATTTATTCAAATATTAGTATCCTGCCCTGCTAACTCATTCACATTGCCGTGAGTGCAAATTTCAAAGGACAGCTGTTTTTCGGTTCACATATTGTTTCGGGAAGTGTACACTTCCCCCCAGTCCCTATTCTGCACCCACACAAATTGCCCGTACCACCAGGTGTGCATCTGCCTACCTAGGATGCTGCAGAAGGAGGCAGGGATGGGGGAAGGGCAAATCCCAAGGGATTTGTCAGCACAGTCAACTGTTTGCTTAAGGGTTTGTTCTCAAGCAGGAGATTCCATCGGAATGAAGTATTGCAGTTCAAGTGCCCATCCCAAACAGCAGTGTTTTCCAAACTGGGGGGTTGGAGCCAAGTTGTAACAATAGCAGTTCTTTGAGCACCAGGGGTGGGAGGAGAGAGATCGTTGTACCAACTCCCAATTCTTGCCATCTCAGGGGTGGGGGGAAAGCTTCTTATTTGGTCACAAACAAATGCTGCATTTTGAAACATCACGCAGGGATAGGGAGGAGTTGTAGGCAGCTGCTGCAAGGGAGATAAGGGGGCTTATAACAACAACATTTTTATTTATTTTTACCCTGCCCATCTGGGTGGCTTGCCCCAGCCGCTCTGGGCATCTTCCAGCAAATAAGTCAAGGGGTCAGCTAAGCTTCAGAACTGGGTCAGGGTGGGGGAGAGAGAGAGAGAGATAAAGAGATAAAGGAAACGCTGAATCTGGTGTGTTGACTTGAACTCACCACTTGGGAATCCCCCACCCCAAAAATGCAAAATGTTTACGAACAAGCGACAGCGGAATTGCAAAGTCAAGTGAAAGCAGTAGCAGAAGGATTTGACAAGAGAATGCAGGACACTTGGCTCTGTCAAGAGGGGAGCTCTCTTCCTCCTCAGCTCAGCTTTCAAACACCCAGCTGAGCATTAGGAGAAGCCTCTCTGGCCCAGCTCCCTCCAGCCCTTAAATAAATAATTTTAAAAAAATTAAAAAAATTGTTGTTGTTTTTTAATCCCGCCCTTCCTCCCTCTTGGCTGAGGCTTGCTTCCTGCTTCCTTCCCAAATCCTTCATAGCCGCTATATCCCACAAGAAGCGGAGCACATCTCCATAACCTCCTAAGATTGTTGGAGCTCCTCCTGTCTTGGTCTCTGTTACCTTGTTGATAGGGTGATGAGCTCCTGCCCGCATCACCTAGGAACAGGGGAAGCTGAACATTTGTCTATCCAGAACTGACTGGCAGCAACTCCCCAGGATATCTGAAAGGGAGTCTCTCCCAGCCCTACTTGAAGATATCAGGAACTGAACCTGGGGCCTTTTGTATGAAAAGCTCTATATGTGTCCCTACCTCTCCTTAATGCCATTTTTTTTCACCCCCTAAAAATGGTACACCTTACCAAACCATGTTCAAAACACAGCCTCCCGTCTTGACCCCCCCCCCCCCGCAAAAGTGCCTGGGGGAAGAGGAATGAGGTCTTTGTGTCCCAACCAGCAAAGATGTAGGCATATCTAATTACACAGCAGCAGCCCAACAGACAATCGCTCTTTCATCAGCGGAAAGAAAACGTTAGGAGACTTGTGTGTAAAGATGCCCATTTTGTGTTTCGACATTTGCCGTATAGAGGCTAGTAGGGGCTTGGAGCGGCTCCGGTTTATCTTCTCATTGTAAATTAACAATGCATAGCATGTACAGAAGCGGCGGGGGAAGGAAGAGAAACCGCATGACATATGCAAGTTATGAGATGAAGAAGCACATCAGAAGTCGGGAGATCAAAACCAAACAACATACTTTGGAAGCTGCATCGGACATTCGGCTTCCAAAAATAGTTTGCAAACCGGGACACTCACTTCCGGGTTTGCAGCATTCAGGAGCCAAAACGTTCGAGAACTAAGCTGTTCGAAAACCAAGGTACAACTACTACAAAAAAAATGATGTGATGGCCACCAACTTTTAGGCACCTTTGAATGGGTGTTCATGGAAGAAGAAAATGTTATCAACGGCAACATTGCACCAGCCTATGTGTGTAATCAGTTCAGCTTTTGAAAAGCTGGACCTTAAATAGTTTGTTAAGATACTTCCCAAACCACTGCTCTAAAGGTCAGATCAATAGAGCTATTTTTAAGAAGAGGAGCCTTTAGATGCCTTTATGTTTCTGGATCTGTTTGTGAGGTTTATCAACCAAGGTTGCTTGAGGACATGGAGACATCCGTAGCACTGACTCAGTGGCACCTGCAAGCCAGATGCTAACCCATCCCATAGAGCAGCATGAGCAAGTTCAGCACATATAAACTGTTAAAATAAACACATTTGTCCTGCACATTTTTTTTTTTAAAAAAGCACTCCCTTTAATGTAAAGCATGTGTGCTCTGTAACAACGCATTATCTTTTCTCGTAGCCACAGCCCGCTAACCACAGAGCTGAACCACTTGGCGTCTACATGTGTAAATGCAGGGCCAGCTACAATTTTTGGGGGGAGGGGGGTGGAACTAGCCAACCAGCCAATCATTCTGTCAAACCAGAATACAAATTAACAGCATGAGAGCACAGAAGCAGATGTTCACCTCTCCAGCCACTTTGACACAATGCACCTCGAGAAATTTACAGTAGCAAAACGTGGCAAATGTAACTAAGGCAGAGGCCCATGGGTAAGGGTGGCCATCTGTTGAGGTTCACAGGCATTACTCATTCTGAAATCAATAACCAACCCACCCACCCCCACTGTAGGTGTGGTGCCACATTTTTCCAGTTACACACACACACACACACACACACACACACACACAAGTTGCTTTCATTGGGGTAGCTTGGACTAAGGGAAAGGCCATCTTACAAGAGGCATTCTTACTTACACCCACAGTGGAACATCTGTTGGGTATGTCTAGTTTCCTGCATGCACATCCTAGACTTCCTTCTGTTGATATGTCTACCTCCTGGGGCTCCTTTGTGAGGAAGGGTTGGATACAAGTGCAATATAGAATAGAATAGAATAGAATAGAATAGAATAGAATAGAATAGAATAGAATAGAATAGTCTAAACCACAGAGCCTAGGGCTTGCCGACTGAAAGGTTGGCAGTTCGAATCCCCGCAATGGGGTGAGCTCCCGTTGTTCAGTCCCAGCTCCTGCCCACCTAGCAGTTCAAAAGCACGTCAAGTGCAAGTAGATAAATAGGTACCACTCCGGCGGGAAGGTAAACGGCATTTCCATGCATTGCTCTGGGTCGCCAGAAGAGGCTTAGTCATGCTGGCCACATGACCCGGAAGCTGTCTGCGGACAAACGCTGGCTCCCTCGGCCTATAGAGTGAGATGAGCACACAACCCCAGAGTCGTCCGCGACTGGACCTAACTGTCAGGGGTACCTTTACCTTTACTTCACATGGACCCCTTCAGCCATAAAAATCCAAGTTACCAAAAACATAAACTACTTTGTTCTCTTTTCCCACCCTGCAGCAATCTATTGAAGGCAGCTGCTCTTAATTCTGATCTCCTCTCCATGTTCAATTATGCCAGGGTGATGCAGTAGGTTTTTTCCCTTTAAGAAAACAAACCCATTACAGTCCTACGAGCTTTGAAAGACATTTACATACAGATTGTGCCAGCCGTTCCAAAACAAAAAAACTTAAGGAAAGAATATATAATCAAGTCTGTATGCTCAAGTCTTATGATAACACAGAAGCATTTTCAGGTCCAAATTATAATGCTTGACAATAACAGCATCAGGGAAGATTGTGTTTGCTCAACTTTGCCTAAACTTAGCCAGCTGCAGGAATTTCGAATTTAACTCTCAGATGTTCAAGTGAGGAGAGTGCAGTTGTGCTTAGGTGCTTGTGGGCTTTCCATAGTCATCTGGTTGGCCGCTGTGAGAACATGATGCTGGACTAGCTGGGCCATCGGCCTGATCCAGCAGCTTCTTCCTTTGAAGCTTGGTTATCCACTGACAAAGCTGGGACTAGTAGCACTGAGGCTTCTTATACTGAAGGGGGAAGTTGTAGGGTCGTTTCAGGTTCTAGGTACATCCTCTTGGTGTCTGATTGGTGGAGAAGTTGGAGCTGGGCCTGTTGCCAGCTGATACCTGTGGGAAGTCATAAGGAAGCCAAAAGGGACTGCAGAAAACCCCACCATTAGGGATACCAACTTGATATGGATTGAAGAGAGCATAACAGAGAGAGCATTTGCAGAGTGCTTAGAGGGTGTTCCCTACTTTACACAATTTCATTTATGTGCACAGGGGTCCTGATCATAACCCCCGTGTAACAGGGGTGGGGAATGTCTGTACTCAGACACTAGGAGACAGGAATGAGGGTGGATTTCAGATGGGAAACTGGTGTGTGGCTTGTCTCCAGATTGGGGACACATTCCAGATTAAGGCTCTGTACAGCTGCATCTCCTGCATCTCTTAAAAAAAAAAAAAAAAGTCTGATGCCAGAACCTGTGTGGCGAGAGGGCTCAAAAGTTGCAGGACCACGGATAGCACCAAGGGTGCAATTTGCTCCCACCAAGGACTTATCCACACTCATCTTTTGCCCTGCTCTTTTAGGCACAGGTCCGCGCTTAAACGTTCTGTGTCCAAGCATGCGTGCCTTTTGCCCCAAAAGTTTTCCCCACAAAAACCTGCTCTTTAGCATTCAATTGGAACAAACATCAATTTGGGTTTTCCATAGACTAGTGTTTGCTCTTAGCTTTAGGAGTGGGTTTTTGCAGGAAAAGCTATGGTGGGGGGGGGGAGGTCACCCGGACACAGAGTTTTAAAGCACAGACCACGCATTAAAAGAGCAGAAGAGTGTGCAGGTGCCCCAAGCCTTTTTGAACCTCCGTCCGCATGTTGATAGCAGTGGATTCTTAAAGGGTCATCTTTGTGGCCTGAACATGGTCACTCATCCTCTCTCCCATGGGTTCCCTCCTAGTTTTCTCCCTGTGCCATTGGACCAGTGAGTTCCTGTGGGAGATGCCCAACTCCTCAGGCTCCAGGGAAGCTGAGCATGAGGATATAGCTCTGGCCCTATGGGCACAAAAGGACATTTTGAGGGCTTATGTCCATCAGCCTCATTGGTCTGAACCCCAGCAGCAGGTTCAGATCCCTGCACCTGTTCTGGTTCCTTAACTCAAGACTCTTTACCCTCTAACTCTTGATTGCTGCTAAACAGTGGCCAGTTGGTGTCATATTGCACAAATTCTTAATGACTTGCACTGCTGGCCAGTGTAGTTACCCTCTGAATTTTCAAGGCCTTGAACAACTCGAGATCTACATACTTGAAGGAGTGTCTGCCTGAATAGACCTGTCCAGATGTTAAGATAGGACAAGGAGGCATTTCTCAATGTCTTTCCGTAACCAGGAGACATTCACTGTGCAGTGATGCAAGAGAAGACCACCTTCACAGTGGCACCCAGACTGTGGATCTCTCCCTGCCCTCTGAAATTCATCAGATTCCAGCTTACAATTTGTTGTTTTTAAGGGAATTTTATTCTGACCTTCCCAGAGCACTTTGGCTATTGCAGAGGTTGTGGATATGTTAAGTCAACAAATAAAGCATGCTTTCAAAAGAAGAAAAACTGAAAACACCATAATGTGTAATTTTATCCCTTAGCGGTTTATGCAAAGTCCCGGTAACATAATATACAGTACATGTATCACCATTGTCGATTATGAACTCTTTTTAATTGCTTTGTTGGCTAATAGCTTCCACTGTTATGGAACAGAGCATTAATTCATTTAGGTTTCTTTGGTATCAACAGACAGGAGGGGTGTGTTTTATCCCTCCCTGCTGTTCAAAACCAACTCCATCATATCATACGCTGCACAAGCTGTGTTTATAGCAAAGCAGTTGCAGTAGTTATCCATTTGTAAGGTTTCATTATCTGTTGCAGCAAAGCCTTTGTCATAAAGCAAAGAAAGAAGAAAATGATAGCAGCTTGTAAAAATGGGAGCTCAAGGTGCCCTGTGTTTTGTAGTAGACACATGAAGTTTACACGCACATACACAGAGGCAAGTATTATTTACTGGTCTATGCTGCTGCCCTTCAGAAACAGGGGGAGTTAGAAGTTTGCTGCAGGCTACTACAGTGAGGGGGGAAAGTATTTGATCCCCTGCTAAATTTGCCCATTTGCCCTCTGACGAAGAAATGACCAGTCCATAATTGTAATGGTAGGTTTATTGTAGCTGTGAGAGACGGAATAACAACAGGAAAACCCCCAGAAACCCAGAAGACAAAAGTCAGAGATTGATGTGTATTATAATGAGTGAAATAAGTATTTGATCCCAAATCAACCAGCCAGATGTCAGGCTACCTGGTATCTTCACTGTATGTAACGAGCTGAGATTAGAAGCACCTGCTGTAAGGGAGAGGTCTTACCTGTAATCCCAGCTCATTACAGTACCTGTACAAAAGAAGCAATCAATCCAGCAGATTCCAAAGTAGCCACCATGACCAAGACCAAAGAGCTGTCCAAGGATGTCAGGGACAAGATTGTAGACCTGCACAAGGCTGTACTGGGCTACAAGACTATTGCCAAGCAGCTTGGTGAGAAGGTGACAACAGTTGGTGCAATAATTTGCAAATGGAAGAAACACAAAATAACTGTCAACCTCCCTCAGTCTGGGGCTCCATGCAAGATCTCATCTTGTGGAGTTGCAATGATCATGAGAACGGTGATGAAGCAGCCCAGAACTACACGGGGAGAACTTGTCAATGATCTCAGGGCAGCAGGGACCATAGTCACCATGAAAACAGTTGGTAACACACTACACCATGAAGGACTGAGATCTTGCAGAGCCTGCAAGGTCCCCTTGCTCAAGACAGCACATGTACAAGCCCATCTGCAGTTTGCCAATGCACATCTGAATGACCCAGAGGAGAACTGGGTGAAAGTGTTGTGGTCAGAAGAGACCAAAATTGAGCTCTTTGGCATCAACTCAACTCGCAATGTTTGGAGGAGAAATGCTGCCTACAACCCCAAGAACACCATTTCCACCATCAAACATGGATGGGGACATACTACGCTTTCGGGGTGTTTTTCTGCTAATGGGACAAGACACCTTCACCGCATCGAAGGGAAGATAGACGGGACCATGTATTGTCAAATCTTGGGTGAGCACCTCCTTCCCTCAGCAAGGGCATTGAAAATGGGTTGAGGATGGGTATTCCAGCATGACAATGACCCAAAACACACAGCCAAGGCAACCAAGGAGTGGCTCAAGAAGAAGCACATTAAGGTCCTGGAGTGGCCTAGCCAGTCTCTACACCTTAATCCCATTGAAAATCTGTTGAGGGAGCTGAAGGTTCAAGTAGCTACACATCAGCCTCGAAATCTTATTGACTTGGAGAGGATCTGCAAAGAGGAGTGGGACAAAATACCTCCTGAGATGTGTGCAAACCTGGTGACCACCTACAAGAAACGTCTGGCTTCTGTAATTGCCAACAAGGGTTTTTCCACCAAGTACTAAGTCATCTTTGGCAATGCACATCAATCTCTGACTTTTGTCTCCTGGGTTTCTGGGGGTTTTCCTGTTGTTATTTTGTCTCTCACAGCTACAATAAACCTACCATTACAATTATGGACTGGTCATTTCTTCGTCAGAGGGCAAACAGGCAAATTTAGCAGGGGATCAAATACTTTCCCCCCCCCCTCACTGTAGCAGGAAATAATTATTCCTACAGAGCAAAAAAGATAATGAATGATAGCAATGTTCTGCAATTATTCAGGGAGTCTTTTGTGGCAGTTAAAAGAAACGAAAGAGTCAGGTGAGTTATTTGCAATAACTCTCTGTAAAGATCAGGGCAATACATTGCAGACTTTGCAAAAGTAGGAGAAATGTGTGGAGTTGCTGTTGGCATCCGTCTGTCTCAAAAAACAATGGAGTGCCTGGAAGAGACTGTGGCCAAGATGGCGGAAGTGGAGCAGAAGAAGCAGCGTATTTTCCGGAAGTTCTCCTATTGGGGTGTTGACCTGGACCAGCTCCTTGACATGTCCTACAAGCAGCTGATGCAGCTGTACAGCACCCGCCAGCACCGGTGGCTCAACTGTGGCCTGCGCCGCAAGCAGCACTCCCTCCTCAAGTGGCTGTGCAAGGCCAATAAAGAGGCCCTGCCCATGGAGAAGCCAGAGGTGGTCAAGACCCACCTGCGAGACATGATTATCCATTATCCTTCCAGAAATGGTGGGCAGCATGATGGGCATGTACAATGGGAAGACCTTCAACCAGGTGGAAATCAAGCCTGAAATGATTGGCCACTATTTGGGAGAGTTCTCCATCACTTATAAGCCCGCTAAGCACGGCCAACCTGGAATCGGGGCCACCCGCTCCTCTTGCTTCATTCCTCTGAAGTAAGGGGATTTGGGGAGAGTTGTGTCTCTCGTGTAAATAAAAGGGTTTCCCAACAACAACAACAAAACAATGGAGTGCACCTCCAGATTCTCCAGATTTAGCATTGTTATTTGTTAGCATACTATAGTTCTACTTTTATCTCTTTTTATTAATAGCTTGGAGAATGCACAGTATAACTAAAGTAAATCAGAGACATCCAGGAAGCCTATAACCCTAGGAGGTGGCTCTTTTGTGACCTCACAGACGCTCTTGGGTCAAAGGCTATCAATTATGCAATCCAGTCAACCTTCCGGTTTGACAGGCTCAGTGCTTCTGTTCAACACTCCCTGTTGCGCCCTGTATATGCACATGATTTTTTTAACTGTAATTTGCAATTAGTTTCATTGTAAGTCTGCTCCACAAAATAAGGCTCTAACAAGCTGCCAACAGGGGTAGTCATCACTTCTGTGACTTCAAGCTACTGTTGTGTATTTTAGATCCAAGGTGAACTAACTTTCTCCTGCTTGCGCCTGGAAGCAACTTAGCAACGGCATCAGCTTCAAATGGCATTAATTCTCCTCATGCTGTATTTAAACTGTGAAGTGCTGTGCTAATTTCTTCTTTAATTTGAAGAGTGTGTGAATACCATCATCAAGGCAACATTAATTCTCTCTCTCCTTACGCTCAAGGGGAATGAAATCTCCTTGGTCTCACAAAGCAAAGATTCAGCCAGGGCCATACAAAGGAATGTAAATACTGTACAGTTTATCAAGCATTTTTGGGAAGCAAGACGGCAGCCCGAAAAAGCTGGGAGGGTGGCCTTGTTCTGCACACTTTCTAGACTTTCACCACTTGGTATTCCATGGTCATAAAAGAGGGCCTTTGAGAAGCATTTCAGCTATTCTGAAACTGCATCCTGCAATATGCAGGGGTTGAAACCTAGAGAAACACTGCTTCCATTCAGAATTGGCATATACAAATGAATAGATACGGTGATTAAACAGGCTTGAATGTTTTGAATGATTAAGCAGGAAACTCAAGGAGAATGTAAACCAATAAAATGCACTGAACCAAAGAAGCCTAGAATGGCCTCAAGGAGATTCAAACAGTCTGGCTTATCTGCCCCCTTTTGAAAATATAATGTTGGATTTCCTCACCATGATGTCCCAGGGAAGGCTACAGAAATTTAAATGTACAGTATTTGAATCAGCTTGAAACAAATTACAGCCAAGAGACATGGGTAGGTCCTAACACAAGCATGCACATGCATGCACACACACACACACACACACACACACACACACAAATATATATGTATCAGGTGTAAAGAGGTCTGTCTTTGAGCACAACAGAAGAAGAGTTAAATCACAGTGTCAGTTCCCATGAAGCTGGTCCCTCTCTAGTTCATTCAAATGTCCCCACAGCCATACAGGAGCTTGCTGATATATAAACAGTTCTTATATACACATGAGAAAAATCTAAAGCAGCCTCACCTCTGCCTTGACCTGTGTGACAAACATTGTTTTCTGGTGCATTGTTGACCTTACTTGCCTTTTGGGGGGAAATCGGGAGATGATCTTAAAAAGCACCATTAGCATTGATATACCCATGATACTTCCAGGTTTCAACACATGTCTGCAAGAGGTCCTTCTTAGTGACAATAGTGGTTCCCAAACATTTTTCCACTTGAAAATGGTTGGTGATCTTGGAGGGACAACATCATGATTTTTCTACAATTCTAATGCACTGTGCTGGATGCCGCATGCTTTTTAACTGCATTTTTATTGTTTCTTTCATTTTCTTACTTTTGCATTTTACTTTGCGGATGACTCTGGGGTTGTGGCACTCATCTCACTTTACTGGTCGAGGGAGCCGGTGTTTGTCTGCAGACAGTTTTTCCAGATCATGTGGCCAGCATGACTAAACCACTTCTGGCAAAACTAGAGCAGCACACAGAAACGCCGTTTACCTTCCCACCGGAACGGTACCTATTTATCTACTTGCACTTTGACGTGCTTTCGAACTGCTAGGTTGGCAGGAGCTGGGACCGAGCAACGGGAGCTCACCCAGTCGTGGGGATTCAAACCACCAACCTTCCGATCGGCAAGAGGCTCAGTAGTTTAGACCACGGCAGCACCCATGTCCCAATTACTTTGCATTTTACTATATTACAATTTGTGCTCCATAGAATTCAAACTGCTGTACAATAAAATACAATCTAAGAAATGAAAGAAGCAGTACAAATACAGTTTAAATCAATATGAATATTTAATGTGGACACACCATGGACCACTTGACTGACACTCACAGACCACTTATGGTCCATGGACCACCGTTTAGGAACCCCTGGGTTACAAGCTGGGTTCCCATTTGTGCAATGCTTTCCTCAAGAGAGACTCACCCAGAATCTGCATTGGGACCTTTTTCAGTTTCAAGCAAAGACCATTTTAATTTTCCCCAGCTTGACTTTCCTGAGCTTAATGCGGTATTTCAAGCCAATGTTCTTCATTCAGCTCTTTCATTGATTGCTCTTTTATATAACATATCTCTCTTTTTATGTGAACCATCCTAGAAATGCTAGAAATTCATTCAGCGAATGTCTTTCCTGTTAATACATTAATTAATGAATCGAGTTTCAGGTCGATCCCCTGGGTCTCTGGAAGTCACATCTGCTTGGTGGTGGTGAATACAAATTGTTCCTAACATCCATCCAATTAAGGGCATATGAATAAGCATTACATCTGAAATCCTGTCCATGCTTCTTAAGAGCATTGATCCACAGCAGGATGCACAGATGCGTCCCCAGCTAGCCCTCCAACACCATTATTATTATTAGTAGTAGTAGTAGTAGTAGCAGCAGCAGCAGCAGCAGCAGCAGCAGTGGAAGCCATTTCATTAGGGAAAACAGGGCACTGCTCTACCGTGTTTTACACATCACTTGGGAAGGCAGGCAAACTAACGCCAGTGTAGTGGAAG
Organism: Lacerta agilis; assembly: GCF_009819535.1. Taxonomy (NCBI): domain Eukaryota; kingdom Metazoa; phylum Chordata; class Lepidosauria; order Squamata; family Lacertidae; genus Lacerta; species Lacerta agilis. The sequence continues at coordinate 18,432,554 of NC_046319.1, read as the reverse complement.
AAGCAAAGATCACCAGTGTCAAAGCAATGATTCTTCAACATCAACTTCGTTGGACTGGTCATGTTGTGTGGATACCTGATTATCGTCTTCCAAAGCAACTACTCTATTCCAAACTTAAAAATGGGAAGCGTAATGCTGGTGGTCAACAAAAGAGGTTTAAAGATTCTCTCTAGGAAAATCTTTTAAAAATGTAGTATAAACAGAGACAATTGGTAAACACCGGCCTGTGAGCGCTCCAATTGGAGAACAGCCTTTACCAAAGGTGTCATGGGTTTTGAGGACGCTCGAACTCAGGATGAAAGGGAGAAATGTGCTAAGAGGAAGGCACGCTTGGCAAACCCTCACCGTGATCAACTCCCGCCCAGAAACCTATGTCCCCACTGTGGAAGGATGTGTGGATCTAGAATTATATGTGAGAAAGGCAGTCACTTGCAGACTCATTGTTAAAACTGTGTTTATGGAAGACAATCTTACTTGGCTACGAGTGATTGCCAAAGAAGAAGAAGCTCTACCAACCTCAGTCTGCCCTCAGCTAGCTCCCACCTGCCCTGCCTTTCTCACATATAATCAATGAAGACATTGCCTGTTATTGGTTCTGCCTTCACCTCCTGTTGCTCTCCCTGCCTTCTGCCCTTCCCATCCCAAAGGGCACCAGCCACCACTGATCATAGGCTTCTATTATAAAATAGGCTTCCAAATGACTTATCTACCAGCAGTGGCCAGATCCGGGGAGCCACCCACTAAAGTGTGTCACTCGATGTAACCCATGAGTAGGCAAACTAAGGCCCGGGGGGCCGGATCTGGCCCAATCGCCTTCTCAATCCGGCCTGCAGACGGTCCGGTAATCATCGTGTTTTTAAATGAGTAGAATGTGCCCTTTTATTTAAAATGCATCTCTGGGTTATTGGTGGGGCCTGCCTGGTGTTTTTACATGAGTAGAATGTGTGTTTTTATTTAAAATGCATCTCTGGGTTATTTGTGGGGCATAGGAATTCATTCATATATATTTTTTTTCCAAAATATAGTCTGGCCCCCCACAAGGTCTGAGGGACAGTAGACCGGCCCCCTGCTGAAAAAGTTTGCTGACCCCTGATTAGCCTTTCCTTGCAAGGGAGATTCTCCAGTCGTCGTTCCCCCTTTGGCCTAATTATGATTCCTGTTCATGCTAAGGGCCATGTTTTATGTGATCTGGTTTGCCAAAATCTGGGGCAAACCACACACACACATGAAAAGCTCAGAAGGTGTTCCGTAGGGGCTAGGACTCCTAAGCAGCTAAAGGGAGAGGTTTCTGGTGCTTGTGCTTAATGTATGGTATGTTCTAAATAAAGGGAGCTTTTCCACTCTTCTTGATGCAACACGCCTTCGGTTCAGTCAAGCCACTTCCCCCATGCCCAGCTCCACAAATACAGTCAAAGCTGGATCAGAAAACACAAGATAGGCATCCGGCAGGCTGTTTATTCAGTAAACAGCTGCGGAGAGGTTTGCTCTCCATTCTTTCCAGTGACACGTTTTGGCAAGAAGCCGGGCCAGCAATAAGCACCGTGCTATTAAAACAGGAGAGCAAGGTAAATAAGGTGCCCCGAGGCAAAAAGGCCTCGAGGTCAGACGTGGAACAATGGAGACACAGATCTATGCTTTATAGAGACAAAACCATTTCAAGGGATGGATGAATCAGTTTGTTTCCTGTCGGTGTCACTCATGTGATTATTCATAGGTCTGTTTCACCCTGCTCCGCATTAATCTGTTTTTTTTCTCTCTCTCTCTAAAATATCATGAAAATTCACATTTAAATACACATCTTTGAATTTACAAAATGCGCCTTTAAAAAAATGCTTTCATAAACATATTTTGCTACAGTTTATGAACTACAGAATATGAACCAGAGACCTTCTACATACAAATCATCTGCTCTGCTGCTGTGTTCTGCAGATCTCCCATCTTCTCTCTTCCCCGCCCTAATTTACACAGGCACATATCTGGCACACACACACACACACACACACACACACAAACACAAAAATCAACATGGAAACTTTTAATAGGTCACAGCGAATATACCACCATTTTGCTATTCCCCACCCCCACCCCTTTAATTATCATCAGCACTTTAAAAAAAACTTTTTAAAAAAACAAAAATGGCACGATGCCAGACTCCCAGAATGAGAAAATCCTAATCTACAAATTATTCCAGGAAGAAGTTAATTTAATGGGTGGCAGTGGGTGGATAAGGGGAACTTAGCTGAGTTGGTTACAGTGTGGTGCGGATAACGCCAAGGTTGCAAGTTCGAGCCCCATATGGGACAGCTGCATATTCCTGCATTGCAGGAAGTTGGATTAGATCAGGCATAGGCAAACTCCGACCCTCCAGATATTTTGAGATTACAATTCCCATCATCCCTGGCCACTGGTCCTGTTGGGTAGGGATGATGGGAATTGTAGTTCCAAAACATCTGGAGGGCCAGAGTTTGCCTGTGCCTGAATTAGATGATCCTCAAGGTCCCTTCCAACTCTAGGATTCTATGCTATTAGGGGCAGAACATGAGAAAGTGTCCTCGGAACCTAAGCTGCATTCTGGGCTACGTGAACACGACACACTAAAAAACAACAACACATTACTTCCCCAAGAAGAATGCTGGGAACCATCGTTTTTTCAAAGATACTGGGAACTGTAGCTCTGTGGTGGGGGGGGGAGACTACCGTTTACAGGAGGGTCTGCTTTAACCGCATGCCTTAGTGTCACTTTGCCAAAGCAATATGTAAACAGTATTTATATCCTGCCCTTCCTCCAAGGAGCTTTGGGTGGCACACATGACTCCTCTCTCCATTTCATCTGCACAACAGCCCTGCAAGATTGGTTACACAGAAAGAGAGCCGGTGCAGAAGTTGCCCAGCCAGTTTTGTGGCCAAATAGACACTTGAGGCCAGATGTCCCTGATCCATGCCGAATGGTCATCAACCACACCATATGGGCGCCCAAGTGCCATTTGATTTCCCTTTCAGCTACATTCAGGGCCTCACCCTGCAAAATCACACCAGCCCGCCTGACCCTGCATAACCACACCAGCATTGATTCTCCTGTTACCAGTTTTAAACAGGTTCCCGTCCCCTTAGCAAGTGGGTTGTGCTGTCCAGACTTCCCTTCCTTAGAGCGCCTTGAAGGCCAGCAACTTAGAACTCAAACAAGCAAGTCATCAGAAGATGTACTGATAAAAAGTTTGCGTCTTACCTAATCTCTCTCTAGCTTTTGGTTTAAAGGGTTGCCATGAAACCAAATGCTTCAGAGGACTCCCTGGGAAAGCAACAGCACATCAGAGATCCTCTTTGAGGAGAAGGAAGCAAGCGCGATTAAGAAGGGAAGGATCCACCCAAGTGCAACTCCTCGGTCTTCTCCAAGTTAAGTTAGAGAACCCCAAGCGACAATGTTTTCCGCTCGTTGTCGTGCCGAGCAAGAAGCGGCATGCATGACATACCAAGGCGACGAGACATCCAGGTGGGATGCTGCTTTCCGCGTTTCGTTACCTTTCCAGATAAAGAGCAAAGGCCAGAGACAGAAGGTTCTGTTGCAACCATAAACGCTACCGAGCTGTTCCTGTAGGAGCTTGTTAGAGGTTGCCAAACTCGCTTTCACTTCAAAGAGGGGAAGAAGTGCTAGCAGTACAAAAACCAAAGACATCTAGGGAGAAATTGGTGGCTGGGTGGTGGCGGGGGCAGGGGAGAGAGAAATGTACAGAGCACATACCTCGGTTTTCACTCTTTTTCATTGGACAGAGAGTGCAGCTTCAATGCCTCTGTCTCCTGTGCATGCACGGTGTCTCCCATGTAGAAGTCTCAAAAGAGAGAGAGAGAGAGAGAGAGAGCAAAAGCTCCTCCCATGTATATTTTGCATAAGGAGGGCCCGGTAGATTACAAAGCAACTTTTTATCGTCCTTGTTCCAACAGCTCCAAGGTAACAAGTTCTGACGGAGGAGGAGACCAAAGGCAAGCAGAGGGAGTTTACTGGCCTTAGGTGGACTTCATCCTGCCTCTCGCTCTCTCTTGTTTTCAAACAAACGGGAACTTGTTCTTCAGGTTGGGAGCTGAAAGAAAACTGTTTGTGGCTATATTCAGGCACTGTGCTGCCTTCCTCCTTGTGCACAGTGGGCTGGGGATGATAAAAGGCATGTTCTGTTAACTCGCAGGCTCCCACGTGGGCGGTCAGGTTAACCATTAGCACACAGACGGGATGGGCTTGGAGTTTTGGACTTCCTCATCCTGCTGCCAGGGGTAGTCGCTCCTTCGCCAGGTCTGTTGTAGCAACAGCGAAGAGAAGGAAAGAAACAAAACAGGTTTTCATATCTGCAGTAGTTCAACACAAACATCTGGCATCGATATCTTATTCTGCATCCTTATTATACATTTATTATTTTAAGGGGTGTGTGCGGTGGTGCAGTATAACGCTCTGCATGTTGAAAAGCCCAGGTTAGATCTCCCAGTGTCTCTGGTTAAAAGGATCTCAGGTTCTGCCAAGACTTTGGAGACACTGTGCCAGTAGAAGTAGATGAGACTGAGCCAAACGTAGGCAGTACTGCATGCAAATCATGTATTTAGCTGTATACAAAGTGAATATGTGCAGCTTTATTATATCTGTATAAAAACCATATGTTCAGTTCATGGGGTAGAGCCGAAGTTTAGTGGTAGAGCATCTGGTTTGCATGCAGAAGGTCCCAGGTTTGGTCCCCTGCATGGGACTGTCCCCTGCCTGAAACACTGGAGACCTACTGCCAGTCAGTGTAGACAGTACTAAACTAGATGGCCTAATGGGTCTAAGGCAGGTTCTAACATTCCTACAGGGCCACCAGTTGTCTCAGACCTTCATTCGGGTGGTCTCTGTGGTTGTGGTCGAATATTTCAATATGAAATTGAATATTCATATTGATTTTCAATTACCTCTTTTATATTTTATATCCTGTTTCACTGCATTACCATTTTAATTTCATTAAGTTAATTTGGAATATGCAGAAAATATTTTTAAAAAACAAAGTTAAGGAACCACAGAAAGAGGGGGGAGGAAGTCGAGTTCTGAAATGTTAAAATGATTGTAAAATTATTGAAATGTATAAAACTGAAAGCCATGAATAAAATTAACAACAACAACAATGGCTGTGTTTTGATTTGTGTACCGTTTTGCAAAGTGCAGATTTGGCAGGTTCATCATGTGCACTAAATTGAATTTTCCTAGTTCTCACAGATGCACTGCTCTCAAATAAAACTTTCCACTTGGGCAGGTGGATACATGACTCACATTCCAGGTACATTCTTTTGCCCATGAGTGCCCATTGTCAATATCCAGGTAGCACAAACAGCTTAGGCTGCATACATACCATACATTTAAAGCATGTGACTTCCCCCAATGAATCCTGGGAACCATAGTTTACCATTGTAGAATCATAGAGTTGGAAGAGACCACAAGGGCCATCCAGTCCAACCCCCTGCCAAGCAGGAAACACCATCAAAGCATTCCTGACAGATGGCTGTCAAGCCTCCGCTTAAAGACCTCCAAAGAAGGAGACTCCACCACACTCCTTGGCAGCAAATTCCATTGTCGAACAGCTCTTACTGTCAGGAAGTTCTTCCTAATGTTTAGGTGAAATCTTATTTCTTGTAGTTTGAATCCATTGCTCCGTGTCCGCTACTCTGGAGCAGCAGAAAACAACCTTTCTCCCTCCTCTATATGACATCCTTTTATATATTTGAACATGGCTATCATGTCACCCCTTAACCTTCTCTTCTCCAGGCTAAAAATACCCAGCTCCCTAAGCCGTTCCTCATAAGGCATCGTTTCCAGGCCTTTGACCATTTTGGTTGCCCTCCTCTGGACACGTTCCAGCTTGTCAGTATCCTTCTTGTACTGTGGTGCCCAGAACCGGACACAGTATTCACTAAAGTATCTTTCCCAGCACCCTTAAACTACATTTCCCAAAAATCTTTGTATGGACTGTACACTATTCTAGAAAGAGTGAATCCACTGGCAGAACAGTAAAGCATAGCTTTCAACCCCACCCTACCCCAGTCATCATATTCATTGTTATTCCACTGCTCGACACCCACACCAGCTGGTGGAGCATTGACAGAAAATATTATTGTCATGTTGTTTTACCCTGGCCCTCCTCAGTCACTCCTCCCTCAATTAGTTTTGGGGGTTAAACTGCAGTTTGCTGGTTTGCAAGATCTGGGGCTGCATAATGCTCTGAGTGGGGTGGGGAGGGGCTTCCCAGTCTTTCCATACATTAAAACAATTCCCAGCCTTCATCTTCCAACTGATACGGAACTTCAGCTTAAAACATCCAGGGGTCAGATTGCATCGCTGAAGGCAGGGGAGTCCTGAACCCCTTCTTGCTTTTCACCAAAAACAAACCCATCCAAGAGTCCCTGCAATATCAATGAAGGTTTTGTTTTTTTGTTTTTAATAGCAGGAAGTTTCTTCTTTATCCACAGTACAACCAGGAGTGTTGGGCACCATGGGTTCCTATCACCACATCTGCAGATCGCTTGTTCAAGTCAGAGCTATAATTTGTAAAGCGTTTGCGGGGGGATCTGTAGCACAGCAAGAGCAGATCTAATTTGCTTATTGCAACTCCTGGACTTGGGGCCATCTCATATTCCTCTCTGCCTGCTGCAGCAAACTCTCAGAGAAGTTTAAAAAAAAACAGTGAAAAGAGGCTGAGGAATAATTTGGCATGCACACACCAGCAGCACAACAGGAATGCTGGGTGCTTTAAGCTGAATGTCAGAGGGTAAGAAATTATAGAAGGACTGAAGGGGAAAGGACAATAAATAGACCCTGACCCAGACATTTATTTCATTATTACACTGTTACAGGTCTCATGCAAATCTCATATGAGCAGCAAACAGAAGCAGGAGTGTGGTAATAGAGGCAACCTACTGAAACATCACCACTACTGTATGTCCATTTCAGTTTCTCTGTCTTTCATTTTCCACCCCAATGTTAAGTTCAGTTCTCCACATTTCCACAACAGTTTGCATTCCAAACACACACACACACACCATGAAAATTCAACGGCAAACTAGTGTGAATTTTTCCAAACATACACAGTTCTGTATGCAACTCTCTCTAACGTACGTGTTTTTGCAAAGCGGTTTCCCAGACATTATATAATATTTTATATGTCATTTTTTTTCACCAGATAGATGCACTTTCATGCACACCTTACCCTACTGTGTACATTTTTGTCCATGGTAGTTGGCTGGAGAAACCGCAATGCAAAATTCGAAGAAGTGTGAATTTCAAAGGACGGCTGTGTTTTGGCTTGCTTACTGTTTCAGAAAGCACCAATTAGATAAGATCACTTTTGAATGCAAACCGGATTGGATTTCTCTTCCCCCACCCTGCCATTCCTAGTCACTCGTGGCACATGACAAACTGCCCACCCAAAAAAGGATGTGCTACAGACTATCCACAGTGGCAGGGACTGCCAAGGTACGGCAGGTTGTTTTTTACTTTTGGGATTTTCTGCAGAAAGGTGAAAACTGGAGAAAATGTAGAAAAAGCACAAGATGCCATTTAGATGGTGGCGACATCATGTGGCCAGTACAAAAATAAGAAAACATTAGAGCGCAATCAACACCAAGTCCATAATAAGCTGCTGTGTGCAAGTGCCTTCCCTGCTCCACGAATGTCTTGATTCATTGCCTGGTAAAGAGGACAACAAGCAAGCCTGGTGTTGCAACAAGCAAATTGCTCATCAGTCAGGTTCCCTCTCACTGCTACAGAGCCCAGAAACCTCTTTGTAAATTATAGTTCTGCCCTCACCTAGCATCAGACTGAGCATCCCATAGACAGAGCTGTAAATCATCCCGCCTCCAAGTCAGAACACTGGAGTTGCTTAACAGCTTGGAAGTGGCAGCCTGGGAAAGTATACGCAGGAGGTGTCCAATTAAAAAGAGAAATTGCTTACAACCAAATTTATTGCAAGAACACCAAAGAGTTATGGCCCCGCTTCCCCTGCCAACTAAAGGAAGGAATTTCCTAAAATCGGAATCCATTTTCAAACGAACCTCTAGGAAGTCATAATTGTGTTACCTAGGAAGGAGCCCTTCCGCTGGTGGGGCTCATTGGTCCATCTAGCTCAGTATTGTCTGCACGGGCTGGCAGCAGCTCTCTGCAGCTTCAGGCAGGGTTCTCTCCCAACCCTATCAGGAAATGCTGGGGATTGGACCTGGGGCCTTCTGCATGCAAGGCAAATGCTCTGCCACTGAGCTATACTACCCTTCCCTTTCCCCCCGGTTTTTCTTCAAGCGCTCGCTCTTTCCCTCTGCCCTGCTTCCCCTGCTGCTCACATCATAACTAAAATATCAATAGGCAAGAATCAAAAGGGAGAATTGCAAAATACTTGGGGAGGGGATCTAAAGGATGCAGGATTGGCATTGGCACTCAGCATCCTTTGGAGTCTGCCTTGGTCCGAAAGCCCAGCAGGACTGACGTCTGCCTTTCTTCTCTTTTTAAAACAGTAAGTCTCACTGGCCCCTGCTATCTTAAGTTTCGACAGCGCCCTGAAAGACAGCTCAACTTAGATCCCATCTGCGCCTTGCAAGTGAAACAGCATCGTGCCACTTTAAGCACTCATGGCTCGCTTCCCTCCCCTCCCAGGAATCCCGGGAACTGTAGTTTGTTAAGGGTGCTGAGAGTTCTTAGGAGACCCTTATTCCTCTCAGTGAGCAGGAATTCCTATAGGGGTTTTTTAAAAATCCATCCATCTTCCCAGGGTACTTTGAAAACTGTAGCTCTGTCAAGAGAATATGAGTTCACTGACAACTTGCAGCACTCCTTAAGGAACTACTACAGTTTGCAGGATTCTTTTGAGGGAAGCCATGGCTGTTTAAAGTGGTGGGCACTGATTTAACTGCATATTATGGATGGGGCCTTACAGGACATAGTCCGGAGGGTGGGGGTGCCTGCTGCCTGGAGGTGTTGACATCAGTATAAACTAGGGTTACCAGACGTCCCCAGTTCCCAGAGACAGTCCCCGGATTTGCAAATCTGTCCCCAGACAAATTCCATCCCCAGAATGTCCCCAGATTTGCAAATATGTCCCCGGGAAACATGGCAGTGGCAGCCTCAGCAGCCCGGAGCCAGCCTGGTAGTGCAGTTGGCTCTGGCTGGCTTCAGGAGCTGCTCGCTGCTGCCACCACTGCCAAAGGGGAACTGGGGACATCCGGCAGTACAGATCTTCTGCCCCCTTCCCCCTTTGTTGTGACAGATAGGGGGGCTCAGAAGTCGCGGGGCGGGTGGCCGTTGCCCAGGAGGGGCGCAAGGCATGCGATTTCTCTGCTAGGCAAGGTGCAAAGCCCTTCTTTTGCAACCGGTGAAACATAAATGTGCAGAGTTTTTTAAAAACTGGGCAATGGCCAGCTGGCCATGACTCCCGAGCCTCCCCCGATCAGTCAAAACAAAGGGGGAAGGGGGCAGGAGATTGGAGGAGGCTCAGGAGTTACGGGCGTGCGGCAGGCTGTTGCCCAGTTTTTTAAAAACTCTGTGCATTTATGTTTCACAGGGTGTGAAAGAAGGGCTTTGCACCTCTATACAATATGCATGTGTGCTTGGGCCCAGGGTCTTTTGCCTCACCATCCCCGGTACTCAGCTTCAAAAAAAAAAAAAAAAAAGAGGAGGGTTCCCAGATTCATTGAAAAAAATCTGCAGTGTCCCCAAACATGGAGGCAGTCCTGCTTAAAGCATGCACCAGATCTCTCCCACCCAACCAACCACCCGCCAACCCTCAATCTTGAAAGGAATGCAGATGCAGATGCCTCATTCCAGAGATGTGTCAACAACGCTGATTATAAAATCCCCAGACGAAACATGACCCTGAGAAGAGTGAGGTGTGACAGTCATCATCTGATACAGAGCTTTTGCCCTGGAAGGGAGAGAAGAAGAAGAAGAAGAAGAAGAAGAAGAAGAAGAAGAAGAAGAAGAAGAAGAAGAAGAAGAGTTTGGATTTGATATCCCGCTTTATCACTACCCGAAGGAGTCTCAAAGCGGCTAACATTCTTTTCCTCCCCCACAACAAACACTCTGTGAGGCGAGTGGGGCTGAGAGACTTCAGAGAAGTGTGACTAGCCCAAGGTCACCCAGCAGCTGCATGTGGAGGAGTGGAGACACGAACCCGGTTCCCCAGATTACGAGTCTACCGCTCTTAACCACTACACCACACTGGCTCTGAATGAATGCTTTAGCTCCAGGTCTAAGATATCCCTTCGTTCCTGAGGAGTTTTAAACCCCAGAGCTGTAGAGGTTCACCAAAACTGTGCCACGTTCCCAGGGTTTCCTTGTTGTTTTTTTTTAGGAACTATTGGCATAAAACAGGTGTGCTGGCATTAAGATGAGCCAGCTGGATTAAACCAATGCCCCATCTAGTTCAGCATTCCTTTTCTCGTGGTGGCCAGCCAGGTGCGTGTCAGAAGTCTGCAAGGAGGACTTATTGACAGCACTCTCCCCCTCTGTGGTTTCCAGCAACTGTGATTCAGAAGCCTGCAAGCAGGGCATGAGTGCAAGAGCACTCTGCCCACCTGCAATTCCCTGTTAACTAGGATTCAGAGGCATAATGCCTCTGACAGTGGAGGTAAAGCATAGATGTTGTGTCCACTGCTTTCAAGGCTTCTACATTTGGACACATGCCTTGCTTGTGCAGGAGTTTACATGTTCAGCCACCAATTCCACACACACACACCCCACAGTTGACATTAAGTAAACAGGATAGAATCTTAAAGTGGATTTGAGATCAATGTGTGCACCAGCAAAACAGCAGCACCCTGGGGCCGAGTGAAAAATGGGCACTTGAGATTTTCTACCCTATTTGTAGGTGGCAAAACTGGAAAATGGAGAAGGGCGCATTCCACTGAATATATCCCAGGGTGCAAAATCCGTTCAAAAAATAAATTTTGTTTCTCAGTTAATAATGAATGAAAATATTGTCTGTTTGTACCGGAAGAAGTTACCAGTAACTGCCAAGCCAATTCCTTTCAACAATATTAACTATATTGGTTTGGACTCAAAATTGTGTCCAGAACGCAACACTATTTGCCAGACAAAAAAACAACAACTTACAAACATAGCCAGCTATAAGCTTCTCTCCTTGCTGTCTCCGATTGATAGCCAAAGTTAATAGGAAGTTGCCTTATACAGAGTTGGACCATTGGTCCATCTAGCTCAGTATTGCCCACACTGACTGGCAGCAACTCACCCAGATTTCAGGCAGAGCTCACTCTCCCAGCCACACCTAGAGATGCTGGGGACTGAACCTGAGACTTACTGAATTGCACATACCTTCCAACATTTCTCCAATGAAAAAAGGGACATCCTATTCCATGATAGATAGATAGATAGATAGATAGATAGATAGATAATACCCCAAACATCTGACTGGGCTCCTTCAGCCATTCTGGATGGCTTCCAACATTTATTAAAACATAATAAAACATTAAACATCAACAAAACTTCCCTATACACGACTGCCTTCAGATGTCTTCTAAAGGTTGTATAGTTATTTATCTCCTTGGCTCATGGGTGGCACAATTCCTTACCCTCCAATATTTCTCTGATAAAAATGTCCTAAGGAAAAGCAGGGCATTCCAGGATCAAAACAGAATACAGGATAGTTTCTGTAAATCTGGAAAACAGGGACACTTGGAGGGTCTGCATACAGAGGAGATGTTCTAAAAATAAGATTCTAGTCCCCGATCATTCTAAATTAAGAGCTTTTTTTAACAGGAACAAATGAAGTTGCCTTATAATGAGTCAAGACCATTTAACTCAATACTGTCTACATTGACTGGCTGTGGATTTCAACAGATTTTGAGAGGATACGCATTGCTTGCTGCTATCTTCTCCTTAATCCATTTGCTGAATAGCAAAGTTTAAACCTAAAGGAACCAGCATTCCCAAGTCACAGGCCCAAAGCAGGGAAAGGATAAGGGAAACATCCTTCTTGGAGCATAAAGCTACAAACTCATCTGACACCACAGCTCAAAAGAAGCAGCTTAGCTTCTCTGGTTCATTCAATAACTGTAAAATGGGGCCATCGTGGTATTACTCACTTGCTGTTGCGAGAATCACAGAGCCTGAAGCTGATTAACACCCTTGGTCCTATATCTGTTAATCCAGAAGTAAGGCAGAGATCGCCGCTTGCTAAAAACAAAATAAGTATGCATTGACAAAGAACATTTCAGAGGTGAAGAGTCAGACAGCTAAAAGATTCTGAACAGGACTGTGCTTTGAACTGATGAGCATATAATCTAAGCTTCATGCTTCAGAACAACAAAAGGCAAAAACCTGAATCCTGGCAGCTGTTCTTTCCTATGAGAGGTTGAGAGTCTTACTCCAAGGTCTCAGTTTGAACACCATTCTAGGCAACTGTTGTTAATTCTATTATGATTAGGCAGGTGTTTATTGGCTAACAAGCTACACCTGTTTGGAGTTCCTTCTGCTTCACAGAGTCCTACTTTTTATTATATAGGAATTTCTTTCTCAGCTTTCTGGGGTAAGAGCCATGGCTCAGTGGTAGAGCTATCTTGCAAGAAGAAGGTCCCAGGCTCAATTCCCAGCATCTCCAGGTAGGTTTAAGGAGATACTCCTGCCTGAAATGCTGGAGAGTGCCACTGCCAGTCAGTGTAGGCAATACCGAGCTAGATGGACCAACGTAGCCTGACTCAACATAAGGCAGCTTCCTATGTTCCAATGCATATGCAGCTTACAGTTTAAATCATAATTGTTATTATACAACTCAAGCAAAGTACAGTGAAAACATTCATCTGCCCAGAAAGACAACAGCCTTCCAGAATTAATACTCAAACATATTCCACAGGGTGGGTGGGTGGGTGTATAGTCCCTCCTGACTTTTTTCTTTGTGCGTTCTGAAACATGTTTTATCGGCACAATAAAAGTGCATCAGTCGTGGATTTATACTGAACGGTCCAAACTTTACGGAGATGACAGAATTGTAAAATTGGAAGGGACTCTGGGGGTCATCTAATCCGACCCTCTGCAATGCAGGAATCTCAACATGCAGTCCCCCATCCAATTTGAAACCATACCAGACCCTGCTCAGCTTTGCAAATCATAGAATTGTACAGCTGGAAGGGACCACGAGCATCACCTAGTCCAGCTCACTGTAATGCAAGAATCCTTTGCCCAACTTGGGGAATCAAACCCACACCCTTGGGATTAAGAGTCTCACGCTCTATTAGCCACCCAGGAGTGTTCTAGCAGTTTTAATATTTGCCCCATTATTCTTACCTGGTGTTATTACATTGGGAGGGGCACTCTTTCATCATCTGGAGGTGCGCTCTTGCATGATACCAGGACAGAAAAACCTTGCAATGTTTGTGTTATGAAAAGCTACAGGATTTCAGCAGGGAGCTATAGGACATGCATTGATTGGAAACAAAGCAGTGTGTGTGCCCCGAAACTTTAGCGGGTGCAAACAGGATTAAAAGCGGGGTGCCCTTATACAATCATGAGCACAAAATGACTGTGGGTTGTACCCAATCCTAGCCCTACTTATAGTAGACAGACTGAAGTTAAGACCTAGCTTTAAGAAGAGGTGAGCTAGGATCAAATTTGTGAAAAGAAGACAAACCATAATTTTTGGAAATCTATTTATAATCCAGTGTTTATAATCACTATTTGCATGAGCTAAACAAGCTACCAAGATGATTAGCACAACAACCAAGACAGCTGTAAAAATTAAAAACACACCACAGTTTTTTTGTCATTGGGTCACAGGCTAACCATCAGAACTGCCTTGGGGAAAGAGGAATGAAAATCCAGTTGGTTAAGGCTGCAAGCATAAGCAAACTTCCTTAGTCATTGAGATTATCGGGATTTACTTCAGAGTAAATATGCTTAGGGCTTGTACTGGAAGTCTCACATCAAAGGACTAGATGATAAACATTTCTTTGCAACTCAAAGTGTTATGGGGTTAGAAGAGAAAATGACGGAAAACTAATTATTGTGAGAGATCGTCTAAAAGATAATTAGTTCATTGTACAATATTGGACAAAGCTCACATTAATATGCCTGCTACACATTTTCACAAAAGGCTGATACCCATGGTGAATGTCATCCATAATATGCTAGGGGTCCTCATTAGAATTATCTGCTCTCCTCAATAAGTACAAACTTTAAAATAAAAGCTTACTACAAGTTAGAAGGACCCGAGTGGAGCAGTGGTCTAAACCACAGAGCCTAGGGCTTGCCGATCGGAAGGTCGGCGGTTCGAATCCCCGTGACGGGGTGAGCTCCCGTTGTTTGGTCCCTGCTCCTGCCCACCTAGCAGTTCGAAAGAACGTCAAAGTGCAAGTAGATAAATAGATACCGCTCCAGCAGGAAGGTAAATGGCGTTTCCATGTGCTGCTCTGGTTTCACCAGAAGCTACTTAGTCATGCTGGCCACATGACCCGGAAGCTGTACGCTGGCTCCCTCGGCCAGTAAAGCAAGATGAGCGCCGCAACCCCAGAGTCGGACACAACTGGTCCTAACAGTCAGGCGTTTACCTTTACTTTTACAAGTTAGAAAGTATTCTGTCTTACTCTCGGAGAAAGAAATTGTTCACAAACTCAAGGGCTTACATGGTGCAAGTCTACCACCTAGTGGTGTTCTTTTTCTTTGGAGAAGACACTTAAAAAAAATAATAATCTTAATGGCAATGAGAAGAACCAAATAACTTTTCCCCACAGATACAGAACTTCACTTGAACTACAGAATGTAATGTGTATCAGGGAGAATCCAGCTGCTTGCAGAATCCAAAATAAGGGCCAAGCTTAAAGACTGTTTCCTCTTTATTCTTGTGGCGTCATAGAGAAAAGCGTCCTGGTAAGATGACTCTGCTGGATAAAGCCTATGGCCCCGTTAGTCCAGCATTCTGTTCACACAGAGGCCACACAGACGTCTCTGGGAAGCCTGTAAGCAGGACCCAAGTACAAGAGCAATCACTCCTCCTGCAATTCCAGTGTAAACGACTAAGGTAGGAGAGAAAACCAGTACAAACCAGTAAGCAATGTAACGTAAGAAACTGGAAACCAGTATAAACCAGTAAGCACCAGCACAAACCAGTAAAAACCAGTAAAAACCCATACAAACCAGTAAGCAATGTAAAGCAAGAAAATAGAAGCCAGTATAAACCAGTGGAGTAGGAGTGCAAACCAATGGAAACCAGTAAGCAATGTAAAGCAAGAAACTAGAAACCAGTTTAAACGGGGTGAAATGTGATGTAAGAGGATATAAAGAAGGAAATGTATAAATTTGAAGAAATAATTGAAGATGTAGATGAAAACTGTCAAGATGAATTATAATGGAATCAATGAGGGGGGATTCAAGGAAGTCTATACAACAATGTATATAAAATCTGTTATTTAATATGTTTTATGAGTTGTCCAGTCTCTCTGTTGTGAGGTATAGGTATGCCTTCATAAAAGCCAGATTTAATGTTTTCCCATCAAATGTTTTGGCCAATAGACTTTCCAATGGTCAAATCTCCCTTCTTTGCGACTGTAATAGCGGCTCCATAGAATCCTTACAACATATATTTTTTTGCTGTCCAATTCATTCGGCAGCTCAGTCCAAATTTTTGTTTCCACTTTTGAAGAAAACCCAAGATGGAACTCAGGATGCTAAATTAATTTACTTATTAAATGACGAGGAACCAAATAGAACCCATATGGTCGCTAGGTTTTTGATTAATGTGCTATTTACAAAGAAGAGGAATGGTTCTCTTCCCATTTATGACAATGCAGAAAATAATTAAGACCTATTATTGGGGTGATAAAATAGGTGATAAATTAATTTTAGCGGATTTTTTTTTAACTAGTTCAGTTGGACTACTCAGATCTCAGTTTGACTTAGATGGAAGGGTGTAAATGGGTTGTTTTAAAATTGGTTTTGTACTGTATTGTTTAAATTTGTTAAATTGTTTTACTCTGTGTGTATTATGATGAATGTGTTTTGCGATGTGATGTGGGCCACATGGCCGAAATAAACCTACCTACCTTTATGAGTTGTCATAATTGGAAAATGAATAAAAATATTATTTAAAAAAGTAAGGAATGTAAAGCAACTGTGTGAGAAACCATTCTCAGATGACGTGGAAGGCAGAGACATCGAAATTATTTCCATTTTAATGCATACCTTCGCCAACTGCACTTCCCAGATCAATGCACAAACAGAACGTTGCTTTGAGAGTTGCCCTTTTCCCCATTTTGCAGAGGTTCCCCACCCCCTATAAATGCAACTATTAGCAAAAAGTGTGCATATAAAATGCATAAACTGCTGAAAATGAGATTCAGAAATGCCCCAGAGAAGGCTGCTTTCAAAAAGGTGACATTTAGACAAACTTGAACACAAAATGAATATACTAGGAGCAATGCACATTAAAATGTGGAAGGATTTTCATTAGCACTTAAAAAGAGAAATTTCCAAATTGGTATAGCCAAAAGGGACACTAAATTTTCTTCAAAAGGAACGCAGATGGCATTGCAAGTTACCTGTATTTCCAAAGGAGCAAGACTTGGGTATTGATCATCATGAAATAATCCTAGATACAGGAGAGCAGGGTAGGCTCTGTTGAAACAACCAGGACAACCAGTAAGTCTAAAAACTCTGCATCACAGGAATATGCCATCTTTTGAATTCAAACATTGCAAGTGATGCTCACAGGGAGGAATAGGGGTGGGGGAAGAGAAAACTACCCACTAGACTTCTCGCTCTACATGACATGTGAGTTAGGCATATCAGGCTTCTGCTGGTTAGCTTCTGCTCTGCTGCTTATATTTGAACGGGGAAAGGGCATTCTTGTTGTATTGTTAGAAGAGCATTTTTGTTGGGCTTAAAAACAAAAACAAAAAACAAAAATGAGTTCCTGGTACTCATTTGTCAATAAAAGTGCCATGTGTGTCAGCACAAAATAGCTGCTTGTGGCAACAAAAACAGAGGTGATCGTACTCCCTATCAGTGAGTTATCATCATTTTAGGAATTTTGTTCTGTGCATTGTTTTTAAGGTGGCTTTTAATTTGATTTGAGGGAGGGCTAGGGGACACCACCCTCCCGGATGGTGGTTTTGAACACCTGGTTCTTATTCATGCTGTGTGTTCTGAACAAAGAAATATGGTGGGCTGCTTGGATTTTATGTTGCTGAAGTAGCTCCTTTTGCCTCATTGCAGATTATCTGTATTATCTGCAAACCAGCAAGGTGAATACCAAAGGATCTGGAATGACAACCATCCTCTGTTGAGGACAGCAACTCTAGAAACAGAAGATCCCGTGAGCCACTGAATATGCCAAGTATACACCTCTGCCCTCAAACCACAAAATTGCCCCTTGACAGCTATCAACACCTCCAGCTGTTGTCTAGCTCCCATCAATGGACTATGTACTTAAGGAGTCTCTAGTGCACAGGCTGGGGCCACTTTCGCCTGGGTTCCATTCCCAGCCCCTGCTTTTGTCAGTGGCAGATGCATGAGTGCACCCTGCCCCGTTACATCACACGTCACCCCCTTTTCACCCATTCGCATTTCGCTTCCATTCTGCCCTCTTCCTGGTCCAGAAGGACCCGCGAGTCAGCGATCGCACATCAACTGGGCTCTTTGGTCACTGCTTCTTTGAGAGATTTTCCAGGATACTGGTTTAGTCATTCGTTCGTTCGTTCGTTCTCTTGTTGACCATTTTCATCATTATTTCAGAGTTCTAGCTTTTCGCCAAATCTTTTTTATTGAATTTCAATTTTTTACAATTGATCACGAATTAAAGCCCATTTTACATTTTCCCAAAGTAAAACCCTCACTTGCACTCTTATATTTCCATAGTCAGGTGGGGAGAGAGATTCTGAACCCCTACTTAATAAACATATGCTTAAATCCTTGCAATCATAGACGTTAACAAAAATAATAACAACAACAGAGAGATCTAAACGCCCCCCCCCCCTATTTTCCAATCATGCCTTTGCTCTGGTATGATTCCCCTTCATCACATATACAGCACAACATGACAATGACTAATCCCCTCCTCATCAGTATGGTTGGCCCGACTCAACAACCTATCCTATACACCTGCACATACAAACAAGCCACACACTGCAACCAAACAAATCCATACAGTCATAGATGTTGACGGAAATAACAGCAAGAGAGAGAGAGAGAGAGGAGAGAAGAGAGAGAGAGAGAGAGAGAGGAGAGAGAGAGAGAGAGATCTATGCCCGCCTCGCCCCCCTCATATTTTCCAATTTCATCCATGCAGAAATGGCTATTCAAGCCTTGTTTTATTGTTTCAATATACTGCTCGCCTGGTGTTTTTGGTGTGATGGTGGTTTTCTCAATCAAGTGGTTTGTATAAATTTTACGAAATAAACAACTGAAACGCACTAAGGTTTACTTTTTAAGTTACATGCTCTCAAAGGCGCACGTTTTCCGAAGGGACGGCGGAATGCTCTCCTTATCCCGGAAGATCCTCTAATGAGCATCACTCTACACTTTCCTATCTCTCTATGCGCAACTCCAACTCTCTCTCTCTCTTTCCCCCGTGGAGCGGCCTGATGACGTATAAGTGCGTGCGCCGCGCGAATCGTCTGCTTGCGGAAGCAGCTCGGGCAGAACAGGCGCCCTTCTCGCCTTGGCAGTGATGTCGCCGGCAGCGGTGGAAGCCGGGCCCGCACGACTCGTTCGGTCCGCCCAGAAGGACGAGCTCTATCGAGGGGCGCTGAGAAGCGGGGCTGGGGCTGCCTTGGGGGGCCTGGCAGGTGAGGAGCCGTATTGACCCCGGACAGAATTGCACCCTCTGAACCGCTTTGCAAGACAAGAAGCCCATATACCGGATCTCTCTCTCTCTCTCTCTCTCTTTCTTTCTTTCTTTCTTTCTTTCTTTCTTTCTTTCTTTCTTTCTTTCTGTTATTGCGTTTTATATCCCACTTTTTCACCCAAGGAGCATGGTTCTCCCTCTCCCCATTTTGTCCTCACGAGTCACAACAACCCTGTGAGGTAGGTTAGGTCAGTGAGCTTCATTGGCTAAGGGGGGATTCGAACCCTGGTCTCCCAGGTCCTAGTCCACACTGGATACAATATGTGAGTCATTTGTGTGTGTGTGTGTGAGAGAGAGAGAGAGAGAGAGAAAGAGAGAGAAGAGGGGTGGGGGGTTAACCTGGAAATGTAAAAGCAGCTTTATATCAGGTCAGGGTATTGGCCCATCTAGCCCAGCATTATTAGTTGTGGCTGCCCATAGTTCTCCTGGGCTGAGATCACCGCAAGTAAGAACTGATTGCTCCTTTACCAATGGCAGGAGAAGACACCCTTGGTGAAGGCGCCAGAGGATTCATTGGCAGAGTGCCTCAACTTGCGTAACACAATGCCTAGTTTAACTGTCGAACTGGCTCCTGCAGGAGGCAGTGATGGCCACCAGCCTGGGTGGCTTTAAAACGGAATAGGCAAATTCATGGAGGAGAAGGCTATATGAAGGCTACTGGTCATAATGGCTGCCTCTACAGTCTGAGGCAGTAATGCGTCTGAATACCAGCTGCTGGCAATTACAGGAAGGAAATTGTGCCCAGGTCCCGCTTGCAGGTTGCTATTGAGGTATCTGGTGGCCACTCTGAGAATGGGGATCCTGGACTTGATGAGCCATTGACCTGATTCATCAGCCTCTTCTGTTCTTTTATTGATGGATAAAGGTGATTGAGACTTGAGAGACTGTATCAATTGTCTGATCTGAAAAATTGCAAACATCTTTGCTTATCCTGCAACCATTGAGTTGCAATGCATATCTTGCATACAGTCTAGCTTGAATTGTTAATTATCTTTGCTTCTTGCATTGCTAGTGTGGGTATATGTGCCTGTGGATTACACTTCATGCATCTTTTTACT
The DNA here is from genome assembly GCF_009819535.1 of Lacerta agilis. Lineage (NCBI taxonomy): Eukaryota > Metazoa > Chordata > Lepidosauria > Squamata > Lacertidae > Lacerta > Lacerta agilis. The sequence goes on along the minus strand of NC_046319.1, from coordinate 18,412,657 downwards.
CCACAAAAGCTTATGCTATAACATTCTACCTCTCTAGAAGTTGTATCTGCACAAAAGACACTGATTACTTTGTAAATCTCAGTTCTTAATTTTTTAACTTTTGTAATGTTTTATTATTTGACCTATGAGAATGGTGTAGTTTCTTTTCCAACTCATATTGAAGTCAAATTATTTGGCGGGGCACCTCTGTTCACTTTGTTCTCTAACACTGTCATTTGCTCTGGCTCTCTAGGTGCTAGAATTTGGTTGGAGTGGCAGAAGGAAATTGAGTTGTTTGCTGATATAGCATATTTCACACTCACAACCCTTTCAGGTATTTCACCCCCTAAATTGTTCTGTGCTTGGTGCTCTGACTAAATGTGGTGCCATTTTACGCTTAACATTAAACTGATCAGATTTTCAGGATTTGCATCTGTGGTTTGGTTTTGTTTTGTTTTGTAAATATTATTTAGGTTACCAAACTCTTGGTGAAGAATATGTCAATATTATCCAAGTGGACCCATCGCGGAAGAGAGTTCCTTCAGTACTTCGACGGGCTGTCCTGATTTCCTTGCACACTGTCTTCCCTTACTTGTTAGACAAAGGATTAGTACACCTGGAACATGAACTTCAGACAGAACCCGATGAGATGAGGACTTTGCAAAGCAGACATTTGCGTGGATTGTGGGGAAGGACTTTCTTGTGGCATTGGTTACAGAAATGGCTTGGCAGATTAACAGAGCAGCAGAGGAAGATGCTCTGTCAGGTTGTCCATTTTCTCAGGCAAGGCATTCCACTCCTTCGTAGGCTGCACCTGGCCATCTTCTATATGAATGGCATTTTCTACCACCTATCTAAAAGGATGTCAGGGATCACATATGTAAGTAGAAGGTATTTGATAGCCCTTTGTGTTCTGAGTGCAATACAGTAAAATCCCATATTTTGGCACTGTATACTGTAGGCAGCTCTCACTTCCATCCCTGGCATTGGGGTGGGGAACAGCATCAAACATAACCAAGGGCTGTATCTAATGCTGGTCATTCCCAAAGTATACGTACTGAGATTAAGGGACCCAAGTTAGTTATAGTCAGTAATTTCAGATGGGTCTTCCCTGCCTAGGACTTGGTTGGATAGAACCTTAAGTTTGGGCTGCCATCCAGTTTATGTCTCTCAGCACCCTGAGTTTCTGTTTCTTGTTAACACTGCCACATGTACAACAGGAATATAATGAAGACTAGGAATCCACTCTACCCCTAAATATCTATGGTGCCATATTATTTCTTTGTATGGATCCCCTCCTTGTGGTCAATTTGGAATTGTATGTACAGTGGTACCTCAGGTTACAGACTCTGCTAACCCAGAAATAGTACCTTGGGTTAAGAACTTTGCTTCAGGATGAGAACAGAAATCAGGCAGCGGCAGTGCTGCGGCAGTGGGAGGCCCCAGTAACTAAAGTGGTGCTTCAGGTTAAGAACAGTTTCAGGTTAAGAACAGACCTCCAGAACGAATTAAGTTCTTAACCCGAGGTACCACTGTATTACCATAGCTCAGGGATGTGGTGCCTGTGACCTTTTAGAAGCGGCTGGACTACAAGTCCTGGTCATCCCTGACCACTGGCCATGCTTGCTGGCGCTGATGAGAGATGGGAGTTCAACATCTGGAGAGCCATAGGTTCCCACTGCTGTTCTAGAGGAGGGCTACTGTCACCAATACCAGCATGGTATTCTGTTCTGTATGCTGTTCAAGATTCAAAAGTCAAGTGAGCTGGTTTCCATTCTCTCTAAACAAAATCTGTACTTCGAATAGCCATCTCACATGCAGTCCTCTAGGTTCCTTCACAGATCACACAAAATGCATTGATATCAAGTGGTGGTTTTGTGTCTTCCCCCCTCCCAGCTGCGCTATGCAGGATTAGATGGAGACAACCAGCATGTTCGATCAAGTTACAGGCTTCTTGGGATCCTTTCAGTGCTGCACCTGGCACTAACAGTTGGTATCCATGCATACAGCTTCCAACAGAGGCAGAGGGCAAGACAAGAATGGAAGGTACACCGTAACCTCTCCTACCCAAGGTATGCTTGTGGCATTTTGCTTACCAGATGCTTACAGGAGGTAGTGTAGAGGCCTGGGAGCCTCAGACCTGGGGATCAAATATTCAGGCCCCTCTCTGGCCATCAGAATTGTGGCCAGGCTACAGCCTTCACTGGTGCTGCTTTGCACCCAGTGTTAATGTATGTATTTGTTCACACACCTTTGCCTGTTACATACCACTGGCCCACAACCCTTGGAAATTAGCCTTGAAAGGAACATGACCTGCAGTATGAAGAATGTTCCTGCCAATGTTCTTGAACTATGTAGTATTGTTAGCTGGAATGAAGGGGGGGGTGCAGTGGCATCTGAGCTGTGTTTGAAAACCTAGATTAACTTAATATTGTACTGGACAATCAACAGGTGTTAAGAATGGCTAAAATTGTGTCCTGGCATCAAAACTGGGTAACCAACTCAGTCTGTATCCGGTCTGGTTAAAATAAATTGTGTAATTCAAATGGGTTGGTTATATTGTGCTTGCAAATATTGGGCTTTCTGTACATGGAATTCTCAGTACCGGTACTTAAATGGCAGAGAGTGATATATTCGGAAAAGAAGGAAAAAGGAGAACCAAGAACAGTATGCCTACCCCTATCTTGGAAAAATAGCTCTTGCTGGGTGGCTTTGCGTCTTGTTGGAACTTGCTAAGTAACTTTGAATATCAATTCCCCACACCTTTATTTTTAGGCAGCAAGCAGTACTACCCAGGAACAGCAATCAAGTTTGAGGGCTGGGAGCGTAATCTTTTTAAAAAATGGGTGCAAATTTTTACTCAAGAGTAATAGACCCATGTTAGTAATGCCACTTTCTTTCATGTCTACTCTGAGTAGGACTAGCATTGGCTATAACCCTGTTACAAAGTCACATGCTATTTTTCTCCTGATGACGTCTTATGCTAGAACCTTGGCAGCAGAAGCATCAGCTCCCTTGGGACATTAACCTGAAGAGCACTTGTGCCTGACTTTGTCCTCCCTCAGAACCCAGCCTGAGGAGAAGCTCCTTGGCCGAAGCTCTCGCTGCATTCTGTGCTTAGAAGAACGCCGCCATGCTACAGCCACTCCGTGTGGACACCTCTTCTGCTGGGAATGCATCACTGAGTGGTGCAACACAAAGGTAAACACAGACCCCCTCCTAGGATGCTGAACACTTAAAACAAAAGCCAAGTCCTTTCAGGTTTCCTTTTTGCAGCGGAAATGAGAGCTGTAGGAAAAGAGAAGCCAAAGAAGTGGGTTCTCCGAAATAGCTCCTTGGTTTCATTCTTACTGATGTCTTACCAAAGGATGAAACTACATGTGATTTGAGTTCTCAGCTTTCAATTCTAGCACTTGCATTATCTGAGTCCAGTTGATAATCTGTTATGACAATTCCTTAATTTGGGGATGAGGAGCCTGATGTCTTCCAGATGTTGTTGGGACTCCAGCAGCCCTGGCCAACATGGCCAATAGTCAAGGATAATGGGAGCTGCGGTTCAACAGTTGGAGGACCAAAGGTTCCCAATCCTTAAGTGATACTTTTAAGGCCTAGATAAGCAACTCAAAACGACTAGACTGAGGGTTAGTTCCTATTAGTTTTTAAGAACTGGTTTACTGTTGTAGAATTAACTCCAACACCTCAAATTCTTCCATAATATCACATTGCAATGAAGGGCAGGTTAGAAATATTTTAAATAGCAACTCTAGATACCACAGCGTGTAGCTTTTCTGCACTTCCACAGCATCTGCACAATCCTGTCTATAAATATAGCTCTATGCCTGTAAGAGTTCTACATACCATCAAAAGCCCCTGGTACTGAGGGAAGGCCCGTGGTTCCATTTGTAGAGAACTTAGGGTGTGCAAACAGGTATGGTAACTGTCAGAAAAAGCTAGCTGGAAAAAGACTTACAAACTGGGTACTGGGAGATGTTTTAGTTAAGATATTTTATTTTTCCTCTCCTGCAGGCTGAGTGCCCACTGTGCAGAGAGAAATTCCATCCACAGAAGCTGATTTATCTGCAACACTATCGATAACAGCCACCTGTGCAGCTGTTAGATTGCAAAGTGTTAGGAACCAACAAAAATACTACAGCTTTTGACCAAGTGTAAAACTTTATTTTGATATATTAAATTGCTGTGATAAAATTGAGCAGCTAAACACTTGAGTTGCACTGCCTGTACAAGGAGATATGAACTTGTCATCTTACAAAACAAACTTCTGGTGTTGATCCTTTTTCTTTGTAGAACAAAGCACACAAATCTACCTAAATTCTGGTATAACCCTTTTAAGTGTTGGCGGACATCTGCTAGACCTACCACTAGTGTTCTCATGACACTGTAACTCGTTGACGTTCATGAAGCTGAATGTTGGAGGATTCGGGATAAAAGAAAGTACTTCTTCACACAGCACAAAGTTAAAACGTTGGAATTTGCTCCCAAAAGAGGCAGTGATGGCCAGCAATTTGGGTCGCTTTAAAAGAGAATTAAGACAAATTCATGGGGGATAAGGCTATCAATGGCTACTAGCCACAATGCTTATATTCTGCCTCTGTGAGTGGAGGCAGTATGTTTCTCAATACCAGTTACTGGAAAATGGAGGGGAGCGTGCACTTGCCTTCAGGTCCTGCTTACAGGCTTCCCAGAGGCATCTGGTTGGCCACTGAGAGCAGAATGCTGAACTCGATGGGTCTATGACCTGATTCAGCCAGGCTATTCTTATGGGAAACTACATTCTCTGAGAGGTAGTAGCTTAATAAGAACATTTTACCATTCCAAAAGATACTAGGGCATGCATGTGGAAATTAATTTTGAGTTTTAAGTGTGCTGCTAAAATCCCCTATGCCTAATAAATTATAGCTGTTCGTGAGAACTTCAGCTTTATATATATTTTTTAAAAACTAAGTTGGAATGAGCGCCCTGTAGTATATCTGTGCAGTGACTGTCAGAAATTCAGTTTGGCAGATTGGGGTAATCTTGTATGGTGGGTACATAAGGCAAAGGTAGCCAGTAGGGTGCCTCTACCAGCTGCTGTTGGACCCCCATCTCCCATCAGGCCTGGCATGCATGGCTAATAGTCGGAGAGGAAGGGAGTTGTGGACCAACAACACCTGTAAGACTACTGGTTTCCACCCTTAGCAGAAGGAATATACAGTAGAAGCTGCACCACCTGCAGCCAACAGCTAGAGCTGGAGTGAACACATTTCCACATAGGGGAGGGTATGTGTCTGCCCTTCTACACTGTGATGTTTTAGTCCTAGAGTAATGCAGCTGAGGCCTGATACAGAAGAGAGCATGAATTTACCTCTGACAAATTTACTTACAGTAGTCTACTTTTCTAGCTACTGCCCCAGCTCCGTACCATTTTATTAACACATATACTGATATTAAACCCCAATTGATATCACTGGCACTGGCTTCTATGCACAGTGGTAAGGATCAGGATTATTCATTGCAGTTTTCTTCTGTAATACCTCTGGTCCCTTGTACAATATGTTTCATAGTATTGTTTAGAAATGCAAACAAATCCCCCTGTGAATGACTTCTAAGAATGCAGGGGTGTGGATGTGGGGGCAACACTGATTTTTTTCCCCATACTGCTGAAAGTGGGGCGATCCAATTCACATGGCACAAGGTATTTTACACTTATCACAAGTCCGCCCAATACAGGGTGAAAATTTCCTTTTAGACTGCACCATGAGCAGCTATGGTTTGCACAGTAATGCAAAGGACGGTTTTTGAACACATAGAGTTCAAATGCATTCCAAAATATTTAAATAGAATGGGTTGCATCCAATGTTAATGCTACTCTGAGTAGACCCACTGAAATTAGTAGACCTAAGTTACTCACACCCATTATTTTCAAGGTTCTGTTCTACTTAGTACTTTGGATACAACATAATGTTTAGAGAAAAAGGAAGAAATGTTAACACTTAGTACCTTATGTTGGTTGTTATAAAGACTACTGAACCCAAGAAAGGGACACTGTCTTTTAATAAAGTTTGGAATTTTAAAAAGTCACTTAATAAAATTGTTTATAGCTGTATCACATTGAAAAAGTTTTACATGCAGATCATTTATTTCTATATTTTTCTCCATAGAAAATTAAAAGCTGTGTTAAAACCCACAAAGTCTCGGTCTGCCATGGCCGGTGTAGATGTACCTTGGAGAGGGCTACATGAAGCAAACTTTAAAAGTTTTTTTTTTAAGTATCAAATAAAATGTGTCAAAATACTCTCCACATAATAATTTTTTTATATATTTAATTTCAGGCCTCCAGCAAACCCTGGCCCCCAAAAACATGATTGTTAAGAATAATAGTGAGCCATTATGAAAGAGCCAAAAAGAAATCAGCCTTTCCACCATAAAAGCTAAATCAATTAATTCCTTTTCCACTTTGAAAAAAAAAAACTCAGGGTAGCTTATTTCAAAGTTTACAAGTTTCCCTCTTAAGGTCCTGTGAACAGCCTGTTGGTCAAAACCTGGGACATTACAAATCAGAAAACATTATCACTGTCTCATCTTCTTCTGTAGATGCACAAAGCATTTCAGCAATGTACCAGGATGCATTGTGGACTAGATCAACACAAAGGACCCAAAAATAAATAAATACAGTTGTGGGAACTCCCCTGTTCCACACTAGGCTATACTTTTGTGAGGAGGGGGCTTGAAATGAATGTTCTACCTTCTCTTGTTACTGTCTCGCTAAATGTGCACCAGAAACTTGTGAAATTGCCACTCAAATCCTGCACTTCCAAGGAGCTGGAACCAGTTGTGTGTACTTCCTATGAGATGTTTTGAGAACATGGGATGACTCCTGTTGTGCAACAACAGAAAGGGGGGAAGCAGAAGCAGCCCTTGGACATAACAACTTATATCCAAAGAATAACAAGATGATATGGCTGATATTCTCTTGCTAGGGGCAGCGGCGGCAGGGGGAGCCTGACGCTCAATAAACTGCAGTGGGGGGGGGAGGGGAGAAATGCAACTTCTTAGTCACCACCCTCTTATTACTGATGACTTGGTATGAAGGAAAGAGGCATCATTACAATGGCTCAAAACTGGACTTTTAATTGTAATGAAGGGAGTTGGTCAGCAGGCTCAATATAATTTCTAGCTAGCAAAGGTCTTCCCCACATCTTCCTTCCCTTTGTATTTCCTCTTGCCGTGTGTGAAGGGTATATATCGATATTTTATCATATGCTGCAACAAAAGGGAAAGAAAAACACAGGCTTTTAGAGCACACCCACGGCATTCCCCTCCCTCTGCCCACTCCGCCTCAAACACCTGAATGTGCTCATGTGTTTGAACAGCAGTGGCTATCTTTTTTGGAGGAACTGAGGGCCATGGACAACCCTTTGGGGGCCACATATCAAAATGGGTGTGACCAAAGAACAGTGGTTTGTACCAATACCAGTTTTATCTAAAGTAGATCCATTGAAGCTAATGGACACGACTAGCTTAGGTTCATTAATTTCAATGGATGTAGTCTTAGTAATACTTAATTGAATACAACTCACTTATTTATTAAAAAAAAATTAAGGCCTTTTTTGGTGGGGGGGCATCACTATGGGGGGGCCTATGGGAGCAATTAGCATTTTCTTTTAAAAGCTGGATGTCCACTAAAATGTTTTTTGAGTTCAAGTATCACAGCAGGGGACCCATAGGAACAGTCATTTTTTTCTTTAAAAAAAATTATGCCTTTTGGAGGGAGGTCACATTGGAAACAGCCCCAAGACTACCCTCATCTGTGTTAGACAAAGCCTCAAACTCTACTCTAACTATGGGGGTCTTTAAAAAAACCAACCACCACCACTAGCAATTTTTTAGCTACAACATAGTGATATTGCCATTATGTTGGGGCAATCTCTTTTTCTTATGTTTAGGAGAATCCACAACCTGGAAAAAAAGAACAACTTGGTTAGATTCTTACCTTGATTTGCCTTTTCATTGTGATGCAGAAAAGCATAATGAAGTACATCACAAGAATTGGCCAAAAAACTGGAACGTTGAAAGCCTCAAAGAACGTACATGTCATTGCGACAAGGATGCCTTTAGTAGCAGAGTGCCTTGGAAGGAAAAGATAGTTGCAGTTAGGTAGACTGTGTACTAAAATTCTTTTAAGGACATTAATGCCCAATTCACATACCATTCCTGATCTCCAGCATTCTCCCCTCGACTTCCTGGTTTCCCCCAACCATAGTTTGCTGTGACACCTGAATCTGCAACTCATGGTTAGTGCTAACCTCTGGATCACAGTCTGCAAAAAGAGGTTTCTGATCATCCTTGGAAATCAAGGCTCTAATGATACTTTGCTGAACCGCAGCAAATAATGGTTATAGAAAACCATGAAGCCGAGGGAGAAACTTGCCTAGGAGAGGAGTGGGAAGGAGGACCAAACCCACAGCAACATTCCTGACATCCAAGCCATAAAAGACTATTTCCACCTCTTCCTCAGCATTGCTATCCTGCACCTCACAGCAGAATGTTCTCTTACGATGCCTTAAGAGGCAGAAAAGAAGATTCTATCACTTCTGCAGAGGGACCAGCTGTCTTTGGACCCTTCTTGTAGCTGTCACCTAGCAGTAGCCATTTCATCAGGCTAGCTGTTTCAATTTCAGCTGGTCTCCGAGAACTTGGTAACCTAGGTTTAGTACCCGAGTTTGCTTCTTTCCTCCTCCCCTTTCCCTCCCTCCCTCCTTCTGTGATTTATGTTATGGTTAAGTCTAAAGCTCAATGCAATACTGATGGATATTTGGACTTGTGATGCCTGAGTTGAGCCTTCAAATCAAGCATACCTATCATGTGGAAGAGGTGGCTAATACTGAAAAGGCACTAGAAGGCCAGAGATTCGGGGAGGTGGCTACAGGGCGACTGTTAGGTGTGCACTGTAAGGAAGGAGGCACAAGCTTGAGGCCAAAGAGAAGGCATGCCTATGAGAGGCAGGAGAACAGGAAAGACGAAGGGTCAGGGACTTGAATCCTTTTGCATTGCTATTAAAACATACTCACCAGAATTTGAACTCCGGCAGCCTTCGAATGAAGGGCCGAAACTCCTCATTTTGTTTTGTAGGTAATGAAGGACCCTCATCTGAGAAGAGGAGGAAATGCAAAGTCTTAGGAACTGCTTTATTCTACATTTAACTCTCACAGGTTCAACCCTTGGCACCCCCAATTAACAAAGGTCAGTAGCAGATGTTTGAAGAGGCCTCTGCCGGAGACCTTGGACCAGCACTGCCAATCAGGTTAGACAATACTGAGCTCAATGGACAGCCTTATCGGATATAAGGAGGCTCCCTCTGTTACTACTACCATACTTAGAGCAGGTATGAATAACTGTGCTAGGGACAATTCACCCATTAAAGTTACAAGGAAACAAAAAATTATTAATGGGTGATCAAAGGGCTGTTACGTGCAAGAGAAATTGCAGCACAGATCTCCACAAAGCATGAAACGTGAAAGCAATGTTATTCCAGTCTCAATTAGAGGGGAGATCTTTTAATCCACAGGGAAGTGAAGGAAGTAATACAAAATCAGGAATTCTAACTCTGGCTCTGTCAAAACTCTGCCAGCCTTTCTAATACATCATTTATATGTTTATCCAAGGATCTAAAAACGAAATCACTCAACTCCTAGAAGATGTCATATTCAGTTATGTGCCATGCAACCCACAGGATGTGACTAGCACTGGTTGAACTCTTACATTCAAACCTTACAGTTGTTCTTGCTATGAAAATCCACACAGGGCCACAAGCAAACATACAATGTTATAACATTACAAAATACACTGTTTTCTGTGAGGATAATTGGGGGTCTGAGCACTCAATAAAGTTGAGAAGTGGTTGACACTCCACACTAAAGTCCAGCATTCCTTCGTACCCATAGATAGCAGGTGCAACTTAAAACATACTAGGCTGTGCCTAAGTTTCCAATATGTTCTAGGTTTTCGTGTGTGTACACATATCAGGTTTAGCATCCTTTTCTCATAGTGGACAAGCAGAAACCTCCAAGCCTCTCTATCTGATTCTCAGGACTCTCCCCAAGCTATATCGCTCACCAGCCCTGCTTTGCACACACACCCTGCCCGCCTTGTGTGTTTTTGCAAGACTGGAATGTGTCCTTGAAGCCTTCTGATATTTCGTTCTTCCCTGGATGGAGCATAAATAATGCAATGTGAGTGTGTACAGAAACTAGCCTGTTATGGAAAAGGTGAAATAGACATTTGTTGCTCTCTCCACTTTTGCCTATGGCCCTGCACGCCACTGGCATGTGGTCCTCAGGCTGAAAAGGCTTCCCCACATCTGATATATAATAAGTTCATGCGACAACCAACACCTGTGCAAAAGAAAAGCAGGGCTAGTGATGTTCTTTATACCTGAGTCCTCCATTAGAGAGGGATCTACCTTTGGCGACAAGAAAGCTATGAAAAGGTTTAGGTGGTAGATGCCCAAGGCATATGTCACGATGTACCAACCCTAGGAAGGGGAAGGAAGAAGAAAATGTCAAATGAGGCCATGGATCTAAGTACAGAAACACCTACCTACACAAAACTACTTGCCCACAATCTGCAGTACGTGACGCTGGCTATATGACGGGGTTGTTGGGGGTAGCCCCAAATATTGTCAACTATAACCCTTATCAGCCCCAGCCAGCAAGATGGGGGCTATAGTCCAAAAAAATCTGGGTGGCACCATGTTGGCTAGTCTGAAATGGTAGGGCACAGCAATATACAGGTGAAACTAAAAAAATTAGAATATTGTGGGAAAGTCCATTTATGAAAGCAATTGTCTTCATTAGCTACTGGAGTTTAATATATGAGATAGCTACTGGAGTTTAATATATGAGATATGAGATAGACTCATGACAAGCAAAGCGAGATATGTCAAACCTTTATTTGTTATAATTGTGATGATTATGCTGGTGAAAACCCCAAAGTTGAAATTGTGAATTTGGGGTTCTCATCAGCTGTACGCCATAATCATCACAATAATAACAAATAAAGGCTTGACACATCTCGCTTTGCATGTCATGAGTCTATCTCATATATTAGTTTCACCTTTTAAGTTGAATTACTGAAAGAAATGAACCTTTCCACGATATTCTAATTTTTCGAGTTTCACCTGTATAGTAAATGAATAATGTAAGTCAGATCCAGAGCAAGCGAAGATTGGGGAACCTGTCTGTCCACCCCCCTGATGCTGTTCCCACCACACCCAGTAAACATGACCAATGGTCAAAGGTGTTCGAACCTATCCCTGACCTAAATCAACTAGAAGCAAGGAATAAAGCATACTAAGAGGCAAACAGCATGAGAGCAAAAGGGAAATAAGGAGAGATAAAAGAGAAGCAGGATATTTAGGGGGAGAGCAAATAAAGATGCAAGTGTGTGGGGAATGAATGTAATGAACAAGCACACCCCAAGCTTGAAGATTTCCCAACACAGATGCACCTTAAGGCTAAAATGGAGGTGCTCAAAAGCAATCCAAACAGAAATCTGCTATTCTCCTATGGTGCTTGTTCCTCCACTTGTTATAGGCGGATGAATTTATTTTTTCCTGCAGCTTAGAGGGCTTTAATCTAAACAAGGGCAAGCAGACAAACAGGGACACTGCTAAAATAAGTAATCAGAAGGTGGGGTGGGAGGGTGCTAGGAGGCCAGCTTCTCAAAATACTCTGAAATGATTCCAAGGTTCCAGCTCATAAGGTGATTTTTCAATTGGCATAAATGTAGATAACAATGGAACAATCTACTGGTGTAAATTTACCTACTGAGTTTGATGGCACTTGCTCCCAGGTGCATACACTGTTGCAGTAATCTGGTTCTCCAGATGTTACTGAACTCCACCTCCCATCAACCCTTGTTAAAGTGGCCAATGCTAAGGGATGATGGGCAACTGCAATCCAGCAACATCTGGAAAGCTACAGGTTCCCCAGCCCTGAAGAAGACCCTTAACATTGGTTATACCCAAACAGTCACAAAAACAGAATCACAGAAGTGCTTTCAGATTACCATTCTTTCCTTACACAAAACTAACAGGAGGGTTATTATGTTCATTATTTATCATAAGACACTGCTTCAATAATCAGTACTATTATCTTCCGAATCAAATATTTTTCAATGCTACTCATATTAGTTCTGTGACATTTCATTTGTGCAGACAAATTATCTTGCATATCACATGTAATTCAGTATCTATCGTTAAAGGTATGTAAAGGAAGTAAAAATTGTTGCTTCCATCAAACAAATATCCTTGAACCAACAATAAACAGTGACTCCACACATGCAGTAGGATCAGCAAGTGGTGCTCAGTCCTCTTACCTGCAGTAGATAAACTCTTATCATGTAGATAAAACTTAAACCCAGCGTTGCGACCCATCGCACTGCAGTATAAGGAGTAGATTTGTCTAACCAGGACTGATAAATCTAGAAAAAATGCAGTGTTAAGATATTAATCAAGTTGCTACTGGTAATAATAACAGCATTTCATCACCTGTCAAAAGACTGCAAGCTATTACAACAGCATTGTATAGCTAACAATTACAGCAGCGATCCTGTATACTGTTTAGGGAAGTTTTTAATTTTTCATGCTTTATCGTGTTTTTAATATTCTGTTGGGAGCCACCCAGAGTGGCTGGGGGAATGCAGCCAGATGGGCGGGGTATTATTATTAATTAATTTTATTATTATTATTATTACAGTACAGTGTACACTGGATTTTTGGGGCTCCAGCTCCCATCGGCACTGTTAATGGTCAGGGATGATGAGAGCTGTAGCCCAACAACATTGGAGGGGGGCACACGTTTCACACATGGTCGTCTCATTGAGTTCAACAGGACTCAAAAATACAGAACTATCTGCAGGACTGACTGCATGGTGAGTGCAATCTTGAATGTGCACACAGTGCAATTTGAGTGCTCCCAGTCAAGAGTTCCCCAGATACCTGATGCCTCTTCCACCACTCCTATGGGCAAGTAGAAGGTGAAAGATCTGAAGAAGTGTGCATGCACACGACAGCTCATACCAATAACAAACTTAGTTGGTCTCTAAGGTGCTACTGGAAGGATCTGGCTGCAGTTCCTTTCTGTAAGTTGCAGCTTTAAACTACCCTGAGTGATAACTCCTTCGATTTTAATTATGCATCTCTCAGCCCCTGATGTTAAACTAACCTGTCCAAGTCTTGAGAAAAATCTAAAGACCACTGAAGATTTGCCATGAATGGACTCGCCAGTACTGTCCCCTTCTGACATTGTTGCTGTGGAAACAAAAGCAATAACATTATTGTAACTGAGCTTTGGCATAATACTCTTGTACCAAGATTCAGGACGGATAAAATGAAGTACTTCTTCATGCAGCGTACAGTTATTAAACTATGGAGTTTGCTCCCAGAAAGGGCAGTGATAGTCACCTACTTGGTTGACTTAAAAAGAGGAATGGACAAATTTGTGGAGGAAAAGGCTATCAGTAGCTACAAGTCACAATAGCTAAGCTCTGCCTCCATGGTTGGAGGCAGTAATATTTCTGAATAGCAGCTGCTGGAAGCCACAGGAGGGGAGAGTGCTCTTAGGTCCTGCTTGCCAGTTTCCAACAGGCACTGTGAGAACAGGCTGCTGGACTAGGTGGGCTAGTGCTATCTAGGATTTACTTACATTCCTCCACATTTTCATCCTCACAACAACCCTGAGCAGTAGGTTAGACTGAGATAAACTGTGACTGGTCCAAAGTCACCCACTAAGTTTGATATCCAAGTGAAGATTTGAACCCTGGTCTCCCAAGGTCCTCATCTCCCACTACACTACACCTGAATTTGTCTAATTCCCTTCTATTATCACTATTTATTAAATTTGTGTACCATCTTTTATCTGAAGATCTCAGGGCAGTTCACAGCATAAAAATGCAAAATAAAAACAAAACACGGTGGCTCTGCAGTCTGATGTACCATGTTCTGCCTGCCATTTCAAATGCAGAGTTCCACTTTCATTGAAAAGGGGAGTAAAGATACCCAAATCTTTGCCTGGCCTTCATCTCCTATTCACAACTCAGCACAATTTTGTGACACAGAGTAAGCATGTGAGCAAAATGCAGACCCATTGGTTCTCTTGATTTATGACGGAAGGAGGAACAGCACTTTGTGCAATTCTAAGTATCTCCACAGTAGCTGCTGTGCCACATCATCAAAAGGATCACTTGGTACAACTTCCTGGTTGGCCATTTCTACGGGAGGCGGGGCTATGCTCCTCTAAGCAAGAGTGCAATTCTACTCCCAGAGCTACAGAGCAGGAGCCTACAGCCACAGCATTAAGTGCTTACAGAAGGAAGAAACAGGATCAGAAAGAAGAGATGCCATGAAAAAAGCAACAAAGGAATTGGGAGAGGTTGGCATAAAGATAAGCAAGTAGTTAATCATTTCACCATATTAACAAGGTAATTCACAAACACTTCAAGTTGCACAGTTCTACTGAATATACAAGGATCATAATACACCCTTAGAGCTAATGAGAGAAAGTTTCCCAAACTTAAACGCTATGGAGGGGGTTTACTTAGAGGTTGCAACTATGACTCCCAAGCCCCTCCACCCCAATTAGGCTTTTTAAAAAACCTGAATGATAGACACAAGCTTTTCTTTTTTTAAAAAAAAATCTAATTGCTATGGGGTGTGTGGAGAGGTTGGGTGCCCTTAAGGCACATCTGGCTTGCAGGCTGGGGCTTCCCTACCCGTGTGGCCTGTCCAACATGACCAAAACTAAATCCATCCCAGCTGCTCAACATGTCATATGCGTATTATGTGATTTTAATAGAATTTAGACACTACCATTCAACACAAATATTTTCAGGGTGGTTTAAAACAATAATAGGCAGAAGAATAAAGTACGCAGTAAAACAACAAATGAAATAAAGCAGGGAGGAAAGGAGAAGGGTATAGCAGAGGTTAAACTGAGGGCTTAAAAGCCCAGGAAAATATTAACAAAGGTCTTTGTCTGCTGCCAAAAGGGACACTTAAAGAGGTGCCAAGGAAACTTCCCTGTGGGAGAAAATTCCACAAGCACAGACATCATCTCAGAACACTGGTTTTCAACTGATGGGTTCTGGAACCAACTACTGGGTTGCAGCCTAACCTAAGGTGGGTCACAACAACAGTATTGTCACCATAATAATACATAGTAAAAAAATTATGAAGTGGGTCCCAGATCTGAAAAGATTTATGACTACAGAGCTGTTATTATTGGGGTTATTAATTAAACGTTTATACCACCTTTCATCCAAAGATCACAGGGTGGCTTACAATATAAAAACACTAAAATACATACCGTAATAACAATGCGAAACAATACCCCTCCCCGCCCCATTTAAAAGGCCATGGATTATTTAAGTAGCCAAAAGCCTGGGAAAAGAGGGATATTTTTGCCTAGCAACTAAAGATATGTAACAAAGGCACCAGGCGAGCCTCCCTGGGGAGAGCATTCCACAAACATTCCACAAACATTGATGGCAGGGGCTCCAGGGTGTCATGAGGGGAAGCAGCTGCCTAATCACTTTGTTGGGTGGTCAAATACATTTTCCATCCTAGATGAAGTTAGTGGAAGGCAAAAGTTAGCTCATATTACTAGTACTATGGCATGCTGAATGAAGCAATCAGGAAATGACTCCGTAGGGATGCAAGGATTGCCCTGCTGGATTAGAGCAAAGGTCCATCTAGTCCTCCAACACTTTATTTCCAACAGCACACAGCCATGTGCCTCTCTGGATACTCAGAAGTTGGAAACTGTCCTGAAGGCCTGATATTCAGGGCCATATTTCCTCTGTACATGGTGGTATTGCAAATAGGTGCTACAACAAAATGTCAGTGTATCCTCATCTCCTAGCAAAAGTGCTCCTGTTTAAGGTATCGGCAACTCAGCCATCTTCTCTAGGAAACTGTAAGCAACAAAGGACTCGCATGGGGCATTCTGCTTCCTCCACACCCAAGTTTTCAGTTTGTATTTTTCAGGGGTCTCCCTTATTTCTCAATGGCCCCCATTTTAGCTCGAATCCTATCAATACCTACCACCTGACTTCACTATTACAGGATGTGACCTAGGCCCGACCCAAGACACTTTGGCATCTCAAGCGGATCCCAAAATGGGGCCTCCTTTCCCACAGAGAAGATCTACATCAGGAGCAAGGCTGGAAGACTGACATCGGGATCTGCTGGTCTAGTGAATCCCGCTGCCTGAGGCAGTCACCTCACCTTGTCTTATGAGTGGGCTAGCCCTGGTGTGACCACTAACAGCCATGGAAATACCTATCTCTGATTTCGCTGTGCAGTCAACTATAATAAGCTTTCAACACACAGTGCAGCTGGACTGTTTTCGTCCAGCAGGTAAGCCCTAAGTGGTCTGTAAATCACTCCAACTGATCTCCATAATGGAAAAAAGGGACTCACCTACTGTATTAGCAGACCATTACTCAATGGTAAAGCGCATGATATGTATGCAAATGATCCCCACAAACCCCACTTCACTCCTTGGCATATCCGCTTTAAAAATTCTCAGGAAAACAGGGATGAGGGGGACTTCTGCCTGAGACCTTTGAACTGCTTTCAGGGTAGATCCATAATTATCTGACTCAGTAATAAGGTAGTTTCACATGTCTGTGTATCGTCTCTGGAGGAAACACTAATTATAATATGGGTCCCATTCATATTATCCATAAAGCACTCTTACACCAATTTAACAGTCATGGCTTCCTGCAAAGAATCCTGATAACTGTAGCTCTTTCAGGGGGTTTCCTAACAACTCTCAGCACACTAAACAAACAACAGTTCCTAGGACTGGGGAAAGTCAGGACTGTTAAAGTGGTATAGGAGTGTTTTAAATGTATGGCACAGATGCAACCAAGGTCTTATCTGATATTACCACTTCTGGATGGCCTGGGAAACAAAGTATCAAGAATCCCAAGTGCCATAAAAAAGTACTGAGGAAAACCATTAAGGGGGAAACTCTATGCCGACAGATCTAGGATTAAGCCACATTTAACTCAACAGGACATGGGTGGCGCTGTGGTCTAAACCACAGAGCCTAGGGCATGCCGATCAGTAGGTCGGCGGTTCGAATCCCCACGATGTGGTGAGCTCCCGTTGCTCAGTCCCTGCTCCTGCCAACCTAGCAGTTTGAAAGCATGTCAAAGTGCAAGTAGATAAATAGGTACCACTCCGGCGGGAAGGTAAATGGTGTTTCCGTGTGCTGCACTGGTTCGCCAGAAGCAGCTTAGTCATGCTGGCCACATGGCCCGGAAGCTGTACGCCGGCTCCCTCAGCCAATAAAGCGAGATGAGTGCCACAACCCCAGAGTCGGACAAAACTGGACCTGACGGTCAGGGGTACCTTTACATTTACCTAACTCAACAAAATTTACTTCTGAGTAGACGGGCACGGGACCAAGGTGCCCAAAGACATCTTCCAGTAATAACTTTGTCCCTGAGTTTTTAAAAATGAATGAATCCAAAAGTGTTACAAAGGCTACAGTGCTGAAAGCACTAGAGGCCTGTTTCTCTTTCCAGGAAGGCGTCAAGGATCAGATGCCAGCATCTTTCACACAGCAGTTACAAAACCAAAGTATTGGGGAGCAGGAAGAACAAGAAACCACAATAGAGTCCACTGCCAAAGTAACCTTCAGAGGGGTTAGCTTTATTTATTTTTTAAATTGATTGTTTTTATGTTTTTGCTGTGATTTTAATTAGTGTTAGCCGCCCTGAGCCCGGTTTCTGGCTGGGAAGGGCGGGGTATAAATAAAAAATTATTATTATTATTATTATTATTATTATTATTATTATTATTATTACATTTGAATATGCTCTCTGTGGCAGCCCCCAAATAGTGGAATTCCTTCCCCACAAAGGTGTGTTTAGCATCCGCATGCTGACATCACACCTCTTTACTCTAGCCTTTGACACTATATAGATTTGGCATATATTATGACCCACCGTATTCTTCTGACTGAAAACTGCTTTAACTGATTTTACTATTGCATTTCTATATTGTTGCACTCTGCCCTGGGGCAATTATTGTTCAGGGCTTGGAAGAAATCCAATAAATAAATAATTAAATGATATAATATTGCTTCCCACTTTTTAAAAAATGCAAAGCAATTCACAAGAAAGCAAAAAAAAAAGTATATACAATTTGTTAAAATCCAAAAGCATTAAAAACTGAATTGCAAAGGCCTTACTTACTTACTTACTTTGGTATACAATTTTGTTTTGTTCTGTTTTCTACATGGGTCCTATTTCTTTTATTTTCTTTTTTGTGTGTCTTATCTTACCCTGTGCACTTGTAATTATGTAGTTTCTTAATATTTCAATAAAGAATATAAAATAAAACAAGTATGGGAACGAGATCTCCTGAACATGGGTCAACTAACAGTCACATGCCTTTGCAGCTTGGTTGTCAGATGGTGCCCTGCTATTGGACGTGGAGAGTTTCAGGTGGAAAAAGTACCATGCCACTACCATGTACTGCCCCTTAAGCAGGCAGGTTAAGGAGAAACAGTATGTAAGACCATTACAGAACTGCAGTACTTTTTCCAGCCAAGAGCATTTACTGCTAAGCTATGAGTTCAGGTATAATTGCTGTTTGCTTTAGGGCCATCAGGGGATGAACAAACTGCATGGCACTAGTTACAGGTAGGTGTAGCGGTGTTGGTCTGCCGTAGTCGAAACAAAATAAAAAAATTCCTTCCAGTAGCACCTTAGACACCAACTAAGTTTGTTATTGGTATGAGCTTTCATGTGCATGCACACTTCTTCAGATTCTTCAGGTATTTGAAGAAGTGTGCATGCACATGAAAGCTAATACCAATAACAAACTTAGTTGGTCTCTAAGGTGCTACTGGAAGGAATTTTTTTTATTTTTTATTTTGTTTAAACTGCATGGCAGTTACACTTTCCCTTAACTATTTCTCTTCTGGCCACATAAAACAAACCCATACAACCATTATGGCACTAGCAAATCTGCTCATTTCTAGCCTGGGGCCCCCATGGCAAACCAGTTGTTCAAAATGCTCACCCCACCAAAACACAAGAGATTCACCTTGCTGCCAATCATTTTCTCAGAGTGAACTCTGTTCACAGTTCCCTGCTTACACTTTATGAGATTGGACTAAGCGCAAGCAATCTTGCCACAGACACAAAGTCACATAAACAGTCTTTGAAGGAGGCTGCAGTGGCAACAGTGATTGTCAGCCAAGGTGTAGAGGACCCTACAAGGGCAACATTTTGTCCACACTTTGAATGATATTGAGCTGGGTTGAGAGAGAGAAGGAACAGAAACGATACCTGGGATTGCGAGAATTTCCAATAGGGTGAGGTCTTTTTCTTGGAAAAGGAGAATTAATGGGGGCTGCTACTCTTGCCCATAATTCATTTTGGTCCAGATAGACAAGTTTTCGCTCCACGTGGGTTATTTTGAGTACAACTGCATAAAGAATAATCCACTGAGAATGTCAGGCTAGCTTTTTAAAGGCAAGGAAGGTCCACAAAATTCAATCAGGTGTGTCCTAAATTGCTCAATGACAGTATGTCATATGCTGTTCACACCCAGTAGTCTCACCAACCTGTTCTAGGGGAGGAGAAAAAGTTTACAACCAAACCTCAGGACAGTATTAATTCCAGGCTGATAAGTTGGCCTTAATCATCTTCATCAAACCAAGGAAGTCTCAACCTACTTGAAAAATAACACCACCTTAAAAATTCAGCTACCCAAAATGGGAGGCTTCAGTACCCCTTGTTTAAATTGTCCACACTTAACATACAACGGAGTCCCCGCTCCTCTATCCCACATACAAGACAGAAACAGATTGTCTTTATCCCATTGTACGTAGTACAATTGGAAATAATGACTAAGAGTACAGTAGCATTTGAAGCACACATACCCCAGTTGCTACTATAGGGACAGAGGAATAAACCACCCCCAAATAATTATCACCATTTGAGTGGCAGTAAGTAGTCATCGCTGTGGGTTAAACCACAGAGTCTAGGGCTTGCTGATCAGAAGGTCGGCGGTTCGAATCCCTGCCACGGGGTGAGCTCCCGTTGCTCGGTCCCAGCTCCTGCCCACCTAGCAGTTTGAAAGCACATCAAAGTGCAAGTAGATAAATAGGGACCGCTCCAGCGGGAAGGTAAACGGTGTTTCCGTGTGCTGCTCTGGTTCGCCAGAAGCGGCTTTGTCATGCTGGCCACATGACCCGGAAGCTGTCTGCGGACAAACGCCGGCTCCCTTGGCCTATAGAGCGAGATGAGCGCCGCAACCCCAGAGTCGGACACGACTGGACCTGATGGTCAGGGGTCCCTTTACCTTTAAGTAGTCATATCCCACACCATACATTTAAAGAACATGACTTTACCCTTACAATTTCCAGGACCTACCTTTATTTATTTATTTATGTTTGCTTTGATTTTGGGGGGTTGGGAAATCATGTACTCTAAATATAGAGAGTAGATTTGACAAGTAAAACCAGAGGCTGTAGATTAAGGAGGAAAGGTGACCCTATGGCAAAGCGGGGGAGGAGGAGGAGGAATAAGAGAGGCTAGCATTTGAAAGAAAAAGAAATGTTTCAGTGTGCAGTACCAAATAAAAAAGCCCCACAATGATGTGGGTAAAGGTTCCTCTTAATAACAACAATAGTTTGACAAGTATCCTCCACCTGCCCCCACTGTCCCCAATTTGGCATGACGAGACCCCCCACAGGGCTGAAAAATCTCCCCCTTAATAATAACCTTGTGATTACCTCTCCAAGCCGCTCCCCAACTTACTAGGGAAATTATATTTCACAAGGCCCCCCCCCCCCTAAGCCACGCCCCAGCTCCCCATAAAGCAATACCACCCTTTATAGTAATTTTGCAAGGAATTTCCTCAACCTCTTTGTATGGACAGGATCCCAAGGCTGAAAATCCTTACATTACATTAAATCTCCTCTCCCCCCCCCCCCACCTCAACCACTACACGGTTTGTCAGAGCAAAAAAAAAAAAAAAGCCCTTTGTGCGTCATTATTTTTATTATTAATTATTATTATTTTTCAGGGACCTCTCCCGTGCAGCCCCTAGCTTATCGAGGCCTGCCTGAAAAGCCCCGCTTTTAAGATTTGATTTCTCAAGAAGGGGCCGCCTCTCCCAGCTCGCTATGGCGGGGACCCTCAAATCTGAAATTTCGTTATTTTGGAAATTGGGGGGTGGTGGGAAGCAAGGAGGGGGGAGCCCGTTTCCCCCCCTCCTCCCGCGTCAGCCTGGGGCCTACAGAGTCATCTTCCCGCCCTCTCACGGAGGGCCCCGGTCTCATCGCCGGGGCAACAGAGGGGCCTCGGGCCTCGCGGGGGTAACTTACAGGCCGCGCCGGGTGTCCCTCCTTCCGCTTCCCGCCCCGCCTGACCAGGCAGAGCCGCTGGCCGCGCCAACCCCTCCTCCGCCGCCGCCTCCTCCTACTCCTCCTGCTGCCGAGATGGCGGCAGCGCGAAGCCGACAGAAGAGCTTCCGCTACCGGGGCGAAGAGGAGGAGGAGGAGGAGGCGATGATGATGGCGGGGGCGGAGGGTGGAAGGTCGGCCGCGCCGGCTAAAGGGATGCTCCCGCCTGCTCACCTGGCGATCGCGGAGTTCGGTGGGGTTTACTCCTTAGGGAAAAGGCAGAGGAGGCGCAACAGCCACGGGGAGCACGTTAACGACGAAAGCATGAAAACGCGCATGGCTTCGTTTCATTATTTGCTTTCCTCCGAGGAGCTCAAGGTGGCGCACGGAGTTCCCTTCCTCCTCCTCATTTTAGTCACACAACAACCCCGTGAGGGAGACTAGGCTGAGAGTGAGTGAGTGACCGGCCCCCCAAGGTCACAGCTTCGCGGCTAAATTGGGGATTTGAACCCTGGTCTCCCACCCGCAAAGCATGTAGGGCTGTGCTTTGGCGCTCTCCCCCCTCACCACGCACAGGAGTCCGAGGGGTTAGGGTGGGGGCACAAAATAAAATAGAAGAATAAAATACAGTGCTTTTTTCAATTAGAATAAGATCTATTATTTGATTATTAATGTAAACCCCCAAAATGTATTTTCTGTACAGTAGTTGGAAGTTTTTACCACTTGAGTCCATTTTATTTTATTGCTATGGCTAGTGCCTGATGCAAATATTCTCCTCCTTCTGGGGTTGCTCTGGTTTCACACATGGGAAACGTCTGTGTGATTCTGGAATGCCTGATATTCTTTCAAGGCAAAATAGGAATTTCTGGTATTCCAGTGCTTTTTTTTTTAAAGGGGGAAAGTTGCTGGTACTCACCCTAAAGTTACAGTAAGTGCCACACTATTAACATGGGGAGGTGCCGGTACTGTGTACCCTTGAGTACCCCATAAAACCCCCTGAAAACCTATATTTATACAAGTACCTACTGAGGGGGGAAATGCAACAGCACCAAAAGGAATTATTGTGAAAGCAAGAAATTATTGGAGGGGGGGATTTTATCCTCACTCAATGCGCCATATAACCCTAATCCACCCCTGCTCCTCTAGGTCTTAACCACTATGCACATAGCAACCATTTTGCATGGTGGTTCCACTCCTGGCCCCTGCGTGCAACAGTGAAGCGCACATAAGCCCACTCCACCCCATTGTGTCCTGCTCTGCCCCATTTTGCCCCCACTGTTCCACCCCCTTTTCCAGCCATTTCCAGGTTGCCGTGATGTGGGCATGAGCAGAGACACGTCAATTGGATGTGCATAAATCGGCCGTTGCCTATAATAAGAGGAAGTGCCCAGAAATTCATAGGGGGGAAAGAGCAATATTTTAAGAGCTATTTGTGAGCTTCAACCCATTGTGCCATCGGGTGAAGTCACACTAAAGTCATGTTTTGGTCCGCCATTTTCATTCAACATGGCGGCTGGTGGCATCCAAACATAGATGAAGGCTGCTGCCCCCACCTCAGGAACCCTAATGCTGAGCTTGGCAATGGTATCACAAGAGGCAGGCAAACCTATGCCCCAAACCATGTGAAATTATGCCGAAGTCCCGTTTCAGTCCCCCACCTTGATTTGAAATGGCAACTGGCATCCAAAAGGCAATGAAGTCTGCCACCCCCACTATACGCCAAAAAGCTTACTGTATAGTGTGACTCTGTCCTCACACTCAACAGTCCTATGACACAGATACAGCAGATACAGATGAGAGACTCTCCACATTTCTGAAGCACTAATGGCTTTATGTCCTCATACTCATTAGGCCACCCAGTTGCTCCTTTCCTCTTTCTCACCTGAGAGGGTCCCAGCTCTGTACCAGAGCAAGGTGTTGCCCTGTGGGGAAGGACGATAAAAAAAACTATGTGCTACTAATTCTCAGCTATGTAATCATACCGTGCACGGTGCTACACAACCCCGACTCCTGACAAATAACCAATCTGTTACTAGTGCTAACAGGCACAAACCTCCTGACAACCCCGACTCCTGACAAATAACCAATCTGTTACTAGTGCTAACAGGCACAAACCTCAACTCCATACTCATTGTGGCCCTGGAGATCAGTTGTTTCAGTGAACCAGTGACTCTGCTCCTCTTCTCCACTTCATTTATTTGGTATAGCTTCAAAAACTGCTCACGGGGTTGTTGTGATGACAAGCTTGATCACCATCCTAATTCCCTTGGGGTAGAGACCTCTCATAACTCCTTGTTTGTAAAACACCATGTTAGACAGGTGGTGCAACCTGTCGGTGTGGTAATGATTACACGTTGATCAACCCCAAAATACCTTGCAGCATCAACCTTAGATGGCTGGGTCGAGACCTACAAGGGCGTCATGCCCTGACTGAGATTGATAGTTGTTTATTTTTGTTCTTATAAGTAATAATCATTAGAGGTTGATCCACATTGCAACATCACACTCTGACCTGAGGGTGGTGGTGGTGTTATTTAGATGTCACAAAATCTTATGTGGCTAAGTTGCAACCCACAACAAGGGGGTCACCTCCCTGCCCTGTTAAAGAAGTGATCCAAAACATGTTTACTAATACAGGTAAGTCTCATTAAATTCAACAAGAGACTTGATCTCCGAAAACGTGCATAGGATTGCAGGCCTTAGGGAGCCTGGTTAACTAAGTTTCCACCATAATAAAGCTGCTAGTCGTCATCAAGTCTGGAACTCCCTTTTAAGATTTTACCAGGGTTAGAATTGCAGCATAATTGTTTGCAGCGTTGCAGGTTAAAACCGGAATGGCTATAAAGATGGACGGGTCTATTTTGCGCAGGAAATGCATTTTACAAGCCAATCCGGTGCTGGGAAACAAGCCCCCACCATTGCATTCAATGGGACTTTCCCTCAGGTAAGCACGTGCGGCACCCAAAGCCTCGCACTGAGCCCAAGCAGGAAATTCAGGCTGAGCAGGAAACATGAAGTTAACCCCGCGTTACACTTTAGCGTGCGCGCATTAAGCAAACGCGCAATCCCCGCCCGGCCAGGAAGAGGAGGTCCCTCCCCCTAACAACCGGACAGCCAATCAGAGAAAGGGATATGTTACTAAGGTGTAGCGTCCTCGAGGGAGATGGAAACATGGCGGCTTCCAGGCCTGGATCCTACTGTGGGGAGGTGAAAGAGCTGCGTCGGGACGGTGAGCGGCGACGGCGAGAATGGATAGCTTCCCCCAGGAGGACTGTTAACGTTGTGGATTTAAATGAGAAGAAATAGGAGGGGGGAAGGCAATGCCTTTTTTTTGGAACAGTCATGAGCTATGACTACTAAATCGAACCTCCATGGACAGAAGTAGTCTATCAGGTGACAAGCTACCGGTACATAGGGCAAGTTATCACCCACATTTGCTACTTTTACACACACACACACACACACACACATTAGGACATGGGAGAGCAGGGTTCCAATCCCTACTCAGGTAGGAAGTTCACTGGGTGGCCTTGAGTGAGTCAGTCAGTCAGTCCCTCAGCCTAAGCCTACCTCACAGGGTTGTTGTGGAAAAAGAGGTTGATATATGCCACCTTGAGCCCCTTGGTAATGTAAATGTAATAATTACATTTTCTCATAAAGTTGTTGTTGTTGTTTGTTTTTTCATCTTCTTTGTTTATAAGGCCAGATAAAGAGAAACTATAGGGAGCTTGTTTCTGTTCCTCCCTGCCCCAAACAGCAAATCATAGCTGTCAACTTTTCCCCTTTTTGCGGGAAATTCCCATATTATCGCATTGGGAAACAGCAGGGAGGGTTGACAGCTGTGTATATAGCATTGGGGAACAGCAGGGAGGGTTGACAGCAGCTGATGCGCTTGGCCTTGAACTGGGGGGTCAGAATGCTCTGGCCTTGGCAGTCAGCTTGGAGACTATGGGCCTCATAGAGAGGGAGAACAACCTGGCCAATTTTATTTATTTACTTAAGTTTTTATACTGCTTCATATTTCAACAGGAAACCCTAAGTGATTTATGAATGGCATCGAAAAATGAATCGATATATGAAATGCAGTACAGATTACACATTCAAAACCAAACTATGCTACTGCCTATGAGAATAACAGTTAAACGTTTTAAGTAGCGTAACTGAAATAAACCTCTCAAAACAATATACATCAGTAAAAGAACTTAGAGCCCAAACTTCCATGGAGCTGTGGACAGTGATGTGCAGTGGGCAGTG
The DNA here is from genome assembly GCF_009819535.1 of Lacerta agilis. NCBI lineage: Eukaryota > Metazoa > Chordata > Lepidosauria > Squamata > Lacertidae > Lacerta > Lacerta agilis. The sequence continues at coordinate 18,386,996 of NC_046319.1, read as the reverse complement.
ATTAGAGTGTAAATCTTGCCACAAAGTCAGTCAAACACAGCTTAGACTAGGTTCCCTGCTGTGAAACTTTGATGCCAGAAGATTTTTTGTGGCCTTTTAAGCTGTCCCTACATTTCGCCATTTAAAATAATATATTTTACTGAATTAAATAATAATGAAGGTGATCTCAATGTACTTGGGAATTACATTCAGGGGATAGTGTGTGATGCCAAAATCGCGTATAGTCAAAACACATTGGGTTCAATGGTGGGTGGGATTGCCAAAGTCTTTTTTCCTGGATGCCCACCCCCCCCCCCACATATATATATATATATATATATATATATATGTGTGTGTGTGTGTCAAACGTGTAAAACTGACTGCACACATTAAATGTGTGTAAGTTGCAAAAGTTTTAAAATACTGTAGAATAGCTGCTGGGAACGTATTTTGGAAAGCAGCCTTGAGAATTGCAGTTCTTGCCATGCAGCCCCCAGAGGGGTGACCAAGTGACCTTCAGCCTGAAATAGTTACCTTGATCTAGCTCAGAGGTGGCCAACTTCCAAGAGACTGCGATCTACTCACAGAGTTAAAAACTGGCAGTGATCTACCCCCTTTTTGGGGGGGGGGGGGGGCGGTTTCACGTAAAAGTTGTTGAGCTTCTTTAGGGAAGAGGAAAGTAACATTGAGCTTTTTTTAAGGAAGGAAAGCCCTATTTTTGGTGGTTCAGGTCATTTTAGGGGTGCGGGGCAAATATGTTGAGCTACTTTTTAGGGGAGCCAAAGTTTTTTAGCTTCTTTGGGGGGAGCCACTGATCTACCGGTGATCTACCACAGATGGCCAGTGATCTACCAGTAGATCACGATCTACCTGTTGGACATGCCTGATCTAGCTCAATACGATCTACTCTTACTGGTAGCCGCTCTCTGGCATCTCAGGCAGGGAAAGGGCTTTCTCATTACATGTCCCCTGACATTCTGTTAGCTGGAGATGCTGGGGATTGAACCTGAGACATTCTGTATACAAACCCTTATTTATTTTCTTCTAAGAGAAAGAGCCTTTTAAAAAACTAGATCCATTGAGCAGGTTCAGGATTGGCAAAAATAATTTTCTTATCCACTCCTGTAGCTAACTTACATCCTTTGCTGTCACAAATGGTCACTTAGTTACTTTTAAAAAAGAATTAGAGGAAATCATGTCTATGCTTATTAGCCATGATAGCTTAACTAGAATCTCCATGTGTAGGGTCAGTGTCTGAATGCCAGTTGCTGAGGGAAAAGAACAGCAAATAATTTTTAAATGAGTCTACAAAGTATGAATTTTTCTTCAATGCATGGAGGAAACTTATGACAATTTTTATTATTGTATATATTGAAAGTGGCTTGCTTTGTTTTTATTTTAGGTACCGGTATTTAAGATCCTCATTTCAATTGCTGCTGCTGTTTTTGGACATCTTACACTTCTGCATTTCTTCCTTTCAGGTTATGGACTTTATGTTTACCCTAATTCTTTCTTCCAGTATGAAGGAGAGTGGAAGCAAGGGAGAAAACACGGTAAGGGAAACAAACTTTGTCCTCTGCCATTGTGACGTTGGTATCATTCTAGTTTGCAAGAGGTGTTATTAAGTAGTACAAAGTGGGACCTGCAACAAAATGTTGTAGTTTGGAGTGCTCCCGTCCAGTGTGTCCTGGCCAGGATACTTGATGAGGCATGTGACCCTCGCCTACTCCAGGTAGCAAGCTCCTCCCCGAGCTAGCGAGCCCCACCTGGGCTGTGGGTCCTTACCTGCCTTCCCTCAAAACTGACAGCTGTAAGTTCTGGAATCCTGAGATCAGGAGTGGTATGATTCATTTTGCCACTTGAGGCAAAACAGGAAGTGCCACCCTGCTCTGTCACAGCACCACCAGTGGGGCACTCACCACCATTGAGCCTCCTGCTGGTGGCACTGCAGCTGTACGACCATCTCCCCCTTGCCACATTGCACTGAGCTGCAGCCCAGCAGCAAGGGTTAAATAATTGAGAGAGAGTTAAAGCTTAAGAATTACTTCTCCTGTCATAGGGTATCAGGAGATTGATAATAAAGTTGTTCAAAGTTGCTACTTTTAAAAGTTGCTGCTCTGGCTGGCTCTCCCTTGCTTGCTCTCCAAATATTCAGCTCCATCCCTATCCATTAAAAAAATGATTACTGGTAGATATGTGCAGTATTGTACTGCCCACCTCCTGGTCTATTTTGATTATCTTACCTATTTTCCTTTGTCTCCAAGCCACTGAATTCCTCAAAACAGGCAGTTTCTGGTTGTTGCTGAGACCTTTCAATTTTTTAATTTTTCCAGGTCATGGGAAATTGCTGTTTAAAGATGGAAGTTATTATGAAGGCGAGTTTGTAGATGGGGAAATTAAGGGCAACGGACTCAGATACTGGGCGTCTACAGGTGGGTTTTTGTGGTACGTTCTCTGTACATTGTAATACATTCAGGGAGCCTTTGACTCCAATTGGCGATGCAGTTCTGTTCTTAAACATTGATGCTTTGTCATTGACTGAGATGCTTTCATCCTGGCCTCTGGCTAAACTGCCCAGGTCCTAGAGTGCAAAGGGCAAGGTAAGCAGAAGAAGGCCTTAGGTAAACGGGGACTGGCTTAAGTGAGGGCTTAGGAAACTAACAGCCCAGGAGGCTAGGGAAAGAGGATTGCCATCAAGTCCAAAAGAATGAGGGGGTGAGAGTATGGGACAATTACACTTTCCCTAGGAAAACATGCTTGATGATTGAAATGACTGAATTAGCAAAAATAATGGCAACAATTAGAATGCAATCTAATCAAAATCTCAAACAGGAATGGAAATGTGTAGAAAAATACATGACCAAAAGATGTTCCAACAAGAATTTATTGATATGTATAGACTGATTTCACAAAGTTAGGTTAAGTTAAGCAGATATATAAGAATGAATGTTTAATTATTAAGATACAAAAATATAATCTCAATTATAAAGTTACAAAATAATAACAAGGAAGTCACGCATGGGTGGAGGGAAGACACAGGGCAAGAAATAAGAAATGGATAAATGTTGGTACATAATGAAATGTGAAAATGCGAAGTTACAATATAATGCATATGTATCATATATGTGTGTGTATATATGTAAAGATTTCATGTATGTATTGCAACATTAATAATAAATAAATAAATTTTAAAAAGAAAAAGAAAACACGCTTGATGCTAACATTGTCAGCTTTTAGGTGCCAGTCTAAGACATTACTCTTTGCTCAGGCTTTGGGTTTTTAAACTAGATTGTACCAAGGTATCAGTGTTAAAAACTCAGATATATAAGCTAATTGCCAAGTGTCACCTTAAACATGGGTTATGGTCGCCACAACATAATGTCCAGGCATTCATTTTTGATCAATGAACTTTGTTGTTCTTCATTTTATTTCTATACCACTTTATATTTTAAAGCAAAAATCTCAAAGCCATTTACAAAACATCAAATAATCCAGAATAAAACAAATTCAAGCTTCAAGGAAAATATTTCAGATTCCTCTCTAAGCGACATCTTGCTTTCCCCATTTTTTATTTACCTACTTAATTTATATAGCTGCCCCATTGCGGAAGTGCTCCAGGAAGCTAGTGTGGTGTACTGGTTAGTGTGCTGGACTAGGACTTGGAAGATCATGGTTCAAATCCCCACTCGGTCAGGAATCTCACTGGGTGACCATGGACCAGTCACAGCCTCTTTACCTACCTCACAGGGTCGTTATAGGGGTTACCTGAGGGGTGAACCATGTACTCCTGGGAGGAGAGGCTGGGATATAAATGTAATAAATAAGCTCTTCTGCTTACCTGCTTAAGAAAGCTAGACGGGTCACTTCTATGATTTATAGCCTGTTTTTGCTGCTCATCATCTGTTTGCTTGTTTGTTTATTATTTCCATTTGTAGTCTTTTTACTATCCAAAGCAGTTTACAGTAGATAAGAATATATAAATATTTATGTATACACAAATAAGTGCAATAAAAACCATGTCAAATGATTTATATATATAAAAAAAAAACAAATACATAAACAATCTCCATATGCCTAAACATAATAGCAACATAAATAAAGTCAAGAGAGCATTGCAAGGCAACATATATTATACAGTACAATATATCTATCAAGCAAACCGCTCGTACTCTGCAATAACTCACATACAAAAGGTTACTGCCAAGCATACAAATGTGCCCCACTCTTCCCATCTCTGAAGCACTAATGGACTCATGATGCAACACCCACTAGACCATCTAATATTCTTCTCCCATCTCTCTCCTGAGAGGGGCCCCGTTTTAAACCAGAGCAGGCAGTTGTCCTGCTGGGTATAAAACTACTTCCATCTACTCACTCCCAGCTACACAATTGTAACATCCACCTTCCAGGGCAGCTGGATAACATTCATCTTGTTTATTCATCTTTTTTATTATTTATCTTGTTGGGTGGCTTCTTTCAGAAATTTTTGTTCTGTTGCTTTTTATTCTACGTATTTTGTCTTTCACATCTCCTTCTCTCTGAAGTCCTATTAACTTCAGGTGCCAGGGACCTCAGACCTTCTCCATGGAAGGGAGATGCTCTACTCCTGAGCTACAGCCCTTTCCTAAGATTTTGTTTGTTTTAATATGGTCTCATAAAAATCTATTGCCAATGGACTCATTTATTGAATTAGGCTTCAGGTTATTTCATTCCTCCTTGTCACCAAAGCTTATTGCCTGCAATCTAAGCATCCTCTTATGCCTGTGTATAGGTATAAATGGGGGGGGGGGTCATTCTTTCTTCATTGAGGCCTGCTTATTTCACATGTTTCACATATTGCAAAATTCATTGAGGCAGGTGCTTCTGTGTAGAGATTACCCGGTAATGTGCTGCCTGTGTGTAAACATGTAACTTCATGCATATTTTTTCCTGCAAAATTGCAAGTGGCTGCTTCTTCTTCCACCATCCATAGTTTAAAGATGCAGTGCAAATCCTGCTTATTCAACACCCTTTATCAATTTCAGTTTTAGTTTCAAATTTCATTTATTCTTATTTTGAAATGCTTTTGTTTATAGAAAGCTGGTAAGGTATGTACTGGCTCAAACATGCAAGGCCTGAGCAGGTTTACTCTGAAGTAAGTCTCACTTAGTCCAAGGGGACTTAGGACCACGGCACTAATTGCATTCATAGTGCCACTTCATTCCTGCTCTTTTTAATGAATGGTTTGAATGACTGTCTGCCATCAAAAAGCTGTTAAGTTGACTATGAAATTAAAGTACTTCTTACCCATCCCCTAACCATAAAGAACATACTGTACTACGAATCTTTTCTTTTCTTTTCTTTTTTTAATATGGCACTAATGTCATTTTAAGATACCTTGGTGTTAAAGACCTAAAGGAATACGGATTACGATTCCATTAGTTTGTAAGATAAAGACCCAATGAACACTTCCTTTGTTCTTGATTAAGCTACCCTGGTAATAAAAAGCGGTTGGTAATTATTCACTTGTAATGTCTTGTATCAAGAACAGAACGGTCAAAATCTTTATTGGAACACCAAGGATTATTAAGTCGCATTTGCTGGAGCAATTTCCTCCCTGTGTTTTACTTTATCATATATTTGATTCAAGGGAATACTTATTCTGGCCAGTTCCTCTTTGGAGAGCTGCATGGGCATGGAGTCATTCGCTATGCAGATGGTGGAAAATATGAAGGGGAGTTCTCCTATGGAATACGAGAAGGTAAGCTGAAAGACAGGGCTGAGGCCACGGAACTAGGAAAGTTCCCCTCTTACACACAAGGCTGCATATTAAAAATAGCATAGTGGGAGATAAGTAGATTTCTTTATCTCTACCCAAGTGTTCTTTTTATTTGTATGCAAGTACATAGAGAGCTGCCTTATACAGAATCATACCATTGACCCATCTTAACTCAGTACTGTGTATACTAGGTGTGGAGAACATTTGACCCTCCAGATACTGTTGAACTACAGCTCTCATCAACCCCAACTAGCATGATCAGTGGCCAGGTATGATGGACGTTGTAGTTCAGCAACTTCTGGATGTTGTAGTTCAGCAACCCTTCCCTTAAGACACAGGAAGCTGCTGCTGTCTGACTAGTTCAGTATTGTCCACACTGGTAGCAGCTCTCTGGACATGGTTGTTTCCCAGCCTTACCTGGAGATGCAGGGATTGAACCTAGGACCTGCATGCAAAACAGGTGCTGAACCATTGAGCTACAATCCTTCCTGCACAGTAACTATAGTGCACTGACATTCTACTTTAGTTTGGAGAAAATAACTTAGGGTGGATCTAAACACCGGGGGGGGGGGCTCTATAAATAAGTCAGAAATCAGATCATTATAACAAAATAAAAAAATCCCTATGGAAAACGGTGTTTTAAAAATTTCTGCTCTCTGGCACCATCTGGTGTTTATAGCGCATTCAAATCACTGTTTCTTTACTAATGTAGCTGAGTCCTTACTGTTTCTAAAATGATACCACCATCACTTATAAGGAATAGGTAAGATACATCTCCTAAGTGAAGGAGAGCAGTGGTATTTCCAAATCCCAACTGCTCCAGCTTATCGATATTACTGCTTGTATGGCACTCTGCAAATTTGAGGGCAGAGGTCTGAAAGGTCAATTGTGTGAGGAGCCTCAGTAAAAAGAGGAGACTCCTTGCTTCACACGTTTGCCCTTACACTTGTAAAAGGTTTGCAGAGTGACATGCCAGAGAGGGCAGGTCTTAGCAGCACACACACATCCAACCCCATATTGTGAGTTTATTTACTTGCGATTTTAAAAAGTTGACACAGGGCCAAGGATAGGTAACCTGTGGCCTTCCAGGTGTTGCTGGACTGCAGCTCCTACCACCCCAGACTGGACCATGCTAGGTGGGGCCAGCATGAGGTGGAGCCCAAAAGCATCTGGAGGGTCAAAGGTCCCCCATCCCTTTGTTAGATCAAATGCACCAGTACATTTTCTGATATAATTCCTGCTGAAATGATAAGAGCTGCTCTTGCACATATACATTTCCTAGTGAATTTTTGCCCCGTGTGAATTCATGTTAACTGGTGGGCTGTAAGGGGTGGCATTTGAATTCCCTGCTTCAGGCCCAAAAAATATATTGTGCCAGCCTAGAGTCTTGGGATTTAGATTAAGGCTCCAGTTTAATCAGAAGCACTGGTTTATATGCTAATGTGCTTTTGCATTAGTTCAAAGTACTTCCACTTATGCAAGCACCACCACCTCCCTCAGATTTTTGGCTATACCCCTCATGTCACATCCTGTACTGTTTTGGGGGGTTCTGCAGCTTTCAGTAGCACCCTTTGCAGGACTGCAACACATTTGGTGGCATTGGTTGAAAATCTGGACAGGGTGGGCTTGCATGAGTGGAAGTGCTTTCTGTTTGCACAGAAACACCTTTTGATTCAAGGGACTGGTTAGAAGTGCATTTGAGTGAAGTTAGGAGTCACTTTGGACTTTGTGCAATGCCTTGTGGGGAACAGGACACCCCAGGGACTTGTGTTTCTTATCTTCCACACTTACTTGCACAATCAGGTGTGGAACTTGAAAATCTCCCTCCACTCTCCATGTTCAGATATGCAATAAGAACATAAGAAGACCTCTTCTGGACCAGACCAGTAGCCCATCTAGTTCAGCATCCTTTTCTTACAGTGGCCAACCAGGTGCCCCAAAGTAAAGCCCAGAAACCAGAAATGAGTACGACAGTTCTCTCCACCTGTGATTCCCAGCAACTGGTATTCAGAGGCATATTATCCCAGTGGTGGAGGGAGAAACATTATTATGGCTAGAAGCTCTATCCCTGAGTCAGGAGCTTATGTATTTGGTCTTGGGGTGGAATGGGAAGAGGTGAGGGCTCAGCTTTGAGCATGACAAAGAAACATTGAGATTAGGAAGCACATTTCTGGGTTTGCTCTTGGTTGGTACATGGAAGTCTTCCATTTTTTGCTACCATTTCCCCCCTCTTTTCAGGCCACGGGTTACTGACTGACAAGGATGGACAAATATATCAAGGAAGCTTCCATAGCAACAAAAAACATGGAGGAGGGAAAATGATCTTCAAGTAAGCCCCCCCCCCTATTCTGTTCTTCTTAATTGGATGTTGTTTTCAGGTTTAGCTTGAAACTACCGGGCGTCAATTCAGAAAACAGCAGCAACAAATCATATCATGGAATGCGTCAGGGATTCATTCATACCTGAAGCTAAGTCAAGCAGAGTAGGTGACAATAGGACCAGTTGGCAGACAGCTCAAGGAGGATGCAGAAGCATAAACAAAACTATTTGTGGTGTCAATTTTGCGTAAGTGGTTATGGTGCACCATTAAGAAAAATAGCAGTGGGAGTGCCCAATCAAAATTTTATTTTATATACCATTTAATGCCAGAATAGGCTTCTTAGCATTTTACAACTATAAAAAACAGTGAAACAAACATTAAGTTATAAGCACCTGTAATTAAAATAGCGTGTAGGTACTCTGGATTCATTATTGTCGCCTGAGGCTCAAGTTGCCTCAGTGGCGTAGAGTGCCTTCCATCATTATTATGTTGCATGCTGCTATGGATACTTTTAGTAGATGTGAAGGATATAAATAAATAAATTACCCGTTAAATTTCAAACTTACCCAGTGGCATTTCTGAACCAGCTGCTTTTTCTCTCTTGGTCATCTTGGAGTAAGTATTTATTTCTTGAATTCTCAATGGTTGTACAAGCAACCTGAGAATTTTCACCTTCTTATTTATTATTAGAAATGGGGATGAATTTGAAGGAGACTGGATCCTGGACCAGAGACAAGGTCACGGAATGCTTCACTGTGCCAGTGGAACTGTATATGAGGTAAAAGTGTCATGAGAATCCATACAATAATGAGATCTTTCCTGCCTTCTGGTTTCATTAGAGGCCTACAGTAGCACTGAGCCTACTTACATATCGCTTCCTGTTCCAAAGCTTCCCTACATTCCCTACATTCTTGAACATCATCCCTGCCTGTTCTTGTGCAGGTTTTTACCACCAGCTAGACTTCTAGCTTTTTCTTCCCTCACAGAAGTTGGACTGCAAACTCTCTTAAATTCCCTCAGCATCTGAGCATTCTACCATATCTTCTCATCCATTATGTGGCCAGCATGACTAAGCCGCTTCTGGTGAGCCAGAGCAGCGCACGGAAATGCCATTTACCTTCCCGCCGGAGCGGTACCTATTTATCTACTTGCACTTTGACGTTCTTTCGAACTGCTAGGTTGGCAGGAGCAGGGGCCGAACAACGGGAGCTCACCCCGTCGCAGGGATTAGAACTTCTGATTGGCAAGCTCTAGGCTCTGTGCTTTAACCCACAGCGTAAATCTCTTTATTGCATATTTTGATGGGATTGCTGGCCTTAGCAGTTTCATAGGTCTTTTTCCTCTTTCTTTTTACGATACCTCCCCCCCCCCGACTCACCTCACTTTTCTGAATATCTGGTATCCATTACAACACATGGCTTGTCCTGTTGCATTGCTCAGAGCATGCAGAAAGGCCATTCATGCATAATAATGTCGGAAATTAAAAAATGGGCACCTGCTGATTATCTGTCTGTTAAGATGTCAGATGTGTTCAGAGATTGTCTCACATGAAGCTAGCCTAGTGTATTTGTAGCTAAGCAGATAGAATCTTAATGGTAGTTGGTGCAGTTTAAAATCTTCTGAAATCCACATTTTTCTTGCTTAGCTGGCTTGCAGAACAGGCAGCTTGCCACATACTAAGAGCACGCCACAACCTATATTACTGGCTACAATAGAATGGTTCTTTCAAGCCTAATTTGAGCAGAAGGAAGGGAACTCTGTGTGCTCTATGGAAGGGCATTTGAGGGCATTCATGCTTCATGGGCGCCATGTTGGTGACCCCTTTCTCTCAATACTGCAACAGATTGCAAATACCCTAAACATTCCAATACTTTTCTAAAAAGAAAGGTAAAATTTGTCCTATTTTATGGAGGACAGTCCTCTATTTCAAAGAGTCATAAATTTGTTTTTTGTTTTCTTTAAATCTCGTTTGTTTGCTTGTTTGTTTTAGTTAACAACAAGTTTCAAACTTAATATGTTGATTTTGTCATCAAAGCATAATCCCATAATTTATCAGGCCAGTCCTTTATCAAAGGTAGTGTTTGTGACTTCTGATTACTTATTTTTGCATATACAATTCTGGCTTCATTATCATATAAGAAGACAGCTTTCTATATTCACCTCTAACAAACTCATCTAAATAATATCATAAATAAGAACACTGAAAAGAGTAACATACCCCATTATCTTTTTCATAATTTTACTAATCATTTTCCAGTAGGGTAGGGATTTGGGGTTTTTTTTGGCTTTTGGATATTGCCTACAGATATGAGGGAAGCTGCCTTCTTTTCTTTCACATTGCCAACAGAACTCTGGCTAATTATTTTTTATTTTATTTATTATAACTGGAGAAATGTAGCCTGGTGAGATGAGCTTAGAACAGTTTTGATACCTGTTATCACTGCTCTAACTTGAAAGTGTTCATATCAAAGGAGGGGATGCATTATTATTACTTTTCCTCATGACAACAAATGTTAAAATATTGTCCTGCACAACAACATTTTTATATCTAAACATATTATTATCTTCCCAGATTCTAATTTTTGAGCTAGTATGGTGATAGTGGTGTACTTTATAATACTCCATGTCAATCCCATTGTCTTAGTTAGATTAGAAAAAGATCTTCTTCCCTTCATAATGCAGTGTGTAATGTTTCTTAATCAAGACTTAATCAATGGATGCCGTTTTGAATCAAGAATGGCAAACAGAACCTTTCAAAACTGCACAGATTTTAGCCACTGATTTTTAAAAAGCACTGGTTTTCTTGGGGTGGTGGTGGAGGGGTTCTTAGAATTCCCAAGCAACGCCAGGTACAAAGCTGCTGGCAATAACAGTTTTAAGTTAGGAGCTGCCAAACCCTCTCTCACCTTTACATGATACAACACAAATGCTAATGAAAACAAGTCGTATTTGAAGGGCTGTCCTATCCCAAGTTCAATCTGAAGAGAAAGAACCATCAGAAGAGAGAGCAGCGATCTGCACAGAAGGAAAGGCAATTGCTAGGGTGGCCATGTGTCCTGCTTTATAGAGGACAGTCCTTGCATCTGAAAGGTTGTCCGAGGGCAGTCCTCTTTGAAGGGCCTTGAACTTTACCATCAACAATTCACAGCACTTGGACAGCAGACAGCACAGGCACACAGACCACCTGGTCATAGTCTTCCCCACTATGGTGGGATGCATTGTGTTTCTATTTAATTTACGGTAATTATTTCTAAAGTTGCAAGTATACACATAAATATGCCCTCTTTTTTTGATGATGAACAAGTGGCCCACTCTACTCCTCCTGTTTATAGATGAAACTTTATTCTGCTTCTGTGATTCTACATTTTTGTCATTTGTACTCCAGATATTTTGATCAAACTTGAATTTTTAGCCACCTTGAATTCTCAAAGAAAAGCAGAATAGAAAAAAAATCTGTTAAATATATGTTGCCTTAAGAGTATTGCGTGTATACTACTCTTTGTGTATTAGAGGTTTGATAATCGTGAAATATCGCTAACCAAAATACTGTTTTTGAAATTGTGTTAATTGGTGATAAAGCAGGAAGGTCTTTAGTGTCTCATTGCTTTGCAAAATTGCGGGCAGCTGGTTCTGTACTTGTTTTCTACCACTTGATGGCTCTCTAACATTTGCTTTTTAAAAATGGAACTTCTTCCCTCTAAGTTTTTCCCTGGCCACGCTACAAAGTTGTGGCTCTAGGCTTAGCTAGCCCAGGAGTTGCTGGAAGAGAGAGGGGAAAGGGAATCAAGGTCCAGCCAGAATTGAGGCCATTGCGGGGACCAAATAACCAGCACTTCTGGGTGGAACAAAGAAACAGCCAGCTTTGTGGAAGCCTGTGAGACTCAGAACTTGGTCTTGGCTGGCTGTGTGCAAATCTTTGCTTCCCTGCATAGCAGGCAGGATCAGAAAAGGCTCGGATAACATTCCACTTTAGGGGAAGTTAAGACTTTTGGGACTTTTTAGTTAAAAAAAAGTAGATTGCTGTTAAGAGAGGACACACTGGAGGCTTATGGTTCTATCCAACAGTCGACCCATGGGAATTAGTAGGCCTAAGTCATGCCTATTAATTTCAATTGATCTACTGTGAGGAGGGCTAATGTTGGGAATCTCTCTCCCTTTCTTTCTCTCTCTGTCTCTGTCTCTCTTTCTCAGAATTTTCCTCACCTGCTTAGCTGAAACTGCCCCAATGCTTGGATTATATTATTTTTTAAGCAAAATTTATATACATAATAATAATAATAATAATAATAATAATAATAATAATAATAATAATAATGTTTTTTTCTGAATTAGCATGAAAATATTAATTAAACAGGCTTTAAAAACAGTATACATGATAAAATATCAAAATACAGATAAAACCAACTGTTAAAAAACCCCAGATATACATAATAAAATTATATGCCTGGGTAGGCTTGCCTCTAGAAAAATGTTTTTAGTAGGTGTTTAAAAAGTGCAGTATTCCAAGGAATAGTTGCTGCCAGCCAGAATAGACAATATGGACCTAGAGTAGGAGTGGGGACCTTCCATCCCATCAGCCAATTTGGGTCTGGCAGGGGTCCCAGTTTGGCTCGGGATACTCCCCCCCCCCCCCAACTATACCCACCTGTCCTACCCCAATGTGGCATCAGGTGTGGAGCATGTAGAGATGTAGCAGATTTGAAGTCCCTGCCCATCAGTCACACTTCAAAGCACCATCCCTTTGCAAGTCATGCAAGGTGCTTTGAAGTCCCAGTTGCATCAGGAGATTGACAGGCGGGTGGTCCCACCCATCTGTGAAATTTTCCTACAAGACATAGGGGAAGATGGTTCCTTGATGGATAAGGAATCTGACCTGTAAGCATCTTCCTACACTGGCTGAACTTAGATATTTCCAAGTGTGATGCATGAAAGGGCTACTGATATTTGGAATTCTCTCCAGGAGACATGGTGGGTAGTCGGGGGCCTGCCCACATAGTAGAAATCTTCTATTTCTTCCTTTGCAGGCCAGACCCCCAGGAAGTCTGTGGTTCTGGCAGTCTCTGGTAGTGTGCCATGCATAATGAGTGTGATATAGGCAGTGCTTTTTTCAGGTGGTACTCAAGGTTATGCAGTACCGGCACCTTTTTTGTTGTTAAAAAGTGTGGCACTTACTGCAACAACTTCATGGTGAGTACTGAGGGGGGAAAGCACTGGATATAGGTAAAGAGTAATACAGGGCCATCTTCTTCATTCCAGCCCTGTAGAAATGAACACTTTATATACAGCACATTAGAAAGTGTGATGGCTTCTATTAGAGTTGTATTTGAAAAAAATAATAGCTTAAACACATTTTCCAGTTTTGTTTGAAGCGGCAGTTAAAATTAGCTCTTGTTTGCATTTATTTATGTTATTAAAGATTCAAGGGATTGAATGTTCCTAGATCTGTTAGTCATCCTATTTACGTATTCTACAACTGTGTATATATGTGATCTAAAGCTTCCTAAGTCTGCCAACAGCAATAATCATTCAGGATAATTGAGAGAAGCTGGTGCATAAAATGCTTCTCATTTGGACATTATCAGTTTGCTGAAAAAACTGAAAAACAAAGTGTGTGAGGTTGATCTTGCTGTTGGATCGTTGATCTAGCATCTTTCTGTGCTTACCAGCTTGGAATCTGGTACAGAAAATAGGCTTCCTGAGAAACTTTTATTTTAAAATAACCCCTGCATGCTTCTGGTCCTCATGGTTACAGAGTGGGGAGAGCTTGGCAACAATTGTTGACTTTTTTGTTTTTTGTTTTTTGGTTCCTCTGTTGGAGAAGCTTTGGACAGGTAATATGTTAGTAGATTAAAATAGATTTCCAAAACACTGAAGCGCTGTATATAGCCAATACTTCTTTATTTATAAGTAGGCAACCCATAAGAAAAATATAATGGCAGCTTACAGTGAAATAGTTAAAATACCATAGGTTTATAAAATCATTAAGTACAGAACAAATGACTGACCAATGATGAAACTGATTCACTAAATATGCTTGATGAAACAAGCACTTTCAGCAGGCAGCGATATCTGCTAGCCAGGAATAGTAAGGAGCCAGAGAAGTGCCGGTTAGCCCCCGTCACTGAAAATTTGTTCCACCTCAAAAAAACACAAAAGAAGGGGTGGTGGCCTTGTTCTCCCTTTCCCTCCCACCTCCAAATTTGAGGCAGACTTTTGATGTGCTGAAAGTTCTGCCTAATACAAATCCTAGGTTCAGTCCCCAGAAAAATGTTACAGTACTTGATAGCAGCTTCGGGAAACACTTCGGTCTGTCAGCATAGATAGCTGTGGGCTAAATGGGTGACTAGTCTGGCTTGTTGGAAGGCTGCTTCCAAAGTCTTAAATAGTGGCTCTACAACTTGTTTTCATTGGGGACCACTATTTTGGGGGTTGGAGAGAAAGAGCAGGATAAGCTCTGTGCTGCAGTTGTTTTCCTACAGAATGTTCTCCTTTCAATCATCTTTGAAAAGATTTCAGGAAGCAGAGTTAGGCAGTGCTTTTTTCCTAGGACCCTGAGGGGCCACTGCCTGTCAGAGTCAGCAACACTGAGTAACCCATCCTGGTGCAGTGCAAAGCAGCTTCCAGTGTGCCGCTAGCATAATTCAAAAGGTGCTAATGCTTCCTTCTCAAATCAGCTATTGATCGATTCATCTTCAGCCCTCTCCTGTTTGTTGTGGCTGTTTCTTCGGCAGAGCAGATAGCAAGACTTTTTCTTCTTAATCTTTATGAAAAGCTCCTTCCTTGCAGGTGGGAGAAGCCCATAAGGTTAGCCACCTGTTCCGTGTCGTTTAACAGGTGTATCAAGCAGCAGGCCTTCCTCCGGGAAAGAAGGCAAACTAAATGCAGCCAAAACACACAAAAGAGGCAGCAACAGGGAAAGGCTGCAGCAAAGCATCTGCTAACTGGAAAGCCAGAGATTTGCATGGTGTCAACAGTGTGTGTGTGTGTGTGTGTGTGTGTATGTGTGTGTGTGTTAGGATGTCATTAGAACAATTATTAGGGGAAGGGCCATAGCTCCATGGAAAAGCATGTTTTTTTGCATGTAGGAAGTCTCACATTCAATCCCTGGCAGCCCCAGTCTTAAAGGGGCTTAAAGTGTCTCAGAAAGCATATTTGAAAAAGATGCTGGGGATGCATTGCCAATTAGATTAGGCAGTGAACAGCCAGGTCAACCTGTGGTCTGATAAGACAGTGTTTATGTTTGTTTTCGTACACAGCTATTGAATACCTTTATATAAAACTCTATTTTTTTTTTCAAAATCACTTTTGGGATAGGCAGTTAATACATTATAATTCCCTCTGATGCAGGGCCGGATTTAGGTTTGATGAGGCCCTAAGCTGTCCTTTGTCAACAACAAATTGTCACTGTTTTTTGTGTTGATTTTATGTTATATGATAATTTGTGGACCTAATAGGTATCAAAGCCATTTGCCCATGCAGAATGTAGGTACCCTATATATAGAAATGAGCAAACCAGTGATATTTTAGGGAGCAGGCTTATATTTTGGAAATGTACATCCAGTTTGTTTTTTCTTTAATTTTTTTGGGGGGCTGCCAAGAGAGTAGGGCCCTAAGCTATAGCTTGTTTAGCTTACCGGTATATGTAAATCCGGCACTGCTCTGATGGCAAACTCAGGTGCCTATCAGTTTGGAAGTAGAACTGGGGCACCACAAAATAAGGTTGTGATTTCTGTACACTTAAGTGACTTACTATGTAGACATTTATAAGTCTGGAAACTGAAATGGAAAGCAAAGGAAAAACCAGTCCAACAAGAACTGTGGCCTCCAAAAGCCCAACAGGGTATCAGCTGGGAAAGAAAAACAGGCATGGTGTGAATTGGCCTGCTTGAATTGCTTCCATATCCAGATATTATTTATTTTCTGACCACAAATAAAATAAAAACATTACACAACATAAAAATATACGAGCTCAGATAAAAAGCAATAATGAGTTAAGTGAAATCACTACATTTAGGAATCTTGGAGTTTGTCATGTGATTTAAAAAGTTAGAGCCCTCCAATGAAATGATTGACCAAGACTGTGAAGATTGGCTAGTGAAAGACTGCACAATGTATCAGAGTTATGTAGTTCTGTGCTTCAATCTATATTGAAAAAGAACATGCAAGACTTCCGGCGGCGACGCCATTGCGGGTGGTCGTGGGCTGCTTCGGCTGCGAGGCGCCCAGTCCATCCCGGGGGTTGGAGCCCCGCTACCGCAAAGCGGGGCTCCGGTGGGGTGCGGGAAGAGCGTCCCACACCCTGGGCTCCCCGGCTGTGCCCGTTGTGGCTCCGAACCCTTCCCTTGCTCCCCCTGTAAAGGGGGAGTGGGGGTGAAGGGACGACGGAGCCGGGCTATAGGGGACATGCCCCAACCGGGATGCAAATGCGGCGACAAATCCTGTGATGAGCGTCTAAGTTCTACCTGTCCTTAATGATCTGAAAGAACCCGGTGCTTGTGAGTACTTGATTGATTTTTATATCTTTGGAACGATCCGGGGGGAAGAGGAAAGGGAGCCTGCCTTCCTCCCTTCGGGAGAGAAAGAAAATAACCAGTTTAAGTGACTGCTGCTACAATAATGGATACAAAGTGTTTGGAATTTGGAAACTGAGACTGCTGAGATTTCCCTCTGGGGACTAAGTGGGCAGAAAATATCTCCATTTAAAGTTTTGGTCTTTACGCTCTGGCTTCAGAAAAAATGGCGATGGAAAATCTGGACTGATGTGGGAAACAATTGAAACAAAGGAAGGAAGAGACAGGAACTGTAATTTGACACTCACCCTCTCCCCCAAAATGCTGGACTTTGTGTTTGAACTTGTTTTGAATTCTGGACTAACGGATGAAGAAATGCTTACTGTCTTGAGGCTGGAACTGCTTAATCGGAAATTGCAAGTCTTGAGTGGGATTATAAATAAAAAAAAATCTATTTTCCACAGAGGAGGCTTTTCAAAAGTTTTACACAATGGAAGAAAACCTTGGCAAAGAGTTAGAAGGGATGCTTGAAGGATGGTCTGAAATGGCTGGGCGACTCCGGGAAAAGGAACCGTTCTTTGGGGGTGGCAGTCCCGGAACGGCAAAATCTGCAATATCCAGACCCCGAGGTGAGAGCTTGGGGGCAAGGGACATAGAATTAAGATATCTACAAGAAGAAGAAGTATGGTACAAAGAAGCGGAGGAGCCCAGAAAAGATGTGATGTGTATCCTGAAGCTCGATGCAAGGTCTGTTGTGAATGTGGCCTGGATCTGTGGACATTTGCGAAAAGAAGACAACTGGAAGATTGGTTCCGGCGAAAGACAGAGAAAGACAATGGACAGAGGGGGTGTGGGGTGAAGTATTAAATGTAAAATTTAAATGGTCTGTTATGGTACCTGAAATCGGAGTGTGAAGGTTGTTAGTTATAAGTTTATCTTGAATAAGTAAGGAGATATTGGATTTTAAGTTAAAAAGCAGCATGATAAAGGACAGAAGAAATAAGTTTAGACTTTATAAGAATATTTTGATAAGATTTATGATGCAATAGGATGATTAAGATAATTGTGTTATGTTTAATTGAAGTTAAACTCCTTTTTTTTTTTTAGAGAAAAGCTGTTAAGAAAGTAAAATATGGATTTAAAACCGAAGGTGAAAAGGCAGGGGAAGTCAAATGTCAAGATTTGGAAATAGAATTTTTTTTTGTTAGGTATATAAACAACAAGAAGAATCCTGGCAATATATGTATTTGTATTTGTTTTGTATTTGTAGGTGTGGGTCTGGGTGTGTGTTGTATTATGAAAATGCTAATAAATTCTTCATAAAAAAAAAGAAAAAGAACATGCAAAACTGACTCCACCTCTTTGTTATTCTGAGGACAATATCTGCTGCTTACAGAAGCTTTATTATATCCACCTAAAAAGTTTTGAGGGTGATGCATTAAAGCATGCCAAAGAAAAGAAAAGAAAACTTCCTTAAACCAGATAACTGGTTTAAGCCATGGTTAGAATTAAGACAGAGTGAATGGGGAAGGGGAGGACAAAGTCCTTGTAGATCAACATCTATTAGTCTGTATTTAACAATATGTTCAGCTTGCTCACAGTTCCTAGATAAAGGATGAGAAGGAAGTAGTCCTGCTGAAACATTTTTTTTACAGCAATTTCTTTATTCAATCCGTCATCACGTGTAGTACAGCTTAATCTAGAATAAGCAAAAAGAGTGAAAAATAAACTTGAACTAGTATCAAATTCCATGACTTTTCACTCTAGAAGCCTGGAAAGTGTAGTTGGGATTGGGCACAAGTGCATTCTTCAAACACGCTTCAACCCCTCCCCCCCCAATACCCCAAATGGAGGGGAAAGCCTTGAAACAACCACATATTGTGATGGGGTTATAAGAGAATTTGCCACTTTAATCACATGATCAGTTACATAAAGTGGCATCATGATGGAATAGTAAATATGCTTCACCACCCTGCTCTTGAACTATTTGGAGGCTATGCAAATAATCCTGAATCTACTGGCAGATCAAAGTCTATCTCTTGTCTGCGTCATCACACAGTTGCTCTCCCATTTAGGTACTTTCCAGTTCAACTTCCAAGATGAATCTCTCGTATGTGTTTTAGACTGTTGTGTGAGACCACTACAAAAATATTTTAAAAATAAAGGCAGAGCAATGAGTTGACGCCAGATAATGTGGTTGTTTGGGCTCTGGATCAATCAAACAGAAGCTTAGGGAAATGATATGCTGTCAGAGGCATGCACAATGAGACTGAAGTAACCAAAATTAATTGCAATAAGAGGCATAATAGCTGCTCAGTTAGAAACAGAAATACTATCAATTAAGTGAAAATTGCTTCCTTAAAGTTAAATACATGTTTTTCTTGCCACTGATTTCAAAACACCTTTTCCTTATTTACATTATAAGCTCAAGAAGCCCTACACCGCCTGCCCCTACCTTCTCTCCCGACATTCTTCTGAAAGAGAGCAATACCCAAAATATACATTTTAAAACATTAATGAAGCCAAACTTAAGTTGTATTCCAGAACAGAGCAATCCGTGTGATCACCCAAAAAGTTACAAGAGGGGATACTATTTGCCATGTTTTGGCAGCAACAAAAATGTGCTCCAGGACTTTTAGAATTTACAGTGAATGGATATTGTCCTTAAGGGAAGATGTTTTCAAAACTAGCAAGAGTGTTCGATGATGATGAAATCTCAACTTGTATGCCACTTTTTCAAAATCAAAGCCCCAAGTGGCTCACAATCCATAGATTCTAAACAAACAAAAAATCAAATAAAACAACATAATTAAAATCAAACAAATTTGAGACTTAAAGAATCTAAAATTAAAAGAGTAGCATTAAGAAATGCAAACTTAACAGCCAGCATAACATAATCAAATCCCAGAAGTGGCCCCTTTCCCCTACTCTCTCCAATATATCAGATCCTGAGCAACCTCCAAGTCTTCTGCTAATGTAACAGAGTATTACTGTAGATTTACACTGCAGAGACCCAAGTGCATTCCTTGATTGGCCTAGCCAAGGATTGTTGTGAGGACAAAGGTGATGGGAAGGTGCCATAGTCACCTTCACAGCTGGTGATGCAGCACTTAAGCTTCCTGATTTCAAAGAGGTGGGCCATTCTTCTGACAAGCCACAAGGTGGTTCTCCAGAATCCAGCTTTCAACCTCCCAGTCCACTGGGACCTCCTCTGTGTCACACTGCTCTTGCGGTCCCAAGTTCTCATTCCTCAACACACTAGGACATCATAATAATAATAATAATAATAATAATAATAATAATAATAATAATAATTTATTTGTACCTCACCCATCTGGCTGGGTTTCCCCAGCCACTCTGGGCGGCTTCCAACAGATATTAGGGTACATTAAAATTCTTACAGGTTAGACTCTCCCAATTTGAGCTTCTACCATTCCTCATCATCCAACCACCCTCTGCACAACAGCATGACACTGACCACCCCCCTGCAACTGATGCCTGCTAATACCTTGCTCTTGGGGAAAACACCTTGCCTACCTTTGCATTCTCTGCTTTGCTTCATCTCAGCTTTGCTTCCTGACCCAGCTATTGAAGCCCACCTTTGGACTTCCTCACTGTGCTTCAGCTCAGATTCTGTTTAGGACCCTTCATTTCATTTCATTTCATTTCATTTTTTAAATTTCTATACTGCCCTTCACCCAAGGATCACATACTGTATAAAAATATAAATATAAACAAATATAAATATAAATATAAAAACTTCAAAAATACAGGATTCCCCTTGCTGCTCCCTTATTCCTCCAGGGTTTGGGCAGCCTCCTATCCTGAGCTTTTAGTTCCCCCTCACCTGTGGCTCTGGGACCAGACCAAGGCAGGGCACAAGTAGATATCTTTTACATTGCCTCCTACCTGTTTTGTTTGCTGGGATTGAATTTGGGATTGCAATAATTCAACAACCAGGCTGTCCAATGGGGCTGAGAATATGAGAGCCAATTGTAGGCTTCTCCTGAACTGAACTACCAACCGCAGGCAATGGAAAATAAAGTGAAACTGAACTAAAAGTAATTAGAGAACATTCCCAAATGAACAATAAATGTTTATCGGAATATAACATGGACCTTCTACATGCAAAATTGGTGCTCTGCTATGGAATTGCAGCCCCTCCGTCTTGGAATTTACCTTTTTTAGCCCAAGTTCAGGGCATGCTGTGGGTTGCAATCCTGACACATGCCTCCTTGATACTTCTGAAATCTTACATTGCAGTCTTCCAGCAGTTGCTGTGAATATTGTATATCTATATAAAATATGTGATAGGGTAATCTTCTTGGGAGAAAAGCAATGACAAACCTAGACAGCATCTTAAAAAGCAGAGACATCACCCTGCCAACCAAGGTCCTTATAGTTAAAGCTAGGGTTTTCCCAGTAGTGATGTATGGAAGTGAGAGCTGGACCATAAAGAAGGCTGATCGCTGAAGAATTGATGCTTTTGAATTATGGTGCTGGAGGAGACTCTTGAGAGTCCCATGGACTGCAAGAAACCTATCCATTCTGAAGGAAATCAGTCCTGAGTGTTCGCTGGAAGGACAGATCCTGAAGCTGAGGCTCCAGTACTTTGGCCACCTCATGAGAAGAGAAGACTCCCTGGAAAAGACCCTGATGTTGGGAAAGATTGAGGGCACAAGGAGAAGGGGACAACAGAGGACGAGATGGTTGGACTGTGTTCTCAAAGCTACCAACATGAGTCTGACCAAACTGCGGGAGGCAGTGGAAGACAGGAGTGCCTGGCGTGCTCTGGTCCATGGGGTCACGAAGAGTCGGACACGACTAAACAACTAAACAACAACAGCAACATACCCTATATTTCTGGTCCCAACTACAGAACCACCCAAGGCAGCTTTGTTGTTGTTGTTCAGTCGAGCCCCCGGAACTACTTGACCATCATGTTGCTGCCCCTGAGAGAGCAAACAGTGAGAAGAACAGTACAAATTTATGAGCAATGGTGTGGGCTGGGTCCAAAGGGAGACACAAACAAATAAGTCACTGTATCAGTGGTGAGGGTACAATTTGGGGTAGGAGCCCACTGAGATCATTTTGTTCAGCCCCCCACCCCTGAACTGAGTAGACAGCTTCTACTTGGAGTAGATAGCTTCTCTCTTTTCCACTTCCAACCCACAGAGCTACTGAAATCTTTCCTTCTGGATGAAGGGTCACTGTAAGACTTAGTTATTCACTCAGGAATCGGTGACCAGGGATTCAGACAGAACAATAACTGTGCATCAAGAGACAGGTGTTTGTTTGTTTTTTTTAGAAGGATGCAGCTGACATTCACACATGCGTTTAGTCCAAATGTATTCCCCTGTGTTCATAACTAGCCATCTGGATTGGCTTCACAGAGTTGAAATATGCTCTGGAGAAGTAGTCCCTTTGCTTTTGGAGACTATTCTGGAGCAAATGTGTTGCGTACTTTGGCGTTAGTGATCTGTTAACACCTCTCTTGAGTTGCTCCAGGCTCTCTGGTGGTTAGATTCTCTGTCCCACCCCCCAGCTTAATCTCTAGCAGAGTGAAGCGAGTTTTCCACTGCAGCTCACAACTTGATTCATGTCAAATAGAAAAGCATTGCTTCAATTGCAAACCAGCTATTTACAATACATGCCTTTTATTTTGTGTCTTTTCATCTCTGTGAGCAGTGGGAAATGGCCTTACGCTGAAATGGAAGTATCTTTGTATCTGTAACACAGTAACTCAGTTGCCTACCATATTCAGTAATGGTTGGGTAATAGACAATGGTATTTAATGGGGAGAAGCTATGGACATTGGTATCTGCCTTATACAGAGTCAGAATACACCATGGATTGAATCTGGGACCTTCTGCATGCAGATGCTCTGCCACTGAGCTCCAGCATGTAGACAGGGGTGCCTCTTGAGTCAACTTTGTCACTAGAGCTCAACTCAGCCAGACCGTGTGACCTAAGGAACCAGTGCAAGCCTGACTGGATCTGTAAAGCTGATGTTGTTCCAGGCTTGAGTCCTCAGTCTGAGCAACTTCTGCCTTCTAGCCACATAGACCAATGTTTTTCAACCTTTTTTGGGCAAAGGCACACTTGTTTCATGAAAAAAATCACGAGGCACACCACCATTAGAAAATGTTAAAAAAATTAACTCTGTGCCTATATTGACTATATATAAAGTAATTTTTCAATTTTTCCCACGGCACACCAGGCAACATCTCGCGGCACACTAGTGTGCCGCGGAACAGTGGTTGAAAAACACTGACATAGACACAAACACCCATCCCATCTCCAATCCAGAACCTGCCCACCTTTGATCCCACATTTGAAGACCATCTCTGGTCTTTTTGTTCCTGATCTGCTTTCTCCAGAAACAGACCTTCCCCCCTGCCATCTGCAACATGTGTTGGAGCAGTGCTAAGGGCTGGCAGTGGTATAGATGTGGCCTTTGATCTATGTTTAATTGGTGTCAGAAAGGACCAGATGGAAACAAAGGAAGGGTTGGTTCTAATTGGAAACCCACAGCATGAGATAGCCAGCTTGCGAAAGGTTGTGGCTGCTCCCCCTCCATTTGCTGTCTAGATGGTAAGTGGCTTCCTCCCACCCCCACCCCAAGAGCCCCTCTGTTGCTCCGGCTGTTCATGCGCTTGGCACTCTTTTGCCACACGCGACTAGCACGAAGGATGCTTTCAAGAATGTCAGCATTTGCAAACCTCTCTGTGCGTTACATCGCTAAGCAACTTTTAGAAACACTTGCCCCCACTCTTCTTGCCATCTGGGAGAAGAGGCTGGTCTAGGAAGCCATGCCAGGGGGAGATGGAGGAGGAGGCCACATTGTATTGGGTTGGGGGGGGTGGAGTAGAGAGGGTGATTTAAACAGTGAATAAATGAGAGAATTGGCAGGATATGGACAGCCTTTTTAAAAAAAAATTAACAAAAATTATGCATGATGATCATGACGATGCATTCTGGAGCAGTCCCCGGGTGGTTGTGTTTTTTTGCAGATTTGAATCACTCTTGTCTCAAGTGTGGCATAAGGCCGGTTTCCTACGGTTGTTCATGCCAAAATAATCTAAGCAGCCCCTTATATTCTTCACTCTTGTGTCAGACAGGCACAGATTCTCTGCTTCTAATGCTACCATTGCTGCTGGTTGGATACCAACAGCTTAAGCTTGAGGTTCCTTGCTTGTGACCTAGGCAGATTGTAATTGAGAGAAGCCACCGGGTTATTCCTGTAAGCTTCCAGATTGACTGGCATGTGTCTGCCTCTGCTCTGGTTGCTTGTCGCCTTCCCAGCTGTGGGGGGTTGGATGCTGTAGTGGGAGTGAGGGGAGACCCTAACCTTCATGTCTGATTTTTAAACGTTCTTCAGGGCAGGTACTTAAGTTAATTTTATTTGTACTGAAGTGGAACTGTACACATTGATCCTCCATTGCAATTTATCATACGCAGTGGCGCTCTGGTCCATCTAGTTCAGTTTTGTCTATACTGACTGGTAGTGCCTGTACAGGGTTTCAGACAGGAATCTTCCCCAGCCTTACCTGAAGGTGCCAGGGATTGCATTGGGGTCCTTTTTTTTTTTTTTTTTGCACGCCATCGTTCACTTACAGGGGCCAGCGCCTCCTTCATTCCTACCAGTTGCTCTTGTTCACAAATGCACATGAATGTTATCATAAGAAAATACTAGAGCCCGTAGTGAACATAAACAGCAATGAGAATGGGAGCAGAAGTGGCTAAAGTGCAGTGTGTGATGTGGCTACCACTTGATATGGTGTGATGTTTTAACCCCTCATTTAAAAACAAAAAGATCCCAGGGTATCTGTCCAGTTAAAACAGTAAACTTTAAATAAAAAATCAAATAAAAATTCCTGCTATTAAACAATCTGGACCATGAAACAAAACCACAGCAGAAATCCTAACAGAAAACCAAGCTGCATCACTCTGGCTTAGAGATGTGTGTTTTTCATGCCATGCCCGAAACTCATTAAGGAGGAAAACAACTGCAGCCCTCGGAGGAGACAGTTCCACAATGGGGGTGCCACAACTGAAAAGGACCTACCATGCTTTGCCAATGCATGAGCTTTGCTTCTGCTCATCGGTTGGATAATGTGGATGGTGTCTTCTGCAGATCTTGAAGCACAGGCTAGCAGAAAATGGGAGAAGAATTGCTGCAAGTATGTTCTTTGGGATCAAAGCACAGCCACTGGCTTTGTTGATGTTGTGACAAGAAGGAGGGACATGAGCATTGGGCTTGTGTGCTTCCCAGGTCCTTTGTGTGACATGGGGAAGTTTAAAGCATTTGTTTACCACTTAGAACAAACTAGTTTCCTGCTTCTTCGTAACATTGAGGAACTAGACACTGCCATCAGGATTCACAAGTGACGTTCTGTGCTCCAGAAGGCAGCCTGGGACCTAAAAGTTCATTTTACACATTTATTTTTCGCTCCCCTCCTTCCACCCCACCCCACCCATGCCCAAGGAGTGCAGAGCAACATCCTGGGCTCACTAGTTCTACATACGGACCAACTGATGCTATAGGAACAAGAATATAGGAAGATACACTGCTCCCGGTCCATCAACTTATTCACCCAGCCCATTTTGGTTTGTCTCTAACTGGCAGCAGCTCTCCAGGGCCTCAGGTAGAGGAAGGTCTTTCCCATCACCAGGTACCAGACCCTTTTAACCAAGCACGGGACACCTTCTGCATGCAACAAACCTGCCTTTTCACGGAGCTTTGCTCCCTTGCATGTTGAATGGCCGCCTGTGTGTGCCAGAGCCATAAGCGCCTTTGTGTTTTGCCTTGTTTCAAATGGGTGCTTCTTTGTCATGTGACCTTTTATACTCCTCATGGGGCATGGAAAAGAAAAGAAACCTCAGCAATATGCTTAAAACACACTACTCTCCTGCAGTTTTTGATTTTGTGTATATCCACAAATGGGGGCTGAGTGACTCCAAGTCATACTTTTTTGCCCATCTATTCCAGCACTGTTCTTTTCAGCCTTTTCTGCCCCCACCCCAGCCCCCAAATCCGCAGTGGTGTCCCAGGGCAGGGCTGTTACCAATCAGGACACTTCCTTAAGCCCAGAGGCAAATTAATAAGCATCCCTGGTTGCCGAAATAAGCTGGCATCTCCTCCCGAGCTTCCGATACCCGCAGAGAAGTCGTGGCTCTTTTTAAAGCACACACACCGCAGAATGCTTGCCTCTTAACAATGATATTCTCAGTAGAAGTATTTCCGTGGAACGCTTTAGAAGAGTGATGGAAAGAACAGAATAAACCCAGTTGCTGCAGCAACATGTTTTCCAATGCCTGTTTTTGGGCTGCCCATGCAGTCATTCTCTCTCTCTCTCTCTCTCTCTCTCTCCCTCTCTCCCTCTCTCCCTCCCTCCCTCCCCCTCTATTTTGGATACTAGTTGCTAAGGGTGTAAAAAAGAGAGAGTGGCAGAATTTGAGTCTCTGGATCCATCTGGGATTTGAGGTTGGCTCAGATAAATTTAGAGCTATAGTAGCACTTTGTTCCGCACAAGCCACCGCTTGTCAGCTGGCAGCACCGGGAACTCAACCGACTGCCACACAAAACACACACATAAATGTACGGATTTTCATTTGCAGCCAAGGCAGTTGACTGAAGGAGAGCTGGCTTCAAAGCTTTGGGAATGGAGAAGGGAAGGCTCGCTAGCCCTCAGTATCCTGCGGCACTTGCGCCCACCAGACAAAAATCCACACCACCTTGTATCCCCTCACTTCCTTCTAGTATTTTTGCAAAAATTATACATCCACAATTTTGTCTTTTGTCAGTGCTTGTTCTGGGAGTCTTGCCTTGCCCTGATGGCTGTCACAGATTGGTAGATGCCTTGTTACCTCCCTTGTTACTACCTTTGTAAGCCAACCTCCCATTTCAGTTTGGCCCTGGTTGTTGTTGTTTTTTTCCTTTTTGTATGCCAGCATTATGTCGCCTGACATTCTCACATTGGCACACCTGTCCCCCTCTTGCAAGGACTTTGCACAGTTTGCCATTGTTGACTCTCTTGCCACTGGCCCACCAGTTGTAAGATCTTGGTTAGCAACTAATTGTTAACAGGGGCTGCATTTGTATGGTCTGGCACCAAAGAAGCCTTCCAAGGCTGCTTCCGAGTGTCTTAACCTTCCCGCTTTTACTGATAAAATAATATCAATAAATAAAATAAAATATCAATAAATAAATGGATCAAAAGGCAGTGTGGTGGACACTCTAATTGACCATAATACCATTCAGCTGTTACACATTCTGGAATTCAGAAAAAAAGTTTTTGCCAACTATCTATAAGCCGCACAATAAGTTGTGTTTTTTGGGCATCTGTAGGCAGAAGTAGCCTACTCTGATGACACCATCACCATAAAAGCCATGCTTTTTTGTAGTCGTTTTTTCTGGTTTCCCCTTTTTTATTTATAGCATTTATATCTTGCCCTTTAGCTGAAAAGGCTCTCAGGGTGACTTACAAACATCAGTACCCAGATGGCCCCTGTTCTCAGGCTCACAATCTAAAAAGACATGTTGCAGGAGGAAAAAAGAAGGGGAGAGAGGAGGAAAGAGCAGAGGCTCAAGTACTCAAAATTGCAGCCCAAATCAGTGGTGTCTTGCTTCTCCCTCCTGTTCTACCTCATCTTCCTTCAGAGGCTGCCAGCCAAAGGAACCATGGCATTTACAGGATTTCAGTAGGAAGTTCCAGAACATGCACTGATTGGAATGAAAGCAATATGCCCACCCCAAAACTTTTGCAGGTGCAGGTGGTATTGAATGTGGGAATCACAAATAACCATCCCAATCCCAGCATAAGCACAAATCGTCATGAATGCATTTTTAAAAAGGATATTGGGGGAGGGGGAGGTTTATGCTATTGGAGGTGTCCATAACTCTCAACTCTCCCCAAACTCTATTCTATTTACAGACCATTTTTGTTTATTTAAAATCATTTATAAACTAATTACAGTGGACGCTCGGGTTGTGAACACGATCCGTGCAGGAGGTGCATTCACAACCCGCAGGGTTCGCAACCCGCACCGTTGCGTCTGCGCACGCACGTGACGCAATTTGGCGCATGCACAAAGCGTGATTTAGCGCTTCAGCACATGCGCAAGCACCGAAACCCGGAAGTAACCCGTTCCGGTACTTCCGGGTTCGGTGCGTTCATATCCTGAAAATGTGCAACCCGCAGCAAGCGCAACCCGAGGTATGACTGTATTTAAAAATTTCTAAACAGTGCACAGCACATGAAAACAAAACAGAAATTCAAACACATAAAACAGGGTTCAGTCTTACGGGACATGGAGAGACTAGGTAAAAGGATACATGTGATTCTACTGGTGGTTGCTGCTTCACATGTGGCAGAAGGAAGGGCATTCCATAGTACAGTGGTACCTCGGGTTACATATGCTTCAGGTTACATACACTTCAGGTTAAGAACTTCGCTAACCCTGAAATAACACTTTAGGTTAAGAACTTTGCTTCAGGATAAGAACAGAAATTGTGCTCTGGCAGCGCAGCGGCAACGGGAGGTCCCATTAGCTAAAGTGGTACTTCAGGTTAAGAACATTTTCAGATTAAGAACTGACCTCCAGAACGAATTAAGTACTTAACCAGAGGTACCACTGTATAGGGGCAATAGCAGAAAATGCCCGTTTTCAGGTCACTGGTATGATGACGTAATCCTGGGCTGCTGTTCTGACTCCCCTTTGCCCTCCCCCAGTCCTCGCTGCCTTGCCTCTCCCCCTCCACACATTCACATCAATTTTGGAATAGTGTTTCTAAAGACGCCCCCAAGGGCCACCCGCTCTGCTATTGCGCCTGGCTTAATCCCTTCTTTCTGTAGTCACCCATGTTGCGGTCTAAAATTGAAACCAATGCATATCTTCTTTCTCTCTCTCTTTTCTTTTTCTCCTTCTATTTGAAGGGACAGTGGAGAAATGACACATTCAACGGACAGGGCTCTATAATCCATTGTTCAGGTGTCATCTATGATGGACTGTGGCTCAATGGCTACCCTGTTGGTATGTACTTTGATTATGCAACCAGGTTCATAATGAGACTTCCGCATAATGCCCTTCCTTTCAGCCTATTGATGCATACAGTTGGGCCGCAGTGCTGGCATCGTTTTTATCCCTGGGACGTGTCACTCATAAAAAGCAAAAGCACTAGTGAGCCCTTTGCATGGAGGGATCTAGCAAAGGGGTAGAAATCCATTAATGGAACGGAATGAGAAGCCACAACATGAAAATGCTGCACAGGGGGGTTTATTTATTTATTTTTTAATTATGTTTCTGAAGAAATCTTCCTCTTTTCCCTGCTGCATAATTTGTGTGCTGAGCGTGGGAAAAGCTTTTGTAACTTTGACAACAATTGTAGCTATATTGGTGTTGGGCCCAGTGGTGACTTGTCCATTATTCCAAATGGGGCATTGTCTCACCAACCCCAGCCTACCTTCAGTTGGCTCCCACCTGCCTGCCTTCTTCCTTACAACCAATCCAAGAGGCGACACTGCCTCTGTCATTGGCTCTGGCTCCACCTACTGTTGGTCTCCCTGTCTTCTGCCCCACCAGCACGTGTGGAAAAAGTGCTGGCTTCCAAGTGGGTGTGAATAATGTGTGCACATATTTAAATTCAAGAGAGAGGTGGATGAAAGTATTGGTTCCAATATTATATGAATGTCAGGGATTCTGGAGCTTGGATTGGGAACTACAGGGTTTCAGATTGGAGCTGCCATGGCTTCTTAGGATCAGGTCTTCTTCATGTGCAGAAAGCCAGTGTCAGCTCTTATAGTGTGACGTCTCCAGAATGGTCTGGCATGATATGAATTGCCTGGCATTCTCCCTTTGCAGAGCAGCACATTCCCATCACCTTGGAGGCCTTGAGCCAGAGAACACAACCTGGATTCTGGCACAGCTGATGGGGAGGCTAAGCAGGGGGTTCAGGTAACCATCTCTCCAGATTGTGCTGGTCTGTTGAATGAACTCAGGTTTGAAGGGGTCACTGAACCTAGGTCTGAATCCTAAGTGATCCTGAAATCATCCCCACCACTCAGGGAGATGTGGTAGCTTGCTGGTGGATCTCATGCTTTGTATGCACAAGGTTCCCAGTTCAACCCCTGGCATTTCCAGGTAGGGTGGTAAAGACCTCTGTCTGAGACCTTCTAGAGCTGCCACTGATCAGAAGAGCCAATACTGACCTCAGTGTACCAAGAGTCTAGGGATTGTATCAAATTATGTTATACTCATTGGCCCAGTGAAATGAATGAACCTAAGTTAGTCACAACTGCTAACTTTGAGGGATCTACTCTGAGCAGGACTAGAATTGGATGCAACACACTGATCTGATTTCAGCTTCCTATGCATACCTGTATGTGTGTTCCAGGGTAGTAATTAACTAAATTTTACTCAGAGTAGACTCATTGAAGGTAATAAATATGACTAAACAAAATCGAAAATTCTTTCTAGTAGCACCTTAGAGACCAACTGAGTTTGTTCCTGGTATGAGCTTTCGTGTGCATGCACACTTCTTCAGATACACTGAAACAGAAGTCACCAGATCCTTAAATATAGTGGGGGAGTGGGGAGGGGTATTACTCAGAAGGGTGGTGGGAATGGGTGATAGGCTGATAAGTGTGGAAAACCTGTTGACGACTCTAAACGGCTGCAATTAGTCTTGCAGGGAAGGGGTGAGATGGCTAAAGTCCATTTCAAGTCCAGCTGGAAAACTTTAGCCATCTCACCCCTTCCCTGCAAGACTAATTGCAGCCGTTTAGAGTCGTCAACAGGTTTTCCACACTTATCAGCCTATCACCCATTCCCACCACCCTTCTGAGTAATACCCCTCCCCACTCCCCCACTATATTTAAGGATCTGGTGACTTCTGTTTCAGTGTATCTGAAGAAGTGTGCATGCACACGAAAGCTCATACCAGGAACAAACTCAGTTGGTCTCTAAGGTGCTACTAGAAAGAATTTTCGATTTTGTTTTGACTATGGCAGACCAACACGGCTACCCACCTGTAACTGAAATATGACTAAGTTAGGTCCATTAATTTCAGTAAGTCTACTTTGAATAAAACGTAAGTTGAACACCACTCCCAGTTTGGTTTTTCAGCAAACTGGCTAACCAAGATATGTTGAACATTTGCAGGACAAGCAAAGAAGATTGTGATTATGGGACCAGAGGTTACTGAGATTGTTCAAGGGTCTTCCCATACATTTCAAGTCCAGCTGGAAAACGAAAAAGGAGAGCTTTGTGAAAGTAAGAACTTTTTTATTTAACTAAGTTTTAGGCTACTCAGAGTATACCTGTTGAAATTAATGGACCTAACTTAGTCATTAACTTCAGTGGGTCTGCTCTGAGTACACCTAGCATGGGATACAACCCAATGTTGTGCTGTGTAAAAGACGTCTCACAATCTTGAACAGAAATCCAAAAATCAAGGACCCAGCATTCTTTACTTAAAAAAAAAGAATGGGGATATTTAATCATTTATGTACAGCTTAATGCCAAAATAGGCTTCTAAGCGGTTTATAAAGTATAATACATGTACGGAAATACATACTAGGGCATAATAATTGTGTTAAATTTTGTTAGCAGGCTTTTAAAGGGCCTTGGATCGAAAGGCAGTTTGCATATTGTTTCTTTTGCATCAACTGTAATCGCACACACACAAACATACCAGAAAGCAGGTTGAGTGGGTAGATATCTAAAAATACAGATGTGTAAGCTGAAAAAGTTTGGAAGTGTAGATTTTGTCAAAATTAGTCTTGGGGCATATCTACACTATAAATGTGGACAAATATCAACTGGTTTAATTGCCATGACTTTCAATCCTGAAAATTGTAGTTTTGTGCTGGTCCTCATGAGCCCCAATACCTCTCAGGGAACTACAGTTCCTGGGGTTACTTTGCTGGGATTTATGACCACAGCAGATGGTGGAGATGATCTAACCCTCCTGCTCAGTGGATGAATTCAGTATGGGTTGTAATGTCCATACACAGACACACTTGTTAAGGGTTAGGTGGTTCAGGGCCAAGATAACCCTTATGAAGTTGTGTACACATCGTACATTTACGGTAAAGCTTATGACTTCTCAAAAAGAATACAAGGAACTGTAGATTGTTAAGTTTGCTGGAAACTGTAGCCCTGCCAGGGGTAAACCACAGTTCCCAGGATTCTTTGGTGGAAGCAATGTACTTTAAATGTATGTTATGTGTGCAGGCTAAGTCCCTTTTTATGAATACTGGTTCCTATTTCTCACTTACCTTAGAGGCTTATGGTGATGATGATGTCTACTGTCCGTCAGCAAAAATACATCTCCCTTTATTAAAAACTGCTCTTCCCCCTCCTTCCCCCCTTTTTTTCTTCCAGTTGCTTTTGTTCTTTGGCCTCTCCAGCCAAGCTTCATGTTATCATTTGCCTCTTAGTCCCAGAAAACCATGTTTAGTTCTGATTCACATCTCTTTCGTTTTTATTGGCATCTTAGCTCTTTGTATGTTCTCATTTATTGCTTCAGACTATTACAAAGGCAAAACTTTTCAGTACGAACCTCTGACCAAAAAGAAAAGGGTGGGGGGAGAGAGAAGGAGGGAGGCTTTCTGTTAACAACAGAAAAATCATTTGTGCTTTGTATCCTTCCAATTTGGATTACTCTGAAGAAGTAAAGGCCACCTGCAGAACATTGTAATGAAATGAATATGACTAAGTACTTTTCCAGAAATGATGACAATTCTGTTGACGTGTGTGTGTGTGTGTGTGTGTTTTCAGAGCTGGAAGGAGGCTAAGTTACAATGCATTGTCTGGAATGTATGCCCACCTTTGTGCCTGGCATCACAGTTTGAATTAAAACACCTACTTCTTTCTTCTTAATGGGCAATCTGAAGTAACAGGATAATTGTTACAATAGTGCAGCCTTCGCCAGCCTGATTCCCGGCAGTGCTGAATGGGGTTGATGGAAGTGCTAGTCCAAAGTCATCTGGAGGGCATGAGGCTGGTGAAGGCTTCAGCAGCGGGACATCTACAAATAGAATTGGAGTGTTGGAAGGGATCCAGAGGGTTATCTAAGCCACCCACCCCCCCAAAATGCAGGAATCTCAACACATGGTCCCCCACCCAGTTTGAAACCATACTGGACCTTGCTACCATCCTCTGCCATGTGCACCTGCCCAAACTTTGGGGTCACATTCAGACTCTCTGTATTCCTCATGCCATCTGAAGTTAGGTGAAAGGTGACTGGGTAGAAGACCTTCTCAGGCTCCATCTGCAAAATAACCTCCCTAGGGAACAGAGGAAGCTGCCGTAGAGAGTAGTGTGCTGAATACAGTGCCACCTGTAGGGAATAACAGGGACATCACAGGAACATAGGAAGCTGCCATAAAACCAGGTTAAAAAACTATTTTGTCAATCTTGTCCAGTATTCTGACTGAAAGTGGCTTTCCTGGGTCTTAGTCTGAAAGGGGAACATTTCCACCACCTGTTGTTTAGTCTTTCCAACTGGAGGTGCTCAGCCACTGAGTTAGGCTCCCTCCCCAAGGATGTTGATCTTAAACCTTTGTGCTTACTATTACTGTGAAGGCGGGCCTTCCTTCGAAGCATGCTTACTGATTCAGTCAGGGCTGTCTTAAGCATATCCGGCACCGTGGTTCAAAGATCCTTCCTCCCACCCCCCCATTTTCCCAGAGTTGCTGGCCTTTTTACAGCGCTGCCAGCAGCTTTGCGGGGCTGGAGGAGGTGGGCAGCAGATGGAGACCGACTCCTCCAGCGGGGAAGAGGCGGAGGTTCTGGGCGTGGCACTGCTTCAGCGCGGCGGGCGAGGGTGCCGCACCCAGTCTCCGCCTCTTCCCTGGCGCCCGTGCTGCGGTGGCCACGGCAGGCAGAGGCTTTGGGCGCGGCGCTACTTCAGCGTGGCATGAGGGCAGTGAGCTGATGCTGGGAGGTGCTGCATCCAGCCTCCACCTCTTCCCAGGCACCCTCCAGAACTTGGTGCGAACTTGGAGCCCTGGCACCCCGTCCCACTTGCCTCTATGGGCAAGATGCCCCTGGATTCAGTTGACGTACCACTGTTGAAATGGGATCAGTTCAGCACCACCATCCTGGTAAACACCAGCAGCTACGGACATCTCTCCTTGCTGTCCCAGATTGATATTCAGTGCTAATAGGAAGCTGCCTTATACTGCATCTGACCATTGGTCCGGCCAGCTAAGTATCATCTACACTGACTCTTCAGGTTTTCAGGCAGGGATAATTCCCAGCCTTACCTAGAGAGGCTAGGAATTGAAACTGGCACCTTCAGCATACAAAGAAGTTGCTCTACCACTGTGCTAAAGCCATTCCCCTGGGACCCTCTTTAAGATAATTTTAGAGCCAGAGAAAGGTCAGGGCCTTGGGAAGAGCTCCTCCTCCTTGCCTTTCCCCCATCTTTTGTCACTCCACTCTTAGATCTTGATACATCTGTGCCAGTGATCTTTGCTCCTCAAGCTCCACCACCCTTCAAAGGTCTGCTGATCCCTCAAAAGACTCAACCCTTTCTCTCTTTCTATCCTGTATGCTTGGAACAGCCTCCCAGAATACCTGCATGGTGCCACTTATTTCCTTCAAATTCCTTCCTAAAACCCACCTTTTCTGTGAAGCCTTTGGCACAAGCCCCTGGGACCCATGCCCTACTGTGACAGAGGATAAGGCTAGTAATGGATAGCCAAGAGATTGTCAGAAGCAATATGTTTGTGAGGAGGATGTGTGGGGAGAGTAGGGTTGTGCTTGTGTCTTTCTTGTGGCTTGCCACATATGTACAGTATATACAGATATATGCAACCTGAGCATAGGATGGAGGGACTCACAACAGGTTGGGTTGCCCCATTTGGTTTCCAGGGGAGCCCCCAAAGTCCAGTACGGAGTCAGCATGTCTCTCTCTCCAGCTTTCAGCAGCCAGCTTCCAGCTTACACACACAATAATTTGGCTATTGTTCTCCTACATACCTCACATGAGGTGGGTGGGAGAAAGGCCCACCCATTTGTTCCTATGGCACAGAGCAACTTCTTTTGATATGTTAAATCATGGTACTAGCCAGCCAAAGTCATTCTCTTGGCAAAGGAACTGGTTTGGCAGGATTCCTCTTACACATTCTGCCCTCACAGCTACAGGACCCCTATAATTGGAAGGAACCCAGGGACTTCCGGCGGCGGACGCCATTATGGGTGGTCGTGGGATGCTTCGGCTGCGAAGCACCCAGTTCATCCCGGGGGTTAGGAGCCCTGCAGCCGCATAGCGGGGCTCCGGTTGGGGTGCGGGAAGAGCGTTCCGCACCCTGGGCTCCCCGGCTGTGCCCGTTGTGGCTCCGAACCCTTCCCCCGCTCCCCCTGTAAAGGGGGAGTGGGGGTGAAGGGACGACGGAGCCGGGCTATAGGGGACATGCCCCAACCGGGATGTAAATGCGGTGACAAAGCCTGTGATGAGCGTCTAAGTTCTACCTGTCATTAAGGAGCTGTTAAGAACCCAGAGGCTGTAAGTAATTGATTGACTCTTTGTTTTCCTGGAACGATCTGGGGGAAAGAAGAAAGGCAGCCCGCCTCCCTCCCTTCGGGTGGTGAAAGAAATTAACTCTTTAAGTGACTGCTGCTACAACAATCAATTGAAAGTATTTGGAATTTGAAAACTGAGTCTGTTGAGATCTCCCTTTGGGGGTTAACTGGGGAAAAAATATCTCCGTTTGAAGTTTTGGTCTTTATACTCCGGCTTCGGAGAAATGGCGGCGACTTGGTTTGTCGTGGGAAAAAATTGAAACAAAGGAAGGAAGAGACAGGAACTGAAATCTGATACTCACCCTCTCTCTCAAAATGCTGGACTTTGCGCTCGCGCTGGTATCGAACTCTTATTTAAAGGATGAGGAAATGCTCACTGTCTTGCAGATGGAATTGCTTAATCGGAAACTACAAGTCTTGAGTGGAATTATTCATAAAAAGGATTCACTTTCCACAGAGGAGGCTTTTCAAAAGTTCTACACAATGGAATCAAGCCTTGGCAAAGAGCTGGAAGGGGCGCTTGGAGAATGGTCTGAAATGGCTGGGCAAATCCGGGAAAAGGAACCTGAAATGGGAAAATTTACAATATCCAGACTCCGAGGTGGCAGCTCGGGGGCAAGGGACATGGAATTAAGATTTTTACAAGAAGAAGGAGAAAAAGGAACGGAGGAGCCCAGAACGCAGATGAGGAACGCCCTGAGGCTCGATGCTGGGTTTGTGGTGGATGCTGCCTGGATCTGTGGACACTCAGAGGAAGACAATTGGAGATTTGGCTTTGGAGAAAGACAGAAAAAGACAATGGATAGAGGGGGAGTGGGTTGAAGTATTAAATGTATAATCTAAATGGTCTGCCATGGTATCCGAAATCGGAGTGTGAAGTCTGTTAATTACAAGTCTATTTTAAATAAGTAAGGTGATATTGAATTTTAAGTTAAAAGCAGCATGATAAAGGACAGAAGAAATAAGTTTAGCTACAAGAATATTTGGTTATGATTTAGGTTATAATGCAAAGACTGAGATAAGTATGTTTTCTTTTTTTTTAAGTAAAGTTAAATCTTTTTATAGAGAAAAGTTGTTAAGGAAATAGTATATTGAATTAAAACCGAAGGTGAAAAGGCGGGGGAAGTCAAACGTCAAGATTCAGAACTAGAAATTTTTTTTTTTGTAAGGTATATAAATAAGAAGAAGAATCCTGACTTTATGTGTATTTGTATTTGTTTTTGTATTTGTAGGTGTGGGGTTGGGTTTGTGTTTTATTATGAAAATGCTAATAAAATTGTGTTAAAAAAAAAGGGAAGGAACCCAGGATATAATCCCCACTGACCATCCAAACTCATGACAATGTATATTTAAATACAAATGTTCATGCAGATTAAAAATAATGATTCCTAGGTAAATGTGGAAAGAGGACAGAACCAGCAAATGAAGCACATGCAAAATTGACATGGACCGTATCTAGCCTCTTCGATGAAATCTGGATATCACCTCAGGTGTCCCCTGTCTCACTAAATAATGGTTTTGTTTGCCCTCTGCTCTTTTTTGCTTGATAGGTGAGAGTGGTCGATTGCTGGAGATCAGTGCTGGTATCCAAGCTGGCCAGTTTTCTGAAAGTTTAAAACCCAATTCATATGAGTTCCTTGAGCAAACTGGGAGGCAGCCAATCAAAAGCTCTTTGTAAGTAACATGGGGAAGAATTCATTCCGTTCATTCTTGTGACCCTAGACTCGTGTTATGGAGAAGCAACACGCTGAACAGCTCAAAGTCCTTCCTCGACGTGCTTTGGCTTCTCTTGAGCACATTCCAGGTCCCAAGAAATCCTCAACAGCTAGCTGGATCTGGTTAAAATTCATGGGATAAGGCGTGTGGAACACTGATAGGAATGGATGAATTTGTCAGTTTCGATTCTCACAGTTTCTCATTTTTCCAAACTTAAGTTTGGTATGCCACATTTCTGCGTCGGTTTGTGGTGTTTTGTTTTGTTTTGTTTTGTTTTGTTTTGTTTTGTTTAAACTCATTAAAATTTGTCAGCGGTTCAGTGTGCATTTATCCTAACCCCCCCCCCAAAAAACATGCATTCTTTATGTTAATTTCATTAATGTATGCACATTTATATGCATCACCCTCATATATACACATTCTAGGGTGCATTTTTCTTTTTGGGGGGTTGGAGAATTCAGAATTAGGAGAAGTGTGAATTTTGAAAGATGACTATGTTTTAGTTCCCATGTTGTTTTGGGAAGTGTGAATTAGGAAGGATAGCGTAAAAATGAATGTCTCCCCCATCCTTAGAGAGTTGCTGAGGAGGCCTCTGAGGCCTGGGCTGTGAGCAGCTGTTTGGAGCCAGGCACCAGGAGTTGGAACTGAAGAGGGCAAATCAGCCAGGAATTAAGAGTGGGAAACAAGACTGGGAACACAGGGCATGTCAGGACTCCTTGGCATCTGGTGCTCTTTTGGTGTTTTGATTTCCTTTGGTGGGCCACTTGGCATCTCAGCCATGTCATGGTAGGCTGGGCAAAGCTGGACCCTCCATTGCCAGAGGCCTCTAAGCAGAGACTGGACTGCCATCGGGGATGCTCTAACTCTAGATTGCCTACATCAGGGGTTCCCAACCTATGGTTCCTGGACCACCAGTGGTCCAAAACCTTCAGGTGGTATTATTGTACTACAGTTTGAAATCCACATAAATTGTAATGCAGTGCATCGATGCGGGTGGCACTATGGTCTAAACGACCAAGCCTCTTGGGCTTGCCTGTCGTAAGGTCGGCCGTTCGAATCTGCATGACAGGGTGAGCTCCCGTTGCTTTGTTCCAGCTCCTGCCAACCTAGCACTTCGAAAGCATACTTCCACGAGTAGATAAATAGGTACCACTGCAGCGGGAAGCTAAATGGCATTTCTCTGTGCTCTGGCCTCCGTCACAGTGTTTCATGCGCCAGAAGTGGTTTAGTCATGCTGGCCATATGACCTGGAAAAGCTGTCTGTGGACAAACACCAGCTCTTTGCCTGAAAGCAGAGATGAGCACTGTACCCCATAGTTGAATTCAACTGGACTTAACTGTCCAGGGATACTTTACCTTTACCTTTACCTGTAATGCAGTACAGTATGCATTGTAATACCATAAAATACAGTATAAGGTATAAAATACATTATAAATAAAAATACAGTTAAAGTTCATACAGCATATAGCACAGTGCATTACAGCAGGGGTCGGCAAAGTTTTTGTGACTTGGGCCGGGGTGCGCGCGCATTCATGCACAAACGCTCCTTCTGGTGTGGAGGAGGTGTGCGCAGCTTCCCATTGGCTGCAGGAGCTTCCTGCAGCCAATGGGAAGCTGGCTAGCATCGTGGAAGGTGGTCCCTGCTCTACTCTGCGCCAGTCACGGGAGCCGACCAAGCGGGCAGCAGAGGTCCATGGGCCAGTTAAATGACGCCCATGGGCCGCTTGTGCCCATGGGCCTTAGGTTACCAACCCCTGCACTACAACAGGCAGAAAAATTATTGAGTGGCCCACCAACATGCTCATCAGTTTTCATGTGGTCCATGAGGGAAAAGGTTTAGGAACAACTGGCCTGCATAAAGCAGGGAAGTTGGACTAGAGGGCCTTCAATGTACCCTACAACTTTATGATTCACTGATTCTAATGTGTACTTGCCCACCAGACAACTCCTGAATATCCTTTATAAATTAGGATCACCTTAGATTAGTATGTTCTTTCCCTCTGTTGAGTGTGTATAACACTTTTCTGCCACTATACAGATTCTGTGAGTTGTAGCACTCTTTAATATTGGGGCACTCAAACAGAGTTGGGTTGCTAACCTGTGAAAGCCTGGCACATAGTTTAGATTGGAGAAAGGTATTTTCCACTCTTTCCCACCCTGTAAGAATAACAGCAGGCCATCAGCTTGGAATGCACTTTAAAAACACTGGCTAAAAAGGCTGTACTCCAGCCGATTTAAGTAGAATCCGCCATCAAAATGAAAGGAAGAATTTGTGCAATTGCTGGGGGGGGGGGTTAACAAGGCTGTTGCAGTTGTTGGCTTATACTGCAGGTCACCAAGACCTAACAAACAAGAAGCAGGTCATCCCAACAACCTTGATGTACAGAGCAAGGGCCAAATGCCATCTTTTCCAAATCTGACAAACTGCAGAGAGAAAGAAAGAGGGAGTGTTGGGCCTGTAACTTTCATATATTTTAACCCCAAAGAGCCACAGATGAGTCATAAAGCCCTTCTACTTAGCATGCAGAAGGTCTTGAGTTCAGTTCCTGGCATCTCCCATATGAAAAGGATCTCAAAATGACAGTGTGCTGAGAAAGACTTTTGCCCGAGACTTTGTGGAGAGCCACTGCCTGTAAGAATGGTTGGCCAGCATGGGCCAGTGATCTGATTCTGTATGAACTTCACATGTTCAGCCCTCATAGTGTATCCCACATCAATTCTGGAACGCTTACTTTTAAGGTTTATGAAGCTTATCAGTGCAAAATAATGCCAATCCTCTTTCCTTTGGCAGCGGATTTGAGTATATTCAGTATCCTTTGATGACTGTCACGTCTGGAAGCCAGAAGCCACAAGCTGCCCTGCCTGCTGCTGGTGAAAATCAACTTGCCCTGCTTGAACTGCTAATACCCCCAAGTGCCTTAGAACCAGAATCTGGATCAAAACCCCTGGGTGGTGCAGGAGATGCCCTTAGCAACCACTATGGTAAGTAGAGATCATAGATTTAGCTTGAGTGTTTGGCTTTTGCAGTTAAGGGAGAAACAAAAGGTTTCTTCTACCCCCTCAGTGAAACAACTTGAGACGGCTTTTGTCATGCTAATGGACAGCTTTAAAAGCATTTTGCAGGCTGTAGGAGATTTGTCATTGACATTCCTCATAATAAATTGAATAGATTTATTTTTAAAAATACACCCCCCCCCGTGCATTAGACAGAATAGCCTTTCCTTGTTATACAGCTTCTTTGGGTGGGTTTTTCCTTCTCTGATCAGTCAAAACATGCTGTTAAAAATGAATTAGGCAGGAAGTGTTCAGCGGTAACACCATATCGGCATTCTCATGTTGCTTTTGCTTGGGAAGTATGCCAGTGTTGCAGGGAGGAGGAGCAGGAGGAGCAGGAGGAGGCATGTAGTGAAAGCAGCAGTTTGCCTTTTAGAGTGGAGGTATGTATTGCTTTGTCTCTGAGGCCAAGGTGGAGATTCTGCTTAAAGCCCTGTTACGTGCACACAAGGAAGCAAGAAGGTCATTAGCGAATAGAGCAGTTTTCCTACTCAGAATAGGCCCATTAAAATGAATGGTCCTAAGTGGACCCATCACTGTCACTGGGTCTGCTGTTGAGTAGGACTAGGAGACAGCCCTTTGATTCCCCTGCTCCTCTGCATGTCATCCATACATCTTTGCAAGCTTTAAGGATAAAAACAGCTTCCCCACTTCTATTTTGTCACCTGTTCCATGAAAGAAAAGAGGGGGATAGAATGAACATTTAAATCATTTTTTCCTCAAATATTTTGAATTCATTCAGCCCCTGACCTTCAAAACTTATTCCACTTTCTAGACCTTGCTGCCCAGGTAAACCTCAGTTCTGCAAGTGAGCACCTGGGAAAGAGCACATGTTCTGCAAGGATAAAAGTCACCTGTTTAATCCCTGCTCTCTCCAGATTAGTAGGTGATGGGAAAAGGCCTCTGCACTGGGTGGACTAGCAGTCTGGCTCAGGTGAGTCAGTGTTAGAGCACCTGCTTTGCCTGCAGAAGGCCCCAGGTCTACCTAGCATGTCCCGTTTTGAAAACCTCAGGTAGCAGATGGTGGGAAAGACCCCTGCCTGAGATACCAGATTGCTGCTGCCAGTCAGAGTAGCCAATACTAGATTAAGAGTTTGACTTGGTATAAGGAAGTTTCCTACAGTCCTCCCTGTTCTGCTGTTCAGCTGAGTGTCTACAGTCTGCTATGGCTGCATACAAAGATCTGTGGATTAGGGGCACTAATCCCAACACTTGTATCAGAAGAGAAATAAAAACAGGAGATATTCTCTTCACACATAGGGAAACAACATCAAGTACAAAACACAAGCTCTTTCTGAACACCAGTATCAGTATCGTCATGCTGAGATGATGTGGCGATATAGGATCCAGTATGGATCAGTGCAGATCTTTCAGGCACTCATCATTATCCATTTATTTCTTTATTTACTGCTTTGTGTAAGGTGCTCAGGGTAGGATGCTTGGCTTTTCCATTCCTCCCTCCCATGCACTGTACCATTTGCAAATCAAATTTATTTAAGAAAATGTGTAAGACCCCCTCCTTCTGTGCTTGTGTCACTAAGGGTGGCATACAAAATAAATAAATAAATAAATACCGAATACATTAGAAACTCACGAGTTTCACTGCCTGAAATTTGGTGGGGAGTTCTGTAGCAACCTCAGAGACAGCCTTCTCCTGTGTCCCAACCAGCCATGCCTCTACCATGGTTTGGATGGCTGCCAGTCACAATGGCTGTGTTCTACCTTCATTGTCAATATGCCTCTGATTACCAGTTGCTGTGAATCACAAGTGGGGAGAGTGCTGTTGCGCTCAGGTCCCGCTTTCAGGATTCCCATTGGGGTACCTGGTTGGCCACTGGAGAACAGGATGGTGGGCTTTGGTGGGCCTTTGGCCTGATCCATCAGGGCTATTCTAATGCTATTTCTGGGAAGCCAGAACAGCTGTTGTAAATAAGGATGTCAAGTGCCTCCATGGTTGAGCACCCACCAACACTCTCATTGCCACAAACTGTCTCAGCTAAAGTTTCCAGATACTCATCCAAATTTGCCCCACGTCGAGCACAGTGCAATAATTTGGTTTGTATGTTACTAAGGCACGTGTAGCCATTGCAAGACCTGGCTTCATTAGGAATGGATGTGGTTTGCCTACCAGGCTAGACTGGGAGAAGTAGCCTTGCCACAGCCACTCCTGCAGCTGCTGGAGGAGCAAAACCTGGTCTATCTATGGCCCCCTCCAGATGTCCTTTATATTGTACATTCGTGATGATTTGTGTTCATGATGGCACCAGTCCAGTTATATATGATCCAACTTTCAGCACTCCTTGTACCTCCAAAAGTTTGTGGGTTGATATACCGCTCTCTTTACAATCAGTGCATGCCCATTAATTGACTCCCGAAATCCTGTAACTTCTTATACCACAAATGTCTCGGTTTATTTTTTGTCCTGCTTTTGTTGTGCTGTAGTGCAAGAGTTGCCTTTCTGGGTAGCTGTATTGAAGTAACATTGGGGCAGTCTCACAGAACAGCTAACAAAGCAGAATGATGTGTGGATGGTCCATTATAAATTTATCACTAATGCACTTTTATTGCATTAATGACATGTTGCAGAATACACCCTGCAAAAAGCAACAACCCATCAGTCTGGAGGGTCCCTGTTACATTTGTATCTTATCCTTCCTCAAAGATTCTTAGGGCAGTGTGCATAGGAAGTATCTCATGTTATTCTCACACCAGCCCTGCGAGGTAGGTTAAACT
The DNA here is from genome assembly GCF_009819535.1 of Lacerta agilis. Classification (NCBI taxonomy): domain Eukaryota; kingdom Metazoa; phylum Chordata; class Lepidosauria; order Squamata; family Lacertidae; genus Lacerta; species Lacerta agilis. The sequence continues at coordinate 18,344,391 of NC_046319.1, read as the reverse complement.
GAGAGAGGGTGACCAGCCCAGAGAGCTTTGTGACTGACCAGGGATTTTAACCCAAGTTTCTCAACAGTCCTAGCCAGACCTTCAAGCATCCTGCATCTCACTCTGCCCATGCGATGGATAATTTCATCTTAATTACACCTCCAGTTTTGCCTCCATATACATTAAAGTGAATTGGTGTGAAATACCCAAATAATTTCAAGGGGCCCCCAAATAGCTTTGCTAACTTTCTCTGGGCAAGGTGGGGAGGGGGGGGGTCTGCACATCCGTGGTCTATCTATTTACCACCCCACGAGGGCCCCTTTTTCTTTCTACCTAAAATCCACCTACTCAGAGCTGTGTCTCAAGCTTTATTATAGTCCCAGTGAGTCAAACCTGCCTACTCATCTTATACATATATACATTCACAGCCTATATTGTTGTTTTGGTTTCCTAGAGGACATGAAGTAACAGATGAGCTAACACTTTTCTTTATAAATATGCCAGTATTATTTTACAGGCCAGTTATTCCTGGAATTATTCATGGGAGCCAGAATGCTGAGATCTTGGGAGTTGAATCAAAGTTTAATCACTTTGGTTTATTGTGAACTGTAATATTAAATCCACCCCATATAACTTGATACATTGTAAATACACGATTTGCATCTTAATACACTCAACTTGCTAACAAAGTGGAGAGAAACTGAGTGGTAGTTAAAACTGCATCTATCTTTGGACTCTGGAGAGTTTATTTTGATAGCCCCAACATGTGCGATATGCTCCACTGGCCCCTCTTGCCAGCTTTGTTTTCGTCATACTGAATTCAGTTGGCTTTTGCTTCCCCCCGCTACCAAAATAATGTTTATAAGAGCCCTTATTTAACACCTGACCCCCACTATTAAATTACCAGAAGATTTGGGTTATTAAATAAACGTGCCCTCTCTTGGTTTGATTCTCCCCTCCAGCGTGTTTTGTTAGGAACGTTTCAGATCATGGATTAAAATGTATTTTCTTTGTGGGGAGAAGTACTGAAGCAGAGAGATTTGGGGTGTGTAGGACAGTGGGGGATACTCTGCTCTGATACATGTGAATGTCACTTTGTGGGATTGCTTTCTAGATTCGGAGGTGGTTTAAAAGGGACTTTGCACCTTGGGTTTAATAGATCCAGGTGCAGCAAAAGCTTTTCCTTGGAGACCCCGAAGCTCCCCAAAATCACTCTTTGAGTGGACTCTTAGAAGCTGTTTTTTATGGGCTCTTCTACAGAATGAAATGTGCCTCCTGTCCAGGTAGGAGAAGGGGTGTCTGCAGGTTTTTTTTTCCAGGGTGGGGGGTACAATACTGCAAATAAACAAATAAACATACGTACGTACATAACTGAAATGTGGGAGCAAGGAAGTTTCTCACAAAACAAATGAGAAGAACAGTGCCAGCACACTTTACCTCTTATATCTACAAATTATAGAAACTTTTAAAAATGGAAGCTGGGAATCTGGGGTTATGGTTCATGCGGTGGGGGAAGGGAAACTTGAGCGCCTCCTTGCCTTCTGCCCCATGGATGCCCATGGTAAGAACAATGAAGGGCTGTTTCTTCAGGGCTTTTAAACAGTGATCATCAACTTTGGATCCCCCATATGTTGTTGGACTACAACTCCCATCATCCCTGGCTAAATTAGCTGGGGAGTACCTTAAACTTGGTGCCCTTGGGTAAGATGCTCTCAGTGGACGTATGAAGCCTGTTGGTCCATCCAGCTTGATATTATATACATTTATTTATTAATTAAAATATTTATATATTGCTATATCATAAAATATATCAAAAGTTTAAAAACCCCATACAATATAAGCATAAAAAGTTAAACACAAAGATCGGCAAACCATTGTGAGGGATGTACTCTTAATTTCCTGCATAGGTTTGGTGGAATAGAGAAGTTTTCACAGGCATTTAAAAGTTGGCCCAGAAGGCACCTATTGAATCTTCATTCTCTTGCACTCTGCCACCACTCCTTCCCTATACTGCCTTCATTTGCCTTGACTTGTTGCTAATATCACCTCCTGCAGAACCCCAGGAAAAGGGAGATAGAGAAGGCTGGAAGCAGCTGGCCCTTATCAGACTGCTTGGCCTATATCATTACAAAAGATACATCTCCAAGGCCCCTTTAGGGAGCAACAAGGCCATGGGTGCTGTTCTCTGAGATTTTGGAGAGATTGGGTCACTTGGGTTCATTTGTAACCAGGGCGTGTATGTGTGTTCCAACTCAGCCTTCACTTCAGGGTGCATGTGGGATAAGCTGGATACTGGAAGGATGGAACTGATGGTCAGACCACTATACTGTATCATAAAATTGGGGCTTACGCCACCAGCCTCCCCCCTCCCTGCTCCATATGGATGCTGTGGATGCTTGAGCGCAAACGAAACCTACCATTCATCTATTTGGATTTCAATTTCTTCCTCTATTAGCTTGTAAGCTCTGGCAGTAGTAGATTATTTCTTTCAACCAACTTGATTTGCACTTCAGTTCTTTTTCCAGCAAAGGCTTCGTGGCTCGCTTTTGAGCAAAACGTTGGCACAATCTCAGAACACCTCAGGAATAACTTCTGCTGATGGGTAAATTATGAGGTCCTTGAGGCTTTCGTTCTCCCTGTTCTTTTAGTATGGTGGTAATAACACAGTAATGGAAAGGCATCCAGCCCCATGCACTATTGATGAACTGTCAGCAAAATGGAATTCTGAAAGGTTCTGAGAAACGGCACGGAGCTTTTGCTTTCAGAAATGGATGTGCTCGCCTGTTAGACGTTTCTAGTTTGGTAATGAAATCCAAGGCTGAATTAAAAGCCGCCTTGCTGCCAGAGGGGCCTCCTTGGTAACATTTACCAGTTACCTTGACTAAACTGGTTTTGTCCTGTGTGGTGGATGACCGGTTGTGTCCATCAGGACAGGCAATGCAGAAGGCAGAGAAGCCAACAGTAGATGGAGCCAGAGCTAATGACAGGCAACATAGATAGGCAGAGCCAACCAATTCTAGTTTTGCCCCATCTTCCTCCCTGCTGAGTTCCACAAGGGCAATGCTGAGATTAAGAAAGCTGACAGGCAGGGCCACAACCTAGACTGGATGTAATTAGGAAGGAAGGCAGGTGGTGGGCTGGTTGAGGAGGGCAGACTGAAGTTAGTGCTGCAATGCCCTTTTCACCCTAATAGATCAGCCTTCCCTGATAGCAATGTAGGAAACTGCCTGGTACTGAGTTAGAGCTCAAGTCCACATAGCCCAATATTGTCTGCTCTGACTGGCAGCTGCTCTCCAGGGTCTCAGGCAGAGGTTTCTCATATCACCTGCTCCCTGATTCTTTTAACTGGAGACCCCAGGGCTTGAACCTGAGACCTTATGTCAGGCATGTCCAAAGTCCGTTCCGGGGGCCGGCCGATTTAATCCTAAAATCCTAAGAAAAGCTCAGCAACTTCATCAAATCTGGCCCTCTTTGAAAAGAGTTTGGGTACCCCTGCCTTATGTATACAAAGCATGTGCTCTACCGCTGAGCTATAGGATAGTCTCTTCATATTGGACACTCGGCATGCAGAATCTCTGCTTCTTTCTTGATATAAAATCCTAATTGTGGCAGATTTTCTGCACATTCACCTGTGGATATAAAATCCTTTCATCTGTAAAATGTTTTGGAACGTCGTTTGTCTGGTTACCTCTTAAGAAATCATAACCAAATTTTGTGTGGTGGTTCCAAAGAGCAGGATTTTGTCTACCTTTGGATACAATTGGACACCATTTTGAATCAAGGTGGCAGACAAAACCTTTTAAAACTGCCCTGATTTTAACCACAGATTACAAAATTGCAGTGGTTTTTTGTTTGTTTCTTAGAATTCCCGAGCACGGCTGGGTATGAGGCTGTTAATTCTGAGTAAACTTTAAGCCAGCCATTCCTGGGTTTTTTTTACTTTCATGAGCCTGCAACATATTAGTTGGGTTTTTCTACTGTCATCTGAATATTTTGTTCCCTTCAACTTTTAAATGATAATAAATTTTTGTTTAAAGTGACTCCACCCCATTAACAAATGCACTCCAAGCAACGGTGATGATCTGTTTGTTTTAGTCTTACATAGTACTAGTGGAATGATACACGCATACTGAGGAAGAATATTCCCCTTGCGGTCTTTGTGTTTTATAAAACAATGTGCAACAGTACAGCCCGTTTCCAGGCACTGACAATAGCAACATGATTTTGCTGGCTGTCCAGTTCCTCTTAATCCATCTGTTTTAAAGTTTGGTTTATATCATTGTGTTTTCTGCTGCATCAGCTAAAATACTTCTCATACTTCTGCACCGAAGATGGCTATTTTGTTACATGTCTTAAATTGTGTGGAATTTACGAGACTGAAAAATGAACGGTCAGTGGAAACCAGGGCTCCTAAACATGCTCCCCCCCCCAAAGTTCATGCCAACTTTGGGGTACATTTGGTGGGTGGTTTCAAAGGCAGCAGTTCTTAGAAATACTAAGTCAACAAGGCCATAAGAAATGCCAGAGAGGATCAGACCTGTGAGTCTTAGCTTCTTGGTCTGCTTTCTTTGCAGCCTGCAAAGAAGTGCTGTAAGGCAGCTTTCAAAAAAGGGGGCAGGGAATGGCTGCATTCAAATTCAGGCTTAATAAACCAGAATATGCAGGAGGAATGTAGCCCTTTTCCTCCTGTATCAGTCCTCCTTACATGTGCAAACAAGAAGACAAGCCAGGAAACCACCATAAACCATAGCTTTCCATTACATCTGAACCAGAAAACTAAGCTAGTGGCTCCTAAACAAGTTATAATATGGCTTACAAATCCTTGCTTGTTTGAAAGCCATGAACTATAGTAATGGAAAACCACAGTTAAGGATGGGTGAATCTGTAAATTTCATTTTTCCCCATTTTAAATTCAGTTCTCCACATTTCCACATCAGTTTGGATTCATTAGTTTTCTTAATGTGAAAATTCATCCGCATTTTAGTGGGAATTTCACCTAATAAATACATTTTTGCAAAGCAGTTCCCCTTAACATAATGCCTTTTTTGGCATGTTATTTTCACTAATGTCTGCATATTTGTACACGTTACTTGGCTGGGGAACTGCATTGCCAAATTCGGAAAAGTGCATATTTCCAAGGATGGCTGTATTACAGTTTGTGTTTTGTTTCAGAAAGATGTGAATTAGGTAAGTCCACCTTTAAATGTGAGCCGAATCAAATGTCTCCCTCATCTCTATATGGTTAATTATGGCTTTCTAGTTCTCCGCGCCTCCCTCCACCCCATCACACACCCACAAACGCACCCACCCACCAACTGCACTACCACACATGGCAACAGTAGGATGTTTCTTCCAAGCACAAGGGAGGGCCTCTGTGGGTGCCTGCCTATCTGTCGGCACTATGTTGGCGATCTCTCCTCTCTTGCTCTAACCACTACACTACATCTTGGCCTGCAGAGTTTCAGTTAATAGGATATGTGGCACTGAACGTTGATGTCCAGCAACTCTTGATTTGGCAAGTCCGAGTGAATTCAGGAGTTCTAGTACACAGAGAGCTGCACAGAGGATAAAGCTAGCAGGAAACTAATAAACACAGTGAATAAATGTTCAAAAAATATATACGAATGGCTCTTCCAGGCATTCATGTCTTTTCGGAGGTGAAAATAGCTTGCCCCCGTGCCACTCACTGAATGTGTCAAGTTCCCTTCCTCCTCCCCAATCCTACTTTACCTCCAGGTTTGAAGTAAAGGGGGAAATCCTCTAATGCTGAAACTCCCACAGAGGTTTGGTTCCAAGTGTATTTTATTAAGCAGGGGAAATAGCTGGGGCTTCTCACTTTTTGTTTTTTCTCTTTAAGGTTCTAGCTTTGAATCTCCTACTTTCTAGCAAATGGGTTCTCATGGATGGTACAAAAAAGAAAGTTCAAGTGCTATAAATCATAGGTATCTAAATATTAACCTGCAGCTCTTGGGTCATCTTTCTGGGCCCAACCATGTTCATTTTTGAAGTCAGTTTTAATTCCTCTGTGTTTGCACCCCCCCCCCAGCACACACAGACACAGACTTATTTTCTGCCAATACCCTCTGGCCAACATCAAAGCCCAGTGCACTCTCATTTCCCAGAGTTTTACTTAAGTCCCCAGTGTTAAAATTATAAAATTGCCAATGTACGCTGCCTGAGGATAATCAGAGATTTCTCTGAAGGCTAAGCCTTCAGTTTTGACTACAGGCAAATGTAGAATGTTTGTGGCACCTCAGCCTTTCCTTTTTGTCTTTGGGAACCATGAAAAGCAAATTCCATACAAATCGGCTTATTTCCTGTCATTGCTCATCTGCTCCTGTGAAGACACTCCAAACGTCGCTCATGACACTTCACCAACAATCCTCCTTCCATCTCTCTTCTAGCAATGGGAAATGTTTCTGATTTGAGGCACCTCCAGATGACCTATTTATTGAGCATCCATTGCAATTTGCTTGTGGAAAGCTTACACCCGGGTTAGACTATATCTGGTCTTCACTGAGTACTCCTTCTGATTTTTGTGCAGAGCAGATGTATGACAATAAGCATTCAGCCTATATTCAGTTTGATTTGTTTGTAGGGTATTTATATGTTTTCCTGTTAATCATCTCGTTTATCCCACACTTTTCATTGCATGTCCCTATCAATTCCAACTGCAAGAAGTCAATTTCTTTTTTAAAGTGGATTTGTTGCACCAGGGCGCCAGAGCTCTTTAACCCACTTTAATTGTGCCAGCCTAAATTTACAGTGTGCACTTGAATTCCTTGCTCAAAATAGTGGCAGTCCGAATGCACCATCGAACTTTTCAAAAAATCACTACTTATTCTTCACTACCCACGTAAGTTGTTCACAGTTACTGGGTTAGATCAAAAGATCCTGCTAGCAAAGTTTGTTTTCCACTCACAAAAGGGCTGCTTCCAGCTCCATTGCAGAAGTGTTGTGTGAGGAAAGTGGGGCAGGAAACTGGCAGATGGTATTCAGGGACATAGCTCATTGGTAGAGCACCTGATTTTGCATGCAGAATGACCCAGGTTTAATCCCCAGCACCTCCAGATAAGGCTGGGAATTGTCCCCTGTCTGAAACCCTGGACAGCTGCTGCCTGCCCATGTAGACTGAGCTAGATGGACCAATGATCTGACTCTAAGGCAGTTTCCTAAGTAATCCTAAATCCAGAGGACCTCCTCTATTTGTGCACCTCGTGTAAGGCTATGAAGAAGCTCCCACAAGAGCTTTTTTAAATTTATCACCCACAGAAGTTTATATGTGACAGCCTGGGGGTTTCCAGGTTTTCTTGAGATGCCAGGGATTGAATTTGGGACCTTCAGCATGCAAAGCATGGACTGTACAACTGAGCTGTGGTTCCTCCTCAGACAGAACAAGAGGCAGGTCTGAATGTTAGCTTCCCCAAAGGCATCTGGCTAACTGCTCTTGGAAATCAACACTGAACTCCATGGAGCCTTGCCTTTGATCCCATAGGGATTTTCTTAATCTGGTGTCCTTCTTGCAATATAACCAAAGATTGAACTGACCCTTGGGGACGGCCAGTTGAATAAACCCACTCCTGAACATTCTCGCTCCATTTCCTTGCAAAATGTTTAAAGATGGGGAAGGGTTGCAATATTGAGAAAATCTTTTGTGCTCATGCTTTTCTTTTCTTTTTTTGTGGATTCTAAAACCAGGAGGGTTCCTGTATGAATCACATGAGTGCTCTGTCCTCCTACAGCAGATTAATCTTCTATCATAAAGTAAAGTTGTGCCATATGCTTTTCTCTGTATGTTTCATTTGGCATGTGGAACCGTCCACTTACCCATCATCAGTCCAGCTGCTGCATGTTGCTTTACTCCTTGTACTTTAGGAGGTTTCCCGCCCCTCGTTCTCTCTCTTTTCATATATTTTTTTTTAAAAAAATTAAATATTTGTGTAATCCATCCTGGGAATAGGATGGGCTATAAATCTCTAAGAAACTCCATGCCTAGTACAAATTATCTTCAGGAATGTCTAGAAATACATTTAGCCTACTGGAAAGGATTGTAGGCTTGGAGAACACAGGGTGATTACACAGTACTTGCACTGACGGAAACAAAGCAAAGCAAAATGTGAGTGCTTTGGGACTGTTTTGTGGAAGGAATTCAGACACACCACAGAACTTTAGGTTTTGTGCAATTAAAGTTGATTAAAGTCTTTTGTCACCCTAGCATAACAAATCTCCTTTTTGTAATTTACAAAAAATGCTAGTGGTTGGAGGGTCCAGAAGCAGAGGTGGGCAGAGCAATTAATGTAAACTTTGCCGTTGTAATGTAGGCCAGTTTCTGCAGAAACACACAGCCCTCTCTGCCCTCCATCCGGGCAAGCAGGAAGCATTATCAGAGTTCAAGGACACATTCCAGTCAGGCAAAAACACTCAAGGGAGGTACAAATTAGGGCCTATGAGGGGCAAGGCCTGGTGAGAGTGCCATGGGAAGACAGATGCCTGGGTGGTTGCATTTGGCTCCCAGGCCTGAGGGTCCCTATCACCGAGTTAAACATAGCAGCCCATCAAATAAACCTCCTTAGTATGTTGCCAGTCTGGGACTGCAAAAACAGATGTTGTCAAACAGCCAGCAGGCTGAGTTACTTAGCTAGTAGTCTGCAATCAGCTTGGCAGTTCACAAGTTGTGCAGACCTGCTGTAGAGCTCTGACTACATGGCAGCTGTTTATGCTCCTGCTTGAGTACTCTGGGCCTGATTCAAGCATGTAGATTCATCACTCAGTCGCTCAGGCATGTAGATTCATAGCCGAACCATGATCTCACATGCCTCAAACAGTCATTACTAGCACAAATCTCCCACATCATCTTCTGTCGCCGCTTTTTATTGCAAGCTGTTTGAAAATTGTCATCTTCTTGTGAATCACCCACTATGGACACTGGGTTATATATCCAGTGTTAGCCCTACTCCAAATAGGCCCATTGAAATGAATGGACATAACTAACCTGGGTTGATTAATTTCAGTGGGTCTACTCTGAGTAGGACTTAGTTGGAGACAGCCCATTGGAAATATCCTGGAATGGGTAGAGGACCATGGAAGAGTAATAGAGCATGATACGAGAGAGAGAGAGAGAGAGAGAGAGAGAGAGAGAGAGAGAGAGAGAGAGGTAAGAGCATGAATGCAGGAATAAATTAAAGACAAAAAGTGCCCCAAGCAGCCAAAATCTTTTATTACTGCCCAATGCATTTTGGAAAGAAAAACGTCCTTAAAGGTAAAGATAAAGGAACCCCTGACAATTAAGTCCAGTCGCAAACAACTCTGGGGTTGCGGCGCTCGTCTCGCTTTACAGGTTGAGGGAGCTGGCATTTGTCCTCAGACAGTTTTTCCAGATCATGTGGCCAGCATGACTAAGGCACTTCTGGTGAAACCAGAGCAGTGCACAGAAACGCCGTTTACCTTCATGCCAGAGCAGTACCTATTTATCTACTTGCACTTTGGTGTGCTTTCAAACTGCTAGGTTGGCAGGAGCTGGGGTCAAGCAACGGGAGCTCACCCCGTCGTGGGGATTCGAACCACCGACCTTCTGATCGGCAAGCCCAAGCAGCACAGTGGTTTAACCCACAGCAGAATTTTATTAACAACCTGCAAAAATAAATTATTGCAGCTTCCTCCTTTTGCCAAATGGAACTGCCTCATAGGCTTGGTCTATGAAACCTGTAGTCTTGTATTTGTAGGTAGATACATTTACATTTATAGAAGCTTTTAAAACAAAATTGCCCACTCCCAGCCTCCCCCCCTCTGCAAATGTGCAATGTGTGTGCACGTGCCAAATTGGGTCTTTGACCCAGGTGAAATGAAGCCAAATTTCGCCCCTGCCTTGTGACACTCCCTCCTATGAATCCCATCACATTTGGGGATATTAGGCTGATGTGTCCTTCATTTGCACCTTTGAAGGGTTAACACTTATAAAATTCTTCCTCAATCTCTATCCCCCCCCCCCCCGCGCTTCTGTTTCCTTTCCTTAAGATTTTTCAAGGGTTAAGGAGTTCACCTTCCATCTGTGGTTTACTTGGTCATAATATTTGTTTAAATAAGTACAGGGCAATGCTGGGAAATCTTTGTAGCAGGCAGAGAGGAAGGGAGAAGTCCATGTGTAAGTTTCTATCTGGAAAGCCCAGAAATCTCCATGATCTGGCCCTGCTGCTGCACAGATCTGTCTGAAAGGATTAAGCATGTCGAGGCCTGGAGTGCCTTTTACAATAACGTGGTTGCGCCTACATTTATTTCTCCTTTGTTTGACTATATGTCCAAACAAGCTTGCAAGATTTCCCCTGTCTGCGACCTTTTTATACACTTTGGTAATCTCCTTTTCTCCACTGAAACAAAGCTAAAAAGTGATGATTAATCTGTTTGCTGATTTTGCAATTAAAGGAACAACAACCCAGGAGTAATTCTTTGCTTCACTCTGTTAACAGAGGAATGGGGAATGGCAGAAAGCATGCTGATGATGGTGATAAAAAGTGTGGGATGTGTCTGAAGCACACACACCCCCAACATTACCTCTATTTAATGAAGCATTGTTTTTTGAGACAGACCATGCAAATCACTGCTTTACTTTACATTTTTGAATGGTGCATTAAAAAATATTCATAGTGTAGAGAAAGCGGATAGGGTAAAATGGATCTTCCCATGATACTAGAACTCACGTCAGTCCAGTGAAGCAAAATGTTGGAAGGTTCTGGACAGACAAAAGAAAGTACTTTTTCACATAGCACAGAGTTAAACCATGGAATTTGCTCCTGCAGTATATCTTGATGGCTAACAACCTGTGTGGCTTTAAAACAGGTGGGAGGAACGTTTAGTTCTCCAGTTGTTGCTGAATCACAATGTCCATCATCCCTTTCCATTGGACATGCTTCCCATGGCTGATGTGAGTTCAGCAACATCTGGAGGGCTACAGGCTCCCCACACCTGCTTTAAAAGATGATTGTTTGAATTCAGGGAGGATAAGGCTATCAGTGCCAACTAGGCACAATGGCTATGTTTTATCTTCACTGCTTGAGGCAGTAACCAATTGATGGGAATCACAAGTGGGGAGAGCAGTGTTGCCTTCAGGTTTCCTGTTGTCATCTGCCTGGCAACTTAGAGAACAGCATGCTGAGTTAGCTGTGCCTTTCACCTGATCTATCCAGGGGATATTCTTATATCTTAAGACATCTACTTCCCCTCCCCACTTGAATACAGTCGTACCTCGGGTTACATACTTAATTGGTTCCGGGTTGCTGTCCATAATCCGAAACGTATGTAACCCAAACAACCCATTTTGCGCATGTGTGAAGTGTGCAGACTGCTTCTGCGCATGCGCGGATTGCGCACGGCGGGTTACACTTACGGGTTACGGGAGTATGTAACCCGAAAAGTACGTAACCCAAAGCGTACGTAACCTGGGGTACGACTGTACTTCTGCAACTTATGGTCAATGGGAAGATGGATTTAACTCTGGAAGCTTTCAGCTGCTTTTTTTGGAGCTGGTTTATACTTTGTCGCAAAGCATGACTCCCCACTGCATAGTCATTAAACTTTCTATCCTCTGTTCACCAAGAGAGACCGGCACGCTATTTGCTCCATAGTGATATCTCCCAAAAGAGATGGTGCAGAAAAGGGGAAGCAAATTGATCGGAAAAAGGAGCAAATCCCCTTCTGGGAAAGACTACAACATTTGGGACTTCTTTTAGTTTGGGGAAAGGCTAGTAAAAGGTGGGAGAGCATGGATAGGAATAAGTTTTTCTGCCTCCTAACAACGGAGCCCAGATTGTAAGCACGGTCAGAGAAGAAATTGGGGAAGTTGCAATGCTCACCTCTTCTTCTGGGTGAACATTGCAAGCACCCAGCATTCACACCTGGACCCTAAGAGCTTTTCAAGCATCTCTATGAATCAACCCCAGCTCCCTTAAGAGTGTATTAAATCTGGCCTATAATCTGCTGCAACTTTCAAGAGTGAATTGAGGAACTGATGAACAGCTAATATTTTGGTCCTGAGCTGTCATACGCAGATGAGTACAAGAACTTAAGAAGAGACTGCTGGTTCAGGCCAAAGGCCCATCTAGTCCCGCATCCTGTTCTCACTGTGGCCTGTGGGAAGCCCACCAACAGGATTTTTGTATCCAATGTTAATCCTACCCAGAGTAGACACACTGAAGTTAATGGACTGTTGATTTCAATTGGGGTGTGTGTGTGTGTGTGTGTGTGTATTTACTGTGGTCCATAGACCCACAAAACAGTTTCCAAACTAGATACAGTTAAACAACCAAACAGCAGGCGAAAGAGACCTAGGTAGTCATTTTGTTATGTCTAGAGCATGACGGTCTTTGTTTCTTGCGACCTCCGAAAGAAACTTTGCCACGGTCATTGTAATATCATTTGACCTATCCTCCAGAAGGTATTTAATATGGGAGGCTTCAGGTTTCCCCGGCAAATTTGCTAGTAAGGTTTTGATCAGTTGATCCCTTGCTTGCTCATACTGCCCACAATGCAGTAGGATGTGGTTCATGCAATCAACGTCCTGAGAACATAAACAAAGCCTATTCTGATAGGGGATGCCTCTCAATCTACCATTTAGAACTTCCAATAGAAATACATTTAATCTAGCTTTGGTAAATAAACGCTGATAGGTGGGTACGGACAAATTCCTAAGATATGAGGCTAACTAAAAGTCGTGCCCGTATTGGATTCCAGCTGCAATCGGGCCACAGATTACATTGGATCTGGATCGGTCTACTCTGAGTTGGACTTAGTTGGCTACAATTCAGAGTCTTAAAGGATCCCAATGGTCATTTAGACTAATCCACTTCTACAGCATCCCTAGTGGCCATCCAACCTTTGCCTAAAAACCTGTAATAAAGGAAAGTCTGCCATCTTCCAAGGCAGTCTGTTCCATTCTGACTAGCTCATACTGCCAGGGAGTTATTTCTAATGTTTCATCTAAATCCTCCCCACCCTCTCTTGTAATTTGAATCTTTGGTTCAGGTCCTACCTTCTGGATATGTTGAATAATATTGGATGTATGGTGTGTACAGCATTGGAAGAATCTCAGCTCAATAGTTCTGAGTATACAGGACTTAACTGTTTTGTGGGTTTTTGTTTTTTTAAATAGCTTTCCCTGCTCCTTTTTCTTTCCCCCTTCTCTTCCCTCCCAACCTCCTGCCTGGCAGAAACTCTCCAATTGGTTGCTCTGCATTTCCTTTCAAATGGGAAAGAAGAAGAAAAACATCTCTCTCGCATCTGGAACCATGCCAGATACTCTAAACCCTATTTTGGTTAAATTACAGTACCCAGATTTTTAGTAACAAAACGCATTGATTTTATATTCAAAAAGATTTTTATATTTAGTCTGTTAACCTTTTGTAATTCCCACCCACTGCTTTTAAACTGCAGAATGTGGTTTTTTTTTAATGCTAATTGTTGTCAGTAGGGTATCAGCCACAGCCCCTTAGCAATTTAAACTCATTGAATTGTAATGCAGGTGCTGATAATTGGAGGACTGCTATTGTTTTCCTGGCAATGGGGAATATGTTTCAAACAATTCCTTGCAAATTGGATTTGAGACCATGAAAAAAACAACATAGTTTAAAGATAACTTTAGCTTCCAATTTAGAAAGTGCAGGGGGGTAGGGACAGGGAGCAGCTGCACAAGCTAGTGTGGTCCTCTGATTCTGAGGCTTTGTCTCTCTTGTTCAGGCTGACCACACCAAATGGGTAGCCAATATGGTACCCTCCAGATGACTCGTCAGGCTGCTGGCTGGGGCTGATGAGAGTCGTAGTCCAATAACATCTGGAGGGCACTGTGTTGGCTGTCTCTTTGTTAAGCCCATTAATGTGTGTGGGAGACAAAAGAAGTCTTTTGAAAAAGGATTCCCCCCCACTTTACAGGGGCTATGCTTAGAAGCTTCGTTACATTGAGCAAAATCAGCTAGCTCGGTCACGTCTACACATAATGGCAGTGGCTCTCCTGGATTGCAGGCAAGGAGGTCTCTTCCAGCCTTTACCAGGAGATGCCAAGGATTTAAACTGGGACCTTTTGCATACATATCAGATGGTCTAACTGCCAACTGTTGTGCTTCTGTTAGGACTTTGGGTTATCTCCAGCTATGTCCCACTCCAAGCAGAGCCATTAACATTAATGAACCTAAGTTAGTCATGCCCATTAATTTCAGTGGGTCTACACTTAGTAGGACTAACATTGGATACCATCCACAGGGTCGCAGAAAGCTGCCTTATATTGTGCCAGATCTCTCTGATATTGTAGATCCATCTTGACTTCCGGCGAGGACGCCATCGCGGGCGGTCGTGGGTCGCTTCGGCAGCGAAGCGACTCAGGCCGACCCGGGGGTTGGAGCCCCGCTACCGCTAAGCGGGGCTCCGGTAAGCCGCGGGTTGAGCGTCCCGCGGCTTGGGCCCTCCGGCGAGCCCACGATAGCTCCGAACCCTTCCCTCGCTCCCCCTGTAAAGGGGGAGTGGGGGTGAAGGGACTACGGAGCTGGGCTGAGGAGGAATGCCCCAACCGGGCCGGTGAAGCGGCGGCCGCCGCTCGCGGTGAGCGATATCGTTCTACCTGGTAAAGAAAGGCAGAGGAAGCCCGTTGGCCGTGAGTACTCTAACAGTGGATTGATTTTGATATTGGCTCTCCGGGAGAAATGAGGAAAAGGAAGCCCGTTTTGACTCCCTTTGGAGAAAGAGAAAGTAACTGTAGCGATGGCGACTGCTGCTACAATGGAGGATACAAATGTTTCAAAATACAGGCAAGATCGGTCAGACCCCTTTAAGGGATCAAAGTTGGTGGAAATATTTCTTTTTAAAAAGGATGGAATATAATCTTTTCGCCCTAACTCCAGGGAAAATGGCTGCGGAGATTTGTGTTAGAAATGGAAAAATACTGTGATTAAGATGGCAAATATTGTAATCTGATACCCTGTGCCCATTTCTACCATGTTGGGCTTTGTTTTCAAGTTGGCTTTGGACTCTGGTCTCACGCATGAACAAAGGACTATTATTTTGAAATTGGAACTGCTGAACCAGAAACTAACTTTGCTGAACCAGGATATGGCAAGACAGTTATATCCCACAGAACAGACTATTGCGAACATGGCTAATTTGGAAGAGTCCTTTGACAGGGAGCTAAAGGGGATTATTGAAGTACAAAATACATTGTTTTTGCAACTCCGAAGAGATGGAACGTCCTGTTGGAGTGAGAGTCCCAGGACCAGGAGACAATTTATATCCAATTTCTGGGGTGAGGGCCCAGGAATGATGGGGAAAAGACCTTTCTGTTTACAAGCAAAAGAGGAATGGAACTTCGAAGCGGAGATGCTGGAAAATGAGGATCGGTGTACCCTGATGCCCCCTGCAAAGACTGTAATAGACTGTGTCTGGATTTGTGGATTTACAGGAAAAGAGGACATTCTGGAATTTGGTCGAGATATAAGTTGGAGGAGCATCTGGGGGGAAGTCCCGAGATGGCGTAAGAAAATGGTCAGAAAAGGGATAGGGTGAAATATATTGAGGATAAAAATTAGGATGGTTTATTATGGTACCCTGAAGTCGGTGTGTTAAGATTTTAAGCTTTTGAACTAGAGAAGAGATATTTGATTCTTTGTGTTATTAGCAGCAGTCTAAGTGAAAGAAGATATTTGATATGATATGACACAAGAAGTAATATGTTATGTTATAAAGTTGTATTAATTATTGTGAAGTAATATTTGGAATTGATTTGATATAAAATAAGAAGTGATGGATTATTAAGGAGTAAAAATAAGACTATAAGAAGTTGGATTAGTTTAGATTTATTAATGACTTAATTTCAGTGATGAGAAGTTACCAAAGTAAATTTGATTTGGAACCAAAGGAGAGGAAAACGGGGGAAGTCGCTAAGTAGTGACGTGAACAAGAAAAGTTTTTTTTTTGTGAAACAAGAATAAGAATTGTTGGTGTATTTTGTTTTGTTGTGTTTCGATGGTGGGGTTTGTGTTTGATGTGTTGTGTAGGTGTATGTGTTATATTGTTCTTTGTATTGAAAAACCAATAAATTCTTTATATATATAAAAAAGATATTGTAGATCCATCTTGCTGAGTATTGTCTATGCCAGGCATGTCCAACTGGTTGATCGCGATCTACCAGTCGATCGTGGGGCGTCCCTGGTCAATCCTGGTTGATCACATGATCCTGATCGATGCCGCCCCCCCAGTCTCGCAGTCTCTTGAGAGTTGGACATGCCTGGTCTACACTGGCTAGCAGTGGCTGTCCAAGATTTCAGGAAAGGAATATTCCTAGCCCTCCTAGACCTTTTGTATGCAAAAGCAGGTGCTGTCCCACTGAGCTGTAAGAAAAGCCAAATCTCTGCACTTAGCCTCCCCACACTGAGATGCTCGCTTTCTGTGGGCAGGGGGCATTTTTTTGTGGCAGAACAGTGAGTAATTTTTATGACAAGCAGACCTGCAACCTGAAGTAGTGAAGTCCAGGCAAAGCTTCACCACTCAGTTCTACTGGTTGTATAAACTTGCACTGGCACCTGTAGCAGTTTCCCCCTTCTTTTACCGTTCTTGGTTTTCATATGTTAGATAAGATCCACACAGACCAAACATTATGAGGATGGAATGGTAACTTTGGCCCCCTTCATTTCCTTGCTTTCATCAAATAAAGTTACACCCTTGCTTTGACGTACCATTGAGGTTTCTTTTGTGTGTTAATTGACGTTGGCTTTGTAAGACTCGGTGGAATGTAATTTTATAGGGAGATGTTTGATTGAAATCTCAGGCTTCGTTGTTTTGTGCTTTTTCAGCCAATGCTCAAAAGCCAACTATTTGTTGAATCTTTTGCCTGTGTTTTACATTAAGGGAAGGCTGGGGTTTCCTATTGGAAACATGAAGTGTACTTTCTTTATGGAAAACCTAACAATTTGACTTTGGTTCATTTGTAATATAGCTGTAGCTCAGTGGCAAAACATCTGCCTGGCATGCAGAAAGCCCCAGGTTCATTCCCCAGCATCTCTTGGCAGGACTGGGATTGTCCCTTGCCTGAAATCATGGAGAGCTGCTGCCAGTCAGTGTAGACAGTACTGAGCTAGATGGCTCAGTGGTCTGGCTCAGTATATGGCAGTTTTCTATGACAGAACATTGTACTGCACCCTGACATCCAACAATGAGAGCTTCCTTCATGGTTTCCAGCCAGCCATAACCTCCTCCAGGCAGGATAACCAATTCTATCTACCACCACCTTCAGTTTATATTGGTATTTTTTCCAACCAACCTGAAACATTTTGTGCTTGTGAAGCATGTTCATGCTGCATGGAGCTGTGAGGGGAGGGGGCTGCCTGTTTCAATATTTTTTAAAGGAAGATTTTTGTATGTCTGCAAACTTCAGGGTTTTCGTGACCATACTGATATTAGTAGCAGCAAGCAGCAGCATTAATAAACCGCCTTTCATTTTAAGTAGAGATATATTTTTTCTAGTTTCTCTAGAGAGAACGTTAGGCCCTTCAAGAAATTGGAGGGCAGATTTTGACACAGCACTAGAAATTTTGAGTGGGCTCATTTTGTTTTCCAACTGGTAGGCACAGGACCGCTCAAGTTCAGTTTTAGAGGGGGGAAGTAGGGCCTGCAACAAAAGGTTGCAGTTGGCGTGTTCTGGCTCTGAGTTCCAGGCAGCCATGCTGTATTCTGGGATACTCTTTTCTATTCCCTTTCTCCCCTAATTTTCTGTCCCTCCCGCCTCACATTTCTCAGTGGTTCTGTTGTGGCTCTACCCCTGCCAACTCTTAGCATCTTAGCTCACTACAGTGGTACCTCGGTTGTCAAACGTAATCCGTTCTGGAAGACCGTTCAATTTCCAAAATGTTTGACAACCAAGGAGCAAAGGAGTCAATAAAGTCAATGGAGAAAAAAGAAAAAAAACGCATTTGACTTCCAAAGCCCATTTGAAAATGGAAGCAATTACTTCTGGGTTTTTGGAGTTCGGGTTCCGAAACGTTGGGCTTCCAAGACGCTCAAAAACCGAGGTACCGCTGTATTAGAAGGAGTGGTTATGATGATGATTTAATAACAAGGATATCATAACTGAAAAGACCTGCCATGAGCTTCACTGACATGCAAAACACTTCAGTGAACCATGAGTTGCACCCATGGTTCTTTTGTAACATGGGCCCCGTGGATGGGTTATGCCTTGCAGGAAATACTAGACTCCTAAGGCAACCTTCCCCAACATGGTGCCACCAAAGGAGGTTGGTGACGGCTGCTCCATAGCTTTTGGTTGTGGTTTAAGTCTATGCTTCTCACTCCTTTCCCCACCTTCCTCATTAGTTAACTGGCATTTATTGGTAATTGAATCAAGCATTAAAGGCTAATGCGCTGTGTCTGGTCACCTTTAAATAAGACACAACTGCCGCTCCCAAGGACCAGTCACCCTATCTCACCCCCTCACACCCTTTTTAAGGAAGAAAGTATTACAACATTCAGACCAGCCCATCAACAGCCAATAATTCTTTATGCTCCATTATTAGAAGGTGTGCATACCGTTTAACAATAATGACTCTAACGCCCAAAGTCATAGATGTTTATAGCTATTTCTCCTTTCACGCCATCCCCTTTTCCTCTCTTCCTCCTCCTAGTTTTATGCCCTACACAGGTGATTAGCATGTTGTAATTGAGTTGGTTATAAAGAAAAAGATAATTAATTGACATTTCACTCCCAGAGAGGTCAAACTGCCCCATCTTCTGCAGTCATTATGAGACTAGTCATTCTGCTCCTGCTTCCTCCACTCCATTCCACCACCCCCACAAGGTGACGGATTGACCTTTATCTTGCTGATCAAGACATAATTGTTGTAATAAAAATAGACACAGAGGGTGGATTTCAGAAGTGGCACTCCTGAGATGGGAGTCTCCAATTAAACTGGGTTTTATTGTGAGCTGCGGGCAGCTGTCAGACAGGAGGCAGGAGCTGGGAAGAGAGAGTTACGTGAAGGATGCAGATCTGACACAGTGCAACCAGGGAGGCATTGTTTCTCAGGCAGAGTCCCAGTCTAGACTTTGATACCCTTCCTGTCTGAGAGGATCCAATGTCTAGCCTGCACAGCTGAGCCTAGTTCAGAACCTGAGAGTACGTCACTGCCCAGGGAGAGGCTCCAGTCTACAGCTCTGGTTGCAACCTGCTCACAGAGCCAAGAGTTCCTAGTTCCAACCCTGGTGGCTCTTTGCATACAGCACATGAAAACAGATCCAAGAGTGGACAATCACTACAGGGCAGGATTAGGGAGGCAAGAAAGCAGTGGTTTATATTCTGACCTGACTTCATCACAACCAGCGCTGTTTCTGTTCTGTTGAAGTTCAGTTTCCACCAAATACTATGCTACTCATCTCCTTGTCTGCTATTTAACATTATTTACGTAACTTACAAATTCAATGTAATTAATGATGCAATTATTTCCACACCGTTCATTTCAATGCCAAGGAAGCACAATTTAAAGGGGGGGGGGAGTCAACTACATATTGTTTGCAGACTAAAAACAACAACAATTGATCGGTATTCACTGGATTTATTTCCATTCCAGACATGAGACCGAATGAGCAAACCCCAGCAATTTCCACTTCCATTTCTATGTTCATCAGAATTCTCAGACAATCCCAGGCAGGATGAAGTTGAGGGTTTTGGTAGCAACCCAGAGAGAAACTGAACTTGTTGCTCTGACTAATAGGGAAGGCAGAAGGACCTGAGGGTTTATATTGGACAGTAGCATATGATTGGCCTTTGGAGGCATGTAGCAGATTCTGGGATATTAATGCAAAATTTCCCAGCTTTCATTCCCAGTGGCAGAAGGGATCTGATTCAAAAGGCCACTGAGCCTGCATAACACTTGCCACCTGTGCCAGCATACAGCCATCCTCTTAAGCCAGCTCATGTACTAGTGGTGGACCTTGGGGTCTCAAATTTCAGCAGTGCCCAGTGCAATACCAAAATCCAGCACCCTCACCTCCCATGTTCCAATCAAAATCATAGTTGCACCACCCCCAAGGCTTGGCACACAGTGCAACCAAACTGGTTGCACTCCCCTAAATCCGCCTCTGTGTGTACACAAATCAGTTCCCTGGGTGACGTCTTGTTGATGCTGGCAGAACATTACTCTTTGTCTTGTCCATTCTCTCACTTCATTGACCGAAAGAAAGGTTGCTTTTCCTGCACTAAACACCCAGCACAGTGAAATTTCACATTGTTAAGTGCTGCGCAACTTTCCATGGTGTCTCCACCTGATCATTTAAAAAGTTCGCCTTTCCACTTTTGCAAGGACGTTCTTTTAACACCTCTCTCTTCATTAGCTTTCGCTGTACTAGCAGTATTTATGTTCTGAGCAGTGAATGGGAACCATATTGCTTACAGCATAATTTCCAATTTCTTAATGCACTAATAGTTTTCAATAAAGATTTTGCAGCTGCTAACTCCTGATTTGCCTTGTCTAATGGTGGTGCGATATGCTTTTAAAGAAAGTATCAAATTAATACTGTGAAGTTGGGGGAGGGTAGGAAATCAAGGTTACCCAGGTGTGGCATAGTGTCAGGGTTCAGACCTTTCCAACCCCAAAGGGCCAGGAAATTAGAGCTGTTAAGGGACACAACCTTCACAGACGCATTATTTAGGCAGTATTGATAATGATGTAACAAGCATGGGAAGCTGTGGTCCTTCTAGGTGTTGCTGAACTACAACTTCCAGCAGCTCCAACAAGCACAGCCAATGTCCAAGGATTATGGGAGCTGCAGCTCAGCAACATCTGGAGAGCCACAGTTTCCTCACACCTGTGATAAAGTATCCTATGTTGCTGGAAGTTCCAGCTTCACTCTCTCTTGGAGCTGGGTGACTGTTTAGTGGCACTGTGGTGAACCTAGGTCCCATATATGTTTGTTCACTAGAATGGGTTCATGGAGTGTATACAATTGAAGCTATCATGCAGCAACTGAAGCTACCATCCCACATTACAAGTACCCAACTGGCAGCCAGTACCACCCAAATATAACATGATTTCCATGTCAGCCTGAACCCAAATGTGAACGTTTCTGGGTCGCTTGGAAGGACCATGCAAAAACTCCATTGCTACAGGTACACTCTTTATGCAGAGGCCGGAATGCATCACCATGCCCATGAGAAACATGAGTGTTGATACATATATAGGGCTTCAATTTCATCCGTATCTACCTTGCAAGATAGTTGCTAAGAAAACTGTTGGTGGGGAGAAGAGTACCAGGCATGGTGCCTTTTGCTCTTTGGGGGAAGTGAGAGATGTCAATGTACTGAATTTTATAAATACTGTTGGAGATATTGCTAGAGTAAATCACAGCTGCTGAGAGCTTAGGTACAACATGCTAATTTTCCATTCCACTATTATATTCAAGGTGACTTTTATAAAGGGACCCAAAGCTTGCAGTAGAGAGCCACAAGCATTTATTGTGTCTTGTTTCATTTACCTTCCCCTGCAACAGACTTAATATTATTTATTTAAGTTTTGATCACTCATTAAACACCACAGGAAAATAGATAGATGCTTCCCTTGACTATACATTGTTCTTTGTTTATATAGAAAATGAAAGTGGCTGTTTCCAAAGAGTTGAGCATGGCCGTGCCATTTTCAGTAGCATCACCCTTGCACCTCTTCCTGGAGATCCTCGACCTGCTGTGCAGTCAGATGAGCCAAATGAAGTAAGGAAAGCCAGCTACACTTGTGGACAGTTCACATCCACATCTCATTCCCATTTCATTATCTGGCAGTAGCCCAGATTGGAAGCTCCTCCTCCCTAAACACCCAGAAGGAAGAATGTCTTACCCAGAAGTGGTTTGCTGAGCAGGGCAAAAAAAACTGCTACCCTAACTTCCTGGCAGGAAGGTCACCATTGCTTATCAGGAGGGGTGAAGCAGTTATTGTGCCAGATTGGTTTTGCTGGTGTGTTTGCATTGCAGTGACCTCCCCACCAGCTCCCCTACCTTCAAGTAAGCTACAGTGACTCACCTCCCAGGAAGCTAGAGTATTGGCTCCATGAAACCTGCCTCAAAGAGTGCACAGCCGGTTCCAGTGATGGCACCTGCAGCCCCACCCCCTTCAAAACATTCTGGTGTGGTTCTTCATACAATGCAGAGTTCTCACTGTTTGTGCCGATACTCTAGGTGACTGTGTGAAATTAAAATGACTACTAGGCCCAGCATCCTGGTGTTTCTCCAAATGCTTCTCGGACCCCTGCCTGTTGCCGCTGCCCCCCAAATAAGCCAAAAAAGGAGGGGACCCACAAAAGAGCTCTCACCCCGTGGCCCCTCAAAATTGAAGCCAACCTCACCAGATGCATACATTAGCCATAGCAATAAAATAAAATACAGTATACTGAGGATAGGGCTAAATGCTTAGCTATACAAAAGACGTTCTAGAGGTTTACATCAGTACAAATGGGGTTCAGTATCTTATAGCATGTACAATCCCATATGCTTGCCCTAAGAAGACATGTTCTGTGGAGCCAGCATAGTGCGTGGGTAGATGGCTGAACTTGGAAACATGAGTTCAGAACCCTGGTTAGTCATAAAGCTCACTGGGTGATCTTGAACCAGATCTTGATCTCTCGCAAATTTAGAATTTATTATCTAAACCTCTTACTCATGCAGAAAGGGAGCAAAAAGGCAAGTGTCAAGACCATTGCAGAGAAAATGACTGCTTCCCAGGAGACGCTTCGAGATAGCAGGTATGTTCCCATCTCCCACTTCTCAGAGGGATGCTTTTTCATTCATGTCTGTCATCCTGCTTTCTCAACAAACTATATCAAACTGCCTTTTGTATTTCAAGTAACATTTTCTGAACATCAAAAGATTGAAACTAAGGTGTCATCTAGCCTAGTGGTGAGTGAGCTGCACTCCCAACCTACTGTCTTAAAAAAACAAAAACCCTATGGCCTCATTGCTGTGTTTTGAATTTTTGAAGCAAGAATGTGTACTCAAGATCTCATCATCATTAAGTCAGAACTAATCACTAATTTGTGTTGTTTCTTAAACACATAAGAAGTCCTTTGCTGAGCCAAAATTAACTTAGTCTGGGATTCTTTTCAGTAATTCCAACAACCACTAGGTGGTCCACTAGAAATTGGCCAATAGGATCACTCTGATTCACCATCTCCCTTCTGTCCATCAATTCCCTGCCCCTGCCCCTGCCCCTGCCCCTGCCCCTGCCCTACACCATAAGTATTCATTTATTTCTAAACCTCCTTAGATGCCTTTCCAGTTACCGTATATGGTGCTCAGTGCAACTTTCAGGGTAATGCATTAATTGCCTTATAGACAGAATGACTCCCTCTTCATGTGCAACTTTCAGGGTAAAGCATTAATTGCCGTATAGACTGAAGGATCCCTAGGTGATTGCAAACTGAATATGAGTCAGTTGTGTCATGCGGCTGCAGAAAAATCTAATGCAGTTTTAGGTTGCATTAATAGAACCATAATTTCCAAGTGGCAGGTGGTAAGAATTCCACTTTATTGTTGAAGGAGGTTGAAAGAAATCAAGAACATCCAAAGAGGTGCGAAAGCAACTGGATGAGCCATAATCTCTAGATTCCCAGTTTTCAGTTCCTGCCTTCCTATCTGTCTTATCTATCTATCTAAAAAAAAGCAAGTTTCTGCCCTTTGTAGAACCTGAGATATGAGGCAATCCATACAGGTCATGGTCTCCTCATTTGTTTTATGAGAAACTAGCCTGCACTTATCTTTCAGTGTTCTTAGCAGGGAGGCTGGTCAGCTTCTGCAACCCATGACTTTCAGAACCCCCACAACAACATCCCCCACAGCTATCCTAACCCCATATGCATATGATTTGATTTTCACTTAATCAGACTGCCTCAGACTGGAGTGGCTAACCAGTCCCTCTTCTAACCATACTGCTGTTCACAACAGAGCCAATCATCACCCATCACTATTTGTGGCCAGCAGGTCCCACCCATGTCTCTGGGGGGGGGGTGAACTTTAAGGGGGGCAATGACATACAAACACTCTTCCATAGGAAAGGCTTAGGTAGGGTGTCAGGATTCTACACTCCTCCATCTTTCATCCCCGCCCCCCTTTCTGATTGGTAACATGTAGCCAGAAAGGAGTCAACATTGACTATCAAAGGACATTATGAATGGCCCCAACCTGCAAGCTGTATATGATTGAGTTATTTACATCTTTCCCTGGAAGTCATCACACAGGTGGAGTTACTGCAGTCAGTGAAAGAGCAGATGAGGAAGAGAAACTCAACTGACACCAGGCGGGACTTTTTCTGGCTATTGTGTTTCAGTCCAGTTTATTTCATCAATTCATTGAGGCTCGGGATGCAGTGGAGGTGGGATGAAAAGAGGAGGAATGTCAATGGCAACCGCAGAATAAGAGTGGGGTGGCATTCTATCCTTCCTTCCCTTAGTTACATTTAAGAGGTAGCTGCCCATCGCGGCTGGGGCAACTCAGTCAGATGGGCAGAGAAAAAATAATAAATTTATTTAATTATTACAATTGAGGGGTTTTTATTCTTATTCTGGCACACTAGAAAAAGAGACATAACTCCCTTGAGTTGTTGTTGTGTGTCCCCCCCCCTGTTGTATTGTGGCTTCAAAGCATTGCTGGTGTGTTTGTGTTCTCATTAAAAATGAGCCTTGTGATTCTCCGTAGCATTTCCTGGATTGGAGGTTTCCATGGAGACTCTACTCCAGGAAATGCCTTGGTTTGCATTTTCAAAGAACCCTTGTCGCTCCCCAGCCTTGCCCGACAGATGTTTGTGTTCTTAAGAAAGAGTCTTGGAGTTGTGATTTTCTGTACTAGGTTTCCCTGGAGTCTAAACTAGTGTGCAAAACTAGCAACTATGGTCAAAGCCCACCTGCATAACTCTACAATATCCTATATCTGTCTGTCTTTGAAACAGATACATTCTGATGCTAGTTAAACATCAACTGAGATTGAAGAGGTGGCTTTCCTCCTTGCCACGGGCATGTAAAGAGGTTTGTGTGCGTTGCGTTGCAACCATGTAGAACACAAAGACCCCAATTGTTTATTTCGGGAAGCATTCTAACAGAACATAGATGTGTCGGAAGCTGCCTTATATTGAGTCAGACCATTGTCCATCTGGTTCCCCTTTTTCTATACTGACTGGCCGTGGCTTGCCAGGATTTAAATCAGGGTACAATTCTTAGCCCTATGTGGATATGCCAGAAACCTTTTGCATATAAAACAGATGCTCTACTGAACTATGGTTCCATTTACTCTGCTGTAAATGATGCTGGGGAAAAGATTCATACTTGCACAAAACTATTCATCAGAATGGAAATGACATCAAATACGGTCTCTCACAGCCCCTGGTACCCTAGATTTCTCCATTTATTAAGAAAATTATGAATCAGTTTATCTAGCAGGATATACTGTTGCCCACAGAGTACTGTGTTATTTTTCCAGAAATGTTGGTATCATTCTAATTTGTAAGAAAGGAGATGTTTGAGTGCTCAAATAGGGAGAAATGCCCCTTCTCAAATGACAAATTGTTTCCAATAAACCGGTGCCAATTCATTCAAGTTCTCAAGCATTCTTTTGATTTTCACAGAGTTACTGCTGGGTGGTTTGGAGCACCCCAAAATCCTGTGCCTGATAAATGAAGATTCTGTGTGTGTGTGTGTGTGTGTGTGTGTGAGAGAGAGAGAGAGAGAGAGAGAATGACTTAAGACAACTTCACATATTGCAGTATAACATACACTATCATATTTGAATCCATTTCTCTTTTTTTGCATCAATTTCTTAGCCCAGGGACAGCCAACATGTTGCCATCCAGATATCGCTGGACTGCAGCTCCCATCATCCTTCACCATTGGCCATGCTGGCTTTGGTTGATGGGAGTTGAAGTCCAACCACATCTGGAGGGCAACCCATTGATTAATGCTGCCTTAGCCATGCATTAAGATCTGTAGGGGAGGCCCTACTAATAGTTCCATCCTTTACCTGAGTCAAAATAGGGTCTTCTCAGTCATGACTCCTTGATTTGTGGGATTCCCTCCTGCTGGAAATGCTCTCACTCGCCTCATTGACGTAATGTTCTGTTCAACATATGAGGGTTCACGAGTTGATTGTGGTGTTTGTTACGTATTGTGGTGGTGCTGTTTTTCCCTATGACATGCCTTCAGTTTGCGGTTTTATTTCTGATGTTTTATTTTTATTATTTTATTGTCAATTGTTCACTGCTCCAAGAACTTTTGTGGAAGGGCGGTCTGCAAATACAGTAAATAATAATTTCTCTTTCTCATATCTCCTTGCTTTCCAGCTCCTGCTTTCTGTTTTCTCGATTGCAGGTTTGGTTGGGACTTTCTGTTTCTTTTTGTGTCTCTCAAAACAGAAGCAACTACAGCAACATGAAAATGGATTGTTTAAAGCATCTTTATTGTCCCCTTCCTCTGTGCACTTCAGGATGTGGTCTCCCTTTTACCCTTAAAATAACCCTGCAAAATAGTTAGGCAGAGAGTGAGAGAGCATCACCTACTAAGCTTTGTGGCTTGAACCCAGGAATCTGCACTCTAAATCTAACCACTGGACCACACACAACCCTTTGTTTTACTACTTCTTTCTGATACTGCTGCAGTAGCATTCCCTTCCGTTTCGGCTGCAGAAAATATGGTATATCAGTGCAGTTAATTACTGTCAAAAGCACAGGCAACTTGCCTAAGATTATGAGACATGTATTGCTGATCAGAACAGTTCAACATTGGCACCAATTACGTTGCTGGGGGCTGAGGTCTTCAAGCAAAGTCTGGGCTGCTATCTTCATGGTGCTCTAGCTCTGAATTTCCTGCATCAAGCAAAGAGCCAGACTATATTAGTCTTCCTCAACTTGGTGCCCTATAGATATTTTGAACTAGAATGGCCATCATCCTTGACCATTGGCCATGCTGGCTGGGATTGAAGGGAGCTTGGGTCCAAAAATGGGGAGGATATGGGGTTGGGGAATGTCTGACTAGATGTCCTAAAAGGTCCCCCCCCCAACTGGTGGACTTGATGTGGTAGACACTGGTATAGGCATTAACTTTGAGGCAGCTAGGCTGGAGCTGACTCCTCTAAACTTTCAAGTAACACTGTTGTACACTGCTCCTAAGCCTTTGACAGGGTTAAGAACTTAGGAAGCTGCTTTACAATGTGTCTGACCAATGGTTCTTCTAGTTTCATGTATGTTAAAGGTAATGTAAGTTGAGTGGTGAATGTGTGCAACAACCAGAAGAGGGGATTGGGCACACTTTCCAGCCAATATGCATACTCTCCAACAGGCCTTGGGGAATGTGCACATCTCAATGGCATTTTGGAGGAAAGTGCATGACTCCCTCTTCATGAACAGATTATTTGCATATTCTCCATGAAGCCTGGTAAATGTGCACAGGGGGCAGCTGCTATGCATATTAACTGTTCAACTTACATTACGCCTAAGATATACAGTGACAAACAGCAGCTCTGCAGGTTTTCAGATCTATGTTCCTTCCGAAAGGGTTAAAACTGTGCCATTTTCTTGTGCTGAAAGAAATCCCCTCCCCCATACACCCCATACACCTTACCTCCAGAATAAACCCAAAATATGAAGAATCAGCTCACAGATCTACAGAAACATAAGCAAATATTAGGAGTAATTGCATTTTTTTTATTCAGAGCAGGACAACAGCAGAACGATTAGTCATTACAGTTCACTTCACAAGAAGAATGAATGGCTGATGCAGCTACAATTATATTCCCTGCTCAGTGTGCGCACAAAAGGAAACTCACCAGGAAGATCTAATTAGTATCTCTTTAGCAGACACTACTTCTGTAGTAGCAGAAGTGAATGAAGAAGCCTCATTTTGGAGCAGGTGTCCAACTGGCTTTCCCTCTGTCTTTAAGGTGTACACAGGTACTTGGAGCTCTTGGTTTGCTTAATTAGGGAGACAAAGTAGTAATTTCCCTGATTTGTTTTACAGCAGTCTTACATCTGAAGGATCTCTGCTATTTATCACATCTAGCACTTTTTCTCTCTGTAAGGTTACCTGCATTCATCATCTCAACAGCCCCATTAAGAAGATAATCATCATTTCCATTTGAGGAAAGATGGGCCATTATGTTGCACAGCATCCATGGGCACCCACCTCAATGAGAATTGCACTGTTGGTTTCTTTAGCTTTCAGACAGTTGGAGGAGTACTATAGGCTGCATTTTCACAGACTGATGCTATGTATTGATTTCACTTGCACAGAGGATGGGGAACCTTTTACAGCCACTGGTGGGCAGGACCCTAATGGAAAAGTGGGTGGAGCAGTGAATGCAGTATCAGACCTCAAGGACACTTTCCAGCCAGACTAAAATGAGGGTGCAAAGCAGAGTAGCCTGGGAACATTCTAAGGACCAGATAGAGGGGCCTGGAGGGCCGCATATGCTCCCCCCTCCAGACATTCCCTCAGGGCACCCACTAGAACTCTAGGTTAACCCTTTACTTACAAAATATGCTGACAGTTAAAATGAAAATAATGAGTGTTCCTATTTTATATACAATCAGTCCAGGACAGTAAAATCCAATTCCTTTGTGACTGACATAGGGGTACCTCTTTGATGTGCTGTACCCTAAGAATGTCTTGGACTGAACATGACTAAATGCCATCTTGTAGTAGACCATACTATTCTGGGTGTATGAGTGTAGGATTTGTGGGATCCCAAAGCTTATTTTGGGGTGCATATTTCTAGGTCTTTATTTGCTGTCATCAGAGGTCTTCACACATTCCTGAGTGTTGCACAAAAACAAAAACAAATGACTGGAAGAAAGAATTGCATACCTTGAAAGGTATGGTAATATGATATAGGGTATTCAGAAGCTTACTTT
This sequence comes from Lacerta agilis, assembly GCF_009819535.1. Taxonomy (NCBI): domain Eukaryota; kingdom Metazoa; phylum Chordata; class Lepidosauria; order Squamata; family Lacertidae; genus Lacerta; species Lacerta agilis. Next base: position 18,315,517 of record NC_046319.1, on the reverse strand, counting down.
GGAGTTTGGGGGCATATAAACCTTAGTTCTTTAAAAATGTTTTGATTGTGTTGCATTTTGAACTTTTGTGCAAATAAGGAACTATTAATCAACTTCAGTATTGTGTGAAATTCACACTTCTAGACCCCCACAAAAGGAACAGCAACATTTTATGTGTAGTACTCTCCTGAGTTCTTTACAGTATGGCTATGGAATGTCTTCTAGAGAGGTGTTTGGAAACAGAAAAAGAAAAAGGGGGGGGGACACCACCAGTATCCTAAGCTGCCAAAATACTTCAGTTTTGCATAAACTATTGTCCTTCTTCCCAGTATTATAAATGAACCATGAGGATTCAGGCAAAATGTAGGGCTGCAAATGTGCTTAGTTGAGATAATACTCAACAGACGGAGGAGGCACAGAGAAGGAACATAGTGGAGAGAGTGAAAGAATCCATCAGCCCTAGACAGTAACAGAGGGGAAGGAATCGGGTTGCAATGGAATGTGGTTGGGAAGATAAAAATCATTGGAAGAGCTGTCACCTACTTAAAAAAACCTACATGTAGATTCGCTAGGCAGTGCAATGTGGCAATGGAAGCATCTGTCACCATAGAAAATGGATCAGGAATACAAAATATTTTTTAAAAAGGCACATCCACATTTGGAGAGATAAATGAGGAGTCAATAAATAAATGAGAAGGGGAGAAATGTAAATAATAGCATAAGTGCTATCTAAAAATCAAAAGAAGGAATGTAGAATATCAGGAAGTTTAGACAGGCTCCAGCCAACCTTCTTTCTATCAATATTTCTTCTTCTTCTTCTTCCCTTGACGTGCTTCAGGGCACATCAAGATTGCATAGGCTTGCGTGCTTCCAGTCTTCAGGTCAAAGAGCATTCTTAAGCATCCACCCTTACAGACTACCATTTAGAAATATCATTTTCTGTTGCTTGAAGTCACTGATCATTCAGAGGTATGTCAGCTTTGATTTCCCAAACCTGCCAACTCATCAGCATCTCATTTCTAACAATTGTAAAATGAAAAGTTAGGCTACTGTAGACTGCTGGCTTTGGGGCCATCTGCAGCCATAGCTGAATCCCAATCTGGAGGCTGCATTCCTTGGAAATAAAATTATATTGATTAGACAGTGGGTGAAGGTCAGGCTCCACACATGGCCAACCCAGAGGCTTCATTGTGCCTGCCAGTCACAGCAGCTGATGCTGCATAAGAACATAAGAAGAACCATGCTGGATCAGGCCAAAAACCCATCTAGTTCAGCATCCTAATCTCTCAGTGGCCAACCAGGAGCCCCAGTGGGAATACCAACAAGCCAGACATGAATGCAACTACACCACTCTCCTTACTTATGTTTCTCTATCCACTGGTATTCAGAGGCCTCCAACAATGCAGGGAGAACATAGCCATTGTGGCCAGCAGCCATTAATGGCCTCACCTTCCATGAATTTGCCCAGTCCTCTTAAAGCTGTCCAAGTTGGTCACCATCACTACCTCCTGTGGAAGCAAATTCCACTGCTTAACCATGTGCTTTGTGAAGAAATAATTTGGTGTGTCCTGAATCTTCCCACATTCATTGTTTGATGCTCCTGGGTTTTTCATATTATTAGAGGAAGAAAAACATTTTCCCGTCCACTTTCTCCACACCATGTATGATGTTTTACATTTCTATCATGTCCCTTCTTACTTGCCTTTTCTCTAAACTAAAAAAGAAGACGCCCAAAATGAGTATATCTTCATCTAAAAGGCTGTGGGCCTAGGAGGTGAGGGGACTGGGAGTTGCTATCCCTCTCCATTACATTTGTGTCTGAAAGACTACACCCTCTGTATGTTAATTTGGTTCTCATTACTTTCCAGCTAAGGATGGAGTAAGCAGCCTAATCCTGTCATATTTCAGTTTTGCTGGAGTTCAGTCACAGGTCTGCCTTGTCCCATTTCCTGCAGACTTTTTTTGTTTGTTTGCAAGAAAGCACAAAAAATATGCATTTAGATTTTACACATTTTGTACCTTCTCCATAAAACACACATTTAGGGGGGTGTTCAACTAAGTTCTACTCAGAGTAGGCCTATTGAAATAATAGACTTAAGCTGGTCATGTCCATTAATATTAATGAGTCTACTTTGAGTAGGATTAACATTGAATACAGCCCTTAGGATGTATTTTTTATGAGAAAGGTTTTTTAAATAATAATAATTATTATTATTTATGTAATATAGTGCAAAGCTTCCAAGAAGAACAAAGAGAACCAAACTAGAGACAATTACAACTTAATTCATATAAACATTCAGTATGTGTACAATTACTACTCCCAGCTCAATATATATATTGAGATATATATAAAAAGGTATATTTATACATTTTTCATCAAAACCTTGTGAGCCTATAACATATATTGAGAAATAATCCTTTTTTTTCTTCAGTGTTCTATAAAAACACACCATCTTGACCAAAAACTGTCCTGCCTTTGACTTTGTTCTCTAGATGTAGCAAAGTACGTTGACTTTGCCATCAAAGCGTAATCTCATATTTTGTCGTCTTACTGTTCTTTTAAGGGTGTTGTTACCACCTAATAGTCCAACTTTTTTTTATTTGCCGTAAACGGCATCCCAAACTCCAGTGAAGTTGGGATTTGCCTTCCAATCCACAAGAAAGTTATTCTGACTGGCTCAGTCCCATGTGAAAAGCAAACTAAACCCATTCTTCTTCCAGCCCTAATTCCAGCCCTGCGCCTCAAAAGAGAAGGGAGCGCATCTTGCTCACAAGAGGAGAGAATGAGGGCTGTCATTTCTCTTCAGGGTACCTGCTCTGGCTCTGTGAAGGCAAAAACACAGGCAACAGCAACATCATAGGGCTGAGGTAAAAAAAAAAAAAAAAAGGCGGGAAAACAGAGACCTCATGGAACTGTTTTAGGGTTTGACTAACAATTCCTTCACTGCTCTCTTGGAATCTGGATTCTAGTTGCTGCTGGGTCATTGTTGTTGTTAATTAGGTAATTAATTACCTAATTTACATGCCACTTATTTGCCAATTGGTGGCTGCTGGAAAAGCAGTGGACTAGTGACCGTGAAACTGTGGTCAAAGAAGGCCGCAGCCCCTCATGGCATTCAAAATCTGCTTGTGGTGAAGGGTTGCAGAGTGCCATGAACTGTGGCCTAACCATGCCAAGGATGGGCTTCTGCAGCTGAGAAGCTGCTATGTTCCTCTCTGGGGGGCAAGGAAAAGGAGGTGAGGAGAGATGTGGAGCTGTTTGATCTCCCACTCCAAGCATGGGAAAGGGGGAAAGCTATGCACAGGATACTGTGCCAGAAGAGAGGAAAGACTTGACTTCTCAGGGATGCTGTTTTTGCTTGGGGTTCAGCTCACCATGGCCCCAAGTCCCTGACTAAAATGGTGCCCCTCTCTCCACAAACAAACAAGCATCTGAATCAAAATTTGAATTGTTTTACTGTAGCTCCGGATGCCAGTACCCAGCCGCCTGTTAAATCATTGGGGGCTTGTCTGAGAGCCGAGGGGAAATGTCGCCACTAGGTGTTGTTCTTGCCTATCAACCGATATGATGCATTTCCCAGAGGTAAAGACTGTCACAGGAACATGGGAAGCTGCCTGATACTGAATCAGATTATTGGTCCACCTTGCTCAGTCCTGCCTACACTGGCTGGCAGGATCTCTCTAGGATTTCAGACAGGGAATCCTTCCAGGCCCTGCCTGGAGGTGCCAGGAACTGAACCCGGCGTCTCCTGCAAGCAAAGTACATGCTCTGCCATGGAGCATGTGTGAGAACATTCCACTCCACAACTCCTAAGAAGCAAAATGTATGGTAAGTTCACATTTTCCTATTCCCTTGTGCGTCTGAAGATGGCACTGTGACCTTTGCACACACTGGGTTCAAGCCTGAGAGTAGCTGTGGGGAACCTTTTTGGCCCTCCAAATGTTGCTGAACTACAGCTCCCATCAGCCCCAGCAAGCATGGCCAATTTATATTATTATTTATTAAATTTGTATGCCGCTCTTCATCCAAAGATTAGTGGGCAGATTACAACATAAAAACCCTAACTAACTAACTATCCATAACAGCAAAGTGATGACAGTCATTCTGTGTTGTTTGTTTTCATCACTCGGTATACTGACATTTCCACTGAGCTGCGGCAGTTGATAGATCTGTATCCTACAATGTTTGCCAAATCCCCAGCTCAGCCTTCTAAGTGCCCATCGTAAGTGTGGAGTTGACACCAGAGTCTAAATTTGATTGTGAGTTTAATTCATTTTGAACTGGCAGCTTGAATGAGAAACCTCTATAATCAATGCTAGTTCAATGTCTGGACCAAAGTTTAAGGCACGGAGGTCGCCTTGTGCACTTGTAGCTGTCTCTTGCATTGATCTTCTTCCTTTATAACCTGCAGTAAGCATGCCTTTTGGCTCATTTATTAACCTCACCTACATATCAATCTTCGCCTGCGATGGCAGTTCTTCCGTTATCATCTGGTAGATTTCAGACAATGGAAGTGATTGAAACAGGAACTCCCACATTCCTAGCAAGATTAAGAGTGACACATCACCCTGTAATTTTGGGAGTTGTGCAATGGTTGTTCATTTGCATCAGAAGGGTAGGTGTGGATTGTGTTGCATTGTTCCATGTTATATATATATATTTAAAAAGAGAAGAAAAATAACTTCTGAAATATCTTCTTTGACTCATAGATATTACATATTCCTAATAAGTTATAGTGGCATAATTTTAGAAGCAATAAGTTCTTTTCTCCAAACTAAAATGGAATGTCATTGCTATCTGCAAGGTTAAAATTATGATGCCTTGTTGACTGTAGCTGCTGTACAGAAAGGGCCATAGAGCATCTCCTTTGCATGCAGAAAGTGCCAGGTTCAATTCTCGACATCTCCAGATAGAACTGAGAGAATCCACTACTTGAAACTGGAGAGTTGCTGCCAGTCAGTGTCAGCAATATTGGGCTAGATGGATGCAGATTAAGGCAGCTTCCTATGTTTTGAAAAGTTACTAGCCCCTGTGTTAATCTATTTTGGCCTTGTATTAGCAAAACTGATTTTCTTTTTAAAGTCTGTGGCTGTTGTCCAGAAGCTCACATGTGCCAGATCCACATGAATGTGTTTTATTCTCCCTTTTAGTCTCTTTTCCCCAGCTTCCAAGTGAAATCCCTCTCCTCCCCATGCATATTGACATAAGTCACTCTATATACCAGGGGTAGCCAACATGATACATTCCAGATGTTGTGAACTACAACTCCCATCATCTCTGACCCTAGGCCACGCTGGCTGGGGCTAATGGCAGTTGGAGTGCAACAACATCAGGAGGGTACCACATTGTCCCATAAGATGGTATTATGGTATGAGTCCACATTTCAGGATTTTCCATGCTTTTCAAATCCGAGTTTTCCAATTAAAATATTGTAAAGTAAGTTCAACACGTCCACAAACCATAACTCTGGTATCTACAGTCAGAATCAATAAGTGTGTTGGCAGTTGGCTTTCTGTCAGGGTAGACAGTCATGACCCCAAGCCTCTTAGGGTTTTCCATGTTCAGGAAATCAAATGTACAGAGAGAGAGAGAGACAAGCAGAGAGCCTGCAAGCATAGCTGCATGCTCTAGCAGGAACAAGGTTTTATTGACAGAGCGACATTCCCAGTGAATTGAGATGTAAAACGCAGTTCCAAATGGACCATATTTATATCCTGGCACAAAGCCATTGCTCGATTGGTGTTACAATTTTGTTCTATGCAGCATGAGATACAGCCTCATGGAAGTCTGTTTCTGGTTGAACAGATGCACATGCCTTCTTAAGACAGCCTTCCGAGCCTGATGCCCTCCAGATGTTGCTGGACTCCAGGTCTCATCAGACCCAGACAACAGGGCCAATGGTCAGGGATGACAGGAGTTATAGTTCTGGAGGGCACTAGGTTGAGGATGACAACAGTATTCCTGCAGGGAATAACCCACCCATGGGCCCCATGCTGCAAGGAATCATGGTTAAATGAAGGTAGCTTGTTGTTGTTTGCATGTTCAGTGTGACATTACATTACCTGGAAAGTTCCATCTCTGAAAAGCACTCAACTGTTTTGGTAACAGCCCAATGGGGTCCATTTTGGTGGTGTTTATGCCAAACCTTTTACAATTATGCCAGAGGTTTTCAACCTTTTTGAGTCAATGGCTCAAAATGTGCATGGGACATGACTTAGCTGATGATCTAGATAAGCCCTGTGATGTCCCAATGGGATATATGGAAAAAAGCAGCCTCTTAAGAATGCAGGGGCCAATCCATGTAGTCATGACTAAGTTTCTTTTGGCATGGCAACGGCATTTTCCTAGGCTGCACACACCATTTGAAAAGCATGCATGTTTAAGACACGAGTCACAGCCGAATGGAAAGTTGGCACTTGCAGTCCCCAAGACATACCTTTTTTTGCCCCCTCCTTCGAAATATATTTTAGAAAAGAAAAAAAAGATTGGCATCCTTATTTTCATATATTGTTTTAAGTAAATTGAACTCAGCTGTGGCAGCTGAGGGCATTTGTTGTTTTTCCATAGCAAAGATTGCTAAGCATCAGAGCAAAATGTGGAGCCAATAAAAGAAAAAGTCATCTCAGTGAGTTTCATGCTGCCATCTTACTTTACTTTTAAAAATGTGATCGCCCCCCGCCCCACTCTTTCACACACACAAAGCTCAGCCATCTGATTCAGGCGGAGAAATGCTTTGTGCCTATGGAATTTCTGTAATGTGATCGAAAACACAGCAAGTTCCCAAATTATTTTATTCTGGCAGCTGCTGCCTCTGATGAAAGTTGATTTAGTGAGCATAGGGTGGGAAGGGGAAAAGCCTTGCAGGGCCAGTGTGGTGTAGTGCAGATTTTTCCAACCTTGGATCCTATGGCTGTTTTGGACTGCAACTCTCATCAGCCCCAGCCAGCACACTCTGAAACAGCCCCAGGGTCCTAGGTTGGGAAAGGCTGGTGTTGCAGATAAGTTGTCAGGCAAAAACAGTGAGGCCTGTGCTCCTCTATTCACCACTCAGCCACAAAGCTGTGTTATGTTGGGCCAGTTGCTGTCTCTTAGCCTAACCTACCTAAGAGTCGTCAACAGGTTTTCCACACCTATCAGCTGATCACCCATTCCCACCACCCTCTGAGTAATACCCCTCCCCACTCCCTCACTATATTTAAGGATCTGGTGACTTCTGTTTCAGTGTATCTGAAGAAGTGTGCATGCACACGAAAGCTCATACCAAGAACAAACTTAGTTGGTCTCTAAGGTGCTTCTGGAAAGAAATTTTTATTTTGTTCTACTTCACTGGGTTGTTGTGAGAATAAAATGCAATAATCTCTTCTGCCTTGAGCTTCTTGAAGGAAGGGGAGGATACAGTTGTGATAGATGTCTCTGTGAGTTTTGGAAATGGAAGTGGGATGAAAGGAGGCAGGTGTTGGAGTCTTGGGCTTGAACAGCTGCAGCTTAGCATAGCTGGGACTATGTGTGCTCGGGCTTCAGCACTGCTCTACTTCCAGCACAGAAAGGAAAGGCTGTAGCTCATTGGCAGAGCATCCATTTTGCATACAAGTACCCATGTTCACTCTCTGGCATCTCCAGGTAGGCATGGGAGACGCTCTTGCCTGAAGCCCTGGAGAGTTGCTGCCAGTCAATGTGGACAAAAGTGTGATAAAAGGACCAATGTTCTGACTCCATATAAGGCAGCTTTCCGTGTTCCTAAAGGATTGCATAATCAGTATCTGTGTGGACCCACAACACAAGTTAGTATTTTGCAGCACTTGCTGAGGCCCACATCACAGCAGGGCCCCCAATGTTGACCTCAGAGCATCCCTGATCCTGCCTCTACTTGCCTGCAGAGCCATTGCCAGTCAGTGTAGGCAACACCGAGCTAGATAGATCAATAGCCTGACTTCGTATTAGGCAGGCTCCTGTGTTCCTTGGTCTGGCCCTAGCCCCAAGGATTGCGGGTACAGCTGTCCGCAATCCTAGCCCAGCTCTTAACAGCGACAGAGGAAATATTGTCTCTTCAACATGCTTATTCTCAGCAGCCTTTAATTACCTGTTTTGTCTTGGGGAAAATGCTGCCACTTGCAGAACCCAGTCGAGCACCAAAGCCTAATCCAATCAGCTTGATGATGTATGCAAAAAAGAAAAAAAAAATCCCTGGAAAATGACCTTGTGCATAATTACTCATTTGACGACTGTTAGCGAATGACACAAATGGAATCCGACACACATTGTAAGGCATTAATGAGTGCTTTCCTCCTCTTTCTCCCCCTCTCCCATGCTCTTCTTGCACGGGAAAAAAATGTTTTAATTAAGACTTCCTTGATTAGTCATTTAATCAGTCATTAGGCCAATACAGATGGAGTCAATTATTTTTTTAACACTTGAATAGATACTTGATGCTACTGCAAAACGATGCACACATTTATTTATTTATTTATTTATTTATTTTATGTTGGATCCTCAGCAATTGTGTTGCAGTAGATGGGACAGTAACAATATCTGTTCTGGAAACCTGAGCTCCAATCTACTGTTGTTATCAGTGATGTGGCTGCAAGTCACCCAAACATGGCTTCACTTCCAAACCCAGGAGTGTTGTTGTTGCTGTTTCTTGTTAGTAATAGCAGTAGTAATAGAATAAGGGCTGGAGTCGGGCATAGGTCAGCAACAAAAACAATAAATCACTCGAGGCCAGTGCAATTAAATCTTTATTCATGGAAACAAACTACAGCTCAGGCCTAGTGGTTTCAGCAACTCTTTCTAGGAGTTGCCCCACTGAAGCACTTGATGCTACTGCAAAACGATGCACACATTTATTTATTTATTTATTTATTTATTTTATGTTGGATCCTCAGCAATTGTGTTGCAGTAGATGGGACAGTAACAATATCTGTTCTGGAAACCTGAGCTCCAATCTACTGTTGTTATCAGTGATGTGGCTGCAAGTCACCCAAACATGGCTTCACTTCCAAACCCAGGAGTGTTGTTGTTGCTGTTTCTTGTTAGTAATAGCAGTAGTAATAGAATAAGGGCTGGAGTCGGGCATAGGTCAGCAACAAAAACAATAAATCACTCGAGGCCAGTGCAATTAAATCTTTATTCATGGAAACAAACTACAGCTCAGGCCTAGTGGTTTCAGCAACTCTTTCTAGGAGTTGCCCCACTGAAGCACTTGTGGGGAGAACATTCTACAAACAGGGAACTGCCACTGTGAAGGCCCTGTCATGGGTCAACACCAACAAGATAGACCATGGTGGTGGCACCACCAAGGCTCACCTGCTGATAGTAAGCTCCAAGAAAGTGCTCTTTTCAATACCTGGGTCCCAAGCCATTTAGGTATATTAGGTATGTTAGTACTTATACATTGAATTTGGCCTGAACTGGCAGCATAGCACTTTCAGGACCAGTGACTCACAGTCCTATCAAGCTGCCCCGCTAACCAGCCTAGCAGCCACTTTAGATACACCAGGTTCAAACGCCAGGCCATCTCCAAGGGCAGCTCCACATACAGTGCATTACAGTAGTCCAGAAAAAATGACTCATTGCCAATCATCCTCTATCATAGAATGTTTGGATTGGAAATAACCTTAGAGATAATCTAGCCCAATCACTTACTCAGTACAGGACGCAAATACAGCATCCCTGATGGATGGCTATCCAGCTGCCGCTTAAATACCTCCAGCAAAGGAGTGCTCACCACTCCTCAAGGCAATCTTTTCCACTGTCATGCAACTCTAGCTGAAATATGCTTCCCTGCAGTTTCCACACACACACACCCCACACCCCGTTCTGCCCTCTGGAGCAACAAACAACAAGTCTTCCCCATCCTTCTGCATGGCAACCCTTCAGATACTGTTAATCTGCAAGATATAGAGACTAAGAGGACCATTGGTTCACTTCAGCCATAGTATTTTGTTCAAAACTGCAGAGTGTCTTCTGGCATACGTAAAGACTAACAGGTTCAGGGCTGATGCTATCATGAGTCTTTCTGAGGCAGTCATCTCAAGTGGCACTCTGGGAAGGGTGGAAGATTTGGATCTGGGTTCCCCGCCTCCTCCCTGCTTACTTGCAGTAGTGATACTCCTCTGGGGGTGGGGGGGCAGTTTCTTCATCCCTTTCTATCCTCCATTCAGCAAGTACTCACCTTATCCCCAAGGTATTTGGAATCCCTTCCAACCCTACAGTTCTATGGTTCTATGATTATACGCCTCTTCCATTCTGCCAACCTCTACCTCTCTCCTTTGCACCATGGCTTACTAGCTGGAGACTGAAGCTGCTCTCTTACAAAGCCGAGCAGCGCGGGACTTGAGGAGGACTCTGTGAGTTAGTGGTTTGATGGAGGTACAGAAAGGAAGGGAAAGGAAGGTACAATGAAATGAGGAGGAGAAATGCTGTTGTGTGCAGTGTGCAAGATTTCTGCTTCTAACCTATCTTAACAGGATGCCAGAAGAGCAAATTGTAAAGTACTTTGTACACACAGTAAAAAAGCTACTAAGAGAAATGTTAGTGGACATTACCAGATGCCACAGAGGAAGTGTACAAAAAAGTAGCCAATAATTCATCTCCCCATTTGCTCACCCATGAGCGGCACTTGTTGTTTGCAGATGCCCATCTGCTGTGTTCTTGTTTCTGAACAAAAATACAAAAAAAGTTGCATTTTTAGTTGTCTGTTGATTCTGGATTCTTATCCCTCCCCTCTCTTTTCCATCTTTCCGGGCATATGTGGCATTTTAAAAAGAATTCAGAAACAAAATTGTAGATTGATCCCCACATCTTTTTCATACACACATCTCCTCACCAGTGGTTTTTCCAGCAGTTTTAAATTCTTTTAAGTGAAGATTCTGTTGCCTGAATCTGGTCCTTCTGCGTACAAAGCATTACCACACTGAACTATTTTACCATATTTTGTTATTTAAGGTATTTTTATACTGCCCTTCCAACAAATATTCCCATAGTGGTTTATTTAATTTTACCCAGAGAACATTCTTCCCCAAATTTGCGCCCTCTAGATGTTTTGAACTACAGCTTCTACCTGCTCCAGCCAGCCTAACTGGTGGTCAGGATTGATAGGACCAACACACCTGGCCAGGGTGAGAAAGACCACCACAGATTATGTACCCTTCCAATTTTTCCTAGGTTATATACTGTAAGTGGATGTATGTGGTACAGGTGGTCTTGCGTTTTGGCAGGAAGCTAGCCAAAATGGCATTTTTGTCTCTTCCAAACACATGATGAAGGTACTGCAGGTATCCCCCCCCCCAAAAAAAAAACTTGAGCACAATTGACTCGTGTGTGACCCTGTATATTGTGCGGTGTCAAGAAATAAATAAATAATATAATTCATACCAGGAATGCAGGGAGAGAGCTGGAGAGTCATGGCTCACAAGGAGACCCTGGCCAGATCCTGAAGAGTGAGGACGGAGAAGAGACTGGAGGCACAACGGGGTTTGTTTAGGCTGCTCAGCCTTCCCGCCTAACAGCTGATGAACTCCTTGCAGGAAAGGTGCAATATAAATGCCATAAATACATAAATGAACATTCTCAAGTCTTGGATCTCCATGAATTCAAAAAGCCTGGTGGAAAGAGAATGCAAGACTGGCCTTCATTCAGACAGACTTCCTTGGGCTAGGAGTGAGCAGAGAGCTGTTTTGTGGCTGGATGTTGAAAAAGAAAAGCATTTAACCGTGCAGTGCTACACATGTCTTCTCAAAAGTAATTGTGTATAGAAATCAGCCTAACGATGTCCTACGTGTGTTTTCTCAGAAGTAAAGGTAAAGGGACCCCTGACCATTAGGTCCAGTCGTGTCCGACTCTGGGGTTGCGGCACTCATCTCGCATTACTGACCGAGGGAGCCAGCATACAGCTTCCGGGTCATGTGGCCAGCATGACAAAGCCGCTTCTGGTGAACCAGAGCAGCTCACGGAAACGCCGTTTACCTTCCCGCCAGAGCGGTACCTATTTATCTACTTGCACTTTGGCATGCTTTTGAACTGCTAGGTGGGCAGGAGCAGGGACCGAGCAACGGGAGCTCACCCCATCGCAGGGATTCGAACCACCGACCTTCTGATCAGCAGGCCCTAGGCTCTGTGGTTTAACCCACAGCGCCACCTGGGTCCCATTAAATTCATGGTGGCTTACTCCCAGTATAGGATTTCAGCCTAAAGTTTGCAAACACACCCACACATAACCCCTGCAAATAGTCGTCCATAATCATCTGGCTTTAGCAATGGAACCTTAATGGAAGCAACTTCTGCTTTATTGCAGTGACTTTGCCCACTCTGAAGAAGTGCTTTAAGGAGCTGTCCAACTTTTAAGATTTCTCTGGCCTACCATGACATTCAAGACCCTGCCATGTCATAAAAGAAAATTTTCCTTGGGCGTGTCATTTTCATAGGAGTTTGAAGGAAGGAGGAATAATTGTGTGTGTGTGTATCTCCTGCCTTTATATACTTTTCTTAAGAAAAAAAGGTTTTAAGATTTGAAAAATGAGCCCTGTCTTGTCTGAGCAAGGAATAATAAATAAAAGCAGGTGTGAAGGGTTGGAATCGAAAACAGATGGATATGAAGGATGTGATCCGACTTCCCTACGGCTTCAGTCTTTAATCCCTGTGGCTTAGTGTGAATACTTCCCCCCTGATGCAATGCAGAAATAATAAATGGAGCAGAGCATATGGAGTGTGTGTGGGGGTCTCTTAATGGCTGAACAAGGGGGCAGGGATTGGGAGGGGTGGTGAATGAATTTAACCCTTTCAGAGGCAGCTGCTCTGATTCCCTCCTCTATGCAGCCCCCTTCCTGGTGTGCCCCTGGCCATAATTATATAACACAAAAGCTGTAGAGTGAGAAAAGAGGAAGAACCTTCATCAGGAAAACAGAGCCTTGGAAGCAACAGAAGCACTGTACTACTTCACTTCCTTATTGTTTATATTTCATGGATTGAACACTAGTGCACAAGAATTAAGGTTCTCCTACTTTGATCTTGAGAGCCAGTGTGGTGTAGTGGTTAGACTAGAACCAATGAGACCCGGATTCATATCCCCTACTCAGTCACGAAGCTCAGTGGGAGACTTTAGGCTAGTCACCAACTTTCAAACTAGCCTTCTTTATAGCACTGCTGGGAGGATAAAATGTATTGGTCTCTACAGCCACAGCAGGTGCTGTGGTTTGACTTCATCGCTCAAGGTAGACTCTTCCATTATGTCCTTTATGTCCCAAGACAGACAGATGCCACCCAACCTTGCATCTTCCTTTTGAAGGAAGTGGCTGGAGTCCTGGGACAGGGCATAGAAACAGGCACTTCTGAGAATGGGGTGGGCCTGTGAAATTTGCTTGTCCTGTCTTCTCCATGACCATAGAGACTGAGATAAGAGTAGGCACCAGCTCAGCATGTGACTTAGTCTCAATCGCCTCCACAGAAAGAGAAAACTCTTTACTGTCAGGAGTAGGTGTCTGACTAGAGGTATCCACAGGGGCAGAATGTTTATCTGTCAACCCATTTGATTCCTCCCCTGGATTTCCTTACTCTGTGGATCACCAGCCCTTGCCTCATGGATTAAATGAGGGAGAGAACATACACACCACTGTGAATTTCTCGGAGAAAAAGGTGGGATATAAATGCAATAAAAGAAAAAGAAATAAAAATAAAAATTTGAACCCAGGACTTCCAACACATTTGGCATTCTCTTAATCACTACATTCTTGTCTAACACCCTTGGTTTCACAATGATTTCACTAATGGGAAAATGGTAAGGAGTTGGCCAAATGTATGAAATGAAAGCAGTTTCATTTCTTGAAAGCTTCCCCCCCCCAGCAGTTTAAGAGAGAGAGAGAGAGAGAGATGTGATGTCATAAAGTCCTACATTAATCCAGAGTTTAAATATGATTTAGGCAACTAATATTCCTGCTGCCATCTTCCGTGCCTTGAAGGGACCACTCCTTTGCAAATGCAATCTATGCTAATGGATGGTTAAGCTCTTCTAGAGGAAAATTAATCTGGAGGAACTAAAAATGCAGCATTACACTGAAGAGAAGGCAGAATATATTCAACAGCTTGGAATGTACCCAGCCCTAGTAGTAAACTAAGTTGATTTCTGGGTGGCTTAGCTATAAGGAGGTACAAAAGTCAGTGGCGACTGGTAGGGTAGAAGGCAGTGATACCAACGGTATGCCAGTGATAGCTCAGGGCTGGTTTAGGGCAGACTGATGTTGGTGGGGGCAAAGTTCACTGAATTATAATGCTGGAAGGAACAACCAAGAGCACTGATAGTCAACTCAGTGTTTTGTGGTAGACTTCACTAAATCTAAGCCATATTGAATGGACATCTGTGCAACACCCTCAGGAATAAAAGTCTCCAATTACTTATACTTACTTACTTACCTACCTGCCTATCTACTCATATTTTTAGCCTCTTCCACTACCTCAGGCATCAGGAAAGTACGGTAACTGCCCTTCAGAAACCTAAAAATCCTTTTGCATTGTCAGTGCCAGGTTTGAATAATCTGTTAGGGCACTCACAAACATCTTAGAGAGCTGAATGAGGGATCAAATCAAAGTACCAAACACATAGATTTGTGGAACAGTTGTAGTTTGGGCAATTTGCACCTAAAATTTGGCACCCTTAATAAACACAGGCCTGCAGTCTAGGGAACACTCATAAATATTGAAGTGAGACCTCCCCAGCAATTCCTAAACTAGGGATAGTGAATTTGTGGCCCTCTAGATGTTGTTTGGCTACGACTTACACTAGTCCCAGCCAGCATGGTCTGTGGGTATGGAAGATGGGAGTTGTAGTCTAATAACACCTGGAGGACCATGACTTTCTCATATCTGTCTTAAAGTATTATGAAATGGATATGAACATATTGGCTTGGTTCACACATCATGGAAAGCCAAACTGTGTTAACCAGGACCATGCAAACATCCGGAATCCTGAGAGGGGCTTGCAGCTGCTTTGCTGCTCACCAGTCTTTTTTTCTCCCTTACTGTGCTGAACTAAGCCAAGGTTTGACATAAGAAGTCCAGAGCTGAATAAGGGTTTGGAGAAAAATACAATTTGCCTTGGCTATTTGAAAATGCGGCAAATGTAAATACGTTGAGAACTTTCAAATGACTATTCACTTTCACTTACAAACTTCACTGACAAAGAAAGGACTTGATGAGTCATTGCCTTATCCTGTAACAGCAGCAATAAATAAAAATATATACTTCCCTTAATTTTGTTCATCCTGTTGGCTTTTTTTGTTGTTTTCTGCAAAATACTCAAGTGACTTTTTCTTGCGGAACTTAGTGACTCATGGAATTGCAATTGCTTTGCATGCTGCTGTGGATTGAGAGTGTGAAGCAGAAAGCTGCTGCTTCAAATTTCACCGCTGCCATGAACCTAACTAGGCAGACTTAAGCAAGCCACCATTTTCTTACCCTCAGCTTTCCTACCTGTAACATTGAGATGGTGATCTGTCTAACTTTGCATTTTGTATCAAGGATGGAGAACCAGTGGCCCTCTAGATGTTGCTGGATTACAGTTCCCATCATCCCTGACCTTTGGCCATGCCAGCTGAGACTGATGGGAATTGGAGTCTAGGGCCACTGGTTCTCCATCCTATTCTCCATAAACATTGACTACTTATGATTACTCTGGGGTATCTTGGCTCCTTTAACATGTGAGTATATAATATGAAGCTGCCTTTATATTTAGTCAGAACACTTGTCCATCTAGCCCAGGATTGTCTGCTCTGCCAACAGAGCAGGAACTGTCTCCATTACTTCTTACCCAATCCATTGTAACTGGGAGATTCCATTTATGATGGACCTCAAAATAGCATAGATTATGTTTGACATTAACTCTGTACCAAAGTTGAAGAATTCAATATAGACAGAATGAATGGCAAAACAAGCAGACTTTTGGATCAACATGGAACAATATATTTTTTCATTGGAAACCAGTACTCCTTTTTCAGGCAGTTCATGACACTGGAGAGATTCCTCTCTGGAGATGTTCCAGCTGGTTAAAAAATAAGTTTTTTTCACTACGGTGTGTGAGAGGCATGAGTAGGATTATCACCTTTGGATGTGTTGGTGTAATTTGTTCTATGTACATCATCCTTCCCCATCCTGGTGCCCTCCAGATGTTGAGGACTACAACTCCCATCATGGTTGCTTAAGTTGTAGCCTAGAACACAAACTGTATGTGTAGAATCAGTCTTCTCCTGTCTCTGTAAAATTATACATCAGCAGGACTTCCAGCTGTTCTATCTAATGCAGAGCTAGTGTAACGTAGGTTTAAAGAATGGCCAGTCTGTGGTTAAAATCTCTTCTCTGTATGAATTCACCACATGACCTTAGGCAACTTACTGTCTCTGGCTCTCTATTAACCTCACAAATCAGGGACAGTTCAACATTTGCTGGAGCAAATTGAGTAGGACCATCAAGGACTTTATTGAGACAATAATGAAATCCCATCCTGTTGTGTTCACAGACAATAACACCTGCACAACTGTATGAATGAAGTCCCTCCACAATAACTTTGCCTCCCAAATTACTCACTGCAGATGGTGTCAGCAGTCACGAAATTAAAAGACGCCTGCTTCTTGGGAGGAAAGCAATGACAAACCTAGACAGCATCTTAAAAAGTAGAGACATCACCTTGCCGACAAAGGTCCGTATAGTTAAAGCTATGGTTTTCCCAGTACTAATGTATGAAAGTGAGAGCTGGACCATAAAGAAGACTGATTGCTGAAGAATTGATGCTTTTGAATTATGGTGCTGGAGGAGACTCTTGAGAGTCCCATGGATCAAACTTATCCATCCTTAAAGAAATCAGCCCTGAGTGCTCACTGGAAGGACAGATCCTGAAGTTGAGGCTCCAGTACTTTGGCCACCTCATGAGAAGACTCCCTAGAAAAGACCCTGATGTTGGGAAAGATGTAGGGCACAAGGAGAAGGGGACGACAGAGGATGAGATGGTTGGACAGTGTTCTTGAAGCGACTAGCATGAGCTTGGCCAAACTGCGGGAGGCAGTGGAGGATAGGGGTGCCTGGCGTGCTCTGGTCCATGGGGTCATGAAGAGTCGGAAATGACTGAACAACAACAACAAAGCCACAACTTGGAGGGGGGTAGGAGGCAGGAGATTTATGAAGAATTAACAGCCCGTGAAACCCCACCTGGCTGGGCCATACTTTGATGTCTTTTTATGGGTTGTCAGGACATTTTCATTCCACCAAGTTTTTATTTTACTTACCAATCTTTTATGAATCCTGTTTCTGGATTTGTTTTATCTTGTTTTAATGCCCTGATTTTAATAGTGAAGATATAGTAATTGTTGCAAGCCACTTTTCCGGGGGGGAGGGGGGTTGTCCTTAGGGCCGAAAGGTGGTATATAGTTTGTGTGCATGTACATATATAGTGTTGGACTTGGGAGCAAGCTGACCAAGGTTTGCATCCAGGGTTAATCCTTCTTAGAGTAGACCCCACTGAAGTTAACAAGCAGGTCCATGACTAAATTAGGGTGATGGAGGTCTACGGGGTGGTGCCCCCATGATGCCCTGCCTGCCTGTCCCTGTTGCTGCCGCCGGGGTTCAGTAAGCAAAGCTTTGGCCGGGGGTGGAGGCAGTAACAGGACAGGCCACCCCTGCCAGCCACTATGTCTCCATCAGCCAAACCTCATACAGCTGCTTTGAGGGCTTGTTGGTTTTTTTTTGCTTTGCTTTGCTTTGCTTTTTAAACAGAACATGCCATCTAGTCCACCCTGAGTACTTTGGAGAAAAGGTAGGATACCAGTATGATGGACAGATATAAATAATATTGAAGAATGCAGGGCAGCTTGATTTTTAGCTCAGGGAATTCATGCATGCTATTGTTTTCACATTTTAATCCTTCCCTTCAAAATCTACTTATGCACATTACTTTTGAACTCTTTTCTTGTTCTCTATTTATTTGTTCAGCCCTCCAGAGGCTCTATAAAAAAATAAAAAATTGTCAGATTCTTGTAAACTCTTTTATTTCTTCTAATGCTGGCAAACTATCAGGCTTCAGTTATTCTTAGTGCTAAATTATTTATCTTCTTTCCCCTCCAAGCTGTGATTTCTGAATCTTTTACTTGTCCTCTGGGAGATAAGCAAAGCCTATTCCTTGCCCCTTTACCTTCACCCCCTTTTTAAAAATCAAGCAGGAGTGTGTCTCTATGTAAGGAAAAGCAGAATAAATTATTCCTGCTAAGTAGGCTACCAACATTTATAGTACAATTTATTCAGATGTAAGCCCCATTGGGTTGAATGGGACTTACTCCCTGGTAAGTGATTGTAGGATTGCAGCCTAAGTCTGCTATTCTGTAAACACTAGCCTGGGAGTAAGCCCCATGGAGAAAATGAATCGAGATAAGTTTTTTCTCCCTTTCTCGTAGCACTGGAAATCTGGGACATCCAATGAGGTTGAATTTCGGAAGATTTGGGACAGACAAAATATCTTCTTTACACTGCACATAGTTAAACCTGGGTGGCTTTAAAAGAGGAGTACACAAATTCATGGAGGATAAGGTTATCAGACTGACTACTAACTATAACAGCTATGTTCTACCTGTGGCATTGGAGGCAGTATGCTTCTGAACACCAGTTGCTAGCAACCACAAGATGAGAGATTGCTGTTGCGCTCAGGTCCTGCTTGTGGGCTTCCCATAAAGGCAAAAGGCATCTGACTGCAAATGTCAGATGGACTAGATGGGGCCCCTTTGGCCTGATCCAGCAGGCTGGTTTTATGTTCTTGCATGTATAGTATCACACTACACCATTTAATCAGTCAGGTGAACCATTCTGTCTCTTCCACTTTTCCTTCACATTATGAAATTAATTACTTAAAACTCATAAAAGGGTTTGCAGGGCACTGCCAATCAGCTGATTGACAACACCTGCAAACCCTTCTGCATAGCACTCTCTGAGCTGTGCAATCCCAACAATCAGCTGATCATCAGGCTGACTGCCAGGCTGTCTCGTCCCTCACCCCGGCCTGTGTGCAAGCAGAGAAGAAGAATGTGTGGGTGGGACTCCCGGTGGCCACTGCCGGCTACAGGCCAGGGACAGCCGGGTGGCCACTCACCTGCTACTGCTCATGATCCTGTACCGCAGGTTCTGCTGCTGCACATGCCTCAAATGGCACCAAACCCTACATATATTAAGTAAAATAGAAACATAGTCACCCCACCCCACCCACCTCTTTCCCCCTTTTCTCCCTAATGTCTCAACAAACGAAATTGACTTGTAAAAATGTTACATGGAGAGAGACATTGCACTACCTTTGTAAATCAAGAAAATCTTTAATAATGCTGGGACTGGTCGGGTGGGATTGTGAGGGAGGCACAAGCGCTTCGTGCTTTTGCTGTTCACCGTCTCCTCCCCACTGACCTGTGCTCCAGACACATGCAACGGGCATGCAGCAGACCTGGGGACTTGGCCCCGCAGACAAGCAGAGGCCCCTGCATACTTGGAGATGGAAGCATGACAGGTGGCATATATTGCAAAATAAGTAAATAATATGCTGCACCGTCCCAAAAGAAAGTGGTGCCTGGTGCAGACCGCCCTCCCCACCTCCAGCTAGCTCTGCTACTGCACTGCCACAGAGGTGCAGGAAAACAGGGGGGGGGAACCGGGTTGCCATATGTCCTGGAAATTCCTGACATCTCTTAAAATTCAAAAATCCCCCCAGATGCCGTTTTAGGCATTCAATTTCCTGGCATATCCAAAATTTTCCAGACATATGGCAAGCCTATGTGCCACCAGAGCCGTCTCATCCATAGAGGCCGGTGGCGCGGCGCGCCAGGGCGCAGGGCACCCCAGGGGCGCCCCCGTGAGCCCGCCGGCATACCGGGCTCCCCCTCCCCAACCCGCCCCCGCCCCCATGGGCAGGCAGGCACTCACACGCCGGCGGGCGGGCGGGCTGTAAGCCGCCCGCCCTCGCCTCCCGGAGCCCCAGCTGGAGCGCTGAAGCGGCGCGGGGCTTTGCGCGACCTTCCAGCACTCTAGCTGGGGCTCTGGGGGCGAGGGCGACCGGCTTGCAGCCCGCCCCCCCGCCGGCTTGCAGCCTGCCCTCCCGCCGGTGCGCGAGCGCCCGTCCGCCCGCCGGAGCGCGGGCGCCCGCTCCAACGCCACGCCTCTCATCCCCCGCTCGCCCACCCCCCCTCCCGAGGGGCGGCCAGCGCGGGAGGGAGGCGGGCGGAGAGGCGGCAGGCTGGGGGCGCCGAGGGATCGCTGTGCCAGGGCGGCAGATCCCTCTAAGACGGGCCTGTGTGCCACAGTACGCGGCACAGTTGATAAGCAGTTGGCTATTGGCAGCACAGCTGAGACACCATCACCTCACTTTTTCTCCATCATCTTCTGCAGGTCTGAAGGGGAATCTGAAGGATGGAAGGGTTCTAGAGCAAGCCGCAATCATCAGAAAGTCACTGCAGCACCACCAGGTATAATTTCTCATTCTCAAGCTCTCTCGTCTCTTCCATATTTTGTGCAAATCACTGCTCCCCCCTCAAAAAAAAGCAGTTAATTTCAGGAGCAAAGTCACAGAGGTCAGGATGATGCAAAGGTGAAAAACTTGTTTTCATCAGTTCTGCACTTGAATGGTCCTGAGGGGTTTTGTTTCAAAGCATCTTTATTTCGGTGTCTTGGCAAGGTGATTCATTCATCATTCCATGACAATTTAGGCTCCTCTGTTAAGAATCGTGATTCCTTCCATTCCTGAATTGCTGTTTGTTTGGTGGGTGCTAGCTGTAACATTATTTTTCCTGTTTGATCCAATTTTAAGGAAGGTTATAGGAGCCTTTTAACTTCCCAGTCCCTGCAACATCAACAAGTAAGCCGAGCAAAGAAGCTGCAAGGTGGACTTTGATTTGGAAATTCCTAGGACTTCCATATCCAAGGTTTATAAGCCAAGACCGGGTTCTCAAAAGCAAACATAAACAGCATTGTGTACCTCTGAAACGGCTTGAGCAGGGGTCCCCAAACTAAGGCCCACGGGCCGCATACGGCCCGCGCGAGCCAATTATCTGGCCCCCGCCGCCCAGTCTTACCAGCGCGGCACAGCTGCCCATCTCTGGGTCCAGGGCAACACTGGAAATAGCTTTTGCGCATGCACAAGCATCATTTCTGGCGCACTTCTGACACGGCGCAGCACCGGAAATAGCTTTTGTGCATGCACAAAGCATCATTTCCGGTGCACATCTGCGTCTGCGGAGGCCCATGCCCACGTGCACACACTAATTCCAGTGCTGCGCCTTGCCAGGAGTGCACCGGAAATGACGCTTGTACATGCGCAAAAGCTATTTCCGGTGCTGTGCCAACCCAGAAAAAGCAAGTGCGCGCCTGTAAAGGCGCACACTTCCCCGCCCTCCAGCCCGTTGCACAATCGGCACCGGAGGAACCGGCCCAAGACCAGGTAAGTTTGGGGACCCCTGGCTTTGAACTTCCTATTCTACTGTGCAGTCCTAATCCTGTCTACTGAGAAGTACAGTGGTGCCTCGCTAGACGAAAATAATTCATTCTGCGAGTGTCTTCGTAGAACGATTTTTTTGTCTTGCGAAGCACCAATGCAAACCGCTAGTTTTCGCTTAAAACGAGGCAGCCCCATTGACTTTTTCGTCTTGCGGGGCAGCCTTCCGCTAACGAATGCCGTTCGTCTAGCGAGTTTTTCGTCTAGCGAGGCATTCGTCTAGCGGGGCACCACTGTGAGTCCTATTGAAGTCAATGAGGCTTACTCCCAGATCAGTGGATTTAGGATTGCAACCACGTATCTTGTAAACAAGAGAGTGCCTTTGCCTACTGCCCGACTTGCAGTATTTATTTAAAAGCATTTATAAGAAAGAGCATTGCACAATACAGGGGCAATAGCAGAAAATGCCTGTTTTGGGGTCATTGTCCTAGGTATTCTATAGGGCGCAGTGCCACAGGTAGAATTTCCACATATTATCTAAAGTCATGTTCTGAGTGCAAAATTGTTACCAAAGTTAATGCTGTTAACTTTTAACTAATTAAGCACATTTTGAAGATGGTAGATGAGAAGCCAGATAGCAGCCTGTTCAGAGGCTTAGTAAGGGCAGCAAGCTAGGCAGAAAAGTGTCCTTGCACTGTGCCTGTAAAGTAAAGGGCACTTGGCCACCAAATATTTCTCGTGGTAGCTTTGGTCAGTAGAGAGAAAACCAGGCAAGCAACATTAGCCAGAAACAACCAGCAGGATTTTTGTATAACAATTTCGGGTGAGAGTAGTCTTCCTGAGCAGTAAAAGGGAATGTTAGAAAAGCCTTCAGCCATTTTTATCTCTCACCCAGTGTGCCCAGAAAAATCATGTTAGCAGCCCTGCCAGCAATACTACTGTGGTAACAAGTGGCTGAGTAAGGCAAGAATGGTGCTGGGACTGGCTGGTGATATTCTGCTTGCAAGGGGCGGGGGAACAACACATCAGAAAAACAGTCAATCCTGCACAGATTTTGCCCAAACTTGTTCATGCATTTGGAGCCTTGTTCTTTTAGCATGTTATCTGCGACATACAGTGCTTTGCTTTTTGTCCCTTGCACTAATCTTGGCAAGTGTTTTTTAAAAAGTCATATTGTCCTGCTTTTGCGAGTGCTGGTTCCTATATAGACACTGAGCCCAGATTCCATATTGATAGCTGCAACATGACGTTCTTTTCTCCCTGTTTTTTAAATGTCAGCCTGTTTTTGGAACAGATGGGAGGGGAAGCGAGAGAGAGGAAGGCTCGTGTACACAAAATCCTAACTGCAACCTTCTCAAAGTGTGGGGCGGAACAGCTCACACATACGCACATGATAAGTGAGCTGGTGGGGATGGTTTTTTCCTATTATTATCTTTCTGTCCCGGCTCTTGTTCCTGGAGCAGGTTTGGCCATATAAGAGAAAAAGACCATGCATGGGAGATTGGTAGAAATGTCTTTTAATCATGAGAGCTTAATGGAACCCTCCCATGTTCTGAGGCAGTAAACCACAAAATACCACCTGTTGCCTTTGTGCCCTGCTTTTAGACTTCCCAGAAGCCACATGGGCAGCCATTGCTGCAAACAGGAAGCCAGAGTAGATGGAGCCTCAGTCTGATCCAGCAAACTTTTACTATAATGTCAAAAAAGGTTGTTAGGCAAATGCATGGAAGGTGGAGGTATCAACAACTATTTTCCATGGCAGCTAAATGGAACCTCAATATACAGAGGCAGTCTGGCTTTGAATTGAAGCTGCTGGGGGTCAAGCAGTGTTTGGCAAGTGGGGGGCTGCTTTCATTCCCTGTTTATGGGCTTCCCAGAAGTATTAGGGCTGGCTGTTACCGAGAAGAGGAGGCTGGGGCAGAGGGACCCTGGATCTGATTCAGCAGAGTTCTCCTTGTATTCTTATTTGGGCCCAGGGGATTATCCTGTGTTTTCATTCATTCATTTTATTTTTATTTAGATCACTGAATATTTATTTGAAGGATTGAGAGAAACACACACACAAGCTTCACACACACACACACACACACAGTGCTCCCAAAGTAGCTTACAAGGGTCAGTACTACAACCCCTGTCTTTGGGCTTACAATCTGGAAGACGTGACACAGAAAGAAAAAAAGAATGAGGAGGGAGGAGGAATGGCAATGGTAATGGTTCTTAACAGCAAAATTCTTATAACAGCAGTTGTAATGGGAAGCAATTCAAGGAAAGGAGGAGCCAGAAAATTGCTAGTCTCTCAGCTGAAGGAAAGCCCTGTTTTCCTTTGCTGCTTCTGCTAAATCGATGTAATGATTGGTTCTGGGTGGCAGGTAATGGAGGGAGGAGCCTGATGTCAATGGCTTCTCAGCAGAGTTAATAGTGACCCTGCCTGGAGCCACTTATTCCATGCTTGTGCAATGGAACTCTTATCAGAATCAGAGCCCCTGCCACCCCATCCGAAAACCTCAGTTGTCACTGAAAAAGAAAGAGGAGGAGAGTATCATAATCAACAACAATAACTTTCTAGCCTTTTACACCTGCAAAGATGGGTAGACTATGCCTGGTGAAATATCAGAAGCCTAAAAGAGGGATGAGCTGGTTCTCCATCAGTCAAGAGGCATAGGTTCGATTCACATACAATTCCTTATGAGCAAGCCTGCAAACCTTGTGGTTAGCAGAAGCTAAATAAACTATGCAAATTGTATGCAAACATACACACGCCACGCTGCATAATTTTTCAGGTCACAGATTTCACCTCTTTTGTTTCTTGGCACAAAATGTAAATTCCCCCCCCCCTTCTCTTAGCAAATATTATGTGCAATGTCTTAGGATAATGAATGAAGGGGCTATCTGCCCAGATGCCAGTTCACGATTTCTTAAGCTCTTTTATGGAATGACCATGAGTTTCTTTTTCACTTATGCCTGACTGTTGCCCACAAATGTTTCAGAGGGGCTTGCATATGGCTCCTTCCACTACTGCATCTTCGAGATAAGGTTTTGGTGGTGGTTGAGACCAAGCTAAGGGCTTAATGAATATGCAGCAGTGGCAAGGAAATTTATTTGTTCTTTATTTACTACATTTGTATCCCACTTCCCCCCCCCAAGGAGCTAGGAGGTGGAAAACATGGTTCCCATCTCCTCATTCAATAATCCCATGAGAGGCTGAGAAGCAGTGGTTGGCCTAAGGTCACCCAGTGAGCCTCACAGTTGAGTGAGGATGTGAACCTTGGTCTCCCAGATATTAGTCGGATACTCTAACCATTACACCACACTGGCTCATATGGTTTTCATGGGCTACATCTATTGTCTGCCAGCTCTACACAAGTTTAGATTGTAGGGAATGAAATCATCTGGCCTGGTGTGCGCTCTCTCTCTCTCTCTGGAATGTATTCTATATAAGCTGAATGCCCAGACTTGCTTCTCAAATGTTATACTCATTGTGATTGACATCTTCTATTTGGCAGAATCTTAGGTGGTTCCCTTCAGGTACTGTGTGCTCGCTGGGGATTGAGCATGAGCAAATGGATTTTCCTCCCCCACAAGGCCAACAAAAGATTGAGGGGGCAGGGGAACCACTGAGGACATGTCTACAAATTTAAAGCTACCCACACATACTTCTCAATACCTTTCTATAAGTACTGTTCCTTAGCAGAAGCACTGACAATTAAACCACTTGAAAACCAGTTTGTTATATTGTAAATGCTTAATGTGGGGTGCCTCTTGCTCACAGCAAGGAATTCTAGAGGTATAAGACCTGCGAAACCTCTGAGGCCCCCTCAGCTTACATATTGTTAGTTCTGAGTAGGCATTTTTTGAGACTATTTATGGGCATCAGGAAGGTGGCCAACAAAAGAAAATATCAGAGTAGATCTGTGCATGTAAGTAATTAAGGGGGAAATAATGGATTGTTCAAATGGATATGTGGAAGCAATCTCTTAATACAATCAGGAATGATCTCATAGCTCCTTTAACACAGGAATTGGAAGTGGGGGAGAGATGCATTCCTGAGCTCACTTCTCTTGTTTTTTCTGATTCGTACCATGGCAAAAGAAAGAAAGAATGAGTCCCTGGTGGAAAAACAGTGTTGTTGATTATTGACCCTGTGGCAGCAACATACAATTTCTCTTACTAGGGATGGGAGAGAAATTTAGTTCAGATTTTTAATGTAAACCTATCTAATCTGCATCCCCCCAAATATATATATATATATATATATATATATATATATATATATATATATATATATACACATGAACAAAATCCCTTAATAAGGAACATCATTGAGGTATGGGTGAAAGATAAAGGAAAAATATACCAGTAAATTCCCCACTAACTCTGTTGGTGATGATAGAAGATTTCCCAGTAAATTTTAAAAAGGAAATTGAAAAAAGAAGCAAAAGAAGAAAATACTTAAAATAAAGGAATGAGTGGAGAAAATGAGAAGCAAATAACAAATAAGAGAAGCTCTAACAGGAAGTAAAATAACTTGGTTTAACAGTATACAACTGAAGCAATGGACAAAGAAGTGGTTAAGGGAAAATAAATGTAAAGAATATACAAAATTTGAAAAAAAATGATAATAAAAAGGGGAGATAAAGAAGAAAATACAGTTATAAAAGGGGAAACCCATGGAATTTGTAAAATATCAGTAGAAATGGAGGATCAACAAGATCAATTCAAAGAGGTGGGGGAGGGAGACAATAGGGCAGATACCGGTAAATAGTCAAAGCCAGGGGAAAATATGGGAGAATACGTGCAGACTTTTTGGCAAAGGCTGTTTAAGGAGATAACAGAAATCGCAGGGTTAAAGTTGACTGAAAGTCCAGAGGTAGCATTGTTATCAATTTATGATGGGGTGGAAAGTTTGCAGGCTACGAAGGACTTGCTCACAAAATTATTGACAGCTGCACGAGTTATTGTAGCTAGGAAGTGGAAGGGGCAAGGTGAATATAAAATGGAAGAATGGTATAAAGAGGTGTGGGACATAGCTATTAATGATAAATTAACATGTGTTATTAAGGTAACTCAGGGAATATACAGGAGAAATTATCTTGAGGAGATATGGAAGGTATTTATACTGTTAACAGAAAGGGGTCAAACCACCGCAAGAGGTGTTAAAATTTTGGGAGGTTGGATAGTTATTATGGAATGGTCTCAGGGGGTGGGGTGCATATTTTTATTTTTGTTTATTTATTATTATAAATAAATAAAAATATGTGAACCGAAAACACAGGTATCATTGGAAATTTGTGCTTCTCTGAATTTTGTGACGCAGTTCTCAAACCGCATAATGTGCACAAATATGTATATAGTATGGGAAAGCAGACATAAAAGTATCTACTTTAGCAAAAATACATAGTATTAGGGAAACCTTTTTGTAAACATGTGCATATCAAGATGAAATGGCAAACAAAGCTGTATATAAGAGAAATTTGCACTAGAATGCTGGTGAATTTTCAGGATGACTTAAAAATAGTAATTCTCAAATTGATGCAGAAATGTGAAGATCTGAACTTAAAACTGGAAAAAATGACAAACTTAGACAAATTGAAATTGACAGATTCATCTGTCCCTTCTAGTTTTACTACACAAGAGATGGAGGGACATGAAGGTTTTGACACTCTAATGTTTACATGGAGTTCAGAGTTACGCTATTCTTTTTCATGATGTTCTTGTTAAGCCTGTTAACTTCAGTTCTAAAAGCTTGAACATTTATAGTAATTAGACAATCGGAAATGTTTACTGAAGTAATAATTGCATTGCAGTTAGGAATTAAACAGAGAGAAAAAGTGGCAAAAATCTCCCATACACCTGACTGTGTTTCTGCAGATAGATTCTCATCAATGCGACCCAGTTCCAGTAAAACTCAATGGAAGTGCATTGACTTCAATAGGCAGCAGACTGCAGCCATAAAGGACTGCATCCAGTTAAGTCCTACTTAGAGTAGACCCATTGAATTGAATTGGTTTAAGTTTCCTTAAACAATTTATATACTGCTTAACCACAATAGTATCTTAAGTGGTGTGCAAAAAAATACAACACAGAAAAGGTAAAGGTTAACAAAACTATAACAATCTATTAAAATGCTCCAGTAGGCGCTGGAAGTTGAACAGGGAGGGGCCTGTCTGACTTTAACTGGAAGGGAGTTCCATAAAATTGAGCCCACAATACTGAACACAGGAAGGCTCCGGGTGGATCCAAGCCATGGGGTACCACTAAGAGTCATGTACATGAATTGCATGACTAACATTGGATACAATCCAAAGCGCTCACTCTGTAATAAACCCTCTTTAGATGGGGCAGTGCTAATTTTACTCCACCCCCTCAGAATGGAGATGCAAACTGTGTAACAGTCCAAAATGCCTCTACAACAGCCAGTATAAAACATATTTTTATTAATATTCATTTATTTATTAAATTTCTATACCACTCTTCATCCAAGGATCACAGGGTCGTTTACAATATAAAAACGCAAAAATACATAGCATAGCAACCAACAAACAAAATTCACACACACAGACACACACAGTTTGAAAGGCCATAGATGCTTTAATTAGTCAAAGGCCTGGCTATAGATGAATATTTTTGCTTGGTGTCTTAAGATGTATAATGATGACACCAGGTAATCCTCTATGGGGCAAGCATTTCACAAATGGGGAGCCACCACAGAAAAGGCCCATTCTTGTGTTGCTGCTCTCGAGACCTCTTGCAGAGGAGGCACACAAAGAAAGGCTTCAGATGATGATTGCAGGGTTTGGGCCAGTACATATGGGGAGAGGCAATTCTTGAGGTATTGAACCATTCAAGTCATTATAGTACAAAACCAGCACTTAGAATTGGGTCCAGAAACTGATTGGCAGCCAGTGCAGTTGGGCCGGGATTGATGCTATATGCTCAAACCATGGAGAGCAATCTGGCAGCTGAATTCTGCACCAGCTGTAGTTTCTGAACCATCTTCAGAAGCAGCCCCACATATAAAATATTGCAGTAATCTAACCAAGAGGTTACCGGAGTATAGAGCAAAAGGTTGTTGTTGTTTTTAAGTACAATGGGGGGAGACAGAGCAGGAATGAGGGGCAGCAGAGGGAGGGGGAGAAGGAGGACAGCAGTGCTACCACCATCACGAAGTGAATGAGAGACTGCAACAGAGCCACCGTCCTGTCTTGGACAGCAGAGTCCCTTGCCCCGTTCTTGCATTTCTGACTGTTGCTACAGTTGCAGAGGTGTTAACTCTCATCTAAAATAAGACAAAATCTCATTGCATATTTCCCCTCCGAGTTAGGGGGCTCCTAGCCCAGGTGTCCTGGCCCCCATCCAGCTCTTGGAATAACATATTCCTTCCTTTTAAGCCCCATGTAATACAGATTGTGTGCAGTATTCTTTACTGCCAGGCCAGAGAACATTCTGTAATGTTGCATTTCACACCAGAGGAAGCCCTATTTGAGCTCTGCTTCGTCCTGTACTTTAAGCCATTTGTAAAATGCTTTGACAGCCCTCAGCAGAACAGCCATCGATATCGCCAGGGTTATCGTTCCCCCCCCTCACCCAACAAACTGCAGGCAGCATTTTCTGAGACCTGTAAGCTTTATTTGACAAAGCACCTGGCAGTTTTCATCCTAGTGTGACTTCAACAGAATGGCCTATATAGGCTGCTGGAGACCAAATGAACAATGCTGTCATGTGAATAACATAGCATTAACAGGGTGGTATATTAACATTATGTAATCTCTTAACATTTAAAAAAAGCTGTTCTAAGAGCTGGCGTAGCTTAGAGCAGTAGTCTTAAACCTTTTCAGACCAGGGACCTGCCTTTAAGCCAAACATGCATTCGGCAACACAGTTCTTAATTTTTTAAAACCCATATATTTATATGGTGTTGGTTCTGCTGTTGTGGTCCATATTGGATCAGGCCACCACCCATTAGTGCAGGGCAAGATGTCAAGGCGAGAGTCGGGAGCAGGGCAGCAAAAACTCACAAGGTGTCAGTGAAGTTAACTATTTATTCAAAGGAACAAAACAGCTCAGGCTTAGCAAACTCAGTGACTCATCCCAGTAGGTCTTGCCCCAATGAGGCAGTTGCGAGGACTGAAGGACCTTGCCTTCTCACAAGTCTCCTCCTGCCCAAGGTCCTTCTCAAGCAACCTGAGACTTCTTCGCCTTGTTTGTCTTTGCTCTTCCCTCTTCATACCACTTGGGGTTCTGGGAGACCAGGGCATTGGGGGGGGGAAGCTGATTGCAGCAGGAGGGGAGGACACGCTGGCTTCTTCAGAACCCTGTCTGATATCTGCCTCTTGCCCACCCCCCTCTCCAGCCTCTGCTTCTACCTCTGCTTCTGGACAACTGTCTGCAACAGCCTCCTGCTGCTCACTAAGCCCTGTTACCTCCTTAGCTTCCTACACCACCTCCTCCCAATCTTCCCCCTCTTCTCCCTCTGATCACTCAGTCATCCCAACACCAATCCACTGCCTCTGACCTGTCTTCCCTTGGGAATTGCCCAGCTGGTGCCTCCCACCATTCCTCTGCATCCAGCCAATCCATGACTAGGCATGAGGAACAGCTGACCTGAGAACCAAAAGCTGCCCTCCAGGCTTCTCTGTGTCATAGAATCATAGAAGTGTAGAGTTGGAAGTGGGTAGAGGAACTAATTTAGTTTTCCTCTTACAGTAGGCTAGTATCGAGACACACTCATACGCACACACCCTTCTCTCTCCTCCATCTGAACAGGCAAGATGCATTATCAGAGTTCAAGGGCACATTGCAGCCAGGCAAAAGCACCCACAGAGGATGTGACGCACAGCCAGTGAGTGGTGTGGTCCGTGGAGAAGTGATGTGACTAGTGGAGAATTCTGAGGGCCAAATAGAGAGGCCTGGAGTGTCGCATTTGGCCCGTGTGCCTAATGTTCCCCACCCCTGTCCTTCAAGCTTAACGTATTCAGGAGAAGGGCCAGATTGGCTGGTTGGAACACTGAACAGCAACAACTTCTGCTAAAAGATGGGAGTATGCTGTGGCAGTTTGTTGCAGACTTCACCCGCGTTAAACATATTTTGGAAAGCACATTGGAAATAGGGCAACAGTACTGCAGTGGGGGGGGGGGCTAGAGATCTCTTTTATAAAGAAGGGCTCCCAAGTCATAGCCCTCAGGAGACCTGGCAACACCAGTGGCCTCTGTCAGTTATCAGCCAGGGAGGTAACCCTTTCCAATTGAAAGGATTTTCCACATACTGTGAAATTCCAGGTTTGTAGGAGCTTTCTTACATATTCTGGCACCAAAATATGTAGAAGATTAATGGGTCACAAAGGAGCGGTAACAGGAACTGAGCTGTTTCTAGGGCAACAAAACATTCCCCACCACCACCACTTTTTATTCCTTATTCACTTTTATATTGTAATGATACCTGTCGCTTTGAAATTCTCCAGCCATTTTGCAGCCAGTAAATGGGGCAAACAAATTTCTTTCCTGAGGGTCCTTTGTTCGTAAGCCTTCGTATTTAAACCAAGAAGGCAGCACTCCTTTCGACTAGACCTTGAATCACACTTTGCTGCAGAATGTTAGTGGATCGAAACTTGTCTCTCAGAGCATGTGCAAAGGGGAGCTGAATGGAAGCAGTTTTGAGGCACTGCTAGGAAACTGGTTAGGTTGTCAGGAGAGCTATGGTTTTGCTTCAAGACTAGTTCTGCCTCCTGAGTGCTTGTTTCTCAGCCTGTACATTTGAAAATGAACAGATTGTTGCAAAGACAGCAGAAGCGTTGTGTGTCCTATCCTCAATGTAACATTTCTTAAATTAAAATGTATTGCTTTTTAATAACCAGTTAGAGCGTATGGTAGCTTGTGCATGATAGCTTGCAAGTTCAGATATAGAAACTTGTTACAATAGTCATTGGCCACAGAAAGACAGGTGACACTTGCTGCTTATGTGTGAGTTGACTAATTCATTCATAGTTTAAAAGCATGATCGTCTCTATGTAGTTTTCCAGGTACAGGGTAATTGCACTCCAGGGTCCTACTTTACAGCAAACATAGTGTAACAGTTAATCCATCACTGCACATTAATTCCCAGCTTTACTTTATATATTTCAGGAGAGTATGTAATTATGGTCCATGAAGTGACTTCACCTCCATTCCTAGGCCAGTATCTCCCACCTGCGTTCAAACTCTTGAGGGTTATGCCAAAGAGAGGCAAAAGTGCGGGTTTTGAAAAGGAAACAAAAAAAGATGTTGTCAATTGAAGAAAAGAATTTGAAAGATGTGACCACGACTAATGCCCAGCTGGACACAGGTGAACTACCGGTATTTCCCCTTAAGAGCTGTGATAATTCATTATTAATGTAATAACCCCACCCTCAACACCAATAGTTAAAATTTGATCCCCATAAAACTGGCTATAAAATGAGAAATTCAAAGCAAAGAAACAGAAAACTTCTGGTTCTATTGGATATTCTTTCAGATGAACTGTAGTTAATTCATACTGTGTTAATATAGTCCAGTGATTCTTATTCTTGCAAGCCAATTGCTACTTTTTATCATTATGTAAGCTGTGCATTTGAAAAACAAAAACAAAAAAACTTGATGCATGTGTGCAACAGTTTGGTCATATAACCATGGACAATAAAGCCCAGCAAAGCAGATGGTCAACTAAGGGCCAAAAAACGTCCATCGCAGATTACATTTATGACTGTTGCACTTGCATCCCTAATTGCATGTTTGCAGCGTGATAGCTTTGCTCTTTAAAAAAGAACTCTTGGTCACCCAGTACATTTTTTCTTGTAAAAAATAATAATAATCGCCCACTACAAGATGGCAAGCAGAAAACTGCCAACAATCTTGAAAAGTGTCTCCTGTCATCATCGAAAGAGGATCTGAAACTGGTTTAATTATTCAAAAAATAAAGTCCCAGCTGAACAGGCCAGAAATGTATCTGAGCAATTATGGTGGAGGAGGAATGGTGAGTAGATCTGTTTGGAACATATTTGTGTCTGGCAGCAGCCGGTGTTGGAGACGCAACGTGCTCTGCCGTGTTGGATGAGCAGTTCAAGACTCAATAGTGCGTCATGGCAAAGATAGCCAAGTGAGAGTTGAGCTGCATGCAACAGTGGAGTCCTTTGGAACTGTATCACTTCAGTGTTTGTGTTAACCCATGTTTAAAAGGTTCTTGCATTGTAGGGTTGAGAAAGACCCTAGTCAGGGACCCTGGAGCATTGCTATCAGATGGAATGGGCTATACTGGGCCCATGGGCTGACTCATAATAAGACAGCCTCATATGATGAAAGGAGGTATGGCTTAGTGGTAAGAGTGTTTGCCTTAAATGCAAAAATATCCCTGATTCAATTTCCAAGCATCTCTAGTGAAAAAGTGACACGGTATCCTTTTTTAGATGAGGCGCCCAGGACTGTACACAGTATTCCAGATCTGCATGACTTGGAATACTGTGTACAGTTCTACTCAGTACTATTTTTCTGGAAAAAAGAGGTGCTGGGACTCACCTCATTCTCTTAGAGTGGCACCCACCTGAGAGGTGCTGGAACTCAGTTCTGATGAGTTCTGACTGGAAAAAAAAGCCCTGGTTCTACTTGTTTCACTGCAAAAAGGGATATCTTACAGCTGGAAAAGGTTCAGAAAAGGGAAACTGAAAAGATCAAGGGGGTTGGAGCAGTTCGCCCATGAAGAAATATTACAACACTGGGGGCTTTTTAGAAAAAAATGGTAAGGGAGGATGTGATGTATAAGATTGTGCATGATGTGGAAGGGGTAGTAGGGAGACTTTTCCCCTTCTTTATTAATACTAGAACTTGGGGCCATTCAATGAATCTGAATGTTGGAAGTTTCAGGACTGACTTCACACAGTGCATAGTTAAACTATGGAATTTGCTCCTCCAAAATATAGCGATGGCCAACACCTTGGATGGCTCTAGCAAAGGATTAGACAAATTCATGGAGGATAAAGCTTCCAATGGCTACTAGCCATGTTGGCTACGTTCTATCTCCAGTAGAGGGTGTCTCTGAATGCCAGTTGGTGGGAATCACAAATAAGGGGAGTAATAATAATAATAATAATAATAATAATAATAATAATACTTTATTGCAGCTATAAGCTCATACATAAATAGACACGCAAATCATACCTGCCTTACAATCCATGCAAAAACAGCTAAAAAGGGGAGTTGCTGTTATGCTCGGGTCCTGCTTGTGGGCTTCCCATATGCATTTGGTTGGCCGCTGTGAGAAAAGGAATGCTGAATGAATAGTGCATTTTTGTCTGGGCCCTTCTTGTGTTATATCATGTTTGAAGGTACCACTGTCTCCCCCCCCCCCCAAGAAGACAGTCTTTTACTAATCCACAACCTCTAAGTACATATTTCCTTTTGTGTTTGAGAGATTTTGATTTTTAGCAATGAAAGACATGCCAATTTTAAAGGGCTTCTGTAGGATTAAAGAATGCAGAAATGAAGCCCGATGAATCCACACCAATGAGCACACACAAAAGAATAACTGGTAAAGCAGCAAACCACACTTGGCAAGGGAAGAGTTTATTCCACCACCCCGAAGTGCTTGTGGCAGCCCACAAGTTGTGAGCAATAACATCTGTGTTTGTCATCATCATTGTCCCCCTGCTGCCAGTGTTTTGTGAGGAAGGGAGTGCAGTTAAGAGAGATGAATGGTGATATATATTAACTTGATGGATAGCTATACAGATTTACTCAAATCTTCCTGGCAGCTAATATTGTGTGGCTGCTGTTAATTTAGCATAAAGAGCTTTGCTGGATCAGGCCAAAGGCCCATCTAGTCCAGCATCCTGTTCTCACAGTGGCCTGCCAGATCCCCCAATCAGAAGCCCGCAAGCGGGACCTGAGTGCAACAACTCTCCCCACTCGTCATTCCCATCAGGTGGTATTCAGAGACATACTGTCCCTGACAGTGGAGGAATAGCATAGCCATTGTGCCTAGTGGCCCCAATTCCTTATGAACACCAGTAATGCCTACGGAGAAGAAAGTATAGTTAAAAAGCAAATACACAACTACAAGATAGAGGCTGGGTGACAACATGGTGCTGCAAAAGAATTTGGGGGCAGCCAAAAGGTCCAGGGAAGAGGCAGCTGCCAAAATTTATTGCGATAATTTATTGTGATATTCTGGTCATTTATTTGTTCATCTCACAAAACAGAAAACTCTGGATTTTTCTTTCATGTACACAAATGTCCATGACACAAATTACATATTGCTTTAAGTACAGTAATAATTATAGTGTACTTAAATGTGACAAACATGGGATTATTAACACATAAAATTTTCTATATAGGTACTTGAGGGATTTGCAACACAACGTTGCAGTGTGGAGTGGTCCTGTCCAGGGTTCCAGCCATTTGTATCGTCTATCAAGTGTATTCCATTTCCCCTTCTGCATTCCACAGTGCTCTGCCCCCCCCCCTTTCAACAGGCAGTCAGCTTTCCATACCACGGATCATGTTCAGTCCTTACTGAACTGTTTTGTATGGGTTGCCCCCTTTTAAACTTCTTTTTAAAATAATTTTTCTGCAAACATGGAGGTTTCCCTAAACCAGCTGATATCCTCCACTTGTTGTGCCATTTTGCCTACATAAGGATTATCCCTTCAAAAATGAATTCAATATGCTAACTCCCTATTCAGTGTGCCAAGATTTGCCTGCATAGTGTGTGAAGTGGTCTGTTGTGCACCCTCATTTTGGCATTTTTCAGAACAGCCTTTGACATCCCAGTTCAAAAGACTTCATATAGTAGACCTATACTAGCATTCTCCTAGCCAACTTTGCTCAGGAATTCTAAGAAACAAACAAACAAAAAACAAAAAAAACCTAGTGCAGTTTTTAAATCAGTGGTTAAAATCAGTGCAGTTTTGAAAGGTTCAGCCTGCCACTATAATTCCAAATGGCATCCAGTTGTATCCAAACATAGATGAGGACCTGCTCCTTAATCTCAGGAACTATCATGCAAAAATTGGTTACAGTATTTTAAGATGTGTCCAAATGCATAGCAAAAAAGATAAATGACTGTCCAAAATACAAATATAAATCACACATGAGAAAGATGAGGAAGAGAGTACCGTAGGAAGGGTCAACATTTAGCATACAGGTTTTTCCTAATGGGGAAAATAGCAGCCTCGGGGAGGGTGATTGTCATCAAGAGTTCTCCCTGTGCTGTATTCTTAAGTCTGGATCTCCCCTCCCTGAGGCTGATGTTTTCAGAGGCTTATTCACACATCTCCATCAGTATGTCTAGTCCGGGTTTCCCATGAATACACATAAACTAATGTGATGCTATTTAACATTAGGTGCATTCAGAAGCTGGAGTATAAATCTAATAAATAAATGCTGATGATTATGATGATGATTAATCAGTGAAACAGACATATGTGCTAGGGATGCATAGCCAACCTTCTGCTTTTAAATATATGCTTTTGCAGTTTTTTTGCAATTTAATCTAACCTTAAATAATATATCCGACATGGTACTGGAAAATACTAAGAGATAGCATTGCAGGGTTTGTTGGTTGGTTGGTCGGATGCTCTCTGTGTATCTTAGTTTCTCTTATCTTAGTACACAGAGAGAGACTGACAGACCAAATGACGTGCAATGCCATCTCTTAGCATTTTCCAGTACATACACAACCTTCAAAAAGTATGCAATAGATTCTGCAAGACTAAGCAGTCAATATATTATCCAAAGAGGAGATTAATTTGGGAAGGACACTGGATAGAAGGTTGACAGAAGCTAGGTTTAGCACTCCTGGTTTTATCTGTCTGTAATATGATGGTGCTTTCTCTCACAGGCATGCGCACGCACACAAACGCATATATCCCAGAATGCTCTGCACACTCTCTGGAGACTAGAAATAGCTGCTCTTCATTGCATACCCCTTGCTCCTTTTTTCCTGATTGTTTAGAAGACCAAATCTGAGAAGTGTGATGGAAACCTGACATACGTTCCTGGCATTTACTGCAGGATGGACATAGTAGTGACATGTTGCTTTTTGCCAAAGGCTGTTAAAATACGTTCTTCAAGAGGAGACCGATTAAGTTAAAAACACATTATTAGTAAATGTTAAAAGTAAATAAAGTAAGCAATGGTTTACACTAGTCTTTGGTCTGAATAACTGCCCCGTCCTCTGCCAGCTCCTATCAGCTTCCTGACTCCCTACTCCTCACCCCCACAGCTGAGCAGCTGTCTCTGATAAAGATGCATTTAGGGCCTTGTTTGACCACACTCAGAGGCCATAAGGCAGGATGGACTCAAGACCAGCAAACAAATGCTTTAAAAAAACAACCTTTCAGAATTATGATTACAGATGGCTGTAGAGTTCACAATTCCATCAGAGCACGCATTTGCACGTGCGAACACACACAAACAAATCTCCAAAACGTGGCATAAGGTACAGAATCCAAGTCAGGAAGCTATTGTAGCATTGGGGTAAAGGTACAGTAAAGGTAAAGGGACCCCGACTGTTAGGTCCAGTCGCAGACGACTCGGGGGTTACTGCGCTCATCTCGCTTTAGTGGTCGAGGGAGTCAGCGTACAGCTTCCGGGTCATGTGGCCAGCATGACTAAGCTGCTTCTGGTGAACCAGAGCAGCGCACAGAAACACCGTTTACCTTCCTGCCGGAGCACTTTGATATGCTTTCAAACTGCTAGGTTGGCAGGAGCTGGGACCGAGCAACGGGAGCTCACCCCGTTGCTGGGATTTGAACCACCAACCTTCCGATCGGCAAGCCCTAGACTCTGTGGTTTAGACCACAGCGCCACCCATGTCCCAGCATTGGGGTAGAGTAGTGCAATTTGCATTTGTCTGGGACATACACAACCCTGCTTTAGACATGAACAGGTTAAGTGAAATAACCAGGAATTCAGGGTGTGCTGGAAGAGCACTTTTTGATTTAATGTGAAAATCAAGTCTGATTCAAATTCAGCCAATCACCATGTAGAACAGAAAGTGCACCAGGCAAAGGCTAGTAAAAATTAAGCGGTTTTAGTCTACAGATTTTGTTCAAATATTCTATGCAGACTTGTCCTAAAACCATTTGGGGGATGTTTAACCCAGGCATGGGAAAATATCATTTTTTGTAGCATAAAAGAGATAAAATGGGGATCAAAATCACCACAAAGAAAGAAAACACACTCATGAAAATGTTTTCAAGTTACTTTATGTTACTCTTACTATGCCCAGCCTTCCTTAGCGTTATTATCCTTCTCACTTTTCTTTCTCATTAGATCCCCTCCTTTATCTCTCCATTTCTCCCCTCAAAAAAATAATAGTATTGCAAATCTTGGCTTAAATCTGCATTCTCAGCACAATGAGGGCTCTGTCAGCCCATGATGAGGTCTGGCATCACCCTGGATGCTATCCAGACTAATCCATCCCAGATCCCAGGGAACTGCTCCTTTCTAGCATAGTTAGACCCATGGCAATAATAGGACTCTGCTGTGAGAGATAACAGCAGTTCTCTTCTCACTGGGGTTAGAACTTGGATCTGTTGGCAGCATTTAACTGGTACAACACAGCTGGGATCTGTCTGATATTTTGAAGCATTGCAGCCTTCATAAAAAATGCAATTACATTTCCCCTGCACCCCACGTCCTGGCTAGGGGCAGGGCATAGGTAGTTTTCTCCATACTTTCCAAAAGAAGCCTTCTATTTTTCACTTCAGCACGCACACGGCCCCTACTAATGTGGTCCTGCCAAGCATTGTTGTTGTTGTTGTTGTTGTTGTTGTTGTTGTTGTTAAAATATCTATACTGCCCTTCATCTGAGATTCACAGGATGTCTTACAATATAAAAACACAAAAATACATACCATAGTAACAAACAAAATTAATACCACCACCACCCTGACCACAGTTTAAAAGGCCATAAATTGTTTAATTAGCCAATGGAACTGGAGAAACTAATGGGTGGATATGCTCATCAGGGGTAGCCAATCCTGCAAGCCAGGTCTGAGCTGAAGGTAAATTGGTATCTACTGGTAGGGATGTCAAAGAATTCGAACAAAAACGGGAGCAGAAATTGCCCAAGTTTGCTTATTTGTCCCATGTCTATAATGGAAATCAATACATTGAATACAATCAGAATTTTCTGCTGTCGTTGCTGCTTTCAGTCTGTAAACAGTGTGTAACTAACAGCATTTTGTAGTATAGTGTTTTGTTCGCACTTAAATGAATGGGCTGAAATAACGTAATCACAATATAATTGCATAATTCATGTATTAATTACATAAATTACGCAAGTTGCATAATTTTAGTACAGTGGCCAGTGAAACAAACAACGTAGTTTTTGACGGAAGGTGAAGTGCAGCAAAACAGAAACAGTGCTGCATGTGATCAATGCAGAGCAGAAGGGAAATGATGCCTTCCTATATTGTTAAAGAAATTCACTGTATGAATTGGAAATTAGCAAAGGTTTCTAATTCTCAGTTGTTTATCAATATCAAGAGTGAAATGCCTTTTCTTCTGTCTAATTTTGGCTTTTAGAATCCCCAATCTGCTGCAACTTGAGCGTGATTTGTACACATTTCAGTGTATGGCATGTGAGGTGCAGTCAGAAGCTGGCTCCTTCCCCCATGCCACCACTTTGCAGCTGGCTTTCACTAGTGGGTTTTGGGGTTCTATTAGGAAAAAACAAAGTTGACCCCACCAGCCTAAAGCTGGGCCCCACACCCAGTGCACACAAACTATCTAAGCACTGAACATCAAAAGGCAACATCTAAACCCAGCTGGAAGTTCCAGAAGAGTCTCCAAATTGGGCTTTAGTAAGTTGGGGGGAAGGTGTTTCCCAGGTCTACTGCTCTGCACAAAATCTGGCATACACATGTTGCCTTTGGGGACCTTTGTACCCCCCCCCCAACTTCATCGTGGTTTGTAGTGATGTCCATAATTTCCTTTTGGTTATGGCAGTGGATGTAAAATGCTACCAACACACATTGAACAAAGCTGTTTTTGCTCCCACCCTATTTTTCAAAAGTCCTGTTTAAAAAAACAAACAAAAACCCTATTGATGTCAGAAATGATACATCAGACTGGGTTGATTTGCGTCCCAAGTGTACACCTGCTTCCCCGCTACATTTTCAAGACACACACTAAAAAGGGGGAAATAAAGGTTTATTGCAGAGAGAACAGATAAATAGTGTGGCATGATTGAGCAGAAGTGGGGGGGGGGGCGCAGGGTGCTTGGAAACTAGAAAACAAATTGTTCCAAAAGCTGGAGTTGACATCACTTGTGTTGTGTGTGTTTTGTTCCTACAAGGCAAAGCTTTTTGTCTCTTAGGTAGCGCATGGACACTGTGGTTGCCATGGTAAGGTACATGGCTTGGTTTTTAAAAAAATTATGAACACTATAAATAGTCATCTTGTTTGTTGGCCAAGACCGTAAGTGAGAGATACTCTAGTCAGACAGGTGCTCCAGTCAAAGCCATGAAAGGAAAGGTTACACGGGTGTTTACCAAAAGCAAGTGATGTTGGATGATGCTTTGCTGGGTGATATTTCAGTGGTTGTTTCTGTGTGTGGCTGTTCACAGAGGAACACCATCTACTTATCTACTTGTTACTCTGGAAGACTTCTAATTCCACATATCTCTAGGCGAACAAGTTCCCCGTTTGTTGTTTGTGTTGTATTACATCCATAGAGTAACGGGGCCAAATGAAGACATTTTGCTGCCTGACAGAAAGGGCAGGACCCCATTCCATCTACATAAACCAACCTGACTAGCAGTTGAATCTCAAGTACTGGCAATGGGACAGTATCTTCCACCACATCTAAGGGCTCATCCAGACTACCTGTTGCACTGTGCTTTCCAGGCACAGGTTTGTGCTTTAAATCTGTGTCTGAATTTTGTGTGTGTGTGTGTGTCCCTGTCCCTTTGCTTTCCTCTAGAAAACCCATGTTTTACCACTGAATTGGAGCAAATGAC
Organism: Lacerta agilis; assembly: GCF_009819535.1. Lineage (NCBI taxonomy): Eukaryota > Metazoa > Chordata > Lepidosauria > Squamata > Lacertidae > Lacerta > Lacerta agilis. Next base: position 18,275,131 of record NC_046319.1, on the reverse strand, counting down.
AATCTGACTTGAACCCCTTGGATTCCCCAAGTCCTTGGTGAATCACTTTGGATCCCACTCCCTGCCCCCATTTGGCTGCATCTTAACCCCTAGCCCATGTCTTTATTAACATTCAGATCCCTCACTCCTGGACTTATATCCTGGTCTTGGGGGTGAGCTAGGGGAGCCTGATGTTGCTACAGAGCACTGGCCTTAAACCAGCTCATGAAATCTGATGTGGTTGCATTCTGGAGATCATCATCAGCTAATTGAGACCTCAGCACGATGGACAAGGGGCTGTGAAGTCCAAGTGTGAATTTAATCCCCAGAGACAGAATTTTGGATTAGAATGGCATTGCATCAATCAATTAAAGGAAAAGAAAAGTCTACTACCCACAATCCTGGCATCCATTCCAGTACCCAAGCAGAGATTTTGGAATGTTAACCTCCCAGTGTCACTCTAAGACTGTTTCAGACTTGTCTCTCTGTAAATCACATCCGAGCTGCAGCAACATCTGTAGGAAATTTAACAAAACTATTTGCTGAGAAACATTGGCCTAAATCATTCTCTCCCCCATCCCTCCATCTCTCTCTCTCTCGGAAGTTTGTGAAAACTGCTTGCTGCTTCTTTCATGCATGACACTGCAGGACAGGCAAGAAGATATAGAAAATGCACAGTCCTTGAGATGGGAACATATGCTCAACCCATCTTGCCCCATTGAGCTGGTTGTCGAATTCTGTACCAGCTAAAGTTTCCAAACCATCCTCAAAGGCAGCCCTACATATTACGTGTTGCAGAGGTTACCAGAACATAGACAACAGAAGTTAGGCTATCCCTGTTCAGATGGGTGTGGGGTGTGCTGGGCCACCAGCCAAAGGTGATGAAAGGCACTCCATGCCACTGAGGCCACCTGAGCATCAAGTGACAGCAGTGGATCCAGAACTAATGGATCCCCAAGCTATGTACCCACTACTTCAGAGGGAGTGCAACCCCATCAAGAGCAGGCAACCTCCCATCCATCCAGTCGAGGGAACCACCCACTAACAGGGTCTGTCTTATCTGAATTGAGCTTTAGTTTGTTGACTCTCATCTAGTCCATTACCAAGGCAAGACAACGGTCCAGAACATCCACTGCAGCATCTGCAGATGTAAAAAAGAAGTAGAACTGTAGGTAAGGGACCAACTGCTTCATATGGCGGAGATGGAATAGTAGCCACAGACCCAAGGACCTGCTGATAGGACAACTGCAATTCCACAGGTTTGAGGAAGGGCTGGCACATGGCTGTTGGGATATTATGGAGAGTGGGAGAGCTAGGTATGCCCTCTTGAATTCACTGGAGGAAATGTGGGATATAAATGCAATAATATGGAAATAAGTTAGGAGAAAAACATGCCTCCTCTGAGCAAAGCAGCAGTTTTTCTGACCCTCTTTTATTCTGGCTCTGAACTAATAGCATCAACTGCACCATTGGGTCATAGTTTTCCTCTCCCAGTCTGTTCTTGGAAATGCTGGCAACAAGCATTTCCTTTCTTCTTACTTGTTGATAACTGTTCTGGCTCTGATCACCAAGAAATGCTAATACAGAGAGGTGGGGTTTTTTCATTATTATTATTAGCATCATTATTAATTTTTAGTACACACACACACACTGGAGAACACCTGCAGAAGATGACAGGGCTTGAGAAAAGCTTTGGAACCTATTTCCACTTTGGAACAAATACTTTGAAAAATATGAGAGGGGGGAAAACCCATAGCTGTGGTTTCCTAGGAGCCATAAATTTGATTTCACAAGCCATTCCTTTCCTTGTCTACCCTCCAGCTTTTGTCTGTGCTAAGCTTTTCAAGGCGGGGAAAGACTGCTGCTTTCATTCTGGCTTCATGTGCACTTGCCTCGTTTTTAACAATGGAATTTTGCAGTCACCAATGAAGCTTGCCAAAGTCAACCTTCTGATGTGCGCAATTTAATTTGGAGAGGATGAAGGAGGTGGGGTGGGGGGTTCTGACATCCAATCCCATGGTTGGAGGGCTCCCTTCCCATGAATGCACTGGACAAAAAAAGAGAGAGACCTGATGGAACAGAAACAACATCTTTACCAGAGAGCTCAAAGGTGTGACTTTTATTGCGGTGCAAGAAGGAAAGAAAAGTCAAGGGTTAGTTGCAAAAAATATGGGGACTGGGGGAGGAAAGCCTATGAAGTCATCCTACCAGTTATCTTGCCAGTGCTTACTTGATTCTGCCGAGTATTCTCCATTTGCTGGTCTAAGCTTTAGTAATGATGCTCTTATAACGATGTTCTTATAAGAGAATTGGACAAATTCATGAAGGATAAGGCTATCAATAGCTGCTAGCCATGATGGTTATGCTCTGCCTCCACTGTCAGAGGTAGCATTGCTTCTGAATACCAGTTGCTGGAAAAACATGGTTGGAGAGAACGTTCTTGCCCCTGTGTCCTGCTTGCGAGTTTTATACAGGCATCCAGATGGCCACTATAAGAAAAGGATGTTGGGCTAGATAGATAGAGCACTGACCTGATCCAGCAGCCTCTTCTTAGGTTCTTGTTTTTAACTAGATGTTGGACAGATTCATAGAGAACAAGATTATTTCCAGTTGCAGTGCCAAGCTGACTTTTATAGAGGCTGATCAATGCAGTTTCCCAGTAAAGCATCAAGCCTAGCATCTAGCAGGCTAACATCTAGTGATGTCTATGTTCTGTCTCCACAGTTGGCAGCAGTATGCCTCTGAATACCAGTTGCTGGGAATCACAAATGAGGAGAATTGCAGGCTTTCCATAGGCATCTGGTTGGCCACTATGAGAGCAAGACACTGGACTAGATGGACTATACTGTCAGGCAGTGGCTCTCTAAGGTGCTTGGCATTCTTTTCCTAGCCCCCTAACCTGGAGATGCCAGGTATTGAGTGTGGGACCCTCTGCAGCCAAAAGAGATGCTCTACCGCTGAGCTAAGGCCCTTCTCAAAGGACCTTACTTCTTGGAGTCAGAATTCCCCCTCAGTCAGTCTGTGAGAACATTTTACCTGCTCTAAGGACCTCACTATTTAGCCTTGTCACCATGGAAACCTGGCACAACATACTGTGTTCTGCTTACTGACTTCTGCTCCAGACCAGACCTCTCCTGTTCCCATGTGCTTCCTCTACATAAGCTGGGCTTATAGTATTCAGCAACAGCACCTTGAACACACTGAGCGCAAGTGATTTGAATGGGTTAACATTGGAAATCTGTCATTGGCAGCCCTGTGGGACTAGAGATGAAGGGGAGGTGTGTGTGGTTGTGGGAGAGCTTCTGAGAAGATGGCAGGCTTCCAGCTCCGAGAGGCTGCAAGGTTCAGCCTGAGGCAGATGAAGCCACCTCCAAAGCCCTCCCTTCCCCGATCCCCACAAGTTGCTTCCAGCACCACATAGCTAAACATCTGGAGCTGAGAGTGATCAGCACTGTTTCCTTAGCAAAAGAAAAAAAAAAAATAGAAAACCAACCCAGAACATTTCTGATGGTGGGGGAATTCCTGCAGTTCAGCGTCAGCCAAGAAAAGAGCCGAAGGAACTTTAGATTTGGCATTGCTTCCTCTCTGCTTATTTCAAGAAGAGGAGACAAGAGTCTGGCATCCTGGTCTCCCCTCCACCACTGGACTGGAGGCATGTCTACCCATGCAAGAGAATGAGGTGGGGGAACAGATCACACAACTTCCAGATGCAGTTGAAGGGTTCCAGTTCTGAAGGGTTCTCCACATTTCTTAAATGGCTCCCACAAAGAAAAAACAGCAAAACAGGGAGAAAATTGCTATCCCGGGCCTTTACTACTGTGATCGTCTGCAGGGTTTAGTTTTTTTTAATTAAAAATAGCCTGAAGCAGTATAGCCTATCATTACCTCGCTTGGTACTCTACTCTGTGTACTCAGGCCAGTGCTGAAAGGTGGAGGGCCTCCTGTCACATTCCATTAGAACAGGGGTCAGCAAACGTTTTTAGCAGCGGGGCGGTACCAGACTATTTTTGGGGGGAGGGGCAAATTCCTATGCCCCACAAATAACCCAGTGATGCATTTTAAATAAAAGGGCACATTCTACTCATGTAAAAACACGCTGATTACAGGACCATCCGCGGGCCGGATTGAGAAGGCGATTGGGCCGCATTCAGCCCATGGGTCTTAGGTTGCCTACCCACGCATTAGAACATAAGAATGTATAAAGAGCCTGGTGGATCAAGCCAACGGCACATCTAGTCCAGCCTCCTGTTCTGAAATTCTGAACCAAAAACAAAAACAAGCAAAGGGCCTTTGATTAGAAATAGATGTTACACTGACAGTCTGTCAGCTAAATCCAGGAGTAAGGGAGCTGCCTTAGGTGGCAGAATGGTGCTGAAGGATTGAAGCTGTGTGTGCCACTTGGCCTGCCATGCATCTCCTAAGTTGTCCTCAGGTGTGTTGGTGGACCCTGTCACTTCACCAGCGTTGAAATAAGATTTAGCTGCCAGTTCAGTTGGCTTCTCTGCATGCTGTGTGTGTGGAGATTAAGCAGCCATCTTGTCCTTTGCTTCAAGCAGGAAAATTGTTTTGGGATAGTTCTAGTACCAGCAGCATCACTTTCTTGGAGGTACCATTAGAAGTGCTTCAATAGATATAATTTGACAGGATGTTGGTGTAATATTTACCTACTTACTTACCACCCACCTGATTGGGTTTGCCCAGACACTCTGGGCTGCTTCTAACAAATTAAAACACAATACTGTACTGTATTGACATAGTACCATGCTTGTCCTTTTTGAGCATGCACAGATCTGTAAAGTGTCAAGCCCAGTAGCAACTAATGAAGGGCTATAACTCAGTGGTAGAGCACATGCTTTGCACACAAGAAGTCCCAGGTTCAATCCCTGGCATCTCCATATAGGGCTGGAAGAAAACCATGTCTGAAACCCTGGAAAGCTGTTGACAGAGTAGACAATACTGAACTAAGGCCTTATACTAAGGCAGCTTCCTGTATTTAGAGGATAGGTGACCACAATTAGGCCCTATGTTTAAACTCTGTCTGAAACTTCAAAGAGCCATTGCCTGTCAGTGTAGACAATATGGAGCTAGATGGACCAATGATCTGGCACAGTATAAGGCAGTTTCCTATGAACCCCTGACTCTGTGTCAAGCTTTTCATCTTCAGTGGGGGGGGGGTCACTAAAATTTAGACATAAAACTATGGAATCTAGCTGTCTACATGGATCCCAGTCGCACTCAAATCAAGCCCATTTGGCGAGTCACTTTGCATTATGCTTGTAGCATTCATAGGTTTGGACCATTGCTTGCAATCCTAGTTAGAAAGATCATTGAGACTTAACACTTTGCCACAAGGCAGGAACATCCACACCAACATATGCAACGTACTGCATCTGGGGAAGAGACAGGCTACATTGGTTAATGGTTTTAGCAGAGCAACAAGCTGTAAATGACTCAGACAAGCTAAGCCACTCACTATAAGATGGTCTTATAGGAGAACAATATTTTATTTGGATGCAGCCAGAGGTGAATTTTTTGGCCCTGATCATTTTCCGATGCTTGCAGAGCCAGCACTCAATGTTTCCACCTTGCTGCAAGAAAGCTGAGTGGTTAACAGCTTCCAGGTCAAATAGCAGCTGCAGAAGTGGGCAGTTTTCATCCAGAAAATGCTTGTCAGGGAAAGAGTTAACTTTTCCACCCACCTTGCACTGCAGCCCCAGTGGAGGAGAGGAGGGGAAAGGATGTGGGACAGATGCTTTAAAGCAGGGGTGGGAAAATGCCTACAGCCTTTGGGCCTTATTTCCTTATGGGCAACCTCCCAAAACATGAGTGGAGCGATGGATGTGAGACTTACCTTTCAACAGTAGGCAAAGCCAGAGGTTTCTGACACTTCTCCATCAAGCAAAGCAAGAGGCACTGTCACAGTTCAAGGAGACATTACAGCCAGTAACAGACTCAAGGAGGGCATGGAGTAGGTCTGGTGTAGGGTGTGCCTGGAGGAAAGGAATTTGGCCAGGGGAGAAGGTTGGGGGCTGGATAGAGAGGGTTGGAGGGCTGCATTTGGCCACTGGGCTTAAAACCAAATACCTATGCAGTCCTCTCTTTTTCTTTTTTCCTTCACAGCAGGGTTTTTTTTTTTTGCATTCAAGAAGTATCAGTTGGGAGGAGACATCTGATTGCAGCAATGTTATTAGCTAGTCACACTGAAATGGAAAAGCAGTATTTCTCGCTTGAGAAAAGTCATTTGCCATTTCTTGTCTCATATTTTTACTTTGTGGGTAGTGCATGTATTACTCCAACAATTTGGGGATTTTGAGTGACTGCCAAACATTTTAAAATGCACTGCATAGGATTGGAGATAACTTAGGCTAGAGGAGCACATCTGTTAGTTAGAGTGTGTAAGATTCTATCTGCATCAACCCATTTTTGCATAATCCAGAGGTGCTGTTTCACATTACAGTGGTGGATTGGTGGCAGGGAGGTCAAGAAGTTTCCATTCTGTGTGCAAGAGCTAGTACAGTAGTAAAGAGAGCTAATGCTAATGCTGCAGAGTGGTTAAGATACTGAGCTAGGAATAAAAATACCCCAATTGCCTTACACGGCTGTTACAAGGATTACAGAGTTCATGAATGTGAAATGCATTGAACCCTACAGCAAAGCACTACATCAGGGTTTGCAAAGCTTGCTTTGCTTTTTGTTTTTTTTAAGCCCCAAGAGCCATATTCCCTTGTAGGCAACCTTCCAGGGTTTGTATACTAGTGTTAGGTAGAGCCAGAGGCAAAATAATAATAAAAAAAATGAATAGAAAACAGTAGGATACATTTCAACTACACAGAACTACAAATGAGAGATACTAACACAGCTCAAGGGCAAATTCCAGCCAAGGAAAAGCACGTGAGGAGGGTTCAAGAAACAAAACTGGTGAAGGGTGTAGCCTGGGAAGCACCCTAAGGATGTGTAACATTAAGATGGGAGAATTGGTTATCACTTGAGTAGTCCCTTCCAGTTAAATGCCTTTATTAAACAATAATAAGGTTTAGACTTTATTAGGAAGGTAGGCAATTATCTGGTGTCACTGAAGAAGAAAAAGGTGTGTTGCTATTATCTTACAAAATAAATACTTGGTAGTCCAAGAGGAAATATGAAATCACGAGGAATGGTGTATTATTGTTAAAATAGCAAGGCAGGATATGACACTGGCTGATTTGTGTGCCCCAAATTCTGATCAAGAAGTTGTTTAACATCCCTTTATCAAGAAACTTGGAGAACTTTCTTAAGGAAAAACGATTACTTTAATGGAATCCAGTATAAAAGTTAGGAAAGAACTTCAACAACCATCTAATTGATGCATGAATATTCTTTAATGCTAATGTTAAACTTTGACTTTTTATTATTGACCAAGCAACTCTTACAAGGATAGTGCGTTATTTTTGTTGTTGTTATTTCACCCATTTTAGTTTTAAAGGTTTCAAAGAATAAAATTTACCTAATGACTTTTGGTCGCATCCCAATCTCACTGACGTTTTCTCAGAAAATACTATTTAAACAGTGGAGGCATAAAGCAATTATTGTAGAGTTCTCTACAATATTTTTTTCAAATGAATGTCACCCCTGATGTAAACTGTTCAAATATATGGGATGTAAATAAAGCAGTTATCAGAGTTGTTCTAAAAGGATACCTTAAATTTTAAAAACAACTGAGGGTTGTGCTTGAGGAACAATTAATTTCATAAATAAGAAAGCAGTACACATAGTAACAATGAATTCAGGATTACAGGGGGAATAAATGGGACTTCGCAAGTAATTATACATTAGAAGAATGTATGAAATAGCTTTTGTTGTAATTTTTAAGTAGAAAAATCTACTTAAAGTTTTAAAAAGACAATAAACCAGGAAAACTCTTAGCAAGAGTATCTGGCTTGCAACAGGAAAGATTAATTCCATTTATGAAATATGGTGGTAAAATTTAAAATACCCCAGAAAGTTAAATAGTTTCATCTTATTACTGGAATTTGAATTTATCACTTCACTGTGATAAAAAAATGAGGATTGTATTCAACCAAGTTATGCTCAAGGGTAGACCTAAGTTAGCCAATGACCACTAATTTAAATGTGTCTAGTCTGAGGAGAACTAACACTGGATTTAATGCTAATCAATCTTTTTTTTTCTCCATCACTCTCTATTCTTAAATTTTCTAGTGATGATTTTCAGTTTCTAGAATCCCGTTTCTTCAGATGAAGTTAAACAGACTGCCAAGAAAACTAGAATTAACAAATCACCAAGCCCAGATGGATTTCCTCCTCAATATTATAAAATATTTGAAGATGTGGTGTCTGAACCATTACTTTACTTAATAATATAAATAAGTGTAGGTTAGCAAGGGTAACACCAACATATTGATGAGACAAAGGCAATATTAATCTCAGGTCAGAATCCAAATAGACCTAGTTCATACATACCAACTGCAATATTAAATCAGATATTTCAAATTTGGGCAGTTATATTTTTTAGGAGATGGGTACATTTAATAATAAAATAGATAAGATTACAGCCTAGGTGCTACTACCAATAAAGCCCTGTCATATGCCATTGCCAGCCACAGTTCTGATTTTATGGAAGACACATAAAACAAATGTTGGACATCTCAACAAGTGGTTAGGTTTGTAGGGGGAATCCTTCGGTATATGATTTTGCTGTATACTCAAAACCGTCAGCAGCTCTTCCAGGATATCCACCAGAGAAAGGTTTTCCCATCATCTGCTGCCTCATCCTTTTAACTGGAGATGCCGGGAATTTAACCTGGGACATCTTCTGCATGCAATTTAGGTGCTGTACCATTGAGCTACTGATTCTTCCCTGCCATGTGCCATTGCTTCTAGGGAGCCTGCTCAGTTCATGTGCGGCAATGGCAAGGCTCAGCAAGATTGACCAGCACTGTGCTCCTACAAGCCAGGCGACGCACAAGCAGTGCAGCAGCAGGCTTTAGGGCAGACATCCAAGGGCCTAGAGAGTAAGCAACAGAATTGGGGTGGGAGGAGCCACTCTAGGCAACTTCCTTGGAGCCATGTGTGAGTGGCCAGCATGACTAGAGGCAAAAGTAGGCGGAGCAATGGTTGTATTTTTATTGTCTTTGTACTAGTCTTCCCCTTTCTGGGCCAGTTAAGTACCCCCCCCAAAAAAGAGAGAGATAGGTGGATAGTAAAGGGACCCCTGACCATTAGGTCCAGTCATGGACGACTCTGGGGTTGCGGCGCTCATCTCGCTTTACTGGCCAAGGGAGCTGACGTACAGCTTCCGGGTCATGTGGCCAGCATGACTAAGCCGCTTCTGGCGAAACCAGAGCAGTGCATGGAAACGCCGTTTACCTTCCCGCTGGAGCGGTACTTACCGTATTTATCTACTTGCACTTTGATGTGCTTTTGAACTGCTAGGTTGCCAGGAGTAGGGACCGAGCAACGGGAGCTCACCCCGTCGCGGGGATAGATGGAACCTTAAAATAAGCTGAACCCTTGTTTTAAGGCTTGGTAGAGATTCAGATTCCCTAATCTTACTAATTTGCTTATTTCAAATATTTCTATACCACTGTTCATCAGAAAAGATTGCAAAAAAAATAAAGTAATTTTTTTTTTAATGCAGTAGGTTGTATCCAATGCTAGTCCTACTCAGAGTAGACCAATTGAAGTTAGTGGACACGACTACCTTATAGGCCCATGAATTCCAGTGAGCCTACTGTGGGTAGGATTTAGCTGGATACAGCACAGCATCAAAAACAAAATTCATAAATAATTCAATACATAAATCTTCAAAATCTATAAAATAGGATTCTGCTTTTAGAAGATCCATACAATTTCACCTCTGCTAACACACCCATGCTTAAATCAACCTGCGCACATCTTCCTGCAACCTTTTCACTCTCAACTATTACCTTTAAAAAAAAAATTTTATTCATTTTCACACTTAAATGTTTTAAATTTGAAGCAGTAAATAAACCACCAAAAAATAAAATAAAAACAAAAATAGAAAATAAAATATTCACTCTCTCAACGATTACCAAACCAAACAATCCCAATGGTACATATGCACAAGAGAATCACACTACAACGCAGCCCAACACTACCAGGCTAAAATAAAAATGTAATCTAGGACTCCACAAACCTCTATAAAAACCTCATGCCATTCTCCCAAACACTCATTTGCTTGCACAAAAGCGTATTGCCTGTGGCCAAGGAACCCATCTCCTGCTGTCATATTTAGCCACCAGTCCTGAGCTCCCATGTGTTTCCAACACCTCCTTCAGCTGTCCCACGCACACACCCTAGGACAGCCCGTGTGCTCCTGTAACTCATCATGCCCAGCCTGAAGCAGAGAGAAAAGTCTTCCCTCCCTTTTATTTCATTATCAGTGATTTTATTATTGCTACCAAACAGCATTTTAAGTGCATTTGCTCTTGACTGCAGGATTCTTAAAACAAGGTTTAAGCTTAAAGTAGCAAATAATCTGTGCTTTGTGGTCGATTAAAAAGAAAAAGAAAAAAGCCTCCCGTTGCTTAAGTAACTGGATTCCTCCAAAACAATTCACAAAACATCCATTTTTACTTAAGCCAGTATTTATTTTCTTAGATACATGGGAGGGAGAGGGAATCTGTTTAGGCACTATAATTGGTGGCTGACCATCAACATTTTGACTCCAATTTGTAAACTAAAAGGAACATTGCTTGATTTTTAAGTTTATACAATTCTTCCTAATTTAAAAATAAAATTGCCAGCGTGTCCCCAGAAGGCACAGTAGGGACAAAGCAAGATTTCCCAGTCGCAGATATCAGAAAACCGGGGCTAAACCCAGACAAGTGGAGTGTATGTGATTGTAGAGTTTTCCGTGACAAAATGCAGTATCAAGTATTATTGTGTTCCAAACACAGTGTACTGGTTTTCTTCTTGGAAGGCTTCTTCGTTCCTCTTCTTACCAATCTAAACCCTGAAAGCCTCCTCTACATTCCTTGAGTTGCCATGGATATTAATGGGTTTCTTGCATGTGGGTACATCTTTAAAAATGAAACTCAGCGGTAGCAAAAGAAAAAAGAAAAAGAAAACCCCAATTGCCACTGTTCTTTCTCCTCATACAACCTTGTCTTGGCTGGGTATTTATTTTTCCTCTTTTTCTGCTTTCTACTGGCAGCAGTGTGTGTGTGTGTGTGTGTGTGTGTGTGTGTGTGTGTGTGTGTAGAAGGTTTGGAGGTTGTTGAGAAAATATCTCCTTCACATCCGGCCTAGCTTTTTCCTTCCGCCAGTTGGTCCCACCGTTATATAAGCTCAGACATGGAAAAGCAGCTCTCGTGCCATCACTAGCTGACATCCTTTAACCTTTCATTCTCTGAGAGGGGAGGAACAGAGACGTGTCCCATCATGTTTCAAATATCTTCGGATTCTTCCCATGTACCACTCTGACGAAGCTTGTCCTGGTTTTCATTAGAAACAGATTTGCTTACGAATCATTGTTTTGGAGGGTTGTGTCTCTCTGTGTGTGTTGTGTTTTAGTCCTCTAGGTTGCTGCTTATGCTTTCAAAGCTTGCTCCTTCTCGTTTTCTTGTTCCCTTTGTGGTGGTGTGCACTGAAGCCAGAGGGGACCCTTCCAAAAAAGGAATAAGTCACCTGTCTCTTAATCAGCAGGTGATGTCTCAATGGGTGGCTGAAATTCCATGAAACCGACAAAAAAAAAACATGGTTCTGCCCACCCCACCCCCTTTCCCTGGAACATTTCTCCCCTTTTTAATTGAAACCATTCTCTTCTTAAAGTCTTTGTAGGTTGGGGAAATGGGAGGGGGGAGGGGGGAAGACAGAGAGATATCTTATTCTCTGGAAATAAATGGAAAGCCAGTGCTCTGCAAACAATGAAGAGTTCTGGCTGCAAATTACTCTTTCGGTCTTTCTCTGTTCAAAACGTACATGGGAGAAATTACCAGAGGGGGCAGAGGCTTGCTGCTTGCCTGCAGTCAACTTCCCACCATGGAAACGTTCAGTTGGGGCTGTAGCCAATGCTGGTCCTACTCAGAGTAGACCCACTGAAGTTAACAGACTTAACCTATTTAGGTCTTTTAATTTCAATGGGTCTGTGCTGAGTCAAACTTAGTTTGATACAACCCTTGGAACTAGTTTACACAAATGCATTTTCAGCCACAGTGCCTTCAGGGGCAGCGTCAGGGCAAGCACCAGGGACCCAGTGTCCCAGAAGGACTCTTTCCTGATGCCAGCCCTGAGTAGCATATCCATGTTACTGTTTACCAAGGACAGTCCTCTGTTTGAAGAGCTCTCCAGTCCAAGTCTAGTTTAAAGAGAATGAACCTAAGAAGGGAGAAGGGCAAGAAGGTAGCCTTGAAGTTACCCACCAAATAGTTATCAGCAACGAACAGCAGACCAAGCAGGTGTACAGGCCACGTGGTCACTGTTGTTGCACTATGCTGAGATACTGGGTGGCCTCCAACCCTAGTTCTACTCAGAGTAGGCCTATCGAAGCTAATGAATGTCACTAACATTAATTTCAGTGGTTAGTACATAACTTAAGACCTATGCCTTAAGTTACGGTAGTCACGTCCATGCAGATCAGTATCCTCTTTGTGATATGTTTCCCCTTCTGAGTCCCAATTTGACCTGGGACTCAAGAGCAAAAAGAAAGCCATCGGCTAAGGGAGGAGTGGGAATCCTCCTTCTGGACAGCCTTTTGGAAGCTGCATTCCAGTGGTGGGCAGGGCCAGCAGAAAAAGTGGGCAGAGCAATTAAAGTAAAATTTACCTCTGGGTGTTCAGCCCAGGTTGGGCACCGCCTGGGTCCTATATCTCACCCTCTTATTTATTTGGGTTTCCCCCCTTCTTAAACATCTCCTACATTTGCACCTATACATATAAACTAGCACATGAAAATTAATACCCTGAGCCTTTTAACATCACTGCCGCCTCAGGATACTCCACAGTGAACTTGGAAATGTGGATGGTGGGGGGTTTTTTGGCTTTGCTTTTGGTTTTTTTGTTTAAAGCATCAATTCTAACCCGCCCTTCAAACCTAAGTAATCTTCAGGATAGCTGACAATTAAAGCAATGAATTAAAACAACAGTCATCAATATTTAAATATAAAACAGCCCAATGTTAAAAATAGAAGTAGTTCATGAAGAACATGAACTCGAAGCCAGGAGGGTAAAAACAAATAATAACTTCAACTTGCTTCAGTGCTGGAATGTGAGCTCTAACCTGGGACACCAAAGCAGAATGTGGAGTAAAGGCATGTTATGCCTTGCCTCTGCTTAGCTCTGAATACAGTTGGCTGCTTTGCAGGCTGCAGCAACAGTAACACTCAAGTTGAAACTGGTTTTTAAGACAACATACATAGAGAAAATGCATATATATCTAAAGGTGTATGAGATGGATGTGATTCTAGACAGAGAAGTTCTAACCATCGGCAAAAACATGTTTCCAGTCGACAAGCTGTTAAACATTCACATTGGTGTCACTGTGGTTTTTCAAAGAGAGCTGCAGGGGACTCAGTCTGTACCAAGGGCACAGCATTAAGTGAGGTTTAGCCCTTTCCTCCCATACAAGCTCCCCACAAAATTAATCTCCCCTGAAGGTGTTGTTGGAACCAGCATGGAAGTCTGAAGCTGTTCACCTGGTGCAAAAAAAGAATAAATAATAACCAGCATGTTAGTGTATTCCTAATATAATGCATTTGTGTACACATTCTACCATAGAAAATACTTTTTAGTACACATTATGTGGCTGGAGAACTACACTGTAAAATTCAGAGAAGTGAGAATTTCAAAGGAGAGCTGTGTTTTGGTTTGCATATTGTTTCAGGAAATGCGAATGAGGTAAATTTGCCTTTAAAAGTGAACTGAAATTAATATTTTCCCCATCCCTCCTGATGTACTTGGAAGGAGGAGGTAGTGTCGGTTCTGCAAGACTAAACCAGCTGGAGTGTCAGATGGACTCTGCCAGTGCATCCATACACAGCCCTGACCTCACCACTGCTTTGCCTTTCCTTTTCCAAGTGCATCCATACACAGCCCTGACCTCACCACTGCTTTGCCTTTCCTTTTCCAAGTGTGTCACAGCAATATGATGGACAGGAAGCTATTGTTGCTGTTTTGCCCCACTAGGCAAGCTGCTCCTGGTGGGAAACATTCATCCTGTGGTAGCCACTCAGCTATTGCCCCCCAAAACTGGAAATGCATCACAAAAAAGAGGACAAAAGAGGACACAGATTTGGGTAACATTTGCATATGCTCAGATATCTGAAGCGGTTAAAGGAGGTTTGTAGACTCTCCTTCCTTGGATGTTTTTAAGCAGAGGTTGGAAGGCCATCTGTCATGGATGCTTTAGCTGAGATTCCTGCACTGCAGGGGGTTGGACTAGATGACCCTCAGGTCCCTTCCAACTCTACAATTCTATTATCTGTATCTATTATACAAAAAGATGCAAGTTCAGAAATAATTACTACAATTTAAATAGAAATACAATAGATCATCTGAGCACAGTGAGGGAAACTGACTAGGTGACCTATGTACCTGCTCAGACTGCTACCCAGTTGCCAGTTATTGATGCATACAGTGGTGGACCATTGGGTCTCACATTTCAGCAGCACTCTGTGTAATTCCAGCATTCATCTTCCTGCCTGCCTCTCACTTTCCATTCTTCATCATAGTTGTGGCACCCACAAGGCTCCGCACCCAGTGCAAACCAGTCACACTCTCCTAAATCTGCCTCTGATGTACAACGTCAAGGCTAACCCTGCTTTCCCTTCTTGGGGTTCTTTGTCTACAAATCAAACTTGAACAGCAAAGCATAGACGATGCCTTCAAATACCCACAAATAACTCTTCAAGGGGTGGGAGGGATGTGAGAGCACCCTTCATTTGTCTTATCCTGTTATAATAGTTTTATTGCTTTTACATGTTTCAAATCATCAGTGAACAGTAAAACAAACAAAAACAACCCCTTGCCCTCTCTGGGAGATGAGATTGCAGATTACAGTGAGGCCAGCCCTTAGAACAATACAATTTAAGTCATTTATTCACATGCATAAACAAATTATAGTTTAAAATTAAACTACTACCCTTCATTCTTCTAGCTGAGCGTTTAAAAAAAAAAAATTCAATGTTCAGGCCCCTAACTCATATGTACAGTTAGTGAGAGCACCTTTAAAACCTACGAGTTTGATAGGGCTTTATTGGGGGCCTCCTATGTTGTGATCTTTTGCTATTTAATAACTGTTTTATTTCCTGATTTATTCATGGCATTTTATTGTAGATTTTGTTTTAATAAGCCGTTCACCACTTCTGGAGCCTTTGAGCCATCAAGCGGCATATTTTAACAAGCTGGTACAGGTGATGATAATGATGATAATGGTGGTGCTGATACTATCCTCTGACAGCTCCTCATATGGAGGAACATTCAGGACAGATGAAATAAAATCATTCGCATAGCACATAGCTAAAGTATGGAACTCGCTCCCACAGGAGGCAGTGACAGCCACCAACCTAGATGGCTTTAAAAGGAGAGGGTCATCAGTGGCTACTAGCCATGACGGCTCTGCTCTTCCTCCACTGTCGAAGGCAGTACTTACCCTGCAACTTCCTGCTAAATACCTTAACTCTTTATACCACAAATGATCTGGTTTATTTTTTTTCTCCCACTTTTGGTTGTGCTATAGCAACTATAATGTGGTAGCATTGGGGAAGCATCGCAGAACAAAACTAAACCAGAATATATTCACTGGCAATGCACTGTTACTGTGTCAAGAACATGTCGCAGAAGACACTGCTGTTGTTCTTCAGAACTACCTCCCTAGACAATCGTTCATCAAAAGACTTTTGGTTTCTACTATCATTAAACACCCATCGTAGCAGTCTCAGGATTTGCCTTGCAAATTGAATGGGAGGCATTGAATGCCCATGCCATAGGAATGCAATTTGGAGTCAAGTCATCTTGGGGGTGCCCTTATAAACTAATGGATTTGGACTTTTCATTGCAGAAATCATTACCATGAAAATACATTTTTTACATTACTGGCTTGTGAATCAATAGGGTGTTACTTTGCAATATTTCTGCAATTAACTGGTACATGCACGTGTTTAGGGGGACACTTGATTGAGACTTGTCTTTTATTTGGGCCATCACAGTTCTGGGGTGTCCTTTCATTTTTGGAATTTTGAGCTGGCTAGCAACCCTACACTACAAGTTCCCATTAGCGTCAGCAATCTGCATCTCCAGGCTTCTTGGGTTTCAGCTCCATGCTTCATCCTCCATTTGTCCTGATTAGTGAAATAATGCTCATGTGGTGAGCTCCAGAGCCATAAAGCACCACAGAACTGCTAACTGCTGGTCTTATTATTGTTATCAATGGGGCGTCTCACACTCTATAACAGCTCATAAGAAAGAAACTGCTCATAGGCAGAAGGCCTGGCAAAGACAATGAAGGCTGAATTCAGTCTCCTGAGTGACTCAGGTACCGTAGTTGTGCTTTGCTCAATGCAGTGCTGGGGAGAGAATTAGCTAGAATGGATCTGAAGATTTGCCTTTACCAAGGTAGTTTACATTATTTATCTTGGACACGATTTGGGATGGTCCCTCCCAGGCTAGTTGCAATTAATTCCCCTTTTTGGTTGCTCTAGGCAAGGGTCCCGCCAAGTCGAGTTCTAATCTCTGGAATGGTGTGGAGATTACAGGTAAAGGACACAGTTTTGCCTTGGTTTTGTCCTGACCTGATCCCCGCCTCTGACAAATGTCACAGGTTTGGCAATACATTTTAATTTGCTTCCCCATGCCTGGCCAATAGAAATTTTGCACCACTCTTCGTTTGGTCCGAGTTATCCCCATATGTGCCCCCAAAATACTATTATGGGCTTGCTTTATGATTTTTTCTCGGTACATGTAACAGCCCCTTCTCTATGCAGAACCTTTCTGGGCAATCGGGTTAATGGAACAGTGGATTTTGCTGCCTCAAAACAACTGTTTAGTTCCATGTCATTCTGTTGTTCCTGAGAGAAACTAGTCTTTTGAGTGTTTTTAAAAGGTGTTAGGAAGCCTGGCTCACTCAAAGTTTCAACTTGAGGACTTTGAGCCCTGCCCTCCTTGGCAACTGTGGGTGGGATGCTTCAAACATCCCACCCACTCAAGGAAGCCATAAAAGTCAAAGGCCTGGTGGGGGAGGGAAATGGTTTCCCTGGCCCCTACAGGTGTATCTATATTAATGGCACCAGGCAAGCCTCCCTGGGGAGAGCAATCTGCAAACAGGGATCTGTCACCGAAAAGGCCTATCTTATTTCAAATACCGATTCAGGCCCTTGATCCATCTAAGTCAGTATTATCTACACTGATTTGAAGCAGCTCTCTTAAACTGGGAACATTCCGAGCCCTAGCTGGAGATGTTGGGGCTTGAACCTGGTACATTCTGTCTGCAAAGCTTGCAACCTACTGCTGAGTTTCAACCAGACCCATGCAGAGTTCATCTGAGGCCTGGGGTGGGAGTCCTGTTAGAATAAAGTTATCAACTTAAACAAAAAAGCAGTCTGTGCCTAGTGCCTCCCCCTGGCCAGCTTAGCCCTCCAAAGCCCAGGGCAAGTATACCCGGCTGCCCACTGGCTTGGCTGCAACTCTCCTTCTGTCACCATCCAATTGTATTTATTGTCTGGGCCTAATGAAATGTAATTCTGGGTGTACTGGATCCCACAGTTTCTGCTTTCTTGAAGGGCTGAAGTGGTAGAGCATCAGCTTTGCATGCAGAAGTTCTCCAAGTAGGGCCGGGGAGAACCCTCACTGAAATACTGGAGGGCTGCTGCCAGTATAAGGCATCTTCCTATGTTTCTCACTCCCAGGAACCATCCAAATACCAAGTTGTCCAATGCACTGCTCTACCAGAGTTATGATCCTTCCAGGTTCACAGCCCATTGTGATGCGGAGTCCTGAGATCTAGGATTCCTCAGTAATAGCTGGAATGTGTTAAGGGGCTTCCGGCATATTCATATAAACAGGGCCGTCTTAAGAGTATCTCGCGTCGTGGCGCGCAGATCCCTCCAGCGCCCCTCGTGCTCTGCCGGGCACAGCGGGCGTGGCGTGGCACGGTGGGGCAGGTGCGGCGGGGCGGGCGGGGCTGAGACACCCTCCAGGCCATGGTGCCCTGGCGCTTTGCGCCAGTAGCCTCTATGGCTGAGACGGGTCTGCATATAAACCAAAGAAATGGTGAGCAAGACTTAAGAGTGTTATTCAGAATCAACCATAGGAGTCTCGGGGGCATTTGGCTGTTGGTATTTCTTTAGGGAAAGGACCGTGGCTTAGTGGGAGAGCAACTGCTTTGCATGCAGAAGGTTCAGTTCTCACCATCTTCAGGAAGGATAGGAAGAGACTTCTGCCTGAAACTCTGGAGACACACTGGCAGTACTGTATGATGTGTTATACTGCAGCCTCCTTTGTTTGTTAGGAGCAATTGCAGCACAGTGGTAGAGCATTTGCTTTATATGCTTAAAGACACAGGGTTTGATTTCTATAATCTCCAGGTATGGCTGGGAAAATTCCTTGCCAAAGCCCTGGACAGCTGCTTGTGCCAGTCAGTGTAGACAGTGCTGAAGTAGGTGGACCAGTGCTCTGACTCAGCATAAGACAGCTTCTTTTAAAATTGGGGGAAGACGGTAGCTCCATGTAGTCATAGCAAACGGTCCCAGGTTCTGATATCTTCAGGAAGGGCTGGGAAAGACTGCTCATGCCTGAAACCTGGAGAGCTGCTGCCAGTTGGTGTAGACATTACTGAGTGAGATCGGCCAAGGGTTTGACTTGGTATAAGGCAGCTTCCTTACGTGATACGGGAAGGCCTGCAGCTCAGTTGCACAGCATCTTCTTTGCATGGCTAAGGTCCCAGGTTCAATACCAGCACCTCTGGGTGGACTGGAAAAGGCTCCCTGAAGTGCTGCTTCCAATCAGAGTGAGCTAGATAGACCCAAGGGTTGGGCTCAGTGTAAGGCACCTTCCTATGTCCTGAATGCACCATGCCCAGCGACACTGCTAAGGGAAGGGGGGAAATGTCTTCATTTCCTCTCTTCCTTCTATTTACCAATTAAAAATAGTTCCACCAGAGAGGCTTCCCAAGAATTTTTATTTTTTTTAAACCCAACCAACATCTGGCTGGCAGAAGCACTGTGTCAGCAGACAGCACCAATTATGCTCAGGCTGAACAACAACTTAATTACTGATGAGGCGGCTCCTCTGACAAAAGGGAGCCACTCTCAGCCGTATAAATTCTCTGACTGAACTCATCCCTTTGTGTGTGTGTTGGAGGGGGGAGCGGATTTTAAAACCATTTCCGAAATAAAGCAACAACCAGCCTTCCCGCTTCAAGACCATAGGAAGCTGAGCCAAAATAAAGACAAAGCTCCTTAGACTCTCAAGTGGGCCTCCCTGCCTGACTCTTGGCTTTGGGACAGTTGGAAGAGCAAGGACACAGGAAGCAGACCTTAGAAATGCACAGAGTAACCTTGGGCCAGTTAACTATCACTCACCCCGACCTACTTTTTCAGGATTGTTCAAAGAATAAAATGGAAGCAGGCATTCCATCAGGATGCAGCAGAAGGAGAGGCGGGGAGCAGGGCCACCCAATCGGCCCTGTTTTATCAGACACCTCCCTCCCTGCAACTGCCTGCCATGAGGTTAGAGCAGAGGGAAATGGGCTGTTATGTTATCTCTGATAAAAGTCTGCCTGCCTTTAGCTTTTCTTCTACCTCAGCTGTAACCTGGCAGTTACAGCTTCAACCCCTGCCCTCCTGCGAGGGCTCTGCATGTTGAGCAACCAACATACCTCACATTTAAGCAAAGATACAAAGACCTGCTGCAAGTAAACAGGCCTGGAGACCAACAACCTAACAATGAATGCCCTAATACGGAGCTGAACCATAATAAAGTGATGGTGCAGGAAATTGCGGAAGCAGGGATGAGAGAGACGGTGGTCTCGAGGGATGTAGAGAGGGAACGGACATTTCCATTAGCCATCTTACTAGAAATGAACTGTCCCAAGAGATGACTTGCTGTGAGGGTCATTGTTGTTTGTTGGGAGGGGGAACCCTGCCACCAGGAGTAGTGTTGATTAGGTAAAAGGTAAAGGGACCCCTGACCATCAGGTCCAGTCGCGTCCGACTCTGGGGTTGCGGCGCTCATCTCGCTCTATAGGCCGAGGGAGCCGGCGTTTGTCCGCAGACAGCTTCCGGGTCATGTGGCCAGCATGACTAAGCCGCTTCTGGCGAACCAGGGCAGCGCACGGAAACGCCGTTTACCTTCCCACCGGAGTGGTACCTATTTATCTACTTGCACTTTGACGTGCTTTCAAACTGCTAGGTTGGCAGGAGCAGGGACCGAGCAACGGGAGCTCACCCCGTGGCAGGGATTCGAACCGCCGACCTTCTGATCAGCAAGCCCTAGACTCTGTGGTTTAACCCACAGCGCCACCTGGAGAACAGGGAAGGGTTGATACATATCTGTTCTTTGGCCTATCTAGAAAAAGAAAAATAATAAACCTGCAAAGACTCTGAACGAGGGAACACTGGAGAATTTGAAAACTTTGCCTTACCCCCAGCTTTAAACAGTTCTCAGCTGTCACAGCTGGGTTAGCATTAGAAAACATCTGGTGACAGCAAATACCGGTAAAAAGGCCAGCCACTGTGCAGAGCCACTGTGCCTCTGCCACTCCATGAAAGCTGCATTGAGATGGAGCACTCTTCCCACTTTGGATGCAAGACAAATGTATCATCTCTAGTTAACATGAGCAACCATTGCAGAAAATGGGTTTTTGACAAAACTTTGGAGTGTTTTTCTAACATGGAGAGGCCCCCAGAGGCAATTAACAAGAAACGCAATATCCCTTTCTAAGTTTCATTCCACATAACCCGTAGGAAGAGTGGAGGCATGGCAAGTAATGTCATGGAACCCGGCATGGTATGCATGAGGCTCCCATCCAGGTACTGACCAGATGCACACCTGCTTAGTTTCAGCAAAAGTGGCAAACTTTCCGTTGTTCAGACAATACTCTAGGAGATATGGATCAGGCAAAATAACAATGCAAATTCAACCTCATGTTCAGTGAGGTGGTAAAACTGTGCCTGGGATGTGCCATTTCCAAATATGGGAAGAAACAGAGAAATCCCTGCACAAAAGTGATGACACAAAAAGGTTTGTGTGTATTTATAGGAAAACTTACCTAACTGCACTTTCTGAAATAATATGCGAACCAGAATGCAGCCATCCTTCAAAATTTGCTCTTCTATTAATTTTGCAATGCAGTTCTCCAGCCAACACAAGTCTCTGAAAAACATACGGTACCTGTACCTTTAATAGTTATGTAGTGGGTGTTTCAGTAGATATGTCTTGCATGGCTAACAACTATGATGGACATACTAGTTTGTTTTTGGTTCATGTCAGCTTCATGTGCATTCATCCCTAATTCCTTCCCTTTCTACATTTATCTGCAAAATAAATAAATAAATAAATAAAAACCTGTACAAAGATTTGTCTTGAAATATGCAGTTCAGTGATAAAATGCATAATTAAATACACATTTCAATCCATTCATTTTATTACAGTCAACCGACCACGAAATGCATATTTAAATACTTGTTTTATCTTAATGTACACATTTCTAAATGTATATCATCCTAAAAATCATGTTTTAATGCATTTTTCTACCTTCTTTGAGCCAATAGCTCTGAAGAATTAAAAATCTGCAGTATGATTACTTTGTGATCCACACATTACTCCAGGAGGTGTGGATCAGGGTCAAGAATGACTCCTTCAGCACCTTCAGAATCAGATCCAGAATGGAAGACTCTCGTGGAAGATGAAGAAGGATAGGAGGATGAGTCAGAAACATATGGAAGCCCTTCCCTCCCCCTGAACACATCTGGCCCCAACACTGAGTCCCACTTGCTCCCTCCTATATGTGGGAGAGAGCACTGTCAAAGTCTGGGGAGAACTCTGAGCCCCAGCCTCGTGTCACCAAGCAGGATCCAGAGGGGGAAGCTCTCTCAGGACAAGGAAGGAGATGCCCCCACCCAGGCATAGCACCCACTTGTAGCCTAGATCAGTGTTTTTCAACCTTTTTTGGGCAAAGGCACACTTGTTTCATGAAAAAAATCACAAGGCACACCACCATTAGAAAATGTTAAAAAAAATTAACTCTGTGCCTATATTGACTATATATAAAGTAATTTTTCAATTTTTCCCACGGCACACCAGACAACATCTCGCGGCACACTAGTGTGCCGCGGAACAGTGGTTGAAAAACACTGGCCTAGATATTTCCACAGGGATAGAGACACAAGGAAATAAGGGGTGTGCTCCACCTCAGCTTTAAAGCTTGGTGGGATGGACAACTGCTCACCTCCTATGCACTGTTCTTGCACTTGTGAACCTTGCCCGCTGTTCCTAAGCCAGGAGCATCCTTCACCCTGTGAGGGCTCTGGCAGTGGATTAGCTCCTGCTGCTGAGTCTGTACCATTACTCTGCTTTAATGAAGACCACTTCCTTGCTTACAAGTACAGTGATACCTCTGGTTACCTACTTCATTCGTTCCGGAGGTCCGTTCTTAACCTGAAACTGTTCTTAATCTGAAGCACCACTTTAGCTAATGGGACCTCCCGCTGCCGCTGCGCCGCCAGAGCACGACTTCTGTTCTTATCCTGAAGCAAAGTTCTTAACCTGAAGCGTTATTTCTGGGTTAGCAGAGTATGTAGCCTGAAGCGTATGTAACCCGAGGTACCATTGTAAGAGCACCTGCTGCTTCGTTTGGGGGTGGAAGCCAGGACAGTTCACTTCCGAATTCACGGAAATCAAATTCCTCAAGCATCTCTATCAGCCGCACCTTCTGAAATTCCCAGAGCCCTGATCCCTTTTGCATCTGGCCACCTTGGTAGCTTGTTGTCTTTCTTCTTCTTCCTCCTCCTCCTCCTCCTCCTCCTCCTCCTCCTCCTCCTCCTCCTCCTCTTCTTCTTCTTCATCTTCTTCTTCTTCTTCTTCTTCTTCTCGGAAAGCCAAGCAACCTCAGTGCATGCCAAGCTGTGGTTTGCAGATTTTGGAGCAGGAAGGGAACAGTCACAGCCCAGTGGCTCAAGGACTCCCAGAATCAAGGCCTATTCTTCCCTGCAAAGAAGCTAATTGTCCACAAACGCTGCTGCTGCTACCAGGGCCACACAGGCCAATTATCTCATAAGTAGCAGCAATAAAGACGACTCAAACAGCTGGCAAGCAGCCTGGTTTCCGGATTCCGGCATCTGAGCCATTAACGTTACGGATGAAGCACTATGATGCGGGGGGGGGGCAATGCAGCCATTAGCCATTCTGAGAAGCCCATCCAGCTGGGAGAGGAGAGAAAGGAGAAGGGGAAGCATCATGAAACACAGAAGGAGGAGGGAGGGAGACTTGGCAAGTCCCAGGTCACTGTTTCATTTGCTTTCCCCAACCCAAGAGTCAGCTTTCCTCCACAATGAACCAGCAAAGAGATTCTGTGCCTTTTAATGTTTCCAAGTAAGGAGTCGGAGCAGGAGGGGTTTGGTTTTCCAAATGTAGAAATGGCTGCAGAGAGGAAAGTTTCAGCCATGCTCCAAAATTGAGGGAGGAGGCAGGCAATCAGCTGACTTCCATAAATGACAGGAGAATCTTGTCAGAGGCTGTCACTGTCAGAAGCAGAATGCCTCTAAATGCCATTCGCTGGGAATTGCAAGTGGGGAGATTATATACTGTTGCACCCAGGTCCTGCCTTCAGGCTCCCCAGAAGCATCTGTTGGGTCACTGTAAGAACAGGATGTTGGACTAGATGGGCCTTTGGCCTGATGCAGCAGAACTTCTGTTAAAATCAGTGCCCTGGAAAATATACAGGATTCGGGGAGATGGATCACAGCCCAGTGGCAGAGCACTTTCTTTGCATACAGAAGGTCTCCACTTAAAGAAAGAACTAGGCAGCAAGACTGGGAAATACCTCTGCCCAAAGCCCTGGAGGGTTGAAAAATCCTTACACACAGCAAGAGAATGCTGCATACTTCATTCAGTAAACGAAGATGGGATGGGCTACTTGACAATGCAAGCCCTTTAAAAAAAAGAAAAAAGAAAAAGCTTGAGAAACACTGGTTTGAGTTAAATCATACAGCCAGCAGGGTGAGAAGCTTCCTTTGGTTGTAGCTCATTGGCAGACCACACGTCTGGCATGCAGAATGTCCCAAGTTCAGTCCCTGGCATCTCCACTTAAGGGAAAGGATCAG
Source organism: Lacerta agilis (assembly GCF_009819535.1). Taxonomy (NCBI): domain Eukaryota; kingdom Metazoa; phylum Chordata; class Lepidosauria; order Squamata; family Lacertidae; genus Lacerta; species Lacerta agilis. The sequence goes on along the minus strand of NC_046319.1, from coordinate 18,250,881 downwards.
AGATCAGGTGATGAGAAAGACCTCTGCTTGCAAACTTGGAGATCCATGGCCAGTCAGACTAGACAGTATTGGACCATTACGCCAAATAGTCTGACCTAGGATAATGCAGCATCCTATGTTCTCATTACATGACTGTCCTGAGCGTTCCGTCTGACTGCACATGCTTGATGTGATGCCCTCATGGTGTTCACAGAACTATGCTGTTTGTGGGGATGGATGAATTGTCAATTTAGGTTTCTCTCAGTTTCTTATTTTTCCAGTCTTAAGGTTCAGTTCACCAAATTTGCACATTAGTTTGCTTTAAAAAAAACACCTTTCAAAAATTTGCCAGCCTTTTAATGAACATTTCTTCTAATAACCACAGTTTTGGTATACTGTTTTGAATTTTTGCAAGCTTTTTTGCAACATAATGCATTTTTGAATGCCATTTTCACTAATACGTGCATTCTAATATCAACGTCTATGCTGACATTTTTGGTTTGGTGAACTACACTGCAAAATTAAAAATTGAATCATCATGAAAATCCATCAGCACTTTTGTGTGCATTTCTGCTAAAACACACATTTTTGAAGCATTTCCCCTCTATTGGAGAACTGCATTGCAAGAATCATAGAAGGGCAAATTTTGAAAGACAGATGGTTTCTATTCACATATCGTTTCGGGAAGTGCAATTTAAGTAAGGTGTGCATGCAAATGCAAGCTAAACCAGCCCCCCCCCAGCTGTTAGAATTTAAATAAGATATAAGGAAACATAATAGAGTATTGACACTATCATGGAAAATGCTAATGGGACAGGGAAACTGTTTCCACTGGGTTGGTTTCTACTCAGAGTAGACCCGTAGAAACAAATGCATTCAAATGGCTTGTGTCCATTAACTTCAGGGCTTGATCAAGACCAGGGGTCAGCAAACTTTTTCAGCAGGGGGCCAGTCCACTGTCCCTCAGACCTTGTGAGGGGCCGGACTATATTTTTTTTGGGGGGGGGGGAATGAACAAATTCCTATGCCCCACAAATAACCCAGAGATGCATTTTAAATAAAAGCACACATTCTACTCATGTAAAAACATGAGGCAGGTCTCACAAATAACCCAGAGATGCATTTTAAATAAAAGGACACGTTCTACTCATGTAAAAACATGCTGATTCCCGGACCGTCCGCGGGCCGGATTGAGAAGGCGATTGGGCCACATCCGGCCCCCGGGCGTTAGTTTGGGCACCCCTGATCAAGACATTTTGGCACCTGAGATGGACCCCAAAATGGTGCCCCCTCTCCCTGCCAGGGAAGAAGGGGTCAGAGAAGATCTAACTCAGGAAAAATGGGGGAAGACCGACATTGGGATCTGCTGTCCCTGTGGATCCTGCCGCCTGAGGCAGTTGCCTCACCTGGCCTCACGGGTGGGCCAGCTCTGATTAATTTCATTGAGTCTACTCTGAGTAGGCCTAGCATTGGCTAGAACCCATTGTAATTTATGTTAGTCTGTTAGAAATCTATTAAGAGTATTTTTAGATTCAAACCGAGCAGGTTCCCCTTCTGTTCCTCCCTTCCTACCTCGCCTCCTCTTTCCCTCTACCGCATGTGGAAGACCCAAACTATGATTGCTCCACCTTCAAAATGCCTAGCGAGATGTTGGGATAAACACTTGCTGAGTATACCTGCTCAAACTTGATGGGGAGAAAAGGCAACAAACGGGCTTAAGCAAGGCCTTGGTTGTTCCTGCTGTTGTTGCTTGCTTATTCTTTGTTTTTCTTTCGTTCCCCTCCCCCATCCCTTTTAAACAATGCAAACCGCACTGGTTTTGTACACAACACACATGTGTGTGTCTGTTTTCGTTCCAAGTGTCACGGGGTGCGGGCCACAAGGCAAACCCAAAGCAGATGCCATTGTGGAACAAACCAAATGCCAAGTATGAATTATTGTTAACATATGTACCTACACTGTAATAGTAAATGGTAGAAGTGGGGAGTGCTAAGAGCCTCCTCTATCCATCAAACACCATGGCAAATAAAGCCCACTAGTTGCATTTGTATACCAAAACAGGCCAGAAGCAAAAAATCATAATTTGGACATAGTACTTGCAAGAGGGGGTTGGGGGGGGGGGACATGGACGGACAGGAAAGGGCCAAATTTTATTTCCTTCCTTCGTATTCTTGGCTTGCTTTCAGAATAGTAATGCATAAAATTGCATGTTAGGACCAGAATGCATCTCTGTTTATAAAGCTTTGCCAGTGGGAACTCCCAACAAAATGTTGTGGTGGGGAGGGCTCAGTGTTAAGGATTCCAGACACTCTGTTCCATTTTGCTGGACTTGCACCATCATTCGAAGCTGTTGGCCACACCAGCTGGGACTTTTGGAAGTTGGGAGTCCAACAACATCCGGCGGTCAGGAGTGGCACCTTCCAATACATGAAACAAATTTATTTATGAATTTTGTTTGTCATAAGCAATCTAATGTTGTTGTTGTTTTAGGTATGTAATACCAAATGAAAAGAGTGCAAAACATTATTAACTAATAGTGTTTATTCTGCAGTATCATAAAAAGGACACCGTTCTGGATTATCCAATAGGCAGATTAAGTGCATGCTTAGGGCACCAGCAAAGCAGGGGTACAAAAAAATAAGGGATTTTTTATTTTTTTAAAAAAAAGAATTAGACACTTGATATTTCGAAGAAAAGCACACCATAGGAAAAAATCAGAACTTTGCTAGATTTCCTTACTGTTTTGTGGTTTAGCATTATTTTGTTTTGAATAATGCACAAGGAGCACCATAATTTTTTCAGTGCTTAGCGCCCCTAAAGGTCTTACTCCAGCCTTGATGCAACTTTCCCCATCCAACTGAAAGATGAACACCAATAAGAGTGAAATGCCTAGGTAAAAAAAGGAGGAGGAAGAGGACTGCTGATAAGGTCCAACCTTGTGTTCCTACCTTCCACATTTTCGGTGGGGGGGGGGCGGCACACAAAGAAGTGTCTCAGGTGATGGACCTACTAAGTTCACGTGGGGACAGGCAGTCCTGAAGCTATTGGGATACAGATCTGCATAGAGCTTTACAGTTTAAAGCCAATGCTTGAATTGATCCTGAAGACTTAACACTTCACACTTCTTTGAATTTTGCAACGCAGTTCTCCAACATAAGAACATAAGAAGAGCCTGCTGGATCAGGCCAATGGCCCATCTAGTCCAGCCTCCTGTTCTCACGGTAACCAACCAGATACCTTTGGGAAACTCACAAGCAGGATCGGAGCATATAAGCACTCTCTTCTCCTGTGGTCTCTAACAAATGGTATTTGGAAGTATTATTTCCTCTGACTATGGAAACAGAGCTTAGCTATCATGGCTTGTAGCCATTGATAGCTTTCGCCTCCATGATTTTCCCCACTCTTCTTTTAAAACCATTCAAAGGGGTGGGCCCTCATTGCCTCCTGTGGAAGCAGGTTCCATAGTTTTGACTATGCACTGTGTGCAGCGGCGGAGGAAGCCGCTTGGGCACGGGGCAGCGTGCCCAGGGGCGAACTGCCCATGGGGTGGGGCCTCTGGAGTCTGCCTGCTTCCTCCCACTCAGCTGCCCTACAGGGGGAGGCAGCGGGCGGACCGTTTGGGCAGCGCGGAGCCTGCATGCGCCCAAGCCACTGTGTCTCTCCCAGCAGAGACGTGGCTCCGGTGCACTGCAGCCCCCACGGAGAGTGCCACGCGGCTTTTTGTTACCCCCCTAAGTGGTAACACCCAGGGCAGACCGCACCCACCACACACCCCTTCCTCCGCCCCTGACTGTGTGAAGAAGTGCTTTCTTTTGTCTGTCCTGAATCTTCAGTGTTCAGCTTCACTAGATATGGACTCATGGATGTTCTAGTGTTATGCGAAAGTGGGGAGGGGTTCACTATCCACTTTCTCAATGCCATGCATAGTTTTATAAACTTATATTGTGTGGCCTCTGACTTGCTTTTTTTCCATCTCCTCGGTCATCTGGGTTGCCCTTTTATGAACCTTTTCCAAGTCTACAACAAAAAACATACATACAGAATGTGTGTTAGGGGAAAGTGTACAGAAAAAAATGTGTATATTAGTGAAAACAATGAACAAAAGATGCATGATATCCGGGGAATTCACTTGCAACAATATGTATCTCAGGAAAAGTTACAAGCAAAAAATGCATTGGAGAGATGTGCACAAAAATTCACAACCTCATGCAGAAACGGAGCAAGCTGAATTTAAGTTTTTTTTGGGGGGGGGATGGGATTTGAATTGACTGATTTGCCCATCCCTAGTTGTGAGATGTGTAAGCGTCATCTAAAAACAAATTAATGTATTCCAATGCAACCATGTGAAGATTAATCTTTCAATTGGTTAAACTTCGTAGGTTTACTCAGTTAAGATTTCTTTCAGTTGGGTGACAAAAACACTCAAAGCGTAATAAAGATGAGTGCCTATCTGAGCATGTGCTGCATTGCCCTCGTCACTGAGGTGCATCAAGTACTTGGCATGAGGCGTGAAGGTTTCTTGGTTTCGTGTCGCAGGATGTGGCTTTCACCTCCCTTTGCCCGCCCTTCCCTTTTCTGGTTTTAGAAATAAATCACTGCATTAGAGCTATAATCTGGGGCCTGATGGCATTCCCATGAATCATGTGGTGAGATTTGCTGAGCATCACAAGGAATTTCAGACACAGGATATACAACAGTTGTTTTCCTTATGTGGCACTTCTAAACATCTTGGCTTTGTTTGAAGGGCCACCAGTTGATATGTTCAGCCTGTTCAGAATAGTTTTCCTCTTGCCCGTAACTAGTAGGTCATATTTCAAAGTGGAATCCAATATAATGACAACTCTGAACTGCTCTTTATTTGTTCTGGTTTCCTCTCTTTTACCACATCAACTCCATGTTAAAAACAACAACATAAAAAAAAAACACAAGAGCCGTACCAGATCTGGCTGAAGGCCCACCCTAGTCCAGCATCCTGTTCCCAACATCCAGCTCCTGACTCTGTTGATCGCCAGCCCCCTTTTCCAGCTCAGGCATTTTATTGGGTCCCTGATTTTGCCTCCCTCACCCTGCTTGGGCCCACCCTGCTTGGGTCATCAAGCTCCAAATCCCTGATCTCTAGTTGCCCTCCTCAGGATCGCCCCATCACCTCTTTGACATCTTGGTGGGGCTCATTGACACAGACATAAGAACAAGGTTAAGAACATTATTAGGGACGCGGGTGGCGCTGTGGGTTAAACCACAGAGCCTAGGGCTTGCCGATCAGAAGGTCAGCGGTTTGAATCCCTGTGATGGGGTGAACTCCTGTTGCTCGGTCCCTGTTCCTGCCAACCTAGCAGTTCGAAAGAATGTCAAAGTGCAAGTAGATAAATAGGTACCGCTCCGGCGGGAAGGTAAACAGCATTTCTGTGTGCTGCTCTGGTTCGCCAGAAGGGGCTTAGTCATGCTGGCCACATGACCCGGAAGCTGTACGCCGGCTCCCTCGGCCAATAAAGCGAGATGAGCGCCGCAACCCCAGAGTCGTCCATGACTGGACCTAATGGTCAGGGGGTCCCTTTATCTTTACCTTTAAGAGAACATTATTAGAGCCAAGGCTAGGCTTCCTTTGGGGTCTGCCTGGACCCAACTATCAAATACTAAAAACACAGAAAGAAAAGATAAAATAAATGAAAGCGACTGAGCTTTGTAGTTAGGGAACATACCCAAATGCCAGCAAGACATATAGCACAATATAGCAATATGGGTCAGGTTAAGAAAGATGTAGCATATTTATTTTTTTGAGGAAGATTTTGGATCAGGAAATGAGCAACATGTGCGGTGAAATTGTGAGAAAATGAAATATTTGTTTTTAATTTGGGGGGAAGAAAGTGACAGCAGTCATAAATATCAGTACTGTATCCATTCCATGAAATCCACTTGCATTCTCATTAGGATTCAAAAAGAATGTGGTGCTAATAACCTGTTCTGGAGAAGTTGTAATTTACTAATTGCTGACAGAATGAAATTACTATCAAATGGGAAAATGCTGAGGGTCTGAAAATATCAAACTGGTTAAACAGGTAGAGAATAATCTTTATTTGGTTGTGCTAACACACTCATTAGGTCCCATCCTCACTATACTCTTAAAGCTCTCTAATACATCTTTAAACAGCCATGTCTTCCCGCAAGAAATCCCAGGAATGGTAGAGTTGTTAAGAGTGCTGAGAGTTCTTAAGAGACCCTTTTCCCCTCACAGAACTCCACTTCCCAGAGTGGTTTAATAACCAATCCCTGTTCCCAGGGAACTCTGGGAATTGCAGGTTAAGAGTGGTATCATAGTGCTTCAAATGTGTTGAGTGGGTGTGGCCTTAACAAGAAACCAGGGGAAGGAATAATAGAATCATAGAATTGTTGGAAGGGACCATGAGGGTCATCTATAGTCCAACCCCCCTGCAGTGTAGGGATCTTTTGCTCAATGTGGTCTCGAACCCACAGCCTTGAGATTAAAAGTCTAATGCTCTACCAATTGAGCTATCGCAGGTCTGGGTTTGCTTAGTTGTTTAGATCGGGATCTTGTTGTTAAAACTTGCAATGAAGGTTACCCTAAAAATATTCCTTTGATGATTCTGGATCAAGAATGATGCAACATGATACCATATCTTGGTACATGATGAGTGATGATTTTCAACTATTTGTTTATTTATTGCATTTATATACTGCCTTATATACAGGATGGTGTTTTTTTGTTTTGTTTTTTACAATTTAAACACTAAAACAAGTACATAATATAAAACAAAGGCTGGCAGAGTCCTATCATTCCAATTGGGAGCTGGTGATATTTGTGCTCCTTGGCCTGGGCTCTCTTGTGCTATGTCATATAACAAAGGTTTATTTTATTTTATTTTTAAGAAGTTACTAGAAAGCTGAGACTTCCCCTGGAACATATGCTATCTTTCAATCTGCACATTCACTTCCCCAATCTCCTTCCTTCCTATTCCTGTCTCTCTCTCCTAGGCAGAGCCCTGTTCTAGCGCTGTTGTCCAAGGGGGAGGGGGCGAGGAGAGAGAAACTGATCAGTGGCTGTCTCCCTGTGACCCTTTAAATCTGAGCCTTGTGGGACAAGGAAGAGTGGAGGGGGGCAGCTTCCTGTAGCCAACAGCTGCTAGGATTTCAGGGTTGAGGATCTGATTTCTCCCCCCATGAAAAGTTCCATTGTCTCCAGCATGGCCTGTGAAATATTTCCTTGCTGAGTGACAGTGAGTGGACAGGCAGGTGGATGAATGGAGATGGGGGTCTCACATGGAATACACACCAGTGGCAAGTTTGGAAGGGTAAGTGCGAGTATTGGAGAAGGCTCTTCTGTATCTGGAAGGAAGGTTTCTCCGTTGAGAAGGGAGGCTGTGTGTTTCACAAGATCCCCTCTAACAGGAGCACCAGGTTTGCCTGCATTGCAGTCCTCTGTTTGAACAGCTATTAGAGGACCATTCCCTATGTGCATAGCTTAAAGATCGCAAGCGCAGGCCAGATTAGCATCGGAAGATAGGAGTGTTGTCCATGGCAAAAACAGGTGCATGTGCAAGCATTCATATGAAAGTGTGTACACATGTAGACTTGTACTGCTCAGCTATTATGTACACAGGCTGTGCACTTATTGAATGTTATATGTGAATAACTGTACAGGTGTGCATCTCAACAAGCCTCCTGGGTGACTGCTTTTCCTTGAAAAGTGTGTTACATGGCCGGTTGCTCATTCACAATTTCACATTGGCAGATAACGTAAGAGCCCATAGTGTTGCAGCAGTCAGAGGGTTGTGTAGCTTCTATAAATTTAAAAGAAAAGTTAGAGTGCCAAGCTAGGACTTGGGAGCACAGGATTCAAATCCCTGCTCATCCATAAAACTCCCTGGGTGCAACCTTGGGGCCAGTCACTGCCTCTCAGCCTAACCTACCTCACAGGGTTGTTGTGAGGCTAAAATGAAGAGGCGGGGAGATAAATAAACTGAACCCAACAACATCCATGGCACCTCTGTTGCCACTTCTGGTAGCAATAAAAACCATTACAAAGGGAGAGCAATAAGAGTAACAAAAAATGTGAATCATGAAAGAAATAATACCTTTAATGATGAAAACAAATTGGCTACACACAAAAAAATACCTGCTTGCACACCTAAGTTCCCTTCCTACACTGGAAATTTCAGCCCCTTAATGCTGGAACCCAGCGACCATGTTTTGCTTTGTTTTTGTCCTGGAAAGCTGCAGTAGAGATCAAGTTATTTGCAAGTTCCAGCAGGTAGGCAAGAGAGAAAGTGGGAAGGGAACAAAACTGCTGAGTGAGGAAATTTCCCTCTCTTTCCTTCTCTCTGTCCTCCCCCCCCCCCTTTCTATTTCAGGGTACTTCAAAGGTTTCCTCTCAATTGTCCTGGGTTATGATGAGCTCAGGGCAAACTTAATTAACATAATGAGTGGCAATGAAGCTGCTTAATTGATTGGCACGCTGGTGCCCCTGTCTTCCTTTGCGGAAATAGGCATGGAGCAGCAATTATAAAAGGAAGGCACTGTGCCACGGTATCTAACCCATCCAGGAGCCAAACAACCAAAGCACTCATTATCTTACACACCCTGCTTTGGCATGCACACACAGACACCCACAAGCACAGCTCGCTGCCCTCCACAATATTTTTTTTTAAACAACAACAACAACAACACAATTTCCCTTTGTCAAATTATATCTCCTTTAGCTTCAAGATGCAAATAATCACCGCGTCCATCACCACCTCAATAATATGCATAAATGAACACGAATATCCTCCAGAAATACTGATATCCTTCAGAAACACCATAAAAACAAACAATAAAGGCACCATTCATAAATGGAGTAACTGTAGAACTATTTAGCACAGGGACAGCCAACATATCCTCTACATGTTCTGGGATTATGGCTCTAATCAGCCAGCACAACCAGTCACCAGAAATGATGGGATTTGTAGTCCAAGAATATCTACAGGGCACCACATTGTCTACGCCTGGATTTTAGCAAATGCAATAGGTTAAGAAGAGTTTCTGTTTATATGTACAAGGACTGCTAGGCTAGACTGGGAGATATTCAGGGCCTAAGCTCCTCTCAACCTGGGTACAGCATTCTTTCTTTGTTTTGTTTAGCTGATTTATGCACCACTTCTTATTTATATTGGACTTGAAACACTCTGTGTGTGTTTGTACGATGTTGATGTGACTGGGCTGGATGCGGCTGATGGGGGTTGTGATCTAAACTATCTGGAGGGCACTAGGTTGGGGAAGGCTGGCCAGGGAATTGTAACCCCGTGCTAGGTGGTCCACTAGGGCCTGTCCAGAGAGGTCTGTAGTGAACCGTAGCTCACCTGCTTCCCATCCCAATATAACATATCCCAGCACTGAGTCTGGGGGTGCACTTTGCAGAAAGACTCCCTCTTTTTCATTTCCCTTTAAGATAAAGGTTCTCAAGATAAAGGTTGGGGGTGGGGGGGCATGAGAAGCTCAACCCATCTTCATGAGGCGTCTGTCTCTGCCTTTTCATGTGGCTAATTGCTTTATTAAGCCAGCCTTCCAAAGAGAAGACGGAGGACGAAAGAAGCAGGATTAGCTTTTATTCACACTCCCCATAGGTAAGTCTGTCGGGATATATTGTGGCACAAAACGAGGAACTGCCTCTCATTCTGGATTTGTTTGAAGCCATAATCCATTAATCTTTATCATGCTTCAGTTCTTCAGCCTCCTGCTAAGCTCCCACCCTCCCAGGTGGGTCTTGGAATACATAGGCTTGCCAACTACACCTCTTTGTGTGGCAGACCACTCATATATGGCAGCTCTTTCTTCTCACCATTCCTATTCCTTATCTATGCCCCGCCCCACAAGTTTGGGTTTGTGTAGGTATAGTTAATCTACAGCACTACCATAGGGCTTTCAACACTGAAGTTGTGCAATAGAATTCCCTGGATGTACAGTTCTGATTTGTTATCTGTTTTGAAGGGACCAGGTAATGAGCACTGCAACACATAGGAACATACTGAATCAGATCCTTGGTCCATCTAGCTCAGTATTGTCTCCACAGACTGGCAGCAGCTCTCCAGGATTTCAGGTGAGGGACATACCCAGACCTACCTGGAGATGTGAGGATTGGACCTAGGACCTTCTGCATGAGGATCAGGTGCTCTGCCACTGAGCTGTTGCCCTTCAGACTTTTTTTCTTGTTTGATCTTTATGTATATTGGGTAGTAGCCAACAGAGCTACTCAGCTGCACTCAGCTCTCACCTGTGGCTCCCAGAAGCTGTCGACATGCAACAGGGGCCACACCCTGGGAACGGCTTCGATCAGCTGGTTAAACCAGGCTAGGGTAGCTGATGGGTCTCAAACCCTTGGTGAGTCAGGGACTTCTGCATGTGAAGACTTGCTCCGGTGGATTGAGTGGATGAGACCAATAGTAGACACAACGGTCAAGAAAGCAGTTTCTGCACATGCTGTAAGAGGAAATTTAGGGGCAGATTAGGCTTGTCAACCTGGGAAGGTAGGAGAAGAAAAACTCTGATCCCTAAACCAATACCTAAAAGCAATCAATTCACTTAGAGAAAGGGCTCATAACTCTGTGTCAGACCATGTGCTTTGCATTTAGAATGTCCCGAGTGCAATCTTGGATGCCAAATGGAATGGCATTGGTGATGGGAAAGACCTTTCCCTGCCCGAGACCCTGGGGAGCCACTGCCAGTTAGAGACAATTCTGGATCAGATGGACAAATAGAATAATTGACCCATAGAATCATAGAGTTGGAATAATAGTGCAAGAATTAGCCAGCGGCAGAATGGATGACCATGTGGTGGTTGGGGTTGATGGGTGTTTGTGTCCAAAACAGCCATGCTGGCTAAGGCCAATATATAAGTTGGAGTCCAAAAACATTTGGAGCATACCGGGTTAGCGAAGGCTGCCCTATTTCAACAGAAGGGAGGGGGTGGAGTTGGGCTACACTTTAAATTAATTTAGTGTGTTAGTTTATAAGCTTCTTAATGGCTAGATAGCTTCTAAGTGGTTTGGTAAAACATAAAAACCCATTGCACAACATTGTTGAAATGCAGGTGTGTGTGTTTTTAACAAAGCCACGATCAAAATACACAAGAGTGCACGGTTAATTCACCAAGCATGAGTGCAACTCGCCAGGCAGTTAAGACAAGCAGGATATTCTGGAACAAACGCAACAGAGACAAAAGATGGTTAATGCAACTTTTCTTGTTTTGGGGACATGCCTGTGGCTCTCCAGATGCTGTTGGATTCCAACTTCATTCAGCCCCAGCCAGCATGGTCAATGGCCAAGGGTGATTGCGGTCAGAGTTCAGCTACATCTGGAGAAGGGCCAGAGGTTCCTCTTCCCTATTGTGGGATAATTTGGCAGAAACTTCCTGATTAGGCTACAGAGGTTTCAGACCTTTGCAAGAACCCTGGCTTATGTATGCCTTGCAGACTGAGAGGCTGTATCCAGTGATAGTTCTACTCAGAGTAGACCCATTGAAGTTAATGGGCACAACTAACTTAGACTCATTAACGTCATTGGTTCTTCTCTGGGTAGAACCTAGTTGGCTACAAACCATACTCCCCCCTGCCCCCCACACACCCTGATACACTCTAGCGTTCCAACAGTATCTCACTGGCTCATGTTTATTACATCATACCTTTTGCACACTATGGTAATCTCTTTGCAGTGACACCACATGCACACAAATTCTCCCACCAAAAGCCTTTGTTGGCTAGGCTCCATCTATGAGCCTGTTCCCACTGAGAGAGCATGCATAAGGTGACCATAAAGAAAGGGGTCTTTCTTCAATGTTTGGTTTTGTGGTGGGAAAAAGAGCATAGTTTTGTTCAAATGGGACCTAATAACTCCTAAAGTGCCCCATAAAAGAGCAGCAACTTGAGTCTCAGCTTGGCAATAATTTTGGCAAGCAGAGGGGAATGAGGAAACCTTTATAAAAAATGGCAACTGCTCAAGGCGGTATATCCCCAACCAGCAGTGACAAGCTGAAACAATACCAAGGAATTTCGATAATGAAGAGCACATGCTTGAACATTTGAAAGGGGGGGGAGAGAAAGTAGTTGCTTTCTGCTACACTTGGCATTTAGATTAAGAAACCGAGTTTGCAAATATCCCAAGGAGCAGCTAAGGAATGGCCAAACCGGTCAATTTCAGTTTCTCTTCATTTCCCAATTTTAAATTCAGTTCTCTGCATTTTGAGAGCAATTTGTGATTAAAAAAAAACCCTTAAGAAAATCCATCAACATTGCTTACTTGCTTTTTTATTCCTAAACTGCTTAATATTTTAAAAAAAAGTCTCTAAGCAGTGTACGCTATGCAACATGTAAAAAACATCCATTAAAACAAAAGTATACAACCTAAAATCAATAAAACAGCATATTAAAAAAGCAGCATATAAAAGCAGATTCAAAGAGTGCAAACACATATAACAGGGTCCAGTCTTATGTGTAAAAAGATATGTCTTTATATGATATCTTAAGCACCTGATGGTTGCTGCTTCATGTATGTCGGAGAGAACGGCATCCCACATGACAGGGCAACAGCAGAAAATGCCCATTTTCAGGTCATTACCACCCTATGACGTTCTGTGGTGCCATGATGATGATGATGATGATGATGATGATGATTTATTTGTACCCCACCCATCTGGCTGGGTTTCCCCAGCCACTCTGCGCGGCTTCCAACAAAGATTAAAAATACATTAAAATGTCACACATTAAAAACTTCCCTAAACTTCCCATGAGTAGAGTTTCCCCAGATGATCTAAGCCAGAAGTTCTGAAACTGTCGTTTGTGAACTGAACTTCATTCAGGTGGTACACAGCATGGCTGTGGTTGAAGACAGGAGATGGGTCATCCGTCACATTGAATATATTCTATTTTCTTGTTTTACAATTTGAATCCTATTGAATTCAGATGGTAATACAATGCAGAAGACATAAAAAGAGCACTAGAAATACAGTGCAATCAAATATCATATAGCACCTAGCACAATTACTACAACAGGCAGAAAAGCCATTAAGTGGTCCACCAAGACCCGCAGCAATTTTCCAGTGGTCTGTGGGAAAAGCAGCTTAGAAACCACTTAAAGGTTTAACAGGTCTATGCAAGGGGGGCAGAAGTTTCTCTTGTTGAACTGGGGCCTGTGTTGCACTACTTCAGGAAATGAGGTAGAGGAGGAAGGACTTGCATAAAGGAATAATGCTCTACATGTACATAAAAAATGAGCCTGTCAGGGAGAAAGGCTTAGCCATTCATGAGCAGAAATGTTTTCATCAGGGGGTGGTTTCTCGGTTTCTTGTTTTTCCAATCTTAAATTCAGTTCTCCATATTTATGCAGCGGTTTGCCTTTAATAAATAAATAAATAAATAAGCATCCTCATGAAAATTGAACAGCATTTTAATGTGGATTTTCCTGAAATATTTTTATATGCAGTTGATACACACATTCTGTAAGACATTTCCCCCAATATAAAACAATTCTGAATGATATTTTCACAAAGGCATGCATTTTTGTGCACAGTTCCCCTAATATAGATTGTTCTGTACACATTGGGTGGAGAACTTCATCACAAAATCCAGATAGGTATAAATTTTGAAGGATGACAGTATGTAGAAATGCCACGGTGCACCTGCAGCAGCAAAATTGGATGTCTCCATTTGCCCCAACTGCAACCAAACATGTCTCTCCTGAATCAGTCTCTACAGCCACCACATTTTGACCACATACATAGGGAGATGCAGCTGAAAAGGTTATTCTTGTAGCTTTTCCCACCCCTTCAGAACAAGCTACACTGGCAAAAATTATTCCGTTATTAAATATACAGGTGGGTTTACCTCCTTGCCTTATGATTCCCCTACCAAATGCCAGACACCAGGATTCCACAGGCAATACAAATCTGCGTCAGAACATTCATGAGTGGTTTGTTTTCACATTGAAGAAGCTCCATAGACTTACCAGTGAAGCAGCCTGGCTTCCAGGAGAGACCATACAAGGTCTTGAGGGGAGGTCGAATCTCTCTCCCCTTCTGTCTCTTGTCTGGGATGTGATCCAAAGGGTTGGCTGATAGGCATAGGGTTTGAAGTGGCGGGGAACCTCGTAATTGCTAAACCCAAACTTTGAGAATGTTTCTGGACATTTTGACTTGGATAGCGGGGGGGGGGGGGTTTGAACACACACACTGTCTCCACAACTGGTAGCTAATGTTTCCCAGTATGCCTACACCAGAAGCATAAGACCCGTTTTACACTAATATAACTGTTACAACATCCCTCAAAGAATTATTGGGGTTGCTGTTTGGTGAAGATGTCGAAATACTTCTTGGCTTCGGGATAGGGAACCTACCGACCTCCAGAAGTTGTTGGACTGCAGCTCCCACCATGCCGGCTACTGGCCATGCTGGCTGTGGCTGGTGGGAGTTCGAGTCCAACAGCATAGTTTCTGCATCCTTGGTTACAGTTTGTAGTAAGACAGATCAGGAATGGAAAGCCTTTATGCTCACAGGATCTACTTTGCATTTACTGGAACCCCAAGGTCCACCTGGTGCAAAATAGTAGCTGGAATGTAGCTTGGTACAACATTTAAGGGTGTGGGGAAATGTATCTGGCCAGCGAACTGGATCCTGACTTCTACATACCCCCTGCAGCATACTTTACAGGTGGGAAAGGCCACCCATCTATCAATCAAGATGGTCAAGTGAAGCAATTCCCTTTGCAGACCATCTCTGCTCCACTGATGAGTTCTGACTGGGATCTTACCATTGAAGCTGATGTCAGCAGGTTCTGAATTTCAAAGGCACCAAATGCAAGCCCCGCTTGCAGAAGAACCATCAGGAGCTCCTGATAGTTCCTTCGCAGGCACCCGACAGGTGACATCATATGATGTGAGTGAGGGATGGCTGGGGGGAAACGGCAGGGCAAATTAACTTCCATCCAGGCAACAAAGAGGCAGTGTCAGTTTTCAAGGATGCACACCAACCGGACAAAAACACGGGGTGTGGAGCAGGGTCAGTGAGGGTTGTTTGGTGCCAGGGGTCAGAGAGAAGAGAGCGGCTTGGAGGGCCTCATTTGGCCCCTAGATCTTTGCTTCCCCCGGCCCGGTGTACAGAGCTGCTGCAACCTAAGGCAATCTAAGGCAATGAATTATCCAGGAAGCTGGTTTTGAAATCCCCTTAAATATAAGCACTGGGGGCGGTGGGGAGAGAAGAGGAAACAGATTGGGGAAAAGTCACCCTGCTTGTTTTTATGTCCAGTAGTCATCCTGCAGCAACCTCTCTCTATCCCTCAGCCTCTCTTTATCTTCTCCCTCTCAAGTTAGCAGAGTAAAAAAAAAACCCAACAGGCTTTAAATGTTGGCCTCCTCAGTAGGGCGAGGGCAACCACATGCTCCCTGCTCATTAAAAAGGGATTCGCAGAGTGTGCGGCTTTGCAGGGGGCTGGCGTATTAGGCTAATCGTTATTGCAGCGAGCCAAGTAGATGGCAGGGTTCGTTCCTTTTTAGGATTGCCTGATTATGCTCCCGCAGAGCTTATTATATCCAAGGCTATAAAAGCCTGAGCTGGGCTTCCTTAGGGTGGGCACAGATGGTTGCCAAGGTTGGCACAAGTCGATATAAGTAGGACTGTGTGTGTTCTGCCCCAGATATGGAATTCCACATCTTAAAATGGCTGAATTCCACCGCCCCCTGCATATATTAGGCAAATGGTGCACCACACGCAGTCGGGTGTGTTGCTCAGGAGCAATGGATGCAGGGAGATTAATGTGAGTTGGCCACAACTTTGTTGGTTACAGTTTATCGGAGGTTGGCACAGCAATCTCCTGACGACTGTCACTCCCAAGACTGCTTGCTGCAGCAACCTTCACAGAGTTATCTGTGGCATGGGCCACTCTTGGGTGTGCGGTGGTGGCAAAACTGCCTTTCCAGCTCAGATTGAAACCTTGGTGCCGCACCCAAAGCCTTCACTGGGGTTTGCCTTCACTGGACCTCACAGTGCCTTCCACACCTGTTGTGAAGATGTTGCAGTGAGCACCACTGTGGTGTAGCGGTTAAGAGAGTTGGACTAGAACCCAAGAAACCAAGGTTCAAATCTCCAATTCAGCCATGAAGCTCACTGGGTGACCTTGGGCCAATCACTGCCTCTCAGGCTAGCCTAACTCACAGGGTGTTGTGGGGATGGAATGAGGAGGTGAAGAACCATATACAACACCTTCAGCTCCTTGGAGAAAAAGGTGGGATATGAACAAGAACATCCTGTTCTCATAGGGGCCAGCCAGAAGCCTCTGGGAAACCACAGGCAGGCTTCAAGCTCAAGAGCACTCTCCCCTCCAGTGGTTTCTAGCAACTGGTATTCAAAAGCATTACTGCCTCGCAACTGTGGAGGGAGAACATACCATCATAGCCAGTAACCTTCAGCAACTCTTTTCTCCATGAAATGCAATAAATAAAATAGTGGCTAGTGTTGGACTAATCCAGTCTTTCCCAACCTGTTGGCCTCCCAACTCCCATCATCGCTGGGTATTGGTCATGCTGGCTGGGGCTGGTGTAGTCCAAAACTTCTGGAAGGTGCCAGGTTGGCAAAGGCTAAGCCTGAGAGACCAGGGTTCAAATCCAGACACAGCCATGAACCTTGGGCCCGTCACCTTCTCTTAACCTAAGCTACCTTGCTGGCTTGTTTTGAAGATAAAATGGGGAAGCAAAGAACCAAGTATTTGAGTTCCTTGGGGGAAAGGTGGGGTGTAAATTTGACAATAAATAAATGTGCCAAGTCACAACTCGGTTGCAGCGTTATCTGGAGGATGCCCTAATTCACTTCTAAGTAAGGGAACAGAAAAAAAGGCCCACAAACAGTGCACATTACGCATTACGTTTTTCTCTTTTTGTTTCGCAAGGGAACAGGCTGTCCAGGGAACATACACAGGAAGCTGCCTCATGCTGAGTCACACCATTGGTCCATTTAACTTAGTATTGTCTACACCGACTGGCAGCAGCTCTCTAGGGGTTTAGGCAGGTGTCTCTCCCAGCCCTACCTGGAGATGCCAGGGACTGAGCCTGGGACCTTCTGCTTGCAAAGCAGATGCATTACCCTTGAGCTATGGCATCTTGGCTTACAGCAGGGACAGGATTCCCTATTGAGTCAAGGCAACTGTGCTTCACCTTGAAGCCTCCCTCCTCTCCACTCTTCAGACAACAGCCTCCAGAAGAGCTGTCTCAGCAGCTCTGCTCTGCTCTGCTCCTGCTCTGCTCTGCTCCGAGCGCCTCTCCTCTCTCCCTCTCTCCCCGATAGCTTCACACTTAGTGCTCTTGGCAGCCACGCTGTTTAGGAAATTATACCAAACTAGAGACATAACATAGACATTGCAAATAGCACTGTTTACATTCCTGCAGAGAGAGCTGCAGCAAAAACTGCCAGAGCCTGTACGCTCCGATGAATGAGGCGCTTGAGGTTCACAAGTTTTTAAATATATTGCACTTTGGGGGGTGGGGTGGGGGGTTTGTGTGTACGCTTGTGTGTTTGCTGCCGTTTACTATTCATAGGATGCTTTTTTGAGCGCTAATGTCTGTGCCCCTGTTTTCAGCTCCGTGGGATGTGATGCAAAAGGTAGGCCCCCAACACACGCATAGACACACACTCGAATGTGAACAGCATCACTTTAGGTGAACGAGGTATTCATAGTAGGGATGCTCAAGCATTTCATTCAGTCATTTTTCAATAAACTGACCTGATTCACACTTCTCAGTCTTAAATGCAGATTGGAATCTTCATCACTTGTCATTGTCAAATGCTGGTATTCAGAGGCATGCTACCTTCTGACACCAGAGGTAGACCATAGGCATCATGGCTAGTAACCAATGATAGCTTTATCCTCCATACATTTATTTAAAACCCTTTTCCAGTCATTCAGACTGGTGGCCATCAAGATCCCAATAACTCTTTCCTGCATAGTCACTTCCAGTTCGGAACCTATTAGCGTACATGTAGTAATGTTATTTTTATTTATATGCTGTTTACCTGCCAAAATGGCTTCTAATCAGCCTACAAGTGTAAAACCATTTGCAAAATCCATACGTAATTGAAACGCGCAATAAAACAATTCCATGAAAGCGTTGAAAACATTCATACTTAAATGTACAAAAAAGCAAGCTTGGAATCTTATTCTTTGTGGGATTTTTGTGGGAGAGCTGTGGGTTTTGTTTGAGTCCTGGGGGAAGAGCCAAGAGGCTTGAGAGGGGAGATGTGTCGGAAGAAGGAACTGAAATTGACTTATATGTGTTAGTAATTTTGTATCATAGGAACATTTTTATGTGTAACTGTTTCATAGAATCATAGAGTTGGAAAGGATCCCGAGGATCATCTAATCCAAACCTCTGCAACCTTGGTGTTATCAGCTCTAACCAACTGAGCTATGCCTGGGTTTCTTTTTGCAAAAAAATTGATGTTGCTTAAGTTGTCTGTGTTTGTTTTAGTTTTCTATACACCACTTAGAGGTCTTTTTAAAAAATGTATTTAGTGGTATAGAAATTGGCTAAATAAATAAATAGCATAAACATCCAAACATACTTATAAAAACTATGCAAAGAACTGTAGAGTTGGAAGGTACCCCAAGGGTCATCTAGTCCAAATTAGATCACAAAGTTCAAGTTCCAGGGGAATGCGTGCCTCAGTAGGTGTGTCTTCCAAGAGCCAGCGAGATGCCAGTACAGATGGGACCTCTCGTATTTTAGCAGGAAGGACATTCCACAACACCAGTGCCAAAAGCGAAACCTGCCTCTGTGTTACCACAAGCCAATAACCACCAGGCCATGGCAAAACTAAGCAGGTTCCATTTGCTGGTCTTACTGCCCTTACTGGGCAGTGGATTTTAGAAATTATTATTTTTCCCCTGCTGAGACATTGGTTGCTAGTCCTTGTTATCCACATCTGGTAGAGGGCTGTACAATTCAAAATAGGTACATGTGACTATTAAAGAAGTACTATGTGGTCTGCTCTGCTACACCGTACTAGTGCAGAGGAAGTTTCTTTGGCCAGTGTGGGCAGTCTCCTAACATCTTCACTCCTTTGAGTGGTGATGCATAAATGGAACCTCCCACCTGAAATCCATTGTGACACTATGTCATGATTGCTAGAAGAGGCAGTCACCCCATGTAGTTGCATATTTGGCTACAGAGAATGCATTGGACGACCAATTATCTCTCTTGCTGTATTATTCATTTATCACCTTCCACACGTGCCTAAAAGCAATGTAAAACAACACAGAAAACAGCAGCAGTTAATTAAAAAAAACAAAAAAACAATTCAAAGTAGACACCCATGACCGAGACCCATTCAGCCAGCTGGGAAAACCCACCAGAACAAAACTATATTAAATTGTTCTCTGAAACTGCAGATAGTGAGTGCCTGTTGTGTCTTGACAAGGATACTGTTCCACAGAACAGGGGCAGCCACACTGGCAGCCTTGCTCTGAGTTACTGCAAGGCAGGCTTCTGATAGGAACTTGTAGGAGAAGTTCCCCCACAGACTGCAGTGACCTACTGAGTATATAAGGGATAAGGTAGGTAACCTGGACCTGAGCAGTATAGAGACCTTAGATTACCTGTTAGTACCCACACCCTGAATTTGGCCTCGTAGCAGACCGGCAGGAAGCTCAAATCGTGCAAGCAAGGTGATAAGTTTGCCCCCCACAAGCAACCTAGCCGCCATGTTCTGCACCAGCTGCAACCTCTGAACCACCCCCAAGGGCAGCCCCATATAGAGAACATGGCAATAACCCATCCTTGTTCCAAGGATAAAACAGAAAGCTCACTGGCTCTTAGATATTTTCAACTTACCAACTGAAACCAAGTCTGTAACCTTGTTCTAATTTCAGTTTGATTGCCTATTGAGAGTGTCTGATTATTCTTTAAGAGTCACTTTGGAATGAAGCCTGAAGGTACAATATAAAATAATTGAACCGAGTGTAAAGCCCCAGCTGGTAACCTTGTCAGTCATGTGAGCAGAGATCTTGTATCCATAATTTAGGGAGCCACAGATGTGGAGGGGATTCGACTAATATTGGTTAAAAAAAAATTTTTTTCTTAAATGCCTGCTCTGCTGTTTAAGCCTCTCGTCTTACCAAACAAGGTAGTCTTTAATCAAATTAATGTACCAATGGGCTGCCACCCACTGGAGCAGGAACTTTGGAGTAGGGGCTCAATTTATTCCTCACTTTATCACAGTATGAACTTGAGGAATTACTTCCAAGAGACTAATTAACATGTTATACTGAAATGCGCCCATAATTACTGCAAATGGGGAGAATTGATTCTCTTCTTTTGCCCTCCCCACCCCCAGCCTTCTTTTAGTCTTCAATTGTTTCTAAATGGCTTGCAGAAATGGTTTTCAGCCCAATGAGGAAATTTTAAACCAAGAAAAAGGGGTAGTGTTGAAGGCCCTTTTTAGAACTAGTATTAAATATTGCTTATTGGAGATAAAATTAGGGGGTTAAATGCTTTGAGCAAGGTTTGTGGATGGCTTCATGGATTGTGATGTTTAACTGGAGCTTTGTTCTCGTAAGGATGAGGGGGAAATTCAGGTTGGTTTGCATCCTGAGTCTCCCTTCTCAAAAACAAATTTCTGAACCAAAAACACAGCCATCCTTCAAAAGTTACACTTCTCCAAATCTTTCCATGTTGCTCTCCAACAACGAAAAGGGGGACAAAAATGTGTATTTTACAGGGAAATGTTCATAAACATGTACATATTAGTGAAAATAACATTAAAAGGCTTCATATTAGGGCAAATTATTTGCAAAAATGTGTGTATTTGGCAAAATTGCATACAAAACCTATTTGCCTATTAGGAGACATGAGCACTAAAATGCTGGTGAATTTTAATGAGGGCTTGAACAAAAATCACAAACGGATGTGGGAAATGTGAATTTAAAATGGGGACAAACGAGAAAACTGGTAGAAATTGAAAGTGACAAATGTGTCCATTCTTAATTCTGACAAACCATTCTTATTTCTAAAATTGCAATGTGGGGAGCATTTATAACACACTGGGCCCAATTCACTTCAGGTTGTCCTATGCCAGCAGCACATTAGAGCAAGAGCATAGTGGGTCTTCTTCGAGGGAGAGTCTCAGTAGGTTATTCTCTTTATAATTTAGCTAGTGTTCAATCCTTGTGGCAGTGGTATTTGCCATTCTTCTGGGTTTTGTTGTGTGCTGCTCACTGGTCCATGAACCAGAATAATAGAATGGGTTGGAAGGGATCCCAAGGGTCATCTGGTAACGCTGGAATCGCAGCTAAAGAATCCCTGACAGATGGCCATCCAACCTCTGTTTGAAACCCTCCAGCGAAGGAGAGTCCACCACCTTCCGAGAGTCCGCTCCACTGTTAGACAGCTCTTACTGTCAGAAAGTTCTTCCTGATGCACCTAGTGCTGCAGCAATAAAACTGCTAGCACATTTGCAAAGCTAAGCAGGGTCAGGTATGGTTTCAAATTGGATGGGAGACTGCACGTTGAGATTCCTGCATGGCAAGGGGTTGGACTAGATGATCTAACTCTACAATTCTATGATAAATTTAGGTTTGCATAATTAACATGAATTAAAGAGCTTTGATGCTCTGGCGCAACAAACCCACTATCTATGATAATGCTCAGCCGCAGTCTCCTTTCTTGTCATTTGAATCCATTGGTCTGGGTCCTGCCCTCTGGAGTAGTAGAAAACAAGCTTGCTCCATGCTACCTTTTGAAGCCTCTAGCCTCTGAGCTCCTCCAGGCAACCTGTTTATTGAAGATTTGTTTTCAATTGCTTGTACAGAGTTTACATGAAGGTTAGACAATGTCTTTATTGAGCATTCATTCAGTTTTGCTTGCAGAGAGGTTATATGACAAGGAACATATATTCCGATTTGCTTGCAGGGTGCATTCATTCATTCATTTAACAAAATCCTTATACTGCTTAACTGTAAATAAAACCTCTAGGTGGTTTACAAAGAATATATGTCTTACCATTAATCATTTGTTCGCCCCACACTATTCAGTGCAATTTCCCCATCACTTTCCTAACAACAAAAAAGTTTCTTTGGGGTTATTTAAGTGAATTTGTTACCATAGGACAACACAGCACTTTAATTGGCATTAATTGCACACATCAAATTTCTGGTATGCACTTGAATCCCTCCCCCCAAATACTCACAGTCTGGAAGGGGCCTCTTTTTCTGGATGTCATCATGCCAACCCAGTGTCATTGTTAGTCAAAATAAATGTCAATGCCTCCTAAAATTTACTGCAGTTAACCTACCTGAAGAGTGGGGAATCCTCTGTTCTGTATACAAAATGGATCACAACAAGATATTTGAAAAGGGTTTTTTATTTTAAAAAATAGGTCAATTAATAATCAACCTCTATAAAGATGATCCCAAATCAGGCACTAAGTTACAGTCAAATGAATACACTTTGTGGTTTACAGGCCAGCAAAAGACTACAGTGGTACCTCGGGATGCAGACATGATCCGTTCTGGGGTGCCGTATGCACCCCGAAAAGTCGGCAACCCGAATGGCGATATTGTGCTTCTGCGCATGCGCTTCTGTGCAGAATGCTTCTAGGCATGCGCAGAGCACTTCTGCACATGCGTGCATGGCGAAACCCAGAAGTAAACACTTCTGGGTTTGCCGCGTTCATAACCCGCACCATTCGCAACCCGCAGCGAATGCACCACGAGGTACGACTGTATTAGGAATAACAGCACATCAAAAAACTTAGACGTGTTTGTGTGTACTGTCACACATTCACAATATTGCTGAGTGCCAATCTGGTTGGGAAAGTGATTTAACCATTCAGTTCATAGTAGTACATGCTGATGCACAGAATTTTGCCACTCTGAAAGCAATTCATTAGTAGAGTTTGAAAAAAGGAGGGAGGTGTAGAAGTGAGCAGATCTGCCTGGAAATTTAGTTGAAATGGGTGTGATATATAAGCATTTGATGTCCTTATAATAGAAGCAGATACTTTCCAGATACCCTCACATGCAAAGGGTAGGAAAGTGGCAATTGGAGAAAACCCATTTGCTGTGATTATCCCTGCGTATGGAATTTATGCCCAAGGTAGACATGCCTTGGGGCGGAAGAAGAGGGTGCGGTGGGTGTGGGTCGCCCCAGGTGTCACCACTGAGGGGGGTGACAAAATGCTGGGTGGCACTAACTGCAGGGCCTGCATTGTGCCCGAGTCACACATCTCTCCACTCTGCCCAAACGGTCTGCCCGCTGCCTCCCCCCCCCCCCGTAGGGCGGCTGAGTAGGAGGAGGCAGGAAGACTCTGGAGGCCCCGCGGTGTGCCCCGCACCTATGAGCAGCTCACCCTGCCCTCGCCCCTATGGGCTGCTCGCCCTGCGCACTGCCCAGACGCCCGAGCAGGTTCCTCCGCCGCTGAACATGCCTAGCACCACCTTTTAACTAACTTTTATGACCTACACAAAGTCTTTCCCATCTGAAGGGCACCAAGTTAGTCAAGGCTTCACTACATGGACCTATGCTCTTATCTAACTTGGCTGTTAATATCTTCTTAAACACAACAAAAAGTAAAAGCAGAAAATCGCGGAGTAGCCAGTACTTTAAAGAAATGAGTTGAGTTCTGCATTGGAAGCTGGGATGGGGCAAATCGAACCACAGAGTGTGCTGTTGTGAAGATCCGTCTGGCTTGGGCTGTCATAACTTTCAAGGACTTCCATTCCCAAAGCAGGTTGATGCTCCTTATTTACAGCAGAAAAGAGGAAACTACCTCACACTGAGTCAAACCTATAGGCCCTTCCAGCTCAGTATTGTCTACACTGATCAGCAGTGGCTCTACAGGGTTTCAGACAGGGAGTCTTACCCAGCCCTACCTGGAGATGTTAAGGACTGAACCTGGGACCTTCTGTGTGCAAAGCAGGTGCTCTACCCCTGAAATGCAGAGAATAGTGCATCTTCACCACCATCTGTGTCTCTGAGGTTGTGCCACCAAAACGGTAGCTTTCAAATGAGAATAGAAAGAGAGGGCTGTGTGCCACTCCATTCCTCCCTTTGCTCTGGTGGCTTGTACTATTCAGGAATCTAGATCAAGCCTCTGCAAGTGTCTTGGCAGACAGACAGATATGGGAATGGCCACAGCTCTCCTATGCTAGCTTTCCAACCCCGCAGGCAAGTACCAGCTCCTTTCAAATTCTGGTCTCACTTGCCATACAATTTGATCAAGTAGATGGGAGGGAATTCTCTCCCACTGCTCTGTGGAGCAGACCCCACACAGAGAACGTATTAGCTTGCTTGACAACACACTGCAAAAAAAAAAGGCTGCTGCCCAGATCTCCTCTCTCCTCTTGGGCAAAGTTTAGCAGTAATGCCACACAGCTTAAAATCCGAGCATAGAATTTGCTTGCTTCAGGGTTTGTTTTGACTGCCAAAAGATGAACTCGATTGTCTTTGCCTTCTGTTCCAGATAACTATGTAGGCTCATAGGCTATGTTTAGAATCACCTTGTTGCAAAAAAGAAAAAAAAAGCCCCAAACCCAAAAGCAGGTCAGTAAAGAATCACGTGGTTTAGTCCTCTTTTAGTGCATGTACATTAAGAAAAAGAGATATGTTTAATTTATTCTTTGGAAATCTGCCCTCAGTAAAGGGAGGGGATGTTTTATTTGCTTTAATACTTTGAGACTGAAGGCAGTTTCCAGAAAGAAAGAAAAAGGAGGAAAGAAAAGGGGTGGGTGAGATTAATTCAAACATGTAAATAAGTTTTCTGCAGGCATTTGGTCAAATGGTATGTTACTATGGCATCTTGGAAACCTCCTTATTTAGCAGAGTGGTATGTGTGCGTGTGTTGCTAAGATGCAAAGCTGAATCACAAAAACAATTGGCCCAACTCGACTGGCAGAAATAAGGTCACTGTTCAAACAAAATGGGAAGTACTTATGTATTTCTCTCTCTCTCTCTCTCTCTCTCTCTCTCTCTCTCTCTCTCTCTCTCTCTGTGTGTGTGTGTGTGTGTGTAAAATTAAGGGGCAACCTTGAGTACCAAATTCCTTTTTGTTGTTGCCCCTTTTTCTACCCCCTCAAAAAAGCAATACCATGTAAAAACAACAACAACAACAACATTCTGGTCCTCCCCACCAAGAGCTGTGTATTCATCTAAAATGCCCACTTTCATGGTCACCATAAGCTTAGTGACAGAGCATCTGCTTTGCATGCAGAAGATGTCCGTTCAGTCCTTGGCATCTCCAGGTAAGGGTGGAGCATATCCCTTGTCTGAAGCCACGAGAGCTGCTTCCAGTCAGTGTAGACACTACTGAATTACCGGTAGATGGGCTAATGGTCTCACTCAGTATAAGGCAGCTTCCTCTGATCAACCTTTTCCAGCCTCAGGTGCACCTTCAGCCCCAGCTGGATCTGCCTGATTTCCCTGCTCTCTCTTCTTCATTTTATCCCTCTTTTCCTTTCAGTTTCCCCCCACCCTCCCATATGCCACTGATGCAACGCCGAGGCCCACACCACCAGTTCTTGGTCCCAAGCCATACCAGGTGAAGTTCTCTTTCTGCTTCTCCTTTTAACAAACCCATTGGCTGGCTAGCCTCCAGGGAGATATTCAAAAGCAAGAGAGAATATAGCTCCCCTTGCCAATGCATTTCTGTTTTGTAAAATCCTTGGCATGGTGCCATCAGCTAGAGCTGGTGGCAGTGCAGACACCTTGAATCCCACACCCCCGCCCTGAAAAAATGTATTGTCTCCCAGCATCCCCATCTTGTTTTCTGAACCGCTTTAAGGAAACGGTTGCCAGCCATCCCATTGATGCTGTTAAAACCACCCTCCCCCGTTGATAGCTCCCTGTTCATGCCCCAGCTGGTATTCCTTGGAACTCTGCCTTGGGATCTTGCCATGTATTCTTTGTGCCACGTCATTCGCTATTCCTTCCACAACCCGCTTGCATTAGCTTCTATTGTTACTCTGCACCATTGTTAATTCCAGCTTGTTGGCTGCTTTTATTTTCAACATCCCCCCCACCCTACCGCTCCCTTGAACTATCTTCTGTTAAGATTCATTTCCTCCAAGTGTGACAAAAACAGCTCTCGCCTTGATTTTCGCAGGGCTCTCCTCAAATAAATGCATCCTGACGGAAGAATCGGAACAAATCCTGTGTTTCTCCTTGCTCTCTAGAAAGCACCTCCAAATTATACTCTATGGGTCTGCGTTCAATGATAGGCACATGTGTGAGCTTTCTGCACAGAGAAAGGAGGGGGGCTGTTTAGAGTAGGGACGGTCGGATCTGTGAGTTTCTGCTTCTCCCAGTTCCTTATTTTTTCAGCTTTATGTTCAGTTTTATACATTTCCATGTCAGTTAGATTTTTTTTAAAGTCCTCGTGAGAATTTGTCAGCATTTAAGTGTGCATTTCTACTAATAAGCACATTTCTGTATGCAGTTTTGCCTAATATATCCAGAGAAACTGCAATGTAAAGCCCAAGGTTTGTTCTTGGCTTCCCAATCATGGTTTGCTTGAAGGAAAAACAAACCACAAGTACTGGTTCAGACCTTCTACTAAGTCAGGACTTGTGGTTTGTTGCTTCTGGCAAGACAAAGGGAGGAGTGCCCAGCAAGCAACCTATGCTTTTAACAAACTAAACAACGGCTTAGTGTTTTCTGCAAATTTGGCCAATGTTTGCTGTCTACATGCTCTGGTTCTTCATTCCATTACTGCATATACATATGTGCTGTATGTATTTTATGCTGTGAACTGCCCTGTTATCTTTGTTTAAAGGGATCGATATATAAACATTGCAAAATTCAGAGTAGTGCCGCTCTCAAAGGATAGCTACGTTTTGGTTTGGGTGACATTTTGGAAAGTGCAGATTAGGTGGGTTTGCATTAAAATGTGCCGTATTTCTCCCCCATTCACAACCTGAAGTGTGGGGGCCACTTTGTTCCATTGTTATTGCCGTACACTTAGGGTTGAAGGGCTGGAGGCATAGCCAAGGATAAAACTGGGATGCAAAAGTTTCGGCAGACAAAAGGCCAGTCTTCACACAATAGGGGAAGGGGAAGTAAGACAGTCATTGGCCAGAACAACAAGCAAGCTGGCAAGCAACTTGGTCATCACACTAAAAGCAAGCTTTTCAGACTGAAGAACCAGGCCAAAGGAATCTTGACCTTAATAAGGTCATGTGAAGCCCCCTTATAACACCTGACAGCAGTCGAGTCAGTAGATGCAGTGCCTCCTTCTGGCCAGCTCCACTGGTGGAGTCCAATAACAGGAACACTTGAGCCCCAGGCAGCTCACAAAGACGTGCCTCAACTTCTGAAGCCAATTTTAACAGGACATTGTCTAATTTGCACTTTTATGAAACAATGTTTGAACCGAAACACAATTACCCTTCCAAATTTGCCCTGTTCTGAATTTGTGATGCAGTTCTCCAAGTCAAACAATGTGCACGGAAAAAGCATATGTTTGGGGAAAGTGTGCCTAATAAAATGCATTCATTGGTGAAAACAAAATATAAAAAATAGATCGTATATGGGAAAATTCCTTGAAAAATGTGTGTGTTACTTAACACAGCATTCAAAAACATGTCTATTGGGAGAGGTTCGTACTACAATGCTGACATTTTCATAAGGGTTTGTTTTTTTTAATGCAAATTACTGCAGAAACAAGGATGACTGGTTTTAAGATTGGAGAAGAAGTCAGTCTGAAACCAACAGATTTGTCAACTCCTTCCAGGAACAGATAAGAGTTAATTTTGGTTAAAAGACTTCATTTGAAAAGGCTTTCTACTGGGCAATGGCATCTGGAGAGAGAGAGGGAGGGAGGGAGCTATGCCAGAGCTTTGGGAGGGGTGGCATAGAGAAGGGAGAGAAAACAATTGCTCACAGTGACTCACTTATAATAAGGTGCAAATTATATTAAAGGAAGAAAGCTGCTGCCTGGGTTTAAGAAAATAATGTGTCGGGGGAGGGGTGTTAACAGCCGCAGCCCTTGAATTTTTTTTTAACGGCTTTCTAAAATTTGCTATCTGCTGCAGTGTCAGGTTTGCAACAGGAATTTCCCAGGATCAGGTCCCTCCTTTTACTTTCTGAATTTGGAGAAGTATAAAAACACGGAATTTAAAGAGTGAGAAGTGTCCTTGAGAGTCGCCTAGTCCAGCCCCTTCAGCCCAACCTCAGTTCAGGAATCTTGCAACTCTAGCACCCCTGACAGATAGCCACCTGCTTGCCAAGTGTGAGAACAAAGTGCTGGATTAGATGAGTCTTTGGCTTGATCCTCCAGAGCCCTCCTTATGAGTAACAATGTGGGAGGGCTGTTGCCTTCGTGCCTTGCCTATGAGCCTCCTGGAACCATATGACTGGCCACTGTGGGAAGCGGTGTGGATCAACTTGGGCTTTAAGAAAGGTGCCCCACTCTCTATCTATCTATCATCTATCTATCTCTATCATCTATCTATCCAGTGCTTTTTTTCTTTAAAAAAATGTGTTTTTTGTTGTTGTTTAGTCGTCTTAGCCGTGTTCGACTCTCCGTGACCCCATGAACCAGAGCATGCCTGGGAAACTCTCACTTTCTTCTCAAAGCTTCTCCTTCTTTATGTTCATGGAGTTTTCTTGGCAAAATACTGGAGTGGTTTGCCAGTTGCTTCTCCAGGTGGATCACATTTAGTCTAAACTCTTGAGCTATGACCTGTCTGTCTTGGGTGGCCCTGCACGGCATAGCTCATAGCTTCTCAGAGTTATTCAAGCCCCTTCGCCACGACAAGGCAGTGATTCATGAAGGGGGGAAATGTTTAGGAGTACTCTAATTTTGACTCAAGATTATAACCATTTTATATTTATAATTGGGGAAAATAAATACAGTAAATGGACAAAAGTACAAAGATTCACAAAATGTTTAGGGTTATGCGTACCCTTGCGTTCCCCCAGAAAAAAACAACACTCTATCTATCTACCGGTATCTATCTATCTATCTATCTATCTAGTGCCTGTCTGTCTATCTGCAGTATCTATATTTATATCTAATATTACTAATACTTGATGGGGACAGACTATCACCAGCATTTAACTCCATGGCTCAAAAGTCTGCTGTGGCTGCCCATACACTACTGAGCCAGGTTCAAGGTTCTTGTACAACTATGCACTATTTGATGAAAGACTTTCTTCAGTTTTGGGCTGGACAGCCATTCATATATAAGGCAAATTGAGGACTGTTCTTCATAAAGCAGGACACATTGCCACCCATATAAATTTCTAGCACAGATGTGGGTAGGGCTGCCATATGCCCAGACATTAATGTGATTTGTCCGGGATCTTAAATAAGTCAATAAAAAAAAAATCAACTTTGGGGTTCATCTAAAAAAAAAGCTCAACAACTTTTGGGGTGTCCTGTTTTTTAAAAAAATATGTGGGTAACCTGTAACCCTCCAGATACTGCTGAACTGCAATTCCCAGCATCGCTGCATCTGCAACTCCCAGCATCCCTGCAACTAGTCATACTTGTTAGGGCTGATGGGAGTCATAGTTCAGCAACATCTGGAGGGACAAGGATCCCCCGCACCTGTTCTAGTATCAAGTAGAATCCTGGCAGCAGCGTTTTTGAACTCACTGAAGTTCCTGGGCTGTTTTTAAAGGTAGTTGGTGGGATAGAAACAATGAAGAAGAAGGAAGAGGAGAGGGAGAGGGGGGTGTGTGTGTGTGTGTGTGTATATATATATATATATATATATATATATATATATATATTCAAATAAAAATTCATGACAGCTTTATGATTAACTGATTATAAAGGGAATTAAGCTTGCTGCTTCCCTTTG
The DNA here is from genome assembly GCF_009819535.1 of Lacerta agilis. Taxonomy (NCBI): domain Eukaryota; kingdom Metazoa; phylum Chordata; class Lepidosauria; order Squamata; family Lacertidae; genus Lacerta; species Lacerta agilis. The sequence continues at coordinate 18,221,077 of NC_046319.1, read as the reverse complement.
AGCACTTTGAGGTGCCGTTCATGCTCAAATTAGAGCTGGCAGACAGGCTGGAGAGAGAGAGAGCACAAACAGTGCTCCTGGCTCTTGTGGCTGACACCGTTTCTGACAGCTCCAGTACATCCCTGACACCAATTTATGAAGATTGCAGCCGAAACAAAAACATTATCAGATCTGTAATTGTTCAAGACAAGGCCAAGGCCTTTCCCCTTGACGCCTTCTTGATGCCAGAACAGAACAGGGAGCGTCATGTTTCCCTAGTGCCCTGGCAGGAGGTCTCTTACGATATCAACATTTGATTTGATGCTGCTTTTTTGTGAGCAGGACTTACCCGTAATACTGTATTAGCAGTGGCAGCACTGCTGACTTCTCAGCCTGCCTTAGATCCCTGGGAACAGTCCTAACTCAGTGGTAGAGCACCTGCTTTGCGTGCAGAAGGTTCCAGGTTCAATCCCTGGCATTTCCAGGTAGGGCTGCGAATAGTCATCATCTGAAACCCTGGAGAGGTGCTGCCAAGTCAGTGTAAGCAATACTGAGCTGAATGGACCCCAACGGTCTGACATCTGCTCAGTGTAAAATAGCTTCCTATAGTCTTGCATTGTCCTCTGTTTCCTGGCTATTTCAGCTCCACTTTCTGGAGAAAGATTCAGAGGTGCAAAGGAGATAGCTAGATAACATTCATTGGGGTGGGATCTTGCCTTGAGTGCCTGGTCATGACCCACCCAGGTGTGCAATTAAGGCATGCTTCCAGGTAACGCACAAGGCGAGGTCTTGATTGGCCTTTCCCAGTTAAGAGGGACTAGTTGGGATGAATGTCATATAAGTCAGTCCTGAAAGGCATCTGTGCGGGGCTCCATAACACTGGTATAAACGCACATGCACGTCACTCACCATTCCTTTTTAAAATATGGTTCTGGCCCCCACCACAATGCAACCTGTCCCTCTGGCATCCCTTGCGAACTCCGGAATGTAGCGTCTTTCCCTTCCCCCCCCCCCTCCAACCACCGTGATATTATTGAATTGGCAGACCAAAAAATGCCAACAGATGCCACTGGGTATAAAGAGACAGGTGGTGCCGGTGCGTCAGAGAAGGGACTTCCTCCAGAAACATGGCACTTACTGAGGCATGTGGGCTGCCCGCTGCCTTGTGACATCTCTCTCTCTTTCCTTGTGAGACAGTCCTCCTGTCCATCAGATTAGGCATTCCGCCACTCCCACCAGGTGGCTATTGCAGAGGCAGAAAACAGATAATTTTTTTTTGCTTGGAGTTCTGTGTCCTGTTCTGAGCCAGCAGATCTGGACTCTTGTGGTGTTTGTTTGTTTTTTGTCCCCCCCCCCTTTCAACCTAGGCTATTTTATTCGGTTCCATTTCCTTTTATGTTGATGGTTATGGCACGGGAAGATTTCTAGTTTCAGCAGGAGCTTGCTCAAGTTGTGGCATCTTGTGCTGCCAATCTGTTTGTGTACTGCACATTCCCAAGCAGGAGGCAGACATCAAACACACATACCCTAGTGAAATTCACACAGGTGTGACTTCTGTACATATTCCCAGAAATACATACATACATACATACATACATACATACATACATACATACATACTAGAATTTATTAGTCACTTTACCTTGCCCAGGGCAACCCAAACTTACAACCAACCAGATAACCCCCCTCAGATTGATATATTAGAACCAAGAGGGGGGAAAACACATCCCACACACTTCTAAAAGGCCACAGTTTGGGCTTATCCACACTTCGTCTGGTTCTGCTTCTTTCCTATGGGGAAAACTGCTCTTTGGGGCTCAATCGGACAGATGGCAATTTGGGTTTCCCTAGATCGCCATTTGTTCCAATCTATCGTTAAAGAGCAGGTTTTCCCTTGGAAGGAAGCGGGACAAGGGGAAAAACCACTCCAACCCATGCCCAGAAAGTGTGGGTCAAGCAGAAAAATGCTTAGACCCATGCTTTCTAAACAAGGTACAAGTGGGAGTGTAGATAAGCCCTTAGTTAAAGGCCTTGTTATAGAGGAAAGTTTTTGCCTGGCGCTTAAAGAGAAGTTGCATACTGTCATAGATTGGAATAAGCAGCTCAATGATGGAGGCTGGAGACAGACAATCATTGTTTTCTCCCACCCACCTTTTCATTTAGGCATGTCCACATGTCACACTGAACAAAGTTGCAAGATGTCCCTGCACATGTACAAGTGTCTATGGGCAGAAGTGTACACTTGTTGACTTGTACAGATCACCTGTTTGTGTACACAGACTGCACACTCACTGAATGTTGCCTGTGAATATCTGTACAAGTGTGGAGCTCAGCTAATGTACACCTGCTGAGTGCAACTTGTGAACACACCTTACATCCCTCTCACAAAAGAGCAGAACAGGCACAGGAAAATGTTGACTCCACCCATATACAACAATGGCCAATGCCACCTAGTGACTAAAGTATATAATGATGCCATGCACCCGTTAGGAACCTTTTGCGGAAATGCACAATTTAGAGACCTGTACATGTGTCTGAGGGTACTCTTCTAAGCAGACATATACCCAGTGTCTTGGCTCCCACCCTCAGATACAGTAGTCTCTGCTCAAGGAAACCCAAATGTTTTACTGAAGAGGTCAGCACACTGTGTAAGCATTAGCTCAAAGTACATCCATGAATCTGCTCCAGGGCTTTTTTCAGCTGGAACTCACAGGAACTCTGTTCCGGCACTTCTCAGGTGGGCGCCATTGCCATTCTAAGAGAACAAGGGAGGCATTCATGGTGAGTTCCGGCTCCTCTTTTTCTAGAAAAATAGCACTGCATAGTTTGGGAGCATGGGTTGGGAATTGTGGCCCCTTTTCACCTACACCACCAACCCCCAGGGGACAACTCCACACAGACAGGCCCCTTTGAGACGTCCCCCCCACCCCCTGCTTCTTCTTTTTCGTCATGCATTTCTCAACTTCCTCAATCTAACAATCCTTGGTTTCGCTTGCTTGCTCCCCCCTCCGGCTCACCCACACCCAACTTGTTTTTCCTCCACTGCCGTCTCCACACGGGGCTGCTTCTGTGGTCTGCTATTACGAGCTCCACTTTGCAAACCCACCGACTCCTGCAGCCTTGAAGGGTTCCAGGAAATGTAATTAAAGGCAGAATGTAGCCCCTGGAGATTTCTGAGGCGGTAAAGGGCACTCCCTCTCACCCCAAAACTCTCCATTCTTCTTCCCGCACACGCTTTAATCGGTTGCTAAGGCAGTGGCTGCGCTGAAAAACAGTTTGTTCCCTTTCTTTCTCTCTTTCTCTCTCTTTATTATTGTGTTTATGAGCAGGTGGAACATAAATTGCTTGTTTTCTCACACAAATAGCTAATAGGAAAGAGAGGAGGAAAGCGGGGAGATGGGGAGGGGTGGATGAAAGTTCCCCGGCACCACAACATGGCAAAAGGTGGTGGGTTTAAAAGGAGAACTTACTTGGGAGAACATTCCACAACTTGAGCATGAATAGACACACGGGAGATGACTGAGGTAAACAAAAGGTGGCCATGGAGGTAGGAAGGCCAAGACCAGGTATTCAGAGGCTTGGTCGGGAGGGGAGGGGAAGAAGAATAAGGCACATTGGTTGGGTCCTTTTCTCTTCAGCCTGCAAGGCCAGCCGTGCTGAATGTGAGAGGCCTTCTTGAGCTCTTCTGCCTCGCTGCCGACGTCATTACCTTGACATTCATGTGTGTTCCCAACAGCTCACAGAGCTGACGTTTGGCACGGCGCGTTTTACCATGTATTAGACACATTGCGCTACTGAGGAAAACAAAAGCAGCTGAAGTGAAGAGTGTGTGGGAGTAAATGAATCACTTAAAAGTGTGTGTGTGTGTGTGTGTGTGTGTGTGTGGAGGGGTTGTTCTAGAAGAGAGAAGATCATCGCCATTCAGAGAGTTTGTTCTCACCAGTGGGCAGCATTTCAAAAGATAAGCTTATCAGGGCCCTTGGAGGAAGATCATTTTGTCCTGTGATGTGGCGATACGTAGTCTTTGGTACATCTGGCAAATGCAAGCTTTTTGTGAGGAATCGTTTTTCCTCATGACTGATGCTATGGCTCGGAAAATAGAACATCCACGCCATATTTCCTTAACACCTACTCGGTTGGCAGAAGTGCAAAAAGGAAAGGGGGTGGGATAAATTGGTCTCATAAGATGTCTGTCGGTCTTTCTGCGATTATTTTTATTCTATCATAGATAAATGGGTCTGTGTCATTTATGACCCACTTATGGTGGCTAGGATCTCCTGTGACTCAAAAGACTGAGAAGCAGGGGGGTTGGTGATGTCACAAATTCGCCTTTAGCGATGTCAGAAGATGGTGATAGCACAGACTTGCCATATCTTGTTGGAGGGGCGGTATGATACACTAGCAGTCTCATGCCCGCTTAATAATTCTTAAAAAACCTAAATAGAATCAGTACAGGTTTGAAATCAGTACAGGTTTGAAAGGGCCAGGCTGCCATCTTGATTCAAAATGACATTCAATTGTATCCAAATATAGATGGAAATCTTCTCTTTGACTGTGGGAGCCATCATGCAAAATTCAGTTACGACATCTTAAGATGTGTCCAAATGCAGAGTGAGCAGACAAACCACTTTCAATGACAGCCGCACTTTCGCTAGACGAAAAAAAAAGACGAAAAATTTTCGTCTTGCGAGGCAGCCCCATAGACTTTTTCGTCTAGCGGGGCATTCGTCTAGCGGGGCACCACTGTATAGTAGATAGCTTAAGAACATGCGAAAAGCTCTGATGGATTAGGCTGAGGGCCCATCTAGGCCAGAATTCTGTTCTGACAGTGGCCAACCAGATGCCTATGGGAAGACTGCAAGCAGGACCTGAGCACAACAGCACCCTCAACACTTGTGATTCCCAATAACTGGTGTTCAGTATTATACTGCCCTCCAACAGCAGAAGCAATATACAACCATAATGACTAGTGGCATTTCCCATCCATCTCCTCTATAAATTTGTCTGACCACTTTTTAAAGTTATGCAACAAGGGTACAGTGAATAAGAACATAGGGTTAGGCCACTGGCCCATCTAGACCAACATCCTGTTCTCACAATGGCCAACCAGATGCCCATTATGGGAAGCCTGAAAGCAGGACCTAAAAGCTCCTTTTCCCACTTGTGGATTCCCATCAACTGGTATTCAAAAACACATTGCTTCCAGCAGTGGAGGTAAGAATGCAGCCATTGTGGCTGCTAGCAATGGCCAGCAACATTTTCTTGCAGGACACACTTGTATTTTATCATTATCTCTTCCTCCCTGCCTGCGGGGTTTGAGATCTACAATTTTTCTTGTCTGTGTTGAAGGTTGCTGACATTATTGTGATGTTACTTCAAATCATGAGATTTGAAATGACTGGGGTGGTGGTTGGGAGTATTTATTGAGGAATCCATTAATCCCAAGTATACCATATTTGTATAGCAACCAACCATCTTTGTATAGCAACCATCTCTGGCAGCTTTACATACAAGTTCACAACAGTGCAAACCTTAAATAGAATTTTCCAAGTCCCATCCGCTGGCTTTAGCTGGCTTTATGCTCTCGAACCCATTTAGCAAGAAGATCAGAAATATTTGAGGCTATTAACTACCTTCTGTCTATGTTGCAATTCCATTGGCTAGTAGCACATCATCTGGCAACCAGCTCCCAAGATCAGCTGTTCTTTGTTCAAAGAAAGAAATCCATTTTTACATCTTGATGAGTATTAGTTCCCCATGCCATAAAGCCATAAGGTTGTTTCTTTTTTATCTCTGATTCTCAGAAGGAATTATTCAGCACTATTCCAAGCACAGCTAAAAGCGGTTGGGGGGGGGGTTCATTTACAACACTGAGGACTGGCAACTTGAATTACAATGGGGGACACTGGGAGAGCAGAGCGGGGAGGGCCTCCTTATTGTTTTTTTTAAAAATCTACATGGGGAATTGTTTCCCTAAAACTGGAGGGAGTTGGAGGTGGGGCTTGTGAATTATGTTAAGGAAGGACACAAATACACACCTTCCCCCTTGCTAATTTGAGCACAACACTAGTAAGTTGCTTCCAGGGTTGATATAAATTTTAAAGTTCAGGGATTGTCGGCTGAGCTACTAAAAACCTTTCAGAAATATTTTTTCTTTTATTGTTTTAAATTTTCAGATGCATACAGGATGGGTGTTCTCTGTATATCACAGGTAAGGTCTCTATTATATTTTATGTTTGTAAATTATAAAAATTGTCTATAAGTGCACTCTGGAGATCAAAAAATATACGCTTCAAAGAAACCCACAGATACTGCCAAATAAAAAAGGGAAATTCTACCCTCAACCCCCACCCATCCCTTAGAGAACAAGTATTTCTGAAGAAAACGTTTCTTCCCCTTTTTCTTGTTGCTGTTGCTTTTTAGCATGGCAAATATGCAACCTTGGCATAGAATCTGCTGGGCTTGGTATGTTTTTATCTTATTCACTTCAGTGGGCTGGATCAAGCCAAAAGTTGCAGTACTAACCCCACTTACCTGGGAGCAAGCCCCACTGAATTCTCTAGCGCTTACCTCTGATTTGACATGGTCAGGATTGCACTGTAAGGGACGTAACCAACAAGTTTATTTCTTTATTTATATATTTAAAAAAGTATTTCTGTACGGTCATATGCTAAAACGTACCAAAGTGGGGTATAGTCTCAAACATAAAACATCACTTAAAATAAATGCAGATAATCATTCAGGTGACTAATCAAAAATTTAAGCAGTTGCAAAGGCCTGTCAGCACAAAAAACAACAACGTGTTCAATAGATGCCTGAAAGTCAAGCGTGAGGGTGCCTGCCGCATCTCTGCTGGAAGAGTGTTCCACAGCATGGGATGGGCAATGCTAAATGCCTTACTTCTGGTTGAGGCAAATCTGGCCCCAATCTGTGAAATGGGGGGACAGCTAAGAGCACTCCTCTGGATGATCTCAGTGAGTAGGACTAATGCTGGTATTATTTTTGTTGGTGGATAAACAGTCAGTGGCAGACCTAAAGTAGTGCTAAGTGACTGAGCAGCTGGTCACCTGACCTACAGTCACCCCACATGACCCAGCCTACTACTGACCTACAGAGAGACATCCGAAGTGGATATAAGTTTAAGGTTGATCAGGGCTAGCTGGATATAAAGGAGCCTGTGAGGTTCCCTCTGTGTGAAGGCTATATCATGACTCTGGGAGAAAACTGAATCTTGGTTGCAGGACAGGCAAGGAAAGAGAAGCCTTTGCTATAATTGGTGTCCCATTCTGAATCACTTTATTATTTATTAGTATGTATTTTACTGTATCTCTGCACACATTAAAGTGCTAGTGTTACTATTTAAAACCCTAAATGGTTTGTGGGTGTTCAGGTTATTTTAAGAACCACTTTTACCCATATACACCTGCCCAGGGCTTATGATTGGCCTCAGACACTGTCTTCCTGCACTGGCTTTTAAAATCAATCTGCTAGGTTGGCACCAGAAACAGGGCCTTTTGGGTGTTGGTCCCATACCTGTGGAACTCACACACATGACTTCTAAATAGACTCTGAAAACACCCTTCTTCCAGTATGATTTTAGTGAAGAAGCTATGCTGGTTTTTATTTTAGGTTTTTAAAATGTATTTTATGGCTGCTCTTTCTAAATCGTCGGCTTTATATTGCTTCTTTTAAGCTATTCAATGAATTTTATAAGAGTGTGGTGCTGGCATTTGGAATTATGTTTACTGCTGTTTCAGTAGGATTGCATTTCCTTGGAATTATGTTAATATTTATGCGAGCAGCCTTGGGAGCCTTCAGCCCTAAAACACTGCCTACACCTTTAAAGGGGGGCAGACTTGCAAGCAAGGAAGGCAACCTCTGTGTCAGGTTCTACAGCAGGGGTTGGCAACCTAAGGCCCATGGGCCACAAGCAGCCTACGGGGTCATTTAACCGGCCCACGAGCTGCCCCGAATTGAGCCGCCCGCTCGGTGAGTCCCCGCACGCTGTGCTAAACCGGCGCAGCACAGGGACTCGTGTCCGCGGTGCCAGAAACCACGTCTGTGCATGCACAGGCACCGGAAATCGTGCACATGTGTGCGATCCAGCCCACAGAAGGATCTCCGCTGCAGTGAACCGGCCCAGGCAAGGTAAACTTTGCTGACCCCTGTTCTACAGTGTCCTGGCCTTAAAGCCTGAGTTCTCCTCTTTGGATGACCCATAGGAAGAATCTGAGTGAGAGAGGGAGTGCTGTGATCTGGGGAGGGAAGGGGCTTGTGGAGAGCCCCAAGGGCCAAATGGAGAGGGCCTCCAATTCTAAGGTTCCCACACCTGTTCTAACTGTGTGAGTTGCATCCAGTGTTAGCCCTCCTTAGAGTACATCCACTGAAATTAATGGACAAGACCATTAATTCAAGTGGGTCTAGTAAAATTTAGTTGAATAAAACCCTATGCCTTCTTTGCACTTGACTCTGGTTGGTAGAACTCGGGGTTACAAGTGGAAGACAAAGTAGATGGAACAAGACTGAAGTCGGCCCAACCCTGACTTGCTGCACTGCGGAAGCAAATTGAGGGGCGGAGGTGGGGAGAAATCTCACTTTTGTATGCATGAAAACTGCCAAGATGACAATTTTTAACACTTACACGAGGCAAACTGTTGGGTTTCAAATTGGCAAACAACTTGTTATGACAGCACGTTGATAGATCGCTTCATAAAGACAGAATGAATAAAAGGAGTCTCAGCTTGGGAAAGAAGAAGATTGTTAGCGATGGGGGCTGATCCTTCCACCGCTCAGCTGGTGCAAGGTCTGGATGGGAATACATAGAAGATGGTGAGCATTCTGAGGTTCAGGGATAAAGGTAGCAATGCCTGTCCATGGGAATTGTGGATACTTTTGGAGAAAGTGGACTAGCCCTGGTGATTATGGGGAAAAGCTAATTGGGCGTCATGAGATCCGCTTCAAAGGTGTGAACTATGGGAGAGAGAGATGGCATAAAACATTCACTGAGCTCAAAAAGAGGTTGGTCATCAGTGGCCACAGGCTGAAAAGGTACATAGAAGAGCTGTAGCTCAACAGCAAAGTACAGGCTTCCATTGCGAAAGTTCACAGGTTCAGTCCCCAAGGACATCTGTAGGTATGGCTAGGAGAGACCTGTGCCTGAAACCATGGAAAGTTGCTGCGAGTCACTGTAAACTAGATGGACCATTAGCCTCCTTTTGTATAACAAAGCTTCCTAAGTCCTCATCCCATGACATTAGGTCCTCAACACCAAGGCCAGTAGACTGAACTGGGATTTTAACCACCTCATTAACCAGTTGCACTTGTTTTTTCTATTACCACCTCCAATACTGGAAGTGAGTCAGGAACAACAACAAGAGGTTGGGAAGAGGTAGGAAACTTTTTTCAGCCTGAGGGCCACATTTCCTTCTGGACAAGCTTCTGGGGGCCAAATGGCAGTGGTGGGTGGGACTAGAGGCAAAGGTGGGTGGAGCAGCAAATCTGAATTTTACCCTTGTGCACTAGACTCGTTTCAACGCACACTTGCACACACACCCCTCTCTAGCTGCCATCCTGGGAAACAAGAAGCATTATCAGCAGTTCAGGGGCATATTCCAGCCAGGCAAAAACACTTGTGGTGTAAAGCAGTGCCAGTGTGGATTGTGCCCTGTGGCGAGTTCTGAGGGCCAGATAGAGTGGCTTGGAGGGCCACATTTGGCCCCTGGACCTGGGGTCTTCTACTGAAATAGGGCATGAGAGATGAATGCAGGAAAGGGCCCTGAATGCTCCCTTTTACTGAAGGACCCCTACCCTGCTTTATAATTTTATTCATTTAAAATATTTATAGGCCACCTTTCAGGGGGAAGCCCTGCCAAAAGCAGTTCTTGTACATAAAATGAAAACATCTCATCCCAATAAAACTGATCCAATAAAATAGCGGTCCAAAAACATTTCACAGCTCAGCCCCTGTGTAATAAAAAAATCCAACGAGTGAGCTAAACATATAAAATAATTGCATGCCTACCACAGTCGGGTCTAGTTTGGCTGTAACTCATTTGGCTTTGAGGTGTGAATATGTCATTGGATGGTGAACCTAGAACACAGGATGATGCACCTAGAACTTGAGCCTAGAACCCACGTGGCAAAATGGCACATTTATAGGTATGTAGTGGCTTACATCTCATGCTAGGTTCTCGGACTGTAAAACAAACTTTTCTGTTTTCCTACACTTAGCATTCCACATAGCATTCCACAACAAAGAGCAAGATAAAGAAAGATGCAGTGCTACCCATAGCAAGTGTATAGAGTTCTTGAAAGTGAAGGTATGGGGTTTAAATCGCTCCTTCCTATTCCTGGATTTGTGGGAGCTGGCGAAATATGTTCCACGTATCCTCAGAGAGGTATTTTCATCTTCATGTGTTATCTGGTTGAGCTCTGATGAGTTGCAAGGTAGGACCACTGGCCTGCGATGGCTGCTGCCCATTGGGACTGCTGGAGCAGAAGTCAGGGCGCCCAAGTGTAGGCAGAAACAGAGCCAATGACAGGCAGAGCCAACTAATCCTAGTTTTGTCCCCACCCTCTTCCCTGCTGAGTTCTACAAGGGGCAAGACGGAGACGGCAAGACAGAGGAGAAAGCTGACAGCCAATGGTATCCTTTGGGCTGGCTTCATAAGAAGGGAGGCAGGTGGAGGCTGGCTGAGGGAAGGCTGAGGTTGGCAAGGCAGAGCCCCATTTGCCCTAATAGGCCAGCTTCCACTGATACCTGTCCAGATTAATGCCTGCTGATACTGCAGGCACACAATCAGAAAAGGTATTCAGATTCCAGCTGTTCTGCTGATGATCTCTATCAGAACCCCCCCCCCCTTTTTTTCTTTTTTCAATAATACTAAAATCTGTTTTCTCAGCCTTGCTTTGACCTTTAAACTTCTTCTCCTGCACAAGCCTTGGGGCGGCTGCTCCAGCTTTTAAATCATGTAAATGGCAGCATTACACCTACTTGCTGAATGATTAATTTGGCTTTGAATTGCTGCCTGACTTTGATAGGAAGGGGGAGGCAGGTCTCAAGGGTCTGATTATGTGAATCTTAGGGGTGGGGAGTGAGGTGGGAAGGCTAATTAATTACACATTTACTATGGGGAATTATTATTTTTTAATGCCACCTAAGCTGCTATTTTTCTGTTGGGTGCAGCTACAAAGCCTAATTCCAAGTAAAACAGCTGCCAGGAAGCCTTTTAACCCTTGAAGTTTGCTTGCAATACAGGATTTATTTATTTCTCTTTCTCTCACACACCTCAACCTCGCCTCCCCATCCAGTTCACCTGCATAGTTACTAAACACTAGACCGGAGACAAAAATTCTCCCTCATTTCTGATAATGTTCTGTTGTATTTTTGCGCTCTTCTTGAAAGAGATGGCCATTTTGTCGAATATTTTCTGCAATTTTTTCCCCCCTGTGGTGGCCGCCATTTCCTCCCTCAGTGCTCCAGAAGAATGCTGGGGTGTTGTTGTGGGCAATGCACTATGGCGGCCAGGATGGCAGCACAGTGGCGGCAGCTGCTGCTGCTGCTGCTTGCCGCTGTAGCAGCACAGAAGAAGAAAAACCTTAAAAGAAGGTAATTATGCAGCATCTCAACCCTAGGAACTGTTGGAGACATTTTCCTTGCCCCCTCCCCCAAACAGGAATACTCAACAAAATGGTGTCCCCAATACTGGGATGGGAAAGTTGGGGTGCCAGTTTTCCTCAGTTATTAAATGAAAAACTCAATTTCTATGGTTAGTCATTAGTTACTGGTGTGGGATTTTTCTGTTATGAGTGCTTTCATCTGGGAAGGTTTAAATCCTGATCTTTTGCAGTAGCCATTTGGGATATTAATCCACCAGATGGAGCGGATGGAGTTCCGGCCTGCTCCAAGTTGGGTCACACCAGCACACTTCTACCTTTCAAACATAAAGGATGATGATGATGAACTGTGGCGGGGATGGGGAACCTCGGGTCCAGGGGCCAAGTTGATCTATGGGCCTCTCTGTCTGGCCCTTAGAACTCTCCCAAGGCCACACCAACCACTGGCTCTGTTTTATACCAAAATCCTTTTTCACCTAGTTGGAATGTGTCCTAGTTGGGATGTGTGTAGAAACTAGTCCCCTGAACAAAAGTAAATTTGGTTGCTTAACCTGCTCCACTGGCATGTGGCCCTCAGAGGGTTGTCCAGAAGTAGATTTGGCCCTCAGGTTGAACAAGGTTTCCCTACCCCTGCAATCTCCCAAAACAATTCCAGCTCGTATGTAGTGGTGTTGTGTAAGGGTCAGGGGCCCCTAGAAAAAGGGGTGCTTCTTGGCATCATATCTGAAAACAAAAGCCCAGATAATTGATCCCTCACAACCTCTGGGTATGGTGTCACTTTGCATGGAACAGAATGTGGATTTATTGCATATAGATCTAATTAAAAAGCTGCTGCAAAGATGGAAGTAGCAGGATTTAGGACAGATACGAAAGGGTCGGTCATTTAAAAAATGGATAGAAAAGGTGTGGTAAAAAGTCCTGGTGAAAAAGTTTAACATTTAAAAAATTGATTATTGAAATGGCAAATTGAAACTAATGCACTTTCAGCAACATGGCACCTTTCCATCGTGTATACAAATAAGAACACTTCGCCATATGCGCCACCGGCAGATCAGGCTAAACTTTGGGTTAATATCGTCTAATTAACAAGTAGAATTGATGTGTGTGCTGCTGTGGCACCCAGAAGTTCTGGAGAAACACAGATTGCAGGCTGGCACCTGAACGGACTTCGCAAATAACAGTGGGAAGAAACAAGACGCTTTCAGGCTTCCACTATCTCTGAATGGGATTCAGTCACATACTGGCAAATTCAGGTTTCGTCGTTACAGGTGACTGTGAGGTCTTGAGCAACAGACCTACTTCCCCTAAAGATTGGAAATTCTGCAGTAAGGAAAGTGATGGGGAAATCAAGTGTGGGGTGATGCTTGCTTTGACACAACTTCATCTAACCTCCATCATGACAATCAAGATCAGTCTGTCTGTCCCTCCAGAGTCCATTTTCAGTCCCTGTCTCTGCTGTTTAATCAACTTCAATCCCCACCCACCACATGCACCTGTGGAGTTAACAGTTACAGGCGACTTTTGGTTCATGTGGAAGTTACAGTCTGGGAATAGCGTGTAAAGCCTAAAGACAAAATTGTGTGCAATCAAAACACATAGGCTACTTTAGCAATGTCCACTGAAAGTAGCGTGGCTGGGCATCCAGACCCATCGACCCTCCATTCAGCCACCTTTCCTTGTGATTGGCAAGACCTAGCCCAATCAGGAGTCCTTGGGACACAGCCAGTTGTACAAAAGGGGCATTCCTGGCCGATGCCCACAACCAATCATGTGCTTGCTGTGAAGTTGCAGCTTGCCCGAGTACATGATGCACTCTTGACTGGTGCATCCCTCCCTCCTCTTAAGATGGGGGTACCATGTGCAATAAAGGAGGAGCAATGAAGCAGGAGGAGTAGCAGACTCCAGAGACCAGGGGGAAGCAGGCAGCACCAGGTACCTCAGCAAAGGTGAAATTCTCTCTTCTTTCTTGCTTTTACAGTCCCCTTTGCAAGGGAGGCATTACAGGATGTCAGAAATAGCAGCTATAGCTCTTTCTTTCCCAAAGTGTAGCCAAGGAAGGGACAGTTCCACTTCATTCTTGCTATTTTTAAATGCCCCCTTTGCAAGCACAGGATTGGAGGAGGGACTTCCCTGTGCAAGTGGTGGAAGGCTGTATTCTTTACCCACTCTGCATTCTTCTTTCTTACACCTTTGATGGCACATTTTCCTTCCCCTTTTCCCCATTTCCCCCTGAACATTGGAAGCTGCCTTATACTGAGTTCAGTATTGTCTACTCTACACGGAACTGGCAGCAGTGCTCCAGGGTTTCAGACAGTGGTTTCTCCCAGCCCTACCTGGAGATGCCAGGGATGATGAGGATGTTGAAGGGGAAAAGGCTTGTTATATTATATTTCTATCCTGCCTTTCCTCCCGATGCAGTCCAGGATGGCAAACACGCAAGTGGTGAAAAATAAATAAAACATTTATAAAACAATCCCAATATAGATGCAGGCTGGGAAAGATATCTACCGGTACTTAATATGCTTCCTGGAAAAGGAAGGTATTTAGTAGATTCCAAAAATACAACAGAAATTGTGCCTGTCTAATATTTAACAGGAGTGAATTCCGAAGGGTAGGTGCCACAACACTAAAGACCCAATTCCTATATTTTGCAGAACGGACTTCCTGAGAAGATGCTATCTGCAGGATGCCCTCTCCTACAGAATGCAGCCATTGATTGGGTATATAAGGGGTGAGACAATCTTTCAAGCATTGAACCCGAGTGCTTCTGCCCTCCCCCTCCCCTCCCCTTCTGTCCTCCCCGCCCTGCCCCCAAAGGGAGAGAATATTGCCTTAATCCCCTCTTCGTTCTTGATTTTATGTTGCCCACCCCTGTTGCTCGTATTTGAAGATAGGGAATTTCCCTCAGCTAGAATTAATATTGCCCAATGTTTCTTGAGTGGGGCTGGGGCTTCTGTGGAAACTTATCTAGATCTAATGATTAAAAGACAAGACCCCCAGGGTTGGAGGGTACACAGAGGAGGGGGAGAGAATAGGATGAAATAATTATAACATGCCCTTCAGAAGGGGAAGGGATTAACAGCAGAATATAGGAGTGGTCTCTTTGATCTTCTGATGTGTCTCCTATCTCTGGGAGCTGTGTCTGTGTCCCAGTTTCCTGTGCAAAGCATTCTCTCCACCCAGGCCCTTTACTCTTTTTGAGTATTAGGAGATGGGGAACAAATGGTTAAACGGTCCACAGTAACTGAATTTAGCGAAAAGAAAACAGGAAGAGACGGGAAGGGGGAGGCAATAAACTGCCTTGGTGAGGACTACATGCTTGAAGACACATGCTACTCACTGAGGCCTGCCTTCTTTTTAAAAATAATAATAATAATATGGCACTAATAATCTAAACTTCTTTCCAGACTTCATATCGCTGGCTTATAAAGGGTAACCATCAGATTATAATATGTCTTTCCCTGCCTCTCCTTGTGTGTCACCTTCTGATTTTATGGATATTTTCTCCTCTCCTTGCTCTTTCTCTTGAGGTTTGCTTTGGTGACTGAACAATAGATGCTTGAACATGTTTCGACTCTTGTGATCTTTTGTTGTCTTCTCATAAGCAGTTTTTGGTTTTTTAAAGCAGATGCCTTGTAAGGTGACTTTGCTTTCCTGCAAATGTCCTCCTTTTAATTACGCAGCAAGGAACATAGGAAGGTGCCTTGTACTGAGTCAGACCAATAGTTTGTCCAGCTCAGCAGTGTCTACACTGACTGGAAGCAGCTTGCCAGGGTTACAGATAGGGCTGGGAATGTCCCCTGTCGCGAGGTGCTGGGGATTGAACCTGCCATCTTTTGCATGCAAGGGACACGCCACTGAGCCGTAGCACTGCAGCAGATCACTCATAGATCCTAAACATTCAAGAACTTAAGGCCTGCAGCTTCCAGCCAAGAATGTGAGCAGCTGGTGTGTCCTGGCTGGAAGCGATGTGTGGGCAGGTCTAACTCAAGTTTGTCAAATCAGTTTCATTTTGCCCTGGTCCTAGAAGAGTTTGCTTCTAAGCACTAAACTGGGAGCTGTCTGATTCCCCCTGGAATGCTAGAACTGCTTGCCGTGATGATGATATAATGCTGGTGACACCCACAACACAAATTGTGTGTATGTGTGTGTGCGTGGCACCACAAAGTTTTGCGCCACAAAGAAGCCCTTCGTGCAGAATCAGCTTTTTCTAAAAATGACTGTCCACTATTTTAGTAGCTGGGAATTACTGTCCTTGCTGCTGAATTATCTCAAACTATTTTAATGCCCCAGGGAGACACTGGCCAGTCTCTCTTTCCACTGTACATGTATGGTCATTTTTGAGAAGGTGTCAAAGTTCCCTTTTATAGTCAGCACCCATTTTGCACAGTGAACGCAGCTTAGTGAGCACACACTCTCTCCTTCACATCTAGTGTTTTCTATATACTTGTAAGGGATTTAGTGGGGCAAACTAAACATCCCATTGCAACTGCATGAAGGGGCAGGCCCCTAATTGTACTGGGCAGTAGAACAGCTTGATCCTTTTCCCGCCAGTAGCTTTTCCTCTGAAACACCACCATCCAGTTTCCCAGGCCCTTGCAAACACAGCTCTGGAACTCCACGCAGGGTAAAAGTAGGGGAGGGGGGAAGTGACAGGGGTCACAGTCACATGATACATTTAAAGCTCTACAATACCACTTCAAGCAGTCATGAATTGCCCCAAAGAACCCAGTGACTTTGTTACAGGTGCTGAGAGTTGTTAGGAGACCTGCTATTCCCCTCTCAGGGCTACAATTCTTAGAGTTCCCTGTGAAGAGGGATTGATCATTAAACCACTCTGTCTCAGTGGGGGATCTCGGGCCTGGGGACTAAATGTGGCCCTCGAGGCCCCTCTATAACTGGCCCTCTAAAACTCTCTGCACCCCCCCCAACTCAGATTTAAGGTTAGAGTGCAGCAAAGGGTGGTGGGGAGCAGAGCGAACACAGTTGGATGAAGGCTGTTGTGCCTGTAGCTTTCCCCAAAGCATCTGGCTGGCTACCATAAGAAGCAGGAGTCTGGTAGATAGCTCTCAGGTATGGCCCAGGAGGTCTCTTCTTGTGTTGTCCACATTGTCACATTTGACCTTCGTATTTCTTTCCACAGAGCTCAGGGTGGTGTGCATTGCGTGAAGCGGCTGTTGGTTGTTCCATTTTTAACTTCACAACAACCCTGTGAAGCAGTTTAGGCTAAGCATGGTTGGCACGAGGAGGGAGGGTGCCAATGCAGAAATAGGAGGAGGAGTGTCTGTGGACTAAAGTATGATTACTTCACGCTTTCGCAGGGATTTGAACCAAGATTCATGGATCACTTTATTCTGGTGCATGCATTTTTGTATTGGCTGGAGAATCTGATGAAGTGCGAATTTTGAAGGATGGTTGCGCTTTCGTTCACATACCGTTTCGGCGATTGTGAATTAGCTCTGTTGCCTCGTTCAGCCTATACCCTTTGTACTCTTCCTAGGTGCTGATCAGTGTTTCCTCTTTTGCTGAGCTCACCTGAAGCCTTCGTTCTTTTTCTTCATTTCTAATTCACAGACCTCTTTCTTTTCTTTTGCTGCCTGCTCCACCTCCAACCTTTTCTAAGCGCATTGAACTGTTTGCCCAGAGCATCTGCAGAGCTGTGTCTCTGCCAAAGGCCTTGAAGCAGGCTCTTTTTTTGGATTCCTCTGCACTTGGCTGGCTTTCCTGCCATCCTTCCTCTCCTCAATCCTGATCTCCTGAGATTGGGCCCTGATTGGCAAATGCTTTGTCTGTGGAGTAGAAAATTTTGTCTAGGAGACGAAATGGGCAAAGCTCTCTGCTTCCTATCAAGACAAATGTGGCATTCTAACAAGGCCCCCTGGAACAACTTCTTCTTCTTCTTCTTCTTCTTCTTCTTCTTCTTCTTCTTCTTCTTAACTTCCCAAAACAACATGTGAACCAAAGTACGGGCATTCTTCAAAATTGCAGTTCTTTTAATTTTGCAATGCAGTTCTCCAACCAAAAGTATGTGTATATTAGGAAAACATGTGCATGAACATTATTATTATTATTATATACTCTTTATCAGATTTATAGGCTTTCCTTTCTCCTAAATGAACCCAGAGAGGCAAACAACAAGAGATAAAACATCTTTAAAATAAAAAATAATAATAATAATTTCAATATAGGTGCAGACAGAGAAAGTTCTCAACAAAAGAGGATGACCTTCAGTAGGTGCTGAAAAGACAACAGAGATGATGCCTGTATAATATGTACAGGTGGGGCTACCTTTGAAGGTGACTCTTTATTAGAAGAAGCAAAGCCTGCTCAAAGGTGCCAGGTCTAAGGAGCACAGCAACTCTTCTCAGTAGGTCCCCCCCCCCATAAGGCAGTTGTGGAGGCTGATGGTGGCACAGTGCTTTCCCATTTCACCCAGCTTGCTTTGCATGCTATGTGTTTTGCCTGGTGCTAATGAGCTTTGCTGTTTAGCCTCTGTGTTGTTGTTTTTTTGTAAATTAAATTAACACTGAGAGCATGTCTCAGTGGGTGTGCATTTGAGTGCCGATCATAACACAGTAGGGAGGTTGGGAGGAAGGCCTTCAGGACCCACCAAGTATATTCTGCCAAGAGGGCAGAGCTTACCCTTTGCATCCAAAACAGGCCCTCTGATTCCTTTTTACCTGCCCCGGAGCATCTTGAGCGGCTGTTGCTTGCCTCTTCTTGTGTGTGTAAACAGATTGAATGCTACTAGGCACAGCTGAGGCTCAGGAGGGGAATATAGATGCTCATGTGTGTACATGCGCAGACACTCACGGACACACACAAATTTGATTCAGCTCACGTTTAAAGGCGAACCTACCTAATTCAAAAGGAAGTATGCAAATGGACCCGCAGCCATCCTTCAGAATTCTCACCTCTCCAAATTTTGCAATGAACTTCTCCAGCCAAGCCACGCATACAAAAAAAAGTACATACTGAGGTAAAGTGTGCACAACAATGCATATAGTACTGAAAATAGAATACAAGAATGCATTATATTACGGAAAATTGCATACAAAAAATGTGTGTTATAGGGGTAAAGATAAAGGTACCCCTGACCGTTAGGTCCAGTCGCGGACAACTCTGAGGTCGTGCGCTCATCTCGCTGTATAGATATATGCACATAAAAACACTGGTGAATTTTCATGAGACTGGAAATGTGGAGAACTGGCCTGAATACTAGGGAGTGGGGAAACTGAGAGAAACTGAAATGGACAGATTTGCTCATCCCTACACATGGTTCTAATGAGAGAAAAGAATGCTAATTGAAGGGAAATGAAAATTGATCACAAGGCATTGGAGTGGAAATACACCTTCCACTCTCTCCTTCTGACAAAAGGTGCTTTCTGCAGCTGTAAGAGAAGCAGAAAGTCAACAGGTGCAGGGGCAAAGAAGGCTGTATCTCTGCATTGCATCTGTTGAATTTCTTCCCTGCCATGCACCTGTTATAGCACCTCTGCTGAGTGTGGTAGTAGGAAGATCTCTGTGCAGGGTACAACTGTTAGTTGTCCTCCGTGTTACTGAGGTCTGGTTGGCCTCAACCAGAAATTGGGCATTTAGTGTCACCACGAATTCCTACTATGCAACACTTTTTCGCCAGAGATTCAGCGGGTATCGTTCCTTTTGACTTTGGAGACAGTTTGTTTTCTATTCCTATAGGCTTAGGCAGTTGTTAAAGATTTTCCTGAGAAGCCAGTCATTTTAATGATTGCTCTGTATTGCTTTTATTTTATTTTTTTAATGAAACATTGCCCTGATGTTTTGTGAGAGGGTGGTATATAAATACATTTGTAAGCAAACAGACATCTGGAGGACCACAGGTTCTAGGGCTGCCATATGTCCAGATTTTCCTGGACATTATTGGGATTTCAAAGGCGGATTGAATTGACCGGGTGCCCTGGTTTTACTTCTTGAAATATGGCAACCCTACAGGTTCCCTATTTCTGACATAGCACAAACATGCTAGGTCCCAGGAAGGAGATTGCACCCCTTTGCTCCTCTCTTGCTCCTCTTAGCTCAGCACAATAGCTAAGACAAGGGTTATCTTAGTCCAACTTACTTGCCTGCTCCTCCTCTTGCTTGCTCATTTCAAATCCCAACCTCCGGCCACCACTCTGGCTTGCCCTGCCACCACAACCCCCAGCTTGCTCACCTACCACCCCACTCGCTTGCCCCTCCACCTGCCTGTTTCAGATTCTCCCCTCACCCTGGAGCATGTACAGGCCATCACCGGTGTGACAATGGACTAGTGCAAATAGATACCCCACATACACACACTTCTATATGTACATAGGAAGCCGCTGCCCTTATCGAGTCAGATCATTGCTCCATGTAACTCGGTATTTATTATCAGCACTGATTGACAGAAGCTCTCCAGGGTTTCAGACAGGGGACAGTTCCCAGCTTTATATGGAGATGCTGAGGGCTGAACCTGGAACCTTGAGCCACTGATGTGCTGTACCCCTAACCTATGGTTCTTTCCCATCCACATTTATAAGGCACATCTAGAATTAATTTTGAATGCACATTTAACATGCACACTTAGAAACAATTACTGTAACTTAAATTTAAATGGAAACACAGTACATCTCAACATGTACCCATTTTTGAGATGGGGCATTTAACCCCAAAACATGAGAGATGAGAACATTCTCAGCCTTTCTCCCTTTGCTCATGTGCAGAGACAGCGCTCATGCAAGCAGCCATAACAAAACACTTTCTCTCTGAATAGCAAATGCCACATGTAAAATGCAAAGCCGTGCCATTCTGCCTTTATTCTCTGCAATGAAATGTAGTTTTGCCATTTAAAATGCACACACACACAAACCAACAACTCTGTTCTTTGCCAAGGAAAAAGAGAAGGCAGCTGTCCCCATGATAAACTGTGGTACTCCTGCAAGTACAGTACATCTGCAGCAAAACAAAACAAGAAATGTTTGCTTTGCCAATTTATTTCCAGAGTTAGGAAGTTTTGCTGCTTAACTGTTTCTTTCCCACCATGGACCCCAAGACACCACTTGCTTTTGCTTCTAAATGCACAGTGCAGGAGGTGGGCCAATGCCTTGACTACCAGCAGATGAAACCCAAAGCCCCTTTTGCCCCGCCTCTGCTTTCCCTGCACCCCCAAGGGATATTCCAGGCAGCCAGGAAGGAAGGGAGTGTATGTTCCAAAGAGGCAGCAGAGTGCAAAGTGGTTTGCAACTGACTGCCGAAGAGAGGCTGTGCCAGAGCCTTTCGCCGGCTGGGCTTCTCCTTGGCTGCAGCCCAGTTGGGAACATGGAGCCAAGAGAGATCCAAGGCCAGGGGACAAGTTCATCTTCCCACAGTCCCTGTCGCTTTCAAAGGTCAAGGCTCTGTGCATTGAAATAGGCATTAGTGGCTGATTGTTTTCCCCCCTCCACTTCCTTTGCAATTTTGTTTGCCTGTTCCTCTGAGGGTCTGTTTCCTCCTTAGGGCAGAAGAACATTAGCACAGTGTGGCGCTCAGAGAGTTCGAATCCAGGGTTCTAATCTCCACTCAGCCATAAAGTCCAGTCACCAGCTCTCATTTTAACCTACCTCCCATTGTTGTTGTGATGATAATATGCAGAGGTGGAGGAATATTTATATCGGACAGAACCAAGGACAGGCGCAACCAACTAAATTCTAGTTTTGTCTCCATCCTCCTCCCTACTGTGCTCTACAGAGACAACACTGAGACTAAGAAGAAGGAAATGGACAGCCAGTTCCACCACCCCATTACAGGTTGCAAGTAAAGATGTAGGTTGGTTGGGGCACACTGAGCTTTGTGAGGCAGTGCCCCATTTGCTCCAATGCCCACCCTCCACTGAAGGGCCATGGCTCAGTAGTCTGTTTTGCTATGGAGAACTGCTGCCAGTCAGTGTATACAGTACTGAACTAGATGGACCAAAGGTCCTATTCAGTATAAGGCAGTTTCCTTTGACACCACATTGAGCTCTGTGGAGAAAATGTGTGCTACAAAGACATTCTTTTAACAAAATGTCATGCTCGCCACATGGCTGATGCTGCAAATGGCATTGATACATCCAGTCCTGGTAAGACCCCCCCACACACACACACACTGCATGTGTAACAGGAAGGAGCCCAAACTAGTTCCAAGATTTGGGGGGGGGGCAGGCAAAGCCTTTATCTGTGCCTCCTCCTCCATTGGTGGGAAGCACAACTCAGAGCAACACTAAGCATGTGTGTCCAGCCACCATTTTTATTTTCCATAATGCCTGCAGTGCGCTGTTGCTCAGGAGCATTGTGGGAAATAAAAATGGCATCTAAACCATTTCATTGTGTAGTGTCATTGCTGGGGACATTCAGGCCACATTTCTTCCATAGGGAGCAGCAGCTGGGCTGCTGAGTGAAGCCAAGCAACCACTTAGCTCAGCAGTTTAGCTTCTTTTCTTTACTTTTGAAAGAAAAAACCTCAATTGCCCTGTTGAAAGTACACTTCCGCCTAAAAGTGCTATGACACACACATACTCCTCTGTCTGTCTATCTATCTATCTGTAGGAGGAGTTTTTACACACATACTGCTCCCTGAAAAGTGTCATGAAAAGTTTAGTTTAATAATTTGATCCAACAGTTGTTGAATGTGCTTGGGTTATCACAGGCTGAGTCCCAGTAAGGCAGATTTGGGAAGTCTCTAGCCCAGGGGCCAAATATGGCCCTAGAAGCCTCTCCCAATAAAAGCACCTCGTCTCCAAACATCCCCTACCTCACCAGCCCTGCCTCAAGCGCTTTTACCTGGACAGAATTCGTCCTTGCACTGTGATGATAATTCTTGCTTGCTTTAACTAAAATTAAAATTGAACTGAATGAAAAATCTCCCAAATTCTCGCTGCAGAAGGAACTTAATACACATTCAGTTCACCTGGAAATACAGGGGCAACTTTCAGGTATAACCCAGATATTTTTGAATTAATCCAGTGGATTAGTTAAAATCTTAATTAGTTCATTCGAAGCACTGAGAGAAAGGAATAATGGATGCTCACTTGTTTCGTGATGGAAGCTTAAGACTGAGAGGCTCATTCGAGAGAGACATTGCACTACCTTTGTAAATCAAGAAAATCTTTAATAAAAAAGACTTAAAAAAAAAAGACTTAGAGGCTCAGAAGAGAGGAATCTGTATTCCAAAAGGAGTCATTGCCTGGGAAGGAATGGGGTGATAGTTGTAGGTGATTCATGAAAAGACCTGCTCTGCTCAAGGCAGTAGCAAAAATCTGTCTCCATCACACCAGTGTACCTCCTTTCCCACAGCCTGAAGAGCAGGCTGTTGAATTGGTGCAAGTCTTGCGACAATGCAGGAATGTTGGTGCATGACTGTGAGTCCATGACACTGGCTAACTTGAGATATAAGTTGAGCAAGCAAGCTATTTTTTTTTAATAGCTAGGGGTTTCCTTTGCACTCCAAATATCTCTCCTTCCGATTTTATCCCACCACCTGTTCTGGTGACACTTGCATTTTGTCATCTGCACGGACCTAGGAAGGCTCAGAATCTGAGCCAGATGGCTTGGGATCAAATATGCATGGAAACTCTTCCTGGTCCTGCTTTATGCCTGGAAGCAGAGCGTTTATCTGTGTCCGCTTCATGATACTAATTAAATACACAGATATCCTACACAGACCCTCCTTCTCACTTCCTAAAATATTGGGGGAAGGGAGAACCAAATATAGAACCCTATATTTTGTTTCAGCATCTAAATAAGTCAATGGATGTCCCCATTGTTCAATTACCCCTCCCTTTCCTTAGACATTCAGCAATCTCTTGGGTGGAAGGTGGTCCTGGCAATGGCTGAGTGGATTGTGTGCAGTGGTGCTGAGCACTTGCAAGCCAAGCAGCAATTCTGCCGTCCCCCAAGCCCAGGGCCAAAAGGGCAAATAAGAGATTAGCAAGTGCTAGCATACAAATTCATTTGCTATCTATAGGGATGGGTGGTTCTCATTTCTACAATCTTAAATTCAGTTCTCCACATTTCCACAACAGTTCGCGATTTGTTTATTATTGTTTTTTAAAAAAATCCTTATTCATCAGCATTTTAGTGTGAACTTCTCCTAAAATATGCATTTTTGTTTGTGAGAGATTTTGCCAAATATAAACATTTCTGCACATTTTTTCAGAAATATGTGCGGTTTTATCAACGCTATACCCAGTTTGTTCAGTTTTGTACGCATTTCTTGGCTGTAGAATTGCACTACAAAATTTTGAGAAGTGCAAATTTTGAAGGATAGCTGTGTTTCAGGTCACATATTGTTTCTGAAACTGTGAATTAGGTTGGTTCACGTTTAAATGTGAACTGAATCAACACCCCCACCCCACCCACCCACACAAACACATCCCTACATATAAGTATAGGCCACCCTATAACAAAAGTTGTCAGTACTAGCTACAGAATAAAAAGGAGCAAGTTAAAAACACCCACTATGGAAAGGTTAATACTAATAAGTGCATCGATAGAGGGTTTGGTTAGATGATATTTGATGCCATTCCACTATTCTAATATGTCCAAGAATACGTGCATCTGGGACTTTAAATTCCCTCTGCCCCAGTGGGCATAAAAGCATTCGGGATAACACATAACGCCTATGTGTGCAGAAGTACAACATTAGGACTCAAAATCAACCCTACTGGGTTTTCCCAAATGGTGACTAGTGATTTTAATTCCCTAAGTAATAAGCTTTTTAAAAAAAATCTGCTACGTCATACTTTTCTTAAACTCTTATGTCCACCCGCACTTACGTGTTCTGGGTACCATCCTTTTTTATTGATGGAACAGACAGTTTGGGTTTTTACGAGACCACGAGGCATTAGATGGCTTGAGGACTAAAGTGTGGCAAGTGTGGTGGTTAGAGCTGGGGGGGGTGCTTTTTCAGCCCAAGGGCCACATGCCCTTCTGTGGGCCCTATGCCAGCGGTGAGCGTGGCCAGAGGCAAAAAAAGGGCAAAACAAGGAAAGCAAATGTTATCTTTCTTCAGTAGGCTAATTTCTGCACACATTCCCATACCCATCTGTATCCTCCATGCAGGCAAGCAAGAGTCATCATCAGAGTTCAAGGACTCATTCCAGCCAGGCAAAAATACTCAAGAAGGGTGCAAACCAGAGTCAATCAGGGGTATGACCTGGAGAGAAGGTGTGGGGTTGAAGGCCAGCCTGACAGGAGCTATTTGATGATGGGCCTGAGGTTCTCTAGCCCTGTGCTAAAACAAATAAGAGCCGCCTGCTGGATCAAGCCAATGGATCATCTAGTCCAGCATCCTGTTCTCACAGTGGCCAGCCAAAGGAAAGCCTTTCTGAGGTGATAGCAGGCAGCAAACACCATTTCTGAACGCTTGTCATTCCTTCTTGCGATTTTAACTGTGGGTCACGTGAAGGTGCAAGTCATGGGATATTAGGAAAATCCCTGCTTGATCTCCCATAGTGGGTTTTACGTAAGCTCCCAAGGAGGTAGCATTTGAAGACAGCAAGGTTTGTGAGGGTAGCATGTGGCTCTGGAAGACAGATGTCAAAGACTTTCCGTCCCAATGGCCAGAGTTGCTTCTGAGGCTTTGTGACTGAAGTCACTTCCCCTTTCCCTACACCAGCTCTGCCTCTCATTTTATAACTCTGGTCTGCAAGTGGTTAGGGCTGCTTTGAACCACCCATAGCCTTTTCATATTCATTGTGGGGCCCATACAGACATCCTTTTTTATTGTGCATTCATGAAGATTTGTGCTCATGATGGTATTGGGGCAGTTCTGTGTACTCCTGCTTTCAGAGGTGCATTTAGGGCAGGGCAACCTGTTCCCCTGAGAAGTGTAGTTTGTTAAAGGAGCTTGGAATTGACACTCTGTGAGAGGTAAACTATGGTTCCCAGGATTCTTCGGCAGGGTGGAAGGAATGTGCTTTAAATATGTGTTGTGTACACAAACTTTGGCAGTTGGTGTTGCCCAGAACTTGATTCCCCATTGTATAGCAATTTTAAAATCACTTCAGTTCCTGCTCACATTACAGTGTCCCTCTGTCAGGGATTGAATTTGGGACCTTTCTGCCAGTTTCCACATGGGCTGTACCACTGAGCAATGTCTCGTCTCCATACCACATGCACCCTGTCAAATCAGTGGTGCATTCCATCCAGAACTGTCTATTCTGATTGGTAGAGGCAGTCCAATATGTCTGAGGCAGGGGCAGGGGCATAGCAAGGTAAATTGGTACCCAGGGGCAAAAAAAAAAAAAATTGCCCCCCCCCGAGGCATGGGAAGGTCAGGTGGTACACGGTGCGGAAAATTTCTTGTCAACCCCCCCATTGATCCCCCCCGCAAAAATCGTTTTACGTTATTTCATATTTTCATACAAAGGAATAATAACAAGTAATAATAATAAAAACTTTTATTTATATCCCACCCTCCCCAGCCAAAGTCGGGCTCAGGGCGGCTAACATCAGATAGATAACATTGGTATAAAATGAAACAATAATTAAATTACCTCCTAAAAACATCTCAAAATCAAATTAAAGTCTAATTAGATGGCTTTCCACAGGGTTAGGGTTGGGAACAGTAAGTGTTCTCTGAACTGAAATTTCAGCCTTCATGACATAGGAAAACAGCCAAGTGAACAGCTATTTTGGTAGAGGAGGGTCAATATATTAACCGATATGCATGAAATTTCATATATAGCTATATAATCCCTAGTATAGTAAGATAAGACCTTCGGAGCAGGCATTTAAAAAAAAATTCAAAAAAATTGTTCCTTGATAATTTGTCACCCCCTCCATTATGGAACCTGGGGCAGACCGCCCTCCCGCCCCCCCTTGCTATGCCCCTGGGCAGGGGTGCTCTCTACTGTAGTCCCTTTATCTGGAGATGCCAAATATTGGTCCTGAGACCTTTTGGGTGCAGAACACGTGCTCTGCTACCAAGCTATGGAAATAGAAATGAGGTTACACTATAAAATCAGAATTCAGTTCAAAATGCTTGCTGGATTATTATTGTTGAACGGAAGTTCAAAAGAACTCAACCTAAGCTGTTAAGGGCCTTGCAAATTAATACAAGAACCGTGAACCTGGTGTAGTAGGATATGGGTTTCACCACCCTTTACACAAACTTTCCAGGAGCTTCTTATTGAAATTATATAAAATTAACTCCTGTTTCTCCAGCTCTCTGTCAGCACCCAGCAAGGAAATGGCAGTAACAAATCGGATACATCGGCAGCACATTCTGAGCCGCCACCCCTGCAAAACTCCTTTTTAAATCCTGAAGTAAAATGCACCAATCTTTAGAGGGACAGCAGAAGGGAGAGGGAGGAGTTGGTCGGTTGAAAGGAGAAATACATTTAATCCCTTTAATATTTTAAAATTTAATTATTTCCAAATTAGGTTAGCGAGTCTGACAAGAATCCTGCATCTAAAGTACGGAGCCCAGGGGCAGCTTTGGAAAATGAGACGAGAAATTAATATAAAAAAGGAACCCTTTCGCTTCAAGGCAGCAGACTGGAACACTGGCATTCCATTACTCTGTCTGTCTGCTGAATTCATTTAGCATCTGTGGCTTAAATAGAATAGCTCTAAAGAGGCATGCTGCAGGCTGCGCTTGGCTTGCTGAGGCATTTCCCTCTGGAGGAATCAAACCACATCAGAAAGAGGGTTGCAATTAAAATAATTCGGTTTCCTGATAAGATAGCAAGAGGGTCAGACCAAAGGCCTGTCTAGTCCAGCGTTCCTCTGTCCCAAAGCAGTAGGCATCCAGATGTGCCTGAGAAATCAACCAGCAGGATATAACAATCAGTTTATTCGTTGCTTTTTATTCTGCCATTCTAAGGAGCTCAGGATAGTGTTCAACATGCTCTTCCTCCTCCCCATTTTACCCTCAGAATAGCAACCCTTGTGAGGTAGGTTAATCCGAGAGACCATGGTTGGCCCAAGGTCATGCGGTGAGTTTCATGATTGTGGGTGGATTTGAACTCAGGTCTCCTCTGCCCACATCCAACACACGCACCAATACTCCAATGCGAAACAGCCATCTGTTCCTGTTTGCTCAGAAAGGCATCCCACCTCTGAACACAAAGGTTCAATCTGGCCATTGATGGATATGACCTCCATTATTTATTAAAGGGGGGGCTTGCCACAAAATGTTGCAATTTGTCCATCCGTAAGTTGGGGGGGGGAGTATTTAACGGTCAAAAGCAGCACTTTAAAATTCAGTGCAGAAATTGATTGGAAGTCAGAGATAGAACAGTATAGCTATAATGTGACCGTAATGCCCAGTCCCAGTTAGTAATTTAGTATTGGCATTCTGCACTAAATGCAGTTTCCAAACAGCCTTCAAAGGAAGCCCCGCCTGCAGTGACTTACAGTAGTCTAACTTGAAGTTTGCCATAGCATAGATATTTTAGCCCAGCCTATCTCTTGTCCAGATAGGGTTGCAGCTGGCAGACCAACCCAAGCTTGGAAACAGCCACTGTGCTGTGGAACTGTCATTGTTATATAATCCTGTTAAAAGCAAGCGTTCCAACACAGAAGAAGGCCGTGTGTGTGCAACTGTAGGAAGGTTAAAGCAGAAACGGCATTAATTTTGCAACAACAAGCAAAATTGCCTTGATTGCAGCACCCCACTGCTTTTTAGTCTGTGTTGGAGATTATCTTAAAATGTTGCTCCTTTCCAGCCTGGCATAGATTTTTGGGTGATTCTGGGCCATCAAAGCTTTACAGCAGTTTCGGTTGTGATTATTACATAGACTCTCATTCCTGCTACTTGATGCTAGACAGCCAGCTGGAAGGAAAGGCAGGGGGCAGGGAGGAGAAAGATTCATATTTAATTACAAATGTTTCACTTCTGGGCATTTTCAACAACATCTGGAGAGCAGGAGGATGAAAGATAACCAGCAGCACCTCCCACCAAGATCAGTTGTGTCAAACTTCCTGTTCTAATCTGGCTGCTATCCCAAGATTTATCAACAGATACTAGAAAAAAATACTGTGCAAGTGTAAGGTAGCATAGGGAGCAGAGTTGTGATTTACAATGAAGAATGGTGTTGATCTGAACATACCATTTTGCCTGTATTTTTGAAATTAAGCAAATTCTCCACAATTTGAAATCCACAATTCAAAATTTCTAAACAGAAATCATGTGCATGTATAAATTTGCAGCGTTAATTAATTTAAATCTATTATCTATCTATATATCCATATCCCAGCCATAAAGTCCAATGTTTCAATTTGATCAGCAGTGTAAATACAACTTGGTGAGAGCGCTGGATTTCCCTACCAAGAAAGCAAAATCCACCACTGAGGGCGCATCAAAATGTTTATTAATTTATGCCATTGTGGAAGCATACTTGCTGCATATGTGCATGATGAGCACACCTACTCATCTCTAGGGTTAAGCTCAATAAAAATGTCTCTATTGCATTGTATTAGAAGCTGGATGCCCACAACACTAATTGGCTAGTGTCTGTTATGTCATATGTCCTTTCTGTTGAGGCTAGCATGGGTGGGTAAGCAAGAGCATTTGGGCGGCACCAGTGATAAGAAATTTGTCCTCTGTGTTTCTAATACGTTTATGTATTTTTATTACTGTATTTTCTTTGTTGGCATAAATCTTAGTCTGGAATAAGTCCCATTGAACAATGGTGTGACTTACTACTGAGTCAACATACAGAAAGTTGACCTGTTCGTCAATTAATCACACAAGTTCATCTATTCATTAGTCAATTAAAGTTTGCATGTAAGAAAAAAGTGAGAGTTTTAAAAAGGAAAGAAAGCATACTTTGTTTTTGAGTTATGATGTACACATATGTCACCCTAAGCATCACCTTAGAAGTAGAGATTTCATCTTCTCTCACTTTCTCATGAAAATTCATCAGTAGTTTAGTGAGCATTTCTCCTAATATGTATATTTCTGCTAGCAATTTCCCCTAAAATAATGCATTTCCGGTGTTTTCATTTGTAACTACACATTCCCTTAATAAGCACATTTTGTACTCTCTCTCTCTCTTTTGCTTGAGGAACTGCATTGCAAAAAATTCAGAGAAGTGCAACTTTTGAAGGTAGCTGTGTTTCATTACTGCAGATTATTCTGAAAGAAGTGTGAAATAGATGGGATTGCACTAAAATGAGAACCGAATCAAATTTCTCCCCTTAACTCCAGGAAGTTTTTGTTTTTGTTTTAAAACCAAAAAGCAAAAAGAGATGCCTGAACCTCTGGACCACACTTATGGAAAACTGCAGGTGGGGAGAGTTGTGCTTGTGGACTTCCCATAATGGACATATGATTGGCAAACGTGAGAATGTTTGCTTATTTATTATATTTGTTCAGCACCATTTTCAAGATGTGCCAAAAGCGACTCACAAAATATTGAAATATAGAATTTACCCAGCATTCATTTAAAAGGCATAACCCAGAGAAAAACATAGGAATCATAAAAGTGTTCATCCATCAACTACCATTGTCTGCTAGCCACAAAAGGCTATCAATGGCTACTAGCCATGATTGCTATCCTCTGCTTCCAGTTGCTGGAAGCCACAGGAGGGGAGGGTGCTCTTGTGCCTGGTTCCAGCTTGCGGGTTTCTCCCAGGCATCTGGTTGGACACTGTGAGACAGGAGGCTGGCTAGATGGGCTGCTGGCCAGGCTTTTCTTACATTCACTTCCCTGAAATCGCTGTCTTCACCATTAATGAACCTCTTCTTATAAAGCACCTAAAAAAAAATTCACATTGCAAAATATATAAAACAATTGCAGGTATAAAAACAATTAAAACAACTGCCAATACAAAAGCAGTTTCCATTCCGACTGGGGATAGTAAATCTCTTAGAATGATTACAGAAAGAGGAAAGTCCTTCTTAGCCATGTCTACCTCATGGAACATCTGCTAGTGAGCATGTCTGGTTCTGTGTACAGGGCCTCACCACTGTAGGCACTTAATAAATGTGCAATATAGTTTATATCACGGTTACTAGTTGCTGGGCATGATTCTTCCCTCTGGACAGACACCTTTTGTCACCTGTGCTTGGTGGGCAGCTAAGCTGGAATTGATCAAATGCCTGTCCTGTCACACTCTTCTTTCCCTCCCACCTCAAACCCTGTTTTATTTCAAGATTCTCCACTCTTTACACAAGGTTAGCTCACCTGTTCCGTGGCAGTCACAGCTTCAGCAAGCAAGCGAGCGTGGGTGTGCCTATGAGGAAAATTAATGGGAACCAGTTAGGTTTAGCGGGGAACCTGAACAATTAGGAGGTGACCTCCAGGAGCAGAAAATTGACTTCCTATCAGGTAAACAAGCTCAGTCTTCGTTGTAAGAAAAATAAAACCATTGAAAGGGTGGGAGACTAGGAGAGCCTCCTGAGGCAATGGCAGCAATACCATAGATGATTTCTCTCTCTCTCTTAGAATGATAGCACTAAAGGCCCCTTTCCTACCTCTAGCACCCTGGTTATGCTGGAGAACAGGTTTGGTTTACAATTTCACCTGAAGAACTATTTTAATGTAGGTATTATAAGTGCAGGGAAGAAGGTGTTAAAAAATATGGTGGCAGTATTCATATATTGGTGAAAGTGTTGTGGGTGTCAGCTCAAAATGTCTGCCATGGGCAGCAGAAACAGAGGTTCCAATTACTCAGTACCAGGAAATACTGTCCCTCCCCAAAAAAATCCCAGGATACTTTTATCCCTTTTACTAGAAAGGGAAAAAATAGATTATATTAATCCAAGTCATAGTGGTCCTACTTTCCACAGGACTGTGCTCCTTCTGATGGGCTAATATTTCTCTTTTTGGTGGACAAACAATTCACTGTTTGAACCTGTTGTCTACATAAGTGCACAACAGTACTCTCCCTAATTGACATCACCAGGAACTTGTATTCACAAGTTGACTGGCTCCGATAATGGAGAGAGAACAACACCATTGTGGCTAGCAATCTCTGATAGCCCTACCTCCCACCTACCCCACCCCATGATTTTTTTTTCTAATCCTCTTTTAATGCCACCCAAGTTGGTGGCAATCGCTAACTCTTTGCAGTATGAATGCCATAGTTTAACTATGTGCTCTGTAAAGAATGACTTTATGTTTGAAAACAAAAACAAAAAAGGGAGAGTTGAAATTGCCCATCAACAGCTAGCACCTGGGTAGCAGATTGAAAAGATGCACAGTTGGCCTCGTTTCAGTAAACCATAGTTTAGATTAACCACATATTGGTAAACTCTGGTTAGCCAAAAAAATGAAAGCTTCCAAACTTATGGCCATGGTGGAGGAGAGGCTTGGGTGGAAGCACACAGTCCCATGGCTCATTCATGCAATGTTATTCTATAGATTTAGTTTTATGTTTGAACAAGACCTTATTAAGATATAACCATAAGAAAGCTGGGGAGGACTTGGCATAAAATTATTAGGGTTCACCTTTGAAAGAAGCATTTGAAATTAGGTCAACCTAAAAGTGAAATCTGCCCTAGCAACTTTTTATCTTGTTATAACTGTCAGAGGAGTGGAAGACTTGTCTACTGATCTGATTCAGTCTAGCAGACCACGTTTTGCAAGAACAATTTTAATCAGCTTGATATTTCTTGCAAAGCGTTTTGCCTTTGAGCTCAGTTCTCAGACCACTGCCTTAATTTCTAGTCGTGTGCAAGAATAAAGGGGAGCACAGGGGAAGAAGAATACAGTAAAGGGGAGATGAAACCAGGAGGTCAGATTTCAGAGAGAGTAGGGAGGAGCAAATTAGAATTGTGTGTCTGCATGTTCAAAGTTGAGGAGCTGGCATGACTTGTGAAGTGCCACTCTGAGGCACACTTGTTGTGCATGCAAAACTATGCATAGACATGCTGCGAAGCACCACATGTAAGCCGACACAGTTTTGGAAAGGATCAGAAAGCTTTTCTTTCGCAGCTGTACATTTCATGGATCCAAGTGTTTCCCTATCTTGTTGTCATCTAACGAACCACAGGTGGTGGCAGACACTGGAAAAAACCCAAAATCGTTGCGCAGATGGTGGGAAAGGAAAGGAGGGAAACTGCAGACATTGTTTCCAGACTCTGAAAGGCAGGGGTGGAGACTCTGGCAGCTGCAGCCCATAACGTCAGAGGCTGTGCTGGGTAGCTCAGGAAATGCTTAATTCTGCCTGAAGCCCAGAAACGTCTTTAGCTGGGGACAGCTTTAAAATGAAGCAGAGGCACGTCAGGAAGCAGGCCTAAGGCTGAGAGACAGCCAACAGTTAAAATGCCTGCCTGCCAGCAAGCAGTGGAGTGTAAGTGGGGCACTGCCCCGCTGATCTCAGTCTAGGGGTGGTGGGAGAAATTTTATTCATTTTGTATTTAAAGGCAAGCCTACCTATTTTGCACTTTCCAGAACCAATATGAAATTTGTTAACAAAATAAATAAAACTTTTGAAATTAATACCTCTCCAAATTTTGCAATCATAAATGCATTCATTAGTGAAGGTGACATACAAAAATGCTTTATATTGGGTGAAATTGTTTTGCAAAAATGTGTCTATCGGCCAAAATAGCAAACACACACAAAAAATGTCTACATTGGGATAAATTTGTCCCAAAATGCCAATGAATTTTTGTGAAGACTTTTCAGCGGAGGAGCTGGTGTCAAGACATAGAGAACTGGACTTAAGACCGGGGAAAATTAGAAGCAGAGATAAACAAAAAACAATACATTTGCCTGTCCCATCCTACAGCCAATCTTATGAGGCTGCCAGCCTCCACATCCATAGCCTCAGTGTTGCCCTTGTAGAACTCAGTGAGGAGGTGGGAGAGGAAACTAGAATTACCGGTAGTTGGTTTTGTCTGTCGTTGGGTCTGGTGCCACCTACTGTTGATCTTCCTGCCTTTTGCTCTACAAGTTCTGGTGGGCACTGGGCAATAATGCTAGCAAGTGTTCCTTCCTCCCAACTGCCCAGGAGGGAATGTTCTCCACCCCTTGATTTTGCCTATATACTTATAAATTAGCACTTACACATTTTAAGCAAACCTGCATCCTCTTCTGTCCTTTGGGGGGGGGGGCTTCTTCCTTGATTTTCTTCTTTTTCAATGCTTAATCCGGAGTGGAGTCCCAAAGATGTTTAGATGGCATCTTGCAACTCACGCAACCAAGCTGGTCCCAAATGTATTGCTCTGCTTTTCTTTTTTGGACCACATCAGTGATGCCAAGAGCTGAGTCTTGTCATCTGGGCAGCACAGGACCTCCACACACACTGCCCTGCCCAGGCTTGCGCCCCAGAGAGGTCACTTCAGTGCTGCTAATGTGGTAAAAACAACGCAGGAGGCAGCAGTTCTGAGTTACCAGTCTCTGCAGCCACAGCCGTTTGACTTCATCTGTAGAAGCGCACTCCATTGTCTCTCAAGACAGATGAGTGCCAGCAACAAAGTTTCTAATTTTTGTTGGGGTTTTTTATATTTTTGTAAATCGCCTTGAACTTTTCTTCTAATGCAAAGGTAGTTAAGAATGTGTGTGTGTGTGTGTGTGTGTGTGTGTGATGTAAATAAGTGCCACCACTGCAATCTGTATGGGTTTCTGTTTGCAACCTAGGAGACCCCTGAATTCCACCTTCTTCCAGACTGCAATCCCAGATGCGCTCCAAGACCCCCAGCGGGCATCTCTGCTTCTGAAATATGGCACTCGGGAGACTCCGCAGCCCACAGTTCCTTCTCCTCAGCTTCACTCCAGTCATGCTATAACTTGAGTAAGTAGCTATGCAGATGCTTACCAGATGCTAACGTCTCACTACACTTCAGCAGGTTCCCCGATAACAATACTAGGGTGTTACTATGGTGATAACAGATTCACTAGAGGGCTGAATTAATCGAGCAGCTTTGCCTATTAGGATCTGTATAGTTACCATAGTGTTCATTCAAACAAACGTTCCATCACACTCAGGTTGTCTTTTTTTTATGACCAAACTGATCGTTTTACCACCGGGTTCCCCATCTCTTTGTGGACGGTTATTTTGCTGTCTAAGCAGGTCCTAATCAAATTAACCGATCTCTTCCTTTTCATTCTCCTGGGGTGGGGGGTATAGCAGGGGAGGACTTTTCTGCTTTCCCCAGCCCCCCAGTAATGATAGAAAATGTGATGGCTTTGCCATTGCAGTGTTAAAATGGAAATGGAAAAAAACCACAGCTCCTTCCATAATCCCCACCCCCAGTCTCCATCTGCTTTTTAGCTGAGTTGATTCAGTGGTTGGTTGTGACCCGCTGAAATTGGTAAAGGACGTTGGGAGTTTCATGGGATTTGGAACTGCATGGGCTGAGGCTGGAACCTAGCCTAGTCAGCTAGGACTGTTTTGTTCCTGGGGATGGGCCATAACTAAGTGACAGAGTGCTTCCTTTGCATGCAGAAGGTCTCAGGCACTAGCAGATGGTGTGGCAGGGCAGAGCCATGGTAAGTGGAGGCTGGTTCATCAGGGCAGAAGGGGCACTCCAGTCTGCCTTCAGCCAAATGCTAAAAAAAGCGGGGGGAAACAGAAAGACAGTCACGGGATATAATAACCAAGGAAAAAAGTATAAAATACTGTACTCAGCCATGACATTCCCTGAAACGAGATGGAGATGTTGTAAAGATATAAACCAAACTTAACTAAACCCAACTCCAAAAAATTGGGGTGAGGGCCCCTAAACAACTAAGTGGAATTAGACAAGAATATATAAAACTCAAATGAAAACCCTCATAACAAAAACCCTAACGAGATGCCGGCTCTTTTCTCGTTTCACTGGATGGAGTCTGTTTCCTCAGAGGGAAATTAATTATAGAAACTGCAGAGAGCTACGAAAGTCAAACCAAAAGAATAAAGAGCAGTAGGGGGAGATTCCTCCCAAACTATTTCATGTTAGTTGAACTCAGGTTAGCTAACCTAAACAATGTTGATAACAAAACTCATTACTTTGAAAAAACGAAGCCGCACGGGCTCCTGTGACAAGCTGCTACAAAAACATGATTAAGACTGCTAGGACTGTTTTGTTCCTAGGGATGGGCCATAACTAAGTGACAGAGTGCTTCCTTTGCATGCAGAAGGTCTCAGGCACTAGCAGATGGTGTGGCAGGGCAGAGCCATGGTAAGTGGAGGCTGGTTCATCAGGGCAGAAGGGGCACTCCAGTCTGCCTTCAGCCAAATGCTAGCTTCCTTGCCTTCTAACTTATAACCAGTCAAAGAGGGTGGCACTGCCTGCCAGCTTCCTCCTCTTCAGATAAAGTGTTACTCAGCAAAGAAGAGGATGAGGACAAAACTAACATTTGTCGGCACTCTCTGTCATTGCCCCTGATGCTAATGACAGTAGAGCTCCTTGCCTCCCATCCTGCCAATCTCAATGGGCACCAGCCACCACTGGCCATGGAAATGCCCTCCCAACACCAACATCCTTGCAACACAGCTGGTGGGGTGAGGCAGCAGGGTAGTGGTGGGACACACAGTAGAGGTTTGAGCAAAGCAGAGATGTAGAGAAATCGAGAGGGGGAAAGTGGTTATTTTAAACAGTGGCAGATGTTTGAGTAGACCTAGCAGGGGATAACATTGAGGAGGGAAATGGCAGCTTGAAACATGGTTTGAGTACAGTGAGAAGGGTGTTTGGATAGGCTCTGTTTCGTTAGCTTCTGTGCTGCGCTCAACTCTGCTATTTCTTGTTGTTAAAACTGATTTTTTTTCTTAAAAGATGACCCCTCAGTGTACCTGCTTCAATCAAAGCTCTGCTGTTGTTTAATAACACTATTTTCCTATCAGTGTTCCTCCACCTGCAGTTGACTCAAAGTTCTGCCATTGTTTAAAACAGCCACTTTTTTTCTTTTCAGTGCATATTCTTTCTCACTATTCTTAAACCTCTCCCTCTTCCATTCCTCAGCTATTTCACGTGAAAAAGATAAAGAATGTGGGGTCCTCAAATATTCCATAGTACACACAATGCATTTCACTTCTGGTACCATGTGCTGTCTTCAACATGAAGTTCCAGATTCAGTAATTTAGTGTAGGTACTTTACTAACAAGCGGATACCCATATACCTGTATATATACACAACTTCCATCAACTGAACATAATCTTCTCTAGCTGAACAAGCCAACTGACTGTCTTGCTCTTAAGATTCTGTTTATCTTAAAGTTACAGCAACATATATCAATGTGGTAGGGTGTGCAAAGCAGAACAGGAGAGAGAGCCAGGCATGGGAAATGGGGGTGCTCTATGTTCAAGGGAGCATTAAGCAAAGTGAGGAGCAGTGGGGAGGAGGAAAGGAAGTGAAAATGAGAGTGCAAAGAAAAGAATAAGGGGCATCAGAATGGGGATGAAGGTGAAAGCAGGGGCATGAAGAAATCTGAAGAATAGGAGGTTTCAAGGGGGGGGGTTCCACATAAGGAAAGGGAGGAGGCAGGGACATGGTGGGTGGACATGGACATGGTTGCAGATTGGGGCTGCATAATAGAATACAGAAGTGGAATTGGAAAGGGGTTTGGGAATAATAATAATAATAATAATAATAATAATAATAATAATAATAATAATAAATTTATACCCCTGCCACTCTGGGCAGCTTCCAACAAAATATTAAAATACAATAGTCCTTCAGATATTAAAAGCTTCCCTAAACAGGGCTGCCTTCAGATATCTTCTAAACGTCTGTTAGTTGTTTTTTCCTTTGACATCTGGTGGGAGGGTGTTCCACAGGGCGGGCGCCACTATTGAAAAGGCCCTCTGCCTGGTTCCCTGTAACTTCACTTCTCACAGTGAGGGAACCGCCAGAAGGCTTTCGGCGCTGGACCTCAGTGTCCGGGCAGAACGAGGGGGGTGGAGACGCTCCTTCAGGTATACGGGGCCAAGGCCGTTTAGGGCTTTAAAGGCCACCGCCAGCACTTTGAATTGTGCAAAGATCAACAACTTTGGTCGGCCCTTTGGTCGGCCCTCACGGCCCTTCACTTCATCAAATCTGGCCCTCTTTGAAAAAAGTTTGGATACCATGGAGTTAATGTGGGGTGAGAGTGACTGGTGAGTGGAGGGAGCAGGGGCACAGCCCCTATTACTGCATATTTATTCATTCATATGAGAAGCTTCCGGTTAGCCTATTGTTTATATGTTTTGTAATTTAATAACCCCTTGCGAGTATGGTTAATAGTACCATGGGAAAGCAGCATACAAATAAATCGGGTCCTCCCTCAAAGAGGGCATGTGTTGCGGTGCGACCTGGCAACCAAACCCTGTGTTGTGGATGGGATCATTTGGATAGCCACAACACCCTATTGGTAGGTCCCTCAATGCTGGGAGCAATCAGACCAATGGGACGCAAGTAAAGGACATAGAGGGACCTATTTAAGCCCATGCACGTACCTGAGCTTCCTCTTCAGGCTAGTGCATCGGAACACCCGCCCACCTCTCTCTATATTTAGGGCTTGCGCTTGACCTTGCTATGCCGTCATGTGTTGCCTGTTGTTGGGACAGGGGCACGGCAGGAATTTTCCCCACTTGGCTGATTGGCTGTTGCCACTTGGGTTTCGCCTGCCGCGTAGCAAATCGTCACAACTTGCGGCTAGGCTCTGGTTCAGGTGATAGGGGTGGCAGAAGGGTCTCACCATCCCTATGTGAAGGGTATTCCAGTAAAGGAATCCAGGAACTCAATGGTTTGGTCAACCCTGAGAGGAGTTGTGCCCGTGCCAGAGTCCAGGGGGACATCTGGGTGGCGGACTGGCGGGGTTCCCTCTTTCCGTTGTCCCTGGTGTTCACCCTTGGCTGATCTACGATAGAGCTCAGGGTCAACGCTGCCTGCAAGAGTGCAGGGAACTATGCAACCACTCACTCGATTGTAATCAATAAAGTTGTGGCCTAAATTCTGCCAAAAACCAAACCAAAAATTTGAATTTTGACTGAATTTATTTCTAGGGGGTGGTTAAAAGGTCTAAACACGCAAATGGTGATGATGAAGAAAGCACCTTTAGCAATTATTCTTGTGAGGGCTTTGAGAGAAGGTCATCTTGCATATTCCCCCCCCCCCCGCAAAAAAGCAACGTGTGCCACAATATTTCATTTCCTTGCCAGTGTTTTCAGGAATGCTCACTGGTGTGGTTGTCCATGAGGTTGCTGTATCAGCAAGCAACTGCTTGGGATCAGCGGTGAAACTTTTTCTAAGCCCATCCACTTCATCAGAGAGCAGCAGATGACGGCTGCAGCATCACATGGGCCCTGTATCAGCTTTGGGGCTGGCATGGGCGTGCTGGGGGCCCCTGGAGCTGATGCCAGTCAGCACATCATCTTCTGATTTCTTCTTTTTTATATAAAGGGGTTGACTATGTTTTACTCAGAGTAGGCTTGCTGAAATTAATGGGCCTAACTTAGTCATGTCCATTAACTTCAATGGCTTTACTCTGAGTAGGATTAACACTGGAAACAACCCATTAAAATTAATGGTTCGCTAGCCTTAAGCCCATCAATTTCACTGGGTTTACTCTGAGCAGAACTTCTTTGGAGCTAACCCTTATTCTTTTCTACAACACAACAGTAGCTGTTCCCAGGTAAATGGATTTACCATCAGAAGCAGAAGCAGGTCCCGTTTGTATTCCTGCAGTGATGGTTGTGGGTTTTATTTAAGTGAGTAAAATGCAGAACTGCACATGGTCAAAAGTATTCTTCATTTTTTTAATCAGGGCAAACTATTTCTTGCTCTAATGCTTCAGGAATGTGGAAGCAGTTGTAAAGCTAGGAATTGGCGTGCATAAGTATGATGAGAAAATATTAATTGTGTGCTTCGCAACCGAAGTAATACACACAGCATCTAAAGGAGGCTCCTGCAAGATCATGAAGCCCAGGGTCCAAAGCTAACTGCTTAGGAAGGGGGCTCTGTTATTGCTGCACCAATCCAGTGCTACATACTGTGAAGATGGCCTAACTTCTTCCTTTTTTTAGGCAGGCACAGGAGTGTGAAATACTGAGGATCAGGGTGCCAATTTAACTGAATTACATGCCTTGCATGTAGACAAGACCTCTTGAATCTTGCAGTGTGGGAGCCTATTGAGTCTGATGGTGATGAGCTGTCGGTAGAACCTTAGGCTTCAGGTTTTATGATTCCACACCCCCCCTGCTCTCCCTCCCTCCCTCCCCCCACCTCCCCAAACCCTCCCACCCTCTTCTGCAATAACCATAATCGTCCCCTAGCCGGATGTGTGTGATTCATTTCACCATACCCAGTCAGTGCTCGCTGGCAGACGCTTCATTGGTATTCAGAGCAGCGGCCCGTCTGTTGCTGCTCCATGTGCTCCAGGTCTGGGATCCTCGGGGAGCCATGCAGCTGTCAAATTGACTTCCATCATTCCCTCCCTGAGCCGAGAGACAAATTATCCAGCCAGCTGTCAGACGAGACTCTGTGATCGAACCTGCAATTTCTAAGTGATAAAAAAAAACACCACCCGAACACTCCACGTCCCCAAAACTAAGCCAGCAAGCACTTTGCGGGAGGGTGGTGGCACAAGGAGGAGGGAGGGAGGGTTTGGCAGGTGGCAGGAAGGAGGAGGGTGTTTTTATCCCAGTTTCTTATTCTTCAGAGGTTATTAGCTGGGGCTGTGTGATGTCTTTGCAAAAGAGGCGAACATAATGGTTTGGCAGGAGCCCCAGTTGACTCACAATTGCACGCTGGCAAGGAACTGCGGCTTCCTCAAGAGACACAGTGGCATTTCAACGCTGCCCAACTGAGGCAGGAGTTTTAACAGTGCTCAACTGGAAGGGAACCTTTCAGCCCCTCTAGATGGGTGGAGTTTTCGTTTTTTGCGAGTCGTGGAGGCAATAATAGCGCAATTTGCGGCAGATTGATACTGGGCTGCCCACCCGCTGTTCTGCTGTATTAACTGTCCTGCGACGCTTTACTTGTGTTATTGCACTATTGCAGTGCGGAGAGCACCACGAAAGCAGGTCAGCAACCAGCATACAGAAACCTCAGGTACGGGATTTCAGGAGGAGATTACAGGATGTTCACGGACTGGAGACTAATAGCAGCGTGGCTAACCCCCCCAACTTTTGGTAATTGCTAACAGCATTAAAAACGGGATTGTGTATAACTTCCCCAATAATGAGCACAAATCATGAATGAAAAATAAGAAGGGTGTCTGGTGGAGGGGCCCTTATACCTTTATACCACTGATCCAAGTGTGTCCTCTACATGATATGCATACTGGCGACACCTCGGCCCAACATGCACACTGTGCTTGAAAGAGCTCAATTATGAGCCCCGCAGAGCCATCGTGGCACGTGTCAGTGTGTCCATTTTAAAATACCAGCTGAAGCGAGGAGGCTGAGGAAGTGGGGAGGTTGGAGATTAGTCACAGGCTATTACACTCCAAGAGGCGATAAGGGCAGAGGAGGAATTACTGGACAGTCGTTCTCCATTTGACGCGGCCTCCTAATGCAAGTATCATTCCTCAGATCGTGTCCGCCTCTCTCTCTCTCTCTCTCTCTCCCCTCCTGCCTGTTTCTGTCCAGCCTTGTGTTTTGAGGCATTTGCTGTTATCTTAGCCACACAAAGTGACTGTTAGGGAAGCAGACAGGGATGGGATGTGTCCCAAACGCAGCAACAGCATTTCAACAGCCTTTTAAAAGCGAGGGAGCCATTTCTGTGTGGCACCTTCTGCGTACAAAGTTCTCATCCTACCTTGCAACTGCCCTTGAGACTGAGGGAACCAAGGATGGCTGATGAAGAGCCATGAAAATGAGGAAATATTTGAACCCACACCTTCCGGTTCAGATCCAACTAGATCACATCCACACTGTCCATATAAAACACATGACTTCCCCACGAGAACTCTGGGAACTGTAGTTTACTGCTCACAGAGCTACAATTCCCAGCACCCCTAAAATTATAGTTCCCAAGATTCTTTTGAGGAAAGCCATGCGCTCCGAATTTGTGATGGGGATTAGTTCTATGTCTCATAGAAATCTCTATGAAGTGAATTTGGTGGCAAGAGGGAGGGTGAGGCAGAGATCATTCTAAAGTCAAGTCAAGTCAGTGTTGGTGTCAGGAAGCCCGAGATCAAATTCCTACTCAGTTGTTGAAGTTCATTGAGTAACCTTGGGCCAGTCAGTATAACCTACCCTACAGGGTTGTTGTGAGAGCAAAAGTGTGGGAAGAAAGAAGCCAAGTATGCCGTCTTGAGCTCCATGGAGGAAAGGCAGTATATAGACATCTTAAATAAATAAATTGCAGGTGGTTTTTTTTCTGCCTGTGCAAAACTTTTCTGAATGGCAGGAAGTAATTTCTGTACTTGGGAGGCAGGGCTGGAGTGTAGCAGAGAAGCTCTTTGCAGAGAAAAGGGCAAAGGAGATGTTGCAGGCAACTATGTAGGCTGTTTCCCTAGAGACTGAACAAAAGGATGTTAAAGGCTGGATTATGTTTGAACCCCTGGTGTTCCCTTCTCACTCAGGTTTCCAAGGTCATCGGTAATGTTTCCCGGGCGCAGACTCCCACGTCACCCATGAGAAGGAGAAAAGGGATCATCAGCTGGAGTACTGGTGGCTGGTAACATTTTGATTTGGTAAGGTTGTAATTTTTAACCTTGCTGTTTTCACCACAATAGGACATGGGCAGCACCTATTTAGGAAAGTGTGCCATTGCACATGTTCAGAGTGCCGTTGCCTCATCACTAAAAATATATACAGTTGTACCTCATTTTATTGCGGTTCACAAGTATTGCTCCGTAGGAGGACGCGGGTGCAGCTGCAGGCCGCCCAGCTGTTTCTAGGAAAAGGAAACCCGCCATGCCTCTGCTATCCACGGGAGGGGAGCTGGCTAGAGCTGGACCTGTGTTTTTCCTCTCCTGCCCCTGCAGGCAAGGGGACCTGGCTTAATAGACTACAGTACAGTGTAAACATAACTTTTATATGCACTG
Source organism: Lacerta agilis (assembly GCF_009819535.1). NCBI lineage: Eukaryota > Metazoa > Chordata > Lepidosauria > Squamata > Lacertidae > Lacerta > Lacerta agilis. The sequence goes on along the minus strand of NC_046319.1, from coordinate 18,178,619 downwards.
GTAAACCAAAAGATTTGTGTGACTCAATTTATTGCAATATTCACAATGGTCTGGAACCGAAGCCACAGTATCTACAAGGTATGTATGTATGTATTTGTTTGTGTGTGTGTGTGTGTGTGTGTGTGTGTGTGTGTGTGTGTTTATTATGCCCTACACACCTATGGACGAGGGAAGAGTTTCCATGTAAAAGGGCCAAAGTGCAATTTTCAGACAAGATTAACTCCATACCTCTTATTTAGAAATTAAGCCGTACCACATGATGTCAGTTCTTAGATTCATATATTGTTTACACCTGCATGCTTAGAACCAAAGTATGATTGCATTGTAGTTTAATGCTACCACATGGAGCTGTTCTTGGTGCCTGAATCCTTCCATATCGGCTATAATGGCTTGACAAGACAGGCCTCATAACAAGAAGATGGAGCAAGAGTCTTCCTACTTCAGGCTGACTTTCAGGCAGTCCAATCAGTCGCATGGTTTTCCTGCCAAGAGAGACATTCTTACTATTCTTTTTGATTAGGATTGGCTGAGTGGTGCATAGAGATTAACAGAAATGCCTCTATAAACTCAAGAGAGTATAAAATGTTTGTGTTGCAGGAAAGAGTGTGTGGCTCTGATGTTTCGAGGATGTTGTTGTTGTTTAATTGCTTGACAATTCCCAGTGTAAAGGTTGTGCCCCAGTAGCTCCAGTGAACCAGCCTCCCTTGAGCTGGAGCCTTCATATGCACAAACCCACCCACCAACTATGCTTGGAGGCTTAAATAGAATTACCCTCTACTACCGGTAAATGTGAGCAGGGTACTGACCTTGGCTGTGCATGCAGACCTAATCCGTTCATTCTGCTTGAAGTGGCTGTAAACGGGCCTGAAAAGATTGCTAAGATTTTCCTGTGATTTACACACACACAGCCCTTGCACTTGGCAACAGGATGGAAATCGAGATATCACACCCTACATCCTTCCGTTTTCAAGATCGGGCATGAACTAGGTCATTGCTGCAGCTTTGAATTCTGCAGCCTACGAGCAGAAGCGACTTCCCAGAAATGACCCACGACTGGGAGCAGTAGGCTGGAGTAGCAACAATTTCCTCTCAGCATGAACCTGCCAGACCTAGCCTCCTCCCCCACTGCCACCACCGCCACCAAGCTTTCTCTAGCTCTTTTTATGAAAACTAGGTCAGGGCTTTGAACTGCAAAAGTCTCAGGGCTCCCTGTTTGTTTTATCACTGTCACCACCCAGCATAGCGTAACAACCTACCCGCCAGCCGCTTCCTCGTGGCTAGACAGAGCACACATGCCTTCACTGCACACCTTAGAGATATAAATTAGAAACAGCCTTGCACAGAAAACAGCTCTCCTGTTTGGAGATTGTGTGAAGCAAGGGAGATTTCTAATGACCCACTGACGCTGCAGCAAAGCTCTTCTACCCATGGAGAGTTTCTTGAAAGCAATGAGGGGATAACATGCTATGTGAGATATATTTATATCTATACAGGGGCACCAGCTCCTGGGGGCCGGGCCCTTTTGGGCCCCCTGAATATTTTGGGGTGCCTCCCAAAATGTCCAAAAAGTGTGGAGGTGAAGTGCAGAGCTGAGTGTGGTGAGAGACTCAAGTGGCCGGCTCCTCCTTTTCCTCCTCCTGCCATGGAGGGGAAGGAGGGTTGAGGCAGCCTCCCACCATTGAAGCCACACAGTCATGTTCAGCCCTGTCCCCAGCTCCACCTGACATCATGCATGCGCCAGTTGGCCACCCTCGCAAATGGGCACCTCTGTATCTTATCTATCTATCTATCAGGAATGCTTTGATGGTGTTTCCTGCTTGGCAGGGGGTTGGACTGGATGGCCCTTGTGGTCTCTTCCAACTCTATGATTCTATCTATCTATCTATCTATCTATCTATCTATCTATCTATCCAATCAGATCCATGTTAGCAGAGAATGTGATCCTTAAAAATGTGGCTGCATACTCATAATACATTTAAAGCACTTGACTTCTGCAAAGAATCCTGGGAACTGTAGTTTACCCTTCAAAAAGCTACAATTCCCAGCACCTTTAACAAACCACAGTTCCTAGGATTCTTGCTGTGTGTGTGTGTGTGTGCTTTTTAAATATATGATGCGTATGCAGCCAGAGTTTCCCTGGTCACGCTTAGACTCTATTGTTACTTTACATTTTAAACAGTACAATGGTACCTCTACTTAAGTTCACCTCCAGTTACGTATCCTTTGGGATACGTACATGACAAGTATTTTTCCGGGTTTCTCTACCGCGCCACGCACATGAGCAGAAGTGGTCCCTCTGGTTGCGGAAACCTCGGGATCCGACCGGAGCTCTGGAACAAACTGTCATGACCTCCACCAAATAATCCTGGGAATGATAGTTCGTTAAGCATGCTGAGAGTTGCTTATTGCATTTATATCCTGCCCTTTTCTCTAAGGAGCTCAAGGTGGCGTTCATGGTTCTTCCTCTCCTCATTTAACCTCCGTAACAACCCTGTGAGGTAGGTTAGGCTGAGATGCAGTGACTGGCCGAAGGTCACTCAGTGAGCTTCATGTCCGAATGGGGATTTGAACCCCGGTCCTCAAGGTCCCAGTCCAACAATCTAACCACTACACCACACTGGCTCTCAGCAATGGTGGTTGTGATTATTATGGTTGTGGTGATTTGGTGGCAATTTTATGCTAGGTAGGTCTCCAAGCGGTGCAGGGATAGAACTGCTAGCACATTTGCAAAGCTAAGCAGGGTCTAGTACGGTTTCAAATTGGATGGGGGATTGTGTGTTGAGATCCCTGCATTGCAGGTGGTTGGATTAGATGACCTTCAGGGAGGGCCCCTTCCAACTCTACAATTCTATGATTCTAAGGGCTGAACTTTTGGTGTGCTTTGCCTTTCCATTCGTTACACTGCTGGACTTATATGTGTTTTTATGCTTTTAACACTTGTTGCGTTTAACCATTTTTAGTAAGCTTGGCATGGGGACCCCTGTTGGACCAAAAGAGGGAGATATTAAAGGTTGCAAACAATATAAAGGTACATGCAGCAGGGCTGGGGAATCTTTTCATGGAGGATAAGGCTGTCAGTGGCTACTAGCCATGTTGACTATGCCCTACCTGTCAGAGGCCGTATGCTTCTGAATGACCAGTTGATGGAAACCACAGGAGGGGAGAGTGCTCTTGTGCTCATGCCCTCCTTGTGGGCTTCCCATTGGGACATCTAGTTGATCGCTGTGAGAACAGGATGTTGGACTAGATGGGCCATTGGCCTGATCCAGCAGGCTGTTCTTATCTTCTTATACCTATTTACTTGGGAGGAGTTGTTGTTGGCATTTGTCTGTCTTGGGGGGCAATGGAGGAATGTGACTTTCAGGGGTGAAATCAAACCACTGAAGAGTTACAACGCCTGCTGTGGCTGTAGAGACTGATACGGGAGAGACATGTTTTGCTGCAGTTGGGGCAAATGAAGCTGTCCAATTTTGCTGCTACTGGTGAACCATGGTGTTTCTTCTCTCTGCGCTCCTCCCATCAGTCATTCCTCCTCTGGTTACTGCTATGGATACACAACCTAACAGTCTCCAGGCACTGCGGTCATCTGCAAGAGGTTGATGTTGCCAGCCTTCATGTCTCGTTTGCAGACATCTTTGTTGGACTGCCAATGGGCCTGGTGCTTGAAGCCAGCTCCCTATAGAGTATGTCTTTGGGGATCCCGACAGCTTCCATTTTGTGGACATGACCAAGCCAGCGTAGACGTCGCTGAGACAGGCATATGAACATGCTGGGAATGTGGACTTGAAAGAGTGCATTTTGTTTGAGACTCTGCCGCACGAGTCTGCTCTCAGCATTCCTCCTGCAGCTGACACAGTGCAAAAATTATGTCGACTGTTGACCTCTCAGCTCTAAAGCCACATTATGTCAGCAGGTGAATGTAATCTGTTGAGAGCTACATGGCCAAAGGCTTTCCACACAATACTGAGCTGTTACAATCATGATGGTCACCTTTGTTCTCATAGAGGGTCACAGTGGGGGGGGGGGGGTCTTACATGTCTTGTGGTGTTGATCCATTTCCAACACTGCAAGAGAAGGTCATGGAGGTGCATCTTGAGAGAGGAACTGAAGCCAGCCTTCAGCACTCCTGTTGGAATTCTGTCCTGTCCTGGGGCTTTACCACATGCCTGTGAGTAGATGGTGTTATTCAGCTCGCCAAGGGAGGGAGGGACATTCAGCTCTTCCAAGACAGGCAGAGTCTGGATGCTGTCAATCGCTGTGTCAGAGACCATGTTCTCCCACGAGTATAGTGGTTTGCCCATCATCTTGCTTGCTGCAGTCTGTGATGATCTCTCCCGACAAGGTTTTCAACAGTGTCGTTTACCTGACTGTTGGTCCAAAGGCCTCCTTCATGCCTTTGTACATTTTCTGAATGTTGCCGCTGTCAGCAGCAAGTTGAATGCTCCAACACAGATTTAGCCAGTAGTCATTGGCACATCACCTGCTGGGCACCACCCCCTTGCCTTTGTCAGTGCAGCAAGTGTCTTTTCACAGGGCACGTGCTTGTAGTTCACAAGAGCCTCGCACACTGCAGCGATAACAAGCTCCACATCCTTTATGCCAGCATCAAACTAGTCGGGGATCTGTTGCTCTCTTTTGCCATAGGAGCAGGGCCGGCGCCTCCATTAAGGCGAACTAGGCAATTGCCTAGGGCGCCAAAATGGAGGGGGTGCTGGCCAGGCTTGGGCAGGGGGGCGGGACGGGACGGGACGGGACGGGCTAGCAGCAGCTTCTCCACTATAGCAGAGAGGTGCTGCTTGCCCCCTACACCACCCCCCGGCTCCCGCTAAAGCAGGCTGGGGTGGGGGGCAGGACGGGCGAGCAGCAGCTTCTCCGCTATAGTGGAGAAACTGCTGCTTGCCTCTCCACCACCCCCACCTCCCACTAAAGCAGGCTTTGGTGGGGGGGACAGGTGGGCAGCGGGACGGGCGAGCAACAGCTTCTCCGCTACAGCGGAGAAACTGCTGCTTGCCTCTCCACCACCCCCACCTCCCACTAAAGCAGGCTTTGGTGGGGGGGACAGGTGGGCAGCGGGACGGGCGAGCAACAGCTTCTCCGCTACAGGCTTTGGTGGGGGGGACAGGTGGGCAGCGGGACAGGCGAGCAACAGCTTCTCCGTTACAGCGGAGAAACTGCTGCTTGCCTCTCCACCACCCCCACCTCCCGCTAAAGCAGGCTTTGGTGGGGGGGACAGGTGGGCAGCGGGACGGGCGAGCAACAGCTTCTCCGCTACAGCGGAGAAACTGCTGCTTGCCTCTCCACCACCCCCACCTCCCACTAAAGCAGGCTTTGGTGGGGGGGACAGGTGGGCAGCGGGACGGGCGAGCAGCAGCTTCTCTGCTACAGTGGAGAAACTGCTGCTTGCCTCTCCTCCACCCCCCACCTCCCGCTAAAGCAGGCTTTGGCGGGGGGGCGGGCAGCGGGGCGGGCAAGCAGCAGCTTCTCTGTTCAGCGGAAAAACTGCTGCTTGCCTCTCCACCACCCCCCACCTCCTGCTAAAGCAGGCTTTGGCGCGGGGCGGGCGGTGGGGCGGGTGAGCAGCAGCTTCTCCGTTCAGCGGAAAAACTGCTGCTTGCCTCTCCACCCCCCCCACCTCCTGCTAAAGCAGGCTTTGGTGGGGGGCGAGGGGCGCCAGAAGGTGGTCTGCCTAGGGCGCAAGAAACCCTAGCACCGGTCCTGCATAGGAGGACATAGCTGTGATATGGTTTCAGCTTGATTCAACGCAGGGCAGTTCAGTAAAGCTTGTTTGAAGGAGTCAGATAACTGTTCACAAAGTTCAGGTATGACTGTTGTGGCAGTGTTAATTTCAAGCCACACATTCTATTTTGTGCTATGATCCCTCTTTGGATGGAGATGGATCTGGCTCACCTTCAGGGAATGATCCATGTTGCAGTTGGCACTGTGCTGGTCGCCTGCTGACAGTCAAGGCCAGTTGGTACCAGTGCCTTGACCTTGGGAGTAAGCCACTGAACCCAGTGGACTTCTGATCTGAATCATCCTGGCCTGTGATTTATCTGTTACTGTTCCCCAATTGAAAACCCATGCACGCAATTGCGAATTGTTTGAATAGCATCACATTTAGTTTTGACCTGAGGTTAAGATCTTATGAAACAGTAACAGATAAACCTGCATGGTATCTTCTAGGGCCAATTCATAGTCCCAAAACACTTTGTCAGACTTAAATGTTTTTAAAACAATGCCTGCGATGCAGCAAATTGTAGAGTCCGCTCTGGAGAGCTGCTATGGACATGAGTAAATTAAGACTTCCGTAAGCTTGAGTCAATAGCCATTCAATACCTACCTATCAAGTTATAAACTGGTTTATTACTCATTGATTTTCCTCCGCCGCCCATCTCCCAAGTGTGAATTATACCACTTTTAGGCCAAGAATTAATTAAAGGAGCTCATTTTTTCTTAGAACGATGTTACTGAAACAAATGTATTGGAAGAGGCAGAGAGGATGTGTGATAAACACATTGCAAAGGTCTACATTTTATGAGCTGCTTTGCCTAAAATAGATGCAGATTTTTAGAAATAACTATTTCTAGATAGATAGATTGATAGATAGCACTCACTTTTTAAGAGGAGCAAAGGCTACTTAGCTTGAATCACGGCATGATTAGATTTTACCAAGGGTCATGACCTTTGGTGGGATCATGAACAGGATTCAGTGGGTCACAGCCCATTTTGCTAAATGAGAGAGGGGAGTTAAAAATTAACTGAGAAACATTTTGAAGAGGATATATTGCATCCAGAATTTTGGGGGGCTGTAAGATGGAAACACTTAGCCATATCCACACAGATAGGTCCCCCCCAAAAAACTATCTATAGATACCACAGGTGTGCCATGAATCACACAAATATTTTTCTAGAAAAAGAAGTGCAGGAACTCACCAAGAGAGCCTCCCTTGTTCTCTTATAATGGCCATGGTGCCCATCTGAGAGGTGCTGAAACTGAGTTCCAGTGGGAAAAAAGCCCTGGTTCTCACCCTCCTAGTTTTAATTCCCACAACAACCCTGTGAAGTAGGTTAGGCTGAGAGGCATTGACTGACTCAAGGTCACTCAGTCAGCTTAATGGCCAGGCCATGGGGATTTGAACCCTGGTCTTCCAGGTCCCAGTCCAGGCATAGGCAAACTTGGCCCTCCAGATGTTTTGGGACTACAGCTCCCATCATCCTAGGGATGATGGGAGTTGTAGTCCCAAAACATCTGGAGTTTGCCTATGCCTGTCCTAGTCTGACACTCTAACCACTACACCACAATGGCTCTCAATGACGGTGGTTGTAATGATTCCTGTTGTGGTGATTTGATGGTGGTACAATGTTTGGTTAAGGGCTGTAGCTGTACTTTTGGTGTGGTGCTCTGTCTTTCCATTCTTTATGCTGCTGGGTTGTAGATATGTATGCATGTGTTTTTTATGCTATTAAGCCTTTTTAGTAAGCTGGCGTGGGGGGTCCCTGTTGGATCAAAAGTAGGAGATATTGAAGGTTGCAAACCAAATAAAGATATTTGCATCAGGGTTGGGGAATCTTTTCATGGAGAATAAGGCTACTAATCCTGATGGCTATGTCCTACCTCCACTGCCGGAAGCAGTTTGCTTCTGAATACCAGTTTCTAGAAACTACAAGAGGGGAGAATGACTGTTGCACTGGGGGCTAGCTTGTGAGTTGCACTGGGGGCTAGCTTGTGAGAACACAATGCCAGACTAGATGGGCCCTTGGCTTGTCCAGCAGGGGTCCTCTCATGCTATCTGTGGCCTTCCTGATGTTATTGGACTCCAGGCTCCATCAGCCTCAACCAGTGTGATTAGTGGTCAGGGATACTGGGAACTGCAATCCAGCAATATCTGTGTTAACACACCCCTGTGTTCTGCTCTCTTGGTATCTCTCTTAAACCACCACCACCCTTTTAATGGTGTGTTTAGCATTTAGAAGGATCAAGATGCCTCTCTTTACATAACGCTGCAGCTGCATTACGTAAAACAATTTGATGTCATTGCTTCCATAGCCAAACAGAATAATCATCTTCCTAAGAAAATGCCAGAGAACATTGGTCTCCCTCCCTCTCCTTTCTGTTTCCTTGATCCTCCATGGCTTGGCTAGCATCTAATATTATTACTTCTCTTCCCACACTCTCTTAACTTGCTACCATACAGCTCTTTGCATAGACCCCTTTTGGAGCTGCACCTTATGCCTGGAATCTATTCATTCTTTCCTGGCAACGACTGCTTGGCAGAGAGTGCCATTCATTACAACTTGGGTTTGTCTGCGGTTGAGCTTTTTTTCCCAAACTTGTTTGAAAAAGCAAACTTGTTTGGTGGCCTTTGGTCCTTCTGAGTGACAGGGAAGGAACTGAGGTGGCGGGATCAAAATGACCCTAAGCTAAGTCTGAATGCGCACATGGGGGAAAACAAGGTCTTAGGCTAACAAAGGGCAGGGAATGTCCCTTGTCTGGGACCCTGGAAAGTCACTGCCAATCAGAGTAGTTCAATTTTATTCAGCCTTTTCAGACCCAGGGCCCACCTTTAACCCAAACATACATTTGGGGACCCACTTCGTCATTTTCTACCATGTATTTGTACCATGGTAATGGTGCTGTCATGACCCACCCTAGGTTAGGCTAAGACACAGAAGTGGGTCCTGACCCACCTATTCAAATTCAAATTTATTGCGGCTATAAGCCCATAAAAAACATAAAATATGGAATATATGACATAAAGTTACAGCAAACCATAGACCCTGGAGTCATAGGGAAACAAACCACAGCACAAATACAAGTTTTAAAATTGCAACCAGGGAGCAGAAAACAAAAGTATTAGTGGTCGTGTAGTTGGCCACAGCGCCTTTTTTGAGATATGACAGAGTTTAGAAACCTTGCCACCTGCAAGGTTGTATAGGAGTCATTGTCTTGCAGGAGTAAGGCAAGGTGTGACTCAGCTGGTGCACCTGTAAGTTTCTGAGTTATTGGTCTTAGTAATTTTGCCCGAGCCTCACTATGCAGGGAACAGATAAAGATTGACCCACCTATTGAAGAGCAGTGAAGAATATATTATATTATGCTTGCTCCCAGCATCTGCACCTAAGGTGGTCGCCTCACTTTGCCTAATGGTAGGGCCCAGCCATGGAGGATTGATGGAAAGACGCCAGTCACATCACAGTGTGCAGATAAGCCAGGTGTAATCAGTGTCCTTGGCAGCTGTGTAGAGATGACTGAGGCAAAGCAGAAACTGAAGCATACTGCATTGCTAAAAGAGTGACTGCTGATCCTGAAGTCAGAGCTGTCTGCATGCTACTGGCTGATGAGCTGCTGGGCTGGAGGAGAACCTGAAGCCATTCACACAGACCTGACCAGCTTTGCCCTGGCAGCTGAATGCGTTGTGGCTTTTAGGAGACAGGATATGACCCACTTGGGGAAGGGAGAGTGCAGAGTGGAACGGAAACAGTGAGAAGCAAAACAGTACCACCAGAGCGAAGAAAGCGAAAGCTCCCTTGATTTGCTCTGTGGCTTGAGGTCTCAGCCCAGCTGTTTGAGGGTCTGACTCGCAGTTGTTAGTGGAAATCATGTCACTGCTGCCTGGTAACTTTGTCCTGTTACGAAGCTGCTAATTTCCTTCTTCCAGAACACTAAGAGGAGGCAAATCTTGGGACGTGCTTCCAACCTGGAGCTGTATCTGTGACTGTATTGTTGTTGTGAAACTATTGTATAGAGGGTTTAATGGTTTGTTCTTGCAGATTTGACTGTCGTGGCCATATTAAACACAGAAAAAAAACACACACACACACACACACACACGTGTATATATAGTTTTACTTCTAACAATGTTGAATTGTTTTTTTAAATGAATGATTTTTCTATGTTTTCAGCAGTTCTCATTTTTATATGTAAACCGCCTTGAGTCTCATCTGGGAAAAAGGCAGGGAATATCATATAATATCATATCATATAATATATTTATATTCCATTCCATTCCATTATTTATTATTATAAAATAATAACAATCCCCAACCATTGGCCATCCTGGCTGCGACTGATGGAAACCACCAACACCTGGAGGTCCAGGGGCTCCTCATCCCTCTGGTAGCCCTTCCCCACTGATGAATCCCCAGCAACTGGTATTCAGAAACATACTTCCTGTGGATACTGTGTGACTCAAGCTCCAGTCGTTGTTCCCCATGCTCAGTTATCATAAAAACTAAAGAACATAAGAGCCCTGCAGGATCGAGCCAAAGGTCTGTCTATTCCAACATCTGTTCTCACAGTGGCAGGTGCCCCAATGGGAAGCCCACAAGCACAACCTGAGTACAACAGCAGCTCTCCTCACCTGGAACTGGTGTTCATTCGCATACTGCCTCCGACAGTGGAGATAGAACACAGCCATTGTGACTAGTAGCCATTGGTGGCCTTCTCACCCATGAATACGTCTAATCCCCTTTTAAAGCTCTCCAAGTTGGAGGCTTTCTTGTTGGAGCACGTTCCATTGTTTAACTATGTGAAAGAAGCGTGCATGCACACGAAAGCTCATACCAAGAACAAACTTAGTTGGTCTCTAAGGTGCTATTGGAAGGATTTTTTTTATTTTTTATTTTGTTTTGACTATGTGAAAGAAGTATTTTGTTTTGTCTGTCCTCAATCTTTCAGCATTCAGCTTGACTTTTCTCCATCCACTTTCCCCACACCGTGCATAATTTTATATGCCACTGTTATATCGCTCCTTTGTTGTTGTTGTTGTTTAGTCGTTCAGTCGTGTCCGGCTCTTTGTGACCCCATGGACCACAGCACGCCAGGCACCCCTGTCTTTCACTGCCTCCCACAGTTTGGTCAGACTCATGTTGGTAGCTTCGAGAACAACCACCACTCCTTATGCACCTTTATTCTGAATTCAAAGCAAGTAAATACAACCATATGAATCAACCATATTGTTTAAGCCTGAATCCAGCCAGCACTCATGGGAAAATGTGGTGTGATCTCTTAGATTAACCAATTGAAAATTGTAAAACATGGCATGATAAAAGTCTATAATTTTATCAGGACAAGTTACTTGTTGTTTAACTGTTGTAGCAGTTTTCTCAAAATTTACCGGTATCTTCTGTACCATGAAAACAGTATTTTTTATTTTTAAAAAACAGCTAGGGGGCAATGGAAGATGGAAGCAAGCTTGCTTTCTGTTGCACTGGACGGTTTCAAATTGCAAGAAAGGAGTTCCAACTAAGCATAAGGAAGAAATCTCTGATGGGAAAAGCTGTTTGACAGTGGAATGAACTAGGTCAGAAACTGGTGGACTCTCCTTCCTTGGAGGTTTTTAAGCAGAGGTTAGATGGCCATATGTTAGGGTTTCCTTAGCTGTGGTTCCTGCATTGCAGAGGGTTGGACTAGATGACTCTTTGGAGTCCCTTCCAACTGTACAATTCTATGATAAAATCTGTAGGACAGCATTTAGAAACAGCTAAAACTATTTGAATAACAGTGAAAATCAATAGGAGCACAATACTTTAAGAGAGAGAGAGAGAGAGAGAGAGAGAGAGAGAGAGGAAATAAGCAAGTCTTTTCTACCTACTGGAAGGCCTCAAAAATTGGGGACACATCTGCACATCTCCCTGCCCCAGGAGAGAATTGCCTTTATTTGAATTGGCTTTAAAAGGCAGGCAGGCGGCAACTCTGTGTACAAGACAGAAGTTGAAAGAGGCAGAGACAGAGAGGGAACAAGAATGCTGAATTAATGACAGGGCTTACAGCTGGTTCAGTTTCCCCCTTTCTCAACTGGAGTTTCTTCAGGCAAACACGAGGCCTCTCGCTGAGGAATATTTGGCAGAAATCAAGTTATACTCATGCCAGCTCCCCCCCTTTTTTCTTTTCTTTTCAAGGAAACTTTCTTCTCTCGCTCTCCTTTAATTCTCCACCACCACCCATCCACAGGACTATGCAAGTGGCAGTGTTTAAAACAGAAAGATTTGCAAGGAGCTATCAATCATGGTGCTCGCAGGATATATCTCCTGGCGAAATTTTGCTGGGGCTTTCATAAATCAACATAGCTGGAATATTTGTGGCTGTCCCTGTGAGATTTATGCAGGTGGGAGATTAGAACCAGTCTGTCGTGTGTGTGTGTGTGTGTGTGTGTTTTGTTGGTTGCTGAGGGAGTGGGGCAAGCATGAAGAGAAGTCTAGCGATAGAGGTGGGTGCAGTGCTGGTGTGCAGAAAGAGAAAGAATTTATAATAATATCAAAGGGTATTTAGAGATTTCAGAGAAGAGTAATTAGAGGGGAGAGTGTGTGCTTGTTCGCCTCTTTAATTTGGAGTCAGAGACTCTCATTTAGATGTGTCATTTGCAAATGAGTTTGCTGAGAAAGAAGCCTTGAAAGCATTTATCAAAGCTGTTGCTTATGCTGGGTTTCCCCTCCACTAATGAGTCCCTCTTTTCAAATTATCTCTACAGGTACAATGAAATTTATACAGGGCATATTAAAACTTCCATAGACTTAATGCACAAAAACCCCAGTGGATGGAGGTGACTTGATGCCCATACACCCATGATTCGATGGGCTGTATCCAACTAAGCTTAACTCACAGTACACCCATTGAAATTAATGGCCCTAACTTTGCTTTGTCCATTATCCAGTATGGGCTTATCCACTCTTCCTCTTGTCCCACTTCTCCCCACACCTCCCCCTGGGGAAACTGCTCTTTAGCTCTCAGTTGGGCAATTTGGGTTTTCTCTGGATTGACATTTGCTCCGATTTAGAGCTAAAGAGGGGCAACAACAACCACTCTCCCCACTTGTGATTTCCAGTAGCTGGTATTCAGAGTCATACCGCCTCCAGCAATGGAGATAGAAAACAGACGTCGTGGGTAGCAGCCACTGGCAGACCTATCCTCCATTAAATGAATTTCCATGACTGGTGCATGAGGAAAAACTGGACCTGAATGAGCCGTTTGTAAAAAAAAATAAAGCCCCCTAGAAGGGGGCAGTGCTACTGCAGAGCACCTCATATATATGGGAAATGTTTATTCACACAACCCTAATAAATAGTAGCCCTAAAGCGAGCAAGGGAGGCGTTTGCTTTTCAATATAGCCATCCCTGTAATACGACTGCAACTTGCTTCTCCTTGCACAGTTAACAGCCGAGGCAGACCTATGAGCCTCTGTGCTGCTAAGCTTTTACAGCCCGAGGCAAAAGCCACGGCTAAGCCACATGGAGGTCACTGCAGCAGCTGCCCTCCTGCCTCCTTATTAATGAGATCAACGCTGCTCCTGAGCTCAACCAGGGGTTGGTAGGTATCTGGGGAGCCTGTAAATTTCTGGCAGCCAATAAAATGCAGTTTGGTATGCTCACAACTTTAGATGATGAAGAAAGGGGAGGAGAAAGGGGAACCTCTTAACTCGCCTGGCAAAGCCATCCAAGCCACAGGTTGCGGCTCAGTTCCTCTTTTGTTTGCAAGTTCAGGGAGGAACTGAAATTATAAATTATTTTTTTGGGGGAGGGGGGTTTCTCCCAAGGTTCAGGGCAGACCTTCACAACCCCACGTTTGTTAAGGAAATGCAACTGCAGGAGCTGCTGGTGGGGCATCTGTAGGAACATAGAAAGCTGCCTTACACCTAGTCAGACTTGCTTGTCCATCTAGCTCAGTATTGTCTACACTGACTGGCAGTGACTCTCCAGGGTTTTAGATGGGGGTGTCTCCTACCTGGAGATGCTGGGGATTGAACTTGGGACCTTTTGCATGGAAAGAAAGCGCCCTGAGCTATGGTGTCTCCCCATAAGGAAGCGTAAAGGTGCTTAACCTTTATCATGCGACTCCTTTCCTGGTTTTTGGCTGTCTCTCGAGATATTGTCACCAAACTTGGCATGAGGCTTCTCAATGCACAGGCAGTGGCCCTTGTTGCCATTTGAACACGGGGCACCATTTTGAATCTAGGTGGTAGACCAAAGTGTGACTTGGCCTGCTTTTTGGCATGACAGACAGGGGCGGGGCAACGGGGCGGGAGCGGTCCGACCCGGGTTGCAGGGGAGGGGGGAGACATTTTGGCCGGCCTCGACCTACCCTGCCGGAAGGCCCCGGACGGGCCGCGGGGCGGAGTTGGCTCGCCCTGCAGCCTGCTCGCAAACCTGCTTGGCGGCATGTGAGCAGGCTGCAGGGTGAGGCCGTTCCACCCCGCAGCCTGTTCGGGGCCTGCCCGGCGGCACCGCTGTAGCACGGCACGGGTGTGCAGTGCATCATATGCACTGCGCACGTGCCACTGTGTGTCGGGGTTCGGGTGCTGGAGCTCCTCGTGCACAAACTTAAGCTGCCCATGCACGAGGTACCAGTAGCGGGGAAAAGCGGCCAGCATTCCACGTGCTTATGAGCACGGGCACCGGCCAAGTCTCACAATCTGAAGGAAGCTGAGTAAGACGGAAAATGACTCCGAAGGTGTGTGAGTTCTTGAATGCCTTCTAACTAAAATAATGCCTCGAAAACTAATGGATGCCTCGAAAACCAAAGGACGCCCTGAATCTGAACCATGTAAAGCAAACCAAGGACATTGCGTTGAAATTAAAATTCTTATAACCTTTACCCCCTTTTCCCCAAATGACGACAGACACTGGATCTTTCTTTTTTTGGCTTTGGCAAAACCCGCATAGGCTCGTCTTCTGGCCCTAAGCTAAGTTTCCCTGAGCTCTAAGTCCCTGCGCGCCAATTCTTCCGCGATACTAAATTAATCTAAATCTAAACCGAATATCTTCCGCAATTCTAGCCCTAGGCTAAACCTAAGAAACCTAACTAAGGCTAAACCGAATATCTTCCGCGAACTAAACCTAACTAAAAGCAAAAACCCATCCAACCCAACCAGCCCGCTCCCAAAATCCCTTAAACTAAACTTGACCTGAACTGAAAGTAAAAGTTCCCAAAAGAATAAAAACGTAAAGAAGAACGTTTGACTAACCCAAACTGAACGTGCCTAAGCGGGGAGCCTCAGCCTTTTATTAGGGAACAGATGTGACATCACGATTGACACTTCAACCAATAAAACCACTGTTGCTGCCCTCCAAAAAGGCGGGAAGCAGATTTAACGTTCATTGATAACTTCAAATATTGCCGTAACTACAAATAAAAGGCGGATTAATCTTATTGGTAAACCAACTATTCATTCTTACTTTCACTTTTGCTTTCACGCGTAAAGATACTAAAAGTAGTTCTCAAAAATCCATTAAAGCAAATGAAACAACCGCGGATCTTTTGACGGATCCACGCAGCGTATTCCGACAACTGTGTATGACACATGACGTACGGCGCGTGCGTCAGACACAATGCTGCGCACACGTGCCGCCGCTGGATTCACCAGGTTTGCCGCCCCAGGTGACCGAGCGGCTTGGTACGCACCTGGTGACAGAGCCAAACTTGCAAATTATACCACCCATTTAAACATCACAATATTTCTAAAAATTCCTGGGCATCACTGCACACTCCCTCCCAATAAGCTTTAATTCATTGCTATGTAAAAGCAAGGCCAGTTTAGGTTGAGGCACCAAGGTCTGGTCCTTTTTCACATTAGCATCTGATCTGAATGGAGAAGGGGAACCTTTCAAGCCATCAAAGGAAAACATGAATCACAAGCTATACCCCTAATGATAAGGGATAGTTTGACAGTCCCTACAGAGAGCCAGAAACAAGAGGGCGGAAATAAAGAAAGGAGAAAAAGCAGTACTTGATCTACACCAGCAAATATTGAATCCTTTGTTGTAATGATTCAGAGTAGGTTGTCACCTGTTATCAGAGCTGCTTCGTGAAAAATATATCCACTGTAGTCTAAAGAGGCTAATGCAAAGTGGCAACGACACTCTTGGTTAGGTCAAACTTTCATACACAATTATATTTTCGATTCCTCTTTGCCAGGTCCATAAAGTTGGTTTGGAGGGAGACATTATTTGCTGAAAAGGGTAGTGGACACGCCACCCGTACTTCATTTTGCCTTTCAATTGTTTTCTGTTCAGCAGCTATGACTCTGGAGCTCATAGATATTAGGATTAGTTTAAGAAATGGTATTGGAGGCCCTTGCACTTGAATCACACCTGTGGCAAGAGCAGGTGTGAACATGGGGTCTTAGCAACAGAGCAGAGGGATGTGCCTTTCACCACGTCAGACCATGAGTCTAGACAGCTCAGTAGTATCTACTGAGTGGCAGCAGCAGCTCTCTAGGGTCTCAGAGAAGAGAGTTCCCCAAATCTACCTGGAGAGGCTCTGATACTGAGACACGGATCTTCTTAATAGGAATACAGGAAGCTGCCTTATACCAAATCACACAATCAGTCCATTTAGCTCAGTACTGTCTACACTGACTGGCAGTGGCTTTCCAAGACAGGAATCTTTCCAAGTTTTGTATGGAGTTGCCAACTGAACCTTCAGAATGCAAGACAGATGCTTTCCACTGAGCTGACAGAGCAAAATTACCACAAGCTTTTCTTGCATTCCGATATCTTCACATACATTATCTCTGTAATACCGACAACAAACTTGTAGGGGATGCCATCTTTCTCATCACCCACATAATCGGTGTGTGTCAAGGGCTGGTGGCTTACCAATAGCCAAGACATGGTTTGAACAGGGCTCTTTCTGGTTTACAGTTTATTATCAGAACAATCTCGCAGTACTAGTCTCAGTTACTACTATTACAGTGTTTGTTGGATTACAGTAGCATACCATAGTATAGCATAGCATAGATTAGCATAGTAAATGGTCCAGAATGGTTGGTAGTTCCAAGGAAGCTAATGATTAGGATCTTGATCACTGGGGATCTCTCAGGGTTTCAGAATAAGATGCCCAGCAGAGCTTTAAGATGGTAATACATGGGGAGGGTAGAGAGACAGGACAAGGAGCAGTTGGCATCTGGGACATTAACAAGACAAGAAACATAAAAACCAAATTGCTCCGAAAACACAGAAGAGAAATTAAACACACACACACACACACAAATAACCACAAAAGCAATCATCTTCTTTCTGAAAATGAATTCTATTCTGTACATCTCTATTCAGAAGCAAGCCCTATTAAGTTCTCCCAAGTAAATGTGGATAGGATCGCAGCTGAGTTAGAAATTGTTGTCGGATCCAATAGAGTTCTTTTTTAAAACAAAAAACAAAAAAACCGATCAATCATATTTTAACTGACCAATCAACCATATTTAAAAGTTTCCAGATTGCCCAGATCTCTTTTTGCTCTTTTAACCAAAAAAAAAAAAAAATGGAACTTAAAAATTTAGCCAACAATTTGGTTGCCTCTCACTGCAGAAAAAAAAAAATATTGAAGAAATGACTCGGAGATTTCTTCTTCCATTCCTGATTACAGTAACATACCAGATAGTCTTTGAAAAAGAACAGCAAGCAGGCACTGCCCTCGGATTTCATCCTCAGTGATTAAAATTTGCCGCCACTAATTAAAATTGGCCCCAGCCATCAAGGAAAGCTTTAGTTGATTAATCTACGGGTTAAAACTTTCAGCTCTCTAGATCGCACAATTAAATAGAAAAGAAAAAAGAAATTCTTTTTTATATATAAAAAAGCAAGCCAGTACATCCAAGCAGGCATTTTTATTAGCATTTGCAATGCTTTTATTTCACCTTATTTTATTAGGAACTTCTTCCATTGCAGTGGCTTCTCTCCCCTCATGGGCCTGCACCGAAGCTCAAGCAATTAACCAGCCTGATCACTCTCCATAAACCTGAAATAAACCGTGAAAGGGGGGAAGCAGCAAAATGTATTAACTCCTGACCCTTAACAAGAAGACTTGTCAATTGTATAGCAACATGGGGCTTGTTGCGGACAGTCAGGGAGCACGGATAGGCTGCCTGATTAATTGGCTGGTCTCAGACGGGTGGATGTGTCCCTTGGCAATTAGCAGGTAGGCTGGGTAAACTCCAGGAGAACAGTGTCCTGTGACAAGTATTTTTAAAAAGAAAGAAAGAAACCCAGAAAAAGAAAAAGAAAGCATGAGGATCCGAACCCTCCAAAAACACCTCAGTTGCAAACTTTTGTAGTTCTGGACTCAATCATGCCACAAATTTGTGTCTGTGCAAAGCTTACTCAGAGAGACTGAGCCAATCTGCACATTAAGAAAAAGCATGTGGTACTGCCCACTTTTGAATGCCGATGGGGGGAGCTGACATTTAAACACTGCCCCGCTTAAAGAAAACCTTCCTGGTACAATGGGGGGTGGGGAGTTAAGTCTGGCAGAGAGAAAACTAGACTCCAGCCCTTTTGCCCAATGAAGGAACAAGGTGTTGTCAAAGGAAGGATTTGTTCAATGCAACCACATTTGTTTTTTAAAATGCTACTGTCCCAAGAAGACTGTACCACATCCCCCTTCCTCCGAATATGTAGGTCTGCTTTGAGATGCACTCCCTGAGCTTATCATGTTTCCACATGCCCAGGGGCTGCGGACATGTACTTGCCTTTTCAGGAGTTCTGAAACACCTCTGAATTCCTTGTCTGTGTAGACGGCCTTGGCTAAGGTAGCAAACCTGTGATTGTTTAAACAACTCCTTAGTAGGTGCTATAGAGCATCACTAGTCCAAAGCGTGTGCCAGGAAGCTCTTGCCGGTGTAGAAATAGTGCAACTGCAATCAGATGGCATTCTCACGGGAACAGATAATAAAAAGTTCAGTGGTAGTGCAACTGCAATCAGTTTGTCATTCTCACGGGAACTGATAATAAATAGTTCAGTGGTAGAGTATCTGCTTTTCCCAGTTCCATTCCCTGACAACTCCAGGAAGGGCTGAACTAGACCACTGTCTTAAGACCCTGGAGAATCACTACAAGTCATTGTAAACAGTATGGAACCACATGGATTAATGGTGTGTGTAAAGCATCTTCTGTTCTGGCAAAAAATAAATAAAAATTGGGCACATGAGCAGTTACCGGTAATTCCATCCCTACTGCAAAGCACACCTGGACTTCAAAACAAATGATTGGATGCTTTTGTGTGCCCACCTTACCCTTTTGGCAGGAAGCAAAGAATGAAGGGATATTAGCAGAATGCTTTGTTTTAAATATGCAAGACTATAACCCTTAATCGCCTTGCCATGGTGTGGGTTTGAGTTTTTGAATTTTGCGAACAGTACAGTAGTACCTTGGGTTACATATGCTTCAGGTTACATACTCCGCTAACCCAGAAATAACGCTTCAGGTTAAGAACTTTGCTTCAGGATAAGAACAGAAATCGTGCTCTGGCAGCGCAGTGGCAGCGGGAGGTCCCATTAGCTAAAGTGGTGCTACAGGTTAAGAACAGTTTCAGGTTAAGAACAGACCTCCGGAATGAATTAAGTACTTAACCAGAGGTACCACTGTACAGCACTTTTTTTTTTAGATATTAAAAAACCCACACCACCCCCAGTTATTACTTTCTGTTTGAAATGATATTTTGATTCTTATAAAATAGGCATTCCAAAATAACCTGCCGTCTTGAAGGAGGCGTGGAGAAATCAGAAAAGCCCCAGTGACATAATACCTTTATTAGTCACAGTTTCCTGAGCATGCTTTGGAGTCCTTCAGAAGACTTCCTCAGGCAAAATTTGAACAAAGCAAAAGAGTGTAAGCGTGTGTGTGTGTGTGTGTGTGTGTGTGAGAGAGAGAGAGAGAGAGAGAGAGCGTGTTGGGGGAAAGGGAATGGTGTTTGCAGTTCTTGAGGTAAAGTGTAGGAGGAGTCCTACAGACACTGAATTAAATTAGGTCGCTTCTAGATCCGGGGATGGTGGGGGAATTGGATTCAGTTCACAGTTAAAGGCAAATCTACCTGAATCACACTTTCTGGAACAATATGTAAGCAGCAAAACAGCCATATTTCAAAATGCCAATTTCCCCCAAATTTTGGAATGCAGTTCTCTAGCTGAAGAAGAAGAAGGGTTTGGATTTGATATCCCGCTTTTCACTACCCGAAGGAGTCTCAAAGCGGCTAACATTCTCCTTTCCCTTCCTCCCCCACAACAAACACTCTGTGAGGTGAGTGGGGCTGAGAGACTTCAGAGAAGTGTGACTAGCCCAAGGTCACCCAGCAGCTGCATGTGGAGGAGTGGAGACGCGAACCCGGTTCCCCAGATTACGAGTCTGCTGCTCTTAGCCACTACACCAAACTTGCTCTCATGCTGAGTCATGTATACAAAAACGCATATACTAGGGTAAAGTGTGCATTTAAAAAATACGTATATTAATGAAAATGACATGCCAAGATGCATTATATTAGGGAACATTGCTCTGCAAAAATGTGTATATATAAGCAAAATTGCATAAAAACGAGCACTAAAAAGGTGGTGAGTGTTTAAGTAGGGCTGCTGTACATCCGGAATTTCCCGGACATAGCCGGAATTTTCGTCCGGGCGAAATTTTCGAAAAGCAGCCAAAATGTCCAGGGAAATACAGGTGTATGGCAACCCATGTTGAAAGTATAGTTCGGATTCTCTTGTGTCTGGATTTTCACTTTATGAAATATGGCAGCCCTGTGTGTAAGTGGACTTTTAAATAATAATAAAAATCGCAAGCTGATGTAGAAATGTGAGTTTAAGATTGGGGGGAAATGAGAAGCTGAGAGAAACCGAAATTGACTGATTTGCCCATTCCTAGCTATATGTGACAGCGGCTACTGTTGAGTGTATTTGTGTCCCATTTTACAGAGGATCATCCTCTTATTTGCAGGCATCCTCACTTTGAAAGGCTGATCTGGGTGAAACGTAAAGGTGACTTGGGAGGAGTCAATGTTAATGGTCCCCCGTGACTTGGATGCGCAACTCATATCCACCGGGAGTTGTGTGTTCAGTATTTTACGAAACTCCCTTCAGGTTAAAGATAGACAAGCTCCCTGCCTGTTGAACTTCCACTACCTACTAAAGACTTCTTTTTTAAAAAAAAAATCCAGCAGGGTTCTAAATTTAATTTTACTTGTATAGATCTAAACATTTATAATTTCATTGCACTGATTCTCCTGCACACTGCTGAGGCTGCATTCAAACAGCAGCACTTCATTCCATTTCTACTATGTTTCCCGAACTGTTAATTTCCACATTATATTTGAGCTTTCACTGGATGTAAAAAGCCACTTCCGGAAGTATAGTGGAGTATAGAGCCCAAAGTTAGCACTCGTTTCCATATAATCTGCAAATTGATTGCCCCCCTCCCCCCGGATGATTGCTAAATTTGCTCTATAGTCCACTATAGAAGCGGCATTTTACATCCTGTGGAAGCTCAAATATAACGAGTTAGGAAAAAGTCATAAAAACAGAATACTGTAATGCGGCCATGTGAATGCAGCAATAGAGACTAATTGCAACCAAGTGGTCTACAAATTCTCAAAATAAATGAATGAAATCACACTTTCCTGCTGGATCTTGTATTTTGTTCAGGTCAAGAAGGAGAGAGCAAGCCTCCCGGCATCCAGGATGCAACTTTGAAAACGTGTTAGTCTGGAGCCCCTGGATTCCAGCAAGGCATTACCACCAGGGCTTCTGCCTGTGAAGAAAGACAAGCCAAGGGCCCAGAGCAACTTCTTCAATTGCAGGAAGCTGATTGTGTGAGATACACCACCCTCCTCCGATCTGGATCACGTCGGTTGATTCTTGTTTGGAGCTACAGGAGCCAGCCAGCAGTGAAGCTGTCCGAGAGAGATGTGGAGGAGCCCCCAAGGGAATACTTTTGAAAAGAACTGGGGGAATAGCTTCCCCAGCCACCACACTGAGCCCCCCCCCCTTTTGGACATATCTATGAATAGAGACTGTCACTAAATTGAGCAGGATCCTAGGAGCTATCGTTTGTTCAGGGTGCTGAGAATTGTAGCTCTGCGAGGGCTAAACTGCAGTTCCTCTGATTCTTTAAGAGCAGTACTGTAATATGCTTCAAAAGTATGTTGAGTCTGCTTGAAATGCATAGTGTGGAAGTCCGCCAGTGAATTTAGGGAGATAACTTCCAGCATCCTCATGGAACTACACATCCAAGCATTGGGAATATAGGGAGATGTCTTCTAGCAAGTCAGACTCTTGGTCCATCTGGCTCAGTATTGTCTACACTGGCTGGTAGCAACTCTCCAGGATTTTGGATCACTCCCTGCCTTACTTGGAGATGCCAGGGATTGAATTGGTTCAAGAACTTTTACAGGGTAATCCTGAAAATCAGGTGATCCTGAATATATAAAAATTATGGCCTAGATGTTAAAACTAGAGTTTATCTGCTTAAACAATCAAGTTGAAATTATATGTTCTTTTATTTGTATTTTTTAATGTTATTTTAAAAGCACTAGTTCACCCAAAAAAAGCCTTCAAAGCAGTGTATAAAATGTAAATGAGATACAACCCTCCATATGCCAGCCTGAGGCCCTCTAGATGTTTTGAGCTACAACTCCCATGTGCTGGCTAGGGCTGTTGAGAGCTGTAGTCCAAAACATATGGAGGGCACTAGGTTGGAAAAGCCTGCAGTATAGAAATAAAAATGTGGCAGAGGGAAGGGAACCCAGAACATCTATCCATCCAAGGCAGAACCTCTATTTACCCAAGAACAACATCAATAATTTTTTCAGGGAAGTATACTGAATATTCACACATATATTCAGCTGTCTTTGAAGGCAGGTCTATCAAACTGTGGGGAAAGTTTCCTTTACACTGTGTCCAGGGTCACCCCCCACCCCGTCCTCGCTTGTTGCCAAATGCCACTTCAAAGAAGATACTCCACAACATGATATTCAATTATTTCAAAACAAAATATCTCTCTCTCTCTCTCTCTCTCTCTCTCTCTCTCTCTCTCTCTCTCTCTCTCTGCACAAACACACACACACACACACACACTCTTTAAATAAACTCTTAAGCCACTCAAATTTTCTCCAAAGCCAATGACTGCATGCACACCATACATTGAAAGTGTGTGCATGCACACAGAGCACCAAATCCTGGGAATTGCAGTTTACCACCTCACAGGGTTACATTTCCCTGCACCCTTAGCAAACTACAGTTCCCAGAGTTCTTCAGCAGGGAAGACGTGGTCTAAATGTGCTTTATGTTTATGGTGTGTGTGTGTGTGTGTGTGTGCAGACGAAACAAGCTTTCCCCCTTAGATTCAAGAAGAATGTTTGTGCTGGTGTTGTTCTGAAAGGCCCACCCTCCTTTCCCCTGCTCCCCCTCAAAAATATACTTTTATCTCTGAAGCCCCATGTCCCTTTTCTCCACGGACAAATTGCTGCTTGTTGCCGCTCAGATAACCAGCATCCATTCCCTGACGCCCTTTTCCTGCGAGTCGTCCAAGTCACTGATAATTGGCATGGAAGTCAGGGCAGGCGGCATGGCCTCCGGACTTCAGCTCCCTTGACCTCAGTCAAGTGGCTGTTATTTAGTTCAGCAGCAGCAAACCTGTTTGGAAAGCGTGGCACTACAAAAAACCCAAGAGCGTACGAGAGAGCACTCATGGTCGTTGAGAGTTTGTCTGCTGAGTTAAGAGACCTTGTGGCAAGCACCACTTAGGAAAAGCCGGTTGAGTATGATGTGTATATAGCTTTAAGAGGGCCAGCAAGTGTTACTTACTTATTTATTCAGGTGATTTATATCCCACTTCAAGCTTCAAATAACTTTGGAAAAGAAAACCCCACCCGCCCAAGATGTTGCAGAGCTGCATCTCCCATCAACCCCACCAAGCATGGCTAATTTGCCAAGGACGATGGGAGTTGTAGTTGGGCAACATCCTGGAGGGCCAAAGCTTCTCCACACCTGCACGAAGTGGTTTACAACACCCTAAACACACACACACACTCACACACACACAGCACTATAATAAAAATTCCACATTTCAGAGTGGCCTAGAACAAACAGCAGACAAACCATCTGACTGAGCTGGCCCCAGGTGAAACCACTCTCCCTAATTCCCTCCCCACTGCCTCAAGCAAACAGCAAATGCAGCAGAAAAGAATGTTCTGGTTGACCCAGGTGATATCACTCACCTCAAATTTCCTTTTGCTCGCAGGCTTGGACCAAGGCCTCCTCCTCTCTCTTTAGGCACCGGCCTTGGGACTGGTGGTGTGGTGTCATGCTGCTCCTCAGAAGCAAGTGTCCCCTCGGGGGGTCCTGTTGCGCAGTGACCTGGGTCTCCTCTGACTTGCCTGAAGAGCAGAATGCCGGGATGGACTGTGAAGCTGAGTAGGTAAGCTTAACCCACCTTGCTGAAGGGACACTTGTAGGAAGGGGATGGGACTGGTTCCATATTCCCCAACATCTCACAGATGAAAATAGGGGCACTTGAGGAGTTGTTCTAACCCCCCCTATGCTCACATTGGTGGTCTATGCCCGGAGCCCATGCACACTCCAAGGTTAAATGTTGTTGGAGGACATCCATTAGCTGTTGGTATTCATTTACCCTGGCTTTCACCATTACCACTCTATTTATTTATCCTTTGTGTCCACGTGTGTGATTTTATTTTAGATGAATTCCTTCCTTCTTCCCCTTTATATAAGATTTCAGACTTGCATAAGGGGAGCTCTACTGGATTAGGCCAATGGTCTGTCCAGTGCAGCCTCCTGTTCTCGTGGTCCGCCAGAAGCCTCTGAGAAGACCTGCAAGCAGGACACGGGTGCAGCTGCACTTTCCCTGCCTGTGATGCTCAGCAGCTGGGCATACAGAGGTATGCTGCCTCTGACAGTGGAGGGAGAACGTAGCCATTGTGGCTGGTAGCCACAATGCAGACACCTGAGTTGGTAGCCCTCTCTGCCTCTTATGGGAACAAGTTTCACGGTTTAACTATAGCGCTGTGTGGGGAAGTACTTTATTGTATATGTCCTGAACCTTCCAGCAGTTTGCCTCTTTGGGTGCCCCTGGGGCCTGGCATTCTGAGCAGGGAAAAGCTTATTCCTGTCCTCTTTACCCACACTGTGCATAAATTTATAAGCCTCTATTGTGTCCCATCCAGACTTGCCTTTTTTTCAAAACCAATAAGCTCCAAATGTTGTAACCTTTCCTCATTGGGGTGTTGCTCCAGCCCCCTGTTCGTTCTCCTTGCCCTTTTCTGAACCTTTTCCAGCTGCAGTTTCTTTGCTGATGTGCCCTGGGCAGAACTGTACAGTGAGCCTGCAACTTACACACTTTTAACGTGTGTGTTTTCTGCTTTATGTGCTGGGGGGGGGTTTAAAAAGGGGGCTTTAAGGGGCAGATTTCCAGGGGGAAAGACTGTAGCAATCCCATCTGCCATACGTCATTTTGGCTTTAGGCAAGATCCACGGAACGTAACACCCATGTAAATTGCAGGCGCAAAATATTCCGAACAATTCTTAGCACCCTTAATAAGCTTGCAGTTCATAGGTTTCTTGGGGGAAGTTGTGTAGCTGCGCATTAGATGTACTTTAAATGTCCAGTGTAGATCCGCCCACAGTGACCAGAACTGGAATGCTCTTAGGCCCCATGTTAGACAGGTACCTGGGATAATATTGCAATCCTAGGAGCAGCAAAACGTGTGTTGTTTGAGGGAGAGGGAGCTTGCCTTCTCCCCCAGATTTATTTGCCTAATGCCAGACAAGACCAAGTTAGTTAAGGAACATAGGAAAAAAATATGACCAAACCTGCAACTCACAAACCAGCTTTCCTAGCCCCACTTCAAATTTCCTTTCTTGCACCTCTCCCATTTATACAAGACATATTTATGTTTCGCTTTGGCTTTGGGTCTTTAGAGGGCCTGGAGTTGACCCTTGTGCTCACTGCAGACATCACGGTGTCACTGTGCCAATTAACACCGAAGGAATCGTTTTAGCACAAACAGGAGGTCACCTCTTCCCTTTTGTGGCAGCCTCTCCTGATTGACGTGCATCTAGCAGGGCCTCCTATAACAAGTCTTCCAAACTGCTTTCCCACCAAGGTGACAGACGTTTTGAACTCCCTGACTTAACTGCGCATGTAAGAAAGAGGTGCTGGGGGAAGCGAAAGAGTTGATAGTGGGCTTTCTCTCTTCTAACAACTAGTTGAAGGAGATGAAGGCTGCTGGATCAAGGCAGAGCTTTGCTGCTAGGTCCAGCATCCTGCTCTCACAGTGGCCAACCAAATGCCCATGGGAAGCATGCAAGCAAGACGTCAGCACAACAGCACTTTCTCCACCTGCAATTCCCAACAACTAGTACGCAAAGGCATACTGCCTCCCAACAGTGGAAGCAGAACGTGGCCAGAGTAGCTTGTAGCCACAGATAGCTTTATCTTCCATGATCTAAATCTTCTTATAAAGCCATCCATGTTGTTGGCCAGTACTACATCATGTAGGAGCAAATTCTATAGTTTATGCGCTGGGTGAAGAGCTTTCATTTGCCTGTCTGACATTCAGCTTCGCTGAGGGCACCAAGTTCAAGTCTTACAAGACGGGGTGGAAAAACCTTTCTCTCTCCGCTTTCTCCACCTCACGCATAATTTTGCATACCTCCATCACCCCTTCCCCTTACTTGCCCCCCCCTCAATCTAAAAAGCCCCAAATATTGTAACATTTTCTCATAGGGGAGTGGCTCCATCCCCCCCCCTAACCATGACCCCACCCATACTATTAGAAGTAATCTTATGGGCTGGGACAATGCCACAGAAAAACTGGAAGGCCAGATAAGGAGTCCACCAGGGGCCCTTGACACTATAGAAATTTGGCTATCCTTTTGGTAATGATAGAGAAGAAAACAGCGAAGCATGTGGGTCTATTTTTGGAAGTCACTGCTTGTCTCCTTGGCGAGGTTTCTTTGTTTGGCTTGTTAATAATATCTCAAGGTTGCCTTTTTGAAGCAGAAACATTCACAAGGTATTTTGCAAAATAAACACACAATCCAACCCCTAAATATGCTATCAGTTCAGTGAAAACACTATAAAATTCAGAACTGAGGATTAGAGGCAATGGTTTGCATAAGGCAGTCGTCATCAACCTGGTGCCCTCCAGAAGTTTTGGGCTACAGCTCCCATCAGCCCCAGGCAGCACAGAGCAGCACCTTCTCTCCCAAGTCTGCATTAGCTTGTCCTTGGCCCATTACAGCATCTGCACAATTCCCAAATAGGAAGCCAAGCCAAATGTCTACAGCATCACCAGTGGCATTGAGGGGCCCAAGTAGTGTTGGGAAGGGCTGTCTGCACTAGAGGAGGCGGGCACTGAGGGTCGTCTTCCTGGGGTCTGTCTGTCTGCATTGTCTAGGATGTTGGGCAAGGGTCTTTTCCAGCACTGCCTGAAGCTGTTGGAGATCGAACCTTGGACTTAACTGCCCACAAAGCGTGTGCTATATCCCTGAGCAGTGTCTGTTCACAAAGCTAGGTTGTGGGGACAGTCTGTTTGGTGATGAAATGCGGCACTTTGTACATGCTCAGGGAGCAGCCTTCTGCATTACCCAAATAATACTTCTTACTAAAGGGGTGTGTTTAAATTAGGATGGCTGGCGCTATCCGTGCGAAAGATAGACCTTTTTTTGCATTCCCGCAACTCACCTGAATTTTCATCCACTTTCATCCATGGGCAAAGCTGAAAGCCTTGCAGGGACTGTGTAAAGGGGGAAGGGATGCAAAATTCACTGCCGCGTGCTGTTCATTTCTACTGAAGCACTTTCCCGCAAGCTAGTGTGTACCTAAGTGGTGACTCATATCGGCAAAGTTGGAAGAAATGTGGATTTCAGTGGGAAGAGCATCTCTGGGAAGCTGCCATTGAAGCATGCAGAGCCTGTGCCCACTTGGCGGGGGTCACTGTATCCCAAGCCTGTTGCTTTGTTTTGAAGATCCGGAGAGCTGGACTCTCTCTCGCTTCCTCCCAGCAACACGCATGACAAATTGCAAGTCTCCTTTGCGCAGAGGAGAAAAGCTCTTTCCGACTGATTCACCTCTCCTGCTGCGCCAGAGTCCAAGGCAAAGGATTCTGTTGGTTTTATTAAAAATGGCGGGGGAGGAAGAGTCAATTTGGCATCTGGGATCGGTGCTATCAAACCTTGTGCTGAGCTTGTTAAGCAAGGGGGGGAGAAGACTGAGAAGGGATATGAGAGCCATATTCAAATAACTGGAGCAAGCTTGTTTTCTGCTCCTCCAGAGGGGAGGACCCAAGCCAAGGAATTCATATTGCAAGGAAGGAGATTCTGAATAAACATTAGGAAGAACATTTTGATGGGAGGAACCGTTTGACAGTGGAACAGAATATCTTGGAAGGTGCTGGACTCTCCTCCATTGGAGGTTTTTAAACAGAGTTGGATGGCTGTCAGGAATTCTTGAGCTGTAATTCCTGCATCCAGACGGTGTCTACTAGATGCCCCTTGGGGTCCCTTCCAACTATACAATTCTATGCTCTTGGGGCCCCAGTCTAGATACCCTTTATGTTGTGCCTTCATGATGATTTGTGCTGATGGTGGTATTGGGTTGGTTGTACAGAACCCCCCCCCTCTTTCAAAGCTGTTTTCACCTGCAAAAGGTGTACTGCTTTATTTCCAGTCTGTGCATGGCCCTGGTGAAATCTTGTAACTGATTACGCCACAAATGTTCTGGTGGCGATTGTCCCATTTTTGCTGTGCTATAGGCAATCACTTAACACGCCTATTTTACAGGTGTGGAAGACTGAGGTCAAGAGATAAACAAGCAGCAGAAGCTAATTTATTTTACTTGCCATAGTTATACCTTTGGGAGTAGGAAACTCTCAACTTTCTGTTGCAAATCACCTACCACGGACCTACCAGGAATTTAAGCAGGAGGTGTTTGGAAGAATACTGGGTGACTGGATCCTTTCATCTCAAGGGCTCAGGGGAGTCTTTTGCATAGTACCCAGCCTGCTGCAATGAAACTGCTGGGATGATTTAAGTGCCGTTGCTTTTATTGGCCAGTTTACAATTTGATAAATTCCTGGATCATCGGCAGAGCTGGGGGAGCCGGTAGTTTAGTTTTCTTGGCAGGGTTCTGCCTCCCATGTGTTTTGGTTCGCACCTATGCAAGATTTACCATTATTTCTCTCTAAATCTTAGCATGTTTGCTGGAGGAGCCAGTGTGTCGTAAAGGTGTCTGCTAAACAGATGTTAGGTTCTCTGGAACGGCTAGGGAAGCCGTCTTTTATCCCAAGAAAATAGCTGAGATGAATAGGACTATCTGTAGGCAGCTTCAGCAAGTGCAGAAGCGGAGTGTAGGGTTGGAAGGCACAACCCCCACTGCCCCACCACTGCCCCAGACAACTGGCCGATCAAATATTGTAAATGAACCACAGTGCAGCAGTTGGAGTGTTTGACTAGGACCTGGGAGACAAGGGTTCAAATCCCACCCTCTACAATGAAGCTTGCCAGGTGACTTTGGGTAGGTCGCTATGTCTTACACCAGCGATGGCTAAACTCGGCCCCCAGCTGTTTTGGGACTACAACTCCCATCATCCCTAGCTAACAGGACCAGTGGTCAGGGATGATGGGAATTGTAGTCCCAAAACAGCTGGAGGGCCGAGTTTGGCCATCACTGTCTTACTAACCTGCCTCACAGGCTTGTTGAAATGATAGAATTTGGGGGATAGAATTTGCTCCAATTGGACGCTAAAGAGCAGGTTCCCCCCACTCAGGGCAGGGGCGGGGGGTTAGCAGCAACGGGACAAAAGGAAATGTCAAGAAACCCATAGTATTTGTATCCCATGTTAACCAAGTAGACCCATTTAAATTCATGGCTGTTGATGCCAGTGGGTCTTCTCTGAGTAGAACTCATTGGGCTGCAACCAACAGTACTTGAACCATGTGAATATGTAAGATACTTACCATGCTGGAAGCACAGAGGCTGCATTGCAGCATTTAGGTGCCTCTGTTAAACATTTATGAAATTCCTTTCTTGCAGAGAATTTAGCCTCCAAACATAAATGTGATCATCATCAACACAGTGGCAGTGACTTCTGGGGAGGTGGGCAGCGGTGAGCAGAGTTCGCTGCTTTCAATCCTTTGTCCTGCGGCAACCCATCTACCATCTACCCCATAGCACTGTGTTGAGGACATTGTAAATCTTTCCTGACCCCAAATAATGTCTCCT
The DNA here is from genome assembly GCF_009819535.1 of Lacerta agilis. NCBI lineage: Eukaryota > Metazoa > Chordata > Lepidosauria > Squamata > Lacertidae > Lacerta > Lacerta agilis. The sequence continues at coordinate 18,148,622 of NC_046319.1, read as the reverse complement.
GATCTTTCACCTACAGTAGATTAAAAATAGCCCGAGAGTGACAGCTTGGGGTAATTTTATTTTTTAATCCACCAAATATTGCAGATAATCAACCATACGGGGAAGGTGTGCGGAGGGGGAAGAGGAAAAGAGAGGAGAGGAGGGAAATGAAAAGGGAGGGAAGCATACAAGAAAAAGACCCAAAATTGAATGGTGTTTTGATGCTAATTAGCTTTTCCTGGGAGTGTGCCCACTTTCTTGGGGAGGACATAAGAAACGCCTTGCTCCATCGAGTCCAGGCAGGATCTGAGTGCAATGAAAATTCTCCCCAATTGTGACTCCTAACAGAGGCAGGTTTAGGGGAGCGTGACCCATTTGGTCGCCCTGGGCGCAGAGCCTTGGAGGCTCCGCAAGGGGGTGCCACAACTATTATTATTTAGAATGGGGTGCGAGAGGTGGGGCGCGCCAAATTTTGGCATCGCTAAAATTCAAGACCCCGAGGTCCACCACTGCTCCCAGCAACTGATGTTCAGAGGCATACGTATGGTGGAGGTAGAATGAAGGCATCGTGGCTAGAAGCCATTAAAAGCTTTATCCTCCATTAATTTTGTCTAATCTCATTTTTAAAGCCATAGAAGTTGGTGGCTGCCATGACCTCTTCTGGGAAGCTAATTTCATAGTGTTGACAATGCACTATGTTGAAGAAAGGAGATTCTAACTAAACTTCAGGAAGAATTTTCTGACAGTGAGAGCTGTTCGACAGTGAAACGGAACTCCCTCGGGAGGTGGTCTGCTCTCTTTCACTGGAGGTTTCAAAAGCAGAAGCTGACTGGCCGTCTGTCATATGTGATCTAGTTGAGAATCTTGCTTTGCAGGGGGTTGGACTAGATGGCCCTTAGGGTCCCTCCCATCTCTACAGTTCAGTGATTCTGTCCAACATCCAGCTTCATCCAGTGTCCATGGGCTCTAATATTATGAGAGAGGGGCAAAAACTTCCACTTCTCCCACACCAGGCACCTTCTGAAACCCACCAGTCAGCCATGAAGCTCACTGGTTGACCTGGTGCCAGTCACTGTCCTTCAGACTAACCTACCTCACAGGGTTGTTGTGAGGAGCAATGTTTGTCTCCTCCTACTTAAAGGTAAAGGTACCCCGACCGTTAGGTCCAGTCGCGAACGACTCTGGGGTTGTGGCGCTCTTTTGTCCGCAGACAGCTTTCAGGTCATGTGGCCAGCATGACTAAGCCGCTTCTGGCGAAACCAGAGCAGCGCATGGAAATGCCGTTTACCTTCCTGACGGAGCGGTACCTATTTATCTACTTGCACTCTTTGACATGCTTTCGAACTGCTAAATGGTCAGGAGCTGGGACCGAACAACAGGAGCTCACCCCATCACGGGGATTCAAACCGCTGACCTTCTGATCGGCAAGCCCTAGACTCTGTGGTTTAGACCACAGCGCCATCTGCGTCCCAATTCCTCCTACTTAAAGGTAAAGGGACCCCTGACCATTAGGTCCAGTCGTGTCCGACTCTGGGGTTGCGGGCTCATCTCGCATTACTGGCCGAGGGAGCCGGCGTACAGCTTCTGGGTCATGTGGCCAGCATGACTAAGCTGCTTGTGGTGAACCAGAGCAGTGCACGGAAACGGCGTTTACCTTCCCGCTGGAGCAGTACCTATTTATCTACTTGCACTTTGACGTGCTTTTGAACTGCTAGGTGGGCAGGAGCTGGGACCGAACAATGGGAGCTCACCCCGTCGCGGGGATTCGAACCGCTGACCTTCTGATCAGCAAGCCCTAGGCTCTGTGGTTTAACCCACAGCGCCACCCACATTCCTCCTACTTACCTTTCCCCTAAAGTGAAAAGCTCATGCTGCAACCGTAGGAGAATTGCTCCATCCCTTTCATCGTATTGGTTCCCCTTCTCTCAACCTTTTCCCAGGTCTATAATATCTTTTTTTGAGGTGAGAATGAAAAGCAATGACCCACAAAATTTACTAGCCTGCCAAAAGAAAGGTGACTAGCCTGCCAAGAGGCACGTTGCCATGCTGACCTCGGAGGAAGTGCCAAACACTTGGATGGGGAATCCTCAGGTCCCCTTCCCATGCCACACTCCTCACTGGGCCTACTTCACATCCTGAGTCTTTTTGTCTGGCTAGAGCACATCCTTGAACTCTGACCATGCTTCTTGCTTGCCCTGGATGGACAAGGCAGAGCCTCAATGGACCATAAAGAGCTGTGCGTGAAACTAGGAGGTTGTTCAGAAGGGAATGCAGCCCTCAGGATTAAAAAAAAATGTTCCCCGCTCTGTCCCTAACATTCTGCTCTGACTGTTATCACATCATTATCACATTATCATTATCGTACTTTTTTATTTTGTAATTTGAGTCAGCCTCAATGCTATGAATCAGTTGATTGGGCTGCCGAGGGGGAGTGTGTTAAACCAACCAAGGTTGAGGTGGCGAAATCCAGCTGATAGATCTTGGTGACTACGTGTATTTATGGCCCACTTAGGGAAATTGCTGTCTATAAAACAGGACGCTCCCTGGCTTGATCCCGGTGTCAACAGTACTAAAGGCCACAATCTTGTGTGCCAGTCACCTCCTTCCGGTAGTCGGGAACACCTCGCGAGAGAGAGGCGCACAGAGCACAGCCAGTCTCTGTAAACGGCAAGCAGCTGGGTTGTAATTCAAGGAGCCGGCAAACAGGGAGGTGTCAGATGGTTTAAGGTACTGGCTTAATGGTGCTGTTTGTGCCCTACCTTGTCAATATAACCTCTTACCAGGTGTGGGGCAAAATTCCCAGCTCCTGAAAGGCACCATACAGGGCTTATCTAGCTAATGGGGGAGCTCTGCAGCAACGTCCGATTAAAATCTACCTTTTTTTGCTCATATGAAATCTCCTGAAAAACCTGCCTCTTCCCAAGTGCAAGTCATTGAGAATTAGCATGACAGTCAGGTAATCTTATAGTATGCCTAAGCCAATCCCATAAAGATTCCGCTGGGGTGTACGTCATCCAGATGGGCTTTATTATATCTGTACTTCCCACCCCTTCACATTGACAGTGCCTTTAGAACTAGATTATTCACATTAACTATGACAGCCCCTGATTTTTATTTTATTTCTACTGGGGTGGGTGGGGGGTGTTGGTATGCCTTCCTATCACCTTCAGCAAGTTTTATCTCTTTGCTGCAGATGTTCTCAGATGAATTTTGCTTAATATTTGGGGAAATGGGGGAAGGGAGCAGATGGTTCGCTGCAGTTAGAAATAGGCATATGTACCACAGAGGTGGTGGTATCTGGTTTAATAAATAAATAAATAAAGGTGGTGGGATTTAAATGAACAAGTATATTCGAAACAAAGAGGAAAATCTTCAAGCACAAATCATTTGCAGAATCATAGAACTGTAGAGTTGGAAGGGGCCACGAGTATCTTCTAGTCCAACCCCTTGCAATGCAGGAATCTTTTGCCCAACGTTGGACTCGAACCCACAACCCTGAGATTAAGATATGTGTGTGTTTGATTGAATCCAACCAAGGCCTACTCACAGTAGACCCACTGAAATTAATGGACCTCATTTCGATTTGTCTATTGACTTCAGTAGGTTTACTCTGAGTAGATGTACTCTTGGACACAATCCTTTGGTGGTTGTTGTTGTTGTTGTTTTCTTTTTGGCTGCGGCAGGGTCAAGAACCAGTTTGTTTCTCCAAAGGGCTTATGTTGCAAGTGTGGGTTTCCCTTCCATCTATCTTCACAAGAGCAACCCTGGCCCAAGCTTATCCAATGAGCACCTAAACAGAGCACCTAAAAAGTATGAGGGCCTAAGGATAATGGCCTAATGGTTAATCCAGCCCTGTGTTTCTGCTCAGGATGTACACTGATTTCCCAGTTACTTCTGTAAATATTTCCAACATATTTGGGACAGTTGCCCACATAATCAGGTGACGTTTTCAAAAATGGAGTCACGCTATTTTACATCCTAACACAGCTCTGCACTTCTCCATGTTTAAAGACTCAAATAATTTAGGGGTGAAAGGGGTCTCTGGGGGTCATCTGGTCCAATCTCTTGCTCAATGCAGACCTGGCTCAACTGTGTAGGCCTATTGGGAAAAAACATATCCATCTTTATTGTGCATTGTTTCTTACTCAAAAGTGCAGACTTCTCTGCTACAGTGTGGTGTAGTGGTTAAGAGCAGTAGTCTTGTAATCTGGTGAACCGGGTTCGCATCTCCGCTCCTCCACTTGCAGCTGCTGGGTGACCTTGGGCTAGTCACACTTCTCTGAAGTCTCTCAGCCCCACTCACCTCACAGAGTGTTTGTTGTGGAGGAGGAAGGGAAAGGAGAATGTTAGCCGCTTTGAGACTTGCTCGGGTAGCAATAAAACGGGATATCAAATCCAAACTCTTCTTCTTCTACAGTCTTCTATTCAGAAACTATCCAATATTAGTCCTACTCAGGGAATGCCCATTGAAATGAATGGGCATGACCAACGGGGGCCCACTAATTTGAATGGATCTACTTTGCATATAACTTAGCTAGCTATAACTCCTTATGCTCTGTGCAGGACAACTAGGGAATGTGTAATTTGCCCGTTGGGAACTGAAAACTGTGCACACCCACAGCTGGGTTAATTTTTGCAAGTCATATGCCGCACATCTGTGCCCCTCTAATATCCTGCCCCTGAGTCAAATCAAAAAGAGAGCAGTCTCCTACATTTCCAAAAGGGTGCTTCGTACATGTATTTCAAATATTTCCACATGGCCTTTTCACTAGAACATTGTCAGAGCTACTTGTGACCAAATTTTAGACATAGGTTTAAAATAATCAGATTAAGACGAAACCAACTAAGAATGTGCAGGAAAAGGACAGGTGAGAACGTAAGAATAGCCAAAGGTCCATCTAGTCCAGCATCCCTTTCTCACTGTGGCCAGCCATGGAAAGCTCTCCAGGATCACCTGAGTGCAACAGCAGTCTGCCCACCTGCGATTCCTAGCCACTGGCTTTTAGAGGCTTCCTTCCTCTAGCAATGGAGGGCAAACACACAGCCATCATGGTTAGTAGCAATGATAGTAGCCTTATCCTCCATGAATTTGTGCTATGCTTTTTTAAAGACATCCAAGTTGGTGGCCGTGTACTACTCTGAGTACAAACAGGTTTGTCTCTTTTTTTGGCTTGGGCATTGCTACTGAAAAGGGAAATGTTCCATATTCCCAGATTTGACAAAAGCAGCGGCCTTTCCTTCCAGCAATTCATGGTAACTTGAAATGTAATAAACAAAAGCTGTCTTGTGCTCAGGAGAAACCGACAACTTTCCTCCAAGAATCTGGGGGTGGGGTGGGGTGGGGCGGCGCAGAAAAATGCACTGAAATTGACATGCAATCCTTAACATATGAGTGAATAATTGACAGGAAGTCAGGCAGTTGTTAACCAATTAAAGAATCTTAATTGATTGACAGGCCTAATATTTTCCCTTGTCGATGATGCAGAAGAGTGGAGCCTTTTCTGCTATTTTCACAATCACTGCTTTCTTGAGTTAGGGTGTGAGAGTGGAGAGATGATGTTTGTTCTCTTTGGAGCCCTAGAACCAGGCATGCTGTGGGGGGAACCTGTCTCCTTTCAAAATACATTGACGAACACAAACTCCCCTGACCCCCAGTCAGCATGGCCAATAGCAACGATGGGTGTTGTAGTCCAACATGTGGAGGCCCACAGATTCCCACCTCTGCCCTGGAGGGTGTGATGTATCTGGTGGGCATAGGAACCCATTGAAAAACCTTTTGGGGCCTCAATCCTGGGCTGGAACATTTTGTGCCAGTAGTGGAAAGCTGGTTTTGCCTCCATTGCCCAAACTGTAGATGTGCTGGCTTGGACGGATGGAGGTTGTGATTCAGGGTGTCAGTGGAGAGTGCCAGCTTTGAGGATGCTGACCTTTTTTGGTTCAGTGGGAACACTGGGGATTTTGAGGGGTGCATGGGCACCCATCACAAAATGGCGAATGTTGTGGGTTGTGCACCATGCCGCAGAATGGCTGTCACATATCAAGGAACTTAAAAAGAGAAGGGAATGCAAAATGGCGCAAGCATGCTCCCCTCGCACCTCACAATCAATAGAAAAAATGCTTGATCATCTGACTGCTACCATGCTCGCCCATAGAGAGAAGAGTTTGGACACCTCTTCTGTTCAGAACGGAAGGGAGTTGGGTGTCCAATTCTGGTATCCAGTGAAATGCATGTCTATTTAAGGGGTAGGAGAGGCCAAGCCAGTGCAAACAGCAACTGAGCAGGAAGAGCCAACAGTTACCTTGTGAATTGGGGTGGGGTGGGGTTTGATGGGATATTTACAGAGTCTCTTAGTGGGCATCATAGGAGGTAATGGTGGGTACACTGGCAGCTTTGGCCACTGGGTTTGCTGCCCTATGGCATACAGTGGTACCCCTGGTTAAGAACTTAATTCGTTCTGGAGGTCCGTTCTTAACCTGAAACTGTTCTTAAACTGAGTTACCAGTTTAGCTAATGGGGCTTCCCGCTGCCGCCGCACGATTTCTGTTCTCATCCTGAAGCAAAGTTCTTAACCCAAGGTACTATTTCCGGGTTAGTGGAGTCTGTAACCTCGTGTCTGTAACCCGAGGTGTTTATAACCCGAGGCACTACTGTATATAGAATTAATGTGGTTATAGCATTCCCGGCATCTTAAACATGCTTACAATATTGTGATGTGGCAATTGTATTGTGCACATTGTCTTCCTGGCTCTTTCCCTCTTTCACAAGAATCGCTTTTGTGCTTCACCACTATTCATGGTAGCCACAGTCACTGCTAAAGAAGTTCCATCTTAACTATGGAAGCAGAATCGCATTTTTAACTTACATTTTGTCCTGTGGTGTATTTTTTCTTTCTTTTAGGTAGCACTTTTAATCTTATTTTTAGTAACCATTTTGTCACCTTGTGGACTTTCGTGGACAGGTGGGATATAATCATGATTATAGTCCTTTATTTCCTCCATAAGAATAAATGAAATCTATTTATTCCTGTGGGCGATGGTGAACCCAACATAACAAATTTTCAGGGGTGTCCTGGTTTGCACCCCTGGATTTACTGTGTTGGCCACATCACTTTGCCCCTGGTTTTGTTATAAGGAGCATATTCCGAGCTGCCTTATACCAGATCGGATAACTGGTTTCTGTGATGCAATTCTGTCCAAATCTGCTCAGAAGTTATTCCCATTAAGTTCAATAGGGCTTACTCCCAGATCCATGTGTGTACTAGAGGTTTGCTTACCTCATTTGGGACTGTTTACTAGCTGGCCTGGCAGCATCTTCAGAGTTTCAGGCAGGTCTGCTTTCGAGCCCTGCTGAGTTCTTTTACCTGGGTATGCCAAGTACTGAACTTCAGGTAAAACCTGCGCCCGGTGGTCCCCCCTTGTTGGATTTCGTAGATCTATAGTTCTATCTACAATAAACCTATCTAGACAGGTTCTACAAATCCATTTCACAGATCCGTGGGTCAAGGAATTGCGTCTTGGCTAACTTAAAATGGTGAGAGCTGAGCTTGGCTTCTACTTAAAAAACGATACCACTTCCTGCTCCTGAAAAGTATCTGGGGGTCCTGTGGGGAGAACAGTGACAGGTGGCATAACTGGATTGGGCTGGTAAAGCCTCTCAAGACCCTCAGCTTGTGCATGACTGCTGGTGCTGAGCCTGTTCAGTGTCCAGCACAAGATTGTGGTGGAATCTTTGACTTTTAAGATCCTGACAGGGAGACTAATGGGTATGTTTAGGCAGTATAACCAGAAGCCCGTCATTGGGCTAAAGGCAGCCAGGGTTTGTTGAGAGAGGCAGCAGCTGAAGTTGGGGACTTCCAGAGCGGCCCTTCAGCTTTGTTTCTGCCCAATTAATAAGGGAGATGCTATTGTATGCTCTTGTTCATTGATTTTTTTTTTAAAAAAAGATTTTACTGCGTTTTTGTCCACTAACTGCTAGTAACAATGTGATTGGTGGGACCACTTTTGAATGGAGGCTCAGCTCAGCTCCTACCCATGAAGACTTCCAACTATTTTAAGCCAACCAAAATGTAATGCTCCAGCCCATAGATCTATAAAATTTATTGATTTCGTAGATCTATATTCTAGGCGTGACTCTAGATCCAGGTGGTAGGACATTGTTCAGGAGTCTTTGGTGAAGAAATAAGGTGTGCTATAGTAGCATTTTGGACTGATGCTACTGAGCCCAGAAAGAGATATGGAAGAGTACTAGAGAGAAATGGCTCTACCCAGGAAGATCAGGAATATTCCAGCATGAATATTGTCATACTATACACGAGGGATGGGGAAGCTGTGGCCCTCCAGATGTTGTGGGACTCCAGCTCCCATTATCCCCAGCAAGCATCACCACAGCTTCCTCAGCCATGCTTTGCTCTTTGGAAAGGGTGGCAGGCTGCCAACAGTGGCTTCATGAGTTTGCTGTGAATGTTTACTCAGAAGAACGTCCCATTGGAGCTGTGGGCGGGTACTTGCAGCCATGTAAGCATGCATTGGAGTGCAGCATGAGTTACTGCTTTTACTCTCTTACATAAAAGCAGGCACCTTAATGAAAGGATCATTCTGGTGCTAAGGATAAGAAACCTTTCATCACAGGTAAGGGCCATGGCTTGGTGGTAGAGCATCTGCTTTGCATACAGAAGATCCCAGGCAGATATGGGAGAGACTCCCTGCCTGAAACCCTGGAGAGCTGCTTCCAGTCATTGTGGACAATACTGAGCTTAGATGGACCCATGTAGATGGACTCAGTAAAAGGCAGCTTCGTATGTTCTTCCTGTCTTGCAAGCAAAAAATTTAGATCTTGATGGCAGCTGGGTTGCTTCCAAGTTTCTAATTTCACCTTCATCTCAGCATAGAAAAGAAGGGGGAGAGTAAGAAAATAAACAGGCTGAACTCAGTAAGCATCTGCCATTTAACATCAAGTTTCCACTTTGCTTTCGAAAGATATAACTTGATGGGTAGGGGGAAGCAAAAGAGAGACAGCATTCGTGGCATTGTACATGAGCGTGATTGCCAGCTGAATAAAAACTCCAAAGTAGTAAACAATGGCTGGATAGACCTGCCCGAGGAAGGGTTTGGTCCTTGGTCATGAAAGTTGAAGCATGCACTAATGTGGTTGTGTTGAGCAAGGTGCTGGAATCTGGGAGGGTAAGAGTCAGTTCCAGTGAAAGGCTGGTTTCCCTTTCTGCAGGATACACTCCACGCAAAAAGCAGGAGGCCATCCAGGCAGACAACATCTGATTTTTAAAAAATGTGTAAGCTATTGTGTATTGTGCAAAGTGGCTTCACTTGCATGGCTTGCTTAAATTATTTTATCGTAGTTGTTAAAGGAGAATAGAGATTTTCATCTGTTGCTGTCCTACAATGTATAAAAGCAGCTGATGGCTAGTTTGGGTCCAACCTGCCCCAGCCCCCCTGTAATATTTATAGAAGAGATCTAGTGGTAGATCACAAACTTTGTATGCAGAAGGTTTTGGGTTCAATCCCCAGCGTCTATAGGTTGGGCTGAGAATGACCCCATCTATCATAGGAGTGTACAGTTGGAAGGGACCATGAGGATAATGTAGTCCAACTCCCTGCAGTGCAGGAATCTTTTGCTCATCATGGGGATTGAACCCACGACCCTCATGGTCTACCAACAGCTATCAAAACCCGAAACAACCATTACAAGTTAGTCAATGTAGACCATCCTGAGCTAGATGGATTCAAGGGTCTGACTCTGTATAAGCAGCTTTTTGAGAGGTCTGTAACTCAAGGCAGAGCATGTGCATTGTGTTCAGGAGGTCCCAGGCTCAATCCCTGGCACTTTCAGCTAAGAGATATTGGGACAGAAGTGATGGAGAACCTGCGGCAAAGAAAGTTGACTAATGCTCAGCTGCAGCCTTAATGGTTTAAATTTTTTTTCTATAGAAAAACCTGTATTTTCCATGGTACTGATGGGTCATTAATTTTTTAATCTTCTGAGATATATTTGGCTCAGTCACTGTTACTGAAATGGGAACCATTCCATATTCCCAATCTCTGTGGCAATCACAGCCTTTCCTTGCAACAGCTCATGGCAACTTAGAACATAATAAACAAAAGCTGTCTCCTGCTTAGAAGAAACTGTCAGCTTTCCTTCAAAGATCCTAAAAAAAAAAAAAACCATTGACACCATGCAAATCCATACTTGTGACTGAATATTTTACAAAGTCAGGTACCTTGGAGAATGTCTGCTAGTCAAATACTGGGCTGTATGGGTAAATAGTCTGACTCTGTAATAGGGACACTCGTATGTACTTACTGAAATCTATACATTAGAGCTGATGACCTTAAAAGAGGAACAATGCAAATTCATGGGAGGATAAGACAGTCAGTGGCTACAGTGGCTCTGTTCTGCCTTCACAATCAGAGGCAGTGCTACCAGTTGCTTGGAATCACAAGTGAGGAGAGAGGCTGTTGCATTTGGGTCCTGATTTTGGGGCTTCCCAAGGCATCTGGCTGGCCACTCTTGAGAACAGGGTGATGGACTAGTTGGGCTTTTGGCATTACCCAGCAGACTCTTCTTACGTTCTTCCGAGTGCTGTGGTAGCATGCTGGGGAACAAACCTAGGGGGACCGATCAAACCCATTGGTGGACTACCAGAGATGGTGGTGGTTTTTGTTGCTGTGCATACAGGTGAAACTCGAAAAAAAAAATAGAATATCATGGAAAGGTTCATTTCTTTCAGTAATTCAACTTAAAAGGTGAAACTAATATATGAGATAGACTCATGACATGCAAAGCGAGATATGTCAAGCCTTTGTTACAATTGTGATGATTATGGCATACAGCTGATGAGAACCCCAAATTAACAATTACAAGTTTGGTGTTTTCATCAGCTGTAAGCCATAATCACCACAATTATAACAAACAAAGGCTTGACATATCTCGCTTTGCATGTCATGGGTCTATCTCATATACTGTATTAAACTCCAGTAGCTAATTAAAACAATTGCTTACATAAATGGACTTTTCCATGATATTCTAATTTTTTGAGTTTCACCTGTAGGTTTCACAGGTCTGTTAGTGGACTGCCCCCACCGTTCCGCAGCAACCCGTGAGGTTTGTCGCACCACCAAATGACTGAAACATATGTTTCTATGCTCTTCCTTTCTAGCTGCATCTTCCTTTTTAATCTCTCAAATATTAGGAAAGGTGTGGGGTTGTTTTTAGCAGTAGCTATTTCTGGCAAATGGTACAGATTTTTTTCAAGCATTTAATAACATAATCGGCCCACCTTCTTTAAAACTGTAAATTGGCATACAGTTGCTTCCAACATTCAGTTTCTTAAAAGGATGAAAGGATATGTCCTGCTGGAGGAGAAGAGTGCTAACAGTTATTATACCTTGCACCATCCTCCAAAGCAGCCCAGGGCACCAGAGGAGCCCAGGTCCCAGGAAGGCATGTCTATGCAGAGGTGTAGGAAGCCGCTCGGGCACCGGAAGCGGCAAACATGATGCACCTGGGCATGCACGCTACATAGTGGGTTGCCGCCGCTGCTCCAGCGCCGTACAGACAGTGCTGGGATCCTCATGATCCTCTACATGTGGCTGCAGCTGTGAGCAGAGGATCCTGGCACCGTCGGCACGGGGCTGGAGTGGTGTCGCTGGCAAACCACATGCCTTGTCACCCCCGGAGATGTGGCACAGGGAACGTACCGCCCCCACTGCTATGCCCATGTCCACGGTTAGAGGATAGGGCTAGAATGTAAATTAGGAGATATGACCATATCAGGGCTGGTAACATTAGTGTGCACCATTGTCAATTTCTGGAATCTCTTGGCCCTCCTCCTCATTATTGTCTGTTCACCTGCCCCCCCCCCCCCGAGTGAGCCAGCAGTGAAAGAAGCAAGGAATGATGTTAACAGCTGCTTAGGAGTGCTAATGATTACTGGTAAGTGGGGTATAAAGACCTTAAGCAAATAACTTCCATCCCTTGACTTTTTCTTCTGGGAGGTGTAGATTGTGCTCAGAGAGAGAAGCAAGTGAATCGGCACAAGGAAGAGTGCAAGGAGACCGTCATGCCCCAGTGCTAGTGCCCATTGGGAAGGGTAGAGGAGGAGAGATAAAACAGTAGGTGGAGACAGAGCCAGCTAACTCTGGTTTTGTCCCCAATCTTTTTTCCTGCTGAGCTCTGCAAGGGGTACACTTGACACCAAGGAGAAGGGTTGATATGCTGTGCCTCCCCTTAGAAAGCAGGCAAGCAGAGGGGACTGGTGGTTGGCGGGGCAGTGCTCAAGACCTGGAACCAGCAGTGGAACCAACTCAATGGCAGAGCACATTCTGTGTGTGCAGAACACCCCATTTGTTATTTTAGAGCTGTTGCTTTGAACCATAGTTTCGGAAGCAACAGTTCTTCACTGGTTCTTCTTCTTCACTTTAGTATTGTGTCCAGTTCTGTGATCTGCACTTTAAAGGACATGTACAGACTGAAAAGGGGTTTGGTTGAGCATGAGAAACGTCTTGGCTGCAATTGCTGTTTGATCAGGGAAGTATAGGTTGTTTTTTTGCACATTTCCAGAAAAATGTGCATTTAAAAATGGCACCATCTTTAATCCCTGGCCATTTTAGTTGTCTCAAGTAACAAGGCCAAGGAGTAAGCACAAGTGTATGCCCTGGAGGAAACAGCTTCTCGGGGGATACTGTTCCACTCGGGAAGAGTGCTTAGGACTGGGGCTAGGTGGACTAGCTCTTAGCAAGGCAACCTTTGGTAAACCTGGTACCCCCCCCCCGATGTTTTGAACTACAACTCCCACCAGCCTCATTCAGCCCAGGGAAGTGGGCCAAAATATCTGAAAGGTGCTAGAGTGGGGAAGGCTGGAACACGGCCACCTCTGCAGTGTCAACTGCTATTTGGTGGAAATATAGTGCATTCTGGGCCTTTTGCTATTAAAGATGCCTTCCATGGACAACACTTGCATTCCCTGTCTCCTTACCACCCCCACCCCCAAAGCCATGATGATGGGTGGGAGTGGATGCCCAACATCTGGACGGCAGCCAGTTGAACTACCCTGCTTTACTTTACCAGAAAAATCACATGATGAATCCCATCTCCTGGAGGGTACCACTTAAGAAGGCACACAAATCTGTATACAGGGGAGAGTGGAAGGTGTGGGGACTGTTTTTTAAAAAGGGGGTGCGGGTGGGGGCCTGCAATACCCAGTCCAATTGGAGCAGTTGAGGTCAGGGGTGTTTATCTCATGAAGAGCTATACATAGTCTCATAAAACTATTTTATAAAACAGTCTAATTTTTTTCTGTAGTATTGCACCAATTAATTGGGGCACGTTTGTTCATGCTACTCAAGAGTAGTAAAAGAACATATCTTTAGTGTGTGTGGACTTCATTTTCTGCACAAACAATTTTATTTTTGATAATGCGCCTATACACTGTACATTCAGTCACTGTGGTATATATATAAGCATAGCTATTTTCATACATAATCTGATAAAGTCCTTTATTTTACAATATTATCTGTTTCCAGGTTGGAAAAGGGATGGGGGGATTTGAAAAGGACTATCAAGTTACACAGAGAAATAGATAAATACCCCACGCTTTTTTTTTCCTTTTTGTAAATCAGGCATTTATAAACAAGAAAGCATATTTAATTACATAAAATAGTTCTAGAATAGGAGAGTAAGTCATAAAATAGTTAGCAGCAGCAGCAGCTGGGGGACAGGGAAGTAACAAAAAAATGCTGTAAAGATTTTGTCTATTAATAAACTTGCGCCATTACCCCCTCAATTAAAAACTTGCTCCTTAGTACTCTTCCTTGCTTTAAAAGACCTCTCTATAACACAGAGACTGCTTGGGGATGTAAGGGGAAGAAATGTCAATTTTCTTCACGTTTACTAATAAAACAGTTCACAATGAATAACAAAAATATGAAAATAATGGGAAGGAAGTTGAACTGACACTGATTTTTTTTAATAAGAAAAAATGTTTCTTTCTTTATGGTTGCTTTTTCCCCTAACAAATTTCATTGGTTTAAAAAAAAACAACTCTTAAAACAAGACAACTAAGTAGGAAAAAGGTTTTGAAAAGTAAACACCACCATATACACGTATTATACAACTGCAAAATGGAAAAAAAGTATTTACAATTTTTTTTTTACATTGGCTAGTTCTGTTGGAAAAAAGCAAGATTATTATTCTGTTAGCCTGTTCCATAGATATAAATGGCTTATTGCTGTTGGTATTCTTCACCTGCCCTCCCCCCCATTAAAGTCTTGTTTGAATATCTTTTATAAAAAAGTGAATTAAACTGAATATACAGTTACCTAGATAATATATATCTATATATCTATATATATTTGATGTATTTGGAGAACTGACAGCCGATGTAATAAAACACTTCTTCTCCCCTTTTTGGAGAAAACATCTTAAAGGAAACGGAATTACAATTTGCAAATTCTGTTCCAGTAAAAGGATCATAGCTATAACTAGCTTAAAACATTATATTCTACTGAACTGATAATGCAGTTTCTCTTTCCTGACCAGCCCATCTGCACATTTTGGAGTAGGGGCTCTGCTGTGAACAAAAAAATGTTGCACAAGCAGCTGTTTCCCCATTCACTTCAATGGGTTGTGCCCAACTTTCCATTTGGAAGAACCCATTAAAATTGATGGAACTCTTTTCTGATGCAACACTGGATATAAACCAATGTCACAGACATGCATGTTCCATGCATGCATTGGCTATCATGGGTCGGGGGAGCCCTTGTTCACCCAGAACTCCCATGTGTTGATTGGGAGCCTCGAGTTTGGATTGCTTTTTGTTTTAATTACTTTAATTCTGTGTTTTCTACATATAGCTCTCCCCAGACCTTGGCTACTGATCTGGAATACTAGTGACCATGCTGCAGTGTTCGGAATATATATTTATACACAGTGGGCTAGGAACTTCTCCAAGGTAAGCCCCATTTGTTGCAATGACGCTTGACCAGAAATTATTCTTGGTAGATTGTATTTGTAAACTGATGGCAAGAGCTTGAGGTGGGAAATGTCCCAAACAGCTGTGAAATGGCTGGATTTTCTCTTACCCTTTTATTGTCTGACTTGGAAATCACTTAAACAGGACTTTAGACACATGGCTGAAAAGATTAAGAACAAAGATACTATTGAATCCACATGAATGCACATGCTTCCTTCAGATGTTGGATACAGATGAGCTATAATCCAACTTACCTAGGGTTAAGTCCTACTGAACTTAATAGGACTTACTTCTGAGTAGACATGCACAGGCTTGCACCATATTTAGTGAACTAAGTCCCAATTGAAATCCAAATGACATGTGTCATGGCTTAAATCTGGATCTGACGAAGGTGTCTTTAAAAAATGATTCTTCACTCACCTAATGAGATTTTGTTGTTTTGCCTCTATCCGCCTTATGTCAAAGATCCCCCCGCCCCCGTTTCAACACTTACTAGACAGTCTAATCTTAAAACACTGGCAGATAGATGTTTCAAGATTGATCAGTATGTGGGCACAGCTGTACAAATTGCAATTATTCCATCAAGGGTTTCAGGAAAAATCAGACCAGGATCAAGGTGTTAGAAACACAGCATTTGTTGGTATTAATACTTGACACCTTTATACTTAAGGCATACACTTAAGTAGTTTTATGTGCATACCTACATAAGATAAAGTATGAATGCAAGAAACACAATTTTAAAGCTGCTTATAGTGTTATAAGCATACATTTCACAGGGAGTTATGGATGGTTGCAGCTTCTTGTGGAGTATATAATTCAGAGCAAAGTTGAGCTTGCCTTTGCATAGTATGTGGAACGTCCCTTAAATCAGCAGGATTGCAGGCCCCATGCCCTGTTACAGAGAAGGATGCAAGAGTGAAATTCTGATGGACAGGCGCAGTTTAAATCACGGGACCTTCCCTTCTTTCTGTTTTAAGCTGTTGCAGAAGACTGCACCGTGTGGTTGGTGCCGATTGCACTGAAGTTGTGTGCCCATGAGACATGATACAAACTTCAGCATTTTGCATTTGGGTTAGTACTATGATTGGAAGTGGTAGCAGAGACTTCTGAAGAATGAGCATGTGCCCAGGCCGTGGGTTCCCAATGCCTTTCCTGTTTGTTTTGATGGGGATAGCTTTGTGGCAGCTGCTGTAGCCTAGCCTCAAGGTTTGGAACATTTACACTCTCATGAAGAGGGAAAGGGGGCAATGGCTGTGGTGTGGCACAGTGGGCTTCTCTGAATCTGTGAGAATGCTTCAATGAATCTGGCAGTGGTTTTTAGGGTTTGTACCTTTCACGATGACCTGTTGGTCAACGCACCAATTTCACTCCACAGAGGATTATAGGGAATGTCCTAGAATGTGCCTCTAAGTTTGCTAGCAAGACCAGCTGTGCCTCTGTCAGTCATCATGAACTAAGTGTGTGTCCTAAAACATGGGTTGTTGCTGTGGTGGTTTAAGGCCCCTCTGTCATTGGGTCTACAACTCCCATCATCCCTGGCCATAGGCCATGCAGGCTGGAGTCAATTGCAGCTGAAGTGCAACAACAGCTGGAGGGCCTCATGTTCCCCATCCCTGGCATAGAGGAAGATCAGTATTGGAGGGCAAGCTGCTTTCACAGAAACTGGTTTGTCATTATCATATTGTAGAGTGACCCCTGTGTTCCCAGAATTAGAGTTTGCAACACCTCTTCCTGC
Organism: Lacerta agilis; assembly: GCF_009819535.1. Lineage (NCBI taxonomy): Eukaryota > Metazoa > Chordata > Lepidosauria > Squamata > Lacertidae > Lacerta > Lacerta agilis. The sequence goes on along the minus strand of NC_046319.1, from coordinate 18,131,924 downwards.
TGAAAGAAGGGGTGGCTGGCCGGGGTGGGGAGAGGGACAAGCAGTGAGCAGCAGCTTGTCCCAAGAGTGAAACTGAATCGCCAGGTGTAGGTTTGAACCACTGTAGACAGCTGTGCATCAAAACTACGTAATTTTGTTGCCTCTTGAAGGAAATAACTGCAAACTTAACAAAAAAAGCATTATAGATCTTGGAAATTTATACGACTGAGAACAAAACGAAACAAATAAAAAAGTTATGCACCTTTACGTTAAGACAGTGATAATGCCCGTTAATTAATATATATGTATGGCAAAGATTTTAATTCCATGCATATGGTTTTTTTTAATAACTGCAGAAAAAACATACAAAGCAAAAAAATTATTTTTAAATCCGCATATTAAAAAAATAACTGCATAAACACAATCAATATTCCATTTGCATTGCACTTTAAGATGGGAGAGCAGATTCCACTCATTGGATACGAGCATGGGCAAGACCTCAAACGCAGACAACTTCGTATCATGCAAATTAGTCTGTATATATCTGTTGCTTTCTTGCTCCCCATATTTCAATTCTAAGTCACCTGATTTTTCTAATATAGCTTCCTTTTAAAAAATTTTCCTGTACCAACCCCTATCCCCACCCCCACTAAAATGTACTTTACTTCCTCCTTTTTCAATGTTCATGCTTACAATGGCTATTAGAATGGATAACAGCTTTATTTTTAATACAACTTTTGTTCCCCCCCTAGTGTACTGTAAAGTCAATACTTTAATTTTAGGACAGACAGCCGCATTTTGGTTACAGGAAAAGGATTGAATTGCAGAGTTCCCTTCAGTGTTTCAGAACACAATTTGGAGGAGAATCTGTGAATTTGGGATGGCTTTTTCCCCCATTTAAGGATTTTAGTAAACTGTCGCCCTTAGTAAATTGTTTGCTCACCGTTCATGTGAAGTGATTGTAAAAAACAACAACAACAACAACAACTTTGAATCAATACCTCTGTATTGGCAGGGAAGAATGAATCAAAATATTGCTCATTCCTGCACTGGGGCGGTTTAGCCAGGACCAGCCGCCATAGCCCTGTCGCTGATAGGATGGCATCCCTGAAGTCCATGTTGGAACGCTTGTGTGACACCAATCTCAAGCAACACAGTGGACAGTTGGTTAAATTATAAGGGGTGCAATAAAGGTGGAGGAAATAATAACGAAAACTGTAGTTCTTTAGAAAAATAATGCTTTTCCAGAGGAAAACAAAATCCAGTGGGTACTAAGTGTTGGCCCCAATCAGGTAGAAGAAGCAAAACTCCCACTGGGGATAGGATTTTTGCCCTGAGTGTGTTTACTTGCTGCATATTTTAATATCCAGTGGGAAGGAAAGGAATTGCGGCACAAATCCCAATATTAAAGTATTTGTCACATTAAAAACAAAAGACCAAAAAACCCCTAAAGAATAAGAAATGTAGGCTTATTCACAGCAGCAAAAGTCCTCTTTTTTTGTCTCTTTAATACAATGTTGAGCACTCTCTGTGGGCCACACTGAAATCCTTACACGTGATCCTGGGCAAGTCAATAAAATACTGAAATTTCTGAGGTGATGATAACATGGGGACGAGTTCTCTGGGAAAACGGAAGGGTTTCCAAGCAGACATGCCACTCTGTTTTTTCCCACTTATCTTTCACAAGCAACTTCATGTTTCAGCCGACTTTTGTCTTGTGTTTTCTCTGTGTTTCTTGTTCTCTTTATATATTCATCTATCCGTTTCTCATAATTGAAGTGCTCTGGCGTTGAAGTGAGTCTTTAAAACACATCAGTTAATAACAGACATATATTTATATATAAAAAAAAGTTATGGCGTGATTTACAAACACTGAATTTTAATAAGGCTGGGTTCATTTAGGATATAGTTCCATTCCTACACCCCACTGAAACATACAAACAACCCCCTTCCCCTCCACTGACTTTCCTCTTCTTGGTTCAAGCATGGGGAAAACAAAGGTTTTAAACTAGGAAAAAAACCTAAATTTGAAATTCACATAGAAATCCCCTGGATTGAAACGGTCATGGCTTATTATTGGGCTTTTTCTGATGAGCTTCTCTAAGAAAGAACCCAACATCTGTAACAATTTGTCATAACAAATCAGGCATTGAAAGTATTTCCCCCCTCCCTGTTTATATATATATATATATATTTAAAAAATCTTGTTAATGGTTATAATACCATGTCTTCATGACTCAATTGTTTTGTGTTCTTAAATAGCTTATAACAAAAGGGTTTTGTTTTTTTCTTGATTCCAAAGTGTTCCCAGAAAGCAGCCCTCGTTGCTTGTCTTTGATTTCACATGGATGCTGCTCGCCAGACGGTACAATTTTTAAAAATTATTATTTTTTTGCTGCAGACTCAAAAAGTAGTTTAGGTTATAAACACTCTTCATGTTATAGGCACAGGAAGATGTTGTGCTATATGGATTGAAAAAAGAGGCGGAATTCAGTGCTTCTGTTATAAAGAGTAACATTTGCCCTCCAATGACTAACAAAGTCCATGTTTACCAGCACACGCCGGGGCGCGGACCCTTGCCCTGGCGCCTCTCCCACACACTCTCTCTCCCTCACTGTGCATATTATTTTATTTTATTGTCAGTCTGGCCTACAAATTAGACCCCATGTCATTACGTTCTTCAGCGCTGGCCTAGTTGTCCATATCTTTCATTGTGTGTTCACTGCCGGGCAGATCACTCTGTTTAGGCCACAGTTGCTCCTGAAGTTCCTTGACAACCTTTTCCAAGTGTTCCCGTGCTTCCCTCTCACGCAACAGATCAGCACGCAGCTGTTCTCTGTCCGCCTCTGCATGCTGGAGCTTCACCTGCAGGTCTTCAATCTAGAATGAACGAATGGATAGTAAGCTAGAGACACCTGGCTCAATTCAAGGCATTAGAACTGACATATAGAACCTGCGGTGGCTCGGTACCAAGGTCCCTAAAACCGACTATCTTGGACCCTACAAGCGTCAACTTTCCAAAAGCCGCATGCCAGTAGGTGGGCGGGGTCAGAGGCAAGCATGGTGTAAAAGTAGGGCTGCTGAAGGGAAGGGGGTTCCAAGAGACCAGATTGGGAGGTCTGGAAGGTATGCAATCAGTCGAAGCCTGGGGATCCCCACTCTTGAGTTACAGCCGATACAGCAACACAGTCCAAGTGCTGCAACCTATCCGTTCTTAGATCAAATTCTAAACTATGTACATAATCTATACAGGAAATAAAAGGTCACTGAATGCTTGTCCCACCATCTTTCCAGGTTTATATACAGCCTAGCACAGGGATAGCCAACACAGTGTCCTCCAGATGCTGCTAAGCCAGCTGCACTGTGGCAAGAGACCTGAACCTTTCTCTCTGCTTACCATCTATGCATCTTCCCCCACCCCTCAAAACAACACTTCTGCAGTCTTGGGCCTCTTCCAAATCATTCAGCTCTGGCCACCTCCCCTCTAATACTTCAAAGGATGAGCAAAAACGTGGCAATGTGATTACTTCAGAAATGAATATGCCAGACTTAAATCCTGACAAATGAAGGGGGGGGGGACTTGCGGGGAAATGGCAAGGATGTGCCTGTGCACTAATTCCTTTTGACTGCTTTGAAAAATCACAGGTCTTCATTCCTTCCTCCCACCTACCTCCAACCTAATCTAGACTTGAACATCCCTGATGCTATTTCTTAAGACTGAGACGATGAGCAGAATTAGAAGCCAGGGAGACAGAAGGCGAGCACGTCTAACACAGACGTCCCACGTCAACATGGCGAATGGGAGGTAAGACTGAAAAGGCTTCTGGCATGATTAGATTTTTATTAACAGAAAAAACCCAAAAAATCACCTACACAAACTTCAATCCTCTCCCTTGAGAGAGAAAAAAATCCAGATGTCAGAAGCAGAGGCAACCCTCAGAAGCGGAGCAAGTTGAAACAAATGGGTGAACCTTCAAAGCCTAATTAGATGAATGTGTAAAAAAAAAAAAAGGCTTCAAACTTTGTGGAGCCCCACCCACCCCTGCAACACTTCAGCTAAAGTGGAAGTTGACACCCAGCACATGAAGCTCTGAATCAGATTATGTTTAGTCTGGGCATCGCTTATCAGCGAGACGTCCCGTGATGCGAGGAGAAGGAAATTTGCATCATTTCCTGCTTCTCTGCTCTTGTAAATTTGGCAAGCCTCACAAAAGGGACTGTGGGACCGCTCCCCTTCCTGTTAATGAGAGGAGGAGGAAAAGTAACATTTAACAGGGCTTTTGTTCAGAAGTTGGATTCTTTTTTTTTTCTTTAAAGGAGCTCTTTAACAATTTTTTTGGTGTACCAGAATGACAACACTTTAAACTCTCTTCACAGAAAAGCCCACATGTTGCTATTACATATAAATTGATTTTGTAAAGCATGTCCTGGTATTTGTACTTCCCAACCCTACCAGGAGATGCCAGGAATTGAGCCTGGGACCTTCTGCACACAAAACAGGTGATCTCCAACCATTGCGCCATGGCCGTTCCCTACTAAGCCTGGGCAATGTATTGATACACTGCCCAGGACCGGTATGAGAGCTAGAGTGCGATGGCTGCTTCATCCAGTGGTATATTGCAAGTCAAACCACGGTCACTCCTGAGTCCCTCTGCTACCAGTGCCCTGTGTGAGAAACAAGCTGCAGCCGGGTGCTGGAGTCAGAGGGACTCAGGAGCAGCAGTTTCACTCGCAATATGCTGCTGGGTGAAACCACCATTGAGTTCTGGTCCTCATCCTGCTAAGGAAGGAACAAGCTACATGGCCTGCCCCTCAGCAGAGAAGTCTAACGGAGACTCCACCTCGCCTGCTGCAGGGCGCAAGCCAAAGACAGGGTGGGGGCACTGTTAGGCTTCTCTGTTGATTAGCAGGCGGCCTTGCACCTACACCCCTTGCAGCCCCCTCACCCACACATGCAAAGGACAGGCTTCTCAGCTGATCAAGCTCCCCACCCCTTTGGCTTGTGCATGGCAGGTGGGTTATCTTTTCCTCCCAAAAGGAAGTGCTGAGGTTGCTTGATCCTGCCACCAGGCCCAGTGCTCAGCAAGGCACGCAGGGGGTGGCTTGCACACTGCACCGGGCAGAGAGGTGCCCAGGTTGCCTGATGCTGCCACTAAACGCAGAGGGAGTCCCTCCACTCCCAGCGTTGGGTGGCATCAGCGAGCAGCCCCGGCTCAGCCAGGTTTCAACATTGCAATCTATTGCCAGTTAGTGATGTTTGCCTGGTGATACATCTCAGTGTTGAAAAGCCGACATTGCATAGCCCTATTCCCTACAGCAGAGCTTTCCACACTGTGTGTTGCGTGAATGCTCCCCAAGCTCCTCCAGGGGCTGGAAAGGGGTTAGTTTAACCTCTGGTTTGCTAGTAAAACTGAAGTGCTATGTTGTGAAATGATGCATGTCTAAAAAGTGTGTCACCAACATGAAAAGTTTGGAAAGCTCTGCCCTACAGTGAGAAAGCAAAGACTGCTTTCAAAGCCTTTCTGAATATTTAGCCACAAGAAAAGCTCTTGCAAAGTTTTGGCCAAGAGCGTAGAGCTCTGTGAGGAGACTCTCAAAGGACCTGTCCTCACCTGGGCGGAGTATTTGGCTCTCAGCCTGCCTGCTTCACACCCCTTGTCGCACACCCGGACTTGTCTGGCTTGCTCCAGTTCCCGCTTTAGCCGTATCCGTGATTCGTTGGCCTCCTTCATTTTCTTTTCGTTCTCCGCTCGGAGGCGCTCAATCTCCTTCCTTAAGTTGCGCTTGGCTTCTGTTGCCTCTCTTAGCTTCTCCTTCTTCGCCACACGTAGGAACTCAAGCTCCTGGAACAAAATGGAGGCATGGCTTACTTGACAAACACAGCCTTAAAAGTGGTTAGAGGTGGGGTGGGGAGTAAGAAATATATAACTGGGCTAGAGCTTTAACATTTCAGAGGTTGTTGCAGGGCACGTTAGAAAGGAACATTGGACTTTAAGCATGGTGTGCCTGCTATTGGCAGGAACCACATAAAGCAGATAGATGTGTTCACCAGTTCCTAGCCAATGGAAAATGAAGATATCTTATTCAGTAGCATGGAATTCCATAAGTGTTCATATGCAGTAAGGAAGAACCAATACATCACAGAATTCTGGAAGAATCTTGACTCTCTTAAGACTATTCTAGAACATATTACAGGCAAGCACTTATGGACACTTATGGATAAGATTTGAGTTAGGTAGTCAGTATTGGATCTGTATATGATTTCTATGTTTCCTTTTTTGTTTTTTAAGCTAATGGTCTTGTCTATTGATTATTTTAAGCGCTGAGCCTCCTATGGGAGGGATGTTGTGTCCTGGTTGGTGGGGGGAGACATTTCTCTACAACAGGGCTTCTTGAACTATCTGATGTGACAGACTGGCAATTATTTTTTTCTCCAGGGTGCCAAGGACCGGTACCATATTTGATCCCTGAAGCGTCCCACCCAACCTGGGCTGTGGTGGAGTTACCATGAACCAGCAGCTAATGGCTCACAGACCAGCACTGGTCCATGGAACACCACTGCTCAGCAAGACCTTGCCATTGAGACAGAAGAAGAGCCCTGCTGCATCATGCCAAAGGCCCATCTAGTCCAGCATCCTTTTACTCACAGTGACCAAACCAGAAGTGGTACCTAAGCACAACAGCATTCTCCCCTCCCACAGAACCCAGCAAATGGTATTCAGAGGGAGAACAGAGCCAGTGGAAAAGCAAAGGTCAGAGTTAGGTGATTAGTCCAAATGGAGACATTTTTCATATTTATGTGGTCCAGCATGAGATATTTTAGGCACATGGATAACTAGGTGCTTGGGGTCCTCTCAACTTCTTTAAAATAAATACGTAATGCGTAAACCATAAAGTTTTCTCTCTTTTATTGGAAGAGCGGAGGGGACAGCTTCCATTCATTCTTTGCTTATACAGTGGTACCTCGGGTTAAGAACTTAATTTGTTCTGGAGGTCCGTTCTTAACCTGAAGCACCACTTTAGCTAATGGGATCTCCCGCTGCGCCGCCAGAACACAATTTCTGTTCTTATCCTGAAGCAAAGTTCTTAACCTGAAGCGTTATTTCTGGGTTAGCGGAGTCTGTAACCTGAAGCACCACTGTATTATGACTGATTAGAGTTAAAAGGGAGACCAGTGTTGCATATCTCTTCCCCTCCCCTCTCCTTCCTATTTCCAGATGCAATCCTTCCTTTGTTAAGTAACATACTGCACTGGGGTCATGGGAAATCTCTCTCGTCTGACAACCTTATTTCCTAAGCCAGAACTTGTTATCCTAGCCTGTGCTGTTTCCCAGCCATTCTGCATGAAAAGTCTTTGCCCCCTCCACAACAGAATTAATGGAATTTGAGGACAAATACTAGGCTCTTAAGTTCACCGTACTCTTCTGCCTAGTTTAGACACTGTTAAAAGTTTTGCTTGGCTGAGCAGCTGCCACCTGCTCTGCATTCTCTGACTCCTCTCAAGCAACAGGCTCAAGGTCCTTCAGAGAGAACCAGAAAGCCCAGGAGCAGCAAGTGGACTACCACCCCACGGATGGGTCCCATGAAACATAAGGCCCAGAGCACAATCTGTGGCTCTGTTCAGCTGTAATATTAAGCCATAAACCACACATGTGAAACCTCATAGTTTGCATGCACTTGCAAGCTGTCTGGGTGTTTCTAGTTTGCTGTTTTTAAAAAAAATAAACCAACCCATTCTTGCTTCAGAAATATTGTTTTTACTCATTTGGAAATGTATTTTTAACTGCAACATTAATAAGGAATACTAGTAAGAAAAACATAACCATGATGGCTATGTTCTATCTCCACTGGTGGGAATCACAGGTGAGGAGTGCTCTTACGTTCAGGTCCTTCCTGTGGGCTTCCTGTAATAGGTGTGAGAACAGAGAGCTGGACCAGATGGGACTTGAGCTTAAATCCATCAGGGCTGCTCTTACATACTTACTTTCAGGACCAGAAGAATGTTTCAGATAGGGAGAGAGGGTTTGTATTGACTGTTAGTCATACCCAGAACATATCACTTGAAATTAATGCGCATGACTAATTTGAATGAAGCCACATCCACACTATACTTGAAAAGCACTATTATATCACTTTAACAGTCATGGCTTAAAGCATCATGAGAACAACAGTTTGTTAAGTGTGCTGAGAGTTGGTAGGAGACCCTCCTCCCCTCACAGAGCTCAACATCTCAGAGGGGTTTAACAATCAATCCCTCTTCCCAGGGAACTCTGAGAACTGTAGCTCTTGAGGGGAGTAGGGTGTCTCATAACAACCCACGCCCTCTTAATGGACTACAGTTGCCAGCATCCTTTGGGGGAAGCCATGACTGTTTAAAGTGTTACAATAGTAATTGCCTGTGTAGTGGGGATGGAGGTGGGTGGGTACAACCTAGCTGGATGCAAGCCACTCATTTTGCTTTATGATGCTTCCATAAGGTCTTACCTGGTGTAGGCTGCGTTTGGCCTGCAAGGCAGCATTCAGTTTTTCTTCCTGCTTCACTCTCATCTTTACAACTTCGTGGAGGAATTTCTCTTTGGCTTCTTTCGTGTCCAGGCCACTGTCCAGGGCCTGCCTGAGGTGCTCCAGCTCAGCCTCCAAACCGCTGGTGCCACTCTGGGGCTCGGCGTGGCTGGCGACTTCAAAGACGTTGCTAGTAGTGGGCGGGGCTTGCATGCTGGGCGAGCTCATGTCCTTGGCTGAGCTCGAAGAAGCGAAGGATGGGGAGGAGAGTGACGACAGAGAGGAGGTGACTGGGGAGGGAAAAAGAAACACAAAGGCGGCAGTCCCCCCGCCGACAAAAACAACATTAGAAAGCTAAAAATCACCTGTGTGTCTGGCTTGCAGAAAGGACATACGTAGGAAGCGGCCTTGTACCCAATCAGTCCATTGGTCTATCTAGTAAGGTAATAGCTACACTGACTAGCAATGGCTACCCGGGTTTTAAGTCAGGGGTCTCTGTGTGCAAAGCAAGCGCTCTAACCGCTGAGCTGCTTTCCTTTCCTTAAAGCAAAATGGGGACAAGATAGAATCATAGAATTGGAAGGTACCCCATATGGGTCATCTAGGATAACCCCCAGCCATGCAGGAATCACATCGGTTCCCCATCCTTCCATCCCTCCCCATGGCAATGTTCCCAAGGAAAGCAACCATGGAAGAATTAGAAGAAAGTAAGAAATGAAGTAACATGGGGTAACTCACACTTACATTCTTCTCGAGTCTCTACTTCGATTTCTGCTTCAGACTCCTTTTCTTCTTCTGTAGCAGGGACAGCGGCAGGAGCGGTGGCTACAGCAGCGGTTGGCGTAGGTTCGGGAATGGTTGGGTTTTCGGCGACATGTTTCCTTTTCCTTGGTTGGGAGGGGCTGTTCAACGGCTCACTGCTCCGTGTCGCTGCTGGGGCACATGGGGGGTTGCTTACGATCTTTGGCTGAGGCGGGGGTGGTGCAAGGGCCACGTTGGGGGCCACGGCATTCTCAAAACTTTTGTATGAATACACACTGCAGAGGGGTTGTAGGGGAGTTGGAAGGGAGAAAAAGAAGTAACACCTTCAGTGATGGAACACACACTACTACATTTGCAGGCTCAGGAAACGTCTGCATGCATGGATTTACATACAACTCATCATCAGTGCAGGGACAGGAAAAATGCAGCTCTTCGGATGTTTTGTGGCTACAACTCCCATCAGCCTCACCCAGCACAGCCATGGGCCAGGGATGGTGGGAACTAAAGTACAGCAGCATCTGGAGGGCCACAGGTTGCCTATCATTGGTTTGTGCCATTAATATCCCATACCTGTAACACAATCATATTCTAGGAGGCTAGCTGAAAGAAAAAATGTTGTGTCCAACTAGGTCCTGCTCAGAATAGGTCCACTGAAATTAATTGTTCCACGTTAGTCATGACCATTAACTTCAGACAGTCTACTCTTGAGTAGGACAAATGCTACATACAACTCATAGTTGCAATATGTAAACATTTACTGGGACAAATCAGCAGCCTTTTCTGTGCTACAAAATGCAAATTAACAAGGGGCCTGAACCAGCGTGTGATATAAATTGCTTGTGAGTAAATGACGCTGATCCTATGAATGTTTACTCTGGCATTCAGTTCTACTTTCTTTAGCAGGATTTTCGCGCGCGTGTGTGTGTAGAGGGATAGATAGATAGGATTTATATACCATTTAATCATCCAAAGCTCTGAGCTGTTTTCATAAAATATAAGATACACATTAAAGGTACCAATAAACATCAGCTGCTGAAGAACAAGTTAGCATTAAAAAATGTCCAATATCAATGGGTAGGGAGCTGCAAAGTGCCGCCACATCACCAAATCAATTACTTGGGTTGTATCCAATGCTACTCCTACTCTTGAGTAAACCCGCTGAAGTTAATGGACAGGACTAACTTGGGTCCATTAATTTCAAAGGGTGTAGAGTCTTGAGGAGAACTTAGTTGGACACAACCCCTTGCAAATGTGGAATGGACATTACGTGTCACTTGTAAAAGGAAGCTCCGCAATGGGATTACAGCCTTAACTGTAAGATGAGCTGGGACTCAGGTTATTGTGCCACTCTTTCCACCTCCTCACCTGTCTCTGATCAAAGCAGGGATGTGGTTTGAGAGGTCTTTTTCATTTGCTGAAACGGCGGGGGACCAGGGCCGGAAGGCAGAGAGGCGCTGTCGTGGATGCATGCAACCAATACTCTGCTGGAGCCAAAAAGGAAACAAAGAGGAAACAGTGAGATACACATATGTGATTGAGTCAGGCCAAGAGCTGTAAATCTGGTACTGGGGGGGGGGGGGGGGAGAGAGAGAGGATTGAAGATCCATAGGGAATAGGAGGCATTATAAGTCCACGTGAAAAAGAAAAGGCCTAACCAACAAAGTTGTACACGGGGTAAACCCTCTGAAATTAATGGGCCTATGTTTGTTGTTTCCATTAACTTCAATGGGTCTCCTCAGAGTAGGACTAGCACTGGATGCAACTCAAGGAGTCTAGTAGTGTCTTAAATTTCATTCTGTTGCTGGTTTTAACTTTCCACTCTTAAATTGCCCATAAAACCGGCGAAAACAATTCAAGTTATCAGTGTTTAGATGTACCAATGGTCTTACTTGACAGCTTCCTATATTCCTTGTTTATTAGATCATTCTAATTTTTTTAAACGTGATGTATGTATATATTCTGCAGCCACCTTTTTGTGGCAAAATATTCTTAATGCAACCTTATCCTAGTTGGAAGAGAAATATCTACAAAATAACTCCTCTACGGTTGTTCGTTTTAAATACCAGTAGATCTAATACTAAAATAGAGAGTCCAAAAGAGAAGTTGACCAATAAAAAGTGCAAAAGATGAATTTGTGTTTAAACTCATTGGGTTTACCCAACAAAGTCCTACAGCCTGAAATTAATGGTTAATCATGTCTTCTGAGTAGGGCTAACAGGATGCAGCCCATTGTACAGGTGTTTTTGTTTGGAAACAGCACCTAATTAATGGATGGTGTCCTTGATGAAATCTTTTGGGGGCCCTTGCTCTTTACAGTTGTGTTGGAACTGCTCAATATATGGTTTCTTCATCACCACCCCAAGAAGAGTAAAACGAGATTTTTAAACCAAATTTCTGGACTATGGATGTAGGAAACGAAGGAAGCTGCCTTTAGTGGCTAGGCTGACTGACAGTGGCTCTTCATGGTCTCATGTGCAGAAAGGGCTTCCTAACCACCTGCTAACCTTTTCTTTTAGCTGGAGATTGAATTCGAGGCTTTCTACACACAAAGTCCCTTTCATGGATCACTGCCTTGTTGTGGCGAAGGGGCTTGAATAACTCCATGCAGGGCCACCCAAGACGGACAGGTCATAGCTGAGAGTTTAGACTAAATGTGATCCACCTGGAGAAGGAACTGGCAATCCACTCCAGTATTTTGCCAAGAAAACTACATGGACATAAAAACAGAGAAGCTTTGAGTAGAAAGTGAGTGTTTCCAAGGCATGCTCTGGTTCATGGGCTCATGGAGAGTCGAACACAACTAAGACGACTAAACAACAACACCACACAAAACAGGCTCTACCTATGACCAGTCCCCTAAAACTCACCTTGCTGGATGAATTGGACAAGGACCGTAACCAACTAGACTGTTTCTCTTTGTCACCAATTATTGGAGACTGCAAGGAGTCATCTATTTTGGGTTTCTTGGGAGCAGGAGGATCAGATGGTACCTGAAAAGAAGAAAGAAAAGATTTACTGGCTTGAATTTGTATTCCTGTCATTTTCCATTGCATTTTTAGACTTTAAACGTAGTTCAAACCACCACTAGTTGAACAGGAATACACCCACATGGGGACCATTATCTGAAGAGCAAGGAAGCGTCTGTTCTAATCTATCCTACGAGCTTACAACATTATCTCACAGGATGCATTGTTACAGGTACTGTGACTAGGACCATTCTTTCCTTGTGGACTCCAGGTCACGGGTGAACTATAGGTAGCACACAAAAATTGTACATTGCTGTGTGAGTCCATTAGAAAACACCCTAAAGACAAGTTACAGTTATACCATTATCAGAACCAACAAAAATGTCACAGAACAACTGAGGGCATGTGTTCAAGCTCACAGAGGCGTATCTACATACATTAAACCATGGTTTAGTGTTATATAATGGAACACATACAGTCTTTCAACAGATTTTTTTTTTACCATCCTGGGTGTTTTCAACTTCTATAAATGATTCATGTCCACCCAGATTTGGGGAAACACTTTAAAATTAATTTCTAGCTATGTTTCTTGGGGAAGGGGTTCAATACCACTGGACAGAAAATTGACTGGTTTTCCGAAAGCTCTGTGACTGACCTATGTAGTCCTCCAAACTTTAGAACTGCTTTTATAAAAAGCTAGAGGTGAGAAACAAAATTTCTAGTACTGTATATGTTAAAAGACAAACCATTTTTAAAAATATATTCTTAAAAAAAACAAGCCTATAAAATCAAAGCATTCAACACTACCTGTCTTTTCTCCACTCGCCCCCAAATCAGATTTGCCTGCTACCTTGTTTTCTAATTGTATGCAGAAAGGTGAGTTTTTAAAGCTGTGGTTTTGAATTGGAAAGATTATTTTAGATGAGAACAGGGCAGACTTTGTTATTCTGTTTGCAGTGGTTGTTATGCTGATGACTTCACTGCGCCGCAGCTGCAGGCAGATTCTAGTGGCCTGTTGCCAAGATCTGCTTTGCCTTTTCCACAAGTTGCTCTGCAAGGCCTATAAATCACCCGCAAGCATAAGCAAGCCCTTTTGGCCGCCTGGAACCCTTTTCTCTCCAGGGACACCAGAAGATAAATTCCGAGGGCCCCAATGTGGCTTTCCAAACAGATTGGTACCTACTGGTTGAACTGGGGCTCTGAAAAAAGCCAGAAAGCCAGCCAGTACAAACAAGATCACTGGGTAGGAGAGGGTGGGTTGAATGACCTCATAGTAATTGCTCTCTCCCCCTACCCTTCAAGGCAGGGAGGGAAGTGTCAATTCCATTTCAAGACCATGCAGTTTCTTCTCATGAAGGGATATGACTGAACATGGAGACGAAGAGACCTATGCTGATAATGATGTGCCAGGATGCTATTCTTTTTTCTAAGTGTACTTTCCAGCTCCCAATACGAGCACACAAAGTGGTAACCCTGTGCGCAGTTAACCCTAACCCTCCCCGCTACCGCCATGCCAACTGCCAAATGTGGTGGGATTTGTAAAGTCCATCCTTTTCAAAACTTTATTTCTTTTTTTTAAAAAAACAAACAAACCTGGTTTGTGTTTGGGCTACCTCAAGAGTGGCAAGGGAACTTTCTGAATCTGTGGAGAATTCAGCATGATTGGAGCAATAATAGTAATAATATTGGTGAAGGGGGAGAAAACTTCCTTCTGCTTTTGCAGTTTCTGCCTGTGCAAGAAACAGTGACAGCATCTGAATGATATTTGGCAAGCACTGACAGATCCCAGCCCTGTCCACTGGGGCTGCAAAGTTAGGCTGGGAGGGGACCTGGAATGAGAGGCGGACACAGCAGGTGCTTCAACTCAGTACAGAGATGTGTTTCTTTCTTGCCCATTCCCCCCCCTCACTTTCCCCCTCCACCCTCTGCTCATCTGTAGAAAGAGTATTTTGTGCACTCGACAATCAATTGGGATGGTTGGGGGGGGGGCAGGAGCTCTGGCACAACAAGCTGAGTGAAGTTTTAAAACCACGCAGCTGTAAGAAATAGCTAGTACAAAGTGAGGCAACCTAAACAGATTTGCTGAAAGGGGAATGGAGTGGGGGAGAATGATAAATATGTTATCTTACAAAACACAAACTCAGTTCCTTGCTTTTCCACCATCCCTCTGATCAAGGGAGAAAAAAAGGAAATAAACCTGTCTGTCAATACTACATTATAAGAGCATCTGTCTGGGTGGAGGTGTCCCCCTCCCCCAATTTGCAGCACTCTTCTCTCATGGGAACTTAGGAAGCTGCCATTATCACATGGAGTCAAGCCATTGTTCCATCTAGCTCAACACAGTCTACTCCAATTGATAGCAGCTCTCAAGAGCTTCAAGCAGGGGACATTCCCAGCCTCCACCTTGAAATGCCAGAGATTGAACCTGGGACCTTCTGTGTGAAAGGCAGGTGCTCTGCTGCTAAGGTACACAGCTTTTCCTCCCAGCTTATGACACACAGTGTTAGAAAATTCCCAGGAGTCATGAATGTTTTGCAACTGGAGAGGGTTCAATTGCAACTACATGGAGATCTCTGGATGCCAGGCTGGCGACTGACATCTCCATCTGACTGGCCTCCCTAGCTTTCTTCAGCAGGTAAGCATAAGAGCTTATTTACTGAATTTATATCCTACCTTTTTCTCCAAGGAGTACATGGTTCAACCCCCCCCCCCCCAAATCTCAGTTAATCCCTACAATAGCCCAAGGTTACCCAGTGAGCTTCAGGACTGAGTGGGGATTTGAACCTCATCTCCCAGGTTCTAGTCAGACACTCTAACCCAGGGGTCGGCAACCTCCGGCCCACAAAGACCATTTTACCGGCCCACAAGCCGCCTGCTCAGCAAGTCCCCCTGCGCACTGCGCTAAATCAGTGCAGTGTGGCATGGGGACTCGCCGAGTGGTGCCGGAAATGGCATCTGCGCATGTGCAGATACCAAAAACTGCGTCTGTGCATGTCCAGACGCCGAAAATCGCTTCTGTGCAGGTGCAATTTCCGGCGTCTGGGCATGCACAGAAACGATTTCCGGCGCCACACACATGTGCAGACGCGATTACCGGCATCGCGCTGCAGCAGTCCGGCCCACAGACGATCTCCATGGGAATGATCCGGCCCATGGCCGGTAAACCTTGCCGAACCCTGCTCTAACCACTACACCACACTGCCTTTCAAGAATATTTCTGCTATGGGGCAGGTATATAAATTAAGCAGGTAAATAAATATTGGAAAAGCAAAATGTCACTTAGAGAAGGATCTGAAATATTTTCTTGAAGTTTGAATTTGTTGTATACTAGATTTGATTTGATATTTTAATGTGAGATTTTTTTCTTTAAAATATAAAGCAATATAGAAATAAAATTAATGTTAAGAATAATAAATTCATTGTTTAAAAAAAGTGCTTAGACATTCCACTGTGGAGACCGTAACCTAGGTTTGTATTGCAAAAGCCACACCATGAGTCTAGTCTTGTGAGGCTGAAAGCTGTCCAGTGGTCACATGGACTGCATCAACAAACCTCCACTCTGACAGTTTTGGTTTGCAAAACAAAACTTTCTTGAGTGATGCATCTGCACTGTCTGCACACTCCTGTGAATGGTGGTCTAGAATGACAGTGAATGAGTCAACCTGCTCAATTATTTCTGTGCTGTCCTGGACAGCAACCAAGCATACCTATTCATATCAGGATTGGGGAGTAAAGGAGAAGACTGGAAGATAATAACAGCAACTTCTGTTCGGTTTTTCTTTCATGGCTGTGGAAGAATCTGACATCAAGAGATTGCAACCTTGACCTTGGTCATCAAAATAGTTTTGACTAATGCTTTACTCACTGAATCATGACGACTAGCAAATCTGTGATGGCACAAAGCTTTTGTGGACTAGAGCCCCTTTCACCAGATGCATTCCCCTGTCAATCACATTATCAAAGCCAATGGACAAGTGCATTCTCCATATTTCCAAATGACAATGGCAGAGTTCAGCATGGCCGCAAAGTTTCTGCAATGAAAGCCCTTTACGGTATTTCCTAAAGCACTGCAATGACCTGGGAAGAGTTTACTGCAGGGCCAGCTACACAGTCTTGTCCTGTGTTAAATGTGCTTGTCTGGATTCCAAAGAAACATGCTGCACCGTATGCTCAAGGGGGTTTGTTTTGGACTTGCGTTTCAAGAATAGAAGCCCCATTTTGCCACATGCCAGACTTCTTCTGAAACCAAGAACACTATCAAAAGCAATCTGTAGAAATTGGGTGTTCAGGCAGCTCAGTGTGTTTGTGTGTGTGTGAGTGTGAAAAATCAACAACTCACTGAGCATGCCTAAGCCTTTGAGTGCACAGGAAGTAGCTTTTTGGATCCCAGCCAATGCGTTTTGAGAAAGAAACAAGCTGGAAGCCAGATATTTCAGCTATGATTCCAAAAGGTGCTTCTTGAAATTTTGGTCCCATCCATCTGAAGGTCATTCCCCATTAATCAGACTAATTTTGGCACTGGCCAAATAGGATCATGTTTGATGTGTCTGGCCAAATTTGCTAGCTCGGCACAGCACAGCACAGCACTGCAGTAGCAAAGCTGAGCGAGGTTGGTGGGAATAGTTTTCTCACTCTCTGCTTCTCAGAACAGCCCCTCCTCCTTCAGGCCAAGCAATAATAATAAAAGCAGCAGGCTAAGTGATAACAGAGCTGGCATGAGCACCTGCTAGTTTCTTTTCAGATGAATGCACCAGCAAAAATTTCAGCACCCAGCAGAAGTGACTTGTCAACCTTAAGGCGTTCGGCAGTGTTATAGCTATCTCCTGAAATTCCCAAATGCCCAAGCATCAAATTATGACACGTTCACATATCAAGAGGCTTCCATTTAACAAATCAGCCTAAACAATCTGTACAGAAATACAAATGCAGCCAAACTCTGGGTCTATTGCGAGCCAATTCTACCCTATCCCTGAACTAATTTTCACATCATCTTGTGGAATGGTATTTTCCTGCAGAAATTCTTACTCCTGGTTTTCCACTCCTTTCATCTATAACCATGCTGAACTTTGGGAACCTATTTTATATACCACTGTGGGTTGTTTTCCTTGGGATTGAGGACAAATACTGCATGATTCCTAGCAAAATGAATATACTAACAACACTGTGAAAGGGATGCTAGTTTGTGTGAAGTTTTTGCCTGTGTGGCAGCTTCTTTGTGTGAAAGCATTCTGGCTGGCACTTGAACAAAGCAGCTCATCTCTAAACTAATTTAGAACAATTTCAGCTTGTTTTTGAGCTGGATGTCTATAGACACTCCAGAACTAGGAGCATTTCCTGTACTAGTTGAATCACACACACGGAAAAGAAGCTCAATGAAAACACTACTGAGGCCAAGAAGATGGTTTCTGTTTGTGGTTTCCTTGAAGCCCCAAACCGCACAAGAAAACTGGGGAAAGTTTCCAGCTAATGCGGCCTGTTCTCATGGGAATTATCCCATTATTTTGTGAAGCTGAAAATTTCTGTTGGGCATTTAATGAAACTTCCTGCACTTCCCAACAAGCTGCAACAAACTTTGTGGCTGCCCAAGATGCTTTAACGTAAACAGGTGTGCTGGATGATCCTCTAAAGCTGCAATTCAGCTTTTTTGACCCAGAACTATTCCCATACCCAATATTGGGGGGGGGGGCTTAATTCAGGTGAATATATTGTGATTCTATCATTTCTCAATGACCATAAGGAATGCCCTTAGGCATCAAACTGAAGTCTCTTATACTGTACACACCCTTGCCTTGTTGTCCTGCTTCCTTAATCCAACGATTTCCCAATCATTCAAAGGGTTGTGGGTATATGAATGCAATGGCTCTACTGTTGCTAATGTCACAACAACATTCCTGCCTGCCTATAAAGAACAACCTTTCTGTGTTTTAACTTACCGAAGTTCCTCTGAGACATTAGAGGGGTTCTTATCCAGGTGAGAAAGTTATAGCTGTTCAAAGACCTTCTGACTTTCCCTCCCTCTCAGCTTCCAGGTAATACCTCTCCTTCCCATATTGGTGAAACAGCCCAAAAGGTGATGAATAAATATGCACAGACCTATGAGATGCTAGATAGGTAAGGCTCCATTTCTAACTGGCACCATTCCAAGGGTGGTATATCCTCTTGTGGCTCCAGAGTGGTTTCCAATCCATGGAAGCATAAAGTAATTACTCTGCAAGCATTCGCACTAATCACAGTTTCTGTAGTTGATGTCTGGCTGAGAATATAGACTCCCCAGTGTGAAAGTGACTCTTGCAAGCTGGCAGAAAAGTGTGCGGACGGAGGGAGGGAGGCTACACTTGTGGCTCTGAAAACATCTGACGAACTGGGAGCAGGTGCAAGGGACCCATGTGCATGAGGTCTCCTTGGCTCAATTTTTCCATAGCAACCAGGCTGTTAAAGAAAAGAGCAGAGCGCACACACCCCATATATTTCCCACCCAATCTTTACACAGAAATTGGACTTGAGTCTGGGTGCTGGGCAATGAAGGTGAATGGAGCTGCCCCACCAATCTTACGTGTGCCCCTCCCCGCCACCCAGCTGCCAGCTGTCTGTCTTTTAACTTACAACCAGTCTATGGGGATGGCACTGGCTGTCACCTTCCTCTTTCTTAGTCTCAATGTTGCCTTTTCAGAGGGAAGGGTGGGGGGCACAACTATTGGCATCTCTGCCTTTCCCACCCTAGCAACATTGATAGGCAGCAGCCACCATCAGTGCCAGGGGTTCACAGCCTAGCTCTGCAACATCACAGTCATCTCAACCACAGTTTCCTAAGGAATCAAAATGCCCCAAATTCACAGAGTTATTGTGAAGATACTGCCTTCTCCATCAATACAAGGGAGAAACTTAAACACTGTTGTTATAGATCAAATATGAGAGGTGCTTCCCCACCACTACTCCACCCCCTATTCTACCAACTCTTGCAAATATTTGGTCCTTATAATTCCTGGAGATGTCACGAAAATAAATGAAAATGTCACTTGCTAACAAATGCATTGTTTGGGGGGGGATGTTTGAGCTTGATATGCAACACCACAGAATACAAAAGAAGCAATGATGGTGCCCACAAGAAATAAAGATGGCCACCAAGGTAATTAGGCAGATTCACGGTGGATAAGGCGATCAGTGGCTACTACCCAATACCCACAATGACTGTGTTGCATCTCTACTGCTGGAGACAGTATGCCTCTGAATACCAGTTGCCCAGAATTGCAAATGGGGAAGAGTTCTGTTGTGCTGAGGTCCTGCTTGCAGGCTTCCCATAAGTGTCAGATTGGTTACTGCAAGAACAGGATGTGGGAGAAGGTGAGCCTTTGGCCTGATCCAGCAACCAGGAACTGCTTACGTTCCACTTCCTTATGTTAAAATGCCCCTAAATAGAAATCTAAATAATTCCCAAATATTTTCAAAACACACTCAGGAGACCTGAATCATCATTTTTGGATTACTTGAAGATGAGAGCACTGCCGAACGTGCACAAGAACGTGCACAAACAACTTACAAAAGTAATTAGATTCATGCAATTATAATGCCGTAGGTGGTAATTCCCTTCCCCCTCCTTTTATCTTTTCATAGTTTGTGCAGAGAGACAAGATCCGTTCTAACCATGAGTAAGGGTGGAGCTTCCTGTCTTGGCAACTACTTGATAGCTGTTTGTTAAACAAAATGAAGCAGATTTCTCAGAGAGAGAGAGTAAACCACAAGACCCAATGCCGGTCTGATACTGGTTTCCAGAAACCTCAAAGCTAGATTTCTTGAGAGAGTCAAAGGAACCCCGGAGACGCTAACTGATTTTCTTCCTGAGTAAACAGGTATTGTGCAAGACAAGGCCTGAGACACAGCTTGATTGTGCAGTGCAGTAAAGGTAATTGAGGGACACATAGAGACTTGCTGTATGAGAGAGAGTGGGGGGGGGGGGAGGAATCCACATACCAGTGATGGGTGGAGCCAGATGCAAAAGAGGACAAAACAACAAATGAAAGTTTTACCTCTTACACATTAGGGCAGTTTCTACACACACCTCTATCCTCCATTCAGACAAACAAGAGGCATTACCGTCCCAGGACACCTCAGATAGACAGAAACACCCAGGAGCATATAAAGTGGGATGTGGCCTGGAGAGAGTCCTGAGGCCCAGAAAGAGCCTTTGGCCCCAGGGCTTGAGGTTCCCCACTCCTGATTCAGGGGCATAGGAATTATACTTTGGGAAGAGAGAGATATTATTTCTGCAGCCCCTGTAAATGTATTGAATTAATGCATCTCAGTCAGTCAGAACACCCAGCTGCAAAGATTCAAATTTTCTTGTGTACCAATGGACATTTATTTATTTATCATGGCACGCATGATTCTTTCCCCCATTTTTTTTCTCAAGGCTCCTGTGGGTAGGTTAGGTGGAGAGTGTGCCTGACTGGCAAACACTCATTCAGCAGGAGCTTCATGGCAGAGTGAGTATTTGAAACTGAATCTCCCAGGCCCTTGTTCAAGCACATGCACCATTTGCACCTCGCTGGCTATTAAAATGAAGAAAGGGCACCCCCAGAACAATGCGCTAATAAGTGGGACTACAGAACTTTGTCAGTCCCAGGTCATGTTTCCCTCTCCACAAGCTACCAAATTGCTGACGGACATTTTTCTGAACTGTACAAAATAAGGAACAATTCCCTTCATGTTTCTTCTCCTTCCAGGGAGTGATCGCTTTTGTTATTTAACCCCTGGCGCCTCCAGTATTTTTTTTTTAATTAACAATCAGGTAGTAGGTGATGTGAAAGAGCAGCTGCCCTTAACCTCCATTGTATCCCAACTCCCATCAACCCCCGTCAGCAAGTAAGGGGTGGTTGCCCTAAAGAACTACTACCAGTCAGAGTAGACCATAATACTCTGGTTTAGACTGACATATATTCTGACCTGTTATAAGGCAACTTCCAATGTTCTTATCTGGAAGTGCATACAAGACCAGTACTGGCGGTGGTTGGAGACCATTCTTAATGCTACTTCTTTCACTTGTGGACCTTTGCTGGTAGATATGGAGTCCAGGAGTTGGTTCTACTAATAACTTTTTTTATGGAGCAACAAACACTGACCCTGCTGATGACTACCTGAACCAAAACTCATTGTGTTAACAATACCTGGAAAGGGAAGACTGATGACTAGAGAAAGGCACGCAAAGCCACACACTTCTAGAAGCAGCAGCTTCACACTGCTTTGTGGAATTGCTGGCCCTGTTGCCTGGCAGAGTAGATGACAAGGCAGAGGATACACTTCCGACTCGCACGCTGATTCACATAGTGACCTAAGAAGAGTTACTGAAACTCAGGTGGCGCGATAAAATGGCAACGACCAGGGTGCTGTCAAATGCAAGCACAGCTCATAAAATGAGAAACTAAAAGGCAAAGAGGCGTCAAAGTGTGCTGGTGTTAGAGGGCTCTATGGGAAATAAAAGCAGCAGAAGTCTTTCTTCTAAATTCAATGCATTATGTCGAGGGTGGGGAGGCTGCAACCCTCCAGATATAAAGACATGGATAGACAGATATTTGCATTAGCCACTAGCCTCTGCAATTTGGGTGTAAGGTACAAACAAGTATAAACACAACTTACCAGACTCAAAACACCAGTCATTACAAAGTATAAACAGAAGAATGCAATAAAGCACATAATAGAATATTAGCAAACTCATTTATAATTTATACTATTTAAAACTCATCATGGCCTTTGTTTTAATTGCAGTTTCTAGAAGTTCTAATGTCTTTGTTGTCCTTGATCTTCATCTGTATAGTCGAAAATCTAATAATAATCAGCTGAACTTCCTGGAAATATATTATATTCTAGGAGCTGTTGGAATCCAACTTTGATCAGCCCCAGCAAGCATGGGCAATGGTCAGGGATGATGGGATTTGTAGTCCAGTCACAGATTTCCCATTCTTCCATTATGTCAAGTGAGGAGAACCTTTGGCCCTCCAGATGTTGCTTAACTCCCATCTTCCCTGACCATTGGTCATGCTGTTGTAGTTCGGTAACATCTTGAGGGCCAAAAGTTCCCTTCACCTACATTATGTTGGTAACTGCATTGCACATCATGGATGCAAATCAGTGGCTGTGTGGGGAGTAGAACTTTAATGCAACCTTCCCCAACCTAGTGCTGTTCTCTCATCACTGGCCATGCTAGCTGGGGCAGATGGGAGTCCAACAACATAGGCAGGGCAATCCCTGTCCTAGGTACTATTACTGAAAATACCCTGTCCAAAGTCAAATGAACTTTGATGGCTGCCAGATACAAAGCAACAAAGATACAAGCAAAATTATATATACTAATAAACCCACTTAAGTTCTATCTTCTTGGCTTGTCTGGAAATAGCCAGAATTTAGGCATACAGTACAATGGTACCTCTGGTTACGTACTTAATTCATTCCGGAGGTCCGTTCTTAACCTGAAGCACCACTTTAGCTAATGGGACCTCCCTCTGCTGCTGCGCTGCCAGAGCAAGATTTCTGTTCTTATCCTGAAGCAAAGTTATTAACCTGAAGCGTTATTTTTTGGTTAGCGGAGTATGTAACCTGAAGTGTATGTAACATGAAGCGCATGTAACCCGAGGTACCACTGTATTATGAAGTATCAGTGTGTAAGAAGCTGAGACTTACTCTAACAAATGTGTATGGGGATATATATTCTGTGGGCTGCTTTAAAAAATATTTAGTCTGGTACAGACTGACAGGCATAAACAAGATGGCTCGGTTTAAGCCCAGAAGCATTGCAGAAGGAAGATTTAACTGCATTCTGACTGTATATATTTAAAGAAAGAAAAATCTGCCTCTGTCTAAACAATCCATTCTAGGTAGTGCTTAACTTCAGTCTAGGAGTATTTTATTTTATTTTTTAAACTAGGTTTTGTGGCTCAGGTGGCAGGGATCCAGACTCCTAGAGCAAAGGCATCTCTGTCTTGTGTTTCCCGAGTGGAAATATTTCACACTGTCATTTTGAGATGCCTATTTGCTTTCCAGGTCCTGCTCTCCCCAATGTTGTCTTCTGGCTGCCACTTTGTCGCTCCACAACGGACCCTTGGGGAAATGTCATGCAAGCTGCCATCTGGGGGGACTTCAGGGGGGGAAATGGGGTTTGAAACACGGCTTTGCAAAAAATAGCCAAATGTTCCTTGAAGTGATCCAGTGGACTAAGAATATTGCACACAGTTGTGGCCCGTCTTTCCCCACCTGAAATCTGGAGGGGGGGAGGGAAAAGTTCGGGAAACAGCTTGGGGGAGACTGAAAAGACTAGGAGGTACCTGCCCTCAAGTCTTTACTCCTACACCACTGCTTGAATTGCAGAACATATTACCAGCAGCATTGCCATCAGTTAAAGGGATCAGATAGAAGGTAAGCCAACAATGCTAAGCTACAAGAATCAACAGCCTGGCATTTGTAGGACAGACCAAAGCTCAGCGGTAGAGCATCTGCTTTGCATTCAAAAATTTCGATCTCAAGACATTACCAGGTAGGGCTGGGAGAGTTTACTATCTTGAAACCCTAGAGAGCTGCTGCCATTCAGTGTTGACAATACTGAGCTAGACAGGCAAGTTGTCTGACTTGGTTCCTATGTTCTATGCTGGTTCAGTGCAACTTCCCGAGTTCCAACTCTGGCCAACTGTTCTCAACAGACGGCCAGTATTGGCGGTAGAAGGGTGAAAGAGGTCCTGAGCAGTGCTAGTTTCTGAAGACCCTCTGTTTGACTCTTGCTCTCTCTCCCTTTCAGACCCCCTAATCTCTTTTCCCTTGCAGAATACTCTCTGTGAAGTGTGCACAATGAAGCAGAATTCAAATGCTTTCCTGCAAGAGAGAAAAATCACAGCTGTGGTTCCAAATTCCCAAACCTGGAGCTTTATAGTTCCACCCAAACATTTTGTTTCCTTTTCATTGCAAAGATTTGGCTGGGTTTCAATGTGGTGGAACTTAAACTGACAACAGAAGAATTGCACATATTATATATATAAATGACAAATGAGCCTATTGCTACCTAACAGTTTGTACCTCCCGCTATCCCTTTAGCAAAACAACAAGAACAACGAAACAGGTCCTACAAGCTTGGCTTTAAAATGTCACACCAAGGGATGCCTCAAAATAACAAAATGCCCTTTCTTTTTTCTGGTTTTCCCTCTTCAGAATGTGCTAGATGTGATTTGAGCTATTCTTAAAAAGGTTATGGCATTACCAATAATAAAGATACTTACTAGAACACAAAATGGCTGTTATTTCTCTCTCTCTCTCTCTCTCTCTCTCTCTCTCTCTCTCTCTCTCTCTCTCTCTCTCTCTATCGTGTGGGTGTGTGTCCTGGAAACTTATTCTGTTTCTAGAAAGCTTGATAATTGCTCAGAAAAATCTAGAACTTCACATTTTCTGGCACACTCCTGTATCTGTGTCACTATTGAGGAAAAAAATTCAACAGACACATTTGAGAAGCAAAGCAGGCAATGAGTTCAAGCTCATGAATTTCTGCCCACTGCCTAGTAGTTTAAAGACCCAAATCTTTCAGACAAAGTCGACAAACCTAGTGGTGGGCAGTTCTGGGAGAGAGCCAGTTGTTCCTCTGCGGCGCTGCAGAATACGGTGCAATCACAACTCATGAAATGAGATTCCCAGCAACTGGTATTCAGAGGCATACTGCCTCCCAACAGAGATTTCATTTAGGGCAAGACCGGGTCTTTCAAAGGTTGTCTGAACCAGTTCCAGAAATGGGTGAATGTATCAAGGAGCAACAGTATAAGAAGCGGAGTCATGGCAAACTCAGAGGAAGCAAAACCCAGAAATAAACTAATAATAATATTTATTTCATTAATGGTGACTTCATTGTCATTTTAAAAGAACCATTAATAGCTTGCATGCTCCTCCATCTGCTGAATTTTATTTTAAGGCCTAAAAAAGTTCACCTGTGAAACAGATCACATGGCAGCAGCCTGCAGTATGCTGTGTGTTGACTAAGCTTTCTTCAAGGCCATGGTTAATATATTTTATCCGCAAACGGGGGCTATGTTCCAGCCTGCTAAGACTGCTGTGTTTTAGTTAGGGCTGAGACCTTTGTTTCTGATAGAATCACTGTGCCTTTAATCAATGCACGATAGGAAGAAACTCACAATGCACTCCTATTGCACCCTTCAAATTTTTGGCTGTCACTCCTAAAGGCAACAACTCATTTTTTGATCTATATGCTGTATGTCTGTCACCAATACAGTGGCTCCCAAACTCAACACCACCACCATGGACCACTTGAGCATTGCTGTGGGCTGCTCCCCGCTCAGCAATTCTTAAAATTGGGGTGTGGGTGGCTTACCACTTATCCCTGATTCCGCTATTCCGAATCAGTGCCTCTCCAAGTTCTTTTCCCTCACAGGTGTTCCAAACACACCTTTGGGGCACCTTCTGAAAAAAGAGGGCAATTGAAGCATAGGCATGGAATGGGCCACACACACACACACACGGACCATGCACTACTATGTTTGAAATCTCTGCTCAAAAGAAGCCCATTTTCTGAAATGGCATCAGAGAACCAAACTGCTACCCATCTTTGTGCATAACAAGTAAGCTTACTGCGTACAAATAAATAAACACGATCTTCTCCAATTGCCACCTTAAAACAAAATTGTGCAAGGGTTATAATTTTAACTTTTGGTTTCTCTTATGCTTCAAATGGGAAAACCACAACTTTGGAACTTTTGGTGTGCTGCTCTATCTATATATTAAGCAGAACTTAGATTCGGTTTACAGTTCCGAGAAGCTGCATGCCAGACATAAACAGCTTTTCTCCTTGATGTTACTCCCAGACACCCACAGGATTGACCAAGCTAAATAATTCCGGAGAGGATTTGCGGGAATTAAACCCATCCACCCCACTCAGATCTGATAGCATCCTTGCTCACAACAGTATGATAAACACACAGCTCATTCTGGGAGCCAGCATCAGCAAAACTTAACATAAATGAGAAATGAGTTTCTCCCAGTCCTACCTGGAGATAACTGGGGTTTGAACCTGGGAACTTTTGCATGCAAAGTAGATGTTCCACCACTGAGCTACAATCCATCTGGCAGTGTGGAGTGCAACTGTTCACTCATGCTCTCTTCCAGTATATTCCACCCCCTGCCCTCTTTTCAAAATACTCTATCCTCCTTCCCCTACAGTTCCTTTCCCTGTGGTCAGTCAAGGGCCATTGAGCAGGCTCAGGTCTCATTGGGATGCTTGGGGTGTGTCTCCCCCTTATTTTGTTGAACTTCTGCATAACTTTGGGTTACCCCAAGCCTTCTGTCACTTTCCCCTTGTATCTGGAAGGTGCTGTTTTTGACTTCTTAAGGACCAGCACTTAAAAGACTTGCAATCCCGATTATTAATTTTATGTATTTCTCTAACTTAACTTCCAGAAATACAGAACCATCAACTTGTTGGTTAAGGTTCAAGGAAGTCCCAGGTTCAATCCCCAGCATCTCTCTTCCTCCCCCTCCATCCTTACATACATACAAATCACTAACTAGTGATTTAAATCAAATCCACCCTGTCTCTAATCGTTCCTGTTCCCCCTCCATCCTTACATACAAACAAACAAACAAACAAACTTCTATCCAAATGCTGGAGAACAGCCAGTCACTGCAACTACTTGGAAGGAGGTCAAAGGTACCAAGGCAGAAAAATGCCCCCTTTTCCTCTGGCAATTTTCTTTGGCAAATGTTGTGTGGGAACTGTTTGAACAGGACTGATGATGTTGACGTTTTTGTGGGGCAGGGGAACAAAGGGGGGAAAGACGGAGACTGAGATATATGCAAATATGTGCTTAGAGTAAAGAAGAATCTAGGAGAAATCTTCAAGCAAAAACCAAACCCGAACCCCATTCTGTTCAACTGCATCTCTATTTCCTGCCTTCTCTTAACTATATAGGATACTGTTCTCACCTTATCCCAAAGAATTAGGACAGGACAGGTAAAGACAAAGCCAGAGTGTTTGAAAAGGCTCTAGACCATGTCATGACACATGACCTGCATGCAGAAGACCCTAGGTTCAGTTTCCGCCATCTAAAAGTAGAACACCGGGGGGGGGGGGGGACTCTGCTTGAAACCCTGGAGGAGCATAGTCAGGCGATGCATAAAATTTTGAGCTAGGTGGACCCAAGTTCCTCCACAAGTTGTCGTTGTACACTATGCCAACCTGAGCACTGTTATTCTGAGCTCATCAGTAAAAAAAAAAGTAATAATCTGAAAGGCAGGTGGTCTCATACAAGGAGCAAGAGGCCTTTCAGGTTATTACTTTTTTTTACTGATGAGCTCAGGATAACAGTGCTCAGTGCTTGAATTATTTTTTGGGAGCCAGTAGAAAAACAGCACATTGCTTTTAACTGATTTCAGTATTGCATTTTCTATTGTTGTAACCCATCCTGGGACCTTAAGGTGAAGGGAGGGTAAAAAAAAAATTATTTAACAACAGCAAAATACAACACTATGTTTTTTCCTCATACAATCAGCAACACAGTTTCAATTCTGCATCATAATTTATTGAAAATAAATAAGAATACTCAGTGATGTTACTAAACCTCAGTTAATTGTCTACAATAAAATAAAATACCATAGCCTTTTAAACCTCTGAACTTGATCCAATCAGGATTGATCCATGAATGGCTAATTGAGTAAAATTTTAATTATCTCCTTCTGAATTCTTGCACTCCAAACTCTGGATGGTTTCTCTAAAATGGTTAATCTTGGAAACCTAAAAACCACACAGACCAAGGCACTTTGCTCTTATTTGGTGGTGGGGGTGAAAAAGCGTGCACACACACCCCAGGCTGAGAAGCTTCCTGTCTTGAATCCTTATCTCTGAAGCACCAGGTCCCTCCTGTCTTACAAGCAAACTTAAAAACTGCTACACATCCAACTCCTACCAGCTGAGAATCTCATTTTAATTTCAAAACCAAGATAAAAAGGGGAAATATTCCCCATTGTGGCTCTCAGCAACACCAGCTCAAGCAAGAGGGCTGTCTTTGTCCTCAGATAACCATGAACCTCCTAATGAATTTCAGTCTGCAAAACTTCAGAATGTCATCAGGGCAATTTGCCACCACCTTTCTCCTTTTATCACATCATTGTGGTTGTTGCTTTCACAATTATCATTACATTTATGTCCCCCCCCCCTTCTCAACAAGCTTGTGGTGGCACACATGGTCTTCCCACCCACCGCCCCTGCCATTTTACCCTTCCAACAAACTTGTAAAGATAGGATAGTCCAGGAGGTGGTAAAAGAATAAGGCCAGAAATACCTTAGAAAGGTTATTGAATGCTTTAGCACAGGGCTGAGGGATTTCAGGCCAATAGCCACATTTCCTTCAGGGCAATATTCCAAGCATCGGGTGCTAGCATTGGCTGGGGCAAGTGGCAAATGCAGGCTGAGCAGCTAATATAAAGGTTACCTTTGCACAGGAGGAAAGTTTCTACCTGCACACAAATCTCTAATCCTCCATTGTGGTAAACAAGAAGCATTATCAGAGTTCAAGGACACATCCCAGCCAGGCAAAAATACTCCTGGAGGGTGTGCAGCAGAGCCAGTGACGCATGTCCCTGGGGAAGACAGTGGGGTGATGGCTTGGAAGAGACCTGAAGACCAGAAAGAGAGCCCTGCGGGATCATATTGGTCCCCCAGGCCTGAGGATCTCCTCCTCTGCTTTATCACTTTTCATTTCCATCTGCTTACCCCACATTGCAATGACGGGGGGGGGGGGGGTTGTTGTTGTTGTTCAGTTGCGTCTCACTCTTCATGACCCCATGGACCAGAGCACGCCTATCTTTCACTGCCTCCCACAGTTTGGCCAAACTCATGCTAGTCACTTCGAGAACACTGTCCAACCATCTCATCCTCTGTCGTCCCCTTTTCCTTGTGCCCTCCATCTTTCCCAACATCAGGGTGTTTTCTAGGGAGTCTTCTCTTCTCATGAGGTGGCCAAAAGTCCTCTTGAATATATTCCTAAATCCCAAAGACTAAACAGGCCAGCAAGTTTATTGCAAACTTATCTTGTTGTTGCAAAAACAATGGGGTCAAAATACCAAAAGTAACCTTAAAGCACCAATGAGTTTGCTGCTTGATTTGAATCTAGTGTGTCAGTTCAGTTTTAAACTGGCAAATAGAGAACTAAAATGCAGGAAAAGGATGATGAGGACGGAGAGGTAAAGGGCTAGCTAAACCTAGTGCTACCAATGCTGCAATAGCGGGCTGGTTCTCTGTTTAAACCTAATTCCCAAAGACAAATGATTATGTAATATTCTGCCTTTGAAAAAGCAGCAACAGATTCAGAACATTTGTATCTCAGCAAAAATAAAACAAAATTAAATCACTGAAAGGGACAGGCAGGCAGAGAGAGTCTGAAGATATGAACCAAATGTCTGAGAAACCAGAAGTGAAATGTAAAATTTGGGGAGATGGCCTGGCTCCCAGGCATTTGATTCCTGGGATTGGCAGTGACACACACAACATTTGGTAAAGGGAGGGATCCAGTGAGGGACACAATGTTCCACAGGAAAACCCGAACTTGACAAAAGCAGCACACCCAAGGGAGGAACTATAGCCAAATCAGCTGGACCTCTTTTATTAGATACGAAAATAGCAAGCTATTCCGCAAATGCATGTCCAGTTCACACACATGCAAAGTATTTCACATACTATGGCCTGAAGAGACAAAAAATATTGGGAGTTCCACAGTGGCTCACCATGAAGGGGGAAATGGTGAGGCAATTTGTTCTATTGGCAATGTTTTGTAGCCAAAACACCCACGAGGGAGGCATCATGCCCCTAGGTTTGTAGAAGTGCAAAAAATGTTGGGGTGGAATGCTAAGGAGGCAAAAACAATTAACCCCAAATAACCAAATGAGGAGTCTCCTCACCTTTGGTTTCCAGCAACTGGTATTCATGGAGACAGAGCACAGATATTGTCGCTAGCAGCCACTGACAGTTGATGGATTAACACTATTCATTTCAGAGAATCTTTGCTGACAGGACCTTCCTAATGGACTGTGGTAATCATTACAGTTCAATCATAATTATATAGGAGTGAAGTGGCACCTGGAAGGTTTGATGCACCAGTTCTGAATTCTGTACATCACACTGCTTTCACATAGAAGACTGTTTAAAGAGCCTTAAAGATAAGCAGAACAGGGAGAACCCTTTGCATTGTCAATTCAATTATGATAGATCAAGAGGCCTGATTCCCATTATGTCCTAATGAAAGAACTGCAAGTGGGGAATCTCCACACACAGAAGAGAAGGCTGTCTCTGTGCACCCTAATGCATCTTTCTAGAATTTGTCTTCCGAATAGTATCAATGTCTCCCATGCTTGGGAAACCTAAGAGTGTGGGCTGAAGGAAATCAGAGTTGCTTAAATACCAGGGCTCGGGTAGAGAAATGGATCTAAGGCAAATTTGAGGGATAGAGCGCCTTCCACCTGCTGTTTGGGGGAGATCATGTTAGCATCCATTGAGAATTAAAAACATCTGCTTTCTCAACTACTTTGTGAAGCATCACCAGAAGAAACAAATGCTTTTTTTGCTGCCAATATTGAGTGGGGAGGGAAGAGGGAGCTGCTCCAGAAAAGAAAGAGACAGACCCAAGTACCAGAGTCATTGTAGAAGATTATTTTTATTCTAAAGCATGGACTTTAAGGTTTGTCAAATCCACTTGTGCTTGTTCTCTGTTTTTTTACTAGAACCCAGGATTTATCATCTTTCCTGGGATAGCTCACTTTGTAAAATGAGACTCTTAATCTCCAAGTTGTGGGACTGACCCCCACATTGGGCAAAAGATTCATGTATTGCAAGAGCTTGGACTAGGTGGCCCTCAGGGTCCCTCCCAACTCTACAATTCTATATGATTCTATGACCAGCATCAGGTGCTAAATAATAAAATTATTGCAATTAAAGAACCAGGCACCAATGAAAACATTTTAAGTCTAAGAATTTATTGGCAGCACTGACACTGACCTTAGCTTACACAGAAGTCTGTTCCTGGTAAGCGTTATTCATCTTAGCAGCTTATTTTAGGTGAGGAAAGCCATTTTAGCTATTGCTACTGTTAAGCAACTGGGAGCCAGAAACCCATGAAGATCTACTCCAAATCATCCAGAGATCCACCAGTAAGCAGATCCTGATCTACCTTCCACCCACAAATTCACAAGGCCCTTGTATCCTGTGAGTAATGATATTGCTTCCGAAGCTTCCTCAGAGCTCCAGGGATAAAGCCAGTCAGCCAATTACGGTCTTATATGTCCAAAGCCTCTTGCACTGCCTTTAGAAATAAGCATCATGTGCTCTATGCACAAGCCATCACGTTCAGGAGGGAGGGCTGTACACTGCAGAGGGGAGGGGAAAACACTGTTTGTTCATCCACTGCAAGGTTCAGTGCATTTTATTCGAGAAACTTTTGCCAAAAATAAAATATTACAGTGGGTAGATTATAAATGATGACTTGCACTAAACATCACTTTACGAGGGAGATTTCTCAGCAAGGTGCAATGCTGTTGCTTCAGTATGCTGTTCCTGCCTTATACTAGGTGAAATTATTGGGAGTCGCTCGTTAAACAGGACTGCTTTCTGATCCGTTTCGCCAGACAACGGTGGTTCCCCACCCATACTACTATGCTCTTTCCCACTAGCTATAGCAAATCAGGCAGCAGCAGAGGGGAGATGGGAATTCAAGACCATTCCAGCTGTTCACCTTAGACTGTACCAAATTTGGCTCCTTCTCACCATGAATGCTTTTCACTCCAACTGGTTATTATAAGAACTCTGTAATGAAGAACTAGTGCCTAAGTTTGCTTTGCTCCTCCTCCTGACCAATTCCTTTTCCTCTTGTGTTGTGTATTTTAGACAGTAAGCTTGAGGTCCGTGATAACTACTGTATAAGCCACTCTGGGATGCTTTTTTCAACTGAAGATTGGGGTTAGAGTGCTTTAAACAAACAAGCGTGAGCTATGCTTTCATTTTACTTTGTTTCTGAATCTACTCAACACTACTCTACAAAGTTTCTCTAAGGTATTTTGGCCTCATATAAGCCAAATGGCAGAATCAGGAAGTCTGGGAGGCCTCTGAAAAACAGCACAATTCCCTACATCATTATCAATTGTTATAATCAATTATTATTCTTAGTGTAGATTTTGCAATATAAAGCAAACAGATCCCCAACCACCATGCTTTCCATCAGTAACAGCTTGATATTAAAAATAAATAGTAGTGGAAAACAATAAAGCTGCATGCTCCTACTCAATGAAATGTATACGATTTCACTGCAAGGAGGTGTTATTTTAATAATAAAAAATATAAATGCAAAAAAAGGACATGTCTGATGAGATGGATGTGGTGGCAGCAGCAGCAGCAGAGGAGGCTAGAGGTAGAAACTGGGCCACAGCTTTCAGCTCTTGTGTAACATGATGGATATTAAGCCTAAAGGGGGAGAACTGGGTGAGTGCTATTTCAATGCAGCGTGACTGAGCAGCCACATGGATTCTGTCTGCTACAGCTCTATTAATAGGATAAAACTTAGACCAGAGAGAGGGGAGGGCTGGCTGGCTGTACACACTGCTTGCCTCCAGAGGGAACAGCACTTTCAGAATGGACCCAGCTCTCATTTCCGGAACAAGCATTTATTTGGGGATGCTCCACACCAGCACAGTCAAAACAAATTGCGACACAAATACACCCACATGTATTCTCCTACAACAACATGGGATAGGGTATAGCGTAGGGCAGGAATGAACTTGTACTCACTAGACTAGGAGGGATGGGCATGAGTATTACCTATACAGTATATATTTTGGAAATTTATTTGTTCTCTTAAAATAATGTAACAAAAGTTTGCATGATGGTTCCCAAGATCAAAGGTTTTTGTGTATGGCCATATCCTTGCCATATTATTATGTCACCTTAACCAGTCATGGCTTCCACCAAAGAATCTTGGGAATGGTAGTTTGCTAAGGGTGCTGAAAGTTGTTAGAAGACCCCTATTCCCCTCACAGAGCTACAATTCCCAAAGTTCCCTGGGGAGAGGGGTTGATTGCTAAACCAGTTTGTTTGGGGCAGGGAGCCGTAACTGTTTAAGTAGCATAATAGTGGTTTAAGGATATGGTGCAGATGTGGTTTGTGTTTGAATATGCCGTAACTGAACGCCAGTTTGAATCAAGATACTGAACTAAGCCTGTGGAGAGGAGGCCTGCCACTCTTTCAGGACAAACTTGGGAGGTTGGAGCAGAGAAAGAAAACGGTCCCACCTAACCCAAAGATTGCTAAAGCTGCTGGCATTCCTTCAACCACATCCAAGACTCATTCTTTACAAGACCCAATCTAGGGCTCAGCCCTGTGAAAGGCCATTTTTACTTCTCCCTGGGGCCTCCTCCTTTCCCCACTTCCTCCATCCACCCCACCTCATGCCACAATCTCTCTCACACCTTACAATGGGGTTTTTATTTTCTTATTTTAATCAGTCCATAGCTCCTTACTCCTATAAAGATGGTCAAGCAAATAAATAAAATTTCTCAGGCTCTGCTTTGTAGGTAAAAGGAGTGAGAGACTCCCATTAGGTTCCCCCTCCCCAATTTGGTGGTCACCTTGTTGACATGAATAGACTGTCTGTTCCTAGGCTTCCTTAAGGGGCTGAAGCTTTTTATGATGGAAACCAGATTCCACTTGACCTCGTAGAGCTGTATGAAGTTTCCACCATTATCCTTAATTATAAGCTTTATTTGGGCTCCAATGTAGGAGCATGATTTAGGCTGGTTTGTTGGTTGGGGGATGGGTGGGCTCCCTCATGTTTCAGATCACATCCATTTGTTGCTTTGCAGCAATTTAATCCCCAATGCAACCAAAAGCAAGACTTTGAAGTGTGCAGTGGCTCTTCAAACCACTATCTGAAATGGGGTTTCCAGCTCTAAAGCTAGGCTTCAGAGTCTGCTGCCGCCATGTCTTGCCCTAGCTTGTGTTAGGAATGGTTGCTTCTGGTTTACCATGATTGCTAATCTTTCCCTGGCAATATTCTGCGTCCTCTACAGAAGGCATGGGAAACCTGTGGCCCTCTAGATGTCATTGAGTTCCAGCTCCAGCCAGCATGGCCAACAGTCAGGAAAAAATACCCACCTCCACCTCCACCTGTGACGTAGTTGTACGCAGCAGAAGCACTCAGAGTCTCTGCCATTCCTTCCAGTTCCAACCTTGAGAAGGAAGTTGCAGCTTGTCCATTTCACGCTGCACTTCTGAGGCACTTGGAATTGGGGATCAGAAGTAGGGGTCCACCCTGAAAGTCTGAGGCAAAACCTCTGTCCTTTGGAGTATGGTTTTGGCCATTGCAAATTTACTGCTTTAATAGTATTAGTAGTTGTGCTGTTTTATGTGGCTTGTTTATTGCACATTTTAATTATGGGTGTTTATTTTAATGTTTTGATGGAATTACTTTATTGTGTACTTTTATTGTGTATTGGCCATATGGTCTTTGCCTAAAAGTCTCACCATGACACCCAGAGAAGCAGCTCAAGCAGAAATGAGTTGAAAGCTAAGGAGAAGACTATAAGAGTTGAGAGGGCTGTGAATGAGGATATTTTGTAGAGGAAAGAAAATACCAACCACTGTATTCATACTTAATTTGTGTTTTATAAACTATCCCTCACTTCTTCCTTGTACATTCCTTTGTGGAAAGTGCTGTCTCAAATGAATGTTTACTGCATTTACTACAGCTGAGGAATAATGTGTGTCTCATAAATCACATAAGACTGAGGAATCCAATGAATACAATAACTTTCACATAATCTGCAATTTGAACAATGCATTTACTTCTGAAGTAGGGAGTTTTTATACAGAGCCTTCTAGGGCTGCAGCAGGTAGATCATTTTTAGGATCCTGCTGCACCAAGTTGGAATCGACGTCATAGGTCATTTAGACTTTACTCCTATTTAGAAGTGGCCAACATGGTGCCTTCTAGATGTTTTGGACTACAACTCCAACCACCGTTGACCATTAGCCATTCTGATTAAGGCTGATGGGAATCGTAGCCCATAACATCTTGGCGGCACCATATTGGCTATCCCTGCTTTAATACAAAGCGCTCTTACCTGGGAGTAAGTACAAATGAGACCTGCTTCTGAGCAGACATGCATAGGGCAGTTTTATTATTAAAACAGTAGAAGTCCAGGATTTAAGGGTACATCTAGATGGCAGATTTAGAATAGAAATGGCTGAATGGCACATGTCCCCATAAAAATCAGCTAACTCGCTATCACGCCTTCCTAAACTCCTAATTTTATTGTACAATTAATTGAAGACAAAATGTGTGTGTTTTATTTAAAGGTAAAGGGACCCCTGACCATTAGGTCCAGTCGTGTCCGACTCTGGGGTTGTGCGCTCATCTCGCATTACTGGCCGAGGGAGCTGGCATACAGCTTCCGGGTCATGTGGCCAGCATGACTAAGCCGCTTCTGGTGAACCAGAGCAGTGCACGGAAGCGCCGTTTACCTTCCCGCTGGAGCGGTACCTATTTATCTACTTGCACTTTGACGTGCTTTTGAACTGCTAGGTGGGCAGGAGCTGGGACCAAGCAATGGGAGCTCACCCCGTCGCGGGGATACGAACCGCTGACCTTCTGATCAGCAAGCCCTAGGCTCAGTTGTTTAACCCACAGCGCCACCCGTGTCCCGTGTTTTATTTAGGCATGTCTATATCACCCAATCAACTGTGTTCTCTGCGTAGCTCACAATTTAAAAGTCAATGAAATACAAATGCAATTCGACAGTACTAAAGGCTATCAATATATACAAACAACACTAGCACAAAATTAATAAAAAGTAGCACTGAACCATATAACAGCATAAGATCAATAAGTAGCACTTTGGGTGTTTGTGTGGGAATCACACAAACAAAAGGAAGACAAAACTGTTCCAAGACCTAAATTTATAGAATTAAAAAGCTTGGGATATGAGAAGCATCTTCACCTGGCACCAAAAAAGCTTCCAGCATGGACACCAAGTGAGCCACACTGGGGAAAATATTCTGTAAGTGCAGCACCATCACCTCGAGAGAGGCTGAGGATTGGATCTTTCTCCATGCAAAACATTTGCTCTACTTCCACTGAGCTAAAGAAGCGCTAATTAGAATGGAGCCTCATGGATTACACTGCCCAAATAGTTTCCTGCCAAGTCAATACAGACCAACCAGTGCTAGCCAGACCACTCTGGGCTGCAGTGATGGAAATGCCAAACCACAGGTCATATGCTGCAGTTAAAACTGTGTGGCAGAAGCATTCTTAAACAATATCTGACAAACTCTACTTTAAATCCTCCTGAGATGCAAATCCTGCATTTTGCTTAGACCAAAAAAAAAAAGTTCTACCACTCAGCAATTCTGCCCACAAGGAACCTTTATCTTTCTTCCTTGCTGAACTCATTTGCTTCTCATTCTCTCTTTAGAAAACTTTATTTTTTCTCTCTTCTTTATGAAAGCATTTCTAAATGTACAGAATATCTGCGGGTAAATTCTTAGATATACAAAACTTTTTATCACAACCCCTAGCATTCACCATACACACACATTACTATTTCTTCCTTAAAATGGAACCCTACCATTTATTGGCCCTATCTCATTAAATCTCCCCACTCTTGACAAGCCTCTCTGGTTTGCTTCCATTCTTTCTAAAACAAACTAACAAAAAAAAAACTAAACTATCAACCAAAACAGGACAGGCACTGTACCTGATATGCAACTGAGAGGTGCCCTCACCTTTGTACTGGTAACTATCGTATTGCTATAGGAAATTTTATTTATCTATTTTCCATTTTCTGCCTTGTTCCCATGGGGCTGGGAGATTTTTGTTTCTTGAAACTATGCAAACATGGCTGGTTTGTAACCTAATTACGTGCCTCCTCCAAGTTCCGCTACCCATCTTTAAAATGAAAAAGTCTGCAGATGCGAAACACCAAGATGAAACAGATGCTGGAAACAAAATTCTCTAAATGTGATTTAAGAGCTTCCCACTAGTTGGTCCAAGTAAGGTTAGCTGCTGATTTACAGTATGATGCCCAGCATCTTCTAAGCCAGTGTTCTTCAACTTTGGGTCCCCAGATGAGGGTGGACTACAACTCCCATGACCCTTGACAATTGAGGCTAAAATGGTTGTGGATGATGGGATTTGTAGTCCACCCACGTCTGGGGACACAAGGTTGAAGAACACTGTTTATGCAGCACTTTTGATAACTCAAAATGTCATCTACAAAGCAAAAAAAAAAAAAAACGTTGTGAGGGACGGGGGGGGGCAAAATCCAAGCTCAGCATGCAACTCCAAGCAAAGGAGACTGTCCTCAACTCACCCTCTAGCGACCAACTAATCAAGCACATTTGATAGGGAACACCAGGCACCAGGAAGAGTTTTCAGCACCGCAGGGTGAGATGAGGTGAGGGCAGCCTGCTCACTTGCCTGGCTTTTCTGCTCTTAACTCTGGATTTCCCTGCAATAGTTGCTGGCAGTACTGGATTACCAAGCATTCTACCCTCTCTCTCTCTCTCTCTCTCTCTCTCTCTCTCTCTCTGCTGTTGTTGTTGTCCCCCTTGTTTGTTTGGGGTTTCCTTTCAATTCTAAGAAAGGCATAAAAGAACCACTTATAAAGCTGGGGAGCATAAAAGCCATCATGGAGAGTCAGGAGGAGGAGGTGAGGGACAGGACAGACTCTCCAGGGTCATTTGCAAGCCGCCAGGCACTCAAAGGACTTATTACTTCCCAAGCAGCAAACAAAAAAAATGCAAAGCAAGCCCCAGACTAGGTGAAAAACAGGGAAGCCAGGTTGATTCCCTCCTTGCTTTGTACAAAGACAGAGTGATTGAGAACTGTTTAACCTGGTGGATAAGGCAATGGGCTGAAACACAGCAGCATTAGCAGCATGGTGGGGATGAAGTTAAGCTCTTGAGTTA
The DNA here is from genome assembly GCF_009819535.1 of Lacerta agilis. Lineage (NCBI taxonomy): Eukaryota > Metazoa > Chordata > Lepidosauria > Squamata > Lacertidae > Lacerta > Lacerta agilis. The sequence continues at coordinate 18,093,737 of NC_046319.1, read as the reverse complement.
AGCTCTTTCCTTGCTTGCAGAGTCTCTTAGCTGTGCATAGCTGCTGAAAAGGTCTTAGTATATTCAAGTAAGACTTCACCAAAGATGGGGATGGAGTTATCCCAGAACAGTCATGGCTCCATACAGAATTAGAAGCAACAGTCCACTGGACTGATGCAGCAGTCCTAGGAAGCGTCCAGTGTTATTCTTATTCTTATGGGGGGGGGTGTTGACTTTTCAGTCTCAGATTCCACTGCATTCAGTGGCTGACATAGAACCTGTGCAGGAATAGCCCCTACCACTGTCAGAACCTTGTCCTTAGGACATGGTGCAGGGAGATGTGACCCTCCTGGTGGGCAACTGTTTGGGAAGATGGGATTTGTAGTTCAGCAATATCGGGGAGGGCTGCAGCCCCACCCATTGTATTGCCACAATGTATTAGGGAACGCTTAGCATCCTCACCAAAGTACACACCCTGCTGCAGTCTTCTTTGTGTCAATGACAGCTAAGCATAAGCATGATCGCAGCTGGGACGTCCAGCCCCCAAGCACAAGTGACAGGAATAGAGAGGAGTGAAGAAAACCTAATTGACTCAGTGGGATGCAGTAAATTCCAGCTGTCGAGTTGTAAGGATCTGAGCTGCAGGGTCCTGGGTGACATTTTAGGAGCTGGGATTTTGAAACAAGAGGGGGAATCCTGCACATTTGAAATGAGAAAAATGAGGAATATGGTATCTCACATACTGCCAGACAATAATAGTTGGGCTGTATTCTAAGCTTCTCTCTCTTTGGGCAAAGGGGACTCAGAATAAAGGGGGAGAGAGAGTGTGGTCACTATGTCCAGCCTTATGGGCATCAATAAAGCAAAGGGGTGGAAGAGAGTTCAAATGTAATGCTGATTTCCAATTCCCTTTGTTTGCCAGCAGGCATGACCGCCCCATGGGCTGCATACCAAATCAGGGTTAGGACAATGAAAGGAATGGAAGAACAGCCAAGATCAGAAAGGGTTGTATGCAGTGTTGTATTCATGTTACCTGTTTTGGATTTTTAAAAAATCATCTTATTAAGTGTGTCCACAGGATTTGATGCCATGTTGGTTGTTTCTATGAGGCCTGCAATTTGACTGGAGAATGCCCAGTGGTTCTACAGTCTGACAACATGATGGGAAAAGAAAACAACTGCAGTTAGAAATCAGTATAATCCTATTTAGAGCAACAATAAAGCAGCTAGGCGTGCTTTTGTGGGTGCCTATGATAAACTAGAGTGGCATACTAGTTTGACATTAACCAGTCCTGTTCTGTTGACATGATGTGTCAGCAACTTGCGGTCTCCTTGAGCCCTATATTCCAACCTCTTGAGTTACCAGTGAAAAACCAATAGCAGCACCTGGAGAGAGCAGCAGCTGAGGTCATAGGATTTACTGGCTAACCACTTTGGAAAGGTTCTTGGCCCATCACGTCTCCTAACTGTCCTCCTATGCCTGTCCACTAATTCTAGATGAATAGTTTGCAATGCTATTGTTAGTGGAGGTTTTAAAATCCTATTGGTTATACTCAAGTGTAGACAAACTGCACAGCTGATGAGCCAACGTTTGTTGCCTTCATTACCTTCTCTGGGTCTACTGTGAGTAGGAGTAGCTTTGCATATAACTCATACTTTTAAGGCCTTCAGTTTCCTAGCTCACTGGGTGACTCGAGACAGGGTTGTTGTTGCTTTTGTTGTTGTTGTGAAGACAGGGAGATAGTTGGATACAACCCAGTAAGTATAATAGAGATGTAAAGGTAAAGGGACCCCTGACCATTAGGCCCAGTCATGTCTGACTCTGGGGTTGCAGCGCTTATCTCTTGTTACTGGCCGAGGAAGCTGGCATACAGCTTCCGGGTCATGTGGCCAGCATGACAAAGCCACTTCTGGCGAACCAGAGCAGCGCACAGAAACGCTGTTTATCTTCCCGCCGGAGCAGTACCTATTTATCTACTTGCGTTTTGACGTGCTTTCGAACTGCTAGGTTGGCAGGAAATAGAGAGATACTTAAGAAGAAGAAGAAGAGTTTGGATTTGATATCCCGCTTTTCACTACCCGAAGGAGTCTCAAAGCGGCTAACATTCTCCTTTCCCTTCCTCCCCCACAACAAACACTCTGTGAGGTGAGTGGGGCTGAGAGACTTCAAAGAAGTGTGACTAGCCCAAGGTCACCCAGCAGCTGCATGTGGAGGAGTGGAGACACGAACCCGGTTCCCCAGATTACGAGTCCACCACTCTTAACCACTACACCATACTGGCCTCTTAAATGCGTCTACTCTGAGTAGGACTAGCACTGGATGAAACCAATTTCTTTTAAATTGATATGTATACTTAATACTTCTTTCTAATTGTTCAAAAAGTAGCAGTTTGAAGTATATCACTCCTCTCCCCACATATAAATTTAAAACTATTATTCCTCTTTCAATCATTCTATTTCTGAAAAGAGTTTCTAAAAGGATATATACTAATTTATTTCCCATATGAATTGCCCCAACCTCTTGAGGCAATGGGCTATCCACTGAAATGTTTATAGAGAGAAAAATGTACACTACTTGTGAAAAAGCCCTAAAAGGTAATTTGATTGGAGAACAACACTTAATAGAATTTAGTTCATAAGGATCTCTGGTTAAAGGACTGTAATGAGAAGCTGCAGAAAGAGGCATTATGGAAAAATAGATTTTAGCTCCAGGGGAGGGGGGGAAATGGGATCAGGTGGATAGAAACCAATTAAAGCATCAAAGGCCTCCTGACATGAGGAGGGTTGTGCACACAGGAAGTCATGAGCCAAGGCAAAATGAAGAGTGACTGTCCTTAAAAATATGTTACCAGATACAAGAGCTAGAAAAGCACTGTAACATTAGGGAAGTTGTGATTATATCTGGTATAAAGATTTGGGCCTTGGTTTAATGGGAATACAAAGAAGGGATGAAAAAAATCCTTTAGCATACACACCCTTGTAATTTCTGGTAATGGGGGACACAGAATGAAGTTCCCCTTTCAATCTCAATGAACCACCAATATTATATTGATGTAAGTTGCCCAGTATCATTTGGAAGTAAGCTAGATCCAAACTATTTAAGCCTCAAAGGGTTACAGGTAGCACTTCAGATGGGGTTCAGGAATTAAGTAATAGGTAGCCAGTGTGATCAAGTATTATTGGCAAAATGTGCTCCAAAACTGTTTGGACAGCATGTGACAATAACTGCTGAAGTATTAGGAACCAGGGCCTTCACACCTCCCTATATATGCAGGCAAGCTTAACAATGGGCACACTAAGACTAATATTGCAACAAGAAAAATATGTATTCTACGATGCTATCTAAATTATGCACATACACATTTGGAATAGGGTTTTTTTTCCTGCTTTAGTCAGTGTTCAGAAGTTACAGAGTTGTACAAGAGACTGAAGACCTTATTCATCTAGTCTGGCTTCTAAGATTTCAGCAGCATTGCCACATGCTGTTAAGCAGGTTTAAGCAAATTCATCAATAATACTTGATTTTTGCCGACTGACGCTTACTTTATAGCCCCCATACTGGTTATCATAACAGCTTCAATCTAGCTTGCTTCTATATGCTGCTGCTGAAACACACTACCATATAGGGCACAGAACCATACAGGGCTCTTTTCTGTATCCCTCTATTATTGAAGGTTATGTTAGTGTTTGCAGGGGTTGAGGGGACAGGGCCTTTTCAGCAGAGGTGCCCAAAATCTGGGGGTCCTTTATCCAGGAGGTGTGTCTGTTTCCCTCCTATTTCCATTTTGAGATGGATGATTAAGATTACTCTTTTCTGACATCCTTTTTATAATTATCTGGAGGGGGCTGGTTATCCCATAATAGCTGCACTTCTTTTCTTTTTTATTTTGGATAGCTCACTTTGTTTTGATAAGTTTATATTGCTGCTGTCCCTTGATTCCAAAGGAAGGACATTAACTCAGTGGTAGAGCCCCTGCTTTGCTACAGAAGGTCCCAAGTTTGATCCCTGGCATTTCCAGGTGGGCTGGAACGCCCCTTGACTGAAACCCTATAGAGCGCCACAACCAGTTTGTGTACTGATGAAACACAAGTCTCAGTCAGTATAAAGCAGCTTCCAATGTATTGAAGGTCATGGCTTAGGGGCTAGTGCATCTGCTTTGCATGCAGAAGGCTCCATGTTCAATCCCTGACATCTCTAGATAAGACCTCCTTGGACAGCTGCCGTCAGCCAGTGCTCAGAACAATGCTGAGCTAAATGGACCAGTGGTTCTGACTCAGCATAAGGTAGCTTCCTATACACAGGTGCTGAAACGAAGCCCAAGCACGGTCCACTCTTGTGCACAGAACCCCACTGGTAATATACCAGAGAGGTCCTGTGCATAAGGAGTCCCTGATGCCTGACCCAATCTAGGTTGAAAGAAAAAGAGCAAATTCACTGCTGTGGACCAAAAAATATCTATTGTAGATCTGCACTCATTTTGGCATTGCAAAAGAATAAATACTGCTACCACTATTAATAATGATAATCCTGGCATATAGAGGCAAGGTTTTAATCTCTCCCCTACCCTGGTCCTCCTTAATAGCGTAACCGGTTTCCAAGCAGATGGGAACCTTAACCAATAAAAAATGGGCACCATTAACTGGAATGGGGAGAAAGGGGGAGGGAAGGGAAGGGGGGAGGACAGATTTGACAATGGGATGGTTTGTTATCCTTTCTGCTACAAGGGAATGGGGGTGGGGAATAGCAGCAAAACAGTGCTGGGAAGCCAGGCCTTTACTACTTTTTGCCTCAGCTGTTTGGTGTGGCAGGTGTCCTGAAGCCCTCATTCAGGAGAGCACACCAAGAGGTCACGGGAGTCACGGTTATTCAGCATGGAGCACGGAAACAATAGCTCGCCAAGGGGGCCCTTAGCCCCCTTTTCCATCCCCCCCTGCTCTTTTGTTAGCTGTCGCCATCCCAGAATGGCTGCTGCTACCCTGAGTCTGTTTATAAAAAGATAGCCCTGCCCCCTTTTTCTCCCCTCTGGTTTCATTGTCAAATCCTGGTATGCATGTCACCGAGCGCTCTCTGGGTTGACAAGGGCGGCTGCTGGGAGCCTTGTGTTTTCTAGGCCAGAATAACTGACCTCGACCCCAGGACTGGCTTTTGGGACAGAGTTTTCTTTGCACTGCCCTTTGTCAGTTCCCCCTCGGGTGGATGGGGAGAGAAAGGGCTCCACAACTCCCACTCTCCCCGCAGTTGCTTTGCACCCATGCACTGTGCCAATAGCTTTTCACCCTTCAATTCCCACTCTACCCCACTTCTCAGAAATTTCTGTGTATCTCAAAAAAACTTAGCAGCTCTTTCGCCTATGAGGGGGAAAACACCCCACTTCCTAAGCTATTTGTTTGTGTTTGTTCTTGTTTTTGTTTTTATCTTGTATTTTTATGTTACCAACTGCCCTGAGATCTATGGGTGAAGGGCTGTGTACAAATTTAATAAACAACAACAACAACAACAACAGGCTGGAAAAGGTTTTCCACCCTGCTTCACATTATTGAACGTAAAGGTAAAGGAACCCCTGACCATTAGGTCCAGTCGTGTCCGACTCTGGGGTTGCGCGCTCATCTCGCATTACTGGCCGAGGGAGCCGGCGTACAGCTTCCGGGTCATGTGGCCAGCATGACTAAGCCACTTCTGGCGAAGCAGAGCAGCACACAGAAACGCCGTTTACCTTCCCGCCAGAGCAGTACCTATTTACCAACTTGCACTTTGACGTGCTTTTGAACTGCTAGGTGGGCAGGAGCTGGGACCGAGCAATGGGAGCTCACCCCGTCACGGGGATACGTACCGCCAACCTTCTGATCAGCAAGCCCTAGGCTCTGTGGTTTAACCCACAGCACCACCCGCATTATTAGCAGAACCCAAATGAAGCATATGGCTCCAAAGTCTTGAGAATTTTAACTTTTGACAGGCAGGGAGACAAGAGGCAGGAGAGGGAAAGGAGAGGGCAAACATAAACACACACACACACACTACACACCCAACTTTCTTCAACCAGCCCAAGGTACCTAACAAAGTACAGTAACTTAAAGTAATAACTAAAACACTACAGTAGCAGAGAAACGTCTTTGCCACTCAAGGCATCTAGAGAGAATACCCAAATCACCATCAAAAAAATTATTTAACCACGGCCTTTAAAAGCACTTTTTAAAATGCAGAACCAAAGAAACAGTAATGGCTGAAAAGCTTTCCTAAAATGTCCAGTTCTGAGCATAGGATGGAAGGGTCATTAGAGAGAGATTGAGAAGATAAAGGGTTGTAGCCACTGCTAATCCAATCAGAGTAGACCCACTGAAATTAATAGACATGACTAACTTGGGTCCCTTGGATAGATTCTATGATTCTATACATGAAGTGGGCCTTATCCATCAATCTAACTACAGATACAAGCAAACAGACATGTTGAGTGGCTCTCTGGATTTCTAAGTACTCTCCACAGCCGCACAATGAGAATTAATTTTAAGTGAAGGACTTTGGTGCAGTAGTTGTTAGCTGTTTGCCTAAGGCAAGACAGCTCCATGGTAGTTTGGGACATAACATGCACCCAGAGGCCTGAAGTAGCTGGTGCTCCTTGCAGAAGGTTTATGTACTACCTGTAGTGTCCCTTTCAAACATTATGATGTTGTTGTTGTTCAGTCGTGTCCGACTCTTCGTGACACCATGGACCAGAGCACGCCATAACAACATTATGATGTTCTCCTGTAAACTTCTATTCAGTACAAACAGGTAGTTGTAGTTGATACCATCTGCTTGCCCTCTCACTTTTTCCCTACCATAAAATATGGGGCATCTGGGGTGGAGGGGATGAAGAGGCTGGGATGCACGCTGTCAGAATCCACATAATCCACGTAACTGGATTGTGCTTTAATCGCTGTAAAGAGACCCACAACATCTTCAAAAGAAGATTGCAGAGTAATAAGAGGGCAGATGGATTGAAAATGGATTAAAACCTTCATTTGATCAACCTGCCAAACCAACCCTCTCCTTCCCGCTCTCCAACTACCACACTGGCTCACAGAAACTTGCTTCGTCAACACCAGGGCAAAAGAAAGAAACCAACAATGCCACACCTCAAACATACAACCCTTTTGTTTTTAAAAAACACACTCTTATCTGCATGGAAGAAAACACGCAATCACCTTTCAGGTTTCACCTACAGTAGCCTTCACAGTCCCTACCCTGCAGAACGTTTAAGAACTATGCAAGGGTAGAGAAGGCATTTGTTAGAAATTGAGAGCAGCTTCTCTTGACAACATTGGAGTGCCATTAAAGATTCAAGAGAATATTAGGGACAAATTTGACATTTGGGTAACAAGGGTGGCAGTAGTCCAGTCACTCAAAAAGCCAGGGTGCAAAAGAAAGCCCTCACATCTGGCCAAAAGCACCAACCTCCAACCTAAACCATACCCAACCTGGGTTATGGACTCCAACCCACCAAATACCTTATTTTAAGGAAGTACCATCCTGCATATGCATGTAACCAAGAGATCACCCATGGGAATATAGGAAGTAGCTTTATTCCAAATCCACCAACCTCAGTATTGTCTATACTGACTAGCAGCAGCTCTCTAGGATTTCAGACATGTTTCTCTCCCAGCCCTACCTGGAGATGCTGTGGACTGAACCTGGGGTCTTCTGCACACAACGTATGTGCTCTAAGACCGAGCCACACTCCTTTTCCAAACCAGTAAGCCACATATCCATTCTGGGTTGTATCCAACTGTTTAAGTTTTATTATTTATTTATTGCATTTATATCCCACCTTTTTTCAAAGGAGCTCAGGAGTGGTGTATATGGTTTCTCCCTCCTAATTTAACCCCCACAACAACCCTATGAGGAGGGTTAGGCTGGGAGTCAGTGACCCAAGGTCATCCAGCAAGCTTCATGTCTGAGTGGGAATTTGAACCCTGCTGGTCTCCTAGTTCAACTCTCTCCAACCACACTGGATCGCAGACTACAGTCAATGTTCAATCAAGAGACTTGTTAGTAATAGCCGTTATTTTCAATGGGTGTATTCCAAGTACAGCTACCTATGTCACAGGTTTGTGTTTCCTCACTCCCCTGCATGACATACTTGATCTCCTGCTTCTGTGTGTAACATGAGAGTCATAGTATAATCTTGAACCATACTTTACAGCTGGCCTGGGCCATCAAGATATGCCCATTTAGAAATGAGGTTAGGCATGCGCCTTTCCGCAATAGAAGGTAGTAAAAATGTTATTTACTGAATTCAGAAACCTCATAGCCCCATGGGAGGCTGGGGGGGGGGGGAGAGAGAGAGAGAGAGAGAGAGAAGAGGAGGAAAATGCTAACATGTGCAAACGTAAGAGCAGTCCTGCAATATCAGGTCAAAAGAACCATCTAGACCAGCATCCTCTTTTCATAGTGACCAACCAGACACCTCAAGGAAGCCGCAAAGTAGGAACAGAGAGTTCAATAGCAACTCTCCTCTACTTTATGATTCTCAGTGACTGTAATGCAGAGGCATATTGCCTCCAACAGTGGAGGGAGAACATAGCCACTGGGCCCAGTAGTCATGGAAAGATTTATTCTCCATGAATTGCCTAATCCTCTTTTAAAGATGTCCAAGCTGGATACATCAAAATAGTCCAGCACCCTATTCTCACAGTGGTCATCTGGGTTGGCCTGAGAAGTCTGAAAGCTGGATATGAGTGCAACAGCAACTGGTATTCAGAGACTTATTGCCTCAGACACTACACTCATCATGGCTAGTAGCCACTGATAGAAATATCATCCACGAACAGCTTAATCTTCCACAAAAGATGGTATTGTGAAGTCAATAGCAAGGAAGGGTGAAAGTTATGGAGGCTGAAGTGTAGCATGGAGGCAACGGGGAAAATAACACAGTGGTCAATGCTGTCCTGTTAAACTCGAGTCCTGACTTCACATCTGGCTCTAGCTTCATAGCACTGCTCAGGTCCTGGTCCTTGGGGTGGCTTTCCAGTTCCATGACTGTGAGCTACTTTCTTCCCTTTCTTTCTTTCTTTCTTTCTTTCTTTCTTTCTTTCTTTCAAAAGCAAAACAAAATGCTGTTTTCAAGGTACCTCCGCCTTTAATGCAGAATATGTCAAGTTACACTGGCTGAGGGGAACAATGAACAAAGATGCCTCTCGTACAAACACTCTTTCATGACATGTTTTCCGCGAGGACAGACGTGAAGTATTTTCCAGTCTGGGAGAGAATTAGCAAACAATACAGGATTTCTTGCCCCGTATAAAGCACAGGCCCAGAGCTCTCATCTTGTGGCTACTTCAGACAGGACATTTTCTCTTACCTTCCACAATAATGCCCTTACATATCTCGAAGCCTGTCTGCATACTTCTCCTAAACCACACCACCAACAAGAGAGAGGAAAAGAAACAGACTCTTTAGAGAACCTAATGCAGGCTTCCTCAAACTCGGCCGTGCAGATGTTTCTGGCCTACAACTCCCATGATTCCTAGCTAGCAGGACCAGTGGTCAGGGATGATGGGAATTGTAGTCTCAAAACATCTGGAGGGCCAAGTTTGAGGAAGCCTGACCTAATGTGTCTTGGTGTGTGACATAAGCTGCAATCTCTTCCCATACCTATTTGCATAGCAAGCAAGCAAGCAACAAACCACATACTAAGGAAAGCGAGAAATATTGCAGTGCTTAGTAGACCCGGACTAGGTCACACATGCACCAGTTATGCCCAGATTGGACTCCTGCTGCAATCTTTAAAGGCTGACTTTAAATATGTTCTGGAAATTGCAATTGGTCCAAAATGCAGTCACCACATTATCATACACATTATCGCTTTGAGTAAAATGTTTTGTTGGAAAGTAAGGTGTAAATAAATAAATTCAATTCAAATTCAAATTTTATTGCGGCTATAAGCCCATAAATAAATAAATAAACACACACAGTGGTCAGCAACAACCTGCACAAATACTCAGTACACATTCCCAATATTTGGTTGGTATTTTGCTGTTACATAAGCAAGAGAAGCATCGTGTGTGAAACAATAACCAAAATGCTGACTTCAAAATATGATGCTTCACACAACTTCAACAAGCCTACAACAAGTTAACACCACACATGAAAGGGAATTAGGAGTAATATGTACAATGATGCAAAGGAACAACAGGAAGAGCCATCATTTTCTAAGGTATGAGGGATTTCATAATACTGTATAAGACAACCCCAACTTAAGGAGCAAGTACCCCTTCCCACACCGCCAGGAGACAACCCTACCAACAACCCTACATTAAGGAATCCAATTGGGCTCTGTTGCACATCATTACTTAGCCAAATGGTTGCACTTGCCCAGATACAGCTTGCTAGATAGCTTTCTTGTCAAGGACAGGATTCTATAACCAGCCAGGGACGTTTCACTTTGACAACTCATAGCTGTGATCTTTCACCATCCAGAGAAATTACTGTTGGCCTTAACAAAGGATGGATATCATCTTCCAGCTGTTTGACTGCTCTGCCCTCTCCATCCTTTTCCTGTAGGTGCTGAGCCACGGGGCGGGGGGGGGGTGCCTGCAAGCTGTGTCTCCTGCACACAAAGATATCATTCATACACAAACCTTGGCCATATTTCCCTTGCCCTGGAAAGGATTCTAAAAAGTCTGTCTCCAGGAGAGAAACAGGGCACCAATAAATTCTGTAATGTCAAAGTGCTGCTAATGTAGCACTGAGGTTGTGGCTTTTCCTTGTCCTCTACTTCCACTTTCCCTGATGTCAAATCACATTAAACTAACAATCAATTTCTCTGTCTGGTTCTCTCTCCCTCCTCCCGCCCTTCTCCTCCCCTGCCCTCTCCCTGAATTACATTTGAGTCCAGGAAAGACTGGCCTACAGCCAGGGATTCATCAATAGTCCGGCTCCATCACAGCTGGCGGAGAATCTTGGTGACATAATGCTTCTCTCTCAGTCTCCTCCACCCACACCTCTTTCCTTTTCACTGGCAATTCTCACACCTGATTTTCATGTGCTGTGTCCAGTGCTAGTCCTACTCAGTGCAGACCCACTGAAGTTAATGGACATGACTAACTTAGGATTCATATATGAGAACTGCAATGAGAGAATCTTGCTTAGTGATATGAGGTGAGAATATTCTCTGGAGAATATTCTCCGCTAGAAAATTCTCTGGAGAATATTTTCCACAAACTGTAAATTCTGTGTTTTCTACACAGCTGCTTTAAATGTACACACCTCGTTAATCAAGAATATTCTCGAGAATATTCTCCAAAAGATTATTCTAGAGAATTTAACATCACTAATCTTGCTGCACAGCTCTGGGGTGGAATGTTGCATGTATTTACTTATTGCATCTATGTCCTCTCCCTGCTTCGTGGTAGCATACAAGGTTCTCCACATTACCCATGCAACCACCATGTGAGGTAGGTTAGGCTGAGAGACAGTGAATGGCTCAAGGTCTCCCAGCAAGTCAGCCCAACTACACTATGAGGAGCCACTTAGTTCTGATTATATATGATAATACAATACTGTTGGTTTCATAAGGAATGAATAAAAGTTATTTTTTTGATTAAAAAACAAAAAAGAGGCACTCCACAGCTTTTTGACTATGAAGTCTAATTCAAATAAACCTAAGAGTGACAGAGAGGGTGCATTGCTGAAAAGAAAAAAAGAAAAAATCCCCACTATGTCTCTGGGGAAGAGGATGGAAAGTTGTTGTGGTTCAGAAAGAATAATAAAAAAAACAACCACCCATAAAGGCATCATGATGACAGAAGAGGGTGACGAAGAGGTCACCTCCTTTCAACAATGCTCTTCCCCTCACCACCACCCTCCCTTCATTTGAAGGGGAACACTTGGCCATGTCCATCCATGGAGTTCAACTGAAGGTAACTGAGCTGACAGGGCCCATAAACAGTCTGCAGGGAAAGGGGGCAGGGGCAGACTTTTCATCTCTGCACCACCAGCAATGACCACTGATTATTTCTACAAAAGCAAGTCCTATATAGGAAGGGAACACTGGAATGTGTCAACGCAAAGGGAACCCTTTTGGTTAGAGCTGGACTATCTTTCTCCCAAGTAAATATGGTCAAAGAGGTTGTTCCTCTCTCTTTACACTATTTAGCAAGGAACACACAAAGGTGTGGGAAAGGAAAGACGTACTTTTCAGTAATGAACTGGGTGATTAATCCTGATCGGCACCCGGCCTTTAAAATTACTTTTCAGCAGCTAGTGGTAGGTGGCCAAATTATACCTTTCCATCACATTGGGTGCCTGCTGTACATCTCTTCTGCACATTTTCTCTTCAAATTCAGAAAAAAGGACTCAGAACAATTATACCAAAGTACTGAGTAATTCCACCTACTTTTTTGGGTGGGGGGTGAAGGAAGAGAAAATGGCATGAAATCACTCCTTCCTAGCATGGCATTGAAATGATTCAGGGAGAAATAATGAGTTTCCAAAATGTACATTAAGTAAGAGTGTATGTTTTTATTTTTTTTTAAAAGAGGGTTTTTAAGTGACGGATTATTTAGATTTGTCCCGTCCCCCCAAAAATTACTACATGAGACTACCAATGTTCTTGTTCAACAGAGTTTTGCATGAGCCAGTTCACATCTTCATGAACTTTGGTCAGGGGTGGGCACAACCTGCAGCTTAATTTCATGTGGCCTTTGGCCTAATTTCTAAAGCCCCTCTGCAAAGTGATCAGTTCAGACATTTTGCAAGAGTGATTTGTCTTTCTCCCTCACTCATCTGCGACAAGCCTGGTGAGAGGAAAAGGGGTGGGGGAGAGAGGGGTGGGGGGAGAGGTGGACCCAACCAATTTTGGGTTCTGGACCCACCCATTGCTGACATGTGATCCCTGACAGATTACCCCACCACCAAAAGGAAGTCCCCCACTTCCTGCCACTAGCTGTCCACTGGCTTGCCATCCCTCTGAGCTCAATCTACACCAGTGGTTGGAAAAAGAGGACTAGGTGAATGGAGGTACCTGTTCCTTCCTCCTTGATATCATTATCATCACTGCTCACTGATCCCATCAGCCCCAGCCAGCATAATCAATCATCAGGGATGATGGAAGTGGCATTCCAACATCTGGAGGACTATGAGTGCCTCAGCCCTGTTCTAGGGTTTCAGTCTGGGATCTTTACCAGTCCTAACTGGGCAATGTCAGCCCTTCCCCATATCAAGATGAGTTATATATCACTATTGTTTTTTATCCTCACAGTAATCCAATGAGTCACGCCAAACCGGAACAGCACTTAGCACGAACTTATCTAAAGTTGTTTTGTGGCTGACTGGAATTTGAACCCATGTTCATACCCAACAAGTGGATCAGAATAACACGTAATAACAACCAACACATTTCCCCCCGTTGCGCCGAGAGAGAGAGAGAGAGACTTAAATTAGCAGACTTGGCAATGGTTTAAAATCTAAAAGGCAGGTTGACCATTAAAACAGGGGAGAATTGTTAAAGATTTGGTTTATCATATTTTTACTTCCATGGTGAGGGTGGGACAGAGTGGAGAACAAGAGCCGCCATTTGGGGTTCTCTGACTCAGGAACCAATCTATCTTGGGTCATCTCTGCTAAAAGGAATTTCTCCCTTTAAAAAAACAACAACACCTTCTAATTCTCCTATATTTGCTCTCTACAGAAATGCAGATGGGTGGTAGAGGAACTGCAGTTGTTTCCTAAAGCTGGTAAATCTGTATGAAACATTCCAAAAGCATGACTTGTCAGGTTTTGGGGGTGGAGTGTGCAATGAGTGAGTAATGGGTCTGTGGCTCTGTGCCTATCATTGCAACAGATCAATACATGAGAAAGTAAACTTCTCCATCCTGAATTAAGAGGAAATGTTGCAGGGCAGCAGGGGTGATGCTTCAACAATTACCTTCCCCCTCCCAAACATATGAAACTACAGGAAGTTGTGCTTGCTATACTTGGAACATATATTTTCTAGGAATCTGAGTTAATTAAATTAAAATAAATGCTTTGTTTATTGAAAAAAGAATTGGTGTGGGCGTGAGACTGTATTTACAAACTCCTTCATTAGTACTGGTTTTTGCATTTCTGAAAGTTCTGTGAATTTTCAAGAAGTCAACAAAATGGTGTATTCCTTTAGAGAAGGTGTGGTGAACCTGTACTCCTGACATTGTAACTTCCACCTCTTATCAGCCCTAGGCAGCCCTGCCTATGGTCAAGGACATGGGTAGGCAAACTAAGGCCTGGGGCCGGATCTGGCACAATTGCCTTCTAAATCCTGCCCACGGATGGTCCAGGAATCAGCATGTTTTTACATGAGTAGAATGTGTCCTTTTATTTAAAATGCATCTCTGGGTTATTTGTGGGGCATAGGAATTCTTTCACCCCCCCCCCCCAAATATAGTCCAGCCCCCCACAAGGTCTGAGGGACAGTGGACTGGCCCCCTGCTGAAAAAGTTTGCTGATGATGGGAGTTGCATGATCCAACCAGTGTGGTGTAGTGGTTAAGAGTGGTAGATTCATAATCTGGTGAACCGGGTTCGCGTCTCCGCTCCTCCACATGCAGCTGCTGGGTGACCTTGGGCTAGTCACACTTCTTTGAAGTCTCTCAGCCCCACTCACCTCACAGAGTGTTTGTTGTGGGGGAGGAAGGGAAAGGAGAATGTTAGCCGCTTTGAGACTCCTTCGGGTAGTGATAAAGCGGGATATCAAATCCAAACTCTTCTTCTTCTTCTTCTTCAACTGTACTTGGATTAGTGTGTATACGTTCTGGTCACTGCACCTCAAAAACAATATTGTAGAGCCAGAAAGGGTTCAGAAAGGGGCAACCAAAATGATCAAGCAGCTCATGTGATTCAGTGACCCAAGCTGCTTTGTTGGGACTGGGGGTGGAAAGACAGGCTGTAGCTCAGTGGCAGAGCATCTGCTTTGTATGCAGAATGTCCCAGGTGCAATCCACCATGTCTCCAGGGAAGAGAGACTTCCTGGGAGAGACTTCCTGTCTGAAGCCCTGGAGAGCAGCTACCAGTCACAGCAGACAATAGTGAGCTAGATGGACCACTGGTCTGACTTGGGTGCAGTGTTTGAAACTCCCACTGTTCTAGGCGCATTTTGCAACAGGGAATTTAATTAGTGTGAGTAGTTTCTGAGCTCTGAGCACAGTACTGAGCCTAAGATTAAAACTGCAGAGTGGAAGGAAATGAAGGCCTTTTTCTGCCTCCCCACTCTGAAGACTGGAAAAGAGACCCTCTTAAGAATATTAGGGGGATGGGGAGGGAAAGGACTAGACCATGTGAAAAATGAACTTAATACTTTAGCAGTAGTCCATTCAGTTCATTCATAGCTTTGTACTCTTGCTATTAAAAAGGTGCACCTATAAATTCCATTGTTGCGCCCATAACCTAGCTTTAAGGTGCCATTTAGCTCCTAGCTTTCATATATCAGTTTCTAACACTGCTTGGGCATAAGGCAGCTTCCTATGTTTCTACGATATGCCCCTGGCAAACCCACAATTATAATGTATGCTTTGTGTGCTGGGTTAGGTGTGCTAAATCGTAAGTGGTGCATGGGGTGTTAGGGGAGGGGTAGTATCTCTAAACTGGCATGAGTTTGGCCAAACTGCGGGAGGCAGTGGAGGATAGGGGTGCCTGGCGTGCTCTGATCCATGGGGTCACGAAGAGTCGGACATGACTGAACGACTGAACAACAACAGTATCTCTAATGGGAGACACATGTTCCTTCTACAGTAGTTTGTCCACCTTTGGTCTCCACCCTGCACTCAGCTCTCACCTGCGACTTCAACCCTGGTGGTGCACTCCATTGTCTCTGAAGACAGACAGATGCCAACAACCTGCATTACAACGATGTCACTGCTCGGAAGAGCTATGCCACTTTACAATGGACATTGTTATTGTCAGCTACTGAGATTAAGCACAGAAAAGGGGGTTGCTTTTGGTGGGATACTGCAGTCCTAATGGCCACCCATTCCCATGCTTAATGACATGCTCTTCAGAAATGAAGGCTGGCATTAGTTGTGCCTGGGCAGGCCAAGTCTCCACACTAGAATTAAGCCTTTCATTTGCTCAACTTGTCTCCATCTCCCTTTCATACAATAGCTTCATGGTTCAACGCAGCTTGATGAATTATACATTACAGCTCAATCACAATGAAATGTGCTGCATAAGAACCAGAGTAAAAGCAGCAGGAGGAAGAAAAGTGGGTGGGGAAGAAGGAATAAAGTGAATATAAGGTGTGAAGGAAACAGCTCAGAAAGAGGAAAACAAAATAGGGAGAAACACAGAATGAAGTTCAGAGGAATTGGAGAGCACTACGAAATGAAACATAGCTTGGGATGAAATAAAAAGTTTAAACAAAAGCCCAAGTTTTACACAAAGCTGGTTTAAATGAGGATTAGACTAATAATACAAGGACAAGACTGCAACACTACTTAATTTACCACACCTATCAGCCAATCACCCATTCCCACTCAGGTAATACCCCTCCCCACTCTCTCATTATATATAAGGGTCTGGTGACTTCTGTTTCAGTGTATCTGAAGAAGTGTGCATGCACACGAAAGCTCATACCAATAACAAACTTTGTTGGTCTCTAAGGTGCTACTAGAAGGAATTTTTTTTTTTTATTTTGTTTCGACTATGGCAGACCAACACAGCTACCTACCTGTAACTACTTAATTTGCGAGTGAGCCCCTTTTAATTCAGTTCTGTGCGGACATTCTTAGTATAGTGCAGCACATCTATCAAGAGACTGAGTTATGACAAATTCACTGGTTTTAAATTTGATTTTGTCATGAATTCACTACGTCACTAGGGAAGCCCCCCCCCACAGTAAGTCATCGTCCCTTGCCTGCCATCTGCAATATATAATACAGCTGTTTTGCCTTACAGCAGGGGTAATCAATGTGGTGCCCTACAGATGTTGTGGTCTGCAACTCCACATCATTCCAGTGCATCAGCCATGCTGGGAGAGCTTCATAGTCATCCACAGATCTGGTGGGTTCCATGTTGACTACCCCCCGTAGTACTTAAGAATATAGGAAGCTATCCTACACATTAGATCATTGGCCCATCTAGCTCAGTATAGGCTCCACTGATTGGCAGTGGCTCCTCCAGGATTCAGACAGGGAGCCTCTCCTTGCCAAATATGGAGGTACCATGGATTGAACCTGAAACCTTTTGCATGGAAAGCAGATGCTCAAAGTTACAACTAGATCACCCATGTGAATTCTGGTAAGCTGCTGCCAAGCAACGTAGACAATATTGACATAGATGTAGCAATAGTCTGAATATGTCCAGCTAAAACATTTCCCTAGGCTTTAAAATATATTTTGAGATCTTTGTTGAGGGTCCCCCCTCCCAGCTTTCAAAGCAGCTTTGAGGCTTCTAGAGGTTTGTTACTAGTTTAGCTAGTTGCATGAACAGTCAGTCAAGAACATAAAGAGTAATTAGTAAATATTAATGAGAAACATACTCCATTTCTAAAGGAATGTAAATTTTATAAACTATTCTTTAAACAGGCATAATGGAGAGTGCCACTATTTTTCCAAAATAAGTAGCTTTGGACTGATATTTGCAAAAAAGACAAACATTTATTTTGTAAGCCACAAAGGGTTTGCACCTACAGAAGTATTTAAAAGTTGTATTTTCCATGTAGTTTATCCATTAATTCAGCTAAATATGCCAAATGTTCTAATGGGTTTTTTTTTTGGAGGGGGGGGGGCAATTCCCTAAGAACCACTTAAGTCTTACAGTATTTATGAATTCAGAATGCCGCACACATCTCCCATGCTAGTAATTGTGCAGAGAAGCAAACTTTGACTCAGTTCCTCTACTTTCAAAACACACATTCTTTACATGAGGGAAAGGATTTTTTTTTTGAAAAAAAATTCTTTTAAGTTTTTGGAAAGCATCCAGTCTATAATCCCAAGGCCTTCCAAGGAATGTGCTGTGATATGTATTAAGAAAGCCCACTAGACCCTTTGCCTCTCTAGGCAACAGTTTAAAACCTTCCTTACTCTCCATATAATGGACTAGCTTTTCTGCAAACTTGCTTGTTATTACTTAAACATTTCTCTTTAGTTTTGTCTATTGGCACAGTACTGTTTCTTGACAGTAACAGCCCCCACACTTTGGCACAAAGCACTCACTGCAAAACGTAAATGCAACAGAGAACCCACACCTTAGCATACTTGTCATTATTGCTATGACAAATGTAATGTTTGTGAAGTGGCAGAAGGGGAGAAATCTGCCTTTGCTGCTGTTAACAAAATACAGTGGTACCTCTGGTTACGTACTTAATTCATTCCGGAGGTCCGTTCTTAACCTGAAGCTGTTCTTAACCTGAAGCACCACTTTAGCTAATGGGACCTCCCGCTACTGCTGCGCCGCCAGAGCACAATTTCTGTTCTTATCCTGAAGCAAAGTTCTACCTGAAGCGTTATTTCTGGGTTGGTGGAGTATGTAACCTGAAGCGTATGTAACCCGAGGTACCACTGTATCCAGTATGCTCCTCTCCAAAAAATATTTGAAGTCACTCCTTCCTTCATACATTTTTGTTTCACCAATATCCTTTTCAAGGCGAGGGCTTGAAAGCCCTTTGAAATTAAAGCAGTGAGCTAAAGATGAATCTGTTAGACAAAACAAAAATCATTATGGCTAAGAAGAATACATCAAAAGTACCTCCATGAAATCCAGTGTCAAAACAGGCAAAGCTGACACTTACAAAGCTGGCTGTCTCTCTTGTCCCTTTTGCACATGGTATTCCAATAAATAAAAAAGCAACCTATCAGAATGCTCTCCTACAACTGCAAGGATTTAACACATAAAATCTTTGAGCAATGGTACTTAGCTCTTTGTAACATCTGGAAACCAATACATCTTTCTATTAATCCTGTTTTACATACAAGGAAACAGAGGTTGATAGCAATGAGTCAGCTTGATCAAACATCACTGCTCAAGTTCACAGGGCGGGCTGGCGTCAGAGCAGGGAACAAGCTTCGAAAACAATATTTTATAAAGTACAAACATCACGGACCAGCCATTAGCCCGCTTTCTCTAGACTAACTGCTGCCTGCAGCAACATCTTAAGTCCTTGAAAAGAGGGACAAAATAAACTAAGCTTTGCAGCCCAAACATCCAGCATGATTTTAGACTAAATTGTTGATTGTTCCAAAAAGGGCTGGAGGAGGGGGTACAGACAGGATCAGTGGAGAAACAGCCTTGAGACCAAAGCCAGATGATAAATCCAGCTTTCAGCATCAAGAAAAACAAATGAGAATCGTTAAACACAGGCGCATTCACACAGACTAGTGCAAAATGTTGAGATTTTGACGGCACAGCAGAACTGATCCACACGTTTCTGATTGGTTTCAACAGCCTTGCAGAGCTCTGAAATACAACTGCAGCTTTTTCAAATTTACATTCTTTGAAGAGCATACAGAATCAGAGAACTATATAGTTGGACGGAACCATGAAGGTCATCTGGTTCAACCCCTTGCAGTGTGGGAATCTTTTGCCCAACATGGGGCTCGAATCCACGACTTTGAGATTAGTAAGTCTCATGTTCTGCCAACTGAGCTATCCCATCAAATCAGTTCACCCCCATTCATTTCCCCCAGTCCAGAAAGGCTAAATTTGGAAGCCTGAGGCTTGCAAATTTCAAATTATTACTTCAGCAGTTCAAGCTGCTCGGACTGAGAGCTTACCAGTATATAGGAGAGTTGGGGACTTCAACCCTTCCTGGCCCTCAGCCAGACCCTGATCTAGGCAAGTTCTTACATGCACCTCCCAAGTTACCTCCCATATAGGTAGGTAGCTGGCTACTTCACTGACAGCACTGAAACTTCTGCTTGGCTCTCTTCCTGTAGCCCTGAGGGTGATTGGGGGTGGGTGGGTTAGCGGGTATGTCTGAAAGACAGAGAGGTGACTGGATCTGATGGCTCCTCAGAGCTACTGAAACTATTCTGAGAATATGGTTGCAGCAACTCTCTCCTTCTCCCTGCAGTTGCCCCATGCAAAGCAATTAGCAATGCTTACACTTCTACCTGGTGATTGAAGTGGCTGCAAATCCATGACCAGTTGTATCCACAGTTCTCTAGTCTAACTTGAACCACAGTTTTTGTCCTTGAAGCCAAAAAGAGAATATATCGCTCTTTTAACTGGTAAAAGGGGGTGACCCAGGGGCCACTTTTCTCTCCCCTTTCTTCCTTTTGTTTATTTGTGGCACATTTAATTACTGGGCATGGGCAAAGAGCCTTGGCTCCTGGCCTCCGACTTCCAGTTCCATAAAGCACACAGAGCAAAGCACCCTGAACTTACTCCATCCTCCTTTAAATCATGCCTCTGAAGCAAAGACTGAAACACACGAAACAGCTGATGTTATTTATTTCTAAATACAGCATATATTTAGTACCTTCAAGGTTGCACAACTATGACCTTTGTAACCGCGCCGACTTACTGTCTAACTCCTGCCCTTCCTCACCCTTTCCCTCCTTTTGTTTATCTCAGTTATTGAGTCATGTCTCAAAAGAGAATGTGCTCACTTGGTATTTTGGAATAGTGGCTCCCATGCTGTACTTAGAAGTCGTCCTTCCTTTGTCTGCACAACAGTGTTTAAAATGGACCAAGGGACAGTTGCTACTAAGAGCCTTGTTTCATTTCTTTTTTGGAGTAAAGCTGGCAGGTGCTTGTGGGAGCTGGAGTCCAATGGCATCTGGAGGGCCACAGTCCCCCCATGCCCTTGGTCTAGGCGATCAAAGAGGCTACTAGTTGCCACTTAATAAACAGATTTCAGGGAAGCCATTCTGGAGAGATGGTGGAGCAGTTATGCATAGCGGATAAAGCGGTTTCTGTGTGTTCTAAGTGGGAGGAGTTTGTTTCTGAGATTAGCCCAGCTCATGCTTGTACTAATTGGCTTTCATCGTGGTCATGGAAAACCAGTTGTGTTTGCCCCTTTCTGAATCACTAGCAATGACAGTGCTTTCCCTGTACCCTACCCAAAAAGCAAAAGCCTTTTCGCCAGTACATGCAACCACTTCGCGGCAAAAAGTAAACAATCCAGGAAGTTTAAAAAAATCCCACAACCATTTCTGGAAAAAACATGGTTTTCAGCTTAGGTGCAAGCCAAGATACAGCTGACTTATTTGAAGATGGTTTAAGTAATTTGAAGGTGGTCTCACATTGGGCAAAAGATTCCTGCATTACAGGGGGTTGGATTAGATGACCCTTCTAGTATCTTCTAACTCTACGATTCTATAATTCTAGCTTGTGACAAAACTGGTAACTATAGTTTCCTAGGCTGGATGAAGTGTAGAACTATGGGTTGCATCCAACTAAGTTTTACTCCAGACTAGACCCACTGACCTAAGTTAGTCACATCCATTAATTTCAATGTGTCTGCCCTGTACAGGACAAGAATTGGATACAACCCTATGAGTGCATATAGGGAAATGGGTGGCATTGTTGTTTAAACCACAGAGCCTAGGGCTTGCCGATCAGAAGGTCGGTGGTTCAAATTCCTGTGACGGGGTGAGCTCCCGTTGTTCGGTCCCAGCTCCTGCCCACCTAGCAACTCGAAAGCACATCAAAGTGCAAGTAGATAAATAGGTACCGCTCCAGCAGGAGGGTAAACGGTGTTTCCGTGCGCTGCTCTGGTTCACCAGAAGCGGCTTAGTCATGCTGGCCACGTGACCCAGAAGCTATCTGCGGACAAACACCGGCTCCCGCGGCCTATAGAGCGAGATGAGCGCCGCAACCCCAGAGTCGTCCATGCCTGGACCTAATGGTCAGGGGTACCTTTACCTTTACCTAATCACAGTGCATATTTATCAAACTGAGATGTGATCATCCAAACTGGCTCACTATGTTCTTTTCTTGAAGCAACTTAATTTATTTGGAGGTTCATGGTAATTAAACTGTTGTAACTAGACTACAAGTACTATACCTGCCACTTGGCTTTGTAGGAAACGCTTAGGACCACTGGCCACATGTGTGTATATAAATCACCCCAAAGGTTGCATCCACAGACTTTCATCCTAATTTTAGGTCTTTGGGTGATGTAAGTTCCTTGGAGGCTCAAAAAGCACATGCAAAAACATCAAAGCTAGCATTATCCCAGGAAGCATGCATAATCAGGAGACCACACAGACACGACCACATTAATATTGCTGTTTGATTTAAAAGAAAGAAAATCATGTGCATATTAACATTCACTTGGACAATGTACTAGCAAAGTTGTTATGTTATTTTTGGCGAAAAAGCACTAGATACCCACCACTTTTAACAACATGACACCTAACATATAAAGATTTCATTGGAACCCTGCTTCTAAGAACTCAAGAGCCTGGCTTTGTGGATTCTATTTTGACACCAATTGGATTCCTCCTATTATATCCAGTGGGTTGGAGTGTAAGCCTTGAGTAATAGCAATTAAAATAAAATAAAATAAAATAAAAAGGAGAGTTTCCTTGCTCCATAAAGGTCCTAAAAAGTCAGTATATCCCCAAAGACAATAACAAGACCTTTCATTGTCAGATGCCACACTTTCAACATCGGCCTATTTTAGGTTAAGAAAAACCAGTACGCTAACTCATTAGGCCTTACTATAACCTTTACAAGGGCAATGTAACAAATTATCCTTGCTTGCTTACATATGTGTGAATATTTTCAAATGACTTACAAAATGGAGCACAAGGTCTTGGAGGGGGAAAGTGTTGTTCTGTATGTCAATAAACTGAATTTGCAGAGGTAGTAAACACCCCCCCCCAATTTTGTTTGGCACTCCAACTCATATCAGCCTTAGCCAGCATGCCCCAATGATGAGAGGGGAAGATTTCCACCTCTACTCTCCCAGAAGTGCTATAATTTCTTCACATTACCCCCTCCCCCTTGCTCAACAGGTACTAGGCAGTGAAGAGTCCCACAAATCCAATAGAAATCACTGCTTCTAAATTGCAATTAGCCACCCCGTCTATATATTCTATTAAATGTCTCTACGAAAGACCACTGAGCAGAGGTTTTCAATAAGAGGTATAGGGAAGTAGTGACAGGAGATCCCTATATCCAACAAAGAAAAGGAGCTACCACAAGGGTGGAATCTATCACAAAAAGGCACAAACACATCCTTCACAAGGTGCATAATTTATTTAGAAACAGGTGGCTGGAACAGAAAGTATGTTCTGGAAGCATCTGAAACAAAACAAAAATCTACAACTCCTCTAATTCTCCAGCCTACTTTGTCCCCTTCTTCACTTTCACTGTGGCTAAGAATGCTGATGTGTGTGTCTTTTGAAAGTTAACATTTAACAGCCATTTCAGGTCTACTGAATTCCAAGAAATAAAAATAAACTCTTGTACTGTTTAACTGCCAACTGAGGCCACTGTTTACTAAAGGGAGCTGAGAATAATTTTTAGGGTGGAAATGGTCCAGAAGATACATTGCCTTGCAACGCCCACCAGCCCCAAATTCCCCAACGTACCTATTGAAGGTGTCAGTCCATGGTTCCCACATCTGAAATTTTCTATTCCTGGGTAATTTCTGACTATATAAAATGGTATATCTACATTGGTCAAGCAGTCTTTCAAGCCCCCCAGATATACATTCCCTGTTAAAAGCTGGATGTGAAAAACTCACCAATCCATTCATTTGACTCTATTCATGACCATCACAGGCCACTAGCAAAAAACTGCTACTTATCCTGACCATGTGGTCATCTTCTGAAGATGTCATACAATTTATAATCCTCAAGGGAAACTCCTCCATGAAATAGGTTAATTAGGACTGATAATTAAGTTTGATTCTATTCATCTGGACTTGAACTATGACAATAGTTTCTTGTCCCATAATAGGTAATTACTGTGAATGGCCATTGGGCTCATTTTGCATACATTCAAACTTTAATTGAATCCAGATTGCAACTTTTTTTCTGCATTTTATTTCCACCTGACGTGATTGTTTACACCCCACCTCTAAATCCACTTTTATGTATACCTGTCTACCAAAGGTAACTCTTAATGCATCTAGTCCAAGAAATATTCTGCCATTCAACACACAAACACACACACAAAATTAGTCTCTAATGTGCTATAAAAGTATTTGTTTTTATACAATGAACAGGTGATGATTTCTTTAAAAGAAATCTGAGCATACAGCCATTTTGTGGGGAAACAGAACATTTCACACAATGATTTGAAATTCATACACTTAATGCTAACCAAAACTTGCATCTGTGTTCGAATTTCATGATCACTGTAGCAAGTCTCAAAAGGTGTCAAAAGTGGGTTGAAAGAGTTTTAAATACGCAATTGTGTATGTTTGTTTGTTTATTGTACTGTGAAATCACTTTGAGACGCTTCACAGAAAGTAATTCATAAATGAAATAAAATTCACAACTATTAATAATGATTTATTGCTGCTGTTATTATTATTTCAGCTGCCTCTAAGGGGCATGTGTTAGCACTTCTACCACTCCAGCACTCATGGTCCTTGTCTTACATGTAGCAACATATTTGAAAAGGTGCAACTTTGCATGCTGCATCTGAAATGTACAGCAATAGGAAGTTGAGGTCTCAAACAAACAAACAAACACTTAAGCCTTGAGAGGGCAGAGAGATCTCCTAAATGTTCCCATGAAACAGCATTTACAATACTTTAAGATAGCACACTTTGATTGTGAAATTAGTCAAATAAGTATGAAACAGGCTAGATCTGATTGCTATGACAGAACAGAATCAGCCCCCAGGCCTTCTATCTGGCCCCTGGAATTCTGTTCAGGCCACTTCCGGTTAGGTGCCGGTCAATGGCGGACGGGAGTCCGACGGCTCCGTCCTCCGCCAGGCTTTAGGGACTTCTGTGCCTGCGCCACGGGTCCCTTAAAGCCACGGGAAGAGCGTCCCGTGGACCTGAGCTTCGTGGGTCCCAGACGTGCCGTCTCCGTTCCCGATTGACCCTCGTAAGGGGGAAAATCGGGCGAGCGGAGCGCCGGCACGGGACTGAAGAAGCGTCTGCCTGCGGAGGATCAAAGCAGCGATCCCGCCAGACTCGAGCACCCGGCACTTCCTGCATAGAAATTTCCAAAGAAACTCTGTAAGTTAAAGAATTGGATTATTTTTACAAGTTTTAAGAGCACTGCTTGCAGAGGAACTGCAAAAGGAAGCCTGTTCCCTTTAAACTGTTTGCGCGAGCTTGGTAGCGCTAAAAGATCAAAGCCGCGACTAACGGAAAAGTTTTGCGAACTTTTTTAAAAGTTGATTAAAAGTTGTTTAAAGGATGTTTTAAGACTTAAAAACAGTTGATATGGCAAAAGAAGATGCCCCTCACCCTCTGGATTAGGATTCCGGGTCAGTAGCGGGCTGTGATACATTGTTGCCATTTTTTTTCCTTTGTTGGTGTTTCAGTGACTGTTTACCAGTGGAGACATTCTGACTTTTTTGTAACCAGATACAAGTTACTTTGTGGACTTTGGTGGTAACACTGCAAGTTAGGAACTGTGACTGACTTGGGCTACACGAAAATGGGCCCTTCTTGGCTTTAAGGAACTTATATTTTGGAAAATTAAAACTCTTTGCCTAAAAGTTGGATTTTCGGGACTGGTGTGGGCTCCTGGCTCAGCAGCCTCTTTGTTCTCAGGACTGAGCTGCTGGCCACCTGGTGTTTACTTTTGGGACTGTTGGCCTTCTGCTGTGAATGTCTGAGATTGTTACTACAGAAACTGGAGTGACCTTGAGATTACAGTTACAGAGCCCACAAGGAATGGAACTTAGATCAAAAGGAACTGGCTCTGAAAAAAGAAAAGGCTCTGTTTCCCTAACTCTACAGGAACAAATGGAGAAATTAGTTGTTAGTGTTGCAGAAATTGCAGCAGGATTGAAAAGCGTGACTGACGGGTTGAAGCAAACACAAGATCAAGTTTCATCAGGAAATACAGCAGTGAATTCAGCAATAGAAAAATTACAAGCTGATATAAAAGCTGACATTAAAAATTCTACGCAGACCCTAGAGAAATCCATTGGACAAATTGAGGAGAACGTAAGGAAGAACAGAGAAGAGATTAATAGGATTGGGCAAGAGGTGACCACCTTGAAAAAGGACTCAGAGGAAATTAAAGTGGTCAAGGAAAAAATAAAAAAGGTGGAGGAAAAATTGGATAATCTAGATTTGGAACAGATAGAGAGTATTGGATCACGACAGAGGTCTGTTGAAGAGTCCCTCGCGTTTCTGCAACTACATCAAAGAGAGGGCAACATCCGCCTAAGAAATCTTCCAGAACTGGAAGGGGAAGACCTAAAAGACTACATAGTGAAGTTATTCTCAGGATTTTGGGAGATAGAAGAAATCAACGTCTCAGCACGCATAGTGAAGGCCTTCAGATTTGGTCCAAGAGGCTCCAGAGGAAAGAAAAGCAGCAAAACAGTCAGTGACTGTTTGATTGTGCTACACGATCGACACGACAGAGACTACTTTCTGGACTTGCATTATAGAAACAACCTGGTGGTTGAGCAGAATAAAGTAATTTTTTATAAGGATATCCCCAGATTTTTCCTTGACAAAAGAGTTCCCTACAACGATTTGGCAACTGAGCTTAGAAAAAGGAAAATCCCCTTCAGTTGGGAATTTCCAGAAGGCCTGGCATTTACGTTTGAAGGAAAAAAGATAAGAATAAGGTCCCTGGCGGAGAAGCAGAAGTTTTTGGACAAGCACCTGGAACAATTTAAAGGCACACCACTCGACCCAGCACAATTCTACAGGTTTCCAGAGGTATTTCCACCACCGCCGGGACCACCACCAAGCCTACCCAGCCCAGGCAAGGATCCAGAGGAAGACAAGAAAGGAGAAACAACTGGAGGAGAAGACTAGAGAAAGGAAAATGGCGCTCAAGTTAATGACATGGAATGTCCGGGGATTGAATCAGAGACCAAAGAGACGCAGAGTGTTTTACAGCATAGAAAAGAAGAATTTGGATATAATATGCTTACAGGAAACCCACATAGCCCGACGTCACAGAAGATTACTACAGAACAAAAAATTAGGCCAAGAGTTTATATCATCGGATAAGGCCAAGAAGAGAGGAGTAGTGATATACGCAAAGGAGAAATATAGCCCAAGACAGCTTTTTAAAGATGAAGAAGGGAGATACATCGCAATTGAAATTAACATACAAGGCGAAAAATTCTTGATTCTGGGACTTTATGCACCAAATGATGGAAAGTCAATTTTTTATAAGAAAATACATGATTTGCTGTTGGATTATTTGGATTATAAATTAGTTTGCCTTGGAGATTTTAATGGTGCAGTTTCCACATTAATGGACAGATCTCAAAGAACTAAATTAACGAACGATGGGAAACTCCCAAAGACTTTTTTTGAAATGGTGGATAATCTGAATTTGGTGGACTCTTGGAGATTAAAAAATCCCACAGATACAGAGGCAACATACTTCAGCGAACCTCAGCAGTCATGGTCGAGGATAGATTATATTTGGATTTCGAATGAATTGGCTCCAAAAATACAAAAGGCAGAAATTGGCCCTAAAACTCTTTCAGACCATAACCCTGTACAGTTAAATTTAAAAATGATTTCCAAGGACTCTTTTAGATGGAGAATGGATGACGCTTTGATGAGAGACACCAAGCTAGTGGAAAGAGCGGCGAAAAAGATGAAAGAATATTTTCAGATAAATTGGAGCTCCGAAGTGGAGAAAAGAATTGCTTGGGATGCAAGTAAAGCTGTAATGAGAGG
Source organism: Lacerta agilis (assembly GCF_009819535.1). Classification (NCBI taxonomy): domain Eukaryota; kingdom Metazoa; phylum Chordata; class Lepidosauria; order Squamata; family Lacertidae; genus Lacerta; species Lacerta agilis. The sequence continues at coordinate 18,066,011 of NC_046319.1, read as the reverse complement.
ATTTCTCATTAGTGAAAAAGCAAAAAAGAAGAGACAACAAAATGCAGAGATGGAGAGATTGTTGAAATCAATCAAAGAAAAGGAAAAAGAATTAAGAGGACATCCCAGATGTGTCAAAATCCAAAAAGAAATTAAATACTTGCAATCCCAATATGCTAATATAATGAATCAGGACATCGAATGGAAAGTGAAAATGATGAAGCAAAGAACATTTGAATCGGCTAATAAATGTGGAAAATTACTAGCTTGGCAATTGAAGAAAAGACAAAAGGCAAATGTCATCAATACCTTGGTAGTAAACAGAAAAAACGTGGAGAAACCTGAGGAAATCAGATGGTGTTTTCAAAGATTTTACAAGCAACTGTACAAGGAGGAGAAGATAGATGAAGCAGAAATTGACCGATTTCTGGAAAAGAATGGATTGCAAAAGGTCCCAGAGGAAAAACTAGTTACTCTCAACCACCCAATAACGACACAGGAGATAGAAGATGCAATAAATAACATGCAATTGGGGAAGGCTCCAGGACCGGACGGTTTAACAGCAAAATATTATAAGACATTGAAAGACTGGCTATCGCAGCCACTAAGAGAAGTATGCAACAAGATACTAGAAGGAGATAGGGCACCAGAGACGTGGAAGGAAGCCTTTATCACACTGATTCCAAAACCAGATACTGATAAGACTCAAATGAAAAACTATCGCCCAATATCCCTTTTGAATGTGGATTATAAAATTTTTGCAAATATATTGGCTACAAGGCTGAAAAGAGTGTTGAAAGACTATATACATAGAGACCAAGCAGGTTTCTTGCCAGGAAGACAAATTAGTAATAACACGAGAATTATTGTGGACATTTTAGAAAAACTGGAGAGAAACATAAATACAGATGCGGCACTATTGTTTGTTGATGCAGAGAAAGCATTTGATAAAGTCTCTTGGACATTTATGAAAAAGAATTTGGAAAGGATGGGAGTTGGTCAAAAATTTTTGAATGGCATTAATGCCATCTATACAGAGCAAAGAGCTAAAGTAATAGTAAACAGTGTGATATCGGAGGAGTTTGAAGTTGAAAAGGGAACAAGACAAGGGTGCCCTATCTCCCCTTTACTTTTCATTACGGTCCTGGAAGTCCTCCTAAATATGATACGAAAGGACAAACAGATAAAAGGAATTCGTGTGGGAGAGAAGGAATACAAACTACGCGCCTTCGCAGACGATTTGATGTTATCCCTGCAAGAACCGGAAAGCAGTGTCCCCAGAGCTTTGGGAATAATCGAACAATTTGGACTTGTAGCTGGTTTCAAGTTAAACAAGCAGAAAACCAAAGTTTTAGGAAAAAATATGAGTGCAGAACAAATTCAAAGAATACAGGAAGGCACTGGCCTCAATTTTGTCAAAACAGTAAAATATCTAGGTATCAACCTCACAACCAAGAATTTGAACCTGTATAAGGACAATTACGAAAAACTGTGGATGGAAATAAAGAAAGACATGGAAATATGGACAAGATTGAAACTGTCGTTAATGGGAAGAATTGCCGTGATAAAAATGAATGTCCTACCAAGGATGCTGTTTTTATTCCAAGCCATACCAATTTTGGACAAACTGGATTGCTTTAAGAAATGGCAAAAGGACTTATCAAAGTTCATATGGCAGGGCAAAAAGCCAAGAATTAAGTTTAAGATCTTAACAGACTCTAAAGAGAGAGGAGGCTTTGCCCTGCCGGACTTAAGACTTTACTTCGAAGCAGCGGCCTTTTGCTGGTTAAAGGACTGGTTTAAACTAGAGAATGTTGATGTATTGGACTTGGAAGGGTATGATAATATGTTCGGTTGGCATGCATACCTTTGGTACGACAAGGCTAAGATCCACAGAACTTTTAAGTCTCATATAGTTAGAAAATCCTTATACCAGGTTTGGTCTAGATATAAAGACTTGTTAGAGAGAAAGACCCCTAGATGGATCTCTCCAGTGGAGGCCAAGGCCTACAAGAGACCGAACATGTCTGCAAATTGGTTAAGATATATGGACATATTGCAGCAGGAAGGGGACTCTTTTAAGCTAAAAAGCTACGATCAAGTGAAAAGTCAGGTCCCCGACTGGCTGCATTATCATCAGGTATATGAAACATTCAAAATGGACAAAAAAGTTGGTTTTCAAGTAGAAAAATCAAAACTGGAAACAGAACTGATAGAATCGAACTTTAAAAACCTTTCCAAAATGTATAATCTTTTGCTAGAGTGGCATACGAAAGATGAATTGGTTAAATCGTCAATGATAAATTGGGCGAAAGATATAGGACACAATATTATGATGGATGACTGGGAGGGATTGTGGCAAAAAGGTATTAAATTTACTGCTTGTCATAGTTTAAGAGAAAACATAATGAAAATGGTTTATAGATGGTATTTGACACCAGTTAAGATAGCCAGGATGAATACCAAAATGTCAGATGTATGTTGGAAATGTAAACATGCGAAAGGTACCTTTTTTCATATGTGGTGGTTGTGCCCAGCGGTAAATGCTTTCTGGGATAAGATTTATAACGAACTCAAGAAGGTAATGAAGGTTACCTTTTGTAAGAAACCAGAGGCATTTCTCCTGAGCATAACCAATGAAGAGATACCCAGTCAGGATAGAGTGTTTTTTATGTATGCCACAACAGCAGCTAGAATCTTATTGGCAAGAACATGGAAAGGCGAAGAGATACCAACGGTGGAAGAATGGCAGATGAAGATGATGGAATATATGGAACTCGCAGAGCTGACCGCCAGAATCCGGGACCAGAGGGAGGAGAAGGTGTCAAGGGATTGGAAGAAATTTAAGGATTATTTAGTCAAAACAGTAAAATTGAATATCTGAGCAGAATTAAATAGAATAGCGGCTTTAGTAGATATATGTTAGATAAAATTGTTGGTAAGATATTTTTGTGTGAAAAATTTAATTGTTAGGAATTGTGTTAAGATCTGGTGTTAAAGTTAAGATATGATTAAGCAAAGTAAAGTGTATTAAAAATTGAGTTAATGTGAATAGAACAAGATACAAAGCTACCTTGAAGATATATATGATTTTGAAGACAGTGGAGGGAATGGGGGAAGTCCCTCAAAATAGAGAAGATAGTAACAAGAAAAGTAAGAGGATAAATGTTAGTTTAAAGGTTTGTATATGTTTCTTTTTATTGTGATTGTTTGATTATGTTTTTGTATTGTGTTTATGTATTGTATTTTGTATTTTTATATTGTGAATGTTGTTGTTTATGTTATGTTCTCCCTTTGTTTTAATAGAAAATAATAAAATCTTATAAAAAAAAAAAGGAATTCTGTTCAGGCCACAACCCTTGCCTGTCCCAGTCCGCATCCAACATGCAGTGCTTTGCCTAGTTGGGGTATATGCTTGCATTTTTAAATGACTTTTGTGCTGGGAATATAACCTAATATACAAAGGCAAAAGTCACATGCAGAGACCTGAAAGGGCCACTTCCCACCCACCCGCCAACCCCACCCCTACCTTGTGGCACATGGGTTAATGATTTTTCCATGGGAAGTGAATTTAAAAATGAGGGAAATCCCCCGTAAGAAGAAACAAGTGAAAAGACTGCTGTGCAAATTTCACTACCTTCCTACAGAAAAGTTTTGCTTTTTTCTCTTCCTCTTTCTCTCTTTCTTTTTAATCCATTTCCAATTTTACTAGAGCAAGAAAAAAACATAAAATGGCCTTAACCTCAGAATTTTCCCTGGTTTCTGCCCAAGAAAGCCATAACAAGGTCACAAGCTGTAGGCTCAATTTAAGGGGGGGGGAGGGAACCAGAGGAAGTAAGCACTTCATCCAACATTTTGCAATTATAATGAAGCCTAATATCTGGCAACATATCTGGTTTAGGGTTTAGTTCCAGTTCTGTTACACTCTTCTTCTTTTTTTACAAAGGTTCTGAAACGTTTCAGGAATAAAATCCTGGCTTTCACTGGAAGAGCTTCAAGTTTGGAGTTGTGAGCAAAACAAGGGCGTGGAGAGCTGAACTCCTGTTGGATAGCTGCCCAAAGGCACAAGAGGGAGGGGGGATGGCAAATTCTACAAGCCAACAGAACTTGCAAAGAATTGAATAGACACATTTTGAAGATAAGAAGTTTTAACAGCTGCACCAAGGTATCATTTTTCAAGTTGAGATTGTTAATTCTAAAAGAGTGGGATGGAAGGAGAAAGGGGAAAAGTCTGTAATCTCAAGATTCTTGCAAGAAACCTTTCCCTTTTTCACCACAGCCAATCAACAAACGAACAACCACACCCTAGGCCAATCCCAACCTCTCTCACCACCAAAGGAACACAAGCAAAGAGAACCTGCAGAAGCAATGCTGACACAATACCCCACACATACATTAAGCGAAATAGAAACATCACCACCTGACCCCACCCCCACTCACCATTCCCCCCTCCATCTCTTTCCCCCTTTTTTTCCTAATGTAACACTAATGTCTCAACAAATGAAACTGATCTGTAGATAATGTAACTTGAAAAAAGACACAATGCACATACCGGTACTTTTGTAAAGCAAGAAATCTTTAATAAAAATAACATTTAAAAAGAAGAAAAGAAACCTTTCCCTTTTAGATTATGCATATTGCTACCTCTCCAGTGTCTGCAACTATAGTTCACCAACCGGACCCTGTCCAGGCTCCTCTGTTGTAAGAGATACACAGAAAGAAAACTTATAATTTCACCAGGTGTGTGTGTCCCTACCCACCATCACAGTGGTGCTATAGAGGAGGAAGCTACCTCTTGTGGAATTTCTTTAAAAAAACAAAACCCTTCTAAATTACTTTCAGCATCTGGACTGGGCAACTCTATCTGCAAGGGTGTGGGAGAGAGAAAAGACAGGGAAATGATTTTCCCTTCAATTGAAGAAGAAGGAATCCACATTTGGGCTGTAGAGTACAGTGGGATCATATTTCTCCACCCACCCCCCTTTTTCTGCCTTCATTAAAAAAAAATTTTCTAGGCCTGGCTGACTTATGTTTTCTCTGCTCCATAGAAACCGACAAAACAGCAAACCTTTGCCAGTCTCCAGCTCCACAAACACTGAAGAGAAATGGGGGGGGGGGGAGAGAGAGAGGAAGAAAAAGTACAGAGAAGGATCTAGAATGTGGCAAAAAGCCTGGAGGTGCTGAGCCACTTGGTTTTCTCATCAAGAGACAATTAAGGTAGAGGCACAACGCCCCCCCCACCTCCCCAAAGTGCTGGGGGATGGGGAGATCTACATTTACAGAAGACCAAAAGAGCTACAATTAACACAGAAGCATTCCACCATGACTGACCAAAAATCATATGGATTTATCCTTCCCTGGTCCCCCACTCCCTCCACTACCTTCCTTTCTGTGAAAGTTGTACTCCTTTGCATCAAAAGCCTTTTGCAAAGAGAGCAAAATATCCAAAATGCAAGGCACACAGAAACAAGTGGAAATGGGCGGGGAGAGGGCAAGAGAAGCTGCAGCTGAGGTTAAGACTCATAGCCATGCCATGGCATCTGGGCAGAGATCACTGCCATAACCACCCAGATATTAACACTACTCTCAAATGCCCTGTTATAGTGTTCAGTGTCATTCTGTAACAACCCCTGTGGTTTTGCACTACAGTCATACCTCGGGTTACAGCCGCTTCAGGTTGTGCAATTTCGGGTTGCGCACCGCACCGAACCCGGAAGTAACGGAACAAGTTACTTCCGGGTTTTGGTGCTCGTGCAGAAGCGCTAAATCTCACTTTGCGCATGCGCAGAAGCACCGAATTGCATCACTCGCATGCACAGATGCAGTGGCGCGGGTTGCAAACGCTGTGGGTTGCGAAAGCGCCTTCCGAACGGATCACGTTCACAACCCTAGCATCCACTGTATTTCTCTTTTATTTGTTACATTTATGATGCATTGCATTACATTCTTCCAAGGAGCTCTTCCCTGCTACCCTCTAGTTTATCCTCACAATTGTGCTGCAAAATGGGTTAGGCTTCAAGGCTGAGCAGGAGATCTGAACCCTGGTTTGGAGTCCAACTCTGAAACTATCAGAACACGAAAGACAGGTTAAGTTATTCTGGTCTTCCCGATTTTCCAGCGCTCTAACTCGGGATTGGGGGGAAGAGAGAAAAGCACGCTAAGAAAAACAAGGTCAGGGCTGCCAAGATATTATTCCCTTCTTTGTTCACTGAAGTCTGAGAACCATTAGTGCTTTTCGGAGACAGCAGATGGGAAGGGAAGCAAAGGATAGGTCCCTCTGGGCAGATGGTACGTGCCACTGCTTGTCTGAGGCTTAGAATATTTTTCTTTCACTCTCATGCCCAGATTCTGAGAAGTCAGGGTTGATGTGACCAAGAAAAGGTAAGAAAAAAGTAAAATGACTGAGTTACAAGGCTTTTCTTTTTTCCTTCCCTGAGCTACATGCTCAAAAAATCCACAATCAGCCAAGCATACAATTAACTGACACAATTAGCACTCTGCATAGCTCAGAGAGAAGTGCCCTTGCTTTGCATCTCAGGTTCAATCCCTGGCACCTGCAGAAGCATACAGAAAGATCCTTCTCTCACTTACCGGTAGATCCCTGAGAGCCACTGCCTGTCAGAATAGACTATACTAGGCTAGATGAGCAGCTTTACACCAAATCATACGCTGTTCCACAATATGAGTATCTGGATCAGTGCTCAGATACATTCTGTAGTTGGATGAGTCTGGGGTGGTCCATCCCACAACAGGGCCAAACACAACTGCAAGCACAGAGGCAACTTTTGCTTTCTCCATATATTTTTCAGCAATGAAAAGCACCCGTAGTTAGCTAAAAACAGAAAAGGAAGGTCAGGAATTGCAGTTTAAGGAATCTTCTTTCCCTTTATGCTGGATTTTTCTGAACTGGGTGGCACGGAAACTGGAGGAGGCAAGATTGTTTTCAGCAAAACAGAATAAAAAACTCCCTACCATGAATTGAGGAGGAGGAGGAGGAGAAGAAGAAGAAGAGTTTGGATTTGATATCCCTCTTTACCACTACCCGAAGGAGTCTCAAAGCGGCTAACATTCTCCTTTCCCTTCCTCCCCCACAACAAACACTCTGTGAGGTGAGTGGAGCTGAGAGACTTCAAAGAAGTGTGACTAGCCCAAGGTCACTCAGCAGCTGCATGTGGAGGAGTGGAGACGCGAACCCGGTTCACCAGATTACAAGTCTACCGCTCTTAACCACTACACCACACTGGCCTTCCAAAAAGGGGCAGATTTTGCCATCGGAACTTTTCTAATGTCCCTTACTCTGTGAACTATACCACAGAGGTATGGCCCTTTAAGGAAGACCTTTTGGGAGTAACCGTACCTTGCTGGCATGTCTCTGCGAGTTGGGAGTTGGAGCAACATTGCTATGGTGGTTCCCCTCTTACTTGCAGAGTCGGTCCCAGAATAATAGAATCATGAGAGTCTCATGGAAGTTATGCTGCGAAGTGCTACAGGGTATCAATCTGTCCCCTAAGCTGTTTAACATCCACATATCTAACCTGGTATAAGTCTGATTCCCATGTTTGCTAGCTTGATCTATACATACACAACCCTCAGGTTCTGCCATCTTTCCATTTGAACTGAGCAAGGATTCTGTGAAACATGACTGTTTGCATGCTTCCTACTCCCAGTATTCATATTCACTATGTCACTTAAAGAGACTTGGTTCAGTGTAACCTTTTGTAAGCAAGTACTCAGCACCAAGTTTCCGTGTGCTGCTCTGGTTCGCCAGAAGCAGCTTAGTCATGCTGGCCACATGACCTGGAAGCTGTCTGCGGACAAACGCCGGCTCCCTCGGCCTACAGGGTGAGATGAGCGCGCAACCCCAGAGTCATCCGCGACTGGACCTAACGGTCAGGGGTACTGGTATCTTTACCTTTACCTTACTCAGCACGGCGTCTTTTAGATGCCCTCTCAAGGAAATGGTATTGTCAAAAAGGTAACAACTGTGGAAGATGATAGCTTGTTACTCAAAAAGAGATGCTGATGGCTGGCTGGCTGGCTGGCAAGACAGCCTGATAGGCAGGTATATAGATTAGATGGCCTCCTGTTTTTAAGGAAAACAAGGCACATTTCTTAATCAACTTTGATCATACTTGAAAACTTTCTGAAATAAAACTAGGCTCAGAAAAGAAATCTGCATATAATCATCAGGCCTCTCCGCTTCTTCTCCCTCTTCCCAAAACATTTTTTAAATTGCCCAAACTCAAGTAGAGGATGCTTGGCTGTTCCTAGAGTGAAAGATGTGCCGTTTTTCATTTGGAACTGGTACAGTTTTCCACTGATCTAATAATTTATTCCCTTTACCATTTTCCTTCCTTCTGGTGGATATGTACATACAGGGGGTTGAAAAGCAAGCTGACAAGGTGGGAGACCTTCCCTTCTCCCCGCCCCCACCAAGGCAAATATTTATGAATTAAATTGTAGTGAGGGAAGGAATCATCCACTGTACACCCAAATTCCTCAGCATGCATAAGAGAACGTATTCTGAATGTGTAGATGACCATTATCACAGTAAATCATTACTGCAACTTGCCTAAATAAATCTTTCCAGGCTTTGTCATCACTGAGCGGTTCCACCCAGACTTGGTTGTGCACCTGCCCCTCATTTATCAAGACAAAATGGCTTTTCAGATACCGCTATTCAGAGATATCGGTTCATAAATTCTCCAAGGTTAGTCTAAGAGTTCATTTGCACAGAGGTTTTGAAGGGGGTCAGATAACCCCTGCATTCCACACGTGGCAAGATCTTTAACCTGTGTTGGTACTCTCTCTTGCCTCTTTCCACCCTGTCCAACACTAAATTCATGGGTGTGTGGGTTTAGAAGAATCGATTATTGCACCCTGCTAGACCCATCCTAGCTTGGGCTGGTTTTAAAATCTCAAAAAGAACCTGTGGTATTATAGACAGCACCACTAGAGACCTTAGGAAATAAACTTAGATTTCACTGAACTTGGTATAGCCACATTCAGAAGGTCGGCGGTTCGAATCTGCGTGACAGTAGCTCCCGTTGCTCTGTCCCAGCTTCTGCCAACCTAGCAGTTCGAAAGCACACTAATGCAAGTAAGATAAATAGGTAATGCTGTGGCAGGAAGGTAAACAGTGTTTCCATGTGCTCTGGATTCTGTCATGGTGTTCCGTTGCACCAAAAGCAGTTTAGTCATGCAGGCCACATGATCCAGAAAGCTCTCTGTGGACACATGCCGGCTCCCTCGGCCTGAAGCGAGATGAGCGCTGCACCCCATAGTCGCCTTTGACTGGAATTAACCATCCAGGGTTATTTTACCTTTTTCCAAAGATACATGTGGCATTCCTTTTGTATTTCAATACCATTACAAAATTATCTGGCTTACTAATATAGCTTAGTTTCAGTAATTAATAAGTGAGCAAGTTAAAGGTAAGAGGTTGTACATCGGGTGTGTAAAAGTCACACCTGGAAGTCATGCTTGTGTGGTCTTACATTACTATTCAAGTAAAGCTCAGTTTCTCAAATGTAAAATGGGCACAAGAACCCACCTCACAAAGTAGCTGCAATGAGGGATATAGATAGGTGGTGTACTTTGACAGTGATCTTGAAGTGATAATTAAGAAACTGTAAAAATGAGAAACAAAGTTCCACAGACATTCCACCTTGTTGTGATTATCAGATTAGATAATGAAATAGACTAGACGGAACTGACTAGGATATACTTGTAGCAGTTTTAAAGTCACTATGACCCACTGGGGTTAGAAGAAAAGACAAAAAATTCATTGTAAAAGTATTTTGGTAATGGCCATTTAAAGAGAAGCAGCAACAAAAAGAGAATCTCTTGCAGAAAAAATTACAGGTCCTAAGCCCTCTCAAATTTCCCTGGTGAGGCTGTAACAACATTACCCAGGTGGGAAAGTGCCATAGCTCAGCAATAGAGCATGCTTCACATGCAGAAGGTCCCAAGCTCAATCCCTGTCATCTCCAGGTAGGGCCAGGAGAGACCCCTTCATAGAACCTTGGCATGCAGACAATACTGAGCTAGACTGATTCAGTATAAGGCAGCTTCCTATGTCTTATGGGAAGGGTCGTAGCTCAGTGGTTAGAGCACCCACTTTGCATGCAAAAGGTCCAAGGTTCAATCCCTGGCATCTCCAGGTAGTGCTGGGAATATGCTTTGAGTCTAAAACCCTGGAGAGCTGCTCCTAGTGTAGACAATATAGAGCTAGATAGACCAGTGGCATGACTCTATATAAGGCAGCTTCCTATATTGCTGGTTGGCATTTACCAAGCAGTTTGGAGAACCCAGAGAAAGAGCAGAAATGTTTGTCTCTGATGTGTTAGGTGGTGACATTCCCAGCTGTTATTTGCCTAGCATTTATTTATTTACGGCTTTGCCCAAAACAAAATGAAACCTCGATTATCAACTCAAGGGTGCCATAAATTGCCCAAACCAACAAAATTCAATTATGTTGTCACAGTCTGCACCTGAAGGCTAAAACTGAGCCACCTTCCTTGAAAACTGGCACATTCCTCACTGAAACAACTCTAGTGTAGGTAGGAAATCCATAATTCAGTGGCAGAGTCTGCATGTTCATTCTCTAGAATCTCGGGTACAGCTGGAAGGACTCCTGGAGAGCCATTGTCCAGTCAGTATAGACCTGGAGTGGCTAACATCTCACACTGGGGCTATCCTGGAAACAGTAATTTTTGTCACTATCAATGACAATTGTTATTTTTTAATCCATCATAAGCAGTTGCCTTGAACAACTCTGCATGTGTGGCAAAAGACTAGCCACTCAAGTTCCCCAGTAGCCAAGGGTAAATTCTTGCAAAATCACATCTCATTAGCATCCAACAACAAAATGTATGAACATCACTCAAGAACTCATAGAGTTAGGTTACTTCTTTTACCAATGTAATGTGGGAACAGTTCTAATCACTTAAACCACTATCCCCAAATTGGGACATTGCCCCAGTCTCCCCCAGAAAAATTGCACTTTGGGTAGAATATGCTTTTATGCCCAACTGAAACATATGCAGAAACAAGTGAGGGGATGCTGAATTAGGCAGCGAAAGGGACCCCTGACCATTAGGTCCAGTTGTGTCCGACTCTGGGGTTGCAGCACTCATCTCGCGTTACTGGCCGAGGGAGTAGGCGTACAGCTTCCAGGTCATGTGGCCAGCATGACAAAGCCGCTTCTGGCGAATCAGAGCAGCTCACGGAAACGCCATTTACCTTCCCGCCTAAGCGGTACTTATTTATCTACTTGCACTTTTGACATGCTTTCAAACTGCTAGGCGGACAGGAGCTGGGACCAAGCAACGGGAGCTCACCCCATCGCGGGGATTCGAACCGCCGAACTTCTGATCAGCAAGCCCTAGGCTCTGTGGTTTAATCTACAGCGCCACCCGCGTCCCTTGAATTAGGCAGCTACTAGATGGTAAATGCTCAAGTTGATTTATCACCTGTTTGGATCAGTGCTTGCTGTCATTCATTCCTTAAGTCACTGTATAACTGTAATAACCAATGCACTTCAGGAAACCTCAAGACAGAATGGCATGGGACTCCATTAGGAAGCCATTAAAAAGTTAAAAGGATTGACAGTCAGGTGGAGGCACTGTGCTTTCTGCCTCCTGTCCTCTCCTTAACCCCTATTCTTGGCCATTGCTTCAGAGATAAATATCTTGCACAAACAAAATTACCTTTGATTGCACCAGCAGCTGAACTTCTCCAAGAAGTTCCCACTACAGGGAGTGGCGTTGCCTTGCCACACAGACATAAACAAAGGAGAGCAGACGTGAAAAACAAGTTTTAATTAAAGTCACTTCTGCATAATCAATTTTCCTTTTCTTACACATTACACATTTCTAATATACGTCTGAAGAAGCATCTGGCACTGTCACAGATTACACAATAAAGGGTAGTAAAAGAAAGCAGGTGGAACAACCTGCTTCTGTGAATCTGTCCTTTAAATATACTGGCTAAAGGATAACTTCAGGATTCAGTAACAAGAAGCCGATTTGTTTGTAAAATCAGCAAGAAAGCAGGAGATGAACAGTCAATAACACCCACGTTTACTCCCTCCCCACAGCTATTTGAGTCATCTGACAGAAGTGTGTTCAGGTATTACACCTGAATGTTGGAGCCAAGTTCAAGGTTTTGGTACTAACTAATAAAGCCCTATACAACTCAGGACCAGGTTACCTGAGAGACCACCTTATCCCTTACATATCCAGAAGGTCATTGTATTCTGCGGGAGAGTTTCTCTTTCAAGTCCAAAAGTATCAGAAGCTCACTCCGCAGTAATTTAGAGCACTGCCTTCAGTGTGTTTGTCCCTGTTTGGTACAACAGCATGACAGGCACCCCCTTATCTGCACTTCTGCAAACAACTGAAGACATTTTTGTCTGTACAAGTTTTTCCAGCTGGATGAAAGGGTCTCTGCCTTGGGTGTTCACTTTGTATTTTTTTTTTTAATATTCAGTTGTTTTTAAAGCTATTTTTGGCTGTTTATAATACCTTTGTAAATCATTTTGAGATTTATAAAAGGTGATCAAATAATAAAAGCATCATGTGTTGAGCAGGGAAGGTCTGTGTTTGTTTGAATATGTGTAGAGGCTTCTGTGGTATGAAGAGACCTGTTTTATCAGGGTTACCAATTGCAGAGAGGCTTCTACTCGCATTCAAGTGAATGAAGATAATCGCCTTTCAGTCTCCTTGCTGAGAATGAGAAGGTCAAGATCAGAGAAGTCAGAGCTGGTACATATGGCCACAATGCCCCAACACTAGATGTTATTTCCTGTTTGGGCATAATGTCTGGACAGTGTTTATTGTGAAAAGGTTATTTTAAAGGGGTGAAAAGATTTCAGAAATGGAACTCCAATGTAACACTGAACTCAGAGTGAAGTACTCTTTAAAAATAAAATAAAAAATAAAAATAAAATAAAATAAACAAAAAACAAAACAAAACAAAATGTTAGGAAATCCTGTAATGCAATAGGTCACATCATTATTTTTTTAAAACTTGTCTAGGGAGGGAAAAATTAAAAATATTTTAAAGCAGAAAACGTAAAACCATGTCTACTTGTTCCCTTTGCATATATTTTAAAAGTCTTTTAAAAATTGCTTAAGTGTTTATGTAAAATGAATCTCCAATTTCCTCATTTCACACTACATTTTCAACTTGTCCGCTTTTTAATACTCGATGTCTAAATTCTGCTTTATGTAAACACTTTACAAACCGAATGATCACTAATTTCCTTATGTCACATTGATACAGACACAGTTCAGAGTAACTGGATAATTTCTTCCTTGTTTATCCACATAGTTCACCCCCCCCCAAAAAAAGGGGACACCTTCCTAAAATAAATATACCCACTTGCCTACCACCTTGATGAAAATGTTTGGAGACTGCAACAGAAGCAATCAGATGAAATGAAAGTGGGGGGGGAGGACAGAATAAGCTCTCTCTGATTTATATTAAAACACCACACCAAGCCATGTTTTTCAGCACAGAATGAAAAACCAGGTTGCAACAGAATGCGATTCCTACTCTGATTTATTTATTTATTTATTCATTCATTCATTCATGTGTACACTCATTTTCTACCTGCACCATTACTCCGCAAGTGTAAGACGCCCCTTCTGAATTCCTCTGTGCTATTTGCAGGCAAGGTCACTGTGCAGTGGAAGAGCATGACAAAAAAGCCAGCCAGGTTCCCCCCTCCCCTCCCCTCCAGCCAAGCTCCAGGAAGGGGAGGGTGGAGAGCTGAGCTCAGGAGCTCCATTAGAAGTTTCTACAGTCTAGCCAGGAGGCTGAGAGCCCAGACTGTGGCTGTTCTGTCCTCTGAGCGCACTCCCTCCACCTCCTCCCTCGCCATCACCCTCCCCCACCCATCTCCCTCAGTCTGCCTGGCCTGTCTGACGCCTCCTGTAGCTGAGCTGACTCATTTTGCAGACATTCTTAAAGTCACAGGAAGACATTTATCTAGAAAAGGCGCGTGCACATGGCAAAAACCTGCACTCTGCTGCATTTTTTTTTAATTCGGCATGTGTGTGGTTTTCCTCAACTATCTACTGAGAAAGGCAAACACCACATATCAGACCTTTCCCACTCCCTTTTAATCCTATACACTATTTTTTTTTATAAAAAACACACTTATAAATCAGTAACTAGGGCTGTAAACAACTAACTCCTACTCAAAGTAGATCAATTAAAAATAATGGGCCTAAGCTTGTCATGTCCATTAATTTCAATGAGTACTACTCTGAATATGACTATGCAGCCCCTCTTCTCACTCACTCACTGCTATAGCCACTGGAACTAGCCTGAGTGTTGCCACCTGTCATTAAATAATTTCCTAGCGGTGAAGACACATCCATCTGTGAAAGGGATAGTCATAGGAGCCTGTTGCAGCAACAAGAAAGCCTTGGGGCACCAACAAATTTCTTATGGCATAAGCTTTCACAGACTAGAGTCCACTTCAGCAGATGCTAGAAGAGGACTCATGCCTATAAAAAGTACTGCCCAAATAAATCTGTTAGGGTCCCTCTGGGATTTTTTTGGGGGGAGGGGATTATTCTCCAAAATGTCACTGAAACAAAAATTATGCATTAGCAATGTATTTATACTGGACTGTCCACACATCATTATGCTCTATTAGTTGTTCTGCAATGTTTCCCCCCCCCCTTCCCCGTGTTACAGCATTACTGCCACCCAGAAGGGCCCTTTTGCAGTACAGCACCAGAGAAACCAGGGCAGAAACAAACAACAAAAATCCTGGAACATTTGCAGTTTGAAAAGTTACAGGATTTCAGCAGGAAGTTACAGGACATGCAGTGATTGGAAACAAAGTACATCCACCTTGAAACTTCTGCAGACGCAAAACAGTATTCAAAATGGGGATCATGTCTAATCAAACCAATACCATCATGATGAGAACAAGTCATTATGAATGCACAATAAGGATGTCTGTAGGGCCCCTTACTCTTCAAAGGTGCTCTTGTTATTCTGGCAGATCAAGTGGTTTCCCTACATTTGCAAGCAACATCCCTGAATCATAAAAACTATCCTAAATGACACCTTGCAGGACATCTGGTAGTCTAAATAAGCACAGTTGCATTGTACATTTCTAAGGGCAGCAAGGAGTTTGTTTTGACAGTGGCCTACTTCCCACATCACTATAAACCAGACATGCCCAAAGTCCGTTTCTGGGGCCTAATCCAGTCTGCCGGTTGGTTTAATCTGGGCCCTGTGGCAGTTAATTTCCTGGGGTAAAATCCTAAAAAGACCTCACCAACCTCAACCCTAAAAAAACCTCAACAACTTTGGTTGGCCCTTTGGTCGCCCTCACAGCCCTTCACATCCAATCTGGCCCTCTTTGAAAAAAGTTTGGACACCACTGCTATAAACCGTAGTTAATGGTTTACTGTGAACAAACCAATCTGGGCTGTTTTGTTTCTCCCTGCTAACAAACAATGGGGGAAATCCAGCTAAACTGAATGGTGGGAGACTCAGGGTAGAAAAGTACTTCCACACACTGCATCATTAAAGAATGGAATTTGCTACGAGAAAACACAGCGATGGCCACCAACTTGAATGGCTATTAGGCAATTTAACAGGGGATAAGGCTATCAATGGCTACTAGCCAAGATTGTGTGTGCTACCTCTAATGTCAGAGGCAGTATGCCTCTGAATGCCACTTGCTAAGAGTCACAAGTAGGGAGAGCGATGTCACACTCAGGTCCTGTTTGAAGGCTTCTATTGGGGAATCTGATTGGCCACTGTGACAGCAGAATGCTGGATTAGATGGGCTTTTGGCCTGATCCATGCTGGACTAGATGGTTCAAAAACAAAAACAGAGGCTAGATAGGTACATTACACATCCTCCCAAATATTTATGTGACTAGAGAGATGATGTACAAATCAAATCCCCTAAACCTACGGGTGAAACTGTTAACAGACACGCCATGTATAAAAATGCCAGCAGCTGCTTGAAAAGAGGACGTCAACTCCATAATTATCCACAACGGATTCTGCATCTGCAACCCAGATGTGAAAATTAATCTTAGAAGCACAAGAAGGCTGGAGCTGGTGTTTTGTGAAGGGGGTGTAGGGGGGTTGGGGAGAGACCAGCCAAGCAAAAGGTATATGATTTTGCACTGGTGTCACAAGGCCAGGATCTCACCCAAAAGTTAAGGTCATGTCTCATCCCATTTTTATTTTAAGAGACCCAGCCCTACTCATCTTGCAGGCAAAAAACAAAAACACAGCAAACACAGCAGCCAGTGCACAAAGTCAACCTAAAGATGATTGTTACATACCAACTGGAGGAAGTGATTAAAAATTAATGCAAGCTCAGAGAGATAGAAAAACCTGAAAGGGTGCTGCCCATCAGGCACCACTTTCAACCCATCTCTTATCATTCATATTTATTCTCTATCTCTCTCTCTCTCTCTCTCTCCCCCCCCTCTCCACTCCCTTCCTCTCCTGCTTCTTATACTGTACTGTAATACCATTCTCATGGGGAAAGGGCAGAGGAATGATCTCCAGGTTCTCTAAATTCACTAATTCACTTCTCCCTTTACCTCCCTCCTCCAGAATGAAACAGCTACAGGTAAAAAACAAACAAAACAAACACAGAGATGGAGGAGGAGTTATATATTTCCTTCCGGGGTCAGACAGACTCAGCTGTGGGTGGCATTTATAGAGCCTGGGATCTGAAACCACATTTTAAACAATTCTCCTCTTCCCAACCATATGGGGGTGGGTGGCCCATCCTAAGTGCTGTTCATTCTCACTTTCCCCACCACCACTTTTTCACATTAGTATTTGAAATACATCATTAAGCAACCTTGAAAAGAACTCTACACAGTCTTCTTTCTCAAGGTTCCTTTCTATGACCAGGCAGCTGTGGTACGCAAAGCAAAATGTACACTCAGCGGGTAAGCTGAAAAGGCCTTGTATGGCTTTGAACAAATTAAAAAGAGAGAAGGAGTGCAGTGCCTATTTAATTTTTTTAAAGGTAGCTAATTCTATGGTAATAAAACACTCACATGTGACTAGCTCTCTGTGGTCTAGGTATTTTAGCTGACTAGCAACAAGATTTCCAGCATTAGCGGCTAGAAAAAACGCACAACCCTCTTACACTTTTTTGCCATTCCCGTCTAACATTCTTTGTCTGCGTCTTAGGCCAAAGATTCTGTGGAACCTATAATATTTGCATGTATTGTTCTTCAAACTAACTCAGAAAAGAGCAGGGTAAATTCAAGACAACATTTATTGAGGTGATCAGCACAATATGTTGTTTATTCACTAATAAAATGAAAGTTTATTTTTAAAAAAAGTGCAAAACTGTATTCATATAACAAAAGTTATTACACATTATTTAAAAGAAAAAGAAACAAACACACACAAAACCTTCCCTCAAGCCTTTCTCCACCATCACCCCAGGCTAGCAGTTTTATCACAAGGGGTCATTTCACAAGACTGTTTTAACATGTGAATACCCAAAGGAAAATGCTCCCTGCTTCTACTTCAAAGATGATCATGTGAAATGGCACTCAATTTGTTCTGGGGTTGACAGAGTGACTTGAGCCTATTTTTTTCTATAAAGCTGCCTTGGGGTCATTTTAAGCTGAAAAAAATAATTATCTGTGGTTAATCATGAACACTACTAACCCTACACTCTGTCTACAACACCACATATGCATGTGAATATTGGAACATCAGCAGTATTTGTGGAGAAAGAAAGGGGGGGGCATTTCTTAAAATACTGACGCTTTGGGTTCTATGTTTCTTGCCTTCTCTACCCTCCCAAGAGACCTTGTTTTTTAAGCCCATCATCCATTACGGTCATTTCACTAACGAGTCAAAGCCGCTTCTGTTCATCCTGTAGAAAGGTCCTGACCTGTGACCCTTACCCCCTCCTTGAATCCCTCCAACCAAGCCTACTGTGCCATCCCCCCCCCCCCCAATTTCAGGGACTGCAATTTTTTATGGGTCTGCATACACTAGTGGGTGATAAAACTTCTTCGATAGCTGTGCTTGCTCTATTGTCAATGAAGTAGATTCTGGGTGTCAGGCTCAGTTTGCTAATTGGATACACACACAGAGGGAGAGGTGTTCTGGGGTCTTCTTCTTGGTAAGGATGATGATTACAGGGGTTTTAAACATGCTGCATAAGAGAATAACAATATTACTGGGGCATTAAAATTAAAATGGCTCTGTTTTGTTCTATTTTATTGGGGGGGGGGGTTCTTAGTGGCATATTAATTGTTTTGTCACAATGCCTGCTTGTATTGGTGATTCACAGACAGATATCATACCTCCATGAGTACTAGAACAGGGAGTTGGAATGGTCCGTTCAAGCTAAGCAGTGGTCCACAGAACTCTCCTCTATGACAAACTCCTCCCTTCACCTAAAGATGCATCATATCAGAGGTTCCACCACAGATTGTCATCTCTGTCCCCAAGGACTTGACAACGTGGGGCACAAAGCAGGTTCCATATCTATGTGGTGTGTAAGACCCTTTGGGGGGCTGAGGTCTTGGCACTTAATAATTTAGTCCTAAAAACCTCACTGCATTTTCAAAGATTTGCATGTTTTGCTAAATTAGAATCCCACTATCTGGAATTTACCAGTGGGCCCTGGACTATGGGAACATGTGTGCACTAGGGTCATCCAAATATATGGTGCTGCAACACTAGAAGTCGTCACCTTCCATGCAGCAGTAGCTTAACAATTTGCACTCCCTGTCCTTATTTGAGTTGGCATCATATTGATGCAAGTGCGGAAATAAAAGAACAGCTTTCCTTGACATTTATACATCATTGTCACTGTCCAGACACCTTGAAGAAAAAGGGTTATACCAGAAGGGAGCTGCAAGATTGCAGACTGTGGTGCTAAATTAAATAACTTGCAACAGAAAAGAAACTTTGGATCCATTTTCCATTTTAAACATTACTTCCTCCCACTTCTCCTCTGAGATTATCTTTGCAGAAAATCATGTGCACTACTTAGTGTCTGAAGTGTGGCTCAAGAGAGTGAGGGTGGGTGTTGGTGGTGGGTTCTTCATTACAAAATACACAAGTTGGGAAGTAGAATTTGCACACTTACCTTCCCAACTTGTGTACTACATGCACACACAAAACCTGCACTTCAAACACCTCAGAAAATTCAGACCATTCATAAGCTATTCAAACATTTGAATGGGTCAAGGAATGAAACTAAGCACTTGCGTTCATTTTATTTTATTTTAATTGTGTCTGATATCCCTAGCGGAACTGCATTACCATTTTAAAAAAACTGGTTACCATGACAACAGAGCATAACTATGTTTTAGGGGGTGCAACTTGTAAGCATGTGACAGGCACATTTTGGAGGGCTGGTGGTGCAAATAAGTTAAGTGTTAAGTTCATGCAGTTCGAAAGCACGTCAAAGTGCAAGTAGATAAATAGGTACCGCTCCGGCGGGAAGGTAAACGGCGTTTCCATGCGCTGCTCTGGTTCGGCAGAAACTGCTTAGTCATGCTAGCCACATGACCCAGAAGCTGTACACCAGCTCCCTCGGCCAGTAAAGCGAGCGCTGCAACCCCAGAGTCATCTGTTACTGGACCTAACGGTCAGGCGTCCCTTTACCTTTTAAGTTCATGCAAGCTTCTCTCTGACATTTACAATTGCATGACCCTTCCTCACAAAAAGTGGGTGGTCACTAAGAGAGAAATAAAAGGGTCCACAGTAGGTAAATGGATCTTTTCCACAAGCGGTATCTTAGGTGACTGCTTTGGGAACATCGTAAACTTGGGAACAGCAGGCACCACTTACAATTCCTCTTACCTTAGCCCCTTACCCTGGCTCTTGGTTTTGCTAATCAAACCCTGAACAACCTTTCAGAATACAGGCGTGTATATGGGTGGAGGGGTAGGGAATCTGTTAGTGAAGGCCCATCCAAGGAAGATGGTGTTGACCTGCTCCCACAACCCAGCCTAAACACCTCTTCCTTCCCATCCTTGTCAGATCGCACACTGTAGTTCAGGGGTCAGCAACCTAAGGCCCATGGGCCAGAAGCAGCCGGCTGAGGTCGTTTGACTGGCCCACGAGCCGCCCCAGAACTGAGGTGCCTGCTCGCGCACTGTGCTAAACCAGCGCAGCGCAGGTACTCGCTTCCGCGGTGCCAAAAGACGTGTCTGTGTAGATGCCGAAAATTGTGGGCACACACACGATCCGGCCCACGGAGGGATCTCCGCGGGACCGATCTGGCCCAGGCAAGATAAACCTTACTGACCCCTGTTGTAGTTGCAATGGGGATTTTGCCTCCCACGAACGTGTCCACCCCATTGAGTGATTGTCACTGTGCCACTTGGTGCACTGCTCTTTTCCACCACATTTCTGAGTTTCCAGTTCCCGGAAACTGTTCCCTGAGAATGTGGTGTCAGAATGCACATACTTTAAAACTAGCGCTGATTTAGCTACATCAATGCAAAATGCTTTGCACAAAGAGCTTTCGCTATCTATCTACCATTCCACTGGTGTAAATAAATGAAATAACTATTCAAAACAGTCACATTTGGCTAAATTAGTTTGAACACACCTTCCAGTTAAAACATGAGCCAGGCTTAATTATTTATTATCCACTGTAGAACACCACTTAATTATTTTATCCCACTTCAGAAGCCTGTGTAATATTCATTTATTCTCAAGGATCTTAATAACCAAGTGATTTCCTCATACTTTTTTTTAAGAGCACAAGTGTGTGGGAAATTTATTCTGCTCTTTCTGTTGTGGGACATTAATACACAAACTGGATTGCAGCATAGTATGGCAGTTCAGAGTTCATTCTTATCTTCAACATCACTTGCCTCTTTCACACATTCCAAAGGAGTCCTTATGCTTAAGAGGGCTGTAAAGAGCACTCCAGCCTGTAACTTTAACCCTTGAACAAGCTTTCAAAGACCTCCTTCTGACTGATAAGCAGCTATTTCTTCATTAGCAAAAACAGGCTTTGCTGGGAAGCAATCTCCTCATCTCATTTAATCGTTTATAGGCTTCTCCCATCCCTTTACCAAACTGACAAATAGCTAGTTCTCCTCAGCCACATCTGCAGCCACTGTGTATACCTGCCAGGTGTTGACAAACCACAATATCCAGCTCTGATACAAAGATTTCCATAAGAAATGGCCTTATAACAGGATTCATTCATTCATCTAGTCCAGAATTATCTGCTCTGACTGACAGTGAGAGTGATGTTTCCCATCACTTGTATGTATCTTGATCCTGTGGCCCTCCAGATGTTGCTGCACTACAATGTGGACCTGAATTAAAACTTCTGACATGTCCGCACCACAAAAATAAGCATAATAAAACTGATGCCCATCGTTCATATCATAATACTTGAAAACTGAATAATATAGTTCGAGCCCTTCTGATCTCCTCACAACAAGAACAATGGAACATTGAAAATAACATTTTTAAAAATAATAATGGCTGGAATCTGATGCAGGGCATCCCCAAAAGCAGCAAAGGGGTGATAGCACAGCCAACTAAAATGTCACAATGCTTACGGAGGGATCTAACTGCCCAAGTGACATCAAGAAGGGGAAAGTCTGTCACTCTGAAAGCCTGAGGGACACAGTAATCTGTCTAAAGGGTGTGAGATTTTATGCAAAAGGTGCCAGATCTGATACTAGGAGACAGGTGTGAAAAACAGTTTCATATGGGCTGGCTGTTTAACCATTCATTCATGCTATTTCTCTGGTAGTGGTGAACACTGTTATTTTGTCCCCATGCTCCAACACAGGCAATAGGGAGCCTGTGTTCATCCAGGTTTCTGGGCTACAATACCCATCATCCATGACCACTTACAATGATGGATACTAGTAGTCTGGAGTCCTCAACAATATCTAGAGGGCCAGACGTTCCCAGTCACCTCTGCTTCACAGAGTAAAAATGGATATGTCCCTCCCCCAGGCAGCTCACAATCTAAAATGCAACACAAGGGAAACAACACTAGTAGGGCTGCAGGTTCCCCATCCCTGACCAAACAAGTAATATTATGGAAAGGAGTGTCTGGGCACCTAACATGGATTTCAGAGTACAGTATTTTGCATAACTATCTTGCTTATGAAAGGCCACTCTCTCACACAAACTTATCCTGGAAGCCACAATCTCTCTCAACTCTCTCATCTGAAATATTTATCGCCCGATTCCAAATGTGTAGTGCACCTCCCCAATTTCATTCTATTTACTTATTAAGTTTGTATATCACACCATAAGCACTATGAGTGGGTTACAATAAATAATTTTGTGTGGGTGGGTGGGTGTAAAATTTCAATTATCATTTTCAATGGGCAAAGGAAGCAGTAAGGAATGCTGAGTGTGTACCCTGGTTTCATAGATCTCCAAATGCTCAATTCTGTCTCACCTCTCACAGTCACGGTCACAGTCAGAGGCATAGCAGGGTGCTTATGCTATCATTCCAATCTGACCACCAGTATTTTAAATATTCCCACCATTGCAAACACTGAAAGTTTTCTCACAAGGGTCAGCTGGTTATAATCTTGGGGCAGCTTCACAAAAATAGGGTGTCATGTTGGTGTTGCCTCAGTGCAAATATTTAGAACTGGAGGCCAAACTAAATTATCTCTAGCAATATATATTTCGGCCAGAAAGTATATATCTGCTATAATGTGCCACACCATTTAAAAAAAATATTTGGTTAGAATAAAGGGGGGGGGGAGAATTGTTTCGGAAACTGCTTAACAAACTGCACCTCACCCCACTACAAACATACATGCACTCGAACAATATGCAACTGGCCTATTTGAAAGATACTGCCTTTACTATTTTAAAAAGAAGCAGCAAGGCATATTGAATATTTGCTCACAAGAAACCAGAACAAAGTGACAACAAGGGGCAAAATATATTATATTGCTGTGGCATTCAGATGCCTTAGTGACCATTTGATTTTTAGCACGTATCCACAAGGAAGCAGCAGTACTGGCAAAGCTACGGGTTAGTCCCTCTTGAGACGTCACACCATCCTCATCTACCACTTAGCAAAACTGCTCAAGCACATCCTCCAAAGGTCACGCAGAGGCTGAAATACATTATTCCAAGTCAAGAAGTCGGACACATTCATCAAAGAGGTAGCAACGAAATTAACACAGCAGAATCTGAGTAAGGAGTAGGGCATTACTTACCTGTACAACATTCAGTGCAGGAAGAGACAGGTGGCACCACAACCAGATGGAGATGAAGGGGGAGAGTAGAGAAAAGAGAGAGAGAGAGATGTTGAGTTATGCAAACTGTCCAGGATTTAACAACAAAAGCAGCACAAATGCCATAGGTATGTGGTTGTATACAATATCAGTTCTACTCAGAGCAGGCCCACTGAAAACCATCCATTAAAATTAATAGGCATTACTTAGGTCCATTAATTTTAGTGGGTCTACTCTAAGTAAGGCTAACATTGGACACAACCTACAGAATCCTACCTGTTTATTGGCACTCAGTTAAATGGAGTCGAAGATCAATACGCATGTGTGCATGGCATCTACTTGCACACCAAAGTTATTCCCTTTCAGCAGTTCACCTGAAACGCACACCGTGTTTTTAAAAAATAAACTCTTGGAATTTAAAAAAGCAGTTTAGGGAATTAGCATAAGGCTGCTCAAACTTTTCCTTTCAGTAGTCTCTCGCATCAAACACACAAACCATGAACACTGGATCATGGCTAGTACTCATATCATGAAACACAAATAAATATGTATTTTATATACTGTTCAAACTTGTTTGGAATAAGCAACATTTTTTGAGGATTTTTTTCCACAAAGCAGCTTACAACCACCAATTAAGAAACCCCAACTATGCCTAATAATAAAATATTAAAAATACAAAGTACAGTGTAGTTTCAATACATAGTATAGAAAAACCATGGTTTTGCATCATACTGCCATTTTCTCTGTTTTTGTCAATCTCCTGACTTTTAATCATAACTGGCATGACTCCCTTTTCCTTTTTTTCTCACACACACACAAAATCTCACTCTCATTTAATTCAAGAAGGGCAGTCATTTCAGTTTGAAATAACAATAACAATGGAAGCTCTTGCAGCATCTGTAAAAACAACAAATTCATGGCAGCGCAAGGTACTACAGCCCACTGCCGATGTGGGAGTTGACTCACAAAAGCCTAGGCAAAAGAAAGAGTGCACCAGTCATTATGGTGCCACAACCTCTTTCAGGGTGCCCCCATGGATCGTTTAAAATAAATTTTGGCTATGTGCTTTTCTTAGAATTCATAACTATTGTGGTTCCATTTTAATCGTGACTGCCCTTCTGCACAAAGCTGAGAGCTTCCCCACTGCACTTGTCGGCTCTTTTAGGACTCAGCAGGCCAAAAATATATTTCAATACTTAAACTTTATGCAGATTTAAAAATATGTAATACGGTGGTTAAATATGATTCAGGTTACATACGCTTCAGGTTAAGAACTTTGCTTCAGGATAAGAACAGAAATTGTGCTCTGGCGGAGCAGCAGCAGCGGAAGGTCCCATTAGCTAAAGTGGTGCTTCAAGTTAAGTACAGTTTTAGGTTAAGAACAGACCTCCAGAATGAATTAAGTTCTTAACCCGAGTTACCACTGTAATAATATGTGCACACACATGCACACATCCCAAACTGAGTAGCTGCAGTTTGACCTACATTTTAAAATTAAATCTGCTTTTTATGTTGCTTCTGTACTGTTCTTATTATATTTGAAACAGAAGCTGCTTATAGTGAAGGACCCCATTTCGGGGAAGTTTGGCTGGATAGAAGACAAAATCCCTTCTTCCCTTTGTGCCCTCCTTCGCTCCCCTTTGTTTTATTAGAGACAAGAAACTTTAAAAACCCCACAACAATAGGTTTCAGGAGATGTGCACCTCCCTCTTTCTTTTCTTTTAAAGGGGGGGGATCTTCTTAGTTGTCAAGCACTTAAGCAAACAAGCCACTCTCTCTTAAGTAACCAGCAAATGTGTTAAAGGTTGGGGAGTTATTTATACTCTGTCCAGCCGCTGAAGAAATAAAGGGATCTTGAGAAAGACACCAGAGAGTGTTGTAAAAGAGAGAGAAAACACAGTGCCCATCCCTGACCTGTCTGATACCTCTGCAAGAGCTGCTGATGGTAATGAAATGCCAAGTCATGAGAAGGCAACGGAAAGTAATAAAAGCAGGTAGGGGAGGGCATGCAAAGGCTATGACCTTTTGAACTCTGAGGGTGTTTTACAATGGCAGGGCAGGATGAGAGCATTTGATGGGCAGAAGGGACGTTTTGAGTGATAGAAGCACCCTGCGGAATAGATAGAAAAGTGTAGTGCTCAAGTAAGGATTCTGGATTTTGTCCCCCAGCTCCTTTCTTTCTTTTTGAGGTTTCTGGGACATGCGTCAAGGGATGAACACTTTGTTCTCTGCTGAAAGGCTATCTCAGGGACTCTGTCGCGAGCAACTGGACTCTGGCTAAAAACTGGTTATCATTTCAATCTGTACTCATGTGAAATGGGAGCTAATTCTGCACATGAACACCGATAGGCAACTCCACTGGATAAGCTATACCCCCTCCTTCCCTGGATCTTAATTTATACTCCTTAACAGTCTGTACAGGAAATGGGTTGAAAGCACATTCTGCTTTTTAATTCCAGTCAACATGTCCCCCGCCCCCCCCCCCGAGTTTGTGTATTTCTTATGCATGCTTATCATACACAAGCTTCTTTATAAGCATGTTATTTCACACTGAGGTGTTTTAAAATGCACCCCTAATGCGGTACAATTCCAGCAGCAAACCAAGCAATGATTCTGGTGTTGACAGTCCCACATTTCAAAAACTACTGTAAGGCTGCACAAGATCTCATGGCATAATAAATGTAACATTCCTCTACTCACACTATTGTTCTTTGCAGCGTTTGAAAGCATACGTTACCCACAACTCACAACGTAGCTCAGTGGTAGAGTGTCAGCTTTGTATGCATAAGGTGTGTGGTTCAACCTCCAGCATATTCAGGAAGAGCTGGGAATGTCCCCTGCCTAAAACTCTGGAGAGCGGCTACCAATCATTCCAGACAATACTGAGCTAGATGGACCAGTGGCTTGACTAATTATAAGGCAGCTTCCTATGTTCCTATGGTTTCTGCCTTATCTCAGCTCCCAAGTTTTATTGTAAACTAAAAGTTGAGGGATGTTAGGAAAGCAAGAGCACGAAGAAATGCATCTACATGTGGATCATTTGGCAGCCACTGAGAAGATTCATACCAGTACATATTGGGGAGAAGGATTTAGCAAAATTGAGTTTGGGTGCCACAATGATATCATTTAATTAACTAGGTTTTGGAAGAGCTCCGTCATACTGTGGAGATCAGTCATATCCATGCTTTGAAACAAAGCTGTCCTGGAAACCCTATGTTTTCATGTTATTATCAGCACTAGCCCTGAATGAATTAATCCCTCTGTGGCAAGACAGTGGTACTGAGAAATGAGCTTTGTTTATCCAAACTAGATTCTGCAACCAGCGAAGGTATCACACTTTCAAGGTTTTATTAACAACAACAACAACAACAACAACCTGGTAAAATACTTAGCCTTCTGGCTATAGAACCATTTAGTATCACAGGAGAGGGGATGATTTGGTTTTTGACCAATTCAAACCATTAATAGCCTGTTGTCTTGCAAAGGAAGAGGGGGAGAAGTTTTGAATAACAGCAACCTTCAAGCCCAACATCAGAAAGGAATCAGGAAGTCACCTGGCTTGGTTTTGAAAAATAAAGAGAATGTGCAATGTTGTGAAGAGCAGGAATCAGCTTGTCTTTTTCTTGTGAGGAAGAACCATCAGTGGGTCTTTTGGCCCAGATCATTCAAATGGAGCCATGCACTTTGAATATCAATGGGGCTATTAAATAGCCCTGAGAGAAGCAGGGCTCAGCCCAGTTGTCATGCATAGGGTGCTGGGGAAAATAACCCCAGTAGGCATCTCTACTTCCTCTTTATGTTTTAAAGAGAAAGGGAACCCACTGGACGAGACACAGATGCTCACAGTTTAAGGGTGCAACTATAATATAGTGCTTCTTCACAAATGCCAATGACAGACTGTAATCCTTGCCAAGAATCTTACTGCCTACAGTAGCCACAGTGTGTGTGTGTGTGTGTGTGTGTGTGTGTGTGTTTTAAGGAAGTCAGTAGAGTAATCTATTTTTAATTTTATCTATATAACCCAAATTACAAAACAGAACTTAATGAGACAAACACATGCAAACTAGGTAAAAAAAGGTAAAGGTAAAGTACCCCTGGATAGTTAAGTCCAGTCAAAGGTGACTATGGGGTACAGTGCTCATATCGCTTTCAGGCCAAGGGAGCTGGCATTTGTCCACATACAGCTTTCTGGGTTATGTGGCCAGCATGACTAAACCGCTTCTGCTACAACAGGACACCCGTGACAAGTACCAGAGAGGAAGGAAACGCTGTTTACTTTCCCGACACAATGGTACCTCTTTATCTGCAGTCCTGAGACAGTAAGGGAGCAAATCTTTGTTGAAAATGGTGAGACTTGCAACCAAGTATACAAAGGATTATGCAGCAAGTCTCAAAAGCAATTTGCCATGCAGCACTGAGGATGCAGGTGGGCTCTTGGAAACCTGGATCCTGGCCATTCCAAATCCATCCACACACACACACAATCTCATCACAAAGTCCATCTACTGTGTTTGAAGCATATTTGTCTACTCATGCACCTTCTGGAAGTCTTCCCAGGAAGAAGCTTAAAATGGAGTTGAACTAATAAGTGAGGGTGGGGATGGAAGTGGCATGGGTGGGAGAACTAAGCCTGGAAGGGGGGAATGTATGCCTATTGGGGGCAGATGGTCAAAAGAGTCAGAGGGACAGGAAATAAAATTCGAACACAAGAAGGTGAACCAGCGACTGGCACCATCAGGCATCGACTGGAGCCCACAGCTAACCCCCTGCCTGCCCTCCAGGAGGCACCTAAATCCTCCTTGCCTGTTCGCCTGCCCTGTGCAAGAGAGCAAGCAGTGAGAAGAAGCAGCAGCTGCTGCTTGACTTGCCTCCTCCCCCTAAGCACTAGGGCACTTTAGACAGACAGCAGTAACAATAAAGAGGTGACACCACTCAGGAACACCCCCCCCCCTGAAGGCATATTGTTCTCGGTTTTTAACCTGCCTTCATTTGATTTTCCTCTGTTGCATGTGATGGATTGTAGACAGTATGCACACTGGGTGAAGGATGTTTCAAAAGCAGGCAATGGGGAAACTGTGGCCCTGCTAGCAAAGATTGCTATGTTCTGCTTCCACTGTTAAGTCAGCAAATGCCTTCGAATACCAGTTGCTGGGAATCACAAGCAGGGAGAATGCTTTTGCACTAAGGTCCTGCTTGCAGGTTTCCCATAGGCATCTGGTTGGCCACTGTGAGAAATGGGTGCTAGACTAGATGGGCCTTTAACCTGATCTACCAGAGCTCATATGGCTGGCCACTGTGAGAACAGGATGTGGGAGAAGATCAGGTTTTGGCCTTTTCTTATGCTTCCTTGTCTGCCTGACTCCTTAGCAAGTGTGCAAATGTGCTTTGTAACCACAGGCCAGAGAATTTCAGTACACATATCTTCTTGCACCAAATCTAGGCCACACCTACGCTCCCTACCTAACCATGCCCTCTTTTGGAACACAGGCAGAGGCAGGTACACCTGGAAGGCTGAGCTATCTTGCTTGTTCCTTCCCCACGTAGGCTCACCTGGATCTGAAGAGCCAGAACATGCACCTGAAAGAGCCAGGGCAGCTGGAACCTGGAGAAAACATTTCCCACAACTCTTGCCCTGAGAAGTGAAACCACAAAAGGGAGTTTTCACGGTGCTTCTAATTAAAACAGCGTCCAGAGGGCCTCTTGCCAACTGGGTTTGATGCATTGGCGTTCCCTCCACCTTGCCAAACCCATGCAAATGCACTTTACGCCATGACCTAAGAGGACCTCACTTCTGCAAGCAAAGGAGCTGCCAAGCTTGAAAGTCCCGATTGCACGACAGAGGAGCAACATGCTTCAGGGCGGAAGCAGAACTGCACCAGTGAAGTTGAAAAGAGGAAGTAGCCATTTGGGAGGACAGAAGGATACTGCTGGAAAGGAAGTGGCCTCTTGGACAAGAACAAGGCATGTTGTGACTGCAGGTCTACACAGATTAAGGCACAGCTTCTTTTTTTGTGGTTTCCGATAGACAGTTGCGACTGACACAATGCTAAAAAAGCTTAGCCAGCCAGCCTTCTTCCTTTTCCTGCCATACAAGCTTTGATGTCTCTTACTAAAATTCTGCAGTGGTGTGAGAAACGCCCTTTACTTTAAAAAGAAAAGAAAGCAGCTGAAAGAGCAAAATATTTATCTCTAGGCTTAAGGAACTGATAATGCAAGAACACAAGCTAGTTCTCCCAAAATTTCTACCTTGGCTCTTACTGAAGTGGGGAAGGAGAAGCAGCAGGGAGTATCTGCACTACAAACTTGTGTAAGTTTATACTCATTTAGGAAAATATCATGGCTTCCTCCAGAATTCTAAATGAATCACTATTTTGTGCAGGCCTGGTTCGCATGTAATGCAAAGCCATGGTATGTCATTAAGGGGATAAGCCAACGTCATCATGAAAACCAGCTTAGAACTGTGAATTTTTCAGAGCTGGTTCAAAACATTCTGGTCCATGATCCCAAGCTATGTTTAAAAAACAACAACCCCACAACAAAACAAGCAATAGGCTAAATCCAGCTAAGATAATCTCAGAATGGACCCACTGAAATTAATGGACCTAAGTTTGTCCTTAGCATCAGTGTGTCTAACTCTGAGGAGGACAAACATTGAATATATCCCACTCTATATAGTAGCTACTTTCTCTCCTTTTTGTGGGGAGATAGGCCAAGATGGTCTTATAAAATGGTCAATAAGAAAATCCCACTGAGTTATAGCAAACTAAATTCTATTCAGAGTAGACTCAATGAAGTTAATGGGCATAAGTTAGTCATGCACATTAATTTCTATGGGTCTTTTCAGAGTAGGACTAACCGTGGGTCCACCCTACTGAGCCCAATGGGACAATACCAGGATATAGGCTTGCAGTCCTAGCGCCTTTACATATTTCTCTTTAAAAAGAGAAAGGAACATAGCAAGCTCCTTTCTACACAGTCAGACCCTTGGTCCATCTCATTCAGTATTATGACAGACAGCAGCACTCTGGGGTTTCAAACAGGAGTCCTTTCCCAGCCCTACCATGGGATGTCAGGGATTGAACCTGGGACCTTCTTGCAATGCAGATGATCTACCACTAAACTACAGTCCTTCCCTTAAACAAGCAAACCCAGCTATTTTCTAGTCCTCTTGATGTAGTGTTTGCTAAGTATTTATGGGTCCTGTTCCTATTTAGCTGATGAAGTTATTTTCTCCAAGACAGCACAAACTAAATAATTAATAATAATAATAATAATAATAATAATAATAATAATAATAATAATAATAATACAGTTAAAGATAAAGGATCAGAGATAGTAAAAAGAAAAGATGGCAACCCTATCTTGGTGGGGAAAGTCATCTGGAAGAATGGCAACAGTTGCAATTTCTAAGAAGCCTACATTTGTTTTGATTTTTAAAATATTGTACATTGTGTTTCCTCACACCCCACCCCTTCCAGTAAAATAACCAGAACTATCAAAAACGGTATGGGATTTTTAAAAGTTTAATTCAGTCAAAGACTAAAGTGGCACCCACCTTTTGTCCAGTACAGCTACAGCTCACACCCTTGGAGACTAGGAACTTGAGCTGCAGATGTGTTACATATATGACCTTCTGAGACCCCCCCCCCTCTATTATAATGCAGGGAGCATAAAATGGTTCTTTTAATAAAGATTGCTTGGCAACGGGGTATTTGTGTAATACAAACATTTCAACATAAAAAGCCAAGGTAGCTCTCTGGGCGTTTATGACAGAGCTCTGAGGTAATGCAGACCAGCTGTGCAGTGCTGCATTCCAGAAAGAAACTGTTACACTGGAGATGCAGCATCTGCAAAGGAAAACAGCTTACCAAATACATATTGCCAATATACCTGGGTTTGACTGCATGTTAGACCTTTGGCAACTGCAATAAAATAATCACACCTTGAGCCTCGTTATTTTATTCCGGCTTTACGTGTTATCTTTGCTTGAGAAGCTGGTTTGTCCTTACACTAATGTAAAAGGAGTGAGGGAGAACAATTCCCCTGAATAGGGTATATTAAAAAAAAATAAACAATACGTAACTGAAGCATGAAGACAGATTGGCTGTATTATGGGGAAATGAAGAAGGCTGGTGAGTATGGCACAGTGGTAGAGCATCTGCTTTGCACACAGGAGGTCCCAGGTTCAATCCAGGCAGGGCTGGATAAGACCTCTTTCTGGAAAAAAAAACCTGGAGAACTGCTGCTAGTCACTGTAGACAATGCTGAGCTAGGCAGACCAATGTTTCTGCTCAGTATAGGGCAGCTTCCTGCATTCCCAAAAAGGTGTTTTGCAGAAGGGTTGGACAGAATGTCACTCTTGTCGATTCATACACCCAGCACAGAATCTGACACGAAGTACACAATTTTGATCCCTGAAATTTTCAGAATGTCCCTATCTGCCAGCTGGTGTTTCTGCCTTGTAGCCATTGGTGTCCCAATGCCAAGTTTACTCCTGGGAACTCACCCTGTGTCTACACATTTGAGAAAAATGGCTGCCTTGACTGGGAGGCAACCAGCAGCTGTTCAGAGGGAAGGGAGCAATGGGAGGGAAAGCGGCTTGGGAGAGCTGGATATAGAGGCATGCTGGCTGAATTTGTCACTTGCAGGATGCAAGACAAGGATCCAAAGAGGTAACAAAGAGAATTATCAAAATGGCAAAATCTATAAAATCCCAACCCTCCTCACACCTTGCAATATTCTGAGAAGCCAGTAGTGCAATTGTTGAGTCTCTGACGGACAGCTTTGTGCAGGTAGTTTATTAAACTGTTAAGATGCGAGAGGAATGCTGCATTCTGATATTAAGGAGTATTATAGGGCAGAGAGTATTCTGATTGAATCCATAAATCCACTGGATGGGGTTGAAGTGGAAGCATCACAAAGGAGGCCATATTATTCAAACCTCGCTTAGAAGAAACACTGTTATGGAGGGGAGGTGAACAGTCTTTTATACATTTGTGGCTGCACACAAAACAAGGAGGATAAACAATAAAGATAAAGGGCGAACTTGCCAGCATATTGTTTTTGGAGGATGCCTTCACCAGTTTGGCTAACCAGAGCATTCTAAAATGTTCCAAGCTACATTTGAAATTTGTCCAACTACTTCTAACAATCAGATCTTTCCTGACCCCAGCCTCCATCTATGTGGGAATGAAGGAAAAGCACAAGGAGTGGCTGGCTTAGAGAAGTCAGATTTGCCTGCATTCTTTTGCCCCCTTATTGCAGTTCCTATCTTGCAGGCTGGGTGGGAAAAGTTTGTCCACAGAGGGGGTGGGGTGGGGAGAGAATATATCTGGACAGTGCGAACTTTTGACCCTCAGTGCAGACACCCCAACTAGCAAAGAGAAAAGGAGTTCTAAAAAAGGTGTCTGCTTAAGGGGCGGGATCTTAAGACAACTGTCTGTAGCTTGTTCCCTTGCCATTCCTCCTCTTTAAAATGTGTATTGCCGGTTTTATGATTGCCAGATGGCGGACCCTAGCCAACTGCAAGCCTTCTATCATCCTTGCTGACCGTCTGACCCCCACATAAAGCCAGGAACTTGCGGTCTTCTCTTCTTCCCACCAAGCAACCCATTCCCAACCTGGTACACAAAGACTTCCAAATAAGGCAGCCACCACCTTGGGTTTTTAAGTGTGCCAATCTGATTAGAAATCTCCAGTTGAGAGATTTCACATCCAAGCTTGGAAGCAAACAATAATGATTCTTATTCACTTGGTAACAGTCTTGAAGTAAATGGTAAAGGGACATCTGATCATTAGGTCCAGCCGCGGCCAACTCTGGGGTTGTGGCGCTCATCTCGCTTTACTGGCCGAGGGAGCTTCTGGGTCATGTGGCCAGCATGACTAAGCCGCTTCTGGCGAAACCAGAGCAGCACACAGAAACACCGTTTACCTTCCCGCCAGAGCAGTACCTATTTATCTACTTGCACTTTGACGTGCTTTTGAACTGCTAGGTTGGCAGGAGCAGGGACTGATTCAAACCATCGATCTTCCAATCGGCAAGCCCTAGGCTTAGTGGTTTAGACCACAGTGCCACCTGCGTCCCTTGATGTCTTGAAGTAGTATATGCAAAAATGCAAGGGGCCATAGATTGTGTGGACCTGTTTTGAATGTAAAAAGTCCAGATTCTAAACTCCAGCATCTCCAGGCAGAGCTAGGAAAGGCCCCTATCTGAAACCCTGAGAACCAGTGACAGTCCATGCAGGTCAGCTTTTCTCAACCTGGTACCCTCCAGATATTTTGGATTATAACTCCAGTCATGTCTGTTGGCCATGCTGGCTGGGGCTGCTAGGAGCTTTAGTTCAATAACTGGAGGGCACCACTTTGGGGAATGCTGGTATATTATTTATGTATCAGAATTACTTCTTCCATTAAAAGAAATCGCAAAGCAGTTTGCAACAATAAAAATACATACTAAAATGATTTAAAACAGAGAAAACAAATCACAGCTAACTGGGCAGATAATGACATAGACCTATAATCTAATTTGATATATTAAGGTAGCATTTCAAAAGACAGGACTATACTTTGAAAATATGGATCTCACTTGCAACAGCCTAACACTGCAGAGTCTTCCTTTTCAGTAAGCATGCAAATTGGTCCTCTAATTTTCCTTAAAAGCCTAAAAAAAATGATAAAAATTATGAACTTACTGCCTGAAGAGGAAAACATAGAATAAACAGCTCTAAATTAATCTGTATGTGCAAGTGTGCAAAAGCAAAGTAACTTTACTGACAATAACATAATAGGCCATGGTGCAATAAAGGTCCCAATTAAATATTCTGCTGTTTTTTAAAGCACTAAGTAGCTGCCTTATACTGAGTCAGACCATTGGTCCATGTAGTTTAGTACTGTCTGCAGAGACTGGCAGTAGCTCTCCAGAGTTTCAGGCAGAGGGCATACCCAGCATTACTTGGAGGTGCTGGGGACTGAACCTGGGGACAGAAGGACATAAGAAGTGCCTGCTGAAACAGGCCAGTGTCCCATCTAGTCTAGCATCATGTTCTCACAATGGCCAACCATATGCCTGTGGGAAACTTCCAAGTGAGACGCAAGCACAAGAACACTCCCCTCCTCCTGCAATTTCCAGCAGCTTGTATTCAGAAGCATTACTGCCTCCAACTGTGGAGGAAGAACATAGCCAGTAGCCATGAATTTGTCCAACTCTCTTTTAAAGTCATCCAGGTCAGTGACCATCACTTCCTCCTATGGGAGCAAGTTCCATAGTTTAACTATGTGCTGTGTGAGGAAATACTTTTATCTGTCCAGAGTCTTCCAACATTCAGCTTCATTGGATTCCCATGAGTTCTAGGGACCTTGCAAATGATGTGACCACTGAGTTACAGACTGTTCCTAAGAAGAAACCCTGGAAGATTCCTTCAGCAGAAAAGCAAAAATTCCTCCAAAACCAAACCTCAGAACGAACTGCTCAAATAAACCCAGTCCAAAAAACAACAACACCATTCCTCCCCCTTAAAAAAATATCCCCTAAAGCCTTCCACAATGCAGATTCTTTCTGCAGGAAATGTGAAGCCTTTTGTATGAGTCATCCCAGTTCAGGACACAAGCAAACCTCTAACCATCCAACTACAATTCCTTTCTCTTGAGTATGTCTGACTCAGGGCTATGTCAGCTATCTAATTCTTTTTTATTTATTTTTTTGCTATATTTTAGTTCTCTTTTTTTCTTGTGGCCATTGTATAGCAACCCCTCTCCAAAGTTCATCATCTCATTACCTTAGAATTCTCTCCCCCCACATCACCTCTCTTCCTCACCCAGGAGGACCTCCCCCAGCACCAACCACAGGATGATTTACAGCATGCTTGATTGTAGGCCTCCCCTTTCTTCCTCCTCACACAAACATACCAACAAGCCATAAAGTTTAGTCTGCCCCCCTCTGGGGTAGGGGGGAAGAGGTCGATGTTGTTGTTTACAATCCAAACTGGCCTCAGCTTCTGTCTTGAATAGTGATCAAGAAGGGTAGTTACACCCAATTGCTCTGAGCTGTACCTAATTAACCCATTTCTTGCCTTTTTAATAACTGGAGTGTTGGGGGGGGGGGCAGAAGGCTAACAACAAAGAAATAACCACCCAGACTTGACGCAGTCTTTCAGAAGACTACTGGAGGCAGGGAGTGGAGAGCTGAGACAGCTAAGATGAACACATTTTAAACCCATGTCTTCTTCTTAGCACTTAAATATGACACTGGGACAGCTGGGAGTTGGTTGATGTATTTCAGTATTAAGATTTTCTATGTCTGGAGTCTAGATTCTCCCCTTTGCTTTCCCCATTATCACCTGAGCAACTTGCATTGAGTTTCGTGTAATTCCCACTGAGAGGGAAAGGGGGCCTGCCAGCTTCTCTCCAAATATTCGAGATGCACAAATGCTCAGCTCATTGCGTCCACTGAGCTTCCTACATCTCAAAGCAGCACTGGATCAATCATGTGACTGTCTAGCAATGAAGGACACATCTGCACACCTTTTTCTTTGAAAGTCTTCCAAAACCATGTTACACTTGGACAGAGGTGCTAGAATGCATGCCCCACATACAATCTTCAGCTCTATCTCTCAACAAAGCAAACCAAAGAAAGACCGTTTCTCCTACTGTGGAAATATCCCCAAGCATCTCTAGACCACTACATTTGCTTGCATTATTCAGAAACATGAATTGCTTACAACCAAATGATTACACATGCTTGTAAACAGTCCCTTTAGTTGGTCACCCTTGTCCAGTTAGGAACACAGGAAGCTGTATTATATTAAATAAGACCACTGGTCCATCTAGTAATGTCTTCACAAACTGGCAGCACCAGGGTTTCAGGAAGATGCCCTATGGCTGTACTACAGCCCATTCCCCTATTAGAATTACCACCAGGTGACAAGGGAGGGAGGCATTACTGAAGTTGGTTCTTTTTCAGCATAAATGGGGTTAACTCCACACCATAATTTCTGTTTTGTTGTTGTGTTTGTTTGTTGCTGGGGTTTTTTCTTGTTTTTTTATCTCATCTTTCTTGTTTTTTATCCCATCTAACATCTGGACAACAGAAGGGCTTGCTATATCCTGCTTTATTGACTATGCTTATGTAATTCAGGTCCTTGCACTAAATGAAAACCACATGAACATATCAAAACAGTGCCAGAGAGTCTGATACTCTTCAAAATCCTTATTAAAAACACTCACAGGAAGTTATTTACTGATTTTAACATGCAGGTTGGCCTATAAATAAGTTAACACCAGAGAGGGGGAAAACAGTGACTTTTGTTAATTAAAGCTATGCAGGAGAATTTTTTGGGAGGATGGTGGGATAAAATCTCCAATACATTTTATTATGGCGCCTGCCAGATTCATTTTCATTATTAGCCACAGCCAATATTTTGCTTTCAAACAGCATTTTGCCCTTTCTCCCTTTCAGTTGCTGCTCAAGAAAGCTAAACTACCTAATGATGGCTGGGTGGGAGATGTAGGTTCCTTGCCAACTCTTACTTATTTTACAACAAGCCTAACAATTGCCTGCTTACCTTAGTAACTTATTTTGCCAGAAGGCCAATTTTAAGAAGGAGGCAAAGACAGGTCTGCAAGTCCCATGGGCAGGGCTTCCAGTTCCTCCTATAGCCTTCTGTTGCCTCTGGAATGGCAAGAGAATGAAGAATGGACACACCATGCACTTCCTAAGGGACATATTTTAGGCCAAGTTCAATTGTTTTGTGATCCCCAGAACTACTATTTAAAAAAAAAAAAGTTTCAATTTCCTGGGTTTTCAATGGTTTCTAGCCCCCCCCCCTTGCAGGGGGCAAGTTTGGAGATGCAATTGCAAGCAAAGAACTAATATTCAAAACAAAAGTTCCACCAGATCATCCTGAACATAACAAGACTTTACACAGAACAGCACAACAGGGAACATGTTCTTGTCTTTTAAGTCAAGATTTCAAAAAGGCAACTTCATTGAAGGTAGTTGGTGCATGTGTGTCGCTACATTCTGTGATGCTTTAAACACACACGAGTGTGCGCGCACACATTTGGGAGGTTAACAAACCCTAAAGACAACAAAAGAAACATTGTGTGTCTTTATTTTGCTAACAAATTTAATTACATCCTTTTATCTCTCTCTCTCCCTCTCCCTTCCCTAAAATAGGTTGTCTAGTGGCTGCCAGATTTTCTAATTATGTTCCTCTCACTTCCACCTACCTGCTCTTTTCATTTTCAGCTGCAGGCACCATTGTCTCAACATTGCCCCTTAATATAACCCCCCCCCCCCAAAAAAAAACCAACCCACAACTTTTGCTCTAGACTGCCTTAACAGCAGAGCTTCACTGCATAGCCCTTTTACAGTCTTTGCAAACCAGTGATTCCCTTTTTTTTTAACCCTTATTAGGACCTCAGCTGTAAGTATTTTGTGAATCCCACATGTGGCTGGAAGTGCTAATAATAAGCTTGGAAAAACAGAAAAACAAGAACTAACTGTGAAGGTTTGCCCAATGTCTGGGTTAAAATTTGCACCTTCAGAATTAGATTGCATGATCTGATTGCACTGACACACCAGGATGCATAGTACTGTAGTTCCTAAATCAGGGCTCGGAAACTCAGGCCAAATTGCACCCTCTAGCCCTGTCTATCTGGCCCTTGAGACTCTTCCCAGGCCACACCCCTCACGTATCTTGCTTCACACTCTTCTGTGTTTTCACCTGGCTAGAATGTGTCGTTCCTGCATGGCTGGAGGATAGAGAAGCATGTGCAAGTGTAGAAACCAACCTAATGTAAAAAGGTTGCTCTGCAACCTAATGTAAAAAGGTTGCTCTGCTTACTATTGACTCTGGCCTTGCCATATGGCCCCTAGGAGGGAATGTGATCCTAGGGCCACAAACGCCCCACCCCACAGCAACTTAGAACACAATGGTTATTATAAAAAGAGAAAAAGAACACTAATTGAGCTTGACCACATTGCAACTTATAGCTTACATTTTCCCAAATAGCACTATTAGTTTATGGAGAATGTCAAGAAGCAACAGGATCTCAATGGACATTATGGGCCACTGATTCCAAACCTATGCAGTAAGGAAACGCTTGTCACTGTCCAACAGACAGTAATGAGCAAGATTCACCAATGGTCTAACTTAGAATAAGACTCAGTTTTCTATGTTTGTATATCATGCTGCTCAATTTACACTTGTGAGCTTTCTCCATGCACTTTAGTTTCTCTCTCCCCATCCCCAAACAAGGGATTGTAAAGAATATAAAATTGAACAACTTTTTTTTAAGCCAAGCAGTACAAATGGAATACAATGGGGCAAGATCTGAGATCACTTTCAGCTGATCCTCAAAAAGCAGGGCTTTTCCCTTTGCAAAAAAGCTGCACCACTTTCAGCTGATCCTCAAAAAAGCAGGGCTTTCCCCCTTTCCTCATCTAAAAACTAGGTGCGTCTTATGGAGCGAAAAATACGGTATTGATGACAGTAAGTATTCTATAGTCTATTTTTTTCTTCTAGTCTGAAGACATTTTTGTCCTGTGATCTATAACTTACGCATATAAAAGCAGCTCCACAATAAAATTTGCTCTGGGTATTTTGCAAATCATCTGGACTTTAATCTTTCTCCTCTTACATCAGGAATATCTTTTTAAAAAACACACACACAGGGAGATGTCAAGTAATCAAAGTTTTCTACAAAATGTTATTATCACTGGAGATTGCAGAAGTGTAAGAATGCAGCAGGATCGTACGCCCATTTTCTGCAATGAGAATGAGACACTTGCCCATTATTGCAATGGCCTTGGAGACAGTCTGACATACATATCAGGTTCAATGATACTATGTTTTGGCTGTCTAAGAAGGCCAGTCCAAGGTCTACTGTCCGTAGTTCTGTAATGCTGCATTACAGAAACCATTTTTGATTTATTTATTTTTTAAGTCAACCCCATGTTTCAGATTTTGAGACGAATCAGCTTCAGTACTGCTCTTTCTACCCAAGCACATGTCTGTAGGCCCAGCATTTCAAAAAGACACACTGACAGACAGGTGAGCTCAACTAGAAAGCATCCTCTGTACACCTGTTAACTGGGATCTCTGAAGTGGCATGTGCAACAGCTATTTTTATACCTGCACATTAACTCTGTATGAGACTGAGCATATGGGACAGGACTGGGGGCTTGAGGGGGAGGTGTGACTAATTTTGTAGTGCAAAGCATGCATGCAAAGAGTGTGCGTGCACACACAAAGTCACTCAAAAAGGAGCCTAGAGAAATTCAGTCCCTCAATTTGAAACCTCAAAATACAAAGTGTTGCCCTAAGAAAATTATATATATTCTCTCTCTCTCTCTCTCTCTCTCTCTCACACACACACACACACAATCTAGATTGCATAAATCATACTAAATTCGCATAATATGTCCTGGAATTAAAACAAAAGCAATAAAAAGGCAAATTTGTTTAAACCTCATAAATCTGAAATGACTTTGCAATAAATTGGAGAGACCGGGGGGGGGGGGTGAGTAATGTGTTTGCAAAACACATGCAACTGGGATTATAGATAGGAAAGCTGGATTCTCCTTCTTTAAATTTTATTCCCAAATGGAACTGGGTGTTATTTTGTGACCTCAGGGATGCCTTGTCTGGTGATGGCCACTAGGTTAAGGAGTTGTTAAAGGGGTGGGGTGTTAAATAAATGCATGAATGGTGAATCTATCAATGACTGTTAGCCATGATGGCTCTATGGAACCTCTGAGTTCAGAGGCATTCTATCACTTGTTGCTGGGGAGCAACAATAAGAAGAGGATATGCCTTCATGCCCTGGTTGCAGGCTTCCCAGATGCATGTGGTTGGCCACTGTGGGAAACAGGATGCTGTTAGACGAGCTGGAGTATTAATCCAATCCAGCAAGGCTCTTCTTATGTTCTTATGCCTCTCCCTTGGAGAGTCGCAAGGCAAGTGTCCACCTAAAGAAACATCCGGGAGGTGACGGGCTGCCAAAGTGGATACATGACTAATGCTTCAACTAAAGTTGGAAATTTAGCAGTTGGACAGACACCAGGGACGGTGCCCAAGTAAAGGAAGGAATAGCAGGCCATTCCCAGGATTCAGGTTGTCTATTCACATAGGTGTTGACTCACAGGAGTGAGGGTGGAAAGAATGACAACTTGCCACATCCTGGAAAGAAAACTCACGAGAGGCAGCATTTAACTTTCCCTGTAACATTACAAAGGACCATTTTTAGACCTGCCCAAAAGCAGCACTTCACATCAGTGGGCTGCTCCTACAGGGTGCTTGCAACTACCGGTAACTGGAAAGCACTCTCTGCAGCACCCACCTCCAGATGGTCACCCAGGAAAGCAAGCAAATCCATTTTGTCCCTGGTGCACCTGCTGAGCACCTAATGCAAGAGTTTATGCTCTGCTATGCAAAGGACCAAACAACTCTGAGCAAATAATTCCTTGCAGTATGTCACCTTAAACCCCAAAGACTAACACTCATAATCTTGTATGAGTGGAAGGGCCCAGGTGATCCTCTGGGAAGTCTGCAAGCAGGACCTGAGTGTAACAGCCACTCTCCCCACTTGTGATTCAGCAACTTGTTTTCAGATACATGCTGCCTCCAACTATGGATTGAGACCATAGCCACCATGGCTAGTAATCACTGCCTTTAAGGGCAAGCTACTGAAGAACCTGTCTGGATTCTGAGAAGGTGCCATTACTGCTGTTTGAACTTCTCTCTTGGAGTTTTATTAAAGTAGCAATACAGTAGTACCTCCAGTTATTCTGGAGCTCCAGTCAGATCCTGAGGTTTTTGCAACTGGAGGTGCCTGTTCTGCGCATGCGCGCAGCACAGTAGAGCATTTCTGCGCTTGCGGTGAAACCCGGAAAAATACTTCCAGGTTTGCCACGTGCATATCCCAATGGATACGTAACCAGAGGTGCTCATAAGTAGAGGTACCACTGTAACATGTTTACCTTTTGGAAGGAGCACCTGGAGAGGCCAGCAGACCTTTCAAATCACAGCACCCTCTATATCCCAAAACTTCTGAAAAACATGCTTGTAACTAAATTTGCAACTCTTTCCTCCCTAACTACAATGGCTAGAAAGAAAAACACTTTTTAAAAATGGGACATGGAAATTCAGGACCTTCTACTGGACAATGCTATACATATTTTTGAGGCCTAGAAAAATATAATAGTGTGCATTTTATTTATAATCTGCTCTAGAGTAGCCTTTCCCCTATTTGGTGACCTCCAGATACTGAACTAAAATTTCCCACCATTCCTGACCATTGGCCATGATTGCTGGGGCTGATGGGAGTCCAACAGGTGGACAACAGAGGTGAGAAAAGGTTATTCTAAAAATGTTTGCTAGACCATCCCTTCTTCTTTTTCTTTTACAAAGGTCACTCTTCAATTCTAGCAATTTCCAGAGCCATGTGAATCTCTTGAAGTAGGAACAATGAAGAGCCTTGTGGCACCTTAAAGACTTACAAATTGATCTGTGGATTAAGAGTCCATTTAATCAGAAGCATCTATTGTATATTACAGACATGGTAAGGGTATAGTACAAACCCCCTTCAATTTAAGAATTAATGTTGAGGCATGAAAGAAGCCCCTTGGTAAGTACCGGTAAATGGACTTCCGTTGCCAACAAGTACTCTAGACTTCAACAAAATCCTGCACACCCAGCTGCAACTGTTCTCTCATTCCCTAGGAGGGAACAAGCCTCCTGTTAATTGTTCCCTATGCTAATCGCTAAAGCAGTTTATCTTTAATGATATTCCCCCCACTTCCTGTCTACTTTCTAAAGTTAGCAGTCACCAATCTGGAGCTAATCTGTAACAGGTGACAAATTCAGCGTGCATCAGACATTAGAGAAAGCTACTGGTGGTGGCAGAAGTCCATTTTGGGGTCTCCAATTTGAGACATGTGTGCATCAGCCAAAAAACAAAGAAAATATGTATCTCATCTCAAACATACTGTTTATACCTATATGCAGATTTAAACTGATTGATAATATCATCATAGGTAGGTAACCGGAAGCCTCAGGTGGACTTTTGTACCAGCACGGGGCTGCCACCTGAGAGAATGTGGCCATCAACAGAAAAATAGGGGCCCACCCCTGGATTAAATAAAAGAAGACAGCTACAGACACTCCCAGACAACTTGCTTATTGAGAATTTATCCTGATTTGGACATTAGTTTTTGGCTTTTTAATTAACGTTCAATCTGATTTGTCCGCAGGGAGGCTAGACAGTGCTGCGTCAAAGCAAGTGATATCCCACACTTCCAAAGACATTTTCCCCAGCACTTTTCTTGTTGCAAGAAGTCTGATATTTGGGGGAAGTGGGCTTGTTGTGCATGACCTCCCCATTAACTATAATTGTGCAACCTGAACTGGCTGGCATGTGACTGAATCCCACCTGAAAAACAGCAACAGCCTGGAAGCATCCTAAAACTAATATGATAAATCCACTACAAGTTCTTTAAACCCTTTAAATCAACCAAGAAGGTGCAATGCTGCTCTTGAAATACAGAGCAGGAAAAGGTACCCCCACCCAGAAAGAACAGCATTTTAACACACACACTGTTTGCTGTCTAAGAGGGCTGAGGAGCCAAAGAAAGCAGTCTTGCTACAAGCCACTGCAAGGCTATAATGCTGAGTACATGTCACCCAGGCCTATCCACTCGAAAAGGGAATATAAAGCAAATTTCTCCAGACAGCATCAAGGGAGGAGACACAAGATGTCAAGCAGGTCAGCATGGCTGCCTGAGATGAACCTTCCCCTGCTTCAGAAGCAGTTATGTAAGACTTGTGCAGGACGAAGAGTGAGGATGTTCTCACATGAACTACCGGTAAATGAAAATTAGGTTCTTCTGTGTGAGTTGTTCAGCGTGAGGTGTCTCATATGAAGGGAGACTTTATTAGCCTGAAATGACTGTATTCCATTGGAAACATAGGAAGCTGCCTTATTATGCAATTATAATTATGCAAGGTTTGGAGATGGGGGCAGAGAGAAGTTTTTCTCCCTCTCTCATAAGACTAACAGCTGAATCTTGGAAGATCCAGGACAGATAAAACAAAGGATTTCACACAGTGCATAGTAAAACTATGGAATTTGCTTGTACGAGATGTAGTGGTGACAACCAGCTTGAGTTGCTCTAAAAGAGAATCATACAAATTCATGGAGAAGGTTATTGATGGATACTAGCCACAATGGCTGTGTTCTGCCTCCATTGCTGGATGCAGTACTTCTCTAAATACCAGCTGATGGGGATCACAAGTAGGAAGAGCACTGATATGCTCAAGATCTGCTTGTGGCATCCTAGAAGCATCCGCTTGGCCACTATGAGAACAGAGTACTGGACTAGATGGGCATTTCGCCTGATCAAGTACCTAAGCTCTTCTTACATTCTTATGAGTAGTCCAAGTAGTTGATGTAGTCCAAAAACAGGTGGAGACGCAAGTTTGAGAAACACTGATGTACTCTGTAATGGCTTTCATCACTTGCCACTTTATTCTGCTGCTGCACAACCTCCATAATTTCAATGGA
Source organism: Lacerta agilis (assembly GCF_009819535.1). Taxonomy (NCBI): domain Eukaryota; kingdom Metazoa; phylum Chordata; class Lepidosauria; order Squamata; family Lacertidae; genus Lacerta; species Lacerta agilis. The sequence goes on along the minus strand of NC_046319.1, from coordinate 18,022,245 downwards.
GCTTTTACTGGGCTCCTGCCACCAGCTCAGCTGAAACGGTTTGAGGCTGCATCCTTTGTGAACTGTGCAGAGCTGTTTAAAAAACAACAACAACAACAACAACAACCAGGAAAGCTCAAAGGCAGAGTGCCATACTGTGAATAAATTCCACCCCTCTAAAAATCTGTTCATTGCTACCCCAAACATCAAACCCCTATTCTCTGGACTGGGCACAAAATGTTTCCATCCAAGCTTGACCTTAATTGCAAGCTACTCCCAGAAGATGCAGGAGCACAGATGTGGAGAAATGCCTTTTTAAGGATTTCAGCTGAGAGACAGAGCTGTTCTGTGAGTAATTAAATTAATGGTTTAGCCTCCGACACACAACTGCAGCTGAATGTGATGCTTTAAGGCTCTGATCCCACTGGGTTCTGACCTTGCAGTATTCCATAGCAGGGAAGCGTGGGGGAGGGAGAGAGAGAGAAATAGCCTATCCTATCTTGTTTACAGACCTATCTCTGTAGGCAAGGTCAGAAAAAAACCCTCTACCATTTTTATAATTCTTAAAAAGAGAAAGCAACTGATATTAGTCCACTGAAGTTTATTGCCATAGTTATGATTATTTTTTCATTTATGAATCAATCCCTTCCTGTCACATCCCAAAGTATTTTACAATAAGTACGGTCTATCTATAAAACTGTTACATATATAAAACATAAATAAATCAATTGCATATATAAAAACAGTTCAAAACAACAACAACACATACATCAGATCAAATCTGATATAGAGTCCAACTGGGATGAAGATCTCCATTTAGAAAGCTTGAAATAAATGTGTTCATCTTTAAGGAGCCACAAGACTGTTCCCTCCACCCCGACCCCCTGCTGCAGCTACTCCTCTGCAAATGCAATAAAAAATAAGACCAATATTTAGCAACTTTGGTTGCTGATCTTACATAATGGGGTACAGTACAATGGGACTATCTTACTTGTGACCATTTGTGCATCACTGGGGTTTTCAAGATGGTACATTGCTGTCAAAGTATGGCTGTAATTAAAAGGATGAAACAGAAAGCTGCCTGATCCAGAGAACATTCCATCCTCAGTCTGCACAACAGGTCTAGACAAGAGACTCCCTTCTCTGGTGGAGGATTAGCAGTCAAAGAAGCTCCAGCCTACAGACAAGAAGAGGCAGGGCCAGAAAAGAAATCCAGGCCCCTAGTATCCCAAAATTCAGAAATATTAACTGTGAACCTTATATATTAGGGGAGGGGAGAGATGTTATGATGCTTCTGAACTGAAGATGCCACTAATTGTGCATGTAGACCTCACCACCAAATTTCTAATCAATAACAAAATTTTGTTGCAGGACTGAACCCAACTCCAGCTCCCTTGACCAGCTGCCCAAACTGTTCCTTTGTCTTTAAGATGGGCAATTTGGGTGCCAAACTACACCAGCCAGTGAGCCAGAATTGGTCCAGTGATTGCCAGATGCCAACATCTACACTAAATCATCACTGTGTCCATTTCTGGCCATCCTCAGAACCCACAACTAACAAATTACCTTCTGAGATGAGATGGTAAACCTCATCTCATAATTAAGACACATGATAAATGCTCTCTGTACCACTAGTAGCTCCAGAATAGCTGCTTCTTTCCTGTCAGTTCAGTTGATTATCAAAATGATAAATTGCCCCTGTTCACAGGCATTCTTTGAGGTGCAAAAACAAAAAACCCAACAACCTCCAATAGGGAAGTAGGATGGTCCAAGCACAAATTTCTGCTGTGATTAGAGTGCAACGTACATCCCTTCACCCACTGCCGACTGTGTTCCACAGCAAAAAGCAAAAACAAAAGCAAGGGCTTTTTATGAGAGGGCCTTCACAAGGAGAAGCTGAAATGCATGAAAGCCAAAGAGAATTTGGTCAGATTTCAGTGGGAGATTTATCCTTGGATTTTTGCACTCAAAAAAACCCTCTCTTAGGATACAGCACCTAAAACAACTTAGATATCCAGAGTCACACCCCACATCATATATTTAAAGCACATATATAACAGTCATGGCACCCCCTCAAGAATAATAGGAACGAAAGTTTACCAGTCACAATGGTACAATTCCCAGGACCCTTAAGAAAATACAGTTCCCTGGATTCTTTAAGGAAAGTCATGTGCTTTAAATGTATGATGTGGATGTGACATTTGAAGAGGTCTGAAAGCAGAAGTCCAAAAATTTAACGCCTAGCTATTTCTCTCATTACAAATGTCAGTTTAAAAATGCTTGGAGATAAAAGCTACCAGTAAATGTCTTCAAGACAACACACCAAAAATGAATTTATAAGAGAGCTGGCACAGTATGTAGATTGAGAGGATGTGCTTACAATATTATTATTATTATTAGTAGTAGTAGTAGTAGTAGTAGTAGTATATATTTATTTATAAAAACAAGAATCGTTAAGTTACAGGTAGGTAGCTGTATTGGTCTGCCATAGTCAAAACAAAATAAAAAATAAAAAAACCTTCCAGTAGCACCTTAGAGACCAACTAAGTTTGTTCTTGGTATGAGCATTCGTGTGCTTTCACACTTTTTCAGATAAACGAAGGAGGTGTATCTGAAGAAGTGTGCATGCACACAAAAGCTCATACCAAGAACAAACTTAGTTGGTCTCTAAGGTGCTACTGGAAGGAATTTTTTATTTTTTATTTTGTTTTAAGAATCGCTAAAACATAGAAAAAAACAATTCTTAATAAAACATTGATAGGATTAAAACTATATACATATATAAAATCTGTTTAAAACATGCAAATAATTACAATAAAAACAGCATGGCATGAGCCCTTTCATTAAAAGTAGACAATTTCCAAAAGCCTTTTGGAACAAAAGGTCTTCACCTGCTGGCAGAGGGGCAACTAGGAGGGAGCCAGTCTAGCTTCTCCAGGGAGGGAGTTCCAGAGTCTGGGAGCAGCCTTTCCAGTGTTCCTACCAAGAGTGCCTGTGAGGGTGAGGGTGGCGGGACCTCTCCTAAAGATCGCAAAACCCAGCCAGGTTCATATGAGGGAAGGAGGTCTTTCAGGGAGCTTGGACCTAAACTGCATAGGACTTTATAGGTCAAAAACAGCGCTTTGAATTGTGCCCAGAAATAGACCGGTAGCTGGTGGAACTCTTCTAATAAGGGAGTTGCATGCTTTCTTTAAACAATACTTACCTGGGAGTAAGTCCCACCGAACCCAATGGGGCTTACAAATTGGATTGCAATTACAAATGGGGGAAGGGGACTTGCCGCTGCCATGAGCTCAGCGGTGGTCTTTATGCAAAGCCTTTTCCCCTTCCCTTTGTAATATTCTGAGGCGACAATATTGACCAACCTTACAGAGTTGTTGTAAGATGAAAAATAGAAAATGCTACATAAATACTAAATATTTATTAATCATATGCTGCTATATCTTAACATTATGAAAGCTGTATGTGTATAATTCAGCTCTCTGTTTCCTTTAAAGGGAAGACATTTTCCCATGTGCTCTCTCACACACACACCCTTCAACCTCATTTCCATCTGGCTAATGCGGTATTAATACTGAAACCTCCAGCTGCATCTCCAGCGCAGCAGTGCCTTGAACATTTTGTTCTGGCAGAGATGAACGCTTAGAGGCTCCCGTTTCCCAACACAAATCAAAAGGCTCGGTGCATGTTTAAAAAGCAAGCCCTGAACAAAAAGCAGGGGCCTTTGTACTCAGGCAGTCAGGCTGGATGTGGCAACTGGCCCCAGGAAAGAGAATGGGTAACAGTTGCAACCCCCCCCCCCTTTTTTTTTTTTTTTTGCTTTAGTGCCTCTTAAAAAAACAACCAGTCTTTTCTTGATACCTGTGCACAGACAGAGGCACATAAGATGCTGCATTAAAACCAGGTCAGATTAATGGCCCATCTAGCCTGCAATTGTCTACTCTGACTGGCAACAGCTCTCCAGGGTCTCAGGCATTAAGAGGTATTTCCCTGTCCCTGACACAACTCTTAAACTGAAATAGCTCTTCCTCCAAGGCTCTTGAACTATTCCCAGGAAAGCTTCCTGCAAAACTGTGAAAACAAGTGTGGGGAAGCTTTTGCATTCAAAGGGCCGCTTTCCCATCTGGGCAATCTACCAGGGGCCACATGCCAGCAGTGGGTGGAGCCAGAGGCAAAAGCAGGCTAGGCAATAAACATGGAATTTATCTTTGTGCAGTAGCTTTTTATACACATTTGCACACCACTCTCTATCCAGGCAAGCAAGAAGCATTATCAGAGTCAAGGATACATTCCAGTCAGGGAAAAGCACTCAAAGGAAGCTGCGGCCTAGGAAGAGTCACAAGGCCAGATAAAAGTGCCTGGAGAACTGCATAGAGAACCTTGGGGTTTCCCCCCCCCCTGCATAGAGAGCATAAATCTTTCAAGGGTTTGTTCCATACAGAGTGAGGCACTTTCAAAAAAGTATATATAATTTTTGTCTTGTCAACAGAAAGCTACAGATGGGGGTCTTCCTAAAAAAAAAAAAAGCCGGGTTTTAACTTTTTGAAATATGGCAACCCTACCAATGCAAACAAAGGTGTCATATACACAGTTTAATACTATCAAACAAATGGCTGCACTCATTCATCATGTGCTCCCTCACTTGCATAGGAGGAAATCGTGGGGTGGGGGTGGGAGAGACTGAATGCCAACTGGCACAGAGCAGTAGGGTTAATACTGATGATCAAGGGGGACATTGGCTGTGGGCATTCCCAATTAACAGGAATAACTTCATAGCTCTTATGGGACGTACTGAGATCTGCATTCTTTTAATCAAGGCTTCAGTGAAAGTCCATTCAGGAAACACCAAACTCTGGGGGAAGTAGGGAAAATCTCTCTTACAGTGTGTTCTGGAACATATTATTCACACACAAGAAAAAGCAACACATTAAAACAGTGTATTCTCACAAAACCCCTAAATGCATGAGCAAGGATGAAATAATGTCAACGTGGCACAGAAGCAAAAGGAACCAAGCAAACAAACAAACAAACAAATGGTGCAATGCACTCTAGAACGAGCAGTGCGTGTAAAAATAAATAAATTGAAATCGTAACAGGGTAAGAATTTCCCTGCTGGATCAGAGCAAGAAGCCTACCTAGTTCAGTTTCTTGTTTCTCCCAGTGCCCAAGCTGGTTTTACTGGATGTCTTTACATTCTAGCATGTAAAGAAGAAGTGAGTAACTTTTCTGTGGACGTTTCTCCACACCATGCATAATTTTATAAACCTTGATCACACTTCGCTAACCTTTCTCTTAAGCTGAAAATATCACCTCATCTCCTAACATACTCAAACCATCACTGTGTTCTTCAGATACCATCCTATCAGGAGGTCTGTTCTGCACAATGTGGTATCTTTCATCCAAGAAGCTCAAGGTGTTGCACCCAACCCCCCCAACCCCCAATTTTGCCCTCACAAGAACCCTGCAAAGTAGATTAGTCTGAGAGATGGTGGCTGGCCCAAGGTCGCTCAACAAGCTTCACAGCTTAGTAGGGATTTGAACTCTAGTCTCCCAGGTCCTAGTCTGACCATTGTACTACATTGTGGAAGCAGCTACCATTTGGAACTTTCTCCCATTGCCTATTAGACAGGCACCTTCTCTGTTGCCTTTTCAAGTACCTGCTAAAGACATTTCTCTTTCAATAAGCCTTCTAAAATCTTTATTCCGGTTGGTATCTGTCTTGCATTTGAATTGATTTTGGTCACTTGCATGCTATACATTGAAAGCACATTACTTCCCCCTGAATAATCCTCAGAACTTAGTTTGATAAGGGTGCTGGGAACTGTAGCTGCATTTCCCATAAATCTTGAGCAGGGAGCCATGTGCTTTAAATGTATGGCGTGGACATGACCTATTTGTATGTGCTGTTGTTGCTTTAAACTGTTTTTATATTTATATTTTTAATTGCTTTTATACGTGCAATTGTTTTTCATGTATGTAACCATTCTATATACCAGTATCTTATTATATTGAAAATCACTTCAGAATACCTCACGGGAAATGATTTATAAATGAAATACATACATACTATTACTATTAAAAAATCTTGGGCTCACAACCTCAAATGCAAGAAATAGCAAACTCTAATACAAAGCTCAGGTGGAAGTACATCTGAGGCTTCTAATTCAAGGACCACAAATAGACCTAGTCAAAAATTAGCCAAAAGAAATAGATTTTCTTCAGGGAACCACAAGGAACCACAAGGAAGGTCAGAGAAGACAGAACTGAAGAGAGAATCCTGGCTTTCTGTTCAACATATGGTAATTGTAAAGCTGACAACTGTTAGTTATTTGGTCATGTCTACAGTCCAGAGGTCATGTCTGAGACCTCCGGGTATAGGGTTAGGGTAAGAGTATATAAATTCAGTAAATAATAATAATAATAATAATAATAATAATAATAATAACAATAATAATAATACAGTCCCCAAATTGAGTTTTTGCTTCTCAAGAACATAGGAAGCTACCTTATACCAGAGCAGACTGTGGGCTGTATCCAAAGGTAGTCCTACTGAGAACTGACCCACTGAAATTAATGAGCCTATGTTAGTAGTAGGACTACCACCGGATACAACTCTGTTTGCCTATCTAGTCCAGTAGTGATGGGTAGCAGTGGTACCGCTCCAGGGTCTCAGACAAGAGAATCTTCTCCATCAGTACGCTATCTGATATTTTAATTGGAAATGCCAGGGACTGATTTTCAGAACTTTCTGTACACAAAGCATATGTATCACCCACTAGGCGGTTTGGCAATATACCGTGATACTGAAAAAACAAGCCGCATTGGCCTCTGCCTGTGAGGCAGCTGGTGAAACTGCCCCAGCTCTCCCCTCGGGAACTGAAGCGGTTTCACTCAGGCGCTCACACAGCTCCAGCACTCCTGCTGCTCGCACATGAGCAGGCACAGCATCGGGGCTCCTTTAACTGCTCACTGTGGGGAGCGCCAACTACGCTTCCCTCAGCTGAGCAGTTTCACAGAGCCCCACCACCACCACCACCACTGGCTCACAGGAGCCAGCACCAGGCTGGGGGCTCCTTTAACTGTTTGGCTCAGGTAAGGGCAGCTGCACACTCCTCAATCAAGCAGTTTAAAGATGCAGGGGGAGGAACAAGCTATATCGGCACCTTGCTTATACAGCTTGTTTCTCCCTCTGCATCCTATGAGAGCAGAGTGCAACAGCGGTTTCACTCAGCAATATATCACTGGTGAAACTGCCACCGCACCTGAGTCCCTCTGCTAGCAGCACTGCTGGAGGATGCTGCTAGCAGAGGGGCTCTCAGGAGCAGTGGCGGTTTCACCAGCGGTAAGCCACTGAGTGAAGCTAACTTCGCGGTCTGCTCCTCATACTGGTCCTGAGCGATATATTGATATATCGCCCAGGCCTAATCACCACTGAGCTGCAGTCTTTCTCCTTAACCCAGGTGTGTGGAGCTATTGGTCCCTCGGATGTAGCTGAACTACAACTCCCATAATCCCTGGCCATGCTTGCTGGAGCTGATGAGAGTTGGAGTTCAGCAACACCTGAAGGGTCAAAGGTTGTCCCATACACATGCCCTACTGATATTAATGTGCTTGAGATGACTGTGCACATGATGCCTAAAAATTTCTATATAACCCTGAACGCCGTACTCAAAAGAAAATTTCCAGAACATACTTTCATGTAGGGTATTTAGAGTAAGAGGGTGCCAGTGTAATATGCCCTTCAAGGGCACAGCTAAAGAGGAGGAGGGAGGTTGCATTCCACACCACCTGAAACCTTCAATGAAGGACAACCCCCTACAACACACTTGTCTTTCATCTGGGAAAGTAAAAACTGCTTGCGCTGCGCTAAAAGCATGAATAAAGCCCACACTGCCTATATCTGGAGTTTTCTCATTTTTGCCTCCTTTTTTTTTGTTTCTGCAACAGCTTTGCCCATCTGCGAGACAGTGCTTTCCCCCTCGCCTTGCTGGAGACAGCTGACCCAGTTCCAAGTTGTACTGACCCACTTATCTCATGTCAGGAGACCAGCTATTGTAGCTCTTTCAAAAAAGGGTTGGCCAATATCCCTGCTGAACAATCCAATCCAACAGAAAATTACTTCCTGCTCTCTGCAAGTGATATTTTCATATGGATGCAATCTTGGAGGCAAAGACGTCATGAAAACAGTTTCCTAACACATGCATAGAAATGTAGCCCTTGCACCCTGCAAAACGTGCACTACACATGTTTTTAACTTATCACGGAACAGCAGCTTCAAAACCTCACAGGGAGGAGATCACAAACAATACTCCACAGGAAAGAGGGACCACACCCTATCACCAGGGAAAGACACCCAAATAGCTCAGGGGCAGAGCACCTGCTTAGCATTCAGAAGGCCCCAGTTTCAATCCCAGGCATCTCCAGTTAAAAAGGAAAGAGCCTCCCCCCACCCACACTGCCTGAGACCTTGGAGCTATTCCCAGTGATGTAAAGGGCTGGGCTTAGGGACCAATGGTAATAATGGCAGTGATAAAACTGCACTTAAAAACATGCACACACAGAGAAGCCCCACCTGCAATTTGCAGTTCAAACAGTTATCTTGCCACTTTGAACAGTCATGGCTTCCCCAAAGAATTATGGGAAATGTTGTTTGTTAGGGGGTGCTGAGAGTTGTTAGGAGACCCCTATCCCCCTCACACAGCTACAACTCTGAGTAACTTAACCATCAATCCCTTTCCAAGGAACTCTGGGGATTGTGGCTCTGTTGACAGGAAAAGGGGCCTCCTAACAACTCTCAGCGCCTTTAACAATCAAGCAAAGTATCGGTTTAACCATAAAAACACTATGGATAAAAAAGCAATGCAAAAATGCAAAAAAAACTCCACAAAACAGCATCATTAGTAACTAATCAAAGGAACCCATAAAGGAACTTCACCCACGCTCTCCACCCACCTACCCTGACACAGTAACCTCTGCCAAATGTATCCATTGCAATCCTCCGCATCCAAGCCTCACTCTCATGCATCCCCACAGGTAACCAATCCCCAGTCAATCAGTTATAAAAAGCAAGTGTATGGTTTATATACCTAGCAATGAAAACAAGGCTCACAATTTCAGCATAAGCAACTTGGTGTAGAGTCAGATTTCACTCATGGAGAGGGGGATCCAAACCTGATTGTTTATTACTGCACCACTCCCTCCCAGCCTCAGTTCCCTGCTTGTAACCTCTCAACAGTAGCTGCCGGGGCACAGGTACTAAAGGTTTGTTGCAAAAGCAGATGTGGCTGTTCACAGTCACCTAAGACTGGAGCTGCACAAATTACCGGTATCCACTCAAGCCCACTTAAGAACTTGTGTGCAGAGGAGCATCATAGTACCCTCCCTCTCTTTGGCTCTTCTCTGCATGTCAGAGCAGCATTTATTTAATAGCTTCCCCACACAAGACAGGCTGTTCCCCTTTCTTCCTCCCATCACCCAATAAATACTGTCCTCTGGAGCATTTTAGCTGTAGATTACATTGAAACTGCTACAGTGGTGACTGGGTGCCTATTAGGGCTGGTAGGGTGGAAGGCAGGTAGACCCATCTGTAGGCAGGGCAAACTGATCCTAGTACAGTACTGTCCTCATCTTTTTCCTTGCTGAGCTCTACAAGGGGAAACACTGGGACTGAGGAGGAGGAGGAGGAGGAGGAGGAGGGAAATGACCAGGCAGTGCCACCCCCTGGACCTGTTATATGTACAAATGCAGGCAGGCAGGCAGGCAGGATAAGGGTGGACTAAAGCTGGTGGGGCTGTGCCAGCCTCCTTAGCATAACTGTTACCCCAGCTCTGTAATCTGTTTTAACAGGCTCCAGGAGTAGGGCCTACAGTGGAAAATAGGTAGAGGCCCTGAAGCACTGAGGTGGTCTTTGCTGTATTTCCCCACCCTAATCTAATTTGAGAGCAAGTCCCACCCGGTATTATGTAATGCAATAATATGGCTATTTTAAAAAGTCACCACTAGCTAACATGAAAATGTGTTGTTGTTGTTGTTGTTGTTGTTGTTTTGGTTCTTTTCGGAGTAGCAAGCTTCTGTCCCTTGAAAGGCCAGAAAGAAAAGCCCCACAACACAACACAACACAACACAACACACAAATACCGTACACAAGTGCCATCAGTTCTCAAACCCAATGTGCATACATACGTACATGTACGTGTATACACACACACACACACACACACACACAATTTGGGGAGGGGGCATGAGAAAGAAAAAATAGAGTTAAAATATGCAAGGGGGCACCATGAAAGGCCAATCCTTTTGTGCTTTTAAATAAGCAGGACAGCATCTGCTTATTCTCCTGAAAAGGATCACCCCAGTGTGGTCACATGATCCTCAGATGACCATGGTCACGTCAGGGGTGGAAAAAACAGCCACACAAAGGGGCATGCCAAACAAAAACAAAGAAAGGTGCCTGAACTTTGTAATGAAGAAGGGATTTGGTCAGCAGCTCCCAGACCCAAAAAGAAAAGCACGCCAGACCTTTCCTTTTTGTATCGCCAATGCTGCTTTCGCTCTGCAGCTTTTTTTGGGGGGGGGGAGAGGAGCGTGTGAAAATGTGATTGTCATCTAAGCGACAAAGATTTGTCCCATCACCCACCACCACCTCCATTCACTTTCCATGCTTTGTCATGCAACAGTACTGCTGTAAGTAAAATTAATTATTCTTGCCCTGGAGAAAGTTTTCAATTCTTTAAAAAAAAAATCATGTATATGTAATTTGGCATGATTCAACAAAGTAGGCATGTTAGACTGATGCAGATCCTGTACCCTCTTTTTTTTCCAAGTTACAATCACCCAGTGAAGAAGACACACATACATTGTCAATGCTGCATGTATAGAGAAGTTTGCAAAAGGAATGCTCAATATTCATGCTTTCCAAGTTACCGTATAATGGAGAAGAAGAAGAAGAAGAAGAGTTTGGATTTGATATCCCGCTTTTCACTACCCGAAGGAGTCTCAAAGCGGCTAACATTCTCCTTTCCCTTCCTCCCCCACAACAAACACTCTGTGGGGTGAGTGGGGCTGAGAGACTTCAGAGAAGTGTGACTAGCCCAAGGTCACCCAGCAGCTGCATGTGGAGGAGTGGAGACACGAACCCGGTTCCCCAGATAACGAGTCTACCGCTCTTAACCACTACACCACACTGGCTCTCTGGAGAAAGTAAATAGATCAAAAGGACTGCAATATGGGAGACTACCCCTGTAGAGAGGGCAATGTATGATAGCTCCTCTGTATGCTGTCTGTTTTTGCACATTCTCCATTAATTCACACAAATTCCTATGTCCGTGAATGTCAAACATTTATTAGCAAGTGCTTTTTTTAAAGGACAATGTACAACTCGATAAACACTTTGCTCCTATACATGTAAACCATACAAACAAATTATAGCACGGGCATGCACACAGTCAACACTGAGTCACCAATAAAAATTAAGAATCACCTCTAAGCAGTAAAGCAGCGAAACATTTACAAAGGGTAGGGCAAGTGATTTACTTTTGATAATTAAAGTGCATGTGAGCAGCGGAGTGAGCATGTAGCATTGTGGTCTAGTAACTTATGTAGATTTAAATACACAAGAAATAAACCCTAGACAGTCCAAAGAAAACAAACGTGAAAGTAGTTCATTTTGGAAGTGAGATATACATATTCACATGCCTGTGGTCCACACATGACATAGCTAGCCAGACACAGCTGAGAGAAACCACTGTGGAACCAGAAAAAGGGCCTATGCACTCTGCCCACCTGTATCCTTGCTTTGGTGTGGTTCCCCTAAGAGCACAAAGCAACAGAAGGCTAAAGTTAAAAACAAGAATCCCAGGGCTTCTCAATACATTTGCCCAACAAGCTGGAAAGTCTCTGAGCTAAATATATCAAAGCCAACCCCGCTTCTCCCCTAGTCTCATTCTCCCTTCCGTAAAAGCGATGACATTCTGCTCCGCATTTATTTGATTGTATTTTTATTTTATTTTTGAAAGCAGAAGTTTATTTTCCAGTGCCATGACAGAGCGGCGCCTTGGAGACAGTCTTTGCCTTGTGCAAAACAGTTTGTGTGTCTGTTTTCAGTTCTTCTAGCCAATCTGTCTCTCGTCATGACACACACACACACACACACACACACACACACAAGTTTTAAAAGTGCAACTAAAAGTACTAACATTCACTTCTCTGGGGATGACCCATTCTTCAAGCATATTATCTGTATTCCAAAGGTCCCAGATTCAAGGCCTGCTGTCATCCCAACAGGTGATGGGATGGGTAAATGCCTGTAGCTGAGCCCCTAGAGAGCTATTGCCAGTACAAGGAGGCAATACTGACAAATTTAGACAAATAGTTTGATATGATAAAAAGTAGCTTCCTACATTTTCACCTTTGTTGGAAGCTCTTCACAATGTGCACTTCCAAGTGACACTAAAGGCTGGGGTAGCCAATACTACTTCTTCTTCCTTGGCAATTACTGATAGCAAAATAAGATTGCCTTCTATGAACACAGTCTTAACAGTGAGTCTGACTGTGGAGGTCAATTCTGGATCCACACGTCCTTCCACATTGGGGACATATGTTTCTGGGTGGGAGTTGATCATGATCAGGGTTTGCCAAGCGTGCCTTCCTCTTAGCTCGTTTCTCCCTTTCATCCGGAGTTTGAGCATCTTCGAAGTCCATGACACCTTTGGTAAAGGTTGTTCTCCAACTGGAGCGCTTGCAGGCCAGTGTTTCTCAAGTGTCGGTGTTTATACTACATTTTTAAAGATATGCCTCTTTTGTTGACCACCTGCATTACACTTTCCATTTTTAAGTTCAGAATAGAGTAGTTGCTTTGGAAGGTGATAATCAGGCATCCAAACATGACCAGTCCAACAAAGTTGATGTTGAGGAATCCCTGCTTTGACACTGGTGATCTTTGCTTCTTCCAGTACACTGGCATTAGTTTGCCTGTCTTCCCAAGTGATATGTATAATTTTTCGGAGACACCGTTGGTGGAATCTTTCAAGGAGTTGGAGACAGTGTTTATAAGTGGTCCATGTTTCACAAGCGTACAGTAAAGTTGGTAGTACAAAAGCTTTAGAAACAAGCATTTGGGTTTCCCTGCAAATGTCCTGGTCCTCAAACACTCTGTACTGCAATCAGGTGAAAGCTGCACTCGCCGAGCTCAGGCGATGCTAGATTTTGTCATCAATGTCTGCCCTTGTGGAAAGGTATCTGCCGAGGTAGGAGAAGTGATCAACACTTTCCAATGTTACACCACTGAGTTGGATTTGTGGCACTGCAGAGGGGTTGGTTTTGAGCTTGTTGGTGCAGCACTTTGGTTTTTTGATGTTGACCGATAGGCCAAGCTTTTTGTAGGAATCTGAGAAGATACATAGGATGGTTTGGAGGACATCCTCTGAGTGTGCGCACACTACGTTGTCATCAGCATATTGAAGCGCTATGACAGAAGTTATGGTAACTTTACTCTTTGCTTTCAGCCTACTCAAGTTAAAGAGCTTTCCATCTGTTCGATGTATGATTTCTACCCTGGTGGGGAGTTTCCCTTTGATAATGTGCAATGTAACCTATATGGTGCCCTTCACATGTTGTTTGACTACAATTCCCATCAGCCTCAGGAATCTGACTTATACATAGCTAGACCATCCATCCATTACGCTCAATATTGTCCACAATGACTGGCAGCACTTCACCAGGGTTTCATACATGACATCTTTCCCTTGTCTTACCTGGATATGCTTGGCTACCTCTACCCAAAAGATTACAATCCCAAACAGAAAGGGAAGACTATCATACTGCAATTGGATGGGCCAACAAGATTCTACAAATGACATATTGATTTAAAAGTGTTGCAAGGTGAAGGCTGAGAAAGAGGCTTGGGGTCATTGTCTGCTTCTTTCTTTCCTCTCTCTTTGCAGCAAGATCCATGCTACACCAAAATTTCAAACTTTTCAGAGCATATGTTTGGGGAAGGGGCGGGTTTAAACTTTGTTATGAGAGAACCCTGGAGATACTTGGAAGCTTATCAAGTATTCCTTAGTGATGAGATCATTAACAGCAGACAAAATTCCAAGAAAAGCGGCTTGTCCACCACTATCAATCTTCCCTTGGAATGTGCGGCTTGGTACATTCAGGGTCAATGTGAGGTTCAACAGGTCTGGCCAGCATTCTGTGTGTGTGTGTGTATGCACGCGCGGAGGGGGGGGAGGCTGCACATCCTTAAATCATGCCCCTGGAGTCCTCTGCAATTTGAAGGGGGTCCATCACAAGACCAATGGTTATAGAAATATTCCCCTAAAAAGGTTGAAACCTTGGAAAGAAAAACAAAACAGATACAACTGACAATGTAAAAAGTAAATCAATGGACGATCAAAACATGAGAAATGAATTAAGGAGACATACTGCTTCAGAAGCATGTCTCTCATGATCACATATTGTGTGTGTGTGTGTGTGTGTGTGTGTGTGTGTGTGTGTTGTGTTGTGTGATGTTTTCTATTTTAAAAGTTTTTTCCACACTGTTTGTTTGCAAGCCATCATTTCCCAAAGCAAATATTATTTCATCTTTAAAATAACAATTCTAGGCTTCAGCCACATATTAGAAGGATCTCACAACAATGTGGCTTTTCACATATAATTCAGGATCAGAGTTTTCACTCCCCACGCCAGATTTCAAGGCGGAGATTGATAAATGGGCTGAGCCATGCCATGATCCTGCCCAGACCTGCATGTTAGCAGTAGGAATTCTTTTGTTTCAGCACAAACATGTCCCTTATAATACAAACCCAGAGCAAAACATTAAGGTGGGGATGAAATTCATGCCATGTTTAAATTTTTAAAAATATAGGGAAGGAAATATTAACCCCCTGTGTTAGAATGAGTAGAAATGAGTTGCCTCTGAAGAGTCATGCCTGCTCTTGGAACGCATCACCACAGCAAATCACCCAGGAGATACATGCCTAAAGCCGAAAGATTTGCTTGCTGCTACTCCGCTGAGGCAAGAACGGACTTGCACTCCAAAACTTCCACAGATGTTTCACCCAGGAGGTGAAGGCCTTCATGTCTTTTGCTTCTAGTGTTTTCTGTTGTATGCCACTCTTCCTTACTGCCTGGATTATCACCTATTCTGGGCCTTAGCACACAGACAAAACATACCTTCAACAGGAAAAGCTTTTTCCAGTATTAAGATGCAATCATGGAGAAAGCTTTATCCACTGAATTTCCTCCAGTAACACACAGAGTTATGCAAACAAGCACATAAAGACACTCAAGCAATCCTAGCTTTAATCCAGTAGTTGTCAAACAAAGGTGAAGACCTGTTCTGCTGTTTCAAGCAGACCTCTACAACTACCATTGTCTCCTGGTCTCTGGTGATTTTTTTGTTGCCTAGGTTCTGTGATATAGATAGATAGATAGATAGATAGATAGATATAAAAATTGGAAACATAACAAAGAAAAAAAGAAACATAGCTCACATTCACAGTAAGTATAATATGTCAACCCTAATTTAAATGTATGATTCTTGCAACTTGTGGCTTGTCTTATGTACAATTTCAATCTGAAAATAAAAGCCTTTGACAAAAGCAAAGTTGTGAGTTCCAGTTCCACACTGGCCAGGGAAAGCCAGAACAGCATATTGGCTTGAATACTGAAGGTATAATGTAGCTACTTTGGCTAGTACCATCCCTATGGCTGAATATGGAATTCAGTTAATGTTCCTGGAGAATACTCATCAGTGACAGTGTTGTTATTATTTACACAGCACAGTCGGGAAAAAAGGGCCTGCAATATAGAACAGAACATTTGCCCTCCTTGTGTTGTAAACTACAACTCCCATCAACCTTAGCAAGTATGGCCAGTAGCAAGGGGTGGTGAGAGAACTGTAGTTCAGCAGTGTTTAGCTGGCCAATGGTTTCCCACATCTTGGGAATGGGAGAAAAACAGAGGCAGGGGTAAACAGGATGAATATATATAACAAATTTACTTAGATTGAATTACTGAACATTACAAGGCCCTAGTGCTCAAGTGAATGAGCCAGGCCGCCTTTTGTACTCAAGTAACCACACCTTGCTTACTCTATTGCCAAGGCCCTGCAATGTACATTTGTTAGAAATCAGAAAATGGTGGCTTTATTTTTTCCCCTTTTAATTAAAAAAGTCTGATAATATGCAAATAAAAATGCTGAAAGACTGGGACACAGGCAGAATGTTCAATATGTTCTACAACAGGCAGAATGTTCAATATGTTCTACAACTCTCTGGGATTTTCAAGTCCATCATCCTCAAGGGTCCCCCTCCAACCAACCCAGGAAATACTTTCCATTTGGAAACACTCCAATTTTAGCAGTAGTACTACCCCAACAGTACACTTCTCATTTTAATGTAGTGGGGTTTTGTTTTTTAAGAGCTCCATAGCTTCCCTTGTTCTCAGTGTAAGGCATCTCAGAGGTATATGAACCCTTCTATGGTTTGAGCAACATAAGATTAGCAAAAGGGAAAGGGGAGGGGTAACAATGTCCATTTTAAATCCCCTTCCCAGCTGACAATCAAGATGACAACTACAGAGTGAAGAGCCTGGCAACCCAAGCAAAGATTCCATCAATATTCTTGTGGGGCCAGGAAAGGGGGGGGAGGAGAGAGAGAGGTCCCTCCTCCCCTTTGTCAAGAATGAGATGTGTAACCAGACCTCACACTCCTCTCAATCTACTACTCCCACCACCACCTCATTAATATTCAGCAGTTTGAAACAATGCTTGAAACAAAGACTGGTAACCCCTGTTCCCAGGGATTTCAATAATCCTTCAAAATATGGCTGGCCTCCTTGTTTCAATCAAGTGGAACTGGAAAGCAAAGTTGGGCTCTCTACACTTTAGCTTGACAAACCCAGGCTGCTGAAAAGCAAGACTTTGCCTCTCAATGGATCATCAAAGTCCTTGTGGCATATGAGCTATTGCAGCTAGGTGGGCATCCTGCATGAAAATGTTTCCAGAAATTCAGATCTGGACCTTCGTCAACTGCTGCCAATCCTGACTAGTTTTCTAGTTTTGACACAAGGTTAACTGCCAGGCATAGCTGATCAGAGCAAAAGCAATTTCTGCATGTCTAAGCCTCTAGCTGTTCACTTGATTCCCCTCATAGACTCCCACAAGAACAAAGGCAGTTCAAAAACTGGTAGAATTTTTAAAATATGATTAGAATAGGTGCAACCCAAAGATAAAATTCCAGGTCTCTTAGAAAGCTTATCCACTTCCCTAGATAATTCCACCCTCTCATTGACAATCACATACTATTTAGCACCTCTCACCACATACACAGACCAACCACACCCAGGGATCATCTTGCAGTGCTGAAACATGATTGCCTCTGGGGTGCAGGTGCAACAATCCACATTCAATTTTCCTATGGTTATTGGCAACAGTAGAAACCCACTTAATGCAAGCCTGGGCCATTTGTTCTTCAAAAGAAAACCAGATAAGAACATAAAGCAGCCAATTGTGCACTGCAGCAGAATGCAATCACAGAAGAAAACAACGATCATTTTCCTTGTGAAAAGGATGTTGGGGAAAGTCTGCAAGGCAGCTATGCTCACACTGAAATGCTTGCTGTGGTTATGTGGTCCTTAGATCTGCTAAGTAACCTTACCAGTGGACACATCTATTTTACTCCACAAATTCTGCCTTATCTCTTAGAAAGTGGGAAAGCTAGAGTGGGGGGTGTTATACAAACACAAAAACTATCTATCTATCTATGCATTGTGACGGTCACAAACATATTTTTTTAAAAAACCAACAATAAAGCAGGCATGAGAAAAGAAGACAAAGCCCCCTGTCCCCTTTCACCTCACACTCTTGTTTACCATCTGGGCTTTTGAAAAGACAGTGATGGGTGGCTAGATGATGACTTTAGAAAGAGTGAACTGTTTTATTTTCTTGTTATTTGGTCCAAGGTTGTGTGTCAATGCCTTTCACAAAAGCATAACACCCCAAAGAGCTAACAACAGAAGGGGACTGCTCCAACCAACTTATCCTGAAATCCTATAAATGGATGCACCAGCACCATGGTGCCTATCCTGCTCGCAGTAAATAATTACTTTCCCTTGTTTTCATTTTGGTTTATATTAAAATCGTGGGCAGAGCTGCATACCAGTTCCAGGATCATCCCTAATCTTATACACAGTCCCTATTTGTTTCAATATGGTTTCTACAGAAGGCATTCCAGATACATTACGGCTCACTATTCTTCAGTGGGTATTTTCCAAACTTTACACCTTTTTTTAATAAAAGGACTCAGGTGGTGCTGTGGGTTATTAAACCAAAGAGCCTAGGGCTTGCCGATCAGAAGGTCGGCGGTTCGAATCCCCGCAATGGGGTAAGCTCCCATTGCTCGGTCCTAGCTCCTGCCAACCTAGCAGTTCGAAAGTATGTCAAAGTGCAAGTAGATAAATAAGTACCGCTCTGGCGGGAATGTAAACGGCGTTTCCGTGCGCTGCTCTGGTTTCGCCAGAAGCAGCTTTGTCATGCTGGCCACATGACCTGGAAGCTGTACACTGGCTCCCTCGGCCAATAAAGCAAGATGAGCACCGCAACCCCAGAGTCATCCAAGACTGAACCTAATGGTCAGGGGTCCCTTTACCTTTACACCCTTTTTAATTCCCCTTCCTCTCCGTTTTTCATCTCCAAATTATATTAACATAATATTTAGGGGGCAAACATCATTGTAACAGAGCATTTCAGTCCATTGTTCATATAATGACAGAGGCATGAAATTGGTTTTGGGGTGTTTTTTATTTTATTTTTTGCTTTTGTTTGCTGAAATTCAGAAAGAAGTCTCAAATTTAAAGAGCTTGAGAGGACAAGTTTCTTTATTTCCCCCCCTGAAAACAAGAGCTAACAACGCTCACATTTTGTAAAGTTAAACTGAAAGTGAGATATTGCCAATTTCCATTAAAAAAAATAATAATAATAACAGCTTCTACTTTCAGACATCTTGACTTCCAGTTTGTGTCTGGTCTCCATTTCCTCACAGAATCTCATAAATCCCCCTGAAAACAGAAACGGCTCCTGCAAGTCACTGTTAACTTGAAATCTCATGACATTTTAAACTGCTCTCATGATTTCCCAGGTTGAGAATGACTCACCATTATTGAGAGCTAGCGGCTGCAAAAACACTGAGAGATTTAATAAGGCAGGGTTTGAAGATGAACCTTTTTCACTTCCCTTTCATTACTGTGCAGCCTTCTTGAGTACAGGCTCTTTCCCCACTATGTAGAACAGGAGTAGGGGAACCCATGGCCCTCCAGTTATTACTGGGCTGCAACTCTCATTATCCCTGGGAGATGAAGGCCAACAACACCAGGAGGGACACAGGTAACTCACTCCAGATTTAGAGCTATTGTAAACCTTTTAAACAGTAACCCTTAGTCAAATGACATGATGGGATATTAAATGCAAGCATGTCATTCCCTTGGCCAGACTGTCGGTCTGCTGAGTCGAGGGTTTCCAGCAATGCTGCTGCTGCTAACATTGCTGCACATTTAGCTAAATTATTTAAAATCCATAGCTGTGCAACTATGGTAGGAGGCTGCCAGCAGAACTAATGCAGAAGGCTCATCTTTATCCTTTCCCCCTCCCTCCTTTTAAGCCATGTGTTCCCTTGAGCGCTAGGGCTTGTAGAAGCCCACTCTTCTCAGACTTAAAAGCTTTTTTAAGAAGTATGGAATGCCCACCCTGCAGAGTGAAAACTTAATGGAGGTTAGCATATGGTTTGTAGGGAAAAATAAATGTTAAATTTCCAGTTATGGCAACAAAAGTTGAGGACAAAATGGACTCTATTTAAAGCAAGGGCGGGAAAACCCTCCTCTTAGGAAGGGCTACCAGTCCATGGGGAGTGAGGGACACCCGTAGCAATGTCAAACAACACCAGAGACAAAAATGGGTAGAATTTTCAGCATTGTGGGATTCTCTCTGTCTGCCACCTTGAAGCCCATCCCTGTAGGCAGCATAGAATTACCGGTAGGTAAAGGTTCCTTAGCACTGCATCTGGGAAGGCTTAAAATGTACAAGATGCACAGCAGGAACAACAAAATATTTGCAGTTCTTGCTCCATAGCTATTTCCCGCACATCACAAAGACTCAGCTACGACCAAAAGAAGCTAGGATACTTTCACCAGAAAACACACACTTTAACTGGGGAAGCAACTGACGTTTCCAATTCAATGAAAGCATTATGTTATTCTGAGCCACATATTGGGCATGGACATGGTTTCATATCTGTAGCTATGGATTGATACCCCACCCTTCCTTGCCAATGAGTCCTATAGTCAACAACAAAGTGTGGTAACATTGGGAAAGTATCTCAGAACAACTAATACTGCAGAATGGTGCGTGGACCATTCGGTATTAATTCACTACTAATGCACTATTACGGTGTCAATGATATGTTGCAGATTACACCTGCAGGCGGGAGGAAATGCTACAAGCCTGAAGCTGCCGTTAATACGTGATATTATTGGCTTTAGATCTGCTTGTACTGTTCTGCTGAGTGAGCTCTTTACATTTTTTAAGTTTAAAAAATTCAGTTTCATCCTTCCTCCGGCTCCCTCCCCCCCCCCCCAATTTTCTCCCGCTCACCCAACTTTTGTTTCTTGGGTTCAAATGAGGTTAATGCTTGTTACAGTCAGTAAAATAGAGCCAAACTAGTAACAAGAATAGAGAATATTTGGCAGCTCACTAACACACACAGAGCACCCATTTTTCAAACACACACACACACACACAAACAATATTGGCATCATGGGAATTGTAGCTGAAAAGGCGTGGATGAAAACAAAAGAGGAGTGTGGGACCATCTGCTGCCTGGAGCTCGGGTGAGGGAGGGTCACACAATTAAACCTGTCCTCTGACACATTTAAACAACACAGACTGTATTTATATTGTCCAGCCCACCCCCACCCCCAAAGCAGGGAAAGAAAAGATACACAACAATCTCCCTATCAACCCGTGTTTTTTTAAAAAACAAATCTAACACACAAAGGGGACCGACACTAGGGAGCAAAAGGAATTGGTGTACAGCACGATTTCATTGCTTTACAGTCATACCTTGGGTTACGTACACTCCGGGTTACGTACTTTTCGGGTTATGAACTCTGGTAACCTGGAAGCGCAACCCGGAGAGCGCACAACGCACAGATGCACAGAAGCGTTCTGCGCAGTTCACGCATACGCAAACCACTACTTCTGGGTTTTTCGCACGCTTGTTCGGGTTGCGTACTTTTCGGGTTACGAACTGTAACCCAGAACCAATTACGTATGCAACCTGGGGTACCACTGTATTACATCTTCTTTAAAAAAAAAAAAGGAAAGGAAAATAAAAGTTTGGCAAAACCAGTTTATTCAAGGCATTTTGAGCTCAGCTGTGATAAAAGTCCAGCTTGACAGGGATTTGGAGGTAATGGTGAGTCCTTGTTTTTACCCTAAAAACATTATCTTTCATCACTTTCCAAAATTAGCTGCTTCAAATCATGTTTTTCCCTGGGCTCAAAGACCCCTTTGGAAGATGTCACACAACATTTCTCACTGCCCCAGAATAGCAAAAGAAATATCTAGACTATTCCTCAAAGTTATTTGTAAAGGGGATGTAAAAAAATTCCTGCTAAACTCCATCCATACTCTCTCTCTCTCTCTCTGTGTGTGTGTGTGTGTGATATTTAATATATAGTGTTTTTTACTGTCAGTGGATTTGATCTCTGGTGACTCTGAGAATATGTGAGTGAAAATTGTGGTTATGTTTTAAATAACTACTTAAGAGTAACAGTTAATATAATGCTGCTTTGTAATTTTCAAAAAAATCTCTAAATAAACAGACACATGAGGGAATGGGGAGAAATAATTGCTCTAGTGCCTAACCCTGAGAGGCGTCTCCATTTATCTGTTTCTAAAGGGTTTCAGGGCTCGGTTGTTCCACATTTTTCCTTGGCAAATTTATTTCATTTCCCATATACTTGCAAACCTCTATGAAATTGCATCCTTCCAGATGTATCTTATTCCACTCATGACACACACAAGAAGCGAGGGGGCGGAGGAAATCAAACCCTACCAAAAAAAAACTACAAAGTGACAGCCAGCAAGATGGAATATATATCATGTACAATACATTTTTAAAAAAACAAGTTACAAAAACCTTAAAAATTATTTTAACACATTTAATCGTCACAAAAATCAAGATCAGATTTGACTGGACTCTAAATATAATGTTACACTTATCACTCCAAATACAGAAATCATTAATAGTTAAAAAAACATGGATTGTTTCATAACTTATAACCAACTAAACACATTTTAACCATATGCAGTGGATCTAATAAGCCCTATATCAGGGGTAGACTACTTTCTGAGTGCCTGAGGTGAGCTACCATCCTTCTTGTTGGCAGAAATGAGCAAGGCTCACCCATCCCACCCTCCAAGTTGTGCTGGGCCCTAAGCTTAGTGTAATGGCAGAAGACCCTGTCAGAAGGAGGAGGGCAGATCATGGAGAATTATTATTTTTTGCCTGGCTTCCATGGCTAGTTTCAAGATTTGTTGACCTATATAGTACTGTGTCATGAATGCACAAGTATACAAATGATATATAAGCCATGTTCCTGCAATTACAACTGCACCAATTTCCACTGAATTGCTCTGGATTTACTCCTGTGCAAATGAAACAAAGCAGCACCCCCAACCAGCTTCACATAAATGAGCTGCAAATTATGCCTAAGTAGGGCTGCCAGATGTCCCCCTCATTTTCACAGACATCCCTTAATTCAAAGGGTGTCCCCTTACTTAAGTTACCCTTTGTTATCAGGGTCATAATGAACAGGGCTGTGCATCACTTCTAGTAAACATAGTTTTAAAAAAGTAAATATTAAACTTTCCTTGGAAGGAAAGTTGTCAGTTTACAAAACTAGCAAACACCTTTCCAAATCCACAGGTTTGATAAATCAGCTGCTTTGAAACTGATCTGATACCCTACTGCCAGTTTAATCATCAATAAAAGCACACAGATTTAACTGACTTTTCCCAAGAGGTGGGAAGAAGGAGCACAGATAAACCCCCTTCTCTGTTCTTCTGCTCCTAAGTGTTTTCAACCTTAAAGCAAAGTAAAACAGATGGGGTATGAAGTCCTTCCACAAGACAGGGTGGGGTGAGTTTGCAGTCTTGTTGTTGTTTTTAATGGGAAAAGCAACTGAGCCTTAACTACAACAAAGCTGCTGGGCACCAGTTTAATGAACACTTGAACTTCAAATGATCTGATTAAGACATCTTGTAATCTGGGTAAATGAGGGCCTAGAATGTTAGCTGAAAAATTCAACGACAAAGAAGACAAGTGGACCAAGCAATAAAAATTCCTCTACACAATGCATAACAACATTTCCTAATGCAGGGATAGCCAACCTGTTGCCCTCCAGATGTCTGCCAGAAAGTACATGATGGGACTTGGGAGCCCCACAATACTAGGAAGGCAACACAGTGGCTACCCACTGCCCTATTGCATCCCTATCAATAATAGAACCATAAAGGAGGGTATTGGAAGTGGGGGCTGTTTCAGAGGTTGGGGCAATGGCTACTGCAGGCACAGGCTTCTCTGAGGAGCTTCCCAAATCAATGAACTTACTCCCAAACCATATGTGCCTATTGCCTTTTTTTGCTGGGAAGGAGGCATCTTTTAGGTGATAGGTGAAGTCTATGGCGCTTCCTCATGCCTCTAATGGCTTTCAATGGTACTTGAGATTCAATTTAAATTATATTTTTGCCATCTTGACGGTGGCTTTTAATTGCTGGCTCTATCAGTTTGTTGGCTGTTTTAATTTGCCATTCTTAATGTATTTTTGTTTTGTATTTTGAGCCGCCTGGATACCATCTGGCAAAAGGCAGAATAGAAAAGACTGGAAAAGCAAACTATTGGTTACTGAGTCAACCTATTAAATAAGTAGGTAACAAATACATTTCTTAAAGATGCTCAATTGTATTCCTGAAGGTCCATATGGGGTCTTGAAGAAAAGGGTGGATTTTAGGGGAACTCTTTTGTTGAAGGATTGAGGATTGGACAATACAATGTTTTTCTAACTCTACAAGTCTTCCAGTTAGTATTAGTATAAATACCCAATTTTGTCCACCTTGGGATTGCAGTTTTGGGGGAAGAAGGGGCAACAAGATCAGCACAAATTTCTATTAAGTGGAATGGAAAATCAGTTACCTAGCCAGCTTACAATACAGCAAGATACACTGAATGTCAGCACTGCAGACACCTGGCTAGAATGAGTGAAATCTATGCAATTCTATAGTTGTTATAGAACTATAGAAAAGGCGGGGCGGGGGAGGACCTGATACACCAAAGCTCAATTAATTCTAGAAAGAAAATGAAAGCAATATTTTAATTAGAGGTAATTAAGAGGCATAATTTACCTCTTCTGCACAGTTTGCAAAAGAGCTTTATGAATGAAGAAACAGAAGCATGAGGGTCAAATGTACAGAGTGAGACTCACGAGAATTAACAATGTTACTGAAAAAACCTCACAGTTTTGATAGTTGGGGGGGCTTCACAAATTTACAACAAAACTGTCAAGCAATTAAGGCAAGACACTTTGCACATGAACTTAAACTGCTAATTAAAAAACCCTTGCTTAATTGACTACATTTGCATATCATTCAACTCAAAGCATAAATGATTTCGGCAAGACTCACTCTCTCTCTCTCTCTCTCTCTCTCTCTCTCTCTCTCTCTCTCTCACTACTCTTAAGATAAAGCAAGCCTACAGGTAAAACAAACAGGAGGTACCAAGCAATAGGAGGAGCTTCTGAGGAGAACGGAAGGTGTATATTAATAAACTGTTCTACAACAGCATCAACAATCTTCCTTTGTGTTTTCTGGCAACAACTCCTTCAGAATAATTTTGCAAAGTTAAATGTGGAGCAACACATCACAAAGACTTGCTAAATGGTTTATATACCCACCTGGGCATGTACTTTTTACTGTCCAATTCCTTCACCATAAACTGATTCAATTATCCTACAGCAAGAGAATATCCCCTCCCAAAAAAACTTTTCTTTCTTTTGCATGGCCAGAACTATGTTCCAGAGTGGAAGGACAACTAAACAGGGGAGCGAGGACAGCAAAATGGACCATTTCAGTGCTTACCCCCCCCCCAAAAAAACCCCAATGACATTTTTCACCTTCCTCAAAAGGAAGGTTTAAAATTGGGCTATCTTTCTGTATCCTTGCAACAATCCTGTGAGGTGGGCCAGGCAAGAGCAACTCGCTTCCCCAAGTCCAATATTCTATTCACTCTGGCTGTTGCAACAATATGGGTGGTTCATTCAGGCAAATGGTGTTTGAAATGCAAGTGATAGCTGGCTCCCCTTCCAACAAGTCAGAGGCAGTCATGCTGCGAAGATACAACCTAGATGCCCCCACTGCTTTCTGAAACACTAGCACCTACCCATTTTGCACACTTTCCTCAGCCTATAGGGAACAGTCATAGCTCAATGGCAGAGCATTCATCTTGCGTGCAAGGAGGTATCGGTTTCAATCCCCAGCATCTCCCATTGGCAATCAGTTTAAACAATACTAAGCTAGGCGAACCAATGGTCTGACTTGGTATAAGACACATTCCTATGTTCCTACTGTGCTGGAAACCTGATTTAGAACCCACAGGCAGGTATACAATGGAGGAAGACACAAGGTTTCTACTGGCCATCAGTGAGAAATGGTTGCACCACCACCTCTATTCCACAAAAGGATTTAAAATACCTCATTGCTAACTCTGCTGTTGCACAAATGGCATCTAATCTTCTCAGCCAGAGCAAAGGAATGGCAAGAGGCACATAAAAGGTCTGAGATTGCATCTCAAGGCTTGATTCAGACACCGCTCCAATGTAAATCAAGAGCAGAATCGTTTGAAGTTGATGGCGTTACGCCATCCTAAAACCAACACTCTCAAGATTGGGGTTAGGGTCTATGCCTTCCAATCTTCCAGAGAAATGAGTTAGGTGTTTGTTTAATGAGTTATGCCCTTTCATCTCCCAGCAGGCATTAACATGCCTTTTTCTTCTTGCTCTGGTTTTGCAGCTCTGGTTTTCCAGAAAACTGCCTTGTTAATGGACTGGTTGTGGGCAGCGCTAATGGTAAAAAACAAAAAATGTGATTCTCACTTGCTGCAGTCTGTGTACAAAGCAGGATGTCCCTTTTGCTACTGCATGCCTGCTGGTTTGCTCTCCCTTGCTGACTGCCTCCTCTCCTCCCTATCTCCTATCAATCCAACTGGGACCTTGCTTCCTCCCTGTCACACAAGAAGCTCATTCAGCAAAAGGGAAGTCCCAGGATGCATTGAGGCTGTGCAGAGTCTGGAAGGGGAAAGGGGAGGGGAGGCAAAATTTAAGACTGCATTCAAATGAAGGGGGGAGTGCCGATCTGGTAATGGCAACCTCACAGTTCTGAGAAGGCATTGTTCAGTGCCAACCTTCTATAAACAGATGAGGAGTGTGGTAGGGCGGGGGGGGGGGGAGTTTTCCCAAGAAAGCAAATTCTGGTTTGCAATTGACCACAAAATATTTAGCAGCAACCTTTCCAAATGGTGATTGGTGCCAAAACATAAATAGGCCCCTTGAGGGTCTTCCATTAGAATTAACAGAGCAAATTTGGCAACCAGTTATACATTGTGGTAAGTTCTTTGCAGGAATCCAATGCAGGGAATTTTCACCCAATGGGGCCTCGCTGCAAAACACTCTGGAGAAGTTCTAAATCTCTCCCCCTTTTGGGGATTTAACACAAACACACACCTATCTCCCAGAGGCTGGGAGGTAGATCATTTTACCACTACTCTTCTTCCTTGCTTTGTGACATCATAATGGTCACTGTGGCAACTAATTGTGATGTCACAGAGGATTATGATTTCAGAGGAGTGAGACTAGGGAGAGCCTAAATAACCACAGGTCTCTTCTGAGTAACAAAGGAGCTGTTTTCATGCAAATCTGACAAACGGAATACAGGCACACAAATAGAAGGGGCTCTTTTCAAGGTCTTTGACTGACAAGTGTAAGCTATCCCCAAAGAGCCAAGATATTTTACACACAGCAAATGTATGAATCTGGCATCCTCATATACATAGTGCAGCTGGGTGAGAGGCCCCAAATCCCCAGATGCTTCATGTGGAAACAACACCTCTCCTTGTGTGAAAAGACTTTTTTTTCTCATCCAGATTAACAGTTCTGTTTAGTTCCATTCATGGATTCTCAACTACTCAAGTGGGGTTGCTCAGCTCTGTATTATGCAATGCAGAACTGGCATGTCGGGTTTACTAATGAATATTTCAGGTTATCACTGATCCTAAGCCTATTTAGACTTAATAGGGGAAAGACTAGTGGGCAAGGGGATAGAGAGTGTGGAGGAGGTTCCCAGTTTAAATATTAAAACAGATCCCAAGATATTTATTGATGTTGCCTTACAAGAATACTGCAAATGTAGTATGTGCCATTGTGATAAGATACTCAACAGAAATAACAGTGGCTTATTAGAAATAATGGTTTTCTAGAGTTTGTATTCTCAATTTCTAATTTCCATACACAAACATAACTACGCACAAAATGCCAGGTGTAAGAGCCTACACGGTTGCAACCAACCATGGTTTATGTGACTCAAAAAATTATATTTGGGGTGTGAGTCTGCAAAAATGCTATGAACGCTTATAAATGCTTAATATGTTATTTTCAATCCCTTAATTTCCTGTCACACTTTTAATCCACTCAAACAAAGAAGAGAAACAGAACAATTAAAAAATGAATTAATGTTCAAGTTATGAAGCAAAGAAGATTTTTTAAAAATGCGGAGATTCCTTCAGTTAACCTTCTTTGTGTAGTATCACATTTCAGTTGTTTCTGTTTGGTCAAAAGCCCAAGCATGCACACATGGGTAAATTTATACAGCAGAAAGGACAGTTGTGGGTTTTATTCAACTAAATCCTACTCAGAGTAGATCCACTGGAATTACTAGACCTAAATTAGTCGTATCCATTAATTTCAATGGGTTTACTCTGAGTAAGACTTGCACTAGATAAAACCATGTAATCTTTATTTCTGGACCTTGTGCATGCTGCTGAGCCTCCAACACTATTACCATGAATAAAGACCTCTTGCATATTTTCAAGTAAGAGCTGCTGTAGTGTTTTGAGACAGGAGCATTACACACTGCAGGCATCAGGAAAAGAATGTGGATCAAGAACGCAGGGGATAAGAGACCCTTTTCTGTTAATGAACAACATTTCTTAGAAATGCTTCATTTAAATGAAAATACATTCATTTCATAGAAACATAGAACTGTAGTGTTGGAAGGGGACCCCAAGAGTCATCTAGTCAAACCCCCATACACACACTATTTCAGATGAGTATTCCTTCCAGTAGGTCCTCCTACACACTGCTCTACAACACATATACAGTGGTGCCTCGCAAGACAAAATTAATTCGTTCCGCGAGTGCTGTCGTATAGCGGAAATTTCTTCTTGCGAAGCATGGTCGGAGGAAGCGCGGTTTTAGGGGGGAACCGCAAAACGTTTTCGTTTTGCGAGTCGCGGCCATAGGAAAATTCGTCTTGCGAGTCACCCTTTCGTTAGCGAATGCCTTTCGTCTAGCGAGTTTTTCGTCTAGCGAGGCATTCGTCTTGCGAGGTACCACTGTATGCAGATAGACAATTTGTAAATATTGGTAACTAGAAGTGAATAACATGGTATTCATCTGGTGCCAAAAAATAACAAAGTTGGCAACTGCTAAGCATATATGGGAAGCAGATTCAACAAGAGAAAATCTCCAATCCTGAATCCTTGTCTGCTTCACATCACAAGGTAGAGAGTTCCTCAGAATGTCTGCTTGGTGTTGGCCTCATTTTTGTAGAGAGACCCATGTGGCAACCAATTAACATATTTTCAGCAAAGTTCTTTCTATTATCCCAGGCCTTTGAATATCTTCTTAACATGTTAGCGTTACCTTGATGTCAACTGATGTTAGTCTCTACTCAGTTTGATGTCAATTAGTTTGTTTTAGCATATGTGTGTGCGTCTTCTAGGTTTTTGTATGTTAAAAAACTGCTTGTATTTGTTGCTTGGCTTGTTTATTATTCTGAACTGTTTGTGTTCCGACATTTTTCTTTCCACTCTTGTTTTATATCACTTATTGTACATCATCTAGAGGCTGATTACATAAGGCAACAAATAAATGTAGTGAATACTCTTAATAGCCCCACAGGTTTGTGCAGAAAGAAGAGAATATTACCAGTATCGCCAAACCTCTCCCCTTTGCCAATATCCCTTTCCCCACTGGCCATGATGATACTGTGCACACATTTGTAAATAGCCATAAGGGTAACATAGCAGTGAAACAGGAACAATGTTCCTATGAGACACACCCATCACCTTCCCACTCAAGACAGGAAGTGGGTTGACTCCCCACACAACTCAACTGTATTGCTCTAGACTAGAGGCTAGGGTTTCAGGCTGAGGTCCTTCTCAGAGACTGCCTGAATGGAGGCAGAAAAACCCATACCTCAAACTCTGTGGTTCAACCGCATCAGTACAGACTCTCAATAAAAAAGGGCCTGCTTGACATAATGATGGCACGTTCTTGGAACTGGAAATAACTTACAGACAACGAAATAAAAATCTAGACTTCCTATTAAAACCAATCCACACTAATATATGAAAAAATAGGGTTTTCACAATAAATTCTCATAGCAGTATAATACTTCTGATGTTGAATGTATTATTACGATAGACTCCTAATTCCTAGACCTATTAATTAAGAGTTTACCTCCAGGTTATAAACAAGGTAAAGAAAATGCCATAAAGTATACTTGCCTTGTTTACATATGCAAAATTGAATCATCCAGATTTCAAATAAGAGGCATAGGTGAAGTAATATATTTCAGTACCTATTTTACCCTACACGAGGTGCAGCTGAAGATTTTCAATCCACACAAGAACAATTACCAAAGCTTTGGGGCACACTGAACTAGCCAACAGCTTTAAAAATGCTTCTTAAGAATAACCTATATCACTGAGTGCCAAGTTTTATGTCTGAAAAAACTAACAGCCACCTTTGTACCAGGTAAGAGGATTCTCTAGAGATGTTGCTGGACTACAACTCCATTCACCTCTGACGACTGACCATACTGGCTAGGGCTGATGGAAGTTGGAATCCTATCACATGTGGAAGGCTGCAGGTTCCCAGTCCCTGGTTTAGGTGCAAATATATTTAAGCATGCTCCCATGAGTTTACAATCCCATGGCAAGTGGCCAGCTGGCACCCATACCTTACAGAAGCAGTGTGTGCTTACAAATACTATACTCTGTGGCCATCTCCTTTGTTCCTTGCTTGTGAACTTCCCAAAAACAGTAGGCCAGCTACTCTGGAAACAGGATGCTGGGAAAGATGGGCATTTGGTCTGATCCAGCAGGACAGTCCTTATGTTAGCACAAGGAGAGACTCATAACAATTAGCATAGTGTGGACATCTGATTTCTTTGCAGGATAAAAAAAACATGGCCTGAGACATTGCCATCTTGTATAATCACACATTTAGAGAGTGGGGAGGGGGGAGAGATTTAAAACACAGCACAATACTTTGTATGCATCCAGGAGTTTGTTTCCACCCATCATCCTCTGAACAGATCCCTGTGCCATATCACAAACAGCTTTTGAAACCCCCCTAAATTTCAAAAGCAGGTTGCCATATGGCATGGGGGTGGAATGGATACTGTTGAAAAGTTCAAAATTTTAGACACAGTTCTTTGGATCCTGGCCAACAACTTTAAAAGCCGACATAATCCAATACTGAAGAAAAAACTTTTTTCCATCCTTGTTTCTAATTTTTAGAAGAATGCTCCTAGGCAAATGTTGGGCAAAAGTCAACAAACAGGAGCTCCCTGAAGTGGCTGAACCTTATTTCCAAGCCAGGGATCCTTTATGTCAAGATTATGTCAACACTTTTCTGAAATTATCTGTTCTGTGTGCTTTTGTGCATTCAGCCACCAAAATTCAGCCAGAGAAAATAAGATACTGGGTTGTAACCAATGCTAGCCCTACTCAGAGTAGATCCACTGAAATTAATGGGTATTATTAACTTAGTTTCATTAATTTCAATGGGTGAATAATAGATGGGTACAACCCATTGCTCCTTATATTTAAAAAAAACTATTCTGGTAAAAGAGGATATTAAACAGGACTGAATGTTCAAATGTTAGGTATCAATATAAAGTAAAAATTCCCCCTATTCAGATGTCCAGTTAAAGATTTAAAATAATAAATTGCTTGCAAAGCAAGCTCCACAAAATGTAGCAAAGCTGCTTAAAATATATTTCATTTTAAAGCTTGCATAATTTAACAATGGGGGAAATCCACCTTAAACTTACGCAAGCCTTTTGGAGAGTGAGGATGAGGTTACAGTTTGTGCAACCATTTCAGTGAAGAGAGGGGAAGGAAAGAGTCCAGAGATCAAAATCAGGTTGCTGGTCTGACACCTCCCTGGGCAGAGCACAACATTAATAAACCACACAGAAAAATTAATGGGGTATGTTTGAGTTGAAAGACAACAGGCACTTCTGGGGCTCAGATGGGGCTCGCTTCAAGAGCAGCTAACCTGTCATTGAATCTGGAAGGACTGCTCTCCTGAACCCATCAGCATATACTGGAGCCTCTGTTATACTTAACCCAGACTTCCTAACACTTGATATCCTGTCTGCTATTTCAATGCCCTTACTCAACTGTTTCAGACAGACATTACACAAACTGGCTGGTGGAAAAGGGGTTGGGAAACCAAGCAGCAATCTGAGTCTATGACCTTATTCTTTTAACATGATACCACTAACTTAAGCAGAGGTTGGGGGGAGGTGGAGGTATGGAAAGGCACAAAGATTACTCTTTTCACTACTCAGGCCTGATCTTGCCTAGTCAGGCAATGCCACTGGAATCCACATCAAGATGCCACCCATTTCTTGCATTAGTAGCAAGAAACTGCCCTTACTATTATGTGCTGGTGCTTGAATCTTTTTAGTCACAAGAATACATATTAACCACTGAGGGTTTTGCTAGAGACGTTTGGAAAATAATCCACCACTCTGAACATTTATTCTGTAAAGAAAATGGGTCATGGATGTGGGGTGGGGAATTCACTGGGCACTGTTGTAGTTTCGTTGTGTTGTGTTGTGTTCTAATATGAACAAAAATGTTTCATTAAATGCTCAGCTGCTTCCCAATTAAATAAAATTTAATTGAATGTACACATTTTAGCCGATTAATCTATTGATTGAACCTGCGTATGGGAAAAAAACACTGGGTTGTATCGCATCCATTCACAGAAGGAAATTGCACTGACAGAAGGAGGCCTTCCGATCATTGGACACATGATTGAATGCAAATACCATTCTTCCTTTCTTTTTACAGAAGACATACGCACCTCAGTGCAAGCATCATCTTAGAAGAGAAATTCCCATCTGTCATTTAGAAAAAGTTATAGTCCGCTTAATCAGAAAACTCTAAGAGGTGTGTGTAACAAAATTATCAATAAAACACAGCTAACATCCACAAAACTTTTAAAAATACACAAAGCATTAATAAAACACAGATAAAAGACACTAAAACAAACATAAGTAAATTATGTGTCTAGGTTTGCTTGCTGAAATGAAAAAACAACAAAGTTTTCAGCAGGCATTCTAAACAATACAGTGAGGGTGCCTGCCCATAGCTGTCAACTTTTTAAAGGGAAATTCCCTTATTCCGAATAGGATTCCTCACAAGAAAAGGGAAAAGTTGACAGCTATGTACCTGCCACTCTCCTGGGAAGCTGCCTTATACTAAATCAGTCCCATGGTTCCATCTAGCGCAGTACAGTAGGTCCAAAATGTCTGCAGAGGTTATGTTCTGGGGATCCGCACGCAAGGCAAAATTGTGCAAAGTCAGGAAGACCCCTGGAACCGCTCCCTCCATGCAACCATTCCTGCCTGTTCAACACCGGGGTATGCTGAGGGAGCAAGATCTCAGGAGCCTCTCATGGACTTCCAGAGCCCTCATGTGACCCTCCTATAGGCCAATAAGCAAGGTGGAGGGCTTAAAATGCTCCTTCCATGCCAAGTTTTCCTGCAGTTTTAAAGCTCTCTCCCTTGCTTTCTGGGCTCTACGAAGGTCATATGAGGGCTCTGGAAGCTCTTGTGAGATCTCACACAGCTCCTTTTTTCCAGTCTCTCATCCTCTTTTTGTTTGTTTTTCGCCAAAGCATGCAAGGTTGCAATTACATAAGTAAGTTGCACAGACGTTTGGGGCATACTGTACTGTCTACAACGACTGGCAGCAGCTCTCCAGGGTTTCAGACTTGGGGCTCCCCCTGCACTACATGGAAATGCCAGCATTTGAGCCTGGGATATTTTGCAAGAAAAGCATGTGCGCTACAGTCCTTCCACTAACAGCCTAGATATTGACCTTATAATACTTTTTATTTGTAGAATGTACCTCCTATCTTCCCAGTCAAAGCAGTTTATATACTTAAAGTAGATGCCCCTCTTTATCCTTCCTGTACGTACTCTTAAATATTTGTCATGAAACTTAGAGGAGGGGGGAACGCAGCATGCCTCCAGTAAGCAAAGAAAAGTCCCCCCCACCCCACTTCATGTAAAAACACTGTCTCCTCCACCCCATCCCAAATTAGCAGTGTATTAATGTTGGTCCTATTATTTTTCCAGGCTCCTTGCAAACTGAAGACCATTGTGTGAAAAGTTGCCTGAGGCAGCAGAATGGAATGCAAAGCTTACCTGTACAAAGATGGAAATGTCTTCTCCTCAGGTTTGAAAATATATACCGGTATATTAAAATGCCTTCCTTTCCCCCCATGAGAAAAATGTGGAGAAAGGAACATAAGCAATTAAATTTTACATAGGTCTTACTTAGCGTTGCAAGGTCCCCCCATGCATTAAAAAAAAAAAAATTACAGCCAAGCATATGTATTAAGAGATTGCTTTTACTAATTGACAGGCAAATTGATTTATGTTCTAAGTCTACTCTGCTAAAATAAATTAATGTTATTAATTGGCGGCAGGAGTGGAGAAGGTTCATGAACCATACCAGATTGGAACCATGACCAACACATGCTTCCTAACTTTGTGGGTGTCCCAAGGCTTCACTGAACAGGATTTTTTTAAAGCAATAGGCTGGCTTATATTGCATGCTGCCCAGTCACTCCTGTTTCCTATCTCCTCCGGCCAATACATGCCAACAAGCCACCAGCCAGATGCCTGCAGGCATACATAGAGCATGCACTCCAGGGCCAGCCACGGCCACAAACTGAGTCCACTTTCACACTGCATGCTCAGCCAAACTATGGCTTGGCACATACACACAATGGCTCCCAAGGAGATCACAGCTGCTTTGCTCCTCCCCAGGATTTTTGGGGGTCATTGCAGGATAGTCGTAAAGCCAAGAATTGGCTTAGTGTGTCACCTGAGTCCACATTCAATGGCTACAGGTCATGGTTAAGGAGGAGAGACCCTAAACACAATCCTGGGTTTGGAGACAACACACTAAGCCAAACTCTAGCACAGCTGCTGTCCCACAATGGCCTAAAAAGCCTAGGGAGTAGCACTTCACATCCACACCTGCACAATCAGACATCTACACAAAGGCCTCGTTTGCAGAAGACAAAGAAAATGGAGGGTGGAGGTGTGTAACCGGCTCTTCTTTAAGGCATGCAGCAGTTCCAAGTTTGCAGTGGTGGAGGGCACAAGTTCTTTTTGCTGCTGCCGCCACCACAAATTCCCAGCTGGCTGGATTGCAACCACTACAAAATGCAAAAAGCCTCAATGGTCTCACAAGATCACTCCAAAAACTGCATTACCTCAGCATGAATAGGTTTCCGCTCTTTGATCTCTTGCTGCTACACCTTTCACTGGCTTGGGAGGGATTATTATTATTATGGAACAGAAGCAGGAACTTTCGCTGTGCTTGTTTGCATATGACAATCCAGAACAACCTCACAAGAACATTCCTCCTACCTCAGGGAACACCAGGCCTGAGGGAATGCTGCTGCATAGAAAGGTGTGTGTCTGCTTTATTTCCTCTTTTCTTCCCTTAATCTGACAGCTACTTCAGACACGGTTTTTCTTCACAAAAGTGTTCAGGATGAAAGCCATAACTGGCAAGAGATTTCCAGTGACTGTATACAGGAAAATAATCAGGTGTGTCACTTCTAGGCATTACATTTTACCTGTTTCCCCTCCTCTCCAACATCCATGTAGGAAAAATATAATGCATGAAAGGAATAACCTTGATTTTATATAGTTTTACTGAACATGCACATTGTGCAAAATGTGAACACAGAAAGCTGCGTCACACTCAGTGTAGCTCAGGATTGTCTGCACTGACTGGCAGTGACTCAGTCTAAGTTTTCAGACAGGGAATTTCTCCCAGCCCTACCAGAGATTGAACCTGGGACCTTTGGCATGCAAAGCAGATGCCTCTTCCCTTGAGCTATGGCCATTCCTACATGGCCAGTGTTAAGGGATGATGGGATGCTACAGCCAAACAGTATCTAGAGGGCACATTAAAGACTGCAATTCCATAGCACAAACAGAGGTTTCCAGGGACTGAACCTAGGACCTTTTGCACGCAAAACATGTGTTATACTTCTAAGCCATGGCTCCTCAAACTGAATGTCAAATTATTTGTAGTGTTCCAAATGGCAACCCAGATCAAATGACAGGATCCCACCACTACATGGCCTATGAACCAACAAGGCCCCTTCTAAGCAGCATATTTAATCACCACAGTGACATAGCATACAGTAGAGCAGACATGTATCAGAAAGACTGTGATTGGAACAACATGGGCAGGAGGGGGAAGATATTGGTGAAACTCATTCTTGAACAAAATCATTTTCACATATGCAGTTGACCAGGATGCTGGAACCAGTTAGAAGATGAGGAAAGATTAAGAGACTGGGGGGGGGGGGAGAGACAGGGAGGAGGGAAAGCTCAACAATGAATGTGTGGGGAGGAGAAGGTAAAAGAACAAAGTCCAGAAGGTGATGTGGCTTAGGGGATTTGAAGAACTCCACAAAGGAATGATTAAGCCCTAGGAATGCAAACAAATAGCATGCTAGGAGAAACCAAACTCAAGGTGGGAGGTACCAAAAGAAGCTGAAACACGCACACCCTTTTCCCCTCCTAGGGTTGCTGCATGGGTGGAATAGTCCCAAGTGTTACTGAACACAGAATTATGTCAATATGTGAGCACAAGAATTGTCTTGCAGCAGACAACTGCACCAAACTCCAGTATTTTCTTAGGCAGGCAAATGCATCTGGGAAGCTTGCAAAGGAAAGAGTCATCCCATGTTATTGGAGAAAGGCCATTGCTCAATGGTATGTAGAAGAGTCCAAATTTAATCCCCAGCATCTCCATGTGGGGCTGAGAAAGACTTCGTGCCTAAACCCTGAAGAGCCGCTGCCAGTCAGTGTAGACAATACTGAGCTAGATGGGTTATCTGGTGCAGTACAAACCAGCTTCCTATGTTCTCAGTATCTGAGAAGTCAGAGATGTATTGCCTCTGCTTATGGAGGGAGAATATCACTGGGCTTCAAATTACAGCCCAACATCCACTTTTGCATTATGCAGGCAGACTCCAGCAACAGGAGAAAAATGCATCTCACAGACCTACCACAGAAAGCTTTCATCAACTCACCAAAGAGACATCAGGGACATTAGGCATCAGTGGTCGAGCACCTGCTTTGTATTCACAAGGTGTTGGTCCATGGCATTTCCAGACACAGCTGATAAAAGATCCCATCTGAACCCCTGGAGAGCCAGTGTCAACCAGTCCTGAGCTAAATGCACTCTGACTCAGTGTAAGAGCAGTGATGGCTAGTATCTACTGTGATTGGTAGGAATGAATCCAGAGAGCCCAGACAGTAGGTAGGGTCAGGGGTAATGACAAGAAGGGTTAACTAATTCTGATTTTGTCCCTATCCTCTTTCCTGCTGAATTCTTCAAGGGTAATGCTGAGGAGGAAGCTGGCACCCACTAAACTTGCTTTAGATTATGAGGAGGCTGACAGAGGGCAGAATGCAGTTTGTGAGGCAGCTTCCACTGGGTACAAGGCAGATGTGTTTTTTATCTCACAGTCCACTTTGGGGAACTATTCTCCAAAGCTTACTGCAGGAGAGCCACATAAAGCCATCCTACTACCAGCTAACTCCCACAAACCCATGGGGTGGGGTAGGATCACCCCCACCTCTTTGTATTCAAACAATCCACATTGTCTCCATCCAACAGCTGGGACACACTCCCAAGAAGGATCATCATCATTACTATGCAGGGCACACAAGGCAAAAACCCACAGAGGCCCGCGATTTGCAGACAGCTGTGAGCAAAACACACAGACACACAGCTTAAGGATGAGATGCAGACAGAACTTCAACATAGTTAAATGCAAACAGCCAAACACAAGATTGGTTAGGTTTCCACCACCATTTCCTCCCTAGGCGACCTCAATTTTATTTCAATGTTATTTGCCTCTGGCCACAGTCTACCAACCCTGCAGCTCTGTGTGTGTTTGTGTGTGGTTATTGTTTTGCTCCCAGCATGGCTATCTGCTACAGCACAAAACATGCAATATCCCTTTGGCTATGTCTGAAAAATGAATGGGAGAAGCAGCAGCTTTTTGTTGGGATGCGAGACAGGTGGCCTGCCTGCTAGCAAAGTCTTCTCAAGAGCAAAAATACAAGTCTTGAAACGACCCACCATGGGAAGGGAGGTGAAATAATATTTAAACTCCATCCCATTCTTGGGGCACAGGCAGAGATATATGCATATCCTGGCTTTCTTCCCACCACAGCTGCCTCACAACTGAGAAAAAGCAAAGGCTGCCCATTTCAGTCTGATGGGGAAACAGTATTTCAAGCAGTTACAGGTAGGTAGCTGTGTTGGTCTGCCATAGTCAAAACAAAATTAAAAATAAAAAAATTCCTTCCAGTAGCACCTTAGAGATCAACTAAGTTTGTTCTTGGTATGAGCTTTCGTTCTGCAAGATCACTCAAGGGTCAACAGGTTTTCCACACCTATCAGCCAATCACCCATTCCCACCACCCTTCTGAGTAATACCCCTTCCCACTCCCTCACTATATATAAGGGTCTGGTGACTTCTGTTTCAGTGTATCTGAAGAAGTGTGCATGCACACGAAAGCTCATACCAAGAACAAACTTAGTTGGTCTCTAAGATGCTACTGGAAGGAATTTTTATTTTTTATTTTGTTTTGAGTATTTCAAGCAATGTATTATGGTCAGCACTGAGACCAAGGTTTTAATTTGGTCTCAAGTTTCACACCAATCCTGGACTAATTTGATGGATGCCTTTTAAAAAAAGTGGTGGGCAAGATACACACATTACACACACACACACACACACACACACACCCTTAAGTTACTGAGAATTTCTATGCTAGTTTCTGATTTCTTTCATAAATCAATTTGTTATTCTCTTTCATAAATCAATTCGTTATTCTCTTTCATATATCCAAAAGTCATTCAGAAATGCAATCAAAATGGTAACTGAAAACCATAAAAATGGAAGTCCATTGGGGGGGGGGTCCTAAATATGTACAAACAGCTATGACTAATATGACACTATAAAGTTCTGCAAGATCACTCAAAGGTTTGGGCACAGAAATATTATTTCTTTGTGCTGCCCAGAATGGAAAGAGATGTTGGTTGTCCCATAAGCCTTCAAAAATATGCATATTTAAAAAAATGTGCCCCTGCATTCTCAGTGCACCTCCACTTTCCATTCATATGCCCCAAACTGCCACTTTTAGCATATAATTAGCTGAAGACAGAAAAGCAATTAGCAGCACATATGAGAAATAATGTGGGTCTTTAGACCTACAATAGCTCTTGTGCTGAATCTGTGGAGGAGGAGAACTAAGGAGAAAACAATGACTACTTCCTTCACTTTGAAAGGGGAAATACTGTAGCCAAGTAGACAGGAATGGAAAGATATCCCAAAGCCTGGTGGATTTCTGGTTACAGGATTTCTGTTGTTGTTGTTGATGTTGCTGTTGCTTGTATG
Organism: Lacerta agilis; assembly: GCF_009819535.1. Taxonomy (NCBI): domain Eukaryota; kingdom Metazoa; phylum Chordata; class Lepidosauria; order Squamata; family Lacertidae; genus Lacerta; species Lacerta agilis. The sequence goes on along the minus strand of NC_046319.1, from coordinate 17,983,122 downwards.
CACATTCAACTTGTTTCCCAAAAGTAGAAGCTGCACATGCCTTTATCTCCAGATGTGTGTGGGTGCCTGCACACTCTCTCCAAAATAGGTGTGTGGGAGTTTAAAGGGGAGTGGGAAGGGAAAGAAGTCTTAACTGAACATTCCCTTAATAAGTATTAAATGAGTCTCCTTTGATACGCTATAATTTCCCATGACTATCAAAAAAGTCTGTGCACTTAAGGAGTTAACTAGACCTTTCTCCTTTGCGGCACCTTGCATTCTTTTGAATAGTCAGATGTCTTGTCTGGCCCTGGGCATTTTTTCCAAGCTACTCCATAGCAAAAGTACCCCTATTTACCAGGATTGATGCCAACACAAGGTCTCCCCTCCCAACTTTCTCACCCAGTCACCAACTTTAAGAAGTCTGGAACCTGAATACTGCTGCCAATTAAAAAGCTTTCTTTTAAAATTTTAAAAATGTTTTCTAGCTATCTGGCTGGGAAGACTCCGCAATTGCCTGTCATACTTTAAAGCTTGCTGCAGCAGTTGTCCCAGGACACATCCATTTCCTTAGTGTAAATATAACCCATACACAAACTAGCATCAGGAGAGAAAAGGGGTGGAGGGGGGCCTAGATCAACACTGTACAGAACACCAAAAATATACTATGTAGTCTGCACACATATATCAACAGCATTTGCAAGTACCCTGGATTGCTGGATCAGCAGTGGCTGGTGCCCATTGTGACTGGAAGGAAGGAAGGCATGGAGCCCAAACAGTAGATGCGGTCAGAGCCAATGACAGGGAGAGCCAACTAATTTTAGTTTTGTCCCCATCATCTTGGCTGCTGAGTTCTGCAAGGGTAACAATGACTGGAGGAGGAATCTGACAGGCAGTGCCACCCCCTGGACTAGTTGTAAATTAGAAAGCAGGCAGGTGGGGGCTGTCTGAGGACAGACTGAGGTTAGTGGGGAGGTGGGTGCCTCATTTGCCCTAATGGACCAGCCTCCGCTGTCTGGAATCTATCTTGTTGTGTGTTTGTTTATCCTGCCAATGCAATACATTTAGAAGCTTTTCAGATCTTTTCCCTCACTACATTTGTCAAGTTTTGAGATTACGTAATCCTAAGGATAGAAGCCAGTGATTTCTGCCTGTAGATAATCAATTCATTCATTCATTCATCTTTCCTTGACCTATTTGTAGCACCACCTATACCTATTTGAGTTTGTTAAGATGCAAAACCCAAGGGCAGAATATGGTAAGCCACCTTTTGTGTCCTGTTTAAACAGATGTGAAAATTTACAGTATTTAAGTTTGCAACAAGAAAAGTGGGTAATGGTAAATGTGTGGACTCCCTTCCCCCCTCCGAAAAAAGACAGATTGGTTAAAAGAATTTTTAAACAAATCCAACTTTGCTGCTGCAGTTAAAAGTCCAGTAGAGAGCCCTGCTAGTCCACAGCAGTAAATATACCCCAAAATAAGAAAGACTAAAGGGTATATTTCAAAAGAAAAGGCCAGCTCCCTTGAGACTGTTGCAAAATAAAAAAGGACAAAACAGCCCAATGTGAGTTACCGGTACCTTAAGAACCTATCAGCACAAACCTATTTCTACAGTATTCCTAAATAAGTCTGACAGAGTTCTTTATTCTATGGAAGTACAATCCTAAGCATTCTTTTCTGATTACTAAGTCCCACTGAATTCAACGGGACTCACTTCTGAGTCTGCACACCTAGCACCATGCTTCACCTAAGTTTGCATGCATGGTATAAGCATCCTTGAGGTGCATGCAGCATGTTTTTCCAGCTGCTTTCTCACACATATCACTCCTTTCAGAAAGAGTTATGTGGGACTGTTACAACTAGATGCACATTTACCTAGGAAGTAGCCCAGCTGAACACAATGAGGCTTATTTCCCAGTGAGCATGCAGTGCCTTCTCACTACATAGCTCCCAATCCCTGAGAGAACAAGTTCTATTTAAAACAGTTAACACCTGAACCAAAGACTGGTGGGAGTCCAATAAGAGTTAATCCCGGTATATGATTCCTTCCAGGATCCTACTACATGGTTCAGGCAATAGCCACTTAAAGTGGCTGTCTATGGGACTGTGTAAAAATTCTATCTGCATTTTTATTCAGAAGTAGGTCTCACTGGACACGCATAACAGATACTAGAGATGCACCAAGTATCTAGCTGCAGAGTTTGTACAGTTGCAACCCTTACCCTTGCCACTGAAGTTCACACACGTTTTTTCTTTCTTTTTAAACAATCTCGGCAGAGTTTTTAAGAGCCCAACCATTTAGCGACCCCATCCCCATATTTAAGCGCCGATCCCTCAAAACCAAATCCAAGCGGACTCACCCTGGGTGCTTTCCTCTTGTATCGGTTGCTGTAGTCGAACTTCTCCTTCATCTCGTCCAAGCACTGGCCCAGTCTGGCTTTCTCTTCTTTGCCGGAGTAATCCTGGCTGAGGAGGATGTAGGCTCGCCAGTTGGCCGAGTCGAAGCCCCAGTGGCAAGTCCGGTTCTCCAGGGACTTGTGCGAGTGGATGACAAACTTGTGCGGGGGGTACATGAGCCGGCAATCGAGGCACTGGATGCAAGCCGCGCCAGGGCTGCTATACAGCTCCGGCACCAGGAGCCCCTTGCATTTCCCGAAGCACTCATGGTATACCTTGAAGCTCCGCTCGGTCAGCTCCAGCTCCAGCGCGGCCCCGTGGTGGCTCCCGGAGAACTCCTTCTTGCAGCGCCCCGGCGGGTAGGCGCCTCCGTAGAGCAAGGCGTTGCAAAGCCTCTCGGCGTCCGTCTTGGTGATGAGCCCGCAGGAGGGAGCCGAGAAGGGCAGGATGCCCATGACTTTGAGGATCTCCAGCTGGTCCGCCGTGCAGCGGGAGCAGTAGATGTGGAGCTCGTCGCACACTGCGTTGATCTGCTGCAGCGAGAAGTCGCGCAGGACGGAGTTGAGGATCTGCGGCAGGCAGAGGCGCTTCTCGCCGCCCACCACGAAGCACGAGATGGTCTCGCCCTCCAGGACGGTCTCGCAGCGTTCGGTCGAGCGGTCTGAGGGCATGAAGAAGGGCCCAGGCATCACCGCCGGCGGCTGGATCGGCGGCAAGTGGAGCACAGGCTCCGCCGAGGAGGACGTCGAGGACGAGGACTCCTTGCCGTTCTCCCGCTTGTACAGCAGCTCCTGCGCCCAGCGCGCAGAGAAGGCGGCTGGACCACCCAGCGAGTTCATGGAGCTCAGATGAAACTGTTCCAAGGTCTTCTGCAGCCCGGGATGAGGCTGAAAGCTGCTCCTTACAGTCTCCATTTTAGGTTATTTTGTGGTGGTCTCCCGCCTTTTTATTCCTTTTTTAAAAAAATAACAATAAGAAAATAATAACTCCTCCTTTCTAGGTTTTTCACCAAAGGCAATGCAAAAAACTAAACCGAATCTCGCTTAAAATCTTTTCCAGGCTTCTATTATTCTTTTCCTTTAAAGGCGAGAAACGCTGCTCTTCTTAAATTTGTTGTTGTCCATTGAAGAAAGCGAAGGAGAGAGGAAAGCCACTCAAGAATTTCATATTATTCGCCAAAAAAGAAAAAAAAGAAAAACACGTTTCCTCCCGGTGGGTTACTTTTGGTCCGCTTTTCCAAACACCCCCTCTAAAAGTTTGGGGTTCTTTTGTTGTTGTTCTAAATGCACTGGAGCAAAAGATGAGCCAATCCAGGGGAAAAAATATATCTTCGGGGAGGGGGAGAGGAAAAAGTTATAAAAAGGAAAAGCGCACTGCCTTCTCAAAGAGTAGCTTGCCCTCCCACCTCCATTCAAGCCAGCAGTCTTCAATTCACACAAACACACACGAGGCTCACACACAACCGACCGATCAACCTCCCTCCCTCCCCCCCTCAAAAAAAATTGCTAATAAATCTGTAGCAACAACGTGAAAAGGGGGCTGAAGAGAGTCAATAGCACCAGAGGGTCTTGAAAGATGTCCAAATAGCAGCGGCGTCGGCGTCTGACGTCGGGGAAGTCAGCTCCTTTCTGTCCATGTCCACAAAAAAATATGTTTTTTTAAAAGGAAAATAATAATGTGTGTGTGTTTTATATAGAAAGTCGATCTCCGGAAGCGGGATGATGTAGTGTGAGGCAAAGCAAAAAAATTAAAATTAAAAATTAAACCCCCCCTTCCAAAATTCCGAGGCGGCTGCTACAGTAGCGAGGCGTCTCCTTCCTTCTTCGCCCCCTCTTGTTCTCTCTGCTACTCGTGGTCCCTTGAAACTGCGGGTGGGGGTGGGAAGGGAAGATTTCCTTTCTTTTAAAGAGTTGCTTCGTTCTTTCTTTTTCTCTCTGGTTGGCTTTGCTTTCCGCCTCTTCTCCTTTTCAATGTGGGAGCCGCAGCAGCTCACATCCTCCGAACTCCACGCTCCAGCCCAGACTGAGGGTGTTTCAGAGCTGAGCTAATGCAGGCAGGCAAGGCAGGCTGGCTGGCTGGCTGTGCACTCCTCCCCCTCCGCGCCCCCCCCCCCACCTCACTGTTTGTTGGTGTCTGCCTCAGCTCTTGAATCCCAGCCAAGAATGTGACCAACTCCCCAGGCTGAGCTCTTCCAGGAACAGGCGCCGCCTCCCTCCGGCTCTGTTCTCATCCTCCTCCACCACCACCTCCTCCTCCTCCGAGCCGCTCTGCAAAAAGGCAAGCGAGACATAACACGCCTGCGCGCGCGCACATACACACACACACACACACCGGGAAACAGAAGAAGGCGCGGGCGGGGGGCAGGCAGCCCAGAGCTGCGATGGGGAGGGTAAAGTGTTGGGTTCATAGACCTCGAGGCTGCGAGAAAGAGACGTGCGGTAGGGCGGCTCTGTGAATGAATCTGCACTTGCTTCTTCTCTCCCTAGTTGTTGTTTTTGTGGGGGTGGAAGGGTTGTAGGGTGGGGGTGGGGGGTTGGAGCCAGTGGACAAAGTTTCATACAAGAGAATGAGAAAGCACTTAACAGAAGAGGCCCCAGGCTATGGATGTGATGAGAAACCACTGACTGCAGTTAAGTGGGGCAGGGACCTCATAGCTGTCAACTTTTCCCTTTTCTTGCAAGGAATCCTATTCGGAATAAGGGAATTTCCCTTTAAAAAAAGGGAAAAGTTGACAGCTACGGTCAGGGTCTGGTCAGTGCTCCTGGGTGCTGCTTATTAATTTACTGCATTATACCCCCCTGCGGGTGCAGTCATGAGATTGGAGACCGGCTGCCAAGCCTTTAGGTATGTGGCCCTGAAAGCAAAATTATGGCTATGGCTCAAGCTCTGCTTCAGACCTGTGGGTTTGGCCCCTCTAATACTGAGGGATAATTTTAAATCACCATGGGAAGGGGAGGTGGTAGAGGAAGTGCAGAAGTGCGGACTGTCCTCCCTTTATATAGAGTCCATGACGTATAGCCATGCTAAAGCGGTGATCGCTCAGATTGGAGGATATCGCCAGACATGAGGACATAGCCCGCGTGAAAGCTGGGATGTTTCTGGGGGATCAGGTGTATCGGGCTGCACCAGCCCGTTACCTGGCGGATATCCACTATGTGGAATACCGCAGACTACTCACCGCAGCCAGACTGAACGTTCTTGACTCTGCGGTTTTGAGGGGAAGATTTAGAGGAGTTCCATATGATCAGAGAACGTGCCGTTGTGCTTTGGGAGAGATAGAATCCACAGAACACATTCTACTGAGTTGTCCCTTTTATAACGACTTAAGGCAATATCTCATAGCCCCACATTTATCTCAGTTTAGTTCCCGATTAAGAGAAAGGCAGGTAGCATATCTGCTAAATAAGCCCACTGGGAAAACAACCTTATCGGTGGCTAAATTCCTCTTCCTGGCGCTTAAGTGTTGGAAGCGTAAAATCGAATGCCTTGATGTGGGTTATCTGTATTAGGTTCAGTAGTGCTGTCCTATTTTATTTTTGTACCCCTCTGATGTTTTTAGTTTTATAATTTTGTATTGAGAAATGTTTTTCTTTCTATCGCTCGAATAAAGGATATGTATGTATGTATGTATGCATTATACCCCACATTTTTCTCTAAGGAGCTGAAGGTGGCATACATCTCTCCTCTTCATCATTTAATCCCAACTCTATGAGGCACATTAAGCAGAGAGGCAGTAACCGGTCCAAGGTCACCCAGTGAGCTTCATGATATAGAGGGGTAATTTGAACCCTGCTCTCCCAGGTCCTGGTCTGACAGTCTAACCACTGCACCACATCAGTCTCACTTGGGTTCCAGGAGGGACAAACATGAGAAAATAAAAGCTGAATCTGCATAACACAGTGTGAGTGCCCTTCCACACATATTTTCCCCCTGCAAAGAAAGCAACAACTATATGTCCACTATAATTAAGTGCATATATGTGATGCAGGTGGCGCTGTGGGTTCAACCACAGAGCCTAGGGCTTGTTGATCAGAAGGTCGGCAGTTCGAATCCCCGTTGCTCAGTCCCTGCTCCTGCCAACCTACCAGTTCGAAAGCACGTCAAAGTGCAAGTAGATAAATAGGTACCGCTCTGGCGGGAAGGTAAACGCCATTTCCATGCGCTGCTCTGGTTTGACATGACCCGGAAGCTGTATGCCAGCTCCCTCGGCCAATAAAGCGAGATGAGCGCCGCAACTCCAGAGTCGTCCGCAACTGGGCCTAATGGTCAGGGGTCCCTTTACCTTTACCTTATGTATAATCATGTATCTGTGGAAAGAACTACAGGGGTCACCAGTGTGATGCCCATGGGCACAATAATACCCTTGAGGTCTTTGCTAGTGTCCACAAAGCCTCTGAGCTCCAACACTCATTGCCCCCTTGATCATAAGGTAGTAGGGTTGCTATCTTTTAATAAGTTAATAGAGCTGAAGGGGGAAGTTGGAAGAGTAACACTCCTCCCTACTTCCTCTTTTAGTTTTATGTACTTTTCAAGGTTCAGATTAATTCAGTTGTATCTGACCTTTACTCAGTTTTTTTGGAAAAGCAAGTGTGTGCATGGACCTTCTCCTTTTCCATCTCTCTTGGTTTTGTTAAATCTGTTGGGTTGTATCCAACATTAGACCTATTCAAAGCAGAGGCATTAACAGTAACATGACTCACATGTCCATTAATTTGAATGGGTCCACTCTGAGTAGGAATTAGCTGGATACCATCCATTGGATTTTCTGGAGTAAGCTGCTTGTGCAAGTTGTTGGCAGGTAACTATAAACAACTGGATTATCATATAAACGTACAGCTGTACATACAGACAATATTATAAAATATTGATAGTTATCTAACACACTAAATAACTCCCCACCCACAATAAGATGCGTATGTGTGTGTGTATGCAAAATGTGAAATAATAAAAAAGGATCCAATATAATAAACCATCATATTATGGTTTACAGTGTTCGGCATTTTCAGCCAGAGGCGGTGGAAGTTGCAGTGCATGGGATTGGGAAGGCTAACCCTTCCCTCCTGGCCCTAAAATAGCCTCCTGCATTGCAATCTGGCTTGGAAAAAATATGTGTCCACCCTACTGCTTAATCTGTGCTACTGGCACTGTTACAGGTGTCACAAAATATTCCTAAATACAGTGGTACCTTGGTTCTCGGACTTAATCCGTTCCTGCACTCAATTGAAAGCCACAGAAGCTGCATCGGACGTCCAGCTTCCAAAAAACGTCTGCAAACCAGAACACTTACTTCCGGGTTCGCTGTGTTTGGGAGCCAAGCCGTTCAAGAACCAAGGTAGTAAGAAATCTATCTTTTAATGTGGCAACATCCACACTTTGGAACTCCCTGCCTACTGACACCAGTGGGGGTACTTTCATTTCAGAGCCTACTTGTCTATCCAGACATGTAAACGTTAACATGTTTTAATCTCTTACTGTTACTTTTAATTATTTTAAAAATCTTTTAATTGTTTTTAACTCTCTTATTGATGATTATAATATTGCTTCTATACTGCTTTTATTATAACCAAGTGGCATATAAATATTGTTAGATAAAGACGTAAATAATACTGCTGTAGTACAATAGTAGAATACATAATATATAATTGTCTCTAAATAATAAACACTTTAGCATTGTGCTACAATTTAATATATGTCATTTACTTAGCCCATGTTTGCTTTTTAATTTATATTCTTTGGTTTTAATACAACGTTTTAAAAATAAATAAAAACTATTCTTAAAAAAAAAGAAAGGTGTAAAAAAAATCCTGCATTTGGAAAAAAAAGTTAGGTAAAACATTTGGAGGCGAAATTTCAGGGAAGGTTAGGTTAGTAAACAAAACATCTTTCTAAGATAATACAGTAAAGCCCCTTCTCAATATTCTATATACTGCTCCAGACACTCATTTATTCTCAAATTGGTGTGCATGACAGTGATAGGAAAGATTGCCCCCTCCTGGTGTGGGTCTCAGATTGTGAGTTTGTATTCTCCACAATGTAACTTTCGAATACACCAGCATTTAACATATTTCTTCCACTTTGTTCTGAGAAACACAATTCAATTACTTCAAAACTTATTTTACGGCAGAAACAATTAAAAAGCAATTATTTTTAAATGTATCTAGTTGAATTTGTACCTTTGCTCATTTCACATCCAGGATAAAGTCTCCACACTCTGTCTTTTTCAAAATCAAGGGACCTTGAAACACCAGTATCAAAATACTGCCAAACTTGCCCCTGGAGAAATTTCAATGGATGAGCCTGTGAGAGCCTATACAGACCTCTACTTCGCCAGATAGGAACTGATCCACAGCTCAAAACTAGCTTTTGTAACTTCCTTTAAACTTGCTTTTGAACACCTGACACAGCCAAAGAACAATCCAAAGAATTGCAATTCCAGTACTTCCACTACAGAGGCTGAATATTGATCCTAAAACATTTTTTTTTCTTTTACTGCTTCAACCTAAGAGTCAGATCATTGGTCCACCTTGCTCTGCATGGTTTAAACTGATGTTTTAGGGCAGGGGTCAGCAAACCTTTTCAGCAGGGGGCCGGTCCACTGTCCCTCAGACCTTGTGGGGGGCCGGACTATATTTTGAACAAAAAAATGATGTAATAGCACCACAAGCCCCAGTGGCTGCTTACCTGTGTCCTGTGAGTGGCAGGGGCTGGCGGCGGCGGGGGGACGATGAGCGACACGCGAAAGAGTCCCGGAGAGGAGCTGCTTTAAATGGCAGCCACTCGAGAGGGGTGCTCAGCCAACTGTGGCTCCAGTGTCTTGCGAGCAGCAGGAGCTGGCAGCGGCAGAGGGATGATGAGCAGCACGCAAAAGGGCTCCAGAGAGGGGCTGCTTAAAATGGCGGCCGCTCAAGCGCTGCTGCTGGCACCAACAATGCCCAGCCCCCTTCCTCCTCTAGGCAGGGTGGGGAGAAGCCAGGAGGAGGGAGGGAGTAGGCGCCGCCACCACCGTATGAGGGAGAGGGAAAGATCGTGTGCGCTGGCGATCCACGCGGCAATTCCAAGACCGCCTGCGGGCCGGATCCAGAAGGCAATTGGGACTCATCTGGCCCACAGACCTTAGTTTGCTGACCCATGTTCTAGGGTTTCAGACAGGAGCCTTCCACTAGCTTTATATGATGATGCCAGTGACTGAACCTTCTGCATGTGCTCAAGGATGCCAACAGGATTTTCTGAGCCTGGTACACTGTATGTGGATTGGGGGCCCTGCACTACCACCACTGACAATTTATTGGCTAGCTACAGTATCTACACATTTTAACATAGATGGGCCTACTTCATAGGACACTTGGATCGCACAATAAGTTCATCAAACCCCTCATGCTCTGACTCCTGTTCTCTCCAAGGATCCATGTGACACAGATTCCATACTTTCAGAAGAATGGTTTCCGGTAATAAATAGGCCATGTATATGTTTCTTCAAATTACCCCTTGAGGTACATATATGTGGGATACAAATACGGGTGGCTGTGACACCCACTGGGACTTGTAGGGCAAAAGGCAGGGTGCCCGACAGTAGACGGAGACAAAGCCGATGATGGGCAGGGCCGACTAATTCTAGGCCTGTCCCCCATCCACCTTGCTGAGTTATACAAGGGCAACACAGTGACTACAGAGGTGGAAGCTGACAGCGAGGGCTCCCCTCCTGGCTGGTTGCAAGTTGGAAGGCAGGCAAATGGGAGCTGGCTGAGGGCAGACTGAAGGTGTGGGGGGCAGGGTAATGCCCCATTTGCCCTAATGGGGAAAATACCTGTAGACTAGCTTCTAGTGGATACAACCTCACACCTACACAATCCATGGCATTATACTTAATGGCTGGATTTGCCAACCTCTGCTGAGAAGAAAGCAATGAATTTCTTTTTAGGAAACTGAACAACAGGAAATGAATTGTCAAGAATCCGAATCCTTACTGCCTCCCCTTCCTTTCCTTTTGTTAATTCATTCCCCGCCCCCCTTGGGCTCAACAGTGTGGAAGGGGAAAAGGGAGGGGAGGAAAATATTAGAGGAAGGGCCCTAGCACCATAGTGTAGTTATTTCTGCCCTCCCACCCTCGTTTTTTATTTAAAGGCCATAGCTTCTGGAACACAAATGCTCTAGTAAACTTCTGAACTGTTGAACCCTGTGGTTGGTGGGTGGCTGCTTGATCTCGACTCTGCCTGCCAGCTCCAGTCCATCCACAGTTTCCAAAAGGCCCAGAACAAAAACAACAACAAAAAACACATGCACACACCCACAAAATGTTTACTCTTTCCCTATTTTACAAGACAGCAGTTTGTTTCTGTCTTTCTCATTTCTCACAGTCACTGAGGAACATTTTAACCCATGGAGTCATATTTATGTGACTTATTTGAAAGAGGAGCGTTAAGAGTCTAATCCTATGCTTTACTGTAGGTCCCAGTATGCTCAAAGCTGCTTGCTTCCACGTAGGTGTGCGTAGGAATGCAATCCTATATCCACTTATCTGGGAGTAAGTCATTGAATTCAGTGGGGCTTACTTCTGAGCAGACATGTATAAAATATTGCCAACTAAAATGTCAGAAGGTGGTTTCTCTGGAATGCAGCTCTAATAGCAGCTGTAAGAAATTGTGGCTAGTCACTCACAGAGTATATCCCTTTTCAGCACTTCTGCACAATATTACTCACTTGCCCGCCCTCTGTAGCACCTGGCTTTTCCTATTGTACCAGCAACACTCCCCCCCCCCCCAAGATGTTGTTAGACTCCAACTCTCAGCAACCCCAGCCAGCATGGCCAATGGTTGATGGGAAGGTCATGAGTTAGCCACCCCTGTTCTAAAAGCAGCAATAAATGATGCCTGAAAGACTGACTTCTTCCGTACAGGCCCTCTTGGGTTTTAAGATTAACAGAGATGGTCCTTTTGGCAGTTTCACTACCTTCAGAAGTTTGGGGTGGTAGCAGTGGTCTGAGAGAGGGCATTCACTGTGTCACCTCCTAAGTTGTGGAATTTCTTTCTCACAAAAGTGTGTCTGGCATTTTCATTATACAGCTTTTGTCCTATACTTAAGGCACACCTCTTTGTCCTGGCCTTTGACACCATGAGTCTATGAGGACCTACCGGTATTTATTCTCTGCCATTAGAAGAAGCCAGGTGCTGCTCAAGGGAGAGTGAATGAAACAGGAGGTGGTGGTGGTGGTGTGCAATGCTGTTGAAAGGAGTATTTGCAAAGAGTGCTTGCAACATTCAGTTTCTGAAAGTAGCTGCTACAGCCACCTAGAGGCTTCTGAACAGGTGCTTAGGTGGTTTGCAGGCTCTTTATCTGATCTGGCAAGATTTGAGTTCCCAGCTCATCTACTTAACCATTGCACTATATACTGACTTAGAAATTGAGCAAGGTTTAGCCTCGTGTTGGAAAGCAGGACAGTGTTTGCCCTCTCCTAGGATCTCTAGCCAGTTGGGGTGGTGGAGAGTCCTAACTAGAATTTTGGACGATGTCACAAAATTTATGGTCCAGATCAAGATGAATGAGGGAGGTAGAATCTATTGTTATGACTCCACATGCATCTTTTCAATCTATGTTTTCAAAAAGTACTGTATGAATGATCTTCAAATACGGGAGGGTGGAGGGACGACATAGTGTCTAGCTAAAAGCTCAACAACTTTTGTGTCTGGATCTTCACTTTTTGAAATATAGCAACCCTAATCATGTCACAGCTGTAGATCTTCACATATATTTAAAGGGGTGAAACTTAAAAGTGGGGGGAAACCTAAAACAGACCTATTAGGACCGAATATGCTCAGAGCACATAGAATTCTGAGTATCAGTAGAGGAAAAATTAAATGGAGTTTTCTGGAAGACAGACGTGGCTGCCTGGAGCACTGAACAGGAGTGCTCTACCCTGCAATGTTTTGTTGCCTGCCCTATTTGTAGTATTTTGGCATAGTTTTTAGGCTGATGGCATCCTTCATTTTTATTTTATTTGCTAGCTCTTGTTCATGTTGGTATCCTGATGTCTTTCTGTGTCCTTAATGACTTAATTATCTTATTATCAATTATGTCGCTTTGAATTTTGTCAAGTAGCTCACCATCCCTGGGATTTCAGTGGAAGCTGCTACATTACAAAGTAGGACATTGCTCCACCGGCCTCACTCTGCCTTCATCCAGCCCATACCCACGTGCTATCTTATTTATTAGGGGGGCTCTGCCTGTCATTGGCTCTGGCTGCACCTACCAGTTGTCTCTGCACTTTCTGCCCTACCAGTCCCAAAGGGCACCAGACACCACTAGATAATTTCTAGCTCCTTCTTTTGTTATTTTATTGCTTCTATGCTTAAGTTTGGCCTGCTGGTTCTAATTCCTCCTCTTTCTAGGTTATGTCCAAACTTGCTCACTTTGTCTAATCAGCATTTGTACAGTATTCTGTTGGTGTTCAGCTTCAGGATGTTCTCCCTTTTGCTTGTCAATTAGGTTTTTGTTGTGCTGCTCTCTGGAAATTCCAAGTACTAGAATATTGTCAATGATCTCTTCAGTGCTCCGTAAGATTCCATGAATTTATTTGAAATAACTCCAATGCAGATGATATGCCAAAGGGCAGTCTACTAAATCTCAATTTTCCATATGACATGTTAAAGAGGGAGTTTTCATCTGCTTTCATCCAGTTTGATCTGCTAGACTGGGCATTCACAGCATTAAATACACTTGTGAATGATGTCATTGAATGTGGGCAGACTGTAATGTTTTTTGCATGCTTGCTCTCTTCAGGTCTTGGGAATTCATGTTCATCAATATAACACCAGCAGATTTATTTTTATAGTGCACCCACTGAGTCTGGAAGTTCTGTAGCTCAGTGGTAGAAGATCCCAGATTTAATCTTTGACATCTCCAAGTAAAGCTGGAAAAGACCTTTGTATAAAACCCTGGGGAGCTGCTGCCACTCAGTGTTAACAATACTGTGCCAGATGAACCAATGGTCTGGTGCAGTAAAAGATAGTTTCCTGCAAACATTATTATTTTGAGGCTTCATTCCATTTTTTAATTCATGCACAGCTGCTATATGTAATAAACTTTCTTCTTTACCTTTGGCTTAATCATCAGCTATAATTGTCATGGCACATATACAACTGACACTATATTCACAACTAGCTTGGTGTTGGCAGCATCAGATGCCTTCAACCATGTCAGGAAATTCCCATTTGATACTCTGTTCAGTGATGTGCTTAGTTGGTTGATTCACCGTCATTAAGATTTTTATTACGTTTAGTGACCATAGCTACGACCTTTGGTCCCAATATTAACATAATCAGTATGTTGACCATAGAGCTCTGAAAGCTAGCATCATTCCCTGTACCTGCCTTTTATACTCAGTATTTCTATTTCCCTGAGAGGCTCTCATATCCTTCTTGTTTTGTTGATATAACACACATTAGTTTGTCTCCTGGATATTCTCTTCGATTCTCTCTCAGGGATACACTTTACTTCTACTGCAGGGTCAATCCTAAATTTAACTGTAGTTTTTTTCAAGTGCAACTTACAACTGCCAGGAGCAATGCCTCAACACCTTCCACATCCGCTGTGTCAAGAAGATTTTGAGCATCACATGGCAGGACAGTCTCAAACAAAGTTGTGCCCTCCCAAACCCACATTCCCAGCATGTTACACTCCTGTCTCAGCAATAACTACACTGGCTTGGTCATGTCCACCAAATGGAAGATGACAGGATCCCTGAAGGACGTGGTCTACAGGGAGCTGGCTTCAAGGCACCAGGCCCATTGGTAGTCCAACTCTGCATTACAAAGATGTCTCCAAACAAGACATGAAGGCTGGCAACATCAACCCCGCCATGTGGAAATCACTTTCACACAACCACAGTGCTAGGAGGAGTACAAAGATAATAAGAGCCATGGTGCATAAGTAGCAGCACAACAAGAAGCCTTCATCTGCCCCAACTGCAACAAATCATGCCTCTCCCATATCAGGCACTGTAAACTTCCAATGGTTTGACTTCACCCCCAAAGGTGCACTCCTCCATTATCTCCCAAGACAGATGGATGTCAACAAAACCCAAAACAATGATCCCATGTAAACAGTGACAATCAGAGGCAGTATGCTTCTGAATACCACTTGCTGGGAATCATAGGAAGGAAGAGTACTCTTGTGCTCAGGTCATACTTGCAGACTTCCCATAGGCATCTGCTTGGCCACCATGAGAATAGGATGTTGGGCTAAATTATCCATTGACCTGATCCAACAGGCTCTTCTTATATGTGAGGGCATCATAGATTTAAGTTATAACCCACAGACTAGCATTGACAGGAGTACCTAACAAACTTTGCTTTTGTCCATGTTACTCCAAGCCAAGCAAACTGGCATTTTACCTTCTCCACTTTCTAACCCCACCCCACCCCCTCTTCCTGGTCAGCACAAAACCCTCCCCCGGGGCTTGTTGTGGACCCACACTGCTCTCCTGCTAATGAATGCAACCTGTTCTGATGAATGTGAGGTTTATTTGTGAAGTCAGTAGGCTGACATTTCACATTTCTCGCCATAAATCTGTGCAACACTTTATTTTAATTATGAGGACATTTCTAACTTTTATTGTTTCTGGCAGAGGCATGAAAAATGAGCTCATTCATTAAATAAAGTATGCGAACAATTTCTTTGGGGTAAATAGTGCACCCTCCACAATTTTATATATTAAAATTGGTGCATGCTGGTATACCCCTATTCTCACATGGCCCGATCACTTTCCCAACCTCAACCTAAATATGACAAAACATTGCAAATGCTCTCATCCACCTACTTTATGCTGTACTTACTCTGAAGTAGCCTGTCATACAATGGCTTCAGAAACAGGGTGTTTAAAATTTGCCATAATACGTTTCCTTTTCTTTTAATGGCAGCATTTAAATTTCACAATGGATCCATTGTACTTAATAACTGCTGCTCAAGTATATCAGCGATGTTTACTACAGTGGTGCCCCGCTAGACGAATGCCTCGCAAGACGAAAAACTCGCTAGACGAAGGCATTCGTCTAGCGGAAGGCTGCCCCGCAAGACGAATTTGTCTATGGGGCTGCCTCGCAAGACGAAAAATTTTTGTCTTTTTTTTTTTGTCTAGCGAAAGCATGGCTGTCATTGCCGCTTCGCTAGACGAAAAACTCGCTAGACGAAAATTTTCGCAGAATGAATTATTTTCGTCTAGCGGGGCACCACTGTATCTGGATAGGTTCCTATGGCAGTTGCTGTGTCTGAAATAGAAGGGAAGGTTAACAGTATGTGGGAATTCTAAGGGCATGTATGATCATCTACACCAGGCATGAGGAACCCTTTCCAATCTGAGCATGATATTCCCTACTAGGCAACCTTCCAAAAGCCACATGCCAGTGGTGGGTGAGCCCAAAGGCAAAAGTGTATCAGACCTGGGAAACCAGGGTTCAACTCCCTACTTAGCCATGAAGCCCACTGGGTGACCTTGGGGCCAGTGTCACTCTCTTTCAACCTAGCTTACCACACAGGGTTGTCATGAGGATCCTTGGAGGAAATGTGGGGTATAAATGTAACAAACAAAATCTACAAATAAAAAATGGGCAGAACAACAAATGTAGATTTTACTTTTACTAGGGCTAGTTTCTACATCTGGGGTAGCCAATGGGGTGCTCTCCAGTTACCGTTGGGACTAGAACTCCCACAATACCTACTGGTAACTTTGGGGCTTGTTGCCAGTGTTTAAGGACACATTCCAGCCAGGGGGGACAGGACCTTAAGGAGGATGCAACAGGAAGGCTGTCGCCTGGGGAGAGTCCCAAGGGCCAGGCAGAGAGGGCTGGAGGGGCACATGTTGGAAAATTGTTTGCAATACATTTGGACACTTCTTAATATATCATAACCAAATTCTGCAGAATTATTTCTGATATCAAGGAGCAGGTTTTCATCTATGTTTGAATACAACTGGAGACCATTTTGAATCAAGATGGCAGACCGAACCTTTCAGAACTGCACTATTTTAGCCAATGATTTCAAAACTGCATATATATTTTTTGTTTCTTTCTTAGAATTTCCGAGCAACAGCAGGTATGAATCTGCTAGCCTGTTTATAATTTACTATATTTCTCTAGTCATCAAACAACACATGATCTCTGAGGAGCTTACAATACTGTAATAACAGAACATTAAAATACAATGCCAACACAATAAAAAGCATTATTGTTAATGCTGCCAGTGCCATCCTGTCTACAAGCCTAAACTGATGGCAGACTGTGGAGAGGGAGGAGTTGTGAACTTGAATCTAGCCTCCTACTGCAAGGCCAGCCATCTTTCCTTACTTTAGCACCCAGAAATCAACCCACACAGCTTAGTGTGTGCCAGTCGGGAAAGAGGTGTACCACATAAACTGTGCCAGCAGTGTAAATAGCTGCAGACAACGCAAGTGAGTAATGTTAAATCAAATGTAAAGTTAGCCTGAAGCAGAGGAGGATCTGAAGCCGGGACAAGCTTGGATCTAGTTGTTTGTTTACAATATTTATAAACTGCTTTTTGAACGCTTGGTTATTATTATTATTTATTTATTGCATTTATATACCTGGAGGTCTCAGGGAAGTTCACAGAACAAAATCCAAATATAAAACCACAAAATATATAATAATAATAATAATAATAATAATAATAATAATAATAATAAAAACAACAACCCAATAACCCCAATAATCTCCTTTCTTCTAACTTGAAGCCATTGGTTCAGGTCCTACCCTCCAGAGCATGAGAAAATAAGCTTGCTCCATTTTCCATCTCACAGTGAGTCCTTTAGATATTTGAAGATGGCTATCATAGCTCCTCTCAATCTCCAGGCTAAACATAACCAGCTCCCTCAACCACTCCTCATAAGGCTTGATTTCCAGACCCTTGACTATATTAGTTGCTCATGTTCCAGCTTGTCAATATCCTTTTTAAGTTGTGGTGGCCACAATTGGACACAGTATTCCATGTGTGGTCTGACCAAGGTGAAATAGAGCAGTACAATTACCGGTATTTCCCATGACCGAGACACTATACTTCTATTGATGCAGCTTAGAATAACAATAGATTTTTTTGCTGCAGCATCACAGTTTACTCATGTTAAGCTTGTAGTTTTCTAAGATAAACTAGATGTCAAGATACACTAAGTCCACAGCATACCTATGGTCCAACAAGCTTGTAACTATCAAAAAAAGAAATGAGATGTCTGGCATGACTTGTTTTTGAGAAACCCTCCCCGCTCATTTTTTTTTTTTACTGAGAGCAATCAGAAGGCACCCTGATCCTGATCAGGATTATGACATTGGCTGGGGATAATCATTCCTCCCACACTATTTCCTTGCTGAAATTCTCTCCTATAGCTGCTATTAGCAGTTAAGAGGGCAAATACCGGTACCATCTATTGAGAGGAGAAGTCAAGGGAATAAACAACTACCTGACATTCAGAAAATACCTGAAGGCAGCCCTGTTTAGGGAAGTTTTTAAACTGTGATATTTTAATGTTTGGTGGAAGCCGCCCAGAGTGGCTGGGGACACCCAGCCAGATGGGCGGGGTACAAATAAATTATTATTATTATTATTATTATTATTATTATTATTATTATTATTAAGAAAAAGGTATAGAGGAGAAAAGGTTAAATCCCATTACACACACCATGGTCCCAATCCAAATCAGGCCAGCCTACATCTCCTGTCAGTAAAAAAAGGGGAGGTGGGGGGAGAGAAAATCAAAATCACAGGATTCAAAGTTTCATGTCACATGTAGTTTGACCCTAAGCATGCCGTCTTATTGAACTATGCCTTTCTTGTTCATAGAGCTAGGGCCCCATTGGGAATATTGGCCTCTGGCCCAACCAAAGTTTAATGGAAACAGCTTCCTAATTGAAAATCCCATGCAGATAGCACTTTGGCATGTTTAATGACTCACACACCATGTTTTTACAGAAGGCGGGGGAACCCTTAGCAAAAGTTTAAAAATGGATTTTTTTTATAAAACACCCATGATGATATGTGGCCATCTGTTCCCCCACCCTCTCTCTGTGTGATGTTAGCACAGATGGCTTGCATTCATGTGGTATTTCTTTATGAGGCATGAACCTGTAGGCTGAAAGTTATAGCCAGGTCTAGCACCAGTGGCCAGCCAGGTCGGGCACTAGCCAGGGGCCCCTGGACTCAGAAGGGACACCTCGCTGGCGTGACCTGCTGCCTGCTCAGTCCCTGCCACCAAGCCCCTTCTGGCAGCAATCTCATTCACAGAAATAGTTGTCTAGTCACAGACCTCCACCATCCTCCTGCTACCTCACCTAATGCTTGGTCTCTGAGAAAGAAGCAAGGGGGCCTTATTTTTAGGCATTTTGAATGAAGTGGCTAGGAAAATGCCTGCACTGCTTCTACAATAGTTTCCCATAGTGGGTTGAAGAAATGCCTTTTTCTCCAGTGTTAGGAGGTAGTGAAGGTGCCATCACTGTTGTTGCTATTGCAAAAGTGTTGTGTATGTTTTTAAGTAACAGATGGGGCATAGTGGAGGGTAGAAAGAATGGGGACAATTGGGAGGAAGAGGAGGAGGATGGTGGCACTGCTGCCACAAAGAGGATAGTAGTAGGGCTCCAGCGGCAGCCAAGGTTATCCGCTGGACCAGGCCAAAGGCTCATTTGAAGTCTGGCACCATCCCAGGATAGGGATGTGTGAATCTGTCAATTTCAGTTTTTCTAAGTTTCTCATTTTTTCCAATCTCCAGTTTTCCACATTCCCACATCAGTTTTGCAATTAACAAACAAACAAACAAAAAGTTCAGGGCACAGGAAGTGGCTTTAAGCCTTAAAAAAATAATGACAACTTGGAACAGGTTCCAAGGTGCTTTTGATGGAATTATCTGACAAAAATGCATACTCCTTTGCTCTTTTTTCAGGAACCAAGTCACCAGCCATTTGAATAGAAGCTGTGCAGCAATAATTGCACACATTCCCATGGTTTTATTGGAGAAATAGGAAAATGCAATGCGCAGCAACCTCAAGTCCAGCCCTGACCTAAAGCCAGGCACCAACTCCTCACAGTTGCCAACTCTGAATCATAGAATTATAGAGTTGGAAGGGATCCCAAGGGTCATCTAGTCCAACCCCTGCAATGCAGGAATCTCAACACGTGTCCCCCCCCCATCCACTTTGAAACCATACCAGCCCTCAGACTGGATTCCAGTCTGAGTGCCCACAGAAAGGCCCCAGTTGAGTCAAAGGTAGAGATCAAGAGACCCTCTGCCCCATCTTTCAAGAGCGCAGGCACCTAAAAGTGCAATTCATAGTTCCACAGCAAAGTGCACACCTGAAGGCTAAAAGTTGTCATGAGTAAGGAAACTCCTTGTAATGAATTTATCTCAGAATACATTTAAACACTGGCAGCTGAGTTGAGCTAGGCTAGGAGGTCAGGCTGTTTCAGCCCTTACTTGGAGGTAAGCTCTCTGTCAGTGATTGACAGGTGCTTCATTCCATTCATTAAAAACATTAGAAGAGTGTGCTTTATCAGGCTAATGGCCCATCTAGTCCATCATCTTGTTTTCACAGTGGTTGATATGGGCCAATGGCCGTAATAAATTTTACTACTACTACTTCACAGTGGTCAACTGGATACCACAAGCAGGACCCACACACAAAAGCATTGTCCATCCCACAGTTTCCAGCAACTGGTATTCAGAAGCATTGTAAGTTTTATTTACGGCCATTGGCCCAACATATAAAAACACAATTCCAAAACACATATAATATTTAAAACCTTCGACAGAGGCTGAACCCCCCTGCTCGTATTCAGAAGCATTACAGTGGTACCTCAGATTAAGAACTTAATTTGTTCCAGAGGTCTGTTCTTAACCTGAAACCGTTCTTAACCTGAGGTACCACTTTAGCTAATGGGGCCTCCCACTGCCGCCGCGCCGCTAGAGCACGATTTCTGTTCTCATCCTGAAGCAAAGTTCTTAACCCGAGGTACTATTTCTGGGTTAGCGGAATCTGTAACCTGAAGCGTCTGTAACCCGAGGTACCACTGTACTGCCTTCAGCCACAGAGTCAGAATATAGCCATCATGGCTAGTAGCCATTGATAGTCTTGACATCCATGAGTTTGTCCAATTCTCTTTCAAAACCATCCAAGTTGGAGACCATCACTGCCTCCTGTGGAAGCAAATTCCATATTATTATGATGTGTTGTGTGAAGAAGTACTTTCTTTTATCCATCCTGAATCTTCCAATGTTCAGCTTCACTAGATATCCATGTTCTAGTTATGAGAGAAGGAGAAAAACATTCCCCTGTCCACTTTCTCTATGCCATGCATAATTTTATAAGCTTTTATCATTTCATCTCCTACTCGCCTTTTCTCTAAACAAAGAAGTACCAAATGCTGCAACCTTTCCTTATAGGTAAGTTACTCCAGCCTCTTGATCATTTTGGTTACTCTATTCTGAACCTCTTCCAACTCTACAATGTACTTTCAAGGTGATGAGACCAGACCTGTGCACTGCTGTTGGTGGCCAAACATTCCTGATCCTCTTAGTGCTTCTGAGGAAAGGGAAGCAAAGCTGAAGTTGCAACGTCTCTGGGCATGCTTTGACCTGTGACATCATATTCCCAGTCAGTAAGAAAAATAAACAGAGCAACTGTCGGAATAAGTCTCTCTTGGCCTCAAGGCAATTTTTTGATAAAGGGATGTGAGCATTTAGTCCGTGGGTAGGCAAACTAAGGCCCGGGGGCCGGATCTGGCCCAATCGCCTTCTAAATCCGGCCTGCAGATGGTCCAGGAATCAAGTGTTTTTACATGAGTAGAATGTGTGCTTTTATTTAAAATGCATCTCTGGGTTATTTGTGGGGCATAGGAATTCGTTCATCCCCCCCAAAAAAAATATAGTCCGGCCCCCCACAAGGTCTGAGGCAGAGTGGACCACCCCCCTGCTGAAAAAGTTTGCTGACCCTTGATTTAGTCCTATGACTAACTCTGCAAAGACTTTTATTTTGCCAAAGGATAGTACACTATGTTTGCTAAGAAGGTAGGTGCCCTAGAAGGCCACTTTGCTACAAAGGGAGAGATTGCCTGGGACCTTACAAGGAGGAGATGCTGCCTAAGTATGTGCTCTCTCAGACATCTTGTGGGAACTGCCCTTTGCCTTATTGGCAGGAACATGAATGTATGTGGTTTTTAATAGCTTCTGAAATGTTAAGCTTTTGTTGTACTGAATTCTTATAATTTGTATTTGAATTTGTGTGCCATTCTCTGGGAGATGCCTTGGGAGCCTTTTTTGGCTAAAAGGAGGCATATAAAACAGTAACATAACGTAACATTTTGACAAAAGATGTGCGGTGGGAAAAACAGCCAACCCCCTTAAACGTCTCCTTGTAGAAAGTTATGCTGCCAGAATTCCCTCTCAACTTTTTTGCCTCAAGATGGCAACTGAAAGTGCTCTAGATTCCCTCTGCATAGGAAAGGAATTTTCAGAACAGGTCTTTCAGAAAAAGTAAGTTTTGCCTTCCCTCCAAGAAGTCACTAGGATCAGAGCAGTTGCAAACCTCATTGGGGAGTCATTCCACAGCTTCAGAGGCATTGCTTACAAAGTCCCTGTTGCTTTCAAATGTGTTATCTCACCTGGTGTAGGAGAGAATGGGAGGAGGATTTCCCATACCCCCAATGCCGAACAATTGAGTCTCTGAATCCACACCCTATTTTTAAAGCACATGACGTTCAAAGAATCCTGGGAACTGTAGATTAGACCTCACAGAGCTATAATGCCCAGCACCCTTAACAAACTACTGTTCCCAGGATTCTGTGAGGGAAGTGATGTGCTTTAAATGAATCATGTGCACATTTGGCTTCTGGTTGGCTACAGTGATAACAGGATACTGAACTAGATGCTCCTTTGGCCTGATCTAGCAATCAGGCTCTTCCTATGTTATTCTGATCCACATGAGTAAGAAGACGGAAAACAAACCTACGTAAACATCAGGCATGATAACCTAAATAAAATGTCTAAATGAGCCAACCACATAGGTTTTTTTTTTTTTTTTACAAAACCTGAATACTTAAAAATAACACTGAGTTCCTGTTCAGAACACTCTACTCACTGCCACATTATTATCTGAATGCCCGTAAGGTTCAAATGGCTTCATTTCTAAAAATGGGGTAACACCTGAACAAAATCCTGTTCAGAAGGGTTTTCTCCCTGAAAAGGAGCTGCGGGGGAGGGGGGGCAGAGACTTTTGCACACACTTTTAAACAAAATAGGAACATCCAGTGTTCATATGACTTCAAAGCATTGCTTTAATGTGCGCTGTAAACTTGGTGCCCTTCTACCTTGCCAAAACTGTGTGATCCGGCTCTGGCTTTCAGGTCTGTCTAAACAAACACACACTGAAAACACAGCATAAACTTTCACCAGCTGGACCTCTCCGGGGCTGACATTTGGTCATGACCATTGCTTCTCAATAGCTTCCCTCCCCCCTTCACCTTCCACCAGAGACGGGTGCCAAGCATGTTCTAATTTCCATGTGTAATGTTTTACTTGGAAAGGATCAGTGACAACTGCAGGGAAGAAGTTAACAACCAGCTTCAATTGATTGGAGTATGCCAGTAGGGGTGGGGGGGGTGAGGGGGGATGGGAGAATGGAGAGAGCAGAGGAGAATCATACTAGAAGACCAAGCAAACTGAGGAGCACGAAGGGGTGATATTATAGACGATCACATACCGGTAAATGTAGGGTAAAAAAGGGGCAATGTTTGCTGTGCTTTGAGGACCAACCAATTTTGTGTGCCCCCACCCACCCAGTCAAAGAGAAGGCAGTTCCAAACTGTGATTGTTTTGAGGTGGAATTCAATCACATACCAGCAAATTCAGGTTGCATAAAAACGTAGCTAATTTAGGGAAAGGAATGGAGCCTCAGTGGTAGAGTATCTGTTTTGCATGCAGAAGTTCTGTGGTTCAGTCCCCAGCATCCTCAGGTAAGTCTGTGAATGTCCTCTGTCTGAAACTAGTCAGTGTAGCCAGTACTGAGCTAGATGGACCAATAGTCTGACTCTGTATATGGCAGCTTCCTATGTTCCTCCATTTTGGAGCACTTATGGAACAAATCTGCTTCCCCAAAACTGCCAATCTTTTTTTTTTCAAAGAGGAGATGTGAAAATGCATGTGAAAGTGTAGGATAAAAATTGCTTGAAGTTTAATAAATAGTCTGCATCGTCTAACCTTCTTGCAAACTTTGAGCAGACAAATCAGGATGATTGTTCAGCAGACAGGTTGCCCAGAAGCAACCAGATTGCAGAAAAGAATGTATACAGAAAGTCAATGTAGATACAATGTAGCCACAGCCACTTATTGTAGAATGTAGATAGATGTCAAATGTGCAGGACCTAGTGACACACACAAACCCAAATGCAAAAGTATCCACTAAGCGGTGGAGGAAGCCTTTTTGCCGCCCGGGGCGGCGGCATGGAGACACCCCCCTGAGGGCGGGGCGTCACGATGCGTGCATTGTGATGTCACGACGCATCGGATGCACTGCGCATTCCCGGAATTTCCGGGCATGCGTAGTGGATCCGGCCAGTGCTGCTGTGAGCCGGCAAGCGAGTGGCAGGTCGGGCAGCCCCACGACCCGCCGCTCGCTTACCCATTCGCCGCGAGAGCAGCGGCCGGCGCTGCTGCGAGCTGGCGAGCGAGCATAGGGTCAGGCAGCCCCACGAACCGCCGCTCGCTCACCAGCTCACCGCGGGAGCAGCAATGCCAGCTGGATGCATCCGAGCCGGCGCTGCTCCTCCTGTGGCGAGCAAGCGAGCGAGCGGTGGCTCGTGGGGCTGCCCCATCCGGACAGGGTGCCGGGCGGCAGGGGAGAGGCCAGGGAGTGTCAACCCCCCTCCCCTGGAACCCGGGGCGCAGCGCCCCCTATGCCCCGCCCTTCCTACGCCACTGTATTCACTAGAGTAACTAGCCACTCTGACTAGGCAAAAGCACATTTTCAACCCAAATTAGGAAATTAATATCCAAAACAAAAGAATGAGATTAAATACTCATAATATTTTTGGGTATGGTGAAGACACTACAAAGGAATCTCATTTGTTTTGCATACTGAATATATTGCTTGTACACCTTTTGTACAGGGAAAGCTGGCACAACTGCACTGAACACAAAACAAAAAATCAGCTCTCGCCCTGCAATAAGAGTATTCGCTATATATAATTCAAAGTGCAGCATTCCCTTATGATAACTTTATCATTTCAAAATGTTGGTTTATTAGTAAGCCCAGTTACCTCTTCTTTTGCCTTCTCTATGATTCTATGTGATGCTCAAAATCTCCTCAATACTCACAATCAGAGTATGTTGTCAGCTGATGTTGTTTCTCTCTCTTTTCCCATTATAATTGCAAAAATCTAAAAATAAATTTAAAAATAAATTTAAAACATTAAAAACAATCTGAGTATCACTTTTGCATCTGTTTTGCCAGGATACAGGAGAGTTGCTGTTGCTTTCAAAATTGTGCTTAAATGAGTAGAAAGTGGTTTAGTGTAAAATCCAAAACATGGTGATGCATCATATGAATTTAGAATCCAATTAGGAGAAAGCAGATGTGCAAAAGAGCATGTCAATTTGCCCAGCAGTTCCCTTGTCATAGTTTCATACAAAAAAGTGGGTTTGATGTTTCCTGTTCTCACACTTACCTAATTTTTGATATTTTTTAAGAAACTAAAGCAGAAATACCACATCACTCACTTTCTAAGAGTATTAATGGTCCTTCTCAAAAACCCATTCTTTGTTGAAACATTTCTACCTATAATTTCCCCCTTTTTTTGCTCATGTTTTAAATTATTTTTACATTAAGGTGCACTGTAACAAAATGTACTATAAACATAACAAACAAGAGTATTATTTGCTCTCTCGTGTGCTTTCCCTGGCTTTCAGCAACAACTATAATATATTCCCCAGTTGTTTGTGAGAATGTGGAGCAAAGGACATCCACTTAAAATAAATTTACAGCACCAGCCCAGGATTGCACTCCCTACCCCCACAAGGATTAGATCATATTCCAAGTCATTCCCAAAGCAGGTCATATATACCAAACATTTTACTGTCTCTCAGAAATCTACTTCTCCATTGACCCAACAGCAGTAACACTGACATTACTTCATTTTGATGAACAATTTGGAAGACTGCCATTACTGTACTTTTATTTTTTGTATTTGTTGTTCTGCAGTTTCTAGGTGGTTTATTAAGAGTTATGAATTCACTATCTTCTAGGGTTGCCATTTGACTACTCAATATCAACCAAATGACAAAAACAAACCTTTGACCATTCAGTATTTAAAAGCTTAAAAAAGAAGAAAAAGAATAGTAACAAAAGGAAAGCCATGTCCTCAGTTTGCAGCTAAAGGGGAAACAGCTCTTTTGGCAAAGTAAATGACCCACCTATTTTCTTTTCAGTGCTTGTGTTTTATATTTCTATAATACAGTGGTACCTCTGGTTACGTACTTAATTCATTCTAGAAGTCCGTTCTTAACCTGAAACCGTTCTTAACCTGAAGCACTACTTTAGCTAATGGGGCCTCCCGCTGCTGCCGCTGCCCAATTTCTGTTCTCATCCTGAAGCAAAGTTGTTAACCTGAGGTACTATTTCTGGGTTAGCGGAGTCTGTAACCTGAGTCTGTAACAGGCTTCTGATTAATATTTATTTGAAGTACTGTACAGGCTTGTATCGGCTACACTGGTTGCATACACACCATACACTTAAAGCACATTTAAAATAAGTTTCCCCTACCGAAGAATATTGGGAGCTGTGGTTTGTTAAGGTGATGGGAATTATAGCTCTGTGAGGGGTAAACTACTGTCCCAAGCATTATTTTAAAGAAGACATGGTGCTGGGGGGTGGGGGGAGATGTGCTTTAAATGTATAGGTGTGTAAGCAGCCTCAGTCTCTTAGCTATACCTTTTTCAAATATTTCCTCTCTGTGTGGTATTTACTTTATATACTTATTTTGGTGACCCCAAAGGGATTGCCTTCTGTTCTTCTCCTACATAACGAAACAGATGTGTTGCCAGTTGTTATGAGAGCTTATTTGTATATGTTCTATTTTGAGCTCAAAATCTAAGCCACAAAGGACCAGAGATTACCCAAACTTTGCCTCAAGGACCAATCTTTAAATGATTCCATAAAAGGAGGTGCCGTACTCCCAAAAATTCATTGCTTTAACATTTCCCCCCTTCAGTGTGTGTGTGTGTGTAAACACATCCACACACGTATATATATGTTGTGTGTGTCATATCTACACACAGATACACAGTTCTGAGGTTGCCACTGCCAAACTTAAAATAAGATTGGGAGATGTTTTCATAAAGCAAAATTTGCCTTAGCTGACAAACATTTTTAAAAAATAATATTTATTTTTGCATTAAAAATATTGCATCGTTTATATACTTGTACTTTCGTAACAAATTCCCATCTTCCCCCTTTCCCCAAATATATTCCATGTGTACATGTCTGTTTCCAAAAAAGATAAGTAAAAGTGAAGGTCATGTGCTGGATTATGGATAGTTGTGACTGTTGAGCATTTTTATCTATTCTTATCCGAACAAGTTGTTTCAGAGAGAGCCATGAGTTGTTGGTGTTCTCATTGTTATACTGTCTCTTATGATGTACAGTGGTACCTCGGGTTAAGTACTTAATTTGTTCTGGAGGTCCATTCTTAACCTGAAACTGTTCTTAACCTGAAGCACCACTTTAGCTAATGGGACCTCCTGCTGCCGCTGCGCCGCCAGAGCACAATTTCTGTTCTTATCCTGAAGCAAAGTTCTTAATCTGAAGTGTTATTTCTGGGTTAGCGGAGTTTGTAACCTGAAGCGTATGTAACCTGAAGCGTATGTAATCCGAGGTACCACTGTACTGAATAAACCTGTATCATGTTTCCTCAAAATAATCTCTGGCTCCCATGTTTTTTAGAGCTTTACTTTGCATTGATATCTTTTCCATGAGGAAGCTATGCCATACTTAACAAACTTAACATGTACACCCTGCTATTTTATGATTAAGTAAGACCAGGCATAGGCAAACTCGGCCGTCCGGATGTTTTGAGACTACAGCTCCCATCACCCCTGACCACTGAACCTGTTAGCTAGGAATAATGATGGGAGTTGTATTCCCAAAACATCTGGAGGGCCGAGTTTGCCTAAGCCCGAGTAAGACAATTATTGCAGATGCTGCCTATCAGATCCTAACATTTATTCTGCAAAGGAGGCTTTTTGTTCACCTAAGTCACAAGCAAATTTCACTGCCATCAGTGGTGCCATCAGGGCACCTTGGGGCTGGAGCAAAGGAACCTCATACACAGCAGAGATGGCTTGCCACGTTGCAGGAGGTAAAATAATACACATACCACGTTAAGAGCGGGACCTGCTTCCCCCCCCCCCCAAGCCTGTTAAAACCACACTGAACTGCACCGCTTCCTGACATCTTGGACGGACATAACAGCTTGCTTACCCAATGCCCTGGCAGAAATAACACTGTTCTAGTGGCCAGTTGGCTTGGGACTAAAGAAGCAAGCGGGAAAGGACACTCAGATCCGATTTAATGACCAAAGGAACAAAAACCGCCAACTGTTAATCAAGCAAGAACCCCAGCACACGAAGATCAACCTTGCCTGAGCTAGGTATCATGTTCAGCACTTTGTTATGGCCTTGAATAACTGACTTCCCCTTCGCTTCTGTGTCTTCTCTTTACTTTGTAAGCCTGATGGCATATCCTGCTTCCCTCTTTTCTATTCATGTGAGCAGCTTTGGGTGAGGATAATTGTCTGAAAAGTAGTAAACAAATAAAATACAGGAATACTTCACATTTGCAGCAGAGAGACGAAGATAAATTTATAGGGACATATGCATGTAATTGCCTAGTTTAAGGCTATTTGGTGATTTTAAGTGCCTGCAAATGTTTATAGTTAACAATTAACTTATTTTGATTCTGTTGTAAAGTGAAGCACAGTTACTATTCATTCTGGTTGGCTAAAACGTCACAAGTCTTTTAATTTCCTATGGGCCATAATAAAACAAGTTCTTATGCATAGCACCTTTTGCATTTTCAAAATGCTTCAAATAATTATCTTGGTAATCCTGTAATCAGGGCTATTAAAAACACAAATCAGTGTTATTAGAAACAAAACGCAAGGAAACAGACGAGAAACAGAGAAAAAAAAGAGAATCATCAAAATGTCAGGTCAAAGGCTGGAATAAGAATGTTTTCAGGTAGTGGTAAATTTCATCAAGGAGGATGCTAAGTGGATAGGTGTGGAGTTTCAAAAATTGGGTGCCACAACTGAGAAAGCCCTCTTGCATGATCTTGGATGGAAATGGGATATGCATGAAGAGGACAGTACCTTAGTGGGTAAATCTGCTGATATGAGAAGAGGTGTACAGACAGATGGTAGATTGAGTTCTACAGGTAGATCTAATATTATCTGCAATAGATTAGAAAGAATTGATTTCTAATTGTTCAGCAATGGCAAAAATGAAAAACTTATTTTTTACTTCTAAACTAGAAAATTCATAGCCTGGAGCCACTCAGTTATATCTGCAAGTTTCCCCAGTTTATACCACATGGAGTCCAGTAGACAATTGGCTCCATCGCCTCCTCAGCCACCATTTTGCACCTGGTTCTAGTTGGTGGACCTCAGAGATTACGGTAACTTGTTTTGATTATGTTGTAAAGTGAAGCAGAGTCAGTTAGTATTTGTGCTGGTTGGCTAAAACTTCATAAGCCTTCTAATACCCTATGGGCCATAATAAAGTAAGTACTTATGCATAACACCTTTTACATTTTCAAAATGCTTAGAATAATTATCTTAGCAATCAACACAAAAAACCCGCAACCAACGTTATTAAGAAGACAAATCACAATAAAGTAAGGAACTAAGTAGAGGCCAAAAGTCTGAAGATTGCCCCCTTCTGCTTTAAGCTTCTTGCTCCCAACCTTAGGATTATTAAAGTGATAACCAGCACTTTGAACCATGCTCAGAAACTAACCATCAAGAAGTGCAACTGATATAAAAGAGAAGCCCCATTCTCCAGAAAGCTGGCATGAGTGAGATGTTGCATTATGTACTAGCTGTAGCTTCCAGATGGTTTGCAGAAGCAACCTCATGTAAAGCATGCTACAGTAGTCTAGTGTCTGTATAATGAAGACATGTCTGATCAAATAACAGGCCCATCTTCCTCCCAAACCTGGGCAGCTGGCACACCATCCACTGCTGAGCAAAATCACTCCTGAGCACAGCTACCATATGGGAACCCAGCTGCAAAGCCAAGTCCGGGCCTAGGGAAGCCCCTTAAATGCTCTCACTGTTCGTGCAAAGGGTTACAGTTTAGTAAGCATTACTATCCCCACCTGGGAGAACTAAAGCACTGAGAGACAGTTACTGGCCTACAGCCACCTAGTGAGTTAGTTCCTGGCAAATGAAAATTTCAAACCCAGAACTAACACTAGGGTTGGGTTGCACGTTTTTGTGTAAGGAGTGTGTGGGGGGGGGGAGTGTTGGCGTTTTTGAGGTTTTGCATGTAGCATTTGGGTAGATATCTGATAATTTATATGAATCTAATCACACACTTTGATAAAACATTCTGCAGCGATAAATACAGACATTGTTGACAATACACACCCACAGATTCTAAAAATAAACCAAAAATTTCCCCTCCTCCCTATTTCCTTTGTCTGTTTTCTTCTAAACTGCTGGAACTGTTCATTCATGTTTAATGCCTTTTTAATCTCTGAGGTCTAGTTACTCTAGAGCACTGGTCTTCAACTGATGGGTCAGGACCTCAAACTTGGTTGCAAGCCAAATTTAAGTGGGTCACACCAGAGAGGCATAACCATCCTTTTTCTTTAACAGGATTTTTAAAAAAAAGGGGGGGGGGAAGATGGTTAAGTAGAAAGAACAGGAGCGGCTGGAGAGAGACAAGGGATAAGTGAGAGGAAAGAGGAAAAAACAGAGACATAAGGCAGAAAACAGTATTGCATATAACTGGCTGAGGTTAGCAGATGAAGACTGCAATCTGAAGGAGCCTGGAGACCACGCTCAGGAAAGGTTTAAAGAGTTAAGTCTGTTAGTGTAAGGATGTTCAGTGGTTGCTCATGAGAAAGCAGTCGAACGCAGCACTTCTAAAAACTAAGTTCTTTATTGTGCAGATATTTACAGTAGAGCAAAAGTTCAAACGTCCATCTCATCCCTCTGCAGAGTCCGGGAATGAACCCTTCCGGTTCTTTGTCCAGCAAAAGAGGCGCGGGATCCTGAACCCCCACCTCCCCCTTCCACGTCTTTCCTGTCTGCAAACTCGGGGTGCGGGAAACTGTCCCTGTTCCCTGCTTCCCCCTTGGTGCTCAGGCTCTGCGATCTCTTCATAGCCCCTGCGCCGACTTCCTGCCTCTAACTCCCCCTCCCCACTGGAGGAATGGTCGCTTCCTGCTGAGGAGGGGGATGACGAACTGGTGAACAAAGGGGGTGGTTCCCTGTACTGCAGGCTCTCCCGGGATGCTACCTGTCATGGGGAGGGGGGTTTCCTGACAGTTAGTCTGCAGAAGCGTTGGTTAAGAGATGATACAATAGGCATTTTCAAACATTTGAAGGGGTGTCAGATGATGGAGCAAATCTGTTTTCTGCTGCTCCAGAGATAGGACACAAACCAATGGGTTTAAAATTACAAGAAAATGATTTGGAATAAACTTAAGAAATTCTTGGCAATCTAAGCTGCTTGATGGTGGAACAGACTGCCTGTGGGGCCCCTCCAGATACCCTTTTTGTTATGTGTTCATGATTGTGCTCATGGCAGTGTTGGTGTGGCTATATGGGATCCTGCTTTCAACTGTTGGAACCTGCAAAAAATTTGGGACTGACATACTACTTCGCTTCCATTCAATGTATGCCCTGGACCTTCTTGCTTAAATCCTTTAACTTTCCAGACCACAAATGTTCCAGTTTATTTTTGTCCCAATTTTGTTGCACTATAGTGTAAGGGTGCACTGCAATTTATGAAGGATATTGACAAGCTGGAACATGTACAGAGGAGGACAACCAAGATGATCAAGGGTTTGGAAACCAAGCCTTATGAGGAACAGTTGAGGGAATTGGGTATGTTTAGCCTGGAAAAGAGGGGACTGAGAGGATATATGATAGCCATCTTCAAATATCTAAAGGGCTGTCACATGAAAGATGGAACAAGCTTGTTTTCTCCTGCTCTGGAGGGTAGGGCTCAAACCAATGGATTTAAGTTAAAAGGAGATCCCAATTAAACACCAGAAAGAACTTACTGACAGTAAGAGCTGTTTGACAGTGGAAAGGACTCTCTCGGGAGGTTATGGACTCTACTTCCATGGAGGGTTTTAAGCAGAGGTTGCATGGCCATTGTCATGGATGCTTTAGTTGAAATTCCTGCATTACAGGGGGTTGGACTAGATGGCCCTAGGGGTCCCTTCCAACTCTACAATTCTATTAATCTATGATTCTATCAGGGATACTGTAACAGTGGATTTCCTGCCTTGGCAAGGGATTGAACTAGATGACCAACTCTATGTTTCTTTTATTGATCTTTAGGGTTTAATTATCAGAAGCAGACTAAATTACAACAGAATAAGTAAGCATCATACAAAGTTGCTTGTTCTGTATATCCTTTTCAAATAATACTTCTCTTCTTGGCAAATTTTGGTTAGCCTTCTTCAGAATTGCATGAAAATATATAGCTTTGGGCAGGGTACATACAGCACTGATAAAATCCCTATCAGCATGGGATGGATCAAAAACTACTACCATGTGAAAAAAATGCCAGAGAGAAAGACACACAATCTCAAGTGACTAGAGTTTCTCAATCCAAAGCTGGCAAGTCTGAATTGCTGACTCTCTCCAGTCCATGAGAAAGACACCATCATATGATTTATGAGGGTGGTATTTATCACTAACATATGTGAAATACATTAGGCTAGTATTCTAACAGGTGGAAGGTAAAAGGCTGCATGTGGTTAAGTGGGTGCTTGTATTTAGGAACATCATCCCAGTGCCAAGGCACGTCTCCCAGACTGTGTTTTGTTTGCCATCATCCATCGATAAAGTTTGATAGTCAGGAGGCATCAGCAAGTGGGGGTAGAGAGCATTACAGACTATGTCATTCTATGCTTTGAAAAGTAAAAACAGTGTGCTGAAAGTGAGACAGCAAATATGCAAGGGGGTAAATTTATGGCCTTCAGAAGCACTCATGAGAACTGAATTCAATGTTAAAGTCAGTATAAGGCATGTGAAAACATGCACTTAGGCTGCATGATCTGTACAACTGGCTTATATATAGCTGAGGAATAGTAGCTGATGATTCTTTTGGTATTTCTATGATCAACAACCAAATACTAACCCTTTTTACTCAGATGTAAAAGTCTTAATTCCTTGCAAGCAGATTGCATCGAAAACTGTATGGGTGATCCACTTCAACACCATGGTTTCATGTGAAACAAATCATTCCACGAGTTGCTCATAGCAGCAGGTGGCAAAGAAATATCTCTTATAAGTTATGGGACACTTGGATGGTTTGTTTTTTAAAAAAAATCTTTGCTATAAAGAAGTGTGGAATTAGTGTGGCAAAGCCCATGCCACATTTCACAATCTGTCCATGTCAGCATTCCACTCAAATTTTCCATGCAGAAGCTTAGAAAAGAAAAGCTTCTCAGTTAGCTAAAACCAATTTTTAAGGCTGCAATTCTATACACATTTGCCAATGAGTAAGCCCAGTGAGGACTTTCTTCTGAGTAGACACAAACAGCATTGCACTTATCATGCTCAGCTGTAACCATGGTTATCTATGCAATGCATAACAAGCGTGAAAAGAGTGTGTCCTCAAACTGCATTAGGGATGGGTAACCTTTGGAACTCCAGATGTTGTCGGATTCCAACTCCCATCAGCCCAAGCAAGCTAGATGACAAAATATTTTTATCCACATCCTTAGATAAATGATTTCCAAATCTGTTCATTTTTAGCAGGGAAGAGGGACCTATGGCTCTCTATATCCCATATTCTCTGCAGGCTAGGGCTGATAGAAGTTGGAGTCTAACAGCATCCAGGGGGTCAAAGCTTCCCCACTCTCCTGATGTATAGAGCAAGACAAAATTTTCTGAAATATGATAAAAATCTTCCCTGTGAGGATCAACACACCCATCCCTACCCTGGCCAGACCTAACTGGTTATTATGAACTTTCCAAAACCAAGGTAATCATTTGAAGAGTCTGCAGTAAGGTACAATGTCTTATGTCCTGTTGTGATTTCTACAAGCAACCAAAAATACCCATAAGATGGTGAATTATGATGATGATCATTTATGTATTTATATGCCACCAGGGGTGCCAACTTGAATAAAATATGGGGAGCAGGTAAGCCCCACCCTGCATAATTGATCACAAGATGTGGCACACACTCACCACTTGAATGGCAATGCCCATCAACTTTAGGATGGGGCCTCCAATATTTTATTGGGGGCGGAAGGGACCCTGGCCCCTAGGAGCCGGCTCCTGTGTATGCCACCAGTGTGTCAGCTACTTTACAGAGTACAAGAGGTCAGGCCCCTGCCTCAAGAAGCTTGCAATCCAACACAAAGGAAGCAAAACAGGAAGCAGAGCAAAGTGGAACCGATAAATACAAAAGCAATATGTAGTTAAGGGCCAATCCACACTTGCCAGCAAAATCCTGACTTTCATTGCTCATTGGGTCCATACTTGTGTACTTTCTGCCCTGGAACCATCTCCAGCAAGCCCCTATTTCTTTGTCCCCTCTTGGGTTGTGCTTAGCCCAACTGTTCTGAGTGTATCTGCCTTCGTTGCATGTACTTTATTACTGAAAAGGTGGATTTTGAAGAACAGTTTGAAGGAAGGCAGAACATGCAAATGTTCTGGTAGGCACTTCCAAGCATCTGGGGTAGAAAGGGATAAACAACAGTTTTTGATGAAGTCAGGAAACCTTTGGAACAGGGAAACAAAGACCATTACTAGTGATGTGTCAGGTTATAAGACTGTATACACACTCCCATTTATTCAGCATCCAATGACAATCCATATCTATAATCTATACTGCCATTTCTCATGAAGAACTGTGGTACAATGCTTCCCCCCCACAAACCAGCTTCAATTCAAACTGAGAAAAAAGAGCAACCAAGCTGTGTTTTAAGCTGGTGATGTGTACGCAGCCTAAGAGCAAAGTGATAAGGAGAGACAAGGGGGGACTATCCAGTTGCCAAATTGCAAGACGGGAGGGAGGGGGGGCTTCCAAATTAAAACTGAGTAACTGAATCAGAGACTCCAAGACAGTTTGGCATCTTGCACAAACCTATATAATTTGCTACAGAAGACACAATGACCTTTGTAGCATGTATCACTAAACTATGGTTTGGGGATACATGTCTGAAGTGGAATGAGCCCAAGCAAAACTTCAGCTAGCACACTGCCCTTCTCCTCTCCCTGCACTGCTTAGAGGACACTGGCAGCATTTAGTTTCTCTTCCATAGAATACTGCCTTCTTCTTATGCTATTTTGCAACTGACCAGAGTTTGAAACTGACCTCTGGTTCCAACACAGCAAGGAGCCAAGATTCTGTACAAGCAAAATGAAACTCCACTGAATTCCTCTTCCTGGCTACATAGGAGGAGGAGAACACAGGCGCTTGAGAGCCAGATTAGATGGGTGATACATTAGCTACGTATCTGTGCATCTTAATGTGCAGTTTTTGTTGTTTTGTTTTTTTACACAAATTGCAGTGTGCCCCTCGTCCCATTCCAGATTGCAGCATGAGGGATGGGACACTTTAGGCCTTTACCATCACCCCAACTGTGACCCCACTCTTCATAAGTATTAAAAAAAACCCCACAAAGTTCCCTGAAACATACATAGAAAAGACTTTGTATACAGATGACTTTGTCTTCAAAGTTGGTAATAATTAAGGTCACTCCTTATTAGGATACTCTTCAAGAATAGGGAACATGTAGCCCTCCAAATGTTGATAGACTACAACTCCCATTAGCCATGACTATTAGCCATGCTGACTTGGGCTAATGGGAGATAATATTCCATGACATATGAGGGTCACATGTTCCCCCATCTTGGCTGTACCTGAAACCCATTGGCCATTAAGGGCATACATCAACAGCAAAGGCAGCCACTTTAAACTCAAAGAACTGCTATCCTACTAGTACTGTATTAATTCCAGCTGTAGAATTATATAAGTACTTCAGTAGTGCCCAACCAGGTGTCCTCTCCAGTAGCGAAGTCAGGAGTACATGCAGATTTTAAATATGGTAACACAGTCCTGTGCAAAACAGTAACTTCAGTGACCTAAACTTCAATCTGCAATCTTGTGCACATACTTTGAAGTAAATCCTATTTCATTCAGCGGTTCTTTATTTTGAAAAACTATGAAGAATATTGGCCTACACCCTAGCCTTTAAAAAGTCAACATTTTCTTGCATACGAACAATGGAGCAGGTTAAATAAATTAAGATCTATCACTATGGCTGCAGTACTATGTGCACTTGCTTCTGAGTAAAGATGCATATAATTAGGATGCATATAATCACCTCTTTCTGACTCAAAGAATGAATCTCTCTATAAAGCAGTTAGCACAAGAATCTGTATATGTTATCTAGCCTATCTTGGAGGACTCCTGTTAGCAGCTGGCAGAAGTCGACACCAACTCTGTTCTGCAATTAAAATAAACTCCCAGGACTCTCTCAGTAGACCATACAAGAGCCTACGGTGCATGTATAGTGCCATATAGTGGAAAGACAAGAACAAAGAACCATAGCAATTCCCACTGATAAACCTAGAAGCACAGCTGAATAATGAACTCTTCCCCCAACTCCCACCCCAAGTGTCTAACATTTCCTCCAAAATCCCCACTTCCCCTGTCTTTCCCCAATGCTTCAGCAGTGGTACCCCTATCCCCATTAAGTTCTCTAATTCTTCCAAAATGCAGTGAGCTCTTATTTAATGCCACAGCTGTTGGGGAGGAAATCACAAATAGCAGAAGGTGGATTAGTTGATAATGTACCAGTTCTTCCTCAGCAAATGCTGACACCTGTGTTTCACATGCTGCTTTTTCTGGCCCTCCCTCCTCGTCTACCAATGAACTATGAATATAGTACGTTTGGTGCTTGATTTATATCATTGGATTTATTGTCTACATGAATGTCTTAAGAGAACTAGAATTTGTTGCAACAACTGTTCCCATTCTAGCTCTCTTCCCTCAAGCTGGCATCTTTGTTACATACTTACAAAGGTGCATAAATTATAACTACAGACTAATTGTATTTTTAACAGATTAAAGCCAAGAACTGCAGACATCAGAGGTAGTAAGTAGTGGTACAGCAATTCTGTTGTTTTTTTTTTTTAAAAAATAGTCTCGTGTTTTCCATGGCTTGGGACTATGGCGTTTAGCCAATGTTAGTCCTTCTCTGGGTAAAATAAATGGCCACGTCTAACTTAAGCACATTAATTTTAATGGGTCTACTGAGATTACTTAGGTGGCTAAAACCCTATCACACAAAACATGACACATCCTTGCATTACATTTATGTTGCTTATTTCTTTAAGAAGGGATATTAAGAAAGATAGGCAGAGACGCTGTTAATAGCAAGGAATCCCACTCAGTATTTACACATTTGCTTGGCACTGGAGTGTTAAATATGTGATAAACAATGTCAATAGTTTCAACCTGATTTTATTATTATTTATTTCCATTATTTATATTTCACCACACTTTTATATAATTAATAAATAAAACAATCGATCATTCAAAATAATACAGTATTTAAAGCAAACAAAAACCACAGGTCAAAATGTAAGCTCTATAGTCACCCACTACCTGCATTTATCCAGAAACTGGAAACCCTTTTGTTCAAACAAGTTTTCCCAGCTGAAAGAATAGGTCTGTGCCACAGGTGTTTATTTAGTATTGTTTTTAAATTTATTTGCTGATATGTAACTGATGGGTTGTTGTTGTTTTCTGCTGTTTTCTGCATTTTGTAAATAGTCTTGAGACATAGGTGTGGAAAGCAGTACCACAAAATATGCAGACAAACTACAACTTACTTAAAATGCCTGCTGAAATAGAAATGTATTTGTCAAGTACCTGAAGTTCAACAGGAAGGGGGGCCTGAGTGATCTCAGCTAAGTGGTGGTTCCACACAACATTTTTTAAATAAATAAAAAGACATGAGTGGGGTGGGGTAAGCTGAGATTCATCTGTGCCGAAGCCCACAGTGAACTGGGCTTTTATGGGTTCAAATTATCTAATCGTTGCATATGCGTTTTGCAAGCTAGCTATAGCCAAAATAAGAATGCCATAAAAGTCTAAGATTTTAGAATTGCAATTTAAATTGAAATGAAATTTAATAATTTTAAAAACAAAATTAACCATAGAGTTTCACAAGTGTGGCGGAGAAGACACACTTCCCAGGCCCATTTTACTTTTCTGAGCTTCTGATATGACAACCAAGCTCATGACCTTTTGAAAAATTATATCCAGAACTGTTAATTCTGTTAATACCAACAACTTATTGAGAGCTGATAAGAGACAAAAAGAGCTAAGATGTAGAAACATGTTGGAATATATATATTTAAAATACTTAATGTGTTTGTGCACTATAACAGATTAAGCAAAACATTTGGACATGTCTCTTGCAATAAGATTCACATTTTTCTTCTACAAAAAATTTGCTACCTCATTTCCTGATATTAGGACTTCTTTTATCCTTTCACTTTCATGTCATGTGTAGACTTGAAGCTTTGTTGCTCTTTTTCTACCTTGAAATGGAGGAGAAACAATTGTTTACAAATGCAGACTCACACAGTAGGAATAAACCAAGCATTCATCTTTCAGTTTCACAATCTTTACAAAATGATTTTTCCAGTATGATTTCTGCTACACTGCATCTGAGAACTGTTCAACATATAGGCAGAAACAGCAGCGAGCAATTGCTCTTCCCCTTGTAAAACTGTCACAAAATTAGGGTAACCATGTACTTTTTGAAGGGTGTCATGTCCAAGTCTAGTTTAAATATATGAAAGAACCCAAAGAGAAAGAAGGGGCATTGAGGTTGCCCATCAACAGTCAGCATACTTTAGCAGTCTCACAGGATGACTTTGTTGATGCGGTCCAAAGGAAAGGAAAGCTATACATTTGGCACCAGCTTAGCTGCAGGAGTTGCCAGGAGGCATGCAAGGCGCCATCCAACTGTCTTAGGGACTGCACTCTGGATTTGTGTAGGGTTTACTCCTTAGCCTTTTTTTCTCCCAAATATGTCCCACAAGGCAGCAGGTATAGATTTTTTCCTTGGAATTTACTCCCAAAGCCTTTCTCACAAATCACTATACCACAAGACAGTGGAGGTTTAGGATCAGTTTTTTCCACACACACATAAACATGAAATAAATATTAGTTCCGCAAAATTAAATCCATTTACTAAAATGTTAATAGAATACTGTACTCTCAAGAAGTATTTTTAATAATTTGGTGCCACCAAGTGGTAAATAACTACATTCCAGCTTGCAGACAGTGCTGTAAAAAGGTACGAACTAGAAGGAAAACACTTTTCATTTTTGTTTTTACAGCTGCAGTTTTGAGGCAATGAAGCAATTATTTCCTGCTGTTGGACTTTTCCTTTTATGCTTTCTTAATATTCATGCCATGTGTAGACTTGGTTAGGGTGACATTCATGAAGAGCAATCTATAAACTGTTTCTCAAACTCAATGCAAAAATCTGCAAATCAAATTTAAAGGTTTGTCTAGCTGTATGAAAACACTAGTCAAGCTGATCTCATGGATTCACCACTTCAGATATTAACTGAAACATGAAAAAAGATGGAAACCCCTTAAAAATATAGTCTGCCCAGACTCAGATCTGTAAGAATGTAAGAAGATCTGTAAGGATGTTTAAAGTTCTTAAATTTTCTCAAGCAGCCTTTTCTTCCATCTGTACAGAAATTCCCTTGAGACATTCCCACCCAAAACGCTTGCTAAAGTAAATGAACTGTACCTAAGCCCTTTGCAGAGCAGACCCGGTAAAGTCAGTGGACCCAAGTGAGTAATGACCATTATTTTCAATGGCTTGTATCCCATTCTAGTCCTACTCAGAGCAGCCTTGAGTTAATTGAAGTTACGAGAAAGGAATTTCCGACTAAACATCAGGAATAACTTTCTGCTGTTCCACTAGGGAGTGGAATCCCTCGGAAGGTGGTGGACTCTCCTTCCTTGGAGGTTTTTAAGCAGAGGTTGGACAGCCATTGGTCACAGATGCTTTAGTTGCGATTCCTCCATTGCAGGGGGTTCGGCTAGATGACCTTCATGGTTCCTTCTGACTCTACTTCAGTTCATCTGTTCAATAGGATTACTCATGAGAAGGACTTACTGGAGACAACCTGATGTGCTTAATCTGAGCAGGGCTGAACACAGAACACAACCCAAGGCAGGTTTCAGGCTTGAAACCTATCCTTAAATGACACTCTCCTTAAGGAGCAAAACAAGGGCTTACTTCAGAGTTAAAAGGGGTGTGCTGCATCAGGTATAAGCAGCTTTGGCCTACTAAAATCCACTCCCGCCAGGCGCCTGTAGTTTGAGGGTAAGATTTTCCTCCCAAGTTTAGCAAGGCAGTAGGCCTAATGTAGGTGGGGGGAGGGGAGGAAATAAGAGGGGGGCAAAAGGGGCAGAGTATATTTCTAAGTGGGCGAATTGTGACCCACATGTCAAGATCTCTGAAATAAAAAGTATACAGTAGGTTTGTGACAGGAGCCCAGCAATTTGGGGGGAGCACTCCTTTGGGGTGGGGGACCTTGCCCTCCATAGGATGACGAGAATTTCTTTTAAAAGGGGCTTGGAGGGGGGTGGGGAGTGATAAATATTTCTTTTTTAAAAAACCGCCATTTTCTCGGTCGCACTGGGAGCAGGGCGGCCCTTTGGCCACCAGCTGGGGCTGCTGAGCGAGCGAGCTCTCCCCTCAGGAAATCCCTTCCCGCCTTTTCGGAAGGAGTCGGCCCTCAATTCCTCCCCCCGGGGCGTTTTTTTTGGGGGGAGGGAGGAGACAGAGCTATGGCCGAGGAAGAGCGGGCTGAACACGGCGGCGGCAGCCGGGGAGGAAAGCTGAGCCTCAAGCGCAAGAGGCGGCAGCAGCACCAACAGCAGGAGGAAGAGGAGGAGGCGGAAGGACGTCCCTCTGCCATTCCTCGCCGGGCACCGTGAGTCCGGGTTGGGATTCCTTCAGACACGCAGCGGGAGGGTGGGGAGTCTGCTTGCGAATACGCAGGCGCCCGCCACGAGGCCTAGGAACACGGGGAAGGGGTGCGCGCGCGCGCAGGTGACTGAGTGTGGAATGACTGGATCTCTCTACGAGTGTGTGTGAGCGCGCGCGCGCGCATGTGTGAGAGAGGTGCATATGCTTCAAGTTTGTATAACTGGGATGAGGCGAGTCGCAACAATGCATGACCAGTGCTGCATTTATGTATAAGCTAAACAAACTATAGCTTAGGGGGGCCCTGTCTTGGAGGCCCCCCCAAAAAATTAAAGGAAAAACAACAACACTGGATGTACATTTCTCCAAAACATAAACAAAAAAACAAATAAAATAAAACCTACATACAGCAACAGTGTTTTGTGTTG
Source organism: Lacerta agilis (assembly GCF_009819535.1). NCBI lineage: Eukaryota > Metazoa > Chordata > Lepidosauria > Squamata > Lacertidae > Lacerta > Lacerta agilis. The sequence continues at coordinate 17,942,054 of NC_046319.1, read as the reverse complement.
TGTAGGCACCTAGGATGTAAGTAGGGTAAGCCTGTTAGCCTGCTCCCTAAAATATCACAGGTTTGCTCATTTATACACACACAGGTATGCTATGTGGTAATTTATGGACCTAATAGGTATCTAAAGCCATTTGCACATAACAAAATATGTATTTTATCAAAGTAATTGTTACAACCAGTCTGTGCAGAATGTAGGCACCCTATATACTGTATATCCAACACAGAAAACTGACAATTTGTTGCTGACAAAGGGCAGCTTGACATATAAAGGGCCCCATTACCTTCAGTAGCTTAGGGCCTCATCAAACCTAAATCCGGCCCTGCATGAGCCCATTGAATATAAGATTTAAAAGATAGTTCAATAGAACAAAATAGGTTAAGCCAATAAACGTGTGCAAGTGGTGTGTAGGTGAACAAGAATCTGAGAGGTCTCTGTGTACGAGAGGTGAGGAGTGTGCATCAAGTGTATATGTTAAGAGGTGAAATGCCCCAGGTTTCTATGATTAGGATTAAGTAGAGCAAGACTTATTATCACTTGAGGCTAATGAATTTGATATTATTATTTACAATTGTAAGTTAAATAACATAAGCCACACGTTTAGGCTTTGGTTATGTTGCATAGTACTACAGCAGTAGCCTTTATCTGTGTCCTGTTTCATTTTTAGACCAAAGGACCCGATGTTTGCAAATATTGGCCACTTGGAGGGGTTTGTGGTTTTTTTTGAAGAGTTTACTGTTACAGGTGTGGAATTTTTCAGTCTGGAACACCTTAAAAGGGAGCCTGCTCTGTTTGCCTTTCATACTGGTTTCAGTGTGCAGTCACCAAGATTGCCTCGCAAATGTAGGATTCTCAACCATTCCACTCCAAGCTTGCAAGTGGCTTGAGCTGCACCGTGGTTGGTTCTGACAAGATGGAACAGTAGAGAAATGATGCTATTCTTGAGTTTTATGTTTTCTAGTACATTTTCCGGCAGCTCTTTCTGGTTTGAAGAGCAAGGCTTAAGCGGTGCTGAAATCGCATGGATGACATTACTCAAGTCTGTGGACCCACATCTGCATCGCTTGAGTTTAGAAAAAGTAGTCAACCTTCCCAAGTTTCTTACAAAGGTAAAACGTGTTTTGAATTATTATTAACCATTAAGATACTATCTCAAGAAACTAACCATTAAGATACTATCTCAAGAAAACAAGTCCTCATCTTCATTCACTACAAAGGGAAAGTAACATGCAATGGAAAAATAACTGAAAACTTAATTTCGAATAAGGTTGAAGGTAATGGATTTGATATTAGAGAGGCTCTCCACTGCTCTACTCTTTATAACTCCTTCAAGAATGTGGAAGGAACCCTCTCAGTTGACGCTGGCTGTGATACACCGAGCCTGTATTTGCCATGATTTCAAAGGTTTGGCGAATCTGTTTTTTTTTTTTTAATTTAAAAAAAACTGGGTTTGGGGATGTTGGTGTCTAAAACAGAAGTGTAGACAGGCAAAAAAGAAACTACCGGTAAGTGCCCGAGATGAGCTCTGCTGAATCAGATGAAGAGCCCATCTAGTCCAGCACTCTGCAGGATACCCACAAGCGGAACTGGAGCACAACAGCACTCTCCCTACTTGCAGTTCCCCAAAAATCCTGCCTCCCGTACTAAAGATAGAACTGTTGCCTCCATTAATTTGCCCTTTATTTTATTTTAAAAAACCAATCCAAGTTGGTGGCCATCACTGCTTCTTGTGAGAGTGAATTCCGTAATTTACTCTGCCATCTGATCTTAGGCACTTACAATTCTCAGTAAGTATATAACATGCAGGTGTAAAACTTCACAGCTCTTGCCCTCACACTTTATTGAGCTTGTTCATGTTCACATTTCTGGAGCTTGAATTCAGAGTCATCAGTAAAACCTGCCAGAAAGGCAAACTTCTTGCATTTAGCCTTGAACTTGTTTGAATAAAGTTTGAAAAGAGACTGTACTTCACACGTCATCATCATTTTATTTGTACCCCGCTTTTTTTTCCTCCAGGAGGAAGCCCCAAGTGGCTGACGCTAACAGAAATGACAAAAATAGGAGGAAAAATGCAAACAATATGAAACATGGTTTGACAATTCAGTTAATCAGTACAAAATCCACAAAATGTATAGCAGTGGGATAATAAAATAACTGGGCCACAAACGCATACTCCCAGTCTAGCAACAAATATATATTGCATTTGGATGACTATTCATTAAATTTATTTGTCACTTTCTTTCCAAGGTAACTCAAGAGCGCCTTACAATATATAAACAAACAAACACACTTATCTAAAAGGCAATTCTATTTTTAAAAAGCTGGTGTGCTGGCCCCAGGGGTGCCCTGCCCTCAGGAATCCGGGTGGGATAACCAGAAACTCACCCGGGGCCGAGCGGGGCGTGGTCAGCAGTCCAACAGGAGGTCAGTCCAGCAAAAAGCAAGGCAGGAAGCAGGGCAAAGTACAGGTCAGGATCAGGTATGAGGACACAGGCAGGCACACGGTAGCAACTGTGTTGCTCACACAATTTGGAGCTGGGGCTGGTTGGCTTTTATCTGCCCTGAGGCATAGGGCTGCCCCGATCCTCTGGTGACTCGCCTCTCCTTCTGGCGACTCGCCTCTCCTTCTGGCCTGGAGGCGAGCACTCCTCCTGCAGGAACTTAGTTCCCTTCGCCTCTCTGCCCTGAGCCTCTACAGCTCAGGAGAGGCTGGTGGGTTACTGGACCCAGGGGCAACCTCAGCTTCCTCTGATGGGGCTGGGAGTGGAGCACTTGCAGGCATGGGTTCTCCATCCCATCAGGAGCCAGAGCAGACTCAGCAGATGCCTGCACCTGAGGATCCAGCACAGGTGAGGACCCTTCAGACTCAAGCCCTAGCCCCAGCTCTGCTGGTTCTGGAGGCAGGGAATCCTGTGCAGGCTGGGATCCCTCAGGTTCAGCATCTGAGTGAATCCCAGGCCATCACAGCTGGATTCCATAAGTGGGCAATCACCACTGAAAAGGCCTGTTGTTGTGTTGCCACCCACTGGACCTCTCATGGAGACAGCATATGAAACAAGACCATATATGACAAATTGCACGATCTGCTTCGTATGGAGAGAGGCAGTTGGCATCTCAAGCCACATTTGGATGTACAGTAATAAAAAGTAGCTACAAGCATAGCAGTCAAACTTGCAGAAGAGGCAGCCTATACTCCTATTACGCCAAACTGACATGCCTCTGGCAGTGGTTTTGGCTTTAAAGTCCTGGAACATGGTCACAAGACACTGATGACGCACTTCTTTTGGGAGGAAGCGGGTGCACAAGAGCTGAATCCATCTAAGTGCTACTCAGAGTCGATCCATTGAAATTAATAGGCCCAAGTTAGTCACGTCCATTAATTTCCATACCTGTCAACCAAGAGGAGATACTTGACAGAACTAAAGGCTGTTTCTACCGTGGAGCCACTAGAGAATGGAAGAAAAGCAAAACAGTCTTGTGGAACTGTAAAGACTTATATTAAATTTATTATGGCATAAGCTTTCGTTGATCAGAATCCACCTTGGATGCATGAAGCATAATCTCAAATTGACAACACGCACATAAACATTGTGAGTGAGGCAGAATGATGAGGACTAAAGTCAGAGGCAAGCGAAATGCAATAGGGACAGTGGTAATTATGTAAAGGCACAATAGTTACAGTGACACTTAGCTGTGTTGGTGATAACAAACATCCTGCCGTTGGTAAGATGGACAAACTCATGAAGTGTGGTTAAAAAAATATTCTGTATTCAATCCGTAAGTGATAGATCATACCTTGGGAGCGCTTTCAAACTCTATTTTCCACATTCAAACCCAGCACTGGTTATGGTATCTTACTGGCTTTCCTCTTTTATATATTCTTCTGAATCTACAGAGTTAGCAAAACTTTAATTTCTCTGTGTTTCAGAGCTCACAAACTACAAATCCTCAGCCAGCCCCAGAAACCTTTGACATTGGAATGAAACAGTTTCAGTGGACTCCATTTCCACATTACCACACAAATAATTCAAGAAGTAAAAAACCTCCTGAAAATCAAACTCTTGGTTTTACAGAAAGAGGATATGATGCAGATGGGAGACTCAGTGTTATTTCTCCTGCTCCCAAGCAAAACCCCATTCCAGCCAATAAATATACTGCTGAGGAAACAACAGTTGGACACAACAATAATCTTTCCCCTAAGCTGGAAGGTAGAGAAATGACTGAAATGTGTCTGCACTCAACCCAGCAGAATTCACCAGGACATTCATCAACAGCTGCACAGAGCCAGCCAAGAGTATTTGTATTTGGAAAGCTTTGGAAAGGGGCTACAGCACAGAGTGAAGGAAAAGGCAGAAAGGAAAATAAAATACTATCAAATGATGATAAGCAAAGTACTTTGTTGTATCAGCCTAACAATGCCACATCAGTGTTACCTGTGCAGGAATCTCCTGCTGTTTGTTTGAGTGTCAGCAACCAAGAAAATACAGAGGACCACAGGGAGGAAATCTTAGCTCTCAGCCAGTGTCCCATGTGCCAGATCCACTTTACTGGAAAGTAAGTATTGGTTAGGTTACTCAAATTCATTTTTCAATTCGTCATGACATCCACAACACACACACGGAAGTGACCACATCCAGTGTTTCTCAAATCTGGGGTCTCCAGGTGTTGGACTGCAACTCCCAATTTTCCCTAGCTAGCTAGCTAGCTAGCTCGCTCAGTGGTGAGGGATGATGGGAGTTGCAGTTCAACAACAGCTGGAGACCCCAGGTTTGAGAAACACTGCCACATCCAATAGGAAGAAATTGCGGCACAAAGCAACGGGAAGACAGAAAAGGGTGTTGGCTGCTCTTGCCAAATGGAGGATGGAAGGTAGAAATTCTTAGTAAACGGCACGTGAAAAGATTTCCCTAACAAATGCAAAATTGAAACACTTTTTTTTTGTATTGGGAGACTTTAACACATTTTTAATACACTCATTTGCATGCAATTTTTTCCTCATTTCAACACAAAATTGAGACATACTACTTCCCATGTAACACCTCCTGGGCGTTAAGATCTACAGGGGAGGGTTGGCGATTCTGCCACAGGGTGTGAGAGGGTCTTCAGTGGTGGCCTCCAGGTTGTGGAAGGCCGTTCCACCCCTCCGAGGTGTATTTTCGCAACAGACCAGTGTCCGAAACTCCCATTGTTCTAGGCGCATTTTGCGACAGGGAATTTCATTAGCATGAGCAGTTTCTGAACTCTGGGCACAGCACTGCGACTTAGATTTCAGATTAAAACTGCAGTGTGGAAGAAAAGGAGGACCTTTTTCTGCCTCCCCACTTCCAGCTACTTTCTGAAGATTGGAGAAGAGACCCTCTGAAGAATATTGGGCGGGGGGCAGGGGCAGGGGCAGGACTAGACCATGTGAAAAATGAAAATAATACTTTAGCTGCAGTTCATCCATTTTAAGCTTTGTATTCTCATTATAAAAAAGTGTGCCTAGACATTGTTGTTGCGCCCATAACCTAGGTTTAAGGTGCCATTTAGCTCCTAGCTTTAATATCTCTGTTTCTAACACTGCAACAGACCAAGACACACCTTTTTGCGCATGCCTTTGGGATGGGATGAAGGATGAGTTCAGAGTATCACTCCCTCTGCAGTGTTGCTTACTGATATTTCTTCCTGAATGATACAGCTGAATTGACATTCAGTGTTATCTAACCTGCCTTGAGAATGCATGGGGAAGGGAAGGCCATAAATGCATATACTAAAATCTGCAAGTCTGATAATTCTGTTTTCCAATTTCAGGTGGTCAAAACTGGACATTGATGGTCATCTTGCTAAATGTTTGGCTGAAAGTGATGTAGATGTAATTTGGTAATAAAGAATATAGCAGAGAACAGCCAATGCTTATTAGTAGTCAATAAATTTGCAGCAATTTACCACAGATCAAGAAAGCTAAAGGAGGAGGTAGTCAAGTGCTATGTCATAATTCATTATGTATATCCTGCTATTGGGTCAGTATTGCAAATGTCTGTGGGAACCTCAGTGAAGTCTGGATGCACATGACTTATGTTTCTAGTAAAAGCATTACTGAAGTATATGTTCTCTATGGGACATATTATGAACCATGACCGTACAGAATTTAAAATCTAATAACAAAATTATCTGCTTCAAGGTGCTTAGGGGATGAGATTTGTTGAAAATTAAATAGTCATCCAGCCACAAAGTTTTCAATAAAAAGATAGCTAGCAGTTTTCCTCCGCTGCAATTTCAGTGTGTTTATTCAGATTGCTCACTAATGCTTTTGTACGATGTACTTCATTAAGATACTTATGTCAATTTACTGTATAGCTTCACAAATACCTTAGCAAATTCAGCACAAGACCTGGTACCTGATACAAACTGAACCTGTTATTACCTTTACAACAAAGATAATGCTGATCTTATCAGTAACAGGCCATTAAAAAAGTATTTTAACATTAAGTAACAGAGCCTAAAATATAAGATCTGTTTTTGTCACGGTTTCCTTCACAACAATAAATTCAGTATAGCATACAAAGGTATAAAATGCTGAAGTCCTTTTGGCACATGGAATATGTGGCAAAGCAAATTATATTGGAAATGTCTGCTTAGTGAAACAATTAGTCTAAACTTTTTCATTAAAGTCTTTAATAGATGTGCAAGAATATAAATGATCTTAGCTGTTTACGGGTTAGTATACCATCTTTTGCACAAATAAAACTGGCCAAAGATCTCAACTAGTTAATTATACAAAACTACAAGAACATATTTACTGTTTTACAATCATTAAATTAGCTAGAGTGTTTTCATTTACATTTCATTTACATACTAAGACAATTATATCATTACCAGATCCATTTGCAATATATTAGGATTTTTTTTTAAACCACACATTTAATTACATCCTTCATTTGTTCTTTAATTTATAAAACAAGTACTTTATATAAAAAATTTCCCCTTCATCATGAACAGAACATTAGTCATACACTTGCACACAAGCAACTGACTTGTAACCAGCAACTTATTTGGCAACACAGCAACATTGTAAATTGCCTTCAATTGTAAATAAATCAAGGATTTGTTTTTGTCTTGAGCAAGTGTGTGTAACTCGCCCTACTCTAATGTTCTGATACCACAGAAGTTCAGGGCAAAGAACCCTTCATGTTTTGCCTAGCCCCCTTAGCCCCAGAACCAGACAGCATCCGTAGGTCACATCACCATGCAAAACCAGCTGCTCAGTTGTAAATCCAAGATACAGAGACACAAAACATTCAGGGAACACTGAGAATCCAAGATACAGAGACACAGACCAGTCAGGGTTCACCGAGGAGGAGGAGAAAAATGGCATTCAAATCTTTTTCATGATTCAATTAAAAAGAAATCAAGACTCTCTCTTAGCTAGGTGACTTGGTTATCTAAACCCCAAGCATTTGAGGAAAGTACATCTAACTGAATTACTTAGTGCTGGTTAGAACATATGTTGCTTAATACAAAAAAGATAGCTCAGAGAGCAACTTTCAACAACTCTGGATGGGACTAATAAAGTTTAATTATCACAGATGTGCGTTAATTCAGTGGTTAGGGTAAGGGACATACAAAATATAGTCTTAACTGATGGTTCTTTGAAAGATTTTTCAATACCATGATTTGGCAGTCTTATCCTAGCACCTCATGGACTTGAATGCAACTGAGATGTCATGTTCAGCACCTAATGTAATGCTGTACCCTGAGAAACCTATACAATAAAAGTAATGTGAAAACGGTTGCAAGTCGTCTTGCATTTTATACCGAATTGGGTGAGATATCATGGCACACAGGGTTTCTCTCCTTCCTGAAGAATTTTCTTCCCCAGAACTGCAAGCTACTCAATGGAGTTACAACGAAAATCTACTTTTAAAAAGAAATACGGTGTCTTGTTATCTCCCATAGAGACCATAATTCAGAATGGTTTTAGATAGCAACCTGCCCTTGTTTGTCCTCAACTGAATGGACACATTTTATTCCCAAAGCTGACAGACAATTAACCTGATGCAACATCCTCCATTTTCAAAAGAGGAAATATGGACATATTTTATATTATAGTCATACAATATTTATACATCTGTTCATTTTCTCCATCACTATATTACTGCTTTGAGTGTTGTGTTTACCAAACATCCTCCTGTAGAGCTTAGTCAGTGACAAGATGCTGAACATTTCAAAGCAGACAGTTTTAAATAGGAGGTGTGCTTTATCAGAAAAAAATGCAATATGTTGATGGATATCCTATAATTTATTTCTTTAAAACTTTAAGGCTATGATCTATTACACTTCCATTGTTCCTTCTGAATATTGCATTGATAAAAATATTATTCAAAAATCTAGTATACAACACAAGACATTGTAGGCACTGCTCAAGTATTTTCAGAAATCCACCATGTGCAAATTTAAATTTTCTAATGAGATTTTGGTAAATTTTGTTTTCTCCCAGATTAAACATAATCTAGATATTTCAATTGATAAATTCTAATTTGGAATTGTTATTGCTGAGATCCAAGTCCCGTCTAAAAGTTCTATGAAGATATAAGTTAATGTTAGATAGCAGCTGTTAGTTGTTATGTTCCATGTGTAAAATACTACTTTTTTCTTTAACCAGAACTTACCAGGGTTTATCAAGTGTACCAAATACGGAATATTTTTATGCAGTTTATCCATTTAGGCACTTAATACTGTACCCAAACTTATTTTAATTGCTAATAAAACACAACTCCTTTTATTTCACATTATATATATATATATATATGCAATACATATATATATATAAAACAGACATTTAAGATAGGTACCACTTGTGAAAAAAGGCATCTAAAGTAAGCTTCAACACCACTAACAATTTTATTCTTCAGGATGTTACACTGTTCTAGTAGCTCTTTGCATGAAAATGTCCATCAGAAGCGTGCAGCTTTGAAAGTGGTTTGGAATCTCTCTTCCAAGGATGCAAACAACTATTGATCCTTGATGAAGCAGGCACGAAATGCAGATTTCTTTGTGAAGCCAGCTCTGTCAGTGCCCCAAATTTCTTTTTTTTCCAAAAAAAAATAGAGGAAGACACCTACCAAAATCATGTTTTTTTGATTTTTCAGCAGCAATTATCATCATTGGTCTCCACTCAAAACCTTACAGTTTAACCCCAGCCTTGCATGCATATACTGTTGTTAAGGATTAAATGTCAAAGTTCATTCACATTATTTGTCCTTTGTGTCGATGCCATTCTCTCATACTGTTTCCTCAGTTTGCAGCAACAATGGATTAATATATTCAAATCCTTCGAACTCCGACTGGTCTATTCTTTTTATTACATCTCTGAAAATGGAACACACACACACACACATGCACAGTTATCTCTTGTTTGCAACCATTTCAGTGTTTTGTAAGACACACAATTCTACCTCTGCATGGTCATCAGTGCAGCCATACAGATGGGATCTGCACTTGTGCAGAGATATTACAGAAGTCTCTAGAACTTCTGTAGCAGGGGGAACTGGTGCTTATCCTTCCTAGAAAAGGACATAGCATAAAACTGCAGAGTTGGAAGGGATCCCGAGGGTCATTAATCCAACCCCCTGCAATGCATAAAGCAATAGGATAAGCACCATCCCACTCAGTTTCTTCTAACCTAGGGGTGGGCTCATCCTTGGCCCTCCAAATACAGTATTGCTGAACTAAAACTCTCACCATCCCCGACTATTGGCCATACTGTCAGCCAGCTGAGTCAGTCAGTTCAATTTATTGTGTTTAGCGAGCAGCCATGACTACACACAAAAAAATATTAATAACAAGGATACTGCTAATAATAGTGGTTTACATTTCTAGTCCCCAACCTTTACAGGATAAATGATTTCCCATTACCCCTTAAGTTTTATTACATGAATTTGTAAAGCCTTGGCAAGAAATTTGGATGTTCTAAAAGGATATATACCTCTCTACATCAGACAACAAGAAACAGGTCTTTGCAAGAGACGTCCTTCCCTTCTGCGATCTTAACAATGGGCATTGGCCATACTGTCTGGGGCTGACAGGAGTTGGGAGGTCAACATCTGAAGCGGCACAGGTTTGCCACTCCGATTCTAACCACTGCCAGATGAAAGAGGTATTAGCAATGGAGGAAGGTTGTGTAACTGCATAGATGACATCTTACACTCAGCTCTGGAATCTGCCTCCTCCTTTGCAAAGTGTTTAGATAACACTGAAGGCATTTTCACCTCTCAGTGGTAAAAAAAAAAAAAGCCACGAGAAGGGTTTGGCAGCATGACACTGAAGCCCCAGAATATGTGGTGGCACCAAGAGCATGCAACTCTAGAAAGCAAATAGCAGAAGTTGCTGACCCAGATCAAAACACCATTTCCAAATCTGCTGCCAAAACCTTTGATTTCAGTTTTGAGAGGCCAAACAGAGCATATGGGGAGCTTCCATTCACAAAAGTGACTGTACTTGAGGATTGGCTACTACACTACAGACACATGGCTGCCCAAGTTGTACTTTCTGCTAAACATTTACAGACCAATAGCAGTAACCTGGGACTTGTGGCCAAAGAAAAGGAAAATAACAGAAGAAACAAATCTAACTAAAAGTCTGCAGTGCACTTTAGTGCGGAGTGTTTTACAAAGCTACTGTGATGGTTAGAAGTGCGAGTGGAAAGGCACACATGTTAAACCTTTCACTATGAGCATCTCCCCTTGCACGGATGGAGGTGTGAGGATCAGTATACTGACTAAATCTCTGCAAATCTGCCAAGTTGTTCTGTGCAGGTACAGATCTCATCAGTGTGAAGATACCTCAGACTGGAATCTCAACAGCTTGAAGTGCATGCCTTTGTGAAAAAGGAAAACTGCCTGCTTTGTTTTCTAGCTGCAGCTCCTCACGTGACATCAGATGTTCCTCTTGGGCAGTGTTTTTCAACCTTTTTTGGGCAAAGGCACACTTGTTTCATGAAAAAAATCACGAGGCACACCACCATTAGAAAAGGTTAAAAAAATTAACTCTGTGCCTATATTGACTATATATAAAGTAATTTTTCAATTTTTCCCACGGCACACCAGGCAACATCTCGCGGCACACTAGTGTGCCGCGGAACAGTGGTTGAAAAACACTGCTCTTGGGGATCTCAAGGGGTTGCAGCAGGATGGAGGAAAAACCCTAATACACATACCATCTTTTGGATCCTGATCCCTAGCAAAGAATAACCATATAGGGGCAGTCTAAAGACATACAAATGTACATTTTTCATTCCCAATGTTAGAAAAGCAGGGAACATGAAGTGATGCAAGATGTGGAAATTATATGCTACCTTTCCACATAGTGAACATTTGCTTAATTTTTTTTAATGGAAGTGTATATGGCTGCCGAAAGAGCAGTCTCTTCCCTTTGGTCCCATGCCCTGTTGTCTCTCCTTAGTTTTTCTTAGTTTTTGACTGCCTGTAAATGCAACAAAAGCTCTCTATCACTCTTTTATTTTGAAGAGGAGCATAACCAGGTTTAGTAGCCATTCAGTCCACACAAAATCAGATCTGATAATGTCTAAAGACCTCCGTAATATACATTTCTTATAAAGCATGCTTAACAACATTAGAACATACTCATCATCTGGAGTTAGCTGGACAGGTTCGCTGGTGAACTGGGTATCAAAGTTATCCAGACCATAATCGTCTGTGATCTGAGGCTGAAATGGAGGGGTTGCCTGCTTCTTTTCCAGCTGAAATGGGGATAAAGAGACAGAACCTTAAGAACCCTTTGGGTTTGTTCTTTTTCATAATGCACATCTCTTGTCCTCTTCATTGTGGGGAAGCTAGGAAAACAGGCCAGGTTTGCTGCAGGCCTATATAGAAGCTATGTCCTGGGAAAGACATCTGCTGGATGTGGTGAAGTCTGTGTGTTCCTCTGCTCTAAATTGGTTCCCATTACAAACCATCTCTCACCCAAATGCTGCATCTGCTGTATTTGCAGTGTACCTGATGTGGACTCAAGCCAATGAAAGCTTATACCGTAATAAATTTGTGCTACCCACCTGGAATTAATTTTTGCTAAGACATTCCAACAGCTAGCATAACATTTGGTATCCTAGGGCCTAGAGTCCATCTGTTTATATGAAGTTAAGTTTAACTATTCCAGACCTTTTATGTAAGTTTCCTAAGCAGTTTAACAGTAGAATGGGGTAGCTGTCAGAACATTATAAACAGCTCCTTCTAAAGTTTGCAAGACATTTTCGTCTGCACCCTGCCTTGAGTCGTTTAGATTTCTGTTTGTATGTTCTTGTAGATTTTTGACAGAGTACTTGCTAAGTGTGACAGTGGCTTGCATCAATACTTTTAACTAAGAACTACCACAATGGGTTACATATGAAATTGAACTTTACCAGATCCCAGTCTATGCTGCGAAAGAATGTGTGAGACTTGATATCAGAAAATCCAGTTTGTGGTTGGCAGCCAAGCCTCTCTTTGGGATCCTAGAGGCAAGAACAAAATTAATTTTGTCCGTGATATAAACAACAGCTAAGTACAAGAAGCACAAATATGTAGGGCCAAACTACAACTGATGTGCAATATAATTAGCATTAAAAAAAAATCACAACTAGCAACCACTAGAGCAGGTGTAGAAAACATTTGGCCCTCCAGATGTTGCTGAAATACAACTCCCTATTATCTCTGGCCATTGGTCATGCCTGCAGGGGCTGGTGGGAGTTGTAGTTCATTAACATCTGGAGAGCCACATGTTCCCCACATCTGCACTAGAGGGCCCACTCAGCATTAGGGCCATAGTGAGAGGAGCTTATTCCCCCAACACAGAAAGGCTGCAGTTCTTATGAAATTCACCCCTCCAAAGCTGCTACTTGTATTGTGAGAGAAGCTCTTATAGGCACCATTTAAGATTAAGAAAATTTTGATCTTATTTTATCACCTACTCTTTTCAAAGAAAACTGCCAGAATTACCTAAGTAAATGTATCTTTTTTCATTAAATTGGCTATGGGTACAACCCTAAGCATGCTTAGAAAGTCCCACTGAATTTATTCAGAATTGCTTGTGGGTCAGCAGGCTTAGGGTCACACACCATAACTAACTGTCCACTGAACTGCATGCTTACTGATAAGGGCTCATAAGACCTTCTCAGTAATTTTAGACATTATATTTTACTACTCTCATTTTATTTAGGATTCTGCTTTGTGAAATTTGGAGAAAATCATATCCATTCACACAATGTGACACTAAAAACAGCTTCCTGTTAAAAAACAACAACATTTAAAATGCTCAAAACAATTATAATTATGAGAGGGAAAGACACACTGGTCACTTACCATGAATGAACCTTCTAGGTTGACGTAGGGATACAGCTACGTGATGGGTTGCGTTCTATGATTTGCTTAAGGCAAGGGAATGTGACTAGCTGAATTGTTGGATTGAGATAGATAGATAGATTCACTTCCAGTTCTGTCTATAGACAAGCTACAAAAGGTCAGACCCTGAGAGAGAGCGCAGGCTGCACAATAAAACCCCAAAATTACTCCAGAAGGAAAACAATGGAGAACATGACTGGCCACCTCTTCTCCAGTGGGAGGGAAGCTCCAATTCTTTTCGAGTGTAAAAAACAGACCAAACTAAAGAGTTGAAAGGGCAATGTAAGAAGAGTAGAGACAGCCATCTGAATAAAAATCTGGGCATCAGAAGTCATTTGCCTGACTTGGATTGGCTGTTGTTGCTGGTCTTGAAGTAAGAAAATGGCTTGTGCCTGGATTCTGGTCGAGAACAGTTTGTTGGATCTATAATCGCTGGAGCGATAGGAAAGTCTTTGAGGATGAAAGGAGGAAAAGGGCTTTTAAAATTGACAAAAGGTCTATCAGTTTTTCCTATGCCAAAAAAAAGTTTGCCTTGAAGTGGAAACAAAGGCCAATTATTGCTTGTTCTTCTAGTCTTTGCACTGGCAGAAAAAGAATGGCCAATGAACAGCACCATATCAAGAGTGGCATCAGTAACAAATCTGTGAGATTAAGACAACTTTGATAAAGCTCTTTGGCTCCATTCATTCATGGATAGTTGTACTCAGAAGATGGTGCTGGGAATTCTGTTTGATGCATTGGCCACTGGCCTCCAAGGTCTCTCGGGGTTCTGTTCTGTTCCCCATGCTATTTAATATTTACATGAAGACACTTGCCCAGAGTGTTGGGGTTTGGTGTCACCAGGTCTCTGCGGTGGTCAGGAGAGCATTTGCACAGTTAAAGCTAGTGCACCAGCTGCGCCCATTCCTTGAGGTGTCTGATTTAGCCAGTTACATGCCGTTTGTATTACTGTAACACACTCTACATGGGGCTGCCTTTGAAAAGTGGCTCAGAAACTCCCAGTGAGAAAGAAGAAGAAAAGGCCAGTACAAGGAACGCTGCTTCTTTTTTATGGAGCTGAGCAAACAGGGAAAAGGGGTTGAAGAAAATAGGCAGTGAAATACAGGAAAAGATGAAGTTCACAGGAACCTGAGCACAAAGCTGAAAAGGAGGGAGAGGATGACAACATCTGCTTCAGGCGAAGGCAAGGGCTGAAATGAAGGAGAAGACTAAGGAAAAGAGAGACCTCCAACAATTCAACTAGCCACATGCCTTGCCTTAAGCAAACTATTGAACACAACCCATCACGTGGATATATTCCATGCCAACCAGAGAAGAATGGCTGTTCCAGGGCTAATAGAGGAAGCAGAGAGAAATCAGTCAAATAAGTGGTTTTGAACAAACAAGAACAGAACAAAAGATCAGGTGTGCAGAATTTACCTTATTTAAAAATCCTTTCAGGACATGGGATGCCTTCACAGAAAGGAATCTTGGAATTCGGATTGGTTTTTCAAGGATAACTGTTAAAAGGAGATTTTTTAATTAAAAAAAGAGATGTTATTCTCTGATACAGTACCATAATTTTTGCTAAACAGTCTAGGAATGAGCAGATTATTCAGCACTGAGAGGAAAGCTTGCCTCTAACAGGAAAGCAGAAATTGGAGTGAAGCAAATAGAAGATTACAGTAAGTGGGCATGGTTTTGAAAGTTTGTGATTCTGTTTTGTGAAATTTAGAGACAAAGTATATTCGTTAACACAAACATTGTGCAGCAGCTATGAAAAAGGTGAATTCCATGTCAAGGATCATTAGGGATTGAAAATAAAACTGCCAGTTTCATAATGCTGTTATACAAAACATGGTACAATCACACCTGTGTACAGTTTTGGTTGGCACATCTCAGAAATGATATTGTAAAGACTGAAAAGGTTCAGGAAAGGACAACTAAAACAATTAAGAGGCCGAAACAACTTCCCTATGAAGTTATGTTGCAACATTTGGGGTTTTCTAAAAAAAGTAAGGGTGGGCATGATCAAGGTGTATAACTTCATGCATGGTATGGAGAAAGTGGATTAAAATAAGCTCTTCTCCCTCTCCTCTACATGTACCAGAGGATTATGGGATGAGACAGAATATTGTTTCACCTCTTGTGGGGCTTTCTAGAAGGCAAGAAATGGCCCAAGTCCTTTGCCTCTTCAACCTTTCAGTTTGTGGAGGTGTGGATGGGGATTTGCAAGTAGTCGTTACCATTTCTCAAGTTCTCTCTGTATGACAGAAGCCTGGATTGTTTAAGTTCCAGCAAAGACTTTGAAGATGTGGCACCATTTATGCCTTCTGCAAATCCAGGCAGACAGTTCTCCTCCTTTAACAACCTTTGCAATTACCAAAGAACTTGGGGAAGGGGTGTCCTCTATTGGTGAGGGGATTTGGGGAGCACTTTAAGAGAAGATCAAGTTCTAAACAGATGTTTCATAGAAATGGGACAACAGTAGACAAACCCCTCTAATTAGTTAGTACACAGAATTATTAAATTGTCCTGACTGGGAAATCCCACTAGCTCATACAGGCCACTTATAAAACTGAAAGTGCTATTTCATTATATTGTCCCAGAATGCCCAAGAATAGGCTTCCTCAACCTCGGCCCTCCAGATGTTTTGAGACCACAATTCCCATCATTCCTGACCACTGGTCCTGCTAGCTAGGGATCATGGGAGTTGTAGGCCAAAAACATCTGAAGGGCCATGGTTGAGGAAGCTTGCCCAAGAAGCAACTATGGTTCAGGTAGTTGGTGACGTACAAGATCCTGGAGAGCCACTGACTTTCAGCATGTGATATAAATCCAAGAAATACATACATACAAAATTAAACAGCAATACCTTGGAAGAGGTAATCTTCAGTGTTCATATCTGGATTGTCTGTAATAATATCAAAGGGAGATCTTCCTGCCATCATTTCAAACATTAGGACACCAAGTGCCCACCAATCCACACTGAACCCTGTAAAAATATTTGAGAAGCATATGTTCAAGCAGCACATACATTCAAGCACCATTTCATGTCCTTGTTTGTACTCATTTCTGTTGTGTGATTTACAAATCACTGAGCACTTTGTGCCCTCTGTGAAAATAAAGCCAAACACAAACAGCAAAAAGTTAATACTGCCTTTGTTATTTATACAGTGGTACCTCGGGTTACAGACGCTTCGGGTTACAGACTCTGCTAACCCAGAAATAGTACCTTGGGTTAAGAACTTTGCTTCAGGATGGCGATGGCCGGAATGTGGCATTTGGAAGAAGAGTGACCTTATCCATACAGAGACATTATTTATTATAATTTTGTCTGCTTGCTGGTACATATCAGAGGCTGTGAAAGCATTAGGACTATGAATGTAACTGAAAGAGAGGTGAAGATCGCTCCGGAGTCCGAGACATGGGGAGTCCAAAAAAAATTGTAAAAAAATTGGTATAATTGGAATGTTTTAATTGGGAATTGTATAATTGATTTGGATTGTAATTTGATTGATAATTGGAGATTTGTATCAGAAAATCAATAAATATGATTTTTTAAAAAAGAACTTTGCTTCAGGATGAGAACAGAAATCGCGCAGCGGCAGTGGGAGGCCCCATTAGCTAAAGTGGTACCTCAGGTTAAGAAAAATTTCAGGTTAAGAACGGACCTCCAGAACAAATTAAGTTCTTAACCCAAGGTACCACTGTACTTACATTCTTCACCAAATATATATTATGTGTTGTATCCAAAGTTAGCCCTACTCAGAGCACTGAAATTAATGGATTTAAGTTAGTCATGTACATTACCTTCTATGGGTTTACTCTGAGTATGATTAAAATTGGATACAATGCTACATTGAATATATTGTATTAAAATCATAAAATAAAATCACAAAACTAATGAAGAGCAAAATTTACAGCAGCACAGAACAGCAATGCGGCAGGAGGGAAAACATCACTAGCCCTTTAGCTGTTCTGTGCTGCTGTAAATTTTGCTCTTTGTTAGCTTTGTGATTTTATCACAAAAGAGTTGTATCTTTACCAACAGTTGAAAAGTATACAATGATGGAGCAAAATCAGATGGGAGGTCATTCTACACCAGAGGACCACCACAGAGAGAGCCTCTTACATGCCATCACATCTTGAACCACAGAGGATGATGGCAAACTTCTTTTTTAAACTTCATTTGAGTTTTGCTACCTGGTCTCCAGGCACAGAGTACTGAGCCAGTCTTACAATTCTTCTGCACAATGCACATTTTAAAAAGAACTCAACATTTTCCTTCACACACAAAAGTAAGTAATTAGGGGAAAGACATACACATAAATAAGCAGCAAATCAATAGCTTCTTGAAATTAGAACTTTAATGACTTGCAGCACTTAAATCATTATACACACTGTACATAAAAACTCACCGTACTCTTCTCCTCGTAGAATCTCTGGTGCAATGTAATTTGGTGTTCCACAAAAAGTGCTTGTAGTGTCACCAGGGCCCAATCCTTCCTGCAGAAATAAAACACAACAGTTTATGCATGAAGGAAACACGACCTTCCGAAATTTCCTTTTAGTCAGGAGCAGGAGATGCCATACTCCCAGGACTCCTCCACAAAACCTGAAACATTCAGCATTTCACACATTATATATTTTACATGGCTGTTTATTTGTATGTATTTTAAAACTTTATATATGGATATTTTATTATTTTTTATGACGGCCTATACTTGTAATGCTTAATAAAGGTTTGGCAAAGTAAGTAAAAGCATTTCACACATACCACTTAATGCAACTGAAACTGTTAATCTGAAGAATTTATTTATATAGCATTGTTATTTAAGCACTAGCCT
The DNA here is from genome assembly GCF_009819535.1 of Lacerta agilis. NCBI lineage: Eukaryota > Metazoa > Chordata > Lepidosauria > Squamata > Lacertidae > Lacerta > Lacerta agilis. Next base: position 17,923,855 of record NC_046319.1, on the reverse strand, counting down.
GGTAGCAACAGGTGAGTGCACAGAATTCCATGCAGGTGAATGGCAGTTCCATACAGCCATCACAACTAGTAGCCATTGGTAGACATATCCTCTAATCCCTTTTAAAGTCTTCTAAACTAGAAGTTTTAATTTTCCACTAGCACATTATGTACTACGTGATGTACTACTATTTTCTATCTATCCACAAGCTTCTGCTAATCAGTGTCAATAGATGTGGGAAAGGCTGGGACTGGCCTATGTATGCACCCTTCCCAGAAGTGGAACTGCACTGCGGCTAGGAGGAAGTACAAAGACACAGGGAAAGTCTTTTGCAAAGACCAGTAATGTGCCCGATGGTTACTTCAATGGGGGAAAAGTGCGAGAACATTTTTCAAATTCTTCCCAATATAATCAATTCTGCTTTTTACAAAACACACTATGATGAAAAAAGCCCAAAGGCTAGAAGAGTAAACTTACCTTGCACATACCGTAGTCTGTTAACTTGATATGACCCTCTGCATCCAGAAGAACATTGTCTAATTTTAAATCTCTGTAGATTATGCCCCTCTCATGTAGGAAGTTGAGAGCAATACAGATTTCAGCAGCATAGAACCTTAAATGAAACAGTGACTTTTAAGAGCAGTGTTAATAAAATGCATTTTTTTAAAAAATACACTCCCCAGTCTGAATGTGAGGAGCACCAACACTAATCTTGTTTTGATTCAGAAGCTCACATGCCAAGTGTTTAAACCAGTATCTCACTTTAAATCAAACCCCAAACAGGATGCCATGCTCGTTTGATAACTCTTGTATCAGTGGTGGCTGTCACCCATTGAGAATTGTTGGGTGGTGGGCAGTGAGGCCGAGCAGTAGGTGAAGCCAGAGCCAGTGACACGTTGGCATCCGTCTGTCTCAGGAGACAATGGAAGAGTGCCCCTCAAACCACTGGAGTTACAGTGCCTGCTGTGGCTATAGAGACCAATACAGGAGAGACATGTTTTGTTGCAACTGGGGCAGATGAAGGCATCTGGTTGTGCTGATAAAGGTGTGCCCTGCCCAAACTAATTCTAGTTTTGCCCCCATCCTCCTTCAGCCTGCTGAGGTTTTCCAGGGAAAAAGGCGAATAAGCTGGGGCTGATTGAGGGCAGAATGAGATTGGTGGGGCAGTGCCTCATTTGTCCCAATGGACCAGCCTCCACAGCAAAATTGGTTCCATATGTGCTTGTGGCATCAACCTTGCCACATTTAGAAAGAATAAAGGGCAATATAACAAACAGACAACAAGAGAGCATAAGAAATCTCACAGAAGTTCAGCAGAAAAGAACTCCAGGTAGTAGGAGCCAAGGGATTGCACCCAGACTCAGAGTTGGGAGATCAATGTTTTGCCTGCTAAGTAAAACTCTTTAAGGCAAACCAAACATTGCCGAAAGCATTAACAATACTCTTACAACTTCAGTGGAACTAAGCTGATTTAAACAAGTTATTGGCACCTGCAAAAAGAGAACAATGCATTTTTAGCTGCCACTTAAAATACCTTGCATGTTCTTCGGGGAGTTTTCTTTGCCGTTGCATATGAAACATGAGGTCACCCCCATTCACGTACTCTATAACAAGAAACAACCTGAAAGTATAACATGCAAGTTCTGATTATCTGGCTTGAGGAAATTGCCCACACAAGCCAATCAGCATTAAGCAGTCATGTAACATTCTAATTACAGAAGACAATTATCGGTTCACCAACCCTCTTATTTCACTTTTGTGGAACACACTCCAACAGTATGCTGTTAGTCTATTAAGTGTCTTACTATTGAAAAACATTGTCTCCTGTTTAAGACATATTATGGCATTAAAAGCAACATATATATAGGAATACATCCATTTTATTTTGGGCCACATCAAGACTTCAGCTTGTAATGTTGATGGCATATGGAATAGCTGTCCCTTACATTTATTTATGATCAATAAATCCGGACCTGGGTACAGGATACCATTTTTAAGTCCAGAAAGTATGGAAGATAGGAAAACTGAGAAAAGGCAGGTAAGATGGTTTGATCTTCATGAGAGAGCATATCCTCCTGGGCTTTCATTATTGTGCCAAGACTTTGGAGTTTAAGACTCTTTCCACTGATTTTGCTATTTTACTTTGGTTTCGTTGTTTTGTAAACTTTTATTGGTATTTCTGCATTGTCATTTTTCGCACCATAAGACGCACTTAGTTTTTAGAGGAAAACAAGAAAAAAAATATATAACATATGCAGGTGACGCTGTGAGCAACTCGGGAGCAAGAGGAACAGCGCACAGCGTCAAGCAAGCGGAGCTCCCCTCCTCCCTGGCTGGCTTTAAAGCAAGTGGGGGGAGAGCCGCCTTGACGCTGTGCTCTCCCCCCTGCTTTTTAAAAAGCCAGCCGGGAAGAAGGGACGCCCTCGTTGCCGCCCCCCCTCCGCGGCCCGCAAGAGCAGGGATCAGGGCCGCAGTTGGGAGAGGCGTTGCACCTCTTCCAGCCGCAGGTATCTGATCTCTTGTGGGCAGGGGCGGGGGCGGATGGACAAGCGACCGAAAGGAGCCCTTTCGGCTGCTTGTCTGTCCACCCCCGCAACGCCCACAAGAGCAGGGACAGGAGCCTGCTGCTAGGAGAGGCGGCAGCTCTGGCAGCAAAGGCATCCCTCCACTCGGGCAGCCAAGGGATCCCGCTACCGTCCAGTGCCTTTGCTCCATAAGACGCACAGACATTTCCCCTTACCTTTTAGGAGGGAAAACAAAATATAAAATCAAAAAAATCCTTCCAGTAGCACCTTAGAGACCAACTAAGTTTGTTCTTGGTATGAGCTTTCGTGTGTATGCACAATTTGTTAGCCACCTTGAGATCCCTTTAGGAGGAAGGGCAGGATATACGTTTAGAGAAGTAAATAAACAAATGAATGAATGATGGCCTGTCCTCTCAGAAGGGTGGGCTATACTTGTTCTCGTGTAAAATCTTCTTGCCATCTTTTGTAATCTGTGTACAAGTGTACAAGTAGAAATGGGACAAATCCCAAACCCCTCCACTCCAAAATGCTTCATTTTCATGGACACATGCACATACTAACTTCAGAACTGTGACATTCAGACTTTCACATCTGTAGAGGCAGGTGGTCAACTTTCTTTTATTTAAGTTGGGTGTGGGGTCCTCAATTGGGGTTGGGTTTTTGTTTTTTTGGAGGGGGAGGTGTTAATGGAATTTAAGCCATAGGACATTGCAATTATTTTATCCTGCTCAATAAATTCTTGGAGCACTGAAAGTCAGAATCCAGTGCTCAGAGAACCAGACCCCCCCCCCTCAGCCTTGCTGATATGGTGCAAAGGAAAGCAGAGCAATACACAGCTTGGCTGCAGGAGTTGTCGGAAGGAGGCATATAAAGCACCATCTAACCGTCTTAGGGACTCCACTCCAGATTTGTGTAGGCCAAAAAAAAAAAAGGGAGATGCATCTGTAATACTGTGAACACCTCCAGCTATGAATTACATTTTTGTTATGCCCTGCACATCCAATATGAACACAATCTCTGTCTAGAAAGCCACACATAACTTCCACATATTCTCAAGAAAATACCCTATCAAGTACTTCTACAACCATGGCAACCGATGAAAGCTTTTAAAATATTGCTGTAAGTATGCTATGAGGTTAAGCAAAATGGTCCTTTACCTTTCAGCTTTAGTATCATTTGATCACTGAAGGTGATTGATTGGGGGTCTACGATAGCTGGGATCTTATCAAACCTGGGCAGGTAGGGACAGGAACTGAAACAGCTTTGCAGTTTATGGCCAAAGAAATGAGGCTACGTTTTGCAGCTAGCTGGCAAGAAGCACATCCTTGGCTGCCTTTTAATAGCCAGCTTCAAGCAGGTGAATTCTTCAGTGGTTGATCTTTGAAGACTAGCTCATTCGGTTGCCTGCCTGCTCTCCTCTGCTCACATTGTTTATTTGTAAACAGGCATCACAAAGAACACCATCAATACCCTATGATCACAAGGAAACTATTCTACAAGGAGACCAGGGCATCAATAGAAGTGCCAGGCATACGAACTGGAAAATCCCCCAGAATGTCCAAGAATATCTCAGATTCCCTAAAGCAGGTATGTCCAAAGTTCGTTTCAGTTTAATCCGGCCCCTGTGGCAGTTTATTTCCTGGGGTAAAATCCTTAAAAAAACTCAACAACTTCAACCCTTAAAAAAGGTCAACAACTTTGGCTGGCCCTTTGGTCTTTCACTTCATCAAATCTGGCCCTCTTTGAAAAAAATTTGGACACCACTGCAAAGTCTCCTGGGATGAGTCTCAACCCCTGAACCTGACAATATGTTTTGTGTGACTATTAAAAGCTGAAGTGGTAAAAAACCTGAAGTAGTATTTCAGCTCATGCAGGCAAGAAAAAATCCATTAGTACTTTGAAGGCGGCTAAGAGTTTATTAAGTGTGTTCCCAAAAGAACCCAAAACTGTTTTTCAAGCTGTGCTACACATAAAGTTGCCATCCAATGAAAGGACAGAAAACAGTTTAAAAAATAAAAACTCACACAAATGCCAAGGTGCATTCTAGAAGAGGATTCTAGAAGAATTTGGATTTGATATCCTGCTTTATCACTACCCTAAGGAGTCTCAAAGCGGCTAACAATCTCCTTTCCTTTCCTCCCCCACAACAAACACTCTGTGAGGTGAGTGAGGCTCAGGGACTTCAGAGAAGTGTGACTAGCCCAAGGTCACCCAGCAGCTGCATGTGGGGGAGCGGGGACGCGAACCCGGTTCACCAGATTACAAGTCCACCACTCTTAACCACTACACCACACTTTAATAGCTTATCTTGTCATTTGCCTTTTATTTCACTTTTTTTTTCATTTCTGTTCTTCCATCCTGGTATCTTAACAAGGACACTTTACTTCCTATGCCAAAGTGTCTAATGTTATCCATGCTTTGCTCATGTGTGTTTGATAAAGCATGCTAGTGTCTAAGTCAGCTCTGTTAAACCAACAGAACCCTGCTTTCTGGTGTAATGAACCAGGAAACAGAGCAATGAGGATCCCCTAGCACTAGAATAATTCCTGAAAAGACTTATTGCTTTTTCCAGTTACATCATGTCTTTTGTGTTTTTATGTTGCAAATTGCCATGTGATCTTTGGATGAAAGGTGGTATATAAATTTAATAACAACAACACAGAAAAGTACATTTCGGACATGTTGGAGAGATGTAAACTTTGAGCAAGAATGGTAACAAGGGCCGAAGAGAAATAATCAATGGCAGCAAGCCATTCACTCTCCTGTAGTCAAGAAGACTACAGTCATATCTCATGTTGCATCCGCTTCAGGTTACGTCTTTTCAAGTTGCGTCCTGCGGCAACCCAGAAGTCCTGGAACGGTTACTTCCGGGTTTTGCCGCTTGCGCATGCACAGATGCAGCACTTCTGGATGCAAACGCTTCAAGTTGCGGACATGCCTCTGGGATGGATTACGTCTGCAACTCAAGGTTCCACTGTACAGCATATAAGTCTCACTTCAGTTCACTCTGGTAGCAAAGCTGTAGCACAGATATGCAGAGATTGCCGTGTCCATCAAGGTTCTTGAAAGTAGTTATCTTAAATTTTGTAAAAAGATAAGGATTTGCTCACTTACCGACTTGTCGTTTGAAAGCAGGAATGTAAGCCAACTAAAAACGGATTACTGGATGCCTGTTCAAACACATGTTTTTCTGTCTGCACCCAATCAATATCCTGAAACAGAGTAATTTGATCATTACAATGGCAGCTATACAACAGGCTGTGGACAACACCAAGAAGTTCAGTCAAACACATTTATATTCTTCTTGCACACATTTATATCACTACTAAAGCATTTGCTTTAAACTGACGTCCTGAACCATTCAACATTTTCCTGCCTGTATGTGCAAAATATTAAAGTTCCAGAAGCACTAAAAATCAGAAAATTAAGGTTCGGGTGAGTGTATGAGAAAGAGAAAACACATTCTCTCCCATCCTCACACACCTTACCCTTGAATGAATTATTCTATAAAATTGTTAACTCTGGTTAAAATGAACTTGGGGATGCTCCCTTTCATATAACTTTTGACCAAATCCTGATTCAAGTTATCTGTGTTTTTTAAAAATACACTTCTTGGTTGTGAGTCCTGGAAGACCTGCTCCCTGCCTTGCAGGCCCTTTTCTACCTGGCCTTGATTGACTCCAGCTGCAGAAGCTGAGGCTGTTGAACAGACTCTTGGACTTGGGTGTTTTTTGGGGGGGGGTTGTTATTATTGCTATTATTTTTTTGTAGCTGTTATTTATATGAATGTTTTGTATCTTTATTTTTGATATTATTTATGTGGAAACTGTTGGATTCATTGTGTACTTTTTGATGTTTATTTATTATGACTACATAAACATGTTTGCTTTGTTTGTAATTATATGGTATTTTGCATGTTGTAAGTTGCCTCGAGCATGGTTTCGGCTATGGAAAGATTAGGCTTTGTTGCTGACATCTGTCTTTCTTGGGAAACAAGATGACATACAAATGAAATTATGTATGTATATATGAATGTATGTACACACCTAAAAATCTAGTGACTGTTTCTGTGCAGCTGGGATTATCTCCATTTCTCATCAGTGGAAAAAACTGCATTTAAATCACAGGTGGAAAACCTCTGGCCTGTGGGCCGGTCTCAGCCTGCCAGGGGGGTATAACTTGGCCAGCAGGGCCATGTCCCCCAAACCAAGTCCGCCTGTCAATCAGATGACATGACTGGGAAATATCAGCTATTGGACAGGGTTCAATAGACTGTCCTGTTTCATGCTGGAGAAGCAGACTCCTGCAGAGAGGAGGATTCAATCTTCTGCTTATGAGCTGGTGAGTGAAGAGTTCAATCCTGCTTGGTAATGCTTTGCCAGCATATTCCCTCGAAGCTCAGGAGTATACAAGGGATTACCAGTAGCCTTTCGTAACTGGTTGAGCCTAGGTCTGCTCACCTTCAGAGACAACAAAGGGCCAAACGACATGTGATGCAATACCCTCTCTGCCAACATCAATTGTATATTATAAACTGCCCTGTGATCCTTCGATGAAAAGCAGCAAATATATTTAACAAATAAACTGCCACATGCAAATTCTGTGGATGAAGGGTTTTGGGTTTTTTAAGGGTGATATGATAATAGATCTCCCATAGATTTTGCCCCAAAGTCATCTTGCCTACTGTGTCTAACCAAAATGGCAACAATTGTTAAGTGTTCATCAGCTGAGGAAGGCTGAAATTTATGATCAAATCAAACATACATCCCCCCTATAATTAATTCTCTTTGCTATGCTTCTGTGATTTCATGTAATGTGCTGAATTAAGCTCTTACCTCATCATCGTGGACTAATTCTTTCTTCACTACTTTCATCGCATAAATTTGATCATTTTTTTTTAACCGCACTAATAGAACTTTGGCATAGCTTCCTCGTCCAATAACTCTGATTAGATCAAAGTCCTGTAGACCAAGCCCCTGAGAGATTTTAATTCCATCCATTCCATCAATAACTGGCTTGAGCTCCTATAAGGAGAAGCAAGCAGGTAAGACACCACATAGCCTTTTGAAAAAAACAAGCATTGGCAGCTTAACATACCATAAAAATGGTTAAATACTGCTCCTCCTCAATCATACTTAAATAAATAAAAATAGCCTCTCATTTTCAACACTTGTCTTAGGTGAGTGTGAATCATTCTTCTCCAGTATCAGCTTGCTCACAGAGGTCTCATCAGCAGCACTGTTGCTTGTATTTAAAGTGAGTAGCACTTTGTACTGCTATGTGCACAAGACCTGTGCTTCAAAAGAACATTTTAGCACTTTAGTCAGGAATCAGGCATTGCCTCCTCCATTCCCTAAAAGGGAAATCCCAGTGAAGGCAGGGGGTGTGCACATTCCTTCTCAGTGACTGCAACTTTCCTGGTGCACAGGACAACACACACAATGGAAAGGAGGGCAATGTTGTGTGACTGCAGAGGTGACCACTCAGAGAACATCACTGACAGATAAGTAACCTATCAGTCTTCTTTGTGACCTTTCTGCAGCCTCCTATATATGATAGATTAGTGAACTGACATACCTGGGAGGAAAATGTTGCACCCTTGGGAGGTTCTAGACAACAGTGTTTCAGAAACATACCGGTAGATGGTGTAGACTACATGGAAGCTTTGCACAGCTCCTCTACTGACAAACCTAAGATGAAGGCTAGAAATGGCCATTCCCCTGGTGGAATGACCTTTTGGCTTCTAGAGGCATTGGTTGGTAAAAGTAGGGTTGAACTACTGGGAGAAAAATTGAAACTCAGCAGTCCTGTTCAGTTTTAATTGTATATTTCTAGTACTTACCGTATTTTTCGCTCCATAAGATGCACCTAGTTTTTAGAGGAGGAAAGGGGGGAAAGCCCTGGTTTTTTTGAGGATCAGCTCAAAGTTGAGCAGCTCTTTTTGCAAAGAGGAAATGCCCCATTTTTATAGGGTTCAACTCACAGTTCTGCAGCTTCTATAGGAAAGGGAGCCGTTTCTACAGTTTCCAGACAGATAATATAATCAGCCAGTCACATGTCGCTAGGGAAACAAACAGCCTCCTTCTGCAGAAATGGAGGCCTGGGCAAGGGGGCGGGGCAGGAAAGGGAGCCAGCCACAATTATCTCTCTCCCGATTGCTTGCTGATCAGCTGATCAGTGGCTTCCTTTCAACACCCCCTTCTCTCTTTGTTAAAAAAAAAGCACAATCTGCTTTCGGCCCCTGGGCAATTCAGCTCCAGGATTTGTTGTTGTTGTTCAGTCATGTCCGACTCTTCGTGACCCCATGGACCAGAGCACGCCAGGCACGCCTATCTTTCACTGCCTCCCATAAGGGATAATTTAGTTTCATATACATGGCAGCAGCTCTTAGATGGAGCTATATCAGCAAACTATCGAGGGGTGCCTGGGTGCAGTTGCTTTTTCCTCTGATGGCTGTATGATACAAAAGGCATGTGGTGGAGGCAGAAGACTAGGCTGCCTGGAAGAACTGCTCAGCAATTAGATCATATAACTCCAGTAATGTACCAGCTCCACTTGTTTTTCCCTGTGCTAAACAGCCTAGGACTGGTTTACCTCAAAGACCACTTCTCTGATATGAACATTCCCAAACTCTAAACATAACCTTCAAAGATACATAATCAGAGGACTCATTGTTAGAAGGGATGGTGCCTTTTCAGTGGTGGTGCCCAAACTCTGGAATGCTCTCCCTGTGGAGATCTATCAGGCTTCCTTCTAGCTCAGGCATAGGCAAACTCTGCCCTCCAGATGTTTTGAGACTACAATTCCCATAATTCCTGACCACTGGTCCTGTTAGCTAGGGATGATGGGAGTTGTAGTCCTAAAACCTCTGGAGGGCTGAGTTTGCCTATGCCCGTTCTAGCTTTTAAGGCTTTTTGAAAAACTCCTATTTAAAGCAAGCTGTTTAGTGCTCTGTTTCAGCATAAATGTTGCTGTTTATTTGATCTGATTTCGAATTGCCCTTCACCGGAGTGGTTTAAAATGCGTGCAATTAAACAAATAAAACTAAGGAAATATAAAAACCTAGGTAAAAGGCTAAAGGTAAAAGACCCCTGGATGGTTAAGTCCAGTCAAAGGTGACTATGGGGTGGGGTGCTCATCTCGCTTCAGGCTGAGGGAGCCGGCATTTGTCCACATACAGCTTTCCGGGTCATGTGGCCATCATGACTAAATCGCTTCTGCCAGAGCATAGGGAAACACAATTTACCTTCCCACCACAGCAAAACCCATTTATCTACTTGCACTGGTATGCTTTCGAACTGCTAGTTTGGCAGAAGCTGGGACAGAGCAATGGGAGCTCACCCCGTCACGCAGATTCGAACCACCAACCTTCCAATCGGCATGCCCAAGAGATTTGGTGGTTTAGACCACAGCACCACCCGCATCCCATAAAAAACCTAAGGAACCATTAAGATACTAAAATAATCAGTCTAACAATTTAAGCACAAAACCGCAGCAAAAATTCTAATCACAAATACAGCATTATACTTTCCCAAAGGCCTTATTAAAAAGACACATCTTCATGCTGCGCCTAAAATTCAATAAGAGGGAGACAGACTTTATAGTCTTAATGAGATTTTTATGGTGCTTTTGATGTAATTCTTAGCTTTGTTCATTGCTTTGTGCATAATAATACAGTAATAATACAACTGCTCTGAAACTGACCAGATCAAATAAACAACTGAGAATACGCCCTAATCTGACCTCAGTCTGAAAGAAAATATTTGTCCTCAAAAAAAATATTTCCCTCCCTAGCAAGAAACTTATGAAAGGTGCCTCTTTGTGACTGATTATTTTGGAGTAATTATTACTGGAAGCAATGTGGGGTTATTTCCCAAACCAAATGCAATGCAGATCTTTAAAATAGTTAATGTATAATGTTTAACATTTTAACAGTCTATTTTGGTTTGACCTTATGGTACTCTGCTTTTAGCCAGATCAAGGATCTGAACTAGGGAAAGCATTTATATAAGGAGTCTTGATCTAGGATTGACTGCTATTAACAGGAGATTGAACAGAGCTTAAAGATTCCTCTGAATAAGACTCGCGACACAACACATCTCCAGGATGTGCTTTTTAGAATGACTTGTTAGGGAAGCGGGCACAAACAAATGTAAGAATATTAAGGTAGGGGAACTGCATGTCCAGTTATGTGTACATCTAACACAACAAATACTCATTTTTCTTAGACAATTGTTAAGAAAATCAATCAATTATTCTGTTTAACTTGTATTTCAGCTTGGGGTTTTATAAATGATTGCTTTAGGCAGAGAATATATGGGCAGAAAGTAGGACAGTCTAGTCAACTGCAGAAGCCACTCATGTGTACATTACTAGCACTGGCAGCCAATCTAGTGAAGAAAGAAGATGAAGCATTTCAAATGATGTTCTGTTTATTAAAGAATTGCCTGGCATCTTTGCTCTTTAAAAGTGATTGTTCTGAAAGCACTTTAAGGCTATTTAAAGTGTTTCTGGATTTATCAAGCAGCTACTTGGAGGTTGGGGGAGAATGGTCCTAGATTGTTGAGATGACCTCTGTAAAAAGGGGAGGGTAATTTTTTTTAGATGTTTAAGCATTTTTTTAAAAAAAAATTCTCATCTCATAAGACATCAAGTTATAGAATTTCTGTAACTCCAAAACATATGAAGGGTTGTCATGTGGAAATGGAGCAAGCTTGTTTTCTGCTGCTCCAGAACCAATATTAAAATTAGAAGAAAGAAGATTCCAACTAAACATTAGGAAGAACTTTCTGGTGTTAAGAGCTGTTTGACAGTGGAATGGACTAATTCAGGTGGTGGACTATCCTTCATCATAGGTTTTTAAACAGAGGTTAAATGGCCATCTGTCAGGGACTCTTTAGGTGTGATTCCTGCATTGCAAGGGGTTGGACTAGATGACCCTTGCATCCTCTTCCTATTCTACAGTCCTATGATTCTATTGTTGTTGGCATCTGTCTGTATCAAGAGACAATGGAGCCTGGAGAGTGTGTATGGAAGTCCAGAGCTGCCCAGACAAAAAGACCCCCACCCTTGGTCTCACTAATGCAGTCCAAAGGAAAGCAGAGAAATGCATTTGGCATCTGCTTGGCTGCTGGAGTTGCCGGAAGGAAGCTGTCAACTTTTCCTTTTTTTGCAATGGGAAACGGCGCTGGAATAAGGGAATTTCCCGCAAAAAAGGGAAAGTTGACAGCTATGGTACAAGGTGCCATCTGACCGCCTTAGGGACTCCACTCTGGATTTGTGTAGAGTTTACTCCTTACCCCTTTTTTCTCTCCCAAAGATATCCCCAAAGGCAATGGAGGTTTAGAATCAAGAGTCTTGCTTCTCCTAGATGGGCTACCTTCCCAGGTTGATGAGCTCCATCTGCCCCTCACTTCCCTCTACAGCACAGGCAGAAATCACCTTCTTGACCATTGAACCTATTATTGGTCTCGTCTGCTCAATCCACCAGAGCCTGTCTTTGCAGGGAAAATCCTATGATTCTATGAACTTTATCTGTATAGTGATTCTTGGGAGGGATGAAAGGAGAACCATGCACTGGCATTCAAGCCCATGCAAGGGCACTCAGTTTGCATCCCATTCAGTATTTTAACTCCTGAAGACCCAATATTTTTCCAGGAACAGTTCTTTTCCATGGATAGCTATTAGAAAACAGGAACCATAAGTTACAGGAGGTAAATGGGACCGGGTAGATTGTATTGATTTCACTACTGCAGGGGAGGGGGTTGCAGTTAGGTGTCATCTAGAGGTGAACGGGAGATTGTAACCCTAGAAAGGAAGACTGCTAGAGATGGTGCTAATACAGGAGACACAAAAGGTCTATCTAATGAACCTGCTACAACCAAAATTAAAGGTTATTTAATTGTTGAAAAGTATGACAGAAATAAGGAAATGTGCATGCTTAATAGACTGAAGAAAAACCCAACAGTTAAGCCTTTTAATAAAACCTACCTCAGAATCATCTTTAATATTGTCATGCTTTCGGGCTGAAGGAATATAAGGTACTGCAAGAGAAAAGCAGAATAAAAGCAATCAATACTACTACACAGACTGGCTGCCAATCTCCAGTTCAAGCAGAGGGCCTGCAGTTGCTGGGCATTGAACACAGGAACTTGGATATGCTCTACTACTGTGTGTGCTCTACTACTAAACTATGGGCTTCTCATGGTAAAGCCATTCCATAGTCTTGCACCAAACATACCAGTAGTTGTTCTCACTTTGCAGCAGGGTGCAACTGAGAGATCCAAACTACCAACTAAATTTCTAGGGATTTTTACATTTAATGGCACAATATAAGGGCTAGACTAGCTGATACCCCACACCCAAACATGTACATTGAGAAAAGAAGCATTACTTACTTCCATCGCTCTCTTCTGTGGGAATGTCAACTTCATCATTCTTATCATCTAATTGAGGTTCCTGGGAAGGCATCACAGAATCCTGTAAGAATATATATTACTGAAAACTCACTAAAGTTGACTTTCATGCAACTCTAGCATGCTCCCTGAAGACTCCCCCCCCCCTTTGCAGTATGCTTTTCCAATTAACTAGCATATAGCTAGGCATGGAGACAAGACTTACACTTACTAATTCTCTTTTTAAAATAAAACCAGCAGAATTAAATATTTCCAAACTTGTCTCATATGAGATTATAGCAACAGCATACAGCAAGAAAGAGTGTAGATTTTGGGGGAGGGGTTAAAAAAGCCAAAGAGACACGACTGCACTCTCAAAATATATTAGTGTGCCCCAAGATGTTTGGGCATCATTTGTAGGTTCTTGTATATGCTGAATTTCTTTGTACGAAGAAATTTAAATCATGACTACAAAAAGTAGGTTTGGAAACCAGGAAAAAGATGCTGAAATCTCAGGCTTTCTAAGGATCCACCTTCACTAAATGGTATCACTTCATGTAGGAAAGACAGCAGTAGTTTAAGGTGAGACAAACATGTGTAAATCTGTGTACATGTTGCAGAACATAGGTAGTTTCCTACATGGAGGAAAATTAGGTGCTTTAAATAGGTATTATCTTGCCTCCTATCAAGATCTGTTATGAGTTTTTGCCATGGGTTTTGTAGACTTCAATTAAGCATTATGTCATAATCTAACAGGTTTGGTTTTGGAAGGCGAATACTGTAGTTCTGGTGATGGGGGCATTTATTCTGAGCCCAACTCCGCTCTGGCTCCAATTTACTTTCTGTTGTGGAAAACGTTATTGGCAAATGAATGTACAAAGACTTGTGCAAGATAGCCAAATGTTTAAGAGCAGACACACACACTGAATGTGCACCCTAATGAGTGTTCCAGCTGACAGTTGCCCTGGGATTGCACAGATAAAAGGGCAGCTTGCTCTGGCCCCATTCATTAGCCAGTAGGGCTATTAGCCTCAAGGACTACTGGGACGTCGGTTCCCTTTGCCTCCTATCGTGGCAAGATGGAGACCTACCTGGTCACATTCATATGCCAGAGGAGCAGCTGCAGCAGCAAGCTTACATTCTCCTCTCCCTGCTAAAGAGAACACTAACTAAGAACTAGCATCCAAATTTGCTTCTTTCCTACTCTCTCCCTGTCTTTTCTCCTTTTGTGTCATGCCTTTTAGAATGTAAACCTGAGGGCAAAGACAATCTTATTACTGGATTGATGTAAGACATTGTGGGAGCCTTTTACAGCTGAAAGGCAAGACAGGTAAAGGTAAAAATACCCCTGACCGTTAGGTCCAGTTGCGGATGACTCTGGGGTTGCAGCGCTCATCTCGCTCTATAGGCCAAGGGAGCCGGCATTTGTCCACAGACAGCTTCCGGGTCATGTGGCCAGCACGACTAAGCCGCTTCTGGCGAACCAGAGCAGCGCACAGAAATGCCGTTTACCTTCCCGCCAGAGCGGTACCTATTTATCTACTTGCACTTTGACGTGCTTTCGAACTGCTAGGTAGGCAGGAGCTGGGACCAAACAAAGGGAGCTCACCCCGTCACAGGGATTCGAACTGCTGACCTTCTGATCAGCAAGCCCTAGGCTCAGTGGTTTAGACCACAGCACCACCCTTGTCCCTATTAGGCAAGACAAAGATGCATTAAATAAATGAATAAATAATGGTGCAAAGGAGCATATCCACATCCGAACGCACATTTTAACATGCATCCGATTCACACCTGCAGATCCTCAAAGCAAGAATATACGAAACACTGAGGAGTTTCCATGGATATTTCAAAACATGGGATGGGAAAGCTGGATAATGCAGGCCTGTTCTTGTCATTAACACAATCCATTATATGAGTCTCTCTATAATGAATAAAATATTTTACTCTGGTATAAATTCATTTTATCCGTATTCACACAAGCAATATCCTCTTTTTCAGCCTGTTTGCCAAAACGGCAGACAGCATTAAAAAACCCTTGATTCAAAAGTGCAAGAAAATTTGTTAAACACATATTTCCAAGGGTATATTACCAAACCTCCAATATATACTTTAATTTAAAGAGGTCCCTAAATTTCCCTTGCCTTTTCTTTCAATATTCCAACAATGGAGCATATGACTCCAGGAATTCTTTCCTGTTTAAGTTAATTTGATAATCTCCTCCACTTTTTTATCCCCCCCAATCACTTGTAATGTGTGAACAGGACCATTTAGGATCCCTCTGTCCCCCAAGGAAAATTCTGGTTCACACAATGATCTCAAAATTCTGAAATCTTTTTAAAGTCCGGATTCACAAGCTGATACTTTTATGAAAAAAGTACCTCTCTGCGCTGACAAGACATCTTGCTTACTAATGGGGATTTGTTTTTTCTTTCTGCTCAAGAAGTCACTGAAGCCAACAAGCTGACTTATTTCCTTTTTCAAATGCTTTTGAATTAAAAAAAAGAAGCATTTTCGGCTAAAATTATTCCTCCTCCTACAAGCAAACCTGCATCTCTTTGGCCCTCTGCTTGCTGCATTCTAGAACATGCACAGTTCATGGACGTAACAGAACCTTTGCAGCTGCAAAGCCAAAATTAAAGATGTGCCCTATTTATGGAGGCTAATCCATCCTCATACCTGAAGATTTTTCAAGTGCCAATCCAAAGCATCCTTTTTTAGATAACATTTTAAGAACTTAATAGTTTTAGACACATAGGCACTGTGCAAAATTAAGTTCTATAAATTTTCATGTCAGCATTATGTCGTTTCCCCTGGGATTTCCCAAGACAAACATCTGGAAAAGTGGCATATGAATTACCACAGGATGGATTCTTTGCTTCAAAAGCCACTTTTGTTTACAATGTAGAGGATCTTGCCTCAGCACATGTTAACAAATACCTTCAACTCTGACTTTTGTTACAACTGCATGTAACTGCAGGCACCTTTTAAGCTATTAAGTGGGAAATTCTATACCCAACCTGACTTCATATGCTTTATAAAGCTTTGCATTTATGTACAAAGATGTCATTTAGTTTTTGCATTTTCTTATTCTAATTGTTCCTTTTATTCCAGGGACAAATACATAATGCACAGAGCCTATAAAACCTATATTGCAAAAACCTGGAACCAATTTAAAGTAGCAGGAAAGTCCTGAAAGCACAGGCAAGAAATGAACTCCAAAAGCATTCACAGGATCTTTAATCTAGAAAGAATGAATTCCCAATGAGTTTTGATTTTAAGCTTACAAACCCTAAGCAGAGTGAAAGCTATGGCTGGATAGTTTCTTATGTGGGTTAGCAAGGACGCTAATAAGATCCTGTCAGAAATAACCGACTATACAGGAGGCAAATACATACATATATATTTTACATGAATGAATGAATTAGATACTGTATTATTAATCCTGGTGAAACTCCCTTGAAGTGAGCATGGCTTGCACAAGAGCATAGATTCAAGTAAGGGTAAGGCAAGATTCTTTTCTAAAGAGCTTAACATCTCATATCAAAGCAGGACTACAAGTCAACCTCAATGGAAAGGATTGGGAGATTACCAAATAAAATAATTTAGTAATGGTAACATACTATGGCAAAGGATATGGGAGTGGAGTTTATTCCCATAGTTTAAGAGAATATATGTTTATGATATAAGTGAAAGTCCTTTTATATTATGTGGGACTCAGAATAGCTCAAAGCACCTGAATAAAGTAAAAACATAGGCCCAATATATTTAAGACACAGCTGCAATGCTGTAAGTTGAAAGCTATGGGTTTGGCTACAAATTGGCCTGATGCTGAATGAAGGTTGGTCGTCTGTGTGCCATCTTTACTAGAGAACCTTTTCTTCAAACAACAGTGATCTGTTAAACAAGGCATCCACCAAATTCTGATTGTGAAGATGGCCTACATTAAGATTTTAGATAATGAGTAATGACTTTTTTTCTCTTTTTATTTCTATTTTTGGAAAATTTAATAAAATACTTAAAAAAAAAAGATTTTAGATAATTGCTCTTGGTAATAGCATCACAAAACCTAGCCAGATGGACGAGGTATAAACAATATTATTATTATTATTATTATTAGGATCTACACCAGTCTTTGCCAGCCTTCACACAGCCATAGCTATGCTAGCTGGGGTTGATTAGGGTTATACTCCAAAACATCTGGCACATACAAAGCTGGGGATAGCTGGTTTACACAATGAGGTGGTGTTTTATGAAACTTGGAAAATATTAATGTATAGTGTAAGATAAAATTTAAAACCAGAGGTTCAGAACAATAAGTGTAAATGTAAGTTAACTTTGGCTTTCTGGATAAGTGAGGTGAAGAGAATAGTAATTCTGAAAGGTTTGGGCAAAAAGGAGCAGTTTCAACTCAACACCACAACAATTTTGTGCTTATTCCAAAACTAAAATACTATTTATTTGAATTTATATTCAGTGGTACCTCGGGTTACAGACGCTTCAGGATGCAGACTCCACTAACCCAGAAATAGTACCTCGGGTTAAGAACTTTGCTTCAGGGTAAGAACAGAAATTGTGCTCTGGCGGCTCGGCAGCAGCGGGAGGCCCCATTAGCTAATGTGGTACCTCAGGTTAAGAACAGTTTCAGGTTAAGAATGGACCTCCATAACGAATTAAGTTCTTAACCCGAGGTACCACTGTACCACCTTTTCGCCAAGGTACCCAAGGCAGTTTACAATTTTACAATTCTCCTACCCACTCACCAGCAGATAAAAATGAAACACAAGAACCCCAACCCTCCAACACTTTCTTTGCACAGGACAGATGGTGTCCAAATTAGGTTTAATAAAACTGCACTCATTGAGTTCTTATCCAGTTCATCACTGCCATCCATTTCATGCACCTCACAAGCAGGCTGAGACAGAAGGAGGCTACAAACACCAGATCTTTTAAAATTTATGATCCACACATCTGTATAGCCTTCATACATGAAAAAGTACACACCCCCACTAAAGCTTTGTGCTGGAGCCAAACTTACCATATGCCTTTTGCAGGTCAGTGGGACAAGAATGTGACAGCGTTTATGGACCAACAACTTGCAGTTGATACACTTGTAGCCTTGCCTTCCGAGACCCCATATCCTTTCACTGCACTGGCCACAGTATGCTCTCTAGGAGGGTGAAAAAGTATGAATCATCTTTCAGATACACCCACTTAGAGACAACTTCCAGATAAAAGGGGGGGGGTGTTAAAAGCATTTTGCACACTGAAAAATTGCTCACAAGTGCAATTCGACAACTTTCTATAGGACTAATAATAGGTTCTCTCATACATAACTTTCACTGGCCAGAACGTTAGGCAGCAGATTATTTGTTCACCAGGAGCAGCAGAGGGAGAGATGGGAAGCCAGGGCACTCCACTGGCTCTCCTTTGGCTCCTTTTCTTGCTGAATTGTTTCCATCCCAGATGGTCCTCTTTAAGAAATGATGCTCAAGCTTGCTTTTCTGCTACTCTCCCAATCGATCCATCCCTTTTGTCACATGTTTTCTAGACTTTAGGCCTGAGGGCAGAGATGGTCTTATTTTTTCTTGAGCTGTGAGTCCCTTTAGGAGCCTTTTTGGCTGAAGAGCAGAATAAACATACTGAAAACAAACAAATAAATCTAGCTCAATACTCTCTACTGTGACTGGCAGCAGCTCTCCAGGGTCACAGGCAGAGCTCCCTCTTTCTTGCATTCTACATTTTAACAGGACATACAAGGGATTGAACCCTGGGACCTTCTACATGCAAAAAGAAGAAACTCTACCACTGAGCTATGGCCGTTCCTTGGATGATAGCAAACAGAAGGTTGTGCTGTCAGGTACTTTTAAACTTTTTTATTAAAGACTTTCTTGATTTACAAAGGTAATGTAATGTCTCTCTCATATTTTTCCCATGTAACATTTTTACAAATCAATTTCGTTTGTTGAGACATTAGGAAGAAAAGGGGGAAAGAGGTGAGCGGGATGGGGAGATGGGTGGGATGGGGTGACGATGGGACAAAAAAGATACACTAAACACATAACTGAAAATGCTTCTTTTCTGGGGTTAATATTATTTTTGTCAAAGTAAAAACAAACACCTGGCTTGTGAAAAGCTCTCAGGTACAACTATGGAGCTCCATACATCCAAGCTACTGGCCTGATTTCAGTGACCCACACTTAATACACATGGAAGATTCAAACCAGTCCCCACCAAATGTACATCCTTCAGTGCCCTAATTCATAGTGTCCATGCAAAACCATTCACAAATCTACCAACATTACAGCAAGAGGCATTCTGCTGTTATGCCTTCAAACAAACACTTCCTTTTTCTTTCATGAAGCAAAAGGCAAAAGATCAGAATGCGTATTCCATTAGCAAAAGAACAATAAGATAACAATGACTGTGCAGTGATTTCAAAAGATGAGGAGCACAACCTGCTATCATGAAGGGATGAGTAGTTCATTCCAAGCATTGGGAGATGCATTAGATGAAGCTGTAGCGTTCAAGAGCCTATTGCTTGAAGATTTTTTTTCAGGTCAGTGGAACAAGTGAATAGCACCCCATTGTTGGGTTAGCAAGATGCTCAATGAAAATTTATGCCTCAGCAGAAGTATATTGATAAACTTAAGAATGTGTGTATTGGCCTTTTAAGGTGGCCAAAGATCTCCCCCTGCCATAGGCTTGATTCTCCTCCCCTCCCCACAATATTTTTTAGCTGTATCATCTTGGTTTAATTTGTCTGATTAAAAGCTGATAAAGAAGAACTAATACTTCATAAACAAATCACACATAGATGTTACATACACTTGAGCAGCACTGTGAGAAAACAGAGAAACTCCTAACAGAAATCTGAAGTGGAAGGTTATCAGCCACAGCTGAGGCTCAAAAAGTGTTATCTTCCTGCACATCAAATGCTATCCAATTCCCAATAGTACTTCAGGAATCAAAGAAATATGATCCGTGCAGAGTTCCTCAAATTAAGAGGAGCATCTTATTAAGGCAAGATATATCAAAAGGGTACAGTAAGTATTTACTTGTGATATTAGAGAGCATCTGTAAAGAATCTCCCAAATTTGTTAGAAGACCTGGGAACAAGATTAATCCAGTTTACTTTGCTGCCTCTGCCCCAGAGGTGGAAGGACAGTTGCCAAAGAAAAGCCATCTTGTGCAGCCTCTATCTAAACAATAAGCATTCCTAAAAGGAACTTGGGGAGAGGTTTTATTTCTAAATATTTCTTAGCAATAATGATAGGATTATCCTTCCTTTAAAAAGAGCAGCAGTAGGATTTTCTATCAAAAGTGTTCCTGTTTCACTTGGAGCCTAATTTTTTTTGCTCTTTGCAAAAAATAAAACAGGATTTCCAATAAACATTTTACTGGCAGGAAAATAAATGTTTCAGTCAATGTGAACCAATGTTATAATTCACCTGCAAAGGGCATTTACACAAGGTGGGGAAAGCTTATCAACTTCCATTTTCTTCCAATCACCTTCTGGAAACAAGATAATCTAAACATGCAGAAAGAAATATAACCACAGAACAGCTGTCATAAGCCTACTTCAATATGGCTGCATTTGTAACCTTCAATTTCCGGTAAGCCTCAGTTGCTCCATCCAAAAAAAATTAGAAAGTGTGAACTAGTCCTACTTCTTAAAAAATACACAGGGGCCCAACAAGTGGTCTGAGAAAACCAGACATTGCAGCATTACGGAAGCTTAGTAGGTTTAGCCCTGGCTGGCAATATAGATGGAAGACCACTGCAAGCCTCATATAAGAGTAAGATGCATTTGCTTAATAAATTCATTTTTATAACTTAAAGGAAATACATACAACTATCATTCAGTCTGATCACTAACCTCTTCCCTTCCCCCAAAACAAACATTCAAGTTGAGAATAAAGCACCACAGTGTAGTCAAACTCTGCTATAGGGATAGGGAAGATCTACAGAGAGTAACTCCACAACACCAACTATTTTTTATGTTGTGCCAACACATTACCTTGCTAAAAATCCTCCAAATATTCCCAACTACAAAACTTGTTTCTACAAGATCTAAAATGCTCTTAAAATACAATACAAAACCCTCATCATTAGATCTGACATTGCTTTCCTTAGAAGGGAATTAATTCAAACTGAAAGTCAATACTTAATCTTGCACCAATAACTTGCACCAATGCTTGCAAAGTCACACTTATAAATCTAATTCCATTTTCAGCTTAAAAAACCTGTACATCTGACTTGTTGGCTGTGTACACCTTGAATTGGCTTAGCATTAAAAATTTGGATTTGTAAGCCCACCCATTTCTGGTTCTCAAATTACAGGGGAGAGTATGGGGGCATTTAGCAAAATCCATAACCACCATCCTGACTCTCCTAATTTTAGCCAAAATATATTTCCTGTTGTTCTCGAACAGTAGCTAAAAAAAATAAAAGGAGCAAGGACCCCTCTAGCTCTTCTGTAATTAAAACACTCACCCATTCTGTAATTAAAACACTCACTCCCCTTCACAATGTGATTGGCTTATAAAATGAGAGTACATAGGATGACCCAGTATCAGCACTCCTGAGTGGAAATGGCCAAGAGTGTGCTATAACAACTGAGAAATGAGACTTGCTCCAGCAAAATGTTTTCTAAAATGGAACAGTGGATTGTCAAGAATTTCAGCTTTGCGGGGGGGGGGGGCTGTCACTCTGTGTGGGTAGAAAGGTTCACAATAAACTGAATTTCATTATTTTACAACTTCCTGGGACGAGAATAAAGGCCAGCTGACACTTATAGCAGAAAGGAAAATTATATATAATAGAGGGCATTTAAAAAACGTAACTAAGCTACCTAATATCAAAAGCATACTGTATTACTATTTGTCGCTTTGCACTGAAGAATAAACCCTAATTTTCAGGCCACAGTGACAATCATGGAAACAGAAGCCCCTGACTGAGTAGCCCTGAAAGCAGTTCTGTGCCTTGTTAGACGTTACTATGGCCCAATTCACACATTCAACTTACCATGTGGGCGGCCACTTGAAATGGAGCTGTGTGGGAGCAACTCTGTAGCAAGCCATGTGTGTGAAAGCAGCTCCCCATGCAGTTCGGATTTCATCCGCACCACTGCAAACTGAAATTGCCCACGCTTTATGGGAAGACGTTTCACACAAATAGCTTGCCACAAGGAGATGCATCCACATGGTTCTATTTCAAGCAGCGTAAACACACACACACACACAGACTCTCTCTCTCTCTCTCTCTCTCTCTATATATATATATATTCAGCTTATGAAAGTTTCTTCCCTGCCCATTTCTTATTAAATCGTACTTCGACAAGAGGAGGGCCTACAGTCTACACAGTAGAATTCACTGCATCTATGCTGGAGAAGAGATGCTTGCTTTTTCCACTTGTTGGACTCCTGCTTAAAGTGTTCACACAAGAAGTCACCCTGTGGAAACTCTAGACCTAACAAAATTTTGTGGAATACAAAATGACTAGAAGAGGATTGCATTCACAGATGCAGGCTTCCTAACCTCTCCCCCCATACAGGGGATATATGACTATTGGCAAAACTGATAAGGACTGATGTGGGTTGGAACCTGGAGGGTCACAGGTTCTTCATCCTTATCCTGTACCTTGACCTTAAACATCTGTACAGGCTAAATCTTTCTGGAATGTAGCTGTAATACCATATTTTGTGGAGCTGCTTTAATTTAACAATGATCTGATAAAGTAGCAAATTGTGTAATTTAACCATTAATTGCACCTGTTTTGGTATATTTACTGTAAGGAATAAAGAACATAAAAACTATGCATTTGCTTGGGATAAAAGCATCTTTCTTTTACATTCTTGTGGTACATTTGGTCAATTCTGAGCAAGGCCCAAGTCTGTACATTACCCAAATGAGTGAGACCTGCTATTTGTTTTATATTGCGCAATATATGGCACATAGAGTGTTAAGTAGAAGTTTTGGCTTTCAGCATGAAATGCACACCTTTACTTGAAGCAAACTCTTTAATATACCGTACCTCAAGCTTTATTTTGTGTGTGCAGAGGAGGCAGAATTTCCACATGAATGTAGTAGTATGAGAAATGTATTGGTTAGAATAAAATCAGGGTAGCGTCCAATGTTGGTCTTACTGAAGTTAATGATCATGACTAACAGTCCCATTAATTTCAGTGAGTCTACTCTGAGTATGCCTTATTTGGATGCAACCCTATACCATTTTATTTCTAAGCAAACATTCAATTAAAAATATTCATATCACCATAGGTCTGGGATCCAAATGGCTACCAATATTTGGCATGCATATGGTGGGCTTCTTGACTGTGCTTCTTTTAAAAAGTGGACTCCATCCCTACTATATCACAATCTGCTTTTGAAAGCCCCTTTGCTTTCAAAGAAGCCCAAGCCCTTATATACTGTATATTCCTTCCCCTTTTTTCATAACACCCCCCCCCCCCGATATCATAAACAGTAACAAATGTTTTTAAACATTTTTCTACTGGAAAAGAAACTTATTCTAAGGTAAGGACAGAACTGAAATGGATGTACAGAAGGTACTCACAAAGTAGAATGTGTGTGTGTGTGTGTGTGTGTGTGTGTGTGTGTGTGTGAAAATTCATAATAGCAGAGTCAGGGACATTAGCTTTTACATGACTATTTTTAACTAGGCCTCCATTTAGCATCAGAGAACACTGGTACTATTCACAAGCTTTTAAAACTTTGCACACCATTCAGGTTGAGCTTTTTACTTTATGTGCTTCTTAAAAAAAGTTGATCCCAAAATTCTGGTTTAATTGCTCCCTAAAAACTCTTAATATTCAAATTAGAGTGCATTGGCATATGACAGCCCCACATAAATCTGTGAATCATATCACTTAGCTATTAAGACCATAATCAGGAAAGATTTTGCTCACCGCTTATTAGGGGTTCGTGTGTGTGTGTGAGTGTGAGTGTGTGTGTGTGTGTGTAGCCATTAAAGAACTCTCCTCCTTTCCCACATGGCAGCAATAGTCAGACAATCCTTATAATTAACCTAAAATCCAACACTCCCCTGCTCATGCATTTTTCACAAAACTTCAGAAGACTGTATTATGTAGAGAATACATGCTGCAGCATAATGGGTTGGGTTAAGGAAGGAGGGGTCTCTGGATTCCTTTGCTTTTATAGATGAAGTCAGACCCTTAACACGGCTGTGTCTTTAGTACATGCACTAGAGTTTGCAGCTCAGTAGATAAAAATATTTGTGGTTTTGTTAATTAGGTCATATCCATTTAGCTCCTCTGCATTTTAAGAGAATTCTAAGCATCTTAACGCTAATCTACACACAATAGGAAAAAGGAAGCGGTGAAAGACAATAAATAGGCTTAGAGGGAGTATTCACGATGCAGACTGGCTGGAAAGGCAGCATGAAAAATATTTATTTGGACACAGACACACACAAAAGGCAAGTTTTCAAACGCATAGAGGAGAAATTAATCCTACATTACTGTCCCCACAATGAATTCAAAGACCTTTTATTCAGTAATATTGCATAAACTGAATTGAGATGAACCAAATCTCTGCCTATTCTTCCCCAGTATAGGAAGCTTCCAGTAGGAAAGGATAATAATTCACAGCACCTCACACAGATATACAATACACACACCACTCCAGAGGCTTTTTGGCTTTTTTTTAAGCAACAGTACTCACTCTGTTAAAGCGTTTGGCTTGGAACAGATGCCCATTCACTCTGTACAGCTTCCTCCATCTTCTGGCTCCACGTCGGTAGATTGATTCTAAGAAGGAAATTAAAAAGGTGTAAAGCAGGAGCATAGTAATACCACACACACTCTACATTGAGCAAGTTGCGCCTTAATCTTGCTTTCTTGAACATCCACGCACAGCTAAATATTGCTGGTAACACAATCTGCTGTCAAAAAGCATCTGGAGGAGATGCTTCCCCCCACCCAGCCTCTCCCATTCCTCCATTCCCCCCCACCCTTGCTGTTTCCCCTCACATGATTATAATCTTGTTACAGTTCTGTGACTGCTTGCTGCTTCAAGCTCAGGTGAGATGGAGAGAGATAACTGGGTTAAAGAAACAGCATTCCTTGCTAACCCTCATCATGGCAGTCTTGCTGTACCAGCTTTTCATGAAAACATCAAGGATACAAGTTAGCTTTAAAGGATGGTGCAAGCAGTACACCAAACCATACAAATCTTTGCACAGTTATGATTCCCATTTTCCCCATCCTGGAAGATGATGTCACTATTTGATCTTCCTTTTTTAAATAAATAAATAAAGAGGGAACAATTCAAGTGTTTTCTCAGTTTAGTAATTTTAAAAATACAGAACCAGGACAAAGGAACCTTAGGGACACAAGGACCACTCTGAGAGATACCATGGCAAGTTAAGATTTTTGCATCACCTGCGTTTTCCAGGATGAACTTGGATTGATAGTCATAACTCATCTTCACAACAATTGTGACGCAAGTCACTATTACTGGCATTTTATAGAGAGGGGGAACAGAGTCTGACAGGTAAAGATTTGCCCAAGGCCATTCAGATCAGAGTCCAGAACACGCTACCCAATGGACTATATATTTCCTTTCACACAGGATTACGAGCAGACATGAGGAACATGATGTGGCTCCTTAAGGGGTAATATAAACAGAGTAAATAAATGTCTAGCTTCACAATTACCACCCCAGAGGTAAGGTGGAGTAGAGGTGATGGCAGCTGTAAGCAGTAGGACTCGCTAGCAGTCCACACTGGGGGGAAGGAAAGATGTACTGCTCTGCTCGTACCCCACAAACAGCAGTCTATAATAACTACCGGTAGTTACAATTTCCCAAAAGGAAGCAGAAGGGAAGTACAAAGTTGTTGCTAGTGACTTGGCTAGGTAGCAGGATGTGGCAAAAGTGAAACTCATTAGTCACACTCCTTACTTTTAAACTTAAAAGTTGCTCCTGGGAAAGCCATGTTGTTGGGAGCTACAGTAGGAACTGAATTGTGCCTTAAGACAAACACAATTACATCTTATTTAATAATTTTCAGGTTACCAATTTTAAGAAGCCCGCTCAATGCTTTCCTTAAAAAAAAACAAGTACATACGAGTTCTTGGATTCTCTCAGAGAACACTGAATATTATTTCGTCTATATAAGATGGTGGTCTTCAAATATCCTGACATAATAAACCACAGCCTCTGAGAAGAGATTTGTGCTGACAGAACTTATTTGGGATCACAGCCACTCTAGCCAAACTGATATGATGAGACAATCTGAAGAATTTAGTACTTTAAAAAAAAAGTTTTCTGCTTTACTTTGCTTTCAAAATATGCACTAAAGCTATTTTCACCACTAATGAAAGAGCTACAGCTTTCCTAACGCAGAAACTGTTTTCTGAACAAATTTACTTAGACTTGGCTGTGTAGCAGTTTTAGTTAGGTTATGGCTAATTCAGAACCAATTTCCACTCCCTGAAGAATGAAAAGTAAAAAGTAGAGATAAAAAGCATATTTAAAAGAGATAACAGAATGAGCAACTGAGTACCACAGAAAATGCCATTTTCTTGTTATAGAAATTTGTCCTACAGTGCTAATACATGTCAAGATTTGAATAACTACTTTTATATGGAATTTTTGGATTTTTCCTTGAACAGGACCCCTTCAACTATGTAATCTCACAACAGAATTTGTGTCTGTTCCGTTTTAAGAACAGTTTTTCATGGTGCATAAGAGTTGCCATTTGAAATACAATAGTCCAAAGCAGTGTCTTGGGTCTTTTGGTTCCTGGCTAAGAATGTTAATGTAGGCAGCTGAAACAAGGTACTGTCTTTGACAAGTAGCACTCATCATGCTCTGCTTTCTCTGAAGGGGTGGAAAAATGATTTATTTTAAATAAACACAGCCCTTCAGTCTACAAAACTCCTAAGGTAGCTAACAGATTAACTAAAAAGCAAAGATCATCAATACATTCAATGAGTAAAAACAGATCAGCAGCAAAGACACTACTACCCAGAAAACCAATGGATGAAAATTTCCTTTCTTTTAACTTGAAACCATTGGTCCTAGCCTCCGGAGCTGGAGAAAACAAGCTTGCTCCATCTTCTATGTGACAGCTCTTTAGATATTTGAAGACTATCATTTCTCCTCTCAGTCTTCATTTTTCCAGGCTAAACATAACCAACTCCAATATGTTAGGGTAATTCTGAAGTGTTTAAAAAGACATTGAACAACAATGGGTCCAGGACAGAACTCTGTGACACCCCATGAGTCACTTTTTTCCATGATGATGAGGAACCATTAGTTAGCACTCTTTGGGTCTGGTCAGTCAACCAGCTACAAATCCACCTAACAGTTACCTTGTCCAGCCCACATTTTACCAGCTTCTCCACAAGAATATCATATTTAGAGAAGACATAAGAAGGAAGAAGGGAAGGGATGAAAATTGTAAATGTATAAGATAAGAGTGATATATACTTGTTGTAATATAAGTTTTTTATATTATTTATCTCTATAAGCTGTATGTTGCAAACCTCTTTTTTGTTCTCGTTTGTTAAAATTAAAGGAAAAAATCAATAAAAATCATCTACAAAAAAAAAGAATATCATGGGAGACTTTGCCAAACGCATTACTGAAATCAAGATACACTATGTCCACAGCATTTTCCTGATCCACCAACTTGTTACTCTATTAAAAATGGGGATGAGATTCATCAGGCATGACTTGTTTTTGAGAAACCCATGCTGGGTCTTAGTAATCACAGCATCCTTATCTAAGTGCTTGTAGACTGACTGTTTTACTTATCTGTTTGATGACATTTCCTGGAATCAATGTCATGATAACTGGATGGCAGTTACCTGGGTCTTCTTTTCCCCACTTTTTCTTTGCAAGAAATGGATCTTTCAGAATGGCGGCACCTAGGAATTGTCAGCCCACTAATATTAGGGAGTTTTAATAACTTTTATTTAGAAAAGTATACCCAGCCATGTAATTCTACTATGTATTTTTTTAAAAAATAATTTCTGATTTTACATATATGTTGATAAACTAGGTTTACTAGCTTTTAATGTTTAATTTTATCAGTATTTTTATTTATGAACATTTTATATTCTATGTAAACTACTAGATTATTGATAAAGAGGTGTATATATTCTATTATATAAATAAACACCTGTGGAGAGTAGAAACAGAAGCAAAAGTGAGTGAAGTAACAACAGCACATTTTACCTTTGTACAGTAGGCTAGTTTCTACTCTCACACACATCTCTTTCTATGCTCCATCCAGGCTAGCAGAAGGCATTATCAGAGCTCAAGGACACATTATTGCCAAGCAAAAGTAATTGAGAAGTGAGTGAGGCAAAGCTGGTGAGATGGATGTAGCTTGGGAAGTGAGTGAGTGAGTGAGTGAGTGATTGTGTGTGTGTGTGTGTGTGTGTGTGTGAGAGAGAGAGAGAGAGAGAGAGAGAGAGAGAGAGAGAGAGAGAGAGAGAGAAGGAAGTGTGTTAAGATTGATGCAAGTGCCTGTTCTGAAAGTACTTAGCAAAACAAGTCTCATTAGGCCTGTTTTGCCCAAGAGTCAGACTGCATGAATTATGTCCAACACTCATTACCCACAGAGATTTCATTTTGGCCTGAAAACACCAGATCCTTCCCATTTATTACACAGTATTCCCTTTGAAGAAATCTCCCCTTTCTGCATCCAAGCATAGTCTGACTTGACCAGTCAGAAGCTGAAGGCCTTAAGAAAAACAAACCTTGATGTGAACTTTTATTTCAACATCTATTATTAGAATATTCATAAGGAATTGTAGTAGTTTCTATAACAACTGTATGCCCAAGGTTTGAAATAATACATTTGAAACCAACTATGTGACACACACCAATGCTGCAATGTGGAACTAGTATTCCTAAAAACAAAATAGGTAACTAGCATTAAACACACAAGCAGGACACAAAACTCCAAGTATGTATGAGACAATGCTTAGAAGCAATTCTAAAAAGACAATTTTCATGCTTTATAATTCAGTTCCAAAATACTACATTTGTTTTAATAACACACCAGGGGACTCAGCTACCTAAATTAAATGAGGCACATATGAAGATCTGGCGGGTTTTGATTTTGACAGAGCCTCCTTAAATCGAATAATCCTGTAGCAATTCTTAAACAAAACTTAAAATGTAGTCAGAACCAACTAAACACTTGTGCAACTGTGCTTTAAAAGGCAGCATCTCTTGAATTACCTCAGAACTGAGAATAAAATGTGCACAGTTTCAAAGTCCTTAAAACACATTAGGACTACAAGTCTAAATTATTATAACGAACATTGGGAAAAAGTTTCAAACAAGATTTAAAAAAAACAACAACATACCATTGCATTTAATAGAGATCAAGGCAAACAAAATGTCTATTTCAAGGCCACTGAAGATCCCCTCCCCCAGCAGCTCAACACAATTCTCAGCAGAAATACCAGTGCTCATAACAAAAATGTCCTTGAGGCAGGGACTCTTAAGTGCAAATATCTTCAAACTCAAGATTTTAAACAGAGTTGACAGAATTCTGGCATTAGTTGAAGAGATTGCTAATTCAAATGAAGGACTTCAAGCAAATGCTTAAAGCAGTATGCAGAATTCAGATGCTTTCAAATCCTGTGGAAAATTAGAGAACTAACAACTAAAGAAAACAATCTTCAGAATTCAGCTTTTGGGGAGTGGTTAACTTTATTTAGGGAGGGGATTATACAACTTTCCAGCCCTAATAAAGGTCCTCAAAGAACAAACTGCCAAGTAACAAAAATCGAAACTAAAACAAAACCAAAAGGATCAGCGTTCAGTCATACTTTAAAACCACAAAAAGCTGTAAGAATGTTAACACTGCCCACCTAAATGTAAATAATGGGACTATTTCCCCCTCCTTTGAAAGTGAAGGGTGCTGCCACGGAAAAAGCCTTTATGCTATATTTTCTTTTAAGTTGGCATAATGCAACATAACAGTCAAGATAATTAACTACCGGTAAGAGTCTCTGGCTTAGCTTGGCCATCAATTCTAGGTGGTCTTTGGAAAGATACCACACTGGCACTGGCTTCCATTTGCAATAGGGGAATAAATACTGGTCCAGCTTACAAGGCTGTTGTAAGAACCACAGAGACAAGCTATGCAAAGTGATTTGAAGAAATGAGGTAGAGCAAGAACTACTAAGGATTGCTGATGGATACTTCAAGAAGTGCATCGGACCTAGTCCACAACTTTAAACAACACTGTAGGAGAATTGTTCGATCAGTACCCTCACCAACTGACACAGGGATGAGGAAACAAGATGCTGTTGGACTCAAACTCCCATCAGCCCCAGCTAGTATGACCAATGGTCAGGGATGACAAAAACTGTAGTCCAACAATGTCTGGTGGAGGAGCTGTTAAGAACATAACATTTCTTAACAGCTCCCCCACCAGACATTGTCCAACCATCTCGCCCTCTGTCGTCCCCTTCTCCTTGTGCCCTCAATCTTTCCCAACACCAGGGTCTTTTCCAGGGAGTCTTCTCGTGAGGTGGCCAAAGTATTCAGCTTGCACTTTCTGTCCTTCCAGTGAGCACTCAGGGCTGATTTCCTTAAGAATGGATAGGTTTGATCTCCTTGCAGTCCATGGGACTCTCAAGAGTCTCCTCCAGCACCATAATTCAAAACCATCAATTCTTCGGCGATCAGCCTTCTTTATGGTCCAGCTCTTACTTCCATACACCACTACTGGGAAAACCATAGCTTTATTATTGTGTTGTAAATTGCCTTTGAGTTTTCAGAAGGGCCTTGAAGATCTACTTACTTTCACTGGCTTATTCATGAGTGATTCTTTATGCTGCTATCAAGTTCCTTTGGGGTAGGGTTGTGTTTTATCTCTGGGCTGAATGTTTATTTATTATTTCTGGCTTTATTTAATAAATTGATACCCTTCTCTCCCCCAAATATTTCAAAGTCTTACAGGAAAAAATGACCCAGACACACTAAAAAGTTAACAATACCATTAAAAGTGTTTTCAGGGGTTTTTTTTGGGGGGGGGGGAGAGAATAAAGTATTAGGATTACAACCAGTCCATGACACAGTTCACCATCCAGAATAATTTGATCATTGTTAACTTGGTGCAGCTTGCACTTTCTTTTACTCCAGCCAGTGAATTAAAATGAAATGCAAGTTTTTAATCTGTTACATGGGTTTTGTGCTCAGCCCTCCACAATTATCTTTCAGACAGTTCTTCATGCCCTAAATGGCAAATGGGAGACTCGTCAGAGATTTTTAAAACATACTGAGTGATGGGTGTGTCTTTTTAGCAGCTTGCAACACCATTTTTTCAACCAAACTGCCCACAACCTTTTCATATCTGCTATTGGTGTGGTCTTTGAATTTTGAAGAACTTGCGATTTTAGATTTTTATTTGAATTCAGTGCATTTTAGTGTCCTTTTATTATTGGAGAATTCCAGGCATTGCTGGAAGCCCTTGAAGAACCTGCACTAGGCCGTCTGGATCAGGACTGCTTAGATGCGACATCTTTGCTTCTGGAGAGTAGTAAGAGTGCTTAATCACAAGCCACAGTTCAGATGACACAATAAGCTGGGTCTTGGCTAAGCACAGCTCGGGCAAAAACGGGAGCAGAGGATGGGACAGGATGGAACAAAGCAAAGCTGCTCCAAGCACCTCTTTGGGAATATGTGTACCTGTGCAGTCTGAGTAACTATAGTATGGCTTACAGTGTCATACAAACTGTTGGAAGTGTGGGAATGCAACTCAGCTTGTATTAAGGCTGGTGCGTTTGTATGGGGTTAAAGCAGATAGAGAAGGGGACCTCCAGCATTCCAAAACTGTCTCACTTTCACCTCTGTGCTGTACTCTCCTGCATTCCTAGATGGATATGCCAGACGGGGTTCATCAACCTGGGAAGGGAGCCCATCTAGGAGAAGGAAAACTCTGATCCTAAACCTCTGCTGCCTTCTGGGAAATCTTCAGGAGAAGAAAAGGCTAAGCATTACAATTCTGGAGTGGAGTCCCTAAAACAGTTAGATGGTGCCTTGTATGTCCTCCTTCTGGAAACTCCTGCAGCCAAGCTGGTGCCAAACATATTGCTCTGCTTTCCTTTGGACCTCATCTGTGAGGCCAAAAGTTGTGTCTTGTCATCCGCCCAGGACTGTGCCCTTGAGATGTCGTTTCTGTGCAGCTAATGCAGCGGTCTGACTTCACCACAGAGGCACACTCCATTGTCTCTTGAAATGGACACATACCGACCCCCCCCAAATGCCAGTTTTTCATCTCTTCTTCCTCCTATAATAGCTTTCTCCTCTTATTCTCTTCAACTCCTTATTTATTTATTTATTTATTTATTATCACCAGTTTATCTCCTTATGGCAGAGGGCCTTCTTGGTAGCGGTGCCCGCCCTGTGGAACGCCCTCCCATCAGATGTCAAAGGAATAAACAACTATCTGACTTTTAGAAGACACCTGAAGGCAGCCCTGTTTAGGGAAGTTTTTGATGTTTTATTGTGCTTTTAATTCTGTTCGGAGCTGCAGAGAGTGGCTGGGGAAATCCAGCCAGATGGGCGGTGTATAAAAATTATTATTATTATTATTATTATTATTATTATTATTATTCCCTCAACAGTTCCTCTGGCCTCTTTCCCCTAGGAAAACCTCCCTTCCCCTTCCCCAGCTTCTTGACCTCCCTGCCATCTTCACTTAGCACAGCTAGGAACAGACAGGCAAGTGAGGGACTAGGCAGGCTGTGGCATTATGTCCCCTCCCCAAAAGTGGCCTGATATCTGCTGGTGGTCCCCAGCACACAGCTTAAGAAATGATGGACTTATACATTACTTGACCATGTACATAAACCTTAGAATTCCCAAGCAAAAGTGTTATTGCCTGTACTTCAGCATATTGTAAGCCCGCAATCTGAAAGTAAAACTGTCAAAAGTTGAACTTAATTCTCTTGTGTTCATCCTGTGTAGGACACACGGCTGTTTTATTTCACATAATGTTCCAATTAATTTACTTCGAAGCACTTAGTCTTAAAAAACAAGATCACTCAATACAGCTGTTTAGTACTCACACACAGTCTAGAAACAAGCCTGTTATTAGTCACAAGGGGTGAGGAAAATTAAATACATTCTGGTCTCTAAACAGCAGAGTAGGGTTAAACTAGTTATAAAAACATACTTGTCAGGGACTCAGGTGTTTGAAACAGGAACCTGAAGCTGAGACTTGCCCTGGTGAGCTACCTAGGATTGAAAAATGTAGTCTGCAATACCAATACCTGTAACTAGCAAGCACCATGATGCCTCTAAATATTAGGACCATGGCCTTCTGCTCTTGCCTGGTCCACAGAGCAATATCCTCTGCCTGTTGAATTTCTGCTTTTCCATACTTCCAGCTCTAGTAGTCGACATAGGGAAAACGTGAACTAAATAATATATTCCTCCAAGGTTGGGTTCTGTTGGGGCTGCTTAAGGCCCCTGCCTGGCTCTGTAAATTGATAAATGCATTTCTCACTGCAAGGTGGGACTTTAGAGGAGAAGTAATATGTAACGGGAGCAACTGACTGTTTCACAAGCTGCTTCATTTGAGAGAATCTGTTTTCTTTTGAGAGACAGAGAGAGAAAGTTATCTAAGCCTTCTAAACCACTGTAGCAGCACGCAGAAACGGATGCTCTTCTCATCAGGATCAAGGCGAGTTTGGATTAAAAAGAGTGGGTTGCAAATACAAACACACTAAGTGGTTGGAGCAATTGAATATTTTACCAGATAGCTAAGATGTTCAACTACAGACAATCTTAGTTTTAATTTACATTTAAAATTGCCCCTTGGCGACACTCGCCAAAATAAAGAAAAATTATCAGTTGTGAAGTTTAGTGATTTTCTATAAGAGAAAAAAGGCAACACAGAAAGGGACAAAACACTGGGAAGCTGAGAATGAAAAGGGCAGCAAGAGGCCAATACCTATTGAAGTTAATGTCCATGACTAACTAAAGTTCATTAAATGTAAATGGTCTACTCTGAGTAGGACTGAATACAACCAAGTGCATCTTGTAAGGCTTAAACAAGCTTCTTACTGTTGTTGTTGCTGCTGCTGCTGCTGCTGCTGTTTGAAAGAAGAAATTTACTTATCCTTGATAAGCTTAGCTATTCATAAAATTAAATCTGCATGGACATCAAAACATTTACTGGACCACAATTCTACACAGATTGGCAACAAACACTAGGACCCCCAAATGCATATGGTTATCCCCCAAAGCAGGCAGCAGAACTACAAAAAGCTGAGCAATCTTAATTTGATCTCCAATAATACCCAGCTAAAATTAAGTTTTCCTTCAGGAAAGAAAGTATAACAGCAGGGATATACTGGGTTGGATCTGAAATCAGGTCACATAGAAATCAAATTAGTCATGACTTAAGTTCCAATGGTCTATTGGGAATGAAGTTCAACTTAGCCAGGATCCAATCCGTAATACTTTGCTTTTACATTTAAGCAATCTACCATTCCTCCTCCAAAAAAAGAATGCAGAAAGCAGAGTTCCGCCAGTAAAATATCCAATGGATACAGTACTTTGGTGTTGAAATTGACTGAGAACAGTAACATATGATTATAAGGTTGTATCCAACCACACACCCTGCCAAACAAATGCTTGAATAAATGACAGGATTGAAATCTATTCTTTAAAATGCTGATGTCACTTAAATCTAAGTGTAGGGCAACAGGTGGTAGGTGGCCATTGATGAGCTAAAGCAATCTGGCAGCTTTTCTTATGAATTCCCTTTCAGAGAATAGGTCAACAAGTCCTCTACTGTTGCGTGATTACGACAACATGATTTCAGACAAATTATCCTGAAACTATGTGAGAAGCTTTTTTCACACGACAGGAAAATCAGCTCTGACTACCCTCTCCTGGTAAATTCAATAACTGCATCATTTAAAAGGCATTAGTGAAAAATCTTTCAGAAAAGATTATACCACCAAGTGTAGTGTTGCAGGTGTGTTAAAAATACACAGAATTGGGGGGTGGAGGTGAGCCTGAGGTGCACAAAGCTGCAAGAAATATGAAACCAGATACTGCAAAGCTTTTGCTGCTCTTTCACCCCGTACTATCATATCCATCACCTCTCTGCTCTTTTACCTGTAGAGCATCTGCACTTAAGCCTGCTGCCAACTGTTTGAATGCAATTCTTTAAAAACTTTGATATTTTGTTTATGAATTATTATAGTGTTCCTACTCTTCTGGGGATCTTATTTCTCACTTCAGATTATGTGCTCCTTTGTCTGTTCTATGGTGTCAATATGAGGTCTATGTCCGGCTGGAGGAAAGGAGGAAGGTAAAGACTAGGTAAAGACACTTATTTGAAGAGACACAGAAAACACGAGTGCTTAACACAGGTGCATGGTTATGTCAGGTGAGAAGATGTGGCAGACATTTGTGGCCACGACTGGATTATCCACCTGTCTGTGGGATGGGGCGCATTGTAACCAGTATGATGCTGACACACAGCTCTCTTTTGCTCTGTCATTTGAAGCATCAAGTAACCCCAGTGGCAACAGGTACATATTTCCAGCTCCAACTATTTTGCCAGCTATTACCATTTCTAGACAGAAATACCATGGCCACAATGTTCTGGTAACCTCCCAGTTGAGACTACAGAAATGCACAGTACATGTGGCTGCCTTCGAATATGGTCTAGAGAATTGCCAGAGAATTGACAAGTTCAGCTGCTCAGAACCAATTTGAAAAAAAGGTTTGCTTTGGCTGCCTGTATTTTACTGGGCCAAATTCAAGGTTTTAGTGTTGGCAAATAAAGCCCTGAATGACTTATGACATAACTATTTGAAGGAGAGGCTCCAGTTGAATTGTACTGGTTGTGATTTTAGATCTACAGCGGACACTCTTGTCATTTCATCACTGAATAATGCCAAAGAGTTCTTTGATATCATCAACTATGGTATCCTCCAGGATTACTGTTTTACAGTGGTTCCAATCCTACTTTCAGGACCAAGACCAGAGATGAGCATTGCAAAAGTGTCTTTCATCCCCCTGGTGGGTATGTTAGTCCTCTGTGGCACCCCTATCTTATCCCCAGTGCTATTTAATATCTACATGAAGCAGTCATTTGGAGTTTCAGGGTGAGGTGCCACTCAGCTCTCTTTCTACATAACATTTCTACATAACATTTGAATTAAGATACAAATATAATATCCATTGGGTCATTTTGCTAAAGTAATTTTCACCCCTTTGAATAGCATTAGGTAAAAGGTAAAGGTAAAGCGACCCCTGACTATTAGGTCCAGTTGTGTCCGACTCTGGGGTTGCGCTGCTCATCTCGCGTTAATGGTTGAGGGAGCCGGTGTACAGCTTCCGGGTCATGTGGCCAGCATGACAAAGCCGCTTCTGGCGAACCAGAGCAGCACACAGAAACACCGTTTACCTTCCCGCCAGAGCGATACCTATTTATCTACTTGCACTTTGACGTGCTTTCGAACTGCTAGGTGGGCAGGAGCTGGGACAGAGCAACGGGAGCTCACCCCGTCACAGGGATTCGAACTGCAAACCTTCTGATCGGCAAACCCTAGGCTCTGTGGTTTAACCCGCAGCGCCACCCGCGTCCCACAGCATTACTGGTGCCTATTACCAGCTGCTCATGACATTTCCCCCCCCACTACTTCAAAACTGGTTTCTCAAACATTTGCACGGTGAGTACTGCATGAAACCTGTCCTTGGAAACTAGCTGTAGATTAATGGCCGACATCTTAAAATGAGGAGAAGGAAGAAAGTATTTTAGTATTACAATTTATACTGAATGAATAGATGATACAGTGGTGCCCCGCTAGACGAATGCCTCGCTAGACGAAAAACTCGCTAGACGAACGGCATTCGTCTAGCAGAAGCTGCCCCGCAAGACGAAAAAGTCAATGGGGCTGCTTCGTCTTTTTTTTTTTGTCTAGCGAAAGCGCGGCTGTCATTGCCACTTCACTAGACGAAAAAACCGCTAGACGAAAAAATTCGTAGAACGAATTATTTTCGTCTAGCGGGGCACCACTGTACATTGGAAATCCCCCACCCATAGTTAAGAGCTTGGTACTCTATGCAGAAAGAGCCATTCTTTCTTGCAAGTTTACAAGTTCAAAGAACGGAATGAGGCTTATTTATCAAGCTAAGGAATGGAACTTTAAAAGTTAAGGTATAATAGAATAAAGTTGCCTTTACAAAAATGTATTTTTTTTTACCTAATAGTCTCCTGTATTGCACAGCTTTCAAAGTAGCAAGTGAATTACGATCATCAATCAAGTTTCTCTGTGTAATGAATATGAATGCAAAGCTGTTGTTAAAGGGATAAATTCTGACGCAGGCTTACAGTACTGAATGGAATAGAATAATTAATGTAGGAGTTGTCATTGCTTTCCATAGTGTAAGAGTTTGTTTACCAGCAAGTACAACTAATTATATAAGACGCCTGCCAGCTGTACTGTTTGAAAATGTCCTTCTGCCTAAAAACAGCTTTGCTAAAGAACAAGTGAGGGTTCTTTGTAAACTCTTGTGGATTATACAAGAAAAATGGTCATTTCCACAAAAAATGAAAAACTCTTTACTAAAGAATAAAGGATCAAGATTATTTGCATGAAGGGATCAGTCTATTTTTGGCCATACCTGTTTTGCATAAGTCCATTCCCTTTAAAAAAAACAATGTGCAAATATTTGCATTTAAATTGTGTGCATTTATCCTAATATGGATTTTGTACACATTTTCCTTTGTGTCTCCTCCTAAAATATGTACTTTCATAAACCATTTCCCCCCTCACACACACATTTTTCGACTTTTATTTTTCAGCCTGAACTGCATTATAAAATTCAGAAATGTATGCTGTTCAAAGAATTAACTGTGCTCTGTGATCTGTGTATTAGCCCAGGAGGTACAAATTAGCTACTTCAGGTAAAAATGAAATTCTCCTCCATCCCTATTATAGCAACCATCACCAGAGCAGAGGGCTCTGCTAGCTGCCATTCATCATTCAGGTCAGAAAATGTTCCACCCTGTTCTTAACCAACACCTGGAATTAAAGACTGGCTCCACCTCCCTCTGCAGCACCTCAAGAGGGCTTACTGTGGTGCTGGTGCCACTAATGGATGTTTTTGGATTTTGTGTTTTATTACGACACTGTTTACTTTAGAGAATTGTTTTTAAATGGAGTTATTATAGTGATTGCTGATGTATTTATATTTTCCTTTCCTTTTTTGTCATGCTCTGTTGAGTGTAATGTATTCAGAAAAGTGGTATATAAAGTGAATTTGACTTTAAGTAGGTGGCTGTGCAGTACTCAAAATTCTGCTTTAGAATGGTGCTTCAAGCATGCATTGCAATTTAAGGTTAGGTAAAATAAAACCACTCAACAGTGCTCACTGCAGCTGCCAACAGCATGACTGGTAGCACAGAATTACAGCCATGAAAAAGGTATTACATATACATGCAACAGAACCAGCCAAGAAAGGCCCCATACATATACCAAACTCTTTTGCCTCTAAAACTCATTTGCCCCTAAAATGTTCATATATACATCACATTCTTTTTTCTAACTAAGAGAGTTTTGGTTTTATTTCAAAAACCACAACGTGAAATAATGAATTTTAGCAATGTCTTTATACTCCTTATGTATTTTATAAACCAAATATTCATATGTCAGGGCTTGGGCAAATGCAAGGACATTATGTAACAGCAGACATAGGGAACTTATTATCCTCCAGTTATTGTTGGAATCCAACTTCCATAAGCCCTGGCAAGCATGGCCAATTGTTAGGGATGATGGAAGCAGGGATCCATCAACATCTAAAGGACCACAGGTTCCCCAGTCAAGGATTACCATATTTTTCGCGACATAAGATGCACCTGACCATAAGATGCACCTAGTTTTTAGAGGAGGAAAGGGGGGAAAGCCCCGTTTTTGGGGGAATCAGCTCAAAGTTGTGCAGCTTCTTTTGCAAAGGGCAAAAGCCCCTTTTTTGAGGATCAGCTCAAAGTTGTGCAGCTTACTTTGCAAAGGGAAAAAATCCTGTTTTTATGGGGTTCAGCTCACAGTTCTGCAGCTTCTTTAGAAAAGGAAAGGGAGCCATTTCTACAGTTTCCAGACAGATAATCTAATCAGCCAGTCACATGTCACTGGGGAAACAAACAGCATCCGTCTGCAGAACATTCAACAATGGAGGCCTGGGTAAGGGGGCGGTGCCAGAAAGGGAGCAAGCGATCGACCACACATTCGCTCCATAAGACGCACAGACATTTCCCCTTACTTTTTAGGAGGAAAAAAGTGCATCTTATGGAGCGAAAAATATGGTAGGTGTTTCAAGCAAATACAACTACTGAATTCAACTACGTGATACTTGGTGATCAATTTAACTATCGTTTAACTATCGTAACTGCAGGTGCTCAAGTGGCACTTAACATAAATAGATCTTCACAAACCTTTTCCTCGTGTCAGAACTTAAAATATTCACCCAACATCCTTCATCAGCTACCTCCCATCCACCAGACAAAAATAAACAATTGCATTATTCTTGAAGAAGTTTTATCTATATGGTAGTTACTCTCAGCAGTTAACATACTTTGCAATCATTACAACATAACACTGTCATCCAAACTGCTATGTTACAGCCAAGTGAAGAAACAAAGCATGCTAATTATGACATTCAGCTAGCATGAGTTCTTGCCAAAACTATACTCAGGCTTTAGTCTTGATTAATGCAACCTAAAAGGCTTCTAGGGGTGGGGAGGGAGGAAATAGATGGTGTCTTGGCAAGAGAAGCTTAAGCAACTAAGCCAGAGTGAAGAACAAAATGAGGAGCAAGAACTACCGTATTTTTCGCTCCATAGGGCGCATCGGACCATAGGGCGCACCTCGTTTTTAGACAAGGAAACAAGGGGGAAAATATTTTTCTTGTTTTCCTCCTCTAAAAGCCCAGTTTTCTTGAGGATCAGCTCAAATTTGTGCAGCTTTTTTTTTTGCAAATGGAAAGGCCCTGTTTTTTTGAGGATCAGCTCAAAGTTTTGCAGCTTTTTTGCAAAGGGAAAAGCCCTGTTTTTTTGAGGACCAGCTCAAAGTTTTGCAGCATTTTTTGCAAAGGGAAAAGCCCTGGGTTTTTTTGTTTTTTGTTTTTTTGAGGATCAGCTCAGATTTGTGCAGCTTTTTTGCAAAGGGGGAAAAGCAAAGAGGAAAAGCCCGGTTTTTATGTGGTTCAACACACATTTCTGCAGCTTCTTAAGGAAAGGGAGCCATTTCTACAGTTTCCAGACAGATAATCTAATCAGCCAGTCACATGTTGCTGCAGAAACAAACAACCTCCCTCTGCAGCACATTCAACAATGTTTCACTAGATTTCTTCAAGTTTTGCATGCCAAATTCTGCATTTAAACCAATACCCCAACCATTTACTGGCTTATCACAGTCCTTCTCCTGACCACTGTGTATTCCTCTAATTATGTTGTGGAGTGCCACTTCAACATGTTTGCATTGGATGAGGCGGGGTGGTGGTGGTAATGCATTGATACATTTTGAACAGGGCACCCATAAACAAAACAGTTAATAAATAGCTCTATTAACTCTTCCATGACAAATGTGATAAAACCAATTGTTACTGTGCTCCAGTCCACTTACAGCAGCATCCTGTTACTACAACCATTTGTTTGTTTGTTTGTTTGTTTGTTTTGAAATGTAGAATTTCCAGGGTTCCTGTCACCATCCAATACACTGGCACTTCTAAACATCCAGTGTTTAATCAAATGCTCTCACGCTGCCAGTGAGTTTATGAACAAATAGGCAACTCATCATGCAAGTTTGCTACAACTCACTGCATATAGCCTTGTATCTCCACACTATGTACACGCATCACCTCGCCTGCCTCCCAAAAAACTGCACTGTAATTTAGCTTTAAAATGCATTCTTTGGGGCAGGCAGAATGTCTTGCTTGCACAGAAACAATAAAGGATAGCAGTTTTGAAAGCTCTAGCCAACTCAGAAGAGAGCCCATATTCAAATCACTGCTGAGCCAAAACAGTGGCTGCAGTGGTAGATGCTTCATGAATATTTTAATCACCACCACCCATCAAATTGAAATATGTCTTCTCCTTGTGTGCTTTTCACACCCTTTTGTAAAAGGCTACAAAACTGTTCACAGGCAAGCGTCTGAGCAGCACGGGGGGAACTGAATTCAAATCGCCAACCAGCCATGCCCTTAGGCTAGTCACTCTATCTCCCAATCTAACCTACCCTGCAGGATTGTTGTGACAATAAGAGTAGAATTTACATGTACCGCCTTTGAAGGAAAGTTGGAACTTTCAAAAATAGTACAAATCATTAAAACTAAATATAAACCAAGTCACAACGAGAACTTAACAATACACATCCACGTAATATTATGAGGAACCAAAACTTAAGCTTTATAATCCTCTACCATGCACTCCTTACTTGCTATTTTTCGGAACTAAAAGGCACCAATCATTTTGCCTTCCTCATAGGTTTTTCAGCCCCCCACCTCATTTTCCACCACTACAGCATATTGTACAGTGTGCTCGAAGTATGGCTGCACTATAGATCTGTACAACAGTATAAGAATCCTGGCAGGTGTCCCCCCCCCCCCAATTGCCTGATAAACAGGAGTATTAGAGATGCCTGATCTGGACAGAATCCAGAGTGCTTATTATTTCCAGAGCTGACTGGTGGAGAGTCTACCCATTATTGCATGCTTGGCTTCAGGGCAAGCCGAGTGCTAACCTACAATTAGTTTTACTTATGTGAAAAGGTAAGTTGATGCATCTATTCACAAATAAATGTTTTTGATTTCTTTCATTGTTGCTTCACTGGTGTTTGGATTTATGGAACACACCAAAGGGGGGGGGATGAATTTG
The DNA here is from genome assembly GCF_009819535.1 of Lacerta agilis. Taxonomy (NCBI): domain Eukaryota; kingdom Metazoa; phylum Chordata; class Lepidosauria; order Squamata; family Lacertidae; genus Lacerta; species Lacerta agilis. The sequence goes on along the minus strand of NC_046319.1, from coordinate 17,882,045 downwards.
AGAGAAGCTGTAGTGTAGCTGTCACACCCAAAGTGCAATCACTGATAAAATATATCTGAAGTGCATCCTTCCAGTTCTAGCAAAATATACTATAGAAGCTATTTTGATGGATCAGAGAGAATAATCTCCAGTTTCATGTGAATAGTCAGTCACAGTAGAACGCCAATGATTACAACTCCTAAAAAGAACACTGCAAAGTATGCAATAGCCCCGATCCCTGTAAAAATGGAAAAGGCGTGGGATTTAAGGCATGCTCTCTGTTGAGTAAAAAAAAAATGTATTATTTCCAATCTCTGTAAGAAATATGAAAATTAGCATGCTACAGAACACCAATCATTACATACGCTAAGTCAAAACAATAACACCATTTCTCTTTTATGGTTAAGAGAGTTTTCTGAAGAAAAAAACATTTAAGGTAAAGATACTTCTTAAACCCAGCTTTTCCTGTATAGTGATTTAAAAACAAGTTTCCACATATTTGTACACCAGGAAAACAGCCACTCAGGAATATAAAACCTGACCTTCATTTCATTTTCTCTCTTCCTTCTTCCCCCTCCCCAAATGTCATGCTCAATTGAATTTTCTCTTTGTTCTCAGCTTCTCTCTTTCCAAGAAAGCCCAAAGCTGTTCTTGTTACAATTTTATGCTGGTCATATTTCTATTCCCAGAGCTTAATTCATATTCTTATCAGAGATGTTGTGTTTTTTTAATGTGGAATTGCAAACAAGTGGCAGCCAAAGAAATGGTGTATGCACTTTTATACTGTTTGATTTTGTAACAGTCTCCAGTATCCAGGAATGTTGTTCATAGTACCAAAGAAGTGTAGAGTTGGAAGTGACCCCAAGGGTCATCTAGTCCAACCCCCTGCAATTGCAGGAATGTCTACTAACGCATTCATGACAGATGACCTATCCAACCTTTGCTTTAAATCTCCAAAGAAAGAGAGTCTACCACCTCCCGAGGAGTCCATTCCACTGTCAAACAGCTCTTACCATCAGAAAGTTCTTCCTGATGTTTAGTCAGAATCTCCTTTCTTGTAACTTGAATCCATTGGTTGGGATCCTATCAGTGCTTTTTTCTAGAAAAATAGGTGCTGGTACTCAGCATGAAGTTGTTACAGTAAGTGCCCCACTTTTTAACAAAAATGAGATGCTGCTACTGCATACCCTTGAATACCCCCTGAAAAAAAGCACTGGGTCCAAGCCTCTGGAGCAGAAGAAAACAAGCTTGCTGGATCTTCCATGTGACAGCCCTTTTTATATTTGAAGATGAATTTCATTTCTACTATTATTCTCCTCTTTACCAAGCTAAACAAACCCAACTCCCCCAACAGTTCTTCATAAGGCTGGCTTTCCACACTTTTGATCATCTTAGTCGTCCTCCTCTGCACACGCTCTAGCTTGTCAATAGTCTTCTTAAATTTTGGTGTCCAGAAATGGGCACAGTATTCCAGGTGTGGTCTGACCAAGGCAGAATAGAGGAGTACTATTATTTCCCTTGATAGATACACTTTTGTTGATGCAACCAGAATAGTATTATCTTTTTTTGCTGCAGCATGACACTGTTGACTCATAGAATTGTTGAGTTGGAAGGGACCCAGAGGGTCATCTAGTCCAATACCTTGCAATGCAGGAATCTAAACTAATGTTAAGCTTATGGTCTACTAAGACCCATAGATCCTTTTCACGTGTACTATTGGCAATCCAGGTATTCCCCATCTTATATTTGTGTAGCTTGTTCTTCCTGCCTACTTGTAGAACCTAACATTTGTCCCTATTGAAATTCATTTTGCTAAGTTTTGGCCCAGTCCTCCAATCTGTTAAGGTCATCGTGAATCCAGATTCTATCTTTGGTGGCACAGGCTACACCTCCCAGTTTGGTGTCATCTGTAAATTTGATGACACCACAGCTCTACATAGCTAATTGAATCTAACTGTAACTGAGGCCAATTAAACTCTCCCATTGCCTTGACTCTGGAGGAGGGAAAGAGGAACCAGGCTGGAACTCCATATCACATTGGGTAGATGGTTTCATTATTGCAATGCACTGTAGAAATTTGGCTTGGACTACTCTAGTCCCGCATTGCTAAATGTGCATAGTTGGGTGTTGAAATGCATACACTTCTTCCATTGATCTGAACACTCTACTTCTGTTGATGCAGCCTAGAGTTCTTGTACCATGCAGCCATGGCATTTCAGTGTTGCCTGTTCTCAGCCATGACACAGCTCAAGCTGTATTGCCTCTTTTAATCTGTAAGTGTGAGAAAGGATCACATTTGCTGATGTTAAAAAAGCAGACTAACATACAAGAAGGTAATCAGGAAGACTGGGCATGGCATGTCAGGTTTTATTAGTTGGAAGTGTAGTCAAACCCAAGATCAGATTGACACCAGCATTTTATATGGCAGATGCACTCTCCCATACCTTGGGCGATACTATAGTGCAAGAACTGAAAATCTGCTCACACTTGCTGAAAACAAACAAACAAACAAAAATACTACGCTGTAATAATGAGTTAAAACAGGCCCCTTCCCTTCCCAAAATATTTTTTAATAAAAAAAAACACCAAGAGAACATCCCATATATTTAATGCAACAGAACCTATCAGAATCAATTTGTGGAATTCTCAGAGGCAAAACACATTTACAGTAGTTGGAGCCTTCAGTTGGCATTTTAGGGCAAAATTAAAATTATCTTTGTGACTGAAGGAAAGTATTTGTAGCACATAGAGAGGTTCATCAAATTTGTGTCATGCACCTAAGAGATTAGGGACCGTTTTCTGTTTCTTGGGTGATCAAGGTGTAGCATAGCCCTATAGCCTGTACTGTTGTTGTTTGTTACATGGAAGTGCAAACATGTGGGATTTTTTAACTGTGGGCATTTTTTAACTGTGTTTTGATCTTGAAATTGTTTTCAATATCCAGGAATGCTGTTTCATGAAATGCTAAAACCTCTATAACAAATCAAGAAAAGCAATTAGGTTTACAAATTGTTAAAAAAGCTAAATACCTAGGAATAGATATAACCATGAAAAACATAAATTTGTTTAAAAACAATTATGATAAAATATGGAAAGAGATAAAGAAAGAATTTGAAAGATGGAATAGATTAAACCTATCTTTATGGGGGAGAGTATCAATTGTAAAAATGAATGTACTGCCGAAAATGCTTTATCTATTCCAAACTATCCCAATTATTATTAAGGAAAATTGCTTTGACGAATGGAGGAGGGACATCACAAAATTTGTTTGGCAGGGGAAGAAACCCCGGGTAAAATACAAGCTGTTAACAGAACGGAAAGAAAAAGGAGGTATGGCGCTCCCGAACCTACAATTATACTATGAAGCAGAATGTCTAATATGGGTCAGTGAATGGATTAGATTGGAAAGGAACAGAATATTGGAGTTGGAAGGATTCAATTGCAGCTTTGGCTGGCATGCGTATCTTAATTATGACAAAGCCAAGATAAATAAGGAATTTACTAATCATATTCTGAGAGGAGCATTGTATAAGGTATGGAAGAAATATGAAAGATATGCGGAAATGCAAACACCATGGTGGATATCACCGATAGAAGCCATTGCTAGGAAAAGATTAAATATAAATAAAATCTGGCCGACATATAGACAGTTAATAGAAAATCAGGAAGGTAAATACAAATTAAAATCATATGAGGAATTAAGAGAGCATGGAACCGATAGATGGCAGTATATACAATTGAACAGTATGTTTACTGTAGACATAAAGAAAGGTTTTTCAAAGGAAACTTCCAAATTTGAAAGATTGGTGATCCAAAACAACAAAAAAGTACTTTCGGGCGCATATAATTTGTTATTGGAGTGGGATTTAATGGGAGAAGAAGTTAAAGAGGCAATGCTAAGATGGTCCAAAGATCTTGGATATGCAATAAATTTGGAGCAATGGGAGAAATTGTGGGGAAAGGATATTAGATTTACGGCTTCATACAATATTAAAGAAAATTTTTTTAAGATGCATTACAGATGGTACTTGACCCCCGTGAAACTGGCAAGCATTTACAAATTGAAGTCTAACCTGTGCTGGAGATGTGGGAAAGAGGAGGGGACGCTACTACATATGTGGTGGCTATGCGAGAATATAAAAACCTTTTGGGTGATGGTACATACTGAAATGACAAAAATGATGCAAAAAACAATGGTAAAGAAACCAGAGGTGTATCTGCTAGGTTTAATAGACGACCAAATACCAAGAGGAAAGGAAAGCGTTTTCCTGTATGCTAGCACTGCCGCCAGAATGGTGATAGCAGCAAAATGGAAGACAGAACAGGTACCAACAAAGAATGAGTGGTTAAGCAAGTTAAGTGAGTATTTGTTAATGGCAAAATTGACAGCAGCAATAAGAAACCAAACACACCAAAAGTTGAAAGAACAATGGAAATGCTATGAAGAATATATGGAGAAGCATTGCTCAAAGAAAGAAGTGCTAATATGCTTGGAATAAATAGGTATGAAGGAATTTTAGGATTAGTAAATCAATTTAAAGAATTAATAAGAGGAGTATAGTACAATTTAGTAATTATGAATGTACAAATAAGGCATAAATAAGTAATTATGAATGTACAAATAAGATGTAAATAGCTTTAAGGAAGTCGAAAGAGTGCTGGAGGGAAGTCAGAGGGATGTGGGGGGGTGGGGGGAGATGGGATTAACGGGAAAGGTATGAGAACAATGATATTGTATGTTACTATGGAAATGTATGAGATGCAATGTGTGTTTTTCCTTTTTAATTAATAAAGTCTAAATTTGAAAAAAAAAGAAACAACAACACTGAATACTTAACGAATTTGTTTACAGCTCTTCAATAAACATTTCCACAGTGCTTCACTTTTTAAAAAGAAAGATATAATAAAATGTCAACAGAACAGTACAATAAATATTGCCACATAGAAATTGGTCACCAAGTTCAAGGGCTTAGGAAAATCATAAGATCTTTACCTTACAAAGATATATTAACATTGGTGCCAAGTGAGTTATCCTATGAAGGTAGCTCCTTAAGCACTGGTGAAATAGCTTTCAAATTATCAATTTCTCATAGTAGCCTAGCTGTTATACGGTGCCGCCCATTTTAGGCATGTCCAAATGGCACGCAATTGCTGACGTGCAGGTCCTTTTGGACCCAGAAGAGGGAAGAACGGCGAGCATGTCAGGACGGAACCCCCAGGGCAAAATGGTCGCTGCCTGTATTTTCAACAAACTGTAGCTTCCAGTCTTCAAAGTCAATCTTCTGCACAACACACTGCAGTAGTCTAGTCCAAGGATTACTAAGAAAGTGTTGCAAGCTGCAGCAAACACTTGAAGGCTCAGGTGAATCAATGATTCCACAAGCATCCACGGGTTACTCCATTGAAGCAATTGACCCTGAACCCTGTTAAATACCCATCCACTCTGGATCATAGCATATGCCAACTATATTTAATTCAGAAAGACACACTAGAGTATAGTTATATAAACATGGTTGCTTAGTCTCATCTATATCTCTTACCCAGTATTTATGGTATTGTAAGGTGTAGTAACTTCAGCAGGATACAGTTACTGCTGTCAATAACTAAGACAACAAATATTGACTTATTGCGCTGCATATAGGCATTTAATTGTGTAAGCCTGTGTAAGGCTGGATATGGACTTTGAAACAAATTCTCTATGCCATTAAAATCACAATTTTTTTAAATCTGCAGTCACACTCAAACAAAGAATTGTTTCAAAATATTGAAATATTATCCAACTTAATGCAATATCTCTTTGGCTTTTGCATGCAAAGTCCTTGCCCTTCACCGACTTTATCATAGAATTGTAGAGTTGGAAGGGACCACGAGGGTCATCTAGTTCAATCCTCTGCAACGCAGAAATCTTTTTGCCCAATGAGTCACATGCTTACTGACTGAGCTATCCATACAGAATCCAACTGTCCATCAGGGAATGAAACTGTCTAGTAAAAAGACAACCCAACCCTAACTTCGCAGCCTGAGCACTTACAAGTAAGAAGAGAACAGAGTATCACCTCAAGAATACAAAAGTTGGTTAGCTCAAGTATAAATGGTAATTATTCAGGAAAAGCACAACTCAAGCACCCAAAAGTAGACATTTTCCAGAGCACACCCAAGCCTTTATTAGAGAACTAAGGTACAATATTTTTAAAAAATGAAATTAGAATGCAGTGAAGAACCCTTCATTTGGGTAACATTAGAGTAATAAATCTGCCCAAAATAGCTTAGGATGATTGACATTCAATTAAAAACAGAAGACTTGAACAATTCTTTCACTTCAGAAGCTTAAGATACTCCAAGAAGGTATTTATAGTTGCCAGCACCAGAAATTCTTTCAAGAGGGTTAAAAAAAAAACTGAGGTTCAAGTTCAACAGATTCATGAAGGCCTGTAAGCAATATTTTATCCTTAAATATTCTTTCTACCCTTGCATAATCCTGCAGAATACTAGAACAGCAATCTTTCTTGAAAACAGGGCAAAGTGATTTCATTAAGTTTTACAGCCCATTTTGTATCTACATTTCAAAACAATCATACTTCATCAAACTTATAAAGTATTTCCTTAGTTATCACATTCTTATGGAAGTCACTTTGTCTGATCTCTGCACATGCAACCCCTCTAGCATTTGTATGTCCAGTATCATTTGCCAGACACGAGGAAACAGAAAAGAAATCCATGATAAACACACATTGGACAGGCAACATTCTAATATCATCACATGCACTTTGCTTTGCATTAAAGCTGTTGGGGTAGGGAGCACTTTAATTGGGCAAGCCAGACAGGAAAAAGTGGCCAACCCTCTGTGGGCCACATTTGATAAGTAGGTGTCAATCCTCTGAAGTCATATGACATCAGGTAGATCTGATCCCACCTGAAAACAAGGCTTCAAAAGTGTTCTTTGGCAGTTGCAGATTTAAATGTCTCGTGTCAGGTAAGCAACAGGGGGGCCTGTCCAGCTGAAAATGTCAGCAGGTCTAATACATCTATCTGAGCTAGATCAAAGTGCTTCCCCCTATTGGATTATCACATTGATACCCCCTACGCCTCAGATTCCTCAAGAGGCAACTAAATTTGCTGACAATGAATAAGAGATCTAGAGTTCCTCACTGATGTTTCTAAAGAGATGATGATGTACAAAGTGTACAGAGAGGTAATGGTTTATTATCTAATAAAACAGCATTATATATTCCAGAGTTGTGGGTAATTAAGGACATGCTCTTAATAAAGTCACATCTAGTTTTGTTAGCCAATAATCCCCACTATGGTCCTCCAAGCTTGCCATCATTTTGTTCTTACAGTAGCATAAAGACCTTCATATTCATTAGTTAAGCCTATTTATTGGTATGGTTAGCCCAGTGTTTGAATGCATGGATTTGTTTACAGTCTACCAGCTTATAGATGGGTTAAATACAAGATACAATTAATCAGCACTTCAAGTTATCACACTAGAGGCAAGTTAACACACAGCACCAAACAAATTTTGCCTTCAGAAATAACTGCAGACTATTATTTGCCACAAACCAGGAGGCAACTAAGTGCAATTTGTTCCTTTACGGCTTGATCCTGCACCAGCAAACCACAGTTTGGCATTATGTATGAAGAGACTTCTGTTGCCTCTTCATTAGGAAGATTCCTGACAGCAATTCCTTCCACTCTAGACACATTATCACAGTAGAATGTGAGAGGAATTCATACCGGGCTCAGGGCGGCTAACAGCAAATATAAAAACAGTGATTAAAAACGACTTAAAAGACAGCTTAAAAACAGCATAAAATACAACATAAATGTAGCATCCATGTCAATAAAATCCAAAAAATTCAGGGTCATTTTTTGGGGGGGAAACCCAGTTCAGTAAACATCAAGAATTCAGTACAAGCAATCCTTGGTTTGCATGGGGGTTCCATTCCGCACACCCACATGCATCAGAGAAGTATGCAAAACCCACTCTGCCCCTGTCCCATCTTGTTTTGTCCCTTTCTGTGACATCTTTATGATGTTTTGGAGCTCCTTCCAGGTTCAGCAATGTGTCCATGTACACGATCATGTGTCATTCGGATACACCTAAATTGGTCATTGCCTGTATCTCTCTGCAGGTGCTTCAGACATCCAATGCACCTGCTCCCCTTCTCTCCTCCCTGGCAGAGCATCTCAGGACTAGTGCTTTTATTTTTATAGCCCACTTACTATCCACAGATATAAAAGCTGCTTGCAATAAGGAACATCAAAATATACCATTTTTATTATTGTAGATTTATTGTAGATTGTTTACATTAAGAAAAATCCAACCCACATAAATGTACTGTACAATATTGACATATATATTGAGTAAGTTACCAGGCAAAATGTTACAAACTTCCAACCTATATAAAATACACTATAGCAACTACACAAAGCAACATAAGAAGCTGCCTTATACTGAGTCAGACCATTGTCCCATCTAGTTCAATACTGTTAACACTGACTAGCAGCAGCGCTCTGGGGTATCAGCTGGGGGGTGGCCCTCTCCCTTTCCTATATGGAGGTGCTAGGGACTGAATTTAGGATCTTCTGCATGCAAAGCAGATGCTCCATCACTGATCTATGGCCTTTCCCCATACAATGTCACCCTCACCACCCATTTACACAACCATCTAACCACTTCATACAATACCTCAACCATCCAAGCAATCATACCCAACACTGTCACACTCAACTATATTATAACCCACATATATTTATTACACACTCAGCAGAGGGGAATAAGACAGCTTCTCTCCAATAACTCCCAACAAGACAATTGTATCACACATGGTACTGAATTAGCCCATATCATCTCAAATAATAATCAACAGCAACACTGATAGAAACCACAAAGCAAACAAGAGCTATTATAACAACAGATAAAAAAATTAGCAGAGCTAATAAATTCTCTCACTACAGAACAGAAATGGGAATGAAGCCTAATTCAAGCTTCATGCAACAGATGCATTTACTGCACATACAATACTCCTTGTGTTGGTGAATGCTGCAAAGTGTGAAGGACAGGCGTGTATATAAAAACACAGTGGACAAACAAAAGTTATCCATGGCTATGCATTCACTTGCACTTCTGCATTTTGTAACATTCATCCTAAGAAAACAAAGCACACAAATAGCAAACACTTCTGTAGCGTAACATATGAATTACCACTCAGTTAAAGAAAGCACTATCAACCAAATCTGTTGTTGTTCAGGGAGCTCCACAACAACACTTCATGGAATAAACCCTGGATTCTGCAACAGAAGCCAAAAAATTTAAGGTTATCACTTGATACATGCAATTGTCCTGTGAGTATCACAGAACTGATGCAGATACAGTGGTATCTCGGGTTACAGACACTTCAGGTTACAGACTCCGCTAACCCAGAAATAGTACCTCGGGTTAAGAACTTTGCTTCAGGATGAGAACAGAAATCACGCGGCACCAGCGGGAGGCCCCATTAACTAAAGTGGTACCTCAGGTTTAGAACAGTTTCAGGTTAAGAACAGATCTCCAGAATGAATTAAGTTCTTAACCCGAGGTACCACTGTATAACACTATTCTCCTCTTATCCAAGGTTTAGGTATGGACAGTGGGCCTCCCATATCTAAAGCAAGACTGCTGACACTTTCTCCACCGGCTTTAACATTGAGTAAGGCTTACCGTATGTTATCACAGACTACAGTGGACCCTCCGGATACAAATTAAATTCTTTCCGGGGGTCTGTACTTAACCTGAAAAGTCTGTAACTGGAGGCATCGCTTCTACACACGCATGCCTGCATGGCGAAACCCGGAAGTATACACTTCGGGTTTGCCACGTTCGCAACCCAAAAGTTACGTATCCAGAGTGGAACGTAACTCAAGGGTCCACTGTATAACCATAGTTAAAATTAATCTGGTTTTTTTTTTTTACCCAAGAGTGATAACTAGCTTCATACCATGGTTAGCAGCAAGCCTTGGTAAGCTCAGTGACACAACTCAACGGAGAGCATTTGTTTTGTACACAGAAGGTCCCAGATTCAATTCCCAGGTAGGGAAAGAAAGGATCCCTGCCTCAAATCCTGGAGAGCCACTGTCAGTCAGTGTAGGGACAAAAAGCTTGATTCAGTGTAAAGCAGCTTTCTATGTGTCAACCATGACTAGCATTAATGCTGGCATACCCTTAGCTGTCATGAATGCCAAGATAAGAAGCATGGAATTCCATAACACTCCTGTAATTATGGCTAAGGGATAGGCATTCTGTTCACCTGAATACACCAAGTAGGAAGACTTGGAAATATCATAGTGGTTTTGTTGAGGAATGCAATGGAAGATAGCAAAATATTCATTAGGGAAAATAAACAGGGATGTGCATCCCTTAAACACATAAGGGGCAGGGGACAGGACTTATCTTCCTGCACTTTTATAGAATGAATAAGCTTTTACATTTCCCATGTTATTACTGTATTTCAGATCAAACACCATATATTCCATTATTTAGACTGCCAAATGCCCCACACTACTAATGTTCCATATATTCATAAGTACACATAGTAGAAACAGCAAACCATGTCTATCTTAATAGTGCAATCAATGTCATTATTTATTTTTTAGATTTCGTACCCATCCTTCACCTTAAGGTCCCAGGGCAGATCCTAACAACAGAATATATGATTATAAGAACAGATAAAACTGTTAGTTATAAACTACATATTCCACTATGTTTTATGCCCTGCCCCACCCACAGGGCCTTTTAGTATCTATCCACATACTCAGTTATCAAGAACAAGCTTATGTCGTCCCCTCCACATTAGGTTTGAGATATACAAGCTGATCAATTCCTAGTTGATTAAACACAAGGAAACTCAATCCAATGGGCTTTTTTATAGGGGGAAAAATCTACAGGTTACCATATCTATCATCATCATTAATTGAAACACTCAACTATGGAAAGCTAGCAGATGCTTCTTTAATATACAGCTTTAAGACCCACATTTAATTACCTGTTAAAAGAAATGCTTGCTTGTAAAAGTTGAATTGCATACATGCTGCACAGTTCCATTAATCTTTCATAGAGATGTGAAGGCCCGGGCAAAAACTGGAAAAATTCGGGAAAAAACAGTTTTTCCGAAAAATTGGAAAAATAAAAAATAGATTATGGAATGTTTTATTTTAACATGATGAATAAAATATTTTAAGATAAGGGGTTCAAATATTTTATAAATCATTTCTAAAAAAAATATGTATGGTATCAGATTATTCTAATTTCTGTGAGGACAAGCAAGTCCTAGGTTACAAACTGAACTCTCCAATGCAATAACAATACATTTCTTCCTTTAGTAGGTGCTGTTGTCACCAGAAAAGAAAAAGGTTTCAGTTTTGTTTTTGCATGTGTGTGGTATGCATTGGTTCTGTTCCTCTTCACTAGGCCTCAAAGCACTGGAAGAAAATATAGAGCAACAAAAAGGGCCTGAAAGCATATACTTAATTACAGCTCAGAAAATGATTCTGATTAAATTTTATGCCCATTCATTGAAACTTAGTCCCACTTCCTTCTTCAGTTCTTTTTTTATGAGAATGTTTTTTTAAATACCGTGGAGAGGAAATATGAATAATTTTTACTTCTGGATTTTTAAAAATTGTTTTGTGGAGTTTTTTTTGTTCCACATAAACTAGTAAACAGTTCAGGAGATTGTTGCTCCATTTGTTACAAAAACAAATAAATATTATGTTAAAAGTAAATTCTGTTTGTAATAATTGTTTGGATACACTATATTTTTAATATGCTAGTTGTGATAATTTTATGCCCATTAAAATTGTCCATAGTTATATTTTGTGTTTCTAAAGTAACAGAATGACTTTCAATCTGGAAAAGAAAAAAGAAGTGCTAATGTAGTATTTTTTCAATTTTCCCAAAAAATTCCGGTTTAAAAAGAAAAAAAGAAAAAAACTGTTTTTTTCCGAGCTTCAAAATTTTCGGAAATTTTAATTCTCTAATCTTTCAGCCTTGCAGAAACTCACACTTTAATGCTTTTCACCCCTCTACAACCATCTATGTCTTATGGAAGCCTTCCCATTGGAGACATGCTTGCTCACTTGCAGGAAGCTCAATTGCCATAAGCAAGCATTCTAGTGGCAACCATGCAGTACAGAGGCAATTGTGAACTCCTCCCACCTTCCTCCTCGCCTTAAAGGGATACAATCTTGGACAGAGATCATGAAACAAACATACAACCAGCTCAGAACTGCAGGATGGACCTTTAAGGTCAGAAGAGGCTTAAGTTTTCCAGACACAGAGTACACCAACATGACTAATATTTTTATAGCAAGATGGCCTACCAAACCTACCCTGTGTAGATGCTACTATAATGTATACCAGCTGAAGCCATACCACACACTATTCCAGATTGTGAGTGGATTTGGACACAATGGTTTGGACATGTTTCAATGTTACATGCATGAGCCTTGGGCTCATTTGCTCCCTTCCTCTTGTTGAGGAGATTAGAAGCTTTCATTTCTGTTTTCAATGAACTGCAGTTTAATATTTAGATGTAACACTAAACTTTAAGGTAACTATGGTTTATTGTAGCAAGCTAGCTTCATAAACCAACATTTGAAGTTGGCTTGTTTCTGCATAACTTGGGAGAAAGAAGTTTATTCTCCAAATGTATGAGAAAAAAATTGGGAGGAGGGGAGGTGAGCGGTTAGTTACACAGCACAGACATGAAGGCAGTGAGAGAGAAAGTAAACTAACGTCCAAAAGGAATTACGTTCTTTTGCTCTCCAAAACAAGTGTTGTGTCCGTCTGCTGTACTAAGAAACACACATCTGCATACCTACTTATTTGGGAATACAGTACTACCTACCACAAGGGTACACCATAGTTAAGACTAACCAGTTTGCCCTGGTTCAGACATAATGCCAAAGTGTGGTTAGCTAAAAACAGACGTACAGTGGTGCCCTGCTAGACAAATGCCTCGCTAGACGAAAAACTCCCTAGACGAAAGGCATTCGCTAGCGGAAGGCTGCCCCGCAAGACGAAATTGTCAATGGGGCTGCCTCGCAAGACGAAAAAATCGCTAGGCGAAGATACTCGCAGAACGAATTATTTTTGTCTAGCGAGGCACCACTGTAAAGCCTTTTAATCTCTTCATAGCTACACTGGAGAGAGGAATGAACAGGCTCTTTCAGGTAGCATTAAGCCATAACAAGAGTATCAAATGAGTCTGAAATTTAAATAATTTTTGCTTCAGCTGGCACCACTTTGCTTGTCTAACAGTCAGAAATTAAAAATGCTGCTGTGCTTAATGCAGCCTTGCAATAAACCTGCAAATGTTATCATCTAACAAAAATCTGTATAAGTCCACCTGTCAACAGATATCTATGTTAGATTCTGAAAGAAAAGAGAATTAACTTTTTCCCATCGTGCAAGACTTCCATGCCAGGTCATCTGAAGTGACTTTTATTCAACACACAGGTGGCTATTTACAAACCTAACTGACATAATGTAAGTACATTGGTACCTCAGGTTAAGAACTTAATTCGTTCTGGAGGTCCGTTCTTAACCTGAAACTGTTCTTAACCTGAAGTACCACTTTAGCTAATGGGGCCTCCCGCCGCTGCTGCGCCGCCACTGCACGATTTCTGTTCTCATTCTGAAGCAAAGTTCTTAACCCAAGGTACTATTTCTGGGTTATTGGAGTCTGTAACCTGAATTGTCTGTAACCTGAGGTACCACTGTACTTTTAATTTCCACTACAAGAGAAAATTTTAGACATCTCCACATTAAAAAGCAATCATTTCAATCAGTGGCCAAGTAACTGGCTTCATAAAGTCACTATAAACAAACAAATACAGATGTTTCCTTTATAGTCCAACTCTAGGAAACAATGCAACAGTTTAAATCAGCTGTTTTGGTTTCCTTTAATTTCTGTTCTGCAAAGGATTTCAAGCTGCATGTAACATGCAGCCAATTCTCCACAAGAGGATCGGTTTTTGACATTTCACACATAATACCAGTATGTGTAAAGCACTCAATCAATAGTCTTATGTTTTTATTTAAATCTCTGCATAACCCTGATACTAAAGCTTCTGGATAATAATTAAGAAAAGCCTCACACTAAATCAATTCACAACTTCCCTGTTGGTTTCAACCAAGAAATACTTCTGAACATCAATTCTGACTATACATAAGTTCTCAGAAGTTCAATATTTTATATATTATATTCAAAATGCAATTCTCCTGTCTGTCAAACCATGAAGAAATAAGATTATAAACTATTTGTTTCTTAACAGAACTGGATGGCAATTGGGTGCTGAGGGCTGGCAGACTTCTATAAAACTTTAAGTGCCTTTTTTGAGATTTCTCAAATTATTATTGAGGCCAGTAAACAGGTAAATAGCAGTTGCCCTAGCAACAGCAAAATACATGTATACATTTGACCACTATTGCTTGATGTGCAGAATTATGTCATTCACTTTCAATCAGACATGCTTCCAGGTTTGAGAACGAAAGTTACACTACTGTTCTAGTCCTTGCTACAGCCCAGTTTGCACATAATGATAAGCCAAGCAGTGACTTAGTGCAAACAAGTAGGTTCCCGGAGAGAGGTCAAACTTTTTTGAAATTCTTATTTTTAATGATAATAGGCCATGCGTAGTATTTATTACTGCATCAAATTACAAACACTTGTTTAGCTGACAACAATAAGATGGGTATTTACTTTGCAACTCCCTGAAAATGCTTTGCCCAATAATTCCTGCCTCGCATCCAGAAAAGGTTTTTGCTCACACGTTTGCATTAACACTATACTGGATTTTGACCCCTTATCTTAAAGCAACTGAACCTGTTTGGTGTACTTACATGGTACAGAAAGCCAAGCCAAAATATATTTTATTATATATATTTTTCCAAGTAGATACAACTGAGTAGTGCAGAAAACAGATTAGGGTTGCATGTTTTAGACTATGCTCTCAGATAGCAAAATTTATTTATTTAACTGGAAACACATTTTAATTGTTATGGTAACCAATTATTTTGCTGTCTTCATAATATGAATATTTTTCTTCATGTTTTAAATAATGAGTTAAAGCAATCCACACTAAACTGCAGCAAAGTTTCTAAACATTATCAATTATATCTGAATTACACATATGCCTATAAACTGGTTTGTGTGGTATTTTTCCACAATAGGAGATGCTGCACATTTTCTAGTTAAACTTTTGGAAAACTGATTTTCACATTTTTTTTCAGCTGTGAAGACAACACCCTCATTTGCACCTAACACTCATCCAAAGCATAGTTTAGTACCAACGAGCAAATATGGACCACCACTTTGCTTCTCTCCAATCATTTGGCTGCTGCACTGAATTAAACCATGGTTTGTCTTAGCATGTTATCTGAATCTGGGCTCATGGTACAACTGTTGCAGACAACCACAAACTGTAAATCATAGGACAAAATTTGATTTCAGCTCAAGGTTTGTCTAGAGAGAGCTAAACCACAAGCTGTGCCTAAACTCAGCCCAGAAGTAAAATGATTTGGGAAGAGAAAAGGAGCCATAATATCCTCTCCAGGAACTTGCATATTTGCTTGTTCAAACTAACCCATGGTTTGACTTAGCATTACATACAAACTGAGTCAGTGGCTGCATTTACACCATGGTTTAGTGCAACATGCAAAACAGGAAAGGGATGAAGAAAGCTTCAGATTTATACTCTAACACCTCCTGTCTAGCTGGAAGTTGGGAAGTTTTCAGTTTCATTCTTTAGCTGCAGCTTGCTGGGTCACTAGAGCAACAAACTGTGGTTAATACTATTTTTAATATGAAATAAACCAACTTATAACTGCAATTTTAGAAGCTAGCTGGTTGAAACTAATCATAGGTAAACCAGAATTCTACCTCTGAATGGCATGGCAGTCAGAAAGCAAAAGCTTCCAGACTTCTCTTGGTTATTCAGAAGGGGAGAGCATGTGAGTCTGATGATTACTGTGGCTCATGCACATCACAGTAAACCATGGTTTGGTGCAGGGGTGGGGAACCTGTGACCTTGAGATTAGAGCCCCAGCCAGCATGACCAATAGTCAGGGATGATGGACATTGTTACCGAGCAACCACAGGGTCACAACCTTGGGTTTGGCATCAAAGGCAAATACAGTCACTGATTTGTAGATTCTGCCTCTTCTGAACTTTCTATGAAATTACAAAGCTGTGGTTGCTGAATTAAGAGTTGTGGGCAGCTAGGTATGCCCTTTCACCTTTTAAGAACTATGATAGATATCCTTGAGATTCTCATTACCAGAGCACACTCCTCATGACACTATTGCCCCTGAAAGAAAAATTTAACAAGTTCAGCACAATTGCACATCTGAGCCAACAACAGTTAAGCAATTTATTAACAGGTCTGTCAAAAGTTCATATATTAAAAATCAAGGCTTGAGCTTGAGATAGCTGTACAGGTTTAAAAAGAACATTGCATTATGAAGCCTAGGCGATAGCACAAGGTGCTAGTGCAGATATAACACTCACAATCTCTTAACTAGGACTATAGGTTACGGGATTGCACAATGCACATACCTCACATACAAACTGCCTCTCCACATGGCCTTAACTATTATTTAAGAATTAGGTCAACACCAATATTAACCACGAAACAAGACTAGCTCTAACAAGAATTCTCTCTAACCAGGTTTTGAAACTAAATATTGCTAACTAAGGGATGATAGTAAAGGATTGAATAAAATTACCTTGACACTGGCCCTAGAAGACAGAGCAATTTATTACAAGGCAAAGCTGAGATGTGTATAAGAAAATAAGCCACATTTGCCATTTAATTTTATGTAGTATAACTTACGACAAAAGCCACACACTAGACATCCTAAATTTAAACTTCCACTGTATGCAAACCAATACATTTTAAAGTGTATGACAGTACTGGGTTGCAGCCAATGATAGTCCTAGTCCACTGAAATTAATGGATTTGACTAAGATCTATTAGTTTCAATGAGTCTACTGTGAGCAAAACTTAGTTGGATACAATCCTATGGCACTAGAAATGTAAAAATCAGGTCATGTGCTTTCTAAAGTCAAACCAATAGTACCCCTTTAAAGAGGTTTCCATACACAGTCCAACGTCTATAGAGGAATTTCAGATGCAGTCAAGGGCAAACACAGGTATGACCAAACTAGCAGGTCCATATGTCAGATAACTCTGTTTTGAAAGCCCTCAAATTTTAAAAGTAGATTGCCACGTGTCAGGAAGGGCTGCCACTTGAGAAACTGAAGCCAAATGCCACCCTGAGCACATAAAGAATAGTTGTGTGATTCTTTGAATCCCAGCTATTATGTTATGGTCATTTGAGATTTAACGGAAAAAAGAGAGAAAAGTATTGCTGCAATTAAAGAGGAAGAAGTCATTTAACTTGTTTCAAACAAACAAATCTGACATATGACAGCCATTCCCCATTTCTTTTTCAGAGATAAAAAACATGTATGAACTTTGGGGGTGGGGTGGAGACACACAGCACAAGCACACTAAAAGGGGCAGATCAGGGATTTCAGCACTGCTGAGAAATAGTGGTACAGCTAATACCTACGTAACTGTTTACTTTTTACAAAAACGGTTGTACTACTCCCACACACACAATCTGTCTAGCCAATAAACCTCATTTATCAGTACTGTAGCTGCAGTACAAAAGAAATGCTCTCTGCAAGCAAAGCTATGTCTTCAGAGTTGCCTCTATAGTCGCAGTCACTCTTTTCTTCATGGGGGGGGATGGGTCTTGTTCACGTGCTCTGAATAACCTAATCATTGCTGCTAATACAGCAACAAATAAAGGGAAAACCTGCCCTTATGAGTTGCACAATATTTACAGGCCACAAGCCGTTATTTCCTTCCATTTGAGATACCATGTACTACGTCTTTATAATATGTTGCACAGATAGAACAAAAATTCCCAAGGGAACATGCTAATTAAACACCAGAAAACCATTTAAGACCTAGAATTTAATTTCCAACAACAATATACGGCAAATGGATCATAAGGAACAATAACCGGCTACAATATACAAACACCAGTACCAAATATAAAATATATACCTGGCAAAGCAAGATAGTCTTTTTATGGCTGAAGACTCCTGTGAATAAATATGATTAGATTCCTTGATCAGATTCTGTGGCTCAATGACTTGAAAAGGACACTGGGGGGGGGGGGCTGCTATACAGTAAACAAGAGCAAAATGATTCTTCCCTTTCAGTGCTCTGTTGAAAAATATCAAATAAAGCTCTAGCATACGTTAACATCAGCTACTGCACAAAATACAATTTGACCATTAAACATATTGATTTAGTCTGATGTAGCAATGCAGTACCATTCGACTTCTCCTCAGCATGACGACAGAATACACTAATTCATTTTAAGCTTTTTTTCAAATGTAACAAATTAAACCAAACACTAAATAAATCTGCAAAATAAAGAAAACAATACTGTCAAATAAACAGGCCCCAACTCACATACCGTCAGGTTTTTTGGGATACATTTCCTTCATTAATCTCTCTTAGCAGCAGCATCACTCACTCTGCATACTCCTCTGTCTGGTCTCTGTGCCCCCCCCCCCAATCCGTCACCTGGCAAGAACACGTCTTTTCAGGGCAAATCCCCCCCACCCCCACTATGTCTCAGAGCTCTTTCAGCCACATCCCAGTGTACGCAAGAGGCAGCGGCAAAATCTGTGTTTGTAGCAATTGTGGTTGCAGAGGAGGACTGTAGGCTAAGGCAGCTAGATAAGCAAAATGCTGACTTCTATTATCTATTGCACCACATGCACAGACATACTGCATCAATGGCTTCGGTTCTACAACAATCACAGTAAAGGCACATAAAATCTACAGAAAAGAAATGCATTACTCACTGGGTTTTATTCTTTTGCTTCCTCAGCATGTAATTCTTTATGCTTTACAATGCAGTAGGCATGCAATGAGACTTCCCCTTGCCCTTATTTCACTGATGCTGCTGTTTGAATAGGACTAGACACCCAGAAAGGGCGACAGGCAGAATCAGCCTGAACATTAAGAACAAATATTTAATGGAAGCCTGGTTATCCTGTTCTCTCTCTTTCACATCTCTGCCTCATGTATCCAGGCACGGGTGGTACTGGCTCCCTTGGGAGGCTGTAGCTAGCAGCTGAGGCACAAACTAAAACATGGCATGGATGTCAAGGAGCCGATGACAGAAAGAACAAATATTCCTGTAATATTATGGACAGAGACTTTCCTAATAAATATACATTCACGAGGCCACAGCAAGCAGCTACAACAGAGGTATTGTTACGGGTCTCCATAGGCAAGGAATCAGAAGCTGAATGCCAATTCAAAACTCAAAGTTGCCAGCCACAGATTGTTTTTTAATAAATGATACTGCAGCCACATCAAGCTGCACTGTTACTCCTCCAACACCACAGAGCCCAGAGCCAGTTTCTTGTCAATAAAGCAGTAGATAAGGCTTCACTTGCTTTTTCATATAGAGTGCCTCAACCACCTTTCATAATGTGGTTTTAACTATTTCCTAAATACTTAGCCCAGATAAATGCATCTTAGGCCTGAAGGCAAGCGGGTCACATTTGACATCCAAGAGAGATCATTTCATTTTATACATCCATGAATCAATTTAACACATATGAACCTGCATTAAGGAGATCCAGTACTCTATAACCTTACTCCACAGATCAGAATTCCTATTTGATCTGCATATGTATCAGTCCTGATTAAGGAAATTGCTGTTGTCACACCCAGGACCTTTGATTAAGGAATAAAGATAGCATTTACACACACGTGATAATTCAGACAAGGAAGTGAAGGGGTGGGAACACAAACAGGGTCATTATGAGTTCAGAGACTGAGCAATGGTGAAATCCTATTTTATATCAGATTGTTGTGATTTGCAGATGGGATTCTCCTAAGAATAGGAGGAAAGTCTGATTACATTATTAAATAAAATAAGCCTGAAATATTTATTTAAGCTTCTGAACAAAATATAGTCCAATATGTTGCAGGAACACAATTTAGAACGGCTGCTTGAAACAGATGCAAAATAGCCCTGTTGAATTAATAGTATACAAAGCTTTACTCATAGGAAAATATAGTTATCACATCTTATTTTCAAATGGAACCAAAGCAAAAAGCCATCTCTAAAGTTTACTCTAAAAATCAGAGTAAGTTAAAAGCATTTAAGGAAACAACTACTGCTTTCATGCACACCAAAGTTTGTGGCAACAAAAAATGTAAACAGGCAGGCTCACACTCAAAAAATAAGGCCAGAAATCAACCTATTTTTAAATAACGTAATATGAAATATGTAGAGTCGTAAGGCAGAGGGGAGCGACAATTTGTCCAACTGCTCTCTATTCAACTCATTCCAGAAAGTCCATATTTTTGTACAATTGTAGAAAATTAGTCTGCACAAACAGATTGCTAATTTAAGTGGCAGCATATTTTGAGTGAATTAAAGAATTAAAATTTCTCACTTATCCCTGAAAATAATTTTCCAGCATAGAAGTTTAAATATGGCTCACTGTAAACACCAGACAGAAGAATGAGTGAGAATTTTAGAATCAATTAAACCAATGTTTATAAAAGATTTTTAAAGTTTCAACTTTATTTCCATTGAGAAATGTATCAATAAAAATATAGCAGACATTTACTATATTATCTCTCATATAAAACTTTATCTTACAGAGGACTATATAAAGACACTTAAAATGCTGCTAATGACGTTAACTGAAACCAGGTAATTTATATACAAGCATAGCTTACACTTGAGCATAGTCCAAGTGTGTAGTACAGGCCACAGTTGTTTGAACAGTTAATAATTAATCCTAGCCAATACCATTTATTGGTTGTTAGCCATCTTTAATGCTTAGTAATATAGGCAGCTCTCTCCGCACCTTGTTTCCAGTAAGGTTCCATACCTATAGAATACAGATAATATCTGCGTTCTCAACACAAATCCTAAGAAGTCACTCACCAACTGCATTCTACTAGGCAGGCTTTTCAAACAATTCAAGTGTGATTCAATCTGACCACTAACACAGCAGTAGCGTGAGCATTCTACATACCAGTGAAGAACTAGGTCAACCGAGTCTATACAGATCCATAATTTATAAATGTGCCTGTCAAATCAAGACCTCTATGGTTACTAACTAACTGTCTTTATTATTCATTTATTCAGAGTATTTATAAGCCGCTTTTCAGACCATGGCCTCACACAACAATGGACACAAAAGTACCTGCTGCCCTAATAAAAGTACCCATTTGAAAAGTTATTCAATGAGGGAATCGAAGGGCTATATCCAAACTATGAAGCATTAGGCTTTGGTCTAGGGGCCTTTTCAAAAGCCACTTTTTGTAATCATTAATATATGCAGAAATGTGTTTGTTTTCAACAGCTAGTACTATTTCATTTACCATAGTTGGAAGAGACTGGGACCTGTAAAGAAGCCCCAGAGAGATTTCATTTATTTCTGAGCTAAGTGGTCATAGGTTTCCAGGCATTACTACTATGAAAACTCAAAGTACACCATCTGCACTGCAAGGACATAGTTCTGTTTCCCTGGCTTTCTGAACTCGTTTATTTGTTATCCTAAGAAACCATAAGGTGTGCCATGCATAAAGGGTATTAAAACAAGACGCTGAATGGAAAGTTCAGGGCATTTTAGTACAATATACCGACTATTAAGATCTTGGTTTGTACACAAATTCACTGCAATCTTCTATCTCAGGATATATTAGCATGACCCTCAATGTTTAAAAGCACGCCAACCCTGTCTCAGTGACATTGTCATCCTCAGCCTCCAGTTTTCTGCTCAAATGTTGCCTACCTATAAGCAAAAATGAAATCAGATTTTACTAAGTGAACTAGCAGCCTCTTATTTCGGAGGGCAAATTCAAGGACTGATAATCTACTTTTTATTATATGTTGAAATAGTCTTATCAGAAATAAGCACCATCAAGTTGCATGCTAACATGCTAAACGGGCTGTGAGAATCGATCCTAGGTCTACCCTCATCAAGCAGAATGCATAATACCAATGGTCAGTGAGGACACAGATTGAATCGGATCACCAAGCATTTCTCTGACACCAATTTCTAGTTTCACTCTATTAAGGTCATTGAAAATTGAGCAATCTTGCCACGATGCTTTGAAGATTTTCCTTTAACTAAATAGCAGGGAATAAATCTTCCTTGTTCTCAGTTTATAAGAGACAACTAGAGTTTATTCAAGTAAATTCCAGGATGTGATTCTTTCAATATCCCAAACCTGTATAGTGATTCTATCCTTTCTAGCTTTGATTCACTACAGAGCAGGAACGGCACAACTACTTCTGCATACCTATAAGGGGCTCTGAATGTGTAATTCTCCCCTCCCCTCACACATAAACTGTAGTCTGCTTTTGAAACTCAAGGGAATTAGGGGTTCTGCTGTTCAAATGCTGCTTTAGGCATGCCTAAGGACCTGGGCACATAAGGTACCTGTATGTTTTAATTTTGTTAGATGGTCCAAAAAAACTGCTCTGTTATAGCAACAGTAGATCTAGGACTAATTGCTTGCTTTCCAGAATTCTCTGTTATTATTAATGTCGATCCCACAGAAGAGGGTTATAAACATAGCTTGTGGCAGGAATAACCTCCAGGAGGAGGGAGGGAAGCTTCATAGAAGTTGAGCTCCACACACAAATACCCCTTTTAGTCCACAGTTTACTAACACAAACACGTGGGCAGGCAGACTAATAAAAAATGTTAAGGAGATATATTTTATTGAACCAATATCAGCAGATGAATGAATAAAGGGATATCCAGACTTCTGAATACAAAAACTTTTATTTCCTGACATTATATATCCCTGACATTTTATATCCCATCTTTCTTCCACCATGGAACCCAAGACAGTGTGCATTTGGTTCCATGGTACTGACCAGACCTGCTTAGCTTCAGCAAAGTGGTGGTCTTATGTACCTTCAGATCATATACTGGGAACTTACAGACATGCCTTATTTACCTGCCAAGGAAGACTTCAGTTACACAGTGGTTGGTCCAATAAAATATATAACTTTGCCTCAAATTGTGGCTTGCAGATAGCCTCTAATTGTGTCATTTTGTTTTTGTTTTTATGGGTAAACACATAAAGTAGCTCAAGGTTTTTAAAAACTACCACCCACTCCTGAACAGCAGGCCCTCCTCAACAATGCCATGTCACAAATGTTTTACAAATTTCTTCTGATGTCTTTTAGCAACAGGGTCTGCTCTTTTTAGAAGCACAAGTCCTAATCTCCCTCAGGTTCAAGGAACTAGTCATGTGCTTATTTGGATGTAGACTAAATATTTACAAACTTTGGGATGCTATGTGCAATTTTTTTGTACTTTAAAATACAGATATCATGCAACAATGTGACATGCAGACACCCCTAAATATGGATATTTAACATTATCTTCAGTAGTGTCTTCTGCAGTTTACACAAATTAGTTGCAACTGTTTCCATGAGTTGACTAGTTTGATAAAATTGGTTGGATCCAGTTCATGAAACTAAGGTTTTACTGAAATCCATGAGACAAGTTGGACAGGCTTTAAGTGCTTACTGATTTCAGTGGGAATGAAATGCAACTAACTGAGTCTGGATCCAACCAACTAACTGCAGTATTTCAGCACCAGAAGATTAATAGTCTACGGACCTCACTAGCCTTCTTAAGTCTGACACTTTCAGCATCTATTTGCATAATACCACCCACACTTGGAAAAGTAAGGTACCCAAGGGCCTTGCATTAATACGTCTATCTGAAACTCTGGCCCAACTTCTTCTCATAAAATACTATTCTAATACTTTCACAACATTAGAAGTAGAAGGATGAGTGCATAAAGAACTATCAGCTTAAATGCTGCTCAACTACTAAACAATTTTATGTAACAGCCAATAAATTTATCCTTTTCACCTATGCTGAAAGTATTACCACTTATTAATGTGATAATGAGTGGAATAAATTAAGTACCTCCATACACACTTCACAGTACATCACAAGCATACTGAAGGACACAAACATGCTTTTCATAACAAAAATATTTTCAATGATAAGATGGTATTTTATACTGTAATGCAAACACACACACACAAAAGAATGAACCACCACATTCAAGTACTTACGGTCTTCTCCTGGACATGGCATGCCTGGCTTTTCTGGAACACTGGGAAAAACTGCAATAAAACAAAGTATATATTTATGTCTTAATGAATTACATTTTTAGCCATTCACTGTTTTATCCAAAAGCAATAATGATATATTACTTCCACAATTGAAGAATACAAGGGCAGGGCAGTGTCTTGAAAATATATTGTTTAGGACAAAGCTGCAGAGGACAACAGTGTTTCAAATGGCATAGATGATGATCCAGTCAGTGCAGAAGGGGAAAAAAAGACTGTGGTGACCTAGGAAATGTTTGCAGAAGCAATAGGTGCTAAGAAGTGATTTATAGGATGAAGAGTACTAGATAAAGAGAGTGCTTTTTGAAGCACAAATGTAGAAGAGGGGAAAACTGAAACATGAGACGGATGAGCTTGCACATCAAAACAACATCAAGGCTGGCAGACACAGGCAACAGGGGATACTGGGGCCAATTCATATGAATTTAATAGTTTTTTATACACCACTTCGAGATATTTTAATATATTAAGTGGTATGGAAATTAAATAATCCCAGCTATGTTTAGACAGGGTTATTTCAAGATGGAGAGCATTACATGCACATATTGGAGTTTTATTTTTTTTTGTACAGAAAGACATGTACATGCTTGGAGAGTGGTGAGAGATAAGATCATATATGGGAACAGAAAGATGCTGGGAGGGGATAGGATCATATCCAGGACTAGAAAGATTTAAGCAACAACACTCTTGCATTACATAATCTTTCCAAAAGGAGACAGAAAAGAAGAGCACAGCCAGACTTTTTGTCAAAAGCTTCAGATAGTAAAACTGACTGCTAAGAGGATACCATACAAAAAGGTATGTAAAATCGCTGTTTAAAGTTTAACAGATTTTTTCAGGCAGCACCATCACTTACCATGAATAATGAGCCCTTCATCTCTATGCTGACAGTACAAACGGAATGCTTCTTCCAGTTCCATCTGAGATGATATGGTACATGGATCACCTACCAAAAGAGAAAGAGAATGAGAACAAGGAGGAATAAGTAACCAAATTTACATGGCTCTACAATTCATGGTTTTGTTTGAAATGTCAGGAGTGTAGGTTGGAATATTTGATGCCAAACATAGATTAATTCAGTATCTCAGCAAAACCAAGCAGTGACAAGAAGTTCATGATTTTGCTGAAATAAATTGATCCCTCTACAAAGGCAGGATTCAGAGAGGCCCATGGCAAAGTACTTGCACATGCACTTGGCAGGTGTGGTCAAATGGTTTTTGTAAGAGTAGCTTCTCACACCTGTACTTCTCCAGATAATCTCCATCCCTTTTGGAAAGGGATGGGTCTACTTACACATCTGGAATATCAGGTATAGTGCTTTGGTATTCTTGCCATAGGCATATTAGTTGCACAAAGTTTCCAGAAATCCACTTGCCATGGTGGTGCCCATCCAAAATCTGGCAATAAGGATAAGGCTCAGAAGAGCTTCAGCTCCTCCAAATATATGGATCATTAGCACAAATTATAAGGTGCGGAGATGCAGAAGTTGAGCAAGTCACTCTGAAGTCTAGGGCCAATTATCTGTGCTATAATGGAATCCTTGCTAGCTCCAGACTGAAAACAGAAGGGGAGAAGGCAAGGTCATGACTGATTTCAGCTTTATTGGAAGAGAGAGAGACCCTCCTAAGTTCATCGTTTACAACGTTAGAAATGAAGGTGTTTGCTTAGTCTAAATTGTAACAGCAATAAAAGACTACAGCAAAAATGCATGAGGTTGGGGGGAGGGGGAATCCCACAGGGCAAAGCTGCATACTCTTCTCCCTTTGACATGGTCCATCTCCATCTAGTACTTTAAAACCTAAGAACAGAGCAAGCTTTCGAAATATAAATAATATTATAGAAATAAAATATATAATAGAAATAATATAAATAAAAAGGCTGCATTACAAGGGGCAGGAGAACCTTTGTAAAGCAAATCCTCCATGTGTGCAAACTCTTCCTATGCATGTCTACTCAGAACATAGTTCAGTAGAGCTTATTCACAGATAAGTGTGCATAGGATTCTTCTTCTTTGGTGATCATTCATTCAAAGCCAAGTAACATTGTCTTCCATGAAAACAGTTTTAACAGTGAGTCTGCAAGTGACGGTGGAGGCCAATTCTGGATCCACAAGTCCTTCTACAGTGGAGACATAGGTTTCTGGGTGGGAGTTGATCAAAGTGAGGGTTTGCCAAAGGTGCCTTCCTCTTAGCTCGTTCTTCCTTTTCACCCTGGGTTTGTGCTTCTTCAAAGTCCACAACACCTTGGTAAAGAATGTTCTCCAATTGGAGCACTTGCAGGCCAGTGTTTCCCAGTTATCAGTGCTTATACTTACATTTTAAAAAAGATTTGCCTTGAGAGCATCTTTAAACCTCTTTTGTTGACCACTGGTATTTTGCTTTCCATTCTTAAGTTGGGAATAGAGTACCGGTAGTTGCTTTGGAAGACAATAATCAGACATCCAAACAATATGACCAATCCAATGAAGTTGATGAAGAATCATTGCTTCGACACTTGTGATCTTTGCATCTTCCAGTAAACTGACATTAGTTCGCCTTTCTTCCCAAGTGATGTGTAAAAATTTTCGGAGACACCATTGATAGAATCTTTCAAGGAGTTGATGAGGAATCAATGCTTGTAGTTGGGAATAGGTGGTAGGAAGTGCTATAATTTGACTACATCAGGTCCATCCTCCCCCAAGACATTTACTCAATTTGTATTACAATTCTTAGAATGCAGATAATATGATTACAATATTATGATGGGACTGGATTACACAGTGGGCTAAATACAAAATAATGGCTGGCTACCAAGATTAGTCAGAATGGTAACATTCAGGTGCCCATACTATGTAACAAGTCTGGAGGAAGGTTAAGGTAATTCCTGGATTTTAAAGAACAGGATCAGCTATTATGTATTCCTTCAGCCTAGCAAGCATAGGCACAACCTAAAACCAGTATAGCACCTTACAGAGGCTAATCTAATTGTATCTGATCCCCTCCTACACACCATTTTAAGATTATATTTGAATACAGGGATTCAATACAATCAACAATTGAATAGTAACTAATGATAACTTACACCAACCTTTCATTTTAAGTGCACCAAGGCCCTTTGCTTCAGAACTGCATGCTAAAACCAAGCTTTCCCCTGCCATTTCAGCAAGCCGGTCCAATGAAAACTGCTTTGCGCTAATGAAGCAAGCCTCTGAAGGCACACTCATATCAACAAACAGCAAAACAATGGTTACAGCATTCCCCTTTGAACCTCTGACAGGTTTCAGTCATCTGATGCCATTATAGCAAGCAGGAGATTTGACAGGTGGGCAGTCCCACCCACCTATCAAAGTTAGCCTGTGGAGGGTAGAAGGATCCTGCCCACCAATATAAATACCTGGCCTCAAGTGTTTGAGTTCTAGCACACAACAGGAATACATTAAAATGCCTGTAACTGGTAATCAGGAAATTTTTTTAAAAAAAGTTTTCTCCATTAACTTAAGAATTTGCTTCTTTTTGACTAAGAATCATCACAGGACACCCTAAGGAAGCCACAATCAACAGGCTCTTCCAGAAGCGCCATCTTGTGCCCAAGATTTTGGGGTGGGGGGAGTGCACGCCACACATGTGTGACATCGTATCATCAGAAGAAGGCCCAGCACAGAGTGGCTTCCTCTCTTGCACTCAGGATGAGCCAGCCACTGAACCATGCTGCACTCCGCCTCCTCCATCCACACAATGTTGAGTGGGGCTGGCTTCTTGACAGCAGATATTGAGGGGACCAAAGGCACTTCCACCCCTAGGAGCTGGGCTCTTCAGTTGGCATCACTGAAAGAAAATATTTTTTAAGTTCTTCCTAAGAGTTCTAAAACTGTACAGAATTCTTATTCAATAAATTAGTATCCATGAAGTGCAGATCAAGGCTTGGGAACCTCAGGCTGAGGATCAAATGCTGCCCTGAGGCCTGTCTATGTGGTCCTTTGGACTCTGCCCAGGTCACGTGCCTCAATGGCTCTGCTCGGTCCCCTCCTTGAGTGCTTTAGCTTGACTAAAACGTGTCCTTTAGGTGTAATAATGCTTCTTTCTGATGTGGAAGGACATGTAGTTCTTGACATCCTTGAACAAACTGATAAAAATGACAGTAGTTAAGAACTGTTCAGCTGAAGATGTACATTCGTTTTTTTCAATATGGTTGCTTTACTTTTAACCTCTTGATCCTTGTCTTAATAGACAGCTTCTACAATAATTTTAAAAGGTTAACTGAAATCCAAGTGCATAACACTGCAAAGTATTTTCCTATCGTCACATGGATATTCCTTCCTCCCAGGAGATCAGGATATGCAGAGATAGCAAGAGTGGCAGCATTCACATGTGGCAGGAAAGCATAGTAAACAGCTTACAATGAATGAGGAGATCACTCCTGCTTTGTTCCTTCTGTAGCAGGAGCAACAAACCATCATTCTTGGTGAAGCATTACACTCAGCTCCAGCACTGAGCTTGTTTGGAGAGCAGCGAACCACAATGTGAAGCTAAACTTTGTTCTTGGTTTACCAATCATTGTTTGTTGGAAGTGAAACATACTGCCATCTCCAGTTCACATCTAATGCCAAGCCAGGGACTGTGGCTTGTTGCTCCCACTGGGGAAGGAGAGGAAGGGAACCAACCTCCACGTACATTGTAATTTTTATCTAACAAAATTTAATTTATCCATTGATTGTAATAAAACCTCTAAGTGGTTTACAACAAATATTCAGGTTACTGGAAAAGCAGCCAAAACAAATAAAAAGATGAAAACGTGCCAACATCTATGTGTCTGGATTGGCTAACCAAAACAAAAATGTTTTAATCAGGCACCAAAAAGAGTACAGTGAGGGCGCCTGCCTGGTGTCAACAGGCAGGGAATTCCAAAGTGCAGATGTTGCCAATTTAAAAAGTAAATTTCTCACAACTTCAGAATGAGTATTTTGTGGCACCTGTAACAGTGTCAGTCCCACAGATCAAAGAAACTGAATGGGCACATATGGGAAAGGAGACTCCACAAGTAAACTGGTCCCAAGGTATTAAGAATTTTAAATACCAATAGTAACACCTTGAACTTGGCCAAGTAACAAAAAGGCAACCAGTGCAGGTATCTGAGCAGAAGTGTTATGTGATGACAGGGTCTTACTCCTGTCAGCAACTGTGCTGCAACATTCCACACTAACTGCTGTTTCTGGGTCAAGCACATGGGAAGCCCCATACAGAGCACACTGCAGATATGTGAAATGAACCACTGTGACTTGCTCAAGGCATCCTATTGACCACCTAACATATCCTTGCCTGAAATGTGCCAAAATATACAATACGAACAATAAGGGAATACTCTATCATATTTTCCTGTAGCAAGTTGAACACTGCTACAGGAATATCAAGTGATATACCCTTGATATTAGAGACCGATAAGCAAAAGCCCTAAGAAATGTTCTGATTTTATTGTTGAAGAAAATTTCTTCCTTTCAGATAGTCAAGGAAAGATCTCTGATTTCAGATAGCAATTATACAGGGCTCTGCAGTGCAGGAATCTTTCGTTAAGTATATTGAAGATTATGGCACAGTTACCCCACACATGTCACATTGCATCACACACCGGTATTATTGCAAATACAGGAGAGTTCTTTTCCCAGACTTGTCTTTTTCTAATTCCAACAGACTTAAAAAGAAGAGTGTCAGTCAAGAAAGCTCAGGAACCTGAGATCCGCATTAAAGGGCCAGAACAGCTAAGTTCAGAGCAACAAAGTTGGTCTGTAGACAAGCCCATATTTCATTCGAGAATCATGGATATTACAGCAACACTTGTACAAGATATGTACATGGGTGGGTTCTCTCCTTCAGTAAATAGTGAAAGGTAGAGACTTCATGTTGGATCCGTAACTAGGCCATGAGAGCTGCCTTTCTTAGCTTAAGTGACACATATGCTCACCGTAAAAACTGCTTTCAACTCAGCAAGCTTACTGTTGACACAACTTTCATGCAGCCCTTGCCAGTGGTCTTTCAGTTTTTAAAATGGGGGTAAAGTCACCTGATGGAACTTCTGCATGCTTAAAAAGCAAGATGGGTTGACAAGCCCCCTTCACAGTCACTCTCCACTTGAATACATCTGGGAAACAGGCTCACTCCATTTAATGGATGCCTCAGTATTTCAAAGCTTTTTCAAGTTTACTGGGAGTAGGAAACAAAAAACATCAGAAGAATGATACGCCTTTAAAGCATGACATCTTCCAATATTCTTTAAATGTACTCAATGACAGAAAAATAGGAGCACACACAAAAACTAAACTCAAAAGCAAGTATGGGAATGATTCACCTTGCATTAAGTGCTATGTTCATGCTTTTAATGGCATGTCACTTGGGATACCTCTCCTATCAATCCATCATATATCAATTCAGTAGCAGTAGTCACACTTGCAGTACCTGATGCAGCTGCCTGAAGATTTAAGTATTAAATAATACACTAGAAGTCTGGAGAATATTTACAGATCTGAAGGAAAGACCCTAGAACTGCTACAGTTCTCAACTCACGTGTCCTATGCAAACAAATTACACTCAATTAGAACATATCAAGTTTCTGCATGGTATCGCTGAAGCATCCTCTTGAAAGCAAGTACAAACAAAGCGCACACAACTGAGTCATTATTGTACACACAGAATCTGGAAGAGGTATGTTCCTCTCAGTATCTGAAGTCTAGCTAACAGAGCTTGTCTACAGAGACCCCTATTTTCAGTGGCTACAACAAATCTTTTTACAATTTCACGTCCACATTTACTTGCCTTGGTATAAATTAATTCAAGAATTTCTGCGAAACAAGAAGTGTCTATGAAATGATGTGAGTGGTCTATAAAAGGATCTAGAGAAGTTTTGTCTATTAAGCAATACACACTCTTGAAGTTCATATTAGGAAACACACATTGCAATTGTATAATCACTGATCTGTTTCTAGTTTATGTGGGTATTGCTAAACAATTAAAGAACAGAAACCTGAGCAATAACAAACAATCTGGTAGAATGCATTTAAAATAAAAATGAACACTGCATTAGTTAAGTGTGGCATATTAAGGTAGTCAATGGGTATGATCCTTCTCCACACAAGCACACCTCCTTAAAAGGAATCCCCATAGAGCAGTGGTGATGAGCTGTGGCCCTTCAGATGTTGTTGGACTCCCAACACCCACCAGCTCCAGTCAGCATGAGCAAGGGTTAGGGATAAAAGGAGCTCTAATCCAGCAACATCTAGAGGGCAAGTTTCCCAAACATGCCGTAGGGCAGAACAACACCTACCTCTAGTACAATCACACTGTATCAGGCATTCAAAAGAAAGGGGCTTACATTTCCAGCAAAGGTATGAGAGGCATCCACAGACCTCCTCTGCCCCATAATAACCTGATGCCTACACAGATACTGGGGGGATGGGGAGAAATTGTGCTTGGCTGTATGCAAATCCTTCTGTGCACAGTACCTATGTCAGGAAGAATCACACCCACATTTATAAAGGAAGGTTATGCTTCAAGCATCAGAATTAGAGAGTACATAACACAACATTTTCAGAATGGATTGGAGCAAGCTGCAATACATGCCTGATTATCTGGGCTTTATTAAAATATATATCCCTTGATATCTCTTAAGTGAAAATTTGAAAACCGTCAATGATTCAATATTAAAAGTTACCTATTTAGTATCTCCATCACACCCAGCTAATTAACTGTGCTGTAAAATGCATCAGAGAAATATTTGCAGAAGCATATTTACATGAGTCTGAAATACCTTCATTATCAATCCACTTAAGGGTAATTGGTTGTTCCTGTTGTAAATTGCACATCTCTCTAACTTCATCACAAAGTTCACCATAGTTGATGGATGCACCCAGATTTGTTATGAGGATATCCCTGAAAGAGATGAATTCAGATTCAATAGCTACATGTGTTCACTTTAAACCACAAGACATTTGCAAAGACTGAGGCAATCTATCAGCAGCCCTAGAGATTTTGCATTTCAGAATCTCACAAACAGTTTTACTGACCCAACATCTGCTAATTATATACTGCTCATTCATTTAAAAAAATCAGAACAGTTCACAACTAGACATAAAATAATAAAAATAAAAATAATAAATATAAAAAAGTTAAAATCAGAAATCAGGTAACTATCAGGGAAAGCTGTACGGTGGTCCCACCACTTACACACCTGACCCAAAACCAAATAAATAAACGTGAGTGGAACCCACAGCAAGGAGAGCTTTTTAAGCCCCCTACCTTGCTTACTGCGCTCTAGGAAAGTCATGTAAGGGCCCTAGGACACTCTGAACCCTTGTACCTCCTTCCCAGAGGCCAGTAAGTAAGGTGAAGGGCAAGACCCACTCTGGACAAATAGGGATGGTTCAGGGGGTTCCTGGCTTTACATGCATTTGCTTCTGTGTGTGCACCCCCAGAACCAAACCCTCATGTAAATAATGGGTTCACTGTATTCTTAATTGCCTGGGGTGCTGGGGTATTTTGGGGAGGGGGTTATAACTGTGGTTTTTTAAAATCTTTATTTTGGATTTTGTTGTGATTTATGTGGAAATTGTTCGGTCTGGTTTTTGTTTTTTTAATGTTGAAATTTATTGTTTAGGACTACTTCTGTTAAAACATATTTTATGTTGTAAGCTGCCTTGAGCATGGTTTGAATTATGGAAAGGCAGCATACAAATAAAAGTATGTATAATATATACATGCATGTATAGGTGTGACAAAATAGAAAAGTTTTCACAGCAGGTGTTTAAAAGTTGAAACAAAATATGCCTGATGAATCTCCATGGCGGAGCATTCCACTGGAATGGTGCAATGACACTAAAGGTTCAGTTCCTTGTAGCTGTCAAATGAGCCTCATCAACTGATTTCATATAAGATATAATGGTGTGGAAGAATAAGCATGTACTTTTAAAAATACCTTCATCACATTCCTCAACATTTTTAGTCAGCAAGGCTTAATTTAGAAGAACTCTATAAACTGTATGTAAGCAAAGCAAGGAATGTTTGCCATAAAGGCAGATTATGCATGATCACTTATGCTACGTTAAGCACTGTCACACCCAGGATATACAAACATCTACCCTCCCAAGCTTCCATGGAAACACACTAACAATCATGAATGGTACGACTCCCTAATGCTTTTATTACTAGTCTATTTGTTTAATCATAATATCAAAGGTGTACTGTACCATGAACAGACACTTTGAATTATTTAGTACTTTCCTGAATAATTCTCGACACTAATTTTGCAGTTTTGATAACTGACTTACTGCAGTTTGACATGTCTGATCACACAGAAATAAGAATCCACTACACACACACACACTTGCATTCTGCCATGCTACATTTTATACCATGATTTCATAAACCAATACTTATACAAACCTTCACAAATAATCAATAAACCCAAGCTGAGTAAATAGGGATCCCTACATTGCAATGTTAGCTTTACCCTTTCCAGTGAGGGTAACAACAAACAACAGAGGGATGCGGGTGGCACTATGGTCTAAAACCATCAAGCATCTTGGGCTTGCCTATTGCAAGGTTGGCAGTTTGAATCCACACAATGGGGTGAGCTCCCGTTGCTCTGTCCCAGCTCCTGCCAACCTAGCAGTTTGAAACCATACCAGTGCAAGTAGAAAAATAGGTACTACTGTGGCAGGAAGGTAAGTGGCATTTCCGTGTGCTCTGGTTTCCGTCACAGTGTTTCGTTGCGCCAGAAACGGTTTAGTCATGCTGGCCACATGATGCGGACAAATGCTGGCTCCCTTGGCCTGAAAGCAGAGGTGAGTGCTGCACCCTAAAGTTGAATTCGACTGGACTTAACTGTCCATGGGTCCTTTAACTTTACCACAAACAAGGCATAAAATCTTGCTATGTGGTGCTTTACAATGTCCCCATTTTACAGAGGCTAAACTTAAAAGATGTTCAGAGTTGACACAGAAATACATCACTATTTTAAACAATGAAAATTAAAGGTTATATCCAATGTTAGATCTAATGGGCATGACCAGTTTAGGTTAATTCTAATAGAAGCACTCTAAGTAAATCTTAGCTGGATACAACCCTATGTCATTCCTCACATAGTGAAACTTGAGTGTTACTTGAAATTATAGCTAAAATATGCAATGAAGAATGTCCCCAAAACGCTGTACAGGCTGCATTTGTCAACAACCCACTAAAACCTTATTGCACTGCACAACCAAGAGCCTGATTGACAATTCATTTAACCTTAATCACTCTGGTTTAAGCCAATGAACAGGCTGTTCCTAATGAAATTTTCACATGCAAGTCTTAAAGTACAATCTTTATTCAGAAGTATGTTTCACCAAGTTCAGTGGGACTTACTCCCAAGTTAGTGACATGTGCATAGGATTATAGTCCTAAATAATCAACACAAACAAATCCTGTCTGTCATACAAGGGACAAACAAGAGGGCCAAATGCAGGGGTGTGGGTTTTCCAGAAAATTTTGAACTGAAACATTTTCATAAGCAAAGAATAATTTGCATCAGAAAATGTTTTAATGCCTTAGAGGTGACCTGATTTAGCATGTTTATTTTACTTGTTTTTAGAAAACAAAACTTGTGACACTGTGAAGCTTGCCTAATACTGTTATTTGTAATTTGCATCCATTCATCCTTACCAATGAACTTATCAAAGGAAAATTTTCCAATGAAAATATAAAGCAGTGGTGGCAGTGGGGAATCAGTTTTTGGATATTTCCCACCTCACACTACTGCTCAAGTTCTTTTGAAGTCAGCATTTGTATAAGATTTCCTATGATATATTCATAAATGCATACAAAATGGTATACCATTGGCTACCAGAGGCCAAAGAGCAACAGGGCATTACTCTGCAGCACCATTACATCACAGTCACAGAGAGCTGTGCCAGAACAACTGTTTTGGTTGCGACTGCCAATGCTATTAAAGCTAATGGGGCTAAATCTTAAATCCAATGGTTGAATTGTGAGTGGAGATACAAGATACTAGTTGCTAAGTTCTTTAGAAAAGCACAAGAGAGTGCCACAACCAGGGTCCAAGGAAGTGAGAAACTAGTTCCAATAATATTTCAATGGGTTTGTCACAAAAAAGCAGCCACTACCTCTGCTCAGCATCACACAAGGGAGTCTGAAAACCAATTTCTGATATAACTCTGAGGTGGGAGAGAATTCTTCAAAGCCAAAGTCAAAACATTTCACTGGGTTATCATAAGCTGCTTGTGAAACACATGCAATGCTATAGAGCCTAAACCATGTTTATACCCAGCAGCTCAACTCTTAGTGTACACTAGTTTACTGTGATTTCCTATGTACAGGCCCACCAATAATAAGTGCAGTGGGTACTGCTGTATTAGGTCCAGGGCAAGAAGAGAGCCCCAACAATGGAAAATATAGTTGTGCCTTGCAGGGAAACAGATATAAAGCAAAATGTGCAAGCACTATTTTTTCTGAGTAATTAGTGTCCTACCACCTTTCAGTGGATCCTGAAGTTGAGGCTCCAGTACTTTGGCCACCTCATGAGAAGAGAAGACTCCCTAGAAAAGACCCTGATGTTGGGAAAGATGGAGGGCACAAGGAGAAGGGGACGACAGAGGATGAGATGGTTGGACAGTGTTCTCGAAGCTACTAACATGAGTTTGGCCAAACTGCGAGAGGCAGTGAAGGATAGGCGTGCTCTGGTCCATGGGGTCATGAAGATTCGGACACGACTGAACGACTGAACAACAACAACAACCTTTCAGTGTGAGTAGTCTGACAAGACAGTGTGAGTATTATGACTGACAAGTGCTACAGAGAAACACACATTAACATCAGGGAAAACAAAGATTGCCCCCAAAATGAACCAGGAAGGCCCTTTTCCAAACACTGAAGAGACTTCCTGGTGGGTTTTGAAAGTGCTTTTGGATCTTCTCTGGAGCATGTGTGACTTTAGATATATTTTTTCTGGATTCAGACAACAAAGAGACTTCCTGATTAATTCTTAAGTCCTTTCTAAAATCTTTCCTTGGAAAGAAGTGACTGTTGCCTACAGAAAACAACTGGAAACTTCACTTTTTTAGTATTTAGTCCACTGTGAGTGGCCAGTAACATGTCTGGCCAAAAGTTAGAAGCAAAGACAGGAATTCATGTCTTTCCAACATGCTTCATTTCATGCAAAACACACAACCCGAGCATATTAAACTAAATAAAGTGCTAATGCAAACAAACCCATATCACAGGGGGGAACAGCAGTTTAGAGTGTGTAATGCAGTGTTATACAGTCTCTTGGTGTCTTGGGTTTTTAAAAATTGAAATGGAGTTACGGATAACTTGACTACAGCAGCAACATGAGGGTGGGGGAGGTCTTATTACCGTATTTTTTGCTCCATAAGACGCACTTTTTTCCTCCTAAAAAGTAAGGGGAAATGCCTGTGCGTCTTATGGAGCGAATGGTGGTCCCTGGAGCTGAATTGCCCAGGGGCCAAAAGAGGATCATGCTTTTTATTTTACAAAGAGAAAAGGGAGTGTTGAAAGGACCCGCTCAGCAGCTGATCAGCAAGAGATCGGGAGAGAGATAAGAATGAACAAATGGCCAGGGGACTGTTTGGTGTCTTTCGTAACAATGGATATTAGAGACAGAATATTACAGACTTGCAGTAAAAACAAACTCAGAATAGATGAGAATGACATCATTATACACAAAATAATTCCAACCAGATTACTTAGAAAAAGAGACATCTATAAACCATTGGTGGAGGCGTTAAGGGCGAAATCAATAACACATAAGTGGGAATTTCCAGAGGGCATTTCCTTTTTCTTCAAAGGAAAGAGACGAAGGTTTACATCATGGGACGATGCAGACAAATTTTGGAGAACTTATAGGAAGCAAATAGGAGGTTCTAAATATACAGGTGGAGGGGCGGAAGAAGAAGCAGAAACGAATGAGGAGTCTGAGGGAACCTAGGAACGGAATTGTGTTAAAGCACTGATCTTTTCCTCATCTGAATACCTTGCCAGTGCTCTTTTACTTAATTTTCCCCCCTTTTTCTAATTGGGGCAATTTTTATCTGGAATACCAACTTCTTAAATTTGAAACAGATTACTGAATTGAAAATTAATAAAGGTCAAAATGAATCTAAAAATATTAACCTGGAATGTGAATGGGCTTAACGATAAGGCTAAGAGAAACAGAACGGAACATATCTTACTAAGGCAAAAACTAGACTTGATCTGCTTGCAGGAAACACACGTTACGCAAAAGCATACAAGGGTCCTTGTTAACAGAAAGTTAGGATCGGAATTTATATCCTCTGATAAAGTTAAAAAAAGAGGCGTAGTAATTTATGCGAGACCCCAATTAGAACCAAAATTAAGGTATAAAGATTCTGATGGAAGAATAGTAATAATAGAAATAAACGTACAGGGTGAAAAGATAATTGTGGCAGGCATTTATGCTCCAAATACGAAAAAGAAAGAATTCTATCAATCTCTACTTACGAGATTGGTAGATTATGTGGGAGAGAAAATAATTTTGATGGGGGATTTGAACGGTGTGACTACACCGGAAATCGATAGAACAAAAAAATCCTTAGGAAATAAACAAGCGAAATTACCAACGCCCTTTTTTGAACTAATTGAGATGTTGAATCTCAATGATACCTGGAGAGTGCGGCACCCCAATGAGAGAGAATATACTTACTTTTCGGATCCTAATAGTTCTGCGGGAAGAATAGATGCAATATGGTTATCTAAAGAATTAACGCTAAAAATATCAAAAGCTGAGATCCACTCTAAAACTATATCGGACCATAACGCAGTGTATGTTTGGCTTCAAGGGAAGGATAAAAGACAGGTAAGGTGGAGACTAAATGAAACTCTTTTAAACGATGAAAAAATAACTGAAAGAGCTAAAAAGACATTGAAAGAATTTTTTGAATTCAATTTAGACAAAGGAACGGATATCAGGACAGTATGGGATGCAAGTAAGGCAGTCCTTAGAGGCTTTTTCATAAAAGAAAATATAATTCAGAAAAGACAAAAGGAAAAGAAGAAACAGGAAATTCTAAACGAAATCAGTTTGAAGGAAAGAGAACTTTATAATAAGCCAGAGGACAGGGATATCAAAAGAAATATTAAATTGCTCCAATCCCAGTATACTATGATTATAAATGAAGAGATTGAATGGAAAATAAAATTAATGAAGCAGAAAAATTTTGAATTTGCTAATAAACCGGGTAGACTTCTAGCATGGAAACTAAAAAAACAACAGAGTGAAAGGATAATCAATAAGATAAAAATAGACGATAAGATAATAACTAATCCTAAAGAAATTGAAGATAGCTTTGTAGCATTTTTTGCGAAACTCTATAAAGAGGGAGGGGAAACTCTAGATGAGATTAACAATTATTTGAACTCATGCAACCTCCCCAAAATTACTAGTGAACAAAATAAAGGGTTAAATGACCCGATTTCAGCTTTTGAAGTTCAAACGGCAATTAAGAGATCCAAGCTGGGGAAAACGCCTGGACCAGACGGGCTTCCGGCAATTTATTATAAGAAATTGGAAGATATTCTGTCTGATCCTTTGAAAATATTGATGAATAGTATTTTGGAAGAGGGTAATATGCCGGAATCCTGGAAGGAAAGCTTCATAACTCTGATCCCTAAGCAAGGCGCAGACCAGTTGATGATAACCAACTATAGACCCATCTCGTTGTTAAACAATGACTATAAACTATATGCACATATTCTAGCGGAGAGAATGAAAAGAGTCCTTCAAGCTATAATTCATGAAGATCAAACAGGTTTTCTCCCAGGCCGCCTTATGCAGAGTAATATCAGAAGAGTAATTAATATCTTGGAATACTTAGAAGGGCATATTGATAAGCCATCGATAATAATGGCGGTGGACGCCGAAAAGGCGTTTGACAACGTGTCATGGGGATTTATGAAGGAGCTGTTGCAAAGAATGGAATTTGGCGAAGCAATCTGTAAAGGAATCCAAGCAATTTATAGCAAGCAGAGGGCTAAAATTATAATTAATGGGAATATTTCGGAGACTTGCGAGATTAATAAAGGGACAAGACAGGGGTGTCCGCTCTCCCCACTGATTTTCATTTTAGTTATGGAGGTTCTAAATAAGAAAATTAGAGAAGAAAAAGAGATTAAGGGTATAACTCTGGGAAAGAATATCTATAAAATACGAGCGTTTGCGGACGACCTCATAATAACATCTGAAAACCCTAAAGAAAGTCTACTCAAAATACTGGAAATAATGGATAAATTTGGAAAGGCTGCGGGCTATAAACTGAATATAAATAAAACCAAACTTATGGTTAAAAACATCTTACCTGAAGAAAAAGAAGAAATTGAGAAAACAACAAAGCTTAAAATATGCCAGAAGTTTAAGTACCTGGGAATATGGATAACCACCAAAAATATAAACCTATACGAGGATAATTATACTAAAACATGGGCGGAGATGAAAAAGAAATTGGCGATATGGAGCAAACTGAAAATATCCTTTTGGGGGCGTATTTCGGTGATTAAGCTTTATATCTTACCCAAACTACTGTTTCTGTTCCAATCAATCCCAATCATAGGGAAAACAGACTGTATTGAAGCCTGGCAGAAAGAGATCTCAAAATTTATTTGGTTAGGAAATAGACCAAGAATTAAACATGTATTGCTTATAGATCTCAAAGAAAGAGGTGGATTTGGTCTACCAGACCTGAAACTATACTACGAAGCAGCCTGCCTTTCCTGGGTCAAAGACTGGTGCCAACTTAAAAACACGGACCTGTTGGACTTGGAAGGGCATGACAACCGCTTTGGTTGGCATGCATACCTTCACTACGGGAAAGCAAGAATCCATAAAGGCTTTACGAATCATATTATCAGGAATGCCTTATTCAGAGTCTGGGAAAGGTATAAAGGGCTGCTAGCGCCAAAAACACCTAAGTGGATCTCCCCAGAAGAGGCCAAGGCACTTAAAAAGAGGAATATGAAAGGGAGCTGGTTAACATATAATTCTTTACTGTTAGAAGAGGATAACCAATTGACACTTAGGAAGTATGAAGAGGTTAAAGAGCAATTAACAAGCTGGCTGGACTATCATCAATTGCACGAAACTTTCAAGCAGGATAGGAAAAATGGATTTACAAGGGAACCGTCCAAATTTGAAACAGAGATACTAAATAATAATACCAAGATAATATCAAAATTGTACCAAATCCTCCTTGAATGGAAAGTCAAGGAGGAGGAGGTCAAGGAAGTTATGATCAGATGGGCGCAGGATATCGGCCACCCTATTATGTTAGACCAATGGGAAAAACTTTGGAAGGTTACAATGAGGTTCACAGCATGTTATAACATCAAAGAAAATATGCTCAAAATGCAGTACCGATGGTACCTAACTCCATCAAGGCTCTCCAAAATGTACAAAAACCTAGCTAATAATTGTTGGAGATGTGGAGAAAGCAATGGTAATATGTTTCATATGTGGTGGACCTGTAAAAAAATCAAAGTTTTCTGGAATCTAGTATATGAAGAACTTAAAAAAATTTTGGGCTTGACATTTTGTAAAAAACCAGAGGCCTTCCTACTTAGCATCATAGGTAACGAAATCCCAGAGAAATTAAAAGATATTTTTTTATACGCGTCTGCGGCTGCGCGAAGTTTGATAGCGCAGAACTGGAAGGGAGAGAACGCGCCGGACATAAAAGAGTGGCAAATCAAATTACAGGAATACGCGGAGATGGCCCATCTGACCAACTCCTTAAGAGGACACAACAGACAAGCCTTTGTGTTAAAATGGGAGAAATATAGAAGGTATCTTCAAAGCATCAACAACGGTATAAAGTCTATGGCGGCCTTTGAGTGACTCTGGAGTTGTAATGGGAGTGTAATATATGATATGGCTAAAAGTAGAAATTGAAATGTTCTGAAATGGAGGTAAAAGATAATATAGCAATGTTGAGCACATTCATAATGAGGAAAAGACTGTTCATAGGGAAAGGATGGGAAGTTTAACTAAAGAGATTAATTTTTGTATGTTGCTGGTCTTTTTCTTTTTCTTTTTCTTTTTCTTTTCTTTTCTTCTTCTTTTCCTTCTCTCCTCTCCCCCCCTTTTTTTTCTCCTTTTCCTTTTTCTTTTCTCTTTCCTTTGTTTAGCTTTATGTTATTTTACGTTGTTGTTTTTCCTCCTTCTTTCTTTCTTTTTCTCTTCTTTCTTTCCTTCTCTCTTCCTTTTTTTTCTTTCTTTTTCTTTTTTTTCTTTTTTCATTTAGCATGTTTTTGTTTAAGGATAAAAAAAAAAGAAGATAATATGTGTAGTCATATATTTCCATGGTATCTACTATTGGTAGTATTTCCTTTCTATTATGGGGTGTAAGACGAAGTAAGGAGAAAGAGATAACCTAAAAGGGAATACTTTTGATTCTTTTGATTCTTGTATTTTATTAATTTATATAGTGGA
Organism: Lacerta agilis; assembly: GCF_009819535.1. Taxonomy (NCBI): domain Eukaryota; kingdom Metazoa; phylum Chordata; class Lepidosauria; order Squamata; family Lacertidae; genus Lacerta; species Lacerta agilis. Next base: position 17,840,320 of record NC_046319.1, on the reverse strand, counting down.
ATCTAACCTGTAAATATGTACAAATGGAAAGTACAAATGGAAAATATGTACAGAATGTTTGAGATATTGGTGGATGTAAGAATTGAAATTCAATAAAGTATTTAATTTTCAAAAAAAAAAAAAAGGGAGAGAGATAAGAGTCCCGGCTCCCTTTCAGCCCCGCCCTCCTTTGTTGAATGTGCTGCAGAGGGAGGTTGTTTGTTTCCCCAGGACATGTGACTGGCTGATTAGATTATCTGTCTGGAAACTGTAGAAATGGCTCCCTTTCCTTAAGATTTTTCAGAAATGTGAGTTAAACCTCATAAAAATGGGGCTTTTCCTCTTTGCTTTTCCCCCTTTGCAAAAAAAGCTGCAAAACCTAGCTGATCCTCGGGAAAAAAACACCAGGGCTTTTTCCTTTGCAAAAAAAGCTGCAAAACTTTTAGCTGATCCTAAAAAAAGCCTTTTGCCTTTGCAAAAACAGCTGCAAAACTTTTAGCTGATCCTCAAAAAAGCCAGGGCTTTTCCCTTTGCAAAAAAGCTGCAAAACTTTTAGCTGATCCTCAAAAAAAAAAACCCCACAAAAAAGGGCTTTTAGAGGAGGAAAACCAGAAAAATATTTTTTCCCCTTGTTTCCTCCTCTAAAAATGAGGTGCGCCCTATGGTCCAGTGCGTTCTATGGAGCGAAAAATACGGTAACTCCTTTCCACCACAAGGCAGAGCTACTGTTGGGTTGCTGCTACTGGTACAAAAACTTAAACGAGTATATTTATGCCTGACACTGAAAATGTTTTTGTTCAAAAATATAGAAGGGTGACTGACCTTTGCTGATAACATTGCTATAGTTATTATGAAGTACAAATAAAATTCCTACAACAAATGCTCTTAGAATACATTGCTTAGTTCTCAACAATTTAATCTTAAAACTTATCCAAGCATGGGCATCTGAACCTTGGTTGCTGAAAATCTTTTGACACCCCACCACCTACAAACCCCAATATGAAACACTATACCTGTTCTGGTACTGAATTGTAGTATTATCAACCTAAAATGAATGATCCATCGCTTTGCTCAGAAGAGCATGATACACGAGTTTTGCACCAAGCCACCATGCAAACAACATTAGCATTTCCTCCCAAATCTTACAATGCCATTGATAAAAACATATGTAAATTTCATTCATTATAAGTACAAAAAAATGGCTGTCCCAAGTCAGAGAACACCCACTTAAATGAAGCTATGGTAATTAATTTCAGGTTTGCTCTGAGTAGGACTTAACTGGATACAACCCAATATAGACAAAACAAAAGTTGCCAAGAACCTGATAAACAATAAGCAAAATGAAGGGCAAAAAACATTTGATATCGCTTACCCATTATAATGTGTTTTTACTCTGATGAAATCTCTCTTCATATTCATTTTTGATCCCATTCTGCTAGGCATGGTACTAATGCAGCAGTCAAAGTTAAAGATAGGTTCTGAGTTTACAGACTTGTCTTCCAAATTATTCAGGAGAAATGGGGTATTGTAATAAATGAGCAGGCAAAGTTTCCATGCTTCTTCCAAGGTAAAAGCCCCATTAGGCTGCAGGCAAACAAAAAAGGTATAAATACACAAAAAAGCAAACAACTGATTGGAAAACAAAACATACATTGTGCTAAACTAAACAGACACCAAGTAAGTCCAACAAATCAATGGAGGAATTCAGGTTCATGTTTTCTTCTAGTATCCTGATATTTTATTTTTATAAAATTGCTAAAGTTCCATGAAAGCTGTTTTAAATACCTAGCAAATAAATTTTAAAATTCTGAAATGTAAGACTATACTCAATTAAAATAGGACCAATTACTTTTTTCTATTTGGGAACAAAGTTGAATCAATAGAAAATTAAGAAAGATTCCAGCCAGTGATGTCAGCCATCCCTGCTTAGCAAACGGAAGGATAACTCTTTTGCAAAGAAATTTGCTGGCTCCATTCTTGACAACTTCTCTTCCAAGCACTCCTGCTAACCTTCCTACAAAATCATTGGGGTGGGGATATGGTCTCTGATCTTTATCTTCTGGATTTGCAAAAAACTTTGGCGGAACTATCACAAAACTATTTGCTTCCCTATGTTTGAAAAAGGAACTTTAGGAGTTTGGATATATCCAAATCACAATATCCAAAGCAGGGAGAAAAGTCCAGTCTAGGGATTCAAGAGAGGAAATAAGATAGGACTGCTCCGCACAAAATGGCATTCTAGTTAAATATGAAAGCTTAGGCATTTCCCTAAAGATCAGGCTCTCTACTATACACAAGTGCATTGCAATTTTTGCTTAGAAAGTCTTCCTTTTGTAAGCTGTGATATAGAATGTGTAAGGCATGTCAAAGTACTTATGCAAAGCATGTGAATCCACAGTTTAGATAAAAGAATGCAATGTTATGCAATTGTTTCCCCTCAGATATTTGTAAGCACGCTGGACAGTCATACATTTCCCCACTCAGGAAAGAACCTGTAGATACTTTTTTCCTCACACTAAAGTACATTTAGGGGAAAGTGTGAAAGATTTTTACATAGGTTTTTGTCTACAACTTTACCAAAGCCATAAAACACTACATTGGTTTGTAAGAACTTACATTTAGATAGGAAAGTTAAAACCAAGATACTTTATTTAAAAGATCCTCACAACTCTCAAATATGTAGACTTCAAGAAACCCCTCTAATTCACAAAACATGCCTTGAGGCTATGAGCTGTCAACATAACCTAGTAGCCAATTACTTGCAAAAACATTAAAACCACAGAACAGTACATTCCACTAGAATCCTATACCCCCTCCTCAATCTGGTAACAGTGCTGACCTAACATTTGGTTACCTGTGGCTACTCTTTCAGCAGATATGGGCACCCTTCCAAAAAGAAAAATACTCCCTTAGTATAGCCTGTCCTGAACAAGTGTCTCCTGAGCAAAACTCCCCACCTCAATAGATATACCAGCCTCTTTAGCACATGCACACACAAACACACCCAAGGGTACTTTTCAGACTAGATTAGCCTTAACTCATTTTCCCTTCATAGGCTAGGTGAGGAGACCAGTTTTTCAGGGAATTCCACCACCCTGCCCCTCAAAAAAAAAAAAAAAGGCAGCTATGCAGTTTCTGGACTTTCCCAGCAGTGCAATCCTGTGTGTGTTCATTGGATCTTACTCCTAGTTACGTGTGTACAGTGGTACCTCTGGTTATGAACTTAATTCGTTCCGGAGGTCCGTTCTTAAACTGAAACTGTTCTTAACACAAGGTACCACTTTAGCTAATGGGGCCTCCCACTGCTGCTGTGCCGCCAGCACACAATTTCTGTTCTCATACTGAGGTAAAGTTCTTAACTCGAGGTACTACTTCCGGGTTAGTGGAGTCTGTAACCCGAAGTGTTTGTAACCTGAGGTGTTTGTAACCCAAGGTACCACTGTATAGGACTGCAACCTTCCAATTTTCTGTGGACTGTTCTGTAAGTCACTCCCCCAACTCACTCTCCCCACATTACACCTGCATTTGATCCATATTACCTCCAATACTAAGCTGAACCCTCCAGCACAAACTCTTCACTATCTTCCACTAGCAATGTCACCCAGATTACCCCACACATACCTCCAGAAAAACTTACCCACTTCCTCCTCACAACTCCGTTTCAAGACCTTACTGTGACTAAGCCCAAGCAGGTGAAACAAATAGCTGCATATTTGTCCCCCTTGCTTGCCCCACCTTCATTTTCTGGACTGTAAGCCACATTCTTCCTGAAATGTCATGTACATGGCTGGCAGGTATAGATTGTAAACTCCTCAGATCAGGGACCTATAATCATGGTAACAGAGGAAACAAAAATAAAAACACCCCCTGCTCTGTCTCATACTGTTGCATTGCTCCCCAACCACCTTAAATTCCTTAATGTAATGTGTGTACTGAGTTTCCTCTGACATAAAAATCCTTCGTCCCCCATCACAACAGGTAACGACAACAGTATTTGCAAAAGGACACAATGCACCCATGTGTTTGTAAGCACCTAAGAATAACAGCAATTCATCTACTTTTATAGAAAAGTAAATGAATAATCATAAAGTTGCCTTTTATAAAGAAGTAAAGGAATAATCATATTTCTTTACTTCTCTATAAAAAGGCAACTTTAAAACACAATAAAGGCACACTACCTGCACAAGGCTGCTTGCAAGCCTAGAAAACAATTGCAATTTATACTCCAATTCATGTGAATCTTACTCTTCACGCCCACCCGCCCCACTCCGACTTGGGGGGGGGGCAGGCGAGCGCTGTCTTCTTCTCTGCCACAAAAAGAGCAATTTTCCTCCCCTCACCCGAATAAATTCCCACCCACCCCTCAAAAACTCCACAGAAGAGACTCACCTTTCCCTTTCCTTTCCCCTCCCTCAGTCCCGCTTTAGGGACAGGCTCTTTCCAAACAAACACCCCCAAAACCAAAACTTTTTTGAGGCGGGAGGGGGTCGCCCTGAATCCTTCCTCTTCCTCTTCCCTCAGGTCTCGGGCTTTCCCCACCCGTTGGAAGTTTGCTCCAACTTCCGAAGCGAAAGGAGGGAGGAGAAAGGGGAGAGTCGGGATGTGGGTGGGGGGAAGTTCAGAGTCCTTCGCCCGCCTCTTCCTGAGGTAACACCCGACCCGCCGCCTGGAGCGCGCCTTGGCGTAGAAGGTAGGCTGCTCGGCCGGTCACTTGGCGGGCGCGCTCCCGCAACCTTTCCCTCCCACCTCAGCAGCAGCGCGCCGCCGACACTCCTCCTCCCAACATGGCGGAGGCCAACCCTCGAGGGATTTATTCCTCAATCAACCCTCCTCAGTCTCCCCGCCGCACACGCATATACAGCGGCAGCCAATCAGATTGCTTCCCCCAGCCCGAGCCTGTGTACCTGCCGCCGGCCTATAGTAAACAAGAGGGCGGCCTCTCACCTGGAGCCGGTTTCCCCCGGCCCCACCTCTGAGGGGGGAGACGGACCAATGGCGAACGGGCATTGGTCGTTACCTGGCTGGGTTGGGGTGAGGGAGATGTCAGAGGGAGAAGAGGAGGGGAGGGGAGGGGCGAAGGGAGGCTTTCGGAAGCCAATAGAGGGGAGAAAGAGGGATTAGAGGTGGGATGGATAATCACCTGCAGCCAATAGGGAAGGGAGGGAATGGGACGAACGGCTAATCTGCCTAGTAACAAGGCGGGCATGACGGGTTGAGGAGGCAAGGGTCATTTTTTGCCGGGGGTAGCCTCGCCAACCTGGTGCCCGCTATTCCAAAACACCTGGAGGGCACCAAATTGGCTAAGGCTGGCCTTGAGATCCAGATTCAAATCCTCCCCGTCGCTGGGCAGCGCAATCTACCTCAATGGGCAATACTTGTGAGGATAAATTGCGAGGAGAATCTTATACAGTATTTTAAAACATAATGTTACAAAAGTTGTGTGCCGCCCCCACTCTCTGCTTCGCGGTAGCAAGATTGCAGAGAGTTTGTGCTCCTTTTGGAGCTGGCTTCAGGCACCAGGTCCATTGGCAGACCAACTCTTTGTTACAAAGATGTGATATGAAGGCTGGCAAAAATACCTTTCTAAGTGGGAATCTCTTGCAGATGACCACAGAGCCTGGAGACAGGTTGTGTATTCACAGCAGTTACCAGAAAAGGAATGACTGCTGGAAGGTGTGCAGAAAAAAAGAAACGCCACGGTACACCTGCAGGACTCCTTCATCTGCCCCAGCTGCAACAAAGCATTCTCTCCCTTACTGGTCTCTATGCCCCAGAGGCATCATCTTCAATTGTCTCCTAAGACAGATGGATGCCAACTGGATGAGTGGACAACTGCCTGCTACAACTGGGGATAGAAAAAAAAAGCCCCATACCAAGTACCAAGAAAAAAGAGAAAAAATAAAGTTAACAGGTTTTTAAAAATAAGAGGAAAAAGGAAAAGAAAGACAGGAATGGGGGAAATAGAAAGTCAGGAACAGACCAGAAAACCTGAACATGAGTAAAATATGCAGTTTTTTCACTGCAATCCTATGCTTGTCTACTAAAAGATAAACTCAGTGGGGCTTACTCCCATGCAAGTATGTGTAGGATTTCAGCCTTCAAGTTTATGGATAAATGTACAGGCTTTCAAGGCACGCACTTGCTGTTTTTTGACCAGGAAGAGGGTGGAATGGAGGTGGGAGTGAGGTGGGTCATAACGGGGTGGGGCACAAATCAGGGTTGGCTGTATGTGTTTATAGACCATATTCACAAACAATAATTGTTATGGAAATTTAAGTGGTAGGAAAATGTTTCATCTCAAAACAAAGAGCTCTGCTGAATTAGATCAAAGGTCCATTTAGTCTTGCTCCCACAGTGACTGGAAAGATGCTTCCAGGAAACTTACCCACAGCACAATAAGACAATTGCTTTTCTCTGCTGTCTCCCCTCATTAATGTACCTGTTGAATTTCTGTCTGTAATGCAGATATGAAGGTGAAATTGCCTTTTAAGGATATAGGATTTACAATAAAGTGGAGCACTGCAAGATAAAGCAAAACAAGGTCATGTGTAAAATAATATTTATTCACACTTTTGTTCACTGCCCTGGAATCTTTTGATAAAGGGTGACTAACAAATGTTTTAAACAAACACCTTAGAAGTTTACAAGTGACTGTGGTATATAAAATATATTAAAAGGAGGGGAGGTGCTGCTTTTTGTAGTCCAAATGCAACAGCGCATTCCATCACAGCATATTTAATTCTTCCAGCAGAGGGCAAGAGAGTCCTAAAAATACGTCCAGGGAAAGCATAGCAACACCTTGTATCTTATCTTGTTTTGTTTTAAGCAGCTCACAGAGTGTAAGAAACTTAGCAATTGCACCGGCAAACACTACGTAACACTGCCTTAATAGGGGCAGGGTTGTGGATCCAGTTGTATTGCCCCACTGAGGATGTCTTCTGCTATGGAACAGTGCCATGGAACCAATGTGCACCGTTGTAAAATAACAACAACAACAACCATTGTAGGTAAAAAGAGGGTTGAAAACAAGGGGCAGATTTTAACCAAGTAAAACAGCAACAAAAAAAACCTAAACAATATCCCAGTGATTAAATTTATTACCTGCCTTTCACAAACGGATCCCAGTGTGGATCTGGATGATTTGCAGTAGGCCTACAAGGGTGGATGAGAGGGGCACTCAAGGATCAGCTTGGCTCATTCCCTAAGGTGGCCATGTTTCCTGCTTTACAGAGGACAGTCCTCTGTCTAAAAGGCTGTCTAGCCCAAGTCTAATTTAAAGAGAAATAATTCTTTATAAGTTAGAAAGAGAGCATGGGTTAACAGGAATGTTATGTTTCTGTGACACCGGACACCCCTCATCAGATCTTTCCTGCTGTGGCTTCTCCTATCCATGAAGAGCCTCCTCCAAAGGAGGCAACTGTGAGTAAATCAGATGCTGATTTACCAACTCTGCCAACATCACCAAGGACATGGACGGACCTCACCAGCCCAGCCCCCCCCCCCCAAGAGTGCCTGCTTGCTTATCTAGTCCCAAGACTCCAGTCATTTGCTGTGCTTCCCCATCCTTTAAAAGGAAGGGGCAGAGCATGCCTCGCTTGTTGGATAAACATCTTAGTTTGCATTTCTTGTTTGAGGAGCAATGCTTCAGTGCCCTGGGGCATACTTTTCACCCAAACATGCATTTGGTGGGCTACTTTAAAAAAAAAAAGAAGTTACCATATATATGTTCAGCTCTAGCGGTACTGTTGTGATTCACCTCCTCTCAGGCTGAGATCTAGTAACAGACATTACATTAATTCAAGCTAGACCAGTGGATTTCAAGGGCGGTTCTCTGTCCTTCATTTTTGTTATGTTCTGCATAATAGGTCTGCTGACGTGGAGGGGAGGAAAGTTAGGTGAGCAAACCAAATGTGAACTTCTGCCATTCTGCTCACAACAAAGGAAGAAGATCTGTGTTGACTAATCCATATTTTCAAGTAAAGCCTTCCAAAACTCTTCATGAATTCTTGCCATACCATTCTTGGTCTGAAAGATTTCAAGGCTATACCTTGAAGAGGAAGAAGGTGATTTAATTCCCTACCATCCCACGACACATATCCATAATTATGATGATCATACAACAGGAATAGGGAAACTTTTTCAAGTCGAGGGCCACATTAACTTATGGGCAACCTTTCAAGGGCCACATGTCAATAGAGGGTAGGGTCAGAGGCAAAAGTGGGCGGAGCACATTATTATTATTATTATTATTATTATTATTATTATTATTATTATTATTATTATCTTGCCCATCTGGCTGGGTTTCCCCAGCCACTCTGGATGGCTGCCAACAGATTAAAAACAGAATAAAACATCACACATTAAAAACTTCCCTAAAAAGGGCTGCCTTCAGATGTCTCCTAAAAGTCAGATAGTTGCTTATTTCCTTGACATCTGATGGGAGGGCGTTCCACAGGGAGGGTGCCACCACTGAGAAAGCCCTCTGCCTGGTTCCCTGTAACCTCACATCTTGCAGTGAGGGAAGGCCTTCGGAGCTGGAGCTCAGTGTCTGGGCAGAATGAATAGGGCTGGTGAGGGGACAGTTCAGAAGGTCCAAATGAAGAGACCTGGAAAACCACATTTGGCCTAGATACTCTCCACACCTCATATATCCCACATTGACCTTTAACAGACTCTATAAAGTAATACGTAGGCTGGATCCAGGCTCTGTTTTGTGACAATGTCCCCGGGCAGAGATGAAGAGACCTACATTTATTTAAATAGGCCAGTCTAAGTCTTCTTCCTTTGTATTCCTCATTTCTATTTTTGTCTCTTGATCTGCATAGTCTGCTAGTCCGTTAAGCTCATCCAATTTCCCTGAGGTATGGTGTTTAAAAAGAAAACAGAAACAAGGGTGGGGGGGGCATGTGGATTGATTCCAGCACTTATTCCGTCACAGGCTGTGTGACAGCTTGTGATCTAACTGAGGCTTTAAAGATAGATTTGTGGCATAAGAGTCTACGGAGCTGTGCGAGGAGGGGCAGGCGCATTTTGAACTTTGAACCAATAGGATCCCTGCTTCCAATCAGCTCTGAGACCGAATGCCAGGAACCAGAGTAAATTAAGCTTAAGCCAGCATACATGATCTTGGCTGCTGTTGATCTTGTTGTGATTTTTGTTCCGTTGCTTGCATATCTTTTAATGTTTTATTTATTGTTTATGATTACTATTGTTATGTTGTGGTTATGTATTTTTTTCATGTTGTAAGCCGCCTTGTGCATAGTTTGATCTGTGGAAAGGCAGCATACAAGTAAAAATAGGTATGGATATGCGCTCTGAGTAAAACTTAGTTGGAGACAACCCATGAATGGCAACTAATATTTAAGATAAAAAAAAATCATTGCACACTATAAATGTGTAATCTTTGAACTTCCCGCTGTACAATTCCCATTATGCTCTTGGGTAGTATTTTCACTATGTGCTGGGTGGTAAAATACTTTCTTTTATTGGTCCCAAATCTTTCAACTTGCCAGAGTTTGTGTTCCTTACTGCTCTCTTCATTTGGACAAGACTTCAGTTTTTTGAAGGAAGCTTCATTGCCTCTAATAGCTTCTTCCAATTATGCCTGTTTGCTCTTGGCCCTCATTGTACCTACAGTACTCTGGTTTGCGGTATAAACTCAAGATGAGCTTCTAATATTGTATTTTTAAACAACTCCCAAGCATTATGGAGTTATTTGACCCTCTTGACTTTGCCGCAGTTTAAGAAGAATATTGATGAGCTGGAACGTGTGCAGAGGAGGGTGACCAAGATAATCAAGGGTCTAGAAACCAAGCCTTATGTGGAACTGTTGAGGGAGTTGGGTATGTCTAGCCTGGATAAGAGAATGACAGGAGATATGCTAGCCATCTTCAAATATCTAAATGGCTGTCACATAGAGGATGGTGTAAGCTTGTTCTCTCCAGCTCTGGAGGGTAGGTCCAGAACCAATGGGTTCAAGTTACAAGGAAGCAGATTTTGACTAAACATTAGGAAGTACGTTGTGATGGTAGGAACTGTTTGACAGTGGAATGGACTCCTTCAAATGGTGATGAAGCCTCCTTCCTTGGAGGGGATGGGAAAGCATGCAAATGCAGGGTTTTGACGCTCCAACCATCATGCTGATAACCTCCTGTCAGTTGATTGACAGGTGGCATCATGGAACGTCCCGTGCTCCATGTCTGCTTCAAGGAGGATGACTCGGTAGAGTGTCCCAGCAGGAGCAGGGGGATTGTGCCCCCCTGGAGTGATCAGGGAGGTGGGTGGGAGGAGTGCCCAATGCAGACAAGGGACACATGAGTCACCTGTAGCCCATTTAGTGCAAGGTGTGTCACAATGACTTAGTTCTCAGAGATATTCTTGAGGATGGAAGGAGATGGGGTTCTACTTGTAAGCCCACTGCAAGCTCTCGGGACTGGGTGGGAGAGAAATCTGACACACACACCCAATGTAACATGAATTGGCTTCATTTCCTTAAACACATGTGATCAAAAGTGGCAACTTGGACTCCCTTGCTCTTTTCAGGGATATAAAATGGATTCAGCACCATGGAAAGAGGCCACACTTTTTGCCTGGTCTCTTGAGCCCCGGAACTGCCTTGTTCCCACACAGGATTCCCCCCAGCTTGCAGGTGGGCTCTCCACAAGATGTTGGGATGCAAACGCCCACTAGGCGGCATGGCTAATAGTCAGGGGTGATGGACACTACGGTGCAACAACATCTGGGATCCTACAGTTGAGGAAAGCTTGTAGGTGTGGAAACATCGGACTTCCTTCCCCTTCCGTCAACCTGCCAAACTGCTTCCCCCGAGTGCAGAATAGAGGAAGCTGCCTAATATAGGAGTATGCTGTTAATTTATGCATTAATTTATCCTACAGAGTTGTTTTTAACCCTTTATTCTTTTTCTCATTTTGTGTTTTCTGTGTGCAATGGCTTTTATACAACCACATGCTTGATGTACAAGTTCTTTTGAATATGGGAAAGATAGATTAAACAGAATATTTTATTATACAAAAGAAAGAAATAAAAAGAACGGAGTTTAAGCAAGACAGAAAGTTCAAAAGATAGGATCTTGTTTGCTATACCAGAATTCCTCGAAACTGTAGAGTGACGGTGTATGAAAAAACCCCCCAGCTGATTTCCATGGTAATCTCTGCGCAAGTAAGCTTGGAGGATGGCATACCAGTATTATTATTATTTAGCATCTCTTAAAATAGGCCAGCCCTGTGTTTAACACTTACATTAAGAAGATAACTAATTTTCTTTGGTTACTTGTCAAAGAGAGAGGTTATAAGTATCAGCAAAATTTCCAGAGTTATGAACATCAGCAATGTCTGTGGGGAATTAGAGGTGCGTTACTAATGGGGGAAATTATCTCACTCGCTCTAGGAGGTTCTGCATGAAGGAAGTTAAGTGGTTTTTTAAAAGCTGAGCAGCTGAATGGACACCTTTTGAAAACGCCAATTCCTCTCTCTCAGGCCCAGCACCAACGGTCAGTTAAGTCAGGCACTGGCCGGGGGTACCAGGGGCTGGGAAGGCCCTCTTCCTTGCCTAATCCAGCCATGCCACCATGCACTGCCCTCCTCATTGGACACCTTGGAAGTTCTTTTTATCAGCAAGGAGCAGAGCCACGTATATATAACCTGAACCTGTGATGGAGGGATCCACAGCATTAACACCCCAAATAGGTTTGTCACGTGTCCTTTTTCCAGGATGCATCGTCTTTTTTTCCATGGGTCGTCATAGCTATCCATAGTTAAAAGCAGAAGTCAGCAAAGGTGTCCTCTTTTTTGCTCTTCAAAATATGGCAACCCTACAGAGGGTCTTGCTTCTCCCATAGCCACAGCCTTGGATTCAGGCAGAAATCAAGCATGGCTTTGACCCCCTGGCTTCCCAGCCTGCTTCCTTGCTTCCAGCTTCCAGCTCACATAACTCCACTCTCAGCTCTGGGCTTCGTCTGACTACCAGTGAGTTAAGAAGAAGAAGAAGAAGAAGAAGAAGAAGAAGAAGAAGAAGAAGAAGAAGAAGAGTTTGGATTTGATATCCTGCTTTTCACTATCCGAAGGAGTCTCAAAGCGGCCAACATTCTCCTTTCCCTTCCTCCCCCACAACAAACACTCTGTGAGGTGAGTGGGGCTGAGAGACTTCAGAGAAGTGTGACTAGCCCAAGGTCACCCAGCAGCTGCATGTGGAGGAGCGGAGACACGAACCCAGTTCCCCAGATTATGAGTCTACCACTCTTAACCACTACACCACACTGGCTCTTAAGAGGGGGGCGGCACCTATTTGCCAGGGGTGGACTTTAGTAATCTTTCGTATTATGGCACCCGAGTATGGAGATAGCACTAACATACTTTGGATGGCGCCGTTTCACCTCCAAATGGATAGGCACCCAGGTCGCTATCCAAGGGAACGAGTGAGACCTGCAACAAAACATTCAGGGGACTCCATTCCATTCTACCCTGCAACAGGCGCACAACATTCTGTGGTCACAGGGCATCTCACTGGTGTGTTTGTGTATGTGGGTGCCTTCCTTGGGCTTCATCAAGGCTCCCAGCCACCTACATACATGAACCTTGGAATCCTCCTGAGCATTCTCTTTTAAAAATCTCCTGCTTGTGGCCCCATTTTGGCTACAGACCTGCTGGCACTCACCACCTGAGTTTGCTCTTAAGAGGGAGTTGTGATACATTAGATGTGCCAACCATGGTTAAGTGCCAGTAGGTGGTGGATGGAGAGTTCTTGAATGGTGCACGCATGCAGTATATTACATGGTTCTCAGGAAGGAGAATTGTTATTTCTCTCCTTGCTCTTCACATGTGCAGAAGGAGGAAATATCATTCCAAAGGAAGCTATGGCACCAGATGCCTTGCAGATTGTACTTGACTGACCAACTGGCTTTGCTTAAGACTTATAAGCCCTGCAAGGACCCAAACAGCTTGCAAAATGCCATTTCCTGACACTCTTACAGTATCCACACTAGATGGGGGGACGGGGACACGCTGCCATTCCTACGTCCGGCATACCCTACATCCAGCAGCCCAGGTTATGCTTAGGCTGTGGACACATAATACATGCCTTCCCCCAAAGAATCTTGCAAACTATAGTTTACCTCAGAGCTACAGTTCCCAGCACCCTTAGCACACTACCGTTTCCTTGATTCTTCAAGTGACAGCATGTGCTTTAAGTGTATGGTATGTATACTCCTGGTTCCAGCATAGTAAGTGATACATTCAAAGGGGATCAAAGAGGATTATTTGCTTTTTGACTAAAGACTGATCTGATGCCACAATATCCAAGACACCATTCAGGGGGGCGGAGAGAGAGAGAGAGAGAGAGAGAGAGAGAGAGAGAGAGAGAGAGAAATAGATCATGTAAGTCAGAACTTGCTACTCTGATGTTATTTAACACAGTGTTCTAAGCCCTCTAGAGAAGGATGCCTATGTATTTCATCAATTTTTTTTAAAATAGAAAAGCTAGTTTTTAATCCTCTGTGTGGGCGAGGAATTGCCAAGTGCTTTAAAGGCACACATAAATAACATTCTTTGGCATGTGTTCAACTACCTGCAAGATGAAAACTTACTTTTCTCACTCCAACAATAAAAAGGGAGCCTTCACAACTAGAATTCCAGACACGGGAGTTTTTAAAACAAGCGAAGAAAAAATTTGCTGGTCCTAAACACCTGTTATGAAAGAGGATCATACAGCGTTCTAAGAGATGTTCAGTACATGAAACCCGAGGAATAAAAGAATGCTAATTAAAAAGGTAATAAGAGCGGAGGTTTCTGTTTCCAGCAGTAGATTGTCACCTGCAGGAGCTGCAGCTCAAACAGGCAGACATTCACAGGTTCAGTTTCCGGCATCACTAAGGATGGAGAACCTGTTGCCCTCCAGGTGCTTTTGGACTACAATTCCAATCATCCCCACCCACTGGTCATTTTGATTGGGGTGGGGACTAATGGGAATTGTAGTCCAGCAATGCTGCTTCCTCATCCCTGAACTGAAAGAATAAGAAGTGACAGGAAGGATCTTTACCTGAGACCCCGGAAAGCCACTGCCAGTCAGAGTAGGCAGTACCAGCCTAGATGGACAAATAGTCTGACCTTGTGCCTTTCAACTCATCCAAGCAGACCCCCAAAACATTTACTGAATAAATAAATCCCACTAGTTTGTTTCCAACTAAGTCCTACTCAGTCGACCCACTGAAATTAATGAATGCCAAATTCATTAACTTCAGTGGGTCTACTCTGGGCAGGACTAGCATTGAATACAGCCCATTGATTTTACTGGATCTTACTTCCAAGTAAATATAGTTTAAAAAGAACCATTTAAATTCCTATTGAATGTAATCTTGGGGAAATTCTGTTTCCACCCCACCCAACCCCCTTTTCTTTTCTCGTTTAGTTTTTCGGTGCCAAGCATTGGCAGAAAGAAACTTGGCAGTCTGTTGATTCTCCTTTCTAACATTAAAAAAGTGTTTCAATTTCCTTAACCCAATGGCAGCACCTATTAGCTGAAGAAGTGCATTACGAGCCTATTGCTCCAGCTGTAGAAGGCCCATTGGGTCTGTGCTGGGGTTGTTGTTTTTTTAGTTCCATTATCTGCTGAAGTAACACAGTCCCATTAAGAGCCAAAGTGGGAGCCTTTTGGATGATTATCATCATAAGCCTCAACTCTTCTCACTTCCTCATCCATCCCCGCCTCACTGCCCCGTTTGCATCAGATGGTGATGTTCAGCTACATCACCCTCTTCCCTCATTCATCTGTAACATACTAACTACGCTATCCTCCTTCATTTTCGGTCTGTTCCTCCAACATTAAATCAGAAGCTCACACAAGGGTCTCACTGGGCCATGCATGCCATCAACACTCTTCCACCCCCTCTTGTTTTTGCTAAAGCCAAATTAACATCTAAAGTTGTATTAGAGGGAGGCTTTCTGCAAAGGGATTAGATGCAGAGTTAATATGTTTGCGGGCTGCCGCCTCTTCCACACATACCCCACTCTCCCCAGGCAACAAATCTTGGGAAGTGATGCTAACTTACCTCCCAACCTTGTGGTGCTGTTTCTGAAAGACAGGCTAGTCCATAAGAAAATATTACCGGTACTGGTCTGTAATTGTGGATCAGGTGGCTGAGTTGGACCAGGGTGGATGATTCGCGTGGGCCCAACCTGACTCAGCTCTGCCCACCTGGGTACTTGGTAGGGATGTTATTTCGCTTGCTCATTTTTTCCAGTCATGAGATCAGTTCTCCACATTTCTGCACCAGTTTACAATTTTAAAAAACGAATAAAGGCAAGTCCTTATTCATCAAGATAATAGCACGACTCTCCCAATAATTCTTCTCTGCAATTTTGCCTAATCAACTATTCAGGATGAATGTTCATTACGTAGCCAATGTCCTCTAATTTCCCCACAAGCAAATCAGGATGAACACTCAATAAACAGGTGGTCTGGATGCACCCAGTGATTCTCCAGAGCTGCTTACATGTCTGTGTTTATGGTGTATATATAAAAAGCACAAATCTTTCTCTCTGTGTGTGTAATTTCACAAGCCCTTGTTCTCTGTAGTGAATCTTGCTCCCTTTCCATTGGATCTTTATTCCCCACAATCCAGCTATGAAGTATCCGTGATAAAACAATTCCAGCCAAGCTCTGTGTCATAGGCTTTATTTCATGCTGTGGTTAGAAGAGGATAAAAAAGTGTTTTAAATACTTTATCCAAGACAAATGATACAGTAACTGTAAAAATAAAAAAAAACCAGAACCGCAAAACCCAGTATTACCCTTTGTTGCCCAAATATTAAAACCATTAAAGAAACTCCAAGGAATATGTATATATGCATGTGTGTGTGT
The DNA here is from genome assembly GCF_009819535.1 of Lacerta agilis. Classification (NCBI taxonomy): domain Eukaryota; kingdom Metazoa; phylum Chordata; class Lepidosauria; order Squamata; family Lacertidae; genus Lacerta; species Lacerta agilis. The sequence goes on along the minus strand of NC_046319.1, from coordinate 17,824,468 downwards.
GTGTGTGTGTCTCCCCCATCCCACCCTACACACATCCCCATTACCCCTGGCCGTCAAAATGCCCAGCTACAGATATCATAGCATCAAATAATTGTAGAGTTGGAAAGTACCCAAGGGTCATCTAGTCCAACCCCCTGCACTGCAGGAATCACAGCTAAACCATCACGTCCATACAGTGCTATGACACAAACTGTGCAGCCAAGTAGGGGGTGTGCATGTGTGTTTAAAAAAGGTGCAGATTGAAGAAAGAAAAGTTCTCAGAATTGCAAAGAAATGGACTGCCAGCCAGCTAGCCTTTTAATATAGTCCAATCACAAATAAAAAGGTTTTCTATTGGGTCCTTAAAAGCCGGTTAAAATCCAGACCATGCAGAGCTCCACCCTTGCATTTTTGCTCCACTTTTAAGCATCCCTCCCCACAAACACCTGGCAAAGCAATTATTCCCTGGCGACACACAACAGATTAGTTTGGATCAGACCCTGATGCACCAGGTGCTATTTTTTTCATGCCCCAATCCAGGACTTTGCCTTCTTGAAATTGGAAGATGACACTACAGATGAAGAAGTGAAACGCCTTATTGTTATGCAGGATTAGGCAGCTGTGGAGACTTGGCAGGAGTTTCATGCCAAACTGGGGAAGACTGTGGCATCTGACTCGCTCTGTGGAGACTAAAGAGGGAGAAACAAGCCAATAAAAAGGGGTGGTGGCCAACTGCTTTGCTGTCTCAGCAACAGAGGAAGGGAGAAGAACAATCCTCTCTATTAACGGAATATCCGTCTCGCTTTGGAAGTGCTGTGGTTAAAAAGTTGGCCCTGAGTAAGGCCCTTCCATTAAGAAGCTCTGCTTTGGCTCAGAGGATCTCAGTTGCCTGTTGCCCAGCCTGCCTCCATTTTGTGACCCTCACATTGTGTAAGCCACCCAGTAGATGACATTGACTGCTGCAAAGGCTGCTGGGAAAACTGCCCTAGCATATATGTCGATGGTATCTGCATCAATGGGCTTGAAGAGAGACTTCAGGCCGTTTTTCTTCTCGGGTTTAGTCTCCTGTTGCTTCTTGGTCTCTCCCACTTCCAATTCCACTGACCCAGGCAGGTTTTTAGGGGCTCTGTGTTGCCTGTTGGAAACAGCAAGTTCCTGGTTGACGCCTGCTATCGAGAGGGAAAACATAACAATGGCGTTCTTCACATTGACCTGAAATGAGAAGCAGATGATGATCAACATGTCTGTAGGCCAGGGGATGGGGAACCTGTGGACCACCAGATGTTGCCATCCCTCCCTATGGGCCTTATTGGCTGAGGCTGATGGGCACTGTAGTCCAGCAACATCTGGAGAGCACCATGTTGGTTATCGCTGGTGACTTACCTGTGGCCCACCAGATGTTGCTGGATTGCAACTCCCATCATCACCAATTACTGATGTTACTGGTGCTGACAGTAATTGGAGCCCAGCAACATCTGGAGGGGAACAAGTTCCCCATACTTGAATTAGGTGGTCATACTGATATCTGTGGGACTTTCTCCAAGTAAGCATGTGGGGTTGGCATCAGCTCCTGGCATCCTTGGAGAACTGCCAGGGCTTCTTGCTGACACCTTCCTTGACTCTCCCTTAAATATTTTCCTCAAGCCATCAGAAAATCACACAGAGTAAGTAAAGTTAACTCTTTATTAGAAAAAAAACAACATCTGCAAAGGAGTGCCTTTTGGCCTCTCTCATCCCACTCTCCTGCTGCAGCTTCTAGCTCTGATTCTGGACTGCTCTCTGCCACAGACTCCCCCCTCTCACTAAGCCCTGTTACCACTGCAGCTACAGACATCTCTTCCCAGTTTCTTCCTCTTCTCCCTCAGACCACGCCACCACTAATCCCCTTGCTCTGAGCCTTCTTCCCATGGGGGTTCCCCCACTGGTTCCTCCTACCATTCCTCTGTGTCCAACCAGTCCATGGCAGATAGGTTTATATGATCAGAAAGTGGCTTGCTTCTCCCATTCCCCCCCCCCCGTTTTGTTTTGTTGTTGTTGTTGCCTGCATGGCCGGAGAATGGTGGACCACACATTTCAGCCCAGTTCTACCGAATGGGGGGATCAGAGTCTGAACCCACGAGAGGCTCTTACTGACCTCTTCTGCCTGCCTGCTGGTCTTGATCTTGTCTTTTTGCTTCTTCATGTAGTCTGCATTGAAGTGAGCAAATGCATATTCCACCAGTGCGGCAAAGACGAACACGTAACAGATCCAGAAGTACACATCCAAGGCCTTGATGGCTGAAGCCCGTGGGAGTGAAGACCGAGCACTCACCATCAGGGTGGTCATGGTGAGGACTGTAGTTATACCTGAAAGAAACAAGGTTGGGGGGGATGTCCCAGCTACAGTTTAATTCTGTTTAATCCAAGGCTGGGAAAAGCTTTTTTTCAGTCTGAGGGCTACATTCCCATCTGGGCAACATCCCGAGGGCCATATGCCAGTAGCGGCTTATGCCAGAGGCAAAAGTGGGTGGAGCAAAGAATGCACATTTCACCTTTGCACAGTAGGCCAGATTCTATCTATACTCACTGACATAAACCACTCTATTCCTCATACAGGATAAGCATCATCAGAGTTCACATTCCAGCCAGGTAAAAAGCACCAAAGGGTGGTGCAAAGCAAGGCTGGTGAGGCATTTGGCATGGGGAGCGTCCTGGGGAGAGTAGAGAGAGTCAGGACCATACCCTGGAGGGCTAGAGGGCTGCATTCGGCTCAAAAGTGAACAGGCACCCAGTGCTGCAGCTGCACATCAGACATTATGCTCGACTAGTGGTGGGGGAAGAAACACCAAGAAGGAAAGGCAGATGTGTGGGAGATTAACAACCAAACCTAGCAAATGCATATTCTTGCTAGTTAGCATGAGAAGGGGCTAATACAACAGAGCTGTATTGCTGATAGATATATAGATACTAAGGCCATAGAAATACAATTGGTAGAGAGGGCTCTGTGTGATTTCATTTCGCCTTCCTCACCTAAAGAGGAAAGTTCGTATAGTACTTTCTGATCCTTTCTCTCTTTCTGTGACCAGCCATGAGGGCAGATGTGCCCTGTGCTTGCTCCAACTTTAGCCACATGCCTGAAGCTGGTTATACTGTAAATATAAGTATTTTGCCTGCATAGTTTTTACTGCTACTGTTCTCTACTGTTGCTGTGAACCAATGCATGATTATAAAGTAAGTACGTCTTTTTTTAAACTTACTTTACAAGTTGTTCCCTGAGTCTTTGTTAAATGGGGTAAGAAAGGGAGAACAAGCTTACTTCATAGCTGGACTTGCTCAAAAGCAAGGTTTTATAGCCTAATTCCTGTGCTTTTAATTTGGCTGCCAATGATGGTATTTTGAAACTGTTCAACCCACACATATGGGCGCCTGGAGGCATAAATTGCAATTAATATAGCCTCACCTACCCATTAAAGCCCATCCCACAAAATGCTCATCCCACTTCTGTTGACCTTAACACCCTACAATAGTTCCCCAGCCATTGAACAATACACTTTTACCTAGCGAGACTCGAGCAGGCACGGCTGACTGACTGATCCAGAAAGAAACCCATGACATGGCGACCAAGAGGATGGAAGGCACATAGGACTGGATGATGTAAACACCTCGATTCCTCCTCAAGTGGAAGTGGAGGCTCAGCCGGGGGAATTGACCAACTAAATGAAGGAGACAAAAAGGCATATGTATTTATTTACATCTTACCTTTCTTACAAGGAGCTCGAAGAGGCTTGCATGGTTCTCTCCCCCATTTAGCTCAGTTTTATCCTCACAACAACCCTGAGAGGTAGGCTAGCTCTGAGTAGAACTAACATTTGGTTACAACCCTTTTGGGGGGGTATGTAAAAATGCACATTTTCATGGGGGGGGGGGAGGATTGCAGAATGTTGCAGTCTTATGGATGAACAAGTGCAGAACTGACGCTGACCCAAAACAGACTTATCCAGTCATTCCTAATGGCACTGTATAAATAATAATGTAGTTAATTGATTTTAAAAGGTGTCCGTCCCTCCCCTGCCACCACATTTATATTATTCAGAGGAGCTCACTTCACCCCAGACGTTATCCTCACAGCGAGCTTCACTGCTGAGTTGGGAGTTGAACCCTGGGTCTCTCCACAGTTCTGGTCCAAACCAGGTTTTATTTGCAAGGAAAAATATATATGTAGATTTAAATGGCAAACATCAATTAATCAACTAAAATTCATATGATTAAATTAAATTTGAGCAGCATAAGAGCTCTGTATTTGCCTTATATACAGTATTCTAACCTGCAAAGCTTATTAAGTGGTATAAGAACCAGTGGCAGCCAGTGCCCATTTGGAACAATTGGGCAGAAGGTGGGGAGGCAAACAGTAGGTGGCGCCAGAGCCAACAGTGGGCAGAGCCTGTTTGTAAGAAAGACAGGTGGGGTGTGGTTTTGGCTTTTAATGTTTGATGCTATGTTACTGTTGGAAGCCGCCCAGAGGCAACCCGGTCAGATGGGCAGGGCATATAAAATAATTATCATTATCATTATTATTATTCACTCTAATGGGCCAGCCTCCACTGATAGGAACACAGGAAACAGAGTCAGACTGCATTGGTTCATCTAGCTTGGTATTTTCTTACACTGACTGGCGACTGCTCTCCAGGGTTTCATATGGTGGGAGGTCCTCTCTCAGCCCTACCCAGAGATGCAGGGGATTGAACCTGTCATCTTCTGCATGCAAAGCAGATGCTCTACCACTCAGCTATGGTCCTTCCCTATATAGTTAAGTAAAATCTTTATCCCTTGATCTGAGGATTGTACAAACAGGTGCTCAAATAGCAAAGAAGCAACCAGTAACTTGTCTATTTTTAAAGGCAAGGTGTGCCCCCCCCCACACTGCCTCACAGTTGGATAGAGAAAATCCTGACATGTTGAGACAGATTGTATTCTCTTATGCTATGCTGCGGACTCTGAAGGGTTCAATCCATGCAGCAGGGACAGATTTGATGGTGCCTGCCTTCCACAAAACCATGAAATGTTTTCCTGGAGCTCTTATGAATGCCCACACACCGTTCAGGGGTTTTTGTGTATACTGAGCTCAGTCCACGGTCACCCCAGTCTAAGTCTAGCAAATATACGGAGCTTCAATTTTATTCCACTTTACAATCTTATTACAACTGAAATTTAAAAACAACAAAAAGCAGATTTCCTCAGCTTTTTTGTGGTTGACATGCTGGTTTAAACGCACTTTACTTTCAGCAAACATTTGTTATTTATTTTAAGCTAGCTAATTTGTTTAAAATGTACTCCGATACAAATAAAACAGCAGTGGGCCTGATTTCTCCTGTCAGAAATGTATGGGGAAGCAAGGCACTATGGGAATTCTCATAATACCAAAGAGTTTAAAGAGAGCAACACACAGAGAGATCATGCATTCAAAAGGCCACACATTTATGCTTTTTAAAAGCACTGGGCTGCATCCAACTAAATCCTGCTCAGAACAGACCCACTGAAATGAATAGACCTTGATTAGTCATGTCCATTATTTTTGTGGGTCTACTCTGAGTAGGGCTGTGGCGGTTCGCTCAACCTGCACAGGTCCCCCAGACGTTTAACGGTCCGTTGATACCTGCACTCACCACTTTATTAATTAACCGCTGCCACCAACCAGTCTGTCTGGTATTTACTTCACTCAGTTCAGTCAAGGAGAATATTGGAACAAAACTGTTTTATTTGAAGTTTGGTACATAAGCATGTGGTTTCTGAATAAACAGTACTTTCTTGGTTGTGTTCTTGTTAACAACAGTGCCCAACTATTTCTCCCACCCCTGTTCCTATTCCTTCCCTTGCCACCCTTCTTCCAACCTCTCAATACCCACGACAAGCCCCCAAGTCAAAGACAAAAGACAAAAGACAAGCCTAAAGACTAAAGACCTAAAGAACCAAAAGACCAAAGAACCAACGAACTCTCCCCGGAGGGGTTTATATAGCCCACATAACTCCGCCCCCTAAAGGTTCTTACTGGTTATTCCTTTTAACTCCTTCCATGCCATTCCTAAGTATGGGTGATCGCCTGGGCTGCATCCAACTAAATCCTGCTCAGAACAGACCCACTGAAATGAATAGACCTTGATTAGTCATGTCCATTATTTTTGTGGGTCTACTCTGAGTAGGGCTAGCCACTGAAAAAATGCTTTGAATTATTCATATAAACACACCACATTTATTGATTGATTGATTGATTGATTGAACCTATACCCCACCCTTCCTCTCCAAGGAGCCCATGGTGGTGAACAGATGATATGCAGTTCAAAATCAAAACAAAAATACTGCAAAGCAGTTAAAACATTATAAAAACAATTACAGTTTAAAATATCAAGCGCTGTCTTAGTGTAGTCAAGATAGAAGTGTATAAAATTAAGCAATTAAGAAAGTGGACAGAGAAAAATTATTTTCCTTCTCTCATGAAACTAGACTTGTGGAAATCCAATGAAGTTGGATGCTGGAACGATTCAGGACAGATTTTTAAAAGCACATGTTCACGCAGCAGAAAGTTAAACTATGGAATTCACTCCCACAGGAGGCGGTGATGGGTACCAGCTTGGATGCCTTTAAAAAAGAATGAAAACAAATTCATGGAGGATAAGGCTATCAACGGCTGCTGCCCAGATGGCCATATTCCACCTCCACTGTCAGAGGCAGCATATTAGTTAATACCCTGAATACCAGTTGCTGGGAATTTCAAATGGAGAGAGTTGCTGTCATTGTCTAGTCCTCCCGCAAGTATCTAGTTGGCTACTGTGAGAGCAGGATGCTGGACCAGATGGACTACTAGCTGGATCCAGCAGGTTCTTATGTTATTTAAAGCTATTCTGTCTTTGACAGCTCCACTAACAACAGCTGATGAGGTCTATGTTACTCAGAACACACATCCACAGAATGGTATTCCAAACCAGTGTAATGCTGTTTGCACACACACACGGGAAACCTGATCACAGTTCTCCACAATCATCTGACAACTCAGAGACACCAGGCGACCCAATTTTGCCAGAGCCAATGATCAGCAGATCATAGAGGCTTGCAAAACATTGCATATGTAATTATGCAAGCTTTGCAAAGGTGGGCGTGACTTGGCCCAAAGGGTCTACTGGAGTAAATAAGGTCCATGGGCCAAAGGTTCCCCACCCCTACTATAGAAATTATGGGTTGTATCCAACATTAGTGCTACCCAGAGTAGACCCACTGAAATCTAAGTCTATTTACTTCAGTGGGTATACTCTGAGCAGGGTTGGGGGAGAAATTTGATTTTAAGTTCTCATTCAAATTCACACGTTCTGAAACAGCATGCAAACTTAAAAAGAGTTCTTCAGAAATCACACTTCTCTGAATTTTAAGAGGCAGTTCTCTATCTAAACAGTCTTTACAAAATTGCATAAATCTGGGGGGATAAAGATTAGTGCAAATAACGTACAAAATGCATAATATTAGTGGAAATTGCATGCAAATGTGTATATTACGTGTGAATGTGCATGTTTGTCAAAACTGCACATAAAATGTGTACATCATTAGAATGCTGATGAATTTTCATGAGGATTTTTCTTTTTAAATCTCAAATTGCTCAAAAATGTGGAGAACTAAATTTAAATTTGGAAAGATCATAGTATCGAGAGATCCTTCCTTCCCCAACTCTGGGCAAAACCTAGTTGGATGTTACCCAGTTCCATCCCTGCAAGGCTTCTAAAAGGACTGGAAGCTTTGTTTACCAGATTTGAAGTTCATCACTTCTGTAGCAAACCGGTAATTGGTAATGGTGAACTGAGCAAGCTGCAGCTTATCCAGTCCATGGATCTGATCCTGGTTTTCAGACCAGTGGTAGACGATATCCTCTGAGGAGTAGCCATCTGTCAAAAGAAACTGAATAAATACAAGGATACGGGGAAAGATAAGAAGATTGACATGCTCAGGATGAAACACTCAGAATCCATGGCCACAGTTCTCTTACTGGTCCCACTGGTTAATGCTTTCTGGCCCACTTCAAACCTAATGAACCCAGTTCAGTGTATCATAGTTGACTGACCTGGAAACAAGCAAGGTGTCCACATGCTTCTCTTCCCATCACCCACCCCTTTTAAGATGATAGGAAGCACCAAGTCAGACAACTGGTCCATCTAGCTCAGCATTGCCTACACCAGGCATGTCCAAAGTCTGTTTCGGGGGCCTAATCCGGCGCACCGGTCGGTTCAATCTACCCCCTGTGGCAGTTTATTTCCTGGGGTGAAATCCTAAAAAAAAAGCTCAACAACTTCAATCCTACAAAAAATGTTAACAACTTTGGTCGGCCCTCAAGGCCCTTCACTTCATCAAATCTGGCCCTCTTTGAAAAAGCAGCGGGACAAGAGGAAGTGTGGATAAGCCCTAAGATGATAAAGGATCTGGAAACTAACCAAGCCATATGGAGAAGAGTTGAGGGAGTTAGGTATGTTTAGTCTGGAGAAGAGAAGACTGACAGGTGATATGATAGCCATCTTCAAATATCTGAAGGGCCGCCGTGTGGAAGGAGCAGCCAGATTGTTTTCTGCTGCTCCAGAGGGTAGGACTCAAACCAGTGGATTCAAATTACAAGCAAGGAGATTCCGACTAAACATTAGGAAGAACCTTCTGACACTAAGAGCTGGTTGACAGTGGAACGGACTTCCTTGGAAAGTGGTGGGAATGGGATCCCCTTCATTGGAGGATTTAAAGCAGAGATTGGATGGCCATCTGTCAGGGATTCTTTTTCTGTGATCCCTGCATCACAGGGTGTCTACTAGATGACCTGTGGGGTCTCTTCCAGCTCTACAATTCTATGGTTCTATGAAAAATAAGAAACTGATATTGGCAGATTCCCCACCTCTTCCCCACCCCATGATCGGTCACACAACATTCACAGGGAAAGGCAAGATATGTATTAAGAAATAAAATCAAACAGCTTTTCTGCACTTGTGCAAAATTGCCACTCTTCAAGTGTATAGCTCACCTGTCCATTTTCTACATCAACAATCCCCTCCCCACAAAACTCCTCGCTTATCTTTAAACTGCCCCCACTCCCATGGAGAACCAACTTTCCTTTTTTTAAAAAAAATCTGTTTTAAGAGACTTCATTTCTCCTTGTGATTATTGCTCTATAAACACAATCTGCAAAATTAAATTAAAATCCGAGCTCTCTGTAAAAACTCGCCAGCAGACTAAAATTTTGCCGCCTCATTCTCTGGCTGCCTCTGCATTTACTGATTGCATAAGTAAAAAGAACTGCAGATTGCTATATTTGGTGGGATAAAAACGTATTGTGCTTAATTGCTCAGAAAACAGTCAGTGCTAAAAATGAAATGAGAGGAAGGAGGAGGAGGAGGAGAAGGAGGAGGAGGCGGAGGAGGAGAAAACTCACACCAGCGTACAATGCTTTCTAGTTCCAGTGCACAGCTTTGCACGGTTATTCAGGCTTAGAGAAATGTGAAGTTTTCAGCATCCAGGTCATCCTGGCATTAAACTGTGTGCAACAGCGTTTCCATGGTGCCATCAGGCCATGCATAGCACCATTTAACCTGCCATCCCACCACCAGCCAGATTTCAGAAGCTTTGTGGTGCTGTGACAAAACCACATTTAGACAGAGTTCCAATGTGGACATTTGCTGTAAGCTGCCTTGAGTTACAGGAAGCCCACTAAAAATGTTCAAATAAACTGCAGGTAGGGCCAAATCTGTTAATTTCGGTTTCTTCTTTTTCCACTCTTTAAGTTCAGTTATCCACATTTCCACATTAGTTTGGGATAAAACAAAAACAAGTCCATGAAAATTTTGCAGCATTTCAGGGTGAATCTTTCCTAATATGCACATTTTTGCAAATGTCAGGGATGTTGGGAGCTGTATTCCAGCCACAGCTGGAGCACCAAAACTTATTCTTCCATGCTCTGGATGCCGTTGGACTCCAACTCCCATCAACACCAGACAGCATGGCCAATGGTCATGGATTATGGGAGCTAGGAAAGCTGCGCTTTCCCTGCTCCTGCTCCAATAATTAAGGGGCTTGCACTCAGGGACAAGGCTACCCTGTGTGAAGGTAATTATCTGCTCCACTCCATGCCCTCCTATTTGAGAAGCCCCTTTTAAAATAGACGCCTCAGAATTGAACTCACAGCTCTCCAAATCAAACATGCACTCCTGCTCATCCATAGGGTATTTGGTAAGGTCCATGTCACAGGCCACTGTTGAGGTGATTCTATCCAAAATGAAGACAGCAACAAAAACCACCATTACATACAGGCTAACATTTGCCATTAAAATTATTATTATTAATTATTATTATTATTATTTACTTTTTATACTACAAAACAACAAGAAGCAGTGTTAAAACAAAAACCCACCCTCCCACCATTTTTGAAGACATGAGTTTGGATTACATCAGAGCTTGCATCCCTTAAATTGTCATATTTCCAGTTGGGTAGCAATTTCTCTTACTGCCTGCAATGATAGCAAACAAAACTTTATAAAGTGGAGAAGGTCCCGCGTTCTCCTCTTCTGCACCTGTGGTGAATGTTGCACCTTCTAATAATTTCCAATATCTAGTTGTTACTAGCCTGGCTGCTAATAAAAGCTGGATGATGATGATGATTTGACTACTACAATTTATTACTCACTCTTCAGCCTAAGGTCGCAGGTCAGGTTGCAACAATTAAAACATAAGATGCTTAAATAACCCCATCCCACCCTACCTGGCCAGTTAAAACTTTAAAAATGTGCTTAAAATGCAGGTTCGTATTGTCTCATAGGTAAATTTTATGTAAAGCGAACTTCAGGCCTTTTACCATGTTTTGTCCGGTTATCTCCCTAATATCTTTGAATAATTCCCCTCAGAATGTGGCTACCCTATTGCAGGTCCACCACATGTGCTTATATGAACCCAAGTTGGTGGGGCAGGCAGCACTAATGGTGACTGGTGAGTTGGTGACCTTCTGCTTCTCAAGAGCCTCACCAGCCTATACAAGTGCAAGCAAACATCAGGCTGATCAAAGGCCAACTGGTCCCTGCCCACAAACACATGTGGCCTGAACTATATACAGCGCTTGGGAAACCACCTAAAACCCAGAGGTTGCCATCAAATTACCCAGCACAAAAGGTCACTCTTCCTCATGAAGTTTCTGTTTTACCTGATGCTGTACAGAATGACCCCATCAGGCTGCAACCGGATGAGCTTGTTCTCCACTGTGACGTCATGGAACCAGGCGGACTTGGCATTGACGATGAAGGTATCCGGCAGCCACAGCTTATCCACAAAGCGACTGTCCAAGCCCAGGGTTTCGTTGGTGTGATTGTACGACAGCCGGTCATCACGCCAGCTTTGATGCAGGAAGACTGTCATTGTGTATTCCTGAGGACAAGAATCACCACCACTGGCTGCCATTAAAATATCCCACAATTCCATAATCTGGAGAAACATATATCTTTAACCCCCCCCCCCGAAAAATGTCGGATGGTACGACACGGCAGCATTATATTTCTTCTAGCGCCAACTTACCATATTGACTTCTGATATGTGGTCAATGCTGGCCACTTCAATGGCTAGAGCAACGTTAACAGGGGGGCCTGAATTGTGGGAAAGAAAAAAAGAGGGGGTTATTTAATTTTATTTATGAGATTTCTTACTCCCCATTTCACCATAAGGTCCCAGGTGGGGTTACAACAATAGAATATTAGATTAGTCTTTAAAAAGGAAAAAAAAAAAAAAACCACCACCATTATAAAGCAAGGGAAACTTTTCCAAACGGTACACAAAAGTTTACATTCAGCAAAAGAGGTGGGTCCCACAAAGCAAAACACATTAACTGCAAGAAGCCAGAGGCCAGGGTAAAGTGATGTGTACTGTGCAATGAAGAGGGCATAGTGAAGATACAATGAAGACACATCTGTGGGGAGGCAGTTCCACAATTTAGGGGCTGCCACAGCGAAGCCCCCTTCCGTCCTGGGCCACCAATCCTCCACTTTTCTGAGGGTAGTGAAACTACCAAGAGAGGCCACACTGGCAATTCTTAACATCCCGGGAGATTGGTGAAGAGGCAGTCTTTCATATATTTGAGGCCTACCTAAATCTTTCAGGTGTTTGTACTGTATATTCTGGCATATAAAACTACTTTTTAATCCAGGAAAAACTTCTCAAAAGTCGGGGGTCATCTTATACGCCGGGTGGAGAATCTGCAGTCGAGTATATCTCAAACTCTAAATTTTAACTGGAAAAGTTGGGGGTTGCCCAGTCATCTTATACGCCGGAAAATACGGTACTTTGAATTAGGAAGAGCAACAAACTGGTAACCAGTGCTGCTTTTAAAATAGATGTTACACAATTTGAAAGTAGAACCCCTGTCAGTGAAACTGAGGGAATGGTGACTGCTTCTCCACCTGCCACCTGGTGGTGTCCAAATGGGGGCTTTTGTGCCATTAACAAAGCCTAAAGGCCAAACTACGCATGATTATTATTCTTCATTCAATTTGTAGACTGCACTTCATCCGTAGATCTTAGGGTGGTTCACAGCATAAAAATACAAGATAACCAACACAAAATACATAATAAAAACAGGAACAAATAAAAACAAGAACAAAACAAAGCAATAACCCCCTCTCCTCCACCTATACTCAGGCACATCCCAACTCGTGCCCTTACCCATAGCTGTCAACTTTTCCCTTTTTTAAAGGGAAATTCCCTTCTTCCGAATAGGATTCCTCGCAAGAAAAGGGAAAAGTTGACAGCTATGCCTTACCTCCTCCAAATTTGTAATTTGATTGGATAATGGCAATTTTTTAAAGCCACGGTTCCAGGACTTTCTGAAAAAGCTTAAACTGTTAATACTGTACTCACTTTACAGGTTGGTATATCGTTTGGCAACTGCAAAACCCTCCACAACTATCCTATACAGGCTCAGAGCTACACTGGCTACTTAGTTTTCACCTCCACAGCCTCACATGTGGTTTCAAGAGTTAACCCAAGTGTTATACATCAGACACACGTTTAAACATGTGGAGAAAAGACTGTGCGGCCCTGATCCATGGCATAGCCATCAATCCAAATCAGAAGCCCGTGGTAATATTCTGTTGAAATTTGCCCTGTAACCACAGATATATGCTTCCTTGCTGCAATGTAAATTGTTTCATGGTTTGTTTGTTTTTTAAAAAAACAAACCATATCCAGTTTAGGCCCCATCTGCACTGTACATCTTAAGCAGTAACATACAACTTGAAACAGTCGACAACTTCCCCCAAAGAAACATGGGAAGTGTAGTTTGTTAAGGGTGCTGAATGTTTCTGGGAAAGCCCTATTTGCCTCATGGAGCTATGATTCCCAGGGTGGTCAGCCAGAATCTTACCTCCAATTCCAGGCCTGAAATTTCTTGCGTACCCTTTCATCAGGTCGTCCAAATTCGGCAACCAAGATATTTCTATGTTTGACCCGATGTAATCTCCAATGTCATTCATAGCTCTGTGTTGTTGTTGAAAAAGAGGGGGGGGGGACATGGCATCAGAACACAGGAATTTGCCAAGTTATTCCAAGTCAGGCCATTGGGTGACTTAGGTCAGTACTGTACTATCCACACCGGCTGGCAGTGGCAGGAGTCCATGTGTTGGGGCAGGACTTTTGCAGCAGGGACCTGTTGCACCTGAGAACTTTCCCTGTGCTCTGTTCCCCCTCTGGACAAGAAAGAGGAATGATAAGAGTTCAAGGACACATTTCAGCTTGGGAAAAACACTCAAGGCATTGCAGGCAAGGGGTGTAGCCTGAAAAGAGAGGGTGTGGCTTTGGGGACAATTCTGAGAGCCAGGACCTGGAGGGCCACATTTGACACCTGGGCCTGAGGTTCCCCATTCCTATCCTAGATAATTCCTCTGACTACCAATTGCAACAGGGGGGCGGGAGAGACCACGGGAGAGGGGTATCACATTTGTTTAATGTATCTAAACCCCCCTGTCTCCCAAGTTGGGATTCAATGTGGCTTTCAAAACTTCAAAAACACAGCTCTGAAATACAAAATAATTATAACAAACCAGTTGAAAACAATAGTTAAAATACAATAAAAACACATTTGTAACTAGCATGAAAACACTGATTGCCCAAAGGCCTGTCTGAATAGGAAGGTCTCTGCCTACCGAGAGAAAGATATCAAGGAGAGACACAATCTGACCTCCATTCGGAGGGAGTACCACAACATGGGAGCAGCCACAGAAAATGCTCTCTCGCAGGTCGCCAGCAACTGTGCCTCTGGTGTTGATGGGGCCTGGAGAAGGTGCTCACCTGAGGATCTTAGCACCCGGGCAAGTTCATAAAAGGAGATACAATCTTCCAGGTAACCCAGGCCCAAGCCACATAGGGCTTTATAGGTCATGATCAACACTTTGAATTGTGCCCGGAAACAGACCAGTCACCAGTGAAATTGTTTTGACGGGGGTAATGTGCTCCCTACATTTAACCGGCCCCAGGCAGTAGCCTGGCTTCAGCATTCTGTACCCAGTTAGAAGCATCTGATTGGCCATTGTGGGGAAGCAGGATGCCTTGGGTCTGATCCTGCAGCGCTGTCCTTAACGTCCCCTGAGCAGCTCCTTCTGACAGCAGTTCCCTTTACAAAGGCCCTTATGGATGTGGACTGTGGGAGAGATAACTTGCTGTTGGACCTCAAAACCGGTAATGAGTTAAGCTCCAGAGCTACATGAGCTACATAACTCAAAACATTAGATGAGAGCCGCCCTCAGATCTGGCGCAACAGCTCCCACCAGGCTCCGAAATAAGCAGAGCGCTTGAAAAGAAATAATGCGGGTAGAAGGAGAGAAATCTTGTTAAATATTGATGAAAGGCTGTAGTCGAATATACCATAAGCATTTCCTGTCTTGGGACTTACGTAACTTTCCTAGGGGTTTCCCGCCCCCCCTTTCTTCTTCTTCCATGTGTCACTGGCCCAAAAAAGGAAGCAAAAGCCCTACTTCCGAAGTTGGTCTTTTGCATTTAATGCCACAAGGCCACGCTTTGAATTGCTCTGCCAAACAAACGGGGCAGAAAAGTGTTATTCAGCTTTTGTGCCGATTGTGCTCTGGCTTCCCATGTATGCGCAGACAGCGTCAGGGGGGTCTGGGATACCGTTCTGTGGATGTTATGTTCTGAGTAACACAGACACCATCAGCTGCTGTTAGTGGAGTTGTCAAAGATGGAAGAGCTTTACAGAATGCAATAAGAGTCCTGCTACATCAAGCCAGTGGCCCATACAGTCCAACATCCTGCTCTCACAGAAGCCAACCAGATGCCTGTGGGAAGCCCAGAAGCAGGATCTGAGCATAAAAACAACTCTCCCCCTTTGCAATTTCCAGGAACTGATGTTTACAGACTTGTGGGTCCGACGTAGGGGTCTGCAAGGCTGCATGGAGGACCCATGGGCTTGAGTCTCCCTACCACTGCACTATATGAAACAATGATTTCGGGGTGTTTTTTTTTTAAAAAAAAGAACAATGACAAGGGGAAAAAGCCAAACAAAGCCGTCTGCTTCTGCATTCCCACTCCCTTTGGCAAGTGCATACTGCATGTCTGAATTGAAAATGTATCCCAAGATGAGTGATTCATCCCTGCATTCAGTCACTGCATCAGAGTTTAATAAAAGCCACTGTGTGAGGAGCTGTCATTAGTAATGGCATCACTGGATGTGGGGTGGGGTGGGGGAGGAAAGAGGGGAAAGAAGAGAAAGATCCAACCCTTGCATTTCTTTCTGACATGTTTCCCCTGTATTCAAAGGTTCAGCAAGTCATGCCCTGTTGGTTACTAACCTCTGTGTCATTCGTTAAAATGTGGGTTTTTTATAGAGAGAGACTGTACAAGAGAAATTAGAAACATGGGAAGCTGCTTTACACCAAGTCAGACCATTTGTCCATCTCGCTCAGTGTTGTTTACACTGACTGGCAGAGGCTCCATCTGCACTATGTATTTAAACCAGAAAATACCCCTTTACACAAAATACCCCTTTACACAGTCATGGCTTCCCCCAAAGAATCACAGGAACTATAGTTTGTTAAAGGTGCTGAGAGATGTTGTTGTTGTTCAGTCGTCCAGTCGTGTCCGACTCTTCATGACCCCATGGACCAGAGCATGCCAGGCACGCCTATCCTCCACTGCCTCCCGCAGTTTGGCCAAACTCATGCTGGTCGCTTCGAGAACACTGTCCAACCATCTCATCCTCTGTCGTCCCCTTCTCCTTGTGCCCTCCATCTTTCCCAACATCAGGGTCTTCTCTAGGGAGTCTTCTCTTCTCATGAGGTGGCCAAAATACTGGAGCCTCAACTTCAGGATCTGTCCTTCCAGTGAGCTGGGCTGATTTCTTTAAGGATGGATAAAGTTGATCTTTTGCAGTCCATGTTAGGAGACCTCTATTCCCCTCACAGTGCTACCATTCCCAGAAATCTCTGGGATGAGGGATGGATTGTTAAACCACTCCGAGAACTGTAGCTCTCGGAAGGGAAGAGTGATCTCCTAAAAACTCACAGCAATTTACATCCCTCCATGGACGTAGCCAGGTTTTTTGTTGGGGGGTGGGGAGCAGCTAAAGTTGTTGAGCCGCTGTCCTGGCCAGGCCACCACCATCTCTGACCTCAGGATTCCAGAACTTACAGCTGTCAGTTCTGTGGGAAGGCAAGCAAGGACCCACAGCCCAGGTAGGGCTTGCTAGCTCTGGGAGGAGGTGTGTGATTCCTCAGCTGGCGTAGGCTCAGGACAGGTGAGGGTCACATGCCTCATCAAGCCCAGAAGCTTTAAAAGGAAAGCCATCCTGGCCAGGCTGGCATCTGTTAGGAAATCACAGGTAAATTATACCCCGTAAATATCGGTAGGACATTGCGGGGGGGGCAGGCTTCTGCTGGGGCGGGTGGCAGAACCTCAGATAATTAAGTACTTTCAATGCTTTTCAATAATATTTGTGGATCTGGGGCAGGGGGGAAGCTGCCCCCATCTGCCACCACTTGACTATTGTCCATGCATCCCTCTCCATCATAAACTATGGTTTCTTCACTCACCCCCCATCTCTTCCTTTTCACAAGGGAGAGCATCTTCCCCCAATCTCTGTAGGGCATCTCATTTAAAAACAGGGAGAGATTCTCACCTTTCAGGAAAAAGAAGAAGAAGAAGGGGAGGAGGAGGAGGAGTTTGGCTTTCATATCCCGCTTTATCACTACCCAAAGGAGTCTCAAAGCGGCTAACATTCTCCTTTCCCTTTCTTTCCCTTCCTCCTCCACAACGAACACTCTGTGAGGTGAGTGAGGCTGAGAGACTTCAAAGAAGTGTGACTAGCCCAAGTTCACCCAGCAGCTGCATGTGGAGGAGCGGAGACGCAAACCCAGTTCATCCGATTACGAGTCTACTGCTGTTAACCACTATACCACACTGGCTCTCAAAAGCTCGCTAAGATGTATAAAGGAAGGAATCCAACATGCTGGAGATGTAAAAAGGGTGTGGGAACATACTATCATATGTGGTGGACCTGTTCCTAACCATCTGACAGAACAACCACCAATCTAACTAACAAAAAGTAATGGTTCCTTAGGAACTGTAGGACCAGGGAGGGACATTTCATCAAATTACTTCAAAGATTTGCTGTCAACATTGGTCTCTGTTTCTCTAGCAGTGCAGGCTGGAGATTGAGCAACATTTTGTCCCCCAATCATTAAGTGCTGCTGTCAAACTCTCATTTAAAAAAATAAAACAAATGAATAACTTTTTCTTATACCACACCTTTCCTCTCAAAGCATTGAAGAAAGTTGCTGAATCAACTAAAGCTGGTTAACTTCCTTACCAAGAGGGATTATAAAATGTAAATCCCCCAATTTTAATGTTTTTAAGTTTTCCCACCAACCTGTTTGCAGGTGTTTTGTTTTTTTAAAACGTATTATGACTCATCAGTGCCGCACAGCACACATACTGTAATCCCAACGCCACTTTTTAATCAGGACTGGATACAATTCTCAACTGACCATGCCTTCCTGGAACTTCCGCTGCCATACAGCAGGGCCGGCCCAAGACATTTTGGCACCTGAGGCAAACTACAAAATGGGACATCTCCGCACCAGGAAAGGAGTGAGTGAAGCTCTACATCAGGAACAAGGAAGGGAGGAGACCAGCAAGGCCTCCTATTTGCCAAGGGGCCGCTGTGAAGGTTGCATTGTGTGGGGGGTGCCAATGAGGCAGCAGATCTGGCCTCCACATTTGTTGTATCCACTGTGGGGAGATTCAGTCACTGTGGAAGAGTCATTCCTTGGAGGCTGGATCTGCTGCGCCTCTGCATTCTGTCGCCTGAGGCAGTAGCCTCACCTTGCCTCTTGGGTGGCTTACAGATGTGGTAGACTAGCTCCTTGAGGTTTGTAGGTTTCAAAAAAGCATCACTCTGTGTTCCCTCAGGCCACTGCCTAGGTTTTTAGCACCCACATCCTCATTAGTTTAGGTTTCTGAAAGAATTCTGTATCAATGTGATGCCCTTGTAGCAAGAATGCACATACTCCGCGAGTAAAAAATATAACAGCACAAATAAACAGATCTATGCCAACGCAACTCAAAAGCAATACCATAAGAAAACCTAAGATCTCTATAAATTAAGCTCGTTTGCATAATTTTGTATTGCAAAATTTATTCTGCTCTACATAATTTATTCTGTTGGTAGGGGTGGGCAAAGAACTATGTCAATTAGTGAAACAAGATCCCGGTAAGCCAAAATGCCCCTTCTATTTCTCTGCACCATTTAATGGGGGCTGGAAAATGTGTTGGGTGATGGGGGGTGGCTGATAAGGATTGATTGCAAAATTAGTATTTCTTGGGAGGCATTAAGAGAGTTTGACACACCCAACTAAAAGTTCCTATAAATGTCACATGCCTTTATTGGAAATGTTTTTGTAGCTCAGCAGAGGATCTTAGCAGGGTGGCGTGAGGCTGTGTTCAGCAAATTTCCACTCATTGCAAAATAGAGAGAACCTCTCCCCCCACCTAGAGATGGAAGGATCTGCCAGTTTTGGTATGTAGAATAATTACAGTGAAAGAGTATTTCTCCTGGTTTAGATGTCAGTGTGTTTGTGTCTATCCCTTTCTGGGGACATCATAATTAACGCCATAAGTTTGGGTTAACCATCATTTCCCATTATGTCAAAATCCTGAAATGATGGTTACCAAATTTAAAACAGATCCATGTTGATGTTGTTGTTGTTATAATTGTTGGATTTATATACCGCCCTATATCCAGAGGTCTCAGGGCGGTTCACAGAAAAGATCAACATAAAAACCACAATAGTGGTACCTCTTGTTACAGACGGAATCCGTTCCGGAGGCCTGTCCGTAATGTGAAATGCCCGCAACTCGAAGCGCTGCGTCTGCGCAGGCGCACAGTCAATTTGGCGCTTCTGTGCATGCATGAACTGCAATTTAGCGCTTCTGTGCATGTGCGAGCGGTGAAACCAGGAAGTAACCCATTCCGATACTTCCGGGTTGCCACGGGACATAACGCGAAAAGACGCAACACAAAGCAGACGCAACACGAGGTATGATTGTGTGTGTGTGTGTGTGTGTGTGTGTATATATATATATATATATATATATATATATATACAACAACCCAACAACTCCCCCCCAAAAAAGAGCCACATTTTAAAAGGACATCCATACTGTGTAACTAACCATTGTTTCCCTGTTTGAATATAACTGGGAAAACCATCAGGGCCATCTTACCCATAGGTGCTAGGGGTGCGGGGCACCTGGGTGCCGGGCTCTCAGGGGCACCAGGCCGAGTCCGGGGCCTGAGAGTTCAGTCCAGGGAAGAGCCTTCCCATTGGTCAGAGTGCCACAGCGGGTTCCTCTCTGCGCCATGAGTTCAGGGGCAACCGAGTCAGCGAGATGCTGAGGCGACCAGCCGGCTCTGCCCTCTTGCATGCCTGGGACTGGGCAACCTGGGGGTGGGGGTGCCGGGCGGATCTTTGCACCCCGACGCTGCATATGCTTAAGACAGTCCTGAAAAACAATGGCTTGTTGAAGGCTTCCTGGCTTACCAGTGTGTGCTAAGAAGGGAAGAGGCAATGCAAAAGCAAAGCACCTAAGGAAGAGGATGTATCAGTTCATTAAGGCAGTGTTTTTCAACCACTGTTCCGCGGCACACTAGTGTGCCGTGACATGTTGCCTGGTGTGCCGTGGGAAAATTACTTTATATATAGTCAATATAGGCACAGAGTTAATTTTTTTAACATTTTCTAATGGTGGTGTGCCTCGTGATTTTTTTCATGAAACAAGTGTGCCTTTGCCCAAAAAAGGTTGAAAAACACTGCATTAAGGTGAGATGGGATGGCCTGAACTGGGTCCTTGCTTTTCCTGTAGAAGACTAACACTGCTGCCTCTTTGGAAACCCTGAAGAATGCCCTGCTTCTCCTTACCTGGGACCAGTTTGCTACAGGTCAGCGTCTCAAAGCAGGGCCTAATGCTATTTCTACCACCATTAAAACAACACCTCTTTGGGACAGCCTCTCAGGCTGGGGGGTCACTGCATGAATTCTCTCTTGCATTGGCCTCTGGGATAATCCAGAGCAATTCACGTACCCTTTCCATCTGCCATTCCTGACTCTAAGCGATGCTCACTGTAAATATGTTCTATATTTTGAAATGTAATTGAAAAAGCATTAGGCTTAATTCACAGCAACCTTGCAAGCATGCAACAACAACAAAAAAACAAGAACAAAAACCCCACCAGATTTCCTTTTCCCTGCTAGCTTTAAGCAACACTGCATAGTGCACTGTTTAGATCTATATAGCGTCTACATTTTAAAAGCTTTTCTTCTCTTAGGTTAAAAGATCACACGAAATACATGACAAATTATCTGCAAATAGACATGCTTCAATTCTTTTTTTAAAAAAATACAGATTCTTCCTACAAACAAAATATAAGAGATTATGTTTCTATTTTTAATTAAAGAATGAAATACCATGGTTTGCTGGAGGGGTTTAAAGGGCTGAATGCTCAGTATCACACCACCTAAACAAAGGATAAGTGATTTTGTCACACAAAAATAAAAGATCCCTCTGTTCCATTTTCCATTCCCTCCCCCAATGACCCACATGCCTGTCTTATTCCTTGTGTACTTGGAGTCTTGCAGTGCCCTCATTGTCATACACACACACAAACGCTTACACATTTATTCCCTGTGGGTAACGCTGCATTAATTTCCCCTAAAATAGCCTGTCCTGTGTCGAGTTAAAAGCAAAAAGGGTGTCGGTTCTTTAGCTTAAAGACACACTAGGGAAAATACTGTAATTTATCATAGTGACTACTCAGAAATTAACCCCCTAAGCTGGAGCATTGGAAATAGGAGGATTTGCAGGATACAGTGCATCTGTATTTATAAGCACATGCACCATACACAAGGTGCATCTCCGCCTTCTCCACCACCACCACCCCACTCCACCCCATGCACCAAGATTCAAGTGCAATCGAGAGAGACACAAGTGGGATGGCCAGTACTGGGGTGGTTGTTAGTTTCATTCTGATAGACGTAAAAGAAAGAGGCTTTGCCCTGTCAGACTTTCAATTGTATTACAAGGAAGCTTGTTTGCGTTGACTAAAGGAATGGATCGTATTGGAAAATGCAGGCATTTGGAAGGCCATCATATAAAATTTGGCTGGCATGCCTTTGGTATGAGAAAGCTAAAGTTTATAAGAGTTTTACAGACCACATTATTAGGAAGCATTTGTACAGAGTTTGGGAGAAATATAAAAACTTGCTGGAAAGAAAAACACATTTATGGCTATCCTCCATTTAAGCAATTACAATTAAAAGAGTTAATGTGGATAGACAATGGGCGACCTATAGGGAACTGTTGGACCTTACAGGGAGGGAACCCTGACTGAAACCAATGGAAGATGAAAGTAGCCAAGTTTCCAACAGTATTATTAGTTACATGATATGTTTAAGTTAGGTTTTAAAAATGGATTCCTGGACCAAAGTTCACAATTTGGAAGACAATTATTACAGAATAAGGATAAGTTATTGTCCAAGATGTATAACCTCTTATTAGAATGGGAAACAAAAGACAAGCTAGTCAAAGCTTCAATGACACAGTGGGCAATGGATAAAGGACACAACATAGATTTAAACCTCTGAAAGAAACTTTGGAAGAATGACTTGAAATTTACTGCATGTTACTCACTGAAAGAGAATTATATGAAAATGATTCACAGATGGTATTTGACCCCGAGTTGGCTAAGATGTATAAATCAGAATCAGATATGTGTTGGAAATAGAAGGAAATGAAGGGAACATTTTTTTATATGTGGTGGACATGTAAAAAGGTAAAAGAATATTGGGAAATGAGTTGAAAAAAATGTTTAAAATAACTTTCCCAAAATGACCAGAGTCCTTTCTGTTGGGAATAATCCGGACTGAAATCCTAAGTGTCAGCAAAATTTATTTATGTATGCGACAACGGCGACCTGAGTTTTGTTAGCCTCAAAATGGAAAGTGAGGGAGGTCCCAGGCAAAGAGGACTGGCAACTTAAGATGGTAGAATATGCAAAGCTTGCAGGTTTAACCTATAGAATAAGAGAGCAATAAGAACATATATTCAAAGAAGAGTGGAAAATATTTACTGAGTATATGGAAAATAACTACACAGCTGAAAACGCTTGGCAGCTTAAGATAAAATCAACAGTGTAATTAATGTTCGAGTGATATAAAAGTGGAGAACTGACTAAAATTGTTATAGCAAAATATGCAGGAATGAAAGACAACTAAAATGAACCAAGTAAAGAGGAGGGAAGTCACTGGATATCTAACAGTATGTTAATGTTTATTTTAAGATGTAAAACTGAAAATTTAATAAAAATTATTTTTTAAAAAAGAATGCATTTGTTCATTATTTAGTTATTTTAAGAATTTATATGCTGCCCTTCAAATATAAATATTTCTTGGGTGGCTTTGAGATGAAAGATATAAAAATACAGAAACAACAGAACGGTTGAATAAGCAGAAGCACTGCCCTGCAGGTTGCTTTCCAAAGCCACCTTTTATTTATTAGCTTTCAGCTGGACAATGCCCAAGTTTGAAAGATCTTTTCCCAGATTCTACAAGCTACAGTGCTTACATCTGACAAAGTGCAGAAAATGTGGTTTCTGTGAAGGATTCTGTAAATGCAGTTTGACTGCATTTGTATAGGACACTGAAGCTGCGTTTTCTACATAGCTCAGCTGGGTAGCTGGCTTTTAAGACAGCAGTAAAAAGGAAAGCATAAGCTTAAAGTTTTAATTGGATTTTTTTCTTTCTTTCTTTTTGTGATGTAAACCATAATGTTATGGTGTTCCTGTACTTTTAAAAGAGGAAAAGCAATTCCCGCTTGGAAGAAGATTTTGTATTAATAAGCTTGCCAAAACAAAAAACTGGCCTGTCCTACCACCTGAAGGACTAACAAATTTCGTACGGCACACCAGCTTTTTCCAGATCCCTGAGACGAGTTTGCACTTAAGGACATTGACTCTAGCCCACAAAAGTTCAATCCACCTGGGAAATCTGACCGTTTCAATTTCACACAGTTTCTCATTTTTCCAGTCTTCATGTCCTCCACATTTCCATGTCAGTTTGGGATAAAAATATATATATTCTCATGCATCAGCATTTCAGAATGAAATGTGCACGTTTGCCTGCCATTTTGCCTAATACACACATCTTTGCAAAGCAGTTTTCCCTAGTATACTGTGCTTTCATTGGTATATGCATTTTTTGCACTCTTTACCCTAGTACACACATTTTTCTGCACATTACAAGACTGTAGAGCGGCACTGCAAAATTTGGAGAAGTGTGAGTTTCAAAGGATGGCTATTTCGGTTTGTGTATTGTTTCAGAAATTGTGAATTAGGTAGATTTGCCTTTAAGGGCTCACCCACACAGGTCTGAGCATGGGTTTTTTTGGGGGGGCAGGTCCCCACCACCTTTCCTGGGAAAACCCAGTTTACTGTTGAAATGTCCCGTCCCCCCCGATTGACGTTTGTTCTGAGAACTGAACAACTGCTTGGATCCAAACCTACACATCACTGAATTTAAGACTGATATACTTTCCATCCCTAGTTCAGACCCATTGTTTAATAAATACTGCTACAGGAGAAGGGCTCTATCCCATGATAAAGAACATGATTTGCACAAATAAGACCCCAGGTGCAAACCATCTCCAGTTAAAAAAATAAAACAGGGAGCAGGGGGTAGCAGAGAGTTCTCTGCCTGAACTCTGAAGAAAAACTTCTAGTCAAAAAGTAGACAGTATCAACTGTCTTGGATGTAATGATTGGCAGCTGAGGCCTTGCTGGTGCTGCTGCAGCCACGTGCTGCCCATGGCAGTTACCCATAGCAAGGCCTTTTCAGTGGTGGCTCCCTGTTTGCGGAATGCCC
Source organism: Lacerta agilis (assembly GCF_009819535.1). NCBI lineage: Eukaryota > Metazoa > Chordata > Lepidosauria > Squamata > Lacertidae > Lacerta > Lacerta agilis. The sequence continues at coordinate 17,800,037 of NC_046319.1, read as the reverse complement.
TCCCTAATGAGGTGCACCTGTCTCCATCATTATTAACATTCAGGAGGAATGTGAAAACATTCCTTTTTACCCAGGAATTTGTGGTTGAAAGATACTGTTCCTGGCAACTGTTCCTGATCACTGGATGGAGTAATGCTTTAAGCTGTAAGTGCTCTTAGAAGATTCTTTCACTCTAATTGTTTACAGAATGCTTTAACTGCTTTATAATGTTTTTTGTTTCTAGATTGTGGATTGGTTTGTTGCTCTGGGCTCCTTCAGGATGAATAGCGGATTATAAATTCAATAAATAAAGGAATACTGGGCTAGATGGACCAATAGCCTACCCTAGTATAAGACGACTTCCTAAATTTCTCATGTCTGCAGATAAGACTGCTGTTAAAAGAGCAGACTTTACTCTGAGTGTCCCTCCTTTCCTACATCTATCCCCAACAGACCACTGTCCTTGATTTTTTCCCCCACTTGGGAGATTCTTCCAAAAATTTCATTTGTGCAATTTGCTGGCGTCATTGCTCTTTGAGGTTTAGCTCCCTCCCCCTGGGTCTCCAGAAGCTTAAGCAAGGTGAGTGGGTGGACGGTTGGATGCAAAGCATCTCGAGTGCACATGTTGGCAAATGCACACACGAGGAGAGCACTGAAAAAGCACACCATGCACTGTGCTGTTTGCTGCTTTGCATATTTTTGCAACTGCTGTTGGTAACACATAGTGGGACAAAGTGTGTTTTGTTCGAGACTGTCTTGAAGCAAACAACACAAACACTCTCTTGGCGTCTAACAGAAGTGGGTCTTCAGGAATGCATAATAGCACAGATTAGGGGTGGAGGAGAAACTCAATTTTGTTTGCATTTTAATGAGAGATGTCTGAAACTAATATATGGGAATGGGTCTATATTTTACTTATCATCCTGATCTCCCAGGAGAAAGTCACTATTGTTTTAATTCACACAAAAGCAGAGTATAGGTGGTTTACTGGAATCCCAGAGGGATGAGGGGGAGGAACAAATTTGCTTTCATTTGCGTTCCAGTTAGAAACTAACTAATTCACATTTCTAAAACCAATACATGAACTGAAATACGCTTGTTGAAATTCACACTTCTCTGAATTTTGCAGTATGCACAAACAATATTTAAAAAAATGCATACAATGTTAAAGCAAAAATTTAATGACAGTAATGTACAATGCATTGATGGGGAGATTGGTTGTAAAAATGAGTAAATCATAACTGCATTGAAAAATGTGGTTATTAGGATAAGATTACACTGAAATGGGTAAGGAGTTTTCATGATTTTTTTAAATTAAAAAATCACAGATTGATGCAGAAATGTAGAAAATAAGATGGGAAGAATGAGAAACTGAGAGATATTGACATTCGCCCAACCCTGGTGCAGAGGTGATCTTGGTATGAAAAGTGTCCCCATCCTCACTTATCACTATAATGATTATTACAGACTCATTGGACTTGTTATTTGCTTGTTAACACAGAGAAAGTCACCAAGTGATTTTACAACATTTACAACTTTTTGAAGAGCCTGAGCATAGGCTAAAAACACACACACATATACTATAGTAAAAATGCATGCAGTTCATGAAAATCTGCAAAGCAGTCCGAAATGCTTGAGCAGCATAACAGACAGCAAACACCATCACTGCAGTCCATTGAAAACTGTTGCTTCTACCTGAAAGCGAAAAGAGGTCAGTGAAGACACCAGGTGGATCTCAGTGGGGAGAGCATTCCACTATGAATAAGTCCCCACTCCCCCCCCAACTGAATTTCCACCAACAGTAAGACAGCAGGAAGGGTCTCAGGAGATGAGTGAAGTTCCTGAGTTGATTCAGAGGGGAGGCGAAAGTGATGAAGGTACCAGGCTATGCACAGCTTTAGGTGCGGGTGGGGAGGGAAAAGCTTTCCAGCCTACCTAGCTTTTTGAGAAAAGTTATGTGGGCCATATGCCAGTGGTGGGCGGGGCCACAGGCAAAAGTGGGCAGGGCAACAGATTAAATGCTCCTTATGCACCATAGGCTTCTTTCTGCACATGCTCACACACCTCTGCCTTTCATCCAGGCATTCAAGAGGCATTATCTGAGTCCCAGCCAGGCAAATATAGTCAAGGAGTGTGTGAAGCCAGGTCAGTGAGGGCTATGGCCTAGGGAGAATACCAAGTACAGTGGTGCCCCGCTAGACGAATGCCTCGCTAGACGAAAAACTCGCTAGACGAACGGCATTCGCTAGCAGAAGGCAGCCCCGCAAGACGAAAAAGTCAATGGGGCTGCCTTGCAAGACGGGGGGGGGGGGGATTTTTCGGCACGAAAACCTCCGCGCTGCATTGCCGCTTCGCTAGACGAAAAATTTGCTCTATGAAGACACTTGTAGAATGAATTAATTTTGTCTAGCGGGGCACCACTGTATCAGAGGGAGAGGCCGGGGGTGGCTGCATTTGGCCCCAGGCATGAAGTTCTTGACCCCAACCCGTGTTTTAGGTTTACAATAACATTTTATTTTGCCGTGAGCTTGATTTGAATACATACATAATTGTTGGACTAGCTCAGTCGCTAGAGCATGAGGCTGTTAAGCTCAGGGTCATGGGTTTGAGCCCCACTTTGGGCAAAAGATTCCTGCATTATTGCAGGGGGTTGGACTAGATGGGCCTCAGGGTCCCTTCCAACTCTACGATTCTACAATTCTATAAATGAGATACTAATAATTGATACTTAGGCTTCGATCTAATTGAGTTCTGTTCAGAGTGGGCCCACTGAAATCAATGGACCCAAATTAGACATGTCTGTTAACTTCAGTAGTTCTGCTCTAAATATAACTAGCACCAGATACAACCTATTGTTAATTTCAAGTAATATGTCATAAATGATATCATTGCTGATATATAATTAAACAAAATCCTTCTGTTTGATGCACTGATTAAGCTCAACAAATCAATCAGATCAGAAGGTGTTCCTACTACAAAATAAACCTACAAATTCACAATGTTTATCTCTCCCACGATTAATAATAATAATAATAATAATACAGTAATAATAATATTTTATTTGTACCCCGCCCATCTGGCTGGGTCTCCCCAGCCACTCTGGGCGGTTTCCATCAAATATTAAAATACAGATTAAAAACTGTTAAAAACGGATTAAAAACTGTTAAAAACGGATTAAAAACTTATGTAAACAGGGCTGCCTTCAGGTATTTTCTGAATGTCAGGTAGTTGTTTATTCCCTTGACCTGTGATGGGAGGGCGTTCCACAGGGCGGGCGCCACTACTGAGAAGGCCCTCTGTCTGGTTCCCTGTAGCTTTGCTTCTCGCGGTGAGGGAACCGCCAGAAGGCCCTCGGCGCTGGATCTCAGTGTCCGGGCTGAATGATGAGGGTGGAGACGCTCCTTCAGGTATACAGGACCGAGGCCGTTTAGGGCTTTAAAGGTCAACACCAACACTTTGAATTGTGCTCGGAAACGTACTGGGAGCCAATGTAGATCTCTCAGGACCGGTGTTATGTGGTCCCGGCGGCCACTCCCAGTCACCAGTCTAGCTGCCGCGTTATATATCTGGATCCACTGCATTCTTTAATTCCAATAACTGCAAACTCTACTTTTTTGATGAAGTTATCTTCGCATCATCTCCCTTCCCTTCCCTGCTTGTTTGGCCTCTTTACTAAGTCCCAGAGTTAGGCAGCCATACTTTGGGAAGGTATGGCTTTTTCCATGCCTAACATATCCTCCTATGAACTGCTGTCATGATCTTCCCAGGGCAGCATTTATTTAATATAACCAAAGAATATTGACTAGAACTTTTAAATTGCTTTTTGAGAGCCTGTCCTCTGGAACAATTGGCCTGGCAGTGCCTGCCTGGGTACAGTTTGTTCAGGCATTTCATGACTGTTAATTTTTAGATCGGACAGTTCAGTATTTTGCTTTAGCAGTTTGATACTGGATTTTTTTTTTTACTGGCAGTGGTTTTTTTATCCAAGTAAGCCCTACTCAGAGTAAACCCATTCATATTAATGGAACCATGTTAGTCATGTCTATCAACTTCAGTGGGTCTACCTTGAGTAAGACTAGAATTGGCTACAACCCAGTATGTGTTTTCATTTGATTTATAGAATCATAGAAATGTAGAGTTGGAAGGGACCACAACAGCCATCTAGTCCAACACCCTGCAATGCAGGAATCTCAATTTGTATTCCAGCCTTGTGATTTTAGGGGTTTCTGCTTTGCAAACTGCTTAGGGTGACATCCAGTGCTAGTCCTAACAGACATAACTAACAGGTCTATTAGTTTCACTGGGCCTTCTCTGAGTAGGACTTAGTTGGATACATACAACCCTTAAAGCTTTGAGGGGAGAGATGTTCCTTCCTTTGGAAAGCTCTGTAGCATTTAACTGTGGTTAATAAAAGCATCCTAAAGTTTTCTCCTTGTTAACAGGAATCAAAATCCCAAATCTAAAGACTTCAATCTTACACTAAGAGTAAGTCTCTTTGAACTCAGCAGGACTTCTAAATGCTCCTAAATGATGTACAGAGGGGATTGCACTGCTAAATCCCAACTTGGCTCCTGCAGCTTGTCACGCAGCGGTGGGCTGGGGGAAGTGCTTCTCACTAAAATTCCCCCTTCAACACTAGCAATTAAAAAGCACTGGGTTAGCTGTGCATTTGGTCACTCTCTGTGCATCCCTCTTTTTTGAAAAATGAAAGCTTTCTCGTCTGTGCGAGGGTGATTGTGTTACCAGTGCAATCCACTCTGGCACCCTAAACCAGCTGTTCATCACTTGTGCTGTGAAACTCAATACCCTCTTGTGCAAGATGGCTGTTGGCTAAGCTTGACCTTAATTTTTATTTAATATTAAATGGGATGGATGGACTATGACACACAACTTGAATACAGTTTATCATCATACAATGTGGACAGTATTTAATCTTGTTGAGTTGTATCCAGTGCCAATCCTACCTAGAGGAGGCCCATTGAAGTTAATGGACATGACTAACAGTGTTCTGTTAATTTAAATAGGACTCCTGTGAGTAGAACCTTGTTGGAGCCAACCCGTTTTATTGATCCCTCTCCCATATCTGCTGCTGCCATGTCAAGTATTTGCCTGCCATTCCGTGCTGTCTTTTGGGGTTTGTCAACTTTGACCTTGATAGGCTGGTTTAAATCTGTGCAGCCAGAGCAATTTGCATTTCTGTTCTTCTCCTGCTTCAGTCAACAAAACAAAACAAAAAAATTACTTGGGAAAACAGATTCTCAGATAGGGACCCCCAAGACGAACCAGAAGCCATCTAAGTCGGTGACCATCACTGTTATTATTATCTGAATTTTGAACCACTGTTCTCTGAATTTCCATGAAGATGGATCATAAGGATCCAAAACATGCTGAATCAATAACATTCTTTCTTGTTTTTATTTCTGGTGCTCCTTTTCAGGGGCGTAGCAAGGTAAATTGGTACCTGGGGGGCAAAAAGAATTTGCCCCCCCCCGGCATGGGAAGGTCAGGTGGTACCCGGCGCGGAAAATTTCTTGTCAAACCCCCCCCTTGATTCCCTCCCCCCGCAAAAATGCTTTTACATTATTTCATATTTTCTTACAAAGGAATAATAACAAATAAGAATAATAAAACACTTTTATTTATATCCCACCCTCCCCAGCCGAAGTCGGGCTCAGGGTGGCTAACATCAGATACACAACATTGGTATAAAATCAAACAATAATTAAATTGCCTCCTAAAAACATCTCAAAATCAAATTAAAGTCTAATTAGATGGCTTTCCACATGGTTAGGGTGTTGGGAACAGTAAGTGTTCTCTGAACTGAAATTTCAGCCTTCATGACATAGGAAAACAGCCAAGTGAACAGCTATTTTGGTGGAGGGTCAAGATATTAACCCATATGCATGAAATTTCATATATAGCTATATAATCCCTAGTATAGTAAGATAAGACCTTCGGAGCAGGCACTTTCCAAAAAAAATTCAAAAAAAATGTTCAAAAAACAATTTTCGGAATCCCCCCCCCCAAAAAATTGTTCCTTGATAATTTGCCCCCCCTTCCATTATGGAACCCGGGGCGTATTGCCCCCCCCCGCCTCCCTTGCTACGCCCCTGCTCCTTTTAGAACAATATTCCCTCCTTGCAAAAAAACAAAACAAAGCAAAGAAGGAAAACATTACAAATATCACAGGGGACTCTTCCCTGCCCATCTTGTCAGCCCTGAAATACCAAGATTGACCTAGCTGTAGATTAGTAATATAATAACACCCCACAAGAATCTGCCACTGCATTATGAGCTGACACCCCCTCCCCATCTCAATTTCCACTGCATTATCAAATTGCTTTCTCCTACCATATCCACACCCAGAAAAGCTCCATGGCTGTTGCCTAGTTAACAGCATCTGAAGAAATGCCACCTCCAATTGCAGACAAGAGAGTTTTTCACCTATCAAGTGTGCCCACGTGCACACCTGCCTGCAATTAATGGATAGACACACCATAAATGGGTCCATTTGGTTTCTTGACACCTTTTGGCCTTCCTCATCATAACCTGTCCCAGAGGTCAAGCAAGAATTTGAGCTGCAGCACACATCCAACTGATCACATACATACCCTGCTTTCAGATTTAAAAATGCACAACCTGTTTAAGGAACTTGCACCTAGCTGGAGGTTCTAGTTGTCTAAAGCATTGGTTTCGAATTGGTGGGTTGGGACCCACTACCAGGTCACAGCCTGACATAAGGTGGGTTGCAAAAGAAGTACTACCTGTCGCGGGCCCTTCGCCCTGTACAGCCCACCCCCGGACGTTTTACGGTCTATGAGTGCTGCACCAACGACAAACAGTCCCCAGCTGCAGCTCTTCAGACTACTGGCTGGATCCTGCTTACTTCATTCACCACAGACGAGGATATTGTGAACTAAAAAGATGTTTATTGCGTACAAAGCTTGTGGTTGCTGATAAATAAAAGGTTGTTCAATAAGCTTATAACAGTTGTCCTATACCGGCCTAATACCTCTAATAGTAAACTAAATATCAATAACAACGCGTTTCACAATCTCTTTATCCTCTCTGCTAACATCCACCTAAGACTCTAAACTCCCAGCTCTATCTCTTGACTCACACTGCTCAACTCCAACTCTAACTCCCCGCACTTAACTGCCTCACTGCCCACTGGGAGGGGTGTTTTATACCCAGGCTAAGCCCGCCCCTGAGGGTTCTAACTGTCAGAAAAATTTAACCCCTACCTGGCATTGGGCTAGTTCTCCACATACCTCCCTCCTTTTTAGGTTTGTATCAGAGGAGTTACTAGCCAAAGTATCCCTCTGATACAAACAACATTTTTAAACATTAACATAAACAATACATTTTATAACTCCTACCTATATTACCTATCTATAACATAAACAGTTACATCTTCAGTAAAAGTACATATGGTAGTGAACATTATATACATGCAATATTACATAGTACCAGTGACATGCAATATCGTTGTGGTGATGTCTTGTCTTCGGATCAGCCGTGGCTCCCTGGTTTTCGAGACAACGCATCAGCCACAATGTTCAGGGTTCCTTTTACTGATTTGATGGTGAAATCAAAGTCTTGCAAGATTAATGCCCACCTCATTAACTTGCTGTTGGTCTTCATGGATCGTAGCCAGATCAGCGGTGAGTGATCCGTACAAAGTTCAAATGTTCGTCCCCACAGATACGGCTTTAAACGTTGCAGAGCCCAGATGATGGCCAAACACTCTTTCTCGATCGTCGACAGATGTTTCTCCCGAGGCAACAACTTTTTGCTGAGGTAGACGACCGGATGTAGTTCGTCCTCAGCTCCCGGCTGGCATAACACAGCGCCAAGTCCATCATTAGACGCGTCAGTGTAGACCGTAAATGGCTTGCCAAAATCAGGTGTAGCTAGTATTGGTTGGGATATCAGTGCGTTCTTCAGCTTGTCAAAAGCAGTTTGACAGGCTGCTGTCCACGTGATGGGGTCTGTTATTTTTTTCCCTGTCAGACTAGACAAAGGAGCAGCTATTTCACTAAATTTGGGGATGAATTTACGATAATACCCCACCAGTCCCAAGAATGCTCTCACTTTCTTCTTGGTTGTGGGTTTCGGCCAGGTTGCGATGGCTTCTACTTTTGCAGATAAGGGTTTAATCTGCCCATCCCCAATCATATGACCCAAATATTTGATAGAACTGCCCCCAATGTGACATTTTGCCGCCTTGATGGTTAGGCCTGCCTCTTGGATTCTCTGTAACACTATTTTTAAGTGCCCTTTATGCTCCTCCCAAGTTTTACTAAATATGGCGATATCGTCAAGATATGCAATTGTAAAGTCATATAACCCATTTAAAACTTTATCCATGAGGCGTTGGAAAGTGGCTGGTGCGTTTTTTAGACCGAACGCCATGACTGTAAATTCATATAAACCGATAGGACTTCTGAAAGCGGTCTTTTCCCTATCTTTTGGGTGCATTGGAATCTGATAATATCCTTTTGTTAAGTCCAAACTAGATATATATTTACAGCTTCCTATTTTCTCGATTAAATTGTCGAGCCTAGGCATAGGATAGGCATCTGATTTTGTCACATGGTTAAGACGACGAAAATCCAGACAAAATCTTATAGTTCCATCGGGCTTATCTAATAAAAGGACAGGGGCTGCCCATGCACTACTCGAAGGAACAATAATGCCTGCTTTTAACATCTCCTGAACTTCCTCGGTTACAGTCTTTATATAATGGCCTGTAATCCGGTACGGAGCCAATGCAATGGGTTTGGCATCGCCCGTATCAATCTGATGCATTACCCCTTTTGCAATACCTGGTTTATTACTGAACGTGGGTGCATAGTGTTTCAAAATTTGTTTTACATCTTCTTGTTGGGACTGCGATAGTTGGGGGTCCAACTTAATGTCAGTTATTGGACAGGGTTTCTCCTCCCTTTCCCAACAAGGTATTGGCATGTCTTGGGGATCTTCTTTAATAGCAAATAATGACCACCCTTCTGCTTTATAATAAGGCTTTATCATATTCACATGCACGACCCGCCTGCCTTCACCGTATTGAATTATATAGTTTACATCATTCATTTTTGAAATGATTTTAAAGGGACCTTCCCATGTCAGTTGTAACTTATTCCCTTTTACTGGTCTGATTAATAAAATATCCTGTCCTGGCTCAAAAGATCTCACACGTGCCTTTTTGTCATACCAAACTTTCTGTTTGTGCTGAGCAACCTTGCAATGTTCTCCTGCCAGTTCTAGTGATCGTTTGAGAGTGTTTTGCAATTTAAATAGGTAATCAACTACATTCTCAGAATCCCCAACCGGCCGTCCTTCCCAATTAAATCTTAATAAATCTAGGGGACCCTTGACTTTTCTCCCAAACAATAATTCAAAGGGACTAAAACCCGTGCTTTCCTGGGGTATGGATCTATAAGCATATAATAAGGCTTGTATATTGTCATCCCAATCGTGAGGATGTTCCGTTACATATGCCCTCAGCATTCTTATCAGGCTTCCATTAAAACGTTCTGCCAAGCCGTTCGTCTGAGGGTGATAAGGGGTACTGGTGATATGTTTTATCCCACACCTCTCCCACAAACGCTGCATCAGTTTAGAGGTAAATGAGGCTCCAAGGTCTGTCACGATCTGTTCTGCAAACCCTAGCCGACACATATAACTTATTAGAGCTGAAGCCACTGTTTCAGTCTCTATGTTTCGTAATGGAATCGCTTCCGGATACCTAGTCGCAAAATCCACAATAGTCAATAAATAATGATGTCCCCTGCGACTGGCTTTTGGCAGTGGTCCAATAATATCTATTGCTAAGCGTTGGAAGGGTTGGGAAATTATAGGCAAGGGGCATAATTGTGCTTTCGTTTTATCTTGCCCATGTCCTTGTAATTGGCAAGTATGGCACGTTCGACAAAATAACTTTATTTGCTTGCCCATCCCAGGCCAAAAGAAATTTTGGGACACCCTTTGTTTGGTTCTGGTGATTCCCAAGTGACCTCCAAAGATACTGCCATGTGCATGTTGTATTATCTTGGTTCTGAATTCAGTAGGTACTATCAGTTGCCTGTGGATCTCATTACCCCCTCTATTAGGCTTTAAAAGAATCTCCCTGTATAGCAACCCATTGTTGACTATAAACCGCTCCGGGCTTTCAGGGGTTAATACTGTATTCACGGCTGTGGCTTGAAAATATTTCTGTAAATCTGTATCTAGTTTCTGCTTGGCTGCAAAACTAGCTGCTTGACTATTTGTAACTGGCATTATACTTGTATCTTGTGTCAGTTCAGCAATTGTATCAGGCCTTTCCTCCTGAGGTAACTGTCGCAGTTTTTGTGCCCTAGTTATTACAAATGCACTCTGTACATGGTCAAGTAAATCCCACCCGATTAACATTGGAGCTGGGATTTCTGGTGAAACTGCTACTTGCCATTTTCCAGACCATTGTTTATATGTCAGATTAACTAATGCGACTGGCAAGATTTCTGGCTGTTTTGATATTCCTTTTAAACCGATTGTTTTGCCTTTAATAAAGTCTTCTGGCTTTAATAAATCAGGATGTACGATACTAATCTGAGACCCTGTGTCTTTTAAGCCTTTATATTGTTTACCATTCACCCAAATTTCTTCTCCTGTTTTGTATAATAACATGTCATCTTGTTGAATTATATAGCACCTCACAACTTGGGCCACTGGTAACTCATCAGCCTCTGACTGGGCCTCGGTTGTCGTGGCAACCATGTTGGCAGTTGGCTCTGTCTCCACAGTTTGGACACAATATGTCTGCTTCTGAGGGATAGTATTTGCACTCCTAGTTCTGATTTCAGTTCTACAGTCCAGTTGTCTATGGCCTTTTTTCCCACATTGCCAACAGATTAATTCAGGCCTTTTACCCTCACTATATTTATTTACTTTTCCCTCAGTCCCCCCCGTTGTCATAGGCGTGTTATGGGGAACATTTGCATTGGCGGGAAAAATTTTCTTGGCAGTTTCTGTGGTAAACTTTGTGGGCTGTTGCATTCTCTTAAACTTATTTGTTTCCCACTGTTTGTCCTTATATTTTGGGGCATCATAAGCGTGTTCTCGGATTTCATTTATTTCATCTGCCAGATTAGCAGCTTCCAGGATGGTTTTAGGGCGTCTTTCTTTAATTAAATACTTCAGATGACTATTAATCGTGTCATAAAATTGTTCTAATGCGATCACCTCTTTTATTTTCGCCACAGAATCAGCACCCTCCTGTTCTAGCCACTTGTTTAAATAATTTGTAGTTTTAGCTCCTAGTTGAGCAAATGTTTCCTCACGCACCTTTTTTATTGTTCTAAACTTTTGTCTCAGTTGCTCTGCAGTAATTCCGAATCTAACATAAACCAACTGTTTAAATGCTTCAAAATCTTTAGATTGATCAGATGGCATTTGAGAATAAATCTCTGTTAATGTTCCACTAATACGCGCTCTCAGTATTTGCATTTTCTCCTCATCTTTTACTTCAAAATCTTCGCAAGCCCTCTCAAAAGAAATGATAAATGCTTCAGGGTCGTCTTTATCTCTGAAGTCAGGGAATCTTTTTAAATCCACCCTGCTAGGATTTTGTGTGGAACTATTGTTGTTGTTTCTATTATCTACAGCTGATAATTCAAGTCTTTTCATTTCTAATAAATATTCTCTTTCCTCCCTTTCTCTTTCTCTCTCAATAGCTAAGGTCATTTCTTTCTCTTTCAGTTCTCTCTCTTTTGCTTCAGCTTGTAACTTTAATTCTCTCTCTTTTGCCTCAGCTTGTAACTTTAAGGTCATTTCTTTCTCTTTCAGTGCCATTGCCTCTCTTTCTCTCTCTCTCTCAATATTTAATTCTCTCTCTTTTGCCTCAGCTTGTAACCTTAATTCTCTCTCTTTCAGTGCCATTGCCTCCCTTTCTCTTTCAATATCTAGCTTTGCTAGTTCGATTTTCAAATTAAATTCCTTCTCAAGTTTCCATTTTTCAAATTCCTCTGAGGCTTTAAAACTAGTCCCCTCAGCAGGATTTTTGTTAACTGTTTCAGTACTGGTTTCCTCGATCTGGGAAACCCCATTTTCTTCTTCAGAGCTTTCTACTTGTGAGTCCCTAAGAGCTGCTTTAGTCTTTCTAGGTGGCATTTTCTATTTATTTGGTGGTATTATTTCTGTACTTAAATCAAGGATGTTTCAGTTAAACTATTTCTTCAGGCTCAGTTTCCACAGTTTAGGTCCAAAGTCACGCCTAAAGTTGCCTCAGTGCACTTTGTCCAGCGTACTTTTCCGACCTCTCACTATAAACCTTTCTGCCTGAAATAGTTTCAAACGCAAAGTATCTTTGTAACTCTCTCACAATCTCTCAGTCTTAGGCGCTATCACACCACACCCTAGGGCCAGGTAATTCCTCTCTGAATTCCCCTTCTCCCTTTCCAGGTGTATGCAATCCCCTTCCTGACTAGATTGTAGAGTCTCACAGAAGTTTGCTTAAATCCTCTTTAAGCCTCACACTTCACACAATGCGTCACCCTTAAATCTTTCTTGTACCTTGGCACTGCTTGCCAACACTTTAGATCTTTGATCTCAATGTGACCACCACTTTATGACAATCTTTCGTCCCGACGCTGCCACCACTTTAATGTCGCGGGCCCTTCGCCCTGTACAGCCCACCCCCGGACGTTTTACGGTCTATGAGTGCTGCACCAACGACAAACAGTCCCCAGCTGCAGCTCTTCAGACTACTGGCTGGATCCTGCTTACTTCATTCACCACAGACGAGGATATTGTGAACTAAAAAGATGTTTATTGCGTACAAAGCTTGTGGTTGCTGATAAATAAAAGGTTGTTCAATAAGCTTATAACAGTTGTCCTATACCGGCCTAATACCTCTAATAGTAAACTAAATATCAATAACAACGCGTTTCACAATCTCTTTATCCTCTCTGCTAACATCCACCTAAGACTCTAAACTCCCAGCTCTATCTCTTGACTCACACTGCTCAACTCCAACTCTAACTCCCCGCACTTAACTGCCTCACTGCCCACTGGGAGGGGTGTTTTATACCCAGGCTAAGCCCGCCCCTGAGGGTTCTAACTGTCAGAAAAATTTAACCCCTACCTGGCATTGGGCTAGTTCTCCACACTACCAACATACATTTTTTTTTTAAATTAAGAAATGGGCCCCCAAGTGCACCATTGAGTTATAGATCCCAAGTCCTGAATAGTAGACAGATTTCACTACAGAATTGTTATTAGCAGTTGGCACCACCAGGGAAGGACTTTTGTGCAGAGTCCAGGGCCTCCACTCAGAAGGAAGACTTTGAGAACCCCAAACACAGCTGGCTTAGCACATTTCAAATAATACACATTACAATCTAAAAAGCCACCACTCACTCCACCACCACAAAATAGTATTAACCCCATTGCTATTATCATGTTTACATCAAAACATATCCCAACCTCCAGGGTCCAGGGATTTAAGTTTGCAAAAAAATTGCTAGAACATCCCCACCTCCCCAGGATAGTCAAATGTAAATGAGGATGGGATCCATAGAAATTAATTGACCTAAGTGGATCAGCTCCAAGTGGCACTAATATAGGACATGACCGAATGTGACTATAATAATTGTTATATGGACCATTAGTTTATTATTAGAAGTGTCAATGTAACACTGCTTCCCTTGTCCCGTGTCTGGCACAGGTTTACTCAGAAGCAAGCCCCAGACAGAGGCCGATAGAGACTTACTCAGAGTGAAATATTGTATATGATATAGGACTGCACCTTTTGAAAAGGGCAGAGGAAGGGAGACTGTCCACATATGCCATCTGATCACCTCTGGCTGTCTTTGAGTATGTGCTGAGTGTTTCTTACCTCAACTTCAGATAGCTATGGAGAAACTGAAAAGGGAGGTGGGCTTTCAGCAAAGAGTTGGATTCAACTAAGTCCTACTCAGAGTAGACACACTGACAAAGTTATGTCTAGCCATTTCCAAAGGGTCTACCCTGAGCAGGAGTAAAGTTGCATACAGCCCACTGAGCCTACTCTCAGTAGGGCACAACCCACATTTTGGAAGAAAATGAATATATATTTTAAGCTCTGGTCCATAGCTCCTTAAAGTGATACCCAACCCCTTGGATGAACTCTCTAGAGAGAACCCTGGTTCCCTCCTGTCTAACAAGTAGGGCATATTTTGATGACTCTCTCTTCTACTGCAGAAAACCTTCTCCTTCTCTCCCCTGCGAAGTGATCAATGCAACCTTCATCCGCCACCCTTGGGAAGACTCAAGAGGGGCCTCCGTTTGAGGGGAAAACTCCAAAGCCTTGCAGACAGATCTGCAGCGGCGACCCCCGAGTTCGAATCTCGCCTCCCAGTGCGGGGGAACTCTCAGCAAAGTCTGCTCTCTCTCTCTCTCTCGTTCAAACCCCTCGTTCTCATCCTCGTTGGTAAAAGGGATGAGGGGTGTGTACGTAGCCTACATCAAAATGTGTTTAACTCTGAGTGCGTTACTATCGTCCTTTAGTCCTTTATTGCGCACACTTCAGAGTCAGACGTACAGTTCATTTCTGCGCGCAATGCTTTCTTGCGAACGGGGAAATAATACCCCCAGCCAAGCGCACCCTAGGGCAGGGTGATGCAAGCCAACCAGCCCCTCGAACTGGGAGGGGAACACCCCATTTTAACCCCAGTGTGACTTTCCTACTGAACTTACATAGGATGGGCTGAGAGCCTTTGTCAACGGGGGTCGCGGGTGGGGGAGAGAGTTGTGCGCCCTGTCCTAAAGCCTTTTCTTTCCCGGCTCGCATAGTGCACGAGCTCGTCGAAATCTAATAAACACTCTGCACACACCTAGAGGCAGCCTGTAATAGGAAAACTCTCTGGCACAAGGAAGGGGGAAGAGAGATTCCAGAGCTAACATTAACTCGAATCCTCGGTCCCCCATTAATACTTTGGGGATATAGGCCCAGCGATGGTCGGAAGTAAAGGAAGAACGAACCTCTGTACTTTTAAGAGTTGCGCAGAAAGAAAGACATTTTCAGCGCAGATGCGCAGGGGCTGGAAGCATGCGGGGGAGAGGATCCCCCTCTCCTTACACAACTATTTAAGAGCTAAGAAAGCCGGTGGTCCAGCCCTTCCACTTGGTAACCCTAGGACAAGGATGTTGGTCACCGCTGACCGTTGGGCACGCTGGCTGCTGGCCGGCAGGGTCCAGCAAACACCCATAGAGCCACAGCTGCTCCGCATCCCTGTCCCAGGATGAATTGCAATTTTGCTGGATGCATTAAAAGAAACAACCACCCCCCACCCGCCTCCTAATACTCAGCACTACGGTCCTCAGAAGCAAGCCCCACTTTGCCCTGTAATGCTGGGAGATCCCCCAGACGCATCTCTGAGAGCAAAGCCCTGCTGAACTCTGCAACGCTCGGCTTCCGGACTGACACGCACAGGATCGCGCCTCCAGGGCGCTAACCACTAGGCAACCCTACCACGGGAGTGAGTCCCGCTCTGCTCCAGTCGCCTTCCTCCTGAGTTAAGCGCTCCTGGGGCTTGCAGCAGCCCAAAGCCTTCGTCAGAGAGAAGTTTTCCTGCGCTCAGTAAAGCATCCTCCCAGCTGGGATCGCTGTCTTTAGATAGCTTTTTTTTAAAAAAAAATTTAATAAAAATAATAAAGCAACAAACCCCATTCTAACTAGAAAAGGGAGTCGCTTCCCACCACGCGCTTTCTCCTCTTACCTGGTGCAGGTGTGCTGTTGGGTGCAGAGCAGGAGTAAGGAAGGCAAAACCCAGGTCAAAAATTCCATCTTTTTCTATATACGCGCGCGTGTGTGTTTAGATAGGTCCCCAGCGCTGTTCAGACGAGGAGAAGTTGGCAAATCCTGCTTGGGCGGCGGCAGCAGCAGCAGCAGCGGCGGCGGCGGCGCATCCTGCGATGGGGTAACGTCGCCATCCTCCCAAGAGCATCCACAGACTGGTCCTTCTCCTGCCCAGGGAGGAAGTTGGCAGAGAGCAAGTCCTCCTCACGCCAAGTGGATCAGTCGCCGCCAAGGCGACCGCGCAGCTCCCACCATCGCCCCAGAGTTGGAGCCGGGGTAGCGAGAGAGGGATGGAGAGCTACTCCGGGACAGGCAGTACCTGGCTGCCCTACCTTGCCCCGCTCCGCTCCGTTCAGAGGGCTGCCTTCCCTTGATGCCAAAGGCAACGCGAACCCGGGCACCCTAAAAATGGCACCCTGCCCCACATGGCTCTCTCCCTCCCCCCCCTCCCTCCCCTTCTCCAAGAAGGCGAAATTATTCTCCTTCTCCCGTTATTCTTCTTTAAACATAAAAAAGCAGATCCGTACAAAGCTGGTGGCCGAAAATAAACCTTCTCCGAAATTACAGATTTTGAGCATTACCAGAGAGAGCGCAGCAGCTGGAGGAGGAGGAGGAGGAGGAGGAGGGCTCAGCGCCTCTCCACGTGCTCAGTTCGAGCCCAGATTTTGATTATATATATATAAATAAATAAAAGGAGCAGTCAGGCGGTCCCCAAGGCACAGCAAAGCGGGGTTGGGGAGAAGGCAGAGGAGGATGGCAGGAATTATTGGGAAGGAGGGTCTTGAAAAAGAAGGCGAATTCTCTTTCTCCCCCACCCCTACCTTTATTCTTCCTGGGAAAAACAAGCTGTCAGTTTCAGGAGGGATGGGTGGGTGTTAGAAGCACGCTCTTCTCCCCCGCATCCGTCAGTTTCAGCTCCAGAGGTTTTTTTGTTGTTTTTTTAAGAGGGGGGGGGGAGGCACCGGGGGTGACAGTAACAGAAGCAGAGTAGTGCAAAAATGCCCGAATAAACTCAGCCACCCAATCTTGGGGAGGGGGTAAGAGTGTGAACAAAGAGCTTTGAGCTCAAGGTTTCAGAAATCATCCTGGAAAGGGGGGGAGGCATTGGTGCCCCCCCCATGCAGAATTGTCTTGGTGATTGGGGAAGGACTGTTGCTCTGTGGTTAAGCACCTGCTTTGGGTGCAGAAGGTCCCACGTCCAATGCCCAGCATCTCCTGTTCAGGGTGGGAAAGACTCCGTCTCTGGAATCCTGGACAGCTGCTGCCAGTCGATGCAGTCAGTACTGAGGTAGGGGGCCCGGTGGCCTGCCTGGATCTTAAGGGAAGGACTGCAGATTAGTTATTAGAGCACCTGCCCTGAGCTAGGTGAACCAAAGATCTCTCTCCATATCAGGCAATTTCCTAGGAGGAGAGTTGGAGTCAGCAGAGCAGGAGGCTCTTAATCTCAGGCTTGTGGGTTTGAGCCTCACACTGGGCCAAAGATTCCTGCATTGCAGGAAGTTGGACTAGGTGACCCTGGTTCTCCCTTCCAACTCTACGGTTCTATGATCTGGAGGGCTGGAGGTGCAGTTTGCCTGGCAAGTGTTGTAGTGCTTAGAGTGTCTGACTAGGACTTGGGAGGCCAAGGTTCAAATACCCACTCTGCCATGAATGAAGCCCACAGGATAACCACAGGCCGGTCACGATCTCTCAGTCACAGGGTGAGGATAAAATGGAGAGAGGGAGAACCATGTATGCCACCTTTAACTCCTTGGAGAAAATGGTGGGGGTATGCATGCAATAATAAATAAAAGTTATACCTGCTGAAATTTCCCCTTCTGCACAGCTATTTAAGGTACGGGTGTAACTATTTAAAGTGTCTACTTTTTGCATTTCCCATCACACTTGGCTCTCTGCTGCCCTTCCTTTAAACTGGCCGTGTTCCTTTTATAATAGACAGTGAACAGCACCATCCCATATTTCTTTATGTTCAAAAGTAAATGCAGCTAAATTACGTGACATTTTATTTATGTACTCCTTTGTGGACCAGTGAACAGTACACAAATACAAAGGAAATATATAATAAAAGTACAAGAGATTAAGTCAATCAAAATGTTCTTGTCCATCCAGAACCACATTGCCTCTGCTGTCGGTCACTTGCCGGAGTCGTGGGTCACTATGACTTTTCTTCAGATTAGTGCAACAGCCCACATGTGCAATTCCAGCATTTCCATATTGTTTTGCTGTTTTACCATCTTTTAAAACTGCATTTTGATATTGCGTACTGACTTTTCGCTTGTGATCTTATAATTGCTATTGGTTTAGAGATTTTGTTTTATTAAGTAGTACACACTGTAAGTTATTGAAATGAAATGAAAACAACATACAACCATCAAATCACAAAAACCCATGTAATTGGAGGTATGTTGGGTGGCCATCTGTCAGGGATTATTTAATCATGATTTGCTGCATTGGAGGGGGTTGGGCTAGATGACCCTTGGGTTCCCTTCCAACACTACAGTTCTATGATTCTATGGATATGTGCCAGGATTAAAGCTTCAGCAAAGAATCAGACCTCTTCTAGATGGAATTAGATTTGTCAGAAGAAGATCAGTCCTTCTCCCCACCTCCACCCACCACAGATAAGCCTTGTTCATTGTGAAACTACAGTTATCCACAGGTTTGTGGGGTTTTTTGCTCCTGAAAATTGGTAGTGGTATTTAAAGAGTACTGCTTATAAGGGAGAACATGCAATTGCTCTTTTTGAGGGGTGGCGAGATCAACACATGCAAATGAACCTTTTTTTTTCTCTTCAGACCAAGGGTCGTGTTAGCTTCCATGCAACCTTCTGGGGGCCACATGCCAGTGGTGCAGGGGCCAGAGGCAACAGCAGGAGGACCAACTGGTGTAAATTAACCTTCGTACAGTAGGCTAGGGCACTCACACAACTCCCCTGTTTCCTCCATCCAGATATGCAAGAGGCATTTTCAGTATTTAAGGCCACATTCCAGCCAGGCAAAACATGGGATGGCACTAAGAAGAAGAGCCTTGGCAGGGCGGGGGGTGGCTTGTGGAGAGTTCTAAGGGCCAGATTGATAGGACTAGAGGGCCGCTTTCAGTACCCAGGTCTGATGTTCCCCACCCCTTGCAGCAGAGGGTGGGGTTTGTGGTGTGCTGAAGCTGGGAGTGGAGGAGTTGCCTTGTCTGCCTGCCTATGCCATGATACTTATTTTTAGTTTCTGATCGCTCGCTCGTATTTAAATAGACCCTAGTGGAAAAGAGGATGCAAGATGACAAGCCCCGCAGAAGTCTTGAGTTGGATAATCTCTCAAAATGCTCTTCTCAGAGATGTAAATCTGTTCCTTTAATCCAGGGAAAGATATGTTAAACGCCATTCCCACCCCCCACAATCCGGTCCCTTGCAAAGCCCCAGCAACACAGCCAACTATGGGCTTTCTGAAGGGGTGGGTGGGATACTCGCTCCCTAACACTGCTGCTTAGTTTCTAGAGCAGTCGCCCAGTTAAATAATTCTTAGCGGATGAATCCTATGACTGTGAATAGATGTTTATGGAAATATATTAAGTTGGGACGAGGAACCCCAGACCCAAGGAAGTAAAATGTGGCCCACCACATCCCTCTGTCTGGCCCTTGGAATTCTCCCAAGCCACACCCCTCTTCTCAGGCCACACCCCTCTCACTGGCCTTGCTTCACACCCTGCTTGAGTGATTTTGCCTAACTAGGATGTAACCTTGAGCTGTGATGATGTCTCTTGCTTGTCTGGAGGGAGAATAGGGAAGGGTGTGTGTATGTCTAGACACTAGGTAAAATTAACACCCCTTGCTCCACCCATGTTTGCATCTGGCCACGCCCACTGCTAGCATATGGCCCCTGGAAGATTGTCAAAAAAGGAATGTGGCCCTTGGGGTGAAAAACACTCTCGTATGAAAAGAACTTTAATGTAAATAAAATGACAGCTATGAAGGGGGCAGGGAATGCCTGAATTATAAACTCAGAGCAGACGTCATCTTTGGAAAGGCATACCCTCCCTATTCCAAAGGCGGATGCTTCTTCTAAGATGGGCAGTTTTTATTAGTATGTAGATTAAAAATAATTTGCATTCCTTCCCCCCACACAATGTAATGGTCAATTTAATCAGGGGAACCTATTTGGTTGATTGGTTGCATTCATCAATCAAAAACATTTCAATCAGTCAGCTAAACATTGCACCCTTATTTATTTTTAAAATGAAATTAATCAGGAGTTGTCACACAAAAGGTCCTAGGTTCAAATTCTCAAATCCCCTGGCAAAGAGGTTGAGTCACAACCAATCAGCATAGGCTGTTCTGAGCTAGATGGACCATTAGCTGATTCAGTATAAGGCAACTTCCTGTGACTTAGGAAAATGCCACAGCTCAGTAGTGGAGCAACTGTTTTGCATGCAGAAGGTTCCAGGTTCAATCCCTGACATCTTCTAGCAGGTTGAAACCCTGGACAGGGACAGTGCTGACATGAACAAATGATCTTATTCAGTATAAGGCAACTTACTACACTTTTTCAGAAACACACTTTTTCAGAGTTTACAAACTACTAATTCCCAGGAGAGTCTGCCCCTTATTTTTCGGTATAAACCTGTGATTTGGGCATATCTATTCTATTGGAAGGAGACAACCCAAGCACCAAAACTCATGCAGAGACATAGGAGCCAACTCCTAGGGGCCAAGGTCCCTTCACCGCCGCCCCCTATAATATTTGAGAGGGCCAGCCCCCACAGTTGATCAACATTGCCATTCAATGTTGTTTTGTATTGCTGGCTCTTGCTGTAATAAAATTGATTCTGATTGCCATTCAAATGGTGTTGAAGCACCACATCATGTGTTCAGTTATGTAGGGTGGGGCTTACCTGTGCCCCCAATACTTTATTCAAGTTGGCACCTCTGTGCAGAGATGCAACAGGAAGGTTCCTCTGAGGTCAGCTCATTCTCTAGGGGGAGGCCGATTGGAAGAAGGCAAGTCCAGAACAGTGACTTTTCCTGAGGTGTGGTAGGCAGCCTTTCCTGAAGGCAGCTCATCTCAGTGCTGGGGAGTAGCTGGTTGTTTCACATGTGTAATGAAGATATGAAATAACAACAGTGGAGGCTGATTGGAAGGAGGCAAGCTGAGATTGGTATATCATACAGAGAAGCATCTTCAGATGTGCATATTCACATGTACAGATTATTTTGTGTGCAATGAGCAGAAGCTGCTCTGTAACAGATAATATATAATAAAAGTCAGAGGTGTTGTACAGAAGAGGGAATTTTGACAAATGCCACTTCTCCTGTCACAATCTTGCAGCGGTGAGAAAAACTACCTGCTAAGGACCTTGTGGGAACATTTGGGAATTCAGCTCGGCACAGATGTGAGCTTGCAAGAGTAAATACATTCATAAGGAAGATGAATTGCATCTGCCAGAAGCTGGAAGTTGTTTGTTTATCCCGGGTGTCTTTTTGTTTCAGCCAAGTAAACAGAAGTCACACCTCATAAGTCACTTTATTGGGTCTGGAGCAAAATGTGTTTCAGTTCCTTCTGTTTGAAATCTGTTTTCTTGTAGGAAGATTCTCTTGTCACCTTTTGGGACCAACTTTCGCAAAATACTGTACAGGCAGATGGTGTCTGGTGTGTTGACTCCTAAGGATGCTGCAGGGCAGGGTTGGGGAACCTCAGACCTAGGTCCCAAATGCAGCCTTCCAGGCCTCTCTCCCTAGCTCTTGTGACTCTCTGCAACCACATCCCTTCCCAGGGGTCACTTCCATCACTGGCCCTGCATCCCAGTCTCCTTGAGTGTTTTTGCATGGTTGGGGATGTTATGAGTTTGCAAGTGCCAGACCCAGTCTAACCTCTGGACCCAGCAACTGTTAAAAATATAAGCCAGGCTAGCTTCCTGTGTTCAGGTAATCACCTGGGTGATGGGTCACTAAGAGAACAAAGGAAAAGTGGCTCTGTGCTGGATAGCAATGGGGTGGGGCCCCTTCTCCAGCTCTTAGATAGTTAGAGGGACAAAGGCAGAGTCTGAGGGCAAAGTTTGCTGTGATGTGATCTAGTAGAAAAAGCTTCAGGCTGGAAAGGCAGAGAGAAAGCACCATGGCTTATTTCTGCTTTACTTCAGGGCTATGCCTATAGAGGAAACAAGACTCTTTTGGGGTGTTGATGGTGTGAACCCCGCCAGCGTAGGCTCAGCTTGTATGTAAGTGTAAATAAACCATTTATCATAAAGACACTACTGTCTTTGCTGTGTCTCATTCCAAAAGGAAACACACACCTGAAACTCCTGGAATCTCGCACTGTTCAGAGGTTGGGGTGGAATGTGCTCTTGAACTCTGATAATGCCTTTTGTTTGCCTTGATGGAGAAGAGATGTGCAAGCAAAGGTAAATTTTACATTCATTGCTTCACCCACTTTTGCCTGTTGCCCCACCCACCACTACCATGTGGTATAATTGGTATAATGTGTTTATATTTATGTTTTAAATGTCTTGTAAGTCACTCAGAGACCTTCAAATAACAAGCGAATAATGGGCAACAACAACAACAAATTGACCCTAGGTATTGATAGGATCGATATTGATAGGTTTGAATCCCCGCTATGGGGTGAGCTCCCGTTGCTTGGTCCCAGCTCCTGCCCACCTAGCAGTTTGAAAGCACGTCAAAAGTGCAAGTAGATAAATAGGTACCGCTCTGGCGGGAAGGTAAATGGCGTTTCTGTGTGCTGCTCTGGTTCGCCAGAAGCGGCTTTGTCATGCTGGCCACATGACCCGGAAACTGTACGCCTGCTCCCTTGGCCAGTAACGCGAGATGAGTGCTGCAACCCCAGAGTCAGACACAACTGGACCTAATGGTCAGGGGTCCCTTTACCTTTACCTATTGATAGGTTCATGACCAGCATGGCTGATGTCCATTGGGAATGGTAGCGTAGAAGACAGGGAGGCCAATGGCAGGCAGAGTCAACTAATTTTAGTTTTATCCCCATCCTCCTCCCTGCAAAACTAAGGAAGGGGGGATCTAATAGCCAGGGTCACTCCCTGGGCTAGCTATAAGTAAGTAAGTAAGTAAGAAGGCAGACAGGTGGGAGTTGGCTGAGAGCAGACTGAGACTGGACCAGCCCGTTTTCACGACCTTAGAGCTACAACCTTCTGGGTGATCCATTAATTTCTCTATGAGAGCAACATCTTCAATGGGATGAGGGTGATTTGTGTGCTTTGTTTAGTCAAATCAGTATATTTTTCATTATTATTATTTTTTCAAAAGTTGCACCTGCATTGTTTCAGGTTTTTCTCATGGATCACTTTCAAAGAATGACAGGTGGCTTCATAGCCACCTGTCAGCTGAGTACCGCTAATTGTCTCATGCAGTTTCCAAAGGCAATAAATAAATCAAGTCCCTCCTGTCTCACCCCCCCCCCCCAAATTCACTACATCCACAATTAGTTTCGCTCTCTCCCACGAGCTCTGCATTAACACCTAAGGAAAGGCGGTTGTGTGGCAGCCTCTCTAAACATCTCTGAATATATAATTGCACACTTGTCCCTATCTTTACAAGCAGAGCTGGAGATATCAATAACAATCTTGCCACAGGAATATTTAGATCTCTTCTGGGTGAACTTTCCCAGGGATTCCTTGCAGTTCTACAGCTGGGTGGGGATGATCACTTGAACAATAGTTCAGTATAAATCACACCCTCTACTACTGAACGCAGGTAGTGTGTGCCAACAGGATTGTAGCTAAAACAGGGGCACTGAGAAATGAGGGATGCTCAGCATGTTCAGTGGGGAGACTCCTGAGGTTTGCAGAAGTACAAAAGAGACTTTTAACAACATAAACCATAAGCCAGCGACATAACAAAACAAACCCAAAACAGCCCAATGAGAATTGATCATGCTCAATAGTCAGTAGGGACAGGCAAATGTGTCCATTTCTGATTCTCTTGAGTTCCCTGTTTTTGTCTTAAGTTCAGTTCTCCACTTTTCCACATCAGTTTGTAATTTTTTTTATTTAAAGTCCTCATGAAAATTCTTCAGCATCTTTGTGCAGATTTCTCTTAATCTGCACATTTGTATGCATTTTTGCCTTCTATACACCACCTTCCGCTGGCAAGCCTTTGCCCACAGAGGAGGCACCTGGTGACAAATCTGGGTTCAAGCTGGGAATCTGCACTGGTCGCCAGTTTGCTACTGGGACAAATTCAAGGTGCTATTATTAGTATATAATGCCCCTTGTTTCATTAGCCAGCCATGGCACAAGTTCTTTCCCCATGTTAATTAAGAGGAACAGCCTCTAAACTCTGGTTTTTCCAGTAAACATGTAGAAAGCTAGAAAACTAAATTAACTCTTTCTCTATATACAATTGTTGTATTAAGTTGCATTGCACATTTTGTTATATCCTAGTTTCCCCTCCCCTTCTCTTATTTTTCATCTTCTTATGTTTTAGTATCATCGCTCCTGCTGTATTCAGCATTTGCATACACTTGTAACACATTTCTTATGAAAAAATGACAATAAAGGTCTTTTCTTAAGAGAGAGAGAAAGAGAAGTGGGGAGAAGTGGAGATAACATAAAATTTCCCTCTCTGTAAGACAGATAATCAAATTGGCCTACCTCACAGGGTGGTTCTGAGTGTGATAAAGATCTCAAGCACTCTTAAAATTTTAAAAACGCCACATGATAGATATACACTGGAATGAAATACAATAAAGTACAGGGCACTCCTTCTGTGTGATATATATGGTACAGTATTGCTGTTTATGGATATAGGTTCGCTTTTCCTTTCCTGCGTTTCCAAGGTGACAGCTACTCATATAAGCTAAAAATTCCCATCACTGCCAAAAAGGAGGGGGTGCAATAAAGAGTCGTGTCATCTTTTTTTGCCCCCGGGCTGGGTAATAATAGCAGAAAAGGGGCCTTAAAAAGAAGAAAGCTTGATGTCTTCCTCTTCTTCTTCACTAATTTCTTACAAAAGAGACACATTAGGTGTAGTATTAAGGGTTCCAGTGTGGTTTGCGATTTCAGGAGAGAAAACATATGAATGGATGAATGCATCCTTGGCATAAGGCATCGTCCTATATTCCGGTGATGCGCACGTGGTCACCCTAAGACTGAGCTTTGCCAGTTACACTTGCTTGTAATCTACAAACATTATGCACCTTGTCTCAGGAGGCAGAAAACAACCTTGATAGAGTTTCAATGATTTTCTCTCCACCCGAGCCCCAGAATTGCTTTTAATAGTTCCTACACACTTTTAAAGCTCATGGGAAATCTATTACCCTTAAATTCCAACAATAGACCCACATACTCTTTAAATTTCCCTGTCCTCATGTCAGGTTGTTTACTTGTTTATCATTAGCATTTCACCAGGCAGGGGAGAGTCTGTTTTATTACAAGTGGGGATGCAGGATAAATTTGCCCTAATTTACCCTTTCCAAAATGATAGGCATACTGAAAACAGAGGTATGTACAGTATATGAGGGGAAAGGGTGCGTAAAAATGTATATCTTAGTGAAAATAATAGTGTTCATCTCAGTACTGCTAAGCTATTTTTAATTAGATGTCGTTCATGGAAAACGTGCTAAAATGTTTCAGAACAAACTCTCCCCATTTATTTTATTGGTAATATAAGACATCAAATGTACGGTTGAATATGTCCAAGAGTGGGTGTTTGTAAACCTAGCTGTGTTAATCTTTCCATCCTTCCCACACTCAATTCTGAAATGGCACCTCCGTTGCTATCTTGTCCCTAAGCCAGCTGAACAGAGCTGGGTCAACAGAAAGCACTGTAGTTGATTAATCACCATACAAAACTCATGCTGGAATTTTTGGAACAGCTAGAGAATTAGTTTGGGGTTTGGAAATGGCTACGTTGATGATTCTCAGCTGTGTTTTTGTGTTTCTGAACAACAACAACAATAATCTATATCCTGCCTTTCCTCTGAAAACTGGGAATCAAGGCAGCTTACACAAATTAAAACAAATGTTACAGGAAGAATACAATGGATGACCCTACAGCTTGCATTTTCTGTGCCATCCTGTGTACACACACTGGGAGTGAAGTCCCATTGAACTCGGTGGGATTTACTTCTGCACAGTGGTGGAGCTTCAAGCTGTGGGGGTGGGGCGGAGAGCAGGCAGGGGTGTGGTGCGTGTCCCGAGGGGCGTGGCACGGTGCCCACAGGGGCATGGTGCGTGTCCTGTGGGTGTGGCGCAGCTGCGGGGGCATTGTGCGCGCGGGGCAGCCGCAATGACACCCCACCGGGATTGTGCCGCCGGGGGTGGTATGCTCCTCCTGCACCCCTGTTCCTCCACCAGTGCTTCTGCATAGGAGACCCCTATTCCACCAGTGCTTCTATTTAGGAGACCCCTATTCCACTCACAGACCTACAGTTCCCAGAGCTTCTTGGGGACAGGAATTTATTGTTAACCATTATAGAAATATTATGTTTATGTTTATTGCATTTATAGCCCACCTTGTCCTGAAGATGCTCAAATAGATTGAGAGGCTGTGACTGGCCCAAGGTCATCCACTGAGCTTCATGGCTAAGTCAGGATTTGAATCCTGGCTTCCCCTGTCCTAGTCCGACACTAAGCACTATACCACACTGGCTCATTGTAGCTCTGTGAGGGGAACTGAGGTCTTCTAACAACTCTCAGCATCCTTAACAAACTACAGTTCCCAGGGGAAGCTGTTGACTGTTTAAAGTGGTATGATACTGCTTTCAATATGCAGTGCAATGGGGCCTTAGCTGGAATGCAACCTATAGCTCAGTATAGGAAAGAGGGAAAATATCTATACATGCTATTTCTACAACAGTAGCCTTTATGGGGGAGGGCAGTGGGAAGATGAAATACAAATTAAAAATGGTAACAGAGAAGTTGTCACTCAGATGTAGCAGGAGATTTCTTTTTATGAGAATTTATGTTCTATCTGCCAATTCTTAAAAAAGAACAAAGAGAAAAAGAGCCAGAAAGGGCCGGCTTGGAGATATGTATATACAGGAAAACTGGAAAACTCTAAATAAGGATCTAGCTGATTATTTTTGAAATCAATTGTTTTTCCTGTCAGTTGGCAGACTGTTTTTTATTCACAGCCAGTTGGCAAACTCAGTCACAGAGCAGTGTCAGTTTAGTTCAGGAAAACGTACCCAGAGATTAAGTGGTGATCTGGAAGGAACCTGCCACATTGAACGTATTTTGCCAGATTTAAAATATCTCCACTGGCTTCCAGATTGTCTTTGGGTGCAATTCAAAGTTACGGTTCTGATGTACCAGCCTGGTACTGACTACTAGTGTAGCTGAATAGCTGTCATTTTGCAGGCCTAGGGTTCAAATGTGGCCCTTCAGATCTCACTAACTGGCCCTCAGGACTCTCTATAGACTACACCCCTCACTGGCCCTGCTCTACAATCCTCTTCAGTGTCTTTGCTTGACTAGAATATGTCCT
The DNA here is from genome assembly GCF_009819535.1 of Lacerta agilis. Lineage (NCBI taxonomy): Eukaryota > Metazoa > Chordata > Lepidosauria > Squamata > Lacertidae > Lacerta > Lacerta agilis. The sequence goes on along the minus strand of NC_046319.1, from coordinate 17,772,792 downwards.
GGACCTCTGATCATGCTTCCTTGTACAGAAAGGTATGTGAGAGTGTGTGTAGAAACAACCCTACACATGAGGTAAAAAAATCACTGCTGTTGCCCTGTCCCCTGTCTACCAGAGGTGGCCCAGAAGGGAATGTGGTGCTTGGACAAAAAATGGTTTCCATCACTAGTATAGTGGTTAACAAATTAATTAATTAATCTGGGAGAACCAGGTTCAAAACCTCACAAGAATCTCAGTGTATGTCTTCAGGCCAGTCACACACTGTCAGCCTAACACTGGACCAGGTTACTGGTAAAAAAGTATTTCTCTTCACTGCCCAGTAAGGACACTAATGGAGCCGTTAGTTTTGCCACAGCCTGATGGCTTGTGGGAAGAACACGCAGTGGGACTTTTTTCCCACGGGTGGCACCAGTGTTCATAGAATCATAGCATTAGAAGGACCTTGTGAGTAATCTAGTTCAACCCCCCTGCAATGCAGGAATCTCAACAAGGTCCTACATGACAGATGGCCATCGAACCTATGCTTTAAAACCTCCAAGGAAGGAGAGACTCCTGTGGGAGTCTGTTCTCCCGCTGAAAAATCAAGCATTCATACAATTCATAGAATTGTAGAGTTGCAAGGGAACCCTAGAGTCATCTAGTCCAACCCCTGGAAAGCAGGAATCTTTTTCCCCAGCGGGGCTTGAACCCACTACCCTGAGATTAAGAGTCCCATGCTCTACTGACTGAGCTATCACTGTTCCTTTGACCTGAACTTGTAATGTTATTAACTATTATTGTTGTTGTTGTTGTTATTAAAAAGCTGTTTCAGTTGTTAGGCTTGATTGTAATGCTATCAATGTTTTCACTGGGCGCTACATTTCGTTGAGTTTTGATCGGTTCCCATTTTGCCAGCATTGACAGGCTGCTGAGGTAATGAGTGTGTGTGTGTGTGCGCGCGCGCGCGCGCGTTTGGCTTCGGCGAGTATACGTTTGTAATTTGTTTTCCCAAGAAACATAATTTCTAGAAAGCGAAGTGGAAAGAATTAGGCTCCTGGGTTTTTAAGATTTAAAACAGAAGTGTGTGGGGGCGGGGGGCACCATTAGGTCAGACACCACTTCTCCTGCTGTCCCCTCAACAGCTTTTTAAAAAGCTGCCCTTCTGCGCAAGCCTTAAAAGGTGACAGAGCTCACCTAGCCAGCCTAGGCGCTGTTGGGATGTACTATCCCCTCAACTCGAGGCAGGGGACATCTACGCCCACCAGCCTTTGCTTCAGTACTTTACCAATGGCCAAAAAAGAAAAGTATTTTCTGTTAGAGAACGTGCAGGAAAGCGCCATATCTCTCCTCTTTTAATAATTATAAAAAAGCAAAACTACGATCTTACTCCCCCCCTTTTTATAACTTGGTTCGCTCCGTTGCCTTAGAAGCCACCCCAAACTTGACTAGTGGAAAGCGCTCCGGAGGTAAGGCGGTTGTGTCCCCTTTTGCGTCCTTACTTTGGGACAAATTCATTTAAAACTCGTGGCGGTTGGGCGATACCAATAGCGGGAAGGGGAGAGATTGAAGGGTGGGGGAAGTTTTCATTGCGGCGCTGTTTTAGATTTAAAAGATGTCCAAAGTTAGTACAGATTGGTTTGTTGCTACACTTATCTGTCAATCTTAAGTCACTTGCGCTGATAACAATTTTACTCAACAGCGTTAAATCCAACAGGGGATGAATGAAAGTTGATATTCTGCAGCTGCTACAGGTGTACACAATTAAAACTGTTGGAAGGTTGTACCCAGTGCTCGTCCTGCTCAGAGTAGACCCCTTGAAATGAATGGCGACGACTAACTTAGAGACATGGGGGTTGTATCCAACAAAAAGTCCTACTCAAGAGTAGACTCATTGCTCTTAGTGGACATAAGTTGGCCATGCTCATTAATGTCACTGTGTCTACTCTGAGTAGGACTAGCGTTGGATACAGCCCACATATTTCAGTGAGTCTTCTCTGAATAAAACTTAGTTGGCTATAACCTTGGGTTGTTTTTAAGCACCCCAGTTTTATTTCGGCAGCTTTGAGCATTTTAATAGGAAGGCGGGCTATGCTAAAATGTTTTTTTTTAAGTATACACTCTTGTGTCAACATCTGATATACAGTATTATTATGTTTTTATTTATTTATTACATGGCAGACCCCAAAGATTGTGAACCTCCAGAAGAGTAGACAGCTTTTGTGCTAGGTTTCGCCTCTGGGTCTATTTAAAACTACTGGTCTTTGCTTCCAGATCAAGCCCACCAGTACTAGAATTTTTGTTTTCCTAGAGTTGGGCTGGAATAGGCTATAGGTTTACCCCATTTTTTATTTATGAAAAAAGAAAAAGAAAATTACATTTCTAGGGTGAAGAGTACACACAATATGATAAGTGGGTCTTTCCCTTCATCTCCTGTACTTGTTTTTATGGTGATCTCGCTGCAAATGCACATTTGAAGGTATCTTTTAAGTACTTGTGTCTGAGTTGACTTTCCCCCTATGCTCCCTTTTTCCTTGTGTGTCCTGTCTTTTAGACCAGGGGTTGGCAAACTTACCCGGCCTTGGGCCAGTTCCTCCAGCGCCAATTGTGCGGCAGGCTGGAGGGCAGGGGAGCGCGCGCCCATACGCCGCGCACACGCTATTTCCGGTGCACTTTCGGGTTGGCGGAGCACCGGAAATAGCTTGTGCGCATGTGCACAGGCCTCCACAGACCTGGAAGTGCGTCGGAAATAACACTTGCGCATGCACACAAGCTATTTCCGACACCGTGGTGACCTGGAAGTGGGCAGCCATGCCGCGCTGGTAAGAGTGGGCGGCGGGGGTCACCGTGGGCTGGATAACTGAGTCCCTTGGGCCATATCCAGCCCGCGGGCCTTAGTTTGGCGACCTCTGTTTTAGACTGTAAGCCATGAATGAAGGGCTGTCTCCCTACTTTTTTGGTAAATGGTTCTGGGAAGTTTTTCAGCTATGAAAAGCAGGGTATAAAATTGTTTAAATAAAGAAATGACAGATTTGAAGGGTAACATTTAGCAAGAAAATGGAGTGGGTGGGGAGGCCATTGTCCCAGTCTGAACTGAGCCTCCCCTTCCCTCCCACCCCTGGTCTTCAGTTTCTCTGTTTTTGAAATCAAGCCCAATAAAGATTTGTTGTGCTAGGGTGGCAGGGCGCTTTAATCCACTTGCACACCCTTATGTTTTTGGTATGTGTGTGAATCCCTCCTGCAAAATACAGCCTGGAGGTGACCTACATATGTTTGTTGGAAAGAAGGGAAAGTTCATGCTTTGAGCAAACACTCCATGTGAAGCTTCCAAGAATGTTTTTTCATGAGCGACTGACTCCAGATTTAGATAATGAACTGATGGTTTAGATAATGATTTTTACATAATAAAAGCTTTGATTCAGATTAATTTCTTTACTTCAGTCATAAGCCAATACAAAAAATAACGAGCATAAAAATGGAGAAGAAAGGACGAATGGTACAAAATGTTCAGCACATTGAAAAGCAACAGGTGTTCTCATACTTGTCCAATAATAATAATTAAAAAAAATATACAGAGTTTTAACCAGATTTTTTTTTAATTCTCCTAAATTTGTTAGGGAGCAGACTTCTTCTCTGCCAGATAAGTTGCCAGATAAGACTTGCATTGATTCAGCTTACAGTCAAATACAGGGTTAAGAACAAAATTAATTTTGGCTGTTTTTTTATAAAAAAAACACTTTTCATATCATTTCTAAGGAAAACATCAAGGGTTGTATCCAATGCTAATCCTCCTATTGGATGATTAGGGGAAGGGCCATAGCTCATTGGTAAAGCATCTGCCTTGCATGCAGAAGGTCCTGGATTCAGTTCTTTGCATCTACAGGTAGGTAGGTAAAGGTAAAGAAACCCTGGATGGTTAAGTCCAGTCAAAGGTGACTATGGGATGTGGCACTCATCTCAACTTTCAGGCCGACGGAGCCAGTGTTTGTCCGCAGACAGCTTTCCAGGTCATGTGGTCAGCAGGACTAAACTGCTACTGGTGCACAGAGGACCATGACGAGTGCCAGAGCACACACAGAAACTCCGTTTACCTTCCGGCCACAACAGTACCTATTTATCTACTTGCACTGGTATGCTTTTGAACTGCTAGGTTGGCAGAAGCTGGGACAGAGCAATGAGAATTCACACCGTTGCACAGATTCAAACTGCTGACCTTTCGATCAGCAAGCCCAAGCAGCTCAGTGCTTTATACTACAGTGCCACCAATGTCCTTTTAGGCATCTCCAAGTAGGGCTGGGGTAGAACTCTGTCAAAAGCTCTGGAGAGACACTGCCAATTGGAGCTAGATAGACCAGTGGTCTATCACAGTTTCCTATGTACTCCTAGACACACGGAAGTTAAATAGTATCACCAGCTTAGGCCTAGAGTAACTTAGTTGGATATAATCTTTTAAAATATTGGACCTGTAGTCTTTTGGCCGCAGAGCAGGAAGACATTTATTTAGTACTATTTGTTTTAAATTACATGCTTTGTTTTGGTTGAAAACAATTTTCGCGCTAACATTTCTTGTTTTCTTTGGCAGCTAAGCTCTGTTTGAAAGGAAAAAGATGGACCAAATAAATGACACAGAATCTACTGGCATTTCAGAAGAAAACCTCAGGCCTGAAGAGAATGAAGAGAATGAAGAAGATGAGATGATATCTGACCAACTTGTGCAAGAGGAGGAAAACTGGAAAGGTTCATATATAAAATGATGGTGTTTATTTTACTGCACTTGTGAGGCTTCTGACACCAATTGGTCAAGCTGAGTGTGAGGACATGGAATATTTGTGAACATTCCAATTGCTCAGAGAAGGACACTGCAAGAATACTTGAAGTCTAGATTCAATGGGGGAAGGGAGCAGCCAGTTTGGTCAGGAATTTAAAGTTGAGCTGGAAGTGGGAGGGTGGGACTGAGTTTCAGAAAAAATTGTGTCTCCTTAGAAGTACAATTTTCACCATGTCGACGCATGTGCATTGCAGTGACCCGGAAATGGCTGGGAAAGGGGACAGAATGGGGTCGGAGCAGGCTTTTGCATGGTCTGCTGTTGCATGTGATGACCCAGAAAGCAACCCCCAAGCATATCAGGGGGTGTCTGTACTCACTTTTCTGGAGAATGTTCTCAGGGGCTGAAAAGGGCAGAAAATAGGGTCAAATTGTGTCTGGTGCCAAGAAACCCAGGATTGCACAGCTCAGTTACCTTGGCAGTGAGGAAATTTCCTCACCCCTTGCTAATAATTTAAACCATGGGTGTGGTGCTGTGGCATTGACAGATTCCTTATATGATCCCTGAATGGTCAGGATCACTTGGGAAAGAAGAAGCCTAGGCAACAAAAGGGCAAATGCTAGAGAAAAGCGTGTTTTTCATGCTCTTCCCATAGCTCCCCTTTTTGTATTTAAATAAACAAAGGAAACCTTTAGCACATTGCTAATTAAAAATGTACACAGGTCATAGGAGCAGGATTAGCTTTGTGGTGCAGAGTGGTAAGGAAGCAAAGTATCATGGGGCCCACAAGCAAAGCAGTTGAAGGAAGCACGAAACACATGCAATGAGCTGAGAAAGAGGAACACCAGGGAATGGTAGATGGATAACAAAGTGGTGGTCTGCCCCTACCTTAGAGACATCAGTGTCCTCATAAGAGCAAACCTACTCTATGAGCTATACTCTGGGTCATCAGAGCTTTAGAACTACAGCAGCTCTGACTTGAAAGAAAGATAATTTTATTCAGGTTAATAACAATACAGGCTCAACAGCAAGCATGGAGTTCTGAATGGTAGTATTGAAGTTGTCCCAACAGTTGCTGAATCTTAAAAACAAATTATCCTAGGTAAGGTCTGCTCATCAGAGAGGCAATGCTGCAGATGTCTGAAAATAGAGATTATACAGTATGTGACTTTCACCGTCAACACCCTAGCTGCTGCATTCTGCACTAGGTGTGAAATCTGTATTTCCTTCAAGGTCAGCCCCACATAAAGTGTGTTACACTTTCCTGGTGGTTACTAAAGTGTGGATAACTAGCCAGCTATCCCTGTGCAGAAAAGGCTCTAGTTAATACATCACCTGACACTGGGCATAAACACCTGGGCTTCAAGTGACAGTGATAGTTCCAGGAGTACCCCCAAACTACCTACCAGGCAGCAATGCTTCTGAATACCAGTTGCTGAAAACTGCAGGAGGGGAGAGTTGTCTTGTGTTCTCGTCCTGCTTGTGGTTTTCCCACAGGCATCTAGTTGGCCATTGTGAGAACAGGGTGTTGGACTACATGGGTTATTGGCCTAATCCCAGCAGTCTCTTATGTCCTCATGTTCTTCAAGGTGGGCTACCACCCTGTCCAGAACAGTCTGTCCCATGTCCCAGCCAATCCTGGACCTGGGAAGCACAGAAGCTTCACCTTGTCTGGATTCAGCTTCAATTTATGGGTCCATATTTATGGATTCAATTTATTTTCTGCCATTCCTCCTGAAAGGAGCCCAGGGTAGCAACCCTGTCCATTACCACCTCCAGGCACTGACTCAGGACCTTCATTCCCTCTCCTGATAGCAATGGAGCATAGATGTGGAGCTTATGGAAATGGTGAAGACGTATGAACAGAATGCTCACACAAATGTGTTTTCCTCTGCTGTCTTCTACAGCCTGTCATTGAACTGTAAATTCCATTTTCCCATTTGGCTATTACGGAGTTCCTTTGTGTAGCACTTAGGAAAGATGGCTTGTGACAGCTCTGTCGCCAAGGTGGAGCGCATTTGCCTGCGTTAAGTCCCTGAGTGTAAAATTGTCTTTGTATATATTTTGTGACAAGATCCCCCCCCATTATACACAGTAGTAAAGCTTTTAGCTTGTCATTTGTGCGGCCTCTTGTCTTGTGTCGACTTGTCAAGGAAGGGTATCTAAGTCGCAAAGAGCAAAAGTTTGTTTCCTTTCCACCAGGACCTGAACTTGAAGACGATTATGAGGAGGAGGCCCGCACAGACAGTAATGATGCTTTGGAAGGAGGTGAAGAAGAAGGAGAGAAAGGAGAGGATTTGGATTCTATTGGGTGAGTGCTTTGGCATGAGAAGATACTCTTTTCACTTCAGAATTCAGCTAGAGTACCCATAAGAGCATAATGTTCTTGCTTGGGGAATGGCCATAGCTCAGTGGTGGAGCTTCTGCTTTGCATGCAGAAGCTCCCTGGTTCAATCCCTGGTATCTCCAGGTAGAACAGAGGGTGCTCCCTGCCTGAAACCCTGGAAAGCCACTGCCAGTCAGGGTGGACAGTATACAGCTAGATGCACAATTGGTTTGACTTGATAAAAGGCAGTATCTTGTGTCCCTTGATTAGATGAAGGTCTCTTTTAGGGATGGGGAACCACTGACCCTCCAGATCTGGTTGAACTCCAACCCCCATGAGCACAAGCATGTTGGAAGTTCTAATCCAACAGCGCTACAGTGGGAGTAGGGATTTTTTTTTCTTGCCAAAGGGCTACATTTCCTCATGGGCAACCTTCCATAGGCCACATGCCAGTGGTGGGTGTGAGAGATGTGGGTGCAGATAGACACACACCACTCTCCCATTCTCCAGTAAGTATTTTCACACTTATGTTCCAGCCAGGTAAATAAATCAGAGCCACTGAGGGGAGTGACTTGGGCAGAATGCTGAGGGCCAGATGGAGACACAGGGAGGGATGCTGTCAGTCCCCACCCTTGATCTAGGGAAGGGCACAGGAAATCCTCAACCTGATTTCATGCAGCATCCCTGTCTTCAGTGCTGGGTGACACTATACCAAACAGAAAGCCCTCAAGAAAAGCAGCAACATGACAACTTTCTTCTTGTTGCTTGTCTCCATCTTTGACACCTTGTAGGGGCAAAGAGGTGGAACAGGAATAATTCTAAGATGTTAATTAAATATATAAGACCTATAAGGCCTCTGTTTTTTATGGCTTTTTGATCTTAATATTTATGGAAATAGAAATCTATTCTCTCCCCACGCCCAGCCAACCAAGCAGGGAAGGCTCAGAACAACCGAAGACACAGAGAATCAAAAAAACAATGAACTACGCAGACAGAGTTCGTGTTCTCAACTTGCGCAGGAACCTGAACCAACTTGACAATCTAGCCAAGGAAAAGGAGATGATTATTAGGAAAACCAGGTCAGTTCTCAACCCACTCTCCCCACTACACACACATAAGCATTTCCCACTGTTTCCACAATGTATGGCATAGAAGTTGTTTTTAGCGTTTAGTCTGTGCTTAAAGACTTGATTTCTCATTATGCTGAAAGGGTCTGTCTGCTGCCATTATTTTAAAGAAATTGCTCTTGCTTCAAAATACCCTTGGGTTCCTGGAAGTAGGAGTAGGCAGGCAGGCGAGGAAATGGAGGAACTGAGTAGCAGAATATAGTGTCAAGCGACTGAGGGCTGAGCTAGGCAATATGTTGGTGCCCTTAATTGCAGGGGTGTGCTTTATATGCAGATTGCTAGCATCCTGGGACCCTAGCATGGTGGGTAAGGGGTCTTTAATGCTTCTCCTATGGGCATAAGAAGGCAGTAATTCCTGTTCTGATCTGTATTCATCATAATCAGTGCTGTTTCTGTTTCACTGCAGTTCACTTTCTGCCAAATATTTCAAGACTTGTCTCACTGTTCACTGTTGAACATAGATTATGTAGCTATTTACATAACTTACATTCATTTCAATGTAAAGGAAACTTCAAAACAACGTTTTAAAAAATAGTCATTGATTATGTATCACTTGAGGACTTAAAAAATCAAGAAGGGTGTGAACAAACACAGATAATATTTGCTTGACTGATTTCCATTCCTGACTGCAAACATGTGAATTGCAGCAATTTCCACCTCATTTTTTTTCCCATCAGAATTCTCTGACAATCCTATTGCCTGTCCCCTGCTATGGTCTTGATTGGGATCATGGACATAAACCTGCAATTTGCATGGAGGGCTAGGGGAAAGAGCTGCCCTTGAATTAGAGGTTGTTTTGCAGTGTAAATTGCACACTGTCCAAAAGGGTTTACGCTTCCCTACCCCTCATGCTAGAGCCCTAATACAGATTGCTGCTGTCTCCCTCTCTAGAAATTTATGACATTTTATGTAGTTAAGGGCACAGGTAAGCTCTTGGCTACAAATTCAGTTCAAATCTCTACCTTCCCATGAACTCACTCAGCTGCCTTAAGCAAGCACCCCGCCCCAACCCTCAACATCCGTATCATTGATTTTAAATAAATACATATAAATTTCTCAACCATTGATGCTAGCTTTTGATGACCTGCTTCTGTAATTGTGATGATTTTACTGTTTCACTGTTGTTATTGATTTGTTTGGTTTATTTATTCAGTTTATATCCTGATGATCCTTTCAAAGAAGGCCATAAACATAAATTAAAGTAATGTTTTATTAGTTTTTTTTTGTCACTATATCATTGTTGTAAACCGCTTCAGGATTTATTTATAAATGAAAAGTGGTTTAGAAATTATTTTTGTAAAAAATAAATACTAAAGGTGGTATTAGCTAATTTTTACTCATAGTAGACCCATTGAAATTACTGGACCTAACTTAGGGCTTGTCCACACTTCTACTAGTTCTGTGCCTAGAAAGCAAGTGTCCAAGCGGTTTCCCACTTGACCCACACTTTCTGGGCACTGGCCTGAGTGGTTTCCCCCCTGCCCCGTTCCTTTCCCAGGGAAAACCTGCTCTTTAGTGCTAAATTGGAGCAAATCTCAATTTGGAGAAAACATGAATGCCTTTTGCTCTGATTGAGTACTAAAGAGTGGTTTTCCCCAGGTGAAAGCAGTGGGACAAGAGGAAGTGTGGATAAGCCTTCAGTCATCTTCGTTAATTCCTGAGGTTCTACTCAGAATAAGTTGAACACTACCCTATGTATTGCTATGGATTGTAGCCAACTAAGTCTTACTCAGAGTAGAGCCACTGGAATTGATGAACATCTGTTGTAAACAACTAAGTCCCATTTGAAGTCCACCCATTAAAATTAATAGATTGAAGTTAGTCAATTAATTTCAGTGGGTCCACTCTGAGTAGGGCTAACATTGGATATAACCTGGTATTCTTGGTTTTTTATTACAGTATTAAAATATGCAGTATTTATAATCATTAATTTGTACACAGATGGATTATTGTCTCTTAATTCTGTGCTGAAATCTGCAGCTGAAATCTGCAGCTTAGTTGCCAGGAATGTCAAAGAAAGAGAAGGGTCTGAGATTTAGGAAGACCCCCTCCCTGCCCCCAGTGATTTGTGCCTGCTTATTTTCAGGGAGGAACTGGATGCCTGTCATTCCCATATCGACAGCCTAACAAACCAACAAAGGGTTGTAGAGAGCGAAATTGAGAGAGAGAAGGAGGCTGGGAACAGGTGCGTAACTGTACCTGCATGTCATAGATTGCTACCCTTTTCAGTATTTATTCACATGGCTTATTCTGAACTTTGATTACTCTCTCTGGCCTCTTGCTGTTGCTGGATAGTCCCCATCCACCACCTCTCCAGATTCTCTTTGTTGAATGGTTCTTAATGAGTCAGTGATTAAAATGTTTGATAAACACAAATGCAGTTATCTCTGAGGACCACAGTGTGCGGTAGGAAACATTAACCTTTTGTTGTGCGCTGGGAAGCAGATGGAGCACTGATGCCATCTCTCTGTATGTCACACACTGTTCATACCCAGTGGGCGCCTGCTACTCAGCAGAGTTAGGTGCATGTAGCAGCTTTGGAAATGCTTGATCTTTTTCTTCTCCACATCCAAGGAGGAGGTAAGATTACAGTCGGGCAATTGTTCACGCATGCAGGGTGTCTAATAGCAGATCACTGAACTTTCTTTGTGGTTGAACAATGCAGTGAAGAAAGAAAATGATCAAAGATCATTTGATCTTATCATACAAGACAAGGAGATTGTGGGAGGGGGGATGCACAAGGGAATCACGCTCAAACCAAGCCTTCTGTCTCCTCATAATGGAGATACTTCATTTCTCATGAATTGATATAGCATAGAGCAGGCTTCCGCAAACTTGGCCCTCCAGATGTTTTGAGACTACAATTCCCATCATCCCTGACCACTGGTCCTGCTGGCTAAGGATCATGGGAATTGTAGGCCAAAAACATCTGGAGGGCTGAGTTTGAGGAAGCCTGGTATAGAGGGTAAGGCTGCGCATACACATCCATTTAAAGCACTTCGCTTCCACCAAAGAATCCTGGAAACTGTAGTTTGTTAAGGATGCCAGGAATTTTAGCTATGTGAGAGGTAAAACTACAGCTCCCATGATTCCTCCTCCTCCTCCTCCTCCTCCTTGTAGACTTCCTTTCATATGAAGATCACAGGGTGGTTCACAACATAAAAATTCAAAATGAGAATTCAAAATGCATAATAGAAACAAACCAATAGCCCTTCTCTTGTGTGTGTGTGTCTGTGGGCTGGGTTTTTAATGTGACTTAAATGTATGATGTGTATGGCATTTCAGCAATAAATCAGGAGGTCTCCAGTTTTATTCTGGATCTGCAGAACCTTTTCTGCCTTGAACTTACTCAAGGGCTTTAAGCAAGGCTCCCTCAGTCCCTCCCCCATCTGCAAAATAGAACTGACTTAACCTTACAGCAGAAGTGGGCAGCATGTTAGACTCAAAGTCCCACCAGCCCAGTCTGTGTGGCCAGTGGTTAGGATGATGGGTATTGTAGTGCAACGGCATTTGGATGATCACAGGTTTCCCATACCTGCCTTGCAGGGTTGCTGTCAGAACTGCCACTAGATATACCTACCGGTATCTGAAGCTCTTATAACACCAGAAGTGCTATGCAAATCTTAAGTATTATTGTTAGGGGCAAGCTAGGTGATATACATAAAAGTTTGTAAGACCTTATTTTAGAGAGTTTTGGGTTGTAGTTCCACTCAGAGTAGACCTATTGAAGTCAGTGGAATGAAGTTAGTCATGCTCAATAACTTCAGTAGGTCTACTGTGCATTAAAGACAACCACTAGGTACAAAGGTAAAATGAAATCAAGCAAAATGTTCCCTTTTCATGGTTTCATACCATCATTATATCAGATTGTTAAGGAGAATAGGGCAAGATGGCACTGTACTGCTACCAACCCTTTGCTTATGGGACTAATTTAAATTTGACAGTAATTTCTAATGGCTTTGTTCACTGAGGAGACAGCAATAATAAGGCACACAAATGTGTTTAGCAGTAGGATGGGCTTCTGATTCATTAACCAAATGCAAAGTTATGATCATAATTTTGTTCTGAGATAGAATAGTATAATCCTGAAGGAATTCCAATTATTTCTTGAAACTTATGGCTCCCCCTCCTATGCTGCAGTTACAGGTGGGTAGCCGTGTTGGTCTGCCATAGTCAAAACAAAATTGAAAATTCTTTCTAGTAGCACCTTAGAGACCAACTGAGTTAGTTGCTGGTATGAGCTTTCGTGTGCATGCACACTTCTTTTGCTAAACAGCACCGTGGTTATGTGAAGTCCTTGTTTGTTTTGTTCTCCTTAACCTTTTGATGACACTCTTCCTCTGTTAAAATTATGAACTGCACTTGACTTCATGTTCTTTCAATCTACTAAATTTTACAGTTAAGGATTCTAAAAAGTTGCTACAGAGCAGGGATTGGAGGAACATGTGGCTCTCCAAATGTTGATGGACTCCAACTCCCATCAGCCCCAGTCATCAGGGATAACAGGCTCCTATCTATGCTGTAGAGTTAGTACAGATGCTCGATAACTGGAGTAGTCCACACATTGTAGTGATCTCTGCAAATGTTTTCAGCTCAGAAAAAAATGCACATTTGGAGGATGCTTCATCATAAAAGCAGACATCAGATCAGATTTTCCAAATGGCTATTTCAATGCTAGCCAAAGCACAAAAGGCTGACTTGCTTGTTGTTAGGCTCATACTTTTCAAATCTTTCTAGTTGATCTCAGTTCTTCACACACTGATACTTTCTGATCTGTGGTACTTGTTTAAGAATGACCCAAATGCACTCTCTCCACTTTCACTTTCCAACAACAGGCATTCAAAGGTACACTACCTCCAATTGTGGAGACCAGGGGTCAGCAAACCTTTTCAGCAGGGGGTCGGTCCACTGTCCCTCAGACCTTTTGGGGGGTGGGGGTGGGGATGAACGAATTCCTATGCCCCATAAATAACCCAGAGATGCATTTTAAATAAAAGGACACATTCTACTCATGAAAAAACACGCTGATTCCCGGGCTGTCCGTGGGCTGGATTCAGAAGGCGATTGGGCCGGATCCGTCCCTCGGGCCTAAGTTAGCCTACCCATGGTGGAGACAGAACATAGCTATTGTGGCTAAAAGAAATTGGTAGTCTTGACCTCCGTGAATTTGTTTATTCCTCTTTTAAAGCTATTCATAGCTAGACTGTAAACTAGAAGTCTGCAGGTACACGGGGAGGAGTATGTGACTCATCCCCAGGGATGAGTTGGCTAGCTGGAGTGAAATCAGCAGATCTATGTGCTTAAATTTCTCCGCCATGCCCAATTGGTCCTTCAGCATTGCCTGACATCCCACTGAAAGTGTATCTGAAGAAGTGTGTATGCACACAAAAGCTCATACCAATAACAAACTTAGTTGGTCTTTAAGGTGCTACTGGAAGGAATTTTTGTATTTTTTATTTTGTTTCGACTACGGCAGACCAACATGGCTACCTCCCTGTAACTGACATCCCACATGAGGGGAATCATGGGCTGCAATGGCAAACACCCAGCTGGGATGACCTGTAAGTGACTCCTCCAACCAATAACTCGAATCTGCTTGTAGACCTGGTTGGCACCATTTTCCAGAGTAAGAGGACGAGGCAGGCAGATGTAACCATTCTCCCTTGCTCCTCTTTCTGCTGGCTTACTCAGAGAGGGCAGATGAATGGCAGAGGTAGCAAGAAGGAAGAACACCAGGAGCAGGGGAAATTAGCAGGGAAACAGGGGCCTCTGCAGGTGCCTAATGATGTCTGCTACTGATGCGAGTCCTGGACAGTTAATGTGGCCTTGTTCAGGGCCGTCTTAAGCATATCTTTGGTCCAGCTCGTTTACATCACGTGGTCCGACACATGCTCAGCGCTGCACATAAGTAAGAGGCGCCCGGATCGCAGCCCATACGGCCTCCCGCACCCTCCCGTGAAGCCTCCCTCTAAGCGCCTCACACCCCTTACCTGCCCCTGTCCGGGGAAGTCTGCGCGACAGGAGGGCCAGCAAGCAGATCAGGTGGCTCACTGGCTGTCCCATCCTCGTTTGGTGCCAGGATTACACAGGGCGCTTCCCTGTTCTGCTCACAGACTCCGCAGGGAGGCGCACAGGCAGTGACATGGCCAGAGAGAGACACACCCGCCGCGCCCACCCCCGATCGCACCCGCCAGGCATCCAGGCAGCCCCAGCAGGAGGGGACGCAAAGGGGCTTCTCTGAGCCGGACGCAGCGTGCTCTGATGGGCATCTGAGAAAAGAGGAGCGGGCTGCCCCAGAGCTGGGAAGGGAGCACGCCCTAACTCTCCTTCCCGGACACTCAGCCTGTGGCGCCCTCCAAAATCTGGTGCCCCGGCACCCCGCGCCACTTATGTCTATGGGTAAGATGCCCTTGGCCTTGTTCACACCTGATAAACCAATCTCCTGTGTTCTAAAATATATTAGTTACAAAATGTTGTAATATGTTTTCTGTTCCTTTTTCTTTTTTTACTCACTAACCAGTTTAAAATGGACTGTAAGGTCTGCAAAAATGCTGTCCATGGCTATTGTCATTCAAATTGTGTAGATGTTTTTAAGGAGATTGAAGGGGGAATGGACACTTTAGGGACATAATTGAAAGACATTCTGCTAATATAAACTGGCAGAATTCTGAAAACATAAGCCTTTACCCCTCAAGGCACCATAATTGTTTCTCTTTTTTATGTGCCAGGTTTTAACATTCATTATTTCCATTTTTCTTCTTTTCTCTTTCTCTCTCTTTTCCCCTTTAATGTAATAGTGCCGCCGTGTTCCGCCTACGGGCAATGCATCGGCGTGTGTGTGTTGAACTGGGAAATGAAAAGGACCTTGAGTCAAAAATTACTGCAATGCTGAACGAAAGTCTGTAAGTTTAAAGAGCACAAAAGAGACAGAGGCAGGATTGATCATTATGGTTTTCTATTAATGCAACCTAGCAATTTAGCCCTGAGTCCAGAAAAACCTACTTAATGTTTTTTGGTTTCTTTAAAGTGGAGGAATTAATCAATAAGTATGCAAATGTGTTAAGGCCTAACGTTTGGATGGAAGGAAAATGTGAAAAGACAACCAGCTTCTTAAAGAAAGTTTGAATTGCATTGTGGAAGCAGTTTTATTTATTTATTTATTTGTTTGTTTATTTGTTTGGTCTTGCGGCATCATGGGTAAAACTGAGATGCCTAGAAATAATTTTTCACATCATGTTGATTCTTTCCAGCTGTTATGCACTGGGGGAATCTTCTGGTCCTTCCTTCCCGCCCCCCTCCGCAGCAAGAATGTGAGGGGGTGGGGTGGAAGCAGAAAGTGCCCCATCTCCTGAACCTTACCTTGTCTTTTGTGTCCTCAGTGCAATCCAAAATAAACTTGCAAAAAGAAATAATGTGTTTTTAAAATGCAGCTTTGATTTAGGTTACTAAATGATTCTTTGGATAATTTAAGTGTTCAACATATATATTTGTAGAAAAAGCACTAGTTATTTTCTCTTGCACCCATACAAGTAACTGCTTTGTGAATGAAACTTTGATACACAAGCTGAACCAAATGAAAGCAACTGCTAGTATTAAAGACATTTGGAGCAGGAAGGGAGCTTAATGGGGTCATCCCATGCCCTGAAAGAGGACCATTTCTATCTAAACGATTCCCAACAGATGTTTGTCTAACCTACTTCTTCCTCAAACTTTCTATGATGTTTTGATGGAGCTCTGCCAGGCTGCACTGGTTTGGCCTGCTTCTCCTTTTGCAACAGAGGGAGAAAAGTCAATCCTTCCTTTTTCACACTTGAGATGGAAATTGCCTGAAAGGGGAGAAGAGGCAGTGTGGCATTCTGGTTAAGAGTGTTGGACTAGGATGAGAAAGGAGTGTTTGGGGAGCTGAATTGTCAAAATAATGGCTAGTTCAGCAATTTATGTTTGAGCTGGAATAATAGTCAACACTGCATGCTCTTTGAAATCATGCTTTACAGAAATACAAAGTATTTGTCTTTTGAGGGGAGAAAAACCCAGTCCTTTTTATTTTTGTCTTGGAGGTCACACCACTGCTGCAGCCACATCAAAGCGAGTCCAGGATGAAGGGCTTATGGCAGAGCTTGAGCAGCTGATTAACCAGAGAGCAGTCTGACTCCTGCAGCTGAATTATATAAAAAGCTTAAGGAACGGGGGGGGGGGGGGGGGCTCCTTGGCACTTTTTAAAAGTAGTGTGATGAGTGGCATATGCATTTTTTTTAAATATTTTTTTTAAAATGGCTGTCAAAATTGGCCTCAGCTGGCCCAAGCTAATTCAAAGGAGTGTATGAAATTGAGGGTTTTAGTATTTGGTATGCAAAGGACCACATGTGATTATTCTTTAGGTGTAGCCAATGGTAGTCCTACTTAGAGTAGACCCAACGACGCTAGGAGACATAACCAACTTCAGTCTATTAGTTTCAGAAGGTCTACTCATAATAGGACTTGGTTAGATACAACCCACTAAGTCTCTAGAGACTTGCTCTTGGGTAAGTGTGTATAGAATTGTAGCATAAAACATTTCCCACATTATGAAACCAGAATAACCTAAGTTTTGTAATGACAAGAAAAAAGGGGCAACTATGAAAAAATGTTGCTGTATCAAGTGCTTCTGTTCAGGGTTCAAAGTAGCTAGTCATGCCTGGTCTACGGATACTCCATTCCGTACTCCTGCCCACTTGATGTTTGGTTTTTAAGCCCTGAATAGCTAGTAAGCATTCTGTTCTCATTGAACATGATGCATCCTTACAGAGCTGTTGTATGTGTGTTTGGGAGGGAAAATTCTGGCTAATGAGCTGAAGATGGTTTCTCTGTTCAGTAACTGAAAAGTGAGTTTTACTTTCATGGTATTTCTATATTGTAATGTTTCATTTTATTTTCTACCGTCAAATATTTTTAATCTGTGATTTGGCAAGCTTTCGCTTGATTTGGTGTGTTACTGTAAGCCGTGGTCAGTTTTTTTTTTGGGGGGGGGATGCAGGATGGTTCCCATCCACAAAATAATGTTAACATGCTAGCAAATTGCTCAGCAGTCAAGTCAGCTTGTTCTTCCTTTGTGTGTTTTTACAAGACTTGAGATGTGGAAGATTGAAATTGAGCAGGGCAATTTTTCTGAGCTCCGTAACCAGATCAAACAGGACGAGGAATATTTGGACCAGCAGAACCAAATGCAAGCAGCAGAACGCCTCCAGAACCAGAAGAACAGAATTTCACAGCTAAACCAGAGGTGGCTGGCCATGGAGAGGTAAGGGAGGTGTGTGCTGCTGTCTTCCCCAACTTAAGGCCAGCCCCTCCAGATGCTGCTAGACTAAACTTGGAGTGGGAACCTTGGGCCTAGGGGGCAAATATGTCCCTACTTGCCTCTTTATCAAACTTTGGAACTCTCCCCAAAGCTATATCCCTTCTTCTCAGACCATATTCCGCAGTGGCCATGCTTTGCATCCCCCTTGAGTGCTTTTGCCTGACTGGAATGTGCCCTTAAACTATGATAGCACCTCTTTCTTTCTTGCTTGCTTGCTTGCTTGCTTGGAAGGAGGATAGAGAGAGGTGTGTATAGAAACATGCCTACTGTATAGAGGTAAATTTTACAATCATTGCTCCACTGGCATGTGGTCCTTGGAAGGGTTGTGGCCTTCAACCTGAAAAGGTTCCCTACCCCAGGACTAAACCCTTGATCGTTGGTCATGCTGGTTGGAACTGATGGAGGTTTTATTCCCAGCAATATCTGGAAGGCCCCTTCTGGATTTTGGACCTTGGCAGGTGCCCACAAAAACCAACCCCTAACACCAGCCATGGTCCTACTAACGCAAGAATATAAGCCAGGCATACAATGTTATTTTGTTTTTAAATTTGTGTTTTGCTTCTCTATAGAAAAATACAGAAAGCCAGGGATGATTATGAGCACCGTCTTTCCAAAGCCTTGGAAGATGCTCAGAGGAACCATGAAAAAGCAGTCAAGTTTCTGAAGAAAAGTTTGGGAAGGTTTGCCATTTGCACTTCATTAAAATTTTAAGTTTTCACTAACAATGCTGGGAATGATAGATGCAGCCATGAACTTGACTGGATTTGCTCCTCCAATAGGATCCGTGACAAAGAAGCAAGCAAGGAACAGAAAAACCAGGAATATATGCAAAAGAGGATGGAAACTGTGTTGTCCCTGAAGAACAATATCTCTTACAATCGGGTATTAGCTTTATGTTGAAGTTATTTGATTTTTCTAAGCTTGCCTTGGGGTCCTTGGGTAGATCAGCTTTCCCCACTGAGGAGTCTCTTTTAGCACCCTCTTGAAAGGACCACACAGTGGTTGAAGTGTGGGCTAGGATTCAGATCAACCATGAAGCTCAATTGATGACTTGGGGCCAGCTGCTGTGTCTTAGCCTAACCTACAGTACCTTACAAGGTTGTTGTGAGGATAAAGTTTATGTGTGCAGATTATGTGTATTGCTTCGAGTGTGGAGGAAAGGAAGGATATATATGTAATAATTACAATCTCCCTTCTAGCGAGCACCAGTGTTGCTATTATATGGAAGGTGGAGAGCATTTGAAAAGCTGGAACGCTTGCAACCTGTTTCAAGTCCAGCGGAAGCTCACTGGCACCTTGGTTAGATTGGAAATGAATTGCACTTTTTAAAACCAGTTTTAACTCTGTGTTGAAATCAATGTGTCTTCAGTTGGTTTCAACAGGCAGGGTGCCTCCTTGATAACAGGGGCCAGTAGGGCAAACATCAACCCTATGCCAAAGGGCCTCTTGTCCCAAGGGTCTTCAGTTGTGGGTTGATGTCCTTCTGCCTGGCATGTTTAAATATGTAGTGCTCTGCAAATTCATCTTAAGTTTCTTTGTTATGGAACTGTGCACAAATGAATCTAACCCCTCCCCTGCACCAATATGTAGGAAAAGCTCCGAACTCAACAGGCCCAGAACAAAGCCAACTTTCTTGATGCTCAAGAGCAAGAGCAGAAGATGAAGGAAACCATTGAGGCCCAAGGACACAACGTCACCCGGGAGGCTTTTCTCTATAAAAGACAGGTGGAGTTTGAGAAGCGGAAGAAGTGAGCTGCCACTTTTGGGGGGGGGATGGTTGGTGGTGGTAGTACTTTTAAAAAAAGAAAAGGAAACGATTTGTGTCTCTTGCAATAAAGATATGAAGTTTCAAACTTAGAGGAAACTACCAAGTGAACACTGGTTCATATAATATCTAACTCTGGAAAGGTGTGGGAGGCATTGCATCACTAAAGACAAAGATTAGATGAAGGTTTTTATGCTTTGCTTGCTGGGTTTATAAAAAAAGAAAAGAAAGGAAGGCATTGGCATTCTGCATTAAGTAATTTATATTATTAGGTGCTGACTTTCTAGGGATTCTCTGAGAGTCATCTTAGGCTGCATAAAGCTACCTGTAAAAACACATAAGATTGTCACCCCAAAATTTGTTTAGCCTGACTCTCCTCTAATGAGTCCAATGTGACATACAGTATGTGATTCTTGTCCCTACTCTCATAACTTGCTCATAACTCAACACATGGTAGACCATACCCTAACTCCAGCTGCTGATAGTAGAGGAGTTCCAGGGATTGCTTACACACAACCAGACCCCTTACTCATGAGGTGTGTGATGGCTTTGGGTCTGTAGACACATGTTGCATTGTTACTCTGCAGTCTGGGCTCAAGGACAGAGCAGTGGCTTCAAGGGTCCTTCAGCACGTGTCAACCCACAGAGCTCCTCAACGGGATCCTTGGCACTGACTGAAGGAGACCTGGCTTGACCCTCAAGGTCCTCAATTGGTCCGTCCTCTGAGGACTCAGTGTCTGGTACCAGGGAAGAGCAAGTCACAACAGTGGAGGTTATCAAGCAGAAGTTAGATAGGCATCTGTTGGAGCTGATCTAACTATGGGCTTGATGTATTGGGCAGGGAGTTGTGCTAGATGCTCTACAGTGCTCCCTCAAGCTCTGAAAAGTCATTTTGCATGAGTCCCATTGAAGCAAAGAGCACATTTAATGTTCTTGCATGGCTCCTGATAATTTCATTGGGTCTTGCTCTGCGCAGGACAAGTTGGATGGCTTGAAAAGAGGATTAGACACATTCATAAGATATCAATACCTACTAGCCGTGATACAGCTGGAGGCAGTGATTATTCTGAAAACTGGTTGCTGTAAACCACAGGAGAGGAGAGTGCTCTTGTCCTTGAATCCTGCTTGTAGGTTACCCAACGTCATCCGTTTGGCCGCTGTGAGAACAGGATGTTGGATTAGATGGGCCTTTGGTCTGATCCAGCAGGCTTTTCTTTTCACAGAAACAAAAAAATATTGATTTGAAAGGGACCCTGAGGTTCATCTAGTCCAACCCCCACAATGCAGGAATCTCAACTAAAGCATCCATGACAGATGGCCATCTATTATGTTTTAACCTTCTCCTGGATTATGTCTAATATATCTTCTATATCAGAAATGCTTATTTTTATGGGGAAATTTTGCATGGGTGATATACACACAACTTTTTTTTTCTCTGTGTGTATTTTTTTAACATAATAACTAAGTAGAGGCATATAATCAATGTTCCTACAGCAGCTTAGAGACTCTAAAGTGGGAGCAGGCAGGTAGCCAGATGTAAAGCTACTGCTTCTTCCACCTACAAGCCATCCCAATAGCAAATCCTTGAAGACTTCCCTGGCACCTTCTTGCTAACCATCTGGAGCTTCTGTCTCCTTCACTGGCTAGGTGCAAACTGCAGAATAGTTTTTGAGCAGGTGGGGCATTGACACAGATTCTAGTAGCTAACAGGTACTAGATAACACAGGTTTACTTAGCTGGCACAACTATACAAAAGCCTTGAAAGGGAATATCTTGCCTATGCAAAGAGAATGCTTGCAGCACTGTATGCCCATTCTTTTTTTTCTATTCTATTTTTTTTTCAAATTATAGTAAAATTCCAGCTGTTTAGGTGAAGATGAAGCCATCTGACGGTTCATTAGGGTTCTTAGTTTGTGCATCTTTGCTTTCAATACAGGGAATTTGTAGAACAGCAGAAAGCAAGGAAAATTGAGATTGTCAGTCAGATTTTGAAAGAAGATGCTCAGATGGAGAAAGTGAAGAAGCAGTCGTGCCCACAGACCCTGAAGAGCCAAGATAAGCTTTCTGACGCTGTAAAATGGCGCATGAAAACATGGCAGTACATCAAGAAAGCATGTGATGATGCGGTGCCCACTGTTCCACAGGTAAACAAAAGTGCAGCTAGCCTTTGAAACTAAGGAGGGGAAGATTTTTCAGCCCAAAGGCCACATTCACTTCAGGTCAACTTTCCGAGGGCCAGATGCCAGTGGTGGGCACAGGGGCGGAGCAAGGGGGCGGTCCGCCCCGGGTACCGCCCTGGGGGGGTGACACTCAGAGCAGTGTCCTGCCCCCGTGATCGCAACTTTTAAGGCTGCAGTGCGTGAACAGCAGCACAGCGTCTGCAGCCTTAAAACTTGCTGTGCCGGCACACGGAAGGGGTGCTGGCCACTCGCGCCCGCCATCTTGGGTGGACATGCGCAGTTCACCCAAGATGGCAGGCGCGAGCGGCCCAGCACCCCTGCTGACTGTGTGGCGGCGGCAGCAGGGCAAGTTTTAAGGCTGCAGTCGGGATGCTGCGCGCGCACGCCATGATGTCACAGCATGCGCGCGCTAGGGGGCGGCACTCCGCCCCAGGCGGCAAAGCGGCTCGCTATGCCCCCGGGTGGGCAGGGCTAGAGGTAAAAGGGGGTGGAGCAACTAATGCAATTTTTTACCTTTATACATTAATCCAGTTTGTACAGAGAAAAAAAATCACTTCTTTATCCTCCTTTCAGACAAACAGTAGGCATTGTCTGGGTTCTCCAGCCAGGCAAACATTTGAGGTGCTCAACAAGGGCCAATGAGGGCTGTGGCCTGTGGAGAGTTTTGAGGGCCAAACAGACAGACCTGGAGGGAGGCATTCATTCCCCACACCAGACCTGAGGTTTCCCACCTCTGTCTTTAAGGGCTGATAAATCAGTGGTATGGCTGTCCTAGCTTGAAATGCCTGGAGTTCCTTCCTTTGTTGGGATAGGGGTAGGTAAATAGTACCAGACCTGTAGGGCTCCTGGTTCAGTGGTTCAGTGTTATTGCCACCTGTGATGGCCTGGATTCCTGTCCTGCACCCTGCCTCGACCTCGTCGGACTGACCCCTCGTTGACTCCCTGCTTTGGACTGGACTTTGACCTCAGCTCTTGCATCACCCTTGGGACCAGCACACCACCTTTGGCTCCTTTGGGAGGAAGGGCTCTATAGAAAGTTAATAATTAATAAATAAGAATCCATTTAGGAATTCACTGACGTAAGGTGTGTTGCTGATGGCCACTAGTTTAGATCCAGATTATAAAGAATGCAGAATCTGTTTTAATTCTAGTAACAGTAGCTACGTCTTGGTAGGGAAGAACAGACTTGGTAGGGAAGAACAGTCTTGGGCCCAGTCTTATTCAACATCTTTATCAATGACTTGGATGATGGGCTTGAGGGCATCCTGATCAAGTTTGCAGATGACACCAAATTGGGAGGGGTGGCTAATACCCCAGAGGACAGGATCACACTTCAAAATGACCTTAACAGATTAGAGAACTGGGCCAAAGCAAACAAGATGAATTTTAACAGGGAGAAATGTAAAGTACTACACTTAGGCAAAAAAATGAAAGGCACAAATACAGGATGGGTGACACCTGGCTTGAGAGCAGTACATGTGAAAAGGATCTAGGAGTCTTGGTAGACCATAAACTTGACATGAGTCAACATTGTGATGCAGCAGCTAAAAAAGCCAATGCAATTCTGGGCTGCATCAGTAGGAGTATAGCATCTAGATTAAGGGAAGTAATAGTACCACTGTATTCCGCTCTGGTCAGACCTCACCTGGAATACTGTGTCCAGTTCTGGGCACCACAGTTCAAGAAGGATACTGACAAGCTGGAAGGTGCCCAGAGGAGCGCAACCAAAATGGTCAAAGGCCTGGAAATGATGCCTTATGAGGAACGGCTTAGGGAGCTGGGTATGTTTAGCCTGGAGAAGAGAAGGTTAAGGGGTGACATGATAGCCATGTTCAAATATATAAAAGGATGTCATATAGAGGAGGGAGAAAGGTTGTTTTCTGCTGCTCCAGAGAAGCGGACACGGAGCAATGGATTCAAACTGCAAGAAAGAAGATTCCACCTAAACATTAGGAAGAACTTCCTGACAGTAAGAGCTGTTCGACAGTGGAATTTGCTGCCAAGGAGTGTGGTGGAGTCTCCTTCTTTGGAGATCTTTAAGCAGAGGCTTGACAGCCATCTGTCAGAAATGCTTTGATAGCGTTTCCTGCTTGGCAGGGGGTTGGACTGGATGGCCCTTGTGGTCTCTTCCAACTCTATGATTCTATACATTGGGACTGTGACCTCCACTGTTTCCACCCTAAAAATAAACTCTTCAGAACTACTGTTTGCCCCTTAAATTTCTATTTGTTTCAATGACACCTTTGGAGATAAATGATAGGAGGAGGGGGAAGGATCACCCTCCTCCTTATACACCACAATCCTGATCCAAGATCCCTCCCACCACTCACTATTTCTAAAAGAAAAACAAACCCTAGGGGATGCATAATCTAGCCTAAGTACATGTGATGTTAACATTGGTCCACCTAGCTCAGTATTGTCTACACTGACTGGAAGCAGCACTCCAGGATTTCAAGCAGAATCTCTCCCAGCCCAAAGTTGTTGGTTGAGCTTTATTTGCAAAATCTATTTTTAAAAATGAAGTTTTTGAACCATTTTTAATAAAATACGCCAAAAGCAAGACTACCGGCATTGGTTGCAATACGTCTGGATTTTCCTGGACATTTCAGCGATTTCCTCTTGGACACTGGTTCCGGCTGCATTATTCTGGCTATGTCCAAGAAATTCTGGATGCATGGCAACCATAGTCAAATTAGACAAGTTAATAAAAGGTGTATGGCTATTGGCATTAATAGCTAAGTAGAACTTCCTGGTTTGGTGATATTATTTCACCAAATGCAATTTGATGCAGGGGTGCTATTGCCTTAGTGCCCATAGTCTGAGTTTCCTGGAAGCTTCTAATTGGTCACTGTGGAAAGCCAGACTCCTGGACTAGTTTGGGCTGCTCTTGCTTAGAAATGCATGATATGCTATTTTGCAATATTGCCAAGACTTCTAGATCATTTGTCAATGTAAAAAATGAAATAACATATTTTTCGCTTCATAAGACACACTTTTTCCCTCCTAAAAAGTAAGGGGAAATGTCTGTGCATCATATGGAGCAAAGGCACTGGACTGCCCATTCCTTATCCGCAGCTGCCTCCAGCGGCAAAGGGGCTGGGCAGGAACGAGCAGCCCAAAAGCTCCGGTCCATCCCTTCACCCTGGCTGGCTTTAAAGTAAGTGGGGAGAGAGCACAACGTTAAGGCAGCTCCCCCCCCCCCGCTTGCTTTAAAGCCAGCTGGGGAGGAGGGGAGCTCCACTTGCTTGACGCTGTGCGTGGCTCCTCCTCTTGCTCCGGAGTTGCTCACAGCATCACCTGCATATGCTATAATTTTTTTCCTCCTCTAAAAAATAAGTGTGCCTTATGGTCGGGTGCATCTTATGGTGCAAAAAATACGGTAAATCTCCAGCATTTCCCCCCTATGTAAAATCAGTAAAAGTTTCAAGGTGGTTACTCTGTTTCACCAGGGTAGCCAGTCAGTCACTGGTGTTTTTGTCTTGCAATAGAAACATTGGCGTTCTCCTTCACCCTGTGCCTCACTTGATGACAGAAACCTCCTTATGGGAACATCTCAAGAGATGATTGCAGAAAGCAAATACCGAGAGGAGGAGGAGGAAGAAGAAGATGGGAACACTGGGGATGAGACTCTAGCAAAGCCAGAGTTTACAGGAATTTGGAACCAAGAGTGCAGCATACCCCAGGTTCATCATGCTTTACTTACTTTTTTGTTGATTTTCATTTGGTAGGACCACACTAGATCTCCTTCAGCAGAAGAGGTTTTGCTAAGATAGGCTACTGCTTTGTCACACGGGCAGGTGCCACATCAGTCCTTGAAGAGTCTTACCCTGTTATTGTGAGAGACCCCACCCACTGTTAGAGATGGGAGAATTTCTCAATTTTGGTTTCTCTCAGTTTCATATTTTGACTTTCAGTTCTCCACATTTCCATATCAGTTTGCATTTTTTAAAGTTTTCATAAGAATTTATCAGCATTTTTGTGTGCATTTCCCTAAGTTCTACTCAGAGTAAACCCATTGAAATTAGCAAACTTTAATCAGTTGTCTATTAACTTTAATAGGTCTACTCTGAGTAGGACTGGCATTGGCTATAACCCACACCTTAATTTTGCCTAATGTACTGACTTTTGCAAAACAGTTTTGTATGTTATTTGTACTAATGTATACTTTTGTATGCACAATTTATCCCAGTATAAGCATTTTTCTGCTTATTACTTTGCTGGAGAACTGCATTGCAAAATTCAGAGAACTGTGAATCTAAAGGATAATTGTGTTTCAGTTTGCTTATTGCTTCAGGAAGTAGAGATTAGATAGCTTTTTTTAAGCGTATGGTGTGGATATGACCCTAGTTTGCATGTTGCATTAAACCATAGTTTAATTGAATGGAGCAGGACAGAAATTGTGTCTCCTTACATCTCTGTGAAGCTGGCATTCCCAAAGGACCAGTATATAAATGGTTTTCAGCTTCCTAATATTCTGGGACTGATGCTTCTCTCCTGCCATTTTCAAACTGGCTCCCCTTCGCCTCAATTCTGCTTGGAGAAGTGTTTGGTTTGCCGAAACTCTTGTTAGGCTGCTCTGTTTTAAAGGAGCTGGAGTCTGGGACTATTTTCAAAAGCGTTTCTTCTCCTAACTGGGTTGGGGGGGAGATATCTGGCTTAGTCTTGCCTCAGAGATTTGTGAAGACACATATCACTTCATGTTTGCTGGCTTGTTTGACTGTTGCAACTGAACATGACATTCTGTTGAGTTGGTGATGGAGATGATTTCATGTGGAAAAAAAGAAATCCCTTTTTCACCCTGCGCTTGAAACAACAGAGCGACTCTTTAGAGCACTGCAGCAGTGTTAAAGGCTTGGAAGACAAATGAATAATGTACATTCACAAAGTGGAAACCTCTGTTTCACTCTGTTGCCAAGAACCTTTGTGTTCTGTTCTCCAGTGGCTTTTGGGAGATAACTGTGGGCCAAACTCTGGCCCAGCTTGCACATTGTGGCAAACCATAGTTATAGTGGTTTACAATGATAGGGCCTTTAAAAAATCTGTCTCCTCAGTAGTGTATGGGTGGAACATATCACAATGCCTGGCTTAGGACGGGATTCAGCTAATGAGTACTATCAGCAGAAGCTCATGCAAGAGCCTTTGCTTGTGCAACAGGGATCCCCCCGTACCCCCCTCCATGCTGGAGGGGTTGTAGTAACCCCAAAAAGGCTACAGGGGAGGAGGGGAATTGTTCCCCTTCATGGTTTCATTGATGGATCAATCAGGAGGGTACACTGTTGAATTCTGCCCCTAGTGGTATGTCTGAAACAGGGATTGTAGTTTTGTTTCTATGCTGTACTCTGGTGTGCAAACAAGGCCATTATGTGATACAGAAGATCAGCCAGGAAGATTTGTCACATTTAATTAAAAAAAAAATGACAGAAATTCTTCTCACAATTTGAATTCCTAATACTTTCCACATCATTTTCTCAGTTTACAATCATGGTATTTGAAGCTGGAGTGGGTGAGAAGGTGGGCTCCTGTATGTTTTACCCAATGGGACAATTAGCAACTTTAGAGAATGAGTTTAACCTTCTCTTCCCAGTGATGTGGGCCTCTCCGCAACTGTTAACTAAAGCACTGCAAATAATGAATAGCCTTAGCAAAAAGGGGGGAAAGGGGGGGATATTCCCCATCTTTGAAATAACCTAATCATATATCTCCTCCTCCCCGCTATGGTTTCACACTGTTCAGGTGCCAGATGTCGGTTTAGACTCCAAACCTGTTGGTGCATCTAAACTGGAAAAGGAAATATTTTCTCAAAACTTGGAGAAGCTGCACAGTGGAATTATTCGCAAACATAAAGTCTGTGGACTTGAATTTAAGGGGTGTCCTTTCTATAGCAAGCCAAGTCTCATACACTTTAAGGTTAGTATGGGGTTTCCATGGGGGTGGGGGATAGATCAAGGCCTGTTTTTTGAATATAAACAACTTTGAGTTTACAGCTCTAGAAAGAATAGAAATGGTTCATTGACTTCTGGTGGCTTTAATTCATACTGTTACAATATGCATAAAACAGGATTTCCTACTCTGGCAAAGTTCAAGTTTCATAAAATGATTATGATTATGTTTCCATCCCACCCTTCCTCCATTGATTTCAGAGCAGTGTACACAGTCCATTTTATCCCTGCAACAACCCTTTGAGGTAGGTTAGACTGAAGGCAGGGAGAGAGACAGTGAGACACTGACCCATGGTCAAACAATGGGCATCATGGGTTGAGTGGGTGATTTAGTCCAGCACTGCAACAACTGGACTGGACTTACTCTCCAATTCTTCATCTATTCATCTAAGAAATCTTAGTTGATTAATCAGTATCACATAAACATAGCTTTCCATGCTGCATGCATATTTCTTTATTTGTGTGGAACAATGTCTTTTTATATATATACAAAGCATCGTACTTAAAGAAAGGGGAAACATAAGGCTCTGATATTTCAAAAGGTATTCAACAGATTGACTCAAAGATATTTAAGACACTTACAACAGATTGAAACACAGTGTGCATTCTTTTTTAGGTTCATGCCAGAGATAGGGAGCATATGCCTCTCCAGATGTTGCTAGACTACATGTCCCATGATCCCTGCGTATTGGCCATGCTGGTGTGAATTGCAATCCAACAACACCTGGAAAGTCATAGGTTCCTCCACCCTGACCTATGGCTGTTCATGTATTTAAAAATAAATTTTAAATAGATCTTGAGCCCAATTGATCTTTTCTAGCCAATCAGGTTGCTTGTAATTGATGTATTTCATGGATTAATCAATTGCAGAATGACCCTGTTTGATGGAACTATGAATTATGGCTACAATTCCATACCTGGGATTAAGCACCATTGATTACTATGGGACTTTATTTAAATAAATATTCACAGGTTTGCACTGTAACACAAGGATGGTGAACCTGTGGCCTTCTAGGTATTGTTGAACCACCGCTTCTATAATCCTTGACCATTGGCTATGCTAGCTAGAGCTGATGGCAGTTAGAGTCCAACAGCACCTGGAGGGCCCCAGGTTAGCCACCATTGGTAGGCAGTCTTAGAAGGGGTGTTTCCTTGTATGTGAAAGAAGGGGAATGCTTCTTCTAAGATGGTGCATGCTACCTCCCGTTAGTTAGCTTTTGTATTACAATTGTTTTTAAAAATAAAAGTACACTGCCAAATTAATCCCTGTTGGAATCAAAAGAACAATTTATAATTAACAATGCAATCCTATACATGCCTACTCAGAAGTAAGTTCAATAGAACTCAGCCAATGGCAACAAGAAAGCCTTTTGATTGCCCTGACTCTTATGTGATATGAGGGCAGCTCAGCCAATCATAGTCAATGACATTTCTATCCACCACAAAATCTCTTAGTGTGTTAGAATACCACATGCTTTAATTCTTTCCAGGACTTTGACATTGGTAAAACTTATAAAAAGAAGATGATTTTGATCAATGCTTTCTATAGCATTAACTACTGCAAGCTGGTGGGAGTCAGTGAACATCTCAAGGATTTTTTCACAGTTCAGTAAGTACATTTGGTTGGATTTTTGCTTCTTCTGAGACTGGGGGTGCAGGGGAGGTGGAAAAAAAAGTGAGCAGTGGCACTTGTTAGACCTTACAGCTCCCCAGTTGGATGCTTCAGCCACTGCTAACTTTTCTGAATGCCAGCAATGCACCAAATGACCATGGTAGTAAAGAAACAAGATTTTCCACTACTGCAGAAGTAGGGAACCTTTGGCCCTTCAAGTGTTGCTAAACTACATCTCTCATCAGCATGGCCAATAGTCAAGGCTAATGGGATTCAAGAGTGGTAAGCCAACACCATATGGTGGGTCAATGGTTCTTGCAGTCTATGGGTTCCCTGGGTCCTAGCCAAGGTTCCCTGGGTCCTAGCTTCCCCTTGTCATCTCCTGTGACAGAGATGGAAGAAGCTTTGGCCCTTCCTCCCCAAGATGTTGTTGGACCCAACTCCCATCAGCCTTAGTAGCATGTCCAATGGCCAGATATGCTGGGAGCTGGAGTCCAGCAACACCTATAGAGCCACAAGTCCCTGGTCATTGTATGTGAGGAACCTTCAGTCCCTAGATGTTGCTGAACTGCAAGTCCCAGCAGTCCCAGCAGGCATGGCCAATGGCTAGTGATGGTGGCAGTTGGAGTCCAGCCACACCTGGAGAGCCACAGGCCCCCCCTGTATTGTTCTATGGAAGAAGTCCAGAATTCACTTCTGAACAAACATGTTTAGGATACGGAATCTGCAACCCTCCAGAAGTGATTGGATTGTAACTACCATCAGTTTGAGCCAGTGGGACCAATGATGGGCGTTGCAGTCCAACTCCATGGGGTGCATGTTGCCAATCCCTGTTTTACAGGGTACCATTCATGAAGCTTGATTTATTTCCTTTGGTACCTGAAACTTAAGAACATAATGTTGATTAGCAAATTCATATGGTGAAAGCACAACTTTATTCCTGTGTCGGCACATATTAAGCAAGCACATGGCTAGCATTTTCGACTCTACATCCTCTTCTCGACAAAGATTACATGCTGCAGCAGATTTGCTGCTAGGGGTGGCTCTTGGAAAGAAAAGATCTGTGTGGATTGAACTCGGGCTCTCTAATACTCTCATCTCAAGTTGAAAGCTGTAAATTAGCAGCTTATTACAGTGACCGGTTTTAGCCAAGTGTTCAGAAATTATGCTGTAAATCAAATGGCAACTTGACATCTTACTTTCATGTCATCCTTTTAAGAGTCCCAATCAGGGATTGGCTTGCCAGGCTGGATTATCCCCCCACCCACCCTGGCTGTCCTGGAGGCAGGAAACTCTACCTTCTCATGCTTAAAAATAGTTACAGTGGTTGTGTGTCATGTGACAGAGCTCTCTCTTATGCTAAAGGTGCGCAGCACTGTTACACTGGTGTGTCAATTATCAAATATAAAATTCAGGGCAATAATAATGATAAATACTTGAAATGTATAGAATACTTTCAAGAGTCCAATGTATGTTGCATACCATCACTGCATGTGATCCATAGTTAATGGTGTATAGGCCAGTTTTGCCCACTTTGTGTCCCCGCCTCAAAAACCCCCAGGAAAAAGAAAAAAAGAACCCTGGTTTAGCGTTATGCTTGAATCAGGGATTATGGTTTGTTTTGTTCCAAAGAAATCATAATTTGTAGCCATGGTTTGTACTTGGCTTACCACTTTTGGTGGGGTTTTTTTGTAAATTTAACAAGAAAAAGAAAAAGATGAAATAAAGAAGAAAGAGAGAAGGGGGAAAAACATAATAATAATGATACATAAAAATACTACCAAGAATACTACTAATAATAGACCACCATCAGTTTACATCATGAATAACAGTGATCAGTTCATGAATCTTAAATTAAGCATATAGATTAATATAAGACTTCCAGATGGCCAGATAGGTATCCAAATGAGATTGATACTGATAAGAAATATATCTGAATGTAGCCAGGATTTTATTGAGAACAACCACCCATGATGTGAAGTAAAACCCGTACGTCTTTTGAAAATTGCAGAGCAGTTATTCAGCCCAGTGATGTGTGTAGAAAGGCACATACCAGGGTAAAGTGTGCATAAAATGTATATATTAGGGAAAATAGCATGCAAAATACATTCTATTAGGAAAAGTAGTTTTGAAAAAATGTTTTTATTAGGAGAAATTTACTGATAATTTTAATGAGAATATTTTTTAAAAATGCAAACAGGTGTTGAAATATGGGGAACTGAATTTGAGATTGGAAAAATGAGAAACTGAAATGGACAGATTCACCTATTCCTAACTCTTAAAAATAAGAGTATTTCTCTTCTATTTTAATAAGGATTGTAAAAGAAACCATTAAATCTATTGTTGCCTTTTAACACTGAATAATAATCTCTCAAAGAGCAAATGTACTAACGTAGGTCTCGAAAAGGCCTCTGTATTAAAGTTTCAGTAATTTTCAAAATATATGCGAATTTTAAAGACCTGTCAGTTAATTTGGAAAATGACAGCTGATTCATTTCAAAAAAAACCTTGATTGATTAAAATGATTTTAGTCACATCTTTTGCTTGCTGCTGTTACAAGAACAACACAAATAAGTCATTCAAATGGTCATCTAATTCTGTCTTTCATTTTCCACTGTAGCTTTGATCCTCCGGGCCCAATGTCTGCTGGAATGTCTTGCGAAGTAGGGGTGACCTTTAAACCTATGGTAGGCGTGCCATACAATCATCCTGATTAAATGGCATTTGCAAATTTCATGATAGCAAAAGGATTAAGTGAAGAGTCACACAAGGTTGATGTGCTTTTTGCAAACCGTGAAATTCCATCATTCTGTTTTATAACTGTACCAGTCATAGAGAGCTGATGTTTTGAAATGCTTCCTTGTTGAACTGAGGAAAAATTAGGAGTGTAGAAAGCTGCCCCCCCCCCCGGGCAGAATATTTTTCTGCCCCAGTGTTGGCCACTCTGAATGACTGTAGCCCTTCAGGATTCCAGGTACTGCAAGGTCAGTCAATGGAATGTTGCTTTATCATTGGTGTGCAGCATTTCTTTAGATTTAAAATGGAGATTGAGGCAACAAAAGTTTATGTTTGGGGCATACTGGACTCCACAGCACCTCCATAGGAAGGAATTCAGACAGTTCAGACAGGTGTTGCTGATGGAGCACTGAAATTGCTGCAGAGTTTTCTTTCTGATCAGAAATTACTGCTGACTTCAATGTTGTATTGGATAAATCCTTGACATTTGTGAATGTTCACAAGCTCTTAAATGATATTTTTGTGGAGTGGGGACTAATAGATGGACAACAGAAGTGAGTTCTGAGAGTCCTGTAAGGTTGGAAGGAGAAACACCCACCAGTGATTTGAAGATTTTACAGACCATTCTACATTTGATTGTGTGGTTCATCTGTTTCGTTCAGATACTTTTATGGGCAACCTATATTCATACATTTAAATCAGGATTGATGGAATATTGTTACTAATGTCAGCTGGCAATGGGGTTTATTTTTAAAATTATTTCTTCTTTTTCTCCTGTTTTATTTGCAAATAAAAAGTGATATTTTTAAAAATAGGGGGGCAAAAGACTGAACCTGGAACTTACTGCATGCAAAGCAGCTCTTGTACCACTGAGCTGCAGTCCCTCCCATAAATGCATCTAAAGAGGGACCATGGACTTGCTGAAATGCTTTCTGGCTGGTGACAGTCTACAAGAGCAAATGCTTCACTCCTGTTCGCTTTAATAGACACCTAAGGCAGGGGCGGCTAGACTTTCAGCCATAGCCAACCAGCAGTGGCAGTGTCCATTCACAATGTTACATGCCCTACTTTCCCATGCACACCTATTGGATGTACCCACAATACTACACAATTTAGCAGATGTAGGAGTCTTGTTAGGGATTAGTACCCTCACATAGAAGTTAGGGGGCTTTAACCCTTTTGTTTTATGCAGATGTTCCAACCTGGGTGGGACAGGGGTGGCATGCCTGCAATTTGCTTTAGAAGAAAAACTTCCGTTGGCGGGAAAAGTTTCCATTGGTGCAATGCAAACAGCAAGGATTTACTCAGGGCTACTGTGGGGTGATAAAAGTTTAAATGTGACCAATGTTTTTAATTAAAACCAAGAAAGGAGCAAAGACACGTACCAGCCAGGCATAAACACTAGGGGGCATGAAGCAGGGCCAGAGAGAGGGTGTTGCTTAGGGAAAGGGTGTGTGGCTAGGTGAGACTTTTGAGGGCCAGTTAGGGAGGCTTGAAGGACCACATTCTGCCTCCAGGCCTGAAGTTCTTCACCATGGTTGTATACCCTCTAATTCAGCTTTCAAGTTGACTTGCATAATAGATATGTAAATCAAGAAAATCTTTAATAAAAATATTTTTTAAAAAAACCAGTATGAAGTAATAGCTATTAAAAAAAACAAAAAAGAAACTACAGCCCAATTAAACAGTGTGTAAGTAAACAGTAGCACAGTTGCCAATAAGAAGTGCTTGTGGACAGTTGATACTAATTATGGTTAAAAGCTTATGCAAATAGGACTGATTTTTTTTTTAAAAAAAATCACAGTAATAGTGCTGGATAAATCTGCCTTAATTCCAGAGCTAGGGCTATATATGGAAAGACTGTAATACTTGCTGTTATCCTGCAAAATGTTGCACACTTTTTATTAACCCCTTAAATAGTCTAAAGCAATGCTTAATTTACTGACAGGTATAACTAGATTCTGAAGAGCATTTTTTGTTTCCTTTTTAGATAAACCAAAATCTTGAAGGAGAAGTCACATTTTTATCTCAGATCGGCTCCTTCTCAATCCCACTCAAGTGTTCAACCAAGAAGTGTGTGGTGAGTCCAATACCTATCCTTGAATCTTTGGATGAGACAGCCCTGTTTCAGGAAATAGGAATGAAAGTAAATATATTAGCAAGTAGAGGGAGGGAAACTGGTTGCATTCTCTTTCCTTTTTAATCCAGCAAATCCACACACCATTTATTCTGAAGTAAACCCAATTTCTGCATATGTTTTGGTGACTTTTCTGTGGAACTGCAACCCAAGTCACTTGTGACTT
This sequence comes from Lacerta agilis, assembly GCF_009819535.1. Classification (NCBI taxonomy): domain Eukaryota; kingdom Metazoa; phylum Chordata; class Lepidosauria; order Squamata; family Lacertidae; genus Lacerta; species Lacerta agilis. Next base: position 17,738,731 of record NC_046319.1, on the reverse strand, counting down.
GCCTGTTGTGCCGAGTTATAAAATGCTGAAATAATAAAAGCAACACTTAACATTTTGTCTAGCATTTTACAAGTGTTCCAAGTACCTTAAATTCATTATCCAGTTGCAGCAAAAGTTGGTAGCTACTGGTACTGTTAGGGCAGAAGACAGCCAACAGTAGGCGGAGCCAGAGTGAAGACTGTCAGAGCCAGTCCATTCATTGGCACCTTCCTCCGAGGAGCTGAATGTCCCCTCACAGGACCTCACTCGTTCTGAGGTGCAGGAAGCACAACAAACAAGAGGCTTTGGAACAGAGGAGGGGTGCCCATCTTCCGACCAGAGGGCTGGCCCACTAAGAACCTTCGTGTATCTGAAGAAGTGTGCATGCACACGAAAGCTCATACCAAGAACAAACACAGTTGGTCTCTAAGGTGCTACTGAAAATAATTTTCTATTTTGTAAGAACCTAAAGTTATCCACAAAGTGGGGGGCAGAGCCCAGGAAAGGTAGTGTGGGGGCATAGTCTTAAAAAGATTCAATCTGCTGTTAAACTTTATTGGAGCAAGTTGTTTCCTTGGTGCAAGAATTCAAGATTTCATATAACTTAAGTAGGGAGGAGATATATCTGGCCTTAAGAAGAATTAGACCAGTCCCAAGCCCTGGCTGTGGCTGAGCTGTTGGTGACCACAGGGCTGTAGAGCACCACCGTTGCTCAGCTTCAGGAGGGGATGAAGTGGTCCTGGAACACTTGGGCTGCTCTATCCTGAGGGTGCCCACCACTGTGCCAAGCCCAGTACTGTCTCCTGGTGAGATTTCCTGAAGTCTGAGGCTTGTGTTTCAGAATGCTTGGCTCCACCCCCCCCCCCCCCCCTTATTAGCTTTCTTTAAGAAAGCTGCTGCCTTGCAACTCTAATCAGGTCAGCATAGCAGCACTCCAAAGCAGGAACAGCTGTTGTCTCCATAGCTACAATGAGTGGAGCCTTGGCACTCCTACACACACCAGTCTGTTGGTATGGAGAGAGTTCCAAGTGGGAGACCATGGAGTAACAGAGAAGTACCCATTTTCGGGTGATAGGTTTGGCTCTTTAAGAGTCTCTAGTTCTCCAACATGGAGCATAGGAGAGGTGGACAAAAGACAAAAGCTCAGAAGGCCTCAGTTCACCACCGCCTCTGTTGAAGTAAGTGTTGGTGGCAAGGGGTGGGGGAACATAAAAGGAGAGATTCCTGGATGCCAAGATCCAGGTTTGGGGCAAGTACTCTTTGGTAAAGTGCAAGTAGATAAATAGGTACCGCTCCGGCGGGAAGGTAAACGCCGTTTCCATGTGCTGCTGTGGTTCGCCAGAAGCAGTTAGTCATGCTGGCCACATGACCTGGAAGCTGTCTGCGGACAAACGCCGGTTCCCTCAGCCTATAGAGCGAGATGAGCGCCACAACCCTAGAGTCGTCCGTGACTGGACCTAACAGTCAGGGGTACCTTTACCTTAACCTTTTACTCTTTGGTAAGAAAATCCCAGCAGATATTTAAAATCACAAAATATAAAACATAGGAAAGCATGGAAATGTAGGCTGTTAGACCTATAAAATGTGCTCTTCTTAGTTCCTTCCAAAATTCCCCTCTTCCACTAGCATAAGAAAAGGCCACACGCTTTAAAAATGTTCTACTTATGAACTCTTCAAAGGTCAGATTCATGTGCTTTTTCCATACAGCAATCAGAAAATTTGCACAGGCATTAAAACCTGGCTTAGTTACAGTGGCGAAAGTTCTTAAATTATTGGTATAGGAACTCAAGAGAGGCTGGTTAGAGCCATATTGTCCAAGCTTGGAGCAACCAGATCATACCTCTTTAGGTTCTGAGCTTCTCAGGTAGACAGAGGCCTGGCAGGACAGCTTACTCTACGGCATTAACCCCTCACTAATCAGACTTAACCACTCAAGAACCTTGCCCAAGAAGGGGAGACTGGCAACTGACTGGTAATTACCGTATTTTTTGGTATAAAAGACACCCCCGTGTATAAGATGCCCCCTATTTTGTGGGACTCAGATTTAAGAAAATGGGGGGAGATGACCCCGTGTATAAGACGCCCCCTAATTTTTGACATAATTTTTTAGGGGGGAAACCTAGTCTTATACATGGAAAAATACGGTACTTAGATTTTCTGAATCCAGGGAGGGTTTCCTGAGGAGTGCTTTTACCACTGCCTCCTTCAAGCAGGCAGGTATCACCCACTCTTGCAGTAAGGCAATAATCACCTCCCTCATCCATCTGGCTGTCCCTTCCTTGCTAGTTTTATCAACCAAGAGGGGCAGTGGTCCAGAGCGCAAGTGGTTGCTATGACCGATCCAAGCACCTTGTCCGCATCCTCAAGCCTTATTGTTTAAACTCATCCAACATAACAGGACTAGACTCTGGACATCTCTCAAGCGTCATCTGCTTTATCAGTGGAGTCAAGGTCCAAGCAGATGCAATTGATTTTATCCTCAAAATGCTTAGCAAACAAGTAACAGCAAACTACTGTTAGTTTTGTCACCTCCTTTAGGCCAGACTTTAAAAGGACCCGCACTACCTGGAAAAGCTGTGCTGAACAGCACAGTGAGGATGCAATGGAGGTAGCAAAGTATGCCTTCTTTTCTGCCTTCACTGCCACTAGGTTGGCTCGATGATAAGTCCTCACCAGTGTTTGACTTCATTTAACTGGAGTTTTCCTCCACTCACATTCAAGCCGTCTCCCTTGAAAAGGGCCTGAAAAGAATTGACTTTAAAGCTTCAGAGCAGGGAAAACGACTCTTGACCTGGCAGTGAAAGGAGTATGTTGTAAAACCTGACATTCCACACAATTGGTGCCATTACTGAAAGGGACCTGCTTTGCATAGCACCACCTGGAGGAAAGCCTCAGAAAAACTGCAGAGAACAGGGTGGTCCCAAGCACACACAAGTTCTCTGTTTTAAATTTTAAATAATATGTATTGCTATAGTGCTTTTTCTTTTTAAGACTACAGGTGCCAGTGCTGCAAAAACACATGTAGGTGGTTCCATTTAAAAATGCACTTGAGTATAATGCTCAAAGACAACAACTTCAGATAATTTGTTCCTAAAATTAGCTGTGCAGTGGAAAACAACAGCATCTTGAAATCTAACCAACAGCTTGCAATAAAAGTTTATGAACCTTTTGTTTGTTTATTTATTTATCGCTGATACATTGTTGGGAGCCTTTCGAGAATTTGATCAAGCCAGCTATTCAAGGCGAAAAGACGTCAACGCATTATTTTTAGGCATCGGACGCACAGTTCCATCAAGGACAGTCGCTCTTATTAAACATAGATGCTTAAACAAGTTCCTTGTAGAACCAAGGACATGATTAGTTCCACAACATGTGCTTGCTATCAAGGCATTGCAACTTAGCAGCATTTTAATTCTTCAAAGGCAAATTGTGGGAAACCAGTAAAGGGGTAATTTTGCTCCAGCTTCTGCTGTGTATTTATTTATTTATATCCCACCTTTTACTCCAAGGAGCTCAAAGTGATGCACATGTTTCTCCTCCACCCCATTTTAATCTCCGTAACAACCCTGTGAAGTAAATTAAGCTGAGTCTATGTAGTGCATTGCTGCTTGTTCCTTCCGCAGATGCCTAAGTTCTGAGCCGTCCTACTAGTTTTGCTGAGTGAGGCCTGCTGAGTGGACCTCTGTCCCAAAGACAAGCCTGTTAGTGCATCACTGCACCCAAGGCCTCAAATTGATAGGAGCAGTCTGATGTTTATTCCAGTGTAAATGTGTTCTGTGCTGCTTTCTGACCACAGAAGGACCTCAGGACTATTCAAGAGTTAGACAGCCATCTCAGAGGACAATGTTAGCAAATGGCCACTGTGAGAAAAGGGTTGTCCTAATCCAGCAGGGCTCTCCTTATGCATTTAGGATTTTGTGGGGTGTGTGTGTGTGTGTGTGTGTGTGTGTGTGTGTGTGTGTTTTCCCTTATCATGGATGTTTCATAAATAATTTCTTTACCATCAAATAAACCATGACAAGTATTCAACGCTTGGGCGAGAATCACTTCTTGCTGGCTCTCCATGGCAATCAGCATTGCCAAGTTTAGAAATGTGCCCCCTGACTTAGCAGCAAATTGGCAGGAAATGAATTGCTTAATAAATCGGTTAGCTGGATCTCTTATTTGTCACTAAATGTCAAAACTGAGCAGCACAACAAACATGCCTAAATACTAAAATAGCTGAATTATGAATATAGTTAATGCCCCATTCCAGAAGGCGTATTCACTGAGGCAGAAGCTCGGAGGATGATGCATTGGGGACAAGTAGCAGACCTGATACCCAAATACTGTACAAAGTTGATTAAAAAAGCATTATCTTTACTGTACCATGGAAGGTGCAGTAATATTCTGTCCTATGCTCACCAAATGGATAGAGACATTTTGTCAGGGAACTGTCCCCGATGCAGTGCAAGGTGGTGGAAGGGCTCTCCGGATGCTACAGAGAGCCCCAGTCCCACCTTGCCAGCAGCACCTCCTCTGGTAGCGAAAAGAGCGGCGAGACGTCCAGCAAGGAGGGGCAGAGTTCACAGGGGAAAGGGAGTAGCGGCTCTGGGGATGCAAGAGACCCAACACTCCCCCAGTCCCGAGGGCGATACAGGGGGAACGCAATTTCCGCCGCCCCAAAGACGTCGTAGGGTGAAATGAAAGGATGGAAGGCGGGGTTTTCGTATACCGAAATTCTTTTGTTGGGGCCAGAACCGGAAGGGGCCATTCCCGGATTCTGACACTGCTTGATACAGACATGAACTTTTAAGCTCTGCACTGTATATAGTTTGCACAGTAAAATCATTAAAGCAAACAGCAGAGTCCTGGCTACTTACTCATGAGCAACTAACCGAGAACCTTACACATTTGTATGACTGTACAGTTGTGGAATGTAGAAGTAATTAGTGCAGGATGGGTTCATCATATTGGAGAGGTCCTGTAACCTCAGTGGGTGATAGAGTGTTAATATTCATATTTGATAAATGATTCAGTGAGTTGTTCATTTACATTAAAAAGCCGCCTCTAACTTGATGTACCTAGTAGAAGCATTGATTTAATTTAGAGATTAAACTTGGACTCGTGGTTTTATCAAGATTTAGTATTAACCCAATTGTGTATGAGAGATGTTGGGTTGTATCCTAGTAAGTCCTTCTCGGAGTAGACTCACTGAACTTCCTGGGCCTTAATCCTGGCTCTGAGTAGGATGAACACTGAGTGCAATCTGTAGATTTAGATGGGGTTTGTTTAATGGTTTACATTCTTTAAAATTTGATTTCATTTTTCTTTTTGTAAAAAATAATAATATAAAAATCATTGATTTATAAATCTGCTGTAGCTTCCATGCAACAGTCAAGGGGAAAAGATCCCACTGTGACATTGCCTTTTGAAGCGGCAATAAGGATTTTAAGGTCTTGTGCTTGAAATGGTAGCCGTTCATTTAACTGACATTACTGCCTATCTAGGACAGTAGTAATTATGTTTCCTCCCCCTCTCCCTCTCTCTTCAGCTGGCACTAGATAAAGAGCTCATTGACTTTGGCACTCATGTGGTGGGAGAGACAATTTCACGGACCATCACCTTGACGAACTGTGGCGCCTTGGGAACAAGATTCCAGCTCCGCAAAGCAGCTGACAAAACACACACTGCAATGGTGCAACATACTGTGACTGCACCACCTTCCATCGACAAAACAGTCTTTGTAAGCCCTCCTCACTTGAGAGTTCCAAGCAACATAGATCGGCAGATCTCAAACTAGTCATTGATAGGTGCTCCCTTCCCAGAGAGATCTGATTGTCATTTCTCTTAAGCCTGCTTGGAAGCAGGAATCCTTTCCTGATGAGTTTGCAATTCAGAGTTTGTTCTCTATTCCTTTTGCTCTGGATTGGCTTCCTAATAGGATCCAAGAGTCTAGCCCAGTGATGTTATTTCCCCCCAGCCTAAAGTTGCTACTAGAAATACGAAAACTTAAAGCAAGCTTAATGGTTCTATGATTGCTTTTCATGCAAGACTTTTAAGGAAGGAAAGAAAGAAAGCATTCTGATAAGATTTCTTGTGGGATGGGGTGAGGTACAGACTGAACAAAGGGATAGAGGAGAAACATGTTTCGTTTGCATTTTAATAGAAACATACCAAACTTCCTGAACTATTCATCAAAGTGAAACACAGTTATTGCTTGAAAATTTGCACTGCTTTGAATTTTTGGTGCATCTGCCCAACCAAAAAATGTTTACAAAAAACCCCCAAAATGCTCATATTATGGAAAATGATGTACAAAACCACATTATATTGAGGTAATTGGTCTGCAAAAATTGCTTATATGTAGCAAATGCATACAAACTTTGTGCGAACTTTTAAAAAATTAGCAAACTCAGGAAATGCGGGTAGCTGAACTGAATTGCGAAAATGAGAAACTGAAATGAACATATTTCTCTGCACATGCCTTGGTTGTTACAGTTTTATCAAATCAAGGTGTGTGTTTTCCCCAGGAACCTTTTTTAGGATAAGCCAGTGAACGCTTTGATGACTAACTTAAATGGAGCAGAGAGCAGGCAGTTACCACAACCATAAACATCAAGCCCCTTGATCATCATGAGCACTATTAGCCCTCTTTCATTTTGGAACAAATGAAAAATTGCTCTAAACTGAGACTCCTACGTTCCCCATTTGTGCCATTCAGAGATTAGGGCAGTTTACTTTACTCTAGTATGGCAGCAACACTGAGGTCAGTGGCTGCTTCTGCTCGTTGACCATATATCCCTCCAGAGTTTCCTGGCTATTAAGTTCTTCAAGAGTATTTGTCTCCCCCCTCCCCTCCAAAAAATTCCCTGGTATTATGCAATATATGGTGCAGTGTTTGAGGGGAAATGGCCCTGGAACTCTTGATACAGAAGGCAAGGTTTTATATAGCACTGACATTTCCTTTCATATTCTCTGTGGAGGCCGCCCCAAGCTCAGTCTTCGCCAGCCAGTCCCCACCTGCCTGCCTGCCTCTTTACATATAAACAACCTTCTCGTATCTCTTATATCTCTTATCTTCTATCATATATAGCTTATATACCTCTTATCTCTCATCTCTCTTATTTCTTATCTTTTATATTGTCATTTCCTTGCTTATCTCATCTGTTATCTTGTCTATATTATCTCATATATCTTATCTATTTCTCAATCTCTTATCAATCCCTTCATGATGACTGTGTCCCACCCCCTCCGTCAGTGGCAGCCTGTCTCTGGGAATCGAAAGTGGGGAAAGTGCTGCTGTGCTCAAGTCCTGCTTGCACAACTTTGACTGAACCCCTAAAAATTGGGCTTTCCTCCTCCCTAAAAAAGGTCAACAACTTTGAACTGAACCCCCCAAAAGGGGGTAGATCACTGCCAGTCTTTGTGAGTAGATCGCAGTCTCTTGGGAGTTGGCCACCCCTGCCATAACACATCTGCTTGGCCAGTGTGAGAACAGGATGTTGGACTAGATGAGTCACTGGCCACTGGCCTGATCAAGCAGGTTTTTCTGGTGTTCTCATGTGGATGGTCCTGTTCTGTGGCTACTGATGTTTTTTTCCCTTCAGAATCAAAAGGCTAAGTAGCTGTCCAGGAAATAGCCCTATATGGAGTCCAGACTGATCAGATACTGTGTTGGGAGTCAGTGTGGTGTAATGGTTAGAGAGTCACACTAGAAGCTGGTGAGACCAGGGTTCAAATACCTTTGTTGTTGTTGTTCAGTCGTTTAGTCGTGTCCGATTCTTCGTGACCCCATGGACCAGAGCACACCAGGCACTCCTGTCTTCCACTGCTTCCCCCAGTTTGGTCAGACTCAAGAACATTGTCCAACCATCTCGTCCTCTGTCGTCCCCTTCTCCTTGTGCCCTCCATCTTTCCCAACATCAGGATCTTTTCCAGGGAGTCTTCTCTTCTCATGAGGTGGTCAAAGTATTGGAGCCTCAGCTTCAGGATCTGTCCTTCCAGTGAACACTCAGGACTGATTTCCTTAAGAATGGATAGGTTTGATCTTCTTGTAGTTCATGGGACTCTCAAGAGTCTCCTCCAGCACCATAATTCAAAAGCATCAATTCTTCGGCGATCAGCCTTCTTTATGGTCCAGCTCTCACTTCCATACATCGCTACTGGGAAAACCATAGCTTTCACTATACGGACCTTTGTTGGCAAGGTGATGTCTCTGCTTTTTAAGATGCTGTCTAGGTTTGTCATTGCTTTTCTCCCAAGAAGCAGACGTCTTTTAATTTCGTGACTGCTGTCACCATCTGCAGTGATCATGGATCCCAAGAAAGTAAAATCTCTCACTGCCTCCATTTCTTCCCCTTCTATTTGCCAGGAGGTGATGGGACCAGTGGCCATTATCTTAGTTTTTTTATGTTGAGCTTCAGACCATATTTTGCGCTCTCCTTTTTAAAAGGTTCTTTAATTCCTCCTCACTTGCTGTCATCAAGTTTGTGTCTTCAGCTTATCTGAAGTTGTTGATATTTATTCCAGCAATCTTAATTCCGGCTTGGGATTCATCCAGTCCAGCCTTTCGCATGATGAATTCTGCATATAAGTTAAATAAGCAGGGAGACAATATACAGCCTTGTCATACTCCTTTCCCAATTTTGAACCAATCAGTTGTTCCATATTCAGTTCTAACTGTAGCTTCTTGTCCCACATAGAGATTTCTCAGGAGACAGATGAGGTGATCAGGCACTCCCATTTCTTTAAGAACTTGCCATAGTTTGATGTGGTTGACACAGTCAAATGCTTTTGCGTAGTCAATGAAGCAGAAGTAGATGCTTTTCTGGAACTCTCTAGCTTTCTCCATAATCCAGCGCATGTTCGCAATTTGGTCTCTGGTTCCTCTGCCCCTTCGAAATCCAGCTTGCACTTCTGGGAGTTCTCGGTCCACATACTGCTTAAGCCTACCTTGTAGAATTTTAAGTATAACCCTACTCAACCATAAAGCTTACTGATCATTTGTTTATTATTTTTATTTCATTTATACTGTTATTTATTGTTTGTAAGCAGCTTTGAGATTCATCTGAAGGAAAAGCAGCATAGAAATACGATAAATCAAATCAAATCTTAGTTCATCTGAAAATAATTGGAATTCGTAAACCCAAGACCTTTCTGTATATCTCCCAATTAGCTTTGTCCTCCTGTGGTCGAAACAACAACTGGGATTAAGAAAGACAGCAACTTTAGTATGTGGGGCTTCACTGGCGAGAAGGAAACGGTTTCTCTTAACCGCTCTGAAGAGGTTATTCACCACACCCCTCTGCCTGACAATTTTGGTAAGGTTTCTGGTTTAAGGGGTTTAAGGTAAATTCCAAGAGTATAAGTAAAAGTATATGTAGAAAAACATCTCTTGCAGATACTGTTTGTACCTGGTTTGTTTTTGTTTTAAAAAAAGCTCCCTTCCTTCAAAACTTGGCTTGTTCAAGAGTTCTGAAGAAATCAAAATCATGCTCTCCATTTTGTGACATTTGTGTTAGCTGCCTAATAACATTACTGTAATACCCTACTATGGATTTTGGATTCCCCCCCCATCTGCATGGACCTGCAAGGAGAGAAAATGATAGCTTGGAAGAGGGGCTAAAACAGCAGTGGGGAATCCTTTTCAGCCCAAGGACAGCATTCCCAACCTTCTGGGGTCACTTGGTCCTCTAATGACAAAGAATTATCCAGGAGCACCACAAGGTGCGTATTCCTGCAACCCTGTCCTGAGCAGGCAATGGCAGTTTTCCCTCAAGTACAAAACCTCCAAGGATTTCTTCCCACAGATACAGAATCCTTATCATTGTTCTCCTTGAAATTATCTGCAACACCCACCTCTCAAAAAGCGAGAACCATGTGACAAGTTTATTTTTACAACCTGCAATTTTATGAACAAAGTGACACAATGATAAATTGCGTAAGTTTCTCTCCCCAGCTTTTAAATGTTTCAAAAGCGTCATCGAGTTTATTTATTTTGGAGAAAATAAAGCCATTCAGTTTGGAAATATTTGCTCCCCCATTTTTTGTCCTTATCAAATTCTGCCTGTGCCACAGTTGCCCTGCTGTGCTGCTTTTCAACAAAACCCTAGTCTGTGGGCTTTGAACTGTACAGCTAAAACAAGTTGCCAGTGCAATACAGCAGCAATAGCTGTGGCGGCTGGTCCCTGTTGGGACTGGTAGGGCAGAAGGCAGGGAGACCCAACAGTAGGGTGAGCCAGATCCAATCACACACACAGCAAAGACCAATGACAGGCAGAGCCAATTAATAATTACAATTGTGTCCTCGGCCTCCTCCCAGCTGAATTCCCTAGGGGAAAACTGAGACTAAGGGGAAGGAAGGTGATGTGCAATGCCACTCCCATGAACTGGCTTTAAGAAGGCAGGCACGTGGGACCTGGCTGAGGGCAGACTGCGATTGGCAGGGCAGTGCCCCGTTCACCCTAATGAATCAGTCTTCAGCAACCATCAGGGTCCTGGACACAGCTCTAGTGGAAAGTCCAATTCTGACTAGAATCATCTGCTGCTACAGTTTCTTGCCACCCTTACCTCCCCTGCTTTCACCCTTTGGGCCCAATTCATTTGCAGGCTTGGAGAGGACAAGCAGTACTTGCACACCTTTATAATATGTTTTTCATTTGCCCACTATCTCTCATAACTCTTGGGGTGGTGAAAGCAATGGCGGGGGGGGGGGGAGAGACAGTAACTGCCACCTATCCCAAAAACTCACTCTCATTTATTGTTCATGAATGCTAGGATGTTAACTGAGACATTTTGCAAACACCATATAACACCTCTACTGAGAGGGCTTCACTGGTGGCCAATACGCTACCAAAGACAGTGCAGCATTTTTATGTCAGCCCTACATGACTTGGGACAGGTTGCCAAAGAGACCTCCTTGCCCCATAGATTGCTGCAACTATGCTTTTTGTATACACTAGGAACTGGGCTTTTGGTGTTGCAGCACCAGCCCTTTGGAAGCAGTTTCTAGAAGTCAGAAAGGAACAGCTGGAGTATTCCATGATTGCCAAGAGAAATCACTCATCCCATCAACTTCCTCTACAAAACACCAACAAGGAGCAAACATGCTTTAGATAATTTTGCAGAGCTCAGGAGGCTGTTGGTTCTAGTATCATTGTCTGAAGAGTCATGTTTCGTTTTATAGCAGTGGTGAGGAACCTATGGCCCACCAGATGTTTGACTCCAACTCCCATCAGCTCCTGCCACAAATGGCCAATAAGGATGGTGGGAGTTGTAGTCTAACAGTATCTGGGGGACCACACATGCTATATAGGAGGCAGGCAGAACTCCAACCCTGACCAGCAACATAGGGATGGTGGGAGTTATAGTCCAACAGCATCAGGAAAACCACAGGTTCTCCAACTCTGAACCAACCCTGACACTGCTTTGTCATCTGAGGCCATTCTCGTGTACCCTTCTCAGTGGTTGCTCCTGTTAGTCGAATTTTTCCTCTAGGGAGGCACAGCTGGCACCATCTGTTTTAGGCAGCAGGCAAAAGCACTTTTGTTCTCCCAGGCATTTGGATCTTCACTTTCTGCTATTCTTTTAGTGAGTTGGGGTTGAGTTAGATCTGCATATTATATAATGTTATCGGTGAACATTTCAGGGTCTTTGTTTCCCCCATTGTTTTTCCATTTGTTTTTAATGTCTGATTTTAACAAGCCACTTTGAGTTGGATTTTAGAGGCAGGAGGCGGAGACAAATAAATAAACATGGTTAGTAATATTATAGGGTTTCCTCATTTGTCTACCTTTTAGAGCAACTTGATACTTCTGACACGGACATTGCTGGGGAAAGCCTACAAATCCCTTCAGCTGAGAGACCTCTGGGACAGCAGTCTAGGGAAGAAGTACTTGAGATCACAGTGGGCAAGGTAATGCATTGATAGAGAAACTGTAGGTTGTAGCTTAACAAAGTCCTACCCAGAGTAGACCAATTTGAATTAATGGGCCTAATTAGTCACACCTGCTAATTTCAGTGAGTCTACTAGGTTGGACTAACATCAGATATAACCCTGTGAGCTTATTGGTGAATGGAAAGGCTCTTCAATACCTTAGGAGAGATAGCTTCATGTAGTTTATTTTATTTTAGGGGTGCTTTCCCCTAGTGCAGTGTTTTTCAACCACTGTTCCGTGGCACACTAGTGTGCCGCGAGATGTTGCCTGGTGTGCCGTGGGGAAAATTGAAAAATTCAAGAGAATTACTTTATATTTGGTCAATATAGGCACAGAGTTAAATTTTTTAACATTTTCTAATGATGGTGTGCCTCGTGATTTTTTTCATGAAACAAGTGTGCCTTTGCCCAAAAAAGGTTGAAAAACACTGCCCTAGTGGACTGTGCCAATAAGCAGCTCAGAATAAGAAAGGTTATCTCAACAACTTGAACAAGGAAAAACATTTTAAAAGCAGTTACAGTCAAAATACATTCTTATATCCAATGATCATGAGGATGCCAGAAACAGTGTCCTTCAGCCACCAGATGGCTTGGTAAACAGGAATGTTTTCAAATTCCTCCTGAAGCTTAATAATGATGGAGACAGACACACTTCACTAGGGAGAGTGTTTACCCCCCACCCAAAGAACCCTGGGAATGGTAGTTTGTAACGGGTACTGGGAATTGTTGCTCTGTGGGGGTAAACTATAGTTCCTAGGAAGGTGGGAAATATGCTTTAAATATATGGTGTGTATGCAACTTAAACATGGATGAGAAAAGATGCAGAGTGAAGATAAAAAGGAAGTGAAAGTTAGCAATAATCGCAAACCATTTTTAGAAAGTTGAGCTGTCGTTACTCTTCATTTTTGCTTATTATCCAGGTTTCTGAAGGTGATATTGGACCGTTCAGCTCTGTCAAACTTCAGATTATGTTCACCCCAGCAATTCCTGGGGCTGTGCAGGCTGATTTCGAGATTACCTTTGACAACCCGGACTGCAAACCAGTGAGTAGTTATAGCTCTGAGCCTTATGTTTGCTTTTTGTGCTGGTGCTAGGATGTGCTATGGAATGGATGGAGGGCTTTTCAGCAAAGGGGCCACATTTTCTTATGGGGAACTTTCCAGAGTCCACATTCCCAGGGAGGGTTTGGCCAGGCACACACTGGGCAAACAAAAAGTATTATCACACTTCAAAGAAACATTCCAGCCATGGAAAATCACTAGGGGAGGGTGCAAAGCAAGGCTGGTGATGGATGTGGCATGGGGAGGCATGGCTGTAGAAGAATTTGATCAGGACAAAATGGTTTGAAACCCTCTTCTGGAAGGTCCAGAAGTATACACCTGACAGGCCCACATATGCACCCAGCAGGTCTGGGAAGCTGGGTTGCTGCCAAACAGCAGTAAAACATGGTTAGCAGTGTGGAAGTGGCAGGTGAAAAGAGCAATATAGGAAGCTGTATTACATCAAGCCAGGGCATATAGTGTCACATGATCAACACTGACTGGCAGGAGCTCTCCTTGGAGGATTCTTTCCCAGCCCTACCTGGAGATGCCCAGGAGTCAAACTGGGACCTTCTGCCACAAAAGGTGCTTAACTTGTTCCCCACTGCCCACCATTCCACCACCCCCACCCTTGCAACATCATCTTCTAGTCCCCACAGATGTTCTTTTCTCCTGATGTGGCAAAGGCATATTCAGAAACCTGAGTGAGGGAAAGGGTTTTCAAGGAGTAAGCATTAAGCATCCAGCCACCTCTTCTCCAGAGCAAACAGCTGCAGTATTGTAGCTGTTTGGCAGAGGTCTAGGGCCCCAGATTAGGGCAATTTCACGCTGTCACTATTTTCTTTTTCTTTTTTTTGAAAGTATTTTTATTCATTTTAAAAGAAATAATGATACAAATACAACAATATAAACAATACGATAGCACTCTGCTCTCCTGCAGTTGCCAGCAACTGGTATTCAGAAGCATTACTGCTTCTAACCATGGAGGCAGTGTCTGATAGCCTCTGATAGCCTTGTCGTCCATCCTCTTTTCAAGCTATCCAAGTTGGTGGCCATCACTGCCTCCTGTGATACAATATTAATTCATTCATTTATCACACGCACACACCCCACACACTTTTCAGATAAATGAGAGAGCTGGCATCAACAGCTAAACTGGAAAGAAATGGTCACTCCCTTGGGCTTAGGAACTAAAAAGACACACCAGAAAAGGAGAGTGAAGAGAAAAGGTAGAAGAGGGCATCCCTATCCAGGTTCCTATTGAAGTGAGTGCTTTTTGAAACAAGGTGGTTGCTCCCTAAGCTGATTAGAGTTTCAAAGCACCCTACCCAGCAGCTTAGGAAACTGGCTTTCCAAATGTTGTTGTACTCTAGCTCCCATCAGCCCCAGCCAGTGTTGCCAAAGGTCAGGTAAGGAAGATATCTGGAGGGCCACAAACATTCCCCATCCCTAGACTAAGCAAACATATCTGCCACTCTCATATGTGATTTGGGCTTCCAAGAGTTTGGGGAAAGAGTTTGAACCTGAACGCTTGGGGCAGCAATTGTTTTTTCAGCATACAAGACCATGTTGCCCATGAAACTTTACATTTGTTCGTGTTCAGTTGTCCTTCAGTGTCACTGCTGTTTCTGTGGCTGTGCCGGTGTGGGTGCCCAATCCAAACGTTGACCTCAAAATCTGCATGTATGACAGGCTTTATCAGGACTGCATCATCATCCAAAGCAGGTGTGTGGCCCAGGAATGCATCCACTTCCAGGTTCTTCCACAGGTTGACTGATTCTTAAATTTGCCCTCATTTATTAGCTTTTGCTGCAATCATATCCACATTTACTTGGGAGGAAGTCTAAATTAACTCAATGAAACTTACGGTAGTTTGAGCAGACATGAGTAGGATTGCATTGTTGGTTTTGTTAATCTGCCATTATTTGTTTAAAGCTGGAAACTCGATTGTGTTCCCAAGTACACTTTTATTCTGCTGGGATGAAGGTCTATCACAATGGGTATTGGCGCCACCTGTCATCCAATGCACACAAAGCTGTAGTAGGTAGGCGGGGCTTAGTCCTCCTCAACCTCAGTCTGTTTTCTGCCTTCCTTGGAGGTGGTCACCTTGGGTGGCCAGCCTTCAACCCCACAGCCTCCCAGCCCTACCCCATGATTAAGGGCCTCTTCTGCACACCTTATCATTATTTGCTCTCTCCTCAAATGCAGGCAAAGGCCTGTTGACCCTTTCCTTCCCAATGTAAACAGCAGCAGAGCTTTGGGCAGGCAGCTCATTTACATTAGCCTTTGTTGGGTCGTTCACATGACATGTGTCAGAAGCAGCTCTGGGGTCCATATTAAAGGAAGTGATGGGGAAGCTGTGCTGGTTGCCGATCATCATTAACTTCAATGGATCTATTCTGACTAGGGTTACATCCATTGCTAATCCTATTCAGAGTAGATCCATTGAAATTAATGATGATGACTAATTTAGGTACATTCCTTTAATGGGTCTACTCTGAGTAGGATTTGGCTACAACCAAGTTCTTTAATTTTGTAGAAATTAAGCAGGTTTTGTTGTTGTTGTTAAGGGATGGGGCTTCTTAACCCTCTCTCTTTTTCATTTTTTCTGTATATATTCAAACTATTAAAAGTAAATTATTATTTTTTAAAAAGCAGGGCAGGTGGTCCAGAATTAGACTGGCTCTGGATATTTGTATTCTATTTAGCTGTTCTACGAATACTGGTTATCGACAGTAACAAAGTAATTAATTGATTAGCTGTTATATGCCCTTGGCCCATGTTTTTATATTGTAGTTTCATAGGGATATAAGATCTTATTTATCTCCACAGGACTTTTACACATGGAAATTTCAAAAGAAAAAAGTTTAGGTTTTTGTTTCTTGGCAGACAAGCACCATCCCACTTGTAGGCCATTGAAGCTCAATTTTTGCTTTTTAGAAATGGTTCTGTCATCTCCCCTGACCAGCCATTGCTGACGCCGACGCCACTTTTTTTAATCCATGGATTTTGCTAGCTAGATGTTGAGTCTTGCTATTTTTAACTTGCTCCTCTTTATCACTATTTCACATTCTAGTTAAATGCAAGCAAATACAATCGAATGGTATTTATTTTTCTCTTTTTTCTTTTCTTTCTTTTCTTTTCCTTTTTTTTACTATTTTTGTTGGAAACAGATACATCCTAAACTCCTTACTAGAATTAGACCCCACTGAGATTCTTCACAGTTGGAAGGAAATGAATAAAGCTGCTATCTCAGAAATTCAGCTTACAAGTGTGACAAACGTCAAGTTATGTAAGAGACTTTCCTGGTTCTAGATAACACCCACTACCAGGAAAGGGATTATAAGTATAGTGGCAGAGTATCTTTGCTATCAGATCCATTTGCTTCATCCTCACAATGCAAATCCAAGGTTTTGAGGTGTTTCCAATAGAAAACTGTCAAGTTGCTTAGCCCCAAACCTGAGCTGCTTTTCATAATTTTTTTAAACCAAATATCAATCATTTTTTGTTTTCTTTGTATGGTGTTCAGGATCCTGCACAGATCAGAACCTCTCCTGCTAATTGCTCCTTAAATGAGAAGTTTTTGCTGTCTTAAAATATAGGCTATTTAATTTCTGAGCTCATTCCCTTTCCAAAGTTAAAACACTCTGGAAATTGTAGCTCTCTATGAGGGTCTCCTAACAACTCTCAGAACCCTTAACGAACTACAGCTCCCAGAATTCTTTGGGGGAAGAAACCATGACTGTTGAAAGTGGTATCATAGTGCTTTAAATGCAGGGTGTGAATGTGGCATGAGAGAAGCCAAAATTAACATATTCACCTATCATTGTGTATTTGGGCAATGCGAGAAGAAATGGTAGCTGATGTAGTCAGATTTGTCAGTAGAGGTGGCCAGAGCATCCAATGTCACGCTAACTCAGATGTTCCTCTTCTCTTTGCAGAGCAAAAAGTGCCTTGCGATTGAAGTTTGAAGTTTGCAAGGAACTTGCCAACCACATGGAGCTGCTTCCAAAGACGGGCTACATTCAAGCTCATTCATCCTTTAGTGTGCAGCTGAAGTTTCTGCCAAGGTAGACCTTAGCCATCCATGGCCAGGTGTCTCAATTCTATTTAAATGCTAATTTTTATTATTTTTATATTTATTAACTTTACACACCACCATTTGTCCATACATAGCATACTATCTATACAACATAAAATTCTGAATGGTTATATAAATACAACTATGGCAATAAAAAATACATTATGAAATGCATATTCTTATAACAGCAGCAAGATAAAAAATAAAGAAGAAAATCCACAGCAGGGTATCTAAAATACAAAGCAGTACACAAATACAGAACCTTTTCTCTATCCAAAGGCAGTTCTTATCCTGCCCCGCCTTCCACATAAATCCCACTAGGAGCTTTCCTTTCCTCCCTTAGTCTCCTATCCTGGGAGATCTTTATTTCCTTGCTCTGCCTGGGATCCTTCCATCATCTATTTGCCTTTTTCATGTGGGTGCAGTCATTGGCCCCTAATGACATCCCACTTCTACAGCTCCCAAAGCAGCCTACAAAAATTTCAGAACAATGCAGACCATGGAAATGGGAACAGAAGGTAGCAGCAAGACAGTTTCATAATGGGTCACACAGGGTATGAGAGAATAAAACCATCCTGAGATGTTATTGAAAGGAGAAGAGAGATGGTGTCAAGTGGAAATCTCTTGGGATGGAGTTATCTAGCCATGACATCACTATGGGGCCTCTGGAGATATATCTGTGTACTGGTAGGTCCATACCAGAGATGGTGGCCCTTCAGATATCCTGGTCCCAAACTGTTGTTCTAGATCAGTGGTCCTAGATCAGTGGTAGAGCGTCTGTTTGCATACAGAGGATCCTGTGTTCAATCCTCAACATCTCCAGGTAGGGCTGGGAATATTCCTATTCTGAAACCCTGGAGAGCTACTGCTGCTCAGTGTGGACAATACTGAGCTAGATAGACCCAAGTATAAGGCAACTTCCACTATCTTAAGGTTGTTGTTACTATATTTCATTTCTATCTTACCTTTCCTCCAAGGAGCTCAATGTAACATATATGATACTTTCTCCACTTTTAGCCTCACAACAACCTGGTGAGGCAGGTTAGGCTGAGTGGCAGTGAGAGGACCAAGATTACACAGTGATAGGGAAATGCTTTGATGAGTGTGGGATGAATGACTGACTAATGGGAAGATGTGTAAACACCCCGTAAGCAAATCAGAATGAATGCAGGACAAATGCTCAGTGATGTAGAACCACCTGACAAGAATATCAGAAAGAATGCTCACTATAAGCCCAGACATAGTGTAATCTCTGCGTAAGCGTTTGTGGAAGCATATCACGATGAATAGTCAATAAATAGGTAGTCTGTGCCCCCCCATCAAGGACTCATAGGATTGTACTGTTGGTGTGTAACTGTGTGACCTTAACTAAGGGTTTATTATTATTATTAATGTATTTATGTATTTATTTCTTTATACCCCGCCCATCTGGCTGGGTTTCCCCAGCTACTCTGGGCGGCTTCCAACAAAATATTAAAATACAATAGTGTGTCAAACATTAAAAGCTTCCCTAAACAGGGCTGCCTTCAGATGTCTTCTAAAAGTATGGTAGTTGTTTTTCTCTCTGACATCTGGTGGGAGGGCGTTCCACAGGGCGGGTGTCACTACCAAGAAGGCCCTCTGCTTGGTTCCCTGTAACTTGGCTTCTTGCAGCGAGGGAACTGCCAGAAGGCCCTCTGCGCTGGACTTCAGTGTCCATGTGGAACAATGGGGGTGGAGACGCTCCTTCAGGTATACTGGGGAAAGGGAAGATGTGATAACTTTCCTGTGCTCAGCTTAATTGTAAGAAAAGATTAATCACCAGTTCATCCAACAATAGCATTTAAACAGCACAGATGTGAACTATGCAGCATGCTATTTAAATATTGTCAGCGGTTTGCCCTACGTTAAGGAATACACTTCTGACTACCATGTAGTTTAAAAGGTTTATTGGCCTTTCCCACCATGCCTCTTTCCCCCACTTTTTGAACATATTTAGGAGTATCCAGAAAAGAAATTGACTTGGATTACATTCCTACTATGCAATGATGGCTGCCAACTTGAATGGCTTTAAAAGAGTATTAGACAAATTCATAGAGGATAAGGCTGTCAATGTCTACTCACCCTGAAGGCTATGCTCTGCTGCCACTGTTGGAGGCAGTAATGCCTTTGAATACCAGTTGCCTATGAATACCACCAACTTTGACATTGTGTCCCAAAGGACCGTGGAGTAAGTTCCAGGGGAGGAGAAGCAGGTGGCTACTAGCCATGATGGCTATGTTCTCACTTCCCTGTCATAGGAAGTAATACCTCTGAATACCAGTTGCTGGGAAATACAAGACGGAAGAGGGCTCTTCATCAGTTCCTGCTTGCAGACTTCCCATTGAGACATCCAGCTGACCACTGTGAGAACAGGATGTGGGATTAGATGGGCCTTCAGCCTGATTCAGCAGGGCTCTACTTCTGTTCTTACAACATACAGATTTAGTGTACGGCCTCTTTTTCAGACTATGCATGGAAAAGGTCCTTCTATCTGCAGTTTTCCAGTCCCTGGGCTAAAGGCCATCAGGTCACAGGGTTGGGAAGGATTTTCCCTGAGTCTTTAGAGAACCACAGAACTACATAGACCAAGATGAAAGCAGCATCAGCATCTATTATTTGCATTCTGGTGAAATAAATTACCAGAGCACTTTTTTGCAGTAGAGCCTTAAGAAATGCAAACACTGCATGTCTCTGTGCAGAATTAAATTCTTATCCCATTATAGAAATAGAGTTACCATTATTATGACAGTTTCCAGTCCCTAAACTTCAAATGTTGTGAAACACTGCTATAGTTTTGTCAAGTGGATAGAGGCGACACAGCTTGGATTTAAAATGTTAATCTGCATTTCGGGGGGGGGGACTGGGGGAAAGCTTCAAAGGAGATTTGATGAGATTAAGGAGGTTCTGACTCATGAAATAAGCCCCAGACTGGTTCACCAAGCAGAGATCGGATAAAAGGGGATGGGGTACATGAAAGTCAGAGCGGGGTTACAGGGAGGGCTTACACAAGTTTGGTGTTGAAAATGTTAACCCAAGGCCATTTTAATGGAAATGCTAGACTGGCTCTGATGGCTCATGCTTTGCATGAAAAAGGTCTCAGGTTCAATCCCCAGATGAACTACAACACCCATAATCCCCGACCACTCCCAAACCACTGGCCATGCTTGCTAGTTCTGATAGGAATTGTGATTCAGGAACATTTGGAGGGTCAAAGGTCCCCCACACCTGCTGTATGAGATGGTTTTCCATGTCCCTGTGTCCATCACACCACATCACCTAAGTGTCATCCATTTGAAGATACTTTTTAGTCACTGCCTTGCTTCGCTGAATTTCTGATTGGGTGTTAGTGTGTGCAGTTGTAACCACCTGCTTCCCTTTGTGTTTATGTGTCTAAGTATCAATGTGCAATTTGTATATGGTCTTTGTATCCATCCAGTTTCTCAGCAGATGCCAAACCTGTGGTTGCAACTGACCACTTGTTGGCTCTGCCATCACTCCATGTCAACTAAATGTGTGATCTAGAAACACCTCTGGCACTCACCACATGGCTGCCCATTGCAATAGGGGAAAGATCAGTAGCAATGGGCTTGGAGAAACCTATCTGCCATCAATAATTTTCTCATGAAGGAAACCCTGAGAAGCTTCTGAGGGGTTCCAAAAGATGGGCTTTTGTTCACAGGGGTTGTTTGGGAGGAAAAATTCTAGCAGAAACCTGAGTTTCATGAATGAATCCTTGCTCTCTTCTGAAAAAAACATACAATGGCTTTTGTGACAATGCTTGACTACAAAAGAGGACAACTTGATATAATTGTTGCAGTTTTCTAATCTGAAAGATGCCCTTTTGATATGCAAAATTTGTCTTTTTTCTCAAGAATATTGCATAATTTGCTAGCTGAAGGTGTTCATTTAATGGCTGGCTTGAAAATAGGTTGTCGTAAACTATTATATTCTAAGCGTTGTCTCCAACTAAGTGTTGCTCAGAGCAAGTTAGTCATGGCCATGAATTTCAGTGAGTCTGCTCTGAGTAGGAGAAAATCATAAATCCGTTGCCAATCATTTCTTCAAAAAAGGATTTCAAATGTATTGACATGACTCGGTATGGCAATTTTGTATTGTATACTGATTGTTTACTCAGTTTCTCTCCCTCTCTTTTATAAATATTGTTTTATCATCTTACAGAATATTGTTTTCCTTGATTTGATTTTGATAGTCTAACAATATTACAGTTACTCCAGACAAAAATTTTGTCAACATATACTGGGCAACTCATTAAATAATTTTTCCCTTTGGAATCTATTTTGAGGTTACCTCCTCCTTTTTAAATTTGAAAACCATACATCTACAACATTTTCACAGCATTGCCTCCACTTTTTATATTATAAAAGGAGGGAAACCAAATCTATATGACCTTGTACCGTCTCACTAGCGACCCATTTTTTCAAAGCAAAGACTCCAAGACAGAACACCGTCTCCCTGGAGACAAAATGGGAAAAATCACTCTGTGTTATAGGACCCAGAGATTATAAATAGGATGGGGGTTCTAAAAACGATACATTGTTTGTACTAATTTGGCTCAAAATTGCAAACGAGGCTTGCGCTAGGCAAGAAGCTCTGGCAAGCGAAACCCTACACATCCCCTCTCCGTGGTGGGTAATCAGACAGACGGAGATGGTCTTTAAGACTCTCCTTGCAGCCTGCTCTTATTTCAGTATCTGTGTGGTATTGCCTTCCTATTGATACTGACTCATAAGAGCTGGTAATTAATTAACGTCAATGTCAAAAGGAACAGATTGCCCAAGATGGGTGGCTCATCTGTGCTCCTGGCTACAGCTGGGGCCGAGGAAGCTTGCATACTGATTACCGAGCAAGTTTCTAAAGCCCTATTTATAGTCGTCAATATTTTGCTAGGAAAAGAGCAATATATTGGTTAATACTTTCTTAAAACGCTGGTAAATACAACATGGCCCCATAATCAGCTCCCTTTAGTAATGCAAGCCGAAAACACTTATGAGAGCATTAATGGGAATTACACGCAAAGAAACAGAGGCCAAGACCCTTTCATGTGCTTTGCAGTTCCCACATGGAATTGGTACTTAAAAATACACTGTTGCACGAAACAAGCCTAGATTTTACACTATCTACATTGCAGGAATCAGTTGCTATCAGTTCAGCGATTTGATGCAGTATTGGGTGGGGGAAGTTGTTTAAGGTTTTGAAAGAGGTAGGCAATTATTAACGTCATTTGCATGATCTAAACACTTAATGCGAAACTTTTCTATGAGCATTTGTATCTGGGTGAAATACATTTCAAGCCTGTACTGTAGGGCTAGGGAACATTTGACCCTCCAGATGTAGTTGGACTCTAATTCCAACCAGCCCCAGCCAGCACACCTAATGGTTGGGAATGATGAGAGTTGTAGTCCAGCATCTGGTGGGCCAAAGTTTCCCCTGGAAGCATATTTCCAGGTAGCATTACTTGCAGAGGTTCAGCAGACATTCTTCAAGCACATGTACCTCATTTTGTTTGAGCTGAAAGAGCCCCAAACAGCTTCTCAAGGACTGTCCCCATCTTCTTGTAAGGTTTGGCTACATGCAGCTAACAGGACAAAAGTCAGCCATGTTAAAAGGCTTTCATAATGATTTCCATCAGAACAAGAGCACAAGAAATCAGCAGGTGGAAGAAGCCCTTATCGCTCATGTTTTCATTCATCACTGAATAATTAGGTTATAATTATTGAATAGTTTTCAATCTGGATTTCACCCCAAATGCCTAAAAACCATTGGGCAATATTAGACACCTCTCTTTAGGTCTCCATACTCAGATACTTCAAGAAGAAAATCTATGTTGTGGAAATGAAGGACATCTTCAATCCCTCAAAGCAAATATTCCTCTGCTTTTCCTTCCTCTTGTTCACACCATCAAAGTCTGTCCAAGGTTTCTCATTGCCTCTCTCAGCAATGAAGAGCTTAAACCCATCCCTAGTGTCTGATTCCTTCTGCTTGGTCTTCTTGGCTCTTTAAAGAGTATGTGATACTTTGCTGTTTCAGGCACTCTCTTCGAGAAGATGCAAGGAAGTACTTTGATGTAAAAACAAGAGTTCTGGAAGTCCCAATGACAGTCATGGTTTCAGATCAGGTTGGTGGTGCAAGATTCAACTGCTTGCTGTTAGAGAATAAGGGAAGATTGTGTCCTGCTCGGGCAGGATGAGAGCCTGCTGGGTGTGCTCCAGGTCTGAGAGAAATGGTTTGAGTAGCATAATATCCATCCGTGGTAGGAAACAGAGAACCAAGTACAGCTGAGGTGGGGAGCCTCAGGTCTGGAAGGCAAATGTGCCCACCCCATGATGCGGGCTTCTATATCTGACCCTCAAGACTTTAGGCTATGCTCACTGTCCCCAGATCATCCCTCTTTGCTGACCTAGTCTGTACCCTTCTTCAAGGGCATGGCTGGAATGTGTCCTTGAGATATAATAATGTTTCTTGCTTGCCTGGATGTTGCATGGGAAAATGTGTATGCAGGAACTTCTGAGTTTGGCATGACTCGAATGTGGCCTACTGTAGGAAGGTGAGAGGCACATCAGTTTCCCCTGCCTGTAGCCCCACCCACTTTGGCACTGACCTCCACCCACCCATTGAAGGTTACCCATAAATGAATGTAGCTCCTCAGCTAAAAAATGTTCCTCACCCATGAAGTAAAGTCATACCTTGGGTTGTGAATGTGATCTGTGCAGGAGGCACGTTTGCAACCCGCAGCCCCACATCTGCGCATGCATGTGACACGATTTGGCACTTCTGCACATGCGTGTGACATCATTTTGTGCTTCTGCACATGCACGAGCGCCGAAACCCAGAAGTAACCCATTCCGGTACTTCTGGGTTTGGTGTGGTTCACAACCCAAAAATGTGTAACCCACAGCGTTCGTAACCCAAGGTATGACTATACAGGGATTGAGTCAGAATGGTTTTCTTCAGAACCTAGGAGAGCTCCCCAGGCCAGCAGGAGTTGCCTTGAAGGGATACAAAGTCTAGGACTGTAACCTAAAGCACAGTGTTCAGTTTAAATTTTTTTATATACAATATATGATATTTATTAAATTTTCCATTTTAACAATCCAATCAAACCACATCATATATTCCATATTATACATATTATTCAATAATCAAACAGTCCAAATATTATGCCAAATTATAAAATTTTCAGGGGGACTTCACCATGTTCTGAGGTTGGGGGAGATCTGATCATCTCATACTTCTACTGCTTTTCATAATCATTCCCGATAGTTCCCATAAGTCATTCTGATGTTTTCAGTTTTATTTTTTTAATGTATATGTTTCTCTTGATGCGTCTCTCTCATAGCATATCTACAAGGTGGACACATTGTTTTAGTGGTAATTCTTTCTGTCTAGGGATCTCTGGGAATTGCACTTTAAATAGTAAGGATGGGAAGAGATCTCTTAACAAAATTATTGGAACAATAAACTTGAGTTGACTCAATGTCACCCAGTGAGCTCCATATTTGAATGGAGATTTGGATCTGAATCTCTTCTGTCCTAATTCAATCATTACACCACAACACAACGTGTGTTCTTGTTTCAGAGTAAGCCAGTTGAATTTACTGTCCATGCAATCGTTACAACCTCAGATTTGGAGATCAGACCAACTGAAGTGGATTTTGGATTTTGCTCTATCTACGAAGCTGTCAAAACAACAATCACACTAACAAACAAAGCCATCCTTCCCCAGGAATTTGGATTCGTGGAAGTCCCAGAGGTAAATACCTTCTTCTCAGTTTCTAACACAATAAATATTCCATGAAGTTTTGTAATGAAGGAGAGAATTGCACCCAAATGATTACTATCAGAGCTGCCTATATCTCATTTTAAATAAAATCTGTTCCATGAACAGCTTACTTCTATAACGTGCATAAATTATCAAACTAAGCAAATGTATATCATTTATTGTGTCTTGCATAATATATTCTAACATGTTAATTCATTCTGGTTTTGCACATTATGGAAAAGTGGCAAGGAGCTATGTTCGTTTCACCCACACTTTCAAAGTATACCATTTTATAGCCATGAGGGCTAGGAACTTGCCTCTTTTAAAAATGGAGATTTTCAACATAATTGTCTTCCCAGTACTGCACTCTAGTGTCTTCTGTACTCCTCTCAGAATATATGCAAACACACAGCCCTGATCATCACAATATGCATGGGCTAGGACCAAATGAATATCTGTTCCTGATAAGTGTATTATTAGGCAATGTATTTCCCCTGTTTCCATTTGATCTATAGTGCATCTTTTTCCTTTTCCTTTTGGTATCTTCTCAATACTGTACATTTATTTTTTCTCTTTTACTCCCTTTCTTTTAAAAAATTATTTTTATTGAAAGGTTTTCCCATAAGTAACAAAAGTACATGCAGTGTCTTTGTTTTTATATCGTGAGAAGATGAATGAGTGTGATTTTTTTCCTTCCACTTACAGAGTTGGGTTCGGGGGATCCAAATTGGGAGGGTTTAGAATAAGAAGGTTAGTTTCGGGAGGGTTATCATTTGGATCATGGCTAGTTTGTCTGAGAGAGTGATGCATTTTTATCTTCTTCTGAAAGTTTGTAGAAATTCAGCCCAATGATGGATTTGGAATGCTCCTGCCCCTTGAAAAGTTGCAGCTGGACATAATCTTCAGTGCCCAGCGGGCAAAGGAATACAGCTTTGAGCTGACTTGCAAGACTGAAATCAACAGGTGCACGCAGAGTTTCAAGCCATTCAAGGGTTCTGCCAATGAGGCAGGATAACCAGGTTTGATCCCCCAGGCTGATTCAGGTTTGCCTCAAACAGCCAAAAAAAGAAGCAGTTAGTGGGAAGGAGGTGATGGCCAACCTATACCTGTTTACTGCTTTGGGGGTGGGGTGCTTGCATTCTTGAATTCTGCATGCACATGCACACAGAGGCCACTTTCCTTTGCTTAGCCAGGACCCTCAGAATGCTTCCAAATGACGTGTTTGTTGAGCTTTCATCCTGATTTGTTTGCTGGGAGATCAGATGATATGGGTTATTCAATGAGCATGCAATCTGATTTCCTCACAGGGAGATTAGATGATGTGGCATGAAAGTGCTACCCCACACTTTCAAACTGCATTTCCCTGCTACTTTTCAACCTTTGGGGGAAGAAGGCTTGTTGTGCAAGACTCGACCCCCCTGACCTTGAATCAACTATAATTGTGCAGTCCGGATTTGCTGGTGTGTGATTGAATCCCACATGAAAACAATGACAGCCTGGAAATGCCACTAGTCTTGGAGCCCTGCTGAGGGGAAATCAGCCAGGGTGGAAGAATTGCATAGGAAAATTAGCAGCTCTGGGACTGGGTTAAATATGCATTGCTACCTGTCACTTCTTCGCAGCAAATCTTCCCCCGCTCCGGAGCTTTGCATGTTAGAACCAAACTCAAAACTTGAAAGTGATTATTTGCAGATGCGGTACTTGTAATAACCCACCAGAGAACATTCCAACTTCTTTCAGCATTTCTGCAGTCATGTTTCTGCATCAGCAGCATCTTTTCAGTGAAAATGAGGTATTCCAGAAGTGGGACATAGAGCAAAATGTTGCAGCATGGAGTGCTCCTGTACAGTGTGTTCCTCCAGGATGTATGTTTTTGTAGGGTTGTTTGGGGAATGTTTTCACTTTAAGCTTTTGGTTAAGAAAGGTTTTGAGTTTTATACATCTACAGGTCTATTCAGGGTGGACTCATTGAAAATAAAAGACCTAGCAAACTTAGGTCCATTAATTGCAATTGATTGTATTCATTTAAATTTTACTGAGAGTACAGTAGCGATGCCCATT
The DNA here is from genome assembly GCF_009819535.1 of Lacerta agilis. NCBI lineage: Eukaryota > Metazoa > Chordata > Lepidosauria > Squamata > Lacertidae > Lacerta > Lacerta agilis. The sequence continues at coordinate 17,711,852 of NC_046319.1, read as the reverse complement.
AATTTCAGTGGGTCTACTTTGCATAGGGCTAACATTGGAGACCAACCCAGTGGATCTACTCTAAGAATAACTTGGTTGATGTAACCTTTTTTTTCCTCTGCTGAAAACTCTTTCTTCTGCATGGGTATGGAGCCATTTTGGCTACTTAAGCAACCACACTCACACCTGAACATTGGGATTAGAGGGGCTGTTTCCATCTTGTGTCATCATGGTTCGATTTCCATATAGTCCTGAGCCATAGGGGTGCCACAGAACGTGGAATGGGCAGCGAAATATCTTTTTACTTGAAAGCAATGAGATACTTGTCATAGGGCTTATTTAAAGTCTTGGCAACAGGCTTTGTATTGTGCTGTGACCGGATTTTTTCAGCTGTGTTTCCATTTTTAGAGAATTCAAGCTGTCATGCAAGGCAGTCGGAGTCCACCCTCCTCTTGAGCTCTCTCATACCTTGGTTAAGTTCTCTGCCACTGCTCTCAACGACGTGTCAACAGCAAATATATTTGTGCTCAACAATCACGTCAGTGTCAATCAGTTCACTCACAGTGTCCCAAGAGTTGGCAAGGGAGAAGTGGTCCCCGTTGGGCCAACTTCCTTCCAGTTCCTTGTTCCAGAAGACTCTCCCATTACGATCATGCCATGTGTCGGAACTGTCCTGCCTGGAAAGGTAAACACACACTCTCAGCCTATTAAAGATCTGGATAAAAAAAGAACCTTCATCCTTATGGAGTACTACAGCCTATGTATCTGGCCTGATGCACCTCCCTTAAAGGAAAATAAAATGTTGAGAGCACATGTAGCTTTAACTCACATTCTTAAAGAATAAATGTAACCAGAGTCCTTTTTTTTGTTCTCCACTAGATAATAGTTCAGGCTTCTTAATAAGGAGTGCCTATGCTGCAAGCGTAAAACCCCAGATTTAGGTAACATGGACATGAACTGGATTGTGTTCATTTGCTATGCAATGTATATTTTGTGATTCCAGTGGAAGGCACGGAATTGACAGGCCTTGTGGGGGGATCATACAGTGTAAGGGCAGCAAAGGGCAACCAGAATGATCAAGGGACAGGAGTAGCTCCCCTTTGAGGAACAGTTACAATGCCTTGGAGAGTTTTAGTTTAGAAAGCAAGTTGAGTAATGATAGAGGTGTATAAGATTATGCACAGTTTGGAGAAAGTGGATAGGCCTCTTTCACAATACTGTAACCTCATGGGGTCTTACAGTGCTGCTGAATGGTGGGAGATTCACAACAGGCAAAGGGAAGTACATCTTCACACAGCACACAGTTAAACTGTGGAATTCACTGCCAAAAACTATAATTCTGGCTACCTATTTGGATGACTTTGAAGGGGGATTTGACAAATCCATGAAGGTTACCAGTCATATTATCTATATTACCTCCGGTATGCTTCTGAATAACAGTTGCTAGGTATCATGTGTGCTATGAGTACTATTCTAATCATTTCCTGCTGTGGGATTTCCATTGGAGCTCAAAGGGGCATCTATGGTTCCCTTCTTCCACATTTTATCCTCACAGCATTGAGGTGGATAACAGTGGGGACAGGATGCTTTGGCCAGATCCAGCAGGCCTCCTGCTTTGTTCTCTATTATGGAATGGATTGTCTGCTAAATGGAGCATAAGTCTGAACTCCATTTAACTACCCAAGTTCATTCTGCATGTTCTCTTTCTTTCTGGCCTCCTCTTTCCTCCCCCCATGCCAGAAATGCATGCTGGAAGTGTCCTTCCGTCCAGTGTTGTGTGATCAGCTTATCAGGCTGGAGGCAGTCCACCTGCTATGCCAGGCTGCCGAAGCAAAGGCTCAGATGGAGAGGAAGGCTCGGGAGTTGGAATTGCAGGTAAGTGTGGGAGGGATCTATGCCTCCTGCGTGTTGCTCATTGCAAAGAACATCTGCCATACCCATGTCACACTGTGTGGAGAGGCAGGTGCAGTTTTAGGAATTGTCAAGCCCCGCAGTGGTGGCTGATGCTCATTGCAACTGGTGGAGCAGAAGACATGGGAGCCCAAGAAGTAGGGAGGGTCAAAGCCATAGACAGTGAAAGCCAACCATTTCTAGTTTTGTCCCCATCCTTTAATGGTGACACTGACAATAAGGAGGAGGATGCTGGCAGGCAGTGGTTGTAAGTTAGAAGGGGGGGACAGGGGACCTGTCTGCAGGCAGACTGAGGTTGGTGGGGCAGTGCCCCATTTGCCCTAATGAACCAGCCTCTACTACCCATTTTTCAGCAACTGATATTCAAAGGCACATTGCCTCTGGTATTGGAGATAGTGATGGTCTTTCCTCATCAACCTCCTGTTAATATTTTGCTCTCCATACATGCCTGTTTCTACTATATCCCTGCTCTTGCCCACAAATCAACCCCTATTGACAAGCAGTCCATTATGAGAAGGGCTCACAGAGCCAGAAGCAACTTGTTTGGTCGGGAGGAGCCACTACAATCACTTCCCAAAATGTAGATTGCTGTTGCTTTCCAGGAGGGGTGAGGCAATGGGGAGGTCAGTGTGGGGCAAAGGCATCAGCAGGATTACTGGATTGGTTCCGTGAGTGCATCTACACCATGCAGACATTCCTGCCACCTTGCCAATCCCCTCCGTAACCATGTGTTCCACCTGCCAGAAAGCAAGCATAGTGACTCCTCCGCACCTGGTGATCCACTTCTGCACAAGGTCTTCATTGGAAGTGCTGTCCATGTCTTGCCCCCCATAGCACAACAGATTCCTTCCCCATAATTCTTGTGGGATGTAAACACAGAGCAGTCAAAACATAGAATTGCTAGAGTGGACATGAAGTGTATCTCAGTCCTCCAGCCAATGCTTCCTGTTTACCTGGACTGAGATAACTTCCTGTGTAACTAGGGGTGGGTGTGGTCTCACCTGTATACAAAACTCTTGAGACCAGACGCCATCCCTCTCTTTTTGGATTCGTCTCTTCAACAAGCAACATCTTAGGACAGGATGCTCTCTTGGCTTGCAGCTGAGAGAGGGCCAGGTGAAGCCTGTTCCCTTATGTTCCCTTCACACATGTACTGTAACTCAGGATGATTGTAAGTAAACTCTTTTTATACTTATAAAGAACACTGTGTTGTATCTTTACTTTTAAGAGGGAAGAAGGGGAATATATACCAGGAATATATATGTTATTCTGGGATTTTAGCAAGCCTGTGCAACCGTTTTCTGCTGTGCTTTAGAAAGGGAATGTAACTCTGCTAAGTTTGGAGCTTGTTAACACAAGCTGGGATAGGATATTTTAATCAATATAGCCTCATCCACATTCCTAAGCATTCCCACAATTCTCCTCTCTACTCAGCTCTGTTATAATTTTCCTTTCCCCTCCCATTAGGCACCTGCTTTCAGCAAGGGGAGGTTTGCTCTGACTCTCCCATTCCAGCAGTTAACCAAAAGGCATTGCTTCCCTGCTTCTCTCTCTCTCTCTGGCAGAGAAGGAAAGAGGAAGCCCTGCTTACCCGGAAAGATGGAAAGAGACCATCAAGCATATACTCCATCAGTCAAATCTCAAAGCACACCCGACCATTTCAGCCACCCAACCCAGAGGACATCTCTCCAGAGTGCGTGAGAAAAGGCATTTTCCATTTCCCTCATCCACGGCTGACCAAATGCACCTCTCCAAGACTGTCACGGTGCATACCAGGGTGTGAACAGCTAATTCGAGCTGGCATCAGGCTTGGGAAATCTTTAGCACAATGCCCTCAGTGGGCCATCCTCCTACACTAGCACCCTTCCCCCCATTATGGATTTATCTAATGGTAAAAGTGAGTAGCCAAGAGCTGCTATTTCCCACAAACCCCAGAGTGATGTTTTATCAAACTCCAGCATTGTGGGAGGTTTTTTTTAATGGTGGCTCATAGCCACCCAGCATGAGAGTAGGCAGGATAGGCTTCAGAGATGGTAGTTTCTGCTAGGGCATTGGGTCCCCAGAATAACTGAAGACTTAATAACAAACAAGTAGGAAAGGCAAGCAGAGCTGCTGAAACTCATTTGCAGAGCACCACAATGGCTGCTCCTGCACCTAATCAATAATCTACAATTTAGGATAGATTTCTAATGGATTAGCCAGCAGTCTCCCTTACAAAAGATGTGGACAGCAACCTTGCCATTTGATGAAACTCTCCCCAGCAGTCATTCTGGCTTCTTTTTACCTACTTCTAAGCAGGTAGGGCTGTAACTCAGTGGCAGAGCATCATTTATGGGGGTGGCAGAATTAACCTTTACTTGTGTAATTTGGTCGGCAGCTCAAATCCCCGCAATGGAGTAGTTCGAACCTAGCAGTTCGAAAGCACACCAGCACAAGTAGATAAATAGGTGCCACGGCGGTGGGAAGTAGTAAGTAAATAAACTTTATTTGCATTAGCCAAAGGCCATAGCAACAATAAAATGATACAGTGTATACAAAAAAGAAAATTTGATAAAAAGCACATATTAAAATCCTGCATTATCAGTCAGTTAGTGGCGGGAAGGTAAACGGCATTTCCATGCACTGCTCTTGTTTGCCAGAAGCGACTTAGTCATGCTGGCCACATGACCCGGAAGCTGTACACCAGCTCCCTCGGCCAGTAAAGCGAGATGAGCGCCGCAACCCCAGAGTCGTCCACGACTGGACCTAACGGTCAGGGGTCCCTTTACCTTTACTGTGGCACAGATTTTTTTTTTAATAGGTACACTTGTCAGGGGAAATCTTTTGCAAATACTCCACACTTGTCCATTCCTACTCCCTTTGACCCCTGCTCCAGCCGCCCCCCTCGTAGATTTGCCACACTCTATCTGCATCCCCACCTAGAGCCTCAATCCCTGCCTATGGATCAGATCTGTCTGCCTCTTGCTCTACTGGCCCTTTGTGATGCCTGCCAGTAAATTCATCTTTGCTCTGGTCTGAGATAACTGTGCCTGCAGCTACTACAGGCTCATCCCTGGCTTGCTCTTCCCTCTTAGTGATCCCTGGTAGGGAACATAATAAAATCTCAGATAGATCAGATCAAAGATTTCCAAGAGTAGCCAATTGTGGGCTTCCCAGCAGGACCTAAAGACTAGACCTCTCCTGCTCCAATTGCCTGTTCACACTACTGGTATTCAGTGGCATACTGCCTTTGAACAGGGAAACTCTATTTAGCTGTGGATGACTCCTCTTCTGCTATAAATTCATCAAATCCACAGCCATGACTTGTTATCGAAAGGATGTACGAGATGATTTTGTTTTGCTTTTCTTTTTCCCTTGCCATCAATGTTCTCTTTTCCTCCTCTCTAGTTCCGAAGAGTATATCGCAGCTCATTTATCTCTGATCCGGAGCTTCGCCAACCACTTCGACAAATATGTTATCCCTTGTCTGATAGCATGTGGAAAGATAGACGAGAAGAAAGGAACTGAAAACCTACGCTACAAGTACAGTGATGAATGTGGAATTAAATATATACAAAGCTGCCTGCCAGGCCATTGATTCAGCTATCCCAGTATTGTCTGCCATTGAGAGGAAACAAAATAAAAAATTCTTTCCAGTAGCACCTTAGAGACCAACTGAGTTTGTTCTTGGTATGAGCTTTCGTGTGCATGCACACTTCTTCAGCACACTTCTTGGTATCTGAAGAAGTGTGCATGCACACGAAAGCTCATACCAAGAACAAACTCAGTTGGTCTCTAAGGTGCTACTGGAAAGAATTTTTTATTTTGTTTCGACTATGGCAGACCAACACGGCTACCCACCTGTAACTGCCATTGAGAGGGAGAGCCTATGAATAATAATAATACTAAACAAACAAACAAATAAATAAATAAATAAATAGTAATAATATTTATTTGTACCCCACTGATCTGCCTGGGTTGCCCAAGCCGTTCTGGGTGGCTAGTTTTTGTTGGACTCCAACTCTTCTCATCCCAAAGGATTGGCCATGCTGGCTGGAGCTGTTGGGAAGCAGGGTCCAGCTACATCCAGAGGGCCACAGGTTCTCCATCTGCATTGTAATCAGCCTTAATAAAAGACAGTGCAGCTATTCGTGCAGAGACACAGTCTTCTTTTTTTGGATGGTGCTCCCAGCTCCCAAGAGCCTTCTGTCCAGGGAAGGGAAACCTGTGGGCCTCTGAGATGATGTTGAGAGAAAGATATATACATTTAGTCAGATCAAAATATCCATTCTTACGGAGCTGAGTAGTCCTTCAGTCTTGTTAGGATGGCTCTGAATTCTCTTGATCAGAATCAGGGGTGGGGAACCTGTGGCTCTCTGTGATGTTGTTGGACTACAGCCCCCATCATCCCTGACCATTGGCCTTGCTGGCTAGGACTGATGGGAGCTGGAGTCCAACAACATCTGGAGGGCTGCAGGCTTCCCATTCTTGGTCTGGTAACTAAAAGCGGCTCTCCGGGGTCAGTTGCAGAGAGTGAGAGATCTTTCCCATCTCCTTCCCCTTCTAACTGTGGGGAGGCTGGAGATTAAAGCCAAGGCCTCCTGCATGCCGAGCAGGTGCGTTATCTGGGAGCTACAATCCCCCATACAGTTCATGTGGCGGGGGTGTTGTTGTTGTGGTTGCTTTGGCTACATCTGTAGCTGCTAAAATTAGCAAGTAGTCTGTGTGCCTGTTGCAACAGACACAGACTTCTTTGCGTCACAGGATAATTAAAGGCTAGACTTGCTCAAGCATACTTTTGTCAGATTTGTACCCTGGTCATATAGTTTTAAATACCGCGAACATAGGTGTAGATGGGAGTTGGGGTGTGGGTGTGTGAGAGAGAGCGCACTGCTTCCCGCGCCAGATGGCAGCGTATAAGAGGTCACTTTTAAAGTAGCTATTTTGTTCTATTAAATATGAAAATGTAAAAGGAAAAGGAAAAACACTTTGATTTGTTGTAATTTACCACTGCACTGATGGATTATTTGCAGTAGGAGCCAAGTACGGTAGATAGGTAAACCAGTTAAGAAGCATACTATACAAAGCCAGCTGGAACAAGTGCTGATGTGGTGTAGTTATTAGAGTGCTGGACCAGGACCCGAGAGGCCAGAGTTCAAATCTCCACTTGACCATGAAGCTTTCTGAATGTGATCTTGGGCCAGTCACAGTCTCTCAGCCTTGCCTACTTCACAGTGTTTTTGTGAGGATAGAATGGGATGAGGCTGATCCATGTCCACCACCCTTTGTTTCTTGGAGAACAGGCGAGATATAAATGTAATAATCATAATTAATAAAACAGTAATAAATAATAAATTGGTTAGTGTAGCACAGTGTGGAAATGACTAAAATAAAACCTAGACAGTTCTGGTTCAAATCTTGCTTCTCTCATGAACTAACGTCATGGCTTTGGGCCAGCGCTGGAGAAGCTTTGGCCCTCCAGATATTATCACACTCCAGTTCCCATCAGTCACAGCCTGCACAGCCAGTGCTCAGGGATGGTGGGAGTTGTGGTCCAGCAGCCTTTGGAGGGCCAAAAGTTCCACAGCCCACCCTTAGGCCAACAATTCTCTCTCATCCTCTGCAGCATAAGGAAAATGTATGTCTCTCCTACTTTTCAAGGAGTGTGGTTGTTGTTCATTAATTTATATATAAAGTTCCTAGTTTCCTCAGCACCATACAAAGATTAAGAAAGGAATCTCAGTCCCTGGCCACAGGCTAATAAATACAATGCAGAAAGAGAAAGAAAATAGGAAAGCACATAAATTTGGGCACCATGTTTTCGTTGTTGTCAGGATTAACTGAAGACCAAAGTAGTTATGATTCTCTATCCATAATTAAGAACCAGTCAGAGTAGATCCATTGAAATTAATGGACCTTACTTAGCCATGGAGGAGGAGGAGGAGAGGTTTAGCCCTTTCTCCCCTCCCACTATTGTCCCAGCAAAAATCCCCTCCCTTTATACTACCATTAGCCCAAAGGAAAAAGTTCCCCTTTCATACCTTTTAGCCTCTTAATTCTACTGCTGATTCAAAATACATATTAGGGCAATATCATTTTTAGCCCAACCCAAATATCAGATATTGGTGCACAAGCCCTCAAGTTCAAGAAAACTGTACTTTCAATGCCTCCCATTTTCAAGCAATGTTTGCACATACTTGAGACCTTGAATAAAACACTAGGGTGATTTGCAGTCCATATATTGAAGCAACCAGATACCTTATATATTCTGAGAGAAATCATCATTTTTCTTTATTTTTGTGTGTGTTTGTAGCCCTTATTTTACCTTGTACCTAGAGCTGCATTGTCCTGCCGTAGCACCTGCTCTCATGGTGACTTCGAATAATGGGAGAACAGTCTTCAACTTTGGGGATGTTGCCGTAGGTATGGAACCAAGCCTCCTCACACCCTATTGCTAGAACAGTGTTAAAGCAGCAAAAATATGTCATGAGTCTTAAGATGGAGTGTAGAAGGATGTGGCAGACCTTGGAAGATGCTGAACTCTCTTTCACTGGAGGTTTTTAAAGGGAGGTTGCATGGGCATCTATCAAGGAATCTTTAGCTCTGATTTCTGCATCGCAGGGGGTTGGACTAGATGACAGTTGGGAAGCACAAGGGATGATCTCCAGGCTGTAAACATTTTGCAGGAGGGATTGGAACACTTAACTGGAACTTTAGGTTTGTGCAGTTAAAGTGAATTAAAGGACCTGGCACAACAATTCCATTTTTTAAAAAAAGTACCGGTAGTTTGGAAAGTGACAGTGAAATGTATTGAGAATTGTGGAGTGAACAATTGATTAGTGGGCCAATGTGTAAGTACCCCGCAAAGCAAATCAGGATGAATATCAGATGAGTGTTTATTTTCATATAACTCCTCCGTAAACAAACCAGACTAAATGCTCAGTAAAGAGCTGAGTTGGTTTAATCTCCACACAAGCGGCTCCCCCACTTTTTAAAACATAAAATCCACCCATTAGCCAGATCTGTCTTGAGCCTTGTAGGGAGTTAGGAATGTTTAAAGTGACATGATAGTGCTATAAATGTACAGCACAGATGGGGCTGTAGTGCTGAATCAGGAGAGACTCCCTTGTTTGAGTCTTTGCCTTTACTGTGAACTCACTAGATAACTTTAGAACACACACAATCTGATTCTTGACATGGCTCAAACCATATATTGTCCCTAAAATGGCATTATTTAATAAGGCTTATAGCATTGCCTAATCAACAAAAGCCTCTAAGCCTTTTCCATAAAAATGCAAATAATAATAATTAAAAATGCTAATATGTAGTTGGGGTTGTTATGGGGAGGGAGCAGGGGAAAACTGTAACTGATTGTATGTTTGTTCTTATATTCAGAATTAATAAACATTTTTTTAGGTGCCAATAAAATCTTATGTTAAAAAACTCAATTGACATAAACATTGATCAAAATATAAATAAAAGCAGTTTTGCAACAAATGCATGTCATGAACACTACATGCTAAAAATTGCATGTGTTGGTAGGCTTGCCTAAACAAAAAAGTTTTAGCAGGTGCTGAAAACTAAACAATCAAGGCCCCTGACAAACATCAATGGACAGGGAGTTCCAAAGAGTAGGTACTGCTACACTAAAGGATCAGTTCCTTGCAAGTACCAAATGAACATTGTGTGGCACTTGTAAAAAGTGTCCCAGTTCTACACATGGAACAGCTGGACCTCTGTCTTCCCTACTGAAACATCTGAAAGCATCTTAAGAATTCTTCTTCTTTTTGTTTTTTGTTTGTTTTCTGGAGAATGGCTTCTGGGTGGATTTTTAAAACAGACTTCCGCTGGCTTGATTTCCTGGTTTGTTTGTTTGTTTATTATTTTTATTTGTATGGACGTCCAATAAAGATGCTTTCTGGGTGGCTCACCTTTGTAAATGTGAGGTTCTCTTGTTTACTAGGGCACACAGTTAAGAAAGAAGTGAAGCTACATAACATCTCTCAAGAACACCTGGTTGTATCCTTTGATTTGAATCATCCCCTCTCTGTTCCCCAAAATCTGTGGCTGCTCAGTAGAAGACATCAACTGGACTCACCTTTTGCTGTTTGGGATGAAATATTCCAAAATAAAAAACAATAGGATACCCACATATACTTCCATTTTCAAAGTCACAGGTTAGAATATTATATTATGGAGATACCTGCACTACTAATTTAAGTTGGGTACCCATTGAATTGGCATGATTGCAACGAGAGGATCATGAAAATTATGGTTTGGTGAGAGAGTTGAGAATCACTAGAGGTTTGCTCCACTGCTTTGGAAAACTACTGTTCCCAGGGATTTCCTGGGGAGCAAGAACAGTTTGTATCTGTAGTGAAGATTATACAAAAAGACAATGGAATAGTAGGTGCATCTTTTCAACATACTGCAAAGCAGAGTGCTGGTGAAACCCTGATCACCCCTCCATCTTAAGTTGCTCAGAAACCAGTGTTTGCATCTGCAGATCTAGATTAGCAGCTGCAGATTTTATGCAAATGTACATCATAAGTCTGTGCTCAGAGTCTTTTATGTAGCCGGAAGTGCCCCTGTATGTAGTTAGGCAACACATGGCAAGCCAACCAGGCTACGGTAGATAAATTCAGTCCTCCAGCAAATACTAATTAATATCTGAAGGGAAGTCCCCATGCTTGCTAATTCTTGTAATAGTCCTTAGGTAACAGATTGCCATGGCTGTCTCTGTTTCTTTTCTTTTTTGGGGATGGAGTGGTTGCTTTGGTTACCACTAAACTTGTGTTTCCTTGAGCTATCATTTTCAGCTGGGATATTCCTTCTTGAATCCCTTTGGATCCTTCACGGTGCTAAATCCTATCTGGACACTGGAGGAAGGTGAATCCCGCAATCTTCTCATCTCATTCTGCCCAGAGGAGAACACACCGGTGAGTCTCTAAACAAGGAATTAGTTTTGTTTATTTCATTGGTGTCCCACCTTTCCTCCAAGGGGATCGTACTGCAAGGGTGGAGAACCCCAGGCCCAGGAATCAACTGCGGTCCTCCAGGCTTCATTATTTGTCCCTCAGAACTCTCCACAGGCCACAACCCCTTCCACGCCATTCCCTGGGCCTGCTGAAATTCTTTGAGGATGTGTCCTTGAACTAGGATAGCTTGGATAAATGTGTGGGTTTTGAACTATGCTAATGCCTCTTCCTTACCTGAATGAAGGATGGAGGTAGGGGGGTGTGTGTGTGTGTGTAGAACATCTGACTTGAAATGTTGCCTATGTACAAAGGTAAGAGGCACATCCATTGCTCCCCCCCCTTTTACCTCTGGCTTTGTGCACCACTGGAATGTGGCCCCTGGAAAGTTCTCCACAAGGAAATATGGCCCTCTGGCTAAAAAAGGTTCTGCAGCCCTGGCATACTCTCCTCCATTCCCATTTTATCTTAAGTTTATATGTGATGCAGACTTCATGACAGGTGGTTAATTGTGCATGAGTTCTGTATGCCCCCACCATGCTTAAATATACCTGTCACATGCTCTATCCCACAATACATGCTGTGTTAGCATGCCAGCAGAGTCTGCGCTCGGATCATGTATGCCTGGCTTGTTAACGCTGGGCAGACATGTTAAGTGCACAGGGAAAGGCCAAAACATTTAGCCACCTGAGGCAGTGCAGCCAGCAGACACAGTTCCCCTCAAAGTCAGGCTACAAGGCCAGCTAGGTTATTTTGGCACCTGAGGGATGAAATCTCACAGGCACATCTTCCACCTCTCTGATGACAGTAATAAAAAAAATTCAGTTCAATTAACTGTAAGTACAAACAAACAGACATATTAAAACAAAGATGAATATGCATATATAACTATAAGTGTGTATGTACATTTACGTATACCACACATTCAAATGAAAGCCAGGTGGAGCCAGAGCCAATAACAGCCAGAGCCACATCCTGACTGGTTGTAAGAAGGCAGGCAAGTGGTGGTAAGCTGAGAGGAGACTGAGGTTGGTGGGGCAGTGCCCCATTTGCTCAAGTGTACAGAAAAGAAACATGGCTGTCCCTAGTGGTTTTCTTCTGTACAATTTGCCCTGAGAATGATGGAATGTTATCAAGTGCCAATGCTCCCTTGGAAACAAATGGGTCTAGCCATCCCTAATGGACACTTCACTATCAGTAGCCCCTAAATATCAGGAACGTGACACTCAGCCTTTATTGAGCCCCTTAGGAGGCTCATGCCACCTGAAATAGTGCTATCCTTACTGACCAATAATGTTTTATCCCACAGTACTTTGAAATGCTGGAGATCCGTAGTGGGAAATTCACTCTAACCCTTACCCTGACAGGCCAGGGTGTCATCCCTACAATTTCTTGCTCAGTGGAAGGAGACGTATTCAACATGGGATATGTTCTTGCTAAGGAAACAGCCACTGCCACTTTCAAGGTAAATCACAACTGCACTGTGAATAGGGATGTTGAAGGATTCCATCAGAAATGGAATGAGATAGTCTGTCTAAGGTCAGGAACAGAAATTATGCACGTGAATAAAACCAGTACAGTTGTACTTTGATCCCAAACCACAAACCCAGAAGTGTGTATTCCAGTTTGCAAACATTCTTTGGAACCCAAACATCTGACATGGCTTCCGCGGTTTCCGATTGGCTGCAGGAACTTCCTGCAGCCTATCAGAAGCCGCCCCTTAGTTTCTGAATGTTTTGAAGGTCGAACGGACTTCTGGAATGGATTCTGTTCGACTTCCAAGGTACCACTGTATTCACTATTACTTGTTTTTTTTAGTCCACAAACATTATGTTGCATTTTGCATTATTTTTGATGCTTCCCTTCTAATGAAATGCATGGAAATTGATTATATAATCAATTATATAATTACACTAGTTTCAGCCATAGTGACATAGGTTTTAGCAGACGCCAAACTGTAGTAGAATGGAAACAGTACCAGTTGCAATGAGCACAAGGCAAGATGAAAAATGCTGCCTCCCCACATCTCTGAGTGTGATCAAAGTGTATTAATTTAGACATTGGGCCAGGGTCGTACAGAGTGGGGGGCGGAGGGGGTGGTCCGCCCCGGGTGCCACTCTGGGGGGTGACAAGATGGCTCCTGCCTCCCCCCAGCTGTAGAGCGGCTGAGGGCGCATACAGTCCGTATGGGCACCACTCGCGTGGCATCTGTACGGGCTGCCTCTCGTACGGCGACCGTGGCATCCCATACAGAGTGTGCACATGTGCAGTCTGTCCCCGGACGCTTCGCTCCACCCCTCAGCGTCCCACTCCAGGTGCCGGAGAGGATTCCCCTGCCACTGCATTGTGCCAGCCTAAGACATGTTGCTGCCTGAAATGAAGAACAAGATAGATCTCTCCCCCTCTTCCATCACAGTTCCACATGCAGAAGCTGACCAGATTGGCCATTGAATCTTATTTCTGTGCTGGTGACAGGACACCATCCTTCAGAGAGCCGAGTAAGGGTTACAACTAGATCATACACGCAAAGCATTTAGAATACTTGAAGGCGGTATACAAACATTAAGGCTGCTGCAGCTGATTGCTATTATTATTAATTGAGATTTCTTGTTCATATAAATGTGCCCATGCATGGATATAGAAGAAAGACAACCACAGAAAAAGGTTGAAGTAAGGTTCCAGGAACACAGCTTTTGACTCTGCCGTTGGTTGATTGGTCTCTTGCAGATAGAGAACACTTCGAATCTGACTCTGAAATACAATATTCTTCTTGACTCGCTCTCACCAAGTAGAGAGAGAGAACAGCCAAAGATTCCCCCTTTCCTCGCATCTCCAGGGAAAGCAGATGTAGTTGGTAAATAATTGCTCTTAGCGCTTTTGAATATTAATTAATGGAAGTTATGGAGATAATTGTGGACTTACTGAAAGCAATCCTGTGTTGATCAGGGTCTGTATACTATGAAAGCAATTCTAAGAGTAGGTGCAGTTGCTGTTTATAATTCCAGCCACACGGTGTAAGTAGGGATGTTGGAGAATTCATTGGTAACCAGGAGTGCCGCAATCCGCATATTCGTCTGAGGTCAGGAACAGAAATCACACAATCACATGCTATCCTTTTTTTAGTCCATGAACGTAACATAAATAATTACATTATTTTCTGCATCATTTTCTGCATTCCTCTTCCACTGAAATTAATTTAAGAAATAACTGTTTTCATTGTGGTCAGAGCAGATAGTGAGATGTATAGCATAAGTTTTAGCAAAAGCCGAACTGTAGCAGTTTGCAGCAGTTCCTGCTCTCAAATTTACAATCTGGAAGGTGCAGCATGAAAGGAAAAAGGGCTGGCCCTGCTTCTCTTCTGTGCAGCAGACGAATGGAATAGCTGCTGCTGGATGGCATATGAAGGAGAGGGAAAAGCCTATGGAGTCGGAGTTAACAAAATGTAGGCTACAGTGTTTAAATGACCCTGATCAACTAAGCAGCAGATTTTTAGATGGTTACTTTTAATACAACTATTTGCAATCATCATCTTCAGAGGCATTCCTACCTGCATAGGGAAGAATGAGGATCTCTCTTCTAAGATGAAGGCCACTGTGACTGCTGCGATTTAAAGTCATCTTTTCTCACATGTATAGTTATGCAGCTTTACTTAATAAACTAAAAACAGATAGGGCTTCCTTGGCCAGGTGACAAGCCTTGTGTTCAATATTTGCTTTGAATTGTTCTAATCTGCGGTACTTTAGTTCACTAAGCCGTGTGTATGTGTGTTGTGTGTTTCTTTTTTATACCTTTTTACAAGCTTGACAGCAGGCTCCAGCTTAATACGTTTAATCATCCAGATTTTTCTAACTTTGCTGCTGGGGTTTTTAACTCTCCTGTAAAACAGAGTGTTGAAAATATTGGCCAAGGAGATGTGGCTCTCCAGCTGCTTTTCTCCTACCAGTTTGTGTTTCCATCCTTTCCCAGGTACGCAGAATTACAATGGCTTGAGTGTGTTCAGCGTCTCTCCCGTGGAAGGCACCATCACTTTCAAGAAGACTCAAGAGTTCACCATCACCTTCAGCCCTGATCATGAGAGCCTGTATTATTCTGATTGCATCCACATTTTAATCTTTGGCAAGGTGAGATTGGCTCAGGTAGGGCTCTGAACATCAGTTGCTGGAAACTGCAGGAGGGGAGAGTGCTGTTCTGCTCAGGTCCTGCTAGTGTCCTGGAATCCACAGCATCTCCAGGTAGGGCTAGGAGTGTCTGCAGCCTGAAACCCTGGAGAGCTGCTGCCAGCCAGTATCAATATCACTGAGCTAGATGGACCCAATATGGTCTAGCTGTATAAGGCAGCTTCCTTTGTTCCTATATCTTAAAGAAAGGGCTGAATGGTGTGGCATCTGTTTTGCATGTAGAGGATTCCAGGTTCAACCCCCAGCATTTCCAGGTACCGGTAGCAAGTGCCAGGGAAGACTCCTTCTTGAAAGCCTGGAGACTCACCTCCAATCGGTCTTGAGAGTACTGGGCTAGATGTGCAAGTTGTCTGATGCCGTGTAAAACAGCTTCCTATGTTCCTAAGGCTCTTGTAAATTTGGTTCTTGGTACACTATGTGTGGCACAATCCAAACTGAAGTGTCTGGCCTCAAGGACTGAGTTGTGAAAGTGTCTTCCCTACTTTAAGATGAACCAGTGAATGAAGGAACATTGGCAATGAATGAGGAGTGCCATCTAGTGTTTACTAGGCCAAAGCACTCTCAAATTCCCTGAAAAAGCAACAAGAGCAACTCTTCCCTTTGCAAAGCCAGTAAAAAAAACCCAGCAAACCCCAAACCTCATATGGATTTCTACAAAGTTTTGGAACTTTGGTGGAGAGCTTTGAATGGTTGCCCAAAAGCAACCACTTAATTTCCAGACCATTTAAGTGTTTAAAGGGAAAAAACCCTCAAAGCTGTTTGCAGAGAGAGTTGCTGCTGAAACTACTGAGGGATGTTGCAGTAAAGTGGAATAAACTATAGGCTACAATAATCTTCTTTTTAGGAAACCATCCGTGTGATCCAGCTGAAAGGGGCAGCACGGAACCACATAATGTTTGTGGAAGGAGGTGACCCACTGGATGTGCCCATTGAGTCTCTGGCCGTAACTACGTCTATGGCTGAAGAAGCAACCAAAGCAGGTAGCCCACCTTAATCCCGTCCATATTGATGGATGAATCTCTGATTCATTTTTAGAAACATGTTTAGATTAATTTACCACACCATGTAGAATGCTGATGTATGTTTTAATCTGTTTTTGTTTATTGCTGATTTTTATGTTTTTAATGAGGTTTTTTTTACTGATAATTTCAATGTCTTTTTTGGTAAACTGCTTTGAGAATTTTTTTATTAAACCAAGCAGTGTATAAATTTTATGAAACAAACAAACAAACAGAAATTGGCAAATTTGTCTATCCCTACCAATGACAGTAGTTATGGTCCCTGAACAATCCCAATTAATACTATTTGGAAGTGTGTATGTATGAGTGATTTTACCAACTTCTTCTTGCCCCACCAACAATTACAACTGGATTTGTTTCTCCTGCAGAAAGCGGCAAGTCTACAAACTCCATTCTTCTGAACCTGGAATGTGTCCAGTCAGAGACTTTTGTTATCCCAGCCACACAGGAGCTGAGAGTTGGCGCAATACGAAGCACTCAGTTTGCATCAAAGAAGGTGCAGAAGCTGTAGGGACCAGGCATATGCCAGTGGCTCCCAACACCCTCATCCTTAGAGGACCCAGTACAGTGGTTTTCTGGGAAACTTTGGCCATATTCCAAGGAGTGTGTTAACACTGTTTGGAAGGGATGGAACTCAAGTTGTAGGGGAAAGCCTTAGTCATTTTCTACCCTTGCAAGTCTCTGTGCAATTTTTGGCCTTCCTTCTCATGAACCATTTTGTTAGCATAGGTGAAAGAGGCACATTAAGAAAGGGAGCGACAATAACCTGGGATATGTTACCTGGGGGAAACTCCCACCACAGTTTCCCTGCAGGAAAATTGCGAAGAAGAAAAAGGGAAATAGAGGTATAGGTTAGGTCTGATGTCAGATGCAGTGGCAGAGATCCCATCATTCTCTTCCAGACCCTGGCAAACCAGCATGTAGACATCTTTGTGTCTAGGGATGTCCGAGAATTCATGCACAAACAGAAATGGGAGCAGAAATTGCTGGTGCTCATTTTTTTCTTTTACACCAGCACAAATCAGTGCTGTAGATTCACCTTATTATGGGATACTCGGAAAAACTGAGATGGTCTCTTGCCTTCCTTTTTTTCAAAAAAAAAGAATCCCAGTTTGAATCGGTCCTACAAATGGGGAGCAGATCTTAGGGCATGTTCGCTTCTTCACCCAAGCATGTTTTGTGCCACAAGGTTTCACCATAGTGTTTGACAAGGTGTTGTGAACCTTTCGTTTCTGCAGAATGTAGAATTCAACTGGGAAAACATGCAACTTCTTCAGATGAAAGGATTCACTGTTGATCCTGTGAAAGGAAGCGTTGAGCGTGGACAAACCAAACCCATCAATGTTTCTTGGGTGCCCCCTGCTGGATCAAATGTATGTTGCAAGTTTTAAAATGTGCCATTTATTGCTATTGCATTATACTTCCCCAAGCAGTAGGATAGGAGGATGGGAGTTTTTTATAAGGTCAGTTTCCCTGTTAAGCAAAGGAGGCTTAGGTAAAACACCAGCATAGCTGACAGAATATTCCATGTTCAACATCTGGTATCTGCAGTTAAAAGGATCTTGCATAGCTTGAAACATCTCTGCTTGACATCCTTCATAGCCATTGCCAATTAGATGTCTGGCCTAGATGGGCCAGTGGTCAGACTCTGTAAAATGCATCTTCATATGTCCATGTGAAGCATGAGAGTCATTTTATAGTAGACACTCCGGGCCAAACTGAACACGACAAGCAGCTTTGTATATAACGTGCAATTTCTATTTTTATTTTTAATGCAAGTAGCATCTGATGTGGGGGCTGATAATTCTCCAGACTGCAGCAGGTGTTATGGGGAGAATTTAACTCTTTCCTTCCCTCCTGATCCTACTGGTGCCGATGGGGAATTCCCCTACCCCTTGCCAAAAAAGAAGCAAAGGAGGAATCTTCCTCAAGACCAGTGCTGATGGGTGGTTGGAGTTGGAGTTCAGCAACATCTGGAGGGTCACAAGTCTCCCATTCCTGCTCTAGATGAATGTACCGTATATACCCGAGTATAAGTCGACCCAAATATAAGCCGAGGCACCTAATTTCCCTACAAAAACCTGGGAAAGCTTATTGACTCAAGTATAAGCCGGTTCACCTTTGCCGCTGTGGTAGAGGAGGAGGAACGAGCAGCCCGAAAGCAGCCCTTTAGGCTGCTCCTTCCTCTTCCTCCTTTGCTGCTGTGGAGCTCACCCCGTCGCAGGGTTTCGAACCGCCATTCTTCTGATCAGCAAGCCCTAGGACTCTGTGGTTTAACCCACAGCGCAATGTTCCCTTGTGTTATACAGAGGAGGCTGGGACCGCCTGCCTCACTTGAGTATAAGCCGAGGGCAGCTTTTTCAGCACAAAAAATGTGCTGAAAAACTAGGCTTATACTCAAGTATATATGGTATTTGGTTGTGGGGAGGGGGGTGAGTGACATTTATGTACCCTTTAAAACAGTACTGGAGCACCTGGGGTCCTCCAGACAGTCTGTCAGCCTCAGCCAGCATGGCCAGTGGTCAGGGGTGATGGGAGCTGTAGTTCAGAAAATATAAAGAAGTCAATGGGGAGGCAGGGCTAGCATTTCTGTCCACTGGGCTGCCTGCATTTTCTGCCTTGCACTTCCCTCCATCTTGTCTCTGCAGCCCAACCAGCCTGTGACTGGATCAGCCATATTGAATGTGAAGGGAGACATCAAGGAGGTGTACAGTGTCTACTTCATGGGCAGGATCGTGACCAAGTGAACTGCCACTGAGCTGAGGCTCCAAACTGGATGGAGAAACATCCCTGGGGGTGTTGGATCATCTTCATGAATCTCCCAGAGCATCCAGAACTGAAGCAAAAGATAACAGATTTAAAAAAAAGATGAGGAAAAGTCTGAGATCTGAAATGGCACAATCCAGTTCCCTTAAAGTTGCTTAAATTGGGGGTCCTTCGTATCCTTTCATAACCAGCTCTACTGAAACTAGGGAGATTCCTTCAGAATATATGGGCCAAGGTGGGAGCCTTATGCCAGTCTCAGCTTCCAGTGATGGAAGGCCCATTAAAGTCTTACTTTCCTTTTAAGCTCCACCCTTAAGCCCCTTCGATGGCGCAGCTGTGATTGTATCACCTGATTTCTTTCTTTTTCTGTTTTCTTTTTACTTTAAAGTTGCATTTGTGGAATCCAATTTTTATGGGAGCTGTGACAGTTCCTCACCCGCCCCCCGCCTTCTGAATCTAAATCCTTCCCCTTTTAAAGCTGTAAATTACTGTATAATACAGGTAACCAAACACCAACAAGGCTAATAGCAGTTTCAGAGCTATATAGAGCTGGAAAACAGGATGGGGAAGGGGGTCAAACTCCTCTTTCCATAGAACCACTGCTCTGATTTTTCTTTTAAGTGATCCCTTATGGTTTTCTAGTACTGGTGATCCCAACTTATCTTCTGAAACTAGAAGGAGGGGTGTAGGTGGGGCGTTGAATTTGGCAAATAAGGTGGAGAATGAGACTCCACGGATGAATGGTTAGCTGCCAAACCTGCCATATTTCAAGGAACCCACTGATGACTTTAATTTGAGTCAATGCTGCACTGTTGTTTGGAATAAAGTCCTCTGAATACAAATATCTTTTTAAGTAGCTTACATTGTGTATTCAGATGATTCAAACATTATTATTTTTTAAATAACGGAGGTCTGGTATACTGTCTTCCTTTTGCTTCAGCAGGGGCCAAAGCGGCAAAAACTGATTGTTTCCCTTTGGTACCAGGACTGTCTCAATTTTGAACTCGCACAGCCTCCAGTTGTTCTAGAAGCAATGTTGTAGCCTGAAATGTCGGAAGTTTGTGGGGGTTTTGAGCCCCAGATCCACACCCATCCACCAACCATCTTCGTAATTACACTGTGTGTTTCTTCCTTAGAAGTTCACTTGACTGAAGTTTTTCCAGGCCTTTTGCAAACATATGTCAATCACTGTGAAGGGCAGCTAATAGCTGTTTATCCTCACAGTCTGATCAGCTGGCAGAACATTCCATCCTGGCCTCTGAGCCAATGAGGTCTGTTCCAGGGTGATAATTGCACACTGCGGGTGGTGCTATAAATGACAATAATTATACTGTAGGAGCTTGCACTGCCCAGTATGTGGCCTCTGCATGCAAATGCTTGTTCCACAACCAGTTATTACAATAAATGTGTGCTACGTGGAATATTTGGTAATGTAAAGACTTGCAGACATCGCATGCTGTTGCATCAGTGTCAAGGCCGACCCAATCATACAAATCTCTTTGATTGGTTGGTTGTGTGCTTGTGAAGATAGATGCAGCTTTAGATAACCTTTCAGAGCCAGGGGTTGTGAAACCTGTGGCCTTCTAGATGCCATTGGACTCCAACTCCCATCAACCTCAGCACTGTCAGGGATGATGGGAGTTGTAGTCCAGCAACATCTGGAGGGCTGTAGGTTCCCCACCCCTGTTTTAGATTGCCCTGGTTGTTGTCAGAAATTGAGATACAGTATCCATTAAAGGTTTAGAGCACAGAGATTTGGGAAGAAATCATGCTTTTGCTGGTTTATACCAAAATTGGATAAACACCCACCCACAGAGCCTCAAGCAGTGGTGGCTGATGCCCATTGGGACTGGTGGAGCAGAAGGCAGCAATACCAATAGTAGCTGGTACCAGAGTCAACGAAAGGCAGAGCCAACCCCATGAGTGATTGCAAGTAAGGGCGCAGGTAAGTGAGGCTGACTGCCAGGAGGCTGAGGGTTGGTGGGGCTTTGCCCCACTGGACTGCACTTTTTAATGCATCTCTATGCCCACCCTGAGTTGATTTAAATGAGTCCACTCTCAGTCATTGGCTGAGTTACAGATGTGTTTGTGATACATGTTCTGAAACACCCTTAGCTGTTCAGATTACAGCCTTCCAATCCTGGTGTCCTCTAGATATTTTGGATTGCAAACTCCCACCAGCCCTGCACCATTGGCCATGCTGGTTGGGGCTGATAGGAGACAATCTCTTGGAGGGCACCAGGTTGGGGAACTTGGATTCAGAAGATGAAACAAACTGCCTCAAAGCAAGAGCTGGATGGGAAGAACAGGAGCTCTGTGGTGGAGGTGTGAAGGGATCCTTTGGAGAAGGCGATAGGTAGCATTATCAAAGTGTTGCTCAACTGCCTGGTGGGGTAAGAGTAATATGTGAAAAGCATTTGGAAGAAGGGGTTCCACATCGGTTTTCCATGCATTCATAGTTACGTCTGTTCCATCCAATTTCCACAATTATTACTATATTTATATACTCTGAAGAGCTTGAAGTGGTGAACGTGGTTCTCCTTTCCCCCATTTTATCTTCACTACAACCCTGTGAGGTGGGTAAGGCTGAGAGACTAAGTGAGGAGCCCTAATCCTCACTGATCAATAGTCGTTCCCTACCACTGAGCCCTTATCCTTCCAGTCTACTAAAAGCATCCCCAGCAGATGACTCTCCAACCAATGCTTGAAGACCTCCATTTAGGGCAGAGCCCACCACCCCTCTGAAGCATTGGCTCCATTGTCAAATTGCTCTTTAGAAGTACAGTTGATGATTCTTCATTTTTAATGGAATGGGGAAACATTAAGCATTTCAGCTGTCAGTAACCAGGTGCTTTTAGCCTTTCTTCTTAAGGAAAGGGCTCCAGACTATTAATAGTTCCAGTGACCTTTTCCTGCCCCCCCCATCTCATAGTTCCTACACAAGGAGTGCAGTCTTGCACGTTTGCAGATAGTAAAACAATTTAGGGTGGTGTTTTGTGTTTTTTAAAAGATTAAGTGAACAGCATGGACTAGGATCCCAAGAACCCTAAGGTTGATCTAGTCTGGTTTCTTCAACTATAGCCCCCAGGCCCCATGGAAAATTTCTTTGAGACGTGGGGGGCTTTCAAAAGCAAATTGTGATGAGGGAATCCAAAATCCCCACAGGGCATGTTGCTTTAGGGGGTTGTTAAGTACCTCTTGGGTTCATGGTCCTTGTTTTTTTTCTGGATTCAATCCCTCAGAAGCAATGGTTCTAGAGGAAAACTATATTGACAAGTGTGGGATCATATAAAGAGTTCCTCCTTTAAGCATAAACCCTTACATAGCCAACATGGCAGTACTCATGCAGAATATGAAGGTATATTTAGGCTTTGGAGGAACACCAGGATTTGTAGAAGTAATACATACATACATACATACATACATATATATACATACATACATACAAGGGGGTAATTCCCCCCTCTATCACCCCCACCCCGATGAACCATGATCTCCAGATCCACAGTGTTATTGCATTATTGCCATCTGGAGGGGCGCTCTTACAAGAAAAGTGGGACAAAGAAAAACAACGGAACACTTGTGGCAGGAAGTTTCAGCAGGAAGTTATGGGACCCACACTGATTGGAAATGAAGCTATAAAATGAAATGAATCTATAGATGCAAACAGGATTGTGTATAAACCGTCCCAATACTGTCATGAGCACAAATAATTATGAGTAAAAGTGAAGTCTGGAGGGCCCCTGAATGGGATATCCTGGAAGAAGGTATCACTAAGATACTGAACAGGCAACATTTTGCTTCATTCCCCCTTCTCTAACATAATGTGGTGTCCTTAAGACTTGGTCCAAATGTTATTTATTGCATCAGAAGAGCAGCTACCGAAAAGGCCAAAAAGGAACAGGTGCAAGGGAGAAATTAATCTTGGGCAATAAGCCTTAGCCAGATAAATCACAATGTGTAAATAATTTTCAGGTGAATGAAAAACCATGTCCCTTGACGTAGGCAGTGTCCAGTCAGGTTTAAACCCATTCAAGTAGTCTGAGTGGGGAACAGGAGAGTTTTGTGTTTATATAAGAGCCCTTGGCTCTCCTCTATCTTAAGATCACAATGGAAAAAACCCTGCAGGGCTTGGCCAGCTCAGGATGAGAGGTCATTGTTCCTACAGCCTCTTTGCTGCCTCCAGATCCTGATGGTATCTCTTCTTGTTTACTCCAGATACACAGGATGGAGCTGTAACATGATTTGTAACCATAAAACTAAATAATTGGGGTCAAGCAGAGGGTTCTCATGAAGTCCACCCAGACCTTAATACTTGAATAATTCTGTATTGAAATTATTGATCAATCAATCAATCAATCAATCAATCAATCTATGGGATGAGTGAATCTATCAATTTGGATTTCCCATGTTTTCAATCTTAAATTAGTACACATTGTCCACATCAGCTGGCTGCAGAAGTCAAAACAGATCCCACAACACATCACTGGCTCTGGCTTCAGAGTCAAGGTCACTCCAAAAGCAAGCAGTTTATCCTCAAAGCGTGTAGCCAGTTGGTCAGGGTAGGTCCCCTGGTGTTCCAGAGGTCCCCCACCTGCCTGTCCCCCAAAGGAGTCAGTTACCTCCAAACCTACAGAATAATTCTGCCAGTCTTCTACTAGAAGATGTAACACAAGTTGCAAAGTGAGCCTTCTTCACAGCTCACATTGCCACATAGTGGACTCAGAGGTATTTGTTAACCAGTGTTCTGTTAGTTTTGGTGCGAGACCACTTCACACTCTAGACTCTGTCCAGCTTGCTTCATAGTTTGGTCAGTGCTGGAGAGGATGCTTGGGTCATATCAACTGCCTGTTTTATCTTTCTATAGCAAGGCCAGGGGATTGTCAACAAGACTGTCAAATTTCTTCACTGGAAAATGCCCCAGAGCATTCAGGAACATGTCAGGTTCCACCAGGTGTCTGAGAACAGGCTGTCTGAATGGGCTCACCACCCTTACTTGAAGGAAATAAGAAGAAACCTGAGGGATCAGACCAAAGGCCTATCTGGTCCAGCATTCTGTTCTCATAGTGGCCAACCAGGTGGTCATGAGAAGCTCACAGACAGGATATGAGTACAACAGCACTCATGCTTTCATAGTGCTTTGTATAGTACCAACTCATGTTGCTTACAGTGCCAACAAATGGTACTTTTGGTCTATTCTTTTGGCAAGTTTTGTTTACTAGTATGGGGAGTTATCTTAACAGTTTCAATAGTTCACAAAGCTGCTTAACATGGAGGTTTGGGTAATATTGTCACGCGCATTCTGCAGATGCAGAGCTACAGGGCTTTGTTTGCTTTAGATAAGACAGCCTGTGAGTGTCTTGGCAATATTTGCTTTGTATACAAACAGCAGATTGGAGGCAAATACCTTTCATTCTGAAAATAAATTTCTAGAATCAGATAGCACATCTACAAGCCCTGCATCAGATCTCTCCTCCCCTGAAAGAGTAACTTTGAGCATCTGGAATCATGTCCCAAAGTAGCTCATAAAACTGGAAACTGGCTCCAAAGCCCCAAAGAGCAGAATCTACAACCAGAGGAAGATGATTTTCTATACCTGCAGAAGGACTTTGCATTTTAGACTTACCTTCCCTCCAATCACAATATATATTGCACAATAGGGCTTCCGTTCATTTGTTTACCAATTAATTTCTTGCTATACTCATGTAAAGAGTGCCATCTTTCTCGTTATTTCTACACTCTAATCAGGAATGTGTGCGTTTTCCATAAGGCGTGAGTCAGCTCTGGGTAACAGCTGTGTTTTGTGTTTTTACAAATGGGGATCAGACGCTACTTATCATCCATTCTGGGATGCTGAGTGGAGCACCTGAGAGGAGCACCATTTTTCACTGGCTGCCAACCAGCTACTGGGCTATGTTCTTGTTAAAGCCCTGAACAACTTGGGACCAGGTTATCTGAGGGACCACCTGCCCCTGTAGAGACTGGTACAATTGTTTGTTATCATCTGGAGAAATGCTACCATGACACTCAGGGCCATCTTAAGCATTTCTGGCACCATGGTGCAAATATCCCTCTGGCACCGGCAGCCCCCCCCCCCCATTTCCCAGAGTTGTTGACTTTTTTTTAGGGAGGGAACATCAGCAGCGGTGGAGGAAGCCTCTTGGGACGGGATGCCACTGCTGGCGATGCGCCCAGCTTTGTGGGGCTGGAGGATACGGGCAGCGGCTGGAGGGCGGCTCCTCTGATGGGGAAGAGGCGGAGGGTGGATACAGCACCTCCCAACTCAGCTGGACACTTTGTGCTTTGGTGGCCATGGCAGGCGCAGGCTCCAGGTGCAGCGCTGCTTCAGCGCAGCATGGCGGGGGTAGACAAGGCCGGCAAGCGGGCCTCGGGAACCGGTCCCTTGGAGGTCCGAGGCGCCTGATGCCCGGCTCGAAGATGAAGATGGCTAGCAGGAGGGTTGCCACACATGCCTGCACCTCAACCCACTGGGCGAGTGAGCACACTGAGTGAGCTGGCATACGCTGAGTGAGCGAGGGCGCGTGCGCTGCTCCCACCGAGTGTTGGCTTGGTTTTTTCCCTTTTAGCCTTCTGGTGCCCCACAGAATTTGGCACCTGCAGGCTAAAAGGGGAAAAACCAAGCCGACGCTCGGCGAGAGCAGCGCATGCGCCCTTGCTCACTCAGCATGCTCGTTCGGTGTTCCCCAGACTCTTGCCTGGGGCCCTCCAGAACCTGGCGCCCTGGCACTCCGCACCACTAGCCTCTATGGGTAAGACGGCCCTGATGACACTGCACCCTACAGAATACCACAAAAAGGGGATTTTCCACCCATTGCCTCTGAACTCCGGAATGTCCTTCTCTCTGCCATACATGAAGCACTATCCATCACTTCCCTCTGACATCTTGCAAAGACCGTATATATTTTTGCTTTTGGCTCCCCCCCCCCCAACCTTCAAGATCGGACCCTGTCATTACTGAATTCCTGCTTTCAGTCTGTTTTTATAATATCATTTTACTTGTTTTTGCAAAACTGTAAATCAGGCAAGTTGGATTAAAAATGTGTATATTAGGATAAAATAGCACCAAAATGCTGGTGAATTTTCATGAGGACTTTTAAAAGTGGGGAGCAAATTACAAGCTGATGTGGAAATGTCAAGAACTGGGTTTAAGAGTGGAGAAATGAAAAACTAGAAGAATTTGGATTTGGCAGATACATAAACACAACTTCTCCCACTAGTTGAAGGGGGTCATCGTTCCAAACTTGACAGGTATTGCCTTCAAGGCTGGCAAGAGAGTCTCAGCTATCAAGGAACAGTGATGTCTTTCTTTAATTCCCATGATGGTTGAGGCAAACCTGTAACAATAGACTTCCTTCACACTCCTAAAGATTTCCAAAACTCACAGCAGTTTCTAAATGCAATCAGTGAATTAACCAACAAGTTACTTCTCTTTTTGCCAGTCTATCAACAAACAAATATTGGAATTTGGGAATGAAGGTGGAATTAAATGCCCAATAAGTGTATCATTCAATCTGTAAGGTGGATCTCAGCCTCTGGCTGTACAAAACAGCATTCACACCTAAATGTACAATGTTGGAGGTCAAGGATCAGCTTAGTTTGCAAAAGGAGAGTATTTCTCAGACATTAGACCTGTTCCTCCCTCTGCACTGCCACACAGGAGAAGGGGGAAATATTCTATTCAAAAGAGTTGCTGATAGGGATCTTTTTTCCGTTTACTCAGTAGGGCAGAGATCTCCCGCCTCGTGGAAATTTATGAAAGAAGAGAAAAATTGCACAGAAAAGAGTCAAAATATTTGAAACATTTAGGAAAAGGCCAGTCTGTCACCCTTCCCTTCCTTAAAGAATTGTAGCAAATAACAAGCAAATAGCAAAATAACGTTACAGACATTTCCTCACAACAACACTCCTTCCCCAATCCAGTACAATTCCTCCAGAGACATTCCTAAGTACATCCACACATCTTCGTTGCTGCATATCTTGAGGATATCCATCCAGAATAAATCAAAGTGCTTCTTGAAAAGACAGGTACAGATTATTATTTTTAATTTCATTGCACATTTAAATGAATTCAAATCTCCAGGGCCTGATGAGCTGCACCCAAGGGTACCAAAGGAGCTTGCGGATGTAATTGTAATTGTTTGTTTGTTTGCTTGCTTGCTTGCTTGTTTTTAAAGAAATCCAGTTTCCATCTCCTGCACTTTGTTCTTTTGTGGGAACTAGTGTTATACTTATTAATTATTCTGGGAATACACACACAAACACACACACACACACACACACACACATATATATATATATATTTATCTTGTAATCTACTTCTGGTATATGCATTTTAACTTCTGATCTTTCAGCCTTCTTCATCAGGTGCACGGTTAAACTATGGTATTTTCTCCCATCACAGGTAGTGAGGGCCGGGGTGGGCTTCAAAAGACGATCAGGCCAATTCATGGTGGGGAAGACTGCCAGTGGCTACTAGCCATGATGGCTATGTTCTGCCTCCACAGTCGGAAGCATTGATGCTTCTGAATTCCAGTTACTGGGAAGCACAGGAGCGGAGAGGTGCTGTTGCACTCAGGTCCTGCTGCTGGTGGGCTTCCCACAGGCATCTGGTCGGCCACTGTGAGAACAGGATGCTGGACTAGATGGGCCACTGGCATGATCCAGAAGGCTATTCATAACTGCTGATTGATCATACTCGTCTTGGATGTCTTTAAAGAGGAATTAGCCACCATGGGTCTAGCCTATGTTCTTCCTCCACTGTTGGAGGCAGTACACCTTTGAATGCCAGCTGCTGGGAATTGCAAGTAGGGATGCACTTGTGTCCTGCTTTGGGGTTTTGCAAGAAGCCTCTGGGTGGCCCCTTTGAGAACAGCAATTAGACGGACCTTTGGCCTGATCCAACCAGGCTCTTAGGTTTATAGTTGTTGGCTGTTCTGGGAGGTTTTTGAGCTATTGCATTTTGACGCCTTTCTTGCGTCCATCATACTGCTACGTTAGTTTGGTTTGTATTTCCGTTCCCCTTCCCCACCCCCACCCCATGTTCAGCTCTCTCCCTGGAAAGCTAACAGACAATTCAGATGCCCTGGTGTTTTACAGTCTGCCTATAAAGAACAGGTGGGTTGCTCACTTTCAGGGTGCAGCAGGTCAGGAGCAAATCCCACCCTCCTCTTACTTTCTCTTCCTGCATGTTGTTGTCTGAAGCTGTCTGTCCCCAGCTTGGCTCAGATACTAGAAGTGATTATGATTTGGGAAGAGCTTCTTGACAGCTGGGTAGGCTGCCTTGAAAGGTGGGGGACCCTCAGTCGTGAGTGCTTTTCAAGCTGAGGCTTGAATCAGGGGTGACGTAGCAGCAGGGCCGGATTTACGTATAAGCTAAACAAGCTATAGCTTAGGGCCCCATTCTCTTGCCCCCCCCAAAATACTTCTTCTTAATTGTATTTCACTATTAATATACTTCTTAATTGTATTTCAGTTCAACAATTACTTTGATAAAATCCATATTTTGTTATGTGCAAATGGCTTTAGATACCTATTAGGTCCATAAATTACCATATAGCATACATTCAACACAAAAAAGTGACAAATTTGTTGTTGACAAAGGACAGCCGGACATTTAAAGGACCCCTTTACCTTCAGTAGCTTAGGGCCTCATCAAACCTAAATCCGGCCCTGCGTAGCAGTGGCTTTTTTGTGGCTGGGCTAGATGTTTTGAGTTCCGTTCCAACTCTGATTTATGGGAAGAAATCATTTCAAACAGCAGTCTGTGGTGAGAGAATGGATTTTGCTCCTGTCCTCTCCCCACGCTGTTGTTAATATAAAGAATAAAATCAGTAATAACCAAGTCCCGTTGTCTGGGGCAGTGAAAGCCAAGCAAACAAATGTCATCACAATACATCTGAAGTGACGATTGTGTGTTGCTCCCCGTATGGTAGGGGGAAGGGCATTCCAGAGTGCAGGGACAATGTTTGGAAATGCCTGATTTGAGGCCACTGCCTGTGATACTCTCTAGGGTAGGGTGCCAGGAGCAAAATGTTCCCAGATGATCTTTCACATAAGCTAGTCCTGAGTTCTTCAGGGCTTTGTGCATTCATATCCCAGACCTTTGATATGAAATGCATTGCAGCTGCTGAGCTTTGTTTGGCCCTCTTAAACAGATTCTGGGACACTTGTGGTTCTTCACCAAGGAGCGAATGACCTCTGCTTTTAAATCCACAAAGGCCAGGCATGTAAGCAAGAATGAATGTTGTCTTCACAGAAATAATATTGGTGTTATCTGATTATCAAGCACAATTCTATATTTACCAGGCTTGTGACATGGGTTCTCTTTGAAATAGATAGTTTTTTTTAGTAAATGAATCCAAGGTATGGAGTTTGGACTGAGACAGATCCCCCAGTTAAATCTGACCTGACATTTTAAAGCCCCCTATGAATGTTTCCGAGATGCCAAGGAGATTCAACGTTTCCCGTGTCTGCAACAATTGGCAAGGAAAGAAAGTTGGTGAAAATCAGTGTTTCTATGTAACTCTTAAAGGAACGGGAATCCCTTTGGGCCTCCGTGCAGGTCAGAAGTAGAGGACACACTTTGTGTGCAGATAATCCTGGCATCTCCAGGTAGAGTGTCAAGTATGAGCTGGCAGTAAATCACTCTGTTCAAATTGAAGTAAACTCTGTATTAGCAAGAACACATTCTGCACAGAATTGGTGGAGTGTTAGGCCTAATGAGCAAAGCAGCTAATCCCCAGTAGGTCTTGCCCCATGGATCAGTTGCTGAGACTGATCCATGGGGTCCCCATGAAAGTCCCCCCCCTTTCCCCACATGCGTCTAAGTTCCCTCCTCTCCAGGGCTTTTCCAAGCAATCGGAGACTGCGTCTGCTTGCAACCAGTGACATAGCAAGGTGGGGGTGATGTGGGCAGGGCACCCCATGTTCCGGGGGGGGTGACACTTGGCGCACCCCACCCCGTCCAAGCCGAGCTCCGCCGGCGGGCCCCAAGCAAGCCGCGGAGTGAGGCAGCCTTGCCCACAGCCTGCTCGCAAACCTGCTATGGAGCGGCGCGGCACACATGCACCATGTGCCATACACAGCAGCGCATGCACCGCACGTGGTACGCATGATGCATGTGTCACTGCGCACGACGCACAGCACATGCGTCATATGCAGTGGTGCATGCGTGCCGCCGCCGGGCCCCCGGGTTTGCCGCCCCAGGTGACCAAGCGGCTTCCTCCGCCACTGCTTGCAACCAACCTCTCCTCCGCCCATTTCATGCCTCTTCTGATTCTGGGAGACCATGAAGGAGAGGAGCTTGTCACAGCAGGAGGGGGAGACACCCATGATTCTTCACTAGCCTGACTTATCTCTGCCTCTTGGCCTCCTTCTCCCGTTTCAGCTTCTGCCTCTGATACCGGACTTCTCCCTGTCAAAGACTCTCCCAGTTCCCTAAGCCCTCCTACACCTTCAGCTTCTGACACCTTCTCCTCCCCAGTCTTCTCCCTCTGACCACTCATCATCATCCCACCACCAATCCCCAGGCTCTGAGCTTCTTCCCTTGCGAGTTCCCCAGCTGGTTCCTCCCACCATTCCTCTGTGTCCAACCAGTCCATGACACTGAGTTGGAAAAGATCCCTGTCTGTGACATTCTGGAGAGGCACAGCCAGGCAGCATAAACTTTTTTTTGTTTTGTTTTTTGGTTTAAGCAAAAGCTTAAATTCTCAGAACAAATGTATGGCTTTTGCCTTATCCTAGTTCCACTCCCTTGTGCAAATAAAGGTATAAACATAGAGTGCCATTAAATGCATTTATTTGCCAGTCTGACTCTCGTTTTACAGCAGAGATGTGTTGATGTAAGGAGAAAACATACAAGAAGATAGGAATACTACAGCCGAATTATGTTGTCACAGTGTTATGGTTGTGGTATATTGAAGAATGGCCTTGCCAATTATACAGCTGGCAACTATTCACCTTGGCACACCTTGGCTCTTTAGCTCTGAATTGCAGGCAATACGATTTAACAGCTTTGCACCTACCCACTTTATTCCTTACCGCATTATTTGCTTGGGACAAGAAAGCAATACGTCTGAATTTCTGCCCCTTCATTCCCACCCACCCCCCATCCCTGCATCCAAATCATGTCTGAAAACTAGTGCCCAAATACCCTGGAAGGCAGGGGTACCCTGTTGCCTTTTGCTGCCTGCGGCAAAATGAAAAAGTACTGCAATGTGCACATACCACCTGCCCCCCCACCCCACTGCTGCTGCCTGTGCCGAAGCCCTTGCTTACCGGTACTTGGGTTTCGTGGCTGCAACTTCCAGTGAAATCTTGTGGGAGCCCCCACATGATCGCACAGAGGCCTCCAAATCTCACAGGGTTCTTGTGTGATCTCTCCAGGTTCCAGGAACCACCACTGCCACTTCTCCAGCGGTGGGGCTCACCTGCGGAGGCACCCCTTGGATTATGTCACCTGAGGCAGGTCCCTTAGTCTGCCTTATGGGTGAGCCGGCACAGCTGGGTGGTTGATCTGGGATGTAGGGGCTTTGCCCAAATCCAGCTAGTGAGATGCAGAAGGTTAACCTGGGAATCTGCCCCAGTTGCAGGCAGGGAAAGGGAGAGAAATAGGGTCCACTTTGCGTTTCAGTGCCAACATACCTGGTTCTCACTTTCATAAACAACATGCGGACTGAAACACTGTCATATTTCAAAAGCTGGACTTCTCTGAATTTGTGTTTCTATCTTGTATTTTGATACAGTGAACCACCCTGAAATCTATGGATGAAGGACTGTGTACAATATTAATATTATTACGATGAAATGCAGTTCTGCAGCCAAGGAATGCTCACAAAAACGTGTGGGTGTGTTAGTGCAAAGTATGCATAAAAACGCTTATAACGGTGCAAGTAACATGCAATTGCATTGTATTAGGGGAAATTGTTCACAAATATATACTTTATGAGAAATGCCCACTAAAAAGGTTGGTGGGTTTTTGGCAGGCCTTATTAAATATATCAAACTGACAAGGAAATGTGGCAAAAGAAATTTTGAGGCAATCAGAAACTGGCTTGGATTGGCGGATTTGCTCATCCAAAGATCTCTGATGAGCAGCATCAGCTGGGGGCCCTGCCAGTTACCCAAGTATGGCAGGAGCTGGTGCCAACCCTGAGTGAGCCTCCTTGTGCAATCCAGAGTGGTACAGTCCAGGCACACATCCACCACCTCCTCTGCTGCTTGTTTGAGCAGTAAACGAAGCAA
Source organism: Lacerta agilis (assembly GCF_009819535.1). Lineage (NCBI taxonomy): Eukaryota > Metazoa > Chordata > Lepidosauria > Squamata > Lacertidae > Lacerta > Lacerta agilis. Next base: position 17,679,782 of record NC_046319.1, on the reverse strand, counting down.
ATTGTGAGGTCTGGAGAATGTACAGCAGGGGCGGGGGAGCATTTTTTTTAGCCTGAGGGCTGCATTCCCTTCCAGGCAACCTTCTGAGGGCCACATGCCAGAGGTGTCTTACCTTTGTACAGTAGGCTAGCGTCTACACCCGGAGAGACCTCTCTTTTCTCCCTCCAGGCAAGCAAGAGGCATGCTCAGAGTTCAAGGGCAAATTCCAGCCAGGCTGAGACACTCAAGGAGGGTGTGAAGGAGGGCCAGTGAGACGTGTGACCTGGGGAGACTTCTGAGGGCTGAGGAGACAGACTTGGAGGGCCACAATCTTCTGAAGTTTCTCCACCCCTGATGTCCATTCCAAATGCCATCTCCTTTGTACTGCCATGCCTTGGTTTCAACCTGCCTCCTAATGGCGGCTTAGTGTCCTTGTTTGCCCCCTGAGATTCCATAACCCGCCTTGTTTCATTGACGTGAACTTCCTCCAGGTAAGATTCTAGCGATAAATATCCTGTGATGGTTTTAACATTTCTCTGTTTCGCCCAGCCAGTTTGCACTGGCTGCCCTGTTATGTTCATCTTGGCCTGGCCCTTTCCACTCCCTGAATCCCCAACTATTTCCTAGTTGGCACAGCCTTGAGATCAGCAGTGCCTAGAAAGTAGCTATAGGCACACAATGGATGCCGTTTGCCAAACCTGCAAGTGGCTGCCAGCTGCCTCCTAGCCAGTGTTCGAAACTCCCATTGTTCTAGGCGCATCTTGTGACAGGGAATTTCATTAGCGCGAGCAGTTTCCGAGCTCTGGGCACAGTTCTGCACCTAAGGTTTCAGATTAAAACTGCAGAGTGGAAGGAAAGGAGGACCTTTTTCTGTCTCCCAGCTTCCAGCCACTCTCTGAAGACTGGAGAAGAGACCCTCTGAAGAATATTAGGGGGGGTGGGCAAAGGAAGGACTAGACCTTGTGAAAAATGAACGTAATATTTTAGCTGCAGTTCATTCATTTTCAGCTCTGTATTCTTGTTATAAAAAAGCATGCCTAGACATTCCGTTGTTGTGCCCATAACCTAGGCTTAAAGTGCCATTTAGCTGCTAGCTTTCATATCTCAGTTTCTAACACTGCCCCTAGCACAGCTGCTCAGGTGTGCCATTCATAAGGTGATACCTGTTGGATCAGGGCAAAGCCCTGTCAAGCCCAGCAGTCTGCTCCCCACAGTACTATTTATATGAACATTTTATATACCGCTTAACCACAATAGTCTCTAAGCAGTTTTGAACGGTGCAATACAAAAAGGTAAAAATCAGTTAACACTTCCACAGCTGCGAGACTTCTACAGGTATATGCACAAAGATAGAAAAATTCGTCATTACCTACCATGGAGGACTGGTTGTTATATTTAAAGGACTTAGCGGAGATGGCAAAGTTGACGTGTTTAATTAGAGGAAAAATCATTATTGACATTTACTAAAGATTGAAAAGCCTTTATGGACTTTTTGCTTGGAAAAGAAAAAGAACTTGTGATATCTGGGTTTGAGGATTGAAGAAATTATTAGTTTATAGAAAGTAGAATAGTTGGGTGTTGCCTTGGTATGTATGTTTTGGGAAAAAAAAATCTATATATAGTTGACAGACGAAGAATAATAAGTTGTTTTTTTCTCTTTACCTTAGTGTTTTTATTAAGATTAGTTTTTCTCTTTGATATTTTAAAAAGAGATTGGGTATATGATTTTGAATTTTGTGTATCTTTTTCCAACTTTAATAAAATCTAATAACTTATTTTTACTTTTCAATTTTTCAAAAAATAATAATAATTAAAATACATTTGCATTCTACCTTTCCTCCAAGGAGCTCGAGGTGGCATAAATGGTTGTCAACCCATAATATCCTCACAGCAACCCTGCAAGGCAGGAACAGGTTCGAGCTCATTCGGGGAGCTTCATGGCCAAGTGCAGGATCTGAACCCTGGCCTCCCAGGTCCTGGTCCAACACTCTAAGCACTATATTGGTTCCAATTTATGTTAAAATGCCTTCTGGAATAATAATAATAATAATAATAATAATAATAATAATAATAATAATAATAATAGAGTATTCAGTGGGTGCTGGAAGTTCAACTAGGAGGGAACCTGTCTGATCTCAACAGGAAGGGAGTTCCATAAAATTGGCCCACAGAAAGCAGCATCCCATTGATCTGCCACATTGGTAGGCAAACTAAGGCCCGGGGGCCGGATGCGGCCCAATCGCCTTCTAAATCCGGCCCATGGACAGTCCGGGAATCAGTGTGTTTTTACATGAGTAGACATGTCCTTTTATTTAAAATGCATCTCTGGGTTATTTGTGGGGCCTGCCTGGTGTTTTTATATGAGTAGAATGTGTGCTTTTATTTGAAATACATCTCTGGGTTATTTGTTCGGCACAGGAATTCGTTCATTCACACCCCCCACCCCCACCCCAAAAAATCTATAGTGCTGCCCACCACATGGTCTGAGAGACAGTGGACCAGCCCTCTGCTGAAAAAGTTTGCTGACCCCTGATTCTGCCAGTTAAACTGGAGATTAAGGCTGCATTAAACTACAGTGAACTCTGCGGGGCTTACCTCTGAGTTGGCCTTGCAATTTGGTCTGCAAGGTGCATTTTGCCAATGGTCTCAGTTTAGTTGTTTCCTAGCACAGGTCATGGACAGAGATGTATTGGAGGATTAACATATTTTGTTCCATCTCGGGGCTGTGCAAAGACAGCCTGGACTGGGTGACTTATTCTGCTGATAACAGGTGTGAAAAACAAGGCAGCTGTAGATTTCACAGGAGCAATAAAGCTTTTGGGTAACAATGGAGGATAGCCAGAAAAGGGCCCTCAGACAGCCCCTTACCTGCCATAAGCTATGTTCATATTCCCATTTACTGTGTTTTCATTGCTGGGCTTTTAAGCTGTGTTCTTGTGAAGTTATCCAAAACACACATGCATCCTGTTCTATTTAAATAAAATACTACTGTTGAATGCATTGTTTCTCAATCCAGTTTCCCAATGATAGGTGTCCTTAAGCTGTCCCTGCTGTGGTCTAAACCACAGAGCCTAGGGCTTGCCGATCAGAAGGTTGGTGGTTCAAATCCCTGCAACGGGGTGAGCTCCCATCGCTCGGTCCCTGCTCCTGCTAACCTAGCAGTTTGAAAGCACGCAGTGCAAGTAGATAAATAGGTACCGCTCCGGTGGGAAGGTAAATGCCGTTTCCGTGCGCTGCTCTGGTTTGCCAGAAGTGTCTTAGTCATACTGGCCACATGACCTGGAAGCTGTACGCCGACTCCCTCAGCAAGTAAAGCGAGAGGAGCGCCGCAACCCCAGAGTCATCCGCAACTGGACCTAACTGTCAGGGGTCCCTTTACCTTTACCTTTTCGAATATCTTTGCATAGGGTAAAGGCATCCCTGTCAGCATTCCCCGGTATGTATACAGTCAGAAACGAATCTGACACTAATGAAGCAGTGCTGATGTGAACAGCTGGGAGCGGTAGGAGAGCTGTGAAACACACTGGAAAACTCCTAGCTTCTAAGGTGGTAATGCTCAGGGGGTGGTCCTCTCTGTCAGCTTCCTCCTCCTTCCAAGCATTACCTTTGTAAATAAAATTGCCAGGAGGAAGATGGGAACAAGACTATAATTAGTTGACTCCACCAGTCATTGGTTCTGGCTCCCTCAACTGTTGGGGTTCCTTTTCTTCTGCCCTATCAGTACCAACGGGCACTAGGCAACACTAGTCAATGGTAGTTCTTAACTACTACAGTCATACCCCGGGTTGTGCACACCCCGGGTTGCGGACGTTCAAGTTAAGAACGCCTGCAACCCGGAAGCGTTTATGGAGCGCGCGTGACCCCTGGATGCACAGAATGCTTCTGCGCATTTTGCACATGCGCAGAAGCACTCAAATCACGCTACTTCCAGGTTTGGGGGGGTGGGCGTTCGTGTTAAGCACACCCGTGTTACGTAGGTTCCACAACAGTGGTGGTTGGTGCCCATTGGAACTGGTAGGGTGGAAGGCTGGGAGATGAACAGTAGGGGGAGCCAGAGGCAATGATGGGCATGGCCAACCAATTCTAGCTTTGCAAAAGTGTGCAGAGCAATGGATGTAGACATTACCTTTGTACAGTAGGCTTGTTTCTACACACTCAACCTCTCTATCCTCTATCCAGACAAGCAAGAGGCAGGATGAGAATTCAAGGTCACATCCCAGCCCGATGAAAATGTGCAGGTGCAAAGCAAGACCAGTGAGGGATGGTGCCTGGGAAGAGGGGGTGTGACCTGGGGGGGGGGAGATCTGAGAGTCAACTATGTCCTGAGCCTGACACTCTCCAGCCCTGATCTACCTGCATATCTAGCCTGACCTGGGTATAAGGCAGATTCCTAAGCAGCTGTTTTAGTCTGTTGTAGCTAAAACAACGGAATAATTTGTTGATATCGGCTTTGAGAGAACTAGATGACATGTTGTGATCACATGTTCTCCTAAGTTGACATGTTATCCTCAGTTGACGTACCCGGTGTGTGTGTGTGTGTGTGTGTGTGTGTGTGTGTGTGTGTGTGTGTGTATATATATATATATATATATGCAGATTCGCATTTTCTATGCAAAGTTCAGGCTTGCTCAAGGCACAACCAGTGACCATTTGTGACCATTATGATTGCTCTTATCTTGCAACTGTTTTAATATGCAATGACCCTTTCACCAGTTCCTGTTGTTGTAAATGGTCACCGCTCTTATCTTCTAGTTATTTGCACAGAAATGGGACAGACTGTACCTCTTGCATTTCATTGGTGTGGTTTTTTTGTTTTTGTTTTCAATCCTTGCAAGTTCATCTGATAAAACAGTTGGTTTGGTTTACCTATTATTTATTTGAAAAAAACTGCTCTAGGGTGTGCGGAGGATGCTTTGTGACATCACGGGCACCGGCCAATTGGCGCTGTGCACAATCGGCTTCTGACGGAAACTAGCAGAGCCAATTGTCCAAAGTGGGGTAGCTTTGGTTCCACAGTGGCTCGGCCAACAAACGTATGTGTCTTAAGGCACCCTTCTCTAGCCTCTCAGTTTCCTAACATTCTGGCCCTCAAATAGGAGTTAGTGGAGCATTCATAACCAACTGTGATGGTTTTGTAATGCTTTTAGCAAAGGAAGCTGATGTTGTGATGTTGGGTGATGGACAGGCTGGTGACCCCACCCACTAGTGAAACTTGGCCCATGGTCTGTGTGCGGGAAGATAATGATCTGGCCTACTGGAGTTCCTCATTCCTGAGTTAAAGCATGAATGTGTTGCACCATGGAGCCTTCTAGCTTATCATTTCTGGCTCACTAATGTTTAAAGGCCCAGGAGCCAGAACTGTGGGCTGAAACATAAGCTAACTTTCCCACCACCACCCTGATTTCTTTTCCTAGTAGAGCGGTGGTAGACAATTTCGTTGCATACACTGAGCGTGGGACTTCCATGCAGATCTGTTTCATAGGGTCGCGTGTAAAACATTAACTTACTTATTGTGATGTTTAAATAACTGAGCCTAACCTGAGCTTGGCGGATTGTTCATTATGGGGCTGGATTGTGAATCAGCCCAGTTAAGTGACAGAATCTAATAACATTTGCCTGTTTGTAGGTTTCTGATTGCTTTCTCTTAACTGAGTTTCTGTTTATTGAGAGTCTCATTCGTAGTGGAACTCCTCGTGACTTTAATTCAGTATTTCCTCCAAACTCTCAAAAGGACACGTCCGTGTGAGGTTTTGGAACATTTAATCCCCACAAACTCTTCAGTGAATGGGTTTCTCTCTGTGTGTGTGTGTGTGTGTGTGTGTGTGTGCGCACGCGCACAAAATATTAACACAATAATATTTGAACATTATTAGTTTAAGATATTAAGATAGAAACATTAGTTTTAAAAGTTTACATTAGGAAAAGTAAGTATAAGAGGAAACATTTGTAAAGTTAAAACATTAGTAAAATAAAAATAAAAAGTCATTGCCTCAGCAAGCTAGTTTAAGGCAACGTAAGGAAAAGCTAATAGGTGATCCTTTGTGGCAGAGTGTGGTTAGCGCATCAGGCTAAGATTAGAGAGACCCTGGTTCAAATACCTGCTCAGTCATGAGGTTCAGGAATGCTGCGTTGTTCAGGAGATAAATTACTACGCTCAGTCTCCCTTGTTCTGGTGACGGACTGAAAGGACTTTGCTCTGCTGGAAAGTATCTGTCTGTCTGTCTGTCTGTCTGTCTGTTGAAAACATGCATCAGGACCGCACAACACACACCAGGAAGGCCCCCAAGGAACTGTTCTACACTTTACATGCCTTATTTTAGACCCACAAACAATTTCTGTCTTCTCAGCTCTGCCTGGATACACCTCATTAATATTTCCTGTGTACCTTTCCATAAGCCATTAACTTTTGCTCAAGCCTACAAAAGGAGCAAAGTATACTCCCGGTATATCTCATGATCTAATGGTTGCCAGTTCTTCAAAGGAACCTCCCCAGCAGTATCTTGCCTCCAATATCTTAACCCAACCTTTCTCAACCTTGGGGACCCCAGATGTTGTTGGACTACGACTCCTATCGTCCTTGACCACTGGGTTCTGCTAGCTAGGGATGATGGGAGTTGTAGTCCCACATTTTGGGTACACAAGGTTGAGAGAGGCTGTCATAACCATTAGGATATATGCCGTTTGCTTGTTTGTCTGTCTGTCTGTCTGTCTGTCTGTCTGTTTATATTGCACTTATTTAGCTTGAGGTGGCGTACCTGGTTCTCTCCCTCCTTATTTAATTCCCACAACAACCCTATGAGGTAGGTTAAGCTCAGAGGCAGTGACTGGCCCAAGGTCACCCAATGAGCTTCATGGCCAAGTGAGGGGATTTGTTAGCCCTGTGAGGAGTAAACTGCAGTCCCCAGGCACTTTAAATGCTCTTGAAAAGTATGGTGCAGGTGTGAGACCGAGGGAGATGGAAGTGGCCCCATACAAAGGAGCTAGAATAGAAGAATGGTCTGGCTCCCTAAGGCAGTTTCCTAAAGTTCCCGGATGGGGTGGCAAGATTGTGAAGTAGGGAGCATGATCCCAGTTCAGAGACCGTGAGTTGTGTTGAAGTATCACAGAACCCGAGATGTCGGTCACTGCAAATTCAATCTATCTACTTTGGGTCTTAAAAACTAGTTTTCACCAGCCTTGGCGTTGTCGGCGTAGGTGTGTGTGTGTGGGGGGGGCAGCTTGGCAAAATGGTTAGCAGCTTGTAAATTACATTGTAGGGGGCTTCTAAATTTTCTGGATTAATTTAAATTTTGTTGGCAGCTACTAACCTCCAGCTTGAGGATATTGTTGTTATTAGTTCATCGCTTTTTACACGGCGTCTCATGACGACTTACAAAATGTTAAAATATAGAACAACTTCTTGGGCTTTCAGAATCTAATAATGCAGAATAAAATAATATTAAAAATATTTTTTTGTGTGGCATGCATCCATGTTCCACACAACATCGCCATCATGATGCATATGACAAATTTATTTGTACAGAACGTGTGAAGATGGTTTTATTCTCTGCCTTTTTTTCTGGGGGACGCAGGGGTATGCATACCCATAAACAGTTTGTGAATCTAAGTTTGGCTTCATTGAGGGGTAGTATTTCAATATGAGTAGGAAAATGGGAGTACCCCTAAACATTTTTTTAAAAACAAAAAAAAGCACTGGTTTTTATTGTTTTTAGAGTTTGCTGGGTGGATTTTCTTGCTTTTAGGACTTGTGTTTTTAGTCAGCTTTACCTTGTACACCGCTTCGATAGCTTTATGCTATAAAGTAGCCTATACAGTGGTACCTCGTAAGACGAAATTAATTTGTTCCGCAAGTCTTTTCGTTTTGCGGAAATTTCGTCTTGCGAAGCACGGTTTCCCATAGGAATGCATTGAAATTTAATTAATGCGTTCCTATGGGCAAAAAAAGTCAGGGCTTGTTGCCGGCAGCAGCAGGGGTTGGATTGGGCCTGGCTGGGCCCAGCCGGAGCCTCCTGCCGCCTGCACCGAGCGAGCGGGTAGAGCAAGCGGCGAGTGGGGAGGGCGAGTGGGGAGAGCGCCCCCTCCCCACGGGCCCAGCGGAAGCCCAAGCCCGGCCCCGACTCCTGCCGCCTGCACCGAGCGGGGAGAGCGAGCGGCGAGAGCGCCCCCTCCCTGCGGGCCCAGCCCAAGCCCGAGCCACGGCCAAGAAGGGTGGTGAGAGCGGTGAGTGAGCGGCGGCGGCAGCAGGAGGAAGCCAGGTGTGGGGAGCGGGGGCCGCAGTCAGGGAGAAGCCGAGGCAGAAATTGGCGCCGAACTTCCCTCCTCCCTCCCGGAGCGGTGAGTGTTCTGGGGTTTGCGGGGAGCCGGTTCCAGAGAGTGGAGGAGTAGCGGGGGCGTCGCCGCCGTGAAGCCCGCTCGGGAGGCAGGAAACTGCCTTGCCCACCCAATCCAGCCAAGCGCCACCCGCTGCGTGTCTCCGAGCCCGGCTGAGCCCGTGACGAGCTGCCGCTTCAGGTTCCCGCCGCCGCTGCCGCTCTCCTCACAGCAGCAGGTTCCGGCTTCTTCTTACAGTGGTACCGCGCAAGACGAATGCCTCGTTTTGCGAGTCATGGCCATAGAAAATTTCGTTTTGCGAATCACCTAAAAAATCGCAAAACCCTTTCATCTAGCGGGTTTTTCGTTGCGCGAGGCATTCGTCTTGCGAGGTACCACTGTACATTTGTTTGAGGGTGATGTTGATGATTATTACAGGTATAATGGTGGAAGTGCTTTGGGGCTGATGTCCAAGATTCCACTTGACAGAATATGTGATGGGGGACAGAAGGACATTGTAACTTAGCTGGTGTCCTCTATTTTGAATAAGTGTGGTAATACAGTACCTGTTGCCATCTAAAGAGCCCCTTCGCCTCCTTTAAGGCCGGAGTCTAAAATTACCCAACTGTTTCACAGTTCCCTGTGGCAAGACAACTACTGAAAATAGTTGAGAGAAAGATGGGATCGGTGGTTCTGCCAAAATCTGGTACATGCCTATCACCCAGACTCCATCTCCAGTTCTTTACGCTTTCAAAAACAACACCTTTAGACAAATCGGCCAAGAGACAAGAATCCAAGTAGCAGAACAGGTTCGGGGGAAACTGAGCAAGGAAGACGTTTTATTGCTGGGTATTTTCCACTAGCTTGCTCAGTTCCTGCCTCCCTTTGCCCTCCGGGCTGATGTTAACCCCTGTACAAAACCCAGGGTTGTAGCTAAGTTCTCCTCAGAGTAGGCCCATTGAAATTAATGGACCTGAGTGAGTCATGCCCATTAATTTCAGTAGGTCAGTCTACTCTTAAGGAGAACTAGCAGTGAATATGAGCCAGGCCACATTCACACCATACATTTAAAGCACTATGATACCACTTTCAACAGTCACAGCTTCTCCCAAAGAATTCTGGGAGCTGGGTGCTGAGAGTTGTTAGGAGACAGACGCCCCCCATGCCCTCCAAGAACTACAATTCCCAGAGTTCCCTGAACAAGTGGAATGGTTGTTAAACTGCTATGGGAATTTTAGCTCTGGGAAGGGAATAAGGGTTTCCTTACAATTAGCAGTGTGTGTGCTAAAATGCCTAACAGATTAAAAAAAAGGAAATCTGCTAATTATTCCAGCTCCCCGTCTCTCCCCCCTCCCTCACACACAGAGAGCTACACACCTAAACACCCAGCACTTTTGGGGAAAGCATTCCAGTTGTACCTGGTATTCACCAGCTTTGTGTTTTGTCTCATGCTGTTTGCTGATTGTCTTTTGATAATGATGACGAGGAGGAAAAGAGAGAAAAATGCTTCCGGGACCATTCTGGGGGGGGGGGGCGGGGGCGGGGAGAAAGAAAATAAAATTCAAGAAAGACAGGAGTGACTGGGTTGCCATATCCTGGCCAGCAGAGCAAAAAATGGAATGTGGCATAGCCCCCATAAAAAGTGGGGTGTGTGAGAGATATTGGGTTATGTCCAGTGCAGACCCTTTGAAATTAATAGACCTGACTAATTTAGGGCCGTTAATTAGAACAGATCTACTCTGAGTGGGACTCATGCTGGATACAACCCATTGTGATTTAACAGGAGTTGGCAAAGAGTACAGTACAGTGAAATATGTTGGAATAATACAGTTGGGACCCACAACAAAACATTGCAGTGTGAAGTGCTCCTTGTCCATAATTCTTGCCAGTCCATTCCATATCCACCCTCAATGTTCAGCCAGCTGCATTTCTTCCTAAACCTCTTGCCCTGATAGGTTTTCCTTAGAAAAACAACCAAGCAGTCTGAATGTTCATAAGCAGACATCGGCAACCTCTGGCCCATGGGCCGGCTGCGGCCCATGAACAGGGCCGGCGCGTCCATTTAGGCGAACTAGGCAATTGCCTAGGGCGCCAAAATGGAGGGGGCGCTGGCCAGGCTTGGGCAGGACGGGCGAACAGCAGCTTCTCTGCTGCAGCGGAGAAACTGCTGCTTGCCTCTCCACCACCCCCCACCTCCCGCTAAAGCAGGCTTTGGCGGGGGGCGGGGGGGGGCGCCAGAAGATGGTTCGCCTAGGGTGCAAGAAGCCCTAGCACTGGTCCTGCCCATGAAGGCCGTTTTACTGGCCCACGAGCCGCCCGCCAACTGAGCCACCCACTCGGCAAGCCCCCCATGTGCCGCGCTAAACCAGCACAACCGGAAATCACGTCTGTGCATGTCCGTGGGTTCGGACATGCGCAGTGAGATGCCGAAAATCGCGCCTGCACATGTCCGTGACACCGGAAATCGCGTCTGCGCAGGCGTGATTTTCGGCGTCTGGGCATGTGCAGATGCGATTTCCGGCGTCACGGACATGCACAGACGCAATTTCCGGATGGCCGGATAACCTTGCCGGCGCCTGTTCATAAGCATTCCATGAGCGCTCTGAACCTGAGCCCAGTGGCTGGGTGGAGGGATCATTCCATTAGCAAATATCTCTGGACTGTACGATAGTTGGATTACATCATATACCCAATCCCTGGAGTAAATGGATAGGCGCTTTTTAAGTACCCATGGGAGGGAGATGGAGATGTTCTGCAGGAGCCTAAGGACCTCATCTCTGTTTCCCCAGGCCAAGGAGACAGGAATTTCAGTTCAGACTGGGAGTTTGTATAGCTGAAGGCTCCCTATGCCAACCACCTGGCTCTCAGCCAGGCCCTAATCTGGGCAGGTGCCTCCTCTTCCCAAGTGGCCTCACTTGCTTCTAAGTGGACAGTTAGGGTGGCCACTCATAAATCCTGTGATAGCTCAGTTATTGGAGCATGAGATTCTGAATCTCAGGTTTGTGGGTTTGAGCCCCAGTTCGGCAAAAGATTCCTGCATTGGAGGGGGTAGGACTAGATGACCCTAAATTATCTAATCACGAAAAAAGGACAAAAGTGGGTGCCAATTTGCATAACACCTGCATATGCTAATTTGCAGTCAGAGATGCCAGTTTAGAAAGAACTGCTATATTTTAAGTAGAAATCTAGCATGTTTCACCATAGTCAGAGAGGCTGTGACCTGTTTGCCTTTGGTCCAGGTGCTTAACTCCTGCTCTCAATTCTCATGGTTCTTCATCTTTAAGCCAAGTGTGATTCAGACAGCCCTTCAGATATAGAACCGCTTCGGATAGAGGAGTGTCTTCTATAAGTATGGCCACATGCAGGGCCGTCTTTAGCAGATGCGGCGCCAAGGTGCAAATATCCGCCCAGCGCCCCCAAATTACCACGGATAGTGTTGGGGTGGCCATAGCTGCACACTGCCAGCCATGGGGGAGGCACAACTCTCCCCCGAGCCACTGCAAGAGAGCAATCCCCGCAGAGGCTTGGGAGTGAAGTTGTGCCCCTCCCAAGCCTCCGCGAGAGGAGAGTGCAGCTTCCCTCCCAAGCCTCCTCGGGAGGAGAGCGATCCCTGCAGAGGCTTGGGAGGCTTGGGAGGGAAGGTGTGCGCCCCCCAGCCATATGCTTGGCGGGGCGCAGCTTCCATCCTAAGCCTCTGCAGGGATCACTCTCCTCCCGAGGAGGCTTGAGAGGGAAGCTGCGCACCTGCCAGCCTTATGGTTGGCGGACCACTGTTGCTGGGCGTGCAGGGAAAGGGGAGGCCGCCGGCAAAGCCACACAGCTATCCCACTTGCTGGGGCGCCCCTGGCGCAATGCACTACTAAGCCCTATGGGAAAGACGGCTCTGGCCACATGGCTGTGGTGGCCCTGAAATTCCTGCCTGACTTGAATTCCTTCTGCTTCTGTGGCCATGGGAGGCAGGTTGGGGTAGGGAGGCCTGAGAGCCGGTCAGAAACCGAAGCAGCTATTTGGGGGGCCTCCAGCCCCATGGCAGGTATATGCAAATCCATTGGCTCTTCAGAGTCACTGGCAGAGAGAACCCTGCTCCCCTTTCTTCTCCTCTGAGGCTTGGGCACGGCTGAATCCCAGATCACTGACCTGGAACTGATCAGCCAAGGCAGGTGGAACTGACCTGAGTAACTTGCTTTGCTTTGGTTGGGTGGCTTTGAAAAGAATAGGAAGGGCGTAGTCCTTCCTGAGAGAACCTGAAAATTGAACAGGAGGCAAATGCAGCCTCACCTATTTATACTAAGAATAGCTACCCACTCACTCTCTCAAGTGTAGGAATCTTTACATTGCTGTGAAGAGTTACCTCCCATGACTAGCAGCAGGAGGAAAATAAAATATGCAAGATTTAAGAAGCAAAATAAAATTTACAAATGTGTACCAGCTGCAGAGTTCAACTTTTGCGTGTGTCGGTGAAATTTAGGCAACCTTGGTGCAGAATTTCTTATTATTATTACAGTATGTTATTAGCACAGTCACCTAGTTCTATTTGTGTACATCCGCCACAAGATTTGTGATGCACCTGGATGTCCAGCCTTGACAATATCTCTCCCGCCACACTCATGCCAATCAAGAGGCAATAATGTGTTCAGAGAATCTGAGCCAATGATGTATGACTTCCTCTCAATTGTGTCCTGTCCCCCGCACTTAGCAAAGAATGTCAGGTTGTGCGCAAACGACCTTTTAACCCAGAAAGCAAACACACAAGCTCTTAAAAAGAAAAGAAAAAGAAAAAACCACACACACACACACATGCTTGTAAAGCTACTTTGAAAGACAGGTGGAACCACCTAATTAGCTCCAGCTACCTCGCTCGGGCCTTGAAATCACAGAATTAAATTCTCCCTTAATGGTCCCAGTACTTTGTCCCTTCAGGGCTCAAGCAATTATTTATTATTATTATTTTTAAAAAAGGTTGCCTGCTTTGATTGCGTAAGGAGAACCCTCATTCAAAGGCAACAGGAGAGGTCTAAGCAGACCCCTCAACCGAGAGAAAACTCTGATCTGATCTGGCATTCAGTGCATCTTTGCATTTTTAACATGTGCATTATGTCTAGAAATAAAATTGCAAATAACACCAGCTGGAGTGTGTGTGTGTGTGTGTGTGTGTGTCAGGGGGAGTGATCCTTTTCGGGACCGCAATGGGTGTTGGTTAATCTCTTTCTCCCCACTTGGGTTGATGGTTAGATTACTCCTAGATTTGAATCGTGAAGAAATCCTCCAGTGGCACAAAAGGGATCATGCTCACAGCACTGGATACAACCTTAAAGTTTTCTTTCAGAGAGTTTTTTTTGGGGGGGGGGGGTGTTGAATGCTGTCTCCCTGGTTTTTATATATACAGTAGCCAGTTGTTTGACCGTGATCCTAGTTTTAAAATATATAAGTGATGTTAAGTCATTTGAACCATTATTGCAGCATTTTTGTGTATAAGACTAGGGTTGTTTTTTTTTACAGTGTTACCTCGAGTTATAGATGCTTCAGGTTACAGACTCCGCTAACCAAGAAATAGTAACCTCAGGTTAAGAACTTTGCTTCAGGATGAGAACAGAAATTGTGCGGCAGTGGCAGGAAGCCCCATTAGCTAAAGTGGTACCTCAGGTTAAGAACAGTTTCAGGTTAAGAATGGACCTCCAGAACGAATTAAGTTCTTAACCTCAGGTAGCACTGTATTAAAAATTATGTTCAAAATTGTGGGTCATCTTATACACAGATACAATCTCCCCCCATTTTCTCAATTTGGAGTCCCCCAAAATACGGGGCGTCTTATACATGGGGGCGTGTTATACACGAAAAAAATATGGTATTTTGTGGTTCTGTTTTGTAAGCCCCTTTGAGTTCATTGCACAAAGAAAAGTGCACAGTGCGTTTTAAAATAAAATGTGATGCCATGCATCTCACCAGTGGGGCTGTAGTATACATCTAGTTCTTTCTCTTTTGTAATGTTTGGTGCGATTTGATTTTCAGAATGAAAACTATATTATTATATGGAAGGTGAAAACAAAACAAAAATGCAGTCATTGTATATTCAGTTCAGTTCATAAGTTTATTGTTCCAGCCAGAGGCCATGGGAAATTTGTATTAAGCTATAGTATCAATAAACTTATTTGGGACGTCCATAATATAAGAATCCTTAATTTTTTTTAAAGAAAAGGCTTTGCCAAGTTCCTGAGCACTAAAACAAAATTCCCTTGTCCATCTCTGATAGCTCCAATTCTAATATTATTTTGGCTTTTTAAATCTAATTTGCTAACATTCATGAAATAAGAGAGAGAAATTACCAGAGACACCAACAAATTCAAATCCAGCTTGACTTCAAATTAAACCTCTTAATCATCACAACAATTTATAGCAATTTTATTGAACTCCTTTTTCCTGACACCCCCCCCCCCAAACAGGTGCATAGGTGGCTAAGCACCATTTATACCCTAGGACTTTGTTTGCTCAAAATCGTAATTTGTAGATAGGCTTTCCTGTTTACAGTATGTGCTGAACACCTCCAAGGGATTTTTGAGGCCCAGTTGGGAAAAAGAGGATATTTCTATATAATTAGACAGACAGATATTTATATATAATTAGACAGACAGACAGACAGACTTACAGGGTTGTGGTGAAGATAAAATGGGGAGGGAATAACAATGTACACCACCTTGAGCTCTTTGGAGGAAGAAGTGAGAGAAATGTAATATATAACACACGCACAAACACACCCACACACCCACACACCCCGTGAGAATTTCACTCACAGTAAACTAGCTTTTAATGTATCTTGCATGTAATAAGAATGCAAGCATGTCACCACTCTGTTTTTATTGGCTGTTTTCCAAAGTTCCAAAGGCAGGGGTGGGGTGAGGCTGCTCTAAGAAAACAATGCAGTGGGGTTGTGGTGGCGAGAGAAGTGGGAGAGGACAGGTTAACACAGGCATAGTTAAACTCAGCCTGCCAGATGTTTTGGGACTACAACTCCCATCATCCCTGCTAGTTAGGGATGATGGGAGTTGTATTCCCAAAACATCTGGAGGGCCGGGTTTGCCTATGCCTGGGTTATCAGGACTGCTTTAGTCCTCTCTGGTGGTGGTCAGGAGGGAAAGAGAAGGAATTGTGGAAGGGGGCAAGGACAACTGACAAGGGGGCATTTGGAGGAGTGAAAGGGAATAGGGATGGGAGGGTGGGGTTGTGTGTGTTTTAGGCCTCCCGCAGTTGGGGGAAGAAAGCTGGAGGAATGGGTGGGGACAGGTGGAGTTTGCTGGGGTTAAAGGGGGAATTTGCAGTGCTGCAGAACAGGAGGGGGCATTGGGGAGGCATATGAATTGGAGCAAGGGAGTCATGCCTATGGCTGAGGCGAGTTTAAAGGGAGGGCCGTGGAAAGGAAAAAAAGGTGTGTGTAAGAGAGAGAGTGTGTGTGACACTTTTAGGACTCTGCAGTGAGAATATAAGCATGTTCAATTTGATGTACAAAACATTAATTCCAGGTGTCATTGTCCTCCAACTGCAGCTGGACACGTTCCCTTTCTAGCCTGCTTCTTTGGAGTTCTAGGCTTCTCCCTGAATGGAAAGTATATAGGGACTAGAACACAGACATGTCTCTTGTGGGTGGACTGCAGAAGCGTCTGCTGTGGTGGACAGCTCTGTTGCCCAGTGATTGGCATCATGGCAGCAGCGGTGGGTGGGTGGGGGGGAGGAAGTGACGGCAGGAGTCTGACTGCAGGAGGTGAGAGTAAGAAGGAGCAAGGATGCTACTGCTACACCATCTTCACTTCTCCTTGCAACCTGAAATAGGGTTGGGTCAGAGGGGAGAGGGCGCTCCTTGCTGGGCAGGGCTGGGGATCCATTTATGGATCTCTCTGAACAATTGCCAAGTTCCTAATGCCTCATATCATCCCACTCGATCACTGGAGATCATCTGCAAGAGTGTCAGTGGTAGATCCCTGAGGTTCATTTGACGATGACAAAAAGGAACCAAGTCTTTCGTGTCATTGCCCTGGTCCTGTGGAACACCTTGCCACTAGATTCAGCAGGCGCCTTCTGCGCCAACTTTTAAATGCTTTTCTATCCCTATGCAGGCAATTAAGAGCATCGTTCCTCAGTGGTCAGTTGGTGTCTGTTTTTACCTTTTTATGGCTTTTATTGTATAGTTTTATGTTTTTATTGCTGCAAACGTAGATAGATGTATACCTCTGTGCCATAAAAATAGATATAAGTATATATTTTTAATAAACAAATTCATGAAGAAAAATAAATTGGGCACTGCCTCAACATCCCCAGTATGCTGTCAACCAGCCCAGGGGGTTACTTTGCCTGTCACTGCCCTCACCAGGTGTTGGTCTCTCTGCCCAGTACCAATGGTCTGCTTGGATTTAGCTGGACAATGCCATGCAAGCCACATTCTATAAGGAGAACCAGAATTCAGGGGTTGTACCCAACAAAGCTCTATTGAGAGCAGACCCACTGAAATTAACGGAACCAACTTCGTCCCGTCTGTCATAACAGCAGGTGACAGAAAGAAAGGACTGAAATGTGTGAGATGGTGGAAGAAGACATATGTGTTCTGGGGATTAATTCAGGAGGTGGAGAGAGCCCATGTAACCCACCTAGGAAAAAGGTGGAATACAAATGCAATAAATGTGGCTTAAAACACAACAGGTGGGGGTGATGTTGCTGCATTTCAAGATGCTAATGTGCCCCCATAGCCTTTCTGCAAAGGATTGTTCTGCCTTCTCTGTACATTTCCCTTGCTTTTGGGTGGTGGTGACTCAGGATAGTGACATGTAACTGGAGCACAATGTGTGTCAGCTGCTCTTTCCGCTGTCAGCTGGGATCTCCTTCGCCCTGCCTTGCCAACTCTGTAATTGGATTGCACTGTGAGAGAAGGGCTGGGCGTATCCTCCAAAAATACTCCTTTAGGCAACCAGAAGAAATGACCTCATGGGGAAAACGATGAGCAGGTCAGCTCTAAGGTCAGTATCAGTCATGCTTCTCTAATGTGAAACTAAGCATGAGTTGGGATTTTCTTTTGTCTTTTCCATATTAGGATGTACAGTAACAGTAGTTGGAATTTTTCTGAAGCATTCAAAACAACCCTGTAAGGTAGGCTTATTAGTATTAGTATTAGTATTAGTATTAGTATTAGTATTAGTATTAGTATTAGTATTAGTGTACCCTGCATTTTCCCCTGACACGGACTCAAGGTGGCTTGCAGATTAAAACAAGAACAGCTAAAAACATTCAGGGGGCGGGGAACAATAATTTTAAAAAAATTAAACATGTATAGTTTTAATTATATCAATATCTACATTAAAATCTATTAAAACTGTACAAATTACAATAAAAAAGCACTGCACAAGCCCTTTCATTAAAACTAGCCAATTCCCAAAAGCCTGTTAAAACAAGAAAGTCTTTACCTGCTGGCAGAAGGACAACAACGGAGCCAGTCTAGCTTCTCTGAGGTGGTGGTGGGGTTTGCCAAAGTCTGGGAGCAACCACCAAGAAGGCCCTCTCCTGTGTCCCCACCAAGCCTGTCTGTAGGGGGTGGCAGGTCCAAGAGAAGGGTCTCCCTGAAGATCTCCAAACCCGGGCAGGTTTGCATGATGGAATATGGTCTTTCAGAGAGCTTGGACCTTAGCTTCACAGGGCTTTATAGCTTCTGAAAACAGACTGGCAGCCAGTGGAGCTGTTCTAGCAAGAGAGTTGTGTGCTCCTTAGAACCAGCCCCAGTCAACAATCTGCTTTCGAATCTTTGAGCCAGCAGAAGTTTCTGAGCACTTTTCAAAGTGTGTTGCTGTCATCCAAATGGGATGTAACTAAAGAATGTGTCACTATGGCCAAATCGTCTCAATGGAAGGGTGCTGCTGGTGTACTAGCGATAACTGTGAGAATGCACTCCCAGCCACCACAGAGACCTGAGTCCAGAAGCCCATATGAACTGCGAACCTGTTTCTTCAGGGGAAGTCTTGTTACCCCATCCAGAACAGGCTGAATCCACATTCCCAGTTCTGCCTTCCGACTGACCCAAGAGCATCCCTGCCTTGTCTGGTTTAGGTTTCAATTTGTTCACCCTCACCCAGTCCATTAGGATGGCAGACACTGGTTTAGAACCAAGGCAGCTTCCTTGGATTTAGGTGGAAAGGAGGACACTGAACCCTGAAATTCCAGGCAACCTCTCCCAGCAATTCCATGTATATGTTAAATAAAATTGGGGGTGGGGTGGGGTGGGGGAGAACAAGACCATGAAGGACCCCACAGGCGAACGGCCAAGGTGTTGAACGCTCAGCACCACCTTTATAATAAAACACTTAGCTCAATTGGTCAGAGCATGGTGCTGAGAACGTCAAGGTTGCAGGTTCGAGCCCCGTATGGGATAGCTGCATATTCCTGCATTGCAGGGGGTTGGACTAGATGATCCTGGGGGTCCCTTCCAACGCTACAATTCTATGATTCTGGATTCACCCCTCCAGGAAGGAATGGAGCCACCGTAAAATAGTAATAACAAACGCTTTGATTTGCAGAGGTTGCTGGTTTGCTTTGTGACTGGGAGGGCAGAAGGCAGGGAGCCCAGATGGCAGGGTCAGATAAAAGGCAGCTAATTCTAGTTTTGTCCCTGTCCCCTTCCCGGCCGAGTTGAACAAGGGTAATACTAAGATTACGGAAGAGGAAGGTGACAGGCAAGGCCACCCTGTGAACTGGTTGTAAGGAGGGTGGCAGGTGGTTGAGAGCAAACGGAAGATGGTGCCCAAGTTGGTAGAGCATAAGACTCTTAATCTCAGGGTTGTGGGTTCAAGTCCCATGTTGGGCAAAATATTCCTGCATTGCAGGGGTGATCCTAGTGCGATCCTTCCAACTCTACAATTCTGATTCTATGATTCTCCACTGATTTGTGTTGATTACACACACACACACACACACACACACACACACACACACACACCTTTTTCATTTCTGGATTATTAACAATTCAACCAGCAAATGTTATCTATGGGAAGGTACAGTATTTCATTTGAGGTTCTGCTGGACAATATATTATTCATCTGCTTCCTTTCTCACCTCTGAAATCCCAGGTGCCCTCCATAGGAAGCGCAGGAAGCTGCGTAACACTGAATCAGACCATTGGTCCTTCTTCTTTTATTATTATTTTTAAATGTTCTTTATTGATTGAAATTACACATTTACCAAACAAAAACATACATACACTTCAACACGAAAAAGAAAAACGAAACAAACCAAAACAATTATACACAACTAAAACTTCCAGTCTTTCTCATTATACCTTTTATCATATCATTATTTTTTCCACAGGTTTATCTTTTAATATATCCTTTCTTTCTTGTCCCTAAACAATTATTTTATTATTTTCTTTCAAAAATATCACTCAATTTCTGCTAACATGGAATTGTTTGTACAATAAAGTTTTAAATAATCCTTAAATATAATCCATTCTCTTGATGTTTTCTGTTTCGATAATCCTTGCACTGATCCAGTCATTTTTGCCAATTGTAGGTATTCTAACATAAGTATCTGTTTAGAAATCTAAAATTGTTGGCAATATCTCGTTTTTTCCAATTCCTTGCTATAAGAGTTCTAGCTGCTGTTAACCCGTACTGAAATATTGTTCTTATTTCCTTTTTAATTTCAAGAGGGAGTATCCCAAGTAAAAAGATTTCTGGGTGTTTTTTTAAGGATATTTTGATATTTTTTTTAATTCCTCATAAATATCATTCCAATAATCTCTGATCAACGAACAGGTCCACCACAGATGATGATAGTATGTTCCCTCACCTTTTTTACATCTCCAGCATGTTGGATTCCTTCCTTTATACATCTTAGCGAGCTTTTGAGAGCCAGTGTGGTGTAGTGGTTAAGAGGGGTAGACTTGTAATCTGGTGAACCGGGTTCGTGTCTCCACTCCTCCACATGCAGCTGCTGGGTGACCTTGGGCTAGTCACACTTCTTTGAAGTCTCTCAGCCCCACTCACCTCACAGAGTGTTTGTTGTGGGGGAGGAAGGGAAAGGAGAATGTTAACCACTTTGAGACTCCTTCGGGTAGTGATAAAGCGGGGTATCAAATCCAAACTCCTCTTCTTCTTCTTTTGGGGAGTGAGGTGCCACCTATAGATCATTTTCATGGTATTTTCCCTAAGGTTATAACACGCTGTAAACTTAATATCTGTTGTCCATAACCTCTCCCACTGTTCCATTAGTATATTATAACCAAAGTCCTGTGCCCATTTTATCATGACTGCTTTTACCTGTTCTTCTTTTGTTTCCCATTCCAACAAGTAATCATATATTCGTGAAATGCTTTTCCTTTTTTATCAATATTAATTCTCTTTCAAACCTGGATGTTTCTTTCACAATTCCTTGTTTTTGATCTATGAATAATCTTTGGCGTAGTTGAAAATATTGTAGCCAATCTGTTAGTGAACCCTTAATTTCTTCATATTTCTTCAATGTTAGTTTGTCTTTGTCTATATCTAAAACTGATCTATACGTGGGCTAGTCTCCTTTCATATTTTTTCTCTTAACTGCCATGGCTTCAGTGGGAGAAGTCCACAAAGGTATATTTGGTTCAAGTATCCCTTTGTATTTAATCCAAATTTTACATAGCGATTTCCTTATTACGTGGCTTAGGAATCCCTTATGTCCTTTTATTTTGTCATAAATTAAGTACGTGTGCCACCTGTACCTATTATCGTGGCCTTCTAGGTCTAACACCTCCGTTTCTTTTAGCGTGATCCAGTCTCTTATCCACACTAATCCTATGGCCGCATGGTATAATTCCGGGTCTGGCAACGCAAACCCTCCTCTTTCTTGTTTAACAGTAGCTGGTGTTTAATTCTTGGCTTTCTCCCTCCCCATATGAACCTGGCTATTTCTTTTTTCCATTCTTTGAAACAGTTCATACCTCCTAAAATTGGTAATGACTGGAATAGAAAAATCATTTTTGGGAGGATGCTCATTTTTACTACCGATACTCTTCCCCAGACCATTGGTCCTTCTTAACCCAGTATCGTCTACACCAGTGTTTTTCAATCACTGTTCCGCGGCACACTAGTGTGCCGCGAGATGTTGCCTGGTGTGCCGTGGGAAATTACTTTATATATAGTCAATATAGGCACAGAGTTAAATTTTTTAACATTTTCTAATGGTGGTGTGCCTCGTGATTTTTTTCATGAAACAAGTGTGCCTTTGCCCAAAAAAGGTTGAAAAACACTGGTCTACACTGACCGGCAGCGGCTCTCAAGGATTTTGGGCAGCGAACTCTCCCAGTCTTTCTTTCCTGGAGCTGTTGGGGGATTGAACCTGGGACCCTCTGCCACTGAGCTACGGCTCTTCCCCTATCGAACCCAGAGCAATTCCCACTTAAGAGATCCATAACTGATTACCAGCAGGCTATATATATATATGTACTGGCACATATTTTACAGGATGAAGTAGGCAAGGCTTTATTTGTATATGCAAGCCACAGCAGCTGGCAAGCGAAAGCATGCATAAGGTGAGGTGATCCTTGGGTCTTATCAACCAGTGAGGCAGAAGGCTGCAGTGTTCCTCGGAGTCTTAAGAAGTCGGCTGAGTACCGGTAGTTCAGCCCTCTAGTGAGTTTGTGGCAAGAGACGAGATTCAAGGAGAGGGCCGTACCATTTAACAGTCACTGCTTTCGCACCCCAGCCATGAATTCTGCTGAGTGTAGTTTGTCAAAGGTGCTGAGCATAGTAGTTCTGTGATGGGGAACGTATAGCTCCAGGATTATTTGGGGGAAGCCCATGGTTGTTGAAGTGGTATAATAGCAATTTGAACGTGTGGTACGTATATGCGACCTCGGAGTAGACCTTAGTCGTGACTGTCTACTCAGTGGGTCTACTCTGAGTAGTACTAATGATGGGTACAGCAAAGGATTAAGGAGAAATTTGATTCCGTTTGCATTGAAAGGCAGGCCTTCCTAATCCACACTTTCTGAAACAACAGATGAAGCGAACCACAGCCATCCTTCAAAAGCCGCACACTTCTGAATTTTGCCATGTAGTTTTTCAGCCAAGCAGCGTGTACAAAAATGGATGGACTGGGGTAAAGCATGCATGAGAAGCCCACTACTTAAAATAACATACCAAAGTTATTAGTGGGAAATCATTTTTGGCGGGGGAGTGGATATATTAGGGTATATGTGCATATATCCCCCAACCGCAAAAATGCTGATGACTTGAACTTCTGAATGATTTGTAAATCCAGCCATTTAAGGCTGGAGCTCCCTTCTGAAATTCCTTTGTCCTAATGCTGCAATCTTAAAATTGCTCTGCGGGTGGGGTGGGGGGGGTAGCGCCGGGTGGGCGGAATTAGGCTTCGTTTCCATTCAGCCGGTGACTTTTCTCACACACACACACATCCCGTTGAATCATCGCTTTGGGCCTTCCGCTCCCCCAGAACCTCGTGGAGGGAGAGCAACCCATGGGTGCAAAGAAATCCCCCTCCCGTTTGCAAAACCCTAATCCGTTGCAGCAACCCAGCGGGGAACAAAGCAAGCGCGGGAAAGCCAGCAGTGGGCGGGGCCAGTTGGGGAAGGGGCGGGGCCCGAGGATAGAGATATCGCTTTGCAAAGCGGCTGCAGTCGAGTAGTGCGCGCGAAGCGCAGTAGCGACTCTTTGGGTGTTTTCCGAAAGGGGTGCGGGGCGCTTTTCCGCGTGCGTGGAAGACAAAAGAGCTTCGGTGTCCTCGGGCGCAAAGCGGGGAACGGGCGAAGCGATTCCCCTTCGCTTTCCATGGCTGCGGCACAGCGAGCGAGCTGCGTCTCCTGCAAAATCTTCCTTTTCGCTCTGCTGGAGGTGGGTGCCGCAGTGGGCTATGTTTATTGGACGGGGGTGGGGGGTTGCTTTTCCGTTTCGGGGCTGATCGGTGGCTGGGATCTTCTTTTTTCTGTTTTTCTTGCTAGCGTAGCTTTGCGCCGCTTGCGAAGCAGCCTCGGTGGTTCGCCCCGCAGCCGATCGGAGTGGCTCCGTCGGCGGCTCTGAAAAAAAAAAAAAAGCTCTTCTGTTTGAATGTCGCCCTTTGTGGGGGCCTCTCTTTGCAGACCTTTCTTCTCTCTCGCATGCACACCCCTCCCTCCCGTCCTCCTCCTCTGCCGTTTTCTGTGATTTTAAGCACGTTTCTGGTAGGCTGTTCACAGTATCCCTAAATGATCCGAATCTAAATTAGAGCCCTAAGCCGAGCTACAACGAGAAGCCCCGATGGAATTAATGGACGTGACAAAGCTGGGTCCATGGATTTCAGTGGGTCCTACTCTCCGAGTTTAGTCGAATACAACCCCTGAGGTTTAGCTCTCCTTGTCTACTGGGGTTTGCTGTGTCTTGCCTTCTTAGATCTTAAGACCAGTGGTAACTGGTGACTATTAGGGCTTCCAAGGCAGGGAGACCAGCAGTCAGAGGCAGAGCCATCCCCTGGACTGGTTGTTAAGGAGGCAGGTGGAGGCAGGCTCGCTTGTCCTGATGAGGCCAAAGTGAAAAAGAGGTATAGTACACTTGATCAGATCAGAATCTCCGTTCTGACAGAGCCCAGTGTTCCCGCAATCATGTTGAGAGGTCTTCAAGTTCTCTTGATCTAAATCAAGGGTGGGGGAATCTGTGGTCCTCCCAGATGTTGGGACTACAACTCCCATCTGTCTTGTCCATTGGCAATGCTGACTGGGGCTGAGGGGAGTTTTGGTTCAGTAACAGCTAGAGGGCCACCCCAGACTATGAAGTGGCCACCCCTCTTCCATATATGCACAAATCAAAAGGGACCATCATTTGTGTTCTATGCAGTTACTGAATTGGTTTGATTTTTGCATCATCTACCTATTTCTTCCCCCCCCCTCTTTTGCCAGAATCCCTCTAATTTTATCAGTCTTATGCTTTACATGCTATAATGCATACTGAGCATTTGTCTTTAATAGTTAAGGCATGATTTTTCCTTTAAAATCCTGGTTTAACGAGCAGGCTTCCATGTAAACAGCTTCATATTTTCAGTCTGTATACCATTGCTGAAAAGGATTCTTGGACAGGGGTGCAGTTGGGTAATTTTAAACTCTGGGCTTGTTAGCTGGATATGCACCCTGTAGGTGGTCCCAGCAGCAACTGACTGTTGATACAACGTAATACCTGTTTCCTGCCCCCCTCCCAAAATAACCCTCCCTGTGCAAGATACTTGGAAGTTTTAGATTTGGGAATGTATTTGTTTTGCTTTAAAATAATTTATATATGTTGCCCTTTCTAGCAAATGAATGCAAAAAAGAGCAGTGCTGGATCAGGTCAATGGCCCACCTAATGTAGCCTACTGATCTCCTACTGGCTAAGCAGGAGCCCCAAATGGGTTATCTGCAAGTGGGACAGCAATGTCCCACTTGTGATTCCCAGCAACTGGCATTCAGAGCATATGCTGTCTCTGACAATGGAAGTGGAGCAGAACCATCGGGGTTAGTAGCCATTGGGGAAGCTAAGCAGGTCAGGGTCTGGTAAGTGGCCAGATGGGTGACTGCCTGCAAACCACCGTGTACTCTGCTTTTAGATTCCATGGCAGAAGGAAGCAGGGATATAGATGCAAGAAATTAAATTAGTTAAATATCTTCCAGTAGCACCTTAGAGACCAACTAAGTTTGTCTTGGTATGAGCTTTGCACACGGAAGCTCATACCAAGAACAAACTTAGTTGGTCTCTAAGGTGCTACTGGAAGGAATTCTTTTTGTTTGTTTGTTTGTTTTGACTACGGCATACCAACACGGCTACCTACCTGTAACTAGTTAAATATCATTGAAGGCACCTTAGTAAAATTCACTGAAAACAACAATAACAACAAACACAAGATTCTTTTTTTAAAAAATGCTGATACTGCCAAAAAAAAAAATGTTCACAAGCAGCAGCATATCTGTTCAAAGTAACTTGAGTTTCCAATATGCTGGGGGCAAGGTTTGGACAGCTGAAGAATGGCTTGTCAGGACATGTGCAATAAAATGGATCATAAGCTTACTTCTTGGTTGGGTAGCTACGTTGGGTGACTTTGAAAAGTCAATCAATAACAAGGTTCAGTGTTTATGTAGCACTTTTTGTGTGTATGTACTAATTTCCTTCATAGCCCACCTTTCCTCCAAGGAGCTCAAAAGTGGCATGCATGTTTTCCTCCCCCTCCGTTTTATCCATGCAGCAACCCTGTGAGGTTGGTTAGGTTAAGAGGCATCTCACCTGTTGAGCTTCAAGGCTGCGTGGGGATTTGAACGCTAGTCTCTCAGTCCTTAGTCCAACCACGATCCTACCCTGGCTCGACAGACGCACACACAGACAGAGAGAGAGAGCAATTTAGCATACCAATGTGTGCATCTAATAAGACACTACTCCACTAAAGCTTATGCCATAACAAATTTTCAGGCACTCCAGGGCTTTGTTTTGGCTGCAACAAGCCCACAACACAGCTACTCCTTGGAAATTGAAATCTAAATGCAGTGCCCTTGCTTGCAGGCAGCACCATGTGCATGCCCCAGAGCAGAGATGGGGAGGTGGCAGAGGCCAGTTTTCACTGCACTGACCTTCGTTCCTGGTATACCAACAACAGCTCAGACAGAGGGAGGTCAGGAGAGGGGCACAGCCCCACCATGCCATCCACTACTGCTTGCATGTCACTCTAAAACATGGTTTCCTAAATGGATCTCCAGTGTTTGTTTGTTTTTTGGACTACAGCTCCCATCATCCCACACCGCTGGTCCTGCTAGCTAGGCATGATGGGAGTTGTAGTTCAAAAACAGCTAGACATCCAAATTTGGGGAGCCCTGCTCTAAACCATATTTAAGCTGAAAGTGACTAGTTTGCTGCCCCCAGGCACAATGGAGGGCACTCTCCCTGTCACTAGTAAGCAAGTGTCAACTCGTAGCATGTTTATCATTGTATGTGGAATAAGGAGGAGTACTGCCTTGTTCTTTGCCAGTCAGCAAATCATCTTTGGCCAGCCCTAGTTTGTTTGCTCATCTGTGAGACGGTGTATGATTTTTTGAACCAACCATGGTTTAGCTCTGCATATGAGCAAAGCTGCTGGACTTACCTGAGATGCGAAAGTTTTATAAACACCTCCTTATTCATCAGCTGCAAACCTCAGGATAATGCATTCTGATAAATCTGGGATTGCAAAATACTGGTCATTCTCATTCATGAGCATCCCATGGGCATCTTCCTAGCTCTTTTGGATGAGAGAGTGGTGGATTAGAGGGATCTTTTGTTTGATCCAGTAAGAGTAAGGCAAGTCTTGTGAGAGTCATGTGTTGTTAGAGCATGGGTATGCAACCTAAGGCCTGGGGGCCGGATCCAGCCCAATCACCTTCTAAATCCGGCCTGCAGACAGTCCGGGAATCAGCGTGTTTTTACATGAGTAGAATGTATGCTTTTATTTCAAATGCATCTCTGGGTTATTTGTGGGGCATAGGAATTCGTTCATTTCCCTCCCAAAAAATATAGTCCGGCCCCCCACAAGCTCTGAGGGACAGTGGACCGGCCCCTTGCTGAAAACGTTTGCTGACCCCTGTAAAATATAGAGCAAACAGGGTGGAAACTCAGGCCCAGGGGGCTCATTGTATCCCTCCATCCCACTCCCATTGGGCCCTTAGAAGTCTCCCCAGGCCACACCACTCACCAAGGCTTGCTTTGCATCCCAAATGTTTTTGCCTGGCTGGGCTATGCCTCTTGCTTGCCCTGATAGATGACAGAGAGGGGTGTGGGAACATGTGTAGAAACTTGGGTACTGTGCAGAGGCCACGTTAACAATTGTTGCCTTGGAAGAATGTCCCAGATGGAATGTGGCCCTCAAGCTGAAAAAGGGTTCCCTGGCTCAGTTTCAGAGCCATAGAATTCTGTCCCTGCAGCATTTAGTTCTAGGTTTCTGTTCTATATCCCTTGTTTCTCTTTTCCTTACTTCCAGGTCCTGCCTGCCTTTGCTGAGATCCACTGCAGTAGCCAGCAAGGGTAAGTAAGAACCTGCATGAGGCGCTTTTCTTTGACGGGAATGTGTCTCCATCTGAAAGCTTTATTTAAATAAGGAAAGGCCTGGGAGAAATTTTCTAGTTTGCATCTAACCTTGGCCACACACTCAAACGGTTTTTTTTTAAAAAAATCTTCAGTTCCCCAGCTGCAATGTAGAAAGTATAATTGCTTGGCCTGCTTTTGTTTGGTGGTTTTTTGGGAGACCTGTGAACCTCCAGCTTTAGTTAGGTTGCTGCTGGAATCATCCCACGCTGGTTGGGAATGGCAGCCAACAACATCTGGCAAGCCAGGGGTTCCCCGTCCTCCATTGCGCAAAAGTTAGAGATCATGTGTGTGAGCTGCATCAAAAATCCAAGGCTTGATGAGTGATGCCCCATTTCTTTGTCTTCATTTTCCAGGTGTACTCAGCAGGGAACCAGTTGGACAAGCTTGTGGTATGTCTGGTGAGTTCAGATCAGTTTTCGGCTTTGGCTTCATTTGTTTCAGGAAGTCGCTGGCAGACGTTGCAGCAACAGCATCCTTCTCTCTCCCTCTCGGCCCCCACTCTGCTCATTCTGCACAGGCAAAAACACTCAAGGAAGGTGTTGAGCAGGGTCAATGAGGGGCATGGCCAAGGGAGCGCAGGGGGCCAGATTGAAAGGCTTGGAGAGCCACATTCAGCAGCCCATCTCCGTCTCCTCTTTCCTCTCTCCTTTTATACTGGGGAAAGAGAGGCAGCATGTGTATTTCGTTTCTGTTTACTTTGTGGCCATGCCTTGTTCAGATCCTGACAATAGCTCCATTCACTGCCCTGTTTGAAGAGGAAGTTAGCAAAGCAGAAATGCAACCGGTAGATAAACAAATGACCACCTTTCCTGTTGCACAGTCTGAGTGTGTTATGAAACGAGCAGGTTGTGATAAAGCCATTGCGTGACTAATTTGGAGCGGCTACTTAGGGATGCTAAAGGAGGGTTTGGAGATGCTGGAGTCACGGACAACAGTTACATCTTCTTTAAGCTTGCCGGGTGTGCAGTGGGCCTGGGATCCAAATTCACATCCCTTCCCTTGGCTGCACTTTGGAGCCAGCCCTTTGGTTAATCAAGCCCCAGAGGTAAGGAACTGGATCTGGGCAGCAGGCCAGATTGCTATCTCCCCCACCGTTTGCAGGCCAAGTTGGACAGGTAGGCAGGGCTCCCAAATGTCAGTCACCTGACATCAGGTGACTTCTTTGCCCAGTTCATCCCTTGCAGAGTGCTTTGCAAGGCTGACTTTTGAAGCGCTTTGATGCCTTGGAAAAAGAGGCCTTTTCTCCCTCTGGTTTGTTGTTGCCACAAGCAAGTCTTAGAAGACAGGAAGGCACTCAAGAGACCTTCTTGCAATGGGGCTGTTTTTCCGACACATGCTAGCACTGGGCTAGCAGGAGAGGTTTTTTATCCTCCTAGCCCAGCGCTGGGATGAGGATGGAAAATGCTGCTTTATTTCCCCACAGCAGCGCTGCCATGGGGAGGAAAAAAAATGTCTTCTGTGTCAGAATGTTTTTGTCTGCATGTGCCCATTGGTCAGTACAGTCACCCCACCTGGCATGTGGCCCTTGGAGGAACTGTCAAGCTTCAGTGTGGCCCTTGGGCCTAAAACTGTTAGCCAATCCTAACAAAATCACTCAAAGCTTCAGTAAATAAATAAATAAAAATTCGCCTGGTGCCAAGAAAACCAACCTTGATGGTGCCAGGGGTGTTTCCCTGGGAGATTATCTGTAATCACAACAAGCAGGCACAAAACTTGGGGCTGTTGGAAGGTTAGTAGGTCATGTGGTGACCTCTCAACTTTCCTGTCCCTCGAGGTCTGTGGAAATCTGACTAATAAGTAATGTTTAGGGACAGGTGGTGACGAGCCCGTGATGGTCAGGATGTGTTACTAGATGCCTCAGAAAAGTAACACAAAACAAAACAAAACAGGGCAGGCTGCAATCCTGATCCCACTTGACAAGAATCCTGGCATAGTTGGGAATGAAGTAATACTTCCTTCCCCCAGTTGCTCTCATGGAACATTTTTGTTATAAAATTCCCTCACTTTCACAAGCCGACACGTGGAGCCCTTTAGCCATTGAGAACTTGGCGCAAGAAGGAGCCCTCTGGGCTCATGCTGACACTGTCAAACCAGCATCGCTCCTTGCTTGGCCTGTAATCAACTGAAACTCTCCTTGCACCATCCACTCAGTGGCAAAACCAGCCCAGTGATGAGAAACAGGTATTTTCTCTCCGCCTACCTCCTGTTTCATTCCCCCCCCCCCAACCCAGGAATCTCTAAAAAAGGCAAATGGGTCCACAAATAGCTAAAAACGTTCTCTGGACCATACTATTCCATAGAGTAGGGATGGCCAGTCCTATAACACACACCCAGGAGTGGTATTCAGCTAAGTTTTCCTCAGACGAGACCTTTCGACTTAGGGTGATTTATTATATTTGTTAAGAGGGATTTTAAAACCAAGTTGGGAGGGGGGAGGAAGCAAGCACTTTGCACAGGGCTTTTTTTCGGCTGGAACGCACCGGAGTGCAGTTTTGGCACCTCTGAAGTGGGCACCATTGCTGGTCCCACCACACCAGGGAGGAAGAGAGGATGATGAGTTCCGGCACCTCCCCCCCCCCCCAAATAGCCCTGCATATGTACACAGTGACCCATTGTGTGTGTGTGTTTTCCATTCCCACCCCCCATGTGCACCAGCAGAACTCGCATAAGCGCCCCCCGGCCCCGTTCTGCTCTCTTCCAGGTGCAAAAGGACCTGCGCATCTGCAATTGCGCATCAATTGGACACTGCTAAGATGGTAGCTGCCTGTATATGATAATGATGATGATGATGATGATTAAAATTTGTGCACTGCCCTTCACCTGAAGATCACACCCATTCCCAACGGTGCTTCTGAATAGGAATATCGGTTGCTGGAAACCTCAGGAGAGGAGAGAGCTCTGGTGCTCAAGTCCTGCTTGCGGGTCTCCCATTGAAGTACCCAGCAGGCTCCTATTACATTAATGTCCATCCTGTGATTCTAAAAGAGGAGCCACAGCATTGCAATTTTAAAACCAGGGAGGCAGGAGACATGATGTAATAACAAGGCAGGTCTGCTCTCTGTGAACTTTTGCAAAACAATCTTGTGATCTGATCCTCCATGGAAAATTGTTTAGTTTTCGTCATCCAGTGACATAGTTATGAATGGTCAGCTTACGGATTTATTGCTTAATGATGCTGTGAGAACGTAGATGTTTTTCTTCTGAGAGAAGCAGGTGGGGGGGGGGAAATTGAACCGCATATTTTGAGTGCCTTTTGAAACCTCGCTGAATGTGGAAAGAGTCAGCCTTCTCTCTGCTCATCCGATGGGCATTCAGCTCTCGTTTCACTACTTCCTGGGAGTAATACGGGGTCTCGATGGCATTGGCTGGTTACTTTTCCAACCACCGGCCCTCCTCTAATGTAGATTTGCATCTGGAAATGTTGGACTGAAACATTTTTATGTTTGCCGATTATAAACATGAAAGCAAATAAACAGTTTCATTTTTTCTTCTTCTTCAATGACAATGTTTATTTTTTGACCATAAAAAAATGTTACTTGACAAAACCTTTAAAAAGCAAACCAACAAAACCGGACAAGTTAAAAAAACAGCAACATTCCCCCCCAAAATAGTTATTCTCTTATTTCTCCATCTTCTTCTTCTTCCACAACCCTTTATATAAAGGACATTCTTGCACCTTATCAGAACTTCATCAAGGTGTCCAGATAATGCACCATCAATATGTTCTTCTGTATTTGCAAGCTGCATGTTCATGTAGCCGTCGACGGAGACGAGGTAGCCTCTGTATTCCACCCCCCACTTCAGCTTCACCATCACTGGCTTCCCAGTCTGCCCGTTTAGGAAGGGCTTTGGATTGAGAGGCAGACTCATAGCAACCAGACCGACCTAAGGGCGGTTGCGGCAACAACAAAAATTACTCGCAGGCAGCACGTGTGCCCGCCAAAGCTCTAACAGTTTCATTTTTAAAAATAAATATTGAGGCGGTGTAAAACGTAGAAGAATAAAATCAGCAAAAGGCATCCATAAAAACATAATAGAAAATACTTTTTTTGTTAGAAGGAGCGTGTTTGTCATAACTTTCTTGTATTTCTATACCACCTTTTCCCTCCAAGGAGCTCGAGGTAGCATACATTGCTCTCTCCCCTCTCCATTTTATCGGCACAACAACCCTGTGAGGTAGGGTAGGCTGAGAGACAGTGAGTGTCCCAAGGCCACCCAGTTGGCTTCATGGCTGGGTGGAGGGATTTGAACTCTGGTCTCTCAGCTCCTAGTCTGACACTCCAACACATTGTTTCTTTTTTTAATAAAAGATTTATTGGTATTTCAACACATAACAAACAAAGAAAATACATACATACTACAAAAAATACATACAAACTACAAAATACAAAAAAGGAAACAAAAGAAACAAATACATACCTGACAACCCACCTACAACAGGAACACACCAATTTAATTATTATAATCTTATTTCTAGTCTTACTTGGGGGGCTTCCTCACGTCCTCTCTTCTGCGGTCAGTTCAATTTTACTGTAGTAACTTTGTAACTACTGTAACTCTTATTTTACAATTATTCCTAATCCTAATCTAACATCTTATCTCTATCAATTTATTCATAACCATAATACAAAACATAAAAAAATCACAATCTTAACTTCTTATTTACTATTTTAACCTAACATTGTACTGCTATCGCCTATAATGTCCACCGATTTCACCAACACAGTGTTTCTCAGACTTGGGCCCCCAGCTTATTTATTTATACATACCCCACCCATCTGGCTGGGTTTCCCCAGCCACTCTGGGCGGTTTCCAGCACTCACAAAACATAATCCCTGACCAGATGTCCTGCTAGCTAAGGATGATGGGAGTTGTACCAACAACAGCCAGGGAGCCCAAGTTTGAGAAATACTGCTCTAACTGTTGCACCACACTGTCTCGTAGTTGTTAATACTCATTAAAAGTGTTTGGTGCACTAAGCATACCCTATTTCCCTAAGCAGCCTTTGGTATCCAGCAGTCGGCCACACCGCCATATGCCAGTATCAGAATGATTGACCCACTTGCCAAATTGTGCTGAGGGTTCATTCCCTTCTGGGCAGCCTTAGATGGGGGGGGGGGGTTTGCATGGAAGTGGTGGGTGGGGCCAGAGGCAGAAGTTGGTTGGAGCAATGCATGTAAATTTACTTTTGTGCATTAGACTAGTTTCTACACCACACAGACTTATATACCCAGTCTCTCTCCTCCATCCAGACAAGCAAGAGACATGTTCAGAGTTCAAGGACACATCCCAGACAGACAGAAACACTCAAGGAGAATGCAAAGCAGGCCACTGAGGGGGTGTGGCTTGCAGACAGTTCCAAGGGCCAAATAGAGAGACCTGGGAGCCTCAATTCAGGGTTCCTTGCCCCTGCTCAGTTCCCTGTGCTTTGACTGCAGCAGACTTCCTCCTTGCTGTTGGTTGATGTGGGGCTCTGCCTCTTTTCCTTCAGGCTCATCCTGCTCACAGTGTTTCTGCTGCTGCTGTGTGGCATAGGCGCCAGCTGTGTCCGGTTTTGCTGCCGTAAGAAGAGGCCCCCGATTCAGACTTTTCCGCCTCATGCCCACGACCTCACCATCATCCCCATGGACCACGACAGCACCGCCCACAGTACCGTCACCTGTGAGTATTTGGCAATCCCAAATTTTGGGAGCCGTGGGGGGGGAAGTGGGGGAGAAATCTATCTTATCTTGCAGCTGGAAAACAGTGTGGAGATGGGTTGTTTTCATTCATTCATTCAATATGTACACTGGTGAGGGAAGAAAAGGTCCAAAAGCAGCCCACCAAGCCCTATCCTTTGGCACTATCCCTGGGCTGCAATCCTTGCAGGCCCTACTCTGCTGAGTGCTTTTGCCTGGTTGGAATGCGACTTTGCACAGCAGGAGGGTCGCCAAACCCACCCGTCAATCTTCTGACATCATCGAGTGATGTCAGCAGAGGTGGGCAGGGTTCAGTCCTGCTTGGTGATGGTTTGCCACAGCGTTCCTTGCAGAGAATCCGCAGGCAAAGCAGACCCCTTCAAGAGAGCAAGATTGACTTACTGCCCCACCCACCGATGAGCTGAGAGTTCGAATCTCCTTGGCTGCCACTTTGCCAGTGTGTTCCCTGTGGCAAATGCTGGTGAAGCGGACCTCTCGCCCCATGGGTCAACTTCAGTCACCTGACATGATCAGGGCTTTGGGCAGTTTGACAAATAAGTGGCCTCGCTCATCAGTCAAAGTTGACCTGTGTAGTGGGGAGATCAAAGCTCTGACCTGCTGGGCTGAAAAAGAATCTTCACCCCTGTTGCGAAGTATGTTTAGGTTATTTAGGCAAATAATAGTACTGCTCTATTCTGCTTTGGTCAAACCATACCTGGAGCACTGTGTCCAGTTCTGGGTTCTGGGCACCACAGTTTAAGAAGGATATCGACAAGTTGGAATGTGAGCAGAGGAGGGCAACCAAAATTATAGATGGTCTGGAAATCAAGCCTTAAGAGGAATGGTTGAGGGAGTTGGGTCTGTTTAGCCTGGAGAAGAGAAGACTGAGAAGCGATAGGATAGCCATCAAGTATCTGAAGGGTTGCCTCATGGAAGCCAGCTTGTTTTCTGCTGTGCCAGAGTGTTAGACCCGAACCAGTGAATTTAAATTACAAGAAAGGAGATTGTGACTAAACAGTAGGAGCTGTTTGACAGTGGAACGGACTCTCTTTCCTTTGAGGTTTTGAAGCAGAGGTTGAATGGCCATCTGTCAGGGATTCTTTAGCTGTTACTCCTGTATTGCATGGGGTGGAACTAGATGACCCTGGAGGGGGGCTCCCTTACAACTCTACAGTTCTTCGTGCACCACCTTTGCCCTAAAAGGTGTCCTAAAACACCTGAAATAAACCCTGCGAATGGTCCAGGGACATGCCTTCCCACCATCCCTTCTGTCGAACATTTGTTGGGCTGACCTCCTAAAATGAACACTTTCCTGTGTTTTCTCCTTGCAGCTTACAGCTCTCTGCAGTATCCTCAGAACCTCCCACTTCCCCTCCCCTTCAGAGAGGTGGATAGGAGTATGGCAAGCCCTCCGGCATACAGCCTCTATGCCATTGAAATGCCGCCATCTTACGATGAGGCCATCAAGATGGCCAAGCCCTGCACTGAGACTCCAGTTGTTGTCCAGAAACTGGACAGCTGCACCTTGGAACCAACAGACCCTGAGGAACGAAGTCAGCCACAGACGGCGCCGGAAGCGTCGTCAAACGACAACCCTGAGACGTCGTCAAACGACAACCCTGAGACGTCGTCAAACGACAACCCTGAGACGTCGTCAAACGACAACCCTGAGATGTCGTCAAACGACAACCCTGAGACATTGTCAAACGACAACCCTGAGACATTGTCAAACAACAATCCTGAGACGGTACAAGAAGGCCCTGGGGTTCCAGAAGCTTCCACAGAAGAGCAGCCACAACCGTAGCCCCCAGTGGGAAGAACTGTTGGGCATGAGAAACCTGACCTTGTATGTACTTCGTTAGCCTGGAGAGAGTCAGAAGAGACCTGTTACACGGAAGGAATGTCTGCTGCCGGTTGTTACAACTTTCCATTGACGTTTCAAGGGTACCGAAGGGAACGGCAGGTTAAAAATACCGCTCTCTGCATGCGAGGGTGAAAAACGATGCTCTGGACTTAACATGGCAGTGGGGAAGGGGGTGGAGGGGGAGAAGAGCTGCTCTTGAGAGGACACCATGTGACCAGGCAAGGGGAAATGGCCGCTGGTTGGGCTTCATCAGAGGCCTGTTCCCCTCGTGGTGAGGTGAAGAAACAAGGCAAAACCGAATATGGGTTCTTGCTGCCTTCTTCTGAGAAGATTGAACTATCCAGCAAATTGCTGAAGTACTGGGTTCGTTGCTATGTAACGGCAGACGACCTTTGACTCCGATGGTTGTTTTAATGCTCCATGTTTTATCTGTAGATAGAGGGGGGTGCCGGACAGGGGAAGGGGGGTGGGTGGGAAGTTTTGATAATACTGGGCTAATCTGAAAGGCCAAAACCCCTTTCCAAGCAACTATCCCTACCCGAATCCGAAGAGGTTTGTCCTGTTTTGTTCCAAAGATTCAATTCCCTCAGAAAAAGAAATGTCTGGTTTGAAATGTAAATATATACATATACCATAATGCTAATGCTTCCTGTGCATTTGGAAATAGTGAGTTGTTGGGGTGTGTGTGTTTTAATCAAGGGGGGGGGGTGTTTCTTAAGAAATACAGGCTGACAAATCGCCCTCTAAGGAATGCTTAGAAAACAAGAGAAGACCTGTTTGAGAGGATCTGTGACATCTCTTCATGTAACAAGTGGAAACACGTTTCACTAAGCCCTTTGAAGGAGGGATAGTCCCCGGTGTTTAGTTTTTGTTCAGTTGTTTTTGGTGCTAGTCTAGTCCATAGTAAATCCCTCCATTGACTTCACCTTTTGGGAGAGGTCTTTAGAGAAAAGGCGAGTTAAAGAGGCTACACGATAGCAGTTCATAAAATTATGCGGGGCGTATTAAACTCTGGAACTTGCTCCCACAGGAGGCAGTGATGCCTACCAATCCGAGTGGCTTTAAAAGAGGATTAGACAAATTCATTGAGAAGGTCAACGATGGCAGGTAGCCATGTTGGCTATGCTTTTTCTCCACTATCAGAGGCTGTATGCCTCTGAATAACAGTTGCTGGGAATTGCAATTGGACAGAGTGCTGATCCCCTCATGCCCTGCTTCCCACAGGATGCTGGGCTAAATGGGCCATTGACCTGATCCAGCTGGCTTGTCTTATTATGTCAGTGGTTTTCAACCTGTTTGCCATGGCACCCTAGGGTGCCTTGAATGATGGTCAGGGGTGCTGCGGGCAACACTGGCCTCTGTCGCTCTTTCCTTCCCTCCTTCCCTCTGATGCCCTCAGCCTCCCAAATGCTTACACAGCTGTTTGTTGCAGCAGCCCTGGCTACAAGCTCCCCGGGTGAATGATTCCTGGACAGGGGGTGCTGGTTGCCAGGAGCCGAGGCGGCTCAGAGACCAGGAGCGGTGGCGGCTTTGAGGACTCGCAGGTAGAGGGGAGGAGGCCGAGGGAACACTCCACAAGGGAGGGTTTTCGAAAAAGGGTGAGAGGCTGCCAGCTCGGCAGGCAAGGGGTGACGTAACTGGGCTCCTGAGCCCTACAGGGGTGCCACAGAAAGGATGCAGCTGGTCAAGGGAGCCGTGGACCCAAAAAGGTTCTTAATATTGTGCTAGCTTCATGGAGTGAAAGAGAGCTCCAGGGACTTCATTAGGGAGCATCTATCCCCTCAGTTTGTCTCCTGGGCTGACTGACATTTTGTGTAATTCATTCATAGAGGGGGGTTTCCCAAACTCAGTCATTCAGTCTGTTTCCATTAGTTCCAGTTGTTAGTAAGGTAAAGGGACCCCTGACCATTAGATCCAGTCGCGAACGACTCTGGAGTTGCAGCGCTCATCTCGCTTTACTGGCCGAGGGAGCCGGCGTACAGCTTCCGGGTCATGTGGCCAGCATGACTAAGCCACTTCTGGCAAACCAGAGCAGTGCACGGAAACGAGTGGTACCTATTTATCTACTTGCACTTCGTACTTTTGAACTGCTAGGTTGGCAGAAGCAGGAACCAAGCAATGGGAGCACAACCCATTGCTGGGATTCGAACCGCCGACCTTCTGATCGGCAAGCCCTAGGCTCTGTGGTTTAGACCACAGCGCTGCCTGTGTCCCTCCAGTTGTGAGTACCATTGCATATTTAGCTGAAGCAGCAGCACCCATGAGCGCAAGAAGCGGACAAGTATCTGCATCCCCAAGGAAGCTCAAAGCTTTGCAAGAGTCCAATTAAAACACAAACACACATGCATTTAAGCGGGTCTTCTCCCAAATAACCCAATGAGGAGGACTGAGCATGCTCGGTGTCCATGGAAGGCTGTAGTTGTCATTTCCAGAGGAGTCTGGTTGCTCGCCATTTGAAACAAAATGCTGGACAAGGTTTATTTTACATTAAACATGTAATGCTGTCCTAAAAAACATAACTGCATGGTAGTTTAGATGGAGCTATGGGCCCTTCCAGCAAGGCGGTTCTTAGGTTCACTTTTTTACGCAGACTCTTCATTGGCTTGCTATGCCTGTTCTAGCACGACACCATAAGTACCTCCCCAATGAAATAAACGGGCATGTGCACACCCTTGTACGTCCAGGTTCTAGCAGGTGCTAGATGGTGCCCGTGGAGACTGGTAGGGCGGGAGGGAAGGAGACCACCAGCAGGCTGGCTGAAAGGACAGTGACATTGATGGGGCAGTGCCCTAATGGACCGGCTCCATTGGTTGGAGGATCCTATGCCCAACACTATCCTATGTAGTCCCCCCCCCCGCCCCGCATTTCTCCCAAGCTCTTTCTGGCAGCCCATGGGTGTTTTAGCCATCAAATCGAAATGCTGTTCTAAGAATATCAGTAACCTTTCCGAGATCTTCTTGAGCCTTTCCTCCTATTCGAATCTTTCATTGTCCCTGGAGAGCTCTGGTTTCAAACCAGGGCCGCCGCTGGTACCTGATACTTTTCCTCCTTCCGAGGAGAGAAGGGGGATTTCCACTACCGTCAGCACATTGGGTAGGCTTTCGTAAACATAACACCTCCTGGTATTTTCCAGCGCTCGGGAAGTGCTGAAATTGCAACCATCTACCCGAGGGAGGCTGTTTCTCTTTTCAGCTCCCCAGACCGAAATGGATTTGCATTTCCCTCAGCAGGTGTGACCAAAAGTGACTTGGCTGTTGCGCGTGTGCCTATATCAACCTGCAAAGGAGAATCCAGTGTGTAAAAAAAGAACCTTTTAAAGGCATCTCTCCGTTACTGATGTTCAGGGTGTTCGTCATTCCTTATGGTGCCACAGTGCCGCCACTCATGCCCTAGAGAAGGAGGTCCTGGTATGCTTGAGGAATTCTTGAGATTTGCAGAAGTACAAATCAACATTTTTTGTGGGAGGTTCCCTAAAGAGAGGCACCCCCTGCTAAACAAAAACAAAAAAAAACCAGGTCAACAAGGTTTGATCATGTTCAATAGGCCTAGAATGCCGACTGACCTGGAAACGGGCAAGTAAATTGATTGGAAATGACAAATGGAGTATTGTGAGACGCCGTTGCTAGTTAGTTGGAACTGGACAAGAGCGTCTGACAATGCAACGTTGTCTTGCAGCTCCCCTTCCTTTCTGGTATTTCGGAGAGCCTGAAGTCCAAACTGCAGAGGAGATCCATGATTGCATCTCTCTTCATCTCATGTTTTTACACAGAAGCAGCTGCCAGCTCCAGCTAAAAGTTGGTTGGGAGACTTCTTAAGCTGTCTTGTAGACAGTTTCCTAGTCCAGTATTGCTTACTCTGACTGGCAGCAGTTCTGCGGGGTTGAAGCTGAGAGAGATCTTTCCTATAATCTGCTACATGTTCCTTTTAACTAGAGATTGTGGGTTGCATGCAGTTGCTCTACCAATTGGCTATTAATCCCTCCTATTTTTATTTCTCTCTGAAATGTAACAAGCTGCCATTACAGAGTCAGTCCATCTAGCTCTCTATTGCCTATACCTGGTGTAGGGGAACCTTTGGCCGCCTTGATGTTGCTTCACTACAATTCCCATCATCCCTGGCCATTGGCCATGCTCGCTGAGGGTAATGGGAATTGTAATTGAGCAGTATCTGAAGGGCCAAAGGTTCCCCAAACAAGCAATACCTCCCCACCCCCAGGATTTCAGAGATGGGTGTTTCCCAATGCTACCTGGAGATGCGCAGGATTGAACCTGGGGCTTTCTGTATGCAAAGCAGATGCAAATTTAGAGTTGCCAGATGGTTGTTTGCAGCTGGTTTATAACAAGATCAAGTAGATGGTTGCATCTGTGTTGGGGCCATCATGGAACAAGTGGCTCAGTTTGGAATTTTAATACCTTGGGCAGGACTGTTGAGGAGGGAGTTGGTGTGCACAGTGAGTCCTGATTTCAATTCCCACCATCTCCAGTTTTGTTTTTAACTGGTGGGGAGCTGCTGTTACCAGTCAGTGTAAACTAGGGATGTATCAACTTACGTTATCTAGATGGTGTTGGACTCTAGGTCCTGTCAGCCTGACCTGTAGTCAGAGATGACTGTGAATAATAAATATCTATATACCAACATAATGCTAAAATAGGCTTCTGAGCAGTTTCCATAGAAGAAACACTGGGTACACAGACTATAAAATATAAACGCCTGGAATTAAAATCTACAATAAAACAATTCAGGAATTAAAACAAGAGGACCAAGAGATCAAGGAGAGGCTTGTCTTTCAAAAGCAGGTGGAATTCCAGTACAGATAGACCTTATAGTCCAGCAACAATGGTGGAAGACTGTGTAAGATACCTACATAGGTGGAGACATTTAGCATTTCTAAACATTAAGTGATATAGATGGAATCAGGCCTCAGTTTGTCTCTTCCTCATAGCCAATCTCTCTACTTGCATACTGCACAAGTTGTCCCAGGAAGATGGGACATCCCGTTTCCTCACGTGAGGGCACGGCGGCCATTTTGGGTGCTGAGATCTTGCCAGAAACCCCCCCCCCAAAAAAAAACAGGGCAGGGGGGCTGCAATCTTGTGCGCACCATGTGACTTTTACAGGAACACGGTGAGGAAGATGTGCATTCCGGTTTGGGAACTCAAGATGTTGGTCATAAGATGAGCCTGCTGGATCAGGCCCAATGGCCCATCTAGTCCAGCATCCTGTTCTCACAGTGGTCAGCCAGATGCCTCTGGGAAAACCTGCAAGCGAGGCTCCAGCACTAGAGCATTCTCCCCTCCTGTATGGTTTCCAGCAACTGATATTCAGAAGCATTTCTGCCTCCAAATGTGGAGGTAGAGCAATAGCCATCATAGCTGGTAGCTGTTAATAACCATATCCCCTCAGAATTTGTCCAATCCTCTTAAGGCCGTCCAAGTTGTTGGCTACTGTGGGAGCAAGTTCCATAGCTTAACTATGTGCTGCGTAAGAAGTTGTTTTAAAAATCTGTCCTGCATCTTCCAGCATTTAACTGCATCTGTTCTTACAGGCCTGCATATCTTTCACTGATTCTACCCAAAAAGCCACACTTGGGGGGGGGGGGTAAAGAAAATGGAAACTGGTTTCATTGAAATTTTATTAATATGAATCTTAAACAAGGGCAATCTGTCCAGTTTCCAGCCCTCAATTGCCCAAGGCGATTTAACTTGAGCTGGGCACACACCATGTATTTCTAGCACATTGAAAGCACATTATTTCCCATGAAGATTCCTGAGAACTGTAGTTTACTCCTCACATAGCTACAAGTTCCAGCACGGTTAACTACAGTTCTCAGGATTCCTTGGGGGAAATAATGTGCTTTAAAAGTATTGTGAGTACACAGCCTTAAAGCTATGCTAAGTTTGTATGGGGTAGATGCCTGCTGGAGTTCCGGGGTCTTCTCTGAAGAATTCTGGGAATTGTAGCTGAAGGAGAATCCTCTGGTAAAGTGGCTTAGCCTGGCTCTTTGCAGAACGATTGAATCACACTTTTACACCTGTTTTAACTCTGTCATGTGGGGACTGGATTCCCTCACCCCTCTTTGCTTGCAATCTTCTTGCTGTAGGGATGTGGAGATCTGTACACCAATATTTTTTATTTTACCTACAGACATCGTGAGGCTTGCCCCTTTTGTCTATTTACATTGCAAGCAGGAAAGTCGCTTGGTGGGGGGGGGGGTGGACTCTGACATAAAGAATTAATTTCTTCCAGTGGGCCTTATTGGGTCAATTTAAATGATTCGCCGGTCATCATCGCCACAAACTCTAGAAGGGGAAAACAAACAGATATTAGGAAGAAGGTAGAATTGATCGTTTTTCTTCCTCCCTCCCCTTGCCCATTTCTTAACTTTCTGGTGTACTGTATTTTCAAACACATACAAGAGAAGTAAGCCCTGCTGAGCTCTGTGGGGCTTGTTTATTTATTTCATGCAATGTATTTATAGCACACTTCACCCAAGCTGTGAGCTGTAGGATACCAGGTTTCAAATCCCCACTCAGCCATGAAACTCACTGGGTGACCTTGGGTAAATCTCAACCTACCTCACAGGGTTGTGGTGAGAATGAAAAGGGGAGGAGGAGAACCTTGAGCTCCTTGGGAGATAAAAGTTGGTATATAAATGTAGTCCCAATGGTTGGTCCATTGGTCAACATCATCTGCACCTTTTCAAAGGCTTGCCTGAAAAGGTCTTCAGCCTGCTGGTGGACAGGTAGCTGGGAGGAGATAATCCCACAATCTGGGAGCAGCCACAGAAAAGGCTCACTCTATCATGTCACCACCAACTGTGCCTCTGATGTTAATGGGACCAAGACAGGTTGTTTGCCTGAGAATCTTAGCAGTTCATAAAGGGAGATACGATCTTTCTGGTAACCTGAGTCCAAGCCACTTATTAGCAAGCATGTTTAGGATTGCACTCGATAGGTACCATCCATTCTTTTCGCGTGGAGGACTGGGCTGGTAGGCATGACCATCAGCACCAGCCAGCCATTGTTCTGCCCTGTTTGAGGTAGGCCTGGGTGCTGTGT
Source organism: Lacerta agilis (assembly GCF_009819535.1). Lineage (NCBI taxonomy): Eukaryota > Metazoa > Chordata > Lepidosauria > Squamata > Lacertidae > Lacerta > Lacerta agilis. The sequence continues at coordinate 17,637,826 of NC_046319.1, read as the reverse complement.
AGAGTCCTGCCGGTCAGGCCCTTAAGCTTAGCTCCCAGAGTTTGGCCATGTTCACTTTAAACAGCCATGGCTTCCCCCAAAAAAATTTTTTGGGAGCTGTCATTTGTTAAGCGTGCTGAAAATTGTTAGGAGACAAGCTCTATCCCCCTCAGAGAGTTACAATTCCCAGAATTCCCTGGAAAGAGGGATTGATTGCTAAAGCACTTGACTCTGTGAGGGGAAGAGGGGTGTTTGAATGGCTCTTGGCACCCTCCCAGATTTCTTTGGGAGAAGCAATGGCTACTTACAGTGCTTTGAATGTATGGTGTGAAGGGGGCCTGCTGCAAGTTTTCTCCAACAGTGCATGGTCCATATGGCCTGGGAAATCAGGTGACACTGCAGGGGCCAGTCAGCACCCTAAGAGAGATGTAAGACTTGCAGACCTCCTGACTTCCCTCTGCCTTGTTAGTGAGCCCTTCCTTCTGCCTCCTAAGCTCCAGGCGCTCAGACTGCAACCTACCTTCAAGGACCCTGCCTGAATTGCCAATCAATAGTTGTCACAGGAGCATGCCGGTAAGTAAATCACACAGTTTAAAGTCGGATTTGACTATTTATTAGCAAAAACACCATCTCTGCAGACTTGGTTTTGTGCTAGACTTAATGAGCAGAGTAGCTCATTCCCGGCGGTCTTACTCCATGAAAACCAGTTGATAAGTGTGAACGTCCCCGCCTTCTTGCAGCCGTCTAAGTCCCCTCCTCTCCAGGGCTTTTCCCAAGAAATCAGAGATTGTGCCTGGGTGTAACCAACCATTCCTCTGCCCTTTTCATACCTCTTCTAGGGGAGGGGAGTTTGTCGCAGCAGGAGGGGGAGACACCGTGACTGCACCAGCCTGACTCATTTCTGCCTCTTGCCCCCCCCCCCACCACTTTCCTGATTCAGCTTCTGCCTCTGATTCTGGACTTCTCTCTGCTATAGACTCTCCCTGCTCACTAAGCTCTGTTACCTCTTCAGCTCCCGATACCTCCTCTTCTTGGTCTTATTCCCCTTTTCCCTCTGACCTCTCATCATTGTCCAACCACCACTCCCCAGGCTCTCAGCCTTCTTCCCTTGTGGGATGGGGGGGGGTGCTCCTCAGCTGGTTCCTCCCCCCATTCCTCTGTTTCCAATCAGTCTGTGACAATAGTTTGCTTTTTTCTCTAGAGCATAGAAATCCGGAAATGGCAGCCAGGTGTGGCTGAATGGAGCCAGGTGCAGCCACTGACACATCACCCAAATAGAGGTCATCCACCAACAGTGAGCACCTGGACAGCATACCAAAGAGGACACATGGGGGACCCAGTCACAATCTTCCCTGCTACGGTGAGATGCATTGTGCATAGTAGTTATTGCAAAGTTTGCATCTCTACAGATGTGTATCTTATTCAAATATATGTCCTCTTCCTCTTTGGGAGTTATTGTATTCCTTCTCCTTTGGCAATGTGGAAATAGTGGCTGCCTCACACTACGCCTGGAGTGGGGAACATTTTTTCAGCCGGGGGGAGGGGACACATGACCTTCCAAGCAACCTTGTAGGGGGCTGCATGTTTGACACGGCCAGTCCTGAATGAATGGCCCAGAGATTTAAGGGTGTCAGACCCTAAGGATGGGCCCCGAGAACCCCAAGTCTCTGGGGTTACAGCCAGGGAGATTTTGGTCATATTAGTGAGACTTTCCGTGTGTTCAGGGTGCAGGCAAGCTGTATCCTTCACCTGGATGGGTCTTGCAGAGGCAGAAAGAGCACCCCTGCGTTTGCTGCTCTGAAGCAAACATGTACAGGGACATCCTTGGTTGGAGAGTGCATCTGAGCCAGACATTCTTGTCCATACATGATCTTGGGGGTGGGCAACATGCTCAGTTGGTCTTTGGGGGAAACTGTCTAAGGAACCTCCTGCTAGATAATACCATCTCTACGCCACTGTCTGCACCACCAAAAACCACAACCACGTTTCTGTATTAATCCAAGCATTGTTTTCAATTTATTTATTGCATTTATATCCTACATTTCCTTCCAAGGAGCTCAAGGTTGTATACATGGTTTCCCACCCCCACCCCTCATTTAATCCTCACAACAACCCTGTGAGGCAGGTTAGGCTGAGAGGCAGTGACTGGCCCCAAGGTCACCCAAATGGGGGTTTGAACCCCGGTCTCCCCCAGGTCCTATTCCAACGCTTTAACCGCTATACCACAACCTGTGGGATCAAACGATTGGGCAGCAACCACCGCACACCCTCCTGCAATGCAAGAATGGTCTTTAGATCCTTGCCACGTATTTTGTGAAAGCAAATTAAGGGACAGTTGCTGTAAGAGAGGGAAAAGCGGCACACGCTGCTATTTATCAAATATGGATATAGACTAATGTCAGAATGGTGCACTATACTGCCATCTGCTGGAAGGTCTGCAGAACTGCGATGGTGCTTCCTAGGTTTATCTGTGTTTGAAGTCAAACATCCTGCTAGGAAATTGGTTAGGAAATTGAGTTCAGGATGTGTGCAAAATAATGGCGGGGACGGTAGAGTCACATGGTGGTATCTCAGAGGGTGTAGCCAAATACCTGTTGTACTCTGTGAACTCTACAGACCAAGGTGTGCAGTGGGGGCGGCGGCGGCGGTTTTTGCTGTTGCTTTATGTCCCATTGAACTCAATGGGCATTACTTCTGAGTACGCATGTACAGTATTGCACAGTGTGTGCACACAAAATGTATAAGAACTGTGGGTTTGCTGAATTAAGGTTGAGCAGTCTTGAACTATTGACTCAGCTATGGAGGGGCTATGGGATGTTCATTAAAACTCCAAAATTCTTAAAGAGAAAAATAAAAATGCAATCCACAAAGCCCAGGTCAAGTAAGACCATGTTGCATTGGTGATATAAGAGATTTAGAAGGAGGAGGAGGCAGAACTGTGGAAGTCTTGCCAGTCATTAGATTGCGTGTACTTATTTCATTAATGCAGTATTTTGAACAAAGAGATATGGGTGCTGATGTGGCTCAGTTGGTTAGAGCATGGTGCTGATAACGTGAAGGTTGCAGGTTTGATCCCCATGTGCGACAGCTGCAGATTCTTGCGTTGCAGGGGGGTTGGGCTAGATCAGGCACCCCCAAACTTGGCCCTCCAGATGTTTTGGGACTACAACTCCCATCATCCCTAGCTAACAGGACCAGTGGTCAGGGATGATGGGAATTGTAGTCCCAAAACATCTGGAGGGCCAAGTTTGGGGGTGCCTGATCTAGCCCAACCCCCCTGCAATGCAGGCCTAGATGATCCTCAGGGTCCCTTCCAACTCTACAGTTCTATGATTCTATGAATGATTCTATATGGCTGACTGTACCTATGAGATGTTCCTCCCTTCAAACTCCCCGTGCATTTCTGATACCTTCGTAGTCAATGGTCCCATCCCCGTCTTTGTCAGCTTCTTTCATCATGAATTCTGCTTCCTGTTCGCTCAGTGGCTCCCCGGCGTTCATCAGCACGTACCTAAAGGGCAGAGGCCACGGTAAGGCGTGGTTGTGCACTATCTGGTATGCTTTACCTTCACTTTACATTCACTATCTGGTTCTGCTTTACCTTCACTCACAAAGAGCTATAGATCCGTTCGATTCATACAGCGCAAATTTAATCCATGGAACTCACTCCCACAAGAGGCAGTGATAGCCACCAACATGACAACCATCACAGATGTCATCTTGGATGAGCGGAACTGGATTGCTGCTGGGTGGCTTGAAAAGAGGACTGGACAAATTCATGGAAGAGAATGCTGTGGGGCATTTCTACAATTCCTACGAATCTGGGAATTCCGCTCTTAACTCTTCATCCTGGTTTCTTCAAGGTAAATGCCCATCAAAACCAGAACAATGGCTATGTTCTTCCTCCAATTCCTGGAAATGGCAGGTGCACAGAATGCCATTGTGCTCAGGTCCTGCTCAGGACTAGATGGGCTGCTGGACTGATCCAACAAACTCATCTCATGTTCTTATGCATTTTCCTGGTATGTACAGAATGGAGGCTGGGCTCACATACATACCCTACGTTTAAAGCGCACAGCTTCCCCACCAAAACAACCACAACCACGTGGGAACTGTAGTTTACCCTTCACAGAGCTACAACTCCCAGCACCCTTAAACTACCATCCCCAGGATTCTCTGGGCCAAAGCCATGTGCTTTAAATGGTATGTATGTGAGTAGCAAACTTGGGTGGGAGACTTGGCAATGCCCGGCCTCCTTTGCCCTGTCTTCGGCTCACTTACTTCAAGGTGTTCCAGTCAATGTAGCCTTTGTGCTCCTTATCAAAGACCTTGAAAGCTGCTCTTAGCTCTTCATCCTGGTTTTTTGACTTTTCGTGGTAAATCCCCATCAAAACCAGGAACCCATCACAGTTGAAGGTGCCTTTGTCTAGGGGAAGAAAAGGAAGGAAGGACTTCTGGAATCCATTAATGCATTCCTATAAGCCGGTTCTTTTTCAACCCAAGGGTCGAAAACATTCCCTTCTGGACAGCTGTCTGAGGGACACATGTCAGTTGTGGTCAGGACCAGGGGCAATGGATGCAAAACAGTAGCTGCAGATTTTACTTTTGCTGTGCTTATGCAAAAGTAACTCTCACTTGTGATTTTAGGCTCTGGACATTTTAGATTTTGCTGCACTTTGGGATGCTTTCTGCTCATCCTTTTCACGTAGAGCCACAGGCATTTGTACCAGGCCTGTGCAGAGCTTGTCTGAGGCCTGGGGCAGGAGTCTTGATCTTGGCATGAGAGTGTAAGACTGGCAAGCCCCTAGTGGGGGGCCCTTGCCAGCTTAGCCCTCCAAGGTCCGGGGCAAGTGTACCCGGCTGCCTCCTCCCTCTGCCTGGTCTGCCACACAGTCCTGCCTTGAGGGTACCACTATAAATAGGCTCCTTTTACTGGGATGAAGGGTTGGGAATTGCAAACTAATGTGTGTGGGCAGGGGAAGAGAAAAATAGAATGTATGTGTAACACACACACGAGAGAGAGAGAGAGAGAGAGAGAGAGAGAGAGAGAGAGAGAGAGAGATGCTACTGCCCCTGTTTGCTCCACTCGCCAAGCTCTTTGCCTTTCCCACACACCTGACCAACCCCCAACCCCACTTTGCACCATACCCTCACCTATTCCCCCCCCCATAACTGGCACCAAGCTCCTCCCCCTTTTAAAGGAGGAGGTGCTTCACAGAGTGGCCTGCTAAGCCGCTGTGTGAAGCACCTTTCCCACTTCCGTTAAACCTCACCACAAGCATGTTTACCAGAAGTGGGGGGTGTTTCAGAGTGGCTCTCCCCCTCTGTTAAACGACTTGGCTGGGCCAGCCTGCCGTTCCTCATGCTGCAGTTGGAGTCGTTGCCTATCAGCAGCTATGCAGACTGCGGAGCGTGTATCGCAAGATATAACAGAGCTCCCTTATGCTGAGTCAGGCCATTGGTTCATTAAGCTCACCATTGTTGATGCTGACTGGCAGCACGGCAGGGTTGTCTCTCCCTGCCCTACCGCGGGAGACACCAGGAATTGGACTTGGGGGCCCTTTGGCATGCAGAGCAGATGCTCTACCCCTGAGCTGTCGCCCTTCCCAGATAGATTGATAAACACAAACTCTCTCTCATCCCACAGCCCTTCCTTTAATTGCAGCACTATTAGGTTTGGGGGCCAGAATTCTTTCTGAAAAGCCAGGCCAGATGGAGAATCCTTACTGTCTTTGTCCACATCCTTTGCCATCGTTACCAGCTCTCTCTTGGTGGGGTTGATGCCAATCAGGCTCATGAGCCTCTCCAGCTCATCCGTTTTCACCAAGCCGTTCCCCTCTTCGTCAAACATCTCAAAGATGCCCTTGTACTCGGTGATCTGCTCCGGTGTCAGGGTGGTCGACTGCAGGTGAAGAGAGGCATTAAGAGACTGGTGCCCGGGTGACAAAACGATGCCATGGGTAGTGTTCCTGTTCAGGGCCCCCCTGCCAACCTCCTTTCCCATGGTACTCTGTTCCATTCCGTCCAGGGATCTGTGCTGCCCTATCCCTGCCAGCCAGCCAGGATTCCATGCCCACAGAGCATGTTCATGTCTTGTTTGCCTGTTTCAGGAGAGTTGCCCCCATAGGGTTGTCCCCTTTTGTACTTTTGCAAACCTTGACACACACACACACACACACACACACACACACAGCAAGACTGTGGCATTTGCTCCCCCCCCCAAAAAAAGAAAAGGTTGCCTGAGACTGAAAATATTTCCTCACTTCTTCCCTATGCAAATAAATATCACTGTACTTTCTGTAACACAGGAATGGGCCTTTTCTGTGGTGGCTCCCCGTTTGTGGAATGCTCTCCCCAGGGACGCCCGCATGACACCATCATTATCATCATATTATAAAATCAGGCAAAAACTTTCCTCTATAACCTGGCCTCTGGCCTTTAGCTATCTGTGACTTTTTAGAAGTGGGTGGGATGTTTTTAATATATATACATTTTCTCCTCCGTTCTAATGTATGTGGGGGTTTTTAGGTGGTTGTTTTTTGTTTTTGTTTTTGTATATTAGTTGGCTTTGGGTGGCCCTGAGCAAATTAAACCAACTAACAAGTTTAATAAATAGTAGCAGAAGTAATAATAATAATAACAACTCCATTTCCCTTTGTTCTCACCATGGACAAACCATCAGTAGCCCTCCACCATGTGTGATCTGAGGAAGTGGCCATATTCCTCAGTGGTTTGTGCCAAAATTGAACTCGCCAGTCTTTTCTTAATTTGCCACAAGACTATTTTGTTTTTAAGACCTGGGCACAGCTGTTCACCCAGCCATGAAATTCAACAGATGTTAGCATCTCAGTTTAGCCAACCTCACTGGGTTGTTGTAAAGAGGAAAACACACCATTGCTTCTGGGAGGAAGAAGAGAGGAGAAAGCTTGCCGCCTGTTTTCAGAGTAATTTTGAGCTCAAACTAGGAGCAAGCACCAGAGGGCAGTGTTGTGTAGCTCAGGATCCTGAGCGCTATTCAATCCACCCAAGAATGATTTTATTACCAGCAAAGCATTTTCGAGCAAGGGGTGGTTGGAGGCATTTCCAATTTATAACTGCAAATTTATTTACTTATCTAGTCTAATGAAAGCCTTGTACCAATTTAATTTGACCTTTGCTGGAATACGTCTTACTTTTGGCCATAGTTGTTGCCAGGGGTGTGGGAGATAAAATAATAGAATTCTAGAGTTGGAAGGGGATCCCAAGGGTCCTCTAGTCCAACCCTCTGCAATATATATGATCAAGGTTTGTTTACCATCCCCTTCAGCACAACGTCTAGGGCATTTTACAAAAATAGAGGCAGAAATGAAATATAACAAAAAAATTAAAAGAAAATGTTTTTAAAGGGCATGGGGGCATTTATGGGAGAATAAACATGTCTGCCTAGGGGTGGAAGAAGAATCAGGTTGATGCCAGGTGGGCCTCTTGGGGAAGGAAATTCCACAAACACTCTGCCATCTTTTTCTCTCTGGTCTTGCATCACCTGGAGGAGAGTCTCTGAAGTTTTTCTCCCTCACTCCTAACACTAGAACTGAGAGCCGTCCAGTAAAGCAGTATTTTGGAAGATTCAAGTGCAGGCCAAGGAAACTGATTTCTTCACCCTGCACACATAGGTAAACTAGGAAATTCGCTCCCCCAAGAGGCCATGACAGTCACCAATTTGAATGGCTTCGGAAGAGGGTTAGGCTAACGGTGGCTGCTAGCCACATGGGCTGTGTACATACTAAGCCTTTAAAGCACATTCAGAGCACGTGCTTTCATAGAATCATAGAGTTGGAAGGGACCCAGAGGATCATCAAGTCCAACCCCCCCCCCTGCAATGCAGGAATATGCCGTTGTCCCTTACGGGGATGGAACCTGCGACCTTGGTGTTAGCAGCACCATGCTCTAACCAACTGATCTAGAATCCAAGGGCATCATTCTTTCCCTCAAAGAATTCTGGGCACTGTAGTTTGTTAAGGGGGTTGCTGGGAAATTGCGACTCTCAGAGGGCTGAACTTACAATGCCCAGAATTCTTTGGAGGACAGAATGTGTTTCGAATGTGCTTTAAAGTTATAGTGAATATACAGGCTGTGTTCTGCCTCTGCTGTCGGAGGCAGGATGCCTCCATATACCAGATGCTGTGGTGAACAAGTGGGGAGAGTGTGCCGGTGAAATAAATATATGTTTGTAAGAGAGGTGGGGGCAAGGAAGAGCAAGAGGAATGGGGGTCAGTGGTGGGTTAGTCATTAACTGCAAAGAGTGGTGATTCTGACCCAGATTAGACTTATTGCAATTAATGGGCAGGACTAATTAAGGTCCATTAATTTCAGCAGGTCTATTCTGAGTAGGACTAATGATGCCTACAACCCACTACAACCCACTTTTTAAAACTAGGGTCAGGATTGTGTCCTTTAACACTCCTCTCCCCACTTCCCTGTAGAAAAAAATATATATCAGGGTATCGCTGCTCCTGCTGATTTCAGCTCCCAGGTGGAAGGAGACTGTGAACCCCTGGCATCCCATGAATGAGTTTTTTTTTATTTCATTGAAGACTGAGAAAACAGAAACTGTTTGGGAAGGGGAAACGCTGAAGGTAATTGTTGCTACAGTAACACATTATCTGTGTGGTTTGCAACAATTATAATAAATATGATTGATTGTTCTTTAGAGAAAGGTGCTTGGGATATCAGATCCCTGCTTGAGAAAGCACTAGGTTTATTAAAAAGAAATCCAGGCAGATATTAGTAATAATAGACATGCTCTTTCATTGATATCAAGGGGACTTAGAAGTTCTGAACTTTGATTGGACTTTCCCCACTAACTGTGGTCACCCAATGCTTTGAAAGCACTGCTGGCAAAAATAAGGAGTTTAAATGAGGGTGGGCCTTTTTGTGGTTGTTTTGTTTGTTTCTTTGCTGCATCAGATTTTTAAAAACCTATTTAGTCCTACATTTGGGAGATTTGCCTATAAAAGCAAATAATCAAAAGCTAGATAACCTCCTCTGAGAAGCTCAGGTTTTCTGGTGATGGTATCTAGAGGTCTACCACAGAGGTTCCATTTAGCAGAGGCCATCAAATAGAGATTGAGAAATCTTTTCCGTGAACTTGGTTAACACTTGTTCTATCTAAAGGCATTAAAGGAAGGGGTCCTGTTCAACCCTCTAAAGATCTTTTGCTAACCTTCCTAAACGTAATGCAAAGTCCACTACTTTGGATGAACCCAAGTTGTGGGAAAGGCAGAGGGAAAATGTCCCTCTATCCCCATTTCACTTGTTCAGTGCAACAGGAAACCTCCAGTTAAGAACAGAAGCTACCTTATACTGTCAGAACATTCTATCCATTTAGCTCAGTATTGCCTACCCTGGCAAGCAGCAGCTCTTCAGGATTTCAGGCAGGGAGTCTCTCCCAGTTCTACCTGGAGACACCAGGGGTTGAACCTGAGACCTTTTGCATGCCATGCAGATGCTCTACCACTGATGCTCTACCCACATAGGAAGCTGCCTTAAGCTGAATCAGACCATTGGTCCATCTAACTCTGTACTGTCCGCACTGACTGGCAGCATCTCTCCAGGTTGTTAGTCAGAGGACATTCCCAGCCCTATCTGAAGAGGCTGGGAATTGAACCAGCATGCAGAGCAGGTGCTCTAACCACTGAGCCACAAACGCTCCCCAGTTCTGAAAGCGTAATTCAAGTTAATTCAAAGTTGCAGCAATTCAAGGTAAAAGGAGACTCACCATTTTCTTGGTGTTTTCGAACTGCTTTGAGAAGATGAGTTTGCCGGTGGAGGAATTGAGCACGAGGACAGGGCATGAAGTCACTCCCTTTTACAGCTAGAGAAAAAGTGCTCAGCACTCAGGACCCAGGGGGATGAGCCTCTTGGCAACCTTTTATGGAAGTAAAGGTGGAGGGAGCCCTATTTCTGGAGGGATCTTCCTTCTCAACAGCACCTGCTGCTGCGTCCCAGAGGCCCCCTGGCTACAAGGCAACTTCTATGGCTATTTTGTGTGGTCACAATGACGAGAAAGAAAAGCCCATTTTGTTCATTCAAAAATGTCTCCCCTGCTTTCCATTCTCTCTCTCTGAGTTGTTTGTAAAAGCATTTATATGAATAATAAGGCAGAGGCCAGGGGTGTTTGGTTTTTGTTTTAACAAAGAGTGGTGGAGGTGAAAGGACTGCAACAGTTCTCTGCTCCCAAGGAGCTTACAAATGTAAATTGGGCAGGAGGAATAAGACTCAGGACAGTGGGACAGACTCCTACGAGGGGCAGTGGACTCTCTTTCCTTGAAGGATTTTAAGCAGAGGTTGGATGGCCATCTCTCATGGATGCTAGTTGAGATTCCTGCATCGCAGGGGGTTGGACTAGATGACTCTCGGGGTCCCTTCTAGCTCTACAGTTCAATGATTTTATGCTATACTGTGTTCAAAAATCATTCCCCAACCCTTCAAATATGAGCTGTGTTTTGGATTGTGATGTTAAGCTGCAATCCTCAGCGTGTTTACCTGGAAGTAAGCTCCACTGGACTCAATGGGAGTTAACATCTGAGCAGACGTCTCCAGGATTGCATTATTTGCTTCATAAAGTATGCCCCCCCCCACGACCTTCTGGCGACATGGAAATAAGTGAGTGGAAGCACTCTCGCTGGGCTCTTTTTAGGACAAAGAGGGTTTTTAAAAACAAAACAAAAAAAAAACAAAAAAAATACCCATACATTTCAAAGAATTGAGCAAGAAAATAGCTACAGCTGCAGGGGAATGAGAAAGAGAGCAAAAATAGATCCTTTCCTTCCAATTTGTAATTATTTCCCTTCTGGACTTTTTTCACCAAAGTACATTTCAGCATTAAGCACTTTGCTCCTGATTGCAAAGTTTTATCTGGTGCGGTCACTTTGGAAAAACAGAACAAAACGTATCTTAGCAGTAAGGCAAGGGTGGGAAACCTTAGGCCTTGTGACTGTCCCCAGACAACTAACCCTCCTCCACATCCTCCTCGCATGTTTTTGCCTGGCTGGAATGTGTCCTTGAACTCTGATCATGTCTCTTGCTTGCCTGGAAGAAGGACAGAGAGAGGGTTGTGAGAGTGTGCGCAGGAACCAGCCTACCATACCAAAGTAAAATTCACATACGTTACTCCGCCAACTTTTGCCTCTGGACCTGAGCATCTAGGGCCACGTGGCTCTTGGAAGGTTGCCCACAAGGGAACATGGTCCTAGAGCTGAAAAAGCTCCCCCACTATTGCTATAAATGATTGCTTACAAGCCCAAGGTGCAGGCAGCGAAGCAGTGTAGAACAAAGCATGCAAGTCCTGTCCAGGAAAGGTTCGTAGTCAAAGTCTAATGAATGAATATTGAGAAAGGGGGGGAAAGGGCAGAGCTAATCTCCCCTTATATGGGGCCAATGGCCTGGTCCAGTTGTGATGTACCTATTGCAGCCTCTAGTTGTGTGTTTCTGGCAGCAGCAGCGGTTTTCCAAGATGGGGTGCTCCTCCGATGGGGTTCTCCGCAGTGGTTGCTGGCGTGGTTGGAATAGGGCAGGGTAAGGTGTGTGAGAACGTCGCACATAGTGGTTCCTGGAGTGCCAGGTTGTGTACAACGATCACCAAACTCCATTTGTATGTGATAACAACACAGAGATCAATTGCATATTCTTTAAGGTGCGTTGAAAAACTGGTTGGACTCTGAGGAATCCCTTTCTCTTGGTGCAATTCCCCCCACCCACCCACCCCATCTGTCTCCCGACCCCCCTTTTTCCTCCCTCCAAGCGAAGTGTCCAGCCTCTGCTGGCACTCTTAATGAGTTATGCCCCTGGCGGCATTTCCCGTAAGGGAGCAGATAGCAGCTCTGATTAGTCAGAACAGAGCCTAGCTTGATTGCCAGAGCACGTTAGAGAGTAATTGTACAAATGTGCCATAACATCTCTAATGCGGAGATTAAGAGAACAGTTTGGAGAGCAGAAGGCTGTGAAGTAGCAGCGGCAGAGAAGGAGGGCAGAACTGCCGTAGAAATCGGGGCGCTGGAAGAGTGGTTGGTATGAGATATCAGCATTTAGCAATGCCAAGTATTCCTAGATCCAGGAGAACATTTACAATAGCTTGCATCAATGTGTATGTTTATTATTATACCATATGCATCCCATTTTTTATTCCAAGGTGGCATACACACTTCTCCCTCTCTCCATTTTATCCTCACAACAACCCCGTGAGGCTAATTCTTGTTTGGTCTCCACCCTCTGCCCTGCTGAGTTCTACAACACTGAGCCTGAGGAAGGTGTCAGCCAGGGCCACCCCTTGGACAGCTTGCAAGAAAGAAGGCAGGCAGGTGGGAGCTGGCTCAGGGCTGGCGCCAATGCCCCCTTCGCCCTATTCTGAAGCCATCCAAGTTGGTGGCCATCACAGCCTCTCGTGGGTGTGTGGATTCAGAGTTTAACTATATGCTGTCCCTGTATCTATCTTGAATCGTCCAACATTCTGCTTTGCTGGATGACCCTGATTTCTAGTCCCTCCACAGCTTGCATAATCCTGCACACCTCTGCCATGTCCCCTCTTCCCTGCCACAACTTTAAGCATGCCCTCTGGCTTTGTGTGTGTTTGTTTGTGTGTGTGTTGATTGCCCTACATTTGTTGCAGAACCCAATGGGGGAAAGCGTATTTCTTGCAAGGAAATAGGATGATACGGTTGCAAGCAGAGCACCTGTTGTTGTCCCTAAAGGCTTTAATCAGCACCACCAGCACCATGCCAGGTGGACAGCAGTCCCAAGAGCAAAGGCTCTCCAAGTTGCACACGCCATATAAGGGGAGCGGTCAGAGGACAAGCATATTTTGAACACTAATAGCTATGGAAAGCCACTAAGTTTACTCCTGCTGCTGGGCCTGGGAGGGGAAATACTGCTGAGGAGGCCGACTTTGGGGGGTGGGGAGATGTTACCAGCTTAATGGGGTCACATTTGCTCAGAGGAACCTGGAGCCTCGGATCGGCTGATATTTTAAATGAAACTTCACTCTCCACAGCCCTAAATGCTGCTGGCTATGGAGTGAGACAAGTCACTTCTAGACAATCTGTTTATTGAGCATTTGTCACGATTCGTTAGAACAAAGTTTGAGATGAGGTTAGATGATGTTGGCTATTAACTGAGCATTCATTCTAATCTACAGCATGCCAGGCATCCTTTTCAATTGTGCATTCATGACTATTTGTGCTCATGGTGGTGTTGGGGTGATTATATGTGATCTGACTTTCCGTAGTGTTTGCAAAAATTCCAGGGTGCTTGTTTTCCAATTGGTGCACATACCAACATTTCCTGCTGAAGCCCTGTAATTTTAAATACCATAAATGTTCCGTTTGTTGGGTTGTTTCGTCCTGCTTTTGTTGCGCTGAGTTGCGCTCCAGACAGCGATGGTGCTGTAACATTGGGGTAGCATCACAGAATAATGCTGAATGGTGTGTGGATGGTCCAGCATAATTCCACCATTAATGCACTATTATTGTGTCAACTGCACCTTGCAGAATACACCTGTTTAAAAGCACCAATTTGGAGTGGGCCCTCTGATTTATGGGGAGGTTAAATTACATTGTGGGAAGCAAATGTTGCTCCCCCTTTTCCAAGCATTTCCCCATTGCTGTTATTATCCCAAAGAATTCAATTTGCAGAGTGGCAGGTTGTGAGATTGTTGTGCAAGAGCTCCAAAATCATCTTTGATTGTGCTCCCTGGTGCTGTTATGTCATTAAATCTGACCTCTGAAGCAGCGACAGTCTAGAAGCTCACATATAATATTTTCACTATGATATGCATTTTCAAGCACACTTTATCCTGCTTTTCAGGGGCATAAATTATATGTCAGGTCCAGACTGTGTGGACTACGTAGAAATAAGCAAGATATCAGTGTGCATTGAATGTAGAATATAATGTTGCTTGTATGCAGCTGTCTTTTTCAGAATGTGCTGGAAGCAGGTATTCCAGTGATCTAGGACCAAGGAATGATCTACTGTTTTATTTTTTAAAGGAATTGGAGAAAAACGGGGATGAGCCCAATCTGAGCCAGCCTCCTACTTTCCTGGCCTTGCACGCACATAGTCCATTTCTTCTGAGACACTGCAGTCACAACCCGGCCAGAGAACATGGAGTAACGGTGTGAAAGCTTTCCAACTGTACCCTTTGATTCATCAGTAACCTGCCTTGCAGTGATGCAAAAAGGTTGCTCCCCCCCCCCCTCTTTCTGCTGGAGCTGCACCTACCCATTAGCCAGAGAGGGATTGGGGGGGGGAGAGAGATATATATTTGATTCAGCATGCATTTAAAGGCAAATCTACTCAATTCACATTTTCTGGAACAATCTGAAAATCGAAATGCAGCCATCCTTCAAAGTCCAGGCTTCTCTGAATTTTGCAGTGCTGTTCTCCAACCACATAATATGTGTGAAAATGCTTACAGCAGGGTAAAGTGTGTAGAAAAATGCATCCATTGGTGAAAATAAGATACAAAACAACAACTACACTGCATTAAGGGTGATTGTGTTGCAAAATTGCGTATACATTAAAGGAAATGGCATACAATGGGGACCTTTTCATGAAAATCTGACGAATTTTCATGTGGGCTTTTGTTGTCGTTTAATTGCAAACTGACGTGGAAATGTGGAGAAGTGAACTTGAGAGCGGAAAAATGAGAAACTGAAATGGAAGGATTTGCCCATCCCTAACTGCAAAAAAATGCTGCAGCGTGGCTTGGTCCTGTTTTGATCTTCTGCTCAGTTCCACCTCCTTTCAGGAGATTCCATTTTGAGGCCCCTTCCTGATTTTCTGTTTCCTCCTCCCTCCCCCTCCAAATTACCAACAAATGCTCAGCATCCTGTGGTTCCTGAGCATGCTCAGTCCTCATTGGGCTGCCCCCACCCCCGCTCATTTCATGTCCTCCCCCAATATATTTCCCCAGCTTCTGCAAAAGTTGGGGTTTCCAAAGCCAAGCGCTTTATTTACCATCTTTGAACTATGTATGCAATCATACGTGGGGCTACCTTTCAAGGTGACCCGGAAACTGCAATTAATCCAGAATGCGGCAGCTAAACTGGTGACTGGGAGTGGCCGCCGGGACCACATAACACCGGTCCTGAGAGATCTGCATTGGCTCCCAGTACGTTTCCGAGCACAATTCAAAGTGTTGGTGTTGACCTTTAAAGCCCTAAACGGCCTCGGTTCTGTATACCTGAAGGAGCGTCTCCACCCCCATCATTCAGCCCGGACACTGAGATCCAGCACCGAGGGCCTTCTGGTGGTTCCCTCACCGCAAGAAGCAAAGCTACAGGGAACCAGACAGAGGGCCTTCTCGGTAGTGGCGCCCGCCCTGCGGAACGCCCTCCCATCAGGGGTCAGAGAGGTAAACAACTACCTGTCATTTAGAAAATACCTGAAGGCAGCCCTGTTTAGGGAAGTTTTTAATTTGTGACTTTGTATTGTATTTTGGTATTTGTTGGAGGCCTTGCCTTCCGCTAACATCCTCCATTGTATTGCCCTTTCCACCTCCTAGTCATGATGGCTATGTTTCTCTCCCTCCATTGTTCGTTGCAGTATGCCTCTGAATGCCAGATGCTGGGAAACACAGGTGGGGGAACAGTTGATGTTGCACTCAGGTCCTCCTTGTGGGTTTTCCTATGGAAATCTAGTTGGCTGATGAGAGTAGGATGCTGGACTAGATTAGATGGGCTTTTGGCCTGATCCATCAACCAGACTTTTCTTCTGTTTTTTCCCCATCACTCTTTCCAGCAGGCAGGCTGTGCATGCACTTGGAACACTAAAATGAAAAAAATGAGAAATTTTTGAAAGAATTTGATTTTTTTTAAAAAGCACTGAAGTAGTCATCATGGAGAAAATTAGAACTTGGTTAGACTTCTTACATTCCACTTCCAACTTTCTCCCCCCTTTTTTGTTATTTTTTTATTCCTTATCCCCACCAAGACCGTGTGTGTGTCCCCCTTACTAATGTAAACTGAAGTAATGCAAGGAAATCAGATCCTGTCATGTGTTGCACATGACACACATGCATGCACATTTCAGCATACATGTAAGTTTTGGTTTAGTACTGCTTTTATTTTGAATAATATATTGGGGGGCTTTCATAGGTGCCATCCCACACTGAAGATTGTGGGTGCCCGCAATGAAGGGCTTCAACTTTGCCCATTGACTTTGGGGGCCCCCAGCCCTCACAAATATATTATTGTGGGTGCCAAAGCACCCGTGACCCCCTGGAGTTGGCTCCAGTGGGGGCTTATAATACTTTCAGTGCCCAGGGATTGGAAAGGTCTTAATCAACATTGAATATTAGACAGAAACCCTCTCTATGGCCTTCTCAGCTGAATCTCTTTCTCTTCAAACCAGCCTTTTAAGCAGAGATCTTTCCCAGCCCGCGTCTTTTTAGATATTTAGATCTTTTTAAATTGTTCTTGTCATTGCTGTGTTTGCCACCCTGGGCTCCTTTGGGGCGGAAGGGCAGGATATAAATAAATAATGGTGGGTGGTGTTTTTAAATTGCAATCAATTGTCCCACCCACTTCTGCTCCTTGCTTCGCCGACTGCTGGCATGTGGCCCTTGGCAGGTTGTTAAGAAGGGCCAGTGGCCCATGGGATGAAACAGGCTCCCTCCCCACCCTGTTCTAGCTGAGGATGCCAGGGATTGAAACTGGAAGATTCTGTATGCAAAGCACAGGCTCTGCCAATGAGCTGCTGCTGCTCCCAAGTTGTGCATTAGCATTTCCGTTTGTGCATTTAGAAGCATATGCAAGAGAGACCTCTTGGTCCCTCCCCATTAAAATGGATCTCTAAGAGACCCGCAGGAGAAGGTTGAAAGCTGAGTGCTACTCTCAATTCATTATTTTTGGAAAGATAATGCCCTATATCTCCCCAAGAGGGAAAATAGGATCAGTGATTTGGCTGAGACAGTGTCACATAAGAATGCAACAAGAGCTTAGTTGCTGAAACAAGCCTAAAACCTCCTTGTAGGTCAACTTCATCTGAAGGGCCACAGGTTCCCTGGTTCACTGCCTAGGGAGATGTGCCACATTGTGCCAGCCTGCAGTTGTGTTGTGCTGTACTCCACACAGGACAGGCTAGTATAAGTGAGGATGGGTCCTACTTTTAGCCTCAGCAGATTGCGACAGATGCTCAGAAAGCATGCAAGATATATTTCCTTTCCACTTACCCAACACTGCTCATATATTTCCCCCCAGAAATGTGAGGGCCGGGTAGAGGCAAGTGCAAACAGTTTGTAAGAACACAAAAAGAGGCTGTCTGTTGCATCAGGCCGAATGCCCATTGTGTCTCCCACTGGGTGATCAGATGTCCCAATGATAAGTCCACAAGCAGGACCTAAGCACAAAAGCAGCTCTCCCTGTCTGTGACCATAGCTGTCAAGTTTCGGATTTGAAAATAAGGGATCAGCAGTCTCACCCATCAGCAGTCTCACTGACAGTCACATGTCAGTGGTGGGCGGAGCCAGAAGCAAAAGTGGGCGGAGCAGCCGGGAAAAGCAAGCGGGCTCGGGGCGGAGCAAAGAGGAGGGCAGCCACGTGCTCCGCACGATGGAGCCCCATCGTCTTCTTGTCTGATCCCATCAAAACAGGACAGGAAGCAACAGCTGCTCAAAGGCAGCCAGGCTCTGCCCGCCAACTAACCCTATTGGCCGGCTGAGAGGCCCGGCGGCAACGGATAGGGGCTGATGCAGGGGGAGGAATACACCCCCCTGTAAGAGCAGGAAACGTCTCCCACTTGCTTTGAGGGCTGAGGCTTTTCTCTCCAAGTAGGCGAGGTCTTCCCACCCAGTCCCTCGCCAGCAGGGGAGGAGCTGCTTCCATTAAAAATGGGAAATTTAAGGGAAATTAAAAATAAGGGAGAGCAGTGGGAAACTGCTTGAAATAAGGGAGAATCCCGGGGAAAACGGGATACTTGACAGCACTGTCTGTGACTGCCAGTGACCTAGTATTCAGAGGCATATTGCCTCCGACAGTGGAGGGAGAAAACCGAGCCATTGTGGCTAGTAGCCAATGGTAGCCTTCTCCTATATGAATTTGCCTGACCCTCATTTAAAGTCATTGAAGAGGCAGCACCAGTCCTGAGAAATGGTACTATCCTTGGAAAATTCAAATGACCCTTGAGGCGCATACATTTCCTGCCCTTTCCTTTCCCAATTTTTTTTTTGGGGGGGGGGATGTTTGTGCTTGGCAACATACATGAACATTCCTTTAAATTTTCTTAAACCAAGGAGAAATACCATTATTGCTTTTCAGTATGATGTCAGAAATAGAAACTGCTAAGCACTGGAGTTTGTGTGTGTGTGTGTGTGTGTGTGTGTGTGTGTAAGAGAGTGCGCGTCCTTGCCCACTCTTGGTCTGGTTTGTTGCATTACATTTGCTCTTGTGAGCTGGTGTTATTTGGCTCCTGCAGTTTATTTTAATTGCTTTGGAGACCCAGCCTCCAGCTCAGCTCTCTAGCTGCCTGCTGCTAGCAAACGCTCCTCCAAACCCCAAGCATCCCCCAGCTGTACTTTCGCCTGCCAAGAGAGGTGTCTGAATAAAATTGTGTTGTGTGCGGAGAAATGGGTGATGCGTGTACACACAGAGACGCATGCCCCCTACTCGCCGGCTGGCTAAAAATAGCTCTCTCTCGCTCTCTCTTGTACATAGATTTTCTGCTGCTCTAGGTTCCACTCCTCTCTCCAGGTTCGGCTTAGTTGGAGATGTGTGCGCTCATTAGGGCTTTTAAGAAGGATCGAGATGCAAGCGCTTTCCAAATGCCCTGGAGAAGCACCGTCCCCTCCCCAAATGTGCTGCTGCATCTCCAGGTGTGTTTTGTGTCTTATAACAAGAAAAAAATCTGAATCACATAGGAGGTTGCCTGACAAAGTCAGACAATTGCTCCATCTAGCATTGTTTTGTCTACATGGACTGGTAACGACTTTCCAGAGATTTTCAGAAGGGGGACATTCCCAGCCCTGCTAGGGATTGAACCCGGAACCTTCTGCATGCCAACCATATGCTCTACCACAGTGCTACAGGACTTCGCCTTAACACATGAAGATGTCTTGTACTGAGCTGGTCCATTGGTCCAGTATTGTCTGCACTGAGTGGCAGGGTTTTTCAGACAGAGGGCATTCCCAGCCCTGCCTGGAGGTTCCAGGAATTGTACCTGGGACTTCCTGCATGCAAGGCAGATGCTCTACCACTGAGCTATAGCCCTTCCCAGAACCAATTCCCTAGCACAGGGTGGTGGGCTCCCCAATCACTGGAGTTCTTCACGCACAGCCTAGGAATTCATCTGTTGGGGATTTCCTGCATCAAGCCAGGGGTTGCTTTACCCACCACGTTTGTCTTCTCTATGTGACCTTTTGTTTCCCTTTCTACCTTGAAGGGTGGGATATGCATAACCATCCAACTGTGCAAACAAATCCTTTACGTGCTACTCTTGCTGTGTCGTTAATCTTCCACAAGATGGCACCCAGAGGTACCAAGTTTACTACCCTGGATTTAATGAAGGATGTAAATTCCAACTACAACAGAGAATGGTTCCATCTTCAGATGATGCACATTCCCTTCTCCAACTTGAGGAAATAAATGTGATAGGATGACTAGGACTTCCATACTCCAGATAGCTAGTATTCTTATAATTAGATCACTTAACCAGGTGAGTCTCTCAGCACCTCAAAATTTATTGTTCATTGGATAGACCTCTCTGAGAGGAGATGAAATTCCCTTCCCCCAGATTCTGAACTGGGAGCAGCAGCTCAGAGCTTTTTTGAGAGAAAGAAGGCTAAATCGGCTCACAAATCACTCTTTTCTCGAGATTTCCTTGCAGTTTGTGCAACCCAAGGCCATTCAATGGTGCCACAGTGCCTGGCTGTTTAAATTATTTACACTCTCATCAGAGAGGTGGGCTCTCATGGTGAGAGTCACCAGGCCGTTCTTGGAGATATAAAGGCTTGATGAGTTCTGCATTTTAAAGCCTTGTACTGTTTCAAACGCCAGTATATACTAATACTGGGTTGTATCAAAGGTTAATTCTACTAAGATTGAAAGTGGTGGACATGTTTAACTTAGGTTTATTAATTTCAATGGATATACTTTGACTAGAACTTAGTTGGGGTTCAACCCATTGTTATTTATTGCTGTTGTGCCCATGGGCATCTGGTTGGCCATTGTGAGTAGAGAATGCTGGACTAGATGCAGCAGCCAATATATTCTTATGCGTAATAGAGAGAGAGTGTTGTTGCCTTCATGCCCTGCCTGTACTCTTCCTGCAGCCATCTGATTGGCCACTGTGAGGACAGGAGACTGGACTTGGTGGGACTTTGATCTGATCCTGCGGACACCTATGGCTGGGAATGTATCTTGTCCAAAATTCTGGGGACTCACTGTCAGCCAGTGTAGACAATACTGAGAAGGATGGAGCAATAGCCTGAGTCAGCACAGGTCTGCTTGCCATGTTCCTAAAGTGCCCTGTGGCGTAATGGAGCCACTCCTGGAGTTTTTAAAATCTTGCACAAAGCTTCCTTTTTCCCTTTGCTGGCTTGAAAGGGATCTTTATGCTGCTATGTCTCTGCTAGCTTTTAGGGGGACTTCTCTTATGCTTGTTTTATATTTGCTTATAACTGGTTTTATTGTTTTAAATTTATTGTATTAAAAAAAATATTAGTGAGCCACCCAGGTGTATATAAATGCAAGAAATAAATAAATGCAAGAAATAAATAACCCTCTGTAACGCGTAAACAACACCTTTGGGAATCCTTCCTATCCCATCTTTGGGTCTGATGCAGTGGGGGGGACGACCACATTTGCGCAGAGTGCAGCAGAATAATATAAGACTGCCATGTGCAGCCGCCTCCAGGGAATGTGGCATTGAGGGAGGGGGAATAATAAATCATACTGTTTATTTTTAGAAATGCTTCTGGTAAGCTTTCGGGCATTGCTGCCTATGCAGGATCTCCTATGCACTCACACATCCCTCCATTGCACCACTTAGTTCATCATTGCGTCATCTTGCAACAGTGATTCTTTGGCATGCACGAGTATTGTGTGATACTGGCTGGGTGTGCTTGCTTGCTCAGGTCCCTGTGGTGGGAGAACTGGCTAGAAGAAGCCGACAAGAGGAGGCAGTGGCACATGGGGGGGGGTGTCTGTCAGTGTACACGGCAGGAGCAAAAAGACGCAATTCTCCTCTTAATTTAAAAAAAAAAACTAAAATAAAATCAGAATCGGGTGGATAGATCCTGCATGAGATGTGCTACATGGGCAAGCCCTGTGTCTTATGATCACCTTCTATTGCATTTAACTTTGCTGTAAAGATTTATTCAGCGTTGTGTCTTTTATCATGTTCCTCTGCTAGTGCATGTCTGAGAAACTAAAGTGAGGGATGGTGGTCCTGTTAGGTGATTTTTTAGACTAACAGTCTTCCAGGGGGGCTTTTGGGATGGCAATATGTCATACTTCTGAATTTAATGATCTAACGGAAACTTCCTCTTTTACATGGTAATGTATATTCCTTCATCAAAAAATGTACCAAGCCAGCCCACTCATTCTGTTGAGTAGACCCCTGGATAACTGCTCCAAAGACCGGTCTTGACCGTGCAGCTGGTAAGGAAGGTGGAATTAACAGGGAGGGCAGGGTGTAACATCTCTACCCTCTTGTTATTCCCTTAGAAAACCAAGCTGCTTCCCATTAGCTGGTGTTATAAGCACGTTTGCAGCTTCCGATGGGGGAAATTACAGCAGGTGGGGAAGAGTTTAAGGTTGCATCCCCAAGAGATCAAATTGTGTTTACACATAAAGAAAGCCCTGAACAACTTGGGACGAAGATACCATGAGGACTACCTGATTCCTTATATCCCAGGTTGATCAATGAGAGCACCTGGATGGGCACCATTCGCTGCAGAAACCTGACTAGCCCCAACCAGTTGGTGTTGCCAGATCCATGCTTTAACTTTCAGGGATCTCTTGAAGACTTTGTTATGCCAACAAGTCTCTGAAGTTGTTTAAAATTTTCTTGAGTATCCAGCCATTTTAATTATTGTCCAGATTTTTTTTAATTAAAAAAGGTTTAAAAATGTTTTTATAGTGTTGTCCACTGCCCTGGTGTTTTATGAGAGGGTGGCATATAAATAGTGTTAATAAAAATAAATGGTGGCATCTGTGGGGAGTCTCAATCCAATAGGGCCAGGAGTGAATAACACAGTCTAGGGCAGGCAAGACTCAGAATAGACCCATTGATATTGGCAGGCATAACTAACTTAGGTCAATGGGTCTACTCTGAGAAGAACTTAGTTGGAGACAACCCTGAAATTCCACATGCAAGAAGCTACAGGCTTACGGGATCTCCTTTCCTTTCCTCTAGCATCTCAAGGTCCACTAACCCATATGTCTTCAATCAGTAGGTCACGAGGCTACACCAGGTGGGTCTCAGCAAGTTAGCATATGCAACTTTTATGCAAACCCTGTGCCCTTTCTGGTCCTTTTCCTCATCTGGTGATGCATTTCCTCCTGTGTGGTGATGCATAAGTGGACACTCAAGCACATTTCCTTGCCAAAGACATCCTTTCCAGCTGCTTCTCCTTCTAGAGCCCAAGTCTCCCCACTTAATTCCATTAAGCTTTTCCCTCTTTTTAATGATAAGCTCCTAGGAAAAAAACCCCACCAATACAACCCTTAGGTAAAGGGACCCCTGACCATTAGGTCCAGTTGCGGACGACTCTGGGGTTGTGGCGCTCATCTTGCTTTACTGGCCAAGGGAGCCGGCGTACAGCTTCCGGGTCATGTGGCCAGCATGACTAAGCCGCTTCTGGCAAACCAGAGCAGTGCACGGAAACGCTGTTTACCTTCCCGCTGGAAAGGTACCTATTTATCTACTTGCACTTTGACGTGCTTTTGAACTGCTAGGTTGGCAGGAGCAGGGACTGAGCAATGGGAGCTCACCCCGTTGCGGGGATTTGAACCGCCGACCTTCTGATGAACAAGCCCTAGGCTCTGTGGTTTAACCCACAGCGCCACTCGCATCTCTTAATACAACCCTTAATCCCTTACAATCTCCTTCCACGTGGCCAGGTGCTTGTTTATATTTGTGGAATTTATACCCCACCCTTTACCACAGAGATGGGAGACCTTTGGCTCTTCAGATGTTACTGAACTACAACTCCCATCAGCCCCAGCAATCATAACCAATGGCCTGGGATGGTGGGAGCTATACTTCAGCAGCACCTGGAGGGCCAAAGGTTCCCTGTGCCTGCTTTACCAGTTGATCCTAGGGTGGGAGTACATCTATCAGAGATGGGGAACCTGTGGTCTTCAAGATGTTGTTGGCATCTAATGGCCATCAGCCCCAGCCACCATGGCCAATGGTCAGCCATAAGTGGGAGTTGTAGCCCAGCAACATTTGGAGCACCCAATTCCCCCACTCTTAACATGCATCAGAAAAACAACACATATAAGTAACCCAAAATGTATATGTGACTCTCGGTCAGTGCTTTTCCCCCAGCAACATTTGGAGCACCCAATTCCCCCACTCTTAACATGCATCAGGAAAACAACATATATAAGTAACCCAAAATGTATATGTGACTCTTGGTGAGTGCTTTTCCCCCTAGAAAAATAGGTGCCGGTACTCACCATGAAGTTGTTGCAGTAAGTGCCACACTTTTTAACAACAACAAAATTAGAGGTGCCGTTACTGCGTACCATTGAGTACCCTCTGGGGGACGCACTGCTCTCAATCCTCTCAGTAAATTAGGGACCCAGCAAAGGGACCATTACTGTACCCTGCAACCATACCTGCCTATGCCCCTGTTGAACTCTTCAGAGGATCAGGGACAACCTATGTTCACTCAATGACTCCTGCACTAAGCCATAAGAACCTACTGGATCAGGCCAAAGGCCCATTTGGTCCAGCAATCTCATCTCACAGTGGACAACCAATGGGAAATTCACAAGCAGGACCTGAGTGCAACAGCAACTATACCCACTTGTGATCCACAGCAAACTGGTATTTGGAGACATCCTGCCTCCAACAATAGAGGTAGAACGTAGCTATTGGGCTGTCTCCAGTGTTAGTCCTACTCAGAGTAAACCCATTGAAAGTGATAGGCAGAACTCACTTAGTACCATTAGTTTCAATGGGTTTAGTCTAAGACTTAGTTGCATGCAGCCCACCATAGCTTAGTAGCCACAGCAATGCTTCCAAATACCAGTTGCTGGAGACCACAGGAGGGGAGCGTGCTTGGTGCTGCTCAGATCCTCCTTGAGTTTCCTACAGCCATCTGGTTGTCCATTGTGAGAAAACAATGTTGGATTAGATGGGCCATTGGCTTGATCCAGCAGGGGTCTTCTTACGTTCTTGGCCATAGGTGGTCTCAATCGAAGGTTGCCTCCAACTACCGGTAAGTTTCACCCAGAGTAGACCCATGGAAGTTAATGGACCTAAGTTAGCAATGTCCATTAATTTCAACGGCTCTACTTTCTGTAGGGCTAACACTGTATACAACCCATAGTTTTTTTATGCTGGTATTCGGCACCCGAAACCACATCAATGCATTTATCACTGCTGGCTATAACAGAATGACTAACATCTAATGAGCACATTTATGGACATCTGTTCTCCAAATTCATAAAATGAAGAAAACTGGCCAGCTATTTTTAAAATACAAAGGTGGAAGGGGTTGCAAGTATGCGAATTAATGTAACTAAGAAACCACAGTGAGATCCACAGGGTAGCAGAGGCAGGGACCTACTAACAGATGCTTGATCTCCATTTCTTTTTCTTTCCTAAATTGGGTTGATAGCAATGAATGTAAAGCATTAGTAAGGAGATGAAAGCTTTTATAGGATTACTTAACACATAGAAGTTAAAAACGAATAAACAAGAAATAAAGGGGGGGGGGGAGAGAAGCGTGTTTTCCGCCCTTGCCATTTATGCATCCATGCCACCCACTCACGCAAAGAGACATAATAAATCACACACCTGCGTGCGCAAGGCCCCACTGAGCATGCTCCTGCTGCTAGGGCCTACTAAATAATAAATAGGATGACACAAGCAATAACAAATGTCAGGGAGCTCTGCCATGCCTCAGCACAGATCTGCCAGCTACTGCTTCTTGGCGGTTGGGAGATGCACAACAGGACAGGCCCCACTTCTGTGGGATCACCAGAAATATGTCCCACAGAATACTTGGACAGGCAGAAAGGCAAATTCCTGGATTTTCAGCTGTCTACAGATAACATAACATCAGGAGAGCCTCCTGGGTCAAGCCAAAGGCCCATCTAGTCCAGCATCCTATAAGGAAATGGCCAACTGGGTTACCTACAGGAAACTCACAAGTAGGACCTGAGTGCAACAACTCTCTCCAACTACAATTCCCAGCAACCGGCATTCAGAGTCCAACAACACCTGGAGGTCCAAACCTTCCCCACTGTTGCAGGATAACAAATTTTGGCTGGCCCACAGCCCTCCAGCTAGGAGCCGTTTGGCCCCAACAAATGGCTACTAACACTGGTGGCTATCTTCTACCTTCACTGTTGGAGGCAGTAATGCTTCTGAATACTCGTTGCTGGAAACTGCAGGAAGGGAGAGTGCTGTTGCACTCAAGCCATGCCTGAGTGGCCACCTGATTCACTGATTTTGATGTTGCATTTTTATCCTGTAACCCACCTTGGGACCTTGTGGTGAATGGCACACAAGAAATCCTATAAGAGGCAATATGTCTCTGGATGTCAGTTGCTGGGAATCACAAGTGGGAAGAGTGCTGTTGCACTCAGGTTCTGCTTTTGGGCTTCCTCTAATAGGCATCTGGTTGGCCACTGTGAGAACAGAATGCCAGACGACATGGGCCTTTGACTTGGTCCAGCAGGGCTCTCCTTATGTTCTTCTTAGGTTCGCACTACTGAGAATGCCTCCTGTCTGAAATCCTACAGAGTCACCGCGAGTCAGTGTGGACAACACTTGGTGGACCACTGGTTTGGCTCAGTATAGGGCAGCTTTCTGTGTTCAGCATCTAGTAAGCTCCTCTGTTTAGGAATGACAACATTTCAATTCTTTCTTGTGCTTTCCCCACAATTAGTAGTAAATGAACAGTAAGCAATAGCAATACCAGTAGAATAATAATTGAATTCTGGTGCTGGTACTACTAAAAGGGTATGTAGCTATGTTGCATTGAAAACCACAGAGGCATGCAAATGGCAGAGGCCAACAATCCACTGAGTTGTGTTTGCTGATGTGATATTAATGGAATGCAAATCCTGCCTGGCACCAGCACTGCAAAAAACTACTGAAGAAACAATAGTCTCTATGTTCTCCTTGATTTGCATGATGCACAGCCAGTCATGCTTCTAAATGGCTTGGTCTAATGCTACTGGGAGAACATGTTAGTTCAGTCATTGCACTTTTTAACAGCTGAATCATGGAATAGCCCACCTGATTCACACTAGTGCAAGTAGATAAATAGGTACTGCTGTGGCAGGAAGATAAACAGTGTTTCAGTGTGCTCTTGTTTCCGTCACGGTGTTCCGTTGCACCAGAAGTGGTTTAGTTGTGCTGGCCACATGACCAGGAAAGCTGTCTGCGGACAAACACAGGCTCCCTCAGCCTGAAAGCAAGATGAGTGCCGCAACCCTATAGTCGCCTTTGACTGGACTTAACCATCCAAGTTTCCTTTACCTTTTACCTTTTTATGATATGCATTAAAGCTCTTCATTTGCAAGTTTTGCCCACTCATCTAATAAGGGTGGCCACCGCTACACTGATGCAGTAAGCTATCCAGAAAGGTTTTGTTATGAGGTGGCATATAAATAAAGTAAATTAGCTGCACAAGATATAGTCTCCTTCACCACCACATTTGTTTAAGGAAAAAAGTGTAGGGTGGGTGGGTGCTTTTAAGAAGATGCCTTTACACAAGGACCAGACACTATATACGCTTACTTGCAAACGATATTGTTTCAGGGTTGCAATGCGCAATGTGCAGTAGGGAATTAACAAATCTGTCCATTTCAGTTTCTCAGTGTCCCAGTATTAAATTCAGTTCTTCGGGTCTCTGCAGCAAAAACAAAAAATCCTCATGAAAATTCATCAACATCCTGGTGTGAAATTCTCCGCAAATATACACATTTGGGTACGAAGCTGTGACACTTTTGCAAGCAACGTTCCCTAATACAATGCACAGAAGTTGTAAATCAAATTTATTCACCTTTAGATCTCCAATTGTATTTATATTTTCACTTGTATTGTGTTTTGATTCATCTCCCTCGCCCATGCTGTGCACACTGCCTTTCTTGGAAGCATTACAATAAGATGATAAAAAACGAAGGATCAGAGCTGGCCTGATCCTCTGTGAACAAAGTGAAAATATTGGTTGAGCAATAAATAGCAAGGAGAATGTGTAATTAACATAGGGAGATGGGTTGATAAAACATGCTCATTGCTCTTTCTCAGAAAATGGTGTGCCTTCCTAAGGAGAACCCTGTGAGGTAGGTTAGGCTGGAAGATAGTGGCTTAACTAAGGTCATCCAGTGTGCTTCATAGCTGAATAGGGACATGGGTGGTGCTGTGGTCTAAACCACCGAGCCTCTTGGGCTTGCTGATCGAAAGGTCGGCGGTTCCAATCCCTGCGACGGAGTGAGCTCCCGTTGCTCTGTATCAGCTCCTGCCAACCTAGCAGTTCGAAAACACGCCAGTGCAAGTAGATAAATAGGTTACAGTACTGTTATGGCAGGAAGGTAAACGGCATTTCCGTGCACTCTGGTTTCCATCACAGTGTTCTGTTGTGCCAGAAGCGGTTTAGTCATGCTGGCCACATGACCCAGAAAACTGTCTGTGGACAAACACTGGCTCCTTCGGCCTGAAAGCAAGATGAGCGCCACAACCCCATAGTCGCCATTGACTGGACTTAACAGTCCAGGGGTCCTTTTACCTTTACCTCATAGCTGAGTGGAGATTTGAAGAATCCTGTCTAAAGTCCACCACTAGCCACCACATAATTCTGTACATGCATTTTAGTGTATGTGCAAGTTTTTTTTTTTACTAGGTCCAAAGCAAATAAATTAAGGTATGTTTTTAAAGCCAAAAACATTCATCCATAGGCATCTGTGTATAATAGTCATCATTATCTTAGAAGGGGTATTCTGTGTGTGTATGAGAAAAAGGATAGTGCTTGCCATCTGCTTTATTACTTTATGTTGCACAGCTAGTTTCGATCTTAGTATAACGACAACTGAATTAATGCGATAAAGGGTAAGATCACATTATGAGACTCAAGAAATGGAGAATTTGAAAAACAGGAGGTTTTAAAGACAGCAGATTTTTAAAGCTGGGCTGTGTGTGCAAAAAAGAGATTTGCCTCATGGTATAAGACAGGGGTGGCCAACTCCCAAGAGACTGCGATCTACTCACAGAGCTAAAAACAGGCAGTGATCTACCCCCTTTTTGGGGTTCAGGTAAAAGTTGTTGAGCTTTTTTAGGGTTGGGGAAAAGCTGTTTTTTGGGAATGTAGGGCAAAAATGTTTAGCTTTTTTTAGGGCAGCCAAACTTGTTGAGCTTCTTTGGGGGGAGCCAGTGATCTACCACAGTCGTCCAGTGATCTACCAGTAGATCACGATCTACCTGTTGGACTTGCCTGGTATAAGACATTAAAATAGACGAGATGCAGTTCATAAGAACATAGGAAGCTGCCTAACCTTGTGTCAGACCATTGGTCCATCTAGCTCAGCATTGTCTACACTGACAGGCAGTCAGTGGGGTTTCAAATGGGTCTTTTCCAGTCCTACCTGGAGATGCAAGGGGATGAACCTGAGACCTTCTGCATTCCAAGTAACCAGTGAGCCATGGCCTGTTGGATCAGACCAAAGGGCTATCTACTCCAGTGTCCTGTTTTCACTGTGGCCAACCAGATGCCCTAATGGGAAGCCTGAAAGCAGGACCTGAGTGTAGCAGTGCTCTTCCCATTTGTGACTCCCAAAAAATGGAGTTCAGGGGCCTAATGCATTGGACAGTAGAGAGAGAGAAAACAGGCATCCTGGTTAGAAGCCACTGATGGCTACATCCATATTTATTTGTCCAAACCCCTTTTAAAGCAATCCAAGTTGGTGGTCATTGCTACATCTTGCGGTAGTGAATTCCATAGGTTAATCATGTGTGGTGTGAAGAAATACTTTCTTTACTCTTTCAACATTTCTGTTTCATTTGGTTAATCAGGTTTTTAGTACTATGAGGGTTTTTTTTTGGGGGGGGGGATATCTCTATTCACTTTTTCCATGCATAATTTTATACCCATGATGTCCCTACCCACCTTCTAAAAGCCATCTCAGCTAAGTGGGCCCCATGCATAATTTAATGGCAAAACTCTGCACCACTGCTATTTAAAGGTTACTCCTCTCCAAAGTGGAGAGTAGCTACCCTAATACTTGAACTATTTGTTTAACTTCTTTAAAAAAAAAAAGATACAACACTTTTACGTATGGTGTCTCAATCTAAATGTTCCTCTCCCCTAATAAGTGATCGTTTTAATGACTCCCACAGGAGTCTTGCTCATGCTTTTTGGCTAATGATCTTGCTTCACCATGCAACTGTTTGGTTGCCTGATCCCTGGAGTGGCAGCTTAGAAGAAGTTTTTGCTCCATGTATGCTCTGTTGCATGGAAACATCCATTTTACAAGTTCATTTGTGAAGTAACAGGTGCTGACTCGAGAGGCTGAACAGGGTTCCCTTGTTGACGAGAAGCTGGGCCTGTGCTGTAATTGGATCCTGGAGGACGAGGAGAGTGTGCAGAACATCTCATGCTGTTTGGGAGCATGGCCAGGGTGTGTATGTGTGTGTGGGGGGGGGGGAAGACACGTTCCCTCGAACAAAAACAAAGCTGAAACAAAGGTGTTATAGGCTGCTGCTGAAATAGCCTCAAAATATACAATATACTTTTAAAGGATATTTCTGAGGAGAGTTGGGAAAGGTTCATAAAAGGGCAACAAAAATCATCAAGGTGGTGAAGCAACTCCCCTATGGGGAAAGGATGCAGCATTTGTGATTTTTTTTTAGTTTAAAAACAAGCAAGAAAGAAGTGACATAATAGAAGTTTATAATGTTATGCATGGCATGGGGTAGGTAGATAGAAAAAAGTTTTCCTTTCTTTCTCCTAACACTAGAACTTTGGAGATCCAGTGAAGCTGAAGGTTGGAAGCTTCAGGACAGATAAAACAAATGACTTCTTCACACAACACATAGTCAAATTATGGGAGTCATTCCCACAGGAGACAGTGATGGCCACCAAGTTGGATTGCTTTAAAAGATGATTAGACAAATTCATGGAGGATAAGGGTATCAATGGCTAATAACCCTGATTACCAGGTTTTACTGCTACGGTCAGAGGCAAGTAATGCTTCTTAATACCAGTTGCTGGAAACCACAGGAGGGGACAGTGCTCTTTTGCTTGAATCCTGCTTGAGGGTTTCCCATAGGCCTCTGGTTCGCCACTATGGGAACAGGATGTTGGACTCGATGCCCATTGGCCTGATCCAGCAGACTCTTCATAGGCACTTATGCATACTCAGTTCAGTAACAGCACAGCAGCAGTATCATGCAAAGGCTTTTAAAAGCCCAGCCAGCCCCCATGTGAGGGTACCAATCTGGATCAGGCCCCCTGTGCTAGCAAGTTGCGAAGAAAAATAATTGTCCGCAAGGGAAAGATACATGACCTTAATTTAGCCCACAGCAGTGGTGACTGGTGCCCATTGCGACTGGTGAGACAGAAGGCAGGGAGCCCAACAGCAGGTGGAGCCAGAGCCACTGACAGGTGAAGCCAACCATTTCTGCTTTTTCCCTTCCTCTTCCTCCATGCTGGAGGGCATCACTGAGAATGAGGAAGATGACAGCTGGTTTCACCCCCTCTGCTGGTTGGAAGAAAGTAGGTAGGTAGGAAGGAGGGAGGGAACAGGTCAGGCTGAGGTTGGTGGGGCAGTGACCCATTTGCTCCAATGGACTAGTCTCCATTGGCCCACAACCTGAAGGTAAAAAATGTCTCCATCCCCCACAAAAGATGCAGCTGACTTGACAAGTGTCTTGTGTCTCAATATCAGAGATGGGGGAACCTGTGGACTTCCAGAAGTTGTTATAAAAATTAGCGATGGGGTCTGAAAAAAGGGCGTGGACATTTTGTGTGTGTGTGTGTGTGAACCAGTGACAAGAAACCCTCTAAAACAGCCCAATGAAGACTGCATTCAGTGGATGATGAGCATCAGTTGCAGACCAGGGTGAGAAGCAGAATAGAATGGAGTATCTTGGGGAAGGGTGTGGTTGCTTGGTTGGGATCCTGAACAAAAGCATGTCACACTGTAATTTTTTTGGCAGCTCCCACTTGTGCATTCTAATGGGATACCTGAAATTATGTGTTTTGAACACGGTACTTTAAAATTCCCTTGTGTTTATTAGATGGGTAACTAGAGGATCCTAGCAGGACAGGAACCATACATTTAAACCAAATGCCCCCCCCTATAATTATGGGAACTGTAGTTTGTTACAGGTGTTGTGAAAGGTAAACTACAATTCACAGGGTTCTTTGAAGGAGGGAGACATGAAGTGTTAGAATTGTGCTTTAAATGTATGGTGTGGATATGACTAAAATTATGGGGAGTGCATTAGAATTCAGGTGCTTTTAAGCTTCTTCAAAATATTCCATTACCCTCAGAAGCTCTTTCTCTGCACATCAGCTCTGAAGAACTTCTCATGATCAAGATTGTTGCTAATCTCTTAAATTATCTATTTTCAGAAGGTGTTTAAAATAACCTCTTTGTTGCATAAGAAACAGTCAAACTGAAAGGGGGGGAATGTAGACTTTAAGAATGTAACTAGGGAGACTGAATTAGTTACTCCCACCTTTTATCTTCCTCCTGTGCTAACTGAATATTGTTTAATGGATGAGAATTAGGCTTTTAATTTTTTTTGTTTGGTTTAAAAAACAAACAAACCCTAAAGTGCTAAGGATGTGCGCGCTGCAATCTGCCTTCTGAGCCCTTCCTAAAGCACGATGCATTTTGCCCAAAAGCAGGAGTTTATGGATTGTTTAAAAAGCTTAGTGCATGCCAGTGCTGAAAAGAGCTGGTTCCTTGCCCTGGAGCATGTAATACTTTCTTTCATAACCTTTTCCACTTAAGATGCTTCCATACTAGATGCTTACTGTGGGAATTGCAATTTGCTCACTCAGATTTCATGGGGAATCGACATTATGATGTCATCATCAAATGGCTGTTTTACTTAGGTGTCTACCCTGTTCCCCATCCCATGTTGCTTCCTGTCTTTTTCAGAAAATTTAGGGGGGGCAGGGAAACAGAACAGTAATGCAATCTCCAGTGGTATGGATCACCTTAGTACTACCCTTACATCTTTTTAGAAGAAACATGATTTCAACCGGCTCTGTGATATGGGCAGGGCTGGCCCCAATAGTGTATCCCCAGAAGTGTATCTGAAGAAGTGTGCATGCACACGAAAGCTCATACCAAGAACAAACTTAGTTGGTCTCTAAGGTGCTACTGGAAGGAATCTTTTATTTTTTTATTTTGTTTGGACTATGGCAGACCAACATAGCTACCTACCTGTAAAGCAGGAAGGAACATCAAAATCAGGACCTGCTACCCCAGTGGATCCTGCTGCCTGAGACAGTTGCCTCACCTTGCCTCATGGGTGGGCCAGCCCTGGATGTGGCCACATTTTGATGCTGTTCACATTTAAAGGTGAACCTACCTAATGTGCCCCATCATGAAGCAATACAAGAACTGAAACATGGCTGTCTTTTGATACATGCACTTTTCCAGATTTTGCAGTGAGCACAAAAATGCATGCAAGGAGGTACAATGTGCATATAAATGTATGTATTAATCAAAATAACCTACTAAATGCACTATATATGGGGAAACTGTTTTGTAAAAATTGATATATTAGGCAAAATTGCATACAAAAAATGCATGGTAGGGGAAATGCTGATGATGAACCTTCACAAATACTTTCTTTTCTTAAATTGCATACTGATGTGGAAATGTGGAGAACTGAACTACTTGAAAAATGAGAAACTGAAACATTTGCCCAGTGGCAGATTTTGGGCTTGCAAATTTCAGCGGCACCTTGTGCGACGCTAAAATCCCCCCCCCCCCCCCGCCTCTCGTCTTCCATTTGAAGTCATTATTGCAGCACCCCTTTGGCTTAGTGTCCATTGCAGGTGAACCGGTTGTGCTCCCTTAAATCCACCTGATTCACCCATCCCTAACTTGAATCTGGAGTGGCAAACAAAAGGGCTCCTTCCATTTAAGGAAATGACTAAGAGCCATCAATGCTGATGCAGGCAGCCATTTCCAACCCCTGTATAAAATCCTTTTACATACTGTACTACATACAATTAACCAGGAAACAACATGGGGCTACTTCCTGGAGTATTAAAAAAAAATATGCTTTTCTGCCTGGCAGAAAACTTTAATGTGTTACATAAGAATGAAAGCAGCCCTCTGATCACCTTCTAAGTGCAGTATCTACATTTGCTCCTGGAAATTCCCCCACCCCATATGGATTTTTTAGGATTTCCCCTAAAAATCTGCAGGGAATCAGGATGGGACAGACTTCTTTTGTACGTATGCAGGCATGGATGAAAATCAAATGAGGGTGTTCATCAATTCCTAGCACTGGTGCCTCATCTTTGGGTTAGACCTTGAAGTCTTTGATATATGAGGTCTAGCATTTATTTTCTCCTACCATACAGTTCACTTTTGATATCAGTCCTTCCAATTTACTCAGTGAGTCCCAAAATATCTGAAAGACAACTTCCTTTCCTACAGATACTCTCAGGTGGCAGAGGGGGCCTCCCACCTTGTAGTCTATTACAGTGGTACCTCGGGTTACATACACTTCAGGTTACATACGCTTCAGGTTACATACTCCACTAACCCAGAAATAACGCTTAAGGTTAAGAACTTTGCTTCAGGATAAGAACAGAAATCGTGCTCTGGCGGCACGGTGGCAGTGGGAGGTCCCATTAGCTAAAGTGGTGCTTCAGGTTAAGAACAGTTTCAGGTTAAGAACAGACGTCCGGAATGAATTAAGTACGTAACCAGAGGTACCACTGTACCTTTAAAATGCCCTATTGAAAAACACAGCTTCAGCTTAAAAATATAATCATTTCCCCCTGTATTCAGACTTACAGCGTGCTCCATCCTGGAAGATCTGAGGAACAGAACATAGGAATCTGCCTTATACTGAGTCAGACCATTGATCCATCTAGCTCAGTCCTGTCTACACTGACTGGCAACAGCTCTCTGGGGTTTCAGGCAGGGCTCTCTTCAGGGTAACAGTGCAGTAAAATCAAATACAGAGTCTAGTTCACCAAGAGGTGAGGTTGGGATTAAATTTATTTTAAAGAGGTTACCAATTGACATTAAAAACCCAAACTATACCAGCTTAATTTCATCCTGAAAAATAGCTTACAGGACTTCTGCAAGCTACTCAGAATTAGTCATATATGGCTGCTTGCTTCCTTGCTGCATTTCAGCTTCCCCAAATGGCGGGGTGTGTTTTTTCACACAAAATCATCTGTCAATAATTTATGTCATCGTTATGGTTGCTTCTGAGACACAAAAAGATCCAGACTTGTCCAGATGTAGCACCACCAAAAGAGAGGGGATGGGGAGAGATAAGCAATCCATTCTTTTTGAATTTAGGGGAACTATTAATAATTCAACATTGCTATTCATAACTTTTTATTATAAGGTGACTCATTTAAAAAGAAACAGCAACCAGATAAATAATTGCTCTGTTCTGTTCTCAAGATTTCATTATCAACATGTGACTGAAGAAAGCTATGTTATGACCCATGGCAGTGGGGCTAGATTCTATTGCTGATCACTCACTGAATTTATTTTAGTTTTGAATTTGGCACTTAGCCAATGCTGAAAATTATGAACCTCCCCACCCCACAGTAAAT
The DNA here is from genome assembly GCF_009819535.1 of Lacerta agilis. Lineage (NCBI taxonomy): Eukaryota > Metazoa > Chordata > Lepidosauria > Squamata > Lacertidae > Lacerta > Lacerta agilis. The sequence goes on along the minus strand of NC_046319.1, from coordinate 17,602,866 downwards.
GTAGAGAAGATTTATGTGAGTACAAGAACACAGCCTCACCTTTTTATCTTGCATTTTGTTTTGATCTCTTGGCTGTATATATTCTTATTGAGCTCAAACCATTCTTAGCCATGCTTAGAGTGGACTAGAGGGCAGCGGTGTCAACAATGTTTTCTGAGTCTACTGCAATGTTTGTGGATTATTTCTCTACAACCTACTTGCAAAATAAGATAGACTTGCATAAGATTTGCATATGTTTTGTTCCTGTACCAATCAGGGATGCACAGATAATAAAAGTCTGATGGACAGAATGAACAAGTGAAGCTTTTCCCATAACTGTATTTTCATATTAGAAGAGGCTTGTGTAATAAACAAAAAATCTGGCCCTTTTTCCCTTATGGGTACAGAAGAGCCCTTGTAGAGTCCTCCATCGGTAGGAGAATATAACAGAGGCCAACCGGAGAAGATTGAGAAGCAAAGTCTTTATTGAACTGTTGCAACAGGGTCCTTCCTCTCACGCAGGAGAACAAAGAAGGAACCCAGCCACCCTTATATAGACATTTGAAATTTCCCCTGCTGGAGTTCAAGACCACCCCCAGAAACAGCATACAGTGGGACCTCGACTTACGAGCTCCTCGATGTAGGTTGTTTTCAACTTCCGAATGACTTCCAGAAGAAAAAAATGGCTGCCGCTTCCGAATTTTTCGACCTACGAAGGGAAAGCGGTGGTGCGATACCTTGACTTATGAGTTTTTTTAATGCGGTTTTCTCGACCTACGATTCCCCCCCCCCCCCGGAGATAGCGCCTTTCGAGTTACGAAAATTTCGACCTACGAGGGCGCCTTTGGAACGCATTAACGTAGTAAGTCGAGGTACCACTGTACATAGGTCACAGAAGAGGGGTGTTTCCCAGAACCACCTTCCCCAATACATCATGCCTACATCACAAAAAGGTGGTCTCCAACAAATTTCAACAGAAATCTGAGAAGTTTGTTTTTCTCCTGCCTGCCAATTTATATGATAATGTCTTATCTGATTGCCTTTCCTGGGTAGCCAGGCCATTCCTTTGGGATGGTGATTACTTAATTTCTGAGACAATGGGAAAGTTCCCTCACCCCCTTCCTCCTTGCAGAGAAACATTTGGTCAGTTTTGAGTCAAAATGGTGCCAGGACTGTCTGCCTCAGACATGTGGCCTTGTTTGCTTGGTACACTTATGAACATTTATTATATAGATATACCGGTATATAAGACCTTGATATTCTTACAACACTTTCATGATATTCTACCTGTGACAGTTGTTAAAGGCACAAGAACCCCATTTTCCCACAGTGCCAATCCTAAACTAAAGCCAAGGCAACTATTCCAACATACCCCAAAGTAAATCCCATTAAGCACAAAGAGACATACTTTTAAGTAGATATGCATAGCATTGTACTGTAAGTGAACTGTATACAGTGGATTCTTAATGAGTGTTATGGCTTTAGGTTCTGCACAACAAGAGGCATGCCTAAGACTCTTTGCAAAGTTTGTATTTGCTATTGGGAATTCTTTAACGTCCACCTGAACTTATTGTGTAGTAATCCTGGTTGCTAGGTGAAAAGGAAGGGCACTCTATAGAGATTTTAGAAAATGACAAATAGACTAGAAAACGATGTGCAAAAAATATATAGCAGCTCTTCATGACCCTGGTGTCCAAACGATTCACTCATCAATTCCACCTCTCATTTACTCATTGACTAAAAACACGGAAAGGTGGAAGCAGTCAGACTGGGTTATCTCACTAAAATCACTCCAAAGGTTAGCTGCATATTTTGCTTCATAACTTTCTTTTTAAGAGGACTAGAGACTTGGGATTTTGTTTTAAACTAAAGTTCAAAGTCTGGGGGCTCTGTTGGCTGTGGGGCCAGGTACAGCACTCTCAGAACCCCTGCTAATGGGTATAAGCATAACTAAATTTTGATTCAACCCAGCATATATTTAAAACTTTTTTTAAAAAAATCAGTTTAAAAATGAAATAATCTAGCCTGCTTTCATTGTTGACAATCTCTTTGTTTCTCTTAAAAGTCTTAGGGATGGATAGGTATAAAATGCGACTGGCCAAATCTATGTTAAAGACTGCACTCTTTAACCTTTTGCTACCGTAATTTCTCTATTTACCGTATTACTGTATTTCCCCCCTTTTATGCAATCTTTGCACGTCTTCCTTTCCACACATAGCCTGTCCTTTCGTTCACTCTCCCCAACATTATTTCATTTTTAATCTTTTTTTAACTATGTTTCAAATCATCATGAAGTGACTTAAATTTATCATCATCATCATCATCATTTTTTTTCTAAACACAAACCTCTACAGTCTGGATTCCTGTGAGAAAAGGGAGAGAGAACCAGTCATGTTTCAGGATCATCATGAAGTGACTTTTTAAAATTAAAAATACTTTTGTCATTAATAACAACAATGTTAAAAAGGGGGAAATTATTTCTCATACAAACCCCTAAAAAAACAAAACACCTCACATAGCTTGGTTTTTGGATTGAGGGCGGGCCAAAAGGAGAAAGAACCAGTTACATTAAGTAACTTTTAACTTTTACTACAATAACTTTCTCTCACACAAACGACTGCTCTCCCTCAAAAATAAACATAGCCTGGTTTTGTCCGTGAGAAAGATTGTAAGTACTGTACTGGGAACCCAAAAGGTAGGGTTGCCCTATTTTGAAGAAAAGAAAAAAAGAGGTCGCTATGACAGCCAATCAAAGCTAAAAAAGGCAAATTTCCTCAAATTTTACCCCACCCCAAAAGAGGACGTGTCCTGGAGAACAACATGGCAACCCTACAAAGACCACCCATGTTGCCTTCCTTCACCACCACGAAGGGGCTCCTTTTAACTTTCCCTCCCCCTTCCTTTCTAATCATGACGTTTTTATTTATTGGATACGACTTTGTTGTTGTTGTTGTTCAGTCGTTCAGTCGTGTCCGACTCTTCGTGACCCCATGGACCAGAGTACGCCAGGCACGCCTATCCTTCACTGCCTCTCGCAGTTTGGCCAATTGGATACGACTAGTATAACAAAATCGCCTCACACGCAGCCTGTGAGAAAGGCCGGCGGTTGGCATGACCCAAAAGGGAAAAAGGACCCCAAAGTGACTTATTTTAACTTTGATTATATTATCTTTGATTTTTTGTTTATTAAAAAAAAAATCACCTCAAACTGCCTGGTTTTCAGTTCCAGGAAGGAGGCGGCACGAGGCGGGGGGGGGAGGGGGTCGAGGAGCAAAAAAAAAAAAAAAAAAGAGAGAGAGAGAGAGAGAACACGAACCCAGGCAGGCCAAACGGCCGTGCTCGGGGTTTCCCAGCCGGGCCGCAAGGGCGGGGAAGCGAGCGAGCGGGAGGCAGAGAGAGAGAGAGAGAGAGAAGCAAGCAAGCGGGGAGTTGCCGCCTACCCTCGCCTGCCGCGCCCAACCCAGCCAGCCGAGACTCCGCTGCTTTCCCTATGGCCGCGAGCGGGAGCCGAGCGAGCGGCGGAGCCCACACCCACCCACAATAGCTTAAAAAAAAAAAAAACCCGAGGACCTCGAAGAGAAAGAAAAACCGAGAGGAGGAGGAAACGACCTCCCACACGTAACAAAACCTGCCCGCCCGAGCGACTCCCCCAGGGGACCCCTTGCCCGCCCGCCTCCTCTTGATTCGACGTTCCTGTTGGTGGTGCAGCCGCCGCCCTCCCTCTTTTTTCTCTCTCTCCCCCTCCTCCTCCGTGGTGCGTCTCTTCGTGAGGAAACGGAGCGGCTGCCAAGCGCAACGCGGGACGGACGGCGGCGGTGACGAGGCGGCGACAACAGCAGCAGGGGCTTCTTCTTCCTCCTCCTCCTCCCCCTCCCGGTTTATTTCTCTCTCTGTGTTCCCCCTCCATACCTCCCCCCCTCCCCCGGTTTCCTCCTCTTCCTCTTCCTCCTCCTCTCTGCTTCCTCCCTCGACGCTGCCTCCTGCCCCGCTGGCTGGACTGACGGACTGAATTGACTGGGAGGAGGAGGAAGGAGGAGAACCGGCGCCTCTCGGCGGGGGTCTTGCGAGGGGGTCGCCCGCCCAGCGGGGAGGGAGAAGGAAAGGAGGGCGTATTGGCTGGCGGCGGCGGCGGCGGCCGTGGATGAGCAACGACCGTCGAGGAAGGTGAGAGAAAGAGAGAGGAAAGCGTAGTATGTAGTATTTTTTTTTTTGGGGGGGGGGTGTTTCGAAATCTCCCTCGCAGGGATCCTAATCACGTCCCCCACCCCACCCTTTGCAGCTTGGCTTGCCGTCCTTATTACTGACCCAGCTCGTGTCCTCACCCTGAAAAAACAGGCCTTGTTCACCCCGTTCCTAAAAAAACCCAACAAAACCCCCGAGCCCCATGACAGCCCCTGTTCACATCCCCACCCTGAAAAAACAGGCCTTACTAACCCGATCCTGGGCGGGGGGACGGGACATGTCGTGTTCATACTCTTCCCACTCACCCCACAAAAAACTAGGCCTCATTCGGTTAATCCTGTAAAATCGGGAGACCTTGTTCATTTCCCCACGCCGAAAATCAGGCCTTATTCATCCCATCTAAAAAAAAACAAAAAACCAACCACCTCCAAATCACTGATCTTGTGCATGCAGCCCCATCAAATCACTCCCCGGAGACCCTATTCAACCCCCGCCCCATTACGATCTCTCCAGGCCCTCGTTAAGTCACCTTAAACCCTTGTCTTTTAATCAGTATTTTCTAAACGCTCAACATCAGCCAATCCTATTTCTCTCCCCACGGCCCTGTTTTTTAAGTGCTCCTAACCCTCCTTTCTTCCTCTGCCACCCCCGCAGAAGCCTCCATTACGCCCCTTCATATGCTCCTCCCTTTTTAAATCATTTTCTCCCCCCACCTTAAAATACTCTCTCTCTCACTTTTCCCATCTAGATACCTAGCCCCCCCCCCATATCATCACATTTTCTTTAAAAAAAATTGTTGGCAAAAAAGAAAGAAAAACATTTAAGTGTGTTTCAGTTATTGTGGACTGAGGAACCCTTTAATAAAATCCCCAACCCTGGATCCCTCCTGTTTTAGCCAAATCATGCTTCTCTTCCCTCTCTAGCCTTCTAAAAAGAGCAATGCAAAAGCTAAGAGGGAGGGAGGCTGCCCCTCCTTGAAATTTGAGTACTGTACTGATCAATTTTCCCCATACAATATTTTCTCTTTCCTTTCACCTCATACACTTTCATCTCCTTCCTACTTCATGACTTAAATCTTGCTCCTTTCTGCCCCACTTCTTTCTCTTTCACCCCTGTTTTTACCTCTCCCCGCAGAATTTCCCCCTCCCAGCTGCTTTTGACTGCCCTTCCCTATTACAGCTACTTCTGCTTTCCCCTCCCTTTTTAATACTCTCCATTGCTGTTTCAGATCCTTTCCCTATCTACTCCCCTCCATTTTGCGCTCTCTTTTCTCTCTCTCCCCTTCTCTATCCTGTCCTCTTCCCCCCATCCTACAATGCCATCCTTCCTGACTGGTGAGGTGCCCTGCCCTTTTTTGTTAGGGCTGCTGACACAGGAAATCAAGAAATAACCATTTCGGTTTTTTTGCTTTCATTGTCTCCATCACTGTCCCACCCATCTCAGAACATCAGGGAGGGGGAGTGTTTTTCTGTAGCTGCTGGCCAGAGATAGGAAAAGGGTGTGTGTGTGTATATGGGGTGTTGTTGTTGAAGAACTGATTCTTTTCTGCATGCGTTGAGGCTAGAAGTGGGGGGAGGGGAAGGAGGCAAGCAAGTCCACAGAGGATGCTTGGGAGAAAATATCAAGAGAGTGCTGTTTGTGTGTGGCTGGTACTGTAATGGTGGAAAATTGATTGGGTGGAGGAGAGGAAAACAGGGTGAGATTGCTTTAGGCAACCCCTGGCCAAGGAGAAGGCTAAGAAAATGGAATCTTGGTGGTTTTCTTCTTCCTACGGTAGGAAATGGTTTGAAGGTGGGGAGAGAATAAGAAATGCTTCTACTTTCACTGTCATAGCAGTGAGATTTATCTGCTTTTTTCGTTGCTTTTCTGCTTTAATAGGTGTTGTATAATTTTGCCATTAATGTCTGCTCAGGGTAGACGTTGGCTGCTGGAGAACCAGGGAGCGTGCAAACATGATTTGTGTGTGTGTGTTTTTTTAAAAAAAAAGCAATTTAAGGAAAATTGCTTTTGTAGTAAAAGTTTTTTTAAAAAAAAAACTAGTTGAATTTCTAAAACCACATAAGTGAAATGCTTGTGGAGACTATTGTGTGTCTTTAAATAATGAATTAATCCAGGGGATAAAGGATTTTATTTCATTTTTTAAATAATGTGTCAAGAAGAATATTAGAATGATATAGAGGTTATCAATTTGTCACTGTGATGAAGAACTAAAAATTTAATGAATGTCATTTTTTGTCATGATTGCCTTAGCAAAACCACTTATTTGAACACATTTTATGCAATATATATATATATAAGCCACTTTAAACAAGGCTAATGCTCTTTCCTTAAAAAAACGAAAGCTTGGAAATGGGGAAAGCTGCTTCTCACACCACCTATCCATGTGGATCTGGATGTGGTGAAAGAATAATACCAAAAATTGAAAGGAGGCTGCTGTCGCCATTTATGTACACAGTCTGAGGAGAGGTTTGTTGCACATTTTGAGGCTTTCCTTCTAAGCACAGGCTTGTAAATAAAGACAAACCGCTTTTGCTGGTTTTGTGAAATGCATGTTAGAAAACAAGAGATGAGGATGAGATCTTAATTAAACTTATATATTAAGCATTCTCTCTTTTGTAATTTTGGGAAGAGGGGATTGAATAGGTCAATTGTTTTAGTGGTTGCAGATTATGGAGGGTGTGCTTGTTCTCCCCCCCCCATTTTTTTCGGGGAATGAATGGATCTTTTTGTGTTGGGCCCGGTAACTGCAACAAGATGGCGTTTGCAGGAAGGCAACTCTTCGTTTTCAACTAAACACAGCTTCACCAAACCAAATCATGTTTAAATTCCTCTTCTGACTTTGATAAGCTTTTTTTTTTTAATTAACAGATTTGTTTTTTTGGGGCAAGGGATTGGCAGATGTTCTAGGTTTTTAATCTTTTGATGCTTTTCAGTCTCCAAATAAAGCCGGGTGGGTGGAGTAAATAGTTTTATTGAAAATTTTACATTGTGGCATAAATACATGGGATAAAGTGATGGGATCATTTTAACTTCTCAGAGCCTCCTCATAAGAGTTTTAAACTCTTTCCCCCCTAGAATGTTGCCACCAATTTTCTTCTACAGCAGAGCTTACATAAATCTTATACAAGCATTATTTGTAGAACTGTGTAATCTGTCAGTGTGATCACATGTGACCTCTTTGTGATGGAAAGGAAATGCAGTTACGGTATGCTCCTTTGCCAAAAATATGATAGCTTCTGCAACAGTATTTGACCTGAAATTCTTCAGTGAAATATATATACAGTATATAAATAAAAAGTGGCGTGAAGCAGAAGCTTGCTTGATTAGTTTCCCTAATCTTTTATATTTTTATACAAGTTTATACATATTTTTAAGTGCTTACTGGAGTAACGTGTACAGTTGAATGAGATTTTAAAAGTTGGTAACATTCTTCATTAAGAAACCAATAGCTAATTTTAATTCACATTCCAACTGGGTTAAAGTACTGCAGACTTCAAACTGACCCAAAGCAGATTAATTTGGAAGTGAGCAGAACATATTTCACAGTATGTATGTTTGGAATTATACCTGCATTTGCAGAAACATTTGGAATTACTCTATTTGGATGTCAGATGGCATCAAATTATTGTTAATTGCTTTAAAATAATCCTATCAAATTTTATTAGTTTAATTTTTATCTTACATCTGAAAGCTCTCCAGGGCAGAGTAAATGACATTTATGTATTTAGTACACATATCTTGCAGTTAGTAAAATGCATAGTATATCTTGAGTTTAAAAGTAACCTCCAACACTTTATTACGGGTTGTAATTTTTGGCTCATATCAGTGTTCTTTGCATTTGGCATCAGGTTTATTTTTCTGGGGGTTGGGTCTGTATTGTGTTTCTGCTTTGGTACAGTACATTGTAGTTGAGGCCCACATAAAGAATAGATATTTGGATAAATGTGCAAGATATTGATTGACAGTTACTTGTCATTATTGTGTTTTCATGTGCACACCACTGGAATTTTGATCATGTTTTATATTTTCCTTTCTTTGCCCTTTGCTCTATTAGCAGGTGTTAAAATTACCTAAGGGCCTAGGTTCACTAGGGTTTGTCCCTATTTATTCCTTGCAGCTGCTAAGTCAGTGTGGCAGTAGGCATTGTGTCATGATACTTTATGTGTCTGGCATTGAGAAATTCATTGTTAATCCACTTACTTGGAAAAGTTTGAACTTGGAAGTTAACCATATCATTGTATGGGGACACTGGTTGATGTTACAATACCTAGGCATTATGTGTGGTGGGGGGATGGATGGATGGATGAGGAAGTCTGAAATATGTTCTATTAAACTAAATTAAAAGCATAAATTAGAGGCTGCTTGCCCTCTTTTTCAGATGAAAACTAGCAACAAACAAGGCTTTAGTATAAGCATATCAATTTCTGTTGTATCTTTAACAGCTAAGCATAGTAACCAGTCATAATAGTGGTTATGTAGCCAGCAAATAAATGCTGTACTTTTTGAGTATATTGATTAACAGGAACACACATTATTGTTTTGGCTTTTAGGTCATCCTTTCTGCAGATCAGCCCTGCACATAGCTTGCATTTTGTGTGCAATAAGCTTCTTGAAGTGCCAGGAAGTAAAGTTAGGTCACTAAAAGAGCCACTAACTGTTCTAGGAGGCATTTCTGTGATTTCTCAACCACAGTTTGTAGTCAGAGCACTTTTTCTTCAGGTGAAGATTGTGTCTAGTCTATGATCTAGAAATAAATTTTAAAATGTGCATTACATATTATGAAGTTGATTCTACAACCTCACATAATGTTGATATAATCCAACTGGTTTCATTAATAATGTCAGTACATGAAATCTGTAACTGCTTGTGTTTTTTGTCACATTTCTCCGTATTAATTAAAGAGTATGACTGAATAAAACATATTTTGCTATTATCTGAGGACTTTCAGTGGAATAATCATACTTCTGCTAAAAATGAATGTAGCTTTTGCTTCCTGTATTTTGCTTCCTGCAATTGGCTCAAGTTTCAGTCCCTGGATTGGATTAAATTCTTACTGTCCATGGATTTTGGCTTTGCATTAGTGGATTGGTAATTGATATTCTCAATTTTAATATCCAGATGTAGCCATATGGCATTCCGTATTGTTTGAGACTGCCATTAACACGAGCTTGACAGAAGAAAGAAGGGAATGAATAATTTTGTGTAGATGGCAGATTTGGCACTGAAGAAAAATCCTTGGTGCTGTCATCTTCTTTCCCCCTTGCCCTCAGCAGGCATAATAGGAAAAGGAGAGTTTCTAGGATAATTGGTCATTTTGAAAGTATCAGTCATTGTGAAATGGCTAAAGATTGGTTGCTTTTAAACCAAATAGTCAATTATATTTGGAGCCTAGAATGGCAGTCATTGCAAATGCAAGTGACGGGGCACTTCCCAGAAGGCTTATAGGCAAAGGCAGAACTAAGATGACGACAAAGGGCAGGTTTCTGACACTGAAGAATAAGTGCAAGCTCTGATGGTTTATGAAAGGTTTTGTTCGGAAAATGTGCATTGTAAGGTAGAATTTAAAGGCATTGATGATAAAGAGCGGGAAGCTATTCCAGTCATAAGGAGTAGTATGATAAATGCCATGAATGACAAAAGGGAGCTTATACCAGATGAGAATATGTAAGGAGAATGTCAGGGATAAAAGAGGTAGAGAATCTTGATAGTGTGTTTGGTTGAGTGGTACTGATTCAATAAGAAGATGGTCTCTTCTCAGCAGTGTTTGTTTGTTTGTTTAATAAATTAATTAAATTCATATATTGTTTGATTGTAAAAACCAAAAGCAGTTTCCAAACTTTGGATACATCGTTTATTAAATGTTGGAGCAGAATCCTACAGAGTTGATGAGAAATAATAAATACTTGAGATATTTCAGAGGAGTTGTGTGTTTAGATGCCTGCATTTTAAAATTTGGATACTCTGGAAAATGTTTGTATCCATTACTTCCATGTTTTGCTTTGTTTTTGTTTTTTAAAATATAGCAGTGGGAGTCATTCATATTGCGACTGAGGGACTGAGGAATAGGAGTTCATCCCACCCACAATTTTTCTGGTTGACACTCCCCCTTGCTCCACTTGCATTTGCTGTGTGGTACATGCTTTGCTGTCTTGGGCAAAAAGCAGTTTTGGGGGAGGGAAGGGTTAAAGCCCCTCTTCCAGCACCATGATCCAATACAAATTCCTCTCTGCATGCACAGCTGCATTCGCCATTTTTTTAAAAAATGGGAAGGTCTTAGTGTTATTTAGTTGCATCCTTAGTCTGTTTCCACACCAGAGTGTTCTTTGCCATCTTTAAGGCTGACTTAATTTTATTATATCAGGAAGATACTTTTTCAAATGCACAGGTAGTGAAGGGGGCACACACACATATTTGCATATACACGCACACTTTATATTTATCACTTGCACAACTATAGCATTTAGAAATTAAGGAAATACTTTTATCTTTCTGAGAACCTTTTTTGTTTATCTGTATTTTGTTTCTATAAGTACTGTTTACCATATGGATTTTACCATAGTTTAACTTTGAAAATATGTGATATATTTATCTTCTTTACCTCACTCTCACCTTCCTGCCACATAGCAATAAAAATTGCCAATTGGCACCATCTTTTTAAATTATGAGGATTTGGAAAAATGGTGTGTATGTAGAGCTGATATATTAGTGGGAAAGGGTGTGGGAGGAAATGTGTAACTTCATAAATTCACTACAATTTTTCTGCTTCAATCCTATTGCTTCCTGTTGTATATACTTGCTAGTAAGAAAAATAGGCTAACCTGAGGCAAGTGGAAGAGATAACCTTTACCAAAGATCACACCCATGAATTGATATAATTCATATGTAAAACTTCGTCTGATACTCATCTCTTACATTTTTAAAAGTGAATTATGCTGATATGTTCTCTTGCAAGTGAGACACATTAAAAGGCTGTTTCATATCTTTTCATCTAAGAACAGGAAGGGATTCTCTATCTTAACAACTCTAAAGCTGTGGTTCACCTAAGTGTGAGTTTTCAGGAGTCTTGAAGGCATGATTTACTTCACTGTAGTTTGGTAGGACCTTGAAAGAGTAGTACGGTATAGGCATTCTCTACGGCATTAAGCTCTAAATGCAAGCTCTTGGTCTTTTAAGAATGGTGATTGATGGTGTTATAAACAAAGTGACCTGTGGAAAAATCCTCATTTTTCTGATGAGGACATGCCTTAGCCACACTCTCTTATTATACACAAGCAGGCTGTCACACTTTAATTCAGTAGTTCAGTTTTTTAGGAGTCATTCTTGTTTGAGGGCAAAGGTATCTCTCAGGTGCAGCTTAAAGTTGGGCAAGAGCTGTTAAGCTGCCTGTCAAGAAGACAGAGAGTGATACAGTACCTTCCAAAATCTACCATAATTTTGTGTTCAGAGTGGTGTTTCTGAATATGTGAGTAGCTTCAACACTTCTGGGTGTTGAAATTGAGGAGTCTCTTGTGGCAAACTTTGATACTCCCTACTTTAAACAATAAAAAGTATACTGAGCTTTATGTATACCCTAATGAAATAACAGTGTAGTGTATAGGTTTGGTGCTTAGGTTGTTGTATTAAATTTAGGAGCACATTAGCGAGAGGTGAGATGTATAAAACTTGCTAGGTGACTTAAAATCTGTGTTTTGCCATGACTGCTAATTTGAGTAGAATTGCCAAAATTTATGAAAATCTGCTACATAAGCTTTCCATGATTCTTTCACTACCGTATCTTTTTGAAGTATCAATTATACTTGCATAAGAGAAAGGTCATTTAGAATGCTGACACATAAGGGAATGGTAAGGGATGTGAACTTTTGTGTAGTAATGACATTTTTCCCCCTGAGAGAAGAATTTTAACTTTGTCTTCTAATTACAAGTTAGCTGCTTCAAAGGCTCATTTAAATGGCCAGAAGTAATTTTCAACGCATTCCTGGAATTACTTGTGTTTTTGCCCCTTTGGATGCCTGTGGGAGTGCTAAAATTAACTGATCTTTCTTTTACAACCAAGTACACCTTTCTTATTGTTTGCCATTACAGTAGGCCCACAACATACACAAAATTAACTTGTGTGCATTCAGCTTTCTGTGTGTGGGGATTATTAGTATTTTTTTTTAAAAAAAAACTTGGAATGGGGGTGGTGTTCCATGAAAAATGACTTTGGCAATTTCACCTGCCAATGAAACCCATGTGTTTTGGCTTTAGGTGTGATTTCCTGAATGCAGCCCCTATGTAATTTCTGACCTTACTTTATTGAAAAGTCTGGGTGGGGGGGGGGAGACTGGGGAGGTGATAAATGTAATGTTGTGTTTTAGAAACCTAGGAAGCTGATACATACAGAGTCAAAACATTAATCCATCTAGCTCAGTATTGTCTACTTTGACTGGCAGTAGTCAAAACGTCTTTCAGACAGGAGTCTTTCCCAGCGCTATTGGAAAATGCACGGGGATGATTGTGATACTTTTTGTATGTGTTCTACTGCATTGAGCCATGCCCTTTGTCTTAATGTTTGCAGATCCAAATGTTTGCTGCATAGTGTTTTAAAAGCAGACTAAGAAGAACTTCATATATATGAGAGATACCAATAGTGTGAGCTGTTTTTAATTTAAGACTTTTAACATAAACCTCAACCTGCAATGGCTCCATTCCAAGCACACCTCTTCGCAAGTTTCATTATTTTAATGATTTGATGTAAAATTCTCACCTTATTTTTCTGAGCTATTTGCATATGAATAGAATATTGCAATGGCATATTTTGCTGCATTTAAGAAAAGCATCTCACTGAGCATAAAAAGCACATGTTTAAAGTTCATGAAAAAGTATACTCTGTTAGGATGGTTAGTGCTCTATAAATACATCTCTAGAAGTGTTTGCATACTTTTGAACTGGACTCAGTGATGTTTTGATTTGCTAAGTTGATCTGCAAAATTTTACCAGGTGATAGCTTGTTCTGTGAGAGGTTGAAAAGCTCTTTCCCTGTATTCAGCTCTCAAGGTTTTGTAAGTACAGTGGTACATCGGGTTAAGAACTTAATTCGTTCTGGAGGTCCGTTCTTAACCTGAAGCACCACTTTAGCTAATGGGACCTCCTGTTGCCGCTGTGCTGCCAGAGCAAAATTTCTGTTCTTATCCTGAAGCAAAGTTCTTAACCTGAAGCGTTATTTCTGGGTTAGCGGAGTATGTAACCTGAAGCATATGTAAGCTGAAGTGTATGTAACCTGAGGTACCACTGCAATGTAATTTGTAAGAGTGTGAGCTGAAAAGATACCTGTTCATTGATGAGGTGATACTTGACTTCACTAAGTGGTTTCAGTTAAGCAACCATCTGCCTTAGCCCTTCACATCTGTATATTGTTGTTGTTGGCATCCGTCGGTCTTGAGAGACAGTAGAGTGTGCCTCCAGGGGCGAAGTCTAACTGCAGTGTTAGGTGTACTGAAGTGACCTCCCAAGGGCACAAACCTGGGCAGTATGTAGTATGGAGGTCCTGGGCTGCCCAGATGACAAGACACCACCTCCCCCACTCTGTCTCACTGATGTGGTCCAAAGAAAAGCAGGGCAATATGTTTGGCACTAGCTTGGCTGCAGGAGTTGCCAGAAGGAGGTGTATAACAGGGGTAGGCAACCTAAGGCCCATGGGCCGGATGCGGTTCAATTGCCTTCTCAATCCGGCCCACGGACGGTCTGGGAATCAGCATATTTTTACATGAGTAGAATGTGTGCTTTTATTTAAAATGCATCTCTGGGCTATTTGTGGGGCATAGGAATTCGTTCCCCCCCCAAAAAAAAATATAGTCCGGCCCACCACATGGTCTGAGGGACAGTGGACTGGCCCACAGCTGGAAAAGGTTGCTGACCCCTGGTGTATAAGGTGCCATCCAACCGCCTTAGAGATTCCACTCTGGAGAGTAGCTGATGGGTCTCAAACCCTCAGTGAATTACGACTTCCCCTGCATGTGAAGACAGGCTGCAGTGGATTGAGTGGATGAGACCAGCACTGGGTCCAACAGTAATGAAGGCTGTTTCTGCAGGTCCTGTAGAAGGAAGTAAGGGGCAGATGGGGCTCATCAGCCTGGGAATGTAGCCCATCTAGGAGGAGGAAAACTCTGATGCTAAATCTCTGCTGCCTTGCAGTACATTTTTGGGAGAAGAAAAGGCTAAGAAGTAAACCCTACCATTGGTTGTCAAACTTAATCCATTCCAGGAGTCCATTCGACTCCTGGAACGGTTCAAAAACCAAGGCACAGCTTCTGATTGGCTGCAGGAGCTTCCTGCACTCCTCGGAGGCTGCGTTGGACGTTGAGCTTCCAAAAAACGTTCGCAAACTGGAACACTCACTTCTGGGTTTGCGGCATCCAGGAGCCAAAAAGTCCAAGTACCAAGACGTTTGACAACCAAGGTATGACTGTATAATACTGGATTGTTATTAAATATTGATACATTAAAATAATTTTAAGTGTGGGCTCCTTGTTGCAGTTGGGGCTTAGAGGCGAGTTCTGAATCTGGCCAATTGAAGACTATTGTTTTAATGATGGCATGATGAAGAGATACGAATTGATAACTGCTGACCAGAGGTGCTTGATCAAAGATCAGCCATTTGTTTAATGTTTATAGGTAATCATGCAGTCCTAGGTTTTATGTGCAGGTTACTAAGTTCTAGGTTTATTATGGCTGGCACATAGCCTGACCAATCAGTATGTTTAAATCTTATCGTTTCTAACTGGTCCCATTTGCTTTTGAAAACTTGGTAGATTGTGTTAACTCCCACCTTTTAACAACAGACTTAGCTGTTACTTTCACAAATCACTTGAACTAAAGACAGCAGTTCTGCATGAGGTGGCAATTGGTGTACTTATTTAAAGACTTGTAATTTGGTTGCCACTGCCTTGTTTTTAAGTTGTATATTAACCAATATTTTAAGTTTGTTGCTGTCACAACTATTATCTTTTTGGAAAGGAGTGTAGTAGCGCTCTAAATTTAATACATGCTATTGCTTCAAAGATTTCAGTTTGATCATAAGTTTCATCTTCCCCTGATTCACACAAATTCTGGCAACAAATAAGCAAGTACAGTATACAAATACAGACAGTCTTCAAAATTCGCCAGGCACATTTTGCACCTTGCTATTGGCCACTTGCAACCACTTGAAGATATATGAAGAAGATGATGATGATGATAATAATAATTTATACCCCACCCATCTGGCTGGGCTTCCCCAGCCACTCTGGGCGGCTAGGATGTGCTAGGATGGCATCTGACGGCTCCACCATCTGGAGGTGTATGTCTGGAGATCCTTGGATCTTGACTGTTTTCACACACTAGCAACACATCCTGTAGAATTCTATCCATTGTATTTAATCTGCACAATCAGAATGAATTTCAGGAACCAAAAAGTTGTATTGAAAAATATGACTTTCATGCCGCCTGGCCCCAAAATGACAACTAGGCATTCCATTTTGGCGACTGGAGCCATTCGGTATCTAGCTTATATATCCGTGTTTCTAACACTGCATACATACTGATGCTTGGTTGAGATCCTACAAGAAAGAAATAGCTGGCAGGGGTGGGAGCTCAAAGGAGCCCAACAGGCTTAAAACTATGCAGGAATCCAGCAGCTGCAAAACTTCAGTATCAAGGATAGCACCACTGACTCATGAAGATGGGTGGAGTTTGACAAATGCATGGTTCTGTAACCTTGCTTTTGGCAGAAACAATAGGTTTGGTCTACGATGTAGTCTCCTGCGGCAAACAAAGTGGAATAGGAATTTTACTTGCTTAGGTAATTGTGACAAAATGAACCATGAGCCATAATTGGTGATTGTCAAACACTAGCTAGAGTGTTTAGTAGGATACAGTTTTATGTTTAATGCAAATATATTGAAATTAGAAACTCTGTTCACCTTAGGACACACAAGTAATTTTACATTAATAACCAATTTGCTCTCTTTCAGTTTTGTGCCTGTCTGAATTGCACTTAACCCAATGTTGTAATCTTGTTTTGAACATTTGCTTCTGAAAGATGCTTGGAATCCACTCAGGATTTGTGTAGCCCGAGTGAGTATGAGACTGTAATGAGAAGTCAGTCAGTCTCTTGAGCATGGAACCCTTTGAGTTCTGAAAGGCAATAATATCTAGGACTAGGATTTCACTCAGCAGGGGAAAATGCAGTACTAGGCAGTGCATTGCATATCTAGATGCTTTGCAACTTTTATCAACCTTCCTGTAGTCAGCAATTCCTTCATATTATACAAGAGAGGTGGGGGGGGGGCAGCCGGAGAATAATGATTATCTTGCGGTGGGTGTTGATCTGTCTCCCCTAACTGCAGACATGCAGCCTACGACAGATTACTATCAAGGGAATGCAACCCTTAACAGTAAAAAGATTCCCTCATCCCTGATAATAAACACTTCTGAAATGATGATTGCATATAATGGTTCTGTCTACTAGAGAGATCTTTGTGCTAGAAGATGAACCTTTAGTAACAGGGTTTCTTGGAATCGTAGTGAAGATGCAGGTCTAAGAGCATAGTGCAATGTCTGTAATAGGAGCATTTAGCATTGTGCTCTGGATCATAATTTGAAGGCTGCTTTCTATTCCAAGAATTCTTGGATGTCAGTTAGGGAAGAATTACATATTATATAGTACATTACAGTGATAGAATGCCAGTCAAAATATAGTTGTCCCAAATGCAGCAGTCAGAAATACAGTGGTACCTCAGGTTAAGAACTTAATTCATTCTGGAGGTCTGTTCTTAACCTGAAACTGTTCTTAACCTGAGGTACCACTTTAGCTAATGGGGCCTCCTGCCACTGCCACACGATTTCTGTTCTCATCCTGAAGCAAAGTTCTTAACCTGAGGTACTATTTCTGGGTTAGCGGAGTCTGTAACCTGAAGCGTCTGTAACCCGAGGTACCACTGTAAGAGAAGTTACTAGCTTTTCATAGAAGCATCATAAGATTTCTTGCTTGGGGTGACTTGACTAGGCAGAGGTTTATAAACTGTGATTGTCAACCTGGCACCCATAAATCTCCACGTAGTTACAATTGGACCTATACCGGTAGCAAAACACACCTGACCCCTGGGGAATTTTGAACACTGGTTGGTCACAACCAGGAATGGGAATAGTGGTACAAGGATGATAATTGCTGAGCTGACCTAGAAGATCCACTGCCCCTCCAGCTCCCAGGAATCGGAGAGGTAGGAGGTCTTCAAAACTCAGCACTGGGAAGAAGCTTACCGTATTTTTCGCTCCATAAGACCCACTTTCCTCCTAAAAAAGTAAGGGGAAATGTCTGTGCGTCTTATGGAACGAATGCATGCTCCCTGGAGCCGAATTGCCTAGGGGCCAAAAGCAGATCGTGCTCTTTTTTTTTTTTACAAAGAGAGAAGGGGGTGTTCAGCAAGTGATTGGGAGAGAGATAAGGCTCCCTTTCCAGCCCCACCCCCTTGCCCAGGCCTCCATTGTTGAATGCAGAGGGAGGCTGTTTGTTTCCCCAGCGACATGTGACTGGCTGATTAGATTATCTGTCTGGAAACTGTAGAAATGGCTGTAGGACTAGAAGCTTCAGAACTGTGAGTTGGACCCCATAAAAACGGGGCTTTTCCTCTTTGCAAAAAAAGCTGCACCACTTTCAGCTGATCCTCAAAAAAGCAGGACTTTTCCCTTTGCAAAAAAGCTGCACCATTTTCAGCTGATCCTCAAAAAAGCAGGGCTTTTCCCTTTGCAAAAAAGCTGCACCACTTTCAGCCTGTCCTCAAAAAAACAGGGCTTTCCCCCTTTCGTCCTCTAAAAACTAGGTGCGTCTTATGTTCGCGTGTGTCTTAAGGAGCGAAAAATACGGTAGTTTAAATCAGGAAATGGTTGTTTCCATCTCTGTTACTAGGGGGTGAGGGAAGAGCCAGGTTTTGGGTTGTGTTCAATGTTAGCCCTGCTCAAAGTCGACCTGTTGGAATTTTGGTGCATTAATGTATTTCAACTTGTTAATCAAAGAAGAAATGTCATTAGCTTGGTTACTTGGAAGAGATAAGGGGCAGAGAAAAGATACATACTGTACAAGCATCTTAAAAACTGCTGTTACTTTGGCCTGTATTTAAGTGTAAGGTAGGATTCTAAGTTCTGTGTGAGGGTTCCTTGAGTTTTAAGTAGCTCTGAACCTTTAGAGCAGGTGTGGTGAGCCTGTGACCCTTTATGCTGTTGGACTCTTTAATTTCCTTTTTTTTTTTTGAGCCACTTCATAGGAATTGTAGTCCAACAGCACCTGGAGGGCCACAGGTTCCCCTACCCTGCCTTAGCAAAGAACCGCAGTGGTTATCCTTTTATAAGGAGAAAGCTATATAGAACACCCCCTCACTTGCTCATGTTAAGTATGTTAGCCTGCGATTTTGTGGTGTAGTCTGTGACTGTTGTTGTTGTTGTTTAGTCGTGTCCGGCTCTTCATGACTAGAACAGCATTAATCTGTTGGACCGGGATGATATTGTTAGCTCTACTATGTAAGGAAGCAAGCAGGGTTTTGCACACTGACCAGTGCTTGGTTCTAATGCCATCACTGGAGAAAAATGGATTTTATTGTTATAGCTATTTTTAAAAATGTTGCTTTTCCAAGCAAAGCCCATAAAAGACACATACAGCAATAAAAAGTACAAGTATTTTAAAAATCTATTATTAGGGAAACCAAGAATAAGACAGATTCACAAGAATTAAAACACTCAGAACTGCAGTAGTGTAACAGTGCACGATCACTCATCTGATAACTGGGACAAAATGTTACCTGGGGAAGGCCAATCAACTAAAATGTCTGAGACCCTCAGAAAAGCCTGACATGTACCTACACGCTATATCTCTACTGGGAAGGGAGATCTAAGGATGTCATCCACCTCAGAGAAGTTGGATGTGGATACACCAAGAATACCTCTGATGCAGATCTCACTGCATGAAAAGGATGGTACAGATGTAGGCAGTCATCTAGTAGTTCAGTCCCAAATCATTTAGGGCAGGCATACCCAACCAGTAGATCGCGATCTACTGGTAGATCCCCTGCTGATCCTGGTAGATTGCGGGACCCTTATCGACTGTGGGATTAAATAAAGTTTACCAAAAGTTAACGTATAAAAGCTGAAGAACTCTGGGTAATCCTTCCCCCAAAAAGCTCAACAACTCAACTCCTCCTCCCTCCAATGGGTAGGTCACTGCCAGTAGATCATAGTCTCTTGGGAGTTGGACATGCCTGATTTAGGGCTTTAAGGTTAACACCACCAGCCCTCCCTGACATTAGGATATGGAAAAGAAAGGTAACACTGCATGCCATAAGCATACAGGTGTCATTGTAGTCTAAATTTTTGAAGCATGGAGCATAATATAGAACCTTGTGGTACCCAATAAACTAGCGACTAGTAGTATTTGTCCAGTGTCAGAGGGTCTAAATTAGGCTTATTAAGATATCAGGAACCACTCCTTTCCTCAACAAGGCAATAACATCCTGAAATTCAGACATCCAACCTCTTTATGGTCGTTCTAACCAGACAAGATGGGCAAGGATCGAATTAACAGGCGGTAGGCCTCATTGCTCCAAACAGCTCATTCTCAGGTAAGATGAGTTGAAAGGTATCCATCACACTACCAAATCACTTAGTACACTTTTGAATCAGGTAAGAAAATATGGAAAAAGAACTCCAGGTGTTAGAAATGTTTATTGTAGATTAAATGTGTTATGGAAAATTCCTTGTAAATATACACTGATTATTTGGCCGTATCCTCAGAAAGGTTGCACTGTAAACAGGGCTCACTGAGGAAATAGATTTCCTCTTTTTGTTTTGAATACACAGCTAATATTTTTTCCTTCATTATTCTGGTTTTTTGTTTTGTTTTGCCCTTTCTTTTCAGGTTTTATAATTACTACCTATTTATTTAGGTTGAGGAACTTTTATGCCAGCAAAGGGGTGAAAGTTCTATTGTGGCAAAATATTTTTTCTTTAGAATTCTGCTTTATTAGTAACAGTTCTCTGCATAGAGTCTGTTCAAGTGGACATTAAAAGTTGCAGTTTGGCTGCTTCTTGTGACAGAACTTACTGCAATATATATACCTTTCATATGAGAATTGTTAAAAACAATACATTTACTTTATTTGTTGCACACTGCTAATCATAAAATTTCTGCTTTGGTATAGTTTTATTTAGGTTGTATTTTGAGTCTGACCAATCAGATTTTGTGGGTTTCCAATAATTTTTTGGGGGGTGTCAGTGGTTCTTGTTCATTTAGGAGCCCTTTATATTCTGCTTGTTATTTTATTAATATATTATGTAATTACATTTAAATCTTTTCATAGTAAAACTTTACCAAAAATGCATCATTTTATAGGTTTCATATACGTTTATGAGAACGCACTATATTTTCTTATATTTCATATTATTAGCCCTTATCCTATGTATGCTGTACATTGGACTTGAAGAAGGAATTTTCTGAACTGCATTGCACCTATAATAAGCTACATTTCTTGCAATTGGAGGCCCCCGCCCCTTATCTTGCCTTTCAGCGGTGCAATCCTAGTTTTGTGGTGGCTTTACTGCACTACTAAATCATTCAGTCATTCCTAATCAAAATACTGATTCACTTAGAAACCTTTCCAGTATATATGAATGAACACAAAAACACTTTAACTTTTTCAGAGTGCAATAAGCCAATGATTTTTAAACAGCATTTCCTAGGTGCTTAGAACCATCTTAAGAGAGAGTGTGTGTATGTGTGTATAAAATACACAAAGGCTTTCTGCATCACAGGAAAGTGAGCAGTTGGAAACGCCTGCTCTAAACAGGAAGTGACTTACACAGTTTGCCAGATGTGAGACGACAAGCTATGTTACTTTTCCAGTTTGTGTTTTGGTTGAAAGGAGGGGAGGGGAACCCCTCTTAACTTTTTGAATATTGCATTTTTGACATGGGTCAGCTGTATTTGTCACATCATTTTTGCCCCATAAAGATACCTCTCTTGTTCATTTGAGAACATTGCCAGTTGATGTAGGCAGTGTAGAGCTATATGGAACAATGGTCTAACCCTTTATAAGACATATTCACTTAAATAGCTAGGAATTTGTGTGAATTATGCCATCCCAGTTGCTCAGGATGGGTAATGAAAGCAGCACCCCAACAGAATGAATCAGAAAAAAAATTCTTTACCTTTCCCCATTCAAACAGTCTTCGCCATCTCAATATCCCCCAACCATTGTATCAGTACAGACTTATCTCTGGCATGAAAAGGATGTGGAAATTCCCAAAGAAATCAAAGGAATTGCTTCCATGACATGACACCCTTTTCAACTGCAGGCAGCATCCATTCTGACGACGACGGAAAAATAATCCTCAACTATAAGAACAAAGCCAATTGTACAGAGTTTACAGAGGCATATGTGAAAGAAATGCAATGTTTTGTATTTATTGTTAGTCCTACTCAAAGTAGACCATTGAAGTTAATAGACATAACTAGCTAAGGCACATAAATTTTGATGGGTCTACTATTTGGTATAATTTTGTTGGATACGAAAGAATACCCCCCCCCCCCCCGCAATTTGAATTGCTAATGTTAATGGCTGGCTGAGTTATTACAATATATGTTTGACAGGAAGAACTTTCTGACTATCCTGATTTAAACCCCAGAGACCAGCCCAAACATAATAGCATTGGCCTGTTGATAAATTGAACTAATTAGTTAGTTGGCATTTTCCATTTACAGCGGTACCTTGATTCTCAAACGCCTTGGTTCCCAAACACCAAAAACCCAGAAGTAAGTGTTCCGGTTTTCAAACATTTTTCAGAAGCCGAACGTCCGATGCGGCTGTTGGCTATTGTTTCTGGGACACCTGCACCAATCAGAAGCCGCGCCTTGGTTTTCGAACATTTCGGAAGTCAAACAGACTTCCAGAACAGATTAAGTTCAAGAACCGAGGTACAACTGTATTTTGTGCTTTTGGTTTTGCTATTTATTTTGCGTTTTTGAGGCGTTTTTGGTTAATTTGTTTTTGTGACTGTGTGGAACCCAGTTCAGCTGATTGATTGATTGATTGATTGAGTGACTGGAAATGGATAAAAGTCCCCCCCTCCAAACAATGACTATCATCAGAGCAAGTAAGAAAAGAAATTAATTTTAATTTTCATCATCTACAATACTGTCTTATTTATTTTATAGTACAGTACATTGATTATTGCTTTCATTTTATTGATCAATGGTCTTGTTAGAGAGTAAAATTCATGTTAAATTACTGTTTTAGGGGTTGTTTGTAAAAGTCTGGAAGGGATTAATCCGTTTTGCATTAATTTCTATGGGAAAGCGCACCTTGGTTTTGGAACGCTTTGGTTTTGGAATGGCCTTCCAGAATGGATTAAGTTTGAGAACCAAGGTACCACTGTATTTCAAGGGAAATGCATTTTTCCACTTCGTTCTCAAGCCTACTTCCTCTCATACACAATTAAAGTGGCAGTGGCTGTGTTCACACATTTAGTGCTCTGTGGCTAAGCCTCCATGAGCTTGAGTGAAGTGTCAGGCTGACTGATACCTTCTCCTGATTGGCTGAGACTGAGAAGAGTTCTGCCTAGTTTATTTGCATTTGAAGGTGTTAACTGGTCATTCTTGTTTTTAACAAAAGCAGTTGCTGAAACTGCAGATCATGGCTTATAAAGCTATGCTGGATTTTGCTTTTTAAAAAATTTGTAATCACAAATGGTGTTGGAAAACTGAATAATTTTTTTGTTCTTCTACCCAAATTCCTTGCACAGTCACTTAGAACACTTAACATAAAATGTTCAGAGTTATCAATCATTTTCTTAATGGGTGTAGCAGGAGTTACAAGGAGAATCATCACATTATCCAAGTGAGATGATGTTGCATGAAGAGACCTCTGTTAGTTTCCAGTTACAGATGTTTGTCATATTCAGATTGATTAGGCGTTGTTCCAAATTGTATACTGTGGGCTGTGTATGTTGCACTGTGCTAAGAAAAGTTAGTTTGGCTTTTTATTGTCCCTTGGACAAATTAATTTTGTGAGTTAACTTCCCCAGTGGCTAAAGACAAGTTTCCTACTGGTGACCTAAGCTTAACTTAGCATTGATTTTTCATTGTCATAAAATGGTTAGCATGACTACAGCATTCATAAATGTTATTAATTTCATTAAGGTAATAAAAAATAGATAACAAAAATAGGATTGACAACATTTTGTCCAGTACAGTGGTACCTCTGGTTGCGAACGGGATCCGTTCCGGAGGCCCATTTGCAGCATGAGCAGAGTGCAACCTGAAGCGCCGTGTCTGCATGTGCGTGGCGCGATTTGGCGCTTCTGCGCCGAAACCGGAAGTAACCCGTTCCGGTACTTCCGGGTTTGGTGTGTTCGTATCCCGTGATGAACGCAGCCCACAGCAAATGCAACCAGAGGTATGACTAATTTTAACCACTATCCCCACCATAAATGAATATACAGTATATCTCTTTCCGTTTGCATCTTCTCCAGGAGTATAATATTTCTGGAGTAAGTAAAAGAAAGAAAGCTGGCTAACCATGGCTGTTGTAAACTAAGACCCTCAATTCATGCACAGTGCTAATTTGAGATTCTTTGAAAGTGAAACTAAACTTGGCAGAAGTTCTGTGTGAACTCAGCTCCACTTTGATTAGAATCAAGGAGGCTCCTCTATGTAATGCTAAACTGTGGTTTAGTTAACATGTTAACTGGGACAGTATATTAGCCTAATCTCTTAAAATGTCAGGTTAATTATGATGTATCTATAATGCAGGCTGCCCTTGCAGGATTTAAAGCAAGTTAAAGTATGCCACCTCTTAACATGCTGTAACAGCCTCTATTAAGTTAACTAGAGGCTCCTCACATGTCAAAATTTTCAGGCACAGCAGCTGTATTAAAGATCTCTCCTCTACAAACACATAACTGTTGCCTCAAATTGTGTCCTTTGTGCCTTTGTTTTTTTGTGTTTGCATGTTCTGCATAGGGGTGGTGGATAAATTAGTTCAGTCTGAATTTTAAAGTGAACTGACCTCATTCATCAACCCTGGGTTTATATGTATTGGAAATAATTTATAAACTGGATTGTTAACTTCCCTGAATGTTTTGCAATGCTCCTTTGATTTTTAAATATGTACTGCGGGGGCATTCAAAAATACATTTTTGTGCAGGAAATTATAGCCTCAAAACTGAGCTCAAAATACCTTAAAATGACAATCTCAGTTTAAAAGTCAGCTTTAAACTCTTTGTGCCCAGCCCTCACTTCCAAACTTACCCCCCCCCCCCAATATCTACTGTGGTTGTATATAGAACATAGAATGTCTCAAGACAGTCTTCTAAGCGTGGCAGTACACAATTTTCTGCACTCTGGTAATCCCAGGGAAGAGGGGGTAATTATAATCCAGGTGTTATTTATGTTATGATGCCAGTGGCCCATCTAGTCTAGCATCCTGTTCTCCCAGTGGCTGAGCAGATGCTTATGGGAAGTCCAAAAGCAGGACCTGAGCACAGCAGTGCTTTACCCACCTGTGATTCTCAGCAATTGATATTCAGAGACAAACTGCCTCATGCTGTGGAGAGTAAAACCTGTCATGACTAGCAACCATTGATGGCCTTATCTTCCATGAATTTGTCTAATCCTCTGTTAAAGCTATCCAAGCTGGAGGCCTTCACTGCCTGTATTTAAAGAGCATTCATGACTGCCTACCTTTTTTCCTGTTCAAACTGTTTCTTTTTTCAAAATTACAAAACATACCCATTATCCCCTGTCACTCCCTTCCCCCAACATTATATCATATTATAGCCAGCAACATATAATTGATGAAACTATAATTAGGCTACTTATGAAGATCTGGACTATTTTACACTTATTAGTGGGCTGCAGTTCATTGTTGTAATGAAAATGCTCCTTCTTGAAGGCATTGAGTGCACATCATTTTGTCCTTGTGGGTGGAGAGCACATGTTTTCCAGTAGCAGCAATTTCCTATATCCAATCTTGATCCATTGTGAGCACAACCGTTTGTAGGTTAGCATTTATAAACCTTAAAACAGCCCCAAATCTTATGTTGGATGTTTGGTACTATTCACTCTGGAACAGAGCTATAACGGAGAAAATTACGCACAGTTTGAGATTTTGACAAGACTAAAACCTCCAGACACTTTTAATGTGATTTGGCATTGTTTTATAACATATATAGCAGAACCCTCATTTTCAAGACAACCCTTGTCACAAACCTGGCAAATATGGAACTATACGCTTGATAATCTGATAACGAAAGTCTTTACTTGGACTTTATTGTTTTAATCCATGTGCAACTGTACTCATATGTGCCTATTTCATAGGTTTTTTGTCTTTTAATTTTCACCTGTTATAATTGTTCTCTGTGTTTTATATACATTATAAAATGAAATAAAAAATACAAAAACTATGTTTATGAACCTTAACTGACATAGTCATTAATAGAAATGCTTTTAAGTGTGCCTTAAGGAAACAGCAAAGTGAAATGACTGTGTGGATGTTTAATCCTGAAACATACAGAGTAGAGAGCAAGAGCTTGATAATTAGTGTCATATGTATGTGACATTGGGCTGGGTCACACATCACTTTAATCCACAGTTAAGCTTACCTATGGGTGCATGGAGTACAACGGTAACTGCTTTGCTCCTCTTGGTCCTGCCATGAGCTAAGCTATGGTTTGGCTTAGTGTTCGAAATGCACCAGGTGCATTTGGCTACTGACGTGGGTCCAGTTGCGACCATATGGAGATCTCTGGATGCCAGGTTGGTGACTGACATCTCCATCTGGCTGGCCCCTCCAGCTTTCTTAAACAGGTAAAGCAGAAGAGCCTATTTATTGCATTTATACCCCACCTTTTTCATCAAGGAGTACATAGTAGAACCCCCTCCTTACATCAACCTTATGAGGTAGTTTAAGAGGCTGTGACTGGCCCAAGTTTACCCAGTGAGCTTCATGACTGAGTGGGGATTTGAACCCTGGTCTCTCCCAGGTCCTGAGTCTGACACTAACCACTATAGCACACTGGCTTCCTAGAGTACTTTTGCTGTGGGGCAGCTATATAAATAAAGTAGCTAAATAAATATGGGGAAAGCAAAATGTCACTTAGAGAAGAATCTGAAATATTTTCCTTGAAGCTTCAATTTGTTTTATGCTGGATTGTTTTATTTGTTGTTTTAATGTATTGTAACCTTTAAGTTTTTTCTTTAAATTATAAAGTGATATAGAAATGAAATAAACAACAGCAACAAACTCCATTGGGGGGGGACAGCACCTAGACATTCTGTTGTGTCGATTGTTACCCAGATTTAAGGAGTCATTTGTCAATTAGCTTATATTTCTGAATTTCTAACACTGGTTTGGCTTAGTGTTACATCCGAACCAGGACTCGTGGTTTGGCTTCCTAAAACCGCAAGCAGTAAGAAAAGAACAAACCTTGGTTCCAGATTGTGGTTTGTTTTGGATAGAGAAAAACCAAACATGGCGTCGTAGTTCCTAGTGCACATGTACCAGCATGTTTAAGCCATAGTGAAGCTAACTGTGGTTTAAAGTGATGTGTAAACCAGGCCATTTAGTTGTCCTGCAGAGCTGCTAAAAATAGATAATTGTATGTTTTGTGCCTGCACATGCAGTGCTAGGACTCTATTCTGGTACAGAATTCATATTCCTGAGAATCTGCTTCGATTAGAAAAACACAGACTTTTCTCTCCTTTCAGCCATTATTGGCTGCCCAGTGAGGTTTCAAAATGTGTGGAGTCGGGAAACTTGAATACCAAAGGGAGAAGTCTAAAGTTGGAATAGCTCCATTTCCTTTGTCATCATCCTAGTTCCTTCTTCTCCATTCCATTTTCATTGTACGTGTTTCACCCTTGCCCTGTAATAAGCTGCTTCTGGCCAATATAATTGAAATTCTGCGATTTTTATTTTATTTTTAATATACTGTTTCCTGCATGAATCTTTTAGGGTAGGATGGAGATTGGTAAATTATTTAGTTGAATGTCATGTATATGTTTATATAATTTGGGATTCACAGATTTGGTTTCTTTAGTATGAAATGCATTTATCTGGGCAAGAGGAAACAGCATACTTAGCCTTAACCATAAATATCTCAATGTAGCAAGGGTTTTTTGAGGTTATAGTGAGGTTCCCCCTGTTGAGTCTTTCCAAATGTAGAATCCGGAGCAGAAACACACTCTGAGAGTGGGAAGGAAGCCTTTTTCACTAGCTTTGCAGTCAGGATACTATAGAAACGAAATCTACTTGCACCGTCTTGCTTTTCTGCTCTATCCTCCCATGCATGTTTTTCCAGACACAGAAAATGTGGCATGAGTGCTTCAGTCAGGAAGCACTTGGTGCTCCTTCTACTCCCTCCCTCCAACTTCAGAGCTTAGAAGGTAAAGTTGGAGGGAGATACCCAACCATACTCCCTTTGGGCTAATTGTCACCAGAGCACTTTGCCATCTTTCTCCCTCTGGCTGTGTCTCTGACACAGATGAGATGAGGCAGCGGCCAGACACCTCCATGCTCCACAGTTTCCTAGCTCTGAAATACTTCAGCGTGTACAGGCAGCTTCCAGCCTCCGCAGCTTCTAGCTGCCAGAAGCACAGAGAGGATGGCTAGAGCTATGCACAAGGTTGCATCTTCTTTACAGCCTTGCATCTGTAGTTTAAACCAGGCATGTCCAAATCCGCTTCGGGAGCCTAATCTGGCCAGCCGGTCAATTTAAACCGGCCCCTGGGGCAGCATATGTCCTGGGGCAAAATCCTAAAAAAAGCTCAACAACTGTGGTTGGCCCTCATGCATGTTTACTTCATCAAGTCTGGCCCTCTTTGAAAAAAGTTTGGGCACCCCTGGCTTTAAAGGCAGGCAGGAAGAGTGAAACCCATTGTGCAGCTTTCTGTGGTGGTTGTTTTCTATACAAGGCTGTATTCTGAGGCAGACTTGGAGTGTGCTTTTCTTTCTCCCTTCCAGGAAATAGAGAGAGACTATCTTAACACATATTTTTATTGTCTGATCTTGAGATGTATGTGACCAGGGAAATGGCTATTTGCAAGTCAACTTTACTTGTGAGTGTACAAGTTAAGAAATTTCCTCCTCAAGTCAGGGTTATTTATATACACTATATCTTAACTTTCTTTCAAAGAACTCGAGGTGGCTCCTGCTCCCCCCCCCCCTTGCAACTACCTGGTGAGGTAGAGTCATTGAGTTGGAAGGGATCCCCACAGGTCATCAAGTCCAACCCCCTGCAATGCAGGAATCTCAGCTATAGCATCCATGACAGGTGGCTATCCAACCTCTGCTTAAAAACCTCCAATGAAGGAGAGTCCACAACCTCTTGAGAGAGTCTGTTCCACTGATGAACAGCTCTTACCATCAGAAAGTTCTTCCTGGTGTTTAGTAAGTTGGGCTACTTCATGGTGACTAGCCCAAGGTTACCCTGTGAGCTTCATGACTGAGTGGAAATTTGAATCTTGATCTTCCAGGTCCTAGTCCAGCACTTGAACCACTACACCACAGTGGCTGTAGCATGTGTGTGCTGAGGTTGAAATGGTAGGTTGCAAGTACATTACATATAACAACATTTATACATACAAAGGATTGTATGTTCTGTATACACATCAAGGCAACCTGCAATGGAAGGCATTGTGTAGAACTAGTTCATAGACTTGCTACAAAAAACGTTTGAAAAGGTTTTTCACTAGACTAGCATACCCAGTTTCCTACACCTAACAAAGACTTTGCATTTAATTCCAGAACACTGTTACAAAATGGCTGAAGTGAATGTTTTTTGCAAATGAAAACAGTTCTTTGCTTTGTTCCAAAAATGGTGTGTATTTCAGCACAAAATAGTACATGTTTACTTTACATTTACATTGAGTTATGAGTGCCACTGCTTTCTCAAACACAGCTGGAGTCAGGTAGTTGATCTAACCAATTTACAACAGATTTTTTTCTGCTTGTCTAATTTCTTTTAAATGCATAATCTTTTTTTTGTTTTTAATGGAGAGAAGTGCACTGCTACTGGAATTTGCTTTCTAAGCTTTGCTGAACCATCAGCTCGGTGATTCAGCTGATTGACACAAGGAGACTTTAAACATATGTTCGCTTCATACCAGATAGCGCTGTATTTGGCCTTCTGAAAGTCCAAGTGTTGTCAACAGTTTTGTGTATAGTTGGATACCATAACCAGTTATCTTTGAGAGGAGTTGGTCATTTCTTAAAATCAAAATACAAGGTGAGACTTCTTTCCTGAGAAATCTTCTCCACATTTCCACATTCACGCAAAGGCAAGATGTGTTGGGTACTCCCATTCAGCTTCTCCCTTATCCTACCAGGAGCAACAAACCACAAGTCTTGACTTAGCGTAGTATCTAAAGAAGCCACAATGCAAAGCTTAAGATTTGTTCTTGACTTCCCAATCATGGTTTGTTTGAAGAAAAAACAAACCACAAGTACTGGTTCAGACATTCTACTAAGTCAGGACTTGTGGTTTGTTGCTGCTTGTTAGACAAAGGGAGGAGTGTAACATAGGTGCTCAGGCTGTGTGCCCAACAAGCAACTTGTGCTTTAAGCAAACTAAACAAACTTGGCTTAAGAGTTTTCTGCAAATTTGGCAAACATCTGTCTACACGATCTGGTTCTTCATTCCATGGTTACCTATGTGCTGTATATTTTATGCTGTGAACTTCCTTATGATCTTCTGATAAAGGGTGGTATATAAATTTAATAAATAATTTATGTGTCCTATCCCTCAACACCTTTTTGAGATTGCTAACTTTGCTTTTCCCCAAGGCTTTGATAGAGTGTGATGATGTTGTTTTGATCTTAGTGTGCTGCCAAAGCTTTCTGCTGCTGTTATGCTGGGAGTGGGTGGGTTGTTTTGTGGTTTGTGTTTATGGATTGCATGTGCTTTTGTGTGAATTTGTTGACATGATAATGAATTTTTACGTATTTTTAATGGTTTGTAGCAAACTAAGCTCTACTTAGACTCATTAAAAAAATGACCCTTAGTCATGTGCATCAATTTCAGTGTTTCATGTCTGGGTATAGCATTAAATAACAACCCTGTGTTTTAAAATATGTAGGAAGTGATTTGGAGACCTCACAAAGTCTCTGAGATTACGATTAATGTTGCCAAATTCTGCGTTTCTGCTATTAGATGCAGGAAATATGAGCTATCCATTGACAATGCGCAGGCAAAGGCAAACGTTTAATTTTATCTAAGATCTTAATTTCGAAATGCTGTTTTTTCGTGTGTTTGTCTTGTGTGTGCTTCGTTGGACGATTTGGTCTGTGACCGTTTAATAAAATTTGATTTGATTTGACCTCACATAACAAGCAACTAATAAGTCATCACTACTGCTGCTACTATTAAATTAAATCTTGTCCTTACAACAGCTGTGAATTCCATCCTTATAACAAACCTGGAAAATAAGCCTTTATTTTAGTCTTTCTAAGTGACCAACTGACTAGCACCACTAAGCCTCTTGTCTCTTGTCAGCCTTGCCTCTCCTCTCTTCACCAGGAGGAAATTTAGATTGCAAGTTCTTTGGGGCAAGGGCCTGTGGTGTTTTGCTTGTAGCATTTTGTGAATTTCACAGGGTCAAGTGCCTGAGGCAAAAGGGCAAGATTGGAATTTTTACCTTTTCCTAAGAATATATTGTTTCTTTTCAAGAGCTCTGCAAGGGCAGGCATTGAATGTGGTCTGCCAGTAGACTGATGGTTGCTTTCCAGAGGACCCATCTAGTGCCTGCTGATCACTGGGATATGTGTTGTCAAATTCTGGGTCAGATGCAGCTCCATGTAGGCACTTAATACATTCTTAAGGAAGAATGTGTACTTGGGATTGTTAAATGCAGGTCAGTTCTGCTTTAACTGTTGAGATCCTCCTGAATGTGTTCTTTTGTTTCGAAATTTTAACATGGACATTAAAAAAAAAAAAACGCAGGCTATGCAAGACAGAAGTCGGCCTGTCCTTGCACTAAGTTATTTTTTCTAGCATATTTTCTTGTTTCTTGATATTACGTGTCTAAGATGTTGAAAACTGTTGTTTGCTTTCTAAAAGCTGTAATTGTAATCCCTTTTTGAAAATTTGTTTAGAAATGCAAAGAAAATCTGAACTGCATCATGTGCTGGTTTCTGTGAGTTAACAAACAGAACTTGGATGTGGTCTGAATTTGTGTGCAGCTTTAGGGTGTGGCTTCCTTTTTTGTTCGGATTCCTTTCCAGCTTTCA
The DNA here is from genome assembly GCF_009819535.1 of Lacerta agilis. NCBI lineage: Eukaryota > Metazoa > Chordata > Lepidosauria > Squamata > Lacertidae > Lacerta > Lacerta agilis. The sequence continues at coordinate 17,571,418 of NC_046319.1, read as the reverse complement.
TTAGTAATCACGAGCATTTCTCTTTATTTCATGCAGGCTTCCTTCCTCTGGCTCTTAAAAAAAGCTGATTACCCTGCAACAGTGTTTTGGGGGGAGGGAATTTTTTGTAATGGGTTAGTGAAGGCTTGAAGTTTGTATTAATCAAATGCTTAGTCATCTCATTGTGTTCAAAATAATACTATTTTATCCCTCTTCTCTGCTTTCTCTTCTCTCTCCCACCCAATTCTCTGCTTACCAATCTAGGTGTAATGTTGCTATGCGGTATACCAGCCAGTAAAATTATTTGTATATCATAAACAAGCTAAATATGAGACAGGTGCAACAGTTGACAGACCACAGTTTTATAGATATTCAACCATAATATTTTATAGAAATTGTAGAGTAATTACAGCAATAGTTAAATCTCTTTCTTCAGAAAAATACTGAAAGTTGATGTGCTGTAGTTCCTAACATTATCAACTAGGAGGTCCCAAATTCATATTTCACCCCAGCTGTAAACTGATTACAGTGGTACCTTGGTTTACAACCATAATCTGTTTCGGAGGTCCGGTTGTAAACCAAAACAGGTTGTAACCCAAGGTGCACTTTCGCCAATAGGGCCTCTCAAAAAAAAATTTGGGCTGTAATCCCAAAAAAAAAGGGTTGTAATCCAAAACGGTTGCAAACCAAGGTACCACTGTATGTGGCTTCAACCAAGTTGCTGTCTCTCATCCCCTCTCCACCAACATATTAGATGATAATATTGGCCTCCCTTATAGGATTACTAAGCTAATATGTGTAGCCTTTTAAACACTGTAAATGTACTATAAAAATGGCTTCATTCAGAGAGAGAAATATTACTTCAAACTAGCCACCATTCGAATTCTAACTTCTGTACACTTGACTTAACAGTGCTAACTCACAGCCTTGACAAAAGAGCTCAGGCAAATGCCATCATGGTTTGCTGCCCTTCCCCAGTACACATCACCCCACTGAAGTGTCTGTCTATTCTTGTCTAATTACTCTCCCTAAAAGGCATCTTACCTTCTTTCTTGCTGACCTTCCATTAACATTAAAAACTGAACATTATAGCATTTTACATGTTAAATACTGTGTGTCTTATGAAGACAGTTACCTAGGAGGACTTATTAAGACGGATTTTACTGCTACCTGGTGAATAGGAATTAATACAGTGGTACCTCTGGTTGCAAACGGGATCCGTGTGTGCATGTGCTCGGCGTGATTTGGCGCTTCTGCACTTAAGCATAGCGCCGAACCTGAAAGTAACCCGTTCCAGTACTTCTGGATTTGGCGTGTTCGTAACCCTTGCTGAATGCAACACGCAGCGAACGCAACCAGAGGTTTGACTGTAGTAATAATAATAAATTTTATTTTATTTTATTTATACCCCACCAATCTGGCTGGGTTTCCCCAGCCACTCTGGGCAGCTTCCAGCAAAATATAAAAACATAATAAAATGTCAAACATTAAAAACTTCCTGATACAGTACAAGGCTGCCTTCATATATCTTCTAAAAGGAATCCACCTTGATTTCCTTATCTAGATGGGAAAGCAGAATATAAATTTGGCATTAAAAACTTGACCTCTGTAAAAGAGAGAGAAGTTAAAAGCAGAATACCTAGTTAGAACTGAAAGCTTGTACATCACCTGCATAAAATGTTTTGACTTGTTTTTAACTTATTTTTCTCTCTGTCAGTGGTAAACAGGACTCAGGCATTCTTATTTAATTGGTAATTTTGCTCGCTGGAGGGTTGTATGTTGTTGACAAGGGAAGCTCCTGAGACGAGTCATTAAAAGAGAACTTTGTACTCAAGAAAATATTTTTAATGTACATTTAACACTTGTCCTTTATCCTTATGTATTGTATTCATTTAACTCTACCTTATGCAAGAATATTTGGGAAAGTGGTAAAATTGAGTCTGAAATTTTGGGCAAAGCCAGCATGTAAGTCACTTAAAACCAGTTGTGTTTTGTGCAGCTGGTGCTTTACCCAGCCTGTGCAGCTGGGGAGTTCCCTAAGGGACAAGCCTTGGTGCAGCATGATATCAACAGAGGCAGGGCTTGTTGCAGTCCCCAGCTGCTTTCCTTCAGCATTTATGCAACAGGTTGCAGTGTGTCGGTAGCAACTATCACCTTATGTGGGTGAAGCATCAACACTGATTGCATGGCTAAATGTAATGTCATTTGAATACTGAGTTGAGTATTTGAGAACTTTTGCTTCTAAATCATATTCTTACACTTCACCTGAGTGAGTTGACCTAACTTTGAGGTTTGCATAATATTCATTTGATTTGCCGGCAACTTACTATGAGTGAGAAAGCAAGGTAGACTATTTAAGTTCCTACCCACAACTTACAACAAAGTTACCTAACATTTTCTTAAGACTCAAAATTCACATGTTTTCAGGCAGTGTTACTAACAATAATTACTCCTTTCTAACTGTTTGCCAAATTGAAGTGAAAATATTTATACAGCCCATTCCTTGCATAGTTTAATGCCTTTGCTGTGCAACCTTGTTTGCACATCTCTTCTCCCCCGTACCCCAAATATATCAAGAGATTAGTTGAGCCACAACTACCGTTAACAGTAAGAGTTAGAGTCTATGATAAATTGCCTAACTAGGTGGCTGTGTCAATATTATCTGGGAATGTGACATCTTAACCTTTCATGGGTAAGAGCTGTACTTTCTGAGCAGGTGTAATGAGTTTTTCTACCAGTGATGGGCTGGGAGAAAGAACATTTTTCCAAGTAACAACACCATCACCAGTTAGTTCAGTTTGTTAGAGTGTGGTGCAGATAATGCTAAGGTTGCATCACCTGTTTGATCCCTATATGCGCCACCTCATATTCCTGCATTGCAGGGGGTTGGACCACATGGGCCTCAGAGGATTTTCCCTTCCAACTCTACAATTTCGTTATTCTATGTACTAACATTGGCACCATGAGACATTCGAACAGCCTGCTAATTACATTCAGTTTTTAGTGCAATGAACTTTATGGCTAGCTTTAATATATTTGTTCAGTGGTCCTCCGTTCAACATGCTTTCTGTTCAGCAGTTGTAAAATTGCACTGTGCACACCCCTGGGGTTCCCATTAACTGTCCTCTTTCAAAATGGCTGCTGTTCCTCATTGGTCTCAGTAAAATAATGAAACTACAGTGGTACCTTGTGTTACACACGCAATCCGTTCCGGATCGCGCTACGTAATGCACGGGCGTGCTTAACACGAACGCCCCCCCCAAAAAACAAAAAACCTGGAAGTTCACGTGTTTTTGCGCTTCTGCGCATGCGCGAAGTGCGCAGAACGTTTTGCACACCCGCGTGTTGCCCGCGCTCCGGGGGAGGACTTCCGGGTTGCGGAGGTCCGTAAGTCGAACGTATGTAACATGGAGTGTATGACTGTATCTTAATGTGGGAATTTCTCAGGATGCCAATAAGATGTTCCACATGTTTAGACTGGTGGCAGTTTAGCTCATGTTCACAGTATGCTTATGTGACACATCACAGGTGCATGTTAAAATGTAGCATGCATTGACACACATATCTGCTTAAGTGGCTTTTGCAGGTACTGTTTTGATATGTCATATCTCTTTTTGATATTCTGAAAAGTGCAGAAAAGCACAGGCCTGCCTGTGTCTTTTACACTGTGACGTGGGTGCAGGGAGTTAGCAGGACTGGATATATTTTATCTAGCTGTCTTTTCCCAGCATCAAGTAGAGAGTGGCAGGTACTGTGTGGAATGCTTGACACAGGGACAAGTACTTCATCCAGCATTGGTTTAGGTAACTGAGTTGCACTCATGCTGTGTACAAAATCTTGAAATTAAAGCATTAGCGATCTGCTTGTTGGACTTGTCTTTCTTGATCTGTAGTTTCTATTTTTAACATAATAGATAATATAATAGAAGGCAAATATTTTATGTAGAGAGTGGTGCTTTGCCCGACTAACCTTTGCCCTATCTGCTTTCTGTCTGCAGCAATAGCTCTAGGTACAGAAGGCACTGTGCAGTTTTCTGTGCTTTCTTAATGGGTGCAGAGCTGCTATGTATTCTTCTCTTCTTCAAAACTACGCTTAACCTTTCAAACACACCTCTTTCTGTGAAGGCATGTGCAGCAAGCTGCCTTTAATGTACATTCTCTCACTTGCCAAAAGGGGGTTCACTTAACCCGTGAGAGGCTGAAAAGGAAGCCTGCTTCATTTATCCAATATAGGGAGTGCTGTGCAAGCTCAAATGTTCATCTAGATCAGTAGTTTGGACTATTTCTCCTTGTTTTTTAAGCTGCTCTTACTTGCCTTGGGTTGCTGGCTTCGCCATTACAACTTTGATCCATCCTTCCCTAAGACGTTAGCCAGTGATAGCCAGAGGGAACCCCATCTTCCCGGTGACAATAGACAATCACTGCCAAGACTATATTTGTTAACAGTATTTTTAAAAACTGCAACTCATTGCAGTAGTCTAGTTCACAGAACGCACAAAGCGAACAAGGGCTTACTGGCAGCCACTTTGCTCCCTGGTCCTTTTGCTGCACTGAACTAAGTCAGAGTTTGGCTTAGCATGCTGTCTAAAACGAGACTCATAGTTAAGCTCTTTTCTCACTATCCATGTGTCATAGCCAAGAATCAACTTGGGCTATAAGTCAGTTAGTGAAATGAGAGCTTAACCACAGCATGCTAGGCCAAACCTGGCTTAGCTCAGTGTGGTGCAGAAGTGAAAAAGATGATGGGGGGGGGAGCAAAATTATGTTAAGTTTCTCTCTGGGAGCTTGCATGTTTGCACAATCATAGTTTAGCTTAACTGTGGTGTTCAAATCTGGTGTCTGGTGGATGACTGGTGTTTTGTGAATTTTATTACCTCTAGTTTAGATAAGATAAATGAATAAAATCTTTTTCAACTGGATTTTGCTTGCAAGTGAAATCTGAATCAAAATTGGGCATTTGGAGTTCTCGCCTACATGTTAATACCCATGGTGCCCTTCTAACTTGCAGCTGCTTCATCAAATCGCTCGTGTTGGAACACTTGGCACAAACTAGTAATTTGGAGAACTGGAATGTACTCAGCAGGGCCTTTGAACATGATCAGAAAAAGCAAAGGAATTAAAAAGTACTTCTTTGTGCAAAGACAACCATTCTGTAGGTTGAAAAATATCCCCATAGTTCTATAATAACTTCAGAAAATGCCTTCATTTTTATTAGTATTCAGTTGCAAAGTGAGGGTAAAAGCTATTGAAACCAGACATATTTTTCCAGAGGAGAATATGGAGAATACTCCATAAGTGAAGAGATGTTGAACCTCACAACTATTAATGAACTTACTTTGAAGTGTCAATGAACATGTATTGAACATGAAATGTATTGTTGTGTTGTCACATTCCTACTAAGGAAGATTTAATAATCCTAGGTGTAACCATTTACTGTGAGACGTTCTCCCTCTGGTCAGAGACCAGCCTCTCTTTGGAATGTTCTCCCTCACTTGACTGCTGTTAGCAGTTGGAATATTTATTTATTTGAAACATTTGGATGTCGTCGTCCCCCCCCCCCCCCATACGACACCCAGAAGACATTTTCTATTAGCTGTCTAATGAGTTTAGTTAGTAATAATAAATAAATAAATAAATACAGCCTCCTAAAGTGATTTACAGGTTTTAACAAACATTTATAACGAAATAAGACTGTAGTAAATTAAACATCAGAAAAGCCTGGGTGAATTTTAAAAAAGGTTTTGCTTTAGGTCTGGAAGAGCCAGCTTTTGTTAAGCTACCGGTACTTTGTGTGGCACATTCTTAGTTCCGGCAGGTGACCAGGCAAGTTGTTGTTTACAAGCATGTCTTAACACTATTATATATGTGGAATTAGGACATATTTTGCTCTTTAAATTCCATATGCTGTGGCCTTCTGGGCTGAGAGATGACATAGAAACATGGTTGTTGTTGTTTTAAAACCTTTGTTGGCATCACTGTGTTTAGAAATTCTTTTAACGTAATAGCATCCTGTCAAGCATATTTGAGACTCACAAATTAAACTATAGAAGGGCAGACACAGTAGAGGTCTTCAAAGTTACATGGCTGTAATGCAGCAGTTATAGTGAACACAGTTCAGGATTTTCTCTTATCAGTGTGCACTCAAGGATCTTGGCCTTTCATTGTCAGTGGTGAGGACCACAAATTCTGCATTTGCTTGCTATCCTGCCATGGTTTGTGGCCATTGTTGATCCTCCTTATAAGTATTCACAGCAGGGTTGGTGTTTTGCGTCTCACTTTGTACTATGGTTTGAAGATTGACAAAAGCAGCAAGAGATCATCCCCAAGTTATCTTAAGTTTTGTGAAAGACTTGGCAACAAAGAAAAACTGATGCTCCCAGCTCAAGTGACTCTGAGTTCATTGAAATGCAGAGACTCTGGAAAGGTGTCTGTCTCTTTATGCTGAGCATTGGAAGAGTGGTCACATATAGGGTTGTGTCCAATGCCAGTACTACTCAGAGTTAAGCCGTTGAAATCATTAATTATGACTTAACTAACATAGGCTTGTTGCTTTCAGTTGCTTTACCCTGTGTAGAATTTAGTTGGATACAACTCATGGTCAGCGTTGGTGGCCATATTTTTGGTCCAGTTGTGTGTGCAACTTACTGCAGGGATGTTGAGCCTCTGTCCCTTCAGATGTTAATAGACTCCCATCTGCCTCGGACAGTGTGGTCAATAGTCAGATGATGGGAACTGTAGGCCAGCAATATCTGGAGGGGCACAGGTACCCCACCTCACCTTACTATGTCACACTCCATATACCCTGGAAGGAAAACCTAGAGCAGGCACGTCCAACTTCCAAGAGACTGCATGTTGAGCTTTTTTTGGGGGGGGGGATTAGGGTCTCACAGTCGACCTGTTGGACATCCCTGACCTAGAGTTTTGCCTTTATTTTTTTTGCTGCTGCTACGTACTTGTTCATGTTCTTATTATTAAGGTACATGCATTACTGTAATCCATCCTCCACCCTCTTAGCAGCTTTTAATGTTGTTCTCTGCCAGAGCTTCCAAAGAAGACTTTGTGTTCATCCCTGTCACTGATGGATCCTATAAATAACATTATGGAGACTTCAACTTCAACTGTGGTTTCTGTTTTCCCCTTTCTATTTTGCTAGACCTAATCTGGGGAAATTAATATGTTTCAGTACAAAGTTCGTGTCAGTGCTTCAACAATCTCAGGACTTGTTCAGATGGTCATTTAATGTGGGCTAATGAACACTTAGGATAGCCTCTTTCATTTAGGTGTAGAAGCAAGTAACTGTGATTTCTGTACAGACTTCCACAAGTTTACTAACAAAGTGTGAGCTCTTAGTAAACAGCACACATGGTATCCTGCACAGATGAGAGAAGACCCTGCCTGTCTCCTAAGCATTCTGCATACCAGGCTACATGGAGAGGGGATTGGTGGCAACCACAAATAATGGCTGGCTAGAAATCCAAACCAACATTTGTGTGACTCATGCGGGAAAGTCACCCAGCATCACATATCATATCACTGATGAGCTGTGTTTGGCCTGGTAGGAACTGAGGTGGTTGTACTTTGAGGACAGGTTACACAGTTTGGGGCTTTTTAGATGAGAAAAAAGTTGAGTAAGGAACTTGACAGAGGGGGACATGACAGAGGCTTATAAAGCTATGCATGATGTGGAAAAAGTAGATAGAGAGTGGTTCTTCCTCATAATACTGGAACCTAGGTCATCCAATGAAGCTAGATGTTGGGTGATTCAAGACAGGCAAAAGAAGAGGCTTCACACAGCACATAGTTAAACCTATGGCATGTGCTACCACAAATTGTGTGATAGATGCCAAATAAGGTGTTTTTAAAAAGAATGAGATTAATTCCTGGAGGATGTATTTGATGGCTATATGCTGCCTCTAGGATTAGAGGCAAAGCAGTACCGTATATACCCGAGTATAAGCCGACCCAAATATAAACCGAGGCACCTAATTTTCCTACAAAAACCTGGGAAAGCTTATTGACTCAAGTATAAGCCGATTCACCTTTGCCGCTGTGGAGGAGGAGGAGGAACAAGCAGCCTGAAAGCAGCCCTTTGGGCTGCTCCTTCCTCTTCCTCCTTTGCCAAGTTTGCATTTATGCGAGCAGTTCAGGAATGGAACAAGCTGCCTGGGGAGAGTAAAGAACCGCTGTTCTTGTACACTTCTTAAGGAATGGTTGACTGGGGAGAGCGGGTGGCGGCACGAGTGGAGAGAAAGGGCTTCTTTCTCACCGCCCCCACCGCCCGCCTCACTCGAGTATAAGCCGAGGGCAGCTTTTTCAGCACAAAAAATGTGCTGAAAAACTAGGCTTATACTCAAGTATATATGGTATGTCTTTGAACAATGGGAATATGATGAGGAGAGGGCTAACATGCCCATGTCCTGCTTGCTGTCTTCCCATAGGAATTTGGTTGACCACTGTAGGAAACAGGGTGCTAGACTAGATAGACTTTGGTCTCATCCAGCAGGATTTCTCCCATGTTCTTATCGCTTCACTTGCCCTGTTCTTTCTATTAGGCCATTGGTTTCCTATTCTGTCTGTGTTAATAGACTGAAACTCTTTTAACTGTGTTATGTGTTATAGTTTTGTTCTATAAAGTACCTAGAACACTTGGCACTAAGTAAATACAAGGTGGTAGTCATAGCAAAAATAGTAACCAGGAACTGGTTGAGGCAGAATGGAGAAGAAACAGGTGGGGGGGAGTGTCAGGAATAAAGTATTAGGGGTGACCACAAACAGAGGAACCCAACAGATTAGGTTCCTACACTATTCCAGACAGAGGCACTGGCAGATGGGATATTTATAGATACAGATATACTGTGTATATATGCCCTTCATTTCTTTTAACTTGCTTTGGAATCATGGAAAAGGAGAAAATAACTCTTAGGTTGCCACCCCAACTTCCATATTTAGAGAAAACATATTCTTCTAAGAGCAATGTTAAAATTACAGGCTTAGCTCTGGAGAACCAGAACAGCTTCTTGGGATTTCAAGTGCTGCAGGCACTTTTAAATTAGAACTTTGCCTATTCTATTTTATACATTGAGAGAGCTTTCTTCAGGGAAAGCAAGTCACTTTATTATTTAAAAGTAGGGATTTCCCCAATTTCCATACAGAAATTTGCATTCTGAAGCACAACCTTTTGCCAAGCAAATAATTAATTTATTCCTCCAAAATGTATCCTATTTCTTCACTGCTTCTTTTCCCATCTTTGGCAATGTCATTTTTACAAGTGAGATCCTTGAGGGTGGGAGGTGTCTCATCGCCAGTCTAATGGCACATAGCAAACAGCGTGGCATGGTCAGGTAATACTGCAAAATTTGTTTCATCTATCAGCCAATCAAATGCTACCTTGTGTACAAACTCCTGTTGCGGTGAAATTGCACTGTATGAATGCCATACTATGTATTTAAAAGCAAGGATGAAAACAAGTGAAATTTTGAGAAGGAATGCGAAAAAAGAAAGACAAACATGTTTTATATGAAGAAGAAATAAAACACCACAAGGAGGGAGTTCCTGTTTCAGATCTTGCCTCTGCCATAGACTCGCTTCATGGCCTTTAGGGTTCATGCACTCTTTCTTTCTCTACCTTAAGAATGATATGGGTATAATAATACTGGCTTCTATTACTTTATGAGCTTTCACCACTTGAAAGTGTTGTGTAAATGCTAATAATCCCCATTTTTCAAGTTGGGTTTGGTTGAGCAAAGTAAACCAAATAACTGAAGATGGATTTGTCTTGACGTTCTACATATATTTGCTTGTCCTACAGATGTTGCTGCTGTGTCTAATAAATTTTTATTGTTGCACTTATATCCCACTTTAAAGGAGCTCAGGGTGGCATACCTATGAGGTAGGCTAGGCTGAGAGACGGAGTCTGGCTCAAGGTGACCCCAGTGAGTTTCATGGGTGAGCAGGGATTTGAGCCTTGTTCTCCCGTGTCCTGGTACAACACTCTAATCACTACACCACACTGGCTCTTCAGAAGGTTGGAAACTAGCTCATTGCTTCTGCCCTGTCACTAATAGACCTCTCCCAATTGTCTTGTAAGAACAGTTGTGAGAACTGACCTTTATTTGTATTTTTAACAACAGCAACAATATTTTTTTTCTAACAACAGAGCCAAAAGTGGATAAGAGGAATTTAAAACAAGCAGCATCAAGAAACTAGTACAATAACATTGGGTTGGAGATTACTAAAAAAATGAGGAAAACAAAGTACAGCGGTACCCCGTGTTACGCACGCGATCCATTCCAGATTGTGCTACATAACACGGGCGTGCTTAACACGAACACCCCCCCAAAAACCTGGAAGTTCATGCATTCTTGCACTTCTGCGCATGCGTGAAGTGCGCAGAATGGTTCTGCGCACCCGCGCGTTGCGTGCGCTCCAGGGAGGACTTCCAGGTCGCAGGGGTCCGTAAGTCGAATGTACGCAACATGGAGCGTACGCAACTTGAGGTATGACTGTAAATGGGAATGTGGAAGCATTGCAATACCCACAGTTTGATCTGGTAAACCAGGCTACACTGTTATCTGGATAACAGCCAGCTGTACAGATGGCTGCTGGTGTAAGTACCGTCTCCAAATCCTTCAATCTTCTGGCTCCAGAAAAAGATATGACAAAGCTGAAACCATGAATTTGTAGAGAAGATCAAAGACGAATCTTAATTCTGTAACAAGGTATTGCTCTTTATTCCAGTTGTCTTCCTTGTTACCCAGAAAGTAGGAGGAACATGTTTAACTGACCCACATTATTAACTTTGCTTGTGTTTAAGCAGCCAGTAAAAGAGGAGCTTTTGTCTCTCTCTGAAAAAAGAAAGAAAAAGCCAATCCATAATTATATTTTCAGGGGAACCATGTTCATATTTCCATTGTGTTCTCTAACACCTGATACACATATTTTTTTATTTAAAAAAGTGGCTGAAATAAAATAATTTCAAGTATTATAACTCCTTTGTATTGAAAAGTACCTAATGAGGCAGTCATCTCCTATATAGCATTGCCTGATAAATCAATCAATAGTATAAGCTCTGTTAGTTTCTCCCTTCTCCATTTTATGATGCATGTGCCTATGTGTATCTGAGGGAGAAAGCACAATAACTGTCATGTGCATAATGAGTTAAGAATCTAATCTTCTAGTTGTCCTGACCTAAGTTGTTGCCTATTCCGATGTTCTAATGGTGTTTTGCCCCACAATTTGAACAATAGTTGAATACTAAGTCCCTAGGATTTGGTTACCATTCAATAACTGGTTAGGTAAAGGTAAAGGGACCCCTGACCATTAGGTCCAGTCGTGTCCAACTCTGGGGTTGCGGCGCTCATCTCGCGTTAATGGCTGAGGGAGCTGGCGTACAGCTTCCGGGTCATGTGGCCAGCATGACAAAGCCGCTTCTGGCGAACCAGAGCAGCACACGGAAACGCCGTTTACCTTCCCGCTGCAGCGGTACCTATTTATCTACTTGCACTTTGACGTGCTTTCGAACTGCTAGGTGGGCAGGAGCTGGGACCGAGCAACAGGAGCTCACCCCATCGCTGGTTAGATATTGCCAATTAAATAAATACAAATTACTATCTTACTACATCTGGAGACGTTTTACCTGCTTCTTCACGGTGTGCGAAAGGCCAGCAACATGACCATTATGTGTTATATATTTGATGTTAGCCGCTCTGAGCCCGGTTTTGGCCAGGGAGGGTGGGGTATAAATAAAAATCATTATTTATTTATTTATTTATTTATTTATTTAATTAATTAACATAGACAATTGTGGCTGGCTTTCTGTCATTCTATGATGGTTGTTGTTTCACCCTTTGTTGCTGACCTGCTCTGCTGTGGAGTGAAACCCATCCCTCTATGCAGTTCTGTAGTGTTGTATTGCTTCCTGGTTCTTTGTTTAGGGAAGTACTTGCAGTCTTAAAAGCTTTTTCATACTGATTATGGTACTTCAAAGAGTAGATCCTTAGATACAATGGCTGGTTTTTTAAAAGAAGATGGTGTTCCTTTTACTTCTGTGAAGTCATCTATTGTGACATGCTGTTGTTTAGATTACCCATGTGTGTTTTGCACTCAGCACAGTCAATTTTTTTAAAATTGGTGCATGCTCATGCATGTAGGCATGCGGTTCCAAAAGGAAATGAGGTCCATCACTAGCAGGCTAATGTAGCCCCACATCATCTTCTCCATATTCTGTACGGATAAATATTGATGATATTATGTTCAATAATTGAAAATTTATGTTGGTATGTTTTTGGAAGGTGTGAATGTGTATGCATCACAAACTTTAATGTATTACGCCTGGATACTGTTCCAGCTGAAAGCCTCTGCAGTGTAATTGAAGTGAAATTAACCTGTATTTGTAGGAAACTAAAATCGTTTGTAAGCCATCTTTCGAGAGCTATGCCCTCAAAGATAGTGTATAAATACTATGAATGAATGAATGAATGTGTGTATATATATATATGTATATATATATGTGTGTGTGTGTGTGTGTGTGTATGTATATATATATCTATCAAGATCAGTGCACACCTTACCCAGCCCTCTTGCCACACAACATAGTGAGAACTATTACGGCCTTCAGACTGCAGCTCCTTGCCAAAAAAAAACCATCCCTCAAACATAAGGAATTTTAGTGAAAATTAAATACCTCATGGAGATTACATATTTACACTTTTCTAAAGGAGTAAATACTTGAAATGTAATATCTGAAAATCATGAAGAAATATGGGAAAGGCAAGCTGTTAATTGAAAACCATGAAAGAATCTAGCTTCCCCACTAAATTCAACTGCCATGATTTGCTAATACTGTATGGATGTTCAGTTTACCAAGTAGTCCATGTTGGGAAGTCTCCCATTTTAACACACAGCAGAAAGCATAGTAGAAAAAGAATGGCACCTGTTGACCAAGCAGAACCATAGCAGAAAGCCTTACTACTAGAGCCTGCTTTTTGTCTTATACACATCTGGTAGGTCACTGTGACCATAGGGTGCTGGACGATATTGGCCACAGGGCTGATCCAGCAGGCTCTTATTAAGTTCTTGGATGTTATAATTATTGTTGCTTCTTAAATTCCTGTCCTGCACTTCTTCCCAAAGGTGTCTAGGTGCAACTAACAACTAAGCAGTCAAACCGTACAATTAAAATAAAAAAAGTAAAATAAACATTCAAAAACAATCACATACCCTCACAGCTAAAAATTTCAAGGTTGCCAGGAACGGTTCTTTCAGCTATCAAATGCCCAATTAAACGGGAATGTTTTAAACTTCTTCCTGAATATTAATAATGACAGTCACACCTCACCAGGGAAAACAATTCACAAATGGGGAAATGCCACGGAGAAGATCCTGTTGCATGGCAGCACCAAACTGGGCAGTTGGTAATCTCTGTTGGGGCAACTGACTCTTGTATTATTTGACAGTAACTAGCTGGCCTGGCCACGCCTTGCTGTGGCTCTTCCCCTCCCTCCCCATTCTCGCCTGGTTTCCCACAGATTATCCCAATGAACTTAAGCCTGCCTCCTCTCAGTCTTTCCCTCTTGTTTTCACCTGGTTTTCCAAAGCTTATCCTGATGAACTTCTGCATGCCTCCTCTCGGTCCCCCCCCCCGTTTTCGTCTTCCTCCCACTCACGTGGCGTGATTTGTTCCCCTCCCCCGCACTCTCCGTGGTCACTCCAAAACTGTGTTGATCTCCTACCTCCCTTCTCTCCGGTTCTCCCCCCCCCCCCAGTTTCACCGGGCTCTCCACAGGTTGTTCTGTTGAACTCCTGTGCTGTGATTTGTTCCGTCACCTCTGCACTCTCATGTCTGTTGCTCACTGTTTTAAAATGGGAATTGGCCGAGCCTGAGGCAAGGAGTTGTTATGGCGGTGGTAGGTAAAGGTTGATTCGGCCCCTCCCCCACCAACAGCCTATTGGCTGAGGCGACCTCAAGTTCTGCTCCCCCTCCCACCTGCTGTCTGTTGTTGTAAAGCGTGTGTTCCTTTGACTCCACTGGAGGGTGCTGTTTTTTGCACAAATTTACGGATTTACCTGGGAAAGGTGTGATATTTTTGCAATCCAGGTACCTAAGAACCTTCCCATATGGCCAAGGAATGTTGTGTTCAAATTTGAAGGCAACCAGTCAAGCGGTTACGGAGCAAGGCCTTTGCATCCGCGCACCCATCTTGAAGATAGATAGATAGATAGATAGATAGTGTGTCCTTGCTTGCACTCCGTGCTTTGCAATATAACCATAACCACCTTTCAGAACCTTTGGCCTGTAATTGCAGCATTTGTGGGGCCTGTTTACTTTAATTTCAAATGAAATTTTTAATTGTTTGAGCCTATTTCTCTGGCTTCCAGGAAAAAAGCCAAGAAAAACTGTTGAGTCGCATAAATATGGGTCAGATAGCATTAATATTCACATAATATTGTTAGCTGCAAATAAACAGTTTTGCATAATTCTTCTATAGTAATTAACTTTTGTGATTATTATACACAAATTTATCTCTGTTCTCTTAATTCTTCAAATACTTGGTTGCTGTTTTACAAAATTTGACCTGTCAGATTATTTATCAGATTGCTAATCCTTACCCCCTTTACATCCTAAATCTTTGGAGCTTCATAAGACTAAGAGACAGTTGTTGTTAAATCTGGGGGAAGACATATTTTGAGAGATGCGATTATTAAAGTGTAGCAGGTCAATGGGAAAAAGCCTACCAGGTAGCCATGAGCTTGTATTTATTTAGTCTCTGCAGATTATCAGTTTGAAATTTAAAATACTGATTCAGGTTTATTTTTCTTGCAGTAGTTGCATATTTGGCTGTAGAAGTTGACTTTCCATTATACTGAGATCAAAAGTAAGTTGGAAATGTTTTAGTGTTGAATAACACAGCACTCTGAACATGCTCTTATGATATCTGTCTCTGGATTTAGTTAGAGTATATTGACATCTAAAAAGGATCCCTTTGTTGTATTCTTTGTGAAGGCTACTTCACCCTGAAAGCCAGGAATTTGTTTATTGTGAAGTGTTGTGGCTGTAGTCCAATCTGGCTTCAAATCTCACCTTGACCAGAGAACTTAATTTAGTTTTATTAGATTTATACACCGCACTTCTCATAAGATCTCAGGGCCGTTCACAGAATAAAATACAGGATAAAAACAAGTAAATAATTAAAAACAAAACAGTAGCTTTTGGCTTGGCTGGTTAGTATATTTGGGTGTTTCTGGTGCTGTTAAATCTGCACTGTCCTAAGTTTTGTTTTAAACTATTAACTGTTAACTAAACCTTGGAAAATCAGCTAATAAATGCCTTTCATGATACTTCTTTGGTTATATTCAGCACGAAAGGCAACATATTCCCTATTTAATCTATATTGCTCTTTTTTTAAAAAGCAGTTTTTATTAGTTTTCATACCTATATCATACATTATTCAACTTAACCAAACAATCTTTTGTAAATTCCCCTCTCCCCCTTGGCTTCCTTCCATTTCCGTTTCTGGTTTGTTGTCCACTTGTTGCATTCTGCTGCTTATATATCGTATATTATCACATTGTTCTCTTTCTTGTTTTCTCTAATTACATTATATATGTTTATTTAAGGGGACGCGGGTGGCGCTGTGGTCAAAACCACAGAGCCTAGGGCTTGCTGATCAGAAGGTTGGCGGTTTGAATCTCCGCGATGGGGTGAGCTCCTGTTGTTTGGTCCCAGCTCCTGCCAACCTAGCAGTTCAAAAGCACATCAAAGTGCAAGTAGATAAATAGTTACTGCTCTGGCAGGAAGGTAAACGGTGTTTTTCTGTGTTCCTCTGGTTCGCCAGAAGCAGCTTTGTCATGCTGGCCACATGACCCGGAAGCTGTCTGCGGACAAACGCTGGCTCCCTTGGTCTATAGAGCGAGATGTGTGCGCAACCCCAGAGTCGTCCGTGACTGGACCTAACAGTCAGGGGTACCTTTACCTTTACCTTATGTTTATTTAAACCCCGCCGAAGAATCCATACTTTTACATTGTTTCTGTAAATATGTTACAAAAGGTTCCCATTCTTTTCCAAAGTCACTATTATCTTTTTCACGTAGTTTATCTTTCAATTTTGCTAATTCTGCATATTCCATCAACTTTACATGCCATTGTTCTTTGGATGGTATTTCTCCCATCTTCCAGTTTTGTGCTATTAAAATTCTTGCTGCTGTTGTTGCATACATAAGTAGTGTCCTTAATTATTTCTTCACATCTTGTCTAAAAATACTCAACAGAAAATTTGGGATTTGTTCAAATGTGACAGTGTGGTGGAAGAATAGAATGAGCAAGTGACTATGCTTTTCATTGCCAATACCCACGTTCCCAGGGCCCAACTATCGCCTTACAGAGGGGACATGTGCACATTACTTTCTTTTCTGTTTGAGAATGAGCCAACATCCAGTGAAAAGTAAACAAGAGACACATGTACATTCTGCCTTCTTGTCCCATGCTGTAACTTGCAGACAATCCTTAAAATCGGTTAGTTTGTGCTACACACAGGAAATTTTATATTATACTAGTATATATTATTTCAATTTATATCACACCATGTGTGTGTATCACACTCAATGTGATATTAACAGTAAGATGAAAAAAGAAGAGTTGATTAAACCAGTCAAAAACACTAAACATTGACCACCTTAAAAATAAGTAAACATGACCTGTATATTTTCTTAAAAACCAAGGCCCATTTAAAAGTAATTTCCTAATTGATAGCAAGATAGATTTACTCTTTAGGTCTGCTGTCAGAAATTCTGCCTGAGGCTCAGAAGGCAAATAATACAGATAATTGAAAATTAATGTCATAACTGTGCATAATAAGAATCATTTATATGTTGGTGATCATACATATCTGTTTAAATGTGGCAAGTTTCAGCCTACAATTGGTGCTGTTGTGCTTAAGCAACATTCTTCTTCCATTGGCCATGTGTCTTGGACCTCCCTAAATTCATCTAAGGTTTTCCTTCCGCAAACAATACTGTAAAAATGGGAATGTGAAGGCCACCTAATCAGGAATACTTTAGAAAAGGGTTAGGCAAATTCATGGAGCATGAAACTGTCTATGGCTAGTAGCCACGATGGCTGTGTTCTACCTCCACTGTCAAAGGCAGTACAGTGGTACCTCGGGTTAAGTACTTAATTCGTTCTGGAGGTCCGTTCTTAACCTGAAGCGTACTTGACCTGAAGCACCACTTTAGCTAATGGGACCTCCTGCTGCCACTGCGCCACCAGAGCACGATTTCTGTTCTTAAGCGGAGTTCTTAACCTGAAGCGTACTTAACCTGAAGCGTACTTAACCCGAGGTACCACTGTATGTCTATGAATACCAGTTTCTGAGAAGCACAGGTGGGAAGAAAGCTACTGCACTCAGTCCTGCTTTCAGGCTTCCCATAGGCATCTATGTGGCCGCTTTTAAGAATATGATCTTGGACTAGATGGACCATTGGCCTGATCCAGCAGGCTGTCCTTATGTAAATTTCAAGTGAGTCCCCTCACTTAGCTGAATGTTTGTTGTTAAACAAGAGTGCTGGTGCTGCTTATCCCTAATACCTTGGAAGTCGAACAGCTTAGTTCCCGAATGCTTAGGCCCCCAAACGTCACAAACCTGAAGTGACTGTTTCAGTTTGGGAACTATTTTTGGAAGCTGAACGTCCGACGGGGCTTCTGCTTCCTTCAGCCAATCGGAAGCCGCACTTTGGTTTTCAAATGTTTTGGAAGTCGAATGGATTTCTGGAACGGATTCCGTTCGACTTCCAAGGTACGGCTGTATTTGAATAAAAGTTACTTTCTTATAAAATTTTAACATCTCTATGAGATTCTCCTATCTACCCGATGTCCATTCAAGCTTGCACCTTTGCTTTAATCTTGCCATCCATGTTTGTTTGTTTGTTTGTTTGTTTTTATCTCATCCTCCCAACTCACAACTTTAAAATGTTATACTTTTACTTGTACTTTAAGTTGTACTTCCACATTCTGAAAGGGTGCAGGCTGTGTATCAGTTTTGATAAGAGGATTTAAATTGGACAGCAGATTAGACATGTTTCTAGTAATCAATGACGTTGCATGGAAGAGTATTTTCTAAGTATGTTATCCTTGATACCCAATCATCTTTTTAATGTGACTGGTGGTGTATTATAGTTATAAGTAGCATATAACCCCCACCTCAATAAATATACCGGTAACTAATGGAACAGTGGTTTCAGACACTCCTTTGCATATATAGTGCTAGCAAAAATCCCCATCATTTTAAAGATAAAATATGTGTGGAGAAAGGCATTTATGTTGCAGGCATTCTAGCATTTAGACAGAAGATAAAATTTTAAAATAACACGACCCTTAACATTAATAATGATAACGATACACTCCTTTGTACAACAGTGCCGGATTCAGCACTAGTCTCTCATAGGAATGAATGGCAGTCTGTCACTCTTACAGGAGAAAGAAAACATTTTGCACTCAGAGGCACCATTGGAGTTGGAGCAAAACTTGCAACTCACCTTTGGTTATATTGCAGCCATTAGGAATCAAGTTGCCTCTTCCTGCTTTTTGATCCTTTTGCTTGGCCTTGATGTGAGTGATAGAATGTTGGGAGAGTGTTGACTGAAGGATTGTTTGAAATTAATTTATAGGCGGGTGGGACCTGCAACCACATAATTGCATTTTATAATTCCTGTTCAGGGTTGCGGTCAGCTATTCCTTCACCCTGCTCTTCTCTTCCTTCTGATTTACTTTTCAGGCTGATGCTCATTGTGTGGCTATTGACTGTGCTAAGTCCTCATCAGGCTGTTCTTTAAACATTTAGGCCCTTTAGGTTTTGTGCTGTCTTGAAAATATGAGGAAGATGAGAATACTGGCCCATTTCAACTTGCAAGCACTTTGACTCATGTCATCCCAACCTCATTTAGGCAGAAAGTGATTATTAGTTGATTATGTAGTTTTCTTTAAGCACCCTTGGGATAAAATGAATCTGGTTTTGTGCACCAGCAATAAAGAACTTGTGCAGAAAGTGAATCTTGTAAGATCCCCCCCCCCATCCTTTCCAACAAGCTTTGATAGAATTGGGGAGACCAATGAGTTTGGCAGGGCAAGACTGGAGGATACACTTGCATTGGGGTACTTGCTGCCTGGGCCAGAAAGGACAACAGGGATGCTATGACAGCTGTCTCCTGCCATGTGAGACACTGTGAGCCAGTTCCAATAGGACTTCAGCACTGCTCTTAGTACAGGGCACGAGGAATGTGGTGCTTATAGCAGCTGCTTCTCTTGGACTTAAAGAACCAGAAGAGCTAGCAGCAGCAAATAAGGAGGAACTGATAATTGTGTTTGCCACAGTAGTATATTACATTAGGTTGGGACCACATGCTCAGTGTGGTTGCCTCACAAATCAGTAGCTCATGACTCCTAAATAGTGGAACTTCAGCACTCCCAGCCACCCCCAAAGTGGCAGGATTTCTGAGACAGACTCTCCTCTAAAGAGATGAGGATAGTGATAGGTGTTAAAATGTAGGTTTCACCTTAACTGGATTTGAATGAGTAGTTAAGCTCAGACAAGAGATTATGAAGGCTTAACAATGACACTGCTACCAGAAGACAGGCAGTTCAGGCCTGTGTTCATGTGGAAATTGTACCAGTAGCTTCTGAAATTCACAGGACTGGGGAGGTTTACAGGCTCTGTGTCTTGTAAGTATGTTTTGGCCAGTTTTTAGAATGTATTGTTAATACTTGGGAAATTAGAATAGTAACTAGATGGTGGTAGTTCTTTAGACCTAAGCAGAATTTCATATAAAGTGAAATATAAATATTCTCTTAATTCCATGGCTAGGGTTTGTTGGGTTTCATAGATGAATTGCCTCACCAGCAGCCAGCCTCAGAAGTGATGCTTTCAAAGTTTGCAATCTCTGATCTTACAACTTCAAAGTTGTGATATCAGTACAACATTTGACTGTAGAATATGTTTTAAGTACTGCTAAAACCAGTCACTTTGCTTGTTCAGGGTTGTTTTTTATGTAGCTTTCTGTTCAAGTGAGGCTATTGGAAAAGTCAGATATATTTGCCCCAACTCTTTCCCCCACATACAGCACAGGGAAAAGGGATGTCACCTAAGTATAGAAGGTGGCGATTTTAAACAGCAGGAGAGGGTCCATGAAGGACTAACTTTGAAGATTGTGTTCCTGGCTGTGGAGTGGTGGTGGGGAAATCAGTGGGTTGACTAGCTGGGAAGAAGAATGTAAGGCTATGGTAGGCAGATGATGAGGGAGAAATAACATGAGATATACTTCGTTGGGGAAGAAGTAGCAGGAGCAGAGGTTGTGGGCACACTGACTCAATCCTGTGTGCATTGAATTCCAAGGTTGTCTTGGGATTTGATTAAAAAAAAAAAGTCTTGAGGAGCTGCAGTGTAAAGGGGATTTTGGCCCATAACATCACTAGTGTGTTTGTAGCTACCTCAAAATAATTATTGTTCCTCACACACACATACCCCAATCATTTAATATTTATTTAATGTATAGATTGCCCTTCATCTAAAGATCTCAGGATGGTTAACAACATAAAAATACAGGATAAAAGCTCAAAATAAATAGTTACCATGTTGTGTGTGATGCGTTTGAATCACAGGTTTGCTGCTATATCATACCCACTTCTGGCACAGTTTATATTTTTGTGAGAGACTACAGTACACTCCACTTAAGTGCCCCTTGTCAGAAGCAGATTTTAGTTAATTTGATAATAAATCAAAATTTCACAGTTTTCACTTTTTTGCAATCCCTTAATGGAGGGTAGAACATATCCTAATTTCCAGATACCCTGATTCCCAGTCCCTGTACTTTAATGGAAGCGAACTTATATAATTAACTATTCCTACCACACACAAGGGTACAACACAAACTCTTTGCTATGTTATGTAAACCACTTAGGAATTTCGCAGATTAAACTGTATATAAATATTATTGATGGTGATTATAGGGCAAAACCGTGCAAACCCTGTTTTTTCTATACTTTCTTTAGATGCTGAACTGAGATATCTTACTTAATCAAGATTTTTAAAACTGCTATTTTAATAACAAATGCCATTTCCGATGAAATATTTGAATATTAGAATTGGCTCTGTGAACTTAAATTTCTTCTATTTATTTGTGAAACAGCAAGACGGCAGTAACCTAAAGTGATTAGAACTTTTAGCAGTAAGTTAAGAGAGAGAGTAAGCAGTAAGTTTACTGTAAGTTTAGCAGTAAGTTGAGAGAGGCAAATGTGTGCATTCCACAAGGGTGCAGAAGGCTTGCAGAATATGTTGGATGCAGAAATTGGCTTCCAGTGGATTCTAGATTTCACCTTAAAAAAAAAAGCAGTTACCTTCTTTGTAGTTGCAAATATGTTTATAAACAACCTTCCCCAAACTGGCGACTTCCTAGCTGTTTTGGACTACCAATTTCCATTGGCCCTAGCCATCATGGCCAGTGGCTCAGATGACAAAAATTGTAGTCTAGAACATCTGCAGGGGGATAAGGTTGGGGAACACTAGTTGGTATCTGCTTGTCTTGGGAGACAATGGAAGAGTGTTGAAGGCTGATCTAGAAAATGTATGAAGCAAGTCTTTTGAAATTTCAAACCAGAGGAATTGATGAACATTTTAAGTAGAAAGTGGTAGAGCTTCCATGTCACACATCATTCCTTGTCCCTCCCCATGAATATAAAAAACCAGAATAATTTATGCAAATTATGAGAAACATGCAGATTGGCACGATTTACATAGTCTGTAGGGCTGAGCTTTACTTAGTATAGAATTTGGATTACCTTGGATCCACATGTGTTGCTAAGTTTAATGCGGAGTGCATACTCCACCCTAGCTATGACCTAAAGTTACATAAACAGTCTTTAAGTAACGTAGATGAAGGCTGCAATTATTTGGGCCTTCTTCTGAATAAACATGCATAGGACTGCACTTTGTAAGGATACTTATGTTTAGCTAATTATTTAATGCAATGTTGGTTTTTGCTTTTATTTATGTTTATTTTATGTATATTAGCTTAATTGTAAATAACATAGTTACTTATAATGTTTTTCTTTTTTAAAAAGGTTCAATTGACTTCACATTGTTTTTACTTCTCCCAGATTTTTGAGCATCTGAGAGGTGTTATAGAAGCACACCTTTAGTACAGGAAGATGAGTGAACTTGACCAGTTACGCCAGGAGGCGGAGCAACTGAAAAACCAAATCAGAGTAAGTATTATAGACTAAACATCTTGCCTTTCTCACCTGTTCTGGAAGTTTGGGTGTGTTCGTTCTCTCTCAAATTAATCTGTGTGGTAGGAGGGGGATTTTAAAACAACCTATTTGTTTTATTTAAAAGAGCTGCCATTTTAAAATAAAGAGCTTTTCTTTTATATAAAAAGATTTCTAGGCCACATCTCTGCTGAAGCTTCCCAGGTGATTAACAAAACAAATAAATGTATAGTAAAGCAATTTAAGCAACATTAAGAACAAATATAACCACAAAACACACAAAGATGGCACTTAAAAACTGCTCTTTATGGTGGTACATTTTCAGTGTCTTGAGATTTACAGCCTAATACCATTCATTTCAGAGGTTAGTATAATCTGGCTTCTTTCTATGTAAAAGAAGAGGGACTACACAGAAACTCTCCAGACAACAGCCACCTTCTAAAAATAGAAGCAACTAGCCAGTTCTTCAGCTCCAGGTTTCTACTAATTTATTCAAAAGATTCATCCTTTACACCGTCCATTTTCTTCATCTTCAGTTTCCCTTTATGGTTATAGGTAAGAATCATGCAGGGGCAGTAGGAGCTGCAGCTGGCAGAAGTTCCCTGCCAGGGTTGAAACTCCCCTTAGCAAAGCTGTGCCATCTTGGCTTCCTTCTTTCTCCGATACAGAAGCTGGACTACACACTTCTTTCCCTAAGCAACTGAACATTTCAGGCCATCACATTAACTCAGCAAATCAGTGTCAAAATAACTTAGCCACCACATATAAAAATAATGGTGGTGTGCACAGTTGCTTGAACCATTCTTTTTCAAAATGCACAGAAATCTGATTTGGGGAATATAACATGTTTATTCCAGAAAATAAACCTTTGCTTGTTCCTACTTGGCATTTCTTTCTGAGGAAAGCAGCTATGGGGCTGAGCTGTATGCTACAAAACCCCAGGCTCATTTCTCATCTCTGCCATCAGCTTAGGCAAGCTGCTGTCAACACAGTTTCTAGTCATTTATTGTGATCTACTGACTGATCTTAGTATGGTGGTTACTGAGGTAACACGTGGAAGCACATATGTGCTATATAATTGCTATCTCTTGCTTCTCTGTGGACAAATAACTGCATCATGCTGGAAAAGTTCTTAAGTAGTAGAAGGCAGAGATTGAATTTCATTTTCCTTTTTCCTGCCAACCCTTTATTTTACTTATTCCAAGGTGCTAATTTTCATATGCTGCACTCTGAAGATATTAACTCTTCAATTCTGTCATTCAATAAGGCCTTAATTAAGAACTTTTTACTGTTGCCTTTTCTAAAGACAGTTTTGATGATCTCATTCAGTATCCCTTATGCACCTTTTGAGATTCTACTGTTTTTATTTCTTTCTTTACATGGCTTTGTGAGGGCTTGGCCTTGAAAAGTGACTATTAAATAACTTTTTTTAAAAAACTTATTTATTAGTCATTTTTCAGGGCCAAACCCTTACAAAGCCCTCCAGAAGTTTGAAAAAAGCATTACTTTCAGTCAAGGCACATCAAGCTTCTTTCCATGAAAAAAAAATTTCTTCCCTTCTGGTTGAAAGCTTACACAAATAATAAAAGCAGATCATTCTGTTGACCCGGCATAAAAATTTTAGGTCACATATACCTGAGCTTATGTTGGATGCATAGTATTTGCAGTTTTGCTTTAAACTGAGGCAATCTCATTTTAGGTTGAGAGTGTGTGTGTATGTATATATCAATAACCAGTAGAGCTACATTAAATACACTATTAAACACAGAATTTAAACAATGTATGCATAATTTTGTACAGGTATATTGTGAAACAAGACTTTTGACAGCCACAATAGTGTAAATAACATACAACTTCTGACCAAACACACTTTGTGTAAACAAAAGTAGTTAGGGGTCTTACAAAACTGACTGTGGTGAACAAGAAATCAAGAGAAGCATAATTAGCCCCACTTTGACCCCTCCACTGGAATCCCTCCCAAAAGGGAGATGGCACCATAGACTTCCCAGACCAGCTCTTCATGTGCATTTGTCTATGTATGCATTAAAGGTGTGTGCATTACACACTGAATGCTGAGTTCATTGTGTTTACTTTACTACTCTACTTTCTCCTGAAGGTTCAGTTATGTGTAGTTCAGTTCTCGGTCGAGTGATTAAGAGCAGAACACTGCTTACCTGTTTAGGAAATCCTATTATGAGTTGTGCTGTGTCTGTGTGCCTTGGAGGTTAACTCGAGCAGATTACCAAAGCACTGAAATAGCTTCCTACCAGTAACATATACGGGCAGGGATCTATTATGCTGCACATAGATGTACACCTAGTTCCATGATTTGCAATGCGAAGTAGTTGGATAATTGAGGCAGACTAAGTTTAAATGTACTTCTTGCCTAATTTGGAACAGTTTTCAATAGAAGTAATAGTAGAGGAGCAGGAGAAGTTCTGTTTTGTTCTGGGCAGTGTGATGTATGGATGGGTGTCTTAGAAGTATCCAAGATTTTGAAAATGGACTTCCCATATATGAATGCAGCACCCCATTGCATAACATTGGCAACAAATTGCTCATCATTAGAATCCTTTGAGTACATTTATTTACAGTTTTTTTTATGTTGATTGCAAGCTGCATTTTTAAGCAGGTGCTTTAAAAAAAAAAAAAAGCTCCCCAAACCCTTAATGAAGATGCTCATTAGGACTGTTTTCTTAACAAACTATGAGCTAGACCTTGAGTATTTTCTCAGAAACAGCCTGCATAATCATTGGGCAGGGTTCACCTAATGTAGCCTGTCAGTGGAACCTCTGCCTTTCCCTCCCCTGCCCCATTGGCTGGAGGGTGGGTGGGAGAAACTCTGAAACCGTGGAGAAGGGTAGGGGAAATTGTTCCATCTGGCAAGCTGAAAAAGCTTTTGCAAATGGAACATTTGTAATAGCGTGATATGGAATTCCACCCATTGTATCATCCCTCCCCCACATCCTTCCTAAACTAAATAAAATAGCTTAATGTTAAAAAAAATCAGTATAAAAGACTGTTGTGGGACAACTCACAAATTATCTAGCCACTGTATACATAACTAGTTAAAGAAAT
Organism: Lacerta agilis; assembly: GCF_009819535.1. Lineage (NCBI taxonomy): Eukaryota > Metazoa > Chordata > Lepidosauria > Squamata > Lacertidae > Lacerta > Lacerta agilis. The sequence goes on along the minus strand of NC_046319.1, from coordinate 17,546,110 downwards.
TAATATCCATGTCTTTCTGCCTTCATTAATTCTAAAAAAATTTAAACAAAAATGAAAGCTTTTGGCTTCAGCAAGGAGACTTTCTTTATCTTGCTTTCCTGTGTGGCTCTCTTGTTTAAAATAAGAACAAATACACTGCACAGCAAGAGGTGTACTGAGAAGCTACAGTACAGCAGACATTTCTGAGGCTCTTCCCCACTCTTTTTTATTACTGTTGAGAAGAGCTATGTAACCTAACTGTTGACACACATTGTAGTGAACTCCTATGCAAACCCCACTGAACTTAGGAATTTGTGAAAGGGCATACTTGCTGGTGCACTGGAAACTTGCTGTTCAATATCTCTGTGCAGTCTTGCTAGTCAATTACACTTCCTAACTGGTAGTCTCTCCCTCTACTCCCAGCTGTTTATGTCACATGTGTCCCTACACAACCCACTTTGAATTTGAGCACTTGATAATTTCCTGTGTCTCACACAACATGAGAGTGGCATTAAAACCTGGAGGCTTTCTATATTTTACTCCTCTCCACCAGGCTGCAGCAGAGGGAGAGATGGGGTTGGGGGACATTTCACTGCCATGGCTGTGAGATCAGTAGAACTAAAGCCACTTTTATTCCTTTCCCTCAACCGTTTCCATTCTAAGTAACTTGAAATTAGTGCCTGGCTTCACTTATTTATTTTTCTCTTCTGTGTTGTCTATTAGATTGTAAGCCTGCAGGCAGGGACTGTCTTGTATTAAATATTTGTGCTGTGCTTTGTAAATTTCAAGTGCTTTTAAAATAATTATAATGAAAAAACATGTGTTAAACAAGTTTTCCTACTTGGCATTTACATGGCTGCAGTAAGAGTGGGAAAGAAAAGTAAGATTCAAAGCAGCTGATTTTGAGGGGCCTTGGGGGAAAACACCCTATCTTGACCCCCTGCTCCTCCTGTCTGTAATAAAAAAATGAAGTTTCTCCTACTTCACATGATTTTTGTAAGGATATATGTGGTGAGAATTCTCAGATGTATTTCACAATAGTACTTCTAGTTCATTTATTTGAAAATAGTTTTATGGTGACTGGCTGCAGTATCGCTGTAAGGTAGGGTTGGAGGATCTACAGCCAGTTAAGCTATGCATGATTTTTAGGGGGAGATGTGGCTCTATCAGAATGGCTCCCTACACTGCTACCCCTGGAAAATCCCTGTTCTGGTGTGCCCCATTAGGCTTAGGAAAACAGGTCCCATTCCTGAAATGCTGCCTTTTTTCTAAGCCATTTGCTGGAGAAAGGGAGATAAGGGAAGGAATAAAAGAGAGATAAGAGGAAGGGAGGTTTAAATGACTGTGTGTGAGTAGGGATTGAATGGGTTACTGGAGGGGGGTGGGATGGACAAGCTCATCACCAGCATGCAACCCCCAGAGATTTACCCACAAGGGTAATTAATTCTCAGGCTGAAACAGGTTCCGAACTCCTGTCGTAAACCATCTCAACTTCCTTACTGATGTATGGATGGATACATCACTTGCTGCCTGATCCTTTAGTCAGTTAAGAGTTACTAGTAGTTTTAAATCTCTGTTAGTAGCTTTAAAGTCAGTGATAGAGTTCTCCAGTGGCTTTAATTGGCTACTTATAGCAGCTAGATGCTATTTTGAAGGCTGATTATTATATATGTACTATTTGTAAAAATGTGAGCAGTACAGCTTTATGTACTCAGCTGGTTTGGGTCTGTGCCTAGAGAAAGGGGTTTCACAAATTTTTTTTTTTATCCTACTTAGCTTTATGAGATCTTAGTGCTTATTTTGTCACCCTAATTTTACTTCCACAGTCAAAGCAACTTCGTAAAGTTTGATAGAAAGTGAGAGAGATGTACACCCAAATTTACTATAATTCATTTTCTAAATTACTTGTGGATTATAAGATCCTCCTTTGAGACGCATGTACTGGGTCACCCCAGTTTCTTCATTTTTCAGCACCTTGTGAAATCTATTCATATAAGTAGATAGTAGCTTAAGATCAAGTCATATCAATGAGCATATTCCATTTTTCTGACACTCTCAATTTCTCCCTTTTTTCAGGATGCTAGGAAAGCATGTGCTGATGCTACGTTGGCCCAGGTAGGTGGTTGCTCAGTGAACATGTAATCAAAAGTATCTTGGTGTTATCATTTTTTTTTTTTTTTTACAAAACAAACAACCGAAAAATTGCTTATATGAAGAACAAAGCTGAGGGATTTCAACTTGGTTGAAATGTTGCTGTATGATCACCATTTCGGTTTTCTTGGCAGCAGATGCTATGCTTACCGCAGGAGTAAAGCTTCCTTAAATCATCCTAATTTATCGCTGTCACCTGTCTGATTTATATGTAATGCTCTCAATCCTATAACTGCATCACATTCTCAGTCTCATTCCCTTTGTGCTTTCTCCTGGAGGACTTAAAACATGGCTGAGGCTTAAATTAGTGCAAGCTTTAACTCTGATTATTGCTAACCTGGGTATGCACAGGGTTGAAGCTTGTTTCAAAACTGATTTGACTGTAAACACTGGTTAGCAATCATATGGAAGATTCATGCCGGGGAGGGTGGTTGGAGTCCTGCAGCCTCATCTTTTTAATCTGTAGTGCTTAAGGAGTTGCATCCAGTTCACAGATGCTGTCCCAAATTGCCTGTTGCATGTGACGATGGACCAACAACTATTGCCTTGAAGTGCTTTTTCTATTCAGCATCAGAGGGTGTGTAAAGCAGAAAACATCCAGAAAGGTAGTTGTGTTGGTCCATTGCAACAAAAGCAACGAAGAGCCTTGCAGCACCTTAATAAGAAGGTTCACCTTCTTACTTATGCTGGGCTTTGTCCTTTAGATGTAGCCTTCAGTATGTCTAATGTTATAAGCATTGCTTGGCCATCTGTTGCCTTTCCCAGCATTAAGTTTGTTAGTCTTCAGATTTTTGAACAAGAGGTCAAAAAATCAAAGTACATTAAACCTCTTGCAGCCAGTGGGGCAAGCTACCCACACATAAAAAGGAGCCAACAACAACTAATGTTCCCAATTTGAATTCGGCTTCCTATTGCTTGTCCTGCTGAAACTTGTTGGCCAGAATCTGAAGTTAAGTGACATGATTATTAGGAGTATTCAAACTAACCTTAAGGTCCCAAGGTGGGTTACAACAGTTAAAACATAACTATTATTAAACCACATTTGCGCAATGTTAAAAACAACTTTTAAAATACAGAAATTAGATGGGACCTAAAAACAATGGTGTGTGAGTAGAGGAAGGAGATGCCTGTTATTTGCTTCCACTGCTAATGTTGACTCAAAGTGATGTGAACTGCAAGACATTCTTTTTAGCACAATTTATGGGGAATCATTCATGTTTGACCGAGTTGCCAAAAATGCTGAATGAACAGTTACAGTGTTTTACATATGCTGTAATGTAGACTTTGGGGACAGGGAGGGAGCTTCTAAGAACCTGACATACAGCAGAGGAAGGCAATTATGAAGGAATTCTAAATCCGGAAAGCGGTCTGTACCCTACTAAGCTGCCTTGACAGATTTCAAGAGGAAACAGGAATTCTTTGCCTGTGTCCTTTGGCTAAATAATTGTGTTACATGGAGACAGAACAAATATGCAGACTTTTTTTTTTAAAGTGGGCTGTGCTACAAACTTTTCTGGCTTCACTGCAGTATGCTACACAGAAGCCTTAAATTTAATTAGTCACAGTACAGGGAAATGTGTTGAAGGCATTTACCTCCATTTTACTAGTGTTTTCCTAGAAGATACGATTATTTTAGACAACAAAGAATACTCTAAAAGATTATTTTAGAAAAAACCTGTAGCAGGGTTTTTAAAACCCTTATGGCAGTCTTTCCCAACATGGTGCTCTCCAGATGTTTTGGACTGCAGCTATCATCACCCACAGGCACCATGGGCAATTGTCAGGAATGATTGTGAGCTCAAGGGCACCAGATTGGGGAAGGCTGCCTTATGGCATGAAGTGAGAGGTCACTTCCATCAAGATGCATGAAACGATAGCCTCCATTGCTCGGTAGGAGTGTGAATGTATGGCTAATATACAAAACCAATATAATATGGTTCCAGAAAAAGGGATGATAAAAGAACACCCACAATTTCTGTCGTTTCTGGGGATGTTTAAATATCTGCCCTTGACAAAAGCTGAGGGAAAAACATTCAGTCTAGCTAACATAAAGGCCCTGCGTTGGACTGGAATTATTAATTTTGAAATACAGTGGTACCTTGAGTTACAAATGCATCAGGTTACAAACTCCGCTAACCTGGAAGAGTTACCTCAAGTTGAGAACTTTGCCCCAGGGTAATAATGGAAATCGTGTGCCGGCAGCGCAGCAGCAGCAAGAGGCCCCATTAGCGAAAGCACACCTCTAGTTAAGAACAGTTTCAGGTTAAGAATGGACCTCCAGAATGAATTAAGTTTGTAACTAGAGGTACCCCTGTATAAGTGACCTTGTTATCTGTTGTATTTAAACCATAGAAGTTGGGGGAGCAAATTTTATTTACAGCTGATGTAATGTTTTGTTTTTCAATGTCCCTTAATCTGGTTTGAATATTACAATAAATATATTGCTCACTTGAATTATACAAGAGTTCCAAGTCAGTACCAATAGATCTGATTTTGCTATGTAAGTGTTTGAACCATCTGGATTTATAACAGTCCTTAAGTAAGTCAGAAAGCAGACAGTGAAAAATGAAGCAGTGGAAATGCCATGTGAGTACTTTTCTGCTTAAAAAAAAAATAACCCTGTAAATTGTCCTTCAGTTCTGTGATAATTCTGAGGTGGGGAATCTGTGCCTTTCCCTATGTTGCTGGCTTCCAGTTTACATCAGCCCTGTCCGGTATAGCCAATAGTCAGGTGATGGGATGTTGTCCAGCAACATCCAGAGGTTCCCAGGTTGCCCACCTCTGATAAATTATGCTTATACTAGAAGTTTGAAATGAGAAGCTTGTTTGGGAAGAAGCAGTGGTAAGCACCTTTCAAAGTATCTAGTAAGGTGTTTTGGTCAAGTTCTTTGGTGCAACAGGGAAAGAAATTCAAGAAGAGAAAGTAGTTTCAGTTAATGCTTCTTCAGTCAGGAAATGCTTTTGCAGCTGACAGTTATAAGTATGTACAATTAACCTCCCATTTAGATCACAGCCAACATTGATCCCGTGGGTCGTATTCAGATGCGCACTAGAAGAACACTGCGGGGACACTTGGCTAAAATTTATGCAATGCACTGGGGCACTGATTCCAGGTGAGTTCCTGTGCTGCAGAAGCACCATCTTGAGTTGATCACAACCTCTCAGCCTAATGATTGTGAGGATAAAATGGAGTGGGGGGGAAGGATGATGTATGCTACTTTGAGCCCCTTGGAGGAAAGGCGGGATAAAAATGTATAAATAAATGACTGGTCCTTGCTTGAAGGAATTTAAGAAGCAGACTGTAGACAGGAGGAGGGAGAGGAAATAAACTAGTGGTGGGAGGGTGAAATGAAGAAGGCAAAGATAACAAGGGATAACTAAGTCCAGAAATTGCCGTTGCAACAGTAACACGTGTGTGTGTCTGTCTGTCTGACTGACTGCCAGTTTCTACTTTCCAACAGCCCTGGCAGACCTAAAATTGGCATTTTTTTGGATTCCCACTTGAAGATGTCACTTTTACCCCCAAAATGTGTTTCCTTTTACCCAAGACATAGATGTACATTTTACACAACTGCAGAAGGGATAGGTTTACATTTTACATAGGCAAGGTTCTGAAGGGCCATATGTTTGCCTAGCAGGAGAGATTTCCCGCTAGCACCACCACTTAGTCTTGTGTTTAAAAGTGCATGCAGTTACTTCATAGGGAATTTCATAATTCTATTGCCCTACTCTAGTACCAAAGGAATTGAGCAACACTGAAAACTAGTAACATTTGTTCATCTATGCCGGCAGCAAAACTGAAATCCATTTTCATATGCTGGTTTCTCCTTGCGTGGAAAAAATACATTTAGAAAATGCCTTATGGCTGCTCTAAAATTATTTTAAAATAATATTTCTGAAGCTCTCACACTTCTAAATATTCAGAGATCCAAAGCTGGCAGTCAGCAGGGTGAATATGCATTTGTCCTGGACTGCCAGAGCACAATCAATGTTCTTATACTTTTAAAAAAATTAAATATTTGTATATAGTAGATTTGTCTGCTCATAGTTAATAGTGATTAAATCAGCAGAAGCTGATGGGGAGGAGAGGGCTTTAATCTAATGAAAGCAATCTTATTAATTCACTTGAGCTTGTTTGTTCAAGTTAAATAATCTGCACTACTCTTAAGCACCTTACAGAACCCTAGATCTATCCTTAAGAATAGAAAAGACCTGGGAAGATGGTACATTAGAGGAAGTATGTCAGTGTTGGTGTTGACCTTTAAAGCCCTAAACGGCCTCGGTCCTGTATACCTGAAGGAGCGTCTCCACCCCCATCATTCAGCCCGGACACTGAGATCCAGCGCCGAGGGCCTTCTGGCGGTTCGCTCACTGCGAGAAGCAAAACTACAGGGAACCAAGCAGAGGGCCTTCTCGGTAGTGGCGCCCGCCCTGTGGAACGCCCTCCCGTCAGAAGTCAAGGGAATAAACAACTACCTGACATTCAGAAAATACCTAAAGGCAGCCCTGTTTAGGGAAGTTTTTAATTTGTGACTCTGTATTGTATTTTGGTATTTGTTGGAGGCCGCCCAGAGTGGCTGGGGAGACCCGGCCAGATGGGCGGGGTATAAATAATAAATTATATTATATATATATACTTCCAGTTGAATTCTGCCTGTTGCTTCCATTAATACAGTTTTGTAGGATACGTGTTATATTGGCAACATTCACAATGAGAGCCAGTTCAGTCTATTGATCAGTGGGTAACCTTGGTTGAAATATTTACTCCCTCATGGGCTCCCTGGATGACTTTGGGCAGATCCCACTGCCTCAATTTCTCAATATGTAAAAAGGACTTTCAATGGCAGCTTTAGATGATAATGGGAGTATAGCATTTTGCATATCAAAATATACTGTTGAATTGATTAAGACTAATGTATTCCAATGTAATTTGTCTTCCTGCACTTCTGATGTATGCTTTGTTTACATTTAACTTTTCATCTCTTTTCCCCTAAACTGCCCTTCCAGGCTTCTCGTTAGTGCATCACAGGATGGCAAGCTTATCATTTGGGACAGCTACACCACAAACAAGGTGAGAGCAATTAATAAGGTTCAGTGACTTAATTCCAACTTGAGTAAGGGAGGAAAAGCAAACTAAAGGAAGAACACTAATAAAACGAATCCTTCAGATTGTGTATTTTTGTTCAGCTTTTGTTTTATTCTCTGAAAGAAGCATCCTATGGTGGGGCAGATATAGAATAATCATAGACTAAAGTAATAGCTCAGGGTCCCGTCCACCCCCTCCCCCCACTTTGGGAGATGAGAAGAAAGAAGCTAAGTAGCAGGTTTGTTTTCTTAGAGACATAAGCTGTGTGGGGCAAAGAATAGCTTGTGTGGTTCTGGCCTTTATAGTGAAAACTGATGGGGATGCCCAAGATAAACCTTGGCATCCTGGGTGCAGTTGCATGTGACATGGATCTTGATTATAGCAGGCTTAACACCTTTAACAGTGGTTAAACACTAAGTGATTTTGCATTTAGTTGTGTGAGTACTGAAAGGAGAAAGCAAGCGCTGTAGTGATTTATGAGCTGAAAAGTATAACTAGGCAAGAACAGAAAGTTGGACTTAACCATGAAGTGATGTTTTCATCAGCAGGGAATGGAGCTGGCAAATGGAAGAAGGCAAGGCCAAACCAGGGTGGGGTGGGGTGGGAATGTTATGACCTTCCTGGAGATGAAAAGCATTCCAGTTCCAGGAATTGACTTGAGCATAGAAATTGCTTGTGAATTTTTTTAAAAAGAAAGAAAATCATTAACAAAAAATAGTTGTCAAGAATTTAATAGTAGTTACGAAGAAAAAAATAGAGGGACGGGAAGGAGAAATCCAACAGTGTACCTAGGAGTTAATGTGGGAAGTTAAATAGGTGAAATGCACAATGGATGGATCTGTCTACTCCACACCCAGCTTCCCATTCTTGGGAAGTGGAGGAATAGATAGCAAAGAGGCTGTCCAATATGTCATTTCAAGAACATGAACCCCAAAACAAAGAGAAATGAATAACACTTTATAGCACCTGTTGTAGGGCCCATATGTGGAGGGGATAATTCAGCATGACCAAACTTGATGACCTTTGAATGTCATTTGAGGATGGAGATTGACCTGTTGACCACTTTGTGACTTTGGCTCAAGGCAGATGTGGTAGCCTTTCTGCGCATGAAAAAAGGCTGTTACACCCATGTGTATCCACACCTGTGCATAATAAGTTAGCCAATGTGTTCCCTAGCCCCTATACTGATTATGCTTCTAGGGATTTCTTCCTTGCTCACCAATATTGGCAAATTGAGAGCCTGGGGTCCTGAGTAAGTGTAATGTAGACTGCTGGATTCATCTTTGGATTTTTTCTGGCATAGGGTGTGGCTGCAAACTTTGGACAGTGCTGACTTTGGGTGATCTCTGGGAATTCTTTTCAAGGAACAGTCCCAAGTCCACTTAACAATGGATTTAACTATATTGGACTGGGGATTCACTGTCCCTACATTTAACTTGACCTCATTGGCTGCTAAAGTGTAGGTTATTAAAATCTTGGCATCTAAGTTTGCATTTGTCATCAGGGGGAAAAAAACCTTAGTCAAATTCTATAAATGCAGAAACATGCATTTTGATGAGGTGTGCATACCAGGAGTTCATTGGGTCAGAGGCTTGAAAACCTGAGCAATGGGCATCCAATGCCACCTTAATGCCTAAGGATTAGGGGCTCATGAGATTTTAAGTAGAAAAAGCTTTACCTTTAGTTGTATCTACAACTTTTGGAACCAAAATGCCAGAAATTAGTGTAGCAACAGGGCATTAACTTGGGAGAACCTTCAAAATTCCTAATGGTTTGCGTGAGGCAGTTCTTACCGGTATTTAAGCTCTCGCTATGTAGAAGAGCTAACCAGCTCCTTGCTGTTGCCCTTGCAAATGATAGAACAACCATTTTGTCACTAGTAACCTCCCATGGGTAAAAATGGTGGGGGAAACAGAAGAGGGCTTAGAGCAGTGTTTTTCAACCTTTTTTGGGCAAAGGCACACTTGTTTCATGAAAAAAATCACGAGGCACACCACCATTAGAAAATGTTAAAAAAATTAACTCTGTGCCTATATTGACTATATATAAAGTAATTTTTCAATTTTTCCCACGGCACACCAGGCAACATCTCGCGGCACACTAGTGTGCCGCGGAACAGTGGTTGAAAAACACTGGCTTAGAGAACCCTGTTGCTTCCCCCCCCCCCCCATCTGTAGTTGCCCTGCTCTCTTGGCACCTGCCTGTGGGCAATAGTTAGCAGCAGATACCATGTTATGAATTTCTGGGGCACTGCAGAATGTCATGGAGTGTTTCTAAGTAATGCACCTCACATTAATTGGTCTATAATAACTTACTACAGTCACTTACAGCAGATCAGAACCCTTATGTTTACAGTGAAAAGATAGGGGAGAAAAATTACCCTGTGGCTATGATTGTAATGAGGTAACTAATCTGCATTACAGTTTTACTTTTCACCACATTCCTGTTTCAGTGGGCAGGGAGGGGGGGAGAAATTAACACTTGCTCCCCAATATTCTATATTTGCTCATGCCGTCCACATGCTTCAGGACAGTATTATGAAAGTCAAGTGACTGTGCAGTTCCCCAGTATTCGTCCTCCCGTGTGATCAAGCATAATTGCATACCTCCAAGAAGATCAAACGTTCCGAGATGGAAAACTTACCAGAGTCCTGCTGTCAAATTACAGGCTATCGTCCTATTTATCTCTCGCCCCCTTGCTCTCCCAGTCCCGCCAAAAAAGGATAAGGAGACTTTTGTCAGTAAATCAAACCCAGGAAATTGGAAGACAGTTCTGCAATAACCAGAATGTAGTTTTAGATTAGTATTTTTATAAGTCTTTGGCTAGATTACACATAGGAAGTCATGTCTAAATATATCTCTAGCAACACTGCTGTAGCTAAGCAGTCTTGCACTTGTGCTGGATGCGATGGTGGTCCTAACAAAGTAGATGCCCGTAAAAAACTTGTCCTCTTCCAGTGATGTGGTTATGAGCAACCACTTGATTGGCTGTCAGGGAGGGGATATATTCTTTGGTGATTAAATAGCTGTATTTTTAGTAATGAAGCATCACACCTATTGCAGTGATGTGCTCAACTAACATGTGCTGGGTTTTGATTTTTTTCTTCTTTTAATCCCTAAAAGAGAAAATGGAAAAAAAAAAACTTCAAGGGCTTTATTTCATAGTAAATCTCAGGGGCACACAAATAAATGCAGCACCCCTGGCTCATGGAGCTTATAAGCATGAAAGATGGGGAAGTTTTGATGAGAAAAGGTAGAATTAAGCCGAGTTGAAAAAGCTTAGAATTGAAATGCGGAAATGAAAGCAAAAGAAATTTCAAATGCAGACTATGATAATATGTAGTTGGGGTTGGGGGGAAAAAGCACAGAAGCCCGGGCTTCTGAAAATGTGATATTGATGGCTGGGAATGGGAAATTTTTCAATAATAGATGCAGGATCCAAAAATATGGCCTTGGCTGGACAATTTGAAACCATCCTCAAATCCTCTTTGCAACCACCATGTGAACATAGAGCTTGGGACTCTGTTTCTTGTAAACTTAATCTACTGCATGTAGCTATTTCTTACAACCAGGTTTCTGTCTAGTACTGTATACAGGAACACAAGAAGAGCCTGCTGGATCACACCAAAGACCCATGTAGTCCAACACCCTGTTCCCCACATTGGCCAACCCGATGCCTATGGGAAGCCCACAAGCAGGACATGATGGAAATAATCCTTTCCTGCTGTTGTTTCCTAGCAATCTTTAGAGTTTCACTGCCTCTTGTATTGTTTTAAAAATGTTTTTTTAGGGATGTTCTGCAAATGTTGGAAGGCAGTATACAAATTGACAATTAATATTTACAGGTGAAACTCGAAAAATTAGAATATTGTGGAAAAGTCCATTTATGTAAGCAATTGTTTTCATTAGCTACTGGAGTTTCATATATGAGATAGACTCATGACATGCAAAGCGAGATATGTCAAGCCTTTGTTTGTTATAATTGTGATGATTATGGCGTACAGCTGATGAAAACCCCAAAGTTGAAATTGTTAATTTGGGGTTCTCATAAGCTGTAAGCCATAATCATCACAATTATAACAAATAAAGGCTTGACATATCTCGCTTTGCATATATCTCATATATTAGTTTCACCTTTTAAGTTGAATTACTGAAAGAAATGAACCTTTCCACAATATTCTAATTTTTCGAGTTTCACCTGTATTCTGGAGCATGTAACCTTTTGCACAGTTCTACTTTTGTTTCAGTGGGGTTTCTGCAGGAGAATTTTCTGGTGGGTTATCTCTCTCCCCCCCCCCCCAAGTCAGATCTTTTTTCTCCCCCACTACACTGCATTTAACTGTTAGCAAAGGAAAAGAAATCTACAGCCTGGGTTGGCCACCTTTCTTTACCTCTTGATAATGGGCAAGGAACCTAACAAAATGGCAGCTTTACCCCCCTCTTTTTTCCATTCTAGGTCCATGCTATTCCCCTGCGTTCATCCTGGGTAATGACCTGCGCATATGCTCCATCTGGAAACTATGTGGCCTGCGGTGGTCTTGATAACATTTGTTCCATTTACAACCTGAAAACACGTGAAGGCAATGTACGTGTAAGCCGTGAACTGGCTGGCCATACAGGTGAGTGTGTTTTTGCTTCAGTTAGCTCTACAACATGCCTTCAACGTGTCTTTTTAAACAGTGTCCCACTCTCTCTGTGGCATCTCTTGAAAGACTGGCTTACATCTTGCTTGTGCGTGACAGATGGCTTTCACCAACCTAGTGATATTTATTTCTGCCACCTTCCCCCTCCCTGCATTTTCACCTTAGAAAACAAAAGCTAGGGGAGAAATTTAGCAATATATCCATAGTTTTACAGGCAGTAACATTAATAAAAAGCATTAATGGTTTCCATTGTCTTCTGTAAATCTTGTTGTCTAGACATTCCTCTCCAAACTGGTCTTTTTAAAAAAGCAAACATTGCCAAATCCAACACTATATAAACTAAAAGTGATATTTATGTAGTAAACATTATGATAGGTGTTTAAGCATTTTGTTTCCTTATTTTCCAGTACCATGGTCAGGTTCCTTTATTTAATAGATTAAAATCCTGATGTATTCTCTTCTAAAGACTGAGCATCTGTTTCACTTTGGTCAAAGTTGCAAATGTATTATTGGAACTTTTGTCAGGCTTTGGTTGGTCTCTCTGTGTGTGCTGCTTTATGCCCATTTTTCCACTATGAACTAAATGGTTTGTGTGCCAGCTAACTGGCATTACTACCTCCAAGGAATCCTGAGTGCTGTAATTTGTTGAGAGGTCAGAGAATTCTGTGTTGAAGATGCCTACTCCACCCTCAAACTACAGTTCCCAGGATTCCCTGGAAAGGGGAATAATTGTGTAGCTGCTTCATGGTGTAGATATTCATCTGGACAGCAGAGGGATATAGCAAAAGAGCTAGTCTCTTAGATATGCTGAGTCCTCTGGTGTTGATGTATGCCTGTGTGGACTTCGGAACTGAGGGCAAGTTTCCTGCCTTTACTTAGATGCTGGTGCTCCTTAGCATACTTTTATGCTAATGGGCACCATATGTAACATTCAGTGAAGCCCTCACAAAGTTTCAGTTTGGTCCTGAAATCAGTATTAATACATCAGATTTGCTGCAGAAGAGAACTGGCTCAGGAAGAATTCCATCTTGCAAGGTTACAGATTCCTGCCCCCTCTCCCAGAGCTATGTCACAATTTTACGCTGTCTTTTGTTTCTGTAAAAGAACAAAATCTCAAGGTGCGGCCAAGCGCAGAGGCCTCTTCCTCCAGAGGTTGCCAGCTTGGCTCCGGAAAAACCTTTAACTGTTCTTAAGAGGAAACCTCAGGCGGGCTCTGTGTCTTGCTGGCTTTCCACCGCTGCAAGGCTTTACTGATACAGGCTAAAGGGAGCTCTCTGAAAACTGCTCACAGAGGGGAACTAAGGTTACTCGGCAATGAACAGTTATTTATAATCCAGCAAAGCCAAAGTGTTCAGAACTCTCAATTTAATGTAATGAATAACAAATGCCGCATTCAAACTGGTGTTTGTGGTGCATTTCTTGCATCGTCTTTTAGCTGCTTCATAGGAACGCTGTGCTATTATAGGTACCTATGAGCAGTTGAAACTGATTCTTGGCAGTTTTGATAACGCAGGCAAATCATGTTCACCAGAAAAGCTCTTCGTAGGAGGCAAAAGAGAAAAAGAGAGAATAGCTGTTGTGATGGGATTTTTGTTTCGTTTGATCAACCTTTTCTTTGAGCATAAGGAGAGGACACCTGATAGGCCTGTACTTCTGGTGAACTCCTGTTTGACACAGCGCTAGCTACTTTCTAAAGCATCCGGAGCCTTTGCATTCTGGAATTACCGTCTCTGCTGAATTGGTCTGTCCATATAACTAGTTTATTACAAACACAGTTCAAGGAGCTTGGGGTGAGGGCAAAGTGGCCAGTCATGTTAGTAACAGCTATGGGACCAGGCCTCAGAAGTTGATGTGTTTAATCTGTGAATCTAAGAAGCAATACTGCGATGTAGAGCAGGAAAAAGTTCAGAAAAGAGAAACCAAAATGATCAAGGGTATGGAGCAACTCCCCTGTGAGAAAAGGTTATAACATAGTAGGGGCTTTTTAGCTTAGAAGAAAAAGAAAGTAAGGCAGGGCATGATAGAGGTGTGTAAAATTATGCATGGCAGAGCATGTAATTTAAGCTATGAAATTCACTCCCCTTGGAGGCAATGGTGGCTGCTAACTTGAATCATTTTGACAGAAGATTAGGGAAGTTCATGGAAGATAAGGCTATCATTGAATGCGATCCAGGATGGTTATGTTCTATCTCAAGAGTTTTGAGTCAGTATGCTCCTGAATACCAGTTGCTGGAAATCATAAGTGGTGAGAATGCTGTTGTGCTCAGCTCCCTGCTTGTGGGCATCTGGTTGGCCGCTGTCAGAGGTGTTGAATTAGTTGGGCCTTTGGCCTGATCCAGCAGGGCTTTTCTTATGTTCTTATAATACTTTACTGTGTGAAAGCTTTTCCCGAAATACGTTTAAGATGCTTGGGGTCCCTTGGCCCTTGCCTACGTCTTCGTCTTGCTCTTGAAGAAAAAAAGGTGGAAGATATCAAAAACAGTGGGTGTGAGATGCAAAAAGAAATTGTCCATATTTAATCACATTTCTTTCCTTTTTAATCCTCTTCCTGCTACAGGTTACTTGTCATGTTGCCGTTTTGTGGATGATAATCAAATTGTTACCAGCTCTGGAGATACCACCTGGTAAGGTGCACACCAATAATGTAACTGTAGAGATTGGCTTATATGCTAAACAAACTTAGGAAGCGCCTTTTCTCTAGTGTCTGCTCCCTTTCAACTAGCGAGGAGATTTAATAAGCATTGATCTTTAGGACTTGCCGGTCAGAGAACAGGACAGCTTAAGCATACCTTTCCTTCCCATGAATGCTATTCCTGTTTGCATGTGCGAATGTGGCATACACATTTAATGTTAGGATAAATAGATTCAGAAAACTGAAGTTAAAAAAACCACTCAAGTCTTCTGCCACCTTAAGAGTTTTGTAGCCTAGAGTCAATATTTTTACTGCTGTACCGTTGCAATCTTCACTGAGGTGGGTGCTCCAGCTGTCAATAAAACATATTTGTTTTGTTTGTGTGGGGTTGGGTTCCAGGACATTGAGTGTGACTGCGGAGCATGTATAAGCTCTCCCCTGCCCCCATTTCCTGCCACTTCTGGGTTCGCAGCGATGTGAGAGTGCACAGTTGCACACGCCTTGAATGTGCGCAAAATGGTCGCTACCTTATGTAGTTTCTTAGGGCTCTTAATTCCTTTGAGAAAGAGAGCTCTAACTGCAAAGAAAACGAGTCTCCCATCTGGAAAAAGTCTACTTGCCTGTGTGTTCAGAATGTTTTCATTGGATCTTCAAAACATGCTGGTATCTAAGGTGGCAGATTCACTTTTTTATTTTTTATTGTAAACTCCCCACAGATCTTCATGTTACCCCTCTGTCTGTTATATGTTCATCTGAGAGTGTACTTCCTAGTATAGTTCTGCACCCTGAAGGGCCTCTTTTTCCCCCCAGAGGATTTTTTTTTTAATATGGAAGAGCACTCCTATCATGTGTGTCCTAATCTGTAGTGGTATGCCCATATGAAGGCCTACCACCTCAGTGCAAGCAAGGCCAAAGTGAACCACTATTTTAGACAAACCACAATGTCTTGGCCTTATTTTCCCTAGTGTTATTTCCTAATATTGCTTTTCTTTTCCTAGATTTCTGTTACCGAGTTAATAATATGTAAACAAACAAACTATTGGAACACTCTGTAGCACTATATAAATGCTTGTCTGTTTTCCTATGATGGTCACCCTTTTCATTTTGGATTCTCCTTAAACCTTTTCTCCGCCAGCGCCCTTTGGGACATAGAAACAGGCCAGCAAACAACCACATTTACTGGTCATACCGGAGATGTCATGAGCCTGTCCCTCGCTCCTGATTCCAAATGTTTTGTTTCTGGTGCCTGTGATGCCTCTGCAAAGCTGTGGGATGTCCGAGAAGGGATGTGCCGGCAAACCTTCACTGGCCATGAATCAGACATCAATGCCATCTGTGTACGTAAGAACTTTATGGGGCGGAGATGGGATTTTGACAGTGTGTCTGTCTTCATGCATAGCAGGTGGCTGGCAGTTGCTATGGACATCTTAGTAAACTGTATTTTTTATTAATTTGTAAAATACTATTCCACAATTGATCATAAAAACAATTACTTTATTCCATGAGTGGTATCCAGCTAATTTCCACTTGCCCAGCAGAACATCACCCCCTTGCTTGCGCTCCCTGTGCATGCCCTGTGTCCTCCCCACATTTGGAGAGGAGTGTGGGGAAGTTCTATTGCACAAGTGGAAATCCTTGCATTGACAGAATGCATTACTGTACTATCCAGCTATGCTGGATACAACCCCATATTTCCATATGAAAAATGAACACATCCTTCTTCTTATTACATTAAATTGCTCCTATAAATAGCTCAACCCAAATATTTACATATATCTTCCCATTATTCTGGTATTGGAAAATCATGAGATCTTCTTGATGGAACTTGAAACAGCTTCCCAGCTGTTGTTGAAGCCTCTTCCAGACTAGATCATCTTTCCTGTGTGTTAAATCCTTGTTTCTCTTTTTTTCCTCAAGTTCTTCCCAAATGGCAATGCATTTGCCACGGGCTCTGATGATGCCACATGCCGGCTCTTTGATCTCCGTGCTGACCAAGAGCTGATGGTTTATTCCCACGACAACATAATTTGTGGCATCACCTCTGTAGCTTTCTCCAAGAGCGGCCGACTCCTCCTAGCTGGCTATGATGACTTCAACTGCAATGTGTGGGACACACTCAAAGCTGACAGAGCAGGTAATGCTTCTAGTGTCCCTTGGACTAAAAATAGGGACTGGGGAAAGAAATGTGTGTGATTATGGAACAAGCAGGGTGCTTGAACAAAAGAGGGTGAAGTAAGCAACAAGATGGAGAAGAATAGAGAACTAAGGCAGTGCTCAGTTGTTGAGTGGACACTTGCCTATTATTATTATTATTATTATTATTATTATTATTATTATTATTATTATTATTACTATTATACTAACATTCACCCTGGGCAGGTCACACCATTATGACACAATATTTAAAACTGTTTAAAACAAGTTAACAATCACAAAAATAACATGGGTCCTAAAAATACCTCAAGGGTGAAAAGCCAGGTTCAAAAGGTGTGTCTTCAACATTCACCAGAAACTGTATAATGAAGGTGTTGGACACACCTCTGTAGAGAGGAAGTTACACAACTCGGGGGCTGCCACAGAGAATGTCCTCTGCTGGGCTTGGACCACCACCACCCAAGCCTCTGAGGGCAGAGGAACGATCAAGAGGGCTCCTTTTGCTGCTCTTAGCCCCTAAGAGGGTCTGTGGGGAAGGAGGGAGTCTTTCAGGTATTGGGGCCTAAGTCATTCAGAGTTTTAAACACTGGTGTGAGCACCTTGAATTGGACCTAGAAACAAACTGGCAATCAGTGCAGCTATTTTAAAATAGGTTATATGCAATCTAAACGGAACCCCAGCAGAAATCTTGGCTGCTATTGAAGGTTCCAAGTTGTCTTCAAGGGCAGCTCCACATAGAATTTACTGCAATTTTAGTCAGATTAGGGGGCCCCCTATAGCATCCAGAAACAAAAGTTAAGACAGCCACTCCCCTCTGGTAATTTGAGTGCTAACCTGGGGCACCCTGGGCCTAGCAAAGGCATGGCAGTGGTAAAAAATAACCTGAAGTCAAGCTACACAATCAGCAAAATAATATGGTTCAAATCTTCCTGAACCACATCACATCGAGATGGTAGCTGTGGGAATCCATATAAAACCATATCGTACCTACTCAGCCTGTCTATTCTGGGCAGGTAATGATCCAAATAAGATACAGAAATAGCCTAGATTCTACAAACAGACACCTGAAGTCCATATTCACTGCTGATCTCTAATTGATTTGATGTATTTCTAAAAGCTTTATGTTCCTTTCAAATGCAACACTTGGGATTGAATATATATATTCCCATGCAAGGGCTTCAGTTGCATAATCAATCATTTTCAAACATTTTGGTAAATTGTGTGGTAGGAGAAGGTAAGGAAAGAAGAAATCAGAAAGTGAGCGTGGGGGAATAAGCACACACTTTGGACCTCAGAGAGCAAAAGGATGAGTGTGTGAGCTCGCGTGCATGTTCCATATTGCGGCTAACAAAATGGAAGTGGTCCACCAGTGCTCCAAAGAACTAGCACCTGTGCGATATTAATGTTTTGACATTACCTCATGATGATTCATATGAAGAATTGGCAGTTCTGCTGCATAGAAATACTTAACTGATGTTTAGTATTCCTCTGGGCATTCACACTGAGTTTGTTTGTTTGTTTGTTTGTTTGTTTGTTTGTTTGTTTGTTTGTTTGTAAGCAAGGTACCAGTAACTTTCAGTTAATGATTTGTAGCTGCTGATTTTTATGAACTTAAAATCCTGCGCTCAGCAAAATACTCCCTCTCTTAATAGAATTTATTTTATGTTCCTGCCCTTAAACATTGTTTCTAGAGCTTCCACTGTTCATGTACCTTAACTTGACACTCTTTCTTTCTTTCTTTCTTTCTTTCTTTCTTTCTTTCTTTCTTTTTTGGTATTTACTAATTATAACGGTGGGGGAATCTGTCGTGTAGCCCCAGAAACCACACCCTCCCACAACAGAGGAGCCAGTACTTGTTTGCTTGATATTACTGTTCCAAGAAGAGAAGAAATGTGGAAGAACATGGCGATTTCTTTAAAAGAAAGCTGCCTCTTTACTATGCTACATCGTAACAGAGCAGCCCTTCCAGCAGCTGGTCCTTGCTAGCACTTTAGTTTCTTGAGTGAGCTTAAGCTAATACATACTTTGTCCTCAGTCATAAACACCCTTCTCATTTTGACAATTATCTGCACCAGAATATCTCCCTGTCATTTGGACCTGGTTTCTGTGTGGCAGCATGTACAGTGGAACCTCTATTTGCGACCATAATCAGTTCCGGAAGTCTGTCCAGAGGTCGAAATGGGTCACTGGGAGAGGCGCCGTTGTGCGCAGGGGCGGGCGGCAATTGCCCGCTTCTACGCATGTGCAAACGGCGGCAAACCCGCCGGTTACTTTCAGGTTTGCCACAGTCGCGACTTGGAATGACCGTAAGAAGAGGTGGTGGTAAGTAGAGGTTCGACTGTATTCTCCAACATGCCATTGGTCTCCAGGCTTGGGCTATCTCTCATAATGTGTAGGATTCTGGTGCTTGAGGCTTAGATGCTGCTGACTCAGACTTCCTTGAGGTTTCTGTAGCTGCCCTTTTATGCCTTACGCAGATGGCTTCACTCTTTGGTTTTTTAGTGTGACAACCGGCTTGGAACCATGATGGGCTGCCATTTGTTTGTACTCGCTTGCTTTAATTGAAAGCTCCAGAACAACTCTGATTGAGTTCCTGTGTACAAGAGTTTCTCTGCGAATGTCATAGTATGGGCAGCACTTGATGTGCAAAGAGATATGTTTTTCCAAAGCTTTCTCCATTCACTCAGTTTAGCAGAGAGGTTTGTACATCTGGGGCATTGCCATGTGCATAAAGAACCTCCAGACTGTGGAGCAGCTGAGTAAACCTGTTGAAAAGGGAGCGCTTGTACATCACTGTCATTGAAAGTTGCTTTCTCCCAATTACCAAAGAACAACTTAAATCCTGGGAGCCAAGTAACAGGCTCCACTTACACTTATTTATTTATTATTATTTTTTGCATATTTCTCTTGACATTGGAACATGCAGAATCTGAAACTCTTTTGCTTTTGTTTCTCCGGTCAATTTCTAGGTGTCCTAGCTGGCCATGATAACCGCGTCAGTTGCTTAGGTGTAACTGATGATGGCATGGCGGTGGCAACAGGATCGTGGGATAGCTTCCTCAAGATCTGGAACTAAAGTCTGTAGGTACCTTAAAAATAAAAATAAAAACATGCTCTCTCCCCACCCCTTTCTCTCACACACGGAGGCTGTCTCCTCTTTCTAGGCTTCTATGATTGGGATGTGTTGTTCATGAAGTGTAAAGTGCTCATTGGCTTACAAAGCTTGATGGCTTCAGGATGCCACTTGTTGGGTAACCACAGTGGGAGAGTGCTATTACTCTCCTCTCCTGCTTCTGAGCTACCCAATGACATCTGGTTGGCCTTTGTGCGAAACAGAATGCTGGACTATCAGTCTTTGGTCTGATCCAGCGGGGCTCTTACATGTAGACATTCCAGAGTGTTCACATTGAAATATCTTTCCCCCCAACTCTTCTCATACCCAGGCAGGTGTGGGCTAGCTGTGTGTAGAAGCAGCCTAGTGTCCATAAAATGATTTAATCCAGAGTACCTAATACAGATTAAATGTCCTTGTTAATGTAAATTGGGGCCTCTCTTAACATGCTGAGTTGATGCTTGAGAGAATTCCAAGTTGTGTGTAAATAAATGTGTTGTATTGTTACATAGCTGTGAAACTAGCTTGTGATAGGAAATGAATAGGGTAATAGATTTAATACCTGTGGGGGGGGGAATGTATAAATGCAAGGTCCAGCTTAGTTTTAAAATAATTTGGAAGAGAGGGAAAAGGATTAGTATTAGAAGTTACTGATGATGATAATTAACAAAACCTTTTGTATGTGTTCTGTGTCAGAATAGCAGTGGACTCCACGCTGACTGGAAGACTTTTCCAACGGTTGAAAATTTAAAATAATGTATCCAATCCAACCATACTAACTTGGACACCCCCCTTTGCCTCCCCCTTCCCATCTTACCCAGCCACCAAAGGGCAAGATCTTTCACGTCTCCTACTGCTGAAATGAAGAGCACAATTATCTCTAAAAGAAGAATTTCTGTGGTTATATACAAAGTAGAAAAAGAAGTAAAATTGTGCATTCCTTTTGGGACCACCTTTCGTCTAGAAAACTAAAGGAAAAAAACACACTTTGTTTAAGCATGTCCAGACAAAAAAAGAGAAAAAAAATCATTGTGAAGCAGACAACTTTTAACTTTCACTGTAGTTTAAAGATTGCAAACCATTGATTTGGTTTTACTGACTTTATGAGTTGGGGTGGGAGGGCCTTGTTTTATCTCACTTTCAAACTTTGAAGTCGTGTTTGTAGCAGGGTTGATATCTACTTTTTGTCCATATTTCCATTTCCTTTTTTTTTTCTTTCGTGCAATTTGATTTTATGGTCAATTGTTGAGCCAAGCCAAGACAAGGGAGTCCAAACCCAGATACCTCTGGGATTGTTAATGCTGTAAATTTAGTCCCTGAAGTCTTTTTATTATTATTATTATTTCTGTCTTAGTGTCACAAATTGTTGCACAAATACTGCATATATAGGATAATGTTAAGATAACCAAGCACACGCTGTACATGGTATTGAATGTTTTTTTTAAAAATCACCTTTTATGGGTAACAAAATGCAAACTCTAGTTTTTTCCACCCCACCTCACATGTTATTACTCTCTTATTTTGGCATAGTATGGATTTCTTATGCCCACTTGGAGGGTGCTTTATAGCCTAACACTACCCCATAATATTAATAAATAAACAAGATTCTGTGGATTTGGGCTTTTTCTGGGGGGTGGGAGGTGTTGAAAAGAGAAACCTGTTCAGCGCTTGGCTATTCCATCAATTCTTTGTGTATGAAACAATGTACAAATTAATGTTTTTGGAAATAATGATCTTAAAAAAACTTTCTAAGTTAAACAAGAACAATGGAAAGAGAGAAAATTTGTTTTGGTTTGCCATATTGGGTTGGATTACTCTTTAGAATCGCATGCTGTAGAAATGCTCAAGTGCATATGAGACTAATGTGTCCTTATGTGTTTTCTTTCAAGAAATAACCTGTTTTTTGTTTTGTTTTTTATTTGGAAAAAAGCTGTAACCATTGCTGATCTCCTCATTTACTGTTGCTACTCTGTGCATTAAAACAAAAGGATGAAAAGTACTGAGCTATGCACATTCTGGAGTAGTGTGATAGATAAATCACTATTCTTAATTTGAAAGGAAAAGGAAAAAACCCAACCACTTATTTTAAACAATCACTGTAGATTTGATTCTAGGGTGGGGAAGGGAGGGGAATAACATGCTTTTAAATTCCTAACAGCCTGTTGACTTTAGTCAAAGGAGCCCTTTTTATCAGGTTAGATTTTCCTTTCCCCTAACAAGCAACCATTTCTGACTTTGTGTTTTGAAAATGAAAGAAAAATACAAAAAAACTAAACAGCGTTTTGCGCAGCAAATTACTCTGTCTAACGTTGTTCCTCTCTTTTTTACTTTACTGGAATTCTCCCCCCACCCACCCCTTTGCTACAGCAATGGCTTTTATCCATTTTGGGGTGTGTCTCTTCCTCTCCCCACCCTCCCTCTGGCAACACTGTACAAAATGTGCTGTAATTGTGCGTTTTTAGGCCTGGATTTGGCATTTTAAAAAAATGAAGAAAATACCCCTCTTCTTCCCCTGCGCCCTCCCCCCTTTATGGAACTATTCTCAGTAGAGCTTTCTCCACACCCTTGTATCCTTCACCTTTTGTATTTAATTTTAAAGTCAGTGTACTTCAAGAAAGCTGGATGCAAGATAGATACTATATTAAAATGTACTGTTATTTAAGATGTAATAAAGCAGTTTGACATGAGTTGTCTTGGGCCGCTTGTTTTTCTCTCCCAAGTTGGAACTGAGATCATAATGGTTCCAAAATGGCAGCCAACCTTATTGTACATTGCCCTCAACTCTTACAAGCAGGAGTCAAAACTGCAACTTCAAATTAACTAAGAAATGCCCACATCCGGAGTTGGGCTGGATTATTCCTCAGGTCATATGAACTGTTGACCTGAAGTGGAGTGTGAGGAGGTGGTAGCTTGGTCTTCTAGAACATGGTTTATTGCCTAGAGTATTGTCATCCCTCTGCTTCAGAAGGGAAGGGGCTGTTTGCTTAGAGTATGTCGTTTGGATCCCCTCCAACCTCAGTTTTATCAATTTATACGCAATATCTATGCCTGTTACCTGCCTTATGCCCTTGTCGTTAACTTAGTATTAATGATAGTCACTTTCTCAACCAACTCCAAAAAAACCCCCACAACTTAATACAGCAGTAAGACCTTCAATAAATCCAGCATAAAGACAAAATAGAAAAATGTAAACTCCCCCCAGAGATGCACTCCATTGTCTCCTGAGGCAGATGGATGCAGACGAAAAAGAGGCCTGAAACGTCCCACCAACTGAAGGAGCCACCTCTGAAAAGGCCTGTTCTCGTGTTGCCACCCTCTGGACCTCTCCTGGAAGGGGCACACGGAGATGACAAACGCAGGGCCCACATCGGTTCATATGGGAAGAGGCATCCCTTAAGGTATTGGTGACTTGAACTGCTTCAGGCTTTATTGGTCAAACAGGCACTTTGTAATTGGGTTTGGAAATTAGCTGGTAGCCAGTGCAGTCAGGCTAGGGTGGGGGTTATGTGCTCACACCATCTTGCTCCTGTGAGCAACCTAGCTGCACCACCACCTGTAAACCACTAAGTAGGAATGGAACCATCACTAGCCAGTCTTTTGTAGGTATAGTCTGGATGCTTGTTTTTTTTTTTTTTTACAGGACTTTTACCCTGCTAATTAACTGAAATGACTCCCAGAGTGCCCCAGTAGTAGTAGTAGTAGTAGTTTTTTGTTTTTTAAAAAGGTGGGGAACCTCAGGTACAGGCCACACCCCTCACCAGCCTTACTTTGCATCCTCTAATGTTTATGCCTAGCTGGAGTGTGCCTCCGATCTCTGACAATGCCTCTTGCTTGCCTGGATAGAAGAGAGAAGGGTGTGTACAGAAACTGGTCTACTGTACAAAGGTAACACTTGAAATGATTGATCCATGCACCACTGGCATCTGGACCCTCTAAAAGATTTCCCAAGCAAGAGTGCAGCCCTCTTAGACTTGGCGTTTAACCACAGAGACTAGGGCTTGCCAATCAGAAGGTTGGCGGTTCGAATCCCCGCGACAGGGTGAGCTTCCGTTGTTCGGTCCCAGCTCCTGCAAACCTAGCAGTTTGAAAGCACGTCAAGTGCAAGTAGATAAACAGGTACCGCTGTGGCAGGAAGGTAAACGGCGTTTCCGTGCACTGCTCTGGTTCGCCAGAAGTGGCATAGTCATGCTGGCCACATGACCTGGAAGCTGTATGCCGGCTCCCTCGGCCAATAAAGTGAGGTGAGCACCGCAACCCCAGAGTTGTCCGCGAATGGACCTAATGGTCAGGGGTACCTTTACCTTTTAATGTAGACCCATCAATATTAGCAGCTAAGTTAGTCATGGCCATTCATTTCAGTGAGTCTACTTTGAATAGGACTGAAGGTAGGCTCCGACCCTTAAATTCAGGTTGGCTAGAAATGTGCACACATTTCACCTTGCGTGTTGAAGAAAGCAGAAATCCCTTTTATAAAAAATTAATTGTGTTAAGAAGGGGTGTTGAGCCTTAAAAACACTGAATGTGGTGGAGCTCTTGGTGGTGGTAACGGTCCCCAGTGGTTTCAAAACAAAAGCGCCGCTTCTTCCCTTAATTATTCATCAGTCATTTGCTTTAGATTAGTGCTGCCTGACACGGTTGACCCTCGAAGGCGATTACCTGGGGAGCTGGAAGTGGAGAGCAAAGAATCTGTTTAATGCAACAAATCTGTAAATGGCACCATCTGCTCTGGCTGCCCCTTGGAAAATGATGGGTTTTCAACCCTCCCACGGGTCCACAGCCTCCACTTTCCCCTCTACAAACTGCATTTCAATGTCAGAAGATGTTAAAAACGGCTCTTTAGTGATAGCAATTTGAATCTGCCTGATGTGGGGAGGGGACATGGTTTGGTGTTGGCGCACCTGCTTTTCCCACAGAAGGCTTTAAATCTAACTCTTGGCAACCAAAGACAAAAATGGCGCATCTCTGCTTGGGAATCTTAAAAGATATGATCAGGGTAGAAAACGATGGGCTAATGGTCCTCTGCTCCTCTAAGAGAAGGGAGCATAGCTCAATGGTAGAGTGCCACCCCTCCATGCCGATGTTCCAAGGTTCAATCCTTGGCATCCATAATTGAACGGGAGATGAGAAAGACGTTCTGCCCAAGGCAGTCAAGGCTGATCCATTTAGGCAAATGGGACACTGCCAACCCCAGCCAGTTCCTGCCTGCCTCCCTTTCTTAAAACCACTCCAGGCGGTGGATTCCACTACTGCCTTAGTCTCTTGAGTTCCCCTTGCAGAACTCAGCAGGGAGAGGATAGGGACTAAACTAAAATGGGTTGGCTTTGTCATTGCGTCTGGCTCCCACCGCCTATTTCTGGGGCTCCTTGCCTTCCACTCTCACCAGTACAAACAGGCAATAGGCAGCACTGCCTCAAGTTGACAGTTCTACTGGGCTAGAAAAAAATATTTGTAACCCAGCCCCTGTAACCTATGAAGAAGAGCATACATCAAATAATCTTAACAAGGAAGCTGTCAAAAGGCAAATGTGCTACTACGTACCGGGCTTTCGATTCCAGCGATCTATCAAGAATTTAAAATGTTACAAATTTAGTTGCTATTTTATACTTGGTTGGTAGCCCCCAACCTGCAGTGAAATCAATCCTGGAAACCAATTGAAGCACTGTAGTGAACTTGGAGACAAGTTCAACTAAGAAAACACATAACTCCATATTAAAGAGAGATGACTCAGACCAGCAAAATGCCAGCCACACGCAGCACCTCCCCACTCCCTCTTCTTGCCCTCTTGAATGTTTTGCTGCTGAGTTTTGGGTTTTGATTTCCCATGAGAGACAACAAGCAACCTCCTGGCCCCTCCTGAAAAGACCTCTCAAGAAGCTGCAGAGATTGGATTGAGCATCCTGCTCCTTGAAGTATCTTCCGGAGACCTACTTTATTAATACCAAACTGGGCAAAGCAAAGGGCGTCCGAAAGGTATGGTCAATGCAGGTTGTGTGATGAACGTTCAGGGTTGCATCAAACTAACTTGGGGCTGCAGCTCAGTGGTAGGAAAACCCCAGGTTTCAAACTGGGAACGTTCCCTGTCTAAAACCCTGTAATATTGCCACCCGTCATTGTAGACAATGCTGTGCTAGATACCCCAATGACTCAGTACATTGGCAGCTTCCTCTGTTCCTAACTTCTACTTACAGTAGTAGACCCACTGAAATCAATGGACATAAGTTAGCTATGCCCATTAATTTCAATGTGCCTGTTTTGAGTACAACTAACATTAGAAACAACCATTGCTGCTTAACTATATTTTTATTTCTTCTGGTTGGTTTTGTTTCCTGAAAGTTGAGGAAAGAAAACTGTTTTTTTTTGGGGGGGGGTTAACACCTTGTAAAAGCCCATTTAATAAGCCTTTTAGTTACCCTGTGGGGAGCCTGGTTCCAGTAGTCGAATTTAAGCAGACAACACAGTCCCTGCTTTATCACAGTATATTTGCTTTGTACACAGAAGGTCTCAGGTTCAATCCCTGGCATCTCCAGGTAGGGCTGGGAAAGGCATAATGTCTCTAATCCTAGAGTGCTGCTGCCAGTCGGTGTAGACATTACTCAGCTAAGATGGATCAAAGGGCCTGACTCAGGAGTTTGGAAGGCCAGGCCAAAGCACAAATCAAGAGCCGAAAAAGGAAGGAGGGGCTGGCACCTCGGTAAGCGGGTTTGGAGATGGCACAAACCATATAGAGGCTGGACTCCGCTGCAAAGATGCTTAATTAAAACTGAGAAGACAAGACAGAGCCAGACTTTGCTCCTTTTGAGTGGCATGGAGAGGATTCTCCCAGATGCAGTTACCAGCCACTGCTTGGGCGCAAGCAGAGGTTTCCAGTTCCGTCAGAACCAATGGGCATCAAAAGCATTGCTGGCAGCTGCTCTTGATACATTATTTAGGGCCTCTTTTGTGCTTGAATGGCTAGGCAGCCCCGACTCCTAAACATGAGTTAAAAGGTCAGGTCATTACTCCTGGGGGATGGGGGACGGGGAGGAATAGTGCTGGCCTGGTTTTTGCCCCACACTTTTGGGGATGACGCTTCCACAGCACTTTCCAAAGCAGAAGCAGGGAAGTCTCTGCCCACAGGTTGCTTGCACTGAGCACAATCCTGCACATTGTCTATATGTTGAGATAGGTCAAAGGTGCACAAGCAGGGCCTGCCTGCAGTGTGGAGTATTCCTGTTCAGCATGCATGCCAGCTAGCCGTGCCCCTATTCCAGGACACTCCATTACATTTTCCTCTCCCTAGTTTCCCATCATTGACACACACTAAACAGATGTTCAACATGTCATGGTCACAGAACATTCACAGCTGACTGTTTTGGGTTGTATATTCGTTTCCTCCCCTCTAGTCCTTCCCTTATTTTCTCCCTGCCTACTACTGCAAACCTAGGCGTTCCCCCAAGCAGTGAACCCCCTCTCGTTTTTTACTAGTCCCATTTTGGTGACATAACTATCGTAATTCAATAACCCCCATTTGCCATTTTGATGGTGCTGATTATATTGATGAAATATTTATAATGGATTGGTCTGTTGAATTGTTTAATACTGATACTGATTATTTAGTATTACTTGGTCTTACAAGCTTGTTTTGAATAGTTTTTGAATTGTGATTTGTGGCTTCCACTAAATTGTTGTGCATTGAATTTCTGTATTGGTGCTATTTTGCACCTTAAGAAAATGGAAACTGCTTTGAGCAGACTCTGATGAACCCTTTATGCAGAAACCACCTTCTTGACCGTTGGACCCACTATTGGTCTCATCTGCTCAATCTGCCAGAGCCTGTCCTTGCACGCAGGGGAAATCCCTAACTCACCAAGGGTTTGAGACCCATCAGCTACCCACCTCTGGTTTAGCCAGCCAGTTGAAGCTGTTCCCAGGGTGTGGCCGCTGTTGCATGCTGACAGCTTTTTGGAGCCACGGGTGAGAACTGAGTGCAGGGTGGGGATCAAAGGTGGACAAACTACCCCAGAAAGAGCATAGCATGTCCCACCAGAAGGTGTTACCCATCCCCTAACACCCCAGGTACTCCCCCACAGGCATTTATTTTTTTACTATGCATGGGTTCTGCGGAGATTATATTGGAGCCCATGATTCTTCACCTGCCCTTTAAAGCTCCACCCTACTCTTCCCCTCTTCGTGACCGCATGGACCTGGCCTGCTCTGGTCCATGGGGTCAGGAAGAGTCGGACACGACTAAACAACTACTCTTCCCCTCTAGGGAAGAAATAGAAAGATGCCTTATACAGAATCTGACCACTGGTCCATCTAGCTCATTATTATTGTTGCAGAGGTTCTTAAGCAGTGGTGGGGGGAGTTTTTTTAGCCCAAGGGCCGCATGCCCTTCTTGGCAACTTTCTGAGGGCCACATGCTAGTGACCGGGAAGGCTAGAGGCAAAAGTAGGTGGAGCAATGAGTTGAATGTGTGCTCATCTGGCGGTACAAAGGTCCCACCCCCCACCTGCTCTATGACGCTCGTATGTGACAAGGCAAGGGCTGCTCCGCTATGCCTGCAAGTCTGCACTGCTGATACGCTCTCTTATTCATACTGCAGAGATCCTGCATGAGCAGCATGGGAGGGTGGGTGGCAGGGAGGAGCTGCCTCTGGCTGTAAATAGCAATGATGTGGAACTTGTGCCACTGGGCTCAGCGTTGTGGGTGGGAATCGAAGGCAAAACAGCTGCTTCTGCCACCTGCTGCCCAGTTGGAGTATAGCAGCTGTCTTTTTTTTTTTTTTAAAGGATAGCTCAGGGGTAGGCAACCTAAGGCCCGTGGGCCGGATGCATCCCAATTGCCTTCTCAATCCAGCCCATGGACGGTCCAGGAATCAGCGTGTTTTTACATGAGTAGAATGTGTCCTTTTATTTAAAATGCATCTCTGGGTTATTTGTGGGGCCTGCCTGGTGTTTTTACATGAGTAGAATGTGTGCTTTTATTTAAAACGCATCTCTGGGTTATTTGTGGGGCATGGGAATTCGTTCATTTACCCCCCCCCCCAAAATATAGTTTGGCCCACCACATGGTCTGAGGGACAGTGGACCGGCCCATGGCTGAAAAAGTTTGCTGACCCCTGGGATAGCTTCTTAGATAAAGATGAATTTGATGTTGTCATATGACTCTCATTCACAAATGACTTTGGCTCCCCAGAGGAATCTGGTTGGCTACTGTGGAAAAAACAGTGCTGGACTAGATGGATCCAACAGGGCTCTTTTTATGTTTTAAATAAAAACATAAGATGCTCCAAAACATTGATTACGCTGCAATCCTAACCCCACTTTCCTGGGGAGTATGCCTCAGGGAAACTCAGACAGTATTTACTTCT
Source organism: Lacerta agilis (assembly GCF_009819535.1). NCBI lineage: Eukaryota > Metazoa > Chordata > Lepidosauria > Squamata > Lacertidae > Lacerta > Lacerta agilis. The sequence continues at coordinate 17,517,002 of NC_046319.1, read as the reverse complement.
GATTAGGGTTGTGGGAACAGTCTGCGCCACACATTTAAAGCACATTCAGTGCACATTTAAAGTATGTGACTTTCCCCCAAAGAGTCCGGGGAACTATAGTGTACTAAGGGTGCAGGGAATTGTAGCTCTGTGGGACAAGGGACTGAAGTTCCAAGGATTTTGGGGGGAGGGAAGCAAGGTGCTTTAAATGTGTGCTGGACGTGCTTTCTGGTATAAGCTGCCAGAAGATTCCGGCTTGCTTTGACTACAAAAGACAGGCGAGGTTATGATTGCTCCCTTAACCCACTAGGGGGTGCCACTGCACAGTATTTCTTAACATTATGCCAGTATTTGGGTTCAAGGGTGGCACTTGTGAAACAATTCTGTATTTTTCTTCCAACGTTTTCCCCATCTCCAGAACAGAACAATCTCTACTCTGGGTCACTGAGGGGATTATACACACGTGAAGGTGATAGATGGTTGGTGAAAGACCCTGAGTGAGAGGAAGGGAAGGGAAGATCTCCAAGGCTGGGAAATTGGAAAGAAGGAAGGAAAACACCCAGGTGAGAGCTAGGAGGTTTCACCCCTTTCTGTGTGAGACAAGGGTTAAGATCTACCTTTGAGAGAAGGCTTTGCATTTTTTCATTCCCGTTCTCCTTCATTCCTTTCTTTTAGTTTTTTATTGTATTGTATCATGAAAAAGCTTTTTTTAAAAAAAAATTGGGGGGGAGGACTAGGCACCCTGATTAGTCACTATATCTGCCCTGATTAGTCACTATATCTGGGGTATTTTATCTAAACTCATGGACAGGGGATAAGTCAAAGCACCTAATCCTTTATTCTTGACTCTAGTTAGCAACAAGGATTTTGAGCAAAGCCTTTCCTGCTTCTTTTAGAAACCAGGAGGCGGTAAAGGTAAGGTGAGAAGTTTTATTATATTTTTCTTTCTTTTGGACGCTTTCCCCCCACCTCTTTTGTTTTTGGTCACTCTCCAAACCGGGGAGGAGCAGCTTTTTCTTATTTGGGTAGGATTTCTAACACATCTGTGATCTCGGCCATCTGGACCTGGCAGGTATAAAAATAGGTATAAATGAAAAGAATATTAATCTGCGAGGAGAGAAGCGATGAAAGGGGAGAGACAATGAAAGCAAAGCTATTGATGTTCAGTACATCTGCAGCCTCTCAAATACCTGTTTCTGATAGATGGCAGATGAAAACAGCATCATTTAGCATAAATACAAGGGAAATAGAATTCAACCCAGTTTTCTAGGATCCAGCAAAAAGCAGGACTCTTTCTCTTCTAAAGCATGATTTGTCCATTGTATTTTATTTTTCAGTTTCAACCCTCATTTCAAGGAATGAGCCCCTTTGGAGAATGGGTGGGATGTCCTTTATAAATTCCTGCATATTCTCCAAGTACTTGTGGAAATGGGAGCAGGGAAGGACTTTAAGTGGCCAAGCATCTGCTTTGCATGCAGAAGGTCCCAGGTTCAATCCCTGGCATCTCCAGGTTGGGCTGGGAATGTCCCCCTGCCTGAACCCCTGGTGAGCCGCTGTGAGTTAATGTAGACAATACTGAGCTAGATGTATTGAGCTAGGTTTGAATGGGCATACAACAGCTTCCTATGTTCCTAGAGGCAGTATATAGATACACACACTAAATAAAGGTTTAATCCCCCCTTGAAAGCTGTCAGCGTGTCTTGTGAGAAGTATCATTTTCATTATTCGTTGTGTGAGAAGTGCTTCCTTTTTTGAGAATCCTGAACTTTTTAATCGGCCTAATTTGGTCTCTCCACCCCATATTATGAACAAGGTTTAACAGTGAAAGTCTATGAAAAGTGGCTTTCCGATAGGACCATTACGGGAGACACCCTGACCTTTTCCCCTGTTACGGCTTCCTGCGAGATTTGTCCGACCACCAAATCTTGGCTTATACTGCCCCTAAGAATGTTTCTTTCAGATTAAATCCCTTCTTAACTTGGCTCCAATGTTCTTGCCAGTCTTACGAAATAAGTGCAACTGGTATGGAATGAAGTGTTGTTTCTATTTTGAGAAAGGTTGCACTAAACCTGTCTGCTGTAACTGAATTTAATCATTTTTAAAATATAATAATAATAATAATAATAATAATAATAATAATAATAATATGCAAATATAACAGAATGAAAAGAAATGTCGCTTACCATTAACAGTAAAAATAATCCATCAATCCTAATTTAAACCTATCTATTAATCAAAGCAGTCTATTTTCCCCAATTAGATATCCAAACAAAATTGCAGGAAAGGCAGTAAGCATTTTAGACTGCTGAGTAATGGTGGTTGGGGTTTAACCTTCCAACGTAGAAGCACAAGGCTCTTTGCAACCATAAAGCAATTGCAAGGTCCTCTTTTGTTGCCTGTCTGCTTGTCCCCACGCATCACAGGGATGTGAACATCCACAAACCTCAAGGATTTTTTCCAAAACAAAGTTAATATGAACTGCGGCAGACCAAAAAGAAGATGTCACAGGACACATCCACAACATATGCCTCAAAGAGACATTATCAGCACTGCATCATCAGCACCTATCGGAAGATTAGATAAATAAGCACATAATAATTGCCTTGCTTGATCAAGCCAGTGGCTGCTAGCCATGATGGCTGTGCTCTGCCTCCACTGTTGGAGGTGGCAATGCTTCTGGTTACCAGTTGCTGGAACCCAATGGAGGCAAGATAGCTCCTGTGCTCAGGTCCTGCTTACAGGTTTCCCACCAGCCACTGACCTGATATCAACAGCAGCTCTACACTGGGTAGCTGAGTATAGCTGCACTGGAATTCCCCACAATGCCTCAGAGTGATGTCTGGGCATCATGGGAAATAAATGTGGCAGCTCAGAATCTGGGACATACATATTTTTGATGAGTGGACCAAGGCAGGCATCATCAGTGGGTTCTTTTGGGCTCCAGCAAATGCCCAAGGATGCCACGTGCCAGCCCTTCTCTGGGGCACAACCAGTACCACTTAACTATTATTGCCTCGAGGTTCAGGACTAGCACATAACCACTCATGCTCCAGAAAGTAAGCAAGCGTCCCAAAGTTCATTACCAAGGTCATATCCTTTGGAGGTGGCTACAGAACCATTGAGCTCTCTAAAAATAGGAGTGTGCTTGTCTGTTGAGCCATTGTGCCTAATCACCATCAATTAGGATAAGTGTTCATCAAACGCAGGAGGTCATCAGTGTACCGGGTCATCTGGTGGTCCTTGTACAGGTAATAAGAGCATTGCACTAGAACTGCATCTCTCCTGGGTTGGGGGAAGTGGGGGAGGCATCCTTCCCGTAAAAGCAGATGTCCTAAAGAAATTGGCTATGTAAAAATGTTTCCTCTTAGCAGATGTGACATTGACCTTGTTGCTTACTGGAAAGAGAAGGGCAGGAGTGTAAATCACAATTATTTTTTCTAGGATGAGGAATTTGCATTAGGCCTATTTAAATAAAATGAAAGATGCTTCATCAAGAGCTAGTACAAAGCATTTGGGAGTCTTGATGCAGAAAAAAACACAGGCAGCTGCCTTATACTGAGTCAAACCACTGGCTCATCTAACTTGGTATTGTCGACACTAACTGGCAGCAGCTCTCCAGAATTTCAGGTAGGGGACTGAGATGCTGGGGATTGAACTTGGGACATTCTGCATGCAAGTTACAGCCCTTCTCCAATCCAAATGGGTCCCGACCCCCACCTCCTTCATGCTCATTGACACAAGGCAAAATTGACCAGGACATTATCCTGTGTACAAGCCTACTTGAAATGAATGGGGTTTCTTTTCTATGTTTGTTCCAACCAGGCTTGCACAGAACAGCAGGAGTCTCCTGCTGGGTTATAATTCAAAGAACAGGGCAGTCAGTAGCTCATCACGATTCCCAAAATCTAAAGCAGCTACCTCTGGCTTTGTTGTTCTGTTTTCAGTCGACTTTTCGAAATTCCAGCAAACTCTTGCGACAGGGAAATAGCACCGGATGTTACACTAATAAATGCAGCCTTTAGCAACTGGGTGCCCTCTAGAGCTTTGACTACAACTCCATCAGTTGAGGCTGCAAGTGGCTTTAGGCAAGATGGCCTCCCTAGGTCTCAAGCCCCCATCAGAAGTACTGTTAATATAAAATGCTTTGGTTTCAGTTGGGATTTCCACTTTTAAAAGCCCTCTCTTGCAAACAGGCTATCCACATTTCTGGTATTACTCAAGCTTTCTTTAGAAACAGACATTATGAGGACTCTGGCTTGCACTGGGTTAGTGTTATCCCCCACACCCAACCATTTATGAACTTCCTCATTCAGATTCCTCCAAGCTGGTGCAATAGGAGCCTGAGGAAACTACACGTTCACCTCTTCTATCCCAGGCACCTTGCTCAAAGATACTGGTACTCTGAGCTGGAGTGACTCCTTAAATGCCAAATCTCACCCTAACCCTAAATAAGTCTTCCTAATGGTTTGGTTTTTGGAAGTGTGAGCTAGTTTAAATCGAACACCCCTCCTTCTGTGCCATTTTCCGGATTTTTACCTTCCCAGACACCTGTTATTAGCTAGAGTATGTGTGTGAAATTAAAAGACGCCTGCTTCTTGGCAGGAAAGCAATGACAAACCTAGACAGCATCTTAAAAAGCAGAGACATCACCTTGCTGACAAAGGTCCGTATAGTTAAAGCTATGGTTTTCCCAGTAGTAATGTATGGAAATGAGAGCTGGACCATAAAAAAGACTGATCGCCGAAGAATTGATGCTTTTGAATTACGGTGCTGGAGGAGACTCTTGAGAGTCCCATGGACTGCAAAAAGATCAAACTTATCCATCCTTAAAGAAATCAGCCCTGTGTGCTCACTAGAAGGACAGATCCTGAAGTTGAGGCTCCAGTATTTTGGCCACCTCATGAGAAGAGAAGACTCCCTGGAAAAGACCCTGATGTTGGGAAAGATGGAGGGCACAAGGAGAAGGGGACGACAGAGGATGAGATGGTTGGACAGTGTTCTTGAAGCGACTGGCATGAGTTTGGCCAAACTGCGGGAGACAGTGGAGGGTAGGGGTGCCTGGCGTGCTCTGGTCCATGGGGTCACGAAGAGTCGGACACGACTGAACAACTGAACAACAACAAATGTGTGTGTGGGGGGTATTTGATTGGGAGAACAATGCTAAGGCTCAATCACCCCCTTCCTCAGCACCACATTCCTCTAAATGAAGAGCCCTCTACATCTGCTTTAAAATTTGGTTTTTAAAGAACACTATGCACCTCCCCCTCCCCATGTTATAACAGACATAGAACCATAGAATTGTAGAGTTGGAAGGGACCACAAGGAACATCTAGTCCACCACCTGTGCAATGCATGAATCTTCTTGCCCAACGTGGGATTAAGAGTTCTCATGCTTTACCGACTGAGCTATCCATCATGGGCTGAAAATATAATGACTTGCCCATTGCCACTCAGTGAGCTTCTGATGGGAGTTTGAACCGGAGTCTTCCCAGTTCTAGTCCAGTACTCTTTAGCAAACACACAGGCTCTAGTTAGTTCGAATCCTTTCACAGCCCAGAAACTTTCTACCTTGCCTTGTTAAAAAAATCCCTCCATGCTGCTTCCCAGTCTTGATCTCATTCTAATAAACATTTCCAAGTTCCATATGCACTACCATAGGTAAAGGTAAAGGAACCCCTGACAGTTAAGAGCCAGTGTGGTGTAGTGGTTAAGAGTGGTAGACTCGTAATCTGGTGAACCAAGTTTGCGTCTCAGCTCCTCCACATGCAACTGCTGGGTGACCTTGGGCTAGTCACACTTCTTTGAAGTTTCTCAGCCCCACTCACCTCACAGAGTGTTTGTTGTGGGGGAGGAAGGGAAAGGAGAATGTTAGCTGCTTTGAGACTCCTTCGGGTAGCGATAAAGCGGGATATCAAATCCAAACTCTTCGTCTTAAGTCCAGTCGCGAACGACTCTAGGGTTGCGGCACTCATCTTGCTCTACAGGCCGATGGAGCCGCCATTTGTCCGCTTCTGCATAGTTTTTCCGGGTCATGTGGCCAGCATGACTAAGACGCTTCTGGCGAAGCCAGAGCAGCACACGGAAATGCTGTTTACCTTCCCACTGGAGCGGTACCTATTATCTACTTGCACTGCATGCTTTTGAACTGCTAGGTTGGCAGGAGCTGGGACTGAACAACAAGAGCTCACCCCGTTGAGGGGCCTCAAACCGCCGACCTTCCAATCGGTAAGTCCAAGTGGCACAGTGGTTAAACCACAGCGCCACCTATGTCCCTATGCGCTACCATATTGTGGTTAATTAAATGTGCATTTATTTGAAACATTTTATACTGTCCATTAAAAAACAAACAAGCTCCAGGGTGGTTTGCAACACATAACAATAAAGCAGTCCATCCAGTACAGTCATACCTTGGGTTGTGAATGTGATCCGTGCGGGAGGCACATTCGCAACCCAAAGTGTTGCGTCTGCACAAACGAGTGATGCAATCCAGCGCTTCTGTGCATGTGCGTGATGTCATTTTGTGCTTCTGCGCATGCGCCAAAACCCGGAAGTAACCCGTTTCAGTACTTTCGGGTTCGGCATGGTCCGCAACCCAAAAACGCGTAACCTACAGCGTTTGTAACCCAAGGTATGACTGTATCCAATAAATACAGTAAAAACAAACAGTAAGCAATCACAGTAGCAAGATGGCAGTTAGCTACCATGTGGCAATGCGGAGTCTAGCTGTTATGGATGAAGCAGTGCTGAGGAAGCTCCCTGTGCCCTGGTTCTGTGTGCAAATCATGCCTACTCGCTGGTATCCTCCTCATAAATTTCAAAGGTATGATCCTGGGCTGCTTCAGTAGGATGGAAGAGATTTACTCTGCATAAGCTCGGGAGCTCTCTCTTCTCCATTCTTCCATGTTACACTTCGTCAGATGCCCGAATCCTGAATTGCACTGTGGGCGGCCCAAAAAAGCTTTATTCCAAAATAAATTGCCATATCGCTTAAAAGGTGACACAAGATCCTTTGCTCGTCTTTTGTTTGTTCGACAGCCCACCTCCGGTTTTGAGAGAGAGATGTGGGCCGTGAGACTTCTGCGGAACCCAAGGAAAACCAGGTTGTATCTGAACTAATGCAGAGTGCCTTTTGGTCACAGCTGCGCGCAGCGGGGCCACTGGCACGCACTGCGCACGCGCGCTGAAGTCGCTTGGCCTCGCTCTATTTTCGAGCCGGCCTCTTTTTACGCGTGCGCAGAAGCTCTTACTTGAGCTGCTTTCTCTTCTGAGCGACAGAGAGAGAAACGTATAGAGTGCCCCCGCTTCATGGTCTGGATACGGAGTTTCTGGGTTGCTGGAAATATAACACCACACTGTGCCACTTGAGGTGTTATTATATTTGAGGGGCTCACCTTATTTCCGTAATCTTAAGCTTGTTTAACTTTTTTTTAGTATTGTGTAATTATTGCGAGAGGCAGTGAAGGATAGGCGTGACCATGGGGTCACGAAAAGTCGGACACGACTGAACGACAACAACAACAATTATTGCGTTTTAATATCAGCGTTGTGCTTTAAATCGTTGCAGTCCGTCTTGGGACCTTAGGGTGAAGAGCGAGTAATAAACTGTAACGATAATAATGATGATCATCATCACAACGCCTACGTTAAAATTCTGGGGTTCTTCCTTAATTTACATGGGAGTCTACAGAACTCGGAAACTAACACTGCGCGCCGTTCTACACTTTCCCTAAGTCTGCGGGCCCAAGTCCACAGAAGCGCCCGCCACAAACACAAGCCGCGCATGCTCTCCTCACGGACCGAATCCCTCCCCTTAAGCCCCAGGCTCGCTTGGCCTTGCCCTCTTCGCCGAAGGAGCGCATGCGTAATAGCGCTCTCCTCGCTCCCAGTCCCGCTCCTCCCTTTTTACCAGGTTTTACCTCCCTGAGTGGAAGGAAGGAGGGACGGGCCGAGGAGGATGGAGGAGGTGCCTGGCGGGGGTTGCCGCTGCCGCCGTCGTTGCCGCTCTTGGCCGCGCTCGCTGGGCTGGAGGAGTTGCCGGCGGGCGGCAGGCCTCTGAGGACGGGGAGCGGGGGTTGGCCTCGCGCACCTGAGGAGGAGGCGGAGGCGGGGCCGCTTGGCGCGCGAGTGAGAAAGTGAGTGACGCGAGGCGGAGGGGGCGGGGCCGTAGGGCAGGGTTCGGAGGGGGAGGGGGCGCCCCACTCGAGAGGGGGGTCGGGGGGGGAGCTCTGTGAGGAAGGTGCAAGAGGAGGGGAAGAGGGCATGGAGGTGAGGCAAGAAAGGCAGGAGGAGAAGGGGAGGGGCAGGAGGGGCCGGCGCAGGCAGAAGTGGGGCAGGAGGGGCTGGAGAGTGAGAAAGGAAAGCAGCATGGGGCATGAGGGGCTGGTGAGTGTGCGGGATATGGGGCAGGAGTGGGTGGGATGTGTGGGGGCTATGGGGCAGGAGAGGCTGGCTAGTCTGGGAGGATATAGGGCTAGAGGGTGGGATTGGGGTTATGGGGCAGGAGGGGCAGGTGAGTGAGAAAGTAAACGACAGGAGGCACCGGTGAGCCTGTGGGGATATGGGACAGGAGGGGCGGGGCGTGGGGGCGTTATGAGGCAGGAGGGGCTGGTGAGTGTGGGAGTATGGGGCAGGATGAGTGTGGGTGGGGTGTTGGGGGTATGGGGCAGGAGGGGGTTGGATGTGTGGGGAGTATGGGGCAGGAGGGGTTGGTGAGTGTAGCAGGGGTATAGGGCTGGAGGACTGAGGGGCTATTGAGCGAGAGAAAGGAAAATGGAAGTATGGGGCAGGGAAGTGTGGGGGTGTGAATTAGGAGGGGATGAGAGGAAAGGTGGCAGTGTGTGTGAGAGAAGTGGGTGTGTGGGGCAAGAGGGGGCAGGGATGAAGAAAAGGCATGGGATTGGTGAGAGAGAAAATGCGGGTATGGGGCTGGAGGACCATGAGGGGTTAGGAGGGGGAAACAAGATAAGCAACAAATGATGAACACTGGCAGGGAGTATGACAGAATAGGGAGAAAAATAGAATGGGGAGAGATCTTAGACTGCAGGGTACGTGGGTGCAGGTGGGAACTTCTAGAGAGTTTGGGATGGGGATTTGAAGATGGAGTGGAGCTGAGGGATGAGCTTGGATGTTGAAGAAACTTGAGTTTTATCTAAATTTAACTTTTGGCACTATTGGGTAGATTTTTCTTTGTTACATAAATCAAGAGAAGTGGAAAAGAGCCACACAACTGTATTTAACTATGTTTTCTAGTCAGCTCAGTTTCTTTTCCCAACTTTTCAGCTCTTGATTCCCCCCCCCCCCCGTTCCTGACATCTGTTGGCTGTGCCCATAGAGGGCTTGATAAGTTGAATAACTGCTTTCTTGTTGTCTGCAAAAGCAGTAGGGTCTTGTGACAAAAAACATCAGTTTTTGTTGGTAAATGTCAGTTCAAAGATGGAAATTTGTCAGATTTTTTTCATTTTGACAAGGGTGCAAAGTAAAAATGGTGACAAATTATCAGCATTTCACAAGTGTTCAGACGTGTCCTGCTTTGGTAATGGCATAATAATGTTTGGTTGGTTGGTTGCATTAAATTTCAAAACAAACCCACAGCTGTATTCAAAATTCACTTTTGGCTTATTGCTCATGGTTTGTTTGGAGAAAACAAATCATGAGCCTAGGTGTGGGCAAAACATGGTTAAATCAAACCATGATTTAGCTTCTGGCAGTATGGTCATGATTTCTCCCTGTGCACTAGCACACTTGCTCATTCATGGTAAGCCATGGTTTGATTTTGCGTTACAAGCAAACTGGGTTGGTGGTTCTTTTCATACATTAAGCCAAATCATGGTTAAGGAAGCTTGGTGATGGTTTGGCATGATGTCTGAACAGGCAAACATTGTTTGTGATCAGATAGTAAACCAGAATTGAAAACCATGGTTTGTGCTAGGTTTGGGTGGCTACTCCTTTGATAAGACATATTTACAGCTATAGCTCTGCCTGTGTAGCAAATTGGATTTATTTCAAGGGTGGCTTGCCTGTTGGGCGGCCCAAACCATGGTTTTGCCTGTCTACTGCTCCTTTGATTTTCATCCTCTTGGCACTCCTTCTATTGTACAACTAACTCGAGACATACCGGTAGTTCTTTGACTATAACTGGTTTGCCAATTCAGACATAACATCAAACCATTGTTAGCAAAACTATTCTGACTCTATAAATTATATCCATTTCAAACCAAGATGTGATAAGATGTTCAAACAGAGCCACTGACTTGCTTTTGAGATCACTAAGTGAACTTTGGGAGTCACACTTTATCTTGAAATAGGAGAACCAACCCTTTTTTCCTTTGCACCATTCTGGCTTCTAAAGTTTGCAAAACATCAGTGGTTACATAAATTTAGAAGCCCTGATGCTCTAAGACAACAACACTGGAATACATTTTGGGAAGTTACCTAATTTGAGGAAGGGCAGCCTGAAACCTTAGTCTTGTGTTTTCTGGGCTATTGACAGCAATGTTTCCTGTTTCTTACCTCTTATGTAAGAGTTCAGTAAACTGGCAGCAGGAACAGGAAATTTTGAATCTGCAATGCATTTAGAGGAATTGTTTCTGTTGTGCATTTGGATTATACAAATAGCATGGTCCAGCAAATCCAAAACTTTACTTTAGTTAAAACAAAACAAAAAAATCCTTCCAGTAGCACCTTAGAGACCAACTAAGTTTGTTCTTGGTATGAGCTTTCGTGTGCATTTACTTTAGTTGTTCAAGACCAGCAGTGTTTTCTGGTGCACATTGGGTTTGGTAGGGCAGTAGGCAGGGAGACCAACAGTAGGTGGCACCGGAGTTAATGGCAGGCAGAACCACCCTCTGACTGATTGTAAGAAGACAAGCAGGTGAGGACTGGCTGAGGGCAGATTGAGGTTGGTGAGGCCCTCATGGAGCAACCTCCACTGAAGACCTGAGATCAAGTTCTGCCTTTGCTGAAATGTTGCAGGGTGACTTGAATGTTATTGTGTTTATTTCAGCTCACTCTCTGTGTAAGGTCAAATGTAGTGAAGTCTTGAAAGTGTGGTTTAAGCTAAATTACAGTATTGTGATAGAGAGACATGGTAATATTTAAAAAAATGTGTATTTTAGCTAGCATTCTCATATTATGTGTGCTGAAAAGGGAAAATGGGTTCCTGAGAAGTAGTGTGTTAACTACTGAATAAAACATTTTATTTGCAAAAAGGGAGACTAAGGGCGAGATAAAGCGCTTTCTTGTTCTGATTTCTGAATGCCCTACTGTCCTCTTGTGTTATATGAGTTATGGTGAGTTCTTAATTGTGTAATTTATAGGCTGACATCTTACAGGGTAATCTAGTTCTTCTGGCCAATTAATGATGGCATGAGCAAATGGCAGTCAGAAATTTTTTGAACCCTCTATGTGGTGCTATAGTATATTATGTGACCTCCACTCTGCAGGCACAACCTGAATATCTTCGCTCATCAAGTGAATTTGCTGCGGGAGAAAAATGACCTGTTTCTTAACACTTCTATATTTATTGTATTTTTGTCACACCCTACCTTCAAGGAACTCAAGGTGGCCCAAATAATTCTTCTCTCCCTCTCCCTTTTATCCTCACAGCAACTCTGTGAGTTAAGTTAGGCTAAGGAAGACACAATGACTGACCTTAGGTCACTTCAGTGAGCTTTGAGACTCAGTGGGGATTTGAACGCAGCACTTTCTGAGTATAGTCTTAAACTCTAACCCAGATGTTGGGAACATTTGGCCCTCCAGACATTGCTCCCATCAGCCCCACCAAGCATGGTACTTGTAGTTCAGCAACATCTGGGTTTCCTTAATGACTCACTTTGTTGTTCTTCCAGGCAGCACTCGTTTGTTTTCACCCCCCTAGGTTTTTATTTGCTATTCTATAAAGCATTCTGTAAAGTGAAGCTTCTGCATAAAGTTTATTTTAGTAGGGTAAGAAGCCCTCTTTCTTCTACAAAGTCCTGTAGAACAGTAAAATAAGCCCTCTTTAGGTTGTTGGTCCTGCAAACTGCTGTACAAATTGCACTTGGCAAAGAACTGTCAATGCCTGCATTCTTGTCCTTCGTTTACAAAGTGGCATGACCCCCTTGTAACTTCAAGGAGCTAGTCTACCTGGGTGCAGCATCACCCCTGTGCTTCTGCAGTCCTCCTGCGTAATGCAATATTGGGTTGAAGGCTACTCTGAAAGTTGGCTAGGCTCCATATAAATAGTTATTATATAATTCTGGCCACGTTTGTATGATGTCCTACCTGACCTGAAACTTTTCAAGGCTTTCCCCTCAGATGTTGCCTGCTCCTTGAACTTGGGAACCATCATGCAAAATTTTGTTATGGTATCCGCAGAAATGTCCAAATGCATAGTGAACAACAACTTTCCAAAATACATTGCAGAAGTATGAAAAGCAGAATTTGGAGATGATCACCTCTCCACTTAAGCATAAAGCCATTTCCAATATATATCCATCAGAGGACTACTTCATTATGTTCTTTACCAGACAGGGATGAGGAACACTTATGGCCCACCAGATGTTGCTGGACTCCCATCACCCATCAGCGCCTGCCAGCATGCTCAGCAGTCAGGAATGGCTGTCCTCAGTGGGACCCCTGTCAGGTGCTCTCTGAGTTAACACCATACCCTCCAACATTTCTCCAATTAATATAGGGATGTCCCATTCCATAATGATAATTTTACTATTTATATCCCACACATCTTACTGGGTTGCCCCAGCAACTCTGGGCAGCTGTCAACATACATAAAAACATAATAAAACATTTAACATTTTAAAAAACCTTCCCTATACAGGATTGCCTTCAGACAGCTCGGGGGTTGGATAACTCCGTATCCTCCAACATTTCTCCAGCGAAAATAGGGACATACTAAGGAAAAGTGGGACATTCTGGGATCAAATCAGAAACCGGGACGGCTTCTCTAAATCAGGGACGTCCGTGGAAAATAGGGACACTTGGAGGGTCTGGTTAAGAGAGGACCAGTGGTGCCTCTTTCTTGCCCTACAAGTGGACTTGGAGCCCTTTTTCTTGGTTTGGGGGTTGCTTTGTTTTGATGACCCTGTGAAGTAACAGATTAACCAATAAGGCAGGGGGCACCAACTTTTTTGGACCAGTGGACACATTTTGAAGTTGGAGCCCCAGTCACAACATGGCTGCCGTAGCAGGTGGCAAAACATAAACATTAGAGAGACGGCCATTCCCAATAGCCTTTTGTTTACCATGGGAAGTCAGCTATCTCCTGCTAGTCTTGACTGTGGGGGTCACACACTGTTAATTTTACTTTCAGACACACGCACACACACGCACACACACGCACACACACACACACAGAGGTTGTTACAATAATAATAATAATAATGATAATGATAATAAATCTATACTCCACACACCTGACTGGGTTTTTGCAGGCACTCTGAGTGGCTTCCAACATAAAAACTAAACATCAAGGATTAAAAAGCAATCTAGGAACAACAGGGAGCGTTTCTTAGTACCAGGATAAATATACAAGGTGGCCACACTACACTTACTCTTATTACACAGAAATCTCTTTAAAAGTACCTGCATTTTTTGCCCCATAACTTACTTTCTAGCAGAGCTAGAGACTTTTTTTTTTAATGAAAGCTCAGAGTTTGAGGCACCAGTGTAAGCCTTTGTGGATGCTGGGCTGGTGACCTCTGCTATAAGGTTCCACAAACATTCTCACTTCTGGCAACACAGAATATGTACTCTTGTTGCAAAGTTGACACTAAAGAAAAGCTTTAACACACTGGAGCAGCTTCATTTTATTGTGATTTATATATGGTGTGTTCGTGGGTGTTTTTACCATGATTTGTAGCTTCAAAAAGCTGCTGGCTCAATATATTTTGCACAGGTAGCACAGAATGCCTATTTGTTGTTTTTAAGACGCCCATGATAGTTATTTCACACATTATGAGGATGAAACAAGCCATTACAGAACTGCTGACATGAGCTGGAATCACTTCATGGTTAAGCTGTGTGATGATGAAGAAGCAGAAGAAGAAGAGGAGCAAACATTGAAATAATAATTCTTTTGCTTCCCCTGCTAACATAATGCAATATACTCCACTCAAGTGTAGCACGGTTTTGCTTGCATTAAAACATACCTTGGCTGCCGCCGCCTTTTCCTTTTTCAAAGTATTCTCAGTCAGTATTGGAGAGGGAGCAATAAGAAGAAGGTCAGCTGGTTAAATAAAATGGCAGAAATGCTTTAAAAGCTTGAAATGCACCAATCTCAATGAGGCTAGCACCTGTGTGTGGTCTGACAGTTTCAGAATGCTTATAGCCAAGACCGAAATCCATGTGCTGTTTTAATAGTCAGAATTACCACTGCCTCCACCCTTTTTTATTATACTGCTTATATATTTTTGTATCCTGCTTATTGAAATGTCAACAGCACCCACTTCCCCATTTCAAGAACTCAACCCAAGTAATGCCTTTTAACATGAAGACTCAAAGGAGACTTTAAGCTTGGAAACGAGAGGATACAGGCTAGGAGGAAATGAATTATCTGCATTTTAACTGAAGTGCACTGGTGCCCCATAGAGATTAAAGAAGAAGAAGAAAAATATTAAGCCGTCCAAGCGCCAACACTCCCAGTAACACTCAGACTTAGTTATTACTTTATTTATAACCCACTTTTTCCTCCAGAGAGCTCAAGGTGGCATACGTGGTGCTCCCTCTCTACATTTTATCCCCACAACAACGCTGTGAGGTAGGGTAGGCTGAGAGGCAGCGACTGGCTCAAGGGCACACAGTGAGCTTCATGGCTGAGTGGGGATTCGAACCCTGGCCTACCAAGTCAAAGTCCAGCACACTAACCATTGCACCACATTGGCACCTCCTTAAGGAGAAGAGGGACATGTTCTGCCTCCATGGTCAGAGGCACTGTCCCTTTGCATACCAGTTGCTGAGAATCTCAAGTAGAGAGGGTGCCTGTTGTGCTCAGGTCCTGCTTGTGGGTTTCCCAGAGGCATCCTGCTGGCCACTTTGAGAACAGGATGCTGCACTGGATGGGACTTCAGCCTGATCCAGTAGGCCTCTTGTGTATATATAGGCACGTGACCTAGTAAAGGTATTGCCCTCGTGTAACATCCAGCCAGGCATGGCATCCCTATAACAAGAGAAAGACCCAGAAAACCAGAGGGAGGCTTGCTTTCACAAAAAATTTTAAATTGGACAACCACCTCGGGAGGCATCAGGAACGCCTTGTACCCTTTTCTCATAAACTGTTTTAGGAAACTCGGGGCTGTGTTTGGTGAAGCAAGGGCTGAAATGTATACAAAGCTGTAATAAAAAAATGTAATATGAATGCTGTTGCGCTCAAGTTGCATTGGAGTGAGAAGGGATGTGGTGAAGGGAGGGAGACAATTTGACAGCAGGCAGAGCTCTTATCCACCCAGGCGAGCAAGGAGAGGCATTATCATAGTTCAGTGACACAGCCAAGCAAAAGCACTTGAGCAGAGCCAGTAAGGGGTGTGGCCTGGGGAGAGTCCTGAGGGCCAGATGGAGATGCCTGGAGGGCCACATTCAACCGCTAGACTGAAGGTTTACCCAGCAGCGTCTTAAGGCCTCATGGAAGATACAAAACTATACTCTTCTAATATGATGTGTTCGTGGCATGATGAGTACAGGTGGCTGTATCCAGCTTCAGTCCTGCTCAGAGAGGACCCATCTGAAATTACTGGACCTAAGTTAGTAGTTGTCACTAATTTCAGTGTGTCTACTCCAAGTGGGACTAATGTTGGATGCATTCTGGAGGCAGCATATCTCTAGGTATCAAGGGCTGGATCCATGTGTTGGATCCTCTCGCCTTTGTGGGGTAGCTAGTCCTTGGGCTCCCATCCAGCAAAGTAGCTATTCTGTTGGTCTTGACCTGTCATTGGTTTTGAAACCTGACATTCACCTGAACCCTGCTTTTTTTTCTTCCCAGGAAAGTTATTTTCTGAGGATGGCGATGGAGCCGGAAGCCTTCAGCCCTGGGGGGGACGATGCTAGCTCAGACTCCACCTGCTACCAATGCTCCTCATGTCGGGCCGACGAGGAGCGGAGCTGCGCCAACTCTATGCGTGGGCGGCCCAAGACACGCAGCTTGTCTGCATCTCCAGCCCTAGGCAGCACCAAAGAATTCAGGTATGAAGCCAGAGGCACTGAATTGACTCACATAAATCTATGCCATCTGCTGGCCGCTAAGCTACATTTGTGCATATGTGCCAGAGGTTGCCCATTGTCAGAACTCCCATAACTTTCTGACGGTAGGAAAGGAACCCTGGCAATCATCTCCTGAACATCTGAAGATCTTTGCCTTTTGTTTACAGGGATGTCTGTGCAACAAGATCCTGTCCAAACACTGAGTGGTGGTATTTTATTTTAAAAGAGCTCTCAGAGCAGTTGCTTCCAAATACCAGTTGCTGAGAGGGGACAGTGCTCTTGTGCTTGAATCCTGCTTGTAGGTTTCCCAGAGGCGTCTGGTGAGAGCAGGATGCTGGATTAGATGGGCCAATAGCCTGATGCAGGAGGTTTCTATGTTATTACTAAACAAGGCATCCAATAGTCCATGCCGCCTGAATAACGGAGAGGAAGGCATTCCAGAAGTAAGGGGACATCACAAAGAAAGCCCTGCTTACATGCTTCTGCCAGGTGTCTCTGTAAGTCATGGCTTAGCAAGGCCCCCTCTGATTACCTTTGTGATCTACTCAGCCGGTATTGGGGAAGCCCATCCTTTAGGTAATCTGGTCCCAAGTTGTTCAAAGCTTTATATGTTCATAACAAAATATTGGATGGCTCAATGGGCTAGCAGGCAGTCTGTGCGGTTCTTTCAACACTGGTTCTTTCAACACATATGCATGACAAGAGGCTCCAGGTGTGTATCCTAGCTGCTGCAGTTTGCACCAGCTGAAGTTTCCAGGCCTCAGTGGTAGCCCCATATAGAGCTCATTATGAGAATCTAATTGGAAGGTGCCGATGTATGTATCACAGTGGTCAGACTATCCCCATCCAGGATAGGCATACTAACCATAGGTGGCAACATGTGCTCCTTGCTGTTTGAGACAACGTGTGTCCCAAGTGACAACGCTGAATCTAGGAGGACGCCCCCACCCAAACTACATACCCATTCAGGGCACGCAAACTTCCCAACTTCCAAATCTGGGGAACCAGTTACCCACAGAGCCTCCGCCACCCAGCTCTTCACTGCAGAGAAGCCCCGGTTCAGGTCATGCACAGCCTCTCCTGATTCAGATGTTGCCCAGAAATAGAACTGGATGTCATCAGCATATTTCTGGCACCTCGCCAAAAAAATAAATAAATCTCCTAATGACTGCTCTCAGTGTTTGGTCCTATAGGTGTTAAATAGCATTGGAGAAAAGTTGGTTCCCCCTGCAGTACCCTTTGTCAAAAGACCACAAGGTGGCCTATAACATAGAACATAACGAACAGTGTGTGTCAGTGCACAACATAATAGCCTTATATAGCAAAACAAATAAAAGTTAAAATTAATAGTAATAAGCAGTGAATTACCCCAGGAAGGGAGACACCAAAGGGGTAAGTACCCTGTGCCATCTCCCCATTGATTTTTTTTTATACAGCTTTATAATTTTGTGATGACCTATACACACACACACAACGGAAGCCTACCAACTTGTTCTCAGACAGCCAGGACGGAAAACAACTTTTCGCCAAGACATACAACCAGGAAAAGAAGGTTGTAAAAATCCACTGTAGCTCATTGTTCGAACATCTGCTTTGTATGCAGAAAGTCCCAGGTTCAATCTATGGCAGGCATGTCCAAAATCCATTTCAGGGGCCTAATGTGGCCCGCCGGCCAATTTAATCCAGCCCCTGTGGCAGTATATGTCCTGGGGTAAAATCCTAAAAAAAAGTTCAGCTTTGTAAAAAAAAGCTCAACAACTTTGGCCCACCCTCACGCAAGTTCACTTCATTAAATCTGGCCCTCTGAAAAAGTTTGGACACCCCTGATCTATGGCATCTCTGGGAAGGGTTGAGAATTTCACCTGTCTGAAATCTGGAGAGACACTTCCAGTCAGTGCAGCACTGAGCTAGATGGACCAATGGCTTGACTCAGTATAAGGCAGCTTCCTATAAAATTAATGGAGATGATGATGATGATGATAGTGATAGTGTTGCATGCTACCCTGGTCTCTGAGCAGTGTGAGATTTCAGGGATTCCAGATGCTTACCCAGGGTTCGTGTTTGCTTTGGAAAGAGGCACAGCAGAGGCAGTGGTGCCTTAATGATATACGGTTTATTTAAACACATGTACAACCTGAATCTGCAATGAAGATGGTCTTGCTTCTCCCATAGCCACAGCCCTGGATTCCAGCAGAAATCAGACCCCTCTCTCTGTGCTTCTCCAGCCTGCCACTTTTGCATCCAGCTTCAGCTGTGGCTTTTTGTCTTTCTAATTAACCAGGGAGGGAGGCCCACCCATTCACCCTCTGGTACGGAGCCACTCCCTTTGTTCCCTTAAGGAATTACCTTTAGTGGGTCATTACCAGGCTGTGGGGTGATTGAGACCTTCATATCTTTCTGGTATTATTCCTCTGTGTATTCTTGCTACCTCTTCTTGATGTCTTCTGCTTCTGTTAGGTCAGGCATAGGCAACCTTCGGCTCTCCAGATGTTTCGGACTACAATTCCCATCATCCCTGACCACTGGTCCTGTTAGCTAGGGATCATGGGAGTTGTAGGCCAAAACATCTGGAGAGCCGAAGGTTCCCTATGCCTGTGTTAGGTCATTTCCTATTTTGTCCTTTATTATGCTAATCTTTGTATGAAATGTTCCTATCTCCAATTTTCTTGAACAGATCTCTGGTTTTTCCCATTCTGTTGCTTTCTTCTATTTCTTTGCATTGCTCATTTAAGAAGGCCCTCGTGTCTCTCCTTGCTATTTTTTGGAAATTCAGTTTCCTGTATCTTTTACTATCTCCCTCACATTTTGCTTTCCTTCTCTCCCCCGCTATTTGTAAGGTCTCATTGGACAGCCACTTTGCTTTCTTGCATTTCCTTTTCATTGGGATGGTTTTCGTTGCTGCCTCCTGTATAATGTTGCGAGCCTCCATCCATAGTTCTTGAGGCACTCTATCCACCAAATCTAAATCCTTAAACCTGTTCCTCACTTCCACTATGTATTCATAAGGAAGCTGAGGCTCAAATACTTTGGCCACCTCATGAGAAGTGAAGACACCCTGGAAAAGACCCTGATGTTGGGAAAGATGGAAGGCACAAGGAGAAGGGGACGACAGAGGACGAGATGGTTGGACAGTGTTCTCGAAGCTACCAACATGAGTCTGACCAAACTGCGGGAGTCAGTGGAAGACAGGAGTGCCTGGTGTGCTCTGGTCCATGGGGTCATGAAGAGTCGGACATGACTAAACCAACCAACCAAACAAACAAACAAAAAACCAGGCTGGCCTAGCTATTCCAGCAGTTGAATCTGTGCTGGATCCAGGAATTATAAGGGTTGATTCATGTTATGAGAATTATAGGTCTAAGATATAAAATAAATGTTCATAAATGTACCAGGCAAACACATACATAAATATATATACCACATGTCTGAAACAGTACAGGAAAATAATCCTGAAGTCATTTTGACTCTACCAGTGACCTCAAATATTCCTCTGCAGTTTGGATGGAAATGGGAAAAGCCTCCCCATTGTCTCTGTGCTCACAAATCCTGCCTTAAGGGCACATTTGGGTATGAATAGGGTGAGCCTGTGACCTGGACTCGGGGAATTAAGTATTTATCATCACAAAAGAATGGCCAGGCTCTCCAAGTAAACCCATCAACAGGTTTCCTGCCAGACAGGATTCTGCTGTAGACCACCCCTTCTGTGATGTATGTATGATGTATTGGGCGGTGGTCTTGGGCTCCAGGGTGGCAATTTCAAAAGTCTATATAAGGGAGGCAGTGGAAGACAGGAGTGCCTGGCGTGCTCTGGTCCATGGGATCACAAAGAGTCGGACACGACTAAACAACAACATATAAGGGCTTGCACACCATTGTTCTGGGTTCCTCCTCCCTCCTGCATGTGGTGAGTGAGACCCTGTTGCAACAGTTAATAAAGATCAGGCTTGCTAGCTGCTTTGCTTCTCAATATTCTCTGGTTGGCCTCTGTTATTTTCTCCTACCAATAGAAAACCTACTGTACATAAGAACTCTATATGGGCTCTAGGGTACTCCATAAGGGAAAAGGAGCAGTTTTTTCTTATAACAATTAGATTTTAACATTTGCTGGATCCAGGGATTAGAAGGGTCTGGCACACCCACACACTCATAACAATAATAATGAGCTTAAAGATAAAGTCTGTCTCACCGCATTCAAATGAGGCATCAGGAATTCTATATTTCTTAAAATGACAGCTGGAAAGTTTTTTAATAGCAGGCAGTTTTGTTTCCCCACTAAACAAAACCAACAGTTGTGTGGCCTCTTGAAGTAGCTTTTTTGTGGTTTCAGCTGTATGGTGACTAATGATGGTACAAAGGTAACTTACCAGAGATTGCTTGTTGCTCCACAGTATGCAAGGGCTGCCCATTTTCTATCTGATTTGCCAGACTTAATGGCTGTGAAAGCTTGTCACGTGGACAACTGGGACTGCTGGTAATCTGTGCAGGGATCATTGCCCCAGTTGTCATCACAAGAAAGGAAGGTGCTGCGTGCTCAGTTGCCAGAGTGCCTGCCTGCCTGTCGCCTCTGTACAGCTTGAGACCATGGAGTTGCTTAGCAGGTAGAATTCTCTCCCCTCTAAGTGATAGACGATGGCTGCAATGTGGAGCTTAGAGCTTAAATGAAGGCAAGTTGAAGCTTGGATCTCTTAGGGTGGAAATCTTACCTGTTTGTGGGCCATAGCCTTGCAACATATAATCTCTTAACTTTTTAGCACATCCACCTTTGTTCTGCCCTCTCTGTTTTCCTCTTGTCTTTGGTTCTCCTTTCTTCTTCGTCTGTCTCCCCCCTTATCATACTTTAGAGAAGGAAAAGGGGAGGACAGTACTGTTGGTGCAACCCATTTTAGGTGCAATCTGGTCATCAGCTGAATCCCACTTGCTGAAAACCACTAATCTAGGGGAAGAAGGGTTGGTGTGCACATGTGTGCATATACTCTCCAGGGCTCTGCAATGTTGGTTGTAGAAGGTATTTTTCCCCAACCAATGTAATCAGGTTGGTGCTCTTTAAGGTAGAAATTGGCATCTGGCTGGCTTGCTCCAAATGTCTTTCTTTATGTGGGGAAAAAGAAATAGAAAAGTAGATAGGAGAAACAGCAAGTGGGTGAAAGGCAGTACTGAAATTTGTGGTTGCAGCTGAGGGTGTAGGAGGTGGCTAGATAAGGGAGTGTCTTGTTTACCTTGAAAGTAAGTCTCACTCACTGTGTTTAATGACGCTTCTCCCTAGTAAGAGTGTTTTACAATTGCAACCTTAGTTGCCTAACTTGATTAAAACTTTATACTTGGAGAGAGATCGCGAGAGATCGTGGCCTGCCTTCACTCTTGGGTTAATTATTTAGTTATTTGCCCCTTAGCTTCTGGTCTCTTTTGTAAAAGTATAATAGAAAGATGCTCCTGCTGTCTTGTCAGTGCATGCATTGGGGCGGAAGGGAGTATCAGGACAGTTTTTTAAAAATAATAATGATCTGATTTGTCCTAATCAAACCAGCTTAGCCACTTTTGCAACACCCAGTACATTAGATCTAGGTGAATCTTGCTAGCTGGCACCTTGCAAAAGAATCTCTTTTTCTTTTTGTCTTGAGGTGGCATGACTTGTGTCTTTTCCTTTAGTACCTGAATTGCAGGTTGCCAGACTGAGCCTTCATCCTGGCATGAGTGAAACCACGTTTCATAGAATTGTAGAGTTGGAAAGGGATACTGAGGGTCATCTAGTCCAACTCTCTGCAATGCAGGAATCTTAATCAAAGCATCCAAGACAGATTGTCCATCCAACTTCTGCTTTAAAACCTCCAAAGAAAGATAGTCCACCACCTCCTGAGGAAGTCAGCTCCAGTGTCAAACAGCTCTTACTGTCAGAAGGCTCTTCCTGGTGTTTAGATGGAATCTTCTTTCTTGTAACTTGAAGACATTGCTTTGAGTCCTACCCTCCAGAGTAGGAGAAAGCAAGCTTGCTCCACCCTCCGTGTGACAGCTCTTAAGATATTTGAAGATTGCTATCATATCTCCAGCCAGTCTCCTCTTTTCCAGGCTAAACATCCCCAGCTCCTTCAACCATACCTCATAAGGCTTTGCTTTCCAGACCCTTGGTCATCTTGGTTGCCCTCCTGTGCACACGTTCCAGCTTGTCACTGAACACACTACTCCAGGTGTGGTCCGACCAAGGCAGAATAGAGCGGTACAATTACTTCCCTTGATCCAGACACTATACTGCTGTTGCTGTAGCCTGGAAGTGCATTAGCTTTTTTTTTTTGCTGCTGCATCACACTGTTGATTCATGCTAAGCTTGTGGTCTACTAAGACCCCTAGATACTTTTCACATGTACTATTGACAATTCAGACAGGGGTGTAGGAAGGGGGTGGTGGGGGCAGTGCACCCTGGGTGTCATCCATGAGGGGGTTTAACAAAATCCCCCCTGGGCGGATCGCCACAGGAAGCCGATCGCCCCCAATGGGCGCCAGTCACTGCGCCGATTGCCCCCCTGGGCGCCGATCACCATGCTGATTGCCCCCAATGGGTGCCGATCGCCCCCCTGGGTGGCTCGCCTTGCCCCCCAGGTGCATGGCATGTGCGCCGTTCCAGGTGCCTGAGTGGCTAGCTCCGCCGCTGAATCCAGGTCTTCCCCATCTTATATTTGTACAGCTAGTTCTTCCAACCTAAGTGCAGAATCTTGCATTTTCCCCTATTGAAATTCATTTTGTTAGTTCTCCAATCTGTTAAAGTAATTTTGAATGCCTATTCTGTCTTCTGTGGCATTAGGTATCTCTCCCTGTTTGGTGTCATTTGCAAATTTGATGAGCACTCGCTCTATTACTTCATCCAAGTCGCCTATAAAGACATTGAACAACAATAGGCCCGTGTCAAAACCCTGCAGTTCTTAAACCGCATCTTGGAGCAGTTGCTTCCGTACCGAGTCAGAGTACATATAGATGCACTTCGGTTTAGCTTTTGAGGAGAGATGTGAGGGCCTGTTACTTTAGCACTGTTCCCTTTTATGGATGTGTGTGACTGTGTACCTTTTCACTTTATTGTTTTCAGCATAAAACAGTATAAAATATTCATTTAAACATAGCAATAAAAACAGACTTTAAAGCAGTAAACGCTTTGTATTCAGCTAAATCCTACCCAGAATAAACCATTGAAATTAATGGGCCAAAGTTATATATATATATATATATATATATATATATATATATATATATATATATACACACACACACACACACACACACACACATATGAAAAAACAAGCAACCCTATCAAAAACAGCAGGTAGGTTAGGCAGAGAGTTGGCAGTTGACCATCACCCAGGGAGGTTCATGGCCAAGTGGGGATTTGAACCCAGGTCCTAGTGAGGCGCTAGCCCAGGGGTCAGCAAACGTTTTCAGCAGGGGGCCGGTCCACTGTCCCTCAGACCTTGGGGGGGGGCAGACTATATTTTGAAAAAAAATATGAATGAATTCCTGTGCCCCACAAATAACCCAGAGATGCATTTTAAATAAAAGGACACATTCTACTCATGTAAAAACACGCTGCTTCCCAGACGATCGGCGGGCCGGATTTAGAAGGCGATTGGGCCGCATCCGGCCTCCGGGCCTTAGTTTGGGGACCCCTGTGCTAGCCACTACACCACTGACTTAGCCACCCCTGCTGGGCCAATAGCTCCCACTGCCATCCTTCAGGGTGAACAAACTGGGCTGAGGAGAGCTAGAATTTGCTCAGCTCTCACAAAGCTAGTAAAAATAAAAAGAAGATAAAATCACAGACTAGGTAACGTCTGTGAGCTTATTTACACAGCTGCCTTAAAGCACATTGTCCCTGTTCTAAAACACTTCTCACACACACCCCATAGGAAAGCATAGATTCTCAGAGTGCTGCATCCACTAATAATTCTGTGAGGTCTCAGTTAGGCTAAGAGGCAGTGGCTGGGCCAAAGCCACCCAGTGAGCTTCATGGCCAAATGGGTATTGCAACCCTGGTTCTCCTACGTCTTAGTCTCACATTCTAACCACTACACTGGCTCTGAATCTGGATGTCATTTGGGCTGTGGCAATACATGAATGTCGAGATGAGGATGCAGGCAGAGTCAATTTGAAGTTGCTAAAGTTCATGGGACTGTTTAGTCACTGTTCTAGGTACCCGTGATGGTGGGGATTACTGCTTAAGTAATGATGACATGGTTATTGCTATAAATACTCAGAAGCCATAACCATGCCACTGTTACCTAAGGAGTAATCTCTGATGATCTTCCTTGGGTGGTGATTAGATTTAATGATGTTACTGCTTTCATCAGTGATTAATAAAAAAATGTTTTTACATTTTTAACTCTCATTACAACATCCTGTAGTGGAGGTAACACGATACTACCTTATGGCCGGGTTTTATTTATTGAATAAGATTTATACAGTATGCCACTTGATCATAATAAAACCTCAAAGCAGTTTACAGAAAGAATAAAGCAATGCAATGATTGGGGGGGCAGATAAAAACAACTAAAACATTTTTAAAATGGTTAAAATCAATGATGAGCTAGAAAGAGATTAAAAGCATGTCAATATTCTACAGGTTTGGATAGCCTTGCCTAAACAAAAATTCCTCCTAGGAATGGTAGGGCCAGAGATTAAGAATTGTGATCAAAAGTTCTTTCTATATGCCACAACAGGGGCGAGACTACTGCTGGCACAGGTCTGGAAACAAAAAACAATACCAACTGTGCAGCAATGGCAACAGAAAATCACAGAATATATGGAAATTGCAAAAATGACAATGAGAGTCAGACAGCAGGGGGATGAAATGTTTAGAAAAGAATGGGGAAAGTTTACAGAATATTTTGATAAGGTATGCAAGACGTTTGATATATAACTCACGGCGTATAAGAACGAAGAAGGTATTATAAATAATGTCAGAAGGTGAAAATAAGTAACATGGGAAGATATATAATTTTGAAGTGGGATTGGTAAAATTAAGAGAATGGTGTAGAGGGAAAAATTTAAATGTGTGGAAAGGAACTTGACGTGCGAAATACAGATGTAAGATATAAGGAAGACATAATATGAAAGAAGGGAAGTGCATGGAATTGAAATTTAAATGTTTTGTGTGATATAATTTTTATTTTTTATACAATTCCTTTTTGTAAAATTTATTGTTACAATTTTTGGTTTGTACTTAGTTAAAATTAATAAAAAATTATTTGCAAAAATGTTTTCAGAAGGTGCCTAAGAAGGTAGGGAGTTCCGCAGTTTGGGTGTGTTGCCACTGCTTGTTGGCATGCTCACACTTTCAAAGGGCAGATATTGTTACTGGACGCAGCATTCTGAGAATCTATGCTTTCGTTCAGTGGGGAAAAAAAGATAGTTTTAAAGGATGCAGAACTCTGAGAATCTGTGCTTTGATTTAGAAACAATTACGAAGCATGCAATACTCTGAGAATCTATGTTTTTGTTCAGGAAAAAAACCGGTGTTTTAGAAGAGGGACCATGGGCTTTAAGGCAGTTTTGTAGATGAGCTCGCAAAAGTTATCTAGTCTGTGACTTTATTTTACATTTGTTTGTTTGTTTGTACCCCGCCCATCTGGCTGGGTTTCCCCAGTCACTTTGGGCAGCTTCCAACAAAAGATTAAAAATACATTAAAACATTAGTCATTATAAACTTCCCTAAACAGGGCTGCCTTCAGATGTCTTCTAAACGTCAGATAGTTGTTTATTTCCTTGACATCTGATGGGAGGGCGTTCCACAGGGCGGGTGCCACTACCGAGAAGGCCCTCTGCCTGGTTCCCTGTAACTAGGCTTCTCGCAGTGAGGGAACCGCCAGAAGGCCCTCGGCACTGGACCTCAGTGTCCGGGCAGAACGATGGGGGTGGAGACGCTCCTTCAGGTATACTGGGCTGAGGCTGTTTAGGGCTTTAAAGGTCAGCACCAACACTTTGAATTGTGCTCGGAAACATACTGGGAACCAATATAGGTCTTTCAAGACCAGTGTTATGTGGTTTCAGCTTTCTAGCTTTCTAAGAGGTGGTATCCTATGTTACCAATCATTAGCAAGGGAAGACTTGCCTCTTTCATGAGCTCAGCAAGTTCCAGCTCTCCTCAGCCCAGTTTCTTTGCTCTGGAGGATGGCAGTGGAAGCTGTTGGCCTAGCTGAGGTGGCTAAGCCCGTGGTGGTTCAAATCCCCACACTTGGCCATGGAACTCACTGGGTGTGACTTTGGGCCTTCTAAATGTTGTTTGATTCCATCTCCCATCAGCCCCAGCTGGCATGATTAGTGTGGATGATGGGAGTTGGAGTCTCAACTTCTGAAGGAGACCTTGTAGAGAGTGGCCTTAAACTTTCATAGAATCATAGATTTGTGGAGTTGGAAGGGCCTGTGAGGGTCATCTAAGTCCAACCCCCTGCAGTGCAGGAATCTCAACTAGATTATACATGGCAGATGGCCTTCCAACTTCTGCTTTAAAACATCAAAGGGAGGAGAGTCCACCACCTCTCTTGGGAGTCTTTCCCATTGTTGAACAGCTTTTGCCATTGGAAAGGTCTTCCTATGTTTAGTCAGAATCTCCTGTCTTTAAACATGAACCCAGTGGTTCGGGTTCTAGTCTCGGGAGCAGGAGAAAGCAAGCTTGCTCCATCCTCCATATCAAAGCCCTTTAGATATTTGAAGATTGTGTGTCTGTGTGTCTGTGCCTTGCAGTGTCTATATTCATGCATTCATTTCACACTTTTCTGGAGGCAATGTTCATTTGCCCCAGGTGATCAGGGAGGTGTGTTTTTATTTCTGAGACTTCCCTGGTCACCTGTCAAAGTGATTTTGCCTCCAGGCTGCCTGGTTGGGAAGCCAAGGAAGACTAGCCCTCTTATTTAGGTCGTTGCATTATGCCACGTAGGTGTGTTGTGGGCAGGAGGACTAGTAACTTGTGATGGCCGATATGCAACAGTGTGTTAGTCATGCATTTCTGAAGGCTGAGCTTGTGGCGTATAATAATATTGTATCTAAGAGAACTTAGGTTGAATAATGTTGAAACTAAGAGCATTTCTTGCAGTGAGGTGTCGGACTGTTCTGACAGGTCATTCCTGGTGGTGTTTTAACCTCCAGAAACTCAGCACACTGGTTCACATTAATAAACACCAAAAAGGGCACACCAAAAATGCTGGCTGGTGCAGATACTTCTGGACAGAGCTGGTTTCAAACTTTAGGGGGCCATTAGCATGATGCTGATGATCTGCAAACCAGGGCAGGTGTAGGGTTAGTCCTGTGAAATCTACCCACCCCACAGATCCATGGAACCAGTAAAATATATAGATCTATGGGCCTAAACATTACATTTTGTGTCACTTAAAAATGGATAACGCCTGCCATTGATGAGAGCAGGGCTTGGCTCCCGTTTGAAAGTGTCACTGCTGAGAAGCATCCAGGGGCCCGCACTGCAGTGGCGAATGGCAGCACGGGTGAGTCTGACCGGCATGGAGGGGGCCTTTCCAGTGCCAGTCCCTGAGCTGAACAACTGCTGCCACAAAGTCTGCTCACAGAGGAAGGGGTTGTCACCGTCCACACCACCTCCCTTGAAACCACTGTTTGCATCGTAAACGTGGGATACCTTAACGAGCTCCCCCTGACCCCGTGGCAGTTGTCTTTCACTAATTAGCATCCCAACCAGGGCTGCTTTTGAGAACCAGTGATGGGAAACCACCCTCCGGAACTGCTAGAGAGAAAACTCTTGGGCTGCGTTTTGGAATTTCCTGACTGTGTTGTGCTTTACAGTACTTTGCCTTGCAACAGCCGGGAAGTTCCACAGTGCTGTGGTGCCATCTCATGCCGTGTTCAGTTTTACTGCTCAGTGCAGAGGTGGGGGGGTGGAGGTTAGAGGAAGAAGAAAGCTGGGGGATTTTGCTGTCCATGGCAGGACTCCTGTACCAAACTGCTCTTCCACCTTGAGATCATGCCGCTCTACTGGGGACTGCAGCATAAGTGCAGCACCCTGCTGCCTTGGTATAGGTTTGCCTCCAATTTCAAAGAGGAAAATGGGTAATGTGACCAGAAACCCAGTACCTCCAGTGTTTGTTAAAAGTTGCTACTGTTTATGACTGTAACAGAAAATTGTACAGTATATATAAAAGAGTATTGGCACACTACCTCTTTTTTATCATAGGCATGTAGTGGCTTCTGCATTTGGCTTCTGCATTTGGCTTTGCTTCCTAGCCTGTATGTGTGGCACAGTTATATTGGCACTTTAGAATAGATTATGCACAACCAGTCAGATTGGTTCGATTTATTCAGGATGCAAAACACAGTTAATTTTTTTAGGGGGGGGGATTGTCACAGAACTTGGATTGTCGTGGATGCATAATTTTATAACGCAATCATGTTGTGTTTAAAAAACTAAGCCAACTAAGTTCTACTCAGAGTAGGCCCATTGAAACAAAGAACCTAAGTGAGTCATGAGTTATTATTAACTTCAGTGGATCTATTCTGAGTGGGGCCAGCATTGGATACAACCCTTAAGCATGGAAGATTCATCGTTGCGAATGTACGAAATGTCCCTCTCCAGCTCTAATGATACAGTGCCATTCAGGTGGACTGTGTGAGTGTGTTAATGATTTACTTATGGTAGGGAAACGTAGGATAGCTAACGTGAAGTGCGTCTGTTAGTCATTCAAGACGCAGTTTCCATATTATGCAATTTGTAGGCTTCCTTCCGTTGCACAAATCACTCTGGAGGCTGTCATAGTTCGTAAAGGGACATGATACAATAAAATCCCCCCCTCACCCCCCGTTACTGCTTCAGGGCTTCTAGCTTATATCCTGCACCAGGCAACTCAGTTTGGCTCTATTTGAGGAATCTTAGAAATGCTTTTTAGGAAACGAGGGCCATAGTTGAATATGAATCCTGTTTTATTATCATGATGCTTTTGTGTATGAAGTTGGGGCTGGATTAAAAAAGAAAAAGCTTTTTGAAAAGTCTCTCCAAGAACCTTAGATAATCCAGCAACTTAACTAAACTGTCTCCTTCTTCTTTCAGGAGGACGCGCTCCTTGCACGGACCATGCCCAGTGACCACATTTGGACCAAAAGCCTGCATGCTGCAGAATCCCAAAAGTATCATGTAAGTGCCTCCACCTTCGGGGAAAAGGTCCTGATCCCATTCATCTGATTCTCTGCTGTTAAATAATTAAACATATTCATTCATTCCCATACATGCTTGTGTCTTCTTCAGCTGTATTCATTCATAGATTTGGCTGCCCATTTATGGCAATACAGGAGGCTGTGCTGAAATGGAGTTATACCAATATGCTTGCGTGTTTGCAGTTATCATTGAATTGCTTCTTTGCTTCAGTTATTATTATTATTATTATTATTATCATTATCATTATCATTATCATTATCATTATCATTATCATTATTATTAAAAGCCATTATTGCCTGAACTTACCATGAGGTGTTCTGTTTTGTAAAGCATGATTAGGTTTACCCTGTTTTGATGTACTATCTTCATAAATGGACAGCCGAGGTGCAAAGGCTTTTGAGGGCTCCCAGGTTCTGATCCATAATAATAATAATAATAATAATAATAATAATAATAATAATAATTTATTTGTACCCCGCCCATCTGGCTGGGTCTCCCCAGCCATCTCTCAAAAGGTAGCAGGTGTTTCCTTGGGAATAGGTGTTGGCCATCAGTGGTAAACAGATGATGCTCTGCTGCAAAGCTGGTTCAGAAAGCTTTCTAGAGATGTCAGTCCAACTGTGGTCTTACCTTGCAATCTGCTTTTGGGTTCTTAAATCCAGGCCATATCCTACCAAACTGTGTCAGTTTAAAATTTGGGGTGTGTTAATTGTTCTGTTCTTTTACTGCATCTTAGTTATGGATATTTACATTCTAGTATTTCAATTGGATTTGTTTTATGGTGTATTATAATTACGGGTGTTTATATTCTAATGCTTGTGTAATCAATTGTTGTTCTTTAAAATTAATATTTATTGAAAAATGTCATTCGGGAATACTGTAATTAACAGCGCTTATTGGGGCCATGTCTGCAAGTATTATGCACAATTAACATCTGCATCGGTCTAAGCCACTCATGCCACTTTTAGTCACTGTCCAGTGAATGAAACACGGATTGCACAGAAGAGCTGATCAAAACTGTAAAGCAAAATTCTTCATACAGTTATCCAGGCCTCTTTTAAATTTTCCCTTTGGTTTGTGGGTGTCTTCAGTGGTGTAAAACATGGAGCCCATGTTCTTGCTTATTACATTTCACACCCAAATTTCATCTTTTGCATGCAGTGGGAAACAAGTAACAATTTATCATACTTGATTGTTTTACCACGTCCCTTTCTAAAGTGTGTGGGGGGGTTTTATAGAATGGGTGACACCTTTGTGACCAGGATGTCAAGGAATCGCATAACATGTGACAGGGGAAGGGCCATGATTCAGTAGCAGAGTGTCTGGTTTGCATACAGAAGGTTCAATTCTCAGCATCTCCAGGTAGGGCTGAGAATGTCCCCTTCGAGATACCCCAGAGAACTGCTGCCAGTCAGTGTAAAAAAGGTAAAGGTAAAGGACCCCTGGACGGTTAAGTCCAGCCAAAGATGACTGTGGGGTTGCGGCACTCATCTCGCTTCAGGCCAAGGGAGCCTGCATTTGTCCACAGACAGCTTTCTGGGTCATGTGGCCAACATGACTAAACCACTTCTGTCTTTATTAAGCAGTGGTACCTATTTATCTACTTGCACTGGCGTGCTTTCGAACTGCTAGGTTGGCAGGAGCTGGGACAGAGCAACAGGAGTTCACGAGGATTTATACCGCCGACCTTCCGATCAGCAAGCCCAAGAGGCTCAGTGGTTTAGACCACAGTGCCACCTGCGTCCCTAATGCCAGTCAGTGTAGACAACACTGACCCAGATGGACCAATGGTTTGTATAATGCAGCTTCCTCTATTCCTCTGCCTTAAGCAAAGGGTTGCTGCCATTCAGTGTAGACAGCAACTGAGCTAGCTGAATATAAGGCAGCTTCCTACATGTCAGTCAGCTAGTGGTTGCTTTTAAGACTAATCATGCTAGCTGGGACTGATGGGAGTTGTAGTCCAAAACATCTTGAGGGCACCAGGTTGGTGAAGGTTGTTTCAGATCAACTTGGGTTCAGTCCTGATATGGGTGTTTGAAACATTATTCCCCTGTTTGCTTTTGGCAGACCAGCCTTCCCCACCCCTCACTTTGTTTAATTCTGGTCCAGAGGGATGGATGGGAGCAAACACCATGCAATTGGATGAACTAGCTTAGTCAATGCCACCTGAAACATCACCTGCCAGGAGACACTGTTAATATTTGTCCAGCACAACACTTATTGAACAGAGCGGCCTACGCTCTTAATTTCTCTCTCTTTTGTGTCCCACTCCTCTTCCTCCTCGGTCCATACTTTCCAAAACCGAAAGAGGCAGGGTGTGGGTGAGTCCATTTCCTCTTGCTTCAAGGTGTGGTTGCCAAAGGCAAGCTGACCATTCAGGGAAGTTCCGTAGCTCAGTGGTTATTGCATCTGCTTTGCACGCAGAAGGTCCCAAGTTCAAAACATGGTATCTCCAGGTGGGGCTGGGAAAACACCCCAAGTCTGAAACCCCGGAGAGCCACATTCAGCGACTATACTAAACTAGATGAAGCAATGATCTGACTGCATAAGGCAGCTTCTTATTTAAATCAACCCTTTATTCAGAAGCATGAGGACTACAAACTTAGTTTATCCTTGGGGAAAAGGATATCCCAGTGGTAGAGCATCCACTTAGCATGTAAGAGGCAGTGTTAGAAATTAGCCAGGCGTGTTTTGCGACCGTACGCAGGTCCAGTTGTGACCACATGGAGATCTCTGGAGGCCAGGTTGATGACTTGGGAAAGCAAAATGTCACTTAGAGAAATATTTTCCCTCAAAGCTTGAATTTGTTTTATTCTTTATTTGCTTTTTTAATGTGTTGTAAACTACTTTGAGATTTGTTTTTTCAAATATAAAGCTGTAGAAATGAAAATAACAACAACAACAATAATAATCAATTGCAAAAAAACAGCACCCAGACATTCCACTGTGGCGACCGTAACGTTACCTAGGTTTAATTTGCCATTTGGCAATTAGATTAGATAATCTGAGTTTCTAACACTGCTAGAAGGTCCCAGTTTCAATCCCTAGCATCCCCAGGTAGAGCTGGGGGGAAATACCTGGAACCCTGAAGAGCTGCTGCCAGTCAGTGTAGGCAATACTGAGACAGACAGATCAATCGCCTTACTCTGTATAAGGCAGCTTCCTGTGGCTCCTCTCTCTTGCCCCCTCCATTTTTTACTTGCCCACCTGTCAATTTTAGCACACAAGGGAGTGAGGGGAAGGGGTTTGCTGACTGGCAGGTGAGTGGACAAATAACTTGTCCCGTGCAGATGAGACCTAACAAATCACCTGCTCCCTGTTTATCACATCCCTGCAGAGAGTTCAAGCACACTCCTCTTCTGTTGCACCCCGTGAGGATTCAGTCTGCCTCCTACGGCTTGGGAGCCGAAGGGTTAAGGGATGATTGCCACTTACTCAACTTTGGACTTACATCATGCATTTTTATCACCAGATTCTGGCAGCTGAGCAGCCTCTGCTGTTGCTCCTCCCTCTGGGGCAAGCAGGGATATAATGACAGCATGTGTTGAGATTAGTCCAGCCCAGAGGCTTTCCAGGAGGCACTTAGAGCTCTTTAATTGCCCAGACAGACAGCAGATCGTAACCCCAGCAGTCTAGAATAGCCTTCAAGCTAGGGAGCCGCTTTGCCAGGCAAGAAGGGAGAAGGCAGCTGAGCTTTTAAAATTCTACCGGGAGATCTTCATCCTTCTTCAAAACTTGAATTTTTTTAAAAAATATATGTAGCTTCAAAAAAAATTTTTTTATTCCTCACCTTCTGCATACACACACACACAAATTGAAAGCTGTGCTCTCTCTCTCTCCTGTTGCCTTTTAATAAGAGGAATTTAACAAAATCCAAGATTAAACTTGCAGTGGCTTCCTAAGTGTTGCATGAAGGCACACTAAGCCTTCTGGTGTTGATTAAACCTCTTTTGTGGGGTTTTCTCTCCCCCCCTTTTTTTGGTAAGCTGTTGTTATGCAGACTGACCTGGCGGAAAAAAATTGAACATTTAACAAATACGCTAAGTTTTTACTCCTCCTTTTTCTAATCTGGTAGATTTCGGGATCCTTTTGTTTAAGCAAATTTTAGCCTCCTTTTTACGGGGAACTGCTTCTTTATGAAATGGCAAGGCTGGTTTTGTTTGGTTTGGTTTCATTTCTTTTTGACCAAAGCAGTCTGAAAACCAAGGCTATCTGAACTTGGCGGGCGTGATGTTTTTTGCAAGGCAGTAGTTCGGCTCCAAAAGATTATTTCAAGGCCTTTTTTTCTGCTGTTGAGTCTTGCTGTGTGTTTCTCTCTGACTTGTGCAAAGAAAAGCAATGAAGATATTTCAGCATATTAACGATCGCTCCTTTGGAAGCTCCGCTTGGAAGTGGTGAGTAGACCGGGGGGGGGGGGGGAGAGGTTTTATCCACCTTTCATGTTATGAGCCAAACATTTGGTTAGTTTCAATGGTGGCTTGGATTTCTTTAAGTGGGGCATGGAGCTATGTCCAGTGCTA
Source organism: Lacerta agilis (assembly GCF_009819535.1). NCBI lineage: Eukaryota > Metazoa > Chordata > Lepidosauria > Squamata > Lacertidae > Lacerta > Lacerta agilis. The sequence continues at coordinate 17,483,165 of NC_046319.1, read as the reverse complement.
TTCAGAGTAGACCCAATGAATGGACTTTGGTCCATTCATTTCAGTTGACTTAAGTAAGGTTTCACTGGATGCAACCCATAATCGCCGCAGAGCTGATACATAGCTCTACAAACTGATCCAGATAGGTTGATCAGATTGTGTTGAAATCCTTTATACTTTTCCTGGTCCCCCGGTATGAGGAAGCGATGGTTTTCTCATCTGAAACCCGCTTTACGGCAACAATGCAAGTTCCTGGCAGAGCAAACTGAACTCTGCATTGGGAATCTCCCTCTCCTTGGGACATTCTCACCCCCGGCCATTAAAAAAAATCAGTCACCAAAGGACTCCTTCCTTCAGTTTCTTCCTCTTTTTGTACACATTACGTTTATTTTTGGATGTCTTCATGTGCATTCCCCTCCCCAACCCTTTATCAGGGCTATTCTGCAGTCTGCCTGGCATTCTGCGCTATACACAAGAGGGGGGTATCCAGCAACATGGAAAAATACTGTATAGAGCAGAAAAGGTGGGCTAACAGGTGTCCCTCCAGATGATGATGACGATGATGATGAGCAGCAGCACTGGGTAGCTCAGTTGGTTAGAACTCGGTGCTGATAACACCAAGGTTGCAGGTTCGATCCCCGTATGGAACAGCTGCATATTCCTGCATTGCAGAGAGTTGGACTTGATGATCCTCGGGGACCCTTCTAGCTCTACATTTCTATGATTCTAAGAAGATGGTGATAGCCATTTATTATCGGCTCTTTATGCTGAGGTCTCAGGGCAGATCACAACAATTAAAACACAACATTAATATCAAAACACAATATTGGGCTGCAGCACCAATCATTCCTGACTGTAAGGCACACTGTAAGGCACACTGGCTGGGTCTGATGCGGAGGTTGGGAGTCCAATGTTATCTAAAAGCCTACAGGTTTCCCATCCCCTGAGCTCGGAGCTTAAGAGCGGCAGTCCCACAGCAAACCTTGTGTCACGGTGAGGTTAAAACAGTCTGCCTAAGGCCACCTAAGGTCAGGTTTTTTTGCAGGGTGAGAGCTGGTGGCGGATAGGAATCCACCCAGTTTTTATGCACAGAAGGCCAAGGACGACTGGCTTCTGCGACAGTGCAGGGTTGCCTAGGTTGACTCTCGCCTAGGTTGACTCCCGCTGGGCTCTGCCTCCGTGGTCGGAGACAGGAGTTGTTTCCGAATATCAGTTGCTGGAAACCACAAGAGGGGAGAGAACTCTTGTGGTCGGGTCCTACTTGCAGGTTTCCAACAATGGGCATCTGGTTAGCCACTGTCAGAATAGGATGCATGGACCATTGGCATGAGCCAGCAGGATATTCATACGTTATGTTCCTATTATTTTTTAACAGTGTTGCTCTTCTCAGAACAAATAAGAGTTCTTGTCAGATTGATGTTGGTTAAATGTTTAGTTGAGGTTGGCGGTTATTTTAATTTGGGTATAACTGTAAGCTGTTTATTGCTGTTGTTATTGTCGTTGTTGTTATTACTGGTTTCTATTGATTTATTGGTTTGTTTGTTTGTTGCTCATATAGGACATTTTGGGGTTTTTTTTAATGTTTGATGCTTTGTTGTGTTTTTATATATGTTATAAGCCACCCAGAGTGGCTGGGAAAACTCAGCAAGATGGGCAGGATATAAATTAAAAGAATATTTTTATATTATTATGACACTCTTGCAAATTACATATGGTGCTGGAGAAACCCAAGCAGCTGTTTAAGAGCTGTCATATCCTTCTGGCTGCTGGTGACGCACCTTGAAATCGTAAGCATTGACAGCAAGCGTGACAGAGATACCTTGACAGCACCTCTGGAATTGCATGATGCACCTCCCTGGGGTGGCAAGCTTTGCTGCCCTAATAGAAGCCCGGCTCATTAAAGATGGGAAAAGATGGGTGCAAGGAGGAGATTAGGGAACACAAAATCCAGAACAGCATTGGGACATCTGTTGATCTGATGGTAGTTCAGAGAGTTTGGCTGAGCTTAACTCCTTAAGCTCTGCTTGTTGAAGGAGCGCTCGCTCTGATCCAACCAAGCAGGTCAGCATTTTGCCTGGGACAAGTAATGCACCCCTTTCCACAGCTTGTTGCACACCAGGCAGCTCAGGTTGTCCAGTCACACATTGGCATTTGTGCAGAGTGGGCCTGCATTGGTGTCTGCAAGTGTGGCGCCTGCTAATTCCCTGTAATTATTATTAGCATTATATCTTATTAAATTTCTGTTCTGCCAGTTCTCCCCAAAGAAGCAAAGCAATACAATTAAAAACAAAAGCATCTTAAAAACACATCTGTGAAGCAGGCCTTGGGAGGCAGTGTTCACATCTCAACCAGCACACAGGTAGGGTGGGTGAGGAGCAGCTTGAATCCTCTGTGTTGTGCAGAGGAATGTAGAAGCAGGCTTTTGAGCATCAGAAGTACGTTAATCCATGGTGGTACCTAAGTAAATAATATTTTGGACCACAAGTTTTAATGTTTGCATCTGAGTAACCATAGCTTAATGATTTCCGGATGGCTTTCTTTTAGTGTCCAAGAATAAGAAATGAAAGTCGGGTTGTACCTGGGGAAAGGGTGGGGTGAGGAGAGAAAATACACATTGCACTCTTCAGTACTTACAGAAGAAGCTGCTGAATTGGACCATTAATCCATCTAGCTCAGTACTGCTTTCACATACTTGCACTTTCTCTGGGAGACCTACCTGGATAAGCCAGGAACTGAACATACCTTCTGTATGCAAAGCAGATACACTATTACTGACCCGCACTCCTTTCCTTAAGACATAGGAACATAGGAAGCTGCCTTCTACCGAGTCAGACCATGTTTCCATCTAGCTTGGTATTGTCTACACCAGTGTTTCCCAAACGTGGGTCTCCAGCTGTTTTTGGACTCCAACTCCCATCATCCCTAGCTAACAGGACCTGTGGTCAGGGATGATGTCCCCAAACAGCTGGAGACCAGCACACTGGTCTACCCTGACTGGCAGTGGCTATGCAGGGCTTCAGGCAGGGAGCCTCTGAAAACCCTAGTGGGAAATTCCAGAGATTGAACCCAGGACTTTCCGCATACAAGGAAAATGCTCTTCCATTTTGCTATGGCTGTTCCCTAACATTTCAAATAATATGTTTTGTTTTGTTTTTTAAAAAAATTAATTGTCCAGTAGCACCAAATAAGTTGCATGCACACGAAAGCTTATACCAAGAACAAACTTAGTTGGTCTCTAAGGTGCTACTGGACAATTTTATATATATATTTTGACTGCGTCAGACCAACACAGCTACCTACCTGAATTTCAAATAATACTTAAATATGCCCTAATAGTTTTGAATTGCCTGTGACACTGCAAGGTCATTGGTCCAAGCAGTTTCTTTCTCTGCTTCTGCCTCTGAATCTTCAGGTATGAAGCCTCCTTCCCTTCCCAGAACGCAGCTCCCCAGGCTGAGGGTGTTTAAATGCTTCCCTTAAGTCCTCTGCACATAGAGAAAGCAGCCTGTCAGGGAGAAGGCTATGCCAAACACCTCTTCAGCATCATGCTAGGGCTGCATGGGCAAGGGTCTTGTTTTGTTTGTGTAGATGATGAGGAGGAGGAGTTGTGGCAGTGTTTTATCACATGCAACCAGGAATTGACAGGATGAATACCAGTTCCTGAGACTCACAAGGGCTATTCTTATGTTCTTATCATCTTCCACCTGCAACCGAAGCAGCAGCATACTCTAGGAAAAGCTTGCTGTCTCTCAGCCGCGCCAAATGCAGAGCTAAGTTGGCCCGTCGTTTTCTCGTGAGGAGTGCTAACGTGATTTGTCTCAGGAACTTCAACCTGTTTCTTTCCTGGCTTTGTGTTTTTGCAGGCACATTCAGGACCCAGCAAGCCAGCGGTTGACATGGAACAAACCTCCGAAGAGTGTCCTTGTTATAAAAAAAATCCGGGACGCCAGTCTCCTGCAGCCCTTCAAAGACCTCTGCATCTATCTCACAGAGGTAGGCTGGACCTCTCTGCCTTAGTGAGCTCAACCCAGGATGGCTGAAGAATTTTAGTGGGGTGGGCTTTTTAAAGTGGGGTGTTCTTACAGGCTACAGAGATGTGTCTTGAAGCATGCTGACAGTGCTCAGGAAAGTTCATCCATAGTCAGGGCTTCCACGACCTATATCTCAGGGATGAGGAACCTGTGGCTCATGTTGTTGGACCCCAGCTCCCTTCAGCCTTGGCTGGCTTGGCCAGTGGTCAGGAGAAGCTTAAACCATTTCCAAAACCCATAACAAACCAACCTCGGCTGCAAATAAACGCCAAGAAGAGTTTCAGGTGGCCACCATGTGCCATTTCTATCTATCCAAGAGGATTTCACTTTGGCATGGCGTGAACTGCTTGCTTGGGTTTGGGGTTGTCAAAACACTGCCTCACACATAGGAGCTTTTTCAGAGTTTCCAACTAAGTCCAGCTGAAAAATTGTATTGCTGTGATCTCCTTGGCAGGGATCACTTCGCTCCTTCACGAAACCACAGTTCGTATTGTCTCTTCAGGAGGAATTTCAGAGTGGTTAAACTGGTTTTGCTCTTCTGCTTTTGCCCATTCATGTCTTTCATCTGCTTTCAATGTTGTGGGAGAGCCAGGCAACCCTGATCTCCTCTCTCTCTCTCTCTCTCTCTCTCTCTCTCTCTCTCTCTCTCTCTCGTACTCAAATGGTCACTCTGTTGATGTGATTCCTCCTTACCTTTTGGAAGTTACTGCACCTGTTTTATTACTCACAGATAAAATAATATAAGGCAGCTCTCTGCATTAAAGGGGAACAGCCATAGCTCAGTGGTAGAGCAGCAAATGGTTTTGCATGTAGCACAAGGTCCCATGTGCAGTCTAGGAAGGGTTGGGGTAAACTCTGTGTGAAGCCTGGGAGAGTCACTGCTAGTTACTCTGTTTATTACTACATTTCCATCTGGCCTTTCTGCCTAGGAGCTCAAACTGGCCTGCACACTTATATATGAAAAATATTTGGCAGGTGATTAACAGCAGCTACAAAGAAATAAGAACACATGTAACTCCTCCATGTCTCGATAGGCTTCCCTAAACAAAAATATTTTAAGCAGGCTCCGAAAAGAATACAGTGAAGGTGTCTGCTTGGTGGCAATAGGCAAGAAGTTCCAATGTGTAGGTAGAATTGGTTTTTATCTGAGATTATATGATGCTTTGTAGGTGTCAGGGGCTAGTCTGGATTGGAAGACTGGGGAATGCAATCGCAAGAAGAGCAGCTCCTAACAGAAGGGGGGGGGGAATATTCACCGCCACCTCCTGCTTCCAGTGCTTCCAGAAGCAGAGAGACAGGCAGACACAGAAGCTGCACACTTGAGAGAAGTGCTGCCCAGCTATGAGATAGTAGCTAAGCAATCAGAAGGGAGGGAGCAGCTGGTTGAGAGCGGGCGGGGGGAACCCCCTCCTGTTCCTCAAACTCAGAGGTCCAAGCATGTCAGAGAACAAAGGAGACGCAGAGGAAGAGGGACTTCCCTTTGGCGTGCTTCTTGCTGTGGAAGTGAGGAGGAGTCAAGAGTAGGCAACTGATACCCTTGCAGAGGGTTGCCTGTTTGTGCTTGTAACACAGGCATCCCTAAACTTCAGCCCTCCAGATGTTTTGGACTACAATTCCCATCATCCCTGACCACTGGTCCTGTTAGCTAGGGATCATGGGAGTTGTAGGCCAAAACATCTGGAGGGCTGCAGTTTGGGGATGCCTGTTGTAACATAATGCTGAAATAAAAGGACTATAAATCTACCAAATGCTCATTAATTCTTATCGGTGAGCCAGCAGAAAGGAGAGGGGAACTCCCGTACTTGACAGTTGGAGAATTTCCTCAAAAAGGGGGGTACAGTGGTGCCTCGCAAGACGAAATTAATTCGTTCCGCGAGTGTTGTCATATAGCGGAAATTTTGTCTTGCGAAGCACAGTCGGAGGAAGCGCGGGTTTACGGAAAAAAATCACAAAACGTTTTCATTTTGCGAGTCATGGCCATAGGAAAATTTGTCTTGCGAGTCACCCTTTCGTTAGTGAATGCCTTTCGTCTAGCGAGTTTTTCGTCTAGCAAGGCATTCGTCTTGCGAGGTACCACTGTATATTTTTAAAAATAAATACATATTATTGTCTCTGATTAATGACACTAGTTTCAAGAGGTCATGCTTATATTTTTCACTCAGTGTTAAGATAGTTTTAATTACATCGGTTTCTTTTCCTCCCCACCCTTCAGGTGAACAACATGATTGTCTACGTAGAAAAGAAAGTGTTGGAAGACCCAGCCATCATGAACGATGATAGTTTTGGACCAGTGAAGAAGAAATTTTGCACTTTCAGTGAAGGTAAATATATATATATATAGGTTGTGTTTTGCATGTAACGGGAGCTAGAGATGCAGCAGAAATTTGGTTTGGTTTGCATTTTAATATACAAACTACCTAGTGTACAATTCCTGGAAAAATCTGTGAACCAAAACACAGCTAACTGTGTCAAAATCCGCTCTTCTCCGAATATTGTGATCAGTTCTCCAGTCAAATGAAGTGGTACAAGCATGCCTGTATCAGGTAAAAGTGTGCATAAAATGTATATATTAGTGAAAAGTGGTTTGTTTGTTTTTGCTTAATAAACCACACTGCACACAAACCACATGCCAAAGCATGCACAGCCCAGCCTCTCCCATTTTGCCCCTTTCCTTGAGTAAGCTTGCCAAGAAAGGGCTAGCATAGCGCTGCCTCCAAGCCAGGGGTTGTGGTTCCTCCTAACAAAGCACAGTCAGTGCATCAGCAACAAGTCATGGTTTAAGCTTCACTAGTGATCGTGGTTAGGGCAGAACAACTCACAATCCTGCATTTGGCTGCAATGCTAAGTTATTGCCTTCTTTGATTCTTTACCTGCTTGTGCCAGGGGAAGAGCAAAGCAAGAGCACAGAAAGCTTCATTATGCTAAGTCCAGCCATTGGTCCATCTAGCTCAGTGTTGTCAACACTGGCTGGCAGCAGCTCTTCAGGGTTTCAGACACAATACATTCCCCGCCCAGCCTGGAGTTGCCATAGTTTGAACCTGGGACCTTCTGCATGCAAAGCTGGCGCTATGCCTCTGAGCTATCACCCTTCCGTGACCTACAGCAATTGAGCTGGGTGTGCAGTATGGTTTATGAAGCTTGTAACTTTGACTTACTAACATGCAAATTCAGGCACCGTGTCTGTTTCCTTAAAGAAGGAAGGCAAGAGCAGTCAGATAAGAGCCAGAATGAGCAGGTAAATGGGCTAAAGGAGGGTCAAGCGAAAAGCCACAATCTTGTTATACTGCTGTATTTCTGCCCTTTTAAACAGATAGGATTGGAATTCTTAAAAACCGTATTCCTTTTTTTCAAACTCTTTTTCTTTCTTAGACTACGATGATATCTCCAATCAGATAGACTTTATCATCTGCCTGGGTGGAGATGGGACCTTGCTTTATGCCTCTTCACTCTTCCCGGTGAGTTTATCTTCACCATCCTTCCCTTGCCTGCAGTCTCTTGCTTATGAAGTCCAAATGGGATGCGTTCTTCCACAGGCCCTTAACACTAACTTTTGGCTCTTCCCCACTCAGTATTCACTTATGTACTTCCTTTTCTGCCCTGCCCATTTATAAGGGCTTAGTGTGGCTGTAGTTAAATATAAGTTGCTGCTTTTAAACATGTCCAATTATTATTATTATTAAAAAAAAGAGGGTGGGAGGACTAGAGCTGGGCGATATCTGGTTGTCAACATCGCGATATATCACCAGCTGAACATCACGATATATTGATATATCACAATGTCTGAAATAAGGATGAAACTATGTAGAGGTGAACATGCACAGTCCACCCAAGATGGCGGGCGCGATCGGCCGGCACCCCTTCCGTCCGACGCCACGCCGCGTTTTAAGGCTGCAGCGAGCGAACAGCAGCGCTGCTGTTCGCCCACTGCAGCCTTAAAACGCGGCGCAGCCCGGTGCCGATCGGAAGGGGCGCCGGCCGATCGTGCCCACCATCTTGGGTGGACTGTGCATGTCCACACATGCGCAGTCCACCCAGGAGGCTGCGCACACATCATGACGTCACAACGCGCGCGGAGGGAGGGTTGCCTTGATGTTTGCCGCCCGGGGCAGCATATTGGCTCTCTCCGCCCCTGCACCCCACCAAGGGAGAGGCAGAAAGAGAGAGATAAAAGACAGAGTTTGCTTTTCCAAGAGATCTGTGCAAAACTCTGATCCGGTAAAATTAATCTGAGCCCCGATGAAGCCCAAAGAGCTGGAAGACAAAACCAGAAAGTGCCACTTCCCAAACTTCCTCCTTCAGCACTAAGGAGAAGAAGGTAGCCACCTTTGCTACCGCATGACCAAGAGGGTAGAAAGGAGGAGGAGGCTCTGGTGTCATGCTTTGCAGAGGAAGACCTCAAGGGTGCTCCGTTTTAGGCTGCCAGATGTGAACCAGTGGGCTACTAAAAAATTGTTGGGCTAGTAACATTCGCGGGCTTCTTTGGGGATGCTGATCTTTTTTGGGCCTCTATTTTGTGCCTCCACATTTTTGGCACAGAACTGTTAAAAGCGGAATGTGTTGAAACTGTTAAAAGCTTCGGCTCCTGAACGCCAAGACCAAGGACAGTTTGTGCCGCTTCTGAATGCTCTCCTCTTCTCTCCCCCCCCTCTTTTTGCCGCCAGGGCAGCGTACCTCCCGTGATGGCTTTCCACCTGGGTTCACTGGGATTCCTTACCCCGTTCAATTTCGAGAACTTTCAGTCCCAAGTGACTCAGGTTATTGAAGGTAAGGGTTTGTGCTGAGCTGATCACTTGCGCTGCTTATGCAGAAGTAATTCTGGCAGCATTTTTATTAAAAATAAATAAACAAATCTATAGTTTGTTAGAAACCTCTGCTGCTTTGTGGGATATCTTCGGGAGAAGAAAAGGCTCAGGAGCAAACACTTCACAAATCAGGAGTTGAGTCCTAAGGCGGCTGGATGGTGCCTTGCAGGCCTCCTTCTGGCAACTCCTGCAGCCCAGCTGGTGCCAAACGTATTGCTCTGCTTTCCTTTGGACCACATCAGCAAAGCCGAGGGGGCGAGGAGGGTCTTGTCACACAAATCCCAGGACCTCCATACCCACTGCCTAGGCTTGCGCCCCCAGGCAGGTCACTTCGGTGCAGCAGTTTCTTCACCCATAGAGGCACACTCCATTGTCTTTTGAGACAGACAGGTGCCAACAAAGTTTATTAGGGTTTTCACATTGTCGCAATCAATCAGCACCTCCCTGATGAGATTGGGTACACTTGACAGCTCCAGGTTAGTGCTCCCAAATGCAGCCAATCCCTGCTGCAAACTCTTAAGACTAGGGATGTGGGAGGGAGTTAGCAGCTTTGCATGCAGAAGATCCCAGGTTTGATCCCTGGCACCTCCAGGTACGGCTAAGAAAGACCCTCCCTCACCTGAAATTCCAGAGTGCTAATGCTAGTAAGCATAGGCCAAGTGGTAAGGAGCCTTTTTCAGCCTGAGAGCTGCATTCCCTTCCGGGGCACCTGATGACAGTGGTGGGCGGAGCCAGGGGCAAAAGTGTGGGTGGAGCAACAGATGCAAAATACCTTTGCATGATAGGCTTGTTTTGACATACCCTCTTGCTCCCCTCTAGCCTCCTTTCCTGGCCTGGGGAAAGCCCCAAGAGCCAGATAAAGAGGTGTGGAGGGCCACATTTGGCTCCTGAGCCTGAGGTTCCCCACCCCTGGTGTAGACAATACTGAGCTTGATGTCAGGGGTTGAAAGTGGGGCCATCTGCAGCCTTTCCCTTTGGCCTTTATATGTCTATTGTAGCAAATGTATTTTCATTATACAGATAAGTCTCCAGGGCTGGTAGGGACAATGATTACTGTATCTCCTAAACTGATCCTACATATGTAGGCAGGTCTTTGTATGTCCTTTTACTTAGAAAGGTGTGGTTTTTCACCCTCCACCCACCACAGGCAATGCAGCACTTGTTCTCCGGAGCAGGCTCAAAGTGAAAGTGCTCAAGGAGCACAAGGAGAAGAAGGCAATGATTCAAAACGGGATCGAAGAGAATGGGCTGATTTCTCCGAGCCTAGAAAAGGAACTGTTCAAGCAAGCCATTCAATATCAGGTTCGTGCATTTGGTGGGCGAGGCTTGCTTTTCTTCCAGTAGTAGCAGCAGCAGCAGCAACAACAACAATGAGGTTAATCTTAGTGAGTTGCTGAATTTATATCCCATCCTGTTCTGCCAAGGGGCAGGGTTCTCCTTTTTTTGAATCTGGATCCAATAAAACACACAGATGGAAGAAGAACACAAAAAAAGTATGCTTTAATTTTCTAGATACAATCAGACAAACGTAGCGTACCTGACCAACGCCCAAACACAAATCTCCTCCTCTTCTGCCGCCCGGGGCTTCAAGAGAGCAGCGGGAGAGATCCCTCACACCAGAAACCCCACAGCACCCAAGACCTAGTCTGTGGCGAAGCCCCAATCTGTCCCCTCCATTCCCTTGCTTATATAGCCGACTTAAGTTTGATTGTTTTCACCTGGCTATCAGGCACCATTCCCGAATGGTCAGGGAATCAGGCACCTGAGTGTGGCTTGGCCAAGGTCATTGGCAGCTGAAGGTGTTCTCGACTAATTGCATCCTCCTCACAAGCAACCTTACTTTGCTAATTAGAGGAGGAAAAGGGAATAGGACATGTAACCTGACTCCTCGTGATTACAAAGATCTTCCGCGAGTTTCCACTACACTCCACCCCTTAACATATCCTATTTCCTTTTCATCCTCGGTGTCATTTGATTGAGTATAGCCCACATAGGTTGCACCTTTGCATACAGCTGCTTAATTTTAACAAACAAAAAACAAGTGAAGATCATGGAAATACATATAATCACCAAAACAATGATAACCGGATGCAAGGCCAGGTTCAAAATATTGGTCATGGTGGGACTCCATCCGGAGAATATGTCCCACCAATGATGCACAGTGAGATCCCCAACATCTCGCATCACCCGCACTAACTCTGCTCCCTCATGTTTAATTTTTAACATCATTCCTTTAATCAAATTTACAAAGAAAAAACTATACTCATGACTATCTATATGATCCCCCCTCAATCTGCCCTCTCTGGAATCTTTCCACCTAGTGATATCCTGCCAACTCCCCTGCGTTATCCATCGTTGGCCATTAAAATATTGGAAAGTGACATTCCATGTGATGGACCATGACAGCGTAAAATTATCATACGTCCATGGGATGGAGAAGTACAGTCGTTTGCCAGACATCATCCATGTCCCCTGTCCAGTCACATTCATACATCTGCCATGGATGCCGGGGAGCCATCGCCTTTGAGACAGAGCTGGTTGTTCACACAGCAGCAGCGTAGTCGTGTTCAACTCAGGAGGATTCGATTGATCATAGATGTGCGCACAGAGGCAGACTATTACCCACCACCACCAATTCATGGTGTCCTAGAAGCATATAATAAGAAAATTATTATGGCGTATTACAAAGAAATAGGAGAGTCATTATTCTCGCCGCTTCAGCTTGGCTGCATCTAAACATATGGGTGCAGTAGCATTTGCCAAAAGCACCCAGTAGGTGGCCCCAGGTCCCTTACTAACAATCTCTCCAGGTCTGTTTGGCTGATCGGGGTATACCACCCATACCTTCTGTCCAGAGGTGAGAGTGGTATCTGTAGATCCAAACTCTCCTCTCCTCCTGACAGTAGATGGAGGTGGACCTGGTGCTTCCTGAATATCGGGTACACTGATACGCTCGCAAATGAGTTGCGCTATTCGTTGTCCTGTTAGCAGAGATGCATCTTGAGTGCTGACATTATGGAGGAGCACCTTTACTTCTCCTTGGTAGTCGGCGTCCACCACCCCTCCTAAAACCTGCAAGCCTTTTAAGGCTAGGCTGGATCGAGGTGCGATGCGCCCATAGGTTCCATGGGGAACGGTGACCCCAATCCCCAAGGGTACTAGTACCTGCCCTCCGGCTGGTACCACCACATCCTTAGGGGTTATGAGGTCAGCCCCAGCACTATCGGGCGTCGCTCGGAGGGGTGGCTGGCCATAAGGTTGGAGTTTCCAGACCTTTAGGTACTCCACTGGTGCTGGCGCTGGCAAACTTATCATTCGTTGCAATGGTGTTTGGCCAGCGCATAGTGGACGGCTATTTAGTTCAAATTCCGCCTGATCTAGAACTTTACCCCACCCCTTCAGGGTATGGGTGGGGGTCAACTGTTTAAGCTTTTGCTTTAGTAACCCATTTAGCCGTTCTACCAACCCAGAAGCCTGTGGGTGGTGAGGAATATGATATATCCACTGGATATTCCATTCATTTGCCCAATCTTTTACCTCTCCCCCTGCAAAATGACTCCCATTGTCACTCTGTACCTGAAGGGGCGCTCCATACCTCCGTATTAACATCTCCAACCCCTTTATGGTGTTCTGCTGGTTCGCTCGTGCGCAGGGGTAAGTCAAAAGATACCCTGAAAAGGTGTCTACCATGGTTAATGCATACTGCCAACGTCCACATTTGGGTAAGGGTCCTATATAATCAATCTGCCATATTTGCCCAGGACCACTTCCCCGATGTAATTTTCCCATGGGTGTCTTAGACAGAGGCATCTGTCTCACCTGGGAGCACACTTGACAATTAGCAACCACTGTGGCAGCGGCACTCACTGAACATGGAATGCCTCTCTTGATGGCCCATTCTTTGGTGGCTTTGGCCCCCAGATGCCCTGCCTTGACATGCGCCCAGCGTGCTAATACCAATAACTCTTCGTCTTCGTCTTCTGGAGTAGCTGTCCGTACTCTTGCTAACCGATCAGCAGCCTGATTGTACAGGGCAACAGGTGTCCCTGTTGTATGTCCATCTACATGTCCAATGTGCATTTGTACTTTTGAGAGCATTTGATCCAGTTTTATCCAGAGGTCCTGCCCCCACAATGGTCGGTTGTGGATGCAAAAGCCATCCTGTTTCCACTTTGGAAACCATACAGTCAGCCCTTTAAACACAGCCCAAGAATCAGTATAGATATATACAACATCCCCTCCTTGCTCAATTGCATGTTCCATGACCATTAATACAGCCATTAACTCAGCATATTGGCTGGACTTCCCTTTTCCTCCTCTGGTCAGAGTAATTTGTTTTCGAGGATTTAAAGCGGCGGCACGCCAGACTCGCTCATTTCCCTGGTAACGGGCGGAGCCATCGGTGAACCAGACTTCGTCATGAGTAACCTGCTCATACGGGGGAGCTTCCTGTGCTGGGGGATCTTTAAGTTCTAAGCTAGGAATTTCTTGGATTTCTTCCCCTGTAGGAGTCACAGCCAACACTTGCTCCTGCAGTGCGCTCACCCCATGAGAACCAGGTCTAGCTCTTTCTGCAATATACCACTTCCACTTTATAAGGGAAGATTGTTGAGCTCTCCCTACCCTGGGACTGGTAGAATCATCATTCACCCAAGCCATGATAGGAATGGCTGGTCGTAATACAACAGGGTCGGATCCAGTTAGCCTAGCAGTTTCAACCAAGGCCCAATAGCATGCTAAAAGCTGCTTTTCAAAAGGGGTGTACTGAACGGTGGGCAATTTACGAGACCAAAATCCTAGGGGGACGCGCTTCCCCTGCAGGCTTTTCTGCCACAAGCTCCAGACTGCAACTTCCTTATTTGCAGAGACTTGTAACTCAAATGGTTGCCCTTTAAGGTAAGGACCTAAAGGCATAGCAGCTGCCACGGCCGCTTTGGCATCAGACAGAGCTTTCTCCTGCAGCTCCCCCCATTCAAACTGAGCCTTCTTTCGTGTCACGTTATACACGGGTCTTAGTATCTGGGCTAGATGTGGTATATGCTGTCTCCAGTACCCCATCAGTCCTACCAGCCGCTGGGCTTCGGTTTTGGACGTAGGAGCCTGGAGGGTAGCGATTACATTCAGAACTTTTTCAGGGATATGCCTCACTGGTCCAGCCCACACCACCCCTAGGAATTGTACCTGCTGAGCAGGGCCCTGAATTTTCTTGGGGTTGATCTCCCACCCTCGGGACCGCATATGGTCAATCACTGTTATTAACCCTTGCTGCACATCTTCTTCCGTGGGTCCCGAGATAAAGACATCATCAATGTAGTGGGCTAAAAACAGGGCTAGGCTCAGTGTAATCTGCTGCAGGTCCCTAGCCACTAGCCCATGACATAAGGTGGGACTATGCAGATACCCTTGCGGTAAGACTTGGAAAGTATACTGTCTTCCCTCCCATGTAAAAGCAAACTGATCTTGCGATTCTGCATCAATTGGGATAGAGAAGAAGGCATTTGCTAAGTCAATTACCGCATGCCACACCCCGGCGTTCTTCTCAATATGTTCTAACAAAGTTACCATATCAGGTACAGCTACGGCCAGGGGCGGGGCATGTTTGTTCAGTTGACGATAATCTACCGTCATCCTCCATGTACCGTCAGGCTTTTTCACTGGCCACACGGGGGCGTTAAAGGGAGATGCAGCCGGCCTTAATATCCCCACCTCAAGGAGCCCTTGGATTGTACGAGATATTTCTTCATGGCCACCTGGAAGCCGATATTGTTTAACATTTACAGGCTTGGCAGGTGGTGGTATCTTGAGTGGGGTCCACTTGGCCCTACCTACTGTGATTGCTCTGACCCCAAAAACGTATCTTCCTAGCGGGGTATAAAACTCCCGACCTTGCAACAGGTCTATCCCAATGATGTACTCTGGTACATGGGATATGTAGACTCTTGCCCAAAAGGGGAGCGAATCCCCCAAAGCCACACGCAGTCTTACTCGGGTGGTGAGTTCTTCCCCATCCCCATACGCGTTAATATATACAATCTCTCCCTTATGTTTTGCTGGATTACCATATATCAGAGTGACCTCAGCTCCAGTATCCATGAGAGCTAACACTCGCTGCACATTTGCTTTGGACCAATGAATGGTTAAGGGAATGTGTGGGCGCGGGTCCCCAGGGATAGCCGTCTTTATTGGCCTCACCGCTGGAGCCCTGCCACACCCCTATCCAGTAGGTTGGGGTATTTCCCACCT
This sequence comes from Lacerta agilis, assembly GCF_009819535.1. Classification (NCBI taxonomy): domain Eukaryota; kingdom Metazoa; phylum Chordata; class Lepidosauria; order Squamata; family Lacertidae; genus Lacerta; species Lacerta agilis. The sequence continues at coordinate 17,468,110 of NC_046319.1, read as the reverse complement.
ATGTTCTGACAAAGAGGGGTACAGTGACTCCGGGGGTGGGGCAGTCGGCGTAACCGTGCCCCTGACCCGGGGGCCAGTCCCCTCCTTTTTAATTTTCCCTGCACATTTTTGCTTCCACAAGTTGTACATTTCTGCAGTGGGAATGCCATCTATATCTTCCTTGCGAACCCCTGCTTCCAATAATTCCAAAAACATCTGCTTCCTCGTCACCTTAGGGGTGGAGGATGTTTTATCTGTCCTGGTGAAGGACTTCTTATCAGTCCCTGACTTTCCCTTCTCCTGTGCTATTCGGGCGCGGGGTTTAGCGACATTTTCTCTCTCTGCCTCCCCTAATTGTCCTATCAAGAGAGCAACTTCACCAACAGGTCTCCCTTGGGCGGGGCCCAGCAGCGCTAACAATGGGCCACGCATATGTGAAGGTGCGCCCTTTAACAGCCGCGCCCTCATGCCGGCAGTGAGACGCTGACTCTCTGGTCCCTGGAACCCTTGCTGATAGATCCCAGCCTGCAAAGCCATGCCACGCAGCTGTTCTATGGCTTCCTCAATGGTTTGCCAGGGGCCTGGCTGTTCTTCCCAATCCATTGGGGCGGGGTATCTGGCGTATACAGCCTCTACACACCACTGAAATAGGGAACCTGTTGCACCCAAATTAGGCATGCGCAAAAACTGATTAACCAATGTATCACGAGATAGGGTTCCCAATTTTACCAACTCCTCCCCCGTCAAGTAAAGACTGGTAGTTCCCTGGTCCCACAACCTAACCAGCCATTGGCTCAACCCCTCCCCGGGTTTTTGCCTGTTTGTCTTTGCCATTTCCGCCAACTCCTGCTGAGTGTAATCCCGTACTATCCGGGTGGCCTGGGCCGCTTGTGGGTTACCTGGCGGTCCCTTACTCTTGTTGGTCACTAGAGGACGTGCCTCAGCAACCCATTCCTCTTCATTCCCCTCATCTTCTCCCTCTGTCCATTCTGACTCCTCATCACTAGAATCCCAAATGTCCCCACTCCATGTCTTGGGGTCCCATTCCCGGGAAGCAATGAGGGCTCTAACCTTCCGAGGGTTAGGGATACACTTCTTTCTTACCCGCTTTGGGTGTTTCATTTTAGCGAAGCGAATAGCCATAGTGGCAGCCCGCTCCTTAGCCAGTTCTTCCCTCCCCCGAGCGCTTTCTAGCACCTCCTTAAGAATTGCCTGCTGGTCCTTTAAAGCAGCGATGTCCTCTAATTGCTGCTGTACCTTCCTCTGAGAGGCTTCTAATTGCTCCCAAACACTCCGGAGCGCAGTGAGTAGGACCCATCCAAGCCCCCCCACTGTCTTCTGCCCCGCACCTTTCTCTATCCCCATTAGCTGCAAACACTTAGACACAGCCATAGGGGTAGCACCTCCAAACCCAGCCATCTCAGCATCCCATGACACTGGTGGGGTCAACTGGTTCAAAATTTGAGCCACTGGTGCCCAAGCACTAGTGCTGGGCCAACCAGGGATATGGCTCTGGCCATCCTCCTGCCTAGGGCTTTTCTTCTTCCACCAGGGCATTGTCTCCAGATCCTGCTCACAGCGCCAAATGTTCTGCCAAGGGGCAGGGTTCTCCTTTTTTTGAATCTGGATCCAATAAAACACACAGATGGAAGAAGAACACAAAAAAAGTATGCTTTAATTTTCTAGATACAATCAGACAAACGTAGCGTACCTGACCAACGCCCAAACACAAATCTCCTCCTCTTCTGCCGCCCGGGGCTTCAAGAGAGCAGCGGGAGAGATCCCTCACACCAGAAACCCCACAGCACCCAAGACCTAGTCTGTGGCGAAGCCCCCAATCTGTCCCCTCCATTCCCTTGCTTATATAGCCGACTTAAGTTTGATTGTTTTCACCTGGCCATCAGGCACCATTCCCGAATGGTCAGGGAATCAGGCACCTGAGTGTGGCTTGGCCAAGGTCATTGGCAGCTGAAGGTGTTCTCGACTAATTGCATCCTCCTCACAAGCAACCTTACTTTGCTAATTAGAGGAGGAAAAGGGAATAGGACATGTAACCTGACTCCTCGTGATTACAAAGATCTTCCGCGAGTTTCCACTACACATCCCTTCCTCCCGAAGGAGCCCAGGGCGTCAAACAGATCCACTGTTTAAAAAAACAAAGCAAAAGCAATGGCATTCTAAAACAGTTAAGCATTATCAAGGCAATGACAGTGAAAAGCATTGCAAAAACAGTTACAGTCAGAAGCATTATTCCATCCGGTGTTCTGGATCCAGGAATTGTATGCTTCAGCCACCCAATGCCTCCCTGGAGAGGGAAGTTTTCTTCCTGGAAGTTAATAATGATGGAGACAGGCACAGCTCACTGCGGAGCTCATTCCACAACCAGGAGCCACCACCGAAAAGGCCCTGCGATGGGTCAGTGCCAACCAGGAAACCCCTAATGGGACCACCAAGTCCTCACCACAATGATGGTGGTGGTAATATAATCATGATCATGACAATATAATATTGATGATGATATTAATAATGGCAATGTAATAATACATTTAATATATTAAACTTATGAATTGCTTCCCATGAAGCATCTTGAAGTGTCTGTGTAGATATAGAAAGCCAGCATAACGTAGTGGTTAGAGTGTTGGACTATGACCTGGGAGACAAGGGTTCAAATCCCTACACCTCCATGAAGCTAACTGGGTGTGACCTCAGGGCTAGTTCACTGGGTCTCAGCATCTAACCTACCTTAAGAGGGTTGTAGTAAGGATAAAATGGGGAGAAGGGCAACTTGAGCTCTTTGAAGGAAGGTGGGATATAAATGTTAAAATAATAATAATGGGTCAGGGGTTTCTGGCCCTCAGGCCCACCATACTTCCCTGTTTGTCCCACAAGGCCACTTTGGGCAAGCCATTCCCACCATACACCTGATATCGGGTGTGTGGCAGGTAAGGGCAGAGCTTCAAATGAATAATCGGGAGCTTAAAGTGAACTGTTGATGGTTCTTTCGTTGAAACAAGGTATGTTTCCATCTTCCATCAGCTAATGGGCTGTGAGAGCACCTTTTTGGGGGAAGGTTTCCATTGAAGCCATTGTTAAAGTGAAGGGGGGGAGTTCCATTTTAGCAGTGATTTCCATGGGAACCGCTTCTCTCTTCTAGCATTGCTCGTTGAACGTTGGAAAACTGGAAATGTATAGAGCAGTGTGGGGCTGTTTGAAAGCCCTTTTGCAAACAGTCCCACACTGATCTTAGAACCACCAGGTTTAAGAGGGTTAAAGAGCAGTATAGGGCTGGTTGCTATTATTTATTTTTATTTTTATTTTTGTTGGGTTTTTTTTAAAAAAACCAAGCACTTAGAAAGTGAAAGGGGAAAAATAGTCCACTAGACTTTTTGGATTACAACTCCAAATGACGCTGGCCAGCAGAGCTGGCCCATTAAAAAACATTTAAGGCTTTTTTCCCTGTATGCTGAAAATCTGTCATAAAATCATAAAGCCCAGAGCCTTATAAACCCTGTAGAAACACAACAGATTTTACAACTTCCACACAAACACAATATAGTAGATCTTAAAACAGAATGACTCTGGTTCAGAGTTCTAGTCAGCGTCATCAAATATTTAACCTCTTTCGTAACTATTCCGTTCCATCATCTGCATTTCCTGTCGGCAGGTCCTGAATGAAGTTGTAGTGGATCGGGGCCCTTCCTCATACCTTTCCAACGTGGACGTCTTTCTAGATGGGCACCTTATCACCACAGTCCAAGGAGATGGTAAGCACGTTTTCTGTTTGCCAGAAAGCAGAGCGACACCCCCCGTCCCCTGCCTCCTTTGGGGGCTGGAGAGCATTTTCTTTTCTCGAGGTGGGACTGAAACCCCTGAGGAGCTGCTGCCAGTCAGTGTTGGCAGTCCTGAGCTAGATGGAATCTGTCTCGGGATAAGGGCTCTTCCTATGCTAAGACGCCTTCCTGTACCCATTAAAAGCATTCATAGCTGAGCTCTGTTTAGGTCCTTAAATGGTTTGGCCCCACGCTGTTTACTGGACCAGCTGCATCCTTACAATTATCCTGCCTGCAATTTTAAGATCTGCCTGCCCCTAGGTAGGTAAGGTGGGTTGGCAAGGTCCCCTTCCCTTCCCTTCCCTTCCCTTCCCTTCCCTTCCCTTCCCTTCCACCTGCATCAGATTCCTACATGGCAGGCTTCTCAGAAGGCCTCACAGGCACAACGTCCATTAGCTTGGTGATTGAACTGCCTCTGCCCCACTCCCCAGCTCTCTTAATAGATTGTTGTTTTTAACTGCTTTGAATGGGTGAGTGTCCTAACAATATTTTAAATGAGTAGGTTGCACAGTCCTGTTGAAAGGGATGTTCTCAGTCCTAAGCCTATAAAGAACAGGCAAGGCTATAATTGTGACTTGCGCTTGCTCTTTCCACTCAGGTGTCATCGTTTCCACACCCACGGGCAGCACGGCATACGCAGCTGCTGCAGGCGCTTCAATGATCCACCCGAATGTCCCTGCCATCATGATCACCCCAATCTGCCCACACTCGCTCTCTTTCCGGCCCATCGTCGTTCCTGCTGGGGTGGAACTGAAGGTGGGTCCTTAATCAGTTTCCTTTCCCTCTCCAAATTCTGCCCCTGAGAATTGTCGCCTGAGCTTGCCTTTTTTCCTCCTTCTCCCTCCCAGTCCTTTGTTCCTTTTGTGTCGTGTCTCTTAGACTGAAAAGTGGGGGGGGGGGGTAAAGATGCTTAACGATTAATGAATTAGAAAGCTTTCCCGCCCACCAAACAAACAAGCCTTAAGCTGCCTGTTATGTAACCAAACCAAACATCGGTATTAATTCCAGCTCTCTCTCACACCCGCCTTCCCTCCTGGCAGCCAGAGAGGTTATTGCTTTCTTAAGCAATGTGCCAAAACATGTTTAAACCCTACTGAGAGGTCAGATTCTGCTGAAGCGGTTTGCTACTTTGTTTGAAAGGCTGCATGGAAAAAACAGGTTGCCTTCCCCTGGGCTCAGCCTTCTGCCTCCGCTGTTGGAGGAGCCAGTTGCTGGCAATTGCAAGTGGGGAGAGTTGCTGTTCCACCCAGATAGTGCTGGCTGGCTTCTTGTGGGCAATCTGGCTGGCCCCTGTGAGAACAGGCCTATTGGCCTGATCCAGCAGACAACAAGCTAAAAAATTTAGATCCCGGAAAACAATGTGCTTTCCCTTCTCCTCAGATCATGCTGTCTCCCGAAGCCAGGAATACAGCGTGGGTTTCATTCGATGGGCGGAAGAGGCAGGAGATCTGCCACGGGGACAGGTGAGGATGCCCTTCTGAGTTCTCTGTGCCACTTGGTGCTCTCTTCTGTCGCTGAATACATGAGGAAGAGCAGGAGCCGCCTGACTTGAGCCACATCCACACCATGCATTTAAAGCACTCTTATACCACTTTAGCAATTGTGGAGAATCCTTGGAACTGGAGTTTGCTATGGTGCTGGGAATTGTAGTTCTGTGAAATCTTCACCCTTAATAAACTAAAGTTCTCAGGATTCTTTGGCGTAGGGGGGGAAGCCCTGACCGTTAAAGTGCTGTGAGAGTGCCTTAAACGGTGTGGACGTGACTTCAGCAAACATTCTCATTCTTATTCTTCATTTCATTTCTATAGCACCTCATATTTTTAAGGGGGAGAAAATCTCAGGGCGGTTTACAACTCATTCAAGCATCCTATAGAGCAGTCCGCAATAGAACATTACTGAAGAAAGTCAAATATAAAGTATACATTCAAAGCAACAATCATTAACGGGAAACTAAGATAATATTTTAGATTCCTGTTAATTATGTTTCTTTGAATATGTACTTTATATTTCTCAAAGAAAACTTTACAAAAGGAGGTCAGCTACAAGTTAACAACAACAACAACAACAAGCCTTAAACATTTCAAAAGAAAACCTTCCTAAAGGAAGACAACATCTGCTTTATCTAGAAAAGCTAGTGCCCAACAGCCAATCCTGCTTTATTGCAGAGGTGGGGAGGAACTGTGGTCCCTCCCGATGTTGGGCTCCCAACAACCCCAGCCACTGTAGCCAATGGTCAGGGATGATGGGATCTGTAGTTGAGCAATGTCTGGGGTAGGCACAGCTTCCATCTCCTTTAGTGCAGTCAAATTGCCTTGGGAGCAGGCTTTCTTTTTAGTATAGTGGTACCTCCGGTTACGGACAGGATCCGTTCCGGAGCTCCGGTCAGATCCCGAGGTTTTTGCATGCGCACGCGGCAAAACACTTCCAGGTTTGCTGCTTTCGCAACCCGAAGTTTACGTTACCCGAGGGTAACATAAAACAAGGTGCTACTGTACCTGCAAAGACCGGGGGTGCCTGGCAGAACTATCAAGGCATTCTCTGACTAGGATGACTCTGACTTGTGTCCACTCACTTCAGTGGGTCTACTTTGAGCAAGGCTCGTGTTGGATACAACCCTGTGCAGCTTTAGGGTTGGTGTCCGTCATTCAGCCCCATTGAGGAAGCGATTCACAAGTGGAATAAATAAGCTTTTATCCTCCATTGAACCTGTCCTGAACTGAAGGCCAATCCTAATAACAATTCTGTCTCTTACAGCATCAGCATTACTACCTCCTGTTACCCCCTCCCTTCAATCTGTTTCCAAGACCCCGTAAGTGACTGGTTCGATAGCCTGGCTGAATGTTTGCACTGGAACGTCCGGAAAAAGCAGAACAACTTTGCTATAGATGAAGAAGAGGAGTTTTGAGTGTTGGCACTAGCAGAGGATCATGAGAGACGGAATCCCTTCTGTACAAAAACATGTTTTGAAGCCTGTAGCTCTGGGGAGTAGACCAATATAATATAATATTGTATAAAATATATATATATAATAACTTTTTTAAATACAGCGATGTACCTCATATCAGTCTGTTCTGCTGATGACCAGATATCATGTTGTTGTTTTTCTGTCTGTCGGGAGGGCTTGAGGTGAGAGAGAAACGAGCGGAGATACTTTTCGTCGGGGCACATTAGAAGTGTCCGATGTTTGTTCGTCAATGTGCAATGTGTTTTCCGCACAACGCGTTTCCTAGAAAGTTTTTTTTTTTTTTTTTTGCAAAAGCCTTATTAAAAACGAATGGTGTTTCCTTGGACTTTTGTTCCCGGTTATCGGCAACTCCCCAGATTCTCTTTATTGGCCACTGTGTGGGTCGGGCAAATGTTGGTTAAAGGGGTGCTAAAAAGTTTTCTCTTACATTTTTCAAATCTTCAGTTCTGTGCACTTACTTCTGGCAAAGTGAAGAGGATCAATCCGTTCTTGATTGCCACTCTTCTCCCCCTTCCCCCCACCTTCTTTTCCGGCTCACAAGAAATGTGGTTTCATGGCTGCTTAGACCAGGGATTCCTACCCCCCACCCCAGGATATTCCCCACCATCTTTGTTTAAATGTGTTTGTATGAACTATATTACACCTCCCTGATGGTAATCAAAAATAAGTAGGTCTTGTTGGGGGCTTTTTTGGAAGGAGGGAGACAGGTTTTGAATTGCAGGAAGTTGTCAAGATGAGTGTTCATAGATCAACTCTAGATGTGATCAGCAACATTAAGACAAAGGCAGCCTCTGTATGAAAGACGAAGTTGGGAATTGGTTGGACTGAGACATGCAGGCAGTTGTCACCTGTTGAGTAAGTAACTGGGAACGTCAAACGCAAACTAAGGCCTGGGGACTGGATTTGGCCCAATCGCCTTCTAAATCTGGCCTGCGGACAGTCCGGGAATCAGCGTGTTTTTACATGAGTAGAATGTGTGCTTTTATTTAAAATGCACCTCTGGGTTATTTGTGGGGCATAGGAATTCGTTCATTATTTCCCCCAAAAAAATATAGTCCGCCCCCCCCCACAAGGTCTGAGGGACAGTGGACCAGCCCCCTGCTGAAAAACTTTGCTGACCCCTGGTCAAACGCCTCCTTAAACCATTGCTGGTGAAATCACAAGGACTGTGCACCAAAAGCTCTTGTGTGCACCTGTGTACATACCTTTTGGTTTCAGCTGGTCTTGCACAGGGGATGTTTCCTCTGAGCTGTGCAAAATCTGAAGGTTAAAACTTCACTGCCACATGGGAAATGTATTGGGGTTCTTTAAAAAGGCAAAACAAAACCAGCACATTTGGGGATTTCTACAATTTCCAGGCAAGCAGCCATTTTTGCCCTGATGGTTGACTCTCAGAAATGCCACCTAAACTTTGGGTGTATCTTTTTTTATGTGGCAGTGAGGGATTTGGAAAGTCTTATGCGAATGTGCTGGTGGGTGGCAGCTTCCCCCTTTGCCTCTCTTTTGGGTCCTGGTCTGTGGATTTCTGCAAAGAACAAGAACCTGTAGGCCGTAGTTAGCTGGGGCTTCCATTTCCAAGGGGTTTCCAGTTTGCTCAGCCACACATGGAGGCATCGCCTGAGTGGTGAGCTTCGCAAACACTGCTATGGTATAAGCAAGTCTGCAGGCCCAGCAATGTGTGTGTTTTCTGTGTCTTTAAAAACCCAACAAGGAGCAGTCACCAAGCACCTATTAAATGACCCAGTCAGCAGAGATAGGCCAGGAGTCACAGCTGCCCACAGGACATGCAGGCTGGCTTGGCTGTTGCCTTTTTGGACCAGGGGTAGCCAATGGAATAGTCTTCCAGACGTGAAGGACTCCCAACTCCCATCAGCCCCAGCCAGCGTGATCAGTAGCCAGGGATGAAGGGAGTTGGTGTCCTCGGCATTTGGAGGTCACGCCATTTGCTTACCCCTGCTTTGGGCCACTAAGCATTGCTTGCAGCTGCTTGGGATGGTGCCCTGAGTGCCTCTAGGCTAGAATGATGCTGGAGTGGGCGGCCGTCATGTGAGAAATGTCCAGGCAGGGTATTAGGGGAGTTTCCAAACAGAAGGCCAGGAGATGTTCCTAGCACATTCCCTCTTCTTGTGTGCCTTCAGCACATTCTGATGTTGTTTGTTCATTTGAAGCTTTCTCATGGATGTACACTTGTAAATATATATTCCTGGCTTTTATGAAGATAGTTAAAAGAGGGTGGTCAAGGATGCAAAATCTATTTTTATTTTTATTGTATTTTTGGACTTAGGCTTGGGTCTTCCCTTGCAATGGTACAAGGTGGTATAATAGCTCTAACTCCAGGCTACTGCTAAAAGGGTTGCCCATTCTGACAGCCCTTCAGATAAAAGAAGGGCGGTTGGGGGGGGGGATACAATCATGTGAACGGGAATCTGACCTGCAAGGCTTGTAGGGTTGACCTGTCACACATGTTGCTTTTCTGCCTGATGGTCTCGTGATCTGGTGTCAAGTTTTTTTAAAAAAAGGATTAATAATTAGGAAATCTTCCGCTTTGAAGTGGAACAGCCAGATCTCTGCCACATCAAGACTATACCACCTCGTGCCTCTGCATGTGTGTACTGTAGACTAAGCCGCTGAGGTTAACATGCACGTTTTTTAGCAGCATCGCCATCCCATGCCTCCTGCCTTATCCAAGCACTTCTGCAGAGATCTTGAGAGCAATTGGATGCCCTCACTCAGCCCTTATCTGTGGCACAAAAGATTGATGGAAGGGGAGAGAGAGACCCCACGCTCCCTAAATGAATGGAGTTCTGTTGGGGTTTCGTGGCTGTCTTAGCATTAGGGAAAGTATGTTTTTCACCCACCCCTTTTGCAACAGGGATGAGGAGCCTGAGGGCCTGTAGATCCTGTTGGGCTACAACTCTCTGACTATCAGCTACCGAGGGTCTCGGGCTCTACAAATGGGTGCTCTACAAATGGGTTTTACAACATACACCTGAGAGTTTGATTCAACAAAAGTGTTGCTGAGAGTAAACCCCTTGAAATGGATGGCCTTTAGTTATGTCTGCTAATTTCAATGGGTCTTCTTCTGAGTAGGAGGGAACCCTGAATGTTTCTCTTTCCTCCCCAGCGTCTCAAGACCTTGTCTGTTTAGTTTTGTGCAAATCAAATTTTCAGCTCTTGATGGTAGCGTCAACTGCACTAAATTGTGTTCTGTGTACGTTATATATTTGTGAAAAGGCGACTGTTGTAAATGTTTTGTGTGCTAGAATATTGGATTCGGGTTTGTTGGCCGGTTCTGAAACTGGGCCTGAATCAGGCAAAATGTTGTTGGCAACATTTGGGAGAAACGTTTCAACCAGCTTTTTTAGATGCCTTGGTTTTGCTTATATTTTATAGTATGATTATATTACCACTGGGTTTTTTTAAGCCACAGGTTTTCTAGATGGCAGAGAGTGCACTGTTTCTGAATCACAGTCTTGCTTTCTAATCTGTGAAAATAGAGCTTTGCTTTAAAAGGGCAATTACTTCCCCCCCCATACCCTTAAATGCAAGAATTAAGAAAAGGAACAGAATAAAGGACTTCAGGTTGTAGCCTGCAAAGCCCTCCTGCTCAGAGTAGACCCACTGAAATTAATAGACCTAAGGTAGTCGTGTCCATTAATACCAACAGATCTAACTCGAAAGTAGGGCTGGTATTGAATAAAACGTTTTGATATTTTTTTAAGTGTCCATATGAAGTATGTTGAAGGATTAATATGCTGAGGAAAGACTCAAAATAAAAGAAGCCTTATTTAGAAAATCTGGGAGTTTATTTTTTTGGTAAACTCCCCCCACCCCAAAATAAAATAATTCTGCATCTTTAGTGCTTCTTATTATTTAAACTAGTAATGTTTCTCAGGATATTTTTAAAAAAAATAATAATCCTGGATTCTTTTGTTTTAAGTAAAGATTTTATATAAGGTCTCCCCCAAAAGTGTTTCGTTACTGCCTCCAAACTTGATTCAGTTTACTACTAAGATCTTATAGTGCACTGGTGAGCTTTAACTTGCTCTGCTGGGATTCTGAGCAGATATCCCCCTCCCCTGTTTTCCTGTTTTAATTGGTTATTTGTCTCCTTCTAACCTAATTGCTGCAGGCAGACAAGGGGGAGCAGGCAACAGAACTTCTCCGAAAGGCAAGCCGTGTTGATCTGCAGCCTTAAAAAATTGTACCAGGACCCTCTGGCTGTACTGTTGCAATTAAAGATGGCATCCTGGTTGTGGCTAGGGTGCATTTTTGCTCCCTCGCTTTCAGTACTCAGGGGTGGGGGACCTTTTGCCCCCTGGGTATTGCTGGACTACAACTCTCATCAGCCCAGCAAGCATGGTCAGTGGCCAGGGATGTCAAGAACTGTAGTTCAGCAACATCTGGAGGGCCAAGCTCCCGTCACCCTTGCAATGTGCCATTGCCTTAAGGCAGTTCATGGGGGCCTCATCTGCCCTTGCGTCTGCCGTTGGGGACTGCTGTCTGTCCTCTGCAAGGTTGATAGTTCGGCTGGGCGCCATGCCATCATGTGGTTGGGCACTGAGCCACAAGGCCTGTATGATTTTCTGCAGTTCTTGCAGGTCTTCCTCTTTAGCCGCTGATTGGAAAGGAAATTGGTTCCCAAGCCAGTTTCTGTTCAAGCGAAGGGCTCCCAGAGTACAACCCCATTTAACGTATGTAACTTTAACACTACAGCCATCGCTTCTCCTGGGGCAATCTGCCGACGGCTGGCGGTTGCGCAGAGCTTCATTCTACAGGCTACCTGCCGTGGGGAATATTAAAGCCCCGTTTTCTAGAACAGGCTGAGAAAATGGGTAAGTGGAAGGCCTAGGCAAGGAGGGAGCAGGAGAAGTTAAAAGCTAGGTTCTCCTTATTGCAACCCCTCCTCAACACTGTCCTCTCAAGGAAGCACCAAAGCTGAGGTCAACGAACACTGCATTACTGCATTCCAAGTTCTTGTTTCAGCTAAGTAGCTGGTGGGTTTTTGGCTTGTTTTTGATTCGCTAGGTGTTTAGATCCCAATCTCTCCCTGCCCGCCACCCCTTTACAGGCAGGTTGGATGAGTAAAAACAAGCATCTAGCAGAATGGTGAACCGATAGATCAGCTTGCTGGGAAAGTTGCAGGATGGGAGTCCTGACCGGAAGGTGGAAGTACAGTCAGGCGAGGGGACTGTTCACAGGGAGTCGCCGTAGAATCATTGCAGAGCTGGAAGGAACCTTGGGTCCCTTCTGCATAGCTGTCAACTTCCCCCTTTTTAAAGGGAAATTCCCTTATTTCGAATAGGATTCCTCGCAAGAAAAGGGAAAAGTTGACAGCTATGGTTCTGCATTGCAGAAATAAGTAGGTGTGCTGAGGATATGGCATGTTGGTTGGATCTCCAAAGAGGTCCTTGGCTTTTGCTTTAATTCAGCGTTAGTTAAAATGTCGGGGTGTGTGTGTGTCTGTGAATGGATCTGATCCACCAATCCAGTAGGTTCCCCACTTGTCTTGTGTGACTTCTGCTTGGAAGACCTGGTGATATCCCTGACTTAAGCCTGCTCCTTTTCCTTTACAATGCTTTGCATAGGTGCCCATTCCAGGCTTCCTAAAAAAATGGCAGCCTTGTTGGGTGTAGCAGAGGAGGGACAGAGTGGCAGGCTGATGATGGCAGGGGGTGGGGTGGGGTGTCAGGGAATACAGTCCCACAGATGCTGCTAGAATCCCACCTCCCATCGTCCCTATTGGCCTTGCCGGCTGAGGCTGGGGGGATTTGGCGGGGGGGGGGGGTTGTAGTCCTACCCAAGAGCAGACTCCTTGAACCCAAGTTTGTCAAGGTCATTAATCTCGTTGGGTACAACTCTGGGAGTCCAGTAACACCAGGAGGTCCACAGGTTCCTTAGCCCTGGAGTAGGCCTGATGTGGTTCATTCATTGTGTGTCAGAGGTCCCCCACCCCTCCAAAGGGGCAAGCCTTGTTTTACTCAAAACTTTAAAAGTGTTGATGACATGGCACACTGCCCAGAGTTCCTTTATAAAGGAAAAAATAAAAAGCCTAACATTTCATATTGTTACTGCTTTGAAAAAGACTTGTTAAATACTGCTGAGAGAGCAAAACTATTTTCCAGACCTTTTCAATAAACCTTTTTTTCCAAAGTTGGTGTTTGTGCCATAGCATTTTTTTAAAATAAAATTTCTTTGCTCTTTGCAAGGCATTAAAACACAGTGACTTGTTGCAGGGGGCCCACAAGCAAAGGAAATAAGAGTTATGTATTGGTTAATCTCAGAGGTTTGTGGAAGGGGAGAGAGAGCTCAAGATTGGGCCTACTGCATCAGTCCTCTTAATGTCCTATCTGCTTTCATGTTTTCAGCAATGGTGAACCACTCTGCCCTTCAAATGTGCTGGGCTCCCAACTTCCCATCATCCCTTGCCACCATGGCCAGTCGTCAGGGATGACCAACCACATGGGCTATCTCTGGGTTGAGAAGCACCATGGAAACTAGAGAACGTAAGAGGAATCTGCTGGATTAAGCCAATGAGCCACCTATTCCAGCAACCTGTTCTCACAGTAGCCAATCAGATGCCTGTGTAGTAGAAGACTCCTTTCCTGCGTTTTCCACCAACTGGTATTCAGAAACTTTACTGCCTCTGACCAGAACAGAACCATCATGGCTAATAGCCACTGAAAGCCTTACCCTCCATGAATTTGCCCACTCAAAGCCATTCCAGTTGGCGGCCATTTTTATTGTAAGCGGAAACTCTCATGAGGGTGTAGTTGGCAGGACTGCCACCATTTTGAAAGATTAAGGGGAAGTGGAAACATTACAGGGGACATGGGTTGGGAATGAGAGAGCTACAGTACTTCTCTTCCCACATTCCATTAAGGAAAGGTTATCCTTCCAAAAGATGGATAATCGTTCCGTTTTGTCACAAGTATGCCATGGCGTTCCTTTTAAAGGGCAATGTTAGTGCAGAGTTGTTGGTGGTTGAGATATAACAGGCGGGAGCAAAGCAAATAGAAAGGAAAGATGTGGCAAGAACTCCTAAAAATAAATAAACTGCAATCTTTTTTGTGGAATAGGAAAGGAGGAGATTTTTTTTCTACCCAGCTCATTGGCTTTCAACAAGAGCCAAGTCAATGGAGGCAAACAAGGATTGAACAAACCCCACTGCCTGGCAACTAACAATGAAAGTAATGGGCAGTATGTAATCTCACTATGTGCAAACCTTCTTTTTTTAAAATTGCTTCCTTTTTGGATAGGCATTGTTGGAAAAACAAACAAACCCTCCAATTGGTGGCATTGACACTTTATTGAAAAATACAAGGCCAGTAACAAACCTCTTAATAAATTAACAAAGCTTTGAATTACTGTATTAAACGTTCTTTTTCCTTAATTAGAAAAAACCACCCTCACTGCTGTTGAAAAGCGCATCAGTTAAGACACTCACATAGGCTTGGTTAGTTTGAAAAATTAGGACCAAAATAATAATTTAGGGTGTGAGAGGAAGAAATCAGGTTAGGAGGCAGAGAAATTATTTGGGATTTAGCAAGGAGTCAGCCACACAAATACCGAATGAAGCAAATTGCTGAAGCTTTAGCAAGTGGGAGGTGGAAGCACTTTCCAAGCAGCTTGTGCACAGCTTCAAGGAAAGTGCCCCCCCCCCCAAAAAAACTTGATGCCCTCCAAATGTTCTGGGCTACAACTCCCTATCAGCCCCAGCCAGCACAGCTGGGGTTTGTAGGCCAGAACATCTGGAGGGAACCAGGTTGGCAAAGGCTGTCTTTGAAACAACAGGGGCTAAGGCTTCCAAGGCAAAGCATCTCGCAGGCACCAAGACACCCAGCTCTAAACGGGCAAAAACATAGCCTGTGCCTCCGTGGGGCTCGGGGAGGGTCTGCCTTCCCTTTGTAGCACTGCAGGTGGAAGGAGAGCTCTCCCCAAAGTGCTGTAAGCCGAGCATTTCCGGGGTGGGGTAGGATTAGCAAAGGCATGGAGGAACCTGTGTGCCCCCCCCCCCACGTTCTTGCAACACTCAATAGCCCCAGCCAACAGTTGGGGCTGTTGGGAGCTGTAGTTGAACATATGGGGAATTGCCACAAGATGCCCACCCTTTGCTTTGGTGCAGGTGTGTGGGGAAGCCTCTGGTTGTTTGCTGAACTACAACTCCCACTGGACATGCAGGCTGGTGCTGATGGGAGCCGGGAGTTTGGCACAGCTGGTGGGCCAGAGCTTCCCCGCACAGCAGCTTTAGTGCCACCTTCCAGATGCTGTTGGTCAGGGATGGTAGGCACTGGGCAGCAACGTCAGGGGAGCCGCAGATTCCTCGTGCCTGTCTGAATCTCTCTCCTGTTTAAGGCACAGACATACTCCTTGGAGTCAGATTCTGGAGTTGGCTGGGGTGGGGGGCAGCCCTTCTCCATGTAACCTTTGGGGCGGGCGCCTTCCCTTTGCCCCAAATTTTCAACCGTTCTGGTGGTGCTGAATCAGCCACTCTTCCTGGGGCAAAACTGGAACTTGAGGCTCTCCTGTTTCTCAGGCCCTCAGCCCTCAACCAAAGGGATTGGACCAGAGGCAAGAGTGCCAAGACAAGTAAAAACAGCATGTCTTGCCACCGTGAAGGTCTTCAGCAGCACGGAAGCCACCAGGTAACTTCAGCACACACCAACATCAGTACTTGGGTGTTGTTCTGCCAGGGCTGTAGGTTATCGGCTAGATGGGGAAATGGCTGTGGCTGGCCAGAGGGGTCATGGTGGTTATGCAGTTTGAGCCGTATTTCCAGCTTCAAACCAAACACACCCATTTGGATTTGGGTTAATGGCAGGCAAGATGGCTTTGAAACCGCAGAGGCGCTGGGTTTCGAGCAGCCTTTGCTAAGCTTGCACCCAAGAAATGTTTTGGACTACAACTCCCATCAAGCCCAGCCAACGGTGCCTGGGGCGGATGGGAACTGCAGTCCAGAACATCTAGAGGTGGTGTGTCCTAAAGGCTGCATGTGGTCCTCACTTAACTTTTTAAGCAGCCCACGAAAGCATCAAGCTGCCTGTGTTTTCCTTCCGCTAGGTTTCTAATCTTTGGTTCTATGGGAGAGGCATAAATTTCACCGGATGGGGGCTGTCATCTTAAAACAGATAAAACTTTGGAGGAATGTCAGCTCCTCGTTTGCCAGGATGAGGATCTAGGCAGTGAAATACGGCAAATGAGGGTGCACAGTGCTGGGCCTGTCGCCTAGGCCCTCCTCGCCAGGCTTCCAATGCCCAAAGCTAATCTAGGTGCAGGATTACGCTTGAGGAAGAAAGCACCAAATGACAGGTCCATCGGCAACACTCACCTTTGGGAGGCAAGCCATGGCAGGAGGGGGTCGTCCTGGCAGCTGTTTCGAAGGTGGGGCAATGGGTGAAGTGGTATTTAGCGTAAACAAACAAAACACACCGGAGGAATCTTGACGGGGTTGCTGCATGCAGGAGCTGTTTGGCGAAAGGACTCGAGCTTGATGGAGCAGAGTTCCCGCAACAAGCCCCAGGAGGTGGAGGGTTGTGCAAACGTCTTCTGTTGAACTGTGGTCAAGCTGCTCCTGCTGAGACCTGCCTTTTGGGGCCCCACTTTCTTCGGTTGGAGCAGGGAACTGATCTCTCGCAGCACACCTTCACTTTGTAAGAGTGCCGCCTTGTACCTGGAGAAGGCATCGTGCTTCACGAGTCAATCCTTCCATAGGAAGAAAACACTGCAGAGGTGGGAAAAGGAGTCGCGGTAAACGATAGGAAGAATCTCGCCATTTTTTAAAAGAACGTTAAAGAGCTTGCTGGATCAGGCCAGTGGCTCATCTGCTTCGGCATCCAGTTCTCACAGTGGCTCAATGGTAAGCCCACCAGCAAGAGTGCAACAGCGACTCTCCCTACTTGCAGTTCCCAGGCAACTGGGATTCAGAGGCATACTGCCTCTGACGGTGGAAGTATCACAAAGTCATCCTGGCTGGGAACAATGTATCAAATGTGGTGGGAGTGTGTGTGTATCAAACAATTTTGGAGTGACATTCAAGAGAAGCTTAGAAAAATGCTTAAATTATCATGTAATAAAAAACCAGAGGCATTCCTCTTGGTAATTATATCAACTGACATTCCTGCTGCTAGGAAAAAAGTTTTCTTATATGCAACTGCTGCAGCCAGAATGATTATAGGAAAAAAATTGGAAAGGAGAAAAAAAAAAACCCTCAATAAGAGAATGGCAAATAAGATTTTGTGAATACATAGAATCAGCAAGACTTACAGCAGTGGCAAGAGGCCAATCAGATCAAAAACTGATAGAGGAGTGGACTTGCGTGAAGTAATATATGAAAAAACATATGCAATGAATGAAATTTATAGAGTAAAAAACTAAGAAGAAATGGGTATAATAAAAGAAATAAAGGAAGTCACACACAGGTGGAGGGAAGTCAAGATTTATGTTTTTATGTTTAGTTTCTTTGTAATTTAAGTTAATATTTTTTTTGGTTAACGTTTAATTGTTTTCCTTTGGAGGAATTAAGGAGTTGTATGTATGTATGTATGTATGTATGTATGTATGTATGTAAAGTTCGTTTTGTGTTTTGTTTTGCTTTTGTGAGTATTGTATTTATCAATAAAAGTTTAAAAAAAAACAAAAAAAAATGCACAAAGTCATCCTGGCTAGCTGGCCATTTCTTAGCATGCTAGGCAGCTCCTTCTGTAGCCGCAATACACACCACACTGATGCAGCGGGAGTATTGTGCTGATTGGTGGCCCTCTCTATCAATCAGCATGCAGTCTCCACCATTTGTATGGGCTAGCTAGGATGAGGCTCCTCCCTCAAGTGTCCAGGAGCAGCTGGCATTCCGTCAGGCTACAGCAGAGGGTGAGGAAGAGAGCACTGCAGAATCTCTCCATCAGCTCTGCTGGCTCCATCAGGTTCCTCTCTGTTGCCAGCCATTCCAGGAGGCTGCATCAGAGGGAGAGAGATGGGAAGCAGGGCTGCTGCATCAACTTCAGTGGAGAGACCAGGAACCGACTGCACTGGCTGCCATTTGGTTTCTGGGCCCAACTCAAAGTGCTGGCCTTGACCTATAAAGTCTTAAAACGGCACAGGACTGCAATACCTCAAGGACCAACCCAGACCCTGCACTCATCATCTGAGGCCTTTCTTCATGTGCCTTCTCCATGAGAGGTCTGGAGGGCAGCAACAAGAGAACGGGCCTCTTCTGTGGTGGCTCCCCATTTGTGGAATGCTTTCCCCAAGGAGGCTTGCCTGGCGCCTTCATTGCACCAGGCAAAAAACATTCCTCTTCTCCCAGGCGTTGGCTAATTAATCTGTGGCCTTTTAACTTTTGTACAGGGGGTTATTGTTTCTGTTATTAAGGTATTGTTTTTGTAAACTGTCCTGTGATCTTTGGATAAAGGTTGGTATAGAAATTTAATAAATAGTATTAAGTTTCACTCCTCCTCCACTTCTCCTTGAACTCTCTTCCATTCCAGCTAATCACTACTAAAAGCTCTGTAAGGCCTCCAGCCTGAATTTGCCTTCCTCCTCCCTCCCAATCCCTTTTCCTTTTCTGTCATGCCTTTTAGATTATAAACCTGAGGGCAAGACTTATCTTACTACTGAGTTTTGGAAACTGCTCTGGGAGCCTTCTCCTCCCTCCCACCCATCCACCCTAGCTGAAGAGCAGGGTAAAATGCTTCAAATAAATACATGCCAGCTGCTTAACATGAATTTGGGCAGGGGGAGATTAAATTCTTCTCACTCTGTCCAGCCAGATGCTCCAGTGAAACCCATGAGCTGGACATGATTGGTCCATCCTGCTCCCACTGCTCTCAATTCCAGAATCCTTTGGGCTTTTCTATGTACATGTGTGTTTTTCCTCCCCCTGGATTCATCTTCTCCAATACTCACTCCTTTCTCTCAGCCCTTGCCCAAAGCTGTGGTAGACATGGAACAACGCCCAGAACAGGACACTTTTGATCATCACAGAGATGCAGGAACAGGTGATGACAGCCGCTTCCAAAGCATAGGAACTCCCTTGTCCCCACTCTTCAATCACCTGGGAAGAAAGCACATTCCACATAAAGAAATCACGTTTTCAGATGGAGAAACGGAAGGAGTGAAATGGGCAGGATGGACAATTGTCCCATCTACCCAACGTTCCAGCCGGGGGCGAAATGATGCACCTGCAGGAGAAGTGATGCTTGGGGAGGAAGAGGAGAGGCGATGGAGGCCCCACAACAAGTGAGCATAAAACAATCTAGAAGACAGGCTCTTGGGCAATTTGCGATGCCAGAGGAGACAGAAACATTTTGCCAGTGGGGCACTGTGGTTGATCAGGAGACGGAGGTTCAAATCTCCACTCAGCACTCTTCCTCGGTCTAACCTATCTCACAGGATTGTCATGAGGATACAGCAGGAATGGCAGGAGCTGTCCCTTCTTCCTAGCCTGGACATTGTCACTGACTCTGCTCCTGGACCTGATCTGGGATGGAAACATGTTTCGAGGGGGCAAGCAGCAAGACGGCCAGAACTGCCACTGAAATTGGCTGTAACTTCTAAGAACTCAGGCTTGAGCTTGCTTTCTCATCCTCCCTCTCCTTCCTTTTTTCCTCATGTGCCATGTCTTCTTCTTCTTTAAGGATTGCGAGCCTGAGGGCAGTCTCAGGACTTTGTAAGCCACTCGGAGGGTTTTCAGGCTAAAGGGTGGAGTCTGAATGTCATAAGTAAATAAGCAAGCAAGCAAGTAAGGCTCAGTGGTAAATATGGGAATTCCTGGGAAGAATTTAAATCATGTTACTGGCAGCAACTGAGAGCAGACAGGGAAAGGAGAGGAAAGTGTGTATAGTTCTGGCTGCCTCAATTAAAAAAAAAGATATTCTTGAGTTGGAAAAAGATTCAGAAAAGGATGGGGCGACTCTCCTACAAGGAAAGACTGCAGCATTTCATACTTTTTAGCTTAGAGAAAATTCAAGTGAGAAGCGACGAAATAGAAGTTCATAACATTATGCAAGGTGTGGGGAAAGTGGAAAGCTTTTCTCCCTCTCTCATAAACTCCAATGAAGCTGAATAATGAAAGATTCAGGATAAATAAAAAGAAAGTCCGTGTTCATGCAACACAGTGTTAAGCCATGGAATTCACTCCCCCAGGAGACGTCCACCAAGTTGGATGGCTTTGAAAGAGGATTGGATAAATTCACGGAGGAAAGTGCTGTCACAAGATACTAGCCACGATGGCTGTGCTTGTAATGCTTCTGAACAGTTGCCGGAAGCCACAGAAGGGGGAGAGGGTTCTTGTGCTCGGATCCTGCTTGAAGGTTTCCCAGAATGGGCATCCGGTTAGCCACTGTGAGAACAGGATGCTGGACTAGATGGGCCGTTGGCTTGATCAGCAGGCTCACGATATGTTCTTATGAAAACTAATGACACCCCCCCCCAAAAAAAGAATTGTTCTAGTTTTTGTTTTTTAATGGCAGTGCAAAATGGAACTTGGGACAGCAGTCCAACAAGAGCATCGTGCCCTAAAATCTCTTGTGTTGTTGTCTCTCTCACTTCCACCTTGGACTTGCAATCCCAATCCCTCCACCTCCGCTGACCTTCTCGTCTCCCACTCCCACTCCTTCCTCCCAACCAGCCAGGCCAGCTTGACCTTTCCCATAAAGCCGTGTGGCTTTCCACATAGCTGTGGCGAGAGAAGAAGCTGTCAGACGATAGGTTTTTTTTAAAGCAATGCAGTCTTTGAGATCCCTGTGCTGCTGCTGCTGCTATAACATCAGGAAATCAACCACCCCTCTGTCTCCAAAGAAAGGGAAAAGCTTTCCAGTTTCAGTGCAGCAACCAATCCGAGCCGCTGGTGTGTGAACAATTCATTATGAAACAGCAGGTTTCATTTCCGTTGTGTAAAGTGCCAAGATGATGGCTCCCTAGCGGAGCAATGAGATGCCAACTCTGTTCCCAAAGGGTCATGGGATTCTCATGACTGAGCTAAGTTTCTGTTGGCTGGCACAGGAACAAAGCAGAGTCAAATAACTGGTCTGCCTAGCTCAGTATTGTCTACACCAGGGTTTCCCAAACTTGGGTCGCCAGCTGTTTTTGGACTACAACTCCCATCATCCCTACGTAGCAGGACCAGTAGTCAGGGATGATGGGAATTGTTGTCCAATAATAGCTGGCGACCCAAGTTTGGGAAACCCTGGTTTCAGGCAGCAGACCTCTCCCAGCCATACCTGGAGGTGCTGGGGAATGAACCTGGGACCTTCCGCTAGCAAGGCAGATGCCCTAACACTGAGTTACCCGAAGAAGAGTGCCATGAGGCAGACTATCGGTTAATCTAGCAGTGCAACTGCACCTTTCCTTGGATAGAGGTAAAGATGGTGTTGCAAGGAGTGGAGGGGTCACCCGGCCCAACCTGCCCCACTTCCGCCAAAAAGATTCTCTGAGCAGCTTCCAAAACGAGCTCAAAGAGCCCATTCACAATCTCATAAAGCACGAAAGGAAAAAGGGAAGGGGAGGGAAGAGAAAAAAGCAAGCTCAAGAACAAACCTTAACATTACCGTTCCGAAGGCAGGGACCGTCCCTTCGGCTGAAAAGCGGGGTAACACTTTAAATACATAATCTCCCAGACCTCCTGGCTTCTGTGCCTTTTGGAGAAATTATCTGTGGGTGAAACTCTGGGGCTCTTCCCCTCTAATCCCTGGGGCTTCCCTTATTTATCCCTGCTGATACACGTTCAGAGCTGGCTGCATGAGCACCGTCTCTGTGATGCATTTTAAAGAAGAGAGAGGGTTGTTGCTGTGCCTGAATTTTCCCTGCTTTGTCTTGACGGGAAGCAGAATCCCAGGGCACCCTGACAAAGAGGGATTTCAGAAGCCTTTTGAGCACCCCGACGCTAACCCTCGGATGCCTGGTGATGGCAGGATGTGGGAGCGTTTGGCCGCAATCCTGGAATGTTCTGAGCCCGGCTTGAGTTAACCGCTTCCAAGGGCAAGCAAAAGTCATTGGAAATGTGGGAGTAGCACCGGATGGGCATCTGTAGTGCATTTTTCTCAGGGGCTTTTGGATCAAATAAGCCACACATACACCCCAGTTAGTGGCGGGGACAATAATTTATTAGCCCCACAGTTTTGGGTGTTTATCTTGTTGGGTCTATTGGACCAATTCAGATGATCCTGTTAAACCTGTAGTGGGTGGCCTTTTTGAGTCTTAAAGCATGCATGTTGTGGTGGAATAAGAGCCACACATTCACCCTTCTCCCACCCTCACTTCACCATCTGTGCATAGAATTGTGAGGTCTAAACCTGCCCTGATGGTACATTGAGCTCTCAGCATTTTCCCTGCATCCCCTGCCAGCTGATTGGCACTGGGCGCAGCCAAGAAGCAACGTGATTGGTGTACTAGTCAGCTCTCCCGTCTCCCATTTCTCCCCGTTCCCCCAGCTGTGATTGGTGCTGTTGACTACATTGCCCGCCCCCAAACAGAGGCTGAGAAGGAAGGTACACGGGGAGAGCCATTCTTGTGGGTTTTCTTCCCTCAGCTAAATCGTGCCCCAAGCAGCAGTCACTGGGGGCCCTGTAATGATAAGAGGCAGCCCACAACTTCCTCCTGCCCTGTGGGACCTACTGTGGCTTACAGGGTGCTTGGGAATTAGCAGACAGTTTCCTGGTACATAGGAAATGTGAACAAAGAAACCGGGAGTTGGGTCCAATGCCCGCCTTACTCAGGGTAGGCCGTCTGCAGTTAATGATCATGGCTAACCTAGGCCCATTCAGTCCAATGGGTCTCCTCTGAGGAGGACTTGGTTGCAATCAGCATCTTGAGGACTGGAAGAATTCCCCTTGCCCTTCCTTCTGATTAAATCAACAAAACCCTTGGCACGACTTACCGTGTAGATCAGGTAGGCGAGATAAGCAACCTCAGGCAAATTCTGACTCAGAAAAATCCAGGCTAGAGGTTTTAACTCTTTTAAGATCTGGGAAACAGGTGGAGGGGGGGGGGATGAACTGAGTTAGCTGCACATTCATTGGTTGGGTCTGCTTTAGCTATAGGTACATCTAGCTTCCTCTCAAAGTAGTCTCAAGAGTTATCAAGCATCCCATCAAAGGCCGTGGGGCAAAGCTAGGGCAGCCCTCCACCCTGCTTCCCCCTACTGGTAAAACAGTGGCAGAGCTAGGAGGCAATCTGAGCAAGGAGCCTTCCTCCTCCTTCCCAGGCCAAGAGGTGGGCTTTCGCAGACTCTTCAGTGCCAGCAAACCCTCACCCCCACGCTAGAGAAACCACCAGCAACTGAACAAGGCAATGGCACTTTCAGGCTCTGGTCAGGGAGTCGAATGTGGCCCCCAGCCCTCTCTACCTGGCCCTCAGAACTCTCCCCTGACCCCGAGTGGTGTTGCCTGCCTGAAATGCGTCCCTGAACTCTGATCATGCCTCTTTCTTGTCTATATGGAGCAGAGAAAGGGGGTACAGGCATTTGTAGAACCTTAGCTACTCCACAAAGGTAATGTTTAATTCTGTTGCCCCGCCCCCTTTTGCCTCTGGTCCCACCCACCATTGGCATGCAGCCCCCGGAAGGCTGCCCAGAAGGCATTGCGGCCCTCGGGCTGAAAAATGTTCCCCATCCCTGCTTCAAAAGGGGAAATGCGGCTCCTCGGAGCAGGTGGGGGCAGCTGCAAGACTAGGCTGGCCACCATGCAGAAGGCTTTTGCAAGGGAATTTCACCTGGCCTTGGCCTTGCCTAAAAGCAGTCGAACCATATCTGTGTCTAACTGAAGAGGCACCACAAGCGTAGCCTGCTTGGAGCCAAACTGGCACAAAAGGGGACGGGACAGACAGCCCCTTTCCCCATATAGCTGTAACAACAGATTCTGGCATTTGGCAAGACAGTACCCAGGGCTCTGTGGATCCCTCAGAAATGGAACAGGACCCGATTCAGGATGCAGAGTCCAGCGTCACAAAACTGTCACTATCTTTTCTTTTGAAGTTTCTAGCCCTCATGGTTGTGAAGAATGTGCTAGAATCTGAAGGGCCAGAGGGGACACTGAAGAAGGGGTGACGACTCAGGGCCCTGCAGATCTTTGCCCGGCTCCCAAAGCAGTAGATATGCAAATATATGCAAGGACGCATAATTCACATAGCTCACGCCAAGTTGCAGAACTTTGCAATTTATGTTAGTGCTTTGGCACAGAATGCTGCTCTTTCTAAAATAAATAAATAAATCAGGGCCCAGCATTTCTTAAGAGGAAATGTCCCTGGTTTACCCCCAGGAAATGCCCATTTGATCAAGGGGGGAGGGGGGGCCCACTCACAGCAATGATGCCACAGACAACTTTCAGCCCAGCCCAGAGAATCCCAGCCGCCAGGAAGATGCTGTGCAGAACTGAGATCTCCCGAATCGAGGTGAGCAGCAGAACGCACAAGCAAAGCTGGAAGGCAGAAAGAGAAGTCTAAGAGGTTGCAGCAGCTGCAGTCGTCCCCTTCCTGTGCCCCTTAACCATTTGCAGCCCCTGGTTTGTTGTGCTGGTTAACCTGCTCACTTTCCAGAAAGGCAGGCCATTTCATGACCTGCGCTGGGGTGTTTCATAGAATCATAGAATTGTAGAATTGAAAGGGACCCTTTCATCTAGCCCAGTCCTATGCAATGCAGCAATATGCAGTTGTCCCATAAGGGGATCGAACCAGCAACCTTGGCCTTATCAGCACCACGCTCTAGCCAATGGAGCTATCCAGGATAGAAGGTTACAGGTAGGTAGCCGTGTTGGTCTGCCATAGTCAAAACAAAATAAAAAATAAAAAAATCCTTCCAGTAGCACCTTAGAGACCAACTAAGTTTGTTCTTGGTATGAGCTTTCATGTGCATGCACACTTCTTCAGATACACTGAAACAGAAGGACTTCTATTTCAGTGTATCTAAAGAAGTGTGCATGCACACGAAAGCTCATACCAAGAACAAACTTAGTCTCTAAGGTGCTACTGGTCTCTAAGGTGCTACTGGAAGGATTTTTTGATTTATTTTGTTCAGGCTAGAAGGAATACTTAACAAAAATGCAGCTGTTCAGGGCTCAGCCCCTCCAAGCGACCATTCAGAACTCTCTGAAAATTTAAGAAAACTGGTACCTGAGGTCCAGTGATTTCAGTGGGCCTACTCAAACGTAAGATGCTACGTGTTTTTTTGTAAAACATATTTAACAAAACTCCATTTCCTCAGCTTTTTATTCTTATACGAGTTGCCTTGCGTGTACCTTGCAGAAAAGCAGTTGAGAGAAACGCAAGAGGCATAGTTGGGAAATAGATGGACCAAGAGATTCAGGCCGTGGTTTGGACTGAGGCCTGGGCCTACCTGAGCCTGGAGGTCAAAGGTCAGCATGGAAAAGCAGAGGTTGAGCATGAAGTATTGGGCCTGGAGGCTCTCCAAGGCCCCGCCCACCCGGAAGGCCATCATGCTCTCGGTCTGAATGAGGACAACGGCACAGATCACGTCGAAGGCGCCGACTAAAAGGATCAGGACGAAGCGGGCCTTAAGAGGGAAAATGGAAGCAAGACCGTCAGAATGGACCACACGCCCCTGCGGCAGCAGAAGAACCTCCACCGGGTTCAACGTGTTTGACAAGGAAAACGGGGAGACGAGTGTGAATACTGTTGATGGGTTGGTCAGAGCTTGCAGAGGAAGGATGCAAGCTGGCAGAATTTACTAGAATGCTTCACATGCAAGGTCTCACCTGCTCTACACATTTAAAGCTGCACCATGCCTCTTTAAACAGTCGTGGCTTCCCCCAAAGACTCCTGGGAAGTGTCATTTGTTAAGGGTGCTGTGCATTGTTAGGAGATCTCCCTGTTCCCCTTCAAAGACCTACAATTCCCAGAGTTCTCTGGGAAGAGGGACTGGCTGTTAAACACCCCCCACCTGGGAATTGTAGTTCTGCAAGGGGACCAGGGTCTCTCCAAACAGCTCCCAGGAGTCTTTTGGCGGAAGCCACAGCTGTTCAAAGTGCTGTGATGCTGCTTTAAATGTACCGTGCAGATGGGCCCTAAGCAATGCAATCTGAGCAGCACAGAAGCAGGAATTCAAATTCCACGCGGACGAAAGATTGGAGCCTGCTCTGGACAGAGGAGAAGTCCAGACCTGCCCCTGTCCCAAATCATAAAGTACTCTGCTGCCTCTCCTAGCATGCACCATGCCCAAGCCCTCTGGGAGCAAGTTTATCCCTCCGTCAAAGGTGACCTGCAAGGGACTGAAGTGTACCAGATTCGGGCGGCTTACATTTCCGCCCTCTCTTCTCAGTTC
This sequence comes from Lacerta agilis, assembly GCF_009819535.1. Taxonomy (NCBI): domain Eukaryota; kingdom Metazoa; phylum Chordata; class Lepidosauria; order Squamata; family Lacertidae; genus Lacerta; species Lacerta agilis. Next base: position 17,442,069 of record NC_046319.1, on the reverse strand, counting down.
CAAACCAGTTATGCATCCTTCTAAAAGGGGGGCAGCAAAGAAAGAGATTTGTTAGAAGGTGATGCAGGGACATCACGACACACACAACCCTGCGCTTAACTACGCTGACAACAGGCCCCAAAGTGATCTTGCACAATCTAGGAAGCTCCCGCCAGGCCCTTTGTTCAAGGCAAAGACCCAACCGCTGACCACTCACGAGCAGTTTGGGCTTCTGCTCGGCAGGCAGGACGCTGAAGTTGACGACTGAGCGCAGCATGACCAGCGCGACGGAGAGGACAAAGACGATGAGCTCCTGGCGGTTCTCTTGCAAGATGCCCCGGCTCACGTAGTAGATGCAGAAGACTGTCGGGGAAAGAGACAAATCCCGCCATCAGCCGTCTGCGCAGGGGAGAAAAAGGTGCCTTCCAAGCTGAAATGGGAAGCTGAAGGTTGACGTCAACCTAGAAGGCATTTCTTCATCTTTAAATATATATATATATTTAGAGTTAGATTAGATTGATGAGGCTTTTTTTATCTCCAGGGTAGAGGAAACATCCATTAATTGGCTCATCTGTCCTCCCAACAACCATCTTGTGAAGTAGGGAGCTGTTCCCTGGCTCTGAAGGCAGGGAGTGGAGGCTGAGCAATGGGGAGGAAACCTGCAGTCCTCATGAGTGATTCATAACTTTTTAATGTGTTTTTAAAAGCTAGCACTATCTTGAAAGAGGCACTGGGTTGTATTCACCTAAGTTATACTGGCAGCAGACCCTCTCTGTCTCCCTCTTTCCAGGGCAGAAGTTTCCATAGGATCCATTGGCTGCTGCAACCCCAAATATCTCTGGAGAACCCTAGAAAAATTAAAGGTGTGGTTTTTCTAGGTGGGGAGCGGGCAGGAACAAACAGGAGACAACAGTAATGGTTCTGGATTGTGCCATCCAAGTCAAGGCATTTCTATGTCCAAATCTGATGACAAATGGGATCCTGTCGAGATGCATCTGCCCGGTAGTTGCAGACACAGAGAGAGGAAAGCGAGATGTTTTTCCGCAGGAATATTTCTGAGCAAGGCTAGCCCTGAGCTCTCCAAATGCTAAAGGTGGAGTGGAGGGGGGATTGGCTGACTTGTCTCTTTTTTTCCTTTTCCACAATGAGTAGGGAGAAGTCCAGTTTGCTATGAGGAAAGGGATTTTGAAGGTGGCAGAGTAGGAGGCAAACATATCTGACTTGGCAAACTGGGAAAGGACCAGCTCAGTGGGGGACCTTAGGTTTAGGTCCCAGGTTCTGTAGGGATGGGTAGACTCCCTGCCTGAGATCCTGAAGAGCCACTGCCAGCCAGTGTGGGCAATACTGAGATAGATAGACCAAGTTGGTTATCACCCAATTCCATATAGCACAGCGCAGGGAAATGCTCGATTGGCTTAGTAGCAATTCTTTTAATATACATTAACTGAGTGCAGTCCTCTCACGCTTTAATTGTTGGCCACCCAGATTCTGTGCGAAGAAGAGATGCTGATATTTCTGATGGTAGAGAACATAGCTTTCGGGTAGTGGTGAATATTTTCCAAAATTTTAATGAAGTTTGAATCAGAGCCTAGACTTCCAACAACATAGAGCATTTGTGTAATCAAATATATTTAGGGCAGGTTCAATCAGCAGCCCTCCCTTATTGTAACAGAACTTCATCAATGCCCTTGCGGTTTTTTGTGCTTCCATACGACACTTCCAAGAGAGGGTTTCACTAAAGAGTCCATCCAGGTATCTAAATAAGAGGGCTTGTTCTATAGCTTGGTGATCTAAACACCATTTATACCTAGGACTGTGTTTGCCAAAAATCATCATCTTGGTCTTATCCTGTTTACAGTATGTGCAGCAAACCTGCAAGAGATTTTTGAGGCCCATTTGGGAAAATGAGAAGAGAATTAACCATCTGCACGTATCAAGATTTCTTGTTCTTAATAACTGGATATATCCTCTCTATATATCAAGCTCTTATCTTATCCATTTTTGGAGATAATTGTTCAAGGAGGGGAGTGGGGAATGAGACCTTGTCGGTTGATAAGAACAAGAAATGTTTACCTTCTACGGCCACAGCCAAAATTAAATCAGCCCTAATCTAATTATTGCTTATAACAAATCTCTTGAAATGTAATTAACATTCAGCCTGGGTAGCATCAAGAGCCAACATTATGGTTATTTATGATTTTACAGTACCCATGACGGCAATTGACTTCTCTTAGGGTGCAGCTATACTCTGCCCATTTTGTTAGTATTTTATTTTTTGAGGTGATCTATGCTATCTACTGTCCCAGTCAGACTTCTAGACACATACCAAATACACGGGGTCTTAGAAAAAGCTCATCACTGAGCTTAACTTTCTCTCTTTAGGACCGCATTTCTGGTTCTCATGATTGCACAGGTGTGCTCCAAAGCCGCTGCTGAACCACGTTGCTTTCCCGATCCTCAGGATCAGCGAAAACAGAAATAAATTTTTATCCTTATTTTTGTCAGTCAAAAATACACTGTGCAAGGCAGCATGCCATGGAAACTGTACAAAATGGGAGGGAAATCTTTAATGGTTTCACTGTTTTCGGTTCGGGAAGCCAGCCTATCTCGGCAAAGAACAGGCAGAATTGTTAGAGCAAAAATATCCTTGGCTGCTGGTTGTGCCTTATGTTCATATCTTCCTTTCTCTAAGTTCTCAGGGTCCTCTTCACTGCCTACTGCCCGATCGTTGCAACTGGACTGAACCCGACGCCTTTTGCATTCAAAGCAGGTATTCCACTTTTGTGCTGCAACAGAAGTGTGAGGAACCTCAGGGCCTGGCAGCCAAATGTGGCCCCCAAGGACTCTCTGCCTGGCCCTTAAAACTTTCCCCAGGCCACACCCCTAACCAACCTGCTAGGCACCCTGCTTGTGTGCTTTTGCCGCACTGGAATGTGTGACTGAACTGTGATAAGGTATCCTGCATGCCTGGAGATGTGTGTGTAGCCCACTGTCCCAAGTCACGCCCAATGCTCTGCCCACTTTTCCCTCTGGCCCCACCTGCCACTGGCATCTGGCCCCCAGGAGGTTCCCCATAAAGGAATGTGGCCCTTGGGCTGGAAGAAGTGTTCTAACCCTGTGCCACTGTTTCTCTCTCTCTCTCTCTCTCTCTCTCTCTCTCTAAAGGGGGGGAGTGGGGTCCTAGGCTGGGCCCTCAATACTATATCCAATTGACAGGTTTATATGGGGAAATGTGGAATACCACCATGAGCTATTGGCTGATACAAATATAACCATTTAAATTTGTTATTATTATTATTATTATTATTATTATTATTATTATTATTATTATTATTATTATCAATGGGCCCTGCCAGGCTCGTTCTTCTCTGCCCTGCCAAAATCTTTGCTAATACTAAACAGTACCTGATGTTTTTGACCAATCGGAACCTTAGAACCTGCCAGCATTCAGATTCCGATTGCCAAACATCTCAGAAGGGCAGCGCCTGTGAAATATGAACCTTGTCAGGGGCCCCGTGGCAGATTCATGGTTTGATTAGAGAACATGAGGCAGGTGGCATGATGTTCACGTAGGAGGAGAGGGGAAAGGGCGGTGGCGGACCTGTTGGCATGGGAAAGGGGGAGTGTCCCGGCTTGCATCACGAGGTGGTTCTTGGCTCAAAAGGGTCCATGGGATGCAGTGGTACGGAGCATGGGTGGGCAGCTTTGGGCTCTCATGTTGCTGAGCAACATCTCCCTTCAGCCCCCAACTAGCATGGCCAACGAGCAGAGATGGTGGGAGTTGTTGTTCGGCAACATCTGGAGGGCCAAAGGTTCCTCACATCTGGTATAGAGACGGGGAAAGGCCCTAGATCAGCGGTTGCAAACCTTTCTGGACAAATGGGCACATTTTGGATTTTGAGAGAGGGATGCCAGTCACAAAACGGCTGCCCTGGAGGGTGGGGAGGTGGCATAACACAAAATTAGAAAGAGTATGAAGTCCCCTATAATACCTCCCATGGGTTCCACCAACTGGGGGCCTGCAATAAAATGTTGCAGTGTGATGTGCTTCTGTCCCAGGGTTCCATTCCCCCTCCCAGTTTTCTTTTTCCCTCTGCCCACTGAACATGCACAATCCACGGTGGGTTGTTTGGGGTTTCTTTCTCCTTCCTCCTTTTTAAATAAATAAATAAATGCCCAGCTACATTACAATCTTGAATGTCTCCTTTTGATTTCTATGGGCAGGTTTCACCTCTGTCTGGGGTGGGGGGCATTAAAAAGAGCTTCACGGTGTGAACCAGGAAATGAACTTTTCAGATGCCGAGTTGGTTCTCTCTACCCTTTTTATATCTATGCGTCTCCTTTTGCAACCACTCCATTCTGTGCCCCATCCCACTTGGTTTTCGGTTTTTCTCTTCTCTGTTGGTCAGCATTCTGTAGCCGTTCAGACAATTATGGGGGGTTTCTGTGCCTTGGGGCATTTTTTAATTAAAAAAAAAAAGTAGTCCTGCAAACCACCAAGTTACACTGAGCCTGCTGATTTGTGTGGATTCGGCTTTGTATGTGCAAGCATGCACAACCATGTCCAAACTCGAATTGGAATGCTTATCTATTAGGGTTTTGAAGTTTGACTGCTGGATTTGGATGTAGCAAGCGGGAGGGGGGAAATCCTGACCAGATTCCTATCAAGGAAATGGTACAGCTACAGGCGCCACCTACAGTCCATATGTAGTATTGCCCACAGTTCCAGGACATTGGAGGTCATAAAACAGAAAAGGCCCAAAGTCCTGGGAGATTGGGCTTGGGTGGAGACTCAAAGGGCACCAAAGGTTATTTCCTTAGGCCTTAGTTTTTCACCTGCAGAAAGGGAATGATCTCTGCCATTGCACTGATGTGAACAGGAAACGATTTAGCTATTGCAGGAATGCAAAAGAAGCACAGAGAGCTGTCTTATAATGAATCAGACCCTTGGTCCATTTAGCTCACTATTGTCTACACTGACTGGCAGCAACTCTCCAGGGTTTCTGACAGGGCGTTACTAGAGATTGAACATGGGACCTTCTGCATGCAAAGCAGGTGTTCTACAGCTCTTTCCTGTGGCATTAACCATTAATAAGCAGGATTAATAGTGTCTGGGAGAGAATAAAGTAGCTTGTCCCGTTCAGCTCCATGCATACCTGAAGTCCGCTTTGCTCAATAATGCTATTTCTTGAAGGAATTATCTCCACAGTTGAAGGAGTCAGGAAGTTATTTATTTATTAGATTTATATGCCACCTTACCCTCCAAGGAGCTCAAGGTGGTGCACATGGTTCTCCCCATTTTATCCTCACAACAACCCTGTGAGGTAGGTTAGGCGGAGAGCCATTGAACCCTGTTCTCCCAGGTCACAGTCCAACATTTTTTGTTAGTGGCTCAGGCAACAGCAGGAGGGAGCTACTTCTCTTTTGCCTTGTTTGCCAGCTTCCGGTATGTATCTGGTCAGCTACTGGATTTTCCTCTAGAGAGGTCTTTGCTCTGATCCAGCAGCTCTCTTTTTTAATAGATTATATTTATTGTATATATTCCCATATAAGTTATTGGCTCCCATGCCTTATATAGGACAAAGCAACCAGCCTGCGTTTGTTGAGAGTGGGGCAAAGACTCCCTCCCTCCCACTTGTCTGGGGGTCAGAACTGAGTGGGCTTAGCCCCCCACACGCTAAGATTCTACCAAATGCACCTCTTGACCAATGGTGGCTTGTGCTCGTTGGGACTGGTAGGGTGAAAGGCAGGGAGATGGCGCCAAAGCCAATGACAGGCAGAGCTGGCACAGGCAGAGCTGGCTAATTCTAATTTGGCCCAAATCCACCTCCCTGCTCAGTTCTACAAGGTTAATACCGAGACTTAGGAGGAGGAAGCTGACAGCCCATGCCACCTGCTGGAGTGGTTTTAAGAAATCAGGCAAATGGGGGCTGGCTGAAGGCAGCTCCACTCACCCCAATGGACCAGACCTCCATTACTCTTGAGTATCTCCTTTATAAACATGCTGCCATTTGTTGTATGGTTAGATTGCAGAGGGTGCAAAATGTCGGGCCGGCACAACCTCCATTAAGAAGAATCATGTGTGTATGTGTTTGTGTGCTTCCATGTACAGACACATTTCCTCCCCTGCCCCTCACCTGAGGCCTCTGCAAAATATAGCCCTTCTTCCCACCCATCAAAAACATAAAACGGGAATTTTGCAGTAGAGTCCCCTCTTCCTTACCAACGCCAATCAGCTGAATGAGAGAGACAGTGAAGTCTTCGTCCTTCTGCTGAACGAGGTTCTCTATGGTTAATCCGATGACGCTCAACAGGGAGAGGATGGTGACACAGAAATAGATCTTGACCGGAGAGGACAGCTCCGACCAAGGTTTGATCTGCAATCGGAAAGGCATGTACATGTTCTCTAAGCAGCTTTGCAACTAGGTAAAAAATACCACATGGTTTCACAGCAGCCCCGAAAAATAATCCAGTGTTGTTTTGGCAGGGTGTGTTCTTTGGAACTCCCTGCTCATATGTAGCAGGCAGGGACCTTCCCTGTATTGTTTTCTGTGCCTGAGTAAAACTTATTTGTTTAGGCAAGGCTACCCAGGCAGGTAATTTTAACAGGTATGTCTATTTTCAAACTGCCTGTTTTCTTTACAGCTTGTTAAACGTTATGTCAACTGGTTTTTAAGGGTTGCGTTTATCAATATTTTTAAATGAATCTATTGTGCCAACAGACAATTAAGTGGTATATAATTTTTGTTAAAGAAATAAAAGTTGGAGTTGGGGAATGGGTGAGAATGAGAGATGGTAGTTAATGACCAAGTGGTCCACTCCTGTTTTTATTCATTCATTCACTCACTCACTCATTCATTCTATATCAGGGGTCGGCAACCTAAGGCCCATGGGCCACAAGTGGCCCACGGGGGTCGTTTTACCGGCCCACAAGCCGTCCGCTCGGTGAGTCCCCGCGCATTGTGCTAAACCAGCGCAGCACGGCACGGGGACTCGCTTTGGCAGCGCCGGAAATCGTGTCTGCGCAGACGCAGACACCAAAAATCACAGGTGCGCGCACTCACATGCACCCACGATTTGACCCACAGAGGGGGCTCCACGGCAGTGTACTGGCCCAGGCAAGGTAAGCCTTGCCAACCCCTGAACTATATCATACCCTTTCTCCTGAAGGAGCTCAGGGCAGCAAACCCATCAAGCAAACTTCATAGTGCTTTTCACCAATAGGCTCTGTTTTCAGGCTTTCAAAATAATCAAGGTTTCCTGAATGATGTACATTTACGTATGTCAGGTTTCCCACCTATGCATTTATTATCTAAATGAAGCTTTTTTTTAGAGAAGAGGTTTGACAGGTCCCCACCCCCAAGTGACTTTTTAAAAAAATAGCCACATGGAAAACAGAGAAAGGAGGTGGGGTAGAAGCAGGAGATAAAACCCAAGAGGGATATGTCATTACTGCAACAAACACAGGAGGCCAGGTGTAGCTCTAAGCATGACAAATGCAACTGAAACTAACAAGAAATCGATTGGTTCAGATACTTACAGGGCCACATGGGGTAGGGATGAGGTCTTGATGTCTTGGGGTTAGATTTGGCACCACAGAGGTTAAAACTTCATTTGGCAGGGGAGGATCTTGCGTCTCCTCCGAAGGGAAAAGGAGGACCCTGGAGGGAGAGAACAACGAAAGGATGTCTGGAGGTGAAGCTAAGTGGAAGTGTTGCGTATAGATGCGAGAAGGATTTTGGGTTCACTGGGTAGCCTCCGAAAAACCATGGCTCCTGCCCAGCCAGTCTTTTAATGAGCTGATTTCAGTTTGAACTTCCTGATCCAACTTTTTGAATTGGAGACCTTGTGGGCGGGGGGGGGGGGATCCCCACCAAGCTGCCTTTGCTGTTAGCTAGCATAACAAGCACACTTGTGGATGTCACAGGCTGTTGTGCGAGAACAGAGGCAGCTCCTTTTGTGAGTCAGGACTGCAAGAACATGCATGCTTTTCTGTTGCATGGAAGTCTGGACCACAATGACATGCTCAAGGATGTCACGATCTCTTCACCGATCCTGTCCGCACTTCTAAATTTCAACTGAAAGCTAAGCTTCTTTTGCTGCTGAAGTAGAAGCAATCAGCATGGAACCTTCCCCATGTCGTAGTGTGGTGTAGTGGTTAGTGTTGGATTAGGACCTGGGATAGCAGGGTTGAAAGCGAAGCCACAATGTGTGACTTTGGACCGGTGACAATCTCTCTTGCCTAAACTACCTCACTGGGTAGTTGTGAAGATAAAATGGAGGGAAGCATGCATGCCTCCATGAGTGCCTTCTAATAATATAATTATTTCTTTTATTGTATGTATGTATGTATGTATGTATGCATTTATTTATTTAAACCATTGGTCACTTTTTTTAAAAAAAAAACACACCAAGGTAACTAAATGCATCTGTATAAATTTAATAAGAAATAAATACGTTTTTAAAACAAATTCAGAATTTTTGAAGGGCTTTTATAAAAAGCACCTCAGAATTCAAAGTTTGGTAGTGATGAAATGTGACGTCAACGTTCGCGGTGAGGTCGCGACATGACGCGGCACTGACGTCACAGTGTCTGCAACACTTCAACCAATTTAATACGGGCCAGAAGGAGAACTCTCCGGTCCAGACTGGTAGCTCCACCCTCTCACCCCACCGCCGCCCTCCCCCGCCCCACTCGCGCTCGCTACGGGTCCCCGCGAGGCGCAGGCGGCGGCAACTACCTCGTGTCGGGAGGCTCCATGGCGACAGTGTCAGTTACATGGCCCAACGGGGAAGCGAGCGGGCGCCAGCTCCGCTTCCAGGCCTCAGGCGCGTTTTCGGGAGCGGGTAAGCCATAGAGACACTGGCCGAAGTCCTAGATCGGCGAATTTTCCGGTAAAAACAGGAAGTGTATGCTTCCCCCTCCCTCGCTCTTCGCTGTTGCTTCTTATGTAGAGACTGCGCGTTGGGAGTTCAAAGGAGGAAAGCCCGTAGATATAAAATTTTAGAGTGACGCATAACAAAAGCACAACTTGACTTCTGGGGGGAAAGCAGAGACTTGGTGTTTTTTTTTTTTTTAAGCCCCTTTTCACTTTTAAAAAAGTATTATTATAGTGGGTTTAAAAAAAAAGTTGTCGTTTTGGTCATCGCTTCGTATGGATGAAGAGGTGCCTTGTGTGATGCAAACCCTCCACTTTTGACTGGAAAGTGGATTTGTTGTTGTTTAGTCGTTTAGTCTTGTCCGACTCTTCGTGACCCCATGGACCAGAGCACGCCAGGCTCTCCTGTCTTCCATTGCCTCCCGCAGTTTGGTCAGACTCATGTTAGTAGCTTCAAGAACACTGTCCAAGCATCTCATCCTCTGTCGTCCCCATCTCCTTGTGCCCTCCATCTTTCCCAGCATCAGGGACTTTTCTAGGGAGTTTTCTCTTCTCATGAGGTGGCCAAAGTATTGGAGCCTCAGCTTCAGGATCTGTCCTTCCAGTAAGCACTCAGGGCTGATTTCCTTAAGAATGGATAGGTTTGATCTTCTTGAAGAGTCTCCTCCAGCACCATAATTCAAAAGGATCAATTCTTCAGCAATCAGCCTTCTTTATGGTCCAGCTCTTACTTCCATACATCACTACTGGGAAAACCATAGCTTTAGCAAAAAAGTGGATTTACAGAGACATAAAGTTTACAGTGACGCACGCTGGGTTACAGCCAGTGTTAAGCCTACTCAAAGTAGAATAATAGAAGGCTCATTCTGATTTATTCCAGACCCATTGGAATAAATGACATCAGCCCCAGTCAACCCCTACTTCGTTTGGCTGTAGTAGCCCTCCAAATGTCATTGCACTACAACTCCTATCAATCCACTGACCACGTTCCCTAGAGCTGAACCATTCTGAGAGGCGAGCCAAAGTTTCTTCAGCCCTGGTTTGCAGGGGAAAAAAAACACTAGGCTGGAAGTGCCCATAGGAAATTGGCGGTGGGTGGGGGTGTGTGTCTGTGCAGACACCCATGCATTAAATTTCACCCTCCCCCCTGGGAACTGTAATTTGTTTAGGGTGCTCTGTGAGGCATGAACTACAATTCCTAGCATTCTTGCGGGGTGGGGGTCCTTTAAATATATTGTGTATGCCACAACATTCACACATCTTCCCTCTCATTCCTGATTCCTGGATTGGAGTAAAGGAAGTGGGGGACTTCCTCAAGTAGACTAGAAACTTGGATTTTCTCATAAACTGGGACATATTTTGTTTGCTTGCTTATTGGAAATATTTCAGCTTCATGGCGGCGAAAGAAAGAAAGAAAGAAAGAAAGAAAGAAAGAAAGAAAGAAAGGGGGGGGCATTATTTCCTCCCTTCCCGAAGGTGAAGGTGTGTGACCTGAGTCGTCTCTAGAAACTTACAACTCTGTTATCGCTACCCCTTCTTGTATTAACTAACGCTTGCTAGTTATCTTTGGCTGCAAAACCTCTCACGACAGCAACCCGGAAAAGAGATACCAAGAAATTTGTCGCGCTCTGTGCGTTCTTAGAGGCACAGTCACCTTGCGGTGTCGGGTTTGGGGCCAGGCAAAGGAGCCTGGTCCTAAGTGCCAGTCGAAAGTATTCATCGCATTCATAGAATCGCAGAGTTGTTAAGGGACCACGAGGGTCATCTAGTTCAACCCAGAGCAATACTGGAATCTTTTGCCCGCCGTGGGGCTCGAACCTGAGACTGTGAGATCTCTTGTCACTCCCCACAACACATTGCTCCGCCCGATCAGAGGAGGAGCCCTTTGCAGACCAGGCGGGCCTTCTCCATCCGCGGAGGCGGCCGTGATCATGGCTGCGGAAGGGAAAGGCGAGACTTGTCCGGGACTGCAGGCAGGTGGGTGTGTCGGGGGCAAACATTGTGCGATTGCATTGCGATGGCGGGGGTAATTCCCTCCCCACCCCCCGAAAATTGGAAAGTCGCTGGAGACATTTGCAAAGCTTAGCGCCGCCACATCCACCCCCCCCCCTCCAACGGCGGCGCTGCAAGGATTGCAATACAGTATATTGTTTTGTGTGTTCAGCACATCAACGCGGTGCGTGTTTCTGTGTGTCTCTTTGAATGGTTAGTTCTGCCGCGGCGTCTTGCAATTTTTAATTTTGGGGAGGGGAGATTCCTGGATGGTTTTTGAATTATTGCCAGGGCTCAGGAGGTCTGAATATAGTGGTCAAACTATTGATGTGGCTACGGGTGGGTGATTTCTCATCGGCAGAAACAGGGATCAGCAGCCCACCCACGCAGCCCCTTCCAAGGGTAAAGAGGGGTGGTGGTGGATACAGCTGAAATACAGGCTGGCAGTGGTGGTATTGTAGTGGTGGTCTTTGAATTAACCCTGGAACTGAATCAGAAATTACTGGTAGCACCTTAAAGTAAGGCTGCATGGGCACAGAATAGGGTTAACACACAATTTTTCCTCTCCCAAAGAATCGCAGGAACTATAAGTTGTTAAGAGCTCTGTGAAGGGTAAACTACATTCCCTAGGAATCTTGCAGGGTGTGCTTTAAAAAATTAGGTGGGTATGCAGCCTAAAGGAGTAATTTTGCCATGAACTCTTTTGCACTTCACCAGATCATGTAGAGGTGTCTCTGCACCTGTATCCACACTGTGTGTTTGTTTGTTTGTTTGTTTGTTTGTTTGTTTGTTTGTAATAACACACTGATGTTGTGGTGTAGTGGTTAGTGTGTGAGATTAGGATCTGGGTAACCAGGGTTCAAATCTCCCCCCACTAAGCCAAGATCACTGGGTGAGCTTGGGCCAGCTACTGCCTCTCAGCCTGACCTGCCTCACAGGGTTATTGTGGGGATTAAGTGAGGAGGGGGAAACCATGGACTCCACCTTGAGTTCATTGGGGACAAAGGAGGGATATAAATGCAGTAAAATAGATGCACAGGTGGGTGTGTAGAAAAATGTGAATGGCAGGTTTCAGCAGGAAAGAAGCACAAACAATAAGCCCCTGACCATTCAGCTGAAGCTGAAATGGATGAGGAGAAAGCGCAGTGACCATTCAGGACAGCAATAGTTTGTGACTGCTACCCTGACTTTGCCTTTCGAGTGGGACAGGAAACCAGTGTCTCCATTCAAGCCTCAACTAATAGAATCAAACATCTTGATCCATTGTCATTTCACCCTGGAGTCTCCTTTTGCAGTTCCTCTGGTGTCAAATAGGCTTCTGGTGTCAGAGCTGTGGCTCCTTATTCTTTTGCATAGAGACAGACCCGTTTGTCCTGGGGAGGCAGGCATTGTTAACAGTTGACATATCACATTGATAAAGAGAAATCCAGGAAGATCAGAAGCTGCAACTGTCGACTGGTCACTTAAGCTTGACAAAGAATCATCAGATGCTCAACCTCTTTTGTCCTGTGCTCATTTGGCTCCACTGTTTTCAACATCGGTTGTGGGGACTCAGGCCTTGAGCTCAAATGGGACCCTCCAGGCCTCTCTGTCTAGGCCTCAAAACTGCCCCCAGGCCACAACCCTCGGTGACCCTGCTTTGTCCCCCAAGTGTTTTGGCCTGGCTGGAACTCTGACCGTGCCTCTTGCTTTTCTGAAAGGAGGCTAGAGGGAGAGGTGTGTGTGCATGCACAAACTAGTCTTCTACAAAAGGTATCATCTATCTTTGCTGCTCCACCTATTTTGTCTCTGGCCCTGCCCAGCACTGGCATGTGGCCCTTTGAAAGGTTGCCCAGTAGAGAAGGTGGCCCTCAGGCTAAGAAAGGGTCCCTATCACCGCTTTACAATAATTCTCTGTACTTAGGTGTATATAAATTACAGCTATGGCTTGAATCCTGATGCATCTGATGCAGTAAGACTCTAGTCCAAAGAAGACACGTGCCATAATAGAATTGGTTAGTCTTTAACATGTCATGAGACTCTTGGTGGTGTTTGCTGGAAGAAGTCTAAGACAGTTGCTTTTCTTGTGTTTTAAGAGCTTCATTTGACTTGGATTAGACCCAGAAGCTTTTTCCAGGGTCAGTATTGCCTCTGTGTGCGAATGATATTTATTTATTACTGTCAGGTAGGTTAGGCCATGATAGGGTGTACAGTATAGTCGAAGATCATCAAAGAGCTTTGTCGCTGAGTGTGAACCCTGATCGTTCAAGTTTAAATCTGACACTTTTTGCATTTTACATGTTCCTCCTCTTCTTCGGCGATCACTCGTAGCCAAGTAAGACTGTCTTCCATGAACATGGTCTTAACAGTGAGTCTGTAAGTGACTATGGAGGCCCATTCTGGATCCACACATCCTTCCACAGTGGGGACATAGGTTTCCGGGCGGGAGATAATCATGGTGAGGGTTTGCAAACGTGCCTTCCTCTTAGCACATTTCCCCCTTTCGTCCTGAGTCTGAGTGTCTTCAAAGCCCATGACACCTTTGGTAAAGGCTGTTCTCCAATTGAACCACTTGCAGGCCAATGTTTCCCAGTTGTCGGTGTTTATACTACATTTTTTTAAAAGATTTGCCCTGAGAGAGTCTTTGAACCTCTTTTGTTGACCACCAGCATTACACTTTATATTTTTAAGTTTGGAATAGAGTAGTTGCTTTGGAAGACGATAATCAGGCATCTGAACAACATGACCAATCAAACAAAGTTGATGTTGAAGAGTCATTGCTTAACACTGGTGATCTTTGCTTCTTCCAGTGCACTGGTATTAATTCGCCTGTCTTCCCAAGTGAGATGTAAATTTTTTGGAAGACACCATTGATGGAATCTTGGTTGGCAGTGCCCGGGCCATGTGTGTGTGCAGGGGCGCAGGGCGGGGGTAAAAAGGAGCAGCATGCCTGGCCATGCTGGGGTCACCTGCATGGGGGTGCCTGGTTCACGCTCCCTCCAAAATTGTGTGCCTGGGGCTATGCCCTGACTCTGAGAATTGTGTAAGTTGAAACTGTCCCATTAGGAAAGGGAAAAAAGGCAAAATAGCCTTTGCATATGGAAGGTCTGTTTAGAAATCGTGACTGACTGAATACTGATAGACTTGCCTTTACCATCATGACTTTATCTAATCTTCGTCATTACTTAATAAGCACTCTGTTGGATTAGGTTAAAGTCCCATCTAGCCAAATGTCCCTTGTTGTTCTCAGCATCTGATGACTGTGCATGTACATGGAGGTTCTACTTAGCTAACTGTTGCCAAATGCTATTTATTGATTTATAGCAGGGGTGGCCAACTCCCAAGAGACTGCAATCTGCTCACAGAGTTAAAAACTGGCAGTGATCTACCCCCTTTGAGGGGTTCAGGTCAAAGTTGTTGAGCTTTTTTTTAGGGACAGAAGCCCTGTTTTGGGGGGGTTCAGGTCAAAGTTGTTGAGCTTTTCTTAGGGGAGCCAAAGTTGTTGAGCTTCTTTGGGGGCAGCCAGTGATCTACCATTGATCTACCACAGACGTCCAGTGATCTACCAGTAGATCATGATCTACCTGTTGGATGTGCCTGATTTATAGCATGTGTGCCCTACCCTGTAGCCAAAGGGTCTCTCAAAGTGGCTTTCAAAAACGACTGTCTCTTTCCCCAGGTCACAATATAAAGAGATTTGAAGCACGAGCAGGAAATGAGTAAGAGGGAGTGGGAAATGGAAGATCTTAAAAGTTACAGATCTTAGCATTACAGTTGATATCAGTGGCAGTTCTGGCCTTCTTGTTCTTGATAAAAAGAAAGCTCTTCTCTGAAGCACTCTTCTTCTTCTTGCCACCTCATCCACAAAATCCCAGCACCTGCCTCACAGTTCTTCATTCAGAACTAGGATATACCTTAGCCTCTGCAAATTTGTCAAATCTTCTAAGTTATTTGAACTAGGGGCACCATTGAAATCAGTGGGACAAATGATTCATGACTTGCCTTCAATTGATTTCACTGAACACTAAGTTCAACTAACTTAGTCACTCTGGACCCAACCCTATTCTTTGTTAAACTCGAGGAGGCTCCTTGCACTTTGAAATGGTAGATGATCAAACATCTCCTGAAAAATTATGTGAAGTAGAAAGCGCACACGCACACACACGAGAAATCACACAAACCAGCAAGAGCTATCAGCACAAAAAGTTAAGAGCAGAGCACCAAAATAAATACTTTTTATTTTATTAACAGCATTTTTCATCTAGCTCTCGGGATACTGGTAGCTTACAGTTAAATATAAATCTGGAAAGCAATGAGGTATGTTATAAAAGAAAAACGGAAAACAACAACAATAGGAGCTTGTGCAGGATGTTACCTGCTGGGCTCAGCTAGGGTTTACTATCCTATCAATTTCTTATGAACTCCCGCAGGCTCCCTGCCTCATACAGTTTAAAGAAAATATACCTGCTTTGCCTAACCTTTTACTTTACTGTGGATACCGTCACAGCTTGTTCCTTTATTCCTTTAACCTTCTACTACATATAGTAGTGGGATAGAGGAGATGAACAGACCCACAGAATTTACCAAATACTTAAAAAAAATAAAAAATAAATGTAAGATTTACTTGCAAAGTTAAAACAGCCCTTGGCCTTAATTCTTGCTTAAATAGGTCACTGTCGCTCAAAGTATACAGTTGCTTGAACATTGATACTTTAAATTTTATCATTGCTGCTTCAAAAGAGGTGGCTATAGAGTTGCCCTCGTTCTTTGCAGGCCAAGCAAAGCTACTAGCCAGTTTTGCTGATCTCCTGCCCTAGTTACCTCTGGTCAGGGGACTACTGAAACGGTAAAAGACATCTGAAGGCAGCCCTGTTTAGGGAAGTTTTTAATGTTTAATGCTGTATTGTATTTTTAATATTCGGTTGGGAGCCACCCAGAGTGGCTGGGGTATAAATATATTACTAGTAGTAGTAGTAGTAGTAAAGCAGAGTCTTTTCAGCTGTCACTCCTACTCCATAGGTTTGCTTCAGCTTTCTGGTGAAGTCTTCCGTCTGGCCACAATCAAATATGTCATGGTTGCTTCACCTGAAGTCTTCCAGCTTCCTGAGGCTAATGGTCAGCTTCTGGCTAGACCAACAGCAGCTGTTTTGGAGTAGTTCCCCTGGAGACTCCCTCGGCTTCCCCCTAGGTTCTGCATGCTCTTCGCCCCCTGGCAAATGACTGACTCCAGACAGTTCTCTGCCAGGACTTATATACAGTATACTCCAGCCAGAACCCTCTGACCAATCACAAGTTTCTCCCTGGAATTCTGAACGCTCACTTTCCTATAACTAGAATTCTGAGTCCTCATTGATCTGAAACGATGGTTTGGGATAGGATGGTCTGAGCGATGGTTTGGGATAGAATGCCCTCTGAAGGACCTTGCCACCAGCCGACCATTTTCCATTCACCTGAGCCATATAAAAAGCTGGTTTCTGTTGCCCTTGAAACGGGAAATCCTCGCAATTACATAGCAAACGCACCTATTCTGAACAGCTATGCTGCTTCTTGGCAAACATACTTTGTATCTTTTCTGGTTCTGAGAGTTGTTAGGAGACCTCTATTTCCCATAGTGGAACCTCGTGTTACGTACCGTCCTCCTTGCGAACGCTGCGGGTTACGAGCTCCGCTAACCCGGAAGTAGATGGCCCTTGTTGCGAACTTTCCCCTGGGATGCGAGCGGAAGTCGTGTGCCGGCAGCGCAGCAGCAGCAGGAGGCACCATTAGTGCGCCTCATGTTACGAGCGGTTTCGGGCTACAAACGGACCTCCGGAACGGATTAAGTTTGTAACCAGAGGTAGCACTGTACTGTGCTTGCCAGAAGTGGGTTAATCGCTCTTCCCAGAACAACTCAGGGAATCGTAGCTCCATGAGGGAACGGAGGTCTCCTAACAATTCTCAGCACCCTTTATGAACTACAGTTCCCAGGGCAAGCCATGACTGTTAAAGTGATACAGTATTGTACTGTTTTAAATGACTAATGCAGGTGGATGTATGGAAAGTATATACAGATATGGCCAGTCTACTATTGCTTGGTTCCTTTTTAGGGCCAAGCCCTCTTAAACACTGCTTCCAACAATATAAGCTTCCAAAAATATAAGCTATTGCGCATTTAGTGTATGAATTGCTTCCCATGGGACACCCTGAAGCAATTTACAATTTAATCAATTGCTATCCCCCACATTTCATTTATTTCTTACTAATGTACTTTATTACATTTTATACCTCACCGTTTCTCCAAAGATCTCAAAGAGGCATGCATGGTCCTCTCCCCCCTTTATACTCACAACAATCCTGTGAGGTAGGTTTGGCTCAGAGTTGGCGGCTTGTCGCCTGAGGTCACACCGTTAACTTCACAGCCCAGCAAGGGTGGGGGTGGTTTTGGACTTGGGTCTCCCCGGTCCACCACCCTAACCACTGTGCCACACTACCCACTGCACAGCAGGATCACATCACACTCATTTTGTGGGGTGTGGAACTTTCAATTTTTTGTGTGTGCGTGTGGTTCTCTCTGACCCTCCTCCATTTCTGTTCAAAGGTAAATTCAGTAGGAAATGTTAGGAGTGTTTTTTTGCTGCTGTAGTGACCACAAAGTATTGTTTTCAGCCTCATTTTTTTTTAAATGCACACATACATTCTGGCAGAGAATGAGATTGGGGGCTGAGAGAGAGAGAGAGAGAGAGAGAGAAGAGAGAAAGAATTTCCAAAATACGTGGCATATAATCACTGGCTGGTTCTGTGTTGTTTCCTTCCCCCGCGTCTGTCTCGATGCCAACTTAATAGCTCAGCAAACTGGTTAAAGTTCTTATGGCAGCCGTCTTCCCTGTTCCATTTCCCAGCTTCTTGCAAAATTGCTGAGGATGTTAGAGGGTAAATATTTCATTACCTCTTGATTTATTTGTCTAGAAGCCAGTTTTAGTCAACCCGCCGTGGTTTTGTTGAGCTGGCGCTTGGAACGAGATCTGTGCAACGGCTTTAAAATGTTGTTGTGGGTTTCTCCAAGAGGCTTTAAATCCCCAAGAGGCCCTGCATCCCAAAAATGCACTCCCCTGCCAACTGCCTTCAGGATTTGAACCGAAATATTTGATTTGGGTGTGTGTAAACAGCTGAATAAATAAATAAATCTTAGGCTGTAATTCTGTACATGTTTAACTGGCACAAAGCCACATTGAATTCAGTGGAGCTTACTTTTTAAGTATATTTGCACAGTGTCATGCTGATACTGTGATTTAAACACACTGCCCAATTTGCGTATGATCACCTTAGGAACATTAATTTCAGTGGGTCTACTCTTGAGGAAAACTTATAGAGCTATAGCCCAGTCTGTTCAAACAGCTGTGAAGCATTACTTGGAATTTTTGTAAACATTTCTAAGAATGACAACTCAGTGGCAAATACTTCCATTGTGTGCATTTTAAGGATTTTTTTTTTTAGGGGGGAAGAACTGAAAATCAACACAGATTTAGCAGATAATTTTAAGAGAATATATATTCTTGTATTTTAACAGGGAATTGTGTGCATTTTTAATAGAATTGATAAGTCTGTATTTCACAGGGATAGCTAGCTAGGAAATCATTTTCAGCTTTGAAAGTGCCCAGTTGGGCTGGTGGTACAGTATACTTATTTCTTATGTCACTCTGGTTAGAGTGTCAGGTTAGGACCGGGGAGCCCAAGGTTCAAATCCCCACACAGCCCTTAAGCTCATTGGGTGACCTTGGGTCAGTCACTTTCTTAGCCTAACCCAACTCACAGGGTTGTTCTGAGGATAAGGTGCGGAGGGAGGATTATTTAACTCTGATTCCTGCATTGCAGGGGGTTGGACTAGATGGCCCTTGGGGGTCCCTTCCAATAAGTTTGTCTATGTACAATTGATTTTGTTCCTGTAGGATCACAGATGGCGGCATTGCATTGTTATGAGATATGAAAACTAGGAGCTAAATGGCACCTTAAACCTATGTTATGGGCACCGCAATGGAGTTGTCTAGGCACACTTTTTTATAACAAGAATACAAAGCTGAAAATGAATGAACTGCAGCTTAAATCTTACGTTCATTTTTCACATGGTCTAGTCCTCATCTGAAGACTGCAAAAAACCAAAGCCATACTCCCCCTGCCCGCCTCCCTGATATTCTTATGAGGGTCCCTTCTTCAGTCTTCAGAGAGTGGCTGGAAGTGGGGAGGCAGAAAAAGGTCCTTTTATTCCTGCAGTGGCAGTTTTAGTACTGCGCCCAGAGCTCAGAAACTGCTCGTATTAATGAAATTCCCTGTTGCAAAATGCGCCTAGAACAGTGGGAGTTTCAAACGCTGAGAAAATGTTAGGCTGTTCCCTGTCAATTCCCAGCCAGCAAAGTCAATACAGTGGTCAGGGATGATGTGAATTATTAACACGGGAAGCTCCTTTATACAAAGTCGGATCATCAGTCCATCTAGTTCCAGGTTGTCTCCTCTGACTGTCAGTGTTTCTCCAGGGTTTCAGACAGGGGGACATGGCCAGCCCTACCCTGGAGATGCCAGGGATTGAAGCTGCAAAGCAGATTCCCTATACCAGTGGTTCCCAATTAGCTAAGTACTGAGGACCCCCTGTTTTTAAAAAGCCAAGCCATTAAGCACCTACTTTTGACATTTTTGATATCTCTATAGTAGTTTTTGTTATGTGAATGGTGCCACAGACCCTCTGTATGGGTTGTGTCTGGGGTCCACAGACCACCAATTGGGAACCACTGCTCTATTCTACTGGTCCTTCCTGAAAACATCTGGGAGACACCAGGCCAGGAAAGGCTGACACAGATATTATTTGTTTATTTATTGCATTTATATCTCACCTTACATGGTGGCATATAAGGTTCTCCTTTCTCTGTGTTTAATCCTCACAACAATCTTGTGAGGTAGGTTAGGCCAAGAGGCCCTGACTGGCCCAAGGGCACCCAGTGAGCAGTGTTCAAAATTAGCAGGGCGCCAGGCACATTTTGCACCTAAAGATTCTCCATTTGCGAGCACCTCAAAAAGCCTGGGTAACATTTTTTTGCGCCCAGCTGACACTCAAGGATTACTGAAACGGATGTGCTTTGAAGCCTCAAAGTATATGTTAAAGATAGACAATATGTTAAGGAATAAAAATTAAAAATTGTCTAGTAGCACCTTAGCCTATAGACCAACTAAGTTTTTATCTGAAGAAGTGTGCATGCACATGAAAGCTGATACCAGATCAAACTTAGTTGGTCTATAAGGTGCTGCTAGACAATTGTTTATTCTTTTTATTTTTGTTTCAACTGCGTCAGACCAGCACGGCTACCTACCTGAATCTAGATGTTAAGGAGTTTAACAATAAAGAGCAGAGTGTTTTGAAAACTGAAGCATGGTACCAATATTTTTTATCGTAAACACCAAAATAAACATGTATTAACAGTTTCTGTTAAAAATGTGATATTAACAATGTGTCACTTACGTGAATTGCGTATTAATTCATGCTTATCAAAATAATAAATAAAAAGTGTTGCTGACCCCCGCCCCCAGTGGTGACTAGACATTCTGTTTTGGCGCCCACTACCCAGGTCCCAGAGGCCATTTGGCTCCTAGCTTTTCTATCCCAGTTTCTAACACTGCCAGTGAGCTTCATGGCTTAGTGGGGGATTTGAACCCTGGTCTCCCAGGTCCTAGCATGACACTCTAACCAGTATACAACACTGACTGTGGACTATTATTTATTTATTTATTCAATTTGATATACCGCCCTTTATGAAAAGATCCTAGGGCGGTGTACAAATATAAGAACACATTTTATGGAGCACAGTAAAACAACAACAACTAGATTAGCTTCTGAAATCATAATCCCTAGGAAATGTGAAGTCAAATTTCGCAAACCTTTTAGGAGGGGTGTTTCTTTAATTTTTTTAAAATAGATTTTTTAAAATATGTATTTATGTGTTTAATACAGGGAATGGGAGTGTACTCTGGAAAGAGCACTTAAAGTTCCCTGTGAGCAAGAACAACTTTGGAGGATAGCCTGTGTGGACTGCTGGAGGCGCTGAACCTCTCTCCCCACTTGAGCAGAGCTTCGCATTTGGCCGATGTTCGCTGGGCCCAGACAACCAGCTGTTGTTTTGGGGCCTCAAGATGGCCTCCCTCGCAAGCATCCAGAATTTGGAGAATGCTGACGGTGTCGCCGCCGCTTCTTCTCTCCTGGAGGAGAAGCCCAAAAGCAGAGGGTTTTTCCAGCTCGGCTCCTTCTTCCATTCCCGGAACGAGAAGTTTGTCATCGCCAGGAGCGACAGCGTCCCGGAGGAGAACGTTTTGAAGATCACCATCACCGAAACCACTGTCATTGAGTCGGACCTGGGCATCTGGAACTCCCATGCACTCATCTACCTCACCTTGTGGTTTTTCTTCAGCTTTTGCACACTTTTTCTTAACAAGTACATCCTTTCGCTGCTGGAAGGGGAGCCGAGCATGCTGGGTAACTACTTCTTCTTGCAGGGGGGTCAAACCAGACGACCTTTTGGGTTCCTTCCTGGTCTACAATGCAGGCGTCTCTCAACTTACTCAGGGGTTACATTCCAGGGATAGGACACGAAGCCACAACCACATATAGTCAAAACACTTTGGGTCCCATGGCAGGTGGGATTGTTAAACTCTTTTTTCTCAGACGCCCACCCCGTCTCTCTCCTTTTTATTTTAATATTTGTCCAGCTGAATGCTCCCAAGTTAAATGCATGTAAGTTGCGAGCTACCTGTTCTACGATACTATGGCTCTGTGAAAATGGTCTGGGGAACCTTTGGCCTTCCAGATGTTGCCAAGCTACAGCTCCCATCATCCTGAGAGTTGCAGTCCAGCAACATCTGGAGGGCAAAAGGTTTCCCATACCTTATAAACACAGTTTTGGGCAGGGTGGGGAAGCTCCAGATCTTGCCACACTACAACTCCCATCATCCCTGACTGCTGGCCATGCAGACTGGGGCTGAGGGACTCCTTCAGCATCTGTGGGGACACCAGTTCCCCATCCCTGGTGTACAAAATGGGTTGGATCTAGACTAAGTTAGTAACTTTTTAGTCCCTTTGAAACCAATGGGGCTGGAGTTACAGCAGGCCTGCTCGCCTGATGTCCATGGTACTACTACAGCCTGACTAACTTAGTTTGGAGCAAACCTTTATGCAAGTGCTTGTGTGTGTTGTTGTTCTTTTAAGTGGCAAGCTGACGGTTGCAACCAGTATACATGGTTTATTTGTGTGTGTTTGAATAACAGTGGGATATATATCTTGAGTTGTATCCAGACAACAGTCCATCTGCACTATATATTTAAAGCAGCATTTAAACATTCATGGCCTCCCCCAGAGGATCCTGGGAGCTGTAGTTCATTAAGGGTCCTGAGAGATGTTGAAGAGGCCCCAATTCACCTCACAGGGCTACAATTCCCATAATTCCCTGGGAAGAAGCCTTGATGATTAAACCGCTCTAGGAACTGAAGCTCTGTGAGTCTCTTCCCCCCCGCCCCCCAGCCCCACATGGAGATGCCTGGGATTGAATGTGGGGCCTTTTGCATGAGAAGCAGATGCTGTGCCACTGAGTCCTCCCCACTAAAATGGTAAGATGAGACCCAGGGTCTATGGGGTGTTTGAATGTTCAAGCTTCAAATTTACCATAGAGCATAACCAAGACTTCCATGCAGGTTTTTTGAATCGGGAGGGAGAGCAACAGGGGGAGGTAGGGATCTGTCTCATTCTGGCTCTGATCCTCCCAGGCGCTGTTCAGATGCTGTCTACCACTTTCATCGGCTGTGTCAAAATGTTCGTCCCTTGCTGCCTCTACCAGCACAAGACCCGCCTCTCATACCCTCCCAACTTCCTCATGATCATGTTGTTTGTTGGGCTGATGAGGTAAGAAGCGGCTAGAAATCTTTCTAAGGCAGGGATGGGGAAACCCCCATTCCCTTTCCCAGTGTCTAAAGGGGAGGTGGTATCTTTCATCAGTAATAAAAAATGCAATAAAGTAATCAAAAGGTCACACACACTCTTTCGGCTCAGATCTTGTATCTGGGCCTCTGTTTCAACACAAAGGAGAGTGTCCACCTGAGCAGCAAGAATGGGGATTTCATTGTTGTTTTTAATCCTAAAGGCCGTATTCACTTATGGGCGATGTTCTGAGGGTCCCATCCTAGGGGTGGATGGGGCCAGAAGTAAAAGGGGGGGAGAGTGGGCAGGACAACACATCTAAATTTTTACCTTTGCCCGCTAAGCTAGCTTCAACACACACACACACCCTCCATCCAGGCAACAGAAAAGGCATTATGAGAGTTCAAAGACATAATCTGGCCAGGCAAAAAAGCTTGAAGAGAGTTCTGAGGGCCAGATAGAGAGGACTGGAGGGCCACATTTGGCCTGCAAGCCTGAGGTTGCTGACCCCTAAGGAGAGGTGTGCTTGTCATTTATTTATTTGTTCACACACACACAAAATAATGTGGCTACTTTATATCTTGCATTGCAATGTGTTCATTTGTCAGTCTGTGAATTTCTTTTAAAAGTTGCATGAGAACCCATACTTCAATCCCTATTTAAATATGTCATTCTGACTATATTTTCTCAAAAATATCCCTTTCTAAAGATATATTTCCCCCTGAAAGTGTGCATATCTAAACATGTTGTAAGCAGCTGCGAATGGGTGTTTTGCTTTTATACATACATACACACACACAAAAACAAAACAAAACAAAACTGTGTTATTTAAAACTTCGTTACCCCTCTTCTTTCAGGTTTGCAACTGTGGTCTTGGGCCTAGTCAGTCTGAAGAACGTAGCTGTCTCCTTTGCTGAGACAGTGAAAAGCTCTGCCCCCATTTTTACCGTCATCATGTCCCGCATGATTTTAGGAGAGTACACAGGTAAGTCTTGCTGAAACTTAGGCCGCATCTATACTATCCATTTATAGCCGTTTCATGTCACTTTAAACAGTAATGGCTTCCTCCAAAGCATCCTGGGAACTCTGTTAAGGGTGCTGAGAGGGGTTAAGAGCCCCCATTCCCCTCATACAGCTACAACTCCCAGAGTTCCCTGGAAGCAGGGAATTGTCTGTTAAACCACTCTGGAAATGGTAGCTCTTGCGAAGCCCCTTGCATGGTGCTAGGCGAGAAAGGCTCGCCTGCTGTCTTTGGGATATGCCCCCACCTGTCAAACTTTGCCCAGGTGGAACCAGCAGGGGACAAGGCGAGATAAGGCTCCAGACTACCAGCCAAATCCACTTGCAAGCCAGGCCGTTGGGGTGGCAAATCCTACGTGTGAAGAAGGGATCCCTTCTGTTTGTCCTGATCTGTCCACCCTAAATCTCAGCAGGTCAGCCCAATCTCTGGCCCCTGAGCTTACATAACCATGACCCAAATGCTAAGCAGCTTTGGAAATATGGCCGTGGCCCGATTTATTGCCTTTAAAAATGCTGTGTGGATTTTTTAAACCTGTTTTTGTTTGAATAATAATAATAATAATAATAATAATAATAATAATAATAATAATTTATTATTTATACTCCGCCCATCTGGCCGGGCCTCCCCAGCCACTCTGGGCAGTTTCCAACAAAATATTAAAACAAAATAATCCAGCAACATTAAAAGCTTCCCTAAACAGTTCCCCCCCTCTTTGCTTCCTTCCCCCTCCCTCTCTGATCAACCCCTTCCCTCTGCAAAGGATTGCTCGTAAACCTGTCTCTTCTCCCCGTCATGGGAGGGCTCGCTTTGTGCACCGCGACAGAGCTGAGCTTCAACGTCCTAGGCTTCTCAGCAGCTTTGTCTACAAACATCATGGACTGGTAAGTACCATATTTTTTCGTGTATAACATGCCCACATGTATAAGACGAACCCTATTTTTTTGGACCACAAAAAAATGCGGGGGGGGGGGATTACCCAAATTGCCGCTGCCAATCTCCTGCTGTCTGCTGCCACCAATCGGCCATCCCCCCTCTGCTATCCATTTATAAGACGACCCGCAATTTTGGCCTATTATTTCTAAGGAAAAAATATATAGTCTTATACATGGGAAAATATGGTATATTGGAGACTGCAGACAGAATTATGGGGAGAGAAGTGTTTCCTGTGGCTGTTAATGTGCGTATGTCCGAGTGCGTGTAGTAGATATAGATAAGAATCACAGGTGTTTTATATGAGATATAAGGGTTGGACCAGAGGACCTTTTAGGTCCCTTTCAACTCTTTAACAGTTCTATAATTCCATTAATTCTGTTCATGGTATGCAGGCGTCTCCCCCCCCCCCCCACTTACACGATGGGGAGTTACGTTCCAGGCCCCTGGATGCCGGGAAAGTGGAATCGTGTAAAGTGGGGAGCACCCCACTTGAATAGGGAGGGTACATGGGAAGGAGAGAGAGACCCACCCTGGAAATTGCTTTCAGCAGCTGCCCGGCCTGTACCGAACCTGCCTGCCTCCCCGAGGGCAGCCAGCGCACACAGCGGCTATGGCTGGCCACGGAGGGGGAGGGCCAGGAAAGGTGCCCAGCGAAACTGGTGCCAGGATGCACATGCACGGCAGAGGCAGAGAGAAGGTCCCCCCCCACCCCACCCTGTGCCGCTGGTTGATCAAAGGCTGCCCTCTCTCACTCCAGCAGCATCCCCGAGTGACTTCCAGGCAGCAGCCCTGAGCAAGGGAAGGCCCATTTGTTCATTTAGTTATTTATTTCACAGCATGTGAAATAGTCCTGCGTGAGTGGGGTGTGCATAAGTGGAGGGGGGGTGCGCCTGTAGTGTATTTCTGTTTCTGTTGCTAAATTTATTTATCTGCTTACTGCATTTATATCCAACCTTCCTACAAAGGGGCTCAATGTGGCTTACATAGTTTTCCTTGCAACAGCCCTGTGAGGTAGGTTAGGCTGAGAATTAGCGACGGGCCTCGGGCCACCCAGCAATGTGTTGTGCAACTTGGTCGAAGACCTTTGTGTAGCAGCAAGTCTAATAACTAACAATATTATATTATATAATAATAATAATAATAATAATAATAATAATAATAATAATACAGTAATCATTCCACGCACACACACACATATGCCTGCACGCACACACAAACCATGTTCCTTCTCATAAACAAACATGCGGTTTCCTCCCCCCTTGCAGCTTGCAGAACGTTTTCTCCAAAAAGCTGCTCAGCGGAGACAAGTATCGCTTCTCGTAAGTACCTGTTGTATTTCGGAAACCAAAAACCCCTCCGCATTGATGAACCATTGGGAGTCCTTCTTGTTTTGCCACCTCCCTCAGAGGGCAGCAACTAGCTAGGGCTCTCAGAGCCATCCTAAATCCATCTCTTTCTTCACAGAGGTTTTAGCGAGCTCTTTGGCTCCTAGCATATGAGAGGGCTGGGACTCTTCGCATCATTTGGTTTACTGCGAGGGTTGTCCGTGTGATGCTCTGCAAGTGTCGTTGGACTCCAACTCCCATCAGCCCAAGCCAGCATGGATTATTGAGGATTAGACAATATCAGGGAGGAGGAGGCTATCCATGGCTGCTAACCACAATGACTGTTCTGCTTTCACTGTTGGATGCCTCTGAAATGGCTGGGAATCACTAGTGGCAAGAGTTGCTTTTGTGCTCAGTTCCCGTCGTTGGGTTTCCTCAGAGGCAACTGGTTGGCCACTGTGAGAACAGAATGCTGGACCAGATGGGCCACTTGGCCTGACCCAGCAGCTTCTTTCCCCCTCTTTATCTCTCACGCTTTTGACCAACATCTGTGTTTTCTCCCGGACTGAGCTGCCTGTTACAGGACAAAGGGCCTTTTGGTTCTCCGCCCAGCCAGGGCTACTCAAGCTTCCCCTGACCTCTTGATTTACTGGACATGATCAGATAAGCATGCAAAACAGGCTGTAGCTGCCCTCTGAAAGAAGCTTGCTTGTTCCTGTGGTGAATTTTGTCTCATTTAGCAGGATTTGTATCTACAAGAATTAAGCAGGTCTCTAAGCCTGGGGTGTGGAATTTCCAGCCCATTACCTAAATGAGGCCTAGGAAGGGTCCCAGTTTGGCACCCAAGGCAATTTCCCCTAAGTCTGTCCACCTGACACCATATATGGGGCAGGGAGAGACAAATCTGGATTGGCTGCGCAACTGAGTTCCATGTGGGAAGCTTGGTCACTCATTCAATCCCCTCTGAAAGCAGGCTCCAAACGCATCACGTTTTCAGAGTGATCTGTTTCCTCTCATAGAGCTGAAATTCCCAGAGTGGTTTCCCTGTCTCCAGGGAACTCTGGGAACTGTACCACTTTTGACAGCGATGGCTTTCCCTGAAGAATCCTGGGAACTGCAGTTTGTTAAGGGGTGCTGAGAGTTGTTAGGAGGACCCTGTTCCCCTCCCAGAGCTACAGTTCCCAGAATTCTCTGGGAAGTGCCACTTTGGAAATGGGGGGGGGGTAGTCTTCTAACAACTCTCTGCACCCATAAAAAATTACAGCTCCCTGGATTCTTTGGGGGAAGCCATGACTGTTAAATTGGCATGATGCTACTGTAAATGTATAGTGCGGCTGGAGCATTTTGTACATGTTGATGCCCAGCATAAGCCATGCGCCTTCCATGCATTTAAAGCACATTCCCCACCCCCTCAAAAAGTATCCTGGGAACTGTAGTTTATTCATATGGAGCTACAATTCCCAGCGCCTTTAACTAACCACACTTCCCATGATTCTTTGGGGGAAGTCACATGCTTTAAAAGTATGATGTGTAAGGAACCATACGTATGGACCACTGCTGGTGGGTAACCCTTCATCGCTCTGTCACAGCTGGTTTTGTTTTGCTTTTAAAGATCATCTCCAGTTTCAGCAGTGTATTGAGTTTGGGTGTCTCCCGTTTCGTCCTTCTGACTGTTATTTCCATTGCAGCCCATGCAAAATGCTAATTTCACTTGATTAATTCTCCCCAAACCAACACCACTTCCATAGCGCTCCCGAGCTTCAGTTCTACACCAGTGCAGCTGCAGTGATCATGCTGATTCCAGCTTGGATCTTTTTCATGGTGAGATTTTGTGTGCATTCTTCCCCCCCTCCAACCCCACTATAAACTAAGAGTCCTGTTCCATTTTCAAAGCACCCAAATTCAAATCTTGCCTCTGTTACTAAGCAGCCCTAAACAACCTAGGGTCCCTCGACCTCTACTTGCCTCCCCCAGATCAGCAGTATGGGAAGAAGAATGCCAGCTTGTATCAGGCTGTTGTGGGGATTATACTGACAAGCTTTACATGAAGGGCTCTGATCGCCATAAAGCAAGAATGGGGAGGGTACCTGTGGACTCTGACTTCTAGCAATGAAGGGCCAGAGCTTAGTGACAGAGCATCGGCTTGGCATGCAGAAGGTGCCAGGGTCAATCCCTGGCCTCTCCAGGTAGGGCTGGGTGAGATCCATGTCTGAAATCCTGGAGAGCTGCTGCCAGTCAGTGTAGACAGCACTGAGCTAGATGGACTAATGGTCCGAATCCATACAAGGCAGCTTTGTGTGTTCATATGAAACCTTATAGGCGGTGTATTTTGTCCGCATCCAACAGCAGGCCACAATTTTTCTCCCTGCTATTCAAAAAGGAAACTGTCTTTGAAATATCCCTTTGAGAAATCTGTCCCTAGGAGAATTATACAGGAAGCAATACTGCACATAATGGAAACCATCTAAATCTGAATAATGTAAGAAAAACGGACGTGAGTGTCCAGAATCTGAAAACCTGGAGAGCTGCTGCCAACCAGAGTCAACAATAATGAGCTTATATGGATCAGTGGTCTTACTTGGTACAAGGCAGCTTCCTGTGTTTCCTTACTCTTCAGCGATTCCTTTTCTGTGTGTTTTAACGGTGCCTTCACTGCCTCTCATATATCTTCCTGTTTCTTTTTCTTTCCTTTCTTCTTAGGATGTGCCAGTAATTGGGAAAAGCGGGAAGAGCTTCCGGTACAACCAGGATGTCGTTGTGCTGCTTCTGATAGACGGAGTGCTGTTTCATCTCCAAAGTGTTACAGCCTATGCCTTGATGGGAAAGATTTCCCCTGTGACTTTCAGGTTAGGAATCCCACTTCCATTTTTGTCTGGGTGGGCGGTTTAAAAGATTTGTGTGAATATATTTGAACGATGGATTTCCTTGCCTTTTTGACCAGAGATTGGTCTCTTATGGCGACTTACACCAGGTGACCACTGGCAGTAGGTTGAGATCTACTGCCTAGTAGGTCAAGCCTAAGGGTGTGGAGGGTGGCCTTTTCAGTGGTGGCTCCCCGTCTGTGGAATGCTTGCCCCAGGGAGACCCGCCTGGAGCCATCCTCATCCATCTGCAGATGCCAGCCTTTGGTTAATTAACACAGTCTCCCATGGTGGTGTTTGTATTTTCGTAGAGTGGGTAGGACTCTGCAACTGGATGAGTGTTTTAATGGGTTTTGAAAGTTTTAAAAGTTTTCTGGTTCTAATTTGCTTTGATTTTGTTGTAGTTTATCTTGTCAAGTTGCTCTGGCGTTTTGTCTTCAGTATAAAGTGACTGATGAATGTTGTTAATACCAACAGCTAATAATAATAGGTTGCTGGATAATTTGCAGTGCATGGGCAAAGGTTTCCTGATTCCCCTGCTGTTTTAATGAGTGAGAAAGACAGCATCGTGGGGTGCAGAGTCTGCCAACGTGGTGCCTGTGGGCACAATCACCCTGATCAGCCCTTCACTATATTGGAAGCTGAAGCTTAACAATGGTCATGGAGCAGAAGAGCCAGGCCCAAAACTCCTGAATGCAAACATTCAATTTGGCCCTTGCGGCGGACAGGGGGGAGGCATAGCGCGGTGGTAGAGTATCTGCTTTGGAAGCAGAAGGTCTCTGGTTCAATTCCCCATCGCATCTCAAGGTGGGTCTAGCATTGCATACAACCCAATGAGTCTCCCCGGAGCATAATGTAGGCCCCATATGTTTCAAGCACCACTATACCACTTTTAAACAGTCGTGGCTTCCCTCAAAGGATCCTGGGAGCTGTAGTTTGCAAAGGGTGCTGCAAGTTGTTAGGAGAGCCCTATTCTCCTCACAGAGCTACACTTTGCAGAGTATCCTGGGAAGGAGGATTGATTGATAAACCACTTTGGGTTGTGTACCTTTGTGAGGGGGAAGAAAGCCATAAACAGCTGTAAACTGCTGGGTCTGGCCAATAAAACTCAGGAGCCAGGAGGAGATAAGAGTCCCATGATTTATTACTTTACAAGAAATAGGTTCAGCAGGTAATCCACAGAAATCTGAACACGGCTCTAGTGTCCTGGGGGGCCATTTATAAGTTTCTTACACAAAGGATTCCAATCATATGCATAGAAACATTTCCCATTACATCATCATTTTCTTAAAGCGATAGGCTATCAATTTTGGGGGGCCCTGGGGTCCCCTGAAGTGTTTTTGATTGTTGGAAACACTTCAAACCAACCTTAGTACACCTTGGAGCCCGGCACGCTTCCTTCAGCGCACGTACCTCTCCTGTACGTTCTCCTTGCTGCCGTCTCCTGTGCTATTCAGCAGAGTTATCTTCTCTTATCTTCTCTCACGCAGCGGGGTTGTGTATGCCAGCATATTACAGACAACAGAGTCCGGCTTCTTTCTAATCTAGAAGCTTTATTTTACAAGGCATAAATCATTACATTCCGGGAGAGTCGCAAGCCATGTTGGTGGCTACTCCCTTCTCTCCGTTCTCCGGACAACAGAAACAGAAAGTATCACATTACACAGTACAACAGTACACAGAGCATCCGGTGACGCTCTTCCTCCTGTGGGTGGGACAACCGGTTGAGCTTGTTAACTCTAAAAGCTCCAAACCTCTACACCCCCTCTTGTCCCGCACACAGGGGCATTGTAAGCTTGCAGCTTACCTCACACAAACCCTCACAGAACTCCCCATGACGTTGGAAGCTCAGGGGCTTCGTGAACCCAACCTTCTGGTTCACCTGACCAGGACAGTACTTCAGCTTCTCCAAGCCGGTCTGAACACACACGTCTCGAAAGAGAACGTCTAGGTGTTTGGGTCTGGCCTTGACTTGTCCAGACTCTGCCACCAACAAACAGAGTTGGTTGTCCTCCCAAACCATCACGGGCAGGCAACTCTGAACGCAGATCTCTTGGACCAAACACCTATAGGACTCCAGTTCCCTGCAAAGCACTGACAACGCACTGTACCTGGCTTCTGCACGAGAACGAGCAATGAGGCTCTGGCACCGGGACTTCAGCCCGCCTAGAGCTCCTCCACACTGTACAACCATTTCAGACACAGATTTCCTGTCCTCGGAATTTGCCCAACCGCCGTCGCACCAGCGCGTGAGCTGGGGCTCACCGGTAGCTGACAACTCCGGGCAAAACTCCTTAGTCTCCTGCAAACTCTGGAGCACTCTCACCATGCCATTCCAGGCATGCACGCTGGGATTTGCAGCCTCCTTGCTGAACAGATCCACAGCAACTGCTATGTCAGTTTTGCTCAACTAGGAAGGAAACAACAGCCTCCCAGGAGCTGACCTAAACACCTCGGGGCTCTCGAACTCAGAGCGTTCCCCGGTCTGACTGTCCTCACCTAGACACGTCTCCATGGGTGTTCTGACACTAGCACATTCAGACACTCTGAACTTCTTCAACGACTGCGCTACCTTGCCAGTCTGATTGAGCAAGACACTACCGTCTTCGGCTCTGTCTACCTGCACACCTAGGTAAACACCAACAGGGCTTAGGTTCCTGAGCTGGAAAGACTGACCAAGCTCCTCTGCGAACCGTTGCACCTGTCCCCTGGTCTCCACCAGGTAAAGCATGTCCGCACCGGACTGCAGAACTAGCTCCTGCTCTGGGCTTACTCCTGCCAGAAACAGGCAGCTATCAGCACAACTCTGGCTGTCACCTAGCTTTCTCAAAGCTTCTTGCACGCCTGAGGACCAATCTCTGGCTGACTCCTTCAAGCCAGTGATTGCCTCGTGCAAACTCCACACCTGATTTGGCCCGTTGTCCTCGAACCCTGGCGGAGGTACCTCGTACCTTTCCTCATCCAGGTCGGAATCCAAACAGGCACCCAAACCAAAGTGGCTTACCTCAAAGCTGCTTTGAGTCGCGACCGCTAACAGCATGCGCGTGGTTTCGCCTCTGAGAGAGGGCGCGTCCAGTAGCTCGGAACAATGGACCCCATCCTCCTGAGTGAAACCTCTGGCTACTGACCTAGCCTCGCACTGCAACTCGCCAGTTGCTGCCGTCTTGAGTCTGCACACCCAACGACCTTCTGACAGCGTCGTGGTTGTGCACACACCCAAAGACCTCATTGAGCTTACTTGCTCTACCATGGCATCCTGCCATTTCTGGGCCTCACCTTGAGATACCCATTGAACCTTCACAAGGCTTTCCGGTTCACACTGAACCAAACAAGCACTCACGCTAGTGGCCGTGAACCTTTCGGGCAGAATCCCTTCAGTGGATCGTGCATACTGCTGTGATACCACTTCAGATTCTCCCTCTGCTCCAGTTGCACTGGACTCCACCTGCACATCCTTGACGTCAGGCATCTCACCTACAGACTTACTGCGCCTGTGCATCCTAACTGAACCACCCAAGGATGACGTTGGCGCGCCTTTGGGCTCCTGCTTCACTCCCAAAGAACCCCCCTCTTGCACCAGGACGAGACCTGCGTCAGGCTCTCCTGGAGAAGAGTTGCCACACAAAGAGTCGCCAAGCGTGGCCTGCCTCCTAGTCCTTGACATAGGAGATGCGGGTGCACTCCCAGGCTGCTGCCTTGGAGTTGCCCCTAGCTGCGCTGCACCCTGGTGATGGCCGGGAACTCGGCCCAAGCCACCAGCAGGTGCTAAAGCCACAGCAATACCCCCTCTTGGGGCTGATCCACCTGGACCATTGCCACCAGCAGGTGGCGCATTGGCCTGTCCAGCACTGACAGGACCATCCAGAACATCAGGGCTTCTAGGGATGTGTTCCAATCCATTCTGCTCAAAGAATTCAGCACTCCTGCTGACTAGAACCTGGGTCTGGTCACTATCTGGGCTAACTAACCTCCAGCTACGCAAGCTGGGTTCGTACCCACAGAAAAACACTTTCGGAACCTTGGTACCACCCAGTTCCACCCAGAACCCTTGTGGAAGCTCTGCATCCAAGAGTGTGTCTTCAGTGGCAGCATGCAGCATCCTTTGCTGCCTCTCTGCAAGACCACATACCTGTGAAGAAAGCAGGTTAGTCACACTGTGCTTACTCCCCCTCTCACTGAGGACCTGGGAACAGCCTACTCCAGTAGAAACCTGCTGTTCCACTGAAACCAGTGGTGCTGCCCCAGTTGCCTCCTTGAGCAACGCAGACCACATGTGGTGAGAGAAAGCATCAGCCAAACACTCAGAACAACACGCTCCCCCCCGGTTAGCTTCTGGCATCCCTTCAGAAACAGCCACATGAACCAGGGAAAAGGGACGCGTGGTTTCCCTTTCAGACGCGGGGTAGCAGGATGTCGACTCCTCGACCTTGCAAACCCTGCAATCAAGAAAGCTGTTACATGCCCTTAACTTGCACCCTTCAGAGAACTCAGGCTGCTTCAGCACACTGTCCCAGTGGCGACTTGCCAGCCTTTGGTACCACTGACACAAACATAAGTGGTGCATGGGCACACTGGAGCACCGAGCAAACATTCCATCAGTGCCACCTCCCCCTGTTCTGGATTGAGACTTCTTAACAGCAAACAGCCCGTCCTGGCTGCCTTCCATGCGTAGAAGCATCTTCTGGCCCCTGCAAGCAGAACAGGTGATAATCACAAAACAAACAGCAAAAACATTGGACAGAAGGTGTGACATAAACAAATACAGAGTTATGTCAACAGCCACAGAAAACGTCAGTTCTGTCCCTTGGATCTGTCCCTTGACTGTTAGCAAAAAGTCAAGCCTTTTCTTGCCTCCAACAGTCAGTTCTCCAAACTGCTCTATAGGAGACTCGCAGTTCCTCACATGTCCACCAGGAGGAACGATGACGATGCAAAGAGACGCTGCACAGGCACTCATCACTCGCAGCCCACCAGGGTTGGCCTCTCTCAGCGTTGCCTCGGTGACTGCATCACAACAGTAGGGCTTATCTCGGCTCCGTCCTTCTCACTCAGCTGGGCACGTGACCTGATGGCTGTGAGAAACGGCCTTGCCCTTATCTTCAGCCATGCACGTCAACAAAAGACCAGGTGCAGGCGACGTGACAAAACACAGCCTTTACGCTGGCTTCAGACTTGGAAACAGCCCCTCCCTTTCTGGGAGCAAAGCCCACGGCGATCTGGCCCCCCTCCTGCTTTCCATGGCACTGTTGCTGCACAACAGCCATAAGCCGAGCTGGGGGCGAGCTTTCCAAAGCCACTTCAGCCAGTCCCTCAGCCCCAGGAAACTGGGCTAGGGTCTTCTTCCAGGATTCACAAGCACTGGCCAGACCTTCCTCCTCACAGGCGTTGGCCAGAACATCAACGCTCTCAGGGAACAGCCCTCTGCATTGAAACTGTGAGGCTGGGGGTGCTTGCAAACAAAAGCTTCCCTCCTCCTTGCTGGGAATGCTATGGCTCCCTCCATCTTGCCCAGGGGTAGCGTACTTACGAATCTGTAGCTTCTCACCCGGCTCCACAGATGGGGGTTTCACCAGAGAGGGTACACTGCTTGGGCACACCTCAATCTGGGCTTCCCTGCTGCCTTCCAACCTCTGGCAGCAGGTTTTAGGCTCCTGAGCCATTCAGCAGACTGCTGAATGCTCCTGCTGGCAAAGCAAACTTCCCTGGATGCTCCATGACAGTCCAAACCAGGGAGGCACTTCTCAGCTTGGCACACACGTTCTGGATCCTTGGAACTGCTCCAGAATAAATCCAGAATGGGGAAAAGCTTGGATCCATAACCTGAAGTGTTTTTGATTGTTGGAAACACTTCAAACCAACCTTAGTACACCTTGGAGCCCGGCACGCTTCCTTCAGCGCACGTACCTCTCCTGTACGTTCTCCTTGCTGCCGTCTCCTGTGCTATTCAGCAGAGTTATCTTCTCTTATCTTCTCTCACGCAGCGGGGTTGTGTATGCCAGCATATTACAGACAACAGAGTCCGGCTTCTTTCTAATCTAGAAGCTTTATTTTACAAGGCATAAATCATTACATTCCGGGAGAGTCGCAAGCCATGTTGGTGGCTACTCCCTTCTCTCCGTTCTCCGGACAACAGAAACAGAAAGTATCACATTACACAGTACAACAGTACACAGAGCATCCGGTGACGCTCTTCCTCCTGTGGGTGGGACAACCGGTTGAGCTTGTTAACTCTAAAAGCTCCAAACCTCTACATCCCCCCTCAAGGGGAATGGGGGGATCTAGTAACAGCTCTCGGCACCCTTAACAAGCTACAGCTCCCAGGATTATTTGGTGGGGAAAGGCCTGACTGTTGAAAGCAGTGTGATGGATGCAGCCCTACAGTTCTCTGTCTCACCCAGTCTGTTGACATGCTCTGGGAGCCTAGCTCTGTTTTTCTGGCCTTGTTTCTCACTCCATCTTCCTCTCCATTTCCAGCGTCGCCAGCACGGTGAAGCACGCCCTGTCCATCTGGCTAAGCATCATCGTGTTTGGCAACAAGATCACCAGCCTCTCGGCCATCGGGACTGTCCTGGTGACGATTGGGGTTCTGCTCTATAACAAGGCCAAGCAGCACCAGCAAGAGACCATTCAGAACCTGGCAGCAGCCTCTCCTCCCCAAGCGTCCCAGAGCCTGAATGAAGACACTGAACCACTGATTCCCAAGGACTTGAAGCCCTACGAATGATGCCACCCTCTGTCCCTCTGCCACAACTTCGCTGCAGGGAAGCATGGGGTGTTTTTATTTGGGGTGGGGCGTAAAGTATACAATCCCAGCGATTAACGTTGCCGTGGGCGCTTCCTGGGGACAAGGCCTATTTTCTGCGGTTGAGAAAAATGAGTTGCTCGTCAACACAGAGAGAGAAAGAGAGGGAGAGAGAGAGAGAGCTCTTTAAGAAATGGATGTATAGAATGGAAACATATGGACTTTTGACTCTGTCTAAAGAGCATGCAAAATGTCAGGCAGCTGCTCAGGGCCCAGCCTCCACCAAAGCAATGCAAAATACAGCAATTTCCCCGTCGTCTGCGCAGCGCCACCAACCCATCTCATCCGTTGCAGGGACTTGAGCTGAAGCGTGTGCGTTTTGAAAAGACTACAAAGCAATGGTCAGTTGGGATACGGGAAGGTCAGCCACTACTTCAGCCCAAAAGCCCAAGACAGTCAAGAGCGTTGTTTTCTGGAGATTCAAAACCAGCAAAAGGTGGACCGGTTTGGGGTTGTGGGGATTTTTAACCACTAGCATGTTGCGTGACAGATGTGCATCCCATCATCCCTGAGCCCCAAACACACAATGGACTGAAAAGGGGGAGATACCACTGTCTCTCACTTTCTCTTATTGGCAAAAAGCCTCAAGACCTTTCAGCCATCGAGGAGATGATATTGTCAGTTCTGATAGCAATCCTCCACACACACACACACAATTTTGGTAGCCATCTTCTTTTACACACACACACACACACACACACACACACACACACACCAAGTTTAATTTCTAGGTGCCTTCTGAAGTGAAATGTACATTATTAAAAGCATGGCTGGGAAATATTTTGCACTAGAGGGCAGCTTTAAACGTCTTATCTCACCCCACCTTCAGTTTTGAGACTGTAGGTAGGCAATAAAGAACGGACTCTTGGAAAATGTGGGGGTACCAGCTTGATAAACATAGCAAAGCTTGCTTCTGATAATTATGAATTGGGAACCAAAGGTGGGAGATGCAGGGTCCCTATTATTTTAAACAGGAGAAAGAAAAATAAGGGGGAAATGGCAGAGGTGTTCCAACCTTCTCATGAGGTTTCAGGTTACTTCACAAGGTTGTAACAGCGGGGGTGGTGGGGTTCTGTCCTGGGTAAATAGCCGTAGTCAGCAACTAGCACAGCCAGAAGTTTGCTTTGAGAAGAGGCTGGTGGGTTGTAGCCCCTGCTTGCCCTTCTTAGAGGAGACCCGCCGAAGTTAATAAGCAGGACTCGCTTATTTCACTGGGTCTTCTCTGAGTAGAGCTAATGTTGGATGCAGCTCATAGGAGCAAAGGAAGCTGATTCATACTGTGTCGGCTGGCAGCAACTCCAGTGTTTCAGACAGGACTATTCCCACCCTTACCTGGAGATACCAGGGGTTGAACCTTAGGCATGCAAAGCAGATGCTGTAACACCTGAGCTGCATCCTTCCAGGTAGAAGGTGACAGGACAGACTCTCTGCCTGCGAATTCACAAGTACACAGCAGCCCAGCATAGACCAGTGGTCTAAGACTTGGCATGATTTTGAGTAGGTTTGCATGAAATTTTGTACACTGCCTTGCAAGGACAATTGCACCCTAAAAGGCATTTTATAACTTATATACGGTGCCGTCCTAATGATGTCTATTCAAAAGTCAGCCTTCCTTAATTCAGTGGGGCTTCATCCCAGGTAGGCACGGTATAGGATTGCAGCCTGTAAGAATGAATTAAAATAGGTCTTTGCGATCCATGTTTTGTGCTGGATAGAACAGGGAAGAGGGAGAGAGCCCATAAGCTAGGACCTCCCCGGCCCACGGAGATGCGGTTGCAAATGGCAGAGTAAACAGGCTTAACTTAGGGTTGCGCTGCCCAATACCATCTAGTATTGTGTTACATTTCAGCAGGGACACCTGCCCTTTTGAGAAAGAAAGAAAGAAAGAAAGAAAGAAAGAAAGAAAGAAAGAAAGAAAGAAAGAGAGCAGCTGCGTGTCATGAGCCACAGGAACACCGGCCACGTTGCTACAGCTCAATGGAGGCTGGTCCATCTGGGCATGTTGCCCCACCAACCTCAGCCAGCCCCCACCTGCCTGCCTTCTTACTTGCAGCAAGACCAGGAGGTGGCAGTGGCTGTCATTCTCAGTGTTTCCTCTGGAGACAAAATTAGAATTGGCTGGCTCTGGCTGCCATTGGCTCTGACGCCACCTACTGTTGGGCTCCCTGCTTTCCGTCCTACCAGACACTACTGGCAGGACTGCCAGCTGGTAAAATTTTACCCAAGTCTGCCAATCACCAGCTAAAACAAAATAAAAAATAATAATAAATCCTTCCAGTAGCACCTTAGAGACCAACTAAGTTTATTCTTGGTTTGAGCTTTCATGTGCATGCTGTGCATGCACATGAAAGCTCATACCAAGAACAAACTTAGTTGGTCTCTAAGGTGCTACTGGAAGGATTTATTATTATTATTTTACTATGGCAGACCAACACAGCTACCTACCTGTAACTGAATCACCAGCTAGTTTAACATTGCCATCCTATGCATGCCTACTAAGAAATAAGCCTCGCTGAGTTATTCAGGGCTTACTCCCAGGTATGTGTGTATAGGATTGCTGCCAAAGTGAAATGCAACCATAGCTGTGAAGACAAGTATTTTGTCCATTACAGATGTTAGACCTGCATATCACAGTAGGTCCCACTTCAGGGGGTGTTCACTCCCATGTGTAAGAGAAATAGGAGTACCTATTTCAAGCTGACATATTTTTGTGTGTTATCGGTGTTTTATGTTGTAGTTGTGTGTGTTTTTAATCAGCCATGCGATGAACGGGGGGAACTTCTTTTTTTAAAAAAAAAGCTTTTCGTCGGGTAAGCAAATCAATTAACTGATACTAAGCATTTAACAACTGAATGTTTGGTCGAGGAGTTGCCAACTTTTTCAGGCCTGTCTGCGCCACTGCCTCCATTCACCTTCTCCCCCCCTCCCCAGCTCAGCCCTGCCCTCAAGGGCCAGAAATAGAGAACGTGTGTATTTGCATTGGTACACACACACACACACACACACACCCCGAGCTCTGTGTAAAAGTCAGATCCGGTAGAGCTTTGAAAAGAGTTGAAAGAGAATGTAGGAAAGAGTGCCTCTCTATCAGCTTCCTCCTCCAGCTCTATGTATCTTTCAAGGGGGGGGGGGAGCGGAGGGAAGGTAACCACCCTCACCAGCTTGTGACAGAGGAGACAGTGAGTGGATAGGGCAAGGGGCTTGGAGGCTTTCTGGGCGCCAGAAGACCTCAAGAGCCCTATGATGCCTCGGGTGTCATGTTGGCAACTGGTGGTTTAATCACTAAGCATTCCAGCATGAATCCTTATAAACAGCATGTCTGTGTTTAAGCATTGCATGGGCTTTGCAATAAGAATGACCTCAGATGGTCAGGTTCAGGATGGTTGTACTAATCTATAAAATACCTCATCCCACGAGCCCTGCCTCAGCCTCTGGGCTGCCCAGAAAGAGGCATAGCCTGGCTACAGACAAAACTGGTTTAGCCACAGATTCCTCCCCTAGCAATCATGGGAAAGTAGTTCCAAGAAACATTACTAAGAGAATCAGCATAATTCTCAGCCCTCTTGTCAAGCTACAATTTCCAAGTCTACCAGGGAAACAGTGACAGTTAAGCCCCTCATGGCCATCAAACCAATTTATGTCTGTGGTGTGGAACAGTGCTTTTCCACTAAGTCCCTAGTTGATGGTGGACTGCAACTCCCACTGTCCCTGACTGCTGCCACAGCTGGCCAGGAATGATGGGAGTTGTAGTCCAGCAGCATCTGGGGACCTAAGGTAGTCAGTTTTTGATGGTGTTTTAATCTAAGATGATGTTTCTGGGAAATGCCTGCAATTTAGATAAATAGTTCACATTTGCTATCCAGAAAATGACAAGATGCTTTTTTTTCCCCTGCAGAAACTTGAACACACAATCTCTCATGGGTGCTTTTTTTTGCGACGCGGCCAAACCTTAAGTATATTGGGATACCAATATGAAAATAAAAGTGTCTGTAATACATAATTGAGTATGTTCACTCTTCCAGTATTGACTTGATGTGGAACATCCACCCACTTTATAAACCTGCTTTCAAGCACAACCGATTTGATGTAACTGTGACATCCGCTTAAAGTCTCCAAATGGACCGATCCTGTGGATGAGCTTTTGCTACCTGCATAAGAGGCAAAAATACAAGCTGCAATGTTGTTGTTTTTAAAGGAAAGAAACCTGTAACTGTACATAATCCTGTTTTTGTTCACTGTATCTTATAAAAATTCTCCTTTGGTAAATAAAAACAAAACCATGTTTTGCTCTCTGTTTAATTATGCCGTCTATGTGAGTTGAGGGAAAGAGCAGGGCTGGGGTGGTGAGGGAGGCGGGAGGCCGAATGTGGGGAACCCTCCCTCCACAAAGCGGGGGGAGGAATTGGTGGGTGCCCCTCAATCCTCACCCCCCTGATCTGTCTCAATTTGCCCAAACCAAAAGTGTCAACCTTAGCCCAGGTTCAATTCCCCCCGCACCTCCAGGTAGGGCTGGGAGAGAGACATGTCTGAAATCCTGGAGAGCTGCAGCCTTGTCTCCATATAAGGCAGCTTTGTATGTTCCTATAAAACTTATCCCTATCCATTAGCAAGTAAATTTTTCTCCCTGCAATTCAGAAAGGAAACTCCCTCTGAAGCATTATTTTGTGAAATCCGTCTCTAGGAAAATTGAACGAGAGAGCAAAACACAAACTGTTGAGCTGCCAATAAGCATAGGATGGCATCCAACTTAAAAATGGGAACAAGCCATATATACACACAGAGATACAGAACCTCAATTTGAAATAGGCCTTTTTTCTGCCCAGCCATAATTACATGCAAATATACTATTTTATCCGTTGATTTTCGTGGGCAGTTCTCCCTTAATTCCGCAGCTGGGGGTTGGATTTTTTTTTTTTTTTAGTGAGGAGCCTTAAAAAAAACACCCTGGAAGTTAGGGAGCCTTTATAAGTCCACACTTTATGCATGTCTATATAAATTGTGCATTGATGTCCACAAGAAAACGCTTGATTTCCATCTTGGAGCTGGGAGGCTTAGTGGACCCAGAAGTACGTTACCCCTTCATAGGTCTATTCGAAAGTCTATGGGCTTCCGGCTGACGTTCTCCGAACGTCCACAAGCGGATGGGCCTCTCCCTTTAACTATCCCCGGGCTGGGATGGAAACTGTCTCCTTTCCGGTGACGTAACGGACCCGCGCCGGAAGAAATGCGTGCGCCACGCGCCGCGCTTCCGGCACTGCATCTCCGGCAAGTGGGTCGTGGAGGCGGTGGCGGTAGGGGCGACAGGGAAGGTAAGAGAGGGTCAAAGTGGGGAGGCTGCAGCTGCGGTGGGCCGCCTTCCCTTCCCCGCTCTCCCGGGGCCATGGGCCGGGTTTCAGAGGGGAGGGAAGCGGGGTTTCTTGTGGCGGGGAAGGTGGGCCGTGGTAGGGCGGCCTACCTTGCAGGGGTGGCGTGTTGTGGGGCTAGGCCTACTTTGCAGCGGGTGGTGGTGAGGCGTCCTCTCGACCTCTCCTTATTTTACTAGGATTTGGAGATGTTCTTCTTGGCCTTCTTCCCAAGACGCTCGGAATGGCGCGTGGTAACTTCCTTCTCTGTCCAATCCCAATTCATTCAAGTTCTGTTCACTTCAATCTAGTCCGGAGCCCCCATTAGGGCTCCTGGCTGAGCGGGTGTTTTATTTATCTACCGTTATTTATTTATTTATTTATTTAATTTATATACCGCCCCTTCGCCAAGGGTCACAGGGCGTTTTGCAATGTAAAAACACGAAAGGGCATAGCCACAATGACAAAACCAAACAATAACATCAACCCCAATTCGAGCTTTTGGTCTTCCTGGTCCTGCCCTGTGCCATCGCTACAAACACGATGCTGTATGGGGTTTGGGGTTTTTGTGTGTGTGTGTGCAAGACTGCAAAATTCAAAGGCTAGCTTGTGGACTGTGCGCTTTTTCTTTTAATAAACTTTTGATGGTGTGGTTTGTTCATGGTCGGTGCACCTGCTGAAATTCCTATCTCTAGTACAGCTGTGCAGGGGCCTTGCCTTCAGAATACTGTACCATTAGCAATTGTGCATTTGGAGCAAACTGCTTGTGGAGGCTGTTGCCCACCAGTTGATGATAAATGTGGAGGAAACAGCTTGTAGGAGTGGGAGCTGCGTGGAACTTTTGATGGTGTGGTTTGTTCATCGTCGCTGAACCTCCTGAAATTCCTAGCTCTAGCTGTGCAGGGGCGGGCCCTCTTGCTTCTGAACACTTTTAGTGATGGTGCATTTGGGGCAAAGTGCTTGTGGAGGCTGTTGCCCACCAGCAGATGATGTATGGGGAGGAAACAGCTTGAAGGAGTGGGAGCTGCGTGGATCACGTTCCAAAAGCCCCAGGTTTAAAGCTTTGTCCTTCCTACTATAACACATGTTGGAATCCTTTGCTCCTACAGATCTTGTTGAACTGCAACACCCATCATCCCTGGCCATTGGCTGTGTTTTCTAGGGCTGATGTGAGATGTAGTTCAGCAATGCCTGCAGGGCCAAAAGTTCCTGGTATACAAGTTTAAATAATTAGGTAGCAGGTGATGGGAGAAACCTGTCTCTTCTGAGAGGCTGGAGAGCTGTTCAAAGGAGACAGTAACTGAGATAGGAGAATCAGCTGAATGATATGCTCCAAGGCAGCTTTCTATGACCCTATTAATAAATGAATGCTGTAGTTACATTGTACTAGCAGCCCTTACTCAGCGTTGCTTGGGAATTATATATAAACAACCCAAAACCAGTACATTGCTGAAACCAGTCATTAAAATCAGTGCAGTTTTGAATGGTTCAGTCCACCATTTCAGTTCAAATGGCCTTGTACCCAAACATAGACAAAAACCTGCTCTTTGAGCTCATTCATAAGTTTTGTTGCAATATCTTAGGAAGTTTCCAAATGCATAGGCAGCAGACGAGCAACTTTCAGAAATATAGTAGATGTTTTTCATGATGCCGATCCAGCTAGCAAGCTGGCCTGTTTGTTTTGGGCTAATTATAGTTTCCAAGTGCTTTCCAGAGGCGGCTGCAGGCAGAGTACCTTAATGGTTGTTTTAATCTCGGTGTTATTAAAAAGTGGGCAGCCAGGTGCATGATAGGGTAGCAGGAGCCTTATTTGATGGTTGTCTTTTCTTTTAGTGCCTTTTTAAACACAAATGGGTGATGAAAAGGAATCTTGGAAAGTGAAAACGTTAGATGAAATTCTTCAGGAGAAGAAACGTCGCAAAGAGCAAGAGGAGAAAGCAGACATAAAGCGCCTCAAAAATGTAAGCTGCCCTTCTAGAGCCAGTGCCTATAAGGGGCATGAGTATGTCTTCTTTTCCCTCATTTTATTCCCCCCTCTCTAATTAGAACAAAGCTTCTTCTGAGGCTGCAGTCCTGTGCACACCTGCTTGAACTAACTGAGACTTGCTTCTATGTGCACACACATAGGATTGTGTGTCTGGTGAAAGTCCTTTGTGCCAGTCGAGTACCACTCTCATGCTGACATTGTGCAGTTTAGAAAACTACCCAAACTTTGCTCCCCCACCTCTAATTAAAGGGAAAGAGTTCTATAGCTTCTTATAACCTGCCCTGGGACCTGCTTGTGAAGGGCAGGTAATAACAGTGATCTCCTCTGGGGGGCGGCTCCTAAATATGATTTTGATTATTTTATGTTATTATTTAATTTATATACTGCCTAAAAAATTAAGAGCATCTCTAAACGGGGTACAGAAAACTGAAGCAACAACAGGCAACTTAAAATATTTCAAAAATAACAGTTACATATAAAAATGTTATATTGATATAAAATTACTAATCTATCTATACCTATATATCATTTCATTTTCCTCCTGACACACCCTCCGGGTTCTCACCCAGGGTCCAAACAAACACTCAGCTCACCCACAAAAGTATCATAACAAGAAGAGTTATTGCAAACAGCAGACATTGCCCTAGTCTCTTACTCTAGACTTGCTTTTTATGGGCAGGCCCAAGGGGGATGATACTTCCTCAGGCTGCCCGCAGCTGTGTCCCATTCAGCTTGCTTTCTCAAAACAATGTCCAGCATCAAAGAAGGTACTCAGCACTATCCTCCACAGCTCATTAAGGCAGCTGTGGGGGGGGGGGGCTTCACCTCATCCCAACCTTCTCAGGACATTAAAGACTGTTCTCGCACCATCAAAACACTTAACAAGAGTGAGTTGGGGGGGGGGTAACAGAGGCAGGAAGGGTGACCGTGTGAGATCACTAACTCCTTGATACATTTTTTTCTTCTGCATGCATTTCCCACATACAAACACAAGATATAAAAACAGTGTTCCGCCTAAACTGGCAAAATTATTGCAAAAGAACTTCCACATTCGCTTACCACCCCCTACGTCATACGCATTAGCTTGTTCACAAACATGCACATACAGCAGCCAATTAACACTTGCTTCCAGAAACAAAGTGAATTGGATTGGAGAGTTCAAAATAATTGTCCACAGCAGTTGCATGACACTACCCAGGTTTGAAATAAAAACCTATTGGATTATGGTGGCATCCTACTTATGCGCACTAGTCCCAGAGCTGAAAGAGTGCCTGCATGTTCTTCTTTCCCCACTATGCTTTGCTTCTACCTATTTGTCCAAACTTCCCTGGAATATTTGTATGAAACATTCCATCAAAAGACACGTCAAGCAGCATCCTGGGACACCCCCACCCCCCCGTTTGAAGTGAATATAGCACACAAATAGGTCAGGTTCCCCCTGTTTAAATGTCTGTGTTCTTTCCAATAGTACAACAAGCTCTCTGCCTCTGCTTTGACCGGGCAACAAAATTTTGTGGGGGTAAAACTACAAATAATCTTTCACTGTGCACAGTTTCTGAAAGCCAAAAT
The DNA here is from genome assembly GCF_009819535.1 of Lacerta agilis. NCBI lineage: Eukaryota > Metazoa > Chordata > Lepidosauria > Squamata > Lacertidae > Lacerta > Lacerta agilis. The sequence goes on along the minus strand of NC_046319.1, from coordinate 17,397,474 downwards.
GTGTGTTTCCCCCTATCGCCGTAGTCTGATGATCGGGACTCGAAGCGCGATTCCCTTGAAGAGGGAGAGCTGAGAGATCACCGCATGGAGATAACTATCCGGAATTCACCTTACAGGAGGGAAGACTCTATGGAAGACCGGTAAGAAAGCTGCTAGCACACACACACACACCGTTTTATTTACGCCTACCATACAATAGGAATGCGTATGGGGGTCTGGAACCCTTCCCGATGTTATTGGACTGCAAGTCTTATCATCCCTGAACACTAGGCCTGATGGAGGTTGGAGCCTAGCAATACCTGGAGGGCCACAGATTCCTTTTCCCTGCATCGAAAGAAGGCAGAGTTGTGATGGTGGTAGCTGGGGGCAATAAAGGCAAGGGATTGTCTAGCTCAGGGATGGGGAGCTTGTGACTCTTCCAGATGTTGGACTGCAACTCTCACCATCCCTGACCATTCTGGCTGGGACTGATGAGCATTAGCAACATTCTGAGACTTCTGATCTACAGAGATGTGGCCGTTATGATGGGCTGCACCTGAATTAGTAGGCTGGCAGGTTCTAGTTCCAACTTCACTTCGCAGCTGGCTTTGCTTCATTGGCAGTCTTCCCTCTCGTTGTCTTTGGGACCATCACCTCTGCCTCCCACAATTGCTGTACTCTTGCAGTGTGGTATACTTCATTTCTCATTTTTAAACAGCTGCGTTTTACTAAGCGCTGTGCACAGATTAAAAGTCTTTGCTCTGCAGCTTACATGAGGAAAACAAGGTGGGGAGGGTTAAAATAAGCGACCCTGGGCATGTAGTTTTAAAGTGACATAGTGATGAACAGCTTGAATAGAAGCGATTAAGGGGAGGGAAGAAGCCAATGAGCAGCTGGTTTCAGTTGCCACTGTCCCATCTCTCAGGCTGCTGTTGCCAGGTGGAGTGACTCCTGGTAAACAAATGAACTCTTGTTCTCCATACACACGATACTTTTCCCATTCTCCACCCCCCCATTGTTGTGGACTGCAGGGGAGAGGAGGACGACTCCCTGGCAATCAAACCCCCCCAGCAAATGTCACGGAAGGAGAGGGCACACCACAGAAAAGACGAGAAGAGGAAAGAGAAGCGCCGTCATCGCAGTCACTCGGCAGAAGGTACTCTGGTCCCTTCTTAGCATTTCCTCCTCAGTGTCTCCTAACCTCTGGTATCCTTGGAAGAGGGTTAGTCTCTGGAACCCATCAGGCAGCCTTATATATACGGCCACAAAGTTTAGTAGCCAGCAGGCTCCCCCCACCCCAGCCCACTCGGAGCACAGCTAGCTAACTGACAGTTTGAGATTCTGATCTGGCCTCAATAATTATTTTTGCTGGCCCTTTAAGAACTCAGCATTTTTTACTGGCGGTGGTAAGGGAAGTTCTTCAGCCATTGGCTCAATCGCTCATCAGGTGACCACTCCTACTTTTGACCACATCCCATTATGTTGGGCTAACCAATGAGCTGTAAACGGTGGACCTTCTCATCTTAGAGGCTAATAGCCTCTGTTTCCATCTCTGCCTTTCAGGGAGCATGGAAATGCAGAGGGTTCTTAACAGGGTGGTTTTAAAAAGCTGTGGCTTCTACTGAGCCATTCCTTTTCCCTCTGCATTTCCATGCAGGTTGTGGAGGAAGAGACTTTCCTTCCTGTGCAACTAGCCTGGGAACCATGCGGAGGGCCTGATGCGCTCTGTCCCTCCTCCCCCAGAGCACTCACTCCCCTGTATGGAATCCTTGGTTGCCTATGGCAAGCAGTTGAATATATGAGCTGGCCCTCCCCATGTCAGGTTGTCTGCTGAGACATCCCTAGCATACTTCAGGATGTAGGCTCAGTCCATGTGGGGCACTGGGTCTTTCAGGCCTCACCATTGCTGCATGTCGACTGAGAATGCACCTTGGCTCTATCAGTTGTCTGCTGGCTAATAGGCCACCTTGTACCTTCTGGTTGCTGGCATCCATGAGGCAAATGCTGGACCATGTGCATTTTAACCCATCAAGAAGCTTCTTATGTTCTCAGGTGAGAGCTTGGAGCCGAGGTAGCTTTTACCCTGTATCAGTAGAGTAATATTGTTAATAGTGCCAGGGAGAAGTTCCAACGTTTATGGAAGTCAGCTTTAATTTTAAAAAGCCTTTTAACCTGATGGCTAATCTTAGCCATGGTGGCTTGTTGTTGTTGTTTTTTGTTTTTAGCAGAGTGCCAAGAGAAATTATTCTTTCATAATCTGTGTTTCTCTCTCCTTCTCTTTTTCATCTGGTTCCTTTGCTCATTTTACGACTTCCGAATGCTGTTTGGGAGGGGGGGTAACGGTTTGGCCTTTTTTTTTGTATCTCTATTATTAGGGAAGCATGCTAGGGTGAAAGAGAAGGAGCGCGAGCATGAACGTAGGAAAAGGCACCGCGAAGAGCAGGATAAGGCCCGCCGTGAATGGGAGAGGCAGAAAAGGAGGGAATTGGCTAGGGAGCATTCCCGGAGAGAGAGGTAAATCTCCCCCTGGCCCTGGAGCCCAAAATCCAGCATTTCCTCCCCAGAACCAACTTCTTAGGGACATTATGCAATCAATCTTAACAGCTGTACATCTGCTCCTTTGATTCTATGCTTATGTCACCTGCCACTAAATAGCTGGGGGCCGTGATCACAATAACTGCAGAGATGCGGCAATTTGCTTAGCAGTGTAAATCTAGCACTTAGCTGGTTTAACCGTGTAAGCAAAGGTATGGGCTATTGGAATGTGGTATTATTTCCATGATGCCACATAGGCAGCAGTTCCAAAAAAAAAAGCTACAGACTGTGCTGTTGACTTAAGAATTTAGTTTCCTGGGACTCTGTCTTTTTTCTTGTAATGCAAACATAGGATCACTGTGATGAGTAGTTTTTTGTTTTTTTTAAGTGGGTGGACAATGCTTGGTAACATTGCAGAAACTAGAGATGCAGTGGAATAATGGTTTGATGCAGCTCCCAGTTGTTGACTTGGGGTCATGGAGAGCTCCCCAGAAAAGCTGAACTAGACCATGGTAGCAAACTTATTGATTTGGCTGAGAGCAAAATGCTCACTTCTATTTTTTGAGAATGCATTGGCTCTGCTGTATTACTGTAATGAATCAAAAAGAAGATGCAGGACCACTTAACAGGACATGGACAGAGCCTAATAGCCCCCTAGGCTCACACCCTCTCTCCTCCTCTGTGGCTGGAAGAATGAGTTTGAAAGCTTTCACGTCCACTTTTAGTTCAGCACAGTTATTCTTGTCATTTGAGCATGGAACTTTGGTTGACATTAACTGTGGTTGGTTTAAAAACAAGCCACCATCATACCATGGTTTCTGAAGCTGGCTTGTTGAAAGGAGTCATACTTAATGCAAACCACAGTTCCTCGTGTGGGTGGCATGGCAAGTTGCACTTAACCAAAAGCACAAGCTGACAGAGTCCTCCCAGCTGCATAGTGGGAGGAGAGCAGGGAGCTCGTAACCTCTTAGCTGCTGTGAGAGGGAGGTGAAAGGGTTGGGGGGCATGTTGGGGGTAACAACTAGGCTCCAAATCATAGTTTTGTGTGATATCTGAACATAGCTTTTAATTGATTGAGAGACCAAATAAGCTAAGGTCACACAAGTTTGGCCTTCTATATCAGGCATCAGAAGCTATGGTTTGGGCATCTGAGTGCGCCTGTTGAGCAATGGGTGGAGCTGGGGTTAAGAGTTGCTCCTTGTGCAGAAATCTAGCTAAAGAAAGACATTCTGCACCTACCACCCGTGGAGGAGTCCTGTAGCCCTATGGACACAATTGATATGTGAGCTTGGTGAGTAATGTACAGTAGTGATTTGAACCAACATTCAGAAAAACACCTCTAATATTAGGGATTTTACAACTTAAGAAATGGACCATGCATTTCACACAGCTTAATCCTGCATATCTGATTCACCCCAGTGGGCATCAGATAAGTACATAAGAACACAAAAGCTGTCTTAGCACCCGTTCAGACTATTTGCCTGTCTTGCCTAATATTGCCCACTTGGGTGGTGGGGAACCTTTGTCCCTCCAGCTGCTGTTGGACTCCAACTCCCATCAGCCCCTGCCAGCATGGCCAATGGACAGGGAAGATGTGAGTTGGAGTCTAGCAGCATCTAGGCAGAGAGCCTCCCCATTCCTGGTCTGCTATGACTGGCAGAGGATCTCCATGATCTTGGTCAAAGAGAGGTCCTTCCCACCCACTGCTACCTGCTGTTTAACTGGGAATACCTGGAATTGAACTGGGGACCTTCTGCATCTAAAGCAGGTCCTCTGCCACCAAGGTCTGTGATCCCTCCCCTACAAAATTCTACAGCGTGCAGGCCTCAAGTCTCCTACCAGCCCATAAAGCAATGTTACAATAGCTTCCCCTTAAGAGAGAACATTTGGGCACTAGATCAAGGGCATGGTTAAGAAATTGTGGGCTGTATCCAAGGTTCGGCCTGCTCCAAGCAGATCCATTGAAATCAGTCCACGTGGCTGACTTGTGCCCCTTAATTTCAGTGCGTCTGCTCTGAGTAGGGCTAATAATGGATTCAGCTATGTGTTACAGGGATGGAGAACATCTGGCCTCTTTTATCTTCCCCTTGGGACTCTTCCCCAGGCCACCACCTCTCCTTAAGTGTTTTTGTTTTTGCCTGGCCGGAATTTGCCCTTGAATTCTGATAATGCCTCTGGCTTTCCTGGAACAAGGATAAAAAGTGTAATGTAGAAACTCACTTGCTGAAGGAAGGTGAAAATCACACCTATTGCTCTGCCCGCTTTTGCCTCTGGCTCCTCCCGCCACAGGCATTTGGCCCGCAGAACGTTGCCGAGAACGGAATGCGGCCCTCAAAGGTTCCCCACTGCAGTTGTACTATGTTTGTGGTACTGTTGCCAGAACCATGAGCCAGAGGGGATGTTGGTAGTCACTGTCCTCCTAAGAGGGTTCTCTCTTGCGAATCTGAGGAGGATCGAAAGCAGGGTAGGTGGGTCGGCAGTCAATAAATATTTTAACATCCTGATTTGTGTTGGGGCTGACTTGGCTAAGCAAAACCTCTCTTGATAAGGGAGATTCGGCCTTTGTGCGAATGCCAGAAGCTACGCTCTCAAAATAAATATTGCCAATCTTTCTAGAGGGAATGCAGCGAAAGAGACCATATAATTCAAAATTGTTAATTAAAACAAACAAAAACCAATTTGATAAAATAACACGGGCGCCTGATGAAACCCTTCGTAGGGACCGCCTGGAGCAGCTTGAGCGGAAGAGGGAGCGAGAGAGGAAAATGAGAGAGCAGCAGAAAGAGCAGCGGGAGATCAAGGAACGGGAGAGGCGAGCGGAGGAGAGGCGTAAAGAACGGGAGGCCAGACGAGAGAGTAAGTAGCTCAGAGGTGGGGGCGGAACGGGGCGAGGGAAACCTTATTTCCTTGTGGGTACGGATCGTGTGTTTATTTCGTCTGTGACGTTTATGCCCTGAAAACCTTTGACACAGACATGCTCCTGGATGTAAGGCAAAGGAGGCTGTCTTACGCCGCATCAGATTCTTGGGACGTCAAGCTCAGTACTGCTTCTTAATTAACTTTCCATTAGCACCAGCTCTCCGGGGTTCCAGGAAACTCTACCTGGACACGATGGGGGAATCAAACCTGCGACCTTTTAATGCAAAATGGATGCTCTGCCGCTGAACAGCAGCCCTTCTCTAAAGACCTAGGAACATAGGAAGCTGTGTTCTCCTGAGTCAGACCATTGGTCCAGCTCGCTCAGTATTATCTACCCCACTGTTTCCCAAACTTTGGTCTCCAGTTGTTTTTGGACCTCAACTCCCATCCTCCCTATCCAGCAGGACCAGTGGGATGGGAATTGTAGTCCAAAAACAGCTGGAGACCCGAGTTTGGAAACCCTGGTCTACACTGACTGGCAGCAGCTCTCCAGGGTTTCAGGCGTGAATCTCTCCCAGCCCTACCTGGAGATGCTGGGGCGTTGAAACTGCTCTACCACCGAGCTACAATGTTTCCCCTAAAAATAAAAGCAGGGTTGCAGTCCTCATGTTTCTGAATAAAGAGCCAGTTTAAATAGGAGCATAGTAAGCTTCCTTGTACTTAGTGCATCTAATTCATTGTTTTCTGCACTGACTTGCAGGGGTCTCCAGGGTTTCAGGCGCAAGTCGTTTTTTCCAGCCTTGCCTTCAGAAACCAGGGGTTGGACCTGGGACCTTCTGTAAGCACAGCGTGTGCTCTAGCATAACATTGTGTTTTTGTCACAGGGCACAGAAGAGCCAGAAGGGCATGGGCTTTGGTTATGGCTGCTGAATTTCCGCTTTCCAGGAATCTCCACTTTCTCGTTTTAAAAGAAAAAGAGTTTATAGCCTTTGCTGCTGCCAGGATAGGCTTGGAAGTGTGTGGGCAGAACATGGGAGCTCAAGGCGTTGCCAAAAACAGCTTCACTGCGGTTGGATTCAGGAGCGCTGTGCTCTGTAGATGCTCCTGTGGTTATCGGAAGCAGGGGAGCAAAATAAACCCCAAGCATTGCTGCTCCTTTTTTGGTTATGCAGTGGCCTTGCGATAAGTAGAAGGTTTGCGGTGGTGGAGGTTCCTCTTCCTGGTGCTCAAACTACAGGGCATGCTTAACCTTTTTTGTTAGCCCCCCCCCCCCCCCCCGGTACTCTTTTTTATTTTGTAGAAAGCTTGGGGATGGGGAGTGATCAGCTAAAATTGAAGGGGGGGTAGGAATAGAGTGTTTGGATTGCATTAAGTCCTCCCCCACCCCCACAATAATTTGTATTTTTTTTAATCCTCCACATTTAAATTTCCAAATGTGTATTCAAAATATGTAAAACACTCCCAGCCCACCCCCAGTGTCATTTCCTGCTCAACATAAAGTTAGCTGGTGTATTGTTGCCGTGTCTCAGTGCTAGCTCCTGCTGTGATTTTGGGTGTGGCACATGGGGAAAACTGAGGTATTGGGGTCTAAATGGACCCTAGCAAGATGTGGACTCATATTTAGCAACCTAATAACAACTCTTAAGTTAATCTTTTTTATTATTATTAAAAAGCACCACATATTGTATATCTGCTATATATATTTTTGAAGGTTGTTCATTCGCTGTGCATTTGCATCACGTTTAAGATATCATAGCCAAATTTTTGCATGATGGTTCCTGAGATCAATGAGCAGGTTATTTTCCACGTTTGGCTACTCAAAATGGATGCCATTTTGAATCAAGATTGGGCACTGAACCTTTCAGAACCACTACTTTTAACCACTGATTTGAAAAATACCATGGGTTGTTTTTTTTTGCTCCTTAGAATCCTGAGAAACTCTTGAGTATGGGGCCGGTAGTGTGTATGTGTGTGCTTATCTGTCTGTGTATATATTTTATTGCAAATATAACTGAAAGAAAAAGGAAAGAAATGTCAGATCACATTAACAATCATGCATCAATCCTACTTTGAAAAACTACAAACAGGATTGATGATTGTATACGTTAAAATTGAGATAGGTAAGTAAGATCTCCAGGCTGTTGAGTAATGGGTGGTGGATGTTTATCCTTCCATCTGTGACATACAAGTCTTTGTCCCACCACCACCCTCTTAATCTTCTGGAAATACAGAGTTTGAGGAAAACGGGCAAGAGTAAGAGACCTGTGATTTGTGAGACCTCATAGGTCCCCAGGAAGTCACTATCCTCTTTTGTTTCCGAAGTACAGGTTGTCAGTGCCATTGACTATGTAGCAAAAATGGTGCTGTCTGTGCAGGAGAGGGAGGCATCTGCAGGCTAGGGAGAACCCCAAGGTTTGCAAGTGGATATATCTTCTTATATGTATAAAAATGTAAGTCTGTCATCACGCTGTCATCATAGCCACCAGTAGGCAACCATACCAACTCCAGCGTGACAACAGAATGGCAGGCAGGTGAATGAGCAAGCAGCATGGGCTGCAGGTGGCCTAGGAGAGCTGTTTCATGGGGGGAGCAGCTCTTTGGACAATGAAGACTGAGCATGCTTGGTGGACATGGAATGCTGACTGACCGGGGGTGGAAAACGGTATGTGAGATGAAATGGAGTGGCTGAAATGCTGAACAGCACCATTCCACATTTGCAACATGATGTTGCAAGTTCCACATAGGAAGCTGGCTTATACTGACTCAGATCATTGGTCCATCTAGCTCAGTATTGTCTGCACTGACTGGCAGTAGCTCTCCAGGATTTCAGAAAGGACCTCTCTCCCACCCCTAACCTGGAGGTGGTGGGGTTTGAACATGGCACCTTCTGCACTCAAAACAGGTGAAGTCCTGACCTTTGGGTTCACCTTTTTGTCTTGACCTCTGGCTTGTTTCACCCGGATTTGTTAGCAAGGAGCTTATCTAGGTAGCTGTCTTACACTGAGTTAGAACATTGGTTCATCTACCTCAGTATTGTGTACCCTAACTGGCAACAGCTCAAGGATTTCTGTCCATCTCTACCTGGAGATGCCAAGGATTAAACCTGGGATGTTCTGCGTGCAAAGCAAATATTCTGCCACTTAGCTACAGTTCATCCTTGTAGACTCTGGATACCTTCCCTGTCCAGCTATTTGCTGGTGTCTCCCTCCCCACATCAAGTCGTATATAGATTTCTGAAATAGTTGTTCCCTGCTATCATAAATAATTGATTCTTGGTACATATTTTTTAATGTTTAATTGGAGTCGTAAGGTTCTTCTGATTGATTTTTAAAGCCATGTCTTAGTCTGTCTGAACCTAATAGCACACCACTGAGGTGCATTTTCAAACTTAAGGAAGGTTGAACCTCATTTAAACGTTGCTCCTTATTCGAATGTGCCAGTGTAGTACCGGTAGGCGGGGAAGGAATTCTCATTTTGCTAGAGCTGCAAAGTATGTGTGAAGCAAATTGTCACGGCGTAAGAGATTTCGATCCAGCACTCACAAACATTTTTTTTTCTTGTGTTGACCAGTTTCAGCCCATCACAGGACAGTGAGAGAAGACTACAGCGAGAAAGTAAGGATCTGGAGCCGCAGCCCGCTACGACAACAGAGAGAAAAGCTTGAACAAGGAGAAATCCGAAAGCCAGGTAGCTTTCAAAAGACATAAACGTGTCTTCCATGTGCCAGGGAGGGATTGGAATCTATCAAGCTAGCCGAAAGTATATGGCATTTTAAAATTATTTCCAATTAGTTATTATCCACCCTTCAACCTAAAGTCCCAGGGTGGGTTACAAGAATTAAAACACATTAAAAATATTTTTGTTTTCAAAAAACGAACTTAACAATCATAAAAATAAGGTGGATCCCAAGAACATGCACCTCAAGTGTCCAAAGCCAGGGTAAAGAGGTGAGTGTTCAGCATCCTCTGGGAGCTGCATATTGAAGGGGCCAAACACACCTCTGTGGGCGAGCGATTTCTGCAACTTGGGGGCCATAGGAAAGTTTCCACTCCATGTATATCATTTGAGCTCAGTGATTCAGTTTACTTTTATTTAGTAAACTAAACACAAGGATGCCCTCTAAAAATTATCTGCTCTATAAATTATTTCCAAGTGTTTTCGTGTCGCTTAAAGTTAACAAACTGAAATGCTGCATTAATAATAATAATAATAATAATAATAATAATAATAATAATAATAATAATAAAATAAAAAGATACCGGTAGATCATCCTTCCAGGGCAACTCTGTGCATGTTGACTTGGTTGGCCAACTTGGTGGCAGACATTTTCTTTGCATTCTTCAGACCAGGGAGAGGGAGATGGAAGGGGAGATGTTGGCCCTCTGTTTGTTGCTGGGGCTGCTGGGAGTTGGAGTCCAACGGCTTTTGGATTTTTTAGATTTTTAAGGCAGGGAAAAAAACTGTGATATTGTACAAGTAGAATCCCTTAGTGCTTTTGAGAATTGGGATTTCTCAACCCTGTTCCCAATTTTTTAAATTAAAAATAAAAAAAAACAGTGAAAGAAGAAAAGCCAGAAGAGAGAGACCCCCTTTCTGATCTCCAGGACATCAGTGACAGCGAAAGAAAAACCAGCTCAGCTGAAACATCCTCAGGTAACCGCTGGGGTGTAAGACATTTAGGGGTTCTTTAATGAGCCAGTAGCAGTTATCTTGAGAGTTGAAGTTGGTTTGAGGGTTTGTTTGTTTGTTGCATTTTTTTCATCTTTGTGTTTGCTTTCTTCAGGGGAATCTGGATCCGGTTCGGAGGAGGAGGAAGAAGAGGAGGAGGAGGAAGAGGAGGAGGAGGAGGAGTCCAGCAGTGAAGAGTCAGAAGAAGAGGAAGAGGAGGAGGAAGAGGAGGAGGAGGAGACAGGAAGCAACTCTGAAGAAGTGACTGAGCAGTCAGCTGGTAAGTCTCTCTCTCTCTCTCTCACACACACACAAACACACACCAGGATTCCTGTTTCTACTGTGGTCTCTTTGAAAAAGTGAAACGTGTGTGCATGCACACACTTCCTGCCTCTCAGGGTTGGGGAAGCTGAGCAGAGGGGGTGGCACCCACAGCACTGGCTCAAAGACCCAGTTGTGCCTATGAGTCTAAAACCGTTGCCTACCCTACCCATGAAACCAGTCTTTTGCAGCCCTACCTAGAGATGCCATTGATTGAACCTGGGACCTTTTCCATGCTGTACATCTGCTGTATCACTCAGCCACGGTCCCATTTCAGTAGTGTGATTTCTTTTTAACCATTGCAACCAGAAGAAGGTCATAGTTCAGTGGCAGGGCCATCTGCTCTGCATGCGTAAGTCCCCAGGTTAAATCCCTGGCGTCCCCAGGCAGGGCTGGGAATGTTCCCTGTGTGAAACTATAAAGAGCCGCAGCAGGAACGTCCTTCATTGTACTTGACACCAGCCTCTACGCTACTGGAGCTGAGCTTCAAAAGAAACTTATGGAAGACTATGGTCCTTGAGATAAGTCAGGTTCTAAAGTTGTTAACGGTTTTGTAGGCTGATGCTGCCATCAGCTCTTAAAAGTGCCTAAAAGTTACAAAGCACCGTACAGTGATTAGAGGACCAGCAAGATGGCTCCCATCCCCTGCCTGCAGAGGTATGAAAGCAATCAAGTTCAATTTTCTTCCTAGCCTGTCTCATTCTTTCCCCCCCCCCTTTTTTTTGCCTTGCAGAAGAGGTGAGCGAAGACGAAATGAGCGAAGAAGAAGAGCGGGAGAACGGAGACCACCTCCCAGTAGGTAAGAAAACAAATGGCGAAATGCGGCTCTATGTAATCTCTCTCTCTCTCTCTCTCTCTCTCTCTCCTTGTGCTTGTTGCATGACCTTGGTGATCCTCTGATGGTTTGGAGTCATCTCCTAAAAATACGGTTTGCGTACGTTTTTTATTTAACCCTGGCTTCAGGCTGAAAAAATAGTTCTGCACCCCTGAACTGGAGCTTCCTCCTCTCTGACAAATACAAATATCCAGCAGCCGCTGAACATAGATCCTGGCCTGATTTGGCTGCAGGTTCTTGAAGGGCAAAAGGGGAGAAGCTTTGTTCATAATTTGACTTGTGGACCTTGCTGTACATAATTTGACTTGTGGACCTTGCTGCCGCAAGACATGGTTAAAAGGTGGATTCAGGAAGGATAGGTCTATCGAATAGCCATGGGAACCGTGTCTAATCTTAGTTCTACCTGCTATGAGTAACTTAGGTTCATTGATTTCAGTGGGTCTGCAAGTTAGATACAATCCATGATAGTGAAATGGAGCCTCCACACTCGGAGGCAGTTTGTCTCCGAGCACCGGAGGCAAGAGCAGGATGTTTCCTTCACACCCTCCTTTGGAACATCAGGGGGAGAGGATCCCCAAACATCCGCTTCCTGCCACGATTTGATTCTTATGTTTGAAGTTGCAGAGTCGAGGTTTGACCGGGATTCCGTGGGAAGCGAAGGAGAGGAAGAAGACGCTGGCGAGGGGACCCCGCAATCCAACACGATGACAGAGGGCGATTACCTTCCTGACTCACCTGTGTCATCACCTGTGGAGCTGAAGCAAGAGTTGCCTAAGTATCTGCCCGCCCTTCAGGTTAGGGGCCGCCATATATCTCTGGCCTTCCTGGGGAGGGGCCAGGCCAAGCCAGTGGTGTCTTTTGCTGACCTCCGAATGAACAGAGACTCCATGTACCCACCTGTCACAATGCCCTACTGGGATTGGGCGATCTAAGAGTCTGGCCTGCTGGGTGGAATCGAAAAATGCAGCCGTTCTGCTCCTTCCCAGGCCCTGCTGCCACTTTGCTACCCAGGTCTAAGCCGTGGTTCTTCTTAACATTACTTCCAAACCTGGGCTCATGGTTTGTCTTGCTCCAGACAAGCCACAGGCAAGGTTTGTTCTTGGTTTGCTGTGTGTGGTTTGTCTGGGAAAGAAGCAGTATAAGCCTGGTTCAGATGCAACCCTAAGCAAAACCATAGCTTCGCTCTGGGTACAGCAGCAGCAGCAGCAGGACCAGAGGGGAGGAGAACAACACTCACATTGTTTGCTAAGTATCTGCATACTTGCTCATTCACACTAAACCATGGTTTGGCTTGCCATTGGATGCAAACTGGGTCTGTGAGAGCCTCAAAACAATACTCCACGCCACAAACATAAAGAGACCCAAACATATCCACATACAGGTGAAACTCGAAAAATTAGAATGTCGTGGAAAGGTTCATTTCTTTCAGTAATTCAACTTAAACGGTGAAACTAATATATGAGATAGACTCATGACATGCAAAGTGAGATATGTCAAGCCTTTGTTTGTTATAATTGTGATGATTATGGCATACAGCTGATGAGAGCACCAAATTAACAATTTCAACTTTGGGGTTTTCATCAGCTGTACGCCATAATCATCACAATTATGACAAACAAAGGGTTGACATATATCTCGCTTTGCATGTCATGAGTCTATCTCATATATTAAACTCCAGTAGCTAATGAAAATAATTGCTTACATAAATGGACTTTTCCACAATATTCTAATTTTTCAAGTTTCACCTGTAGGTTGTATATTATAATAATACACATTAACATGACAAAATCCCACATGGCCAAAAAAAACCACCCATCCCATCCTGCGACTATGTATCACATGTAACTAACTTGTTTCAATTATGAGTCTTTCTCAAGCTCCTGCATACTCCTGCTATCAAATATTATTTCTAGTGTCTTATTTCCTTGGAGTTGGGAGGTTTTTTTAAATCAGATTCCAGCACAAACCAGAGATGAGCACAACTCCACTCAGGATAGTTGTATGATAGATAGCTCTGGCTCTTACACTGTGCTTTGAATAGAGCTTGAATTGGCTCTCTCCGCACCTCCCATTTCTTTTTTTAAAGTTTCTAGTCCCTATGAATGTGAAAAATAGGATTGGAATCACGGGACCTAAGAAGGACTGTCTTGTGGCACTGTGTAATTCCTTGCCCCTGCACCTGACTTCTAGAAGCAGAGTAATTTGAAAATGCAACTTTTATTCTCTCTCTCTCTCTCTCTCTCTCTCTCTCTCTCTCTCTCTAGGGTTGTCGTAGCGTTGAGGAATTTCAGTGTCTAAACCGGATCGAGGAGGGAACGTACGGGGTGGTGTACAGAGCAAAAGACAAAAAAACAGGTTTGTTGTTTCTTCAGCAATGGCACCGCTTAGAGCAGAGGTCAGCAAACCATTTCAGCAGGGGGCCGGTCCACTGTCCCTCAGACCTTTTGGGGGGGGGCAGACTATATGGGGGGGGGGAGAACGAATTCCTATGCCCCACAAATAATCCAGAGATGCATTTTAAATAAAAGGACACATTCTACTCATGTAAAAACATGCTGATTCCTGGACCACCCACAGGCTGGATTTAGAAGGCGATTGGGCCGGATCCGGCCCCCGGGCCTTAGTTTGCCTACCCATGGCTTAGAGACTATAGTAACGAAGCAATGCATAAATGGTCAAAATAAGTAGATAAGGTAATTCTAATACTAATAATAATAATACTTTCCAGATGAGATTGTGGCGCTGAAGCGGCTGAAGATGGAGAAGGAGAAAGAAGGTTTCCCCATTACTTCTCTAAGGGAGATCAACACCATCTTGAAAGCCCAGCACCCAAATATCGTCACTGTTAGGGTAAGGCCACCAGCACTTGATCGCTTGTTGACGTGTTAGCTGGGCGCCTTGGAATTGTCCAGGGTTATATTCTGTGTCTTTCCCTTGTTCCAACAAAGCTGCAGCATACATACCATCCTTGCGTGGAAGCCTATATATGTAGCTCCGTATCACTTAAGCCCCCTTCCCCCCCCCACACACACACACAAGGCAAGGGGACATTGCCTTTTATGAAAATGTAAGAACAGGGTGATGGATCAGGCCACTGGCACCTCTAGTACAGCATCCTGTTCTCACAGTAGCCAGCTAGATGCCTGAATGGGAAGCTTCCAAGCAGAGGCTGGATAGATGGCCCATTGGCGTGAGCCAGCAAGGTGCTTCTTGTGTTGTTTATTTAGCACTACATAGTTGGGATACAAGCCTGATTTGTTTTTGAGACCTGAAAGAAAAGCAGGGCCTGAGCACGTGAGCACTTTCCCGCTTCCTGTGGCTTCCAGCAACCTGGTATCCAGAAATATTACTGCCTCCAGCCATGGAGGCGGAGCATAAGCCAATATGGCTAGTAGCCATTTTTAGCACTTTCCTCCCTGAATTTGGCAGTGAATACCATAGTATTTACTAGGCGCTGTGTGAAGAAGTACTTCCTTTTATCTGTGCTGAATCTTCCAAAATTCAGCTTCACTGGATAAGTTCTAGAAAGGAAGAAAAACATTTCTGTATAGCCTATCTCTAACCTTGTTTTTTTAAGCACTTGGCTGCAGAGGCATCGCTAGGGCATTTAAAGCATGGTCCCGATTCCTCTCCTAAGTGTCCTAAGTGTTTCTGGGTAGGTAATGAATTCGGGAGATAAGTAGTGGAAGGGAGGGATAGGGAGAAATATTATTTCAAAGTGACCTTATATAGAGGTCATTTGAAGGGTATTGAATGGGAGAAATTGAACTGGGTTTATTTGGAGCAGGATACATTGGGAAATTTGGGAGTAATCTGGGGTGAGGAGCAAATTTATTCAGGGTGGTTCGGATGGGAAACTAGTTGGTTGGCCTCCAGTGATTAAAAAGAGTCCACACCTGTTACATATTACATGTTAGTATATGCTAACATGTATCTGTGTGCTGATGCCCCAGATCTTCCCAAGTATCTGGTTATGTCTCGGCTTGTAGTCATAGTCTGCAAGGAATCGCATACACTTGAGTGAGATGTAAGTAAGTGCAAAGAAGGAAGGAAGAAAATTATTAATTAAACCCTGCAGTCATCCTATCTGTGGCCTTTAGGATCACTGGTGCGTCTCATTTTGGTTTCCAGGAAATTGTCGTTGGCAGCAACATGGACAAGATATATATTGTAATGAATTACGTGGAGCACGATCTCAAGAGCCTCATGGAAACGATGAAACAGCCGTTCTTGCCAGGTATGTGGCGTTTCTCAAATTCTAAACACACTTGAAATAAACTGAAGCTTAGCAGGGTGACAAAGAGACGAGTGGGACTTGGCTTCTTTCGCCACCCTCTTAGGACCTCTGCTGTTGTTTATTTCAGGGGAAGTAAAAACCTTGATGATTCAACTGTTGCGAGGTGTCAAGCATCTTCACGATAACTGGATTCTTCATCGAGACTTGAAAACCTCCAACCTGCTATTGAGCCACGCTGGCATCTTAAAAGTAAGAGCCAACTTTCTGAAGCTGTTGCCAACAGTCAGATGTGTTCGTGGCAGGCTCTGTGCAGAGTACATTTTGACCCACCCAGGGTTGTTGTTTCCCCCCCCCCCAAATGCAACGTAAAATGATATGTTATTTATTGCATTTATATATTAAGCTGTATACCTTTCCTTTCTATAAAACATTCAAGGTGATTGTCCAAAGCTGCGAGAGAACCCAACCACCACCAGTGGGGTCTGGCTTCATTTGGTGACACGGCAGAATTTTAGAGTTGATAGGGTATTTAGAGGTTTATCCAGCGCACTCCCTGCTCCTAATACATATCTTGCCACTACACATTCCTGGCAATAGGTCATCCAGCCTCTACTTAAACAACCCCCTCCTTCAAAGAGCTGGCAAAATAGAGGCCTCTGGTATTTCAGCAGGAAGAGCATTTCACAATACAGTGGTACCTCGGGTTACAGACACTTCAGGTTACAGGCTCTGCTAAGTGTAAAAGCCCCCCTCTCTATTACTAGACTGAGTGAGTGGACTTGCCAGGATGCGATCTTTATGAGATCCTGTTCCCAGACAGTTTGAGGGCTTTAAAGGCTTAGAAACGAGTGGGTTACTCAAACAGAAGCCAGGACAGTGATACAAAAAGCTTGTGGCTTTCTAAGGGCATCAAGCTGACTGCTGCCGAAAACCATATACCGGCCTAGAATTTAGCTTGTGGTCCCATTTGTCCAGGCAGCTCTTACACTATTCCATTTCTTTCTCACCAGGTTGGAGACTTCGGGCTGGCCCGAGAGTACGGATCACCTCTGAAGCCGTATACCCCCGTCGTGGTGACATTGTGGTACAGGGCGCCTGAGCTGCTACTTGGAGCCAAGGTTTGTGACTTGTAGCCTTTCCTGCCTGGGAGTTTCCAAAGGCAGCTATCTTTCATCGTTCCCCTTTTAGCATTTATCGTGGCCGAATGTACCGTGCAGCTGACGAACGGCACTCGCTTCATTGGTTTTCCTTATTAAGTTGAGTGACCTCAAAGTTTTATAAACCTCTATAATAGATGGCCCCTTGGCCATCTTTTCCCTGTATTTTAAAACAAAGCACAGATCTGGGATGTTTGCATCTACCTTCCCTCAAGATGATGATCCCACCCATATATTGGGGGTGGGGGGAGAATAAGACAAGGAAATGGACGCTGCTCAACTCAAGTGCCAAATGATAACCTGCCAGTGATTTACCTTTTAAAGCTCACCCACTCAGCAGCACAGTTTCGGAATCGCTGCCTTGTTCCAGAAATCTTTACATGCCTGCATGCCACACCATACTGATCTGCCTTGACCAAAGCAACCGTGCTTGGCGGCCCACAAAATTAAGCAACAAACTTAATTTCTTATACTCCTGCCTTCCAGGAATATTCCACAGCCATCGACATGTGGTCCGTGGGTTGCATATTCGGAGAGCTGTTAACCCAGAAGCCGTTGTTTCCAGGGAAGTCGGAGATTGACCAAATTAACAAAGTTTTCAAGGTATGCCCTTAAACCATCACACAAACACACACACACTGCCCCTCTCATCATATATTTGTGTAATGCCAAACAAAAGCAAAACAGGTGCTAGCTTTCTCTTTTCTGCAGCAAAGGCCCCCTAAAGAGATGTTGTTAATTCCCTGTTTTTCACTTGATGATATTCCGGCCCCCAGTGGGTTGAAAAATAAGATGCTTGCTTTGCAATCCAATGTGCTTCCTTTGTTGCTAAGCAACTAGCTTGACAGGCTATCAGTGTCTTGCTCTCCACCTGACATGGACTGGATGGCACAGACATGCATTTAGTGACTCACTAGGGAGCTGTAGGCAACTAGAAATTCCTTGTGGGCGAGCGAACCCTTCAAGTGGGCCCCCCTCCCCCCCTTTGTTCCTGTGCTAACTGCAGAAGAAGGAAACTATTTTCTGGGCGGCTTCCAACAGAACGTTAAAATACAATTATCTATTAAACATTAAAAGCTTCCCTAAACAGGGCTGCTTTCAGGTGTCTTCTAAAAGTCTGGTAGTTGTTTTTCTCTTTGACATCTGGTGGGAGGGTGTTCCGCAGGGCGGGCGCCACTACTGAGAAGGCCCTCTGCCTGGTTCCCTGTAACTTGGCTTCTCGCAGCGAGGGAACCGCCAGAAGGCCCTCAGAGCTGGACCTCAGTGTCTGGGCAAAACGATGGGGGTGGAGACGCTCCTTTCAGGTATACTGGACCGAGGCCGTTTAGGGCTTTAAAGGTCTGCACCAACACTCTGAATTGTGCTTGGAAACGTACTGGGAGCCAATGGAAATGCAGTGAGTCTTGTATTATTATTTTTTACTAGCTGAGCAGTGGCTTTTGGTACCCCATGCTAGATACTTTTAGGGTGTAAGGCAAGGAGCCCTAACAGTATTGTAGGGCTGGAGCCAATGACAACTCACTTGAGTTTTGTCCTCGCCCTCCCTTCCTGCTGAGTTCTACAAAGGCCATACTGACGAGGAAGAGGAGGAGGAAACAGACAGACCATGCTTTCCTCTGCACTGGTTATATGTTTTAAGGTAGGGGCTGGCTGAGGTCAGATTGGCTTTTCAGTAATAGAAGCCCAAGTCACTAACAACAGATGCATACCAAAAGTTCCAAACAATTTATCGCCCAAATCAGATGATACTTCATGGTTTTTCAAAACTTCTGTTCCCATTTTGTCTATGATCCTTATTCCATTTTCTTGATATCCACTATTTTTGCCCACAGACGATCCTCCGTAGTATCATACTGACTGGGGCAAGGGGAGAAGGGGGGGTTGAGCCATTTGAAGCCGGCTTCCTTACATGGTTTTTCATAATTATTCTTTCTGGAAGGATCTGGGAACCCCCAGTGAGAAAATCTGGCCTGGGTATAACGAGCTGCCGGCAGTGAAAAAGATGACGTTCACGGAATATCCTTACAACAACCTCCGCAAGCGGTTTGGGGCACTCCTCTCAGACCAGGGATTTGATCTCATGAATAAGTAAGTCCATAAGAATATCTAAAACGTAAGATGAGCCCTGCTGGATCGGACCAAAGACCCATCTAGTCCAGCATCCTGTTCTCACAGTGGCCAGTCCAGTACAGGAGCAGGTAGAGCATAGCTGTCATGACTAGCCGTCCTCCATCAAATCCACTTTTAAAGAGGAGAGAACTGTGAATTAGAGCATTAGAAGAGCCCTTTTGGATCAGGCCCATCCGGTCCACTTTCCCCACTTGTAATTCCCAGCAGCTGGTATTCAGCTCCCTCCAAGAGTAAACTGCTTTGAGGTTTTATTACAATCATACTGTGAAATACAGTGGTTACATACGCTTCAGGTTACATACTCCGCTAACCCAGAAATAACGCTTCAGGTTAAGAACTTTGTTTCAGGATAAGAACAGAAATTGTGCTCTGGTGGCGCAGCAGCAACGGGAGGACCCATTAGCTAAAGTGGTGCTTCAGGTTAAGAACAGTTTCAGGTTAAGAACGGACCTCCAGAACAAATTAAGTTCTTAACCCGAGGTACCACTGCTATAGTATATAATTTGGAAAGTTGTTTGTCTTTCTGTTCTCTTCATTCAGACACTCCTGAAGTTATTGCCACCCAGTTTGGCGTGATGGTTCCTGAGATGTAGGAGTGGGTTTCAATTTCTGTTCAGATACTATTGGACACCATCCTGAGTCAAGATGGTGGACTGAACCTTTTCAAACTGAACCAGTTTGGCACAATGGTCCCTGAGATGAAGGGTTGGGTTTTGATCTATCTATGTTTGGATACCATTGGGTGCCATGTTGAATCAAGGTGGCGGGCTGACTGATTTTAACCAAATTTGGCAGACCACCAGCAAATCGCATTATATCCGTTAATGAATCTCAGTGCGGTTTCGTTGTTTATTAGAATTCCTGAGCAATGCTGCGTACTTTCTGCTAGTTAATGAATAAATAAATAAATAGGCAGCACAGAGAGAACACAGTGATCATGGCTAGTAGCCATTGATAATAACATTATCCTCTATGAATAGCACCACATTCAAGAGGCAGATGGAGCCCAGCATTTCAGGGAAAATTGAGCCGCTTGGGTAAGGTTCTGACCCTAACCTACCCGACTTTGAGGCACATTGTGATCGCTTCACACACACACACACACACACACAGAGAGAGAGAGGCCATGGCATAGCAATTCTTCCCGGTGGGGAGTGAAGTGGTGTATGAAATTGTGCTAAGTGAACAATTTGCAAAAAAAATCTTCTTTGGCGGCATCCGACTTCATGCTCACCCACGTTTTTCTGCCCGAAGCTGCCTGCTGCTTTTTTCCAGCACAGTGAGCAAATCATCAGAAGTTCTGGGCTCCAGCTTTGTTTTGTTTCTAAAAGGGCCTTTCAGTGAGCTCCCTCCCAGGTAAAATAGTGGCAGCTTGGCATTTCAGGGTGGCTGTGGCTTGTACTTGCCGACTCCAGCTCACCTCTTCTTTTGAAATCCATCTTCTTTGTCCTCCCCATCAGCTCATTGTGCTAACCCTTTTCCAGGTTCCTTACCTACTACCCGGGCAGAAGGATCACTGCTGAAGACGGCTTGAAGCATGAATATTTCCAGGAGACACCGCTGCCTATCGAGCCATCCATGTTTCCGACGTGGCCAGCAAAAAGTGAACAGCAGCGAGTGAAACGTGGGACGAGTCCACGGCCGCCAGAGGGGGGCTTAGGATACAGTCAGCTGGTAAGTTTCCTTGTAGTCTGCGAAGCTCTGTGTAAAAATTCACCATCCTAAAAAGGCCTCTGTTTTAAAAGAGAACAAGTTTCTGGACCTCATTGAAATTTTCAAAACAGGAAAACCCAAGGTGGGAGATGGTGCTCTTTCAGTCTATAATGCTTCCAACATAACTCCCCCTTTATCTGTATGTTATGTCATTATGTTCTCATTCTTTGCCCAAGATGAAGTAATCAGGTAAAGAAGCTCTGGGTGTGCTTGGTTTCTGAACAGCCCTTTTGTTTTTAAAAAGGAGGAAGTCACCGGGGGGGGGCAGTTTTGAACGCTTGTCTTGCGTCCTTCCAAGCAAGAGCAGATCCAGATGCTCCTAAGCCAGGAAGGAGAGGTGGAACACAGCTTTCCTGGAACCAACTTCCCCCTCTTCAAAATCTCCATGTGCCACCTCTTTCTACAAATTATGCAGACCATCTTTGCCCCAATCTGATGCCCTCCAGATATTTGGACTTACAGCAGGACCAGTGGCCAGGCATGATGGGACTTATACTTCCAACAACAGCTGGAGACCCAAGTTCGAGAAATACTGGTCTACACTGACAGCAGCGCTCAGGGGGTTCAGGCATGGGACATTCCTTGCCCTACCAGGAGATGCCAGCTGGGATTGAACCAGGGACCTTCTGCATACAGGGTAGATTCTCTGCCACTGAGCTATTGACCTTCTCCAGCAGCGCTGTAACGGAAAGAAGGTTCTGTTACATAGCTCAGTGACAGAGCACTCCGCTTGGCATATAGAAAAACCCATTTCAACCAGTCCTAAGGATCAGAGATAGCAAGCCGCCTCCTTCATCTCTCCTTCAGAGGTGGCTGGCAGCAGTTAAAAAATCACTGCTAAGCCCGCCACTAGTGCTCATATTGCAACCACTATCCCATCTATCTAGTTTCCCCCACCCCACCCCAGTCACAGACAGTGGCTGTATTTGGCGCAGGCCTGAACTGCCAGCAGGTGGCGCCGTTGCTTTGTGGCAGGCTATAAGAATATATGTGAGAGAGAGCCCTTTTGGATCAGACCAAAAGGCCTCTCTAGTCCAGCATCTTCTTCCTCACCATGGCCTGTGGGAAGCCCACAAGCAGGGCCTGAGAACAGTTGCCCTTTTTCCACTGTTGTCTCCCACAGACTGGTACACAGTTGAAAACCTGTGCCTATAACCATCGCAGCTTGCTAGCTGTTGCTTGAGCTCCCCTCTTCGATTCATAAGCCTCATTCCCTTCTCGGGTCATCTTAAACTGGCAGCTATCGGTGCATCTCTTGGGAGTGAGATCCATAAGTTAACCATGCACTGCGTGACAAAGTCCTTCCTCTTGTCTGCCTTGAAATATCCCACCATTCAAAGGCCAGACATTCCTAGAATCTCCTTATCTGCAGTCGACTGTTGACTAGTGAAACATCTCAAGTTCGCATATCCGTTTTGTCATTCTAGGGTGACGACGACCTGAAGGACACCGGCTTCCATCTTACGACCACAAACCAAGGGGCATCAGCCGCAGGACCAGGCTTCAGTTTGAAGTTCTAAAGCGTAAGGCGAAGCAGTGCAGGAAGGAGATGGGGAGAAGCCAGAGGAGAAGCGAACACTTTGCTTTTCTGCTCAAGCCGTTGGCAAGTGCGTTAACAGGCACTCGCCGTGCATCTTTTGCCCCGGAAATCCACTCCTCTTGGGGGGGGGGTTTGCAGGATGTCACATGCATATGTGAAAAACGTTCTTCTTGGATCTTGCACAAAAAGGCATTGCAATTGCATTTCAAGGATTGGAATTAATCTGAAAAGCCAAGGACTCTTTTTTGCAAAAAGAAGAAAAGGCAAAACAAGAAAACAAAATCCCAACGAACTTGAATGGTACAGTTTTGGAAATGATTATTTTTTTCTTTTCTTTTCTCGTTTGTATTTAAATCTTCTACTCTGGATGGGATTTTGTTTTTGTTTTTGCTTGTACATTTGTAGAATAAAGAAATTCAATTTTTAATTGTTTACCCCGTGTAAAGGAAACTCTTCTTCACTAGTGCCAGACTTGGAAACAGGAAATGATTTGCACAAAGGCACGCAGATCTTCACCCCCTCCTTCTTTTTCACCATTATCGGCACTTTTTTTCTTTTTTTTTTTCTTTTTGCACTGCTGTATTTTTCCTCAGTTTCACTTCTGGAAATTGAATTACATTTCCAGCAGGGGAATAATTTGGTCAGCTTGCATTTTGAATGTGTACATTTTCCTTGTAAGTTTTATGGTGCAATGTTGAGTGGCATGTCAAAATGTTTAGGGGAAAGCGTGTATCAGTCCAATGATTGATGGCAGATGCCTGCTAAGTTACTCTGGTGGTTGCTAACCCACCAAAGTCTGGGAGGATGAGCCCTTTTGTTTCTCTCTCTGCCTCCCTATCTTCCATCCACTATTTCCCTCAAGTGCAGGAGGACAGGGCTGGCGGAGGCAGCACCTTTGAGGCTCACCTTGAAATTGTGCAAAGTGCAAGGCCCTTTGATTGCTCAGGAGCGTTCTGTTGCACAAGCGTGTTGCAAACAGAACAACATCAAGAGACAGCTAAGCGGAGGACGTCCGGAGTCTTTGAGTTCTGACTGACCAGCAGCCTCTGCCTGCCGGTTACTTTTTATTGCTAATCCACAGAAACGGGCTCACGTAGCTCTAAGGGGCAGGCACGAATGATTGTATCCAACTAACTTTTACTCCCAGTAGACTCATCAAAATTAGTGGACCTAAGTTACTTGTGTCTATTAATTCTTAATAGGTCTATACTCTGACCAGGACTCTCACAGGTTACAAAGCTCGTAGCTTTGGGGAGCTGTACAGCTGAAAGTTTCTCCAAGCAAATGCAAATATCAGTCCCTCGATAAAGCAACTCTCCCCACTCGCCAAAGGTGTTGGGGACTGTTCAGTTGAGGCAGTTAGTTCTGCAGTTGTTAAAACTGTCCTTAAATGAAAGCAAAGGATGGTGTGTTTGTGTGTAATATTTCATGTATATAAGAATTTCTGCCAAGTAATCGGGGACCGTAATGCATTGAAATTGTTCCACTGCATCTTCCTGGCAGGTATTTAAACACAGAGTGTGGGATGGCAGCTGACTCGCTCGCAGAGTACATTTCTGTCAAATTTTCATTTATGCCGCCCCCATGGACTAGAATATCATCAGGTACCCTCTTTTTGTCTCCTCCTGTGGATCCAAGTTTGTTTTCCAGGTACCTCTGTTGCCTTCCAAGATCTGACGAGAATTGGATCTGATCAGTGTTAAAAACACCAATTTTAAAGCAGAAATGAGCATGTGGCCTTCCAGATGTTGTTGGAATTCAGCTCCCATCTTCTTGACTGTTGGGCCATACTGGCTGGGGCTGATGGGTCTCACAGCAGTTGGAGGGCCGCAGGTCACCCACCCGCAACCAGCCTGCCATTCTTAGAATCTCCTTATCCACAACACATCCAACCCACCTTGGTTGAAACATTTATGGGATGCACTTTAAATGTACAGTGTAGATTTGCCCTAAGACTGTGTGAAATTGATTTGCATGTCGGCATGCAAAGAAAACTGGGAGATGTAGCATTGGGTGCAGAGTTCTGCATATTGAAAAACTCAGGGATAACCGTTTCCATTCAAAAGCAACAACGGTGTGAGAGTTTCTATCCTTGTGACGATGGAAATAATGCTTGGAAGTAGGTTGGCCAACGTCTACTGAAATTACGTATGACAGAGAAGTGGCAGAATAAGATGGCCGGAACCTAGAAACTTGCAGCAGAACAAACCCAGCTCAGCCTTGCAGCTGCCTTCTAAGATCTCAGGCTGTGACCTTAACCCTGGGACTTTAGGCGAGAGGCAGGTAAGAAATCTGATTCATAATAATGAACAATGATGATACTGTTTGAGCATATCTATGCATGCACTCTTGACGTGCTGTATGCGCATGCTCCACTGTGATGTGGCCAATTTTTTTGGCCACGTGAAGCTCTTGGTCAGAATCAGGTTCATATTCCTCCTGTAACTTTTATTTTTGTACGTTCACCAAGCAAGGAATTTTGTTTTGATCCCAAAGTGTTCTGCTGGGTGTGAAACCAGCAGAGGGGAGCTTGGGATTATTATTATTTTTGTACTTTTGTGGAAGAAATATAATCATGACTTGTACATAGTGTTTTCATGTAGCGTCAATGGTTTTGCTACTCTGCTGGAAAATGATATTTATACTTGTGTACGGCTGAAATGCTTTTGGGACTTCGCAACATTCCGTTGGGCGTGTTGAAATATGTAAATGCACAAATTCAGACTGTGTGTGTGGAAGCCAGCCTACTGCACCCAAAGGTAATAATTACATTCTTAGCTCCACCCACTTTTGTCTGTGGCCCCACCCACCTCTGGCAGGTGGCCCTTTGGCAGAAAAGGGTTGCCCACTGGGTGCTCTAGGGATGTCCTCGTAAACTGGGCGTTGTAGTCAGAGTAGGCCCATTGAAATCAATAGACCTATGTCAGGCTGGTTAATTTTAGTGGGTCTACTCTGATTAGGGCCACACCCATACCACACAGCTTCCCCCAAAGAATCCTGGGAACTGTTGTTTCTTAAGGGTGCTGGGAAGGACAGGGGGAAGCGATATACTCGAAATGTGTGTTAGATCTATGGTATGGATGTGACCCAGGACTTGTTCGCTTGTTTGTTTGTAAGTTGCTTTGGGTTGGGGCTAATAAATAAAAATGTTAGATACAACCCCATGCTTCCCCAGATATTCTGCCGACAGGGAAGCCAGCTGTCTGTACATCTGATCCTTTCGACTGGAGATGGAAAGGGGGGGGGATGAACTGAGATATTCCATGTATGAATGATTATGTACTGCGATTCATTTCGATGGCTTCGCGAACGCAAGAGGGTGGGGTAATTATAGGTCAAGAAGGGTTTTAACGCAAACATGCAGCTGTCTGCCATTGCTCTCTTAACCTAATTTATTGGGGGCATCTGGCTTTCTCTCAGAAGGATTTGCGGGCAGCATAATTTCTACATCAACGACAAGAATGACGGCAGAGTCAGGAAGCACTTTATTCAAACAGGAGAACCGCAGTAATTTACCAGTGAAATTCCTAGAGGATCAACTGTCCTTTAGCTTTCCAGAAGACAGCTCTTCAAGAGGCTCGACCGACGGGATCAGTGCATCACAGCACACGCAAGGAATTTAACAGTGTCTCGTAAGCTTGCTTGAGTTGCCATCACAGAAAGCAAATCAAGAGTCGATAGCTCACATTGGATAAATCTTTTTTGTTACTCTGAGGAATACGTGATCTTTACACCTAGGAGCTACGTAGCATTTTCAAGTGCTGCTGAACTACAACTCTCATCAGCACCAGCAAGCAGGGATGATGGGAGTTGTAGCACAGCAACAACTGGAGGGCCAAAGGTTCCCCCACATCTGCTTCTACATCTTGTAAGGAAAATCAATGTTTATTGCAGCTGAATTTATTACCAAGGTGACATTTCAGTTATTCTCCATCTGGTAGCCACTAGACATTGCCACTTCCCAAAGCTGTTGGCACCTCCCCAGACCTAGATGTCCACAGGTGTGGGCTTTGTTTGGCCCCCCCCCCCGTACATTTTACAGGCTCTCTTTTTGTAAACAGTAGCAAGATAAACAAAACAGCCGTTCTAGCTCCCATCTCTTTGACCTGCTAAAACTAAAATATACAGAACAGATGGGGAGGAAGGCCCAGCCTCCCCACACACATTGCCCAAGCCACACCTGTGGATGGGCTTTGCTGTTTTTAAGATCAGGTGCACTGCTGAAAGTTAGATATACAAAACGACAAGCAGAAAAGAGGAAACCCAACATGGGACAGAACCACTTGGGTTATACCAAAGTCCTTTGCAAAGGGTTCCCTGCTAGTGCTTCAGCCTGACCCTCCAGGAATACGTGGTGAGGATCTGAGACTTTTTCTTCACTACACAAGTATAGGTCCCTTCATTGATGACGTTGGCTATGATGCTCATGTGGTCGTCATTCAGAGACAGGTATCCCGGATAGGAGTATTCCAGAAGCTCCTTCTCTTTATACCAGCTGTGTGGAAAAAGCAAAAGGGGAAGAACAATATTCACCAAGTTTGATCCCTTTAACCATGCCCTGGAGTCCTGTGTCCAGTTCTGGGCGCCTCATTTTAAGGAGGATATCGACATGCTGGAACATGTGCACAGGAGGGTGACTGGAACCAAGCCTTATAAGGAATGGTTGCCTCAGTATAAGGGACAACCAGCATCAGGGGTTACATAGGAAGCTGCCTAATTCAAGGTAACCCACTTTCCTGCATTGCAGGGAGTTGGTTTAGATGAGCTTCAGGATCCCTTCCAACTGCACAATTCTAATGACTCTCAAAGATCACATACAGACACACACACTCCAAAAAGTTAAAAGAGACATGCATGGCTCAGCCCTAAGTGAGATTACTTACTAAACTTTGCCTTTTTTATGAATGATCTTCTGGCCACATCGGAAGGTAACGTTCCTGCCTTCGGGAACAATCCTCGTTTTCATCCTTGGGGGAGGCGGAGTTGGCATCACCGTTGGGAACGGGAATTCTGCCGGCAGAACAAGGAAGGGAAAGGAGATCGAAACAAAAAGGACATATTGTCAGCTTCGAGCTACAGATTTAGGATTACACGATTGTTTTCCTGCTGTCGTCTTACTAATTTTGAAAATTGAGGAATCTTGGGAAAGGGCTGGATTTCAGTGGTTAGAGCATCAGCCTTGCATGCAGAAGGTCCCAGGTTCAATCCCCAGCCTGAAGAGCTGCTGCCAGTCAGTGTAAAAAACACAGAATTATAGGGTTGGAAGGCTCCCCAGGGATCATTTAGTCCAACCCCCTGCTGCAATGCAGGAACCACATCTTAAGAACCCCTGAAGCAACTACTACTGAGCCAGGTTCAAGGGCCTTTTCTTAACCACATGAACCCTTATATCCTGGCTTGATAACCTGCAGGAGCATAGCTGGTCATTCCCCCAATCGGTGATGCTAATTTGAAACCAACACAAAACGCAGCCTTTGGTGTCATTGGCCCAGTCATGTGGGAACTCGGCCCATAGAGATTCTTCAAGCACTTGTTTTTCAACTTTTAAATGCCTGCTGAAAACTTTTCTATGCCTCCAGGCTTACGCAGGCAATTAACAAACAACAGTTATCCGATATCTGATCTCAAATGTTTTAATGGCTTCATGTGTGGTTGTTGTAAACCACTCGGATGTTTTTTTAAAAAATGAGTAAAGGTATATAAATATTCTATTAAAAAATACAGGATCATATTATCATTTATGAATCGCTTCCCATGACGCATCCCATCTTCCTAATGTCTTTTGGATGTTGCATTCCAAACACCAGAGAGAGACTCCCAGCTATCAGGAGAATGTGGCCTGTTATTAGCTCCCATTAATAAAATATCAGCCCATTATCCTGGACAGGCCAAGCTATCAGCCTAGCAAAAGAGCATTCTCCCCTAGCGTCTATTGCTTATAAATATATTATATATCCCTTTTAGAAGCAGATATCCTTGAATGCTAGATTCAAAGCAAAGTATATTCATTACCTGAGCAAAAGTCGCAGCTATATGGACAATGTTTCTTCATAAACTTCCTGCGTGTTCTGCAGTAGCCTTTCTGAGACCATGAAGGACATATGAAGACTCGATCTTTACAGCCTGAAATAGGAAGATTCATTAAAGGTGGCAAAAAAAAAAAACTTTTTAAAAGCTGGTTGAACTTTGTGCATGTTGATTTCAACTGATGTTGGTCCTGTCAACAGAACTGTACCCACTTACTTACTTATTTATTGGAAGCATTTTTTTAATCCTGCTTTTCAGCTGAGAAAGGCTATACATGAGTGGCTTATAGCATAAAAGGAAAAGATATGGGGAGGAAGGTGGAAGAAAGCAAGCTCAAGGCACTAGTTACTGGGGAAAAGTTCCTGTAGTAACCAGCCAGCATGAAAAACTTTGTAGAGGAGTCGTCCAAGGTAGCTGATCTTTCAGCCGAGTCTTTAATTTTTCTTTGCTCCAACAGTTGAAAAAGCATGCTTTTGAGGGTGGATGGTTTGAGTGGAAGAAGCATATTTACAAATATATGTGAAAACTTTCCAGGTCACCAGAATGCAAGAAGAATCTTGCTGCACAAAGGGTTAAGAGTCATGCATCCATTGCTCCGCCTACTGTTTTCCTCTGGTCCCGCCCACTTCTGGCAGGTGGCCCTAGGAGTCAATGCGGCCCTTGGGGGGCTGCAGAAATGCCACCCCCCCGTTGTGTTTTGCAACCAGCACTGCAGATCCTGAGTGGAGCAGAATTTTAGCCTGCCTCCAGGTTCCCTTCTGACCCCAACTCTTAAAAGATGCCCAGGTCAAATGAGAAGGGGAAGGAATGCTGGCTGCATCAGCAAGGTCAAGCTCATATAATACATTAGAAAAATCCACACACACACACACCCCCAAAAAAAAAGAAAGAAGGAAAATCAAGCTCAGCTGGAGCCCGTTTTGGCTTCACAGCTATCGGCACTTGTTATTAGAAGGAGCGAAGCGAAACGTGCGAATGGGAAGGTGGCACAGAAAGCAGTCCTTCAACAGCAATGCCAGTCCAACCCTTTTTTCAAACTGTAGGAAAACAGGGCTGGCTCCTGATCCCTCCACTGCCAGAGCTATGTTCTCATCAGGCCGTTTTCTCCTCACCCCACCTCACCCTCAGCTGTAAATACAGCATTTCACAGAATTTCTATGATGGACCAGAAACGTATCATTTTCTCTCCCCAATACTAGTTTTCAGAGGCCCAGCCTCAGGAAATCTGGGGAAGTCTGAGCCAGTAACTTCCAAACTGAAGACATGCGGTGCGGCCTGCAGGGATAAATGCTGCTTTCAGGAGAGCAGAGGGAGCCACGGATGTAAACACGTTTCTGCAGGGAAGCAGCAGGGGACAGGCAAGCTGGCACTCAAGAAGGCAGATTGGTGTAGTGGTTAGAGTGCCAGACCAGGTCCCTGAGAGACTAGGGTTCAAATCCCACCACACGGCCATGAAGATCTCCTTGCAGAGCTAGCTTGGGGCCAGTCCCTGTCTCTGTAGCCTACCTCATAGTGTTGTTGTGAGGATAAAATGGGGAGGGGAGCCACATACAGCCTGCCATGTGTGTTGGAATTGTTTAAAAGATGTTTTCCTAGAGGAATCATAGAATTGCAGAGTTGGAAAGGACGCTGACGATCATCTAGTCCAACCCCCTGCAATGCAGGAATATGCCGTTGTCCCATACAGGATCAAACATGCAACCTTGGCATTATCAGCACCACGCTCTAATTTTAAAGTGTTAATTTTATTAAAATTGTTCTATCACTTGCTGTTTGCCACTCTGGGCTCCTTTTTGGAGAAACGGCAGGATTATAAAGTTAATAAATGATATGTCACCATGAGCTCCTTGGAGAAAGGCAAGAAATGATTTTTTAAAAAAAACAAAATAACATAACATTTGGCCCCTATAAGCTCATCATCCAGCCCCTTTGCAGCGTCCCACTCCTAAGAGCCCCCTCCCCTGCCTGAACCCAAACCACAAAGGGCTTTTTAACCCTTCCTCCAGGGAGCCACCATTGCCACTGAGCTAGAAGCCAGTCTCCACTCTCACCTCTCAGGCCATTTTGCACATGCAGCAACCAACGCGTGAAGGGACAGGGCAGCAGAAGAGCTAACAGTGCTTAACTGTGCAATTGTTGGTTGAGTCCTTGCTTTCCCTCCTTGCAGCCAACCATGCTCTCGCTCACCGTAAAGGCGGAAGATCCCCCACATCTCGTCCTGCGAAATGGTGTTTTTCCCAGTCAGGGTGGCGTTGATGTGCATCAAGGCATTGGGGTCCAGGGAGTGCATGAGGCCCAAGGCATGGCCGATTTCGTGGGCTGCAACGTGGACGAGGTCTGTAAGCCAAACGCCTAAAGAGAGAGAGGGAGTATCGCTGGTATCTAACTCCAGTGAAATTAGCAAAAATGTACAGGAAAAATAATAAGAGGTGTTGGAAGTGTGATAAAAAAGATGGAGAATTCTACCATATGTGGTGGGCATGTGGAAAAGTTAAAACATTTTGGGAGATCATATATAATGAGCTAAAGAAAATATTCCAATACACATTTCCAAAAAAACCGGAAGCTTTCTTGCTGGGGATGGTGGGAAATGAAATCAAAAAGAGAGATCAAAGATTTTTCCTATACGCAACCACCGCAGCAAGAATCCTGCTAGCCCAGAATTGGAAAACACCAAATTTACCAAAGGTAGAAGAGTGGAGAAGGAAGCTATTGGAATATTTAGAAATGGCTAAATTAACAAGTAGAATAAGAAATCAGAGAGATCAGCAGATAGATGTGGATTGGTGTAAATTCCTAGAATATTTAAAAGACAATAGAAATGTGTAATTCACTTACAGGTGTGACGAAAACTCTTGCAAAACAGCAGAAGGGAAAAAGGAAAATTTAGAAGAAATATTTTGACGGATTTAATCAGATAAAATTAAAGAAAGGCGAATGAATGAGGTATCTTGGAAAACTAATGTAGAGGTGGAGGGAAGTCTAAAAACTCGGCAGAGTTTAAGCTAGTCAGCAAACCACATAATATGACAAAAGTGTATTTATTTTTTGTTCATTTATGTGTTTAGTTTTGTTGTTGTTTATTTGTTTTTAAGATGCAAAACAATAAAGAAACTGTTAAAAAAAAAAAAAAGAGAGAGAGAGGGAGAAAGAAATACTCAGTGTCCTTAAATCAATAACGCAACAGACCAGAGCACCAACCGGATGTACAAAGCCACCTTTCGCCGGATCAGACCATTGGGTTCACCTAGCTCAGTACTGTGTAATGTAATCCAATCTGATTTCAGCCTGAGATCACAATGATGCTCACACACCGGGGTACCGAGTTTGGGTTGATGCCCCCTTTTCACCACTAAAAGCAGTCAGGAGAGTTGGATGGAGAGCAAGCCAAGCAAAACCTTTTACAATCTACCAGTTGGGTTTTTATCAATCTGATTTGGAGGCAAGATGCCTTGTGGACTGTTGGCAAGAAGCAATCTTTAAAATGTCCATTCCCCCCACTCCACCCCGCTTGGCCCAAATTGGAGGAGTTGTGAAATCTGTGGCGACTGTGGTGAACTAATCTATAGTGGTCAGTTAAAACGTTATAAATGCATTATAAACGTGAAACCAGAAGGGTCTGCAGAGCAATGTAAAATCGTCAATGTAACATTGCATTGAGAGCCGTATAACTTTATTTAAAGCGTTTTTATAATCAGTATAGATCCAGCCGGTGTTTACGCACAATAAACCCCAGGGTGATGCAACACCTTTCTATTTTCTCCTAAATATGAAACATGCTTGCAAAGCCTCAGGACACATAGAAAATCCTGCCCTAGCAAGCCAGAACGTCAATAGATGTTCAGAGATGGAAGCCAGCCATTCACATTTCACAAGGTCCGGCGCCTCAGCAAATCTGTGCGTGGAACCAGAAAGATGTGAGAGAGCCGGCAGTTAAGTGCATTTCCCTCCAGTGATTTTTTTTAATAGACTTTATTTATATTCAAAGACTTACAAAAATAAAAAAATAAAAAATAAAAACACATACGAATACATTATCTGCCCCATTCCTATTATCCCACTCTCCCCTCACCAATGCGTGATTTTATTTACTCCATATTTAACTTTCTCTTAGTTGTGTTATTACTTTCAATATCATTATCCTATATCCTTTTATTTTCCTTTATATTTCCCCCTGTACGTTTTACGCCAAATCCACCAGAATATCACTATCTGAACAATGTACCACTATGTAATCTTTCACTCCTTCCCATTCCTTTGTTATTTCTTGATTTGAGCAACCTCTGATATTTGCTTTAAATTTTGCCATCTCTTACCATTTCGCACATTTTACTTCTCTAATATTGTTGGGATTTTCTCTCCTTTCCCATTTTTTTGCAATTAATAGCCTCGTCGCTGATGTGGCATATAGGAATACCTTTATATTATTTTTGGGAATTTCATCCGAAATTAAGCCTAATTAAAAACGATTCTGGTTTCTTTATAAATGTAATTTTAAATATATATTTCTAATTCATCATATATCCCATTCCAGAATTTGTTTATCTCTTTGCATCCCCACCATAAATGATAAAAAGTGCCCACCTCCTTTCTGCACTTCCAACATAAATTTGATTGATTTTTATATATTTTAGATAGTTTTTTCCGGGGTGATATACCATTGGTACAACATCTTGAGCATGTTTTCTTTTATTGTTGAACATGCCGTAAAATGCAAATCTCTCCTAAATAATTTCTCCCATCTATCGAATTCAATTATATGACCAATATCCCTTGTCCACTTAATCATAGCCTCCTTAACAATTTCATCTTTCAGCTCCCATTCTAGCAATAATCTATATATCCTAGAAATAACCTTTTTCTTGGGTTGTAATATTTCACTTTGTAGTTTGGATATACTTTGTTCAAATCCATTCTTCTTGTCCTGTTTAAATATTTGTGCTAATTGGTGGTATTGTAACCAAGTATTGCAATAATTTTAGATTTCTTCGTATGGCTTTAACTTAATCTCACCCTCTTCCTCCACTATTAATTGTTGGTATGTGGGCCATCTTGTTTCTGAATTGCTTTTCTTCACTGACATGGCCTCCAGAGGTGACACCCATTTCGGAATTCGCCAATCTAAAGTTCCACACCCTCCAACATTTCTCTGATGAAAAAAAACGAACGTCCCAATTCCATAATTATAATTTATACCCCATACATCTTATTGGGTTACCCCAGCACTCTGATAAGCTTCCAACATATATAAAAACATAATAAAATATTATTATTATTATTATTATTTAAACTTCCCTATACGGTGCTGCCTTCAGATGGCTCAGGGGTCAGATACCCTCCAATGAAAATAGGGACATCCTAAGGAAAAGCGGGACATTCCAGGATCAAATCAGAAACCGGGAATACTTTTCTAAATCAGGGATGTCCCTGGAAAATAGGGACACTTGGAGGGCCTGAAGTTCTGGTATGTGTCTGAATGCTCATAAAGTCTCCATCTGGTCACACTGTGAGGACTGTTGTAGGGTTAAAAAATTGGGAGGTTTGAAAAAAATAAAGGTGGCTGGGCTGGGGTGGCGACAACAATTGTTGCGGACACTTCCCGTCCCTATTGAAGACCCATCTGCTTAGCATTTAATGTCAAATGGAGCCTTTTAAACAGCAGCCCGGTCCGTAATGGAGGCATCTGCTGCCCACAAAACGTCCACGTCTGCAGGAAATCTGGTGATCCAAGTGAACAAAAATGTAAACAGCCCTCCCCCCCCCCTTGTGGACGAGAAATCAAGGGAAGGAACAAGGCAAAACCTCTCCCCACTGATAGCACAACTGCCTGGATCTATGCTGGGGTGGGAACGGTTTGTAGCAACTGTGGTTGCAGCAGCCCCACTGAGTCACCGAAAACTGAAGCTGGACCGGCTACCCCTAAATCTGGAACGTTCTGTGTGCAGAACTCCTTCGTCAGCTCACGTCGCAGACATTTCTCTCCCCCCCCCCCCCCCGATGTCTGGCAAGACAGACGTGGAACCAGGAGGGGAGGGTGGAAGCTGTCTAATCTAAGTCAACCCCAACGAAGGTCAATGCATCAGAAAGCTTTGATGCTCCTCATGGGAAGAGTCTGGGCACATCTTAATTGTCTAGCAAACCACTCAAGAGGATTGCAGGCTGCTTTTTGTTTTTAGCAGTTCCCACTCCCAACCAAACACTGTAAGGAGCCTTACAGGCCTCCCCGAACAAGAATAAAAATAAATCGATATTTTAAAAATATCTGTGCTGAAAAAGAAAGTGAGGTTGTGTACGCATTATAGGCTTAAAGCATATTCCAACGCTGCCCCCGCTGCCCCCCCAAAAAGAATCCTGGAACTTTAATTTGCCTCTCACAGAGCTACAATTCCCAGCACCCTTAACAAACTACAGTTCCCAGGATCTTTTGCAGGGGGGGTGTACTCTGAAGGATTGTAGGCGGCCTCTGAGTGACTGAGAAATCCTGTGACCTGTATATGCATTTATTATGACTGAGTATATCTGCATAATATATGCGACAAGGCAGAGTTCACACAGTATATTCAAAGCACATCCTTTCCCTCAATAATTATGGGCAATGTAGTCCCAGAAACCCCATATAAAACTGCAGTGTCCAGAATTTTTTCAGGGAAAGAAAGAATATTTTTCACGACCGAAGGGACTAGAAACTTGTTTAAAAAAAAAAAAAAACAAGAACAAAAAAGAAACCCAGAAAGCACCTGCAAAATCACACACAAGAAGAGCTGTGTGTAAATTCCACGAGGAAAGGCAGCGAAATGGCACCAAATGTTACCCACGATGATGCCGGCCTCAAGAACCGAGACACGTGATTCCCTTACCCTTTTTCCAGCTGAACCTCGTGTTGCCCACGATCCAGTATTCATGGTCGTCAAAATGGATCTCGCCTGTCTGAGGGAAAAAAGCGTGGGCAAGCTCTCCCGTTGTCCCATCAAAACAGTGGTGGATACTGGACTCCAAGCAGTCTGTATGGTTTATGGAATAGAAGCCTGGGGAGAAATGAAAACGGTGAAATGGGATCACTTAATAACGGTGGAAGCTGGTCCATTAGGGCCAAGGACGCACTTTCTCACCAGGCCCCTGCCTGCCCAATGGTTTAATTTAAAAAATGAAAAGGGAAAATATTTTATTGATTTTTCAAAGGAAATGACCCCCCGACACACACATCCAACAATGCCCTCTTCTCACTGCACCCTCCAAATGCAGTTTCTTTGTGGAAAAACACTGAGTGATAGCCCGTTGCGTGTGTAACAAAAGAATGCCATAAGTCTGGCTAATGCCTTGACTTCCTTAGTTAATTTTTCAGCGAGTGCCGAGGTCCATACTTCTTGTTTCTACTGCGATGATTCCAAATGTCCTCGGGTTGTGGAAATATATGTGCAAGGAAGCAAACGCCACTGTCCCAACTAAGACGGGGTGAACGGACAAGATGGCTGCCTAATACTGAGGTTGTACACACATCCGTGTCTTAAAATGCAGAAGCTGGTTTGAGGGAAAGCGCATCAAACAGGAGCATTTCTCAAGAAACTACGGGATGGACACGGATTGTGGCTGGTGTCATGTGCCCTTGGTTTCAAACGCCTACAGTGGGAGCCAGAGTAAGTGCTAATGGTCTGAGTCAGACCATTGGTCGATTTGGCTCAGCATCACCCACACGGACCGCCAATGGCTCTCTAGGGTTTGAGACAGGGAGTCTTCCCTGCCGTACCTGGAGAATCCCCAAGATAGACCCTGGAACCTTCCTTGTGCAAAACCACTGAGCTGTGCCCTTTCCCCATATCGAAGTGGTAACTTCAACAATATGTTGCAGTGCTGTTCTACAAGGTGTGACCGGAAAGTTCGGTGAATGGTCACAGAAATCGGACAGCGAGAAGTATTCAAACATACAATCATCATCGGAAACCCAAGAAATGCTCGCAATTGTGTACGGAGATGAAGCTGTAACTCAAAAGACAGTGTATGAGTGGTTTAAGCATTTCTGCGAAGGGCAGCAAACCTTCGAAGATGACCCTCCATATTCTCCCACCCTCCATATTCTTCCCATCTGACCCTACCAGATTTCTTTCTTTTTCCAAAACTGAAATCTGCACTGAAAGGGCACAGATTTCCCAACATTTCACACATCCAAGCTGCTGTGACGAGGGAACTGAAAGCAGTACGAAAAGAGGACTTCTCCAGAAGTTTCCAACAGTTCTACAAACAGTGCATTGTATCCGAGGGGGCCTAATTTGAAGGCCTGTAAGGTTCGAATATTTCTCGCTGTCCCATTTCTGTGACCATTCACTGAACTTTCTGGTCACACCTTGAATGTTCCAGCCAGCCATGCCCTCTGCCAAGGCCCTCCATTCCATCTTCCTTGCCCTCCCTCCATCCTAGCACAAAGCATTCTGTAACCAGTGAGCATGTTCAGTCCTCAGCGGGGTTGCTGTGGGTCACCCCCCCACACACTTTCAGAGTTTTCTTCTGAAACCAGCACTATAAGAAATGGGCGTACCCGGGGGGCGGGGGGGCAGCCCCCCCCGAAGCAAAAAAATAAATAAAAATTAAATGGTTATCGGCAGCCTAAAAGGAAAAAAAAGCTCGACTGGTCTTTCTCCCCCTCCCAAAATCTCAATAACAATTGAGCTCTTCCGCTCTTGCCGAGACAGTTGGCCACTGTGTGTGTGTGTGTGTGTGTGTGTGTGTGTTGCGCCGGCTATTTCCCCCTCCCTCATGCCAACAAAGAGCTGGCGTGCCTATCAGAGACCGGATCCTAGCCTGCACCCTGCTTGGTCAAATGGGGATGCAGGCTGAGACTCGGGCAGTGTCAGGGGGCGAATTCATCGTTGCCGGAATTCATCGTTGCAAGGGAGCTTGGCAAACCGAATTCCCTTGCATGGTGAGTAGTTCCTTTGCGAGGACTGAGGATCCTGGGAAACTGAGTTCTTCAGCCATTTGGGGCTTTCTGTTGGGGGGTGGGAGTTTTTCTGTTTTTTGAAGCTGTTTTTGTTTTTTGAAGCTGTTTTTGAACCTGAAAAACCAAGTCTTCCCCACCCCCCACCCCCAGTTTTGATCCTGGGTACGCCCCTGCTATAAGAGGAGAGCCCCTACCAATTTTTAGGTCACTGGCTGCCCTAGGCGGCACCTCTCGGAAGCTGAAGGGGGAGACTTCACTCCACATGCGGAAAGCGGCAGACAGGCCCTTCCTTGTCTGGCTCTCATTGATGATGTTCCTAGGGAAAGACAGGATCCTGGAAGGAAATGGAAATGGAATGAAAATAAGAGGCAGCTTTGGAAATGTTTGAGCTAATAGAGACCAGAGGGACTGTGACCAGAAATGGCTGCTCAGCCCCACCCAGACTTGGAAGATCACATCGTATCACAGAGAGAGAGAGATGGGGGTTGGGAATTATAGGGACAGAACTACCCAAACTGTATTGAAATCAATTCATCTATGCAACGGCAGCGGCGAGAACGTTGCTTGCCCAAAAAACGGAAAGGAGAAGTCGTCCCAACGGAAGAAGAATGGATAACAAAAACTTATGGAATATGCAGAAATGGCGAAACTTACCGGAAAAAATAAGAAATCAAGATAACAAACTTTTTAATGAAAGAATGGATATTTGCAAATAAACTGTAAACAAATAAGAACACAGGCAGGATTATCGTAATAACCTGCAGTTTTATAAGAATGTATATTTAAATAGATGAATAAATGAGTAAGTTAAGTTAATTTGGAATATGCAGAAAATATTAAAAATAAATAAATTTAAGGAACCACAGAAAGAGGGGGAAGGAAGTCGAGTTTTGAAATGTTAAAATGACTGTAAAATGATTGAAATGTATAAAATTGAAAATCATAAATAAAAATTATATTAAAATGTAAACAGAGAAAAATCCCTGCAAAGGGTGCCATATTAAATCCCAACACCTCCTGTTTGAAACCTTGGCCTATAGACCAGGGCTGGGAAACCGTGGCCCTCCAAGTCTTCAGAATTGCAGCCAGCCATGCCCCTTTCCAGTACCCTCTATTCCATTTCCCCTCCCACTAGGCTGCCTTGTCCGCCCACCTTCCAAATGGAAAGTCAGCATTGCCTGTGTGGATGGAAGACAGAGCCCTCCCCTTTATCATTTCCACCCCCTTCCCATAAACCAGTATTCAAAGCAGGAAAGGGGGGAGAAATTTACATTGCAATGTATTTTCCCCAAACAATCCCTAATTTGCACTTCCTCCAGTGTTAGCCAAATAAAAATGCGGTTATACTTTGAAATTCCCATGCCTCTGACGCAGTTTGCCAAGCCCCCTCAAAAGTACAAAAATATGCATATTTGAGGTGTGCATAAAAATGCACATACATTTGTAAAAACCACATGCATAAATGTAATTTAACAGAGAAAATCCATTGCAAAAATTAAGTATTTGACACCACCCCCATAACTATTAGTATTTCTACAAATCCTGGCCTTACTTGTATGTGAGATTGAAGTGGTCCCACTTCAGGTGACCCGGAGTGAGAGTGTAGCGTTTCTTCCGGCTATGGGGATGAGGTGGAAACTTGCCATCTCGGAGAGCAGGGGGAATTCCAGGAGGAAAACCGTGAAGTGCAGGATCTGCCTTAAAAAAGCCAAGCCAAGCAGGTCAGGAGGAGAGCTCAGCATGTCAGCTTTGCACCAAAGCCTCTGGGTTGGGTCCCCGTTACGTGAGAGGCAGTGTGGTGTAGTGGTTAGAGTGATGGACCCAACTCAGCAATGATTCAAACCGGGATGACTGTGGGTAGGAATGTCACAGAATTCGAATGAAAACTGAATCAGAAAAATCGTTCCGTGGCCAGAAAGGAAATCAATCCAGCAAATACAATCAGAATCCGCTGTTTTTGCTCGATCTGCAAACAATATGTTGTTCCAACTGCAAACAACACATCATTTATTACTCGCCCTCTCACTGCCCAATTTGCAATGTATTTCCTTTGCATTGAATGAATGGGGGGTGGAATAACATCACTTACACTATTAAGCCATGTGATTTTGCCACAGTGGACAGTGAGAGTAATAAGCTGGCTTTTGGTGGACTGAACAGAAACCGTACTGCCTGTGATGAACACAGAGTGAAAAGGAAAACCAAGCCTTCTTACTTTCACATCCGAGGGCCAGTCACTGTCTCTCACCCTACCCTACCTCACAGGGTTGTTGTGAGGATAAAATGGAGGGACAACCATGATGTACACATGCCCTGCCACGGATATACCAATAGACAGAACATGGGAGGCTAAAAGAAGACTATAAGGGACGCGTCTTTCTTTTATGAAAAAGCTAATGTCGCCATTCTGCCACTAGGTGACAGTCTAGAGAACAAGGTGGTTTGAGGGCAAAACTAACTCCGAGCAGCATTTCATTTTTGTAAACTGACCCCAATCTGAAACCCTGGAGAGCTGCTGCTGGTCAGTGTAAACAATACTGAGCTAGGTGGATCAACGGCTTGGTACAAAGCCAGCTTCTTGTATTCCTCTCTTCTGCCGGGCAAAGAAGGGGAACCTGAATGTGAAACTAGCATGAGAAGTGGGCTCTGGATCTCAACAGGGAAAGAAACAAAAGGTGCAATTCAAGGAACTGCCTTGGATTCCCCCCTAGCTCTTGTCAGGAATGGTTGGTCTTGGAGCTGAGGCCAAGCTGGCTTAGTTGAGATGTTGGACTCGGAAGACCTTTCGCTAGGTGTGCAGCTCTCGGTCTCAACAGCCCTGATGAGCTGCACACAGTGGAGGCTGGTCCATTGGGGCAAATGGGGCACTGCCCCACCAACCTCATTCTGCCAGTGTGGTGTAGTGGTTAAGAGCGGTAGACTCGTTATCTGGGGAACCGGGTTCGTGTCTCCACTCCTCCACATGCAGCTGCTGGGTGACCTTGGGCTAGTCACACTTCTCTGAAGTCTCTCAGCCCCACTCACCCCACAGAGTGTTTGTTGTGGGGGAGGAAGGGAAAGGAGAATGTTAGCCGCTTTGAGACTCCTTCGGGTAGTGAAAAGCGGGATATCAAATCCAAACTCTTCTTCTTCTTCTTCTTCTTCTTCTTCTTCTTCTTCTTCTTCTTCTTCTTCTTCTTCTTCTTCTTCTTCTTCTGCCTGCCTTTTTTATTACACCAAGTCCAATGGGCAGCCCTGCCTGCCAGCGTCCTCCTCCTCCTTAGTCTCGGGGACAAAATTAGAATCAAGTAGGCTCTGGCGCCACCTGCTGGTGGGCTCCCTGCCTTCTGCCATCAGCCTCTTCTACCAAATGATGCCAACCAACTCCCAGCCTCACATGTTTTTTCCCAGGAAAGGACTGTGAGCCAGGGAAAGAGCTGGCCGGTCCCTTAAAGAGCTCTGCTGAAGGCAGCCAAGCACAAATGAGCTTTCTTTAGGGCTGCCAGCTCTCTGGTTGCAGCCCCAGAGACTCTTGTGTTTCGGGGTCCTTTTTTTCAGGAGCTTGGAGCTGGAAACTTTAAGCATCGAGGCTGTCAGCTTGTCTCTATAAATAACAGGCTTGAAATCCAGGGGTGGCTGGTGCCCATTGGAGGCTGGTAGGTTGGAAGGCAGGGAGGCCAACACTAGGTGGCGCCAGAGCAACTATTGGCTGAGCCAACTAAGTCTACGTTTGTCCCCAGCCTCTTCCTCCCTGTTGAGTTGTACAAGGGGCAAGACCAAGGAGGAGGAAGCTGGTAGCCAGGGGCACCCCCCTGGATTGGATGGAAGTAAATGACAGTCAGGGGCTGCCCAAGGGCAGGCTGAGGTTGGTGGGGCAGTACCTCATTTGAGAGCCAGTGTGGTGTAGTGGTTAAGAGTGGTAGACTCGTAATCTGGGGAACCGGGTTCGCGTCTCCACTCCTCCACATGCAGCTGCTGAGTGACCTTGGGCTAGTCACACTTCTCTGAAGTCTCTCAGCCCCACTCACCTCACAGAGTGTTTGTTGTGGGGGAGGAAGGGAAAGGAGAATGTCAGCCGCTTTGAGACTCCTTCGGGTAGTGATAAAGCGGGATATCAAATCCAAACTCTTCTTCTTCTTCCCTTAATAGACCAGCCTCCACTGTCAAATCCCCACTTGGCTACAAAGCCCACTGGGTGATCTTGGGCCAGTTGCTCCTTCTCAGCCCTGCCCTGCTCTACCTTGCAGGGTTGGTGTCAGGCAAAAATGGAGGGTGGGGAAGTGCGAGCGAGCTATCTTGAGCTCCTTGTCCGCTTGCCTCCTCTGTGTAGTTGTAATAAACCGGCTCAATTAGCAACGCGTTGCAAGGGGTTGGACTAGATGATCCTTCGGTTCCCTCCCAACTCTGCACTCTCTTCACAAAAGCAGGCGGCTCTGAAACGTCCTACCCCTTGTGGAAGTGAGGAAGGGGAAATGCCATATTGAAACAAGACTCTTCTCTAGCTTAGGATCTGTCCTGAAACTTAAAATAGGGCACACAGACATACACGTGCTTTTCCAATGCGTCTGTAAGTAGGTCAAAAGTCTGATCTCACTCCCAAATCTTTAGGAAAGAAAGAAAGAAAGAGAGAGAGAGTGTGTGTGAAACTTCCATTTTTGGTCCCCTCCCTACAAAAAAAGGATCTTGCAGAGATGAAAAAGCTTCTGAAAAAGGAAGCCAAAAGGATCAAGGGGGTGGAGAGACCCCCCCCCCAATGAGGAAAGGTTTGGGACAAGGAGAAGTGTGGAGGATAGAGGGGCAGGATAGAGGTGTATAAAAATGTTGCAAAGTATGGTGAAAGTGGTTTTGGAGTGGCTTCCCTATCCCTTCTTTCATAATACTAGATTTTTGGGCAATCCCAAGGAGCTGGATGTTAAAAGACTGAGGACAGGCAAAAGCAGGGACTTCTTCATACAATGTACCTTTAAACTGTGGAATTTTTGATGGTCGTCAGTCTGGAAGGCTTTAAAAGATTAGACCAATTAATCCACAGAGGGTAATTGTCTGGGGAAACTGAGGTTCAACCCATCAACTCAGCCCTGAAAGCTCAGTTGGCAATCTTGGGCCAGCTGCTGTCTGTCGACGTAATCTACCTTACAAGGTAGTTGCAACTGCAACTGCAGTTGACTACTGCAATGCGCTCTATGTGGGGCTACCTTTGAAGGTGACCCGGAAACTGCAATTAATCCAGAATGCGGCAGCTAGACTGGTGACTGGGAGTGGCCGCTGGGACCACATAACACCGGTCCTGAGAGATCTACATTGGCTCCCAGTACGTTTCCGAGCACAATTCAAAGTGTTGGTGCTGACCTTTAAAGCCCTAAACGGCCTCGGTCCTGTATACCTGAAGGAGCGTCTCCACCCCCATCAATCAGCCCGGACACTGAGATCCAGCGCCGAGGACCTTCTGTCGGTTCCCTCACCGCGAGAAGCAAAACTACAGGGAACCAGACAGAGGGCCTTCTCGATAGTGGCACCCGCCCTGTGGAACGCCCTCCCATCAGAAGTCAAAGAGATGAACAACTACCTGACATTCAGAAAACACCTGAAGGCAGCCCTGTTTAGGGAAGTTTTTAAACTGTGATATTTTAAATGTATTTTAATGTTTGGTGGAAGCTGCCCAGAGTGGCTGGGGAGACCCAGCCAGATGGGCGGGGTACAAATAAATTATTATTATTATTATTATTATTACAACCATTAAAAAATTGAGAGGTGTGTGTAGTAATAAATTAAATCGGTGGGCCTTACTTCTAGTTATTAAGCATGCACTGTTAACCCCACCAGAAGCTTTTTCTGCCATGCCAGGAATCTAAAAATGAAATATTAAGAGGCAATACTTGAACTCTTTGCTGTCTCTTCTGCCCAGTGGACTGGGATGTGGGACCTGAGTTCAAATCTTTGACCTCCATGCAAAAAACAACAACAAATAAACCCACAACACCATGAGATATAATGGAACAGATGAGCAAATATTAAAGTTGCCATTCCATTGACTATGACCACACAGCAAAGAAAAATAAATGGTGAAATGCAACAGACCTGAGTTCAAATCCCTGTCCAGTGGGGCAATCTTGGGTCAGTCACAATCTCTCCATCTAACCTACCCCACAGGGCTGTCGTTGGGATGAAACAACCGCCTTGAGCTAATTTGGGGTGGGGTGGAAGGCATGATATTAAAGCAGCACACAATATTTGGAAGAAAACGGGCCGCATCTTACCTCAGTCTCTCTTGCTTTCGTCTCAAGCAAACCTTCCCGAGCGGCCAGCAGACCCAGGAGCGGAATAATGCATAAGAAACTCAAGATGCAAGGCCATTTAGGGCTTCTCTGCTTCTCCGTTGGTAGAAAGCCACGAGAAAAGCCGGCGGAAAACTTTTCCATATGCTCCATGCCTGGCTTTAATTTAAAAACAACAACAATGCAACACAGCAGGAAGGAAGAGAGAGAGAATCAATGCATGAAGTGTCTGCAGCAGCGGCAAACTTTG
This sequence comes from Lacerta agilis, assembly GCF_009819535.1. Lineage (NCBI taxonomy): Eukaryota > Metazoa > Chordata > Lepidosauria > Squamata > Lacertidae > Lacerta > Lacerta agilis. Next base: position 17,354,037 of record NC_046319.1, on the reverse strand, counting down.
CTGGAAACTGACAAAACTATTTGGAGGGGAGTGTTGAGTGGGGGGCAGGAGGGAAGAGAGGAGTAGACTTTACATTAAACTTTGGTTTGATGAGCCAAGTGGCTTTTTTTAATAAAAAAAATAAAACCAGCTCCTGCCAAGCCGTTTCATATTACTCTGTGATTTTCTGTTAACAGAGGAGGGAGAAAGGGGGGTGGGGTGGCAACCACTGGACAGCCCAACAGCTGTACTCAGGGAAGAGAGAGAGAGAGAGAGAGAGAGAGAGAGAGAGAGAGAGAGGGGCAGTTCAGCCAGCTGTGTCTCAGCAGCTGGAGCAGGGAGGCGATTTATGCAATGACACCCTGCTCCCAAAAAGGGGGGGAGTATAGGAGGGGAGGAGAAAATGGTGGGATGGAAAGCAGAATTCAGAAGTTTCCCTTTGGAATATTTCATCGGGGGGATGTTCCATGTTAGGAAATGTGTTGTTCATTGACAGGCATCTTCTAGGAAGGCAGGGTGGGCAGAGACCAGTAGGAGCATCAGTTTCATCTGGTTGCTCTGCTTTCAAAAGCTGGTAAACAACACTAGATCAAAGAAAGAAAACAAGGAGATCCAGGGCAATGCCAGTAACCGCTGCTATTCTTACTATATAGAAGCCTCATGCCCAGTGTTACTCGGGAGTTCTAAGAAACAGAACAAAAATCGGTGGGATTTGGAAAAGTTCAATCCGCCATCTTGATTCAAAATGGCGCCCAGTTAAGAACTCAAAAAGAGCCTCCTGGATCAGGCCAGTGGCTCATCTCGTCCAGATACCTGTTCTCACAGTGGCTGACAAGATGCTTCTGCCATCTGCAGGCAGGCTATACAAGAAGCTTGCCTTATAACAGGTCAGGCCATCTTGCTCTGTACTTCCTGCACTGACTGGCAGCAGCTGTCCAGGGTTTCAGATAGGACTCTCCCAGCCTGGCCAGCGAATGCTTGTAGCTCAGTGGCAGAGCATTTGCCTTGCACCCAGAAGGTCCCAGGTTCGATCCCTGGCATCACCAGGTAGGGCTGGGAGAGAGCCCTGCCTGAAACCCTGGAGAGCTGCTGCCAGCCAGTGCAGGAAGTACAGAGCAAGATGGCCTGACCTGTTATAACTAAGGCAAGCTTCTTGTATACCTGCAGATGGCAGAGATTGAACCTGGGACCTTCTGCATGTAAGGCTCTACTCGCTGATCTGCCTCCCTTTCTCTACTCCATCAGTGATGAGCCCTAAACTGGTACCACCCCAGAGCAGCATAAAAATATAAAAAGAGGATTATAGGAAGCAATGAGGAGATATAAGAAACCATTACTCAGTTCTCTCCCTTGGAGCCTCCTTCAATCTGAGACAGGCAGAAAAGTCTGCCGTTTCCCTGGAGCAAGAGAAACGGCTTGCTATCCCTGGGCAGGTTAGGGTCATGCTCACGCCAAGGCAAGGGCGGAACGGTTTTCGTTCAAGTCAGAGAGCACTTTCTTGGAAAGCAAAGCTCTCTCGTTCCCCTCGTGCTTCGAGGCGGAGACAGACACAGCTCCTAAAAAAAAATATATTAAAAAATAAAGTCAGGAGAAGCGAGATGTTTGTTCTGAAAGCAAGATAGCCAAAGAAAACCTCTGCTGTTTGAGCAGCGGGCACTGCAGCTGGGAGGTGTGTGTGCCAGGGGAAAAATCAGATGGAGAAAGGGACTTTGGAGGGGAGCTTGCATAGGTTTAACAATTGAGAAAGATAGGTGGGCGTCTGGGAAAATAAGCCCCAATTCTCCTCCCCTGCAGGGAATTGATAAATTATTGAAAGGGTGGCAAGACGAGACTTGAATGAGGTGCAGCCTGCAGCCCCAGCGGGCAGAGATGCCTGAGCGGGGTTCGAAGCCTGGGCAAGACATCAAGGTTAAGTCTGCGATCCGGGCACAGGAGACGAGTTCAAAGCCCGAAGCACTCGTGTACAACATCCATTGCGTAGGCCTGATGTGGCCCACCAGGCCTTTTGATCCAAATCACGAGGCCGTTTTGGCCAAGTCATGCCTACAAGCTGCATCATCATATGTGCATGGTGTTTTGCAGGCTCGGGCAATTAAGCTGCTAAATAATCATGGGCGTTTTTTTTTCATTTTAAAGCCTATAATATAAGCAAGTTCATTGAAAACAAAAGAAACTTAGACCTGGCCTAGGCATGCTTCGGAGAGAGGTGGTAGACTCCCCAGGTCAAAAGTTTACAGCTTCAGATCGTAAGTGGGGGTTAGGCTTATCTTCCTAACCATAATGAGGACTAGGAACTTGCGGACTTTCTTTAAAAATGAAAATTGATAACACTTTGCACTGCATTCTATCCCCTGATTCTATACCAGGCCGGGGCTTGCCCCAAAGGATGGAAAATAGCCCTGTCCTTAACTGAACCATGCTGTTACTTTCTCCATATTTTTTTTTAAAAGGAAAGGCTGGCCGTGTTTACATGCTTTGACACACAGCCATGGTAAATGGTATTACATAAGCAGCACAACAGGCTATTCTTAATTCTCCCTTCTCTTTAATGAGAGTTTCTACCTTCCCCCCTCCCTTCTTTCAATTTTCACATCTGGCTGTTTGACTTGGCCGGTTCTCAATGATTGTTGAATCAAGCTCAATTTAAGTTTTGGCCCAAGGAGAGGGGAAAATATTCCTTGCAGCCTCGCATGTCTTTTTTAGTCCTGTGTCAAGAAGCGAGATAGAAAAGACAGCGGGGAGGGAAGGTCCTATGGAGTTATAAGAAAAGGGCTTGGCCATTGTGGTCATTTGAGGATTGTGGGGGGATTTGAGTCAGTTCCCCTTTACAGGTCAGCCTACCTAAGTCACGCTTTCTGAAACAATAAACCAACTGAAATGTAGCACTTCTCCGAATTTTGCAATGCCAAGTAACGTGTAAAAAAAAAAGTGCACCCCATGGTAAAGTGTGCATTCAAAAATGCATACGCCAGTGAATGCAACATACAAAATTATATGTTATTTTAAGAGGACAATTGCATGCTCAAAAGGAGCACATTAGCCAACAATGCAGACAAAATTGTGTGTATGTCAGGAGAAAGTACATGCTGATGGGTTTGCGCGAGGACTAAGGACGTCGGTCAGTCTGCAAACTGATGTGGAAATGTGCAGAATGAAACTTAATATTGGAAACTGAGCAAACATGTCCTGGAGGCGATAACAGCGCATTCGTGGTGGATATATACTGGACCGTCCCCACATAATTCTGCTTTATTAGTTGGTTCTGCAGTACTTCCCGAATGTTGCCGCACTATTTCACTACAGGACAACAAAAGTGGGGGCAGGGGAACAATAACCCCTGGAAAATTTGTGGTACAAAAAGTTGCAGGATTTCAGCAGAAGTCACATCACACACACTGATTGGAAACGAAGCGGTGTGTCCACCTCAAAACTTCTGCAGGTGGAAAGCAGCCCTTAAACTGCCCCTGACACCTTTGTGAACGCAAATCATCATGAACGCACAAGGAAAGCATATGCCTGGAGGGGCTGCAAAATATAAAGAACAAAAATCTAAGGAGCAATGGAGAAAACGTCTTCCGTCAAGAGAATTCCAAGAATTTAAAAATTTGTTTGCGGGACAAGATGTCCCAGACAATTATGCACATCCACAACTCACAAACAAATCTCTCTCTCTCTCTCTCTTTCTCGTCAATAGCAGCAAGCTCGAAAATATATCTGAGATTAGAACGGAAATGCAGGCAGAAATTAAAGAGAAAAACACCGAGACTTAAACCAGCTGCTTGCAGGGCAACACAGATTATGTCTTTGATTCACTGCCCTGTTTGCAACCACAGCTATCTAGACACCTCTAGCAGCTCATACGCAAGCAAGGAGGCGAGAGTCTGCTGCCCCCTGGTGTTTCTCCCTAGGAACTGGCATTCAGAGGTATCCTGCTCCTGTACAAGGAGGATCCACTCTTAGCCATATACTTAGCTGTTAATAGTTGCTGGCAGACCTACTCACCATTAAAATGCATTTAATCTTTATGTACATGATTCATTTCATCATTGCTAGCCCTACCGGGAGATACCTGGAACCTTCTGCATTCAAAAGGGATGCACAACCACTGAGGTTTGCATTTCCTCAAAGGTCCATCCAGCACAGCATCCTTTCTGCTAGAATGATGTTCCCAGAAAACGTTCACAAGCCAAGGCATGAAGGCAGCAACGTACTCCTATTGTTCATCAGCAGCACATGCTGTTTACCCATATACTGCCTCTGATGCTGGAGGTTCCATTTAGTCATCATGGCTAGCAGTAATTGAGAGAGATATGCATATATATTGGCATCACATACAAACATCCATAACAAATCGCGAGATTTCTTCTATGCTGGTTAAACGTCTGCCTCACAACAGATAAAAGATCCTCTCCTCGGCAAAGTTTTGTTAGACTCCTTTCTCTCCCCAGGGCTACAACAGTTTAACATAAAGATACAGCAACTTGGGCTGTCAATGGAACTTTTGTGTTCAATGTCCCTTCCAACTGCCAAGGCTATAATAAAAACTAGGTTGCGGGATACTGAACGCCAGGAACTAACAGCAGCAGCAGAGAAAACATGTCCCCCTCTTTACTTTCAACTCTCTTGGGCACATGAAATTAATCACAATTATCTGGAATTTTTGCTTAACCCCCAAGAAAGAAGGGCATTTTCGCTGGCCAAGTTTAACTCAAATCCATCAAACCTCCTTTGGGGAAGGTTCTCGGGCATGGTGGAAGGAGGAAGAATTTGCCCATGTGAAGACCACTAGGTAGAAACTCTCTCACATATGGTTCTTAAATGCAAACTATATGTAGATCTCTGCCAGCAATTCCTTGATCAACTCTGCATTCCCAAATGGAAACCAGAGTTGGAGGTCACGCATTTTCTATTATCGGGGAATGATCAGGAGCTCACCAAGCTAGTGGCTAAATATCTTTATCTAGTTTTCTGTCGTCGAAATACATTGCAGACGTCTGTTCTCCCTGGAGACCCAGAGACGTGACAATACACTGCTCTGCCCTCATCTTTTGGTAAATGCCTTATGCCACTGGGGAGGTGGTAACTCTGTATTGATTTGTTATGGATGGATGTATGTGATGCCATCCCATTTTAAAACTGCCCAGGCGAGAGAGAGAAAGTGTTACATAGACAGGACATGATTAAACCCGCATATATTTCTCTCAATTCACAAAAAAATATGAGGGCACTCATTAACAGCTCCTCTTCATCCTGGAGAGAAGTGACTAGTGGGGTGCCACAGGGTTCTGTGTTGGGCCCAGTCTTATTCAACATCTTTATCAATGACTTGGATGATGGGCTTGAGGGCATCCTGATCAAGTTTGCAGATGACACCACATTGGGAGGGGTGGCTAATACCCCAGAGGACAGGATCACACTTCAAAATGACCTTAACAGATTAGAGAACTGGGCCAAAGCAAACAAGATGAATTTTAACAGGGGGAAATGTAAAGTACTACACTTGGGCAAAAAATAAAATAAAAAATGAAAGGCACAAATACAGGATGGGTGACACCTGGCTTGAAAGCAGCACACGTGAAAAGGATCTAGGAGTCTTGGTAGACCATAAACTTGCCATGAGTCAACAGTGTGATGCAGCTGCTAAAAAAGCCAATGCAATTCTGGGCTGCATCAATAGGAGTACAGCATCTAGATCAAGGGAAGTAATAGTAATAGTACCACTGTATTCCGCTCTGGTCAGACCTCACCTGGAATACTGTGTCCAGTTCTGGGCACCACAGTTCAAGAAGGATACTGACAAGCTGGAACATGTCCAGAGGAGGGCAACCAAAATGGTCAAAGGCCTGGAAACGATGCCTTATGAGGAACGGCTTAGGGAGCTGGGTATGTTTAGCCTGGAGAAGAGAAGGTTAAGGGGTGATATGATAGCCATGTTCAAATATATAAAAGGATGTCATATAGAGGAGGGAGAAAGGTTGTTTTCTGCTGCTCCAGAGAAGCGGACACGGGGCAATAGATTCAAACTACAAGAAGATTCCACCTAAACATTAGGAAGAACTTCCTGACAGTAAGAGCTGTTCGACAGTGGAATTTGCTGCCAAGGAGTGTGGTGGAGTCTCCTTCTTTGGAGGTCTTTAAGCGGAGGCTTGACAGCCATCTGTCAGGAATGCTTTGATAGTGTTTCCTGCTTGGCAGGGGGTTGGACTGGATGGCACTTGTGGTCTCTTCCAACTCTATGAAAAGGTTGGTGGTCTTTAAGAAGCTACTTTATAGGTAGTGAGGATTAGAACCCTGGTCTCCCAGGTCCTAATCTGACATTCTAACTCAATTCTGAACATTGGGAATTTCTGCTCCAGCATCTGTTTTTCATCAAACTTCTCCAACATCCCTTCCATTTACCTGGGAATTGGGCCCAAGCTAACCCCCCCCCCCAGAAAACCCTTTGCTACTTATTCCTCCAAGGTAGGCCATGACTTTCCTCCTCAGCTCATCACAATGCAAAGGGCGAGAAGCCAGCTCACCCAGAGTTTGGAGGAACTCTCAAATCTGTTTCAGCAAAATAAAGCAAACAAACATCTAACTGGTGAAAATGCAGGTGGTCTCTATTCAAAGGTGGCATTTTGTGCTTCCGGGGGATCCCGCTGCGCGACTTTCCCCTAGGAAAGCCAAACATTAGAAGAGAATGGGCTGTGCCCAGAGGAGGAAACAATCTTTTCCGATTTTAAGTCTTTGTAAGACTTATCAGTGACATTTGTAGGCCGCCCCGGGAGCCTGCTCTTGACTGGATAAATAAGCCAGGCTTCCGCAAAATCCAGATGCGGTCCACCTTGACATTAAAAAAAAAAAAAAAACTTTGGCAAACTTGAAAGCGCGCAGAGAGCTGGAATCATCCAACCTACAAAACAGCGAGTTCCTGGGGCTTTGTAATGAGCCTGCCGGGGCAGGACCTGCTTGATCGCACCACAGGTTTTTCCGTTCTACAAAAATCAAGCAGGGAGGAGATTCTCCCTGCCTTCCTCTTCACAGCAGGCTAACCCCGACTTCGCCTGCCCTTCACAGCTGGGTAGAGAAAGGGAACTACTTGTCCGTGGTCTCCAAGCATTCACCGCTTGTTCACTCAAGCCGCACGTCTTAGCATTGGGCTAAGTGATGGAAGAACAATTTTCTGCAGGGTTGGCCAGGGCTGGAGACAGCAAAGGGAAGAGCTTCCAAAATTGGATGCAGTCAACACCTGAGGGCTCCCCCGGATCAATGTCTTTTCGTGCAGCGTGTCATTGACGCAGTGATGGTGCATTGGTGGCGGATTTGACCAGATTCGTAGGAGGGACTCTCCGAGGGTCATCTAGTCCAACCCCCTGCAATGCAGGATTCATACAGCCCTGTCCACACATCGTTCCGCTGCATTAGCTGTTCGGTGATGCTCTCATATGATCGCAGACGACAGGGGCGTTCTTGCGCTCTGTCATAATCACTTACGTTTATTACGCACACGGCGCCAAAAAGTCCCAGGGTTGCTTGCAACCATTTAAAATTCAGATGAAAACAAATTGCAGTCACAGGAAGAGAGCTGGTGCTGAAAATGTATGTCTCTCAGGTGTCAAATGCTGAGGTTGAAGAGTTGCTGTTTACTTATGTTACTGAAAATGTGTAATTTATTATATTATGATGATGTAGCAGCAGTAAGCCTTTTTAGCATGTAAATGGCAAATAAATAATAGAATCATCAAGTTGGGAGGGACCCTGAGGATCATCTAGTCCAGGGGTCAGCAACCTAAGGCCCATGGGCCACAAGCGGCCCACAAGCCGCCCCTGAACCGAGCAGCCCACAAGGCGAGTCCCCGCGCACTGCACTAAACTGGTGCAGCGTGGTGCAGGGACTCACTTCCACGTTGCCAGAAATCACGCTTAGGCTACAGAAGCCTTTCATTGCCACCAAAAGCGCAGAAAACCTTAACTAGCCACCCTTCTGAGATTTCAGCCACAAGGGCTAGAAACCTTTTTTAAAAACCCACAAACCCAATATCATCAAGGCAGCTGAATTCTGCAGCCAAATGGCATACACAGTGGTAGGGAAAAGAAGACAAAACACTCACCTTGCCATCTGTCCAAGTCGACCCATCTCACCGATATTGTCCAGAGTGCTTCAAAAGGAGCAAAGGCACTGGTGTTTGTTAAACCTGGACGTCATGCCAACCATGGTTTATTGTGCCATTCTGGAGGCAGAGGATATGGTTCAGGATCCTCTGCTTGGTTAATAGCCGTGTAAGGTCCCATACCTCCAAAACTATTGCCATGTGGTTAGTTCCACAGAATAAGAGTATGAATTAGGCCCCCCCCCATAGGGGAACCTCTTGTGAATGAAGTATCCCCAAAGAGGGCATGGATGGTGGCTGGCTGGCTGACTGGCACCAGGAAATGAGCACCCTACGCCACCGCATTTTATTGCTGGCCCCCTTTTATAAAAATACATACAGTGGTACCTTGGGTTACAGACACCTCAGGCTACAGACACTTCAGGTTACAGACTCCGCTAACCCAGTAGTACCTCAGGTTGAGAACTTTACCTCAGGATGAGAACAGAAATCGTGTGGTGGCAGTGCGGTGGCAGCGGGAGGCCCCATTAGCTAAAGTGGTACCTCAGGTTACTAACAGTTTCAGGTTAAGAACAGACCTCCAGAACGAATTAAGTTTTTAACCAGAGGTACCACTGTATAACACGCCTACTCTGCTTGTGAAACATACAGCCGTTAAGGGATTTTGGGGTGTTTTGGACTATGTAATTCTGTTTGTGTGTTGTGTACAAGAAGCCCCAAGAGGTGCATGAAACAAGGCCATGTACACCAGGTTGCAGAGCAGAGGGAGAGAAGGGAAACAGGGCTATTCCATTACCTCTGCTGAGAAACCAGCTGTCTTTGAACCTCTCTGAACTTTGTCCTCACAGCACGTGTCCAATCAGGCTACCTGAGCAGATTCTATCCCAGCCAGCCATCATAGTAATTTTCAGCATTGGTGCCTTGTGTTTCCTCCTCCCTCACCAGTCCTTTTTCCTCGTGTGCCATGTATTTCAGATTGCAAGCTCCAGGGTTCAGGGACTGTCTCAGAGCGACCTGGAAAAATCAGGAGAGCGCACCTTTGGGGGCTCCAACTAAAATACATAATAAAAAAAAACAGTAGGCCCTCCCCCATCGCTAAAATCCTCTGCAACACGCAGAGACCAACAGCAAGGCAAGCCTAGCAAAGAGAGTCCCTGGGAAGTTTTGAAACAAGATTCAGCAAATGCCTTGCACATTTCCACCAGACCTGTGTCAGCATCTGCTTGACCCTGAAAGCAAAAACACTCAGTCGCATTAAGAGTTTAGACGAGCATGGCTGACTCAATTTGGTACGCTGCAGCAAACCATGGTTTCCCAACACGCAACTGAACTGTGGCTTAGAGCAACTAGTTGGCTTTCACTCTCAGCCCCCACCCCAACCTACCCAAAACATAATAAATTATCCTTCTTTCTTTACAATGCAACAGCCTCTGGAAAGGAACTGTTGCGTTTGCTGTGGCTTGTCAACGTTCAGTTCACACCAAAGCCCAGATCTGGCTCCCTTTAACCACAAGGAGAGTGTTAAACGCCTGAATCATTTACACCAGGCATGGCCAGGGGGTGGGATATGGAAAATATCTTAAATTAAGGGTGGGATGGAGGGGGAAAATTGTTTGTTAATTCATTTTTTCATTTTTATTGTAATTTCTTGACTTTTAATAGATCTCTCTTATTGGAAAACACCTATGTGTGGCATTTTGAAGAAAGAAAAACATTTGCACTTCAACATAGAAGAATATTTCTGTTTCAGTGTTTTGGGTTTTTTTTTATCCAGTACCTGTTTTCTCTCTCTCTCTCTCTCTCTCTCTCTCTCTCTCTCTCTCTCTCTCTCTCTCTCTCTCTCTCTCTCATACACACACACATAATCTCTGTCCATCACCATTTATCATATTGGATCATGGCTTTGTTAAAATAGAGGATCCTCTAAACTGGAAGGCGGTGGGGGTGGGGGGGGAATGTGTGGAATATTTGGTTGTGAGTGTCCTCTCTCCGACAAGGTGTGCCCCCCTCTCTAGGAAAAGAGGAGCCCAATTTACCTTCCACTTCTTTTAAAGTGCAAGAATATTGCGTTCCTTGCCCCCACCCCACCCCCCGTTTCCCACCCTCCACAGAACTGAAAGAAACGTGCTTGTCTTTTCTCTCTCTCTCTCTCTTTTGGAAGATCGTGTATTTTTGTCCCTTCAGAAGCTGGATAAGGCTACGAAGAAGGAAAAAGAGTCCACGCGCTACACCAAGAGGTCTTTCTCTCTGCAGACCACCGTTTTTGGCCCTCGCAGGCTTCCGTACACAGCACCCCTCAGTTGCGTCCGGTCCACCTCATGGCCCACGGCCACGCTATTATTCTAGTTATTCTTAAAAGGGGGAGGGGGAACGAAAAAAGCAAGCCATGTTGGGCCTTCGAATTCAGGGGCCCCCCCAAATCTCATGATTCTCCCACCACCAACCGCCTCTCCCACATTCCTTCGTGGCTATTCAGAAACAGGCCGGGCCAGTCGCGATTCTCATCTCATCCAAAAGGGGGGGGACTTAAAAGGGGAGGGTGGGTCTGTGGCGGGGCAGAGAAGGAAGAGCGAGCCGTCTTCAAACAAAGATGTGTATCCTTTCCCGGATGGTCTGCCGGCAAATGGGGCAGACGGCGAGGGCGGCGCTGCACTCCTGGCATGATCCGTGCCCGCACTGGAAGATCAGTTTGATTTGGTTGTCGATGCAAATGGGGCAGGTGATCCGCTCCTCCATCTGCCGGTAGCGGTTCTGGAGGTCTTCCATCAGCTTCTGTTGGCCGGTGGATTCAGAACCGGAAACACACTCCACCTCCGTGCTGTCTGTTCGAGGGAAGAGAGCGAGAGAAAGTCAGACTGCTGGGTTCTGTGCTGTCTGCATGGGCCGGCAGCAGCTCTCCGGGACTGCAGGCAGGTTGAGATTCCCCAGCCTGATCCGGAGACTGAGCTTGTGGCCTTCCGTGTAGAATCGTAGGATTGTAGAGCTGGAAGGGACCGCGAGGGTCATCTAGCCCAACCCCACTGCAGTGCAGGAATCTTTCGCTTGACATGGGACTCGAACCCATGACACTGAGACAAACAGTCTCATGCTCTACCGACTGAGCTATCCCAGCCCAGCATGCAAAGGAGACGCTCTGTCGCTGAACTACAGGCTTTCCCTCTTCCCGCTTCCATATTCTCTATGCTTTGGGTTTGTCGTTTTAGGGGGTGGGACTTAATTTTTTGCAAATTTCTTCAGAGAGGGGATCTTAAAGATATGCTTCTGGGTACTACTATTTTTGTGACTGGGAAACAGCTAAGCTTGGCGAATCCACGTCTGATTAAAAAGCACATGAACTGCTCTCAGAAAACCAAATTTTACCCTCTGGAAATGTCAGGTGATGCTAAATAATAACGAATGATAATAATATTGAATACATTATAACTGCAAATACGTGGCAATCATTTTCAATGATTTCTATGCAATTTTACACGCATTTTGCTTACCAAGAAAAGCTAAATTGTATTAATTTAACCAAAAAAAATGTTTTGAATTCCCAAGTCACGTTACACCTTTTCAGCACCCCTCTTTCCTGGAATTTGGGGTTTGAAAAATTCAACACACCTTAATATGAGAGTTTAAAATGAACTTTCCTCACCTTGCTTTAGCTTCTTGGTAATTGTCGTTTGGCATTTGATGCATTTCTTCATTCTTCTGGAACATTCTAAGGACGAGGAGAGGGGGAAATGGTTGGAACAGGCGGCGGTTTATTTATTTATTACGTTCACACCCCGCCTTTTTACTCCAAGGAGCTCAAGGGGGCCTACGTGGTTTTTCCCTTTCCCCATTTTATCCTCACACCAACCCTGCGAGGTAGGTTAGGGCTTAGAAGCAGGGATTTGAACCCTGGGCCTCTCCCCATTTCAGTGCAATTTTGCTTTACAGCACCTCAGGGAGGAAGTGCAAACAGGGAAAGAAAAGGCATGCCCTCATGGATCAATACCTTCACACACGATGCTGTGCTGACAAGGGGAGAAGTGGATGAGCAGCGCCAGCTCAGAGCAGACCAGGCACTCGGAGGGAGCTGCCACCTTCGCCACGCTGAGGTTGGTCATGGTGTTGGGGGTCGTGTGCACTCGCCTCTGGCTGCACACCACTGTGGAGTTCTCCGAGGGGTCCTGCTGCTCCCTGCAGACACCAAAAGCGGAAGAGACACTGAGAGGAACTAGGTGTTGGGTCTGAAGCTGGGTTAAAGGTAAAGGTAAAGGGACCCCTGACCATTAGGTCCAGTCGCGGACAACTCTGGGGTTGCGGCGCTCATCTCGCTTTACTGGCCGAGGGAGCCGGCGTACAGCGTCCGGGTCATGTGGCCAGCATAACTAAGCCGCTTCTGGTGAACTAGAGCAGTGCACGGAAACGGCGTTTACCTTTCCGCCAGAGCGATACCTATTTATCTACTTGCACTTTGACGTGCTTTCGAACTGCTAGGTTGGCAGGAGCCGGGACCAAACAATGGGAGCTCACCCCGTCGCGAGGATTCGAACCGCCGACCTTCTGATCGGCAAGCCCTAGGCTCTGTGGTTTAACCCACAGCACCACCCGCGTCCCGAAGCTGGGTTAGCATCTGCAATAATGAATGCTGACAGAGAGTGCTGTGGGCGCCAGCTGCAAAATGGCCGCCGCCAACACAAGATGGCTGCCTTGGGGGCATAGATGTCAATCCTCCCTGCTGTTTCCCAATGCTATAATAAGGGAATTTCCCACAAAAAAGGGGAAAGGTTGACAGCTATGCATGGGGGTATGGCTTGACACAAAATGGCTGCCGCCTCCACAAGTGCAGAAAGCAGGGGGCCCAACTTGAATAAAATATTGTGGGGGCCCAGGTGAGCCCTGCCCCGCATAATCAATCACATGACAGAGAGCATGCACACCATTCAAATGGGAAAGCCCATCAACTTTGCGGGGGGGGGGGGAGCCCACTCAAATATGCTATTGTGGGGGCTGCAGCCCTATGGCCCTTGGGAGTTGGCTCCTATGGCAGAAAGGGAGGGAGAGGGCCACAAAGTGTGTCAACTCCATCCCATCAATGGAAGGGGAAGGCGCTTAAATCAGCCACCGTTGCGCTTGCTCCCGGAGAGAAGCTTTTGCTCCACCCTCTGTCAGAACAGTCCTAGTATTCATGGGCAAGTCAAGGGGGGGGGGGGGTTGAACAGTGCAAACAAAAATGGAGAAAGAAGAGCAGCATTTTGTGCATCACAAATTTTTGAGGACATATACTTTGCAGGCAATGTGTTGGGTCAGAGCTGGCATAGAGCATTTCAACACAGAAATGAGGAGAGGGGGCCCTGGAACGAAGACAAGCCGAAGTCAAGAAGATAAGTCAAACCGGGAGAGGATGGGGCTGGTCCTACCTGAATTTTTGGGAGAAGTTCTTGATGAGCTGCGCTATACTTCCGTCCGAAACGAGGTCAAGGGGGGACTTTCCCCTGTGGTTGGCGTAATTGATGTCGGCACCTTCTTGAGCCAAGTAGCACGCGATGGCCGTCCCCACGTTCAGCTCAAGATTTCCAAGGAAGCCAGAGGCCTGGAGCTAAAATGAGGGGTGGAGAAAAATATTTTTTAAAAATGGTTTTAATCATTCGTTGTATTATAGTTGTTAAAGAATTTAAATATTCATTAGCCCCCTTTTAGGGAAAGTGTCCTAAGAAAGCAGCTTCCATAAAAACATAAAATAAAGATACCTTTCTGCTATATATTTTGCACCTGTAAAAAAATTTGGGTGGACATGCTGCTTTTATTTCCAATCAGTGTATGCCCCATCACTTTCTGCTGAAATCCTGCAACTTTTTACACCACAAATGTTTGGATTATTTTTTTAGGGGTGGGGGGTGTTTCCTACTTTTGTTGTGCTACAGTGCAAGAGTTGTGTCCTCTAGGCTGCAAGAATGGTATGGGGATGAGTCCAGTTTAAATCCACCGCAAATACACAATTGTGTCAATGACATGCTGAAGAATGACACACGCAAAAAATAAAAGACAACGCAGCTGTTCGTATCTAAAATACAATTTACCGGTAGACGCAATTAGGATGTAGGTGGGGATCTGCGGCCTTACAGATGCTGCTGGACAACAAATTGCCTTTCATACAGAGTGACCGTCTCTCTAATCGGTCCTCTGCATTGGGGAAGAGCTGTAGCTCAGTGGCAGAGCAATCAAGCCTGGCGAGCTGAAGGTTGCAGGTTCAATCTCCAGGCAGGGCTGTGAATTATCCCCTGTCTGAAATCCAGGACAGCTACTGCCAGTCAGTGTAGACAACACCGAGCAAAATGGTCTCACTCAGCATAATGCAGCTTCCTACATCTAATGGGATGTAGCTCAGTGGCAGAGCATCTGCCTTGCACATGCAGGCAGGTTCAAACCCTGGAATCTCCAGGCAGAGACTCTCTGTCTGAAAACCATGGAGAGCTGCTGCCGGTCAGTGTAGACAGTACTGAGCTGAAACCAATAGTTTGATTCACGGCAGCTTCCTATGTTCCTGTCTCTTAAGGGATGGGCTATAGCTCAGTGAGAGAGCCTCTGGCTTGCAGGCAGAAGGACCTAGGTTCAACCCTTGTTTCCAGGGAGGGCTGGGGGAAAGCGGCTGCCAGCCAGTGTAGACAACACTGAGCTCGGGGGACCACTGGCTGGACTTGGGGAAGAACCTCCTATGTTCTCCTTTTCGAAAGATACAATACAGTAAAACACATCTAAGATCTAGGCAACTGGTTCTAGATTGGTTCAGAATCTCTCTCTCTCTCTCTCTCTCTCTCTCTCTCTCTCTCTCTCTCTCTCTCTCACACACACACACACACACACACACACAACCTTAGATAAGAGGCTTTCCTCTCCATCCTCTTGCTCCTTGGCCATGATGGACATCAGGTGCTCCCTCTCCAGGACAATGTGCATGGCCGTGTCGCCATCCTCGTCCTCCGCGTTGACATTGGAGCCCTCGCTCACCAGCAGCTGCACCATTTCCATGTGGCCTTGCGTGACAGCCAAGTGCAGTGGGGTCTGGTTGCGGTTGTTCTTGAGGTTAATGTCGCAACGGCCCTGAAAAAGGGAAGGAACGGGGTATGTGGAGGCCGTGGGCACGCTGGTCGGGTTGAGGGCGGAAGAAAGACGGCAGAGGCGCTCGGCTTGCCAAGACGACGCCACGGTTCCAGTTTGCAAAACCTGGCTCCTTCTCCACATTGTTTGTCTTTCCGGGCCTGCAGCGCTGCAAGAAAGCAGGCTCTGGACTCTTCCCCCAGTGGGGGAATATGGGTTGCTGCTTGCGTGTGTGAGACAGAACCTGGATCAGGTTAAAGGCTCATCTAGTCTACAGCCTCCTGTTCTCACCAGTGGGAAGTCCTTGAATAGGAGCCCGGCTGGTGGATCAGGCCAAAGGCCCATCTAGTCCAGCGTCCTGTTCCCACAGCGGCTAATGAAATGCCCCAGTGGGAAGCCCAGAAGACTTGAATTGCAACATCACTCTCCCCTTATAAAGCTGCCCAATAGTACAATGAATGAGATGATAAGGAAAGGCCCAACTTATGATGGCTAAGTTCCACCTCTACTGCCACTCCATAATACTAGAGCTCAGAGTCAGCCAACGAGGCTAAATGCTGGGGAATTTGGGGATCAGGAATTCATCCCCCCAAGATGTAGTGTGGGCTGCCAAAGCTTTAAAAGGATGAGGCAAATTCAAAGAAAAGGCTGTCAGGTCCAGCTTGAAAGCTTCATCCAGTTGGCCACTGTGAGATCAGGTTGCTGGACTAAGATGGGCCACTGGGCTGATCCAGCAGGACTCTTATTACACCCTTATATTGATTTCCTTGCTGCTTACCTCTTTGATTAAGATCTCCGCCACCTCCTTGTGGTTGTTCAAGGCGGCGAGATGCAGGGCGGTGAAGCCATCTTCCTTCTTAGCGTCAACCAGTTGCCGGGCTCTTGCCAGGATCTTCTTGATGGCTCTAGGAGGTGGGAAAGATCAGAGCCAAGCGGAGTGGGAGGGGAAGGAGAAAAGAAAAAAGAGAGAGCGTGTCTAGGGTGAACAGACTGGATAGACTGAACAGGCTGGAGGTGAAACAGTCCAACAGGCAGGAAAATAAGGAGAGGCAGAAGAGCAAGAGAGTGTGCACTGATCTTCCCTGGTACTGAAATTAGGAGAGGAGAAGGGAAGCTTTGGGTTTACCACAGGTGAGCTAAAACAAATGTGGGGGAACCTTTGGCTCTCTGGATGTTGCTGAACGACAACTCTCATCACCCCTGGCCATTGGCTATGCTTTCTGGGGCTGATGGGAGCTGTAGTTCAGCAACATCCGGAGGGCAATATATTCCCTACGCTCGAGTCTAAAAGAGGAGGGGGAATATTATTTAAAACAGTGTTTCCCAAACTTGGGCCTCCAGCTGTTTCTGGACTACAACTCCCATCATCTCTAGCTAGCTGGACCAGTGATCAGGGATGATGGGAACTGTAGTTCAAAAACAGACGGAGACCCAAGTTTGGGAAACTGATATAGGAATTGCTGTGGCTCAGCAGCCTTAATGGGGGAAACCTTTCCTGAGCGGCTGCATTCCCCTCTGAACAACCTTCCTGGATGCCCACATGGCAGTGGTGGGTGGGGCCAGAGACAAAAATGGGCGGGACAGCAAATGCCCATTTTACCTTTGCATGGGAGGTAGGCCTGCTTGAACACACTCTCTTATCCTCCCTCCAGGCAAGAAAGAGGTTTTTATCAGAGCTCAGAGCTCACCCACCCACCCCGGTGGAGGGTGCAAATGGAGCAGGGGCTCAGATAACGATCACAGGGTCCAGATCAATTCATGTGGGGAGAGGCAGTCCTTGAGGTATTGTGGTCCTGAGCCCGACAGAATAGCAGAAGCACTTGGAGGAAGGACTGCATCTCCTCTCTTAAGAAACCCTGCTAATCCATGGTTTGGTTTAGCATTTTGTGCGAACTGATCCATCATAAAACAACCTGTTCAAAGGCTCAAAACATAAACTTACAAAATCAGTGACAAGCATGATTTTTTTTAAAAAAGGCACACTCAAGCACAGACCAAAAGAGCAATCTTATACATTTACCCAGCTGTTAAGTCCCACTCATCCAAGTAAGGTTGTAACCTCAGGGGCGTAGCTAGCTGCTCCGACACCCAGAGCGGTGGGGGGCGGGGCAAGCTGCCCACAGGGGCACCGCGGCGATCCGCCTAGGGGAGCGCCACAGCGAGCTGCCCATGGAGTCCACCTGGCAGACGCAAGCCCCACTCTGCTGTTTCGGGCAGCGTGGGGCCCCCAGCCACCATGTCACTCCCAGGCCCCACGGTAAGGTGCCATTTTGTCACCCCCATCAGGAATGACACCCAGGGTGGACCGCACCCCCATTCCTATGCCCCTGTGTAACCTCAGTCTAATTTGCTGCCCCCTCTAAGCCCTGTGTGAAATTTACCTCAGATACTAACTGACTTCTACTGTCCCTCACAGGTGTTCCCTCTATATATGCCAGCTGGGAAGGGGGGGACTTCCATGCACCTTCCGTGAGATCACAGAAGCTCAACAAATAGACAGATGAAAACAGGGAGGCCGGTGTTTCCTCATACAGTCGTACCTCGGAAGTCGAACGTCTTGCAAGATGAACGTTTTGACTCCCGAATGTCACAAACCTGGAAGTGATTGTTCCGGTTTGCAAACGTTCTTTGGAACCCAAACGTCTGTCACGGCTTTCAATTGGCTGCAGGAGCTTCCTGCAGCCCACCGGAAGCCGTGCCTTGGTTCCCAAACATTTTGGAAGTCAAACGGACTTCCAGAACAGATTTCGTTCGACTTCTGAGGTACGACTGTAATTTAAAGCATGACAAAATAAGCCCACGTATCGCTTTGAGGGAAAATGTCACCTAACGCAGTTTGTTCACAGCTCCCCATTGTCATTATGCTTAAGTGACTTGCGATGGATAACACTTGATGTACGCGTATAAAAACTGTGGGAAATGTATAAATAATTTTTAAAAATGGCTAAGTTCATTTCTCTCTTTTGCTTACAGTTTGTTCCCCTTCAGAGCCGAATGCTGCAACAGATTGAATCCTTGCTGGTTCTGGATGGTGAAATCAATGTTGGGGACTTCGGTGAGGGCCTCGATGATGCACTTGAAGTCGGCCGTGATGGCGTAATGGAGGGGGGTGTCGCCGTACGAATCCTTGAGGGGGAGAGATGGGGTGGTACACAAAATCTCTTGTCAGGTGTCTCCAAGAGGGGAGGGTAGAACAGAGACATTGTGGCTAGCAGCTGTTGATAGACTGATCCTCTGTAAATTTACCCATCGCCCCTTTTCAAAGCCACCCAGGGAGAGTACAATGAATAAGAACACAAGATCCCCCAGCTGCTGGATCCAGTCAAAGGCCCACCTAAGTCCAGCATTCTGTTCTCAGCAGTCACCAACGGGAATCCTGCAAGCAGGACCTGAGCACAACAGCTCTTTCCACACTCCAATATAATAATAATAATAATAATAATAATAATAATAATAATAATAATAATAATTTATTTATACCCCGCCCATCTGGCCGGGTCTCCCCAGCCACTCTGGGCGGCCAATATTCCCGGCAGCTTGCATTCAGGGACACCATTAATGCCCTGACCAGCAGCCAATGACAGCCTTCCCCACCGTCAATGTGCCTAAACCCCTGTTGATGTCCTCTAAGCTAGCTGCTATCACTGCAGGTGCCTACTTCTCTCAATCAATAAAGCCCTTGCCCGTTAGCTGCTCAGATCGTTTCCACTTGGCTGACGGGCACAAAGAATCCACAACACAACATGCCTCCCCCCCAACCAGCTCAGCTGGCTAGAGCATGGTGCTGATAACACCAAGGTCACAGGTTCAATCCCCACATGGGACAGCTGCAAATTTCCTGCATTGCAGGGGGCTGGATTAGATGATCATCAGGGTCCCTTCCAACTCGATATAATTCTATGATTCCATGAGTTAGAATGCAAATGCAAAGATTAAAAGAATGAAACAAAACCCACCGGCAGGTTGACGTCGCAGTTGTGCTCGCACAGAGCCTGCACGACCTCTGTGAAGCCTTTGTTGACGGCAATGTACAGGGCTGTGCACTTGGCGTTGTTCCGGAGATCGCCATTGGCCCCTTTGCTGACCAGGAAGCGGGCCACGTCTGCTTGGTTCCTGGACAGCGAGAGGGGTGAAAAGTCAAGAGGAAAGAGTGACAGACCACAGATGTTGAGGAACACCGAAAGCGGCCTTCTGCTGAGGCAGACCATTGTTCCATCTAGTTCAATATTGTCTGCACTGACGGGCAGCAGCTCTCCAGGGTTTCAAGCAGGCATCTCCCCCCGGGAAATGCTGGGACTGAACGTGGGACCTTCAAACACTCTTGCTCTGAGATACAGCCCTTCCCTTAAGACAGTGGTTCTCAGATGGATACAAAAATTTATGGAAGATGCGGAAATGGCAAAACATACTGGAAAAATAAGAAATCAAGATAATAAACTTTTTTGAAAACCTCTGCCTTAAGACATAGGAAGCTGTCTCGTACTCTGAAGCATCTCAAAGCAATTTTACAATGCAAGAAAAAAATTGTACCTTGATGTACCCCTTGGAGCAGACCCATTGAAATGACTGAACCCATGTCGGGTGCACCTATTAACTTTAGTGGGTCTACTCTGAGTAGGACTAACACCCTACAAACACAGTTTGAAATATATAAATTGTACTGCCATATTTAGGCTTTTGTGTGAACTGCTTTGAGCAAGCTCGATTTGAAGAAAATAGGGTGTATATAAATAGAACAGGCTATTATTAGAACTATGCCTGCTGTGATCGGCAAGGAGGACTTAGAAGAACTTTTTGGAGCCATCCCCAGATTCATATTACAAACATTTATTCCTCAGGGGTTAAGTGCAGGGGCCTTAAGTCAGTGGTGGCTGGTTCCCTCTGAAGCTGACAGGGAGGAAGGCAGGTAGACCAATGGGAGGCAGAGCCAGAGCAAAGACAGACAGAGCTACTTACAACCAAAGTAAGAAGGCAGGCCAGTGCCACATGGTGGACCAACTTCCATTGGACTAAGAAGGCCAAGTGCACACGTTGAGTGACAGCTGTTCACAGGGGTCACCACCTACCCAAACGCTGCGTAATGCAGAGCCGTGTCCCCTTCCTCGTCCCACAGGTTGATGTTGGCATGGGCCTGCAACAGGATCTTCACCACTTCCACCTTTCCCAGGTAAGAGGCCACTTGCAAGGCT
Organism: Lacerta agilis; assembly: GCF_009819535.1. Lineage (NCBI taxonomy): Eukaryota > Metazoa > Chordata > Lepidosauria > Squamata > Lacertidae > Lacerta > Lacerta agilis. Next base: position 17,333,708 of record NC_046319.1, on the reverse strand, counting down.
GTCCTGCCCTGGTTTTTGACGTCGACCTGATGATAAAAGGTAGGGCCATCGTTTCATTTATTCAACAAGAAGGTTGATAAACAGCCAGCTCAAAGCAACAACAAAATAAAAATCACGAAATTATGAAAAACAATAAATTTACAGAACAAGGTGACTAACACTGAATGAAATTAATTCCCTAAAATTTAATTAACTTATGTGGGGTTGTTTTTTAAAAAAATGAAAAAACTTGTCAAAACGAAACAAAGAACTTTACTGCAGGTGACAAAATAGCAGAAGTGCGGGTGTCTGTCTGGTTTCAAGGGGAACGGTGTTCTAAATTGCTGGTACCGCTTCGCTAAAAAGTCTTCGCGAGTTCCCCTGAATACCAGTTCCTGGAAATCAACTGGGCAGAGTATTGCTACTGTATTTGCAGGCTTCCCTGAAGGCATCCGGCTGGCATCTGTGAGAAAAGGATGCTGGACCAGATGGACCTTTAGCCTAATCTACCTGCAGGGCTCTACTTAGGTTCTTACTGTTGCTTGCATTTACATCTGATAAGTGGATACAATCACCTTGCCGACAAAGGTCCGTATAGTTAAAGCTATGGTTTTCCCAGTAGTAATGTATGGAAGTGAGAGCTGGACCACAAAGAAGACTGATCGCCGAAGAATTGAAGCTTTTGAATTATGGTGCTGGAGGAGACTCTTGCGAGTCCCATGGACTGCAAGAAGATCAAACCTATCCATCCTTAAGGAAATTAGCCCCGAGTGCTCACTGGAAAGACAGATCCTGAAGCTGAGGCTCCAGTACTTTGGCCACCTCATGAGAAGAGAAGACTCCCTGGAAAAGACCCTGATGTTGGGAGAGATGGAGGGCATAAGGAGAAGGGGACGACAAAGGATGAGATGGTTGGACAGTGTTCTTGAAGTGACTAGCATGAGTTTGGCCAAACTGCGGGAGGCAGTGAAAGACAGGCGTGCCTGTTATACCCAATTATTGGGTTATTGGGTATCATAGGCACAGACATTAAAAAACAAGACTTTAAGCTTTTCCAACATGCAGTGACTGCGGCTAGGATTTTGTTGGCACAAAGATGGAAACAAGAAGAACTACCAACAAAAGAAGAGTGGACAGTGAAATTGATGGAATTTGCAGAAATGGACAAAATGACGGGGAGAATCCGAGAACAGCGGGACCAGAAATTCATCAAAGACTGGTTTAAATTTACGAACTATTTGAAAGACAATAATTCTGAATTAAATACGTTTATAGGACTTCAAGAAGCTTTGTAGATGATGGTAGAAATATTATTGCAATTATGATTCTTAGAGTGAGTAATAAGTATAGGATATTTTAAGCAATGATAGAATAAGAAGTATAGAACTAAGATAGAAATATGTAAGCCATTTGAAAGGACTGAAGGAAGTCAAGGCAGTGAATGCCAAAACTGAAGTGTATGTGAATTTTTTGTGTGTATTTTTTGTAGTTGTTTTAGTATATAAATAATAGAAATCTTTATTAAAAAAAAGAAAAGAAAGATAGGCGTGCCTGGCATGCTCTGGTCCATGGGGTCACGAAGAGTCAGAAACGAGTGAACGACAACAACAACAATTGGATACAACCCACTATTGTATTGTTTTGTTTTTAATGTTCTGAACAGTTGTTTTAATTGTTTTCACCAATAATTTTTATTGCTTTATCCATTTTGTAAACTGCTTCAAAACTCTTTTTTTTAAAAAACCACAATAAAGTGGTACATAAATTTTGCGAAAGCAAAAGAACACTCTCCTCCTCCTGCAGTTTTCAGCGAATAGTAACGCAGAGGCATTGCTGCTTCTGAACATCGGAGCCACTCTGATTTCAATGGGTTCTGCTATGAGTAGGGCTAGCGTTGGCTGTAACCCAGTGATTATTTTTTAACAAATAAATACTTTTAAGACAAATTTGAACACACACAAACAAACAAAAACCGGAAGTTTTAAGATGTTAAAAAAAAAAAATACAGTATCTGCCCTATTGCCAGAGAGGACTTGCCTTGTCAGGATACTTCTGAACCAGATCCCGGACCTTGGATGCATTTCCATGTGCCGCCTCTATGACCAAGCGCCCAGGGCTGTCCGCTTCCATCTTTTGGGTCAGCAGCCTTCCCAGCACAGAGAGCAGCGTGCCTGTTTGGAGAGATAGGAAATAGTCCTCCAATTACTGTACTTTTTCGTGCGGCAAGTGCTGCTTTGGATTGGCTTCTGCTTCGGCAATTTGGCGTGCATCGCCTGCGATTGTTAGCGTTTGCCAGTTGGGTTGATCTGATAAATCCTACGCTAAGAAGGGCCTTCACACTAGCCCGATTTCATGCCATCCCCACAGCATTCTTACAGGGTGCATTTTCCAATACTCCTCTGGAACTTCGACTCTGTCCATGCAACAAGGGAAAGATAGAGGACCTTATTCATTTTTTTCTTCTACTGCCCAATATATGTCTCAGTAAGACCCAGGCTTTTCCTTTTAATCCCACCGATCATCGCCCGGGACGATGACCGCAAGAAATACTTACTGGCGGATGCCAACCCACTGACATCACGTGGAGTGGCCATCTACATATTACAGGCCCTGAAACTCAGGGCCACCTTTTTGGCTAACTTACCTCAGCCCTAGTCCTATGTAACTTCCTGACGTACACACAGTCAACATGCCCTGTTATTGCTCTTTATCTCATCTGTATTACTCAGCATGATTTTACACTTAATGTTCTAACTGTATTCATAGTATCCTATGTATAATTGCGACAGGTCACTGCCTGGTCTCTCACAATGGCCATATGGCTAATGCAATAAAAAAATTGTTGTTGTTGCCAGTTGGGTGAGTGATATTCGGTTCGGCATTCCCACCCCCACCCTCCCCAAAAAAGCTCAACAACTCTGTGCCAACTCCCCCATTTTCTTAAATTTGGGCCCCCCCAAATATGGGGTGTCTCATACATGGGGGTGTCTTATAGACGGAAAAGTATGTATGGTACTACACCAGGCAGACAGGGATGGCGTGAGATGCCCCCACTTGTGGATTTGCATCCCGTCCTTCCTCCTGAAGGAGCCCAGGGCGGCGAAAACATCAACAATTTTTTTTAAGCATTGTAAAACATTCTAAACACAGTTGTAGTAAATATGTAAAACTATACAAGATCTATAAAAATGATCTAAAAACAGTGACAATTAAAAATGTGATTTCATTCAGTGATCTCAGTGGGGGATGCTGGGAACAGTATCTTTCAGCCACCAAATGTTTTTCAACAGCGCTGTTTTCAGTTTCTGCTGGATACTTAATACCGTTGGAAACAGACGCATCTCACTAGGGAAGGGATTCCACAAACACAGAGCCACCACTGAAAAGGCCACATCCGTGGCAATTGTAGCAACAATACCTTCCTCTTATTATTATTATTATTATATTAATTTATATGCCCCTTATGGCTTCTAAGTGGTTTATAAACTATAAAATCAATCCCTAATTAAAATACACAATGACATCAAAACACCCTTAGTTAAAATATACAATAAAACAATGAAAGCAGTTAAAATAACAAATCATAAGTTCAGTTCAGGGGACAGGTGCCTAGACAGGTGTGCTTTGGGGAGCCGACAGAATGCCCATACTGATGGGACCTCTCATATTTCAGCAGGGAGCGGCATAGGAATTGAACATGGCAACATGATGGCCATAAAACATGTTTTTTATAACATACAAAGCAACATTATTGGGAGGTCCATGGGTCACTTTCGAAAGATATTACAGGCAAACACGCTACAATGGGCTCTCTCTGAAAGACAAGGAAAGGCTTGTGTATTTTTTGGTATTGTATTGTTGCTTGAAAAATGAATAAAAATCAAGAGGGATAATTGTCTCTGTACCTGTGTTCAATTTAATTAATTCTAGCAAGCCACATTAATGTACAGCAGCCCACAAGCAACTGCAGAAACGTCTCTTACACAGGCCGGGCTGCAAACAGTCTGAACCACTTTATCCTTTTAGTAGCTAGAAAGCTCCTGAACATTCTGTGCCATCACACCAACTCAGCCCATCAGTGCCAAGGAAATGGATGCTTTAGCATTGCAGGGGGTTGGATTAAATGCAGGGCCGTCCTACGCATATCCGGCGCTGTGGTGCAAAGATCCCTCTGGCGCCCCCCCCCTTCCCAGAGTTTTTGACCTTTTTTAGGGCTGGAGGAGGCGTACAGCAGCTGGAGGGCGGCTGCTCCGGCGGGGAAGAGGTGGAGGCTGGATGCGGCGCCTCCCGGCTCCCAGCCGCTCCCACCGAGCGCCGGCTAGGTTTTTTCCCTTTTAGCCTTCTGGCGCCCCGCAGAATTCGGCGCCTGCAGGTTAAAAGGGAAAGAACTGAGCCAACCCTCGGCGGGAGCAGCACACACACCCTCACTCACTCAGCGTGCTCGTTCGGTGTTCCCCAGACGCTCGCCTGGCGCCCTCCAGAACTTGGTGTCATGGCGCACCACACCACTAGCCTCTATAGGTAAGACGGGCCTGACTAAATGACCCTTAGGGTCCCTTCCAATTCTACAATTCTATGATTCTATGAATTCAAAACACAGGTGGGGCTTCCTGTATGTTCTTCTTATGTCCTTAAGTGAAATGTAATACAGATTATTAAAAGGCTTCCCCCCCTCCCTCCTAAGCTGGTTACTGCTTTCCTTTCAGACTCCTCACTTTTAGATTCCTTGGCATCCTCGGTGGTCATGAGGTTTGCGTCTTCCTCCCTCTGGTAGGCCGTCAGGCAAGCGGGGTTGAAGGTCCAGGACTGGCCTGCAAAAGACACCCGCAAGTCCCCATCTCCAAACACTTTGATCACCTTGCCAATGTGCCCCAGAGTCTGCAAAGGGAAAGGAGAAATTGAAACGTGAGGGGGTGGGGTGGGACCTCCTTCTTGTTATTCATCCTTTTTGTTCCATCTAAGTAAGAAAAGCAGCAGAACATTACATTGTGGAGTACTCCTGTTTCCAGCCAGCCATGTCCTTTTGAAGAATGTGCCATCTATTTCACTGGCTGGCCAGCCATGCCCCTTTCCATGATATACCATTCCATCCCTCCTTCCCACAACTGTCAAGTCAAAATTCCATAGCCACTGAGCAATATATAGCAGGGGTGGGGAACCTTCAGTTGCTGCTGAACTACAACTCCCATCAGCCTTCGCAAGCTTGATCAATGGTCAGAGGGATGATGGGAGCTGGCAGTTCAGCAATATGGAGGGCCAAAGGTTGCCCACACCTGGGACATGGGATTCCAAGACAGCAAAGCCTTAATGCAAGGAGAAGTCAGGCGCTTTTAAAAAGGGTACATGTGTCAATCAGCTCCTTCTCAGAAAAACAAACAAACAAACATGAAGCGCTATGGAAAAATATATTGGCTGTGCAAAAACTCAAGAAGGGGGGAACAAGTCATGATTTGCAGGTTGAATACTGGTGAGATACTGGTCATATTTTTGAATGCTTCCCCCTTTAGGGCTGTTATCAGGTTTTTAAAATGTCTGGCTGAATGAATCAGCGATCCAATCAATTAAAAATGGATGCAGTGAATCTGCACACAACTCAAAATCCTGCATGCAATGAAAAGAGGAGGGGGGAGGGAGAAATCATTCTTTGATTCTAGATGTCATAATGAAGGCTTTGGAGATTTAAAAAAATGGATTTATTCTAATCATATGAGCAAGGCTGTAATCCTTTTTAAAAAAACAACAACAACACATTGACATTTTATAATTCATTTACTTAACAAAATGTATATATTGTTCACTTGACCATTAAACTGTTTACTAGGGAGCAAGCCTTGCTGAACAAAGTAAAGAAATTGTTTGCAATGTATACTTTGGAGATTTTTTTTTAAGAAATTGATTTATCAAACCAATTAATCAAGTCAGGCTGCAATCCTAAAAAAGAAAAAAAGAAACCCACTCACTTGGGAGTAAGCCTCACTGAACAAAGTGGGGCATATCTCTGAGGAAATATGCACGTCTCCAGAATTAACAAAATAAAATGTTGCATCCAAAAATATTTTGTGTGCAGGAAGTGAGCACTGAACGCTTCTTCTCCTTTGCCTGTGTGTCAGCTGGGAAACAGTGTTTTATTTACTTCATTTCATTTATATCCCACCTATTTTCTCCAAGGTGCTCAAGTTGGCATATGAGGTTCCCCCCACCTCCTCATTTAATCCCCACAACAACCCTGTGAGGTAGGATAGGCTGAGAAGCAGTGACTGGCCCAGGTGAGCTTCATGGCTGAGTAGGGATTTGAACCCTGATCTCCCAGGTGTTAGTCCGACCCTCTAACCCAGGCTTCCTCAACCTCGGCCCTCCAGATGTTTTTGGTTTACAACTCCCATGATCTCTAGCTAGCAGGACCAGTGGTCAGGGATGATGGGAATTGTAGTCGCAAAACATCTGGAGGGCAGAGGTTGAGGAAGCTTGCTCTACCCCAGTGGTGGCCAAACTTGGCCCTCCAGCTGTTTTGGGACTACATCTCTGACCACTGGTCCTGTTGGCTAGGGATGGTGAGAGTTGTAGTCCAAAAACAGCTGGAGGACCAAGTTTGGCCACCACTGCTCTAACCACTATACCGCACTGGCCGGGGTACATAATAAGGCAAAGATTTTGTAGTGGGCAAGATGGGATTGAAGACCCCTTTGCCGGGGTCAGCTTGGGCAGAAGTCCATCAGTGGGCAGAGCTGATGTTAGGAACACAGAAAGCTGCCTGATGCAGAATCAAGGCCATTGGTCCATCTGGCTCAGTATTGTCTGCACTGTCTGGCAGCAGCTCTCCAGGGTTTCAGACAGCTGCCTCTCCCAATGATGCCAGGAATTGAACCTGGGACCTCCTGCATGCAAAGAGGATGATCTACCAGCGAGCCCTTCCCCTACTGGTCCACCAGCCCTCACTTCTCTTGTTTAAAACAGCAGCAGCTGTTAAAATTTCGGAGACCTGAGTTCGAATTTTAACACACCAGGGGAGAGGGGAAAGCATGGACTGGATTCTTTTAAGTAACTGCGCTGTCTTGGAATAGAAGGACACTCACAGGGGTCATTTCATCAGTCCACTCCCCGTGACCAGCTTGCAACTGCTTGACTCTTTCCATATCATCTATCACCCGGACAACATCATCAACCCAAAAGGTGTTGAGCTACAAGGAAAAAGAAAATCAGAAGCTTTTTTCTTTTCGGTGCGTGGGGGAGAAAGGAATCATATGAAAGAAAGAGAGAGAGATAGATATATAATATATTTTATATTATAAAATAATATACACAGCTGCCCAGAGCGGCTGGGGCAACCCAGATGGATGGGGTACAAATAATTATATAAGTATTATTATTAATTATTGTTATTATATTTCATAGACAGCTAAATCCATTAAGCATTAACTGTGAAGATGCAGGATGGTGGCGGTGACCGTCCCTGGCTAAGATTTCGGCAAACATTCGTAGGGCCTTTTAACCCAGTCGCAGTCCCTCCAGACGTTTTTGACCCCAAGCCCTGCCACTCACAGCAATATACAGTGGGTTTTTGTGGACGCTATTTTGATTCAAGGTGGCGGATTCACTGAACCTTTCAAAGCTGCCTCAGTTTCAACCACCGTTTTCAAAACTGCACAGATCTGTTGCTTTCTTATAATTCCCAAGGAACGCCAGGTGAGAGGCTCCTAGTATCTACCATTTCTTAACATTGTTTATAGATCCCTGTATGTGGTGTTTTTCCCCTGCATTTCAGACAAACATATGCCCTTTAAATTAAAGGAAGTGAAGTTAGTTGATTTCTGCATGAGGGGACCCCGTTTTCTCTTCATGCTGTGTGCTTTAAATGGACATGTGTTTAGGTTCTCTTAAAGACCAGGGATTGGGAACAAGATTTGGCCCTCCAGATGCTGTTGGATTCCCAGCATCTGCCAGCCCCAGCCAGCATAACTAATGGTCAGAGCTAATGATGGGTCATGGGAGCTGGAGTTTACAGCAACAGATGGGGGGGGCGTGGCCCCCCATCCAAGTTCTTGAGCAATATACTCAATAGAAACGAAAGCAAAATAGAGACTACCCTTGTTCAAACAGGAAGCGACTGCTCTTCCATGAACATCTCCATTGCTTAAAAAACAACAAAAACAGGTAGACAGCCTATTCCTTCCATCATGTGTTTCTTGTTCCTTTAATCGAGCAACTGATTAAACTTCACTTTGATTAACAAAGGGCTTCTGGTGGGGAAGGTGAGACAGCCACAACTGCCACTGACATCGGCAAGGGAGGAGGGTAATGCCATCAAGCCCCCTCCCATGAGGAATCTGCCATCAAGACTCAAGCTGTGTGGCAGGAGCTGCCCTGGCCAGGACATTGTTCCTGGGTCTGGTTTGCAGGAGGCGGGTGAGAGCACTTCAGGGGAGAGACTACCCCTTATCAAGAGCAAGGCACTCAGAACTGCCACTGACAAAAAGAGTTGCTTGTCAGAACTTGTGCTGGAGCCAAGGACAGCCAGAGAGAAAGCAGATCGCCTTTCTCCCCACTCCTTCGACACAACAGCAAGCAAACACTGAACGTCAGAATCAGTGTATCTCTACACAGCTTCACATTTGTCACTTGGGGAGGGAGAAGGATTTGCTGGCAATTGTCCACGAATGTGACAATGACCAATTGTTGATAATTCACTGAAATACACACTTGTTGGGACAAAACAAAGATCTGCGGGGGCAATAACATAGTGGGAAGCATCATGGAACAACTAATAAAGCAGAAGGACATGTGAATGGTCCAGTATAAATCCACTACTAATGTACTACTATTGTATCAGTGACATGTTGCAACCCCCCCCCCAAAAAACCAATAATACACCAGCCAACAAATGCTATCCTCCTGCTAATACGCTCCCCTTCCATTCCCTCTCCTCCCCCCCCATCTGCCTATGAACTATGGCACAATTTTTCAGATCCATCGCCAGGATGTGTCAGCCGCACTCACCTTGGTCAGAGCACCTGGATGGAACGTCCAACGGGTATCGCTGTTGAACTGGACTCTGACATCTCCTCTGTCTGTGATTCTGTGGACAGTTCCTGTTTGGCCAATGAACTTTGGAAGGAAAAGAAGGGAGATGTATTGGGGAGGAGCGGGGAGATGAAGAGAGAGAAAATTAAAGGTTGTCATTTGAAAGCAAGAAATGCGAGATTTTACCATCGGGTGCTTCCCCTGCAGCAAACCAGTAGCCCCTCCTCGTTCACAAATACACTTTCAAACCGCTGAAATATTTATTGCTGAAGTCCATGGCCAGAATAATATTTATGGATCAAAGCAACAAAAGTTTAAAACACAAGTTCACACAAACAGCAACCATCCTGAAGTGGGTTACAAATGGGTTGTTATTATTTCTTAAGATTTACCTTTTGCTGGCAAATGGTGATCAAAGTCTCCAATTGACTTACCCGCATTTAACTTGCGTGCATTCAGCTTTAAATGCTCAACAACAAAATACAAAACCAAGGGGGGTGGAAAGGGGGCAGGCTTCTGGGAAAAAAGACTTTGGCAATTCCTCCTGCCATTGAACCCAATGTGTTTTGACTATACACGATATGGATTTTGAATGTAACCCCCGTGTACATTGAGTCTCGCCTGCATATTATTCCATTAAAAAGTAAATGAAATATTAATATTCTCATATAAGCACATACAATTTTCTCTTACACCCACACGCACAACAGGAACAGTAAGCTTTGGTGGCACACTAACAGGAGAACAAATCAGATCACTCCTTCAGTTGTATGCAATGTTAACCCTACTCAGATAAGACCCACTGAAATTAACTTGGGTCCATTGCTTTCAAGGGGTCTACCCTGTGTGCATCTTCTTCTTCTTCTTCTTCTTCTTCTTCTTCTTCTTCTTCTTCTTCTTCTTCTTCTTCTTCACATTTATATTCTATAGATAGATTGACTGGCCCAAGATGGGTTTCATGGTTGAGTGGGGATATGAACCCTTGTCTCCTCCTAGATCCAACCCAGGACTCTAATCACTATACATACCACACTGGCTTAGCTGAATACAACCTCCTGCAGCAGCAGCAAATATATTATTTTAAAAACTGATAGCACAAATGAGAACTGCAACAAAATGTTGCAGCATGGAGAGCTCCGGTCTTGGATTCTGTTCCATTCTTCACCAACCAACAGTCAATCACAATTCTGCAGCCACTGAGCATGCTCATTCCTCCTGGAGTTGTTTTTGGGCCTCCTCCCAGTTTAAAGCCCCCCCCCAATTCTTTTTTTAATGCAGTCCCCTACCTCAGCCATTTTTGGGTTCCATCCCCCGTGCCCTTCCTGCATCTCTCGCAAGATGTCGATGTCCAAGAGGCATTTCACTTTGTCCCCATGCTGGAAAGGGTGCCTCTCAGTGCTCTCTTTCTTCTGCAACTCGGCTGGCTTACCTGGAGAAAGAAAGAGAAAGAGCAGCTGCTGACAGCGGAATGCACAATTTTGCATCTGGAGTGCATTTAGACAACAAACTAAATCCTGGGGTAGATGGGCAATCTCTAGCAAGACCAGAGGGGGGAAAATGCTGTATGTAGGAGCTGCTGCTGTTTAATTCCACTCCCCTCCTCTCTGACCCACTCTGAAATCAGTCAGCAATCCATGTTTATTTGAGAGGGTGTTATTTTAATTTTTTAGAGAGGGCCTCCTCCTTTCAGAACTTTTTCCTTCTTCCTGCAAACCCTGGATTCCCCAAAACCTGCACGTGGTGCCATTCGGGCTACAAAATGAGCGGCACTCACAGTTGGAGCATTGGAAGTAGGAGGAACAGCAGCCCGATTTTCTCTTCAGCTCCTAAATCAGTGCGCGAGTTTTGTTTTCGCTTTTTAAAAAAGCTTGTTCGGGCAACGCATCCCAAAGTTAGTGCAGAAAACCCCCCAAAAGTGTGCTATTATAGACCAGTATTTAGCATGACCACAGTGCAAATTACATTGCAAGTACTCGATGGGTAAATCTCTCCCCCCCCACACACTTCCCTAAGAGGTTTTCACACACGTACCTAATCTGGGGAGATGTTCCTTGTAGTAAAAGCCCCCTGTCACTTCTGCAACGCACTTCAGGTCCACTTTTCCTTTGTGTCCAACTCGGTACACGTTTGTGGTGCCGTCGGCCCACGTCACGCTGGCGACGCTCCGCCCGGTTTCCACGTCCCAGCCACGGATGTCAACCACGCGCCCGGCTTTGCCTTCGCCACCTGTCCGCAGGAATAAGAACAGGGCACAGTTGAAACGTGCCAATTCAACCATTCTCCCCCATCCACAACACACACGCAGGTTTTCATCTCAAGCTCTTTGCCAGGAGGTTGAGGCGGCTTACGTGAGGCCACCTGCAGATCACGACCTTCCGTGGCTCTAACTGCAACAAAGCCCCAAAGATTAAAAAGAAGTTCCCAGGAAAACGTCAGGGAGGAAGAATCCCTTGCCGGAGAAGGGGAGCTTAAGAGGTCAAGAGTGGAGCCTGTCTGACCCAGTGGCTGCACGTCTCCAGTCCTGTCACGTCGCCTGCCTTCAGAGGTGTGGGGAGTGGAGTAACAAGGCAACATACACAAAAGGAACCCGTTCGAATCCAGCCTCCTTGCAAGGCAGAGGATTCTCAAAATTCCAACCGCACAGCAAAACAAACACGGGCTGCATTCACAAAATACGTTTAAAGTGCTCCATCCCTTTAATAGTCATGGCTTACGCTCCCTCCAAAGAATCCCGGGAGCTATAGTTTAAGGGTGCGGAGAGTTGTTGCACGACTCGCAGAACTACAATTCCCAGAGCTGGAATAACAGAATCACAGAATTGTACAAGTCGGAAGGGACCACCAAGGATCATCTCGTCCAACCCCTGCAATGCAGGAATCCTACCCACAGCCATCCCTGAGAAGAGGGATGCCTTGCCAAACCACTCTGAGAAGTGCGGGTCTGTAAGGGAAATAGGGATCTCCTAACAGCTCAGAGCACCCTTAACGAACTACAACTCCCAAGATTCTTTGGGGGAAGCCGTGATGGTTAAAGTGGTATCGCAGTGATTTGAATGTGCGGTGTGAAAGTGGCATAAGTCATGCAAATATTAACGCGTTTGGGCGTTAAACCAACCAAGCCATACTCAACAGTAGACCTACTGAGATCAATGGGCATGACTGACTCAAGTCCATTTATTTTGATGGATATGATCTTCTTGGATACAACACCCCATCCATTTTTATACTGTTTACCTGGTCCTGATCCAAGCGAAACTGTTTGCTGAGAGTGGGGATTGATTCACAAGCACTCTGGCCTCGCTGGTGAGATTCCCATTATGGGCAAGAATAGGATATTGGACTGGATAGACCCTCAACTCTGATCCACTGGGGTTCTCCTGCTGTTTTTCTAAAGCCCACTGAATAACCCTCACTTAGATTGTCCCACTGCAAGCAGTTGCAAGAAGGTTCCAGAGACAAAGTGCTACTCACTTCTTAAAGAGTCCGTCCCCCCACAACAGAGGAAATAATTCAGCCCTGTAGCTTGGGCCCTTACATTTAATCAATCACACACACACACCGGGTTTACGAAATTTAGGACAGTAGTCTCCAATACTAGTCCTACACAGAGCTGAAAATGTATCCTGACATAATTTTCTGTTTTTATACATAAAGCTCCATTTATTTTCAGGTTACGTCCAAAGCTATGTGCACCATTTGTTTGTTTGTTATTTAATTTAATAATTCAATTCCTCTTTACCCAGGCCTATGGCTACTAAATAATCTATGGCCTGTGAAAGTGCGGGGGGATTGGACTGTTATTATGATGAATATTTTATTATTAGGCCGTCTGTTATTATGTTGTTGTTTTTTAAATTATGTTTTTATTATTGATGTTCTGTAATGTGTTTTTAATGTTGTACACTGCCCTGGGACCTTCTGATAAAGGGTGTTATTTAAACTGAATAAATAATAGCAGGGTGCAAACAGGCACACAATTCTAAAAGCTAAAGCATCCAACACACAAACAAAGACCTTGCAGGATAAACTATACCTGCCGCATGCCGTAGTACAGGGTTGCGTTGACACCCCCCGTCATACTGATACTGTCAACTTCCAGTTTCTCTCCCCTTCAGCGCCTGTATTAACTGTGCTATTATTATTTGCATCTAAATTATGCCCTTTGGGCTGCAGGCGACAGGGTGTGTTCCGCTTCTCTCATGCCTAGAAAGCACAACACAAAACCGTTTTCTGCTTGTCTCGTGCTTTCTAGACATGGGTAATAGCAGTCTTGCCTTTGACCCGCTGCTTTTGCCTGGAAGGCAATGAATAATCCATGGAAAATGCAAGTGTGGTTTGCTCTAATTGTGTGCTAAACTGTGGGTTTTACCAGGGGAAAGAGACAGGGCAAATGGGAAGTGTGCATGAGCCCAAAGTGTGAAGGGTTTGGTGTTAGTTTGCCTCCAATAGAGATACTTTATGCTGCTCGAGCCAGGAAAAGAGCAGAGAGAGAATTGTCGCAGACCCTTCGCATCCTGGTCATTACCTGTTTGATTTACTTCCATCTGGATGTCGTTACAGGACTCTCTATACAAAAACGTCTAAGCAAAGGAATAGTTTTTTCCTTGTGCCATCAAACTGTTGAATTTGTAGTTGTGTGCGGAAGGGAGGTCAGTTGGTGGTATGGGGTTCCTTTGTTGGGCTGTTGTATCGTGAGGGGAATAGTGTTTGTATGAGGTACATTTTCTTTACATTGCAATGTAGTCGAAGCAAAATTCCAAGTATGATTGATACTTGGCCAATAAAATTATTCATATTATTATTATTATTATTATTATTATTATTATTATTATTATTATTTTGCAAGGCTCCACAGAACTAGTGCAACTTTCATTCATTCAGAGTGGACCCATTCAAATTGATGGACATGACATACTGAGGCCCATTGATTTTCAGCAGGTCTTTGCTGAGTAAAACTTGGCTGAGAACAAGCCACCACACAGATTAAGGGAAATGTATTTGCCCAAGGCCCTCTCTACGGATCCATTAGGGACAGGGCCTCTCGCTTCTTGTCTTGAATATAGAATTTCTCTGCCCACATCACAAGCAGCCAACACCCACTCCCCTAAAAGGCAAAAAGCACCTCACCGTCCTGGTTACCCCATTCCCAGTCGGGTCCCCGAACCACTTTCGCGCCCTGAAAAGTCCCCTTTAACACGATGCGTGGCAAGTTCTGTCGTGGGCTCACAGTGACTCTGCAAGAGGGAAAGAGAAAACAACAACACCATGTCATTTCCCCTGCTGCTCATACAAACAAAACCAGTTTGGAGGTGAAACAAAGCCAGCTGGGAGCGCCGCTAATGCAGACAAGTGCCTGTACACCCATATACAGTACAGGCAGTCCTCTTCCACATTGGGTACCATATTTCCTTCAATTAAAGGCCCCTGCTATTTAGTAGTCAGCCTACCCAAGTTTATATTTCCCATGATAAGCTCCTTTGCTATCTTCCCTTACCCATGGTTTGGGCTTAGTGTTGCATGCTAGCCAAAAGGCTATAGTTTCTCTCGCTCCAGCCAAATCACATGCTGTAACCGAGGATTGTTCCTAGCTCACGATTTTTGCGTAGGGGAAGAGAAACCAGGAACCTGGTTTGGGACACAACGCTAAGCCAAACCATAGCTTAGCTCTGTGTAGCACGGCAGTAGTAGGGCCAGAGGAGGAGCACAGCACCCCAACCCCTGTGAATACTTAGCCACGCTTTAGCTTAGCATTACATTGGGGAAGGGCTACAGCCCAGTGCAGAGCATCTGTTTTGCATGCAGAAGACCCCAGGTTCAATCTCCAATGGCATCTCCAGGTAGGGCTGGGAAAAGACGCATCTGCGATCCTGGAGAGCTGCTGCCAATCAGGGTAGACAATACTGAGCTAGATAGACTAATGGTCTGACTCAGTAGAAGGCAGTTTCCTTTTTTTTCATATGTTCCAGATCTTTGCCTTTTTTCTTGTTTTACTGGCGTTTATGTCTGCTGTCCTGGAAATACCGTAATTTGTTGAAAGGGTGTGTGTGTGTGTGTGTGTGTGTGTGTACAGTAGTTAGAGCAGTGGTGGCTGGTGCCCATTGGGACCAGTAGGGCAGAATGGAGGGAGCCCAAATAGTAGGCGGAGTCAGAGCCAATGACTGGTAGGGTTGCCAGGTCTGCTTCCTAAAAATAGTGGACAAGCGGGGGGGGGGGGTTAATTAAATTAAATTAAATATTTTCTTACAAACATTTTAACACGTATTAAAATACCATTTCATCATAAAGTTTTTGAATTAAAAAATGTCCACTATTTTGTGGGAAAAAATAGTGAACATAATGTGAAAAAGTGGACTGTCCACTCAAATAGTGGACGCCTGGCAACCCTAATGACTGGTATGGCAGAATATATATGTCTATCCTCCTTGCCTGTAAAGAGAACATAGCCTTTCCACAGGGCAGTTTATTGTGGAATCTGGGCTGCTCATATAACACCAGTCCTGAAAAGCCTATATTGGCTCCCAGTATGTTTCCAAGCACAATTCAAAATGTTGGTGTTGACCTTTAAAGCCCTAAACGGCCTCGGCCCAGTATACCTGAAGGAGCATCTCCACCCCCATCATTCAGCCTAGACACTGAGATCCAGCTCCGAGGGCCTTCTGGCGGTCCCCTCCTTGCGAGAATGAGGTTTCCGGGAACTAGGCAGAGGGCCTTCTTAGTAGTGGCACCCGCCCTGTGGAATGTCCTCCCATCAGATCTCAAGGAAATAAACAACTATCTGACTTCTAGAAGACATCTGAAAGCAGCCCTGTTCAGGGAAGTTTTTAATGTCTGATGTTTTATCGTGTTTTTAACATTCTGCTGGGAGCCGCCCAGCCAGATGATGAAGGTGATGATGATGGTGGTGCTAACTTGTCACACTGTCCACACAACATCATTCTCATCAAAATGCCATCCCATCTCTCACAGCCCCCCCCCCCAAATCAGGATTTATAATTTTAACAACAGTAGTAAATTTTCTTTCTGCAGCCAACAATAAACTGCCCTGCTCACAAGTCCTTCCAAGGAAGCTTACAGGTAAATTTAAAAATCACAAGTAGACAACTGCTGAACACCCCCACACACACCATATACTGTATAGGCCAAATATCTATCTCAATATAAGGTTCCCCAGTCCTGTTTTGATTCAGAGCAGCCAGTCATGCAGAGACATGGCAAGAAGCCTACTTTCTTGATGATGCTCCCAGCTCCCAGAAACCTTTAGTTCTCCCAGATGCTGCTGGACTATGGCTCCCATCATCCCTGCCCATGCTGCCTGGGGCTGATGGGAGTTGGAGTCCAACAACATCTGGAGGACCACAGGTTGCCCATCCCTGATGTATAACCACAATTTATAGGAGCTCAGAATAGACCCACTGAAGTTAATAAACAAGACTAACTTAGGTCCATTCATTGTGCATCATCTAGCTGGATGAAACCAAAACGATTTCCATACACAATCATGTGTGACTTTTTCTTTTGTTAAGGGGGATTGAAAACAGCACCACAGAACTCCTAAACTCAGTGACATGGGCTGGGTGGACATCATTCAGAACTTGTCTCAATAAATATAAATTTGTCTTAAATGAAGAAATGCATTAACCACTTCGTCACCTGTAACACCTTGCCATGTTTTACTTCACAACATCATATGTATTTTCGCAATGTTTTGTTTAAGTTGCTGGTTGTCGCTTCCATTTTCTGCACACCACTTAAGAAATATTTTTAATATATTAAGCAGTACAGAAATTAAACAATCATTCAAAACAATCAAGAATGATTATTTAGACCAACATAAAATTTACGTGTTGCTTCTCTGCTTACAACAGCTCTCGGCGAAATGTATATTTAAAAAATCAGAGTAACTGAAACATTTAAAACAGCAAACGGTAGTATAAAAAGGAGAAACAGTCATTGACATAGCATTGTAAAAAATCAAGGATCTAATAACAACAACAGTTCCGGGTTTGCTTGCTTAGAATGATCTCAAAAATCAGCTGATGAAAAACAACCTTTCTCTCCCCAAGACCCTGGAGAGGTGCTGCCGGTCAGAGTATGCAGCACTGGGGGAGATGAGAAAGAATAGTCAGACCTCCTTGGAGGCACTCCCCTTATCAGCCTTGTTTGGCCAGGTCTCAGATTCAGCCAAGAGGTAAGGTTTCAGGTTGAATCCAATGATAGTCCTATGCAAAGTGCACCCTCTGACACTAATGGACATGACTCACCTGGGTCTAGTCTAAGCATAACTAAGCTGAGTGCATGTTCTTAAAATGTGCACTTAAACCACACTAGGTTTTACTGAGAGTTAACCCACAAAAATTAATGGACCTAAGTTGACCATGACAAATATTTTCAATGGCAGGATAACACAGGACACAAACCTTTACATTTCTTCCCGAAACAAAACCTCGCTTGCACTACTGGGACTTACCACCCAACGCTTCCTCCTCCCCAGAAAGTCGAGCTAAAATCTACAAAAGCAACAAGGATACGCCTCTGCGTGGTACCCACACAATGGTGAAGATGGGATCTGACGTCCGGTTGAAGCAGCTCCCAATGCCCATAACGGGATCGGTATTCCTCGCGTCCCAAAATCAAACCAAGCGCATTTGATTAAGCAGAAACTTCGGGCCAAGCCCTTCAAGAATTCCAGCTGGGGGTTGAGGAAGCAAAAAACTCTCCCACCGCCATAATGAAACCGCTTCCACATTTGTGTGGCTTCTGTAACGGGGGAAGAAGAGGCATAACACTTCCAAGCCCCTTATTTAGCCTGTTGCTTAATACCCGGCAGCAGACGGCAGAGACTTGGGCGGATAAACCCCTGACGCGGCCTGGGAACCAGCAGCCACCCGGCCCACTGCGCCACTAAAATTAACTTTTGGCTCTCACCTTGGCTCATTAATGGATTGCTTTGGTGGCGTGGCATGCCTGGGGAAAGGTGCTTAGGGGAGAAGACCAGGGGGGGCAGGTTTATTTGCACACACGATGGCTAATCGGTATCTTTCCAGCAGCTTTCCGTGATCCAGATTGTAACGCGATAGGAGTCAAGAGCGAGGAGGGAGGGCAATCCTGCTCAGCCAGTCTCTGGTACTAAAATTCTGTACCGGGGTTACATCAATTCAGCAATCAAAAGAAAGAAAGGGAAAGGATTCCGCAATTGGAAGCAACTGATACATTTTTCCTCCAAGAAGTTCAGGGACACACACAATTCCCTCCAACTTATTTTAAAATAGCACCACAGTGTCATTGTGGTCGTGGACTGGTTCAAAACCAGAAGACCGTCCTCTGTAAAGTAGGGCATGCTACTAGACATAATTCTGAGTGCAATTTAGGGTGGTTGTTGTTTTAATTCAGTACTTCCCTGCCCAAAGATATTTTCTCCTCTGACACAGCATCCCCCTAAGCAAGTGGAGAAACAAATTGCACAGAAGAATTCACAGTCAAGAGGAAAAACGCCTCAGGCCTACCCATTCCCCTTGATCAAAATTTGTCCTGGAGGGTCCCTGCCCGCCTCAGTCAATGCCGTTTTATTCACAGCAATTTCCTCCTAAATCCTCGACCAGCAAAAGGGCCAGCTGGAAATTTGACAGAGCTGGAATCCCTGGGTCAGCACCGATCTCGAAAATGAAGGCCTTAATTAAAATGGTTATTAAAAGCAATATTGCAGCGATTAAATGCACCCCCCGAGGGGTGAGGTCTGCGGCACTCTTTAATAGCCTTGGTTGTTATCTAGTATTTGGAAGCAAAACAACTCAAATTAGATTAAAATCCAGGAGGCGCTTGGCTACTGCTGCATCACTTGGCTTCTTCGTGGCTGGGTAGATAGCAGAGACGGTTCAGTTCAAGGTTAATGTTTGGTTCTCGGGGGCTCAGAAGAAAAAGTAGCCCTGTCCTGCTTCTGTGGAAGCTTGTCGGGACAAATAAGGACATCAGAAGAGCCTGGCTGCAGGATCAGGCCAGTGGCCCATCTAGTCCAGCATCCTGTTCTCAAAGTGTCCAACCAAATGCCTGTGGGAAGCCTGCAAGCCTGGAGGAGTACAAAAGAACTCTCCCTTCCTGTGGTTTCCAGCAACTGGCATTCAGAAGCGTTTCTTCCTCTGACAGTGGAGGTGCTCGAACACAGCTCTATTCCTCCGTGAAATTGTCCCACGCCTCTTTCAAAACCATCTAAACCGGCGGCTGTCACAGCATCTTGTGGGAGCAAATTCTACAGTTTTAACTATTACGTTCCGCGTTCCTCTAGCTGTCACAGGATCTACAAACAGTACTTGATGTCAGTACGCCCGGTCCTACCCACGCCTGGGCTAGGTAACAGGAGCACCTTCACCGACCTTCCGATCCCGGAGAACAGGTCCCGGTACAGTGGACTCACAACTGCTCATCGTGAGCACCAGAACTTAAGCAGCCTTTAGCAGAGTACAAATGCGGAAACTAGCTGTGGAGGTTATGAAGCATACCTTATTTTATTTCTGCTAGATACTACATACTACAGAATCTACAGGCTTGCATGTGTGTTACAGTTCTCACTCAGCCATCTTATCACTACATAGATAAGACTCTCTCTACACAGAGTCAGGCTGGCAGGGACAGAAGAACAAAAGAGCAGTTCCCACCCCCTGCTTTTCATAACATAAGATCACCATATACTTGCAATGGGAGGGGTGAAAATATCAACACTTGAAGGGCAATGGAAGAACACCTGCAGACACCCCCCCCTCCACCAAATTTCCCTCCCCTCCCTACTGAATTTTGCTGCCTGGGTGCAGACTATGACTCAGGGAGAGTCCACCCCTGTGCGCCTTCCTCTCCAAGTAAAACCACCTTCCTCTCAGGCCGGAAAGCTGCCTGGCAGGTTTAGGAGAGCATGACTGTGTTCGCAGGGATGCCTCCACACTTTCATCTCCATCACAAATCAGGACAAGAGTGAAAGTGCAAGGGAAGAAGACTGTGTGTGTGTGTGTGTGTGTGTGTGTGTGAAAACCAGAGGGGGGGGGATGAATGGCTCCACATGCTGATGGCTCTGGGAGTATGGTCACCAACTGCTGAACACAGCCCATTGCAAGGGGGCAGCAAAAAGGGTGCCCACCCCTGATCTAGCAGTCAACACAGGCCAGAACACTCTTCCTCTTGCCTCTGCAAGCTGAGTCCCCTTGGCTCCCGAGGTAGCCAGGTTTTATTACTTGAGCCAGCTGAGAGCTTCCTAATCAACACATTGCCATATGGAGCAAAAAAACAATAACCTTGACTTTCTGGAGACAATGCCTCAATGGAAACGTCTGGTATCCATGCTGGTGTTTGTTTGTGTGTGTGTGTGTGGGGGTGGAATTTGGCAATCCACCCGATGCAGTCCTGTAAGCTTTATTCAGATTTAACAGCCAAAGGAGAGAGAGAGAGAGAGAGAGAGAGAGAGAGAGAGAGAAAGAAAGAAAGAAAGAAAGAAAGAAAGAAAGAAAGAAAGGAAGGCAGGCAAGAGAGGGACCTTGGAGCCAGGAGGCTCAGCCCAGCCACAAGAGAAAATAAAAGGATCATCTCAAGCAGTAAGACTGAATAAGCCTCCACCCACTGACCTTGGAGACAGAGATAAGGCAATGTGAAGGTCCCAATGCAGTATGTGGCAGATGCTTGCTGAATCCACACCACTGTGGCCAACGAGAAACACACAGCAGAAGATCAACAGAATTGGGTCTCATCAAGACCGCTGTTTTATGACAGGTGTATGCAGTAGCCTGTCATTCACCCATGAGCAGTACCTTTGAAGTGGATTTACCCTGGACCACCCCGCTTTATCAGTTGTTCAGTAATGCTTCTCCAATACTCCCACACTAATGCCTCTATACTTTTAACTCTGCTATTCCACAGTCCTTGTCTCACACCCCACCCCACCCAACATAGCTGCACTAAGACACCGTTGCACACACAGCTCTATCCAGGCAAGCAAGAGGCATCATCAGTATTCAAGGGCAAAGTCTAGCCTGGCAAAAACACTCCAGGAGGATGCAAAGGAGGGCCCAGTGAGGAGTGCAACCTGGCAACAGTCCTGAGGACCAGAGAGAAAGGCCTTGAGGGCCACTTTCAAACTTGACGTTCCCGACCTCTGCTCTTAGCCAAGAAAGAAGGTGGTAAGGAACTACATTAAAAGATCACCATCACACACAACTTCAGCATCTTTCAGACCCTCTTATTTATTTATTTATTTGCATTATTCTTATTATCTTGATTGATATCCCACCCTTCCTGCTGAAGGAGCCCAGGGTGGCAGAACAGATTCTTTTGCATGCCGATTTCTGCTGGCAAAACGGGCATGACACAAGCTAAAGTCTCCACCTCACCAGCTCAGACGCTGTTTCTCAAAGCATTTCTTTTTAAATAAAGTCCTACCAGGCACATACTCAAGAAGTGTCACAACACGCAACACTGGCTATGTTTCCGCCTGGGAATCAGGTCGACAGGCCCGGCTGGGCTCGCGTTCCCCAATTATCATCACCGAGGCAGCGATGAGGCTGGCCAAATTTCAGAGAAGGAAACAAAACAAAAGGCGAGAGAGTTCTCACTCTGGGAGTTCTCTGCCCAGAGTCCAGCCGGTTTCTAACTGATTGATCTGGCCTGGTCTCCAGCCACGATGCCATTGTAAAATTAGGGAAGGAAGTCCCTTGGCTCCTGCAGGCGGGAAAGAACAGCACGTAGCAGGGAAAGTGTCATTAATTCTCTGTTGCAGGGGGCGGGGGAGCTCTGGCCCTTCAAATGTCAGTAGACTACAAATCCCATCAGCTCCAGTCATTGGAAGGATCACAGATTACATACTCTGCTCTGTCTGGAAGGGTTCAAGATTCAGGTAGGTTGGTCTGACGCAGTATATATATATATGATAGTCTAGTAGCACCTTAGAGGCCAACTAAGTTTGTTCTTGGTATGAGCTTTTGTGTGCATGCACACTTCTTCAGAAGGGTTCAGGCAGTGTCCAGCAACCTAGAAAGATAGCCCATCTAGGAGAAGGAAAACTCTGGTCCTAAACCTCCTCGGCCTTGTGGGACTTATTTGGGAGAAGGAAAAGTCTAAATAAACCCTACACAAATCTAGCGTAGAGTCCCTAAAATGGTTGGATGGCGCCTTGTGGGTCTCCTGCAGTCAAGCTGGTGCCAAACGTATTGTTCTGCTTTCCTTTGGACCACATCTGTGAGGCCAAGAGTCTTGTCATCCGGGCAGCCCAGGACCTCCATACACACTGCCCAGGCTTGTGCCTCAAGGGGTCACTTAGTTGCTGCAATGCAGTGGTTTGACTTACACAGTATTAAAAACAGTTTCAAACAACTAACAATCACAAAAAGTAATGGGGGTCCCAAAATATACCATCTCAAGTGTCAGAAGCCCGGGTAAAGAGTTGTTCCAAACAGTTTAAAAGTAATCTTCACTTTCTGTATTTTTTTTTAAACGATCCAAGATGTTCTGCAAATTTTTCCATAAGGGCAGTGTGCTGTATATCCTAGCCATTTTCCAGTGCTGGGTTAATAGATGTCTGCCTACAGCCGTGAGGAAGATTACAAGTCTCTGAACATTAAAATTCTTATAATTTAGGAGAGCAAGCTTAAGAATCAGGATGCATTATGTGTCTTGTAATAGTGAAAACCCTCGTTAAAACCTGCTTCCAAAAATGGTTGTGTACATTTGCAGTACGACCACCTGCCATAGTATGATCCAATCTGTTTAGAACCTCTCCAGCACATCAGACTAATTTGAGGATTTATGCTATGACATTTCACATGTGTCTACTGGCATCTGTGCAGTGTTTTAATGCTATTTCATTATAGTGGCCACCGATTTAAAGGGTTCCCCCTACCCAAAAAATGTTTTGCTAGTTTTCATCACAAATTTCACAATGTAGGTCCATTTCCCATTTGGTTTTTAGTGAGGATAAATTTCCTGACATCTGGTTACAAATTTTTTTTATACATACAATTGTACCTCGGAAGTCAAACAGAATCCGTTCCGGAAGTCCATTCAACTTCAAAATGTTCAACTTCCAAAGCGTGTCTTCTGATTGGCTGCAGGAAGCTCCTGCAGCCAATCGGAAGCCACTCACTTCCGGTTTTCGATTTGCATTCGGGAGTCGGAACGTTCGACTCCCAAGGCGTTCAGGAACCGAGGCACGACTATCTTGGAAAGTAGTTCCCTCAGTGTGTATACGGTTTGCCTGAGATAAAACTATCTGATTAGCTGAGAAATATATATTTTGAGGTATGAGCAGCCAACTTGTTTCCAGATCTCTGAATTTTTCTTTTAGTTAGACTCCTATCAGAGGGTTTTATTTTTTGTAGTGGTCTCTTTATCATGTGCAGTCCCATCTGTTTCCAACCACTGAACTGCATTTCTCTTGGCAATTATTTTGTAGGTGAGGTACAGGAAGAAAAAAGTGATTTTTAAACATATTGATAGCAAGTGCCACATAATGTCTGTTTTGCGCTTGTAAGCAAACAATCTTTTAGCGCTTGTTCAAACAAGCCTACCCAGATATGTAAAGTCGACATGCATTTTTGCCTTGTAATGTAAGAGTTGTATCCTATACTAATCTTACTCAGAGTAGACCTGCTGAAAGTAATGGACATTAGGACCATTAATTTCAATGCGTTTACTCCAAGTAGAACTTTGTGGCATACAATTCCCCCTTTCTTTTTACATGAACTGCTCATCATACTTGTACCAATTTGAACTTACACCAATCATTTTAACATGTATTTTATTTTATAGAAACAACACAGATGATTTTACGGTTAGCGATTTACAAACTGTTAAATAAATAAAGAGAGAAGAGAGTGTGCCTGAGCAATATCAGTCAGCAAAAGGAATAAAGAGATTGTAAAAACTGCGCAGCAAAAAGTTAGGTTGACATTAGCTGAACTTGCAATGTCTTCAGGGGGAAAGAGGGTGTGTGGGGTCCAATTTCAAACTTAGATGGATGCAAGCCTAGCTTTGCCATAGATAATAAACTTTTTATCGTCTCTGGGAAATCGGCATCAGTGTCTCCAGGGGCATCATTTGTGCTTCGCCTAGAACGGTTGAAAAAAGAGATAGAAATGCAACTATTGATCTTGTTGGGAGAAGAAAAAGTTTGCTGCTTTACGTTGAGCAAGCAATTTGTAGAAAGGCGAAATGGCTCTTCAGAATGGAAAAAAAAGAAAACAGCCTTGTTTCCTAGTTTCTCTGACATTAACTATGTCTTCGCATCTAGGCTGTAGGTTTGCAAAATGCAAATTGCTTGCAATTAACAGGATCGGAGCCAGCACAGAGGGGAAATGTCACATTTTCCTCTCCAGAGGAAAGTCCCTCCTTGAAGCTGATATTTTCTTGGGGGGGGGGGAAATTCCCCACTGGTATCTCTCTGTACTATCTCTGATCCCCCACAGTGGAAGAGGTCTGCATTAAATTAAAATACTGTACTTCTCATCAGCAAGCAATCTGCCACTAATATCCAGCACCTTACCACCTAGCAGGTTAAAATTAAAACAAAGGCTCATCTCAATTGCAGAAACCGGGGGTGGAATTCTTCTTGCAGGGAGCGCAGCAGCATTGCTCCAAAGAACCTAGGGATATTGGGATACTGTGGTCACATCCACAACATATGTTCAAAGCATGTCTCTCCCCCCCCCCCAAAAAAAGAACCTCTCCAGGATTTACGACAGGAGTCTCTCAAAGCCCTAACTGGAGATGCCTGGGGTTCATCACGAGGCTCTTAATCTCAGGGTCGTGGGTTCAAGCCCCATGTTGGGCAAAAGATTCCTGCATTGCAAGGACTAGATGACCCTTGTGGTCCCTTCCAACTCTTAGGATTCTACTGTATACCATTCTTCTATATACTGAGTCACATCAATCATTCATCCATCTAGCTCAATATTATCTACAGCAACAGGCCAGTGCTCTCTGGGGTTTCTGACAACAGCCTCTTCCATCCGCCCACAGCCACGATTTTGCTCCTGGCTTTAGTTTGGTAGACTTTGCAGTTCTAGTTCTGATATTTCTATATAGTATATGAGAAGTATCTTTTAAAAATATAATACCAGTTAAAAACAATTAATAATGTCCAAAGCAAAAAGGTTGCAAATCAGAATGAGGTGGAATAACCAAATGACCACAAGTCACTTTTTTACAGCTCAGGGGCTGTCATAAAACACACAAAACAGATAAAAGTCAACAACGTAACCAAACACCTTTTGACTATTTCTTCAGGAAATAATAGGTCAAAAATACTGGATGTGCAGATCGCCAAGCAGCATCACCGGTTTGAAGTTCTAGTGATGATGTTCATCTGGCCCCAGGGTCACTTCCAAATGTACCGGTAATCCCTTCAGCATGCAAGGATATATAAAAAAAAACCTCTCCTCCTCTAAAGGGGCCTCAAAACAAGGATTCAAAAATTAACCGGCTTGTTAGCCTTTCAAGTCGTGCAGCCTTGAGCTGTTATCTGGATCCTCCGGGCAGAATTGAGAGCTCTGTTCTTTTCGCTGATTCAAGAGCTCCCGCCGGCATGGACACTTAGAAATGATTTACACTTTTGCAAAAACCCTCGAATGCAAGGACAAGGCCTTTCTCACACCCAGGTGGCCTTCTTAATTAAATATCCGTATTTCTCAGTTATGGTTCAGATCTCACTAGCATAACTGTCAAAGGTAAAGGGAACTACCAATTTCTCTGCCTTTTGGTTTTTTTCTTAGGTGTCTTCAGTTATCTTCCGCCTCTATTGAGATCCTTATATTTTGCCTCCTTCAACAGTTTCATTGGTTTCTCGCGCATATGGAATTGTCTTGCAAGTGCCCTGGCCTGTATTTTACTTATAAAAATATTTATATACTGCTATTGATAAAAAATATATATAGCAAAGATGTTTACAGAGACAGTGTATAAAACCATACAATGAAAAATCATTAAAAAAAATTAAAAGCAGACATCAGCTAACTATTGTCAAAAGATATATTCTGAATTGCCTGCATAGCCCTGGTGGGATAGAGAAGTTTTCAGCAGGCATTTAAAATTTGAGACAGAAGGCGCCTGCTGAATGATGGCAGGGTGTTCCACAATAGAGTTAATGGCACTAAAGATTCAGTTTCTTGCTGTTACTAGATGAGCTTTGCCAAATTGTGGAATAACCATTGATACTTCTGCAAATGATCTCAATAATTCTGACAGTAAGAGCTGTTGTACAGTGGAAGAGACTCCCATGAGAGGCAGTGGACTCTCCTCCCTTGGAGGTTTTTAAGCAGAGGTTGGAAGCCCACCTGTCATGTATCATCTATCTGAGTTTCCTGAATTGCAGAGGGCTGGACCAGATGACCCTTGGGGTCCCTTTCAACTCTACAATTCTATGATTCTGAAAGAAGCAGCTATAAGGATCTCCTTCTTGCCCCCCACCCCACCCCGAACAATGTTTGGGGCCTTCACCCTACATGAACCAAGAGAACGGGAGATGGGCCAAATGGTCCGAGGCCAATTAAAATCCCAGAACATACAACCCTGAGTAGTGGTCTAGCCAACATGTTAAAAGCCCTTGCCACATGTGGTAACAGAACAATTCTGCTTCACTTTTGGCATGTCTGAAGGCAGCTATTGCATCTGTCCTGAATCTTTACTGCCCAGTGCTAACTTTATCCCGCTTTTCACAACCGTTCTTCGTGAAAACTGCTTTCCAGACCTCTTACTCATTGTAGGACGAGAGAGAGAGAGAGAGAGAGAGAGAGAGAGAGAGAGAGACTTCACAGTGTTTTCACATTGGAGGCAACCAACACTGCAAGGAATCAATACATTCTGTAGGCCTTGTTGGGATTTTCAACAGGAAAGTATCCATTATCTGAATGAAACCAAGAAACCATGCGTTGCGATTTATGATTATGCACAAAAAAGTCACCAGAGATTCCAAACTTAGGCACTTCATGTGATTTCTCCTTCTTTTCACCTTGGAAGCCCTGGTGGGAAAGTGATGCACTGTCTGTCTACAGCCTCATAAAGCATGGTTTATGAAGTCACAGATGAGTGTCACGGCCACACAATCCCCCCCTTGGCGCTCCCTTTTTGTCCTTCTGCGCCGCCTCCCCCCCCCCCCCCGGTGTGGAAGCAGCTTTGGGACACAGATCCTGGCTTGTGTTAAGCCAAACTTCTATTTTTCCCCCTCCAGGACCAGAGAACTCTTGCATAACATCATATCACAAGCCAGGATAATGGGGGGGGGGGGTTTGTCCTTTATTACCCTGGCTTGCCAAACCAACAAAAGCTAAAGATTTGTGGTTCAGACATAACAGGGAACCTGGGCTTAAAGGAAACCAGAATGTCGATAGCTACTAACCACAGTGGCTATCATGAGTCCTGAGGTGTTGCCGGGCTCAGGAGTGGGGTAGCGGGCCGAGGTGGACCAAGACGGGGAACGGGAGTGAGACATGGGGGTGGGAGGCTGTAGAAGTGGGTAACTGCCCCTAACTGGGGATGCATAACTCCCATCTCCCTCCTTTCCCCCCAGACATTTTGCACACCTCCCTCAGAAGACAACCTGTCAACGGCACTGAGCACCTGCCCCCTGACTCTCTTTCATCCCACGCCCCCACACCCAAATCTGGCTCTCCTGCCCCATGCACAGAAAGCTTAAAAGTCACCATTAGTCACCCCCGAGTTCCTTTCTCCTCCGAGGACTTCACACAGTGGCACTCGCAGCTCCTCTACAACTTAGGAAGCAACATTAGTAGGGGGGTGTTTTATTAAAAAGGGAACAGGGTAGGTTGCCTAGTTACCATTGCAATCGTCTACTGACAAAAGGCCCTGGAAGCCCTTTGCTTAAGCAACCCCCCACCCTTTTTCTATTTGCTCCAGTTTTGGAGAAGCTTGGTTCTCTTAGAAGCAAAAGCATCATACCTGGGGATGGACAAATCTTTTCCATTTCTGTTTCTCTCCGTTTCTCATTCCCCCCACTCTTTTAAGGTTCAGTTCTCCCCATCAGTCTTCCTCACGTATAGCTCAGTCAGCAGAGTGCGAGACTCAATCTCAGGGTCGTGGGTTTGAGCCCCACATCGGGCAAAAGATTCCTGCACTGCAAGGGGTTGGACTAGATGGCCCCCGGGGGTTCCTTCCAACTCTACGGCTATAGGATTCTATGAGTCTTGACTCTTGACCAACTGCCTGAAGCTATAGATACATTTGATGGGGGGGGGGAATTACCCGGGTGACTGACACATAAGCAAGCCCCACCCATTTGTCAAACTTTTTGTTTAAAAAAAACCCTCCGTCTCCCTCAGTTGTCACCTGGGGGCATCAGGCTGCCTTAGTGGAAGAAATGTGAAACAGAGCTCCTTTTGCCAGCTTTGCCAAAAGACCAGCTTCATCAGGCCCCTGAGCTGTTTCTATGCCAGCTGGTCATGACTGGAACAACTGCTTAAGAACTGGTGCCCAATTTTTCATTTTTTCCTTATCCCTTCCTGCCCCCTTTCCCTTGCAAGCCATTGCTTGTTTATTTGTTCGTTTTAGACTGTAAACCTGCAGGTAGGGACTGTCTTGTTTTAACTGAAAGTATGTACAGTAAGACACTCTAGGAGCATTTGGGGCTGAAGAGTGGAATGACACCACACACTGAAATTCACAGAAATTAGTTAGTCACGCCCATTCATTTCAACATGTCTGCTCCCATAAACCAATAGAAGCAGTGGTGTGCGGTCATTGGACTAGGGGGCTAGGCTAGTCCCCTAAGCCCAGGAAGCTTCTGCCCGGTTTAGGAAATGAGGCGCAATGCTCACAGGCACATCATCATCCACCCACGCCCAAATCGCCCTTGCAAGCTGGTACCTCTGGCCCTAACTGTTCTCCCATGAAAATTTTCACCGCATACACTGGATAGAAGCCGTGCAAATGTCCCAAAAGGTATGCACACAAAACTGATATTTATAAGAAATATGTTCGAGATGTAGCCAAGGCAGCAAGGTCCTAAGACTGCTGCATATTAGACAATAGCCGTTTATCCTTCCAGACTCCAAGTATAAGTCTCTTAGAGACCTAAAGCAAAATATAGTTTTCTTGTCCTTCCATTAATCCTTTGAAGGTGACCAGGAAACTGCAATTAATCCAGAATGCAGCAGCTAGACTGGTGAATGGGAGTGGCCACCGGGACCACATAACACCGCTCCTGAGAGATCTACACTGGCTCCCAGTACGTTTCTGAGCACAATTCAAAGTGTTGGTGCTGACCTTTAAAGCCCTAAATAGCCTCGGTCCTGTATACCTGAAGGAGCATCTCCACCCCCATCGTTCAGCCCGGACACTGAGATCCAGCGCCGAGGGCCTTCTGGCAGTTCCCTCACTGTGAGAAGCAAAGCTACAGGGAACAGGCAGAGGGCCTTCTTGGTAGTGGCACCCGCCCTGTGGAACGCCCTCCCATCAGAGGTCAAAGAGATAAACAACTACAGTGGTATCCCGCAAGACGAATGCCTCGCACAACGAAAAAGGTTTTTGCGAGTTTTTAGTTGACTCGCGAGACGAATTCGTCTATGCCTGTTTTTCGCAAGACGAATTCGTCTGGCGAGGTACCACTGTAAGCCGGCTTACCTTTTCGCTCCGGTCGGGAGGGGTGTTGTCCGCGTCCGCCATTTTGGATCGACTGTGCATGTCTGCGCATGTCCAGACATGCGCAGTCGATCCAAAATGGCAGACGCGGACAACATCCCTCCCGACCGCAGCGAAAAGGTAAGCCCTCCTGGAGCCGCGCGGCGCCGCGTTGCCGGTCGGGAGGGGGCCGTGGGATCGTGCCCGATGTCGGGCATGATCCCACGGCCCCCTCCCTCCCTCCCAGAGCCGCGCCGCTGCGTTTTAAGACTGAAGCGAGCGAACAGCAGCGCAGCTGTTCGCTCACTGTAGTCTTAAAACGTGGCTTGGCTTGGCTCCGGTGCCGGTCGGGAGGGGCCCCCGGACTTTCCCCCCCATAGGAACGCATTAATTAAATTTTAATGCGTTCCTATGGGAAAAGGTGCCTCCCTTGCAAGACGAAATTTCCGCAAGACGAAGAGTCTTGCGGAACGAATTAATTTCGTCTTGCGAGGTACCACTGTACCTGACATTTAGAAAATACCTGAGGCAGCCCTGTTTAGGGAAGTTTTTAATCTGTGATATTTTAATGTATTTTAATATTTGTTGGAAGCCGCCCAGAGTGGCTGGGGAGACCCAGCCAGATGGGCGGGGTACAAATAAATTATTATTATTATTATTATTATTATCCTCATACTAAAGGAGTATCACTTAAAAGTACATGAGCAAACTGCAAATATCAAGGATCTGATAGGTACAAAATTGAGGAGGACGACAATTTCAAACCAAAAGGAATATATATCACTGGACATGTGCCCAAGGGATTTCTAGCATCACACCACATGCCAAACTTGGCTTGCCAGGGGGCATTTTCCAGTTACCCACCCCTTGAAGTGAAATAAGTACAGATAGATTGAGCCCTAAAAAGAAAGACCACGTCACCCTCTTGTTATCTATATCTCTATATAAGAACATTTCTTTTGCTTACAGACAATGTACACAGGGTGGGGGGGAATGTCAGGGGGTTGGACTAGATGACCCTTGGCACCCCTTTCCAACCCAACAAATCTCTGATTCTATCACTTACGGCTGCGAGTGGGCAGTCTCGTAGCGCTCGAAGGCATGGGAGAGGTCGTGCTTGTTGTTCATGTAGCACTGCATACACAAGTCGTAATCGAAGCAGACCTTGCATTTCCACCGCATCCCGCGGATCCCGTGCTTCTTGCAGCAGTCGCAGATGATGTTGGGGTGGCGGACGCCTAATTGAGAGAGAAAGAAAGAGGTGAGAGTCGCCATCAGCGGCTTCAGCAACCAAGGAGATCAAAGGGGTTGGTGAGAGACACTCCCTTATGGAAGGAAGGTTATTAACATGTGTGGCTCTCAGTAAGCTGGTGTGTGTGTGTATGTTAGAGGTGTATGAAATAATGCCAGTGTAGATCAGCCGGGGGTAAACTGTGGCTTTTCAAGTCACCAGCCAGCAACATCGCTAGAGGACAGTTGGGAGTTACGGTCCAACAACCAGGGGAAAGCCACAGGTTCTTTACTCTGACTGGTGCAGACAATCCTGGATGAATGCTTGGTGCGAGTCAGCGATGCAGATTCCTAGGTTTCGGGGAAAAGGCCGCAGCTCTGTGCAAGAGCATCTGCCTTGAGTGCAGAAAGTCCTAGGTTCCAATCCCGGCATCTCCAGGGAGAGGTGGAAATGTCACCTGCCTGAAACTCTGGAGAGCAAGTCAGTGTAGACCAGTGGTTCTCAAAAGAGTGTGGCAGAAAGGTTCAAGTGCAATCAATATTACATGTTGGGAATGATTCATGTTCTTATGTATCCGCCTTGTCTTATACTTTCTGGATGCCCCGTTATCATATGATAAAGTAGCTGTGTCCTGTTACAAATCAAACCCTGCCAGGAGTTGCTACTTTTTGTTTTCCAATGTATTTCTTATCAATAAAAAAAAAATGGGGCAAGGAAATTTTTATTCTGAAAATGTGGCCCCGAGAAAAAAAGTTTGAGGCTCGCTGGTGTAGATAGTAATGACACAGATGGCTTAATTCAGTATAAGGCAGCTTCCTGTGTTATTTACTTACCTATTTGTGCATTATCATACAGAAGAAGATCGTATGCTCCCTGAAACCCAGTCCGGTAGTTGGTGCGAGTTCCTTGGTCCCACTGGACCACCACGGTCTTATCTGGGGTCGTTGGGCTGCCCTGCCGACCGATCTCCACCACCGTCCCGACATTCCCTTCGCCGTTGTCTTGGTTGCTCCACTTCCAGTCCACCCCACGGACCACCCGCATTCCAACCTGCATGCTTGCGTAGGGGTCAAAGTCCATCGCCCGGCGCAGGCAACCTCAAGTTGACGGCCGGACGGCCGGCTCACAGCACAGAGGGCAAAGCATTGATGAAACCTGGGGAGTGGGGAGATGGGGAAAAAACACGCATGGGTTCAAAAAGCATGCTGGGAAGATTGAGGCAGTGTGGCTGCTATGCACCAGGTGTGGGGGTGAAACTTTAGTCTTCTGGGAGTTGCTAAACTACAACTCCCATCTGGCCCAGCAAGCATGGGGCAATAGGGAGTTGTGGTACAGCAACATCTGGAAGGCCAATTGGTGCCTCTTATGTACCAAGTGGCATATATTGTTCTTCTTTGCTCTCATGTATTCTAACAGGGACATCTTTCTCCAGATGCCATAAGATCAAGTCAAGTGGACTAACTAGCGCAGCATCCTGTTCTCACAGTGGCCAGGCAGATGCCCCAATAGGGAAGCATGCCAAAAGGACCTGAGTGCAACAGCAATTCTCCACACTTGCAATTCTCAGAAACTGGTTTTCAGATGTACAGTGTATCTGATAGTGGAGGCAGAACATAGCCAATGTGGCTAGTAGCTACAGACAGTCTCCTCCTCCTCCTCTGAAATTTGCTTTCTTTAAAACCAGTAAAGGGGAACAGAATGACTAAGAGCATAAGATGATCACCAGTAGGCCCCAAACTGCTGGTTTCAGGTTTATGTGGTCAATATAAATCTCAGATGACGCTTGGGCAACCCCGGAAGCAGCAGCTCTCACACACAGTTGTGTGCCAGGGTCTTTTGCAGCTCTGATCACCCACTCCACCCACCCTTTTACCGAGAAGTTTCAAAACAGAAGGAAGCTATATATATATATATATATATATATAAGCACATATGAATTTCCGACACAGTCCCTCTCTCTCCCCTTTCTGATGACAAGGCCTAAAATTAGATCAGGAACTAAAAATACTTGCACAGGAGACAATGAACGCTTCTCACCCCATTTGCATTAATGAAAAGAAGACAAAGCCACAATCTCAAACATACCATCAAACACTTAACAAGTCAAGGGCAGCCCATGACGGATGAAGTAGAAAATGGATGCTCTTTTAAACACACAAGTAGAGCGCCGTGAATTAAAAGCAATGGGAAATTCATTGGTTCAAGGACCCCTGAAATAAATCAGAAAGGTCAAAATTTTATTTATTTATTTTAAGATCAAAGTTGCTGTCGCGTTCAGAGCTGAAGCCAGTCTCCTATTGGTGTGGAATAGACATACTCCCCTTATTCACAAATATTTAACACAGGATGACATGTCCAGCTCTGCCGCTCACACTTTGAATGGACTAGGACCAGGGTCCAAATGCTCCAGTCAGCCATGAAGCTCACAAGGCCAACATTGGGCCAGTCGCTGCCCCTTAGTCTAACCCACCTCACAGGGCTGTTGTGCGGATAAAATGGGGAGGGGGGAACGTGTACGCTGCCTTGAGCTCACTGTAGTAAAGGGGGTGTAAGGTAATAATGTAACAATAGTACAAAATAAATAAGCTTTTGACAAAACACTCCAATTTTATACATGCAAAAAAGTCTGCAACACAAAGCACACTTACTTAGCAAGCAAGCTTCATTGAAAAAAAAGCAGCTTTAACTTCTGGGCAAAAACACAGGGTTGTCTCCAACTGAGGCCCTATTTGTACTATATATTTAAAGCAGTATCATAGCACAGTAATTCCCTGAGTGGTTCAACAGACTGCAGTTCTCATGATGATTTGGGGGAAGCCTTGACTTTGTAAAGTGGCATGATAGTTCTTTAAATGCACAGTACCAATGGGGCTAATCATACGACTTTAAACAGCCATGCCTTCCCCCAAAAGGATTCTGGGAGTTGTAGTTAAGAGTGCTGAGAGTTGTCAGGGGACCCCCTATACCCCTCAGAAAGTGAACAGCTCTTCGAGTGGTTCAGCAGTCAACAGAGAGCTACAGGAATTGTAGCTCTGTGAGGGGAAGCTGGGGTCTCCTAACAACCCTCAGCACCCTTAAACTATAATTCCCAGAATTCTTTGAGGGGTAGCCATGGTTGTTTAAAGTGGTGCCACAGTTCTTTGGTGCAAATGTGGCCATAATATTTGATGCCTGTCAAAATTGTGGCAAATGCTGGCAAGATTAACAGCACAGCCCTTTCTTTGTACGTTGCATCCAGTGCTAGCCCTGCTCAGAGTAGATTCATTGAAGTTAATGGACTCAGCTAACTTGGCCCCATCAATATCAGCAGGTCAACTCTTAGGCTTCAGTGCATCTACTCTGCGTAGTACTAGCTCCGTGAAGGGGGAATAGGGGGTCTCCCCAACAACTCTCACCACCCTTTACAAACAAACACCAGCTTCCAGGATTCTTTGCGGGAAACCACAACTGTTTAAAGTGGTACTACAGTGCTTTAAATGTATGGCGTGGATGTTTTCTGTCTCTGGAGCTATCAAAACGTTAGATACCACTAATGGTATGCCAATTATCAAAATGAAAGATACCACAAAACATTGCAGGTCCCTGCTTCACGGGCTTTCTGCGTAGGCCTCAGGCTGGCCGCTGTGAGAACAGGATGGGGGGGTCTAAATGGACCTAGCAAAGGCTCCTTTTAGGTTATTCTAGTCAAAAAAAGCACCATTGATGAGCAGATATCAGAACAGTGTTTCGGTGCTGAGCGACAGTTAATTTGGCGAGTCCTTTTGGCAAACGCCTGCGCGTTCAGAGACAACAAGGTTCTTAGAAGAGAAGAAAACAGAAAGCGAAATACGTTCCGTCTCAAGCCCGGCTTCCTAACCTTTTCTCGAGAGCCGCCCAGAAAAGCGATTCCATGGCTCCCCTAGGCCTCTTGCTCCATAGATAATGTCCTCTCATGGTTAAGAAAGGGCACCTTCCCTGGAGTTTAAGCGCATGACTTCTACACTTCAGGTGAAAAGGCACCCACCTAGAGAGATGTCCCACCTCCACATGTGGTGGAGTCTAGATACAGCCATGGGTGATGGAAGCTTTCGTTTGCCCTGGAAGATGCGCTTTGCGGTTGCCTAGCAACAGGGGAACACGACATTACATAAGGAGAGTCCTGTTGGATCGGTCCAGCACTCCATGGAGTCTTCTTACCGTGTCCAACCAGAGGTGTTGATAGTTGTTAGAACCCCCCCCCTCAAAACAAAACTACAGTTCCCAGAATTCCTTGAGGGAAGCCATGATAGTTTAAAGTGGTACTAAGGTGCTCTAAAAGTATGGTGTGAATGTGGCCATATACACTTTTTAAAAAATCAATGAACCCTTCAAGGAGATTTGGGTGGTGTAGCTAGTAGCTCTCTCTGTCAGGCCCCCACCATCTGTCACCCAGACACACCCCTCACCAGACTTGCTTCACTCCCTCCTTGTGTTTTTTTGCCTGGCTGGAATGTGCCCTTGAACTCGGATCATGCCTCTTGGTTGCCTGAATAGGGAGCTGCATGTGTGTAGAAGTACCCTCCTGTACAAAAAAGCAACATTTACATTGTGCTGCTCCACCCACTTTTGCCTCTGGCCCCACCCACCTCTGGCATGCGGCCCCCAGAAGGTGGCCCAGAGAGGAATGCGGCCCTAAAGCTCTGAGAGGTTGCCACACCAGTCTGTGTGCAAAACCATGAGCCTCTACCAGTCTGCTCTATGGGTTTTTCGGAGCCGATGGGAGATTTAAACACAGGTCTCCTCAGTCTAAAGTCAAAACTCTTAACAAGTAAGCTAGAAAAGAATCCCACTGCGACGTGTTCATATAATAAATTTATTTGATTTCTATCCAAGGAGTTCCAAGGTGGCATACATGCTCCCCCCCCCCCCACAACCCTTCTCATCTTATCCTCACAACAACTCTGGGAGGTAGGTTAGGCTCAGAGACAGTCACCCAATGAGCTTCATGGCCAAGTGGAGAAGTGAGTCCTGGTCTCTCCCAGCCCTGGAGTCCAGCACTCTAACCACACAGGCTAAATACCGGTAAGTTAAAAGACGTCTCGGGTGCCAAAGGAACAACTAAAGAAACCAGACAGTTAAAAATAGATAGATACCTTCTCACATGAGAGGAAGAAAAATTTAAATATACCAGCATGGCTATTCTGGGATCCAGCCGCATCACAACCAAACGTGTCATGCTTCAGACATCACAGGCAGACCGATTATGAAAGGGGGGTGGGGGCAGGAGGAGCTCTTTCAACTGAAAGAACAATTAAAATCCTTGCCTTAAGGGGATTATGTCTGTCAGTCTCAATTAAAAGGGATTAGTAGACAGTTACAAAAAAATAGGAGTGGATATGTAACCTAGACATCATCTTTAGAAAGGGAGCAGGCAGGGAGGTCAGTGCATTGTACGATGTTTGGAAGGGGCTAAAAATAAGTTGACATTTCCAATTGAAAACATTATTATTAGCACTGATGTGATACGTAGCATTTTTGCAAAAAATTTCCCACGCATTGTTCTTCGATAGTAGAGGAGGCTGAATGTCTGCGATGAGGGGAGGGGAGGGGGACACCAGGAAGAATGGCAGATGGCATTTCGACACAACCAGAGAACACCCTGGTTCTTTCCCATTACATCACACAGCGTGCCCGGGCCTGGAAAGGTTTGGGTGTGGGAGCTTAGATCTGACGCAGAAGATATAAAAACACAGTATATTATTCAATCCATCAATTCATATACCACTCTTTTATCAGAAGATCCCAAGTCAAGGAGAATTTTCAAAATCTTCAGATGCTATAAAGCATGTTTTTTAAAAAAGAGAAGAGAGAGAAAGAAAGAAAGAAAGAGTTTGAGAGCTTCAGGCAAGGGAACCTGTCTACCACTGTCTCCTGTGAGATTGAGTTCCATAGTTTAACCTTCACTGCACGTCCGTTCATTCTAGTGTTGCGAGAGAGGGAGAAACCCTTTCCTCATGCCAAGCACCATATTTTGAACTTCTATCATGTCACCTCTTACTCATTTTTTTCTTCAAACTAAAAAGTCCCTAAATGTGCAAACATTTCCTCACAGGGGAATTGCGTCATCAAGTTCCCGACTGCAGCTCCCAGCAGCCACAGGGCGCAACATGTATGCTGGCGGCGAGCTGGAGGATGGGAGTTGTAGTCCAAAACATTTAGACAGCAGCAGGTGACTTTCTCCAAATCAGGGCAAATTCTCTGCTGATGTGGTTATATTAGAGCAGAGAGCTGTAGCTCAGGGATAGATCAGCACACAGGAGGTCCCAGGCTGGCTTGGGAACGACTCTCGTCTGGAACCTGATGAGTATAAGGCAGAATCCTATCTACATTAAATTTTGGAACATTTGTTTACTATGCATTTGGCACCTCTTAGCATACTGTAACCACATTTTGCATGACTTCCCCCGAGGTCAAGGAGCAAGTTGTTGCCTATGTTTGGATGCAATTGGATGCCATTCTGAAATCAAGATGGCATACGGAACCTTCCTAACTGCCCTGACTTTAACCACTGATTTTTTTTATTTTTTATTTTTGCTTGTTTGTTTGTTCCATAGAATTGATGAGCAACTTGGGATATGAGGCTGGTAGTGCTCCAACATTATCTGAGAATTCCTCATGGAATCCAGACATCTCTTGGGCACTTAATTTGAAGAAGAAAAATGGGCATTTTCTCCTTCCCTCTGCCTGGTGATGTCCCTTGAATGCCAAATGAAACCTTACATAACCCAGCTTTGGGGCGGGGAAGTGAGAAATAGACAAGGAGATGGCCCAGATCTCCCCACCAAAACACACACACACACACTTTCTAAACGGTCCAGCTATCGCTTTGTTAAAACACATGGAGCTAATTCTGTTCACAGCTAGCCTGAAACCGCCCCCCCCCCAAGGCACACACACTCTCTCCTGCTGTTTTTGTCAAACCAAACCCAGGAAATGCATTGTACCAGCTGGGCAGCTGGCTGAGGCTTCAAGTCACTTCAGAGCGCTGCCAATGCTTGACAAGGTTATTATTAAATAGTGGGTGGACATAGCAGACAACACAGTGATTCTCCAAGCAGCTCTCTTTATTCTCAGGCTGGAACAGAACTGAACTGAAGGGCTGAACTGAGTACTCAGTAACATGCAACAGTAGCAACTCTCTCTCTAGCTACCCAATCCGTGAGCGGCAATCTCAATCCTTCATTTGCATGTGCGGACCTGAGTGAGAACTGCAGCCAGGTTAGGCAGAGTGAAACTATATACACAACGCCCCTAGTGGCCTAGGGTGAGAACTTCAATACATAACAGTTACGGTTAAAGAGACCGTTGTGCATTAGTGGAGATTCCTCTCCACCACACCACCACCATCACTTTTTTGAAGCTGCCCGTTTTGTACATTTCCCAACTTTCCCCTCCTCATTAGACCAAGTCCTGCTGGATCCAGCCAGTGGCCCATCTAGTCCAGCATCCTGTTCTCGCAGCGGCCAGCCGGATGACTATGGGAAGAAGCCCGCAAGCAGGGCCCAAGCAAAACAGCAACTGCCCCCACTTGTTATCCTCAGCAACTGTCTGTTCATTGTCTCTGACACCGGAGAGGTAGAAAAGAGAGCCATCATGACTAGAAGCTACTGATAGTCATATCCTCTGTGAATTTATCTAACCCTCTTTTAAAGCCATCCAAGGGGACCATCGCTTCCTCTTGTGAGAGTGAATCCCACAATTTAACAATGTGCAAAGAAGTACTCTCTGTCGCTTGCCCTAAATCTCCCAACACTGAGCTTCACCGGATGGCTTAGAGTTCCAGTATTACGAGCGAAGGAGAAAAACCTTCTCCCTAGTCACTTTTCCTGCACCATGCAAATATTCATAGGTGCAAGATAAAGAGCTGAATGGGGACAGTCTTGTCTCCCTAAATTACTCACATGGTTTTATTTTATCCATTTATGTCAATGTAAAAAAAAAGAGAGGGGGGGGGAGGGAGAAGCAAACATTTTGGGAGCGATTCACAAAACAACGAAAACCCAACAATAAAATAAGGAGGTGAATAAACACCAGCAATTAAAAGCAGTTTCCATCACAGACTAAAAGCCTGGGGGAAATAAAACAAGGTATTTATTATTTTCAGCATTAAGCTAGACTCCTTGGGGAGAGCGCCGTAAAAATTATTACAATTATATCCTGTTTATTTTCCAAGGAACTTAAGGAAATGGATGTGGTTCTCTACCCACACTGACCCCCCCCCCCCGAGATTTTATTATCACAACAATATTGCAAGGAAGGCGAGGCTGAATGTTAAGTGACCCTCGAGGCACCCAGACTCTGGGCTGATGTCAATAAAGTGCCAACTGTTAAGTTTCATAGGAAGACCGTGCTATTTTCAAACACTCGGGTGGATTTGGGAAGGAAAAGGAAAGAGTGTTCAATGTAGAGCAGATGTGAGGAACCTTTGGCCCTCTCGATGTTGCTGAACAACAGCTCCCATGTTCCAAGGCCATTGGCTATGCTTGCTGGGGGTTCATGGGAGTTGTAGTTCCGCAATAACCGTAGGGCCAAAGGTTTCCCCACGCTGACGTCAAATTTTGTACATGCTGATGCAACAGGCTTAAACAACACTCTGTGCGCCTGAAGGGAAAGTGATTTAGAGTTCTGTGCTCAAATAATCAAACTTCAAAGCAAAAGCTGAAGTCCCAACACAGCTATGAGGGCTAGAAGCTTGCTTTAAAAACCCGTTCTTAAATAACAAAAACAAGCTAGAGACCAAAAGGAACCCCCTTTCCATACCCAAGCCTACACCGTATACTCCATTGCAGGTGTGGGGAAACTCTGGTTCCACCTCCTTATGCTGCTAAACTCCAGTTTCCATCTGCTCTAGCCAGCATGACCAATTGCAAGGTATGTTGGGAATTGTAGTTCAGCAACTTCTGGAGGGAACAAAGATTCCACACGCATATTCTACTGGAAACGCAGTTTTGGTGTTCCTGCCCCATCCCCATGGACCAGGGGTCAGCAAACTTTTTCAGCAGGGGGCTGGTCCACTGTCCCTCAGACCTTGGGGGGGGATGGACAGACTATATTTTGGAGAAAAAAATGAATGAATTCCGGGAAGGGGGCAAGCGTCCAGGAAAAAAAAGACTTTGGCAACCCCGCCCACAACTGAATCCCACATTTTTCGACCATATGCAATTTGGGCTTTGGACCCCATCCCCGGAACGTAACCCGAGCACAAGTCGCAAGCCGCCTGTAGAGAATAAAACGAGCGATTGAAAAGTCGTAACAATTAAACCAGAGGTTTGGTGCAAGGGGAATGCTCGCCTAAGCAGGTGTGTCTTCAGGAGCCGGCGGAATGCCAATACAGTACAGATGGGGCCTCTCCTATATGATAACCACCAGGCCTCCTGAGGGATCAAATTCCATGATTGAACTATGTGCTTGGGAAAACCAAGATGGGGTGGAGGCCAGGGGGGAGGGTTGAAGGGGGAGAAGAGGATAAAGGCACCATGCTCGTGGCCTTTTCGTTTAGCAGGAGTCTTGCAGTTGCAACCCAGCTGGAGACACCTGCACTACAAAGACAGAGAAAAGCTCAACCTCCCTCACTCCATATCCCTTCCTCGGACATTCCCTCTCAATTCCTCGTCAGAGGACACCCCAAACAAAACTGACTGTCCACAAGACTCAGGCCAACCGTACCAGGAACGTTCTCCAGCAGCAGAAAGTGATATCACGTTCATCAGACCTACCTTCTAAAGTAGACCAAGGCAGCAAAACACAACAAAAAACAAGAACACTGGGTTCCGTCCAGCTAAGTCATGGGCAAACTAAGGCCTGGGGCCCGGATCTGGCCCAATCGCCTTCTAAATCCGGCCTGTGGACGGTCTGGGAATCAGCGTGATTTTACATGAGTAGAATGTATGCTTTTATTTAAAATGCATCTCTGGGTTTTAAAATGCATTTGTGGGGCATAGGAATTCATTCATTTCCCCCCTCAAAATATAGTCCGGCCTCCCACAAGGTCTGAGGGACAGTGGGACTGCCCCCCTGCTGAAAAAGTCTGTTGACCCCCGAGCTAAGTCCTGCAGCAAGCACATCCACTGAAATTAATGGGCCTAATGTTCATTTCCTTCAGTGGGTCTACCCTGTGTAGGTTAGCACAGGGTACAACTAAAAACAGCCTCCTGTCCTCACCACTAATAATGATGTCAGGGTTGCCAGGCAGAGTGTGCTTGAGCCATCAAATGCCTCCGTGAACAGGAATGCTTTTAAGCCCTTCCTGAAGATCCTCAGCATCTCTTGTTAAAAGGCTCAGGGAGCAGAAGGGTGAGGGACCAGATAACTGTAGAGACGACAGCTCTTGTTGGCCACGCTGGCAGTGGTCATCGTCTGGAGACAGTTACAGGGAGGTAGCCGTGTTGGTCTGCCATAGTCAAAACAAAACAAAATAAAAAAATTCCTTCCAGTAGCACCTTAGAGACCAACTAAGTTTGTTCTTGGTATGAGCTTTTGTGTGCATGCACACTTCTTCAGAAGGGTTCAGGCAGTGTCCAGCAACCTGGAAAGATAGCCCATCTAGTTTCCCATCCCTGAGATAACAGGTGATGGGCAAGGACTCTACCTGAGACCCTAGGGCAGGAGTGGGGAGGGAGGGACCTCTTAACACAAGCTCCATGTTCTCAGTGATGGGCGGGGCCAGGGGCAAAAGTGGGAGGAGCAACGAACGTAGATTTTGACCGCAGGCTAATTTCTACACACACACACATCTTCTCCACCCGGGCGAAAGTCATGATCAGAGCTCAAGGACACATTCCAGCCAGGCAAAAACATTCAGAGTGCAAAGCAGGGACCGCAAAGGGTGTGGTCTCAGTTCCGAGGGCCAGATAGAGAGGCCTGGGGGGCCACACTGGTCCCCAAGGCCTGAGGTTGCCTCCCCCTGCCCAGCATTCAAAATTCGCCAGGTAATTTTGCACCTGGCTATTGGTCACTTAAAACCAAGTGAAGATGCCTGGGCACCAGGATGGCACCTGACGTCTCCTCCACCTGGAGGTGCATGCCTAGAGATCCTTGGATCTTGACCATTTTCACACAATGGCAACACATCCTGTAGAGTTCTACCTGTTATAGTTTAACTGCACAATCAGAATGAAGTTCAGGAACAAAGAAGCCGTATTGAGAAATACAGCTTTTGAGCCGTCTGGCCCCAAAATGGCAACTAGGCATTCCGTTTTGGCGACTGCAACCCTGGTCTAAGGAGCCATTTGGCACCTAGCTTATATATCTGAGTTTCTAACACTGCCCCTGTCCTAGAGAACTGCTGCCAGGTGACACCGAGCCAGATGAGCAAGAATTGGGACATCCCAGAATATTTTATCGGTCAAGTCACATGCTGGATTTTTAACAGGGAAATGGCAGGGGTGGGGGGTGGGAAAGAGAGTAAAGTCACAGACCCGAATAAGTTTCACCTGTCACAGCAACAGAAATAAAAAGCACTTCTGGAAAGGTCCTTCAAAGCCATCTGCCAGCAATGAACAACACAGTGCCTTCCAGATGTTGTTGTACTACGACTCTCTGCATTCTTGACCACCACTGACCTCGCTTAGGCCCAAGCGACCTGTATTTCAACACCATCCCGAGGG
The DNA here is from genome assembly GCF_009819535.1 of Lacerta agilis. Classification (NCBI taxonomy): domain Eukaryota; kingdom Metazoa; phylum Chordata; class Lepidosauria; order Squamata; family Lacertidae; genus Lacerta; species Lacerta agilis. The sequence continues at coordinate 17,291,259 of NC_046319.1, read as the reverse complement.
CACAAACATCACACACAGCAGTACCATAAACACCATGTGCTACCTCAGTGAATTCGGCGCCAAGCAAAAAACCTAATTCCTGTGGGAATCAATGCAAAATTAACACCAGCATAAACTGCACAAAGGAAAGCAACTTAGCGGTATATCTCTTACCCGGTGTAGCTAATTATGTTTCTGCTAGTCATGATGGGCATGAGTTGAGTTGGGGTGGGGAGGGGGAGAAGAAGGAAGTGACACGGCTTCGGTCCTGTATACCTGAAGGAGCGTCTCCACCCCCATCATTCAGCCCGGACACAGATCCAGCGCCGAGGGCCTTCTGTCGGTTCCCTCACTGCGAGAAGCAAAACTACAGGGAACCAGGCAGAGGGCCTTCTCGGTAGTGGCGCCCTCCCATCACAGGTCAGGGAAATAAACAACTACCTGACATTCAGAAAAAACCTGAAGGCAGCCCTTTTTAGGGAAGTTTTTAATGTTTGATATTTTTGTATTTGATTTCTGTTGGAAGCCGCCCAGAGTGGCTGGGGAAATCCAGCCAGATGGGCGGGGTACAAATAATAAATATTATTATTATTATTATTACACTGATTTTTCGCATGGCTACACATGCACTTTGGAACTCCCTGCCTATTGACATTAGGCAGATGCCTTCAATGAACTCTTTTCAGTGCTTGCCTAAAACATTTTTGTTCAGGCAAGGCTCTCCAGACAGGTGGAATGTGGGCATGGGCTTTAATCTCTTTTTGCCAATTTTAATTAACACTAAAAAAAAAAAACTGTCTTTATCTAACCACTTCAATTTTTTTAAAGTTTCTGTAAACTGCTTAGAGGCTTTCTTACAATCGAGTGGCACATAAACGCTGTGAATCAAATAAATGAAACAAAACGGAAAAAAATCCTGCTTTCGAGATTGCACCTGCCATTGCCCTCTGCAACAATAAGGGCTAGAAACTTGTCGGATGCTTTTAAAAATGAAGGCTGAGATTCCCGAGGAGCTGCATTCCAGGCTTCACCACTGAGCTCCTGTGGAATTGTGAGATACGTACGTTCTCGCCTGCACGATCAATCGGGAGGTATCTTCAGCGGAGTACTAGGAAAAAGCCGAAGCAGTAACATCTGGAAGTTTTTCTGTTAGCAGGACAGCAGGTGCTGCTTCACTATGGCGCCTATATTTAAATTGTCTCCTCACTGATGGTTTAGAGTTTATCTCTATGGTCTCTCCAATGGCACCACAATTCACGCCCAAGGAAGCAGCCACAAAATCCCCATTCATAGTGCGTCCATTTTGCACCCCGTTCTCCGAAAAGTATGTCCCCAAAATCCTTGCAGGACTGGAACTGCAACGGTGCAGGAAATTATGGGAACAAATCAAGACAGAAAAAACAGCAACAACATCCTTTAAGAGGCCCACATGGGGGGGAAATTGCACTTCTTTAAAAAAAATAAGGGAGGGGAAATAAGATGCAATTTCCAAAGTAAGTAGAGGATGGATAGCAAGATCCTGAGGTTTTGTTTATACTACCATTTGGGTACCAGAGTGTTCTTCTGGAAGCTTACAGCCAAGGCTGACACAAGCAGGTTGCAACAGAACGGGTGGGTGAGATGGTGGTTTCGAGGTCCAGAGGTGGCGGTTTCGAAGTCTCCAGAGAACGCTCAGCAGCTGCTACCAGACGCCGTCCAGTCCCTCAATATCGGATTATTTCCCTGGGGAAAGAGCTGCCAGACTTCTGGGCTAGACCCAACAAAGGTGTCGTGAGATAAACAGAGAGGCTGGCGGCGTGAGAGACCCTCTTTAAAGGCAAACAAGACCTCGTTCTCACTCATCCGCTCGGCGGAGTCCTCCTGGCTGCTTGCTGGCACCCGCCCAAGCCACCCTGTCCTCTCCGGATCCCCGGACCTGTCAAGCAAGCTCTCTCCTACCTCCTGTTTGCTGCTGCTGCTGCTGCTGCTTGTCAAGAAGAGAAGTATCACGGATGCATCAAAATCCGTTTGGCAATTGCAAGGAGAAGCTGCTTTAAGGAGGGGGAATCATAATACAGATGCCTCCCCCCCCCTTTTAGCTGAATGACTGGAGGCAAGGGGGAGAGGAGGAGAAATGCAGCAGTCACTTGCCCTTTAAACACAAACACACACACACAAACGCAAGTCGGGCAGCCTTCGCTTTTTTTTTTGCAAAGGAGGCTGGACCCAGCAAGGCACACGCTCACTTCAAAGTCCATAGATGGAAGAGCTCGATTATCCAGGCCCCTTTCCTGACAGACTCTTCTCTTTTCAGCACCCACAGCTTGCATTTTTAAAGCAGCAGTTGAAGAGGAGAGATCAGGACGGAAGGTGGTGCTTGTCTTATGGCCCCACCCCTTCCCTCTCCTCTAGCCACGCCTCTGGCACTTGGCCCCTCCCACCCGCTTCCCAAAAGAGGCCCGTTTTCATTTCACGCATTCCATAAAATTTATACGCCGCCTGATTGGGGAGGGAAGCCGCACAAAGCGGTTCGCAAAGAGACTAAAGCGGCAAGATTATCAGTGGAAACGACCCTACGCCACAACCAAAGGATAAAATGGGCGCTAAACGAAACGACAGATTGAAACTGGCACCCCCATTCTACATGTCTGTGTAGGCTTGTAGGGACAAAAACGTTTTTCACATGTGCCAAAAAGAGCGCAGTGATGTCAATAGGCAGGGAGTTCCAGAGTTTAAGTGCTGCCACACTAAAAGACTGCTTTTTTTTTTTACAAACACGGAAAAGGAATTAAGTGGCACCTGGAAGACTGCCAGTTCCACAGATTGATAATATAAAAGTGGTAATATGCAAAGAAAAAAATATATGACCAGAGTACAGGCAGAGTACTTTCCTCTCACCACAAAGCCTTTCGGGAATTCTGTGTTTATCCCCCCCCCCCAAAAAAAATTTAACTTAAAAACAGGTGGCCTTAGACAGGGATAAGCCATATATTTTGCAGAGAGTTTGGGTTGCAGTTTGTAGCTCACCCAGCTCCTAAGCCACCCAGGCAAAGATTTACTTCTTTGCAATCATCCTTTTACTTTGGTTCTTAGGCTTCTGACAGCTCCTCCAGTTTCCCTCTGTATAAAACCTTTTTTTGTTACAGTCACTGGTTCAAAATCTATTCTTTCCCTGTAAAATTGCTATTTTACTGTGATCAATAAACCTCCTTTAAAAATACATATAGCTGCAGCAGCAAGGTAAAATTAACACAGTATTTAACAAATGTAATGCCATAGCAGGTCTTTTTCAACCATCATTTGATGATGCGGCGTCGAGCAATCGTTACCCCCACAATACCCAAAGCTTTCCCTACTACTTTCCTTACTGCAAACAGACCAGGTATTTGGGGGGGGGAGAAAGTGGGCTTGTCACCCAAGAGCATGAATCAACTTTAATTGCATAAACTGAATTTGCCAGTATGTGATTGAATCCCACGCACAAAACAGTGACCACCTGGACTTGCCCTTAGGGTACATCTACGCCGCATATTTAAAGCACAGGGTTTCCCCTAAAGAATCATGAGATTCTTGCAAAGCTATAACTCCCAGCACCCTTAAACTACAATTCCCAGGGTTCTCTGGGGGAAGCCATGTGCTTAAAATGTGTGGTGTGGATGTGACTTTTGTTAAGGAAGGAGCATAGAATCATAAAATTGGAAAGCACCCCGAAGGCCATCTAGTCCAACCGCCGGCAATGCAGGAATGCTGGAAGCTGCCTTCCACAGGATCAGGCCACTGTGGTCCATCGAGCTTGGTACTGCCTACACTGATGGGCAGAGGCTTGCCAGGGTTTCAAGCAGGAGTTTCTCCCAACCATACCTGGAGACGCCAGGGATTGACCCTGGGACCCTCTGCAGGCAAGGCAAATGCTTTGCTCCTGAGCTACTGCACTTAAAGTTTACTCCTTTGCATGTGAAATCTCCCTTTGGCTTGTTATGGGGATGCTGAACTGCCCTGCATTGTTGTGAGATGTAAATAAAAACAACATAAAATAAAGAATGTGAGCGGGGAGGGCGGGGGAGGCCCAAAGGCTTTTTACAGCAGAGCCATTTTAAAGCAGTCAATGTCACTGATTGGTTGGTAGCTGGCGAGTCTGTTAAAAAACAACAACCCAACAATTTTAACCGGATTTTAGGAACCTAGGAAGCTCATACTGAGTCAGGCCATTGGTCCATCTAGCTCAGTGACTAGCACTAGCACTCTAGGGGGTACATTCCCAGCCCTACATGGGAGTTGTTGGGGAATGAAATTGAGACCTTCTTCATGTGAAGCAGATGCTCTAACCACGAAGTTAGGGCCATGAAAACCACCTGCCGTTTTCTTTCCCTGTAGTTACCCACCTTGCATTTTCCTAACCTTTACAGAACAAAGCAGACACCTTTGGCAGGTATGAGGTCACCTTTTGTTGCCAGTAAATAGGACCCTGGGGGAGCTCTCAGTTGATGTACATCAGGGGTCAGCAAACTTTTTCAGCAGGGAGCCGGTCCACTGTCCCTCAGACCTTGTGGGGGGCCGGACTATATTTTGAAAAAAAATATGAACGAATTCCTATGCCCCACAAATAACCCAGAGATGCATTTTAAATAAAAGCACACATTCTACTCATGTAAAAACACCAGGCAGGCCCCACAAATAACCCAGAGATGCATTTTAAATAAAAGGACACATTCTACTCATGTAAAAACACCAGGCAGGCCCCACAAATAACCCAGAGATGCATTTTAAATAAAAGGACACATACTACTCATGTAAAAACACGTTGATTCCCGGACTGTCCGCAGGCCGGATTTAGAAGGTGATTGGGCCGCATCCGGCCCCCGGGTCTTAGCTTGGGGACCCCGATGTGCAACAACAGGGCTCCCCCTACTGGTGGTTGACCCTTACTGGACTTCCTGCATGGCGGGTAGGAGTCAGATATAGTTGGTTCAATTCCAGTGCCTAAGCCAATACCACTCACATTCTGTAACCAATAAAGCTGTGGCCTTAATTCGCCCATTAACCTAAAATACTGGTGTCCATGTGTTTTATTATTCAACATATGGGAGAACTCGGGGCCTTGACGCGCAACTCCTGGGCTACCCAGATGACAAGGACACCACCACCACCCCCCAGCCTTGATGATGTGGTTCCAAAGGAAATCAGAGGAATACATTTGGCACTAGCTTGGCTGCAGGAGTTGCTGGAAGAAGGTGTACAAGGCGCCATCCAACTGTCTTAGGGACCCCGGATTTGTGTAGGGTTAGCTCCTTAGCCTTTTCTTCTCCCAAAGACAAACCACAAGGCAGCGGAGGTTTAGGGTCAGAGTTCCCCTTCTCCAAACAAGCCCATATCCGCCCCCTCATTTCCCTCTACATCACATGCAGAAACTACCTTATTGATCACTGGACGCACTATTGGTCTCACCCACCAACTGGTTTAGCTGGCCAGTCGAAGCCATTCCTGGGGGGGGGGGGGTGAGGCTGCTGTCACATGCTGACAGCTTCTAGCAGCCACAGGTGAGAGCTGAGTGCGGGGGACAGGGGGACAGGATCAATGTACCTTTCACAGAATCATGGTGCCAGAAGAGACCATGGTGCTCATCTAGTCCCGGGTGCCATACCTCTGACCTGTGGGCAAAATGCGGAAAGAGGTACATTCACATAAATATTAGCAGATCCCGTCGCTTCCAGCACTACGCAGGCTGAGTCAACAGGGCCTTGCATTGTTGACAGAGCTCAGGAACAAGTAGCTGGCAGAAGGACACGTGTCCAAGGCCAGATTTGGCAATGAGGCCGCATTTCCCTTCCCTCCCCAAATAATGTCGCACCAACCAGCAAAAAAATAAACAAGTTGCTGATTTGGCTAGGGACACACTAGCAAGAGAGAAAAAGCTGGAGAAGGTTCAGAAAAGGGTGACTGAAATGATCAATGGGTTGGAACAGCTCACCAGCAAAGAAATGGTACAACTTTTTTTGGGGGGGGGGTAGGAGTAAAATAAAGTGACTGCTGGGGGGGACACCTGATAGAGGTGTACAAAATGATGTGTGGGGCTGAGAAAGGAGACAGAGGTTTTACTTCTTCTCTCAGGGTAGAATGGAGGTTCAGAATGGAATTTTTCACACAGCAGAGAGAACTGTGGGATTTGCTCCCAAGCAAGATGTACTGATGGCCACAAACTTGGGTGTCTTAGAAAAGCTATCAGACAGATTCATAGAGAATAGGAATCTACTAGTCACAATGACCATCTTCTCCTACTACTGTTGCAGGAAGGAGGCCTCTGATTACCAGTCAACAGGGAATCCCAAGAGGGGACAGTTGCTGTTGAGTTCAGGTCTTGGCCATGGCTATGGGTGACGCGGGTGGCACTGTGGTCTAAACCACTGAGCCTCTTGGGCTTGCCGATCAGAAGGTCAGCAGTTCGAATCCCCACCACGGGGTGAGCTCCTGTTGCTCTGTCCCAGCTCCTGCCAACCTAGCAGTCTGAAAGCACACCAGAGCAAGTAGGTAAATAGGTACCGCTGCGGTGGAAAGGTAAATGGTGTTTCCGTGCGCTCCGGTTTACATCACGGTGTTTCCGTTGCGCCAGAAGCGGTTTAGTCATGCTGGCCACATGACCCGGAAAGCTGTCTGTGGACAAACACTGGCTCCCTTGGCCTGAAAGCGAGATGAGCGCCGCAAACCCATAATCACCTTTGACTAGACTTAACCGTCCAGGGTCGTTTACTTTTACCTTTACTTGGCTATGGGCTTTGCAGAAGCATCTGATGAACCACTGTAAGAACAGGATGCTGAACTAGATGGGCCATTGGGTATTCCTATGTCCTTCAGAAAACCCATCCAATGCATATAAGGTACACCCCAATTTCACACACACACACACACACACACACCGCTAATAATAATAATAATAATAATAATAATAATTTTTATTTCTACCCCGCCCTTCCCGATCCAAAAACCGGGCTCCGGGCAGCTAACAACAAATATAACACAATGAATAAAACAACATACCGGTAAAAACAGCTAAAAACACCATAAAAACAAACATCAGTGGGATCACCAGGGCTAACTGGCCAGGTTAGTCATGCTAGGCCGGTAGGGAGACCAGGGAGGAATTTTAATGAGGGGAATCAGAAGGGTTTCTTCAGAAAAGGGGAAGGGGAAAAGGAATAGGGGATCAGGCTAGATTAAAGGCCAGACGGAATAACTCTGTCTTACAGGCCCTGCAGAAGGATGTCAGGTCCCGCAGGGCCCTAGTCTCATGGGACAGAGTATTCCACCAGGTCGGAGCCTACACTGAAAAAGCCCTGGCCCTTGTGGAGGATAATCTGGTTTCTTTTGGGCCCGGGACCCTAAAGCTATTGTTATTTGTGGACCTTAAGGTCCTCTGTGGGGCATACCAGGAGAGGCGGTCCCGTAAGTACGAGGGTCCTAAGCCGCATAGGGCTTTAAAGGTCAGAACCAGCACTTTGGACCTGACCCGGTACTCCACCGGGAGCCAGTGCAGCTGGTAAAGCACTGGATGAATATGCTCCCATGGCAAGGTCCCTGTGAGGAGCCTCGCTGCAGCGTTCTGCACCCGCTGGAGTTTCTGGGACAGTTAACTTAATTTAAACTTAATTTCATTAACTTATTTTTTCCCACAGACGTCCACTCCTGATTGAAGAAAAAAGCCTCTGCAATTGAAACAGAATTCTAGCTACACTGGGAAACTAAAAAAAAAAGGGGGGGCATCTAATATAGGGCACCAGAGAATTCTCTGAATAATGGATGCTCCTCAAAATAAAATAAAGAAGGGTCTCTGGCAGTCCCAAGCAGGACTGACGGCTTACAGTCACTGCAGGCCTTTTTTCCTGAAGGCTTGCCAAAGCCAGCTGAACGAAGCTGACAGACATCATTTTATTTGTATGCCAACTTTCCACAGTTCAAACCGTGCTCAAGGTGGATTACCCCAAAATCCCACATAACTACAACAAAAGTAGTCATAAACAGTAAGCAAAACATTAAAAATATATAACCAAACTGAACAATTTCCACATAAATCATAACAGGATCTAAAATGACGATACAAAAAACCAACAGCCACTCCCCAGCCCAAAAGTCTGTTCGGCAACCTCAGTTTTTGCAGCTGGAGTCAGTCCAGGCTCTGCCCTCCCAGGCCAAGCGAGGAAAGGCCTTCCAGAAGAACTCACAGCCAAGATGGGTGCATCCCTTATTGCCAGCCAGCCAGCCAGCCTTGAGATCTAGCTGCTTTTGGATTCTTTTTGCACAGCTGAATAAGGAAAGCTCATCACTTCCGGGTATCACTGTCCTGGCAACACTACCACCCACTGAGCCTCACTCCTTACCATCAGCAAGCATGCCTCATATTGTGAAGTGATGCTGTGCCGGTAAAAACCACAGAATTGTGGAGTTGGAAGGGACTCCCAAGGGTCATCATGTCCAACCCACGGCAATACAGGAATTACAGCTAAAGACTGTTGGAAAACCTCCAATGAGGGAGAGTCTACAACCTCCTGAGGGAGTCTATTCCACAGTCGAACAGCTCTTACGGTCAAGAAAGGTACTCCTAATGGTTAGCTGGAATCTCCTTTCTTGTAATTTGTATCCACTGGTCTGGTTCCTACCCTCTGGAGCAGCAGAAAACAAGAAAAGCACATCTCTGCATATACACAAGAAGGATGGGGAACCTCAGGCCCAGAGGCTGATTGGGCCCCTGCAGCCCTCTGTCTGGCCCTCAGGACTCTCTTTAGCCCACAGCCACTCACTGCCGTATTTTTGACTGGCTAGAATGTGTCCTTGCATTCTCATAATCCTTCTTGCCTGCCTGGATGCAGGACAGAGGTGTATGTGAGGAAACTACTGTACAAACGTAAAATTGACATTTGCTGCCCCACCCACTTTTGTCTCTGGCCCCGCCCACTACAAGCATGCGGCCCCTAGAAGGGAATGCGGCCAGTGGTCTGCACCAACTCCGGCTATGGCGACAAGATCAGACGGGTAATGTGGTGGCACAACATTCCCCACCTCCCCTTCTAGGCTTTGCCACCCAGCCTTGCAATTAGCCACTGGCCTACTGGCCTGTGGCAAGTTGGGGGGGAGGAGGGATGTCACCCCCTGGGTAGTCAGAAGAATGTTCCAGATAAAGAGAAAGCTGGGGTGTGGTTGTTTCCCCTTGGTAACCACCTCTGGAGTTCCAAAAACCACCAGCTCACTACCTGGCCCCTGGAAAACAGAGCTATCACAGCTTCCCCAAACTCCCAATCCTCTAAGGTTGGAAAGTCTCTTTCTGCTTTCATTTTTGCTAGCCTGCGTTCTTTATTCTCCTTGTGGTAGCCACAGTGCAAGTCACGGAGTCACGCAGACCACCTAAGCTTCTGCCACCAGCAAGCAGATGAAGCCTTCTCTGATTACCCACTTTTCAAGCACATCTTTGCCATCATATGGGCTAGGAACTTGGTTCTTTTTACAAATCAAAGTCAGTAATTGCAGGGAGCTGGACTGTGGGCAGCAGTACCCTGGGCTCCTGTGCTTCCACCCTGTCTGTCACACGCCCAGCAGCTGACACCGTCAAAACAAGCAGAAGGGATCAATATCGTTTTAGGTCAAGCATCAGAGCTTTTGGAAAGAAGTCAAATCAGTGACAAAGCTTTTGTCATGCCCTGAACTTTTGCTTTGGGGTATGAACGCATTCCTTTAACAAGGGAAGTGGGAGAGACAAAGAGAAGGCCTCTCCCCCCCCCACCCTCTTTTAAACATGTCAGCGAATTTGACTCCTTAAAACACTGATTTGGCGATGTAATAACTTCTCGATCCGCTGTGCTTTGCTCTCGGAGGGACCCTATCCAAAACGGTGCCTCAAAGACGACCCAGCCAGGTTCACGGTGAAAAATGCACCGTGCCCCCGGGATTAACATTTTGCAGCATCAGCACCAAACTTCGTAATTGTTTTGTTACGAAGGCGTCTCATGAGCCCGGACCTCAAGAAAACAAAGTAAAGGGCAAAAGCTTCCCTTAGGAAAAAGCAGGGCAACCAACAGCAAAAACATCTACTTCTGTGATGAAGGCATGTCCTTGATGAAAGCATTAATTCTTGCAAACCATTAAAGCAAATTTCAAGTCCAGCGAAGTATAGTGGTTAAGAGTGCAGGACCAGGACCTGAGAGACGGAGGTTCAAATCGACACTCGGTCATGAAGCTCACTGGGTGACCTTGGCCCCCACTCACCATCTTTCTCAGCCCAAACTACCTTGCAAAGTTGTTGTGAGGATTTTTTTAAATCCCTCCCCAGTTGGGGAGAGGACCATGTAGTCCACCTTGAGCTCCATGCTCCCTGTCACATCAAATCAACCTTGCTGGACAACTGACCAAAGCCAGACCCCCCCCCATCCAACATGCTTTCTGCACCTCTACGAATATACAGAGAAGCTGTAGCAGCTGTAAACTTTGGGGAGAAGGGTCAGTTTGTGTTTTGTTTTAAACAGTATGGTTTGGTGGCAGCGGTTGTAATAAATGGATAGGGGAAAAACAGCCTTGCAAATAAGACTGTAAGTAAGTAGCCTACAACCATCTTTTACCAGCATGATCAGACGCAGGATGGAAGACTCTGTCACTGCTCTACCAGCCCACTGCTTGCAATTCCTTCTCATCTGTGGGGAAGGGTTGCCGCTCGGTTGTTAGAGTGTTAACTTTGCATGCAGAAGATCTCATGTTCAGTCCCCAGCATTTCCAAGTAAGGCTGCAAATGCCCCCCCCCCCCGAGTCTGAAATCCTGGACAGCTACTGACGGTCTGTGTAGGTGCTAGTAGATAGACAGACCAAAGGGAAAAGGCAGCTTCCTTCCTAAAAGGAGAGGGCTTAAAACCTAAGACCGGGTTAGCAACTGATGCAAAAGGGCCTTCAGATCACAAACCACGATTTCCAAGGACACTCTGCCACTCAGATAAGGCTCTTCCTCTCTCTCTCTCTAGCACCTGACACAACAAACGAAGGATAGGGTCGAGGAAGAGGCATCTCAACCAGCAGCGTATGAAAAATAGCAGCTCCCAGGAACAGTGTTCAAAATTAGCCAGGCAAATTTTGCACCTGGCTTTCAACCACTTATGACCAAGCAAAGATGCCTGAGTGGCAGGATGGCGCCTGGCATCTCCACCATCTGGAGGTGCACACCTGGGGATCCTTGGATTTTGACTGCTTTCACACACTAATACCCCATCCTGTAGAATTCTACCAGTTATATTTTATCTGGACCATAGGAATGAATTTCTGGAACCAAAATGCTTTTTTTCTGTGCAGCCTGAGCAAGAGCAGTCACCACTGAGAAAAAGAGGTTGGAATAGGCCAATATAGATGTGGGCTGTCCCTGGATCAAGTGACTTTCCTTCTTTAAGTTCTCAAAGCACTTAACCTAGCTCAAGGTTGTCAACTGAACCAGCCAGATGTTTAACTGAGAATTAATCACAGTTTGGTGCATCATTTGAAACGTAAGACTTTAGAGCAGTCTTGCCCCAAAATGGCAACTAGACATTCCATGTTGGCAACTGCAACCTTGGTTTAAGGAGACACTTGGTACCTAGCTGATATATCTGAGCATCTGACACTGCCCAGGAAAGGTCTCCATAAAATGGGTAGAAAACTTAGGGTGCACAGAGAAGGTCCCAGATCTCAAGTAACAGGATTAGAAAACCCCAAAAGTTCATTTTAGAATGGAATAATTTCAAGATTTATTTGAAAAGTAGTTGTAATCTAAGCACAGTAGTTGCCTTTGAATGATTTCTGTAAATAATGCATATGAAAGAAAATGATGTTGAAATAGAAAAGAGAATTTTTACAAAATGATAAATTAAAGTAAGATGTTTATTATAAAAGAAATATGGAGAGGATGGGAAGTCATAGGTTTGTGTAGAAAATGCATGATTGAATTTGTATGCATTTTTTGTGAACATAGACAATTCTTATTGGACTGATTGAAATGAAGATAATTATGTGTTGTATATATGGAAAATGAACAATAAAGTATTTAAAAATAAAAAAATAAAAAAATCCACAGGTGAGCCTTTTAAGGATCAACCACGATGCTATGAACTTGCAAGAAAGCTTTCGAGTTCACCACAGTTCCACATCAGGATGGAAGTTAAGGGGAGCGGAGGAGAAGCTGGCTTGATATTGAAACCTGCATTTAGTCCATGGCTTTAAGATGGAGCTAAGGAAGAGACTGGGACTTAACCCACCTCAGGACCTCAATACCTTAAGGACAGCTTCTCCCCATACCAGGCCCTGTGCTTGTCATCTGCAGCCCTTCTCTGTGTCCCCTCTCCCCAAGAAGTTTGGAGGGCAGCAACGCGAGAATAGGCCTTTTCTGTGGTGGCTCCCTGATTGTGGAATGCTCTCCCCAGGGAGGCTTGCCTAGGGCCATCATTACATGTCTTTGGAATCCAGGCAAAAATATTCCTCTTCACCCAGGCTAATGGCTATTGAATAAATCTATGGCCTGCAAAAGTGTATGAAAGAACAGTGTTAGTATTATGATTATTCTACTATTAGGCTATCTGTCACCATGCTTTTTACTGTTTCTATTATGCTTTTATCATTGATTCTTTGTAATGTGTCTTTAATGTTGTCCAGCGCCCTCAGATCTTTCAATAAAGGACGGTATATAAATTGAATTAACAACAACAACAACAACAACAACAACAACAACAACAGGTTTCTATGAAGTGTTCAGGTTGCGCTCCAGTTGCTCCTGGGCCCAGGAAGAAAACAACAGCCGATCGCCCATTTTTCTAGAATACAGTCCAGCCAGGCAACAGTGCTTGAGATTGTTGGGAGTGCAGGATTGTGAGAAGCGGGGCCTGGGGAGGGTCCCGAGGGGCCAGACAGATATGCCCAGAGGGCCGCATTCAGATACGAGGTCACGGCAGCCTATGTTCCCCCCAGATTCGCAAGGACCGGGTCCTTCTCCCGAAACAAGAGCAGATCAATAGCAGTTAAGCCTAATCTGCCCTGATGGTCTCAGGCCCACAGGGCACCAACTGCCAGGAAGTGTGTGTGTGTAAACAAAAAGGAGAGAAAAAGGATTGGGGTTTAGCGACACTGACCAGCGAGTGAGCACCCGACTGTACAGAAAGCGTTTACAGTATTCTCAACAACTGGCTGCCCAAAATATTTCAGAAGGAAGCAAGGTGGCTCTGAGGAAACTCTCGGAGGGAAAGACAAACCCCGGGAGAGTCGGACCCCATGGCTATCTAAGTTCTCCACTGTCAACTCCGGGGACAGGGAAACTTTCTGCAGCACAGGGGCCGCGTTAGCTCATGAGAAGCCTTCCAGGGGCCAGATGCTAGTGGTGTGGGCAGGGTGAGAGGCGAGAGCAGGTGGAGCAATGAATGTAAATGCCTGCTTTGTTCAGGAGGCTGGTTCCGCCCCCCCACCCCTCCCTGTCCTCCATGTGGCCATGCGCAAAATTCAAGGATCCATTCCATCCAGACAAAAACACTCACCAAGAGGGTGTGGAAAGTTCCAGGGACCACAGAATAAACCTGAGGGCCACAGTTGGGTTCCAGACCTGAGGGTTATCAATCCCAGGCCTGCAAGGATGGACAGAAGATCCCCAGGATTTCAGCCCAACCTGGCGATGCCCCGGGGGATCAAACCTGGGACCCTCTGCAGGCAAAGCTGGTGATCTACCCTTCTGTGACCTCTGCTCTGACACGGGAAGAAGACAGCCCTGTGGCCTAAAACGGGGGAGGGGGGGGGGGGGAGAGAGCAGTGAGCCTGCAGAAGTTGTTGGACTCCAACTCCCATCAGCCCCCTGAACAATGGCGACACTGGCAGGGGCCGATGGAAGTTGGTCATTCCTGACTTTCCTGCAGCCACATGTATTGTTGTTGCCCCACGGAGCTGCTCAAAGAGATTTTTCATGGCACATTAAAAACTATATACAAAACAATTATGGTAGCTTGTTTTTGGCCTCTGTCTGTCTCAAGAGACAATGGAGTGAGCCTCCGGGGGTGAAGTCAAACTGCTGTGTTAGTGGCACTGAAGTGACCTCCCCAGGGCACAAACCTGGGCAGTATGCATCGCATGGAGGTCCTGGGCTGCCTAGACAACACTGATGTGGTCCAAAGGAAAGCAGAGCGAGACATTTGGCACTAGCTTGGCTTCAGGAGTTGCCAAAAGGAGGTGTACAATGTGCCAGTCTTAGTGACTCCACTCTGGATTTGTGTAGGGTTCACTCCTAAGCCTTTTCTTCTCCCAAAAATGTGCAGCAGGTACAGATTTTCTCTCTACAGCAGTAAGCAAAAATAAAAGTTCACACTATTGTGTGTGCATGCGCACACACACACCTATTTTGAATAAATTCAGATACTGACTGGGGTGAAAATATCTGCTGAAAATGATTGTTGAAAGAAGCAAGTCCCAAGATTCAATGCCTGACCATCTCCTGTTAAAGGGACCAAGAACAAGTGATGAAGCGGATCTTTCGCTGCCAAAGAACCCCAAACAGCCTTTTCAAGTCAGAGAGAGAAATCCCGGGTTGGATGGAAGAAGCCTGGCCTGGCAGAAAAAAGCAGTTTGCATCTTCACTCTCTCCGAAAAGTCATTTGTCACCTTCATTTCTCCCTTATACACACACCCTGCAAGCCATTCCCTGCACTCCTCCATCTAATACTTAAGACTGTAAGGCCTTTGGGGGTCGCATCCAGCCACATTTTGCTCAGAGCAGACAGGCTGAAATTAATGGCCCAAATTCTGCTCTGTCCATGAACTTCAATAGGTCTACTCTGAGTAGGACTAAATTGTGGTGACACCCCCCCCTTCTTATTTCAACCTGCAAAAAGCACCAGGTAATATAGAACCAGGTATTGTAATTATCCCCATTTTTTAAAAAAAAACTTATAGTACCTTCTCTATTGAAAAAAATCTAAGATGCTTTAAAAGGAATGTACAAGAACAGCAACATGCACTAAAATTTCATTTTCCAACAACTTTTTAAGTGGACATATTTTACTTTATCCAAAGAGACATGGCTAACTTAGATTCATTCATTTTGATGGGTCTACTCTGTGTAGAACTACAAGCCTGCATCTTTATATCGCTGATTTCCTTCCCCACCCCACCCAACACACACTTCGTTAATTACTTTGGGGTGTTTCATGAAAAGTGATTCATAACTGAAATAACAATTATGGATATTTTGGGAAGGTGGAAAAAAACAAAGCAAGCATCACAAAGCCAACCAACTAGAAATTTTATATGCATGCATTTTTAAAATAAATTTAGGTACATTTTAATTTGTTTGCCCTGAAATCCCATTTCATTACTGCTTTACTGGTTTCATGCTTTGTTTTTTTTGCTTTGATGGTATTTCTTATTGCTTTTAGCTTGGGGGTTTTATATTTAAGCGGCTTATAAAAGCTTTTAAATAAACATATAGTTAAAGAGAGACGCAGAGATGCTGGTAGAGGTGATCCGTGGAATAGCATCAATTTATGATTATCCCATAAAGCTGCAATCCTAAACCCACTTAGCCTGGGAGTAAAGTCCTACTGAATTCAATGAGACTTCAATCCAAGTAGATATTTGTTAGGATTGCTCTCTAAGGGTTGCCCAGGCATCCTCCTCCTCCACTCACAAGAAAGTAAATGGAAAGGAGAGAGAAAACACCAGCTTCTTCCCAAAACCACACTGACTGATGTCCCACACAATCAACAGGTACCAACAGCATCTTAACCTTTTCTGGTATAAATCTCCCATACCAATGAGGCACAATGCAGGCAGAAACAGCAGCAAATCTACAGAAAAAAGCATAAATAACTATGGTACCAAGTTAAACGTCTGTACAACCCATGTCTCAGTTTGAAGGCAGATCGCCAGACCCACTCTGAGAGGATATTTTCTTCTTCTAAATTCTGGAGAGGGGGGGAAATCCTTCTCAGCCCACGGCAAGAGGAGATTCCGGGCCCTGCCTATCCATGCTCTTGAAATGTCCTGCTTAAACCTCATCTTACCCCCTTTTGCTGGCCAAACACCCCATCAATAGCCACCAATATTTTCTTATTTTTTAAGCCTTGCAGGTTCTGCTTGGATCGGGGAACCCAGCTGTCCTGTTCAGCAAACTCTGCCAATAAAATCCATCCAAAGCAAAAGATGGATAGATAGATAGATAGATAGATAGATGGATCACCTAATCCCTTACCTCTAAAAGACCCTTCCTCGCCTAACCAACCCCTGGAAATAGCTTTAAGCCAATCCTCCATCCACTGAAACCTTTAAACATTTGCAGCCGGGTGGGAAGGTAGAGAAAATACAAGAGAGTCCCACAAAACGCCCCTGGTAGCTCCCTACCACCAGAGAGGAGTTGCCAACTTATGCACCGACCTCCCGCGGCTGTGCCCGTTTTGCAGGGAAGCCGAGCGCAAAAGCCCCCATTTAGGCTCCCTTTGTCCACCTGCCAGGAGGGGCTGCGGCTGCTGGATCGGTCGTGGATCTTGGCACGCCAAGCCTTCGCAGCTGCTGCTCTGGTTGTTTCAAGGGCGGTTTTTAAGAGCACAGGAGCCACGGCAAGTTGTTTATCTGTGGTCATCTGGCAACTCCCTCCCTCCCCTCCTAGCTCTAAGCAGCCCTGCAGATTCCTCTCCCCGGGAATGCAAACTTACTGCAAAGTTTCTCTCCCGAGGCAGCGCCTGATCCACTCTCTTATCCGAGCTGCTTTCTCCCCCCAGCTGTTAAGCAGTTCCCTCTTGAGTCCGGCAGCCTCTGCTTCTGCTGCTGCTGCTGCTGCTGCTGCTCCCCGCCCCCCCTCTTTTGAGCTTCCTGTTCCTTCCTTTGCAGCAAGCTCAAAAAGCAACCAGTACATGCACACGCACCCACACCCCCTTTCCCTGGGTCTTTTGGGCGTCCCTATGACCGCCTGAGGGCGCAAAGGCTTCCGGGAATTGTAGTTCCCTTTCTCCAAGCAAAGCAGGCATCTTGCACACTCCAAAAACTCCATTTCCCAGCAGGCACCGCGCCACGCTCTGGTTGCTAGCATGAACCAGCCCGGGGGTGTTTAATTTCCCCCCCTCTAAACTCCCTCCCCTGTCGGTGGTGTTGAAAGGTTTGGGATTGCCCAAGGACAAGCGCCATCTCGTGGGGTTGCTTTGTTGTGTAAGTGGGGAAAACAAAATAAAAAATACCCCATGCTTGGTTGCAAAGAAACATTAGAAGCCAACCGCAACAAGTCCCGTGGCACCAGAAAGCAGCTTATTTCCCCTGAAATAATTCTGGGAACTGTAGTTTACTCCCTCGCCCAGCTACAATTCCCAGCAACCTTCACAAACAGTTCCCGGGATTGTTGGGGGGGGGGGGAACTAATGTGCTTCAAGTTACAAGAAAGGAGATTCCGTCTAAATAGAAAGAAGAATTTTCTGACAGTAAGAGCTGTTCGACAGTGGAACAAGACTGTCTCTTGTGGACGCTCCTTTATTTGAGGTTTTTAAGCAGAGGTTGGATGGCCATCTGTCAAGGATGCTATGATTTAAGTGGATGGCTGACGGCGTACAGCCGAACAGGTGTATTGTGTGTTAACCGGGATGCCAACAGCCCCTCGGTCTGACCTAGCTCATGGGTTGCTGTGGGATTTAATGAGGAGAGGGAGAAGTACGTGCACCATCTAAGGTGGGATATAAATGCAATAAATAAATAAATTTAATAATAATAATAATAATAATAATAATAATATCACCATCTGTGCTGTCTGCATTTCATTTCTCTCAGATACCACCACCAGCAGTTCCATAACTGCAACCCCACCAGCAGCAGGTTAGGAGCAGTAGCCTAATCAGCTGCAAAACAGGCAAAACTTCTGTCATAATCTCCCTGCTTTTCTTTGCTACTGCTCCTCCATGAAGGGAGAGGAGAGATGCTGGACCCACCCACTTCTGATTTGCTACAGCTGGTCTTGACACCAGACCTCTGGGTGGGGTGGGGAGGTTAAAGGGGGGAAATAGTTGGTCTGATGTGAATGATTTTTGGACTGGAGGAGGAGGTTGAGGTTTTGTTTATTTGTTAATTAATGTGTCTGATTATTACTTTGTTTATTATTTGAGTATTGTATTTTTTTTTAAAAAAATGGGTGTTATGTTATATGAAATATTAATGTATTAGTGTATTATATTATTCTCCCAACTTTTCCCCTCTAAGGTAATATGCATTGTATATCTTCCTTTTTTATTTTTGCTTTTGCTGTAAGTTTCGCTTGAGTGACAAGCAATTAATAAGTCTAATAAATCAAATGAAAATGAAACAAGAACTTTGTAACTAAGAACAGGTGGCTGAGATTACTTTGTGTCCCCCCCCTTCTGTTCTTCCCTCCCTTTTCCTTTTGTGTTTTGCCTTTTCCAACTGTAAGCCTGAAAGCAGGGAGTCTCTGGCAAAAAGTCTCTGGAAGCTGCTTTGGGTGCCTTTCTTTAGCTGAACGAGGGGTTTAAAAAAGCACTTTAAGCAAACTTGTTTTCTTTTTAAAGTAACATGGAAATGACGGAGAAAAGAAAAGGGGAACTGAGTCTGCGAACAGAGAGGAATAAGAGGCAGGTGATCAGAAGAGAAGTGAAAACATCAGGTGGGAGGGGGACAGGAGAGAAGGGGGAACGAAGACGGGGGGTGTATATAACTAAGTTCTACTCAACGTAGGCACATTGAAATCAATGGCGTTGAGTTGGTCGTGCTTATACATTGATCTGGATATATTCTGCGTAGGAGTAACACTGAATACAACCCATCCAGAGATGACTTACAATGAACAAGGAAGTAAGGCAGATGTTATGGACTACTGCTCCGATAAGCGTCAGCTAGCACGGCCAAGAGTCAGGGGTAATGGAAGTTGTAGTCCAGAACATACCCACTGCCTTGCGGGATATCTTTGGGAGAAAAAAAAGGCTTAGGGGTATACCCTAGACCATGGGTATGCAAACTAAGGCCCAGGGTTCAGATCCGGCCCAATTGCCGATGGTCTGGGAAGCAGTGTGTTTTTACATGAGTAGAATGTGTCCTTTTATTTAAAATGAATCTCTGGGTTATTTGTGGGGCATAGGAATTTGTTCACCCCCCCATATAGTCCCCCCCCCAAGGTCTGAGGGACAGTGGACCAGCCCCCTGCTGAAAAAGTTTGTTGACCCCTGCCCTAGACAAATCCAGAGTAGAGTCCCTAAGGTGTTGGACTAGATCATTTGGCCTGATCCAATAGGCTCTTCTTAGATTCCCATCCACTCCTAGAGGGATCTTGTCAACCTGGGAAGGGAGCCTATCTAGGAGATACATTTGGGAGAAGAACAGGCTAAGGAGTGAACTCTCTCCAAATCTGGAGTCCCTAACACGGTTGGATGGTGCCCTGTATGCCTCCTTCTGGCAATTCCTGCAGCCTAACTGGTGCCAAATGTATTGATCTGCTTTCCTTTGGACCACCTACAATCCCACAATGTGGGATGCAGGTGGCGCGGTGGTCTAAACCACTAAGCCTGTTGCGCCTGCCGATCGGAAGGTCAGTGGTTCGAATCCCCACGACGGAGTGAGCTCCCGTTGCTCTGTCCCAGCTCCTGCCAACCTAGCAGTTTGAAAGCATACCAGTGCAAGTAGATAAATAGGTACTGCTGCGGCGGGAAGGTAAACGGTGTTTCTGTGCGCTCTGGCTTCCGTCACGGTGTCCCGTTGCGCCAGAAGCGGTTTAGTCCTGCTGGCCACATATTCTGGAAAGCTGTCTGTGGACAAACGCCGGCTCCCTTGGCCTGAAAGTGAGATGAACCCCTTAGTCACCTTTGACTGGACTTAACCGTCCAGGGGTCCTTTACCTTTACCCTTTTACCTTTGGGCCACATCAGCAAGGCTGAGAGGGTGGTCTTGTCATATGGGCAGCCCGGGACCTCCATACACACTGCCCAGGCTTGTGCCCCGGGGAGGTCAGTTCAGTGCTGCTAACGCAGCAAAAGCAACGCAGCAGTTACAAGTTCCCGGTCTTTGCAGCCACAGCAGGTGCTGTGATTCTGCAGCAGTTTAACTTCAGCCCCAGAAGTGAACTCCATTTTCTCTCAAGGCAGATGGATGTCAACAACATCAGTCCTGAGCATCTTGACTGTTTTCTGGAGTGAGGGAAGCCCCTCCCCAAATCCACCAATTACACCATTACTGTAAGGGAATGAAGACTGAATATATACTGAATGCTTTTTAAAAATAAAACTTTGTAAATTTGTGATCAAGTTTGGGAGCAAGCATATGGGGCCAGGGTTAGGGTTGCCAGACCCCTGGGGCTGACCTGAAATTTGCATCCATGTGGCAAGGAGAGGATCTGCCTCTGCAGTTAGGTGAGAATGTCTCTGCCTCCAGGGCCCAGTGGTCAGAGGGAGCACAGAGAGGAAGAATCACCAGGGCCCGCCCACAAAGCGCTTTACAAAAAACATAAAGCGATTAAATTATTTGTAGAAACGATTAAAACATCCAGAAAGTTAAAACCAGCAATAAGCTAAAAACACACCGGCATTCTTGGTAAATGGGTAGGCTTATCTACACAAAATGTTTTTAGATAGGTGATGAAAAGTGTCAAGTGAAGGTTCCTGCATGATATCAATAGGCAGAGAGTTCCAAAGTTTAGGTGCCACCACACTTGAATATTAATTTATTCCAGATGTGGGACAGGTCAGGTGTTACGTGGCATATATGGGACAAGGAAATCTCACAGGTAAACTGATGCCAAGTTCAAAACAAAATAAAATAAAAAAAATTCCTTCCAGTAGCACCTTAGAGACCAACTAAGTTTGTTCTTGGTGTGAGCTTTCGTGTGCATGCACACTTCTTCAGACACCTGAGGTTGATGGCTCAATGTGGTGCCTTCCATAGTTCCAGTTACAGGTAGGTAGCCGTGTTGGTCTGCCATAGTCAAAACAAAATAAAATAAAAAATTCCTTCCAGTAGCACCTTAGAGACCAACTAAGTTTGTTCTTGGTATGAGCTTTCGTGGAAGGAATTTTTTCTTTTATTTTGTTTTGACTATGGCAGACCAACACGGCTACCTACCTGTAACTGATGCCAAGTTGTTAACAATGGCTTGACAAGCAATCCTTCACAGGTGCTTTACAGGTGTCTATGGCCATGCCTATGTTATTCTCTCACACAGGTCACCTGCAGACTGGAGATTTATGTTTGTGCGGGATTAAAGCATTCTGTCACCCTGGAGCGACAAAATGTATTTTTAGAAAAGAATTGGGCGGTTTGCAGTTTCGAAAGTGACAGGAAATACATTGGAAAACACAGAAGGAACAAACAATTAATGGGAAGACATGTAGAAACCTTGCAAGTGAATGAGGATAAACGCTGATTGTCGTAAATCCACAAGGAATGCTCAGCAAAGGCCCATGGTTTATGGAAATTAAAGGCCAGGATGAATGGCCTTAAATGAACAGGTCATCTGGAGGTGCTCAGGGAGGTGTCAGAACCCGCATGGAAATCTTATGTAAATTTATTTAATTAATTAACTAAGTGGTTGTGAAAATGTGAAGAACTGAAATTAAGACTAAGAAAAGGAGAATGCTGGCGAACCAAAACAGACAGATTTCCCCACATTTGTGGCAGCAAATGACCAGGGCCGTCTTAAGCATATCCGGCGCCATGGTGCAAAGATCCCTCCGGCGCCCCATCCCACCCCCATTTCCCAGAGTTGTCGACCTTTTCCCAAGCCTCTGTGGGGATCGCTCTCCTCCCGCGGAGGCTTGGGAAGGAAGCTGCACGCCCGCCAGCCATATGGTTGACAGGGCGCAGCTGGCGGGCGTGCAGGAGGGAAAGGGGAAGCCGACGGCAAAGCCGTGCAGCTCCCCCACTCGCTGGGGCACCCCTGAGAGGCTGGCGCCCTGGTGCAACGCACCAGTAAAGCCAATGGGAAAGACAGCTCTGCAAATGACCTTCCTCTGGACCCACAATCAAGCTGCAGAAAACTTTGCTAAATGGTTAATCCAGCCACCCGGGGCTTTTCCGTTGCTTTTTAAGTCTTCCTCTTGGTCGATTAAGGACCACAGTGCCCCAGGTAGCCACAAGAGGGAGACGCAGCACCACGCTTCAACTTGAGCGCCGCTAGACAGCGTGGAAAGTCTTTTGCCGCATAGAACCCCATGCGTCTTCTGCACATGAACCTCCCACGGTGGGAGCCACACTGTCCGGGATGCGCACGGTGCTCAGAGCTCTGTGCAAAACACCACATCCAAAATGCGGCTCTCCTAAAACTTCCCAGATGAAATATACAGTGCTTTAAGATGCGGGGGGCTGGGAGGCCTTGCCGCCTTTAACTTGTGCATTACTTTCTGGGGGTTCATATAAAACTGACCTTTGGGTGCATGAAGACAATATCTAGGGGTGCTGAGTGCGTATTTGATGTTTTTTGGTGCTTGCCACTGTTTTTACTGGCCCAGCTGCTGTGCTTTTAATAGTAGCCCAGCAAACAGAAAATGCACAGGATTAATTTTTATGCTCAAATAAAACATTTACCTGCTGTGTGTGTGTGTGAGAGAGACACACACAGAGAGACAGAGAGTTTCACGCCAGTTAAAAAACATTGGCACCGCTGCCTTGGAATAGTGTTGGCCTCCTGCCTGTGTTTACACCAGAGGTGGTGAACTCCAGCCCGTGAGCCAAATTCGGCCCCCAGACCTCTCTACCGGGGCCCTCAGGATTCTCTGCATATAATCATAGAGCTGGAAGGGACCCTGAGGATCATCTAGTCCAACCCGCTGCAATGCAGGAATCTGCAGCTGCTCCATACAGGAATTGATCTTGCAAACCTTGGCGTTATTAGCACCACGCTCTAACCAACTGAGCTCATGGTCACAGAGTCGGCAAAAGCTTCCTGCATTGCAGGGGGCTGGGCTAGATAACTCTTGTGGTACCTTCCATCTCTGCAGTTCCATGATTTATGCTCCAAGGTGCATTATTAATCCTAAAACTTAATCCTACATAGGATTTCCATAGGATGACTACTAAATGAAAAACACTGATTTTTATTTTTATTTTTTACATTTGTTCTTAGCCAAAAGGCTGAGATGCTATTGGAAACTTCTTATTATATAGTTACAGGTAGGTAGTTACAGGTTGGTCTGCCACAGTTGAAGCAAAATTTAAAAATTCCTTCCAGTAGCACCTTGTATCATACCAAGAACAAACTTAGTTGGTCTCTAAGGTGCTACTGGAAGGAAATCTTATTTTATTTTAGTAAAGACTCATGATGCCAACCGCAGCACAGCTGAGGTACCCACCGCAGTAGACACTTCTACATTCTAGTCCTCAGCATATTTCCATTCTGGAAGGAACCTAGAAAGCCACAGAAACAGACTAAAAACCAGAGAACAGGCCCCGCATGTAGCGCTCTTTGGTTTTGGTCAGCTTCAGCGGCAACAGCTTCACCGTGACACGCTTGGGGTAGCCTGGCCACCCACCTGTGGGTCCTGATCCACTGGTTGAAGACTTGTGGCTTACGGAAATTAAAGTCCATGATGCATGCTCAATGAACAGGTCGTCTGCAGGAGCTCGGGAAGGTGTCGAAGCCTCCAGAAGAAAAGGGCCTGGGAATCAGCACGGGATCAAGCAAAGCCCGAGTTTATAGTGTAAGTGTAAACTAGACAAGAATTATCCTGGTCCAGTACTGGGCAGGGAAGAACAATCATTGCTGGAATTATCAGTCTCTGGGAACCTGCCCAGAGCAGAGCAGGAGGGGAGAGGAGCAATCTAACAATGAGGCCCGCAGGAATTACACACACACACACACACACACACAACCACTGCATCATTTGCTTGCAGTTTAACTGCCTCATTTATCAAGGCAAAGTGTAAATATTTGCCAAGCACATAATCGTGTTCATTGCTTCATATTTTTAAAAAAAGCTCAGGAGAAAGACAGAATTAGAATCACAGCCAGTTAAACAAACAAACAAACAAAAGGGGGGGGGGAATGCTGAGTCAGGCTGAGGAACGATGGACTCAAAAACGTTTTGTTTCCACCAATCACCGGCCAGATATTTCTGAGAAGCCCACTGTTTGCTTGAGGCACCAGGCCTCAATATTTAGAAGCCCACTGCCTTCTAAACATGGTGTTTTTCATTTCTCTTTCAGGACTTCCCTTGGCGTGATTGCTGGCATCCCCCCCCCCCCCAGTATTCTGATCCCGACAGAGGATGGCTACATGTGAAGCTGGTGAAGAGGACCTTGAAGGTAATCCCTCCAGCCTGTGGTTTTACCCTATATGTGCATGGTGGTGGTGCTCCTGTTGCGAACTTAACTTGGATCATGCCGTGACCCATTTGTGGATCCATTCCTGACCCACCAATTGAAGGCCACTGGTTTAGAGGTTCCCTTCCTCGATCTGGGTATTCCAAGGAGGGAGGACTGAATCGCTAGACTGTCCCGTAGGTGCATGCAATAATTTAGCAAATACTGTGCGCATTATGCATTTCAGAAAATTTATGTACCGTTTGGTTGTAAGAACAAAACAGAAAGCCAAGCCTCTTAAGCGGTTTACAAAAATGCAAAGCAGAATGTTAAAATTCTGGGTAGAAAAATCAACGGTTAAAAACAAGTATATAAAAGCATTCCAAAGATGTGTTGCAATCAATAATAGCTAGAGATAAAACACATGGCATGGTGCACATAGAAGAGCAGCATGTCAGAGAGGAGGTTGGCCAGGATCCTTGAGAAGCTAGCTTTCTATAGGACACACACACACCCCAGCCGCTTCGAAGATGAGTCAGTCATTTTCCAGGTAAATGGAAAGTGGTAGAGCCCAGATTTGGGCTGACAGCCTCGGGGAGGACTGTGCCGTATTACAATCAAGGCTGAAAACAGCAGTCACAGCGCTGTGCAATTTGGCAAACTGCCTCATTTGCTGGAACGGTGAATGTCGTTCTCATAACCACAAGGGGCCGCTGCAAGATGCTGTTTGTTTTTCCTTGAGATCGTAGAACCATATAATAGAATTGTAGAGTTGGAAGGGGCCATGAGGGTCATCTAATACAACCCCTTGCAATGCAGGAATTCTTTGCCCAAGGTGGGGCTCTAAGCCACGAACCCGAGGTTAAGAGTCTCGTGCTCTACCGACTGAGCTGCCGCCTGGCCTAAAGCGAATCTGCATTCTCTGCCCTCGATGGGGCTGGTGCAGAGGGCAAAAATGCAGGGAGCCCAACAGGAGGTGGAGCCAGAGTCAAAGGCAGGCAGGCAGGATAGCCATAGCCAGGTGGAGCCAGCTATAGTTCTAGGTTTGTCCCCATCCTCAGGAGAACACTGAGACTAAGGAGGCAGAAGCTGATAGACAGGCAGGTGTGGACTATGCGAGGAGACGTGCCTATTTGGACCGGCCTCCGCTGTGGAAGAGGGGAAGAACTTAGTTTGCAATTCCTTCCTCTCTCCCGGGAGAAGTATGGTCAGGTGGAAAAGTGGAGAGCGCTCCTGCACCTTTAACAGCAGGAATTTAGGGGCTCCTGCACCTTTAATTGGTAGAAAAGGGAATTTCCACAGGTGTGCAGCTGCAGCTGCTTAAATTCCCTCTTGAACACAACCATGAATGTGGCAGCAGCTCTTGACCCCCCCCCCTTTGCATCTGGTTTGCCAGCTGCATCTAAGCAGCAAAGTACCTGAATTGTGTACAGCCGGTCCCAGGTCCGCTCCATGGGTATATGCAGCGTTTATGTTGGGAGGGCACCAGGGCACCCACCTGTCTTGTTCCAGAATGGAGCTACCTGCCACGTGATTGGTTGGGTTGCCAGTTTTGTTGCTAGAACATCATTTAAGTGACCTCCGTGAGCATTTCCATTTCAGATATTCTGATTATTTCTACTTTTAGTTAAGTATTTTTATTTGTTTACTTGATTTGGGGGGTGGGTGGGCAGCTGAGCCCCTTGCTACGCCCATGGTCCGATCATTGGCAGCATCTCTAGGTCAGGCTGGGAATGTTCTTTGCCCGAAACCCCAGAGAACTTACTGCTAGCCAGTGCCGACAGTACTGAGCTGAGGATCCAAAGGCCTTGTTTCAGTGTAGGCAGCTTCCTGCATTGATCACCGATGACCTTTGAAGGACAGGAAGCATTGTTGTTGTTGTTTAGTCATGTCTGACTCTTCGTGACCCCATGGACCAGAGCATGCCAGGCACTCCTGTGTGTTGTAGTGGTTAAGAGCGGTAGACTCATAATCTGGTGAACCGGGTTCGCGTCCCCGCTCCTCCACATGCAGCTGCTGGGTGACCTTGGGCTAATCACACTTCTTTGAAGTCTCTCAGCCTCTCTCAGGGCTGATTTCCTTCAGGATGGATAGGTTTGATCTTCTTGCAGTCAATAGTCTCCTCCAGCACCACAATTCAAAAGCATCAATTCTTCGGCGATCAGCCTTTTTTATGGTCCAGCTCTCACTTCTATACATCACTACTGGGAAAACCATAGCTTTAACTAGGGTTGACCTCTGTGAGAACAGGAGGCTGGACTAAATGGGCCACTGGCCTGATTCGGTAGCGCTCTTCTTATGAGTAATGAGAGGGAGGGCTGCTGTGTGCTTCCTGGAGCCCAAAAGAGAACAGCAGTCTGGATCTGAAGAGAATTTGGCCTGATCCAGAATCACCTTCTGTTATCTTTAAAACAAAATAAAAATTGTTTATTTGGTTTTCAGGTCCAAGTTTTACAATCACACATCCAACATCCAACATAAAAACAAGATTCCAAAGAATCTCCTGGACTTCCCTCCTCCCCTTTGTGGGTCCCATTCTTAATCATTCCCTCCTGCATCTTTTATGATAATCCCAATCTTTTACATCTACGTTAGGTCCAAAATTCACCATTAAACTACAAGTATTATTCCAGTCCTGCTAATGGTTTTAGCTGTTTACAGTGGTTTTTAAGATAAATTATAAATTTTTCCCCATTCCTTATGAAAATTCTGGCCTTCCTGATTTCTGATTCTTCTGGTCATTTTTGCCAATTCAGCATAATCCATCAACTTAATCTGCCATTCTTCTCTGGTGGGGACTTTATCTTCTTTCCATCTCTGGGCCAATAACATCTGTGCAGCTGTGGTCGCATACATGAACAGTCTTTTCTGCTCCCTTGGGATTTCGGCACCTAGAATTCCTAAAAGAAAAGCTTTGGGGTTTAAAAAAAAAGTGATTTTAAACATTTTTATCAACTCATTATAAATCATTTCCCAAAATTCTTTTACTACCTTACATGTCCACCACATATGATAAAAGGTGCCTTCTTTTTCCTTACATTTCCATCATACATTTGACCCTGTTTTATACATTTTTGCTAATTTACTGGAGCTCTTTCTGGTCTCAGCAGCAGCAGGCTCCCGGGGTCAGCAGTGTCCCTTGCCCAACACTGCAGGGGGGTTGGTTCTCAGCAGCTGTCCAAGCATGCCATCTCCACCCCCTACCACCCGGGAGAAAACACAGGTCCTTCAGCCTCTGCAAAAAGCCTGAATCTGACTTTGTTTTCCCCCTCAAACCTGTTCTTCATTACCTTCAGGAGCTGGGAATTTTCCTTGCTCCTAATAAAAATGCAGAATGTCTGCACTGGGTTATAAAGCAGCTGAGGAGTGCCCTTGCATATCTTAAGAGAGAAATGGCTTCTTGTTTGATGACTCAGACTGGACCTCTGCTGACTTTTCTTAAGAAGCTGCAGGTGTGCTTGGAATGGTGTGTGGGTGTTCTTTGCCGTGACATTAGAATTATAGAATTGGAAGGGACCTGGAGGGTCATCTAGTCCAACCCCACCGGATGTGCAGGAATCTTTTGCCACTATGAAGGATCCCACGGTCTCAGCGGCCGTCGTTCCTTGGGTTGGAGGGGGAAATTAGAAACAGTTGGCATTTTAAGGCAAATCTACCTAATCTGTACTTTCCAAACAATAAGGGAACAGGAAAACAGTCCAGTTTCGTACTTCTCTGAATTCTGCATTGCCAATGACTCCAGCTTAGGTTACCGGTATGTGTGTAAAAGAGCTGCACTGTACTGGGGTAAAGTACGCCTTAAAATGCATATAAGTAGTGAAAATAATATACAGAAAGGCATTCTATTTGGGGGAAATTGCTTTGCAACGATGCATGTGTGTGGCAGAACTGAATACCACAAATGTGCAGATCAGCAGAAGTTTGTACTAGAATGCCTGTGGATTTTCATGAGGACTTAAAAAAATAAAATTGCAAATTGATGTGAAAATATGGACAGCTGGTTAAGAGTAGAAAAATAGAGAGATGGACAGAAATTGAAATTAACAGATTGGCCCACTCAATTGAATTTCCCCCCATACATATGAACACACTGCTATATCAAAAAAGCACATAGAAAAAAAGAAATAAAAGAAAGGGAAAACATAAAAAATAAAAAATCACACAAAATCCTAGAATTGTAGTTCCTGGATGTCACTATTCAGATGACATATTAGTATTCTATGCTTGAGTACATCAAAAACATTGGCTTAGAGAACAAATATTCTTGAGGAAGAAATGTGCAGAACATGTGTTGACCAGGTTATCTCAAAATTAACCTGCAGTTAAAAAGCTAAGAGACTCAGATGTTGACAAGTTTTAATCTCATTTTAAAAATGTTAATTGTCTTTAAATGGCTTCTAATTGGTTTTTAACAGTTTTTAATCAATCATTTTAATATTTCCACAGAGGTTTTACAACAATCAAGCGGTGTATATACCATTTTGTAAAATAGACAAGCACGCAAACGTGTGCATATTGGCAGAAACTTGCACTAAAACACCGACCAATTTTCATGTGGGTTTAAAAAGTGAAAACCATAAATTGCTGCAACAAAGGGAGAGCCAGTGTGATGTAACAGTTAAGAGTACCGGACGAGGGGACCAGAGTTCAAATTCTCGCTCGGCCATGAAGCTCATTGGGCAGTCTCAGCCTGACCTACCTTTCAGGGTTGTTGTGAGGGTCAAACAGGGAGGGGAGAACCTCACACTCCACCTTGAGTTCCCTGGAGGAAAGGCTAGCATATAAATTTAACAGATGGTGATAATAGCAAATGTGAAGAGCTGAATTTAAAGGTTGGGGAAACGGGAACAAACAGGTCCATCCATCTCTGTCTCAGAGGCCTTCTGCAAATGGAACTTGGGTCTAGATGGGTTTTCCTCCCTCCAGCTCCAAGCTATTCTTAGCAGCGTGGGTGGCCCAAACAGCCTCTCCACTCTCTGCTTCTAGCCTATTAGCCAGAGTGCCCATTTGGCCAGACACAGCAAGAATTTCCATCTCACAGAGAAATGCTCCATCTTCTGGCTTTGATGGAACTTTGAAAAGGGGATGGAGAGACTGGGATTTTTTTTTTAAGCAAAATACAACAGTCTAGCTATAAATATGCCTATCTGGACCCACCTCATAGCCATTCTGAAATATTGATTCTCTCTCTCTTTTCTGCAGAGAGGCTGGTTTCAGGTCTGCCTCGGTATCGATCCCATTGCTAAGTAACTTGGACTGTTGCAAAGACCCCGTGAGAAAGAGGTGGGGGTGGGTGGGAGAATATCAGAACACGGGGGTGCTATGCGAAAGTTACAGCACCTCAAATCTATCTGGCCACTCTTGATTCCCATGACGTGTGTGTCATCAAGCAAAGAGTTCAAGGGTACATTCCAGCCGGATAGGAACGCTCAAGGAAGGTGAAAAGGGTGTGGCCTGGCGAGAGTCTTGAGGGCCGCAGAGAGAGGCCTGGAGGGCCACACGGGACTGCTGAGCCACAGGTTCCCCCAATTAAGTAGTTAAATATCATATCTAAAGTAGCAACTCCATGAGTCATCTCTGCAATAAGCCTGATGGGCACTGAGGATTCTCCAAGATGGCGATTTCCTTAAGAGTTCATTTGAGGATGTGTAGAGTGCTTTTGGGGTTAAATAAAGCCTTGCATGGGAAAAGGGAACTGGAAGCTCCTTGCTCAGAGGCAGAACATCCCTGCAGCAGCTGCCCATCCTTGGGTGGATGGCAGGGAGTCCAGCAGTAGGTGACACCAGAGCCAATGATAGGCAGAGCCAAGTAATTCCAGCTTTGGCCTCCTCCTCCTTGCCAAGTTTTACCGGGGACTAAGGAGGAGGACAGGCAGTGAGCCAGCAGCAAATCACACCGTTCAAAATTGGAGTTAACTCTTTATTAGCAAAAACACAATCTTTGCAAATTTGGCTGAGTGTCAGGCCTAATGAGCAGAGTAGCTTATTCCCAGTGGTCTTACTCCATGAAAATCATTTGCTGAGACTGAAAGTCCCTGCCTCCTCACAGCCATCTAAGTGCTTTCCTTTCCAAGGTTTTTCCCAAGCAACCAGAGACCGGGTCTGCATGCAAGCCTGCTGCTGCTCCGCCCATTTCAGCCCTCTTCTGGTTATGGGAGACAAGTGGAGAGGGATCTTGTGGCAGCAGGTGGGAAAGACACCCCTGACTCTTCACCAGCCTTACTCATCTCTGCCTCTTGGCCTCCATCCTCACCTGCTTCTGCCTCCGATTCTGGACTGCTCTCTGCCACAGACTCTCCCAGCTCACTAACCCCGGGAACTATAGTTTACCCCTCGCATTGCTACAGTTTCCACCAACACAGAACAAGAGGCAGTTTCCAGGGATCTTTGGGAGCCGGCACAGCCAGGGTTTGGAAGGGCTCAAGGGATCTGCGATCCCCTAACCGCGTCACTGAGCCGGATTTCAGCAGCGATCCCCGGCGGCTACTGGTCAGCGGGGCTTACTTCCGAGTGAGCGCGCGATGGGCTTGACAGTCTCGCGCGCAAAGCACACCCCACTCCTCCATTGCAACCCTGCTCTTTAAGGAGGGTTGGCGATCCCTGGGATTTTATTCCTCCGGCTCCTCCCCCGCCTCTCCATCCCCCCTCCCCTTTCCCCTGATGCTCCCACCGCCGCCCCCTTTCCTTCCTAGTTCAGCTCCGCCCAGCTCCGCATCCTCCTTCCACCGCCGCCAACCACCTCTCTCAATCTCTCTCTCTCTCTGCATATCGCAAAATTGTCCTCCTCCTCCTCCTCCTCTTGGATCCTTCCTCCACCTCCCCAGCCGATCCTTCCCACCACCGCCACCCCGTTTCAAGTTGGAGGAGGGAGAGTCCGGAGGAAAGGAGGACAGAAAGGAGTCAATGTTTTTGCAGCCGCCTGCAAATCCTGCGGTCAGTTTCCTGGTCCGTTTCCACGCTTCCCTTGGGGATCCCGCTTCGGCTTCCTCTCTCCGTGTTAAGATTGTTGCAAGTTTTTAAGGGGAGGGAGAGGGTAAGCTTGCGATAATAAACTGCCCCCTAGTGTTGTGCGTGTAGCTGCTGGGCTGGGCGAGGGGGCTGGGCGGGAAAGGAAGTTCCTTAAACCTGGGAAAGTCCTCCGTGCGCATAGAAACTTTGGTGATCCCTATCTGTGATTCTGCTTTGCGCTCCCCTCCCCAACCCCAACCCCCGCTTCCTTACAGCACAAGGAAAAAGGAAGTTTAAGAAAAAGTTTTCTCCTGTGCACGCACACACACACACCTGGACTCGAGAAGAAAGGAAACAGCGGAAGGAGCTGGAATAAAACGGTGCAATCTCTGGTAGGATTTTTTTTTATATAAAAAAAATTGTTGGGGCTTCTTTTAAAGCCCAGCAGTTTCTAGCTGGAAAG
The DNA here is from genome assembly GCF_009819535.1 of Lacerta agilis. Lineage (NCBI taxonomy): Eukaryota > Metazoa > Chordata > Lepidosauria > Squamata > Lacertidae > Lacerta > Lacerta agilis. Next base: position 17,259,654 of record NC_046319.1, on the reverse strand, counting down.
AGATGAGCTTGCCCTTTCCCCCAGCCTCTATTTCTTCTCACTGACTCAGACTATGAGGATTGTTAAGCCAGCCTGGTCCTGTAAAGAGAAGAGGAAAAGGAAGTATCCTCCTCCATCTGGGAAAATTTAAAGAAAGACCATTATTATTGTTGTTGTTATTTCAACGGACTGGCCGTTCGGAAGGAGGGGAAGCTGCTGTTCTTGGGCGCTCACAAAAACTTGGACCAGATGGTAGAGCGGCGAAGAAAAGTAAAATAATAAACCCTTTGGCAAGGAAGCTCCCGGGATGGGGACTGGGCTGTGCACCAGGAGGCAAAAGGGCCTCTTGCAAACAGGGTTTTGCCTAGTGGCCGTCGCCTGCCTGGCATCCGGAGCTTTCCTGTACAACCACCTCCAGCAGAAGGTGAAGTCTGCAGAAGCCTTGGCTTTGAAATACAAGCAGCAACAGGAGGTGCTTTCGGCCCAATTGCAAGGTGAGAAGGGGTCTTGGCTTGCTTCGTTCGCGGTTGCGTTTCTTCTGCATGCAGCGCTTCCCCCCTGCAGGGGAGGCTGGTCCCTTAGGGCAGATGGGGTGCTGCCCTACCAACCTCAGTCTGCCCTCAGCCAGCTCTCCCTGGCCTGCCTTCTTCCTTCCATCCAGTCCAGGGGGTGGCCCTGCCTGCCAGCCAGCTTCCTTCTCCTTAGGCTCAGTGGTGCCCCTTGCGGGACTTGGCAGGGAAGAGGATGGGGACTAAACTAGAATTAGTTGGCTCTGGTCCGTTCCCATCATGTGCAGCACACATGCATACAATTTAATATCTAAAGTAAGTAGTCCATGCAGTCCAGGGGAATGGAGCCGGGGGGGGGGGGGCTCCAGATCTACTCCTGAACATCAGCTGGGGCTGGGAGTTGGAATTCAAGAACATATGGAGAACCACAGGCTGTCTATTCCTGGTTAGTCCTGCAGAAGCTACTCTGAGGTCACTGGGTGCTTGGTGTTGTTTTTTTATTGTTTATTAATTCATGTGCCATTTATAGGTTAAAATGGCTTCTAAGCCGTTTACAACTGTAAAAACCACACATAATTAAAGCATGCAATAAAACAAGTTCACCTAAACCTTAAAAACGCTCATCATTAAAAATTACACAAGCCATGACAATTACATAAAAAACATGACAATGAAAATGGCTAAAACAACAAGACCAGAAGTTCCAGTTCAAGGGATTGCTTTCAGAGTCGGCAGAATGCCAATACTGATGGGGTCTCTTGCATTTCAGCAGGGAGGGTGTTCTGCAACAGTGGTGCCACCACTAAACAGGCCTGCCTGTGCGTCTCAGTGAGTTGATAATCATCAGGCCATGGCAAAACTAACCAGGTCGTATTTGCTGATCACAGTGCCCTCAATGAGCAGTGGAAGTGAGCATGGTTTTTCAGGGAACCTGGTCCAGATTTATTTAAAGCTCTTTGCATGTAAATAGCAGAACCTTAAAACTGACTTGGTGGCTAAGAGGCAGCCAGTGCAGATTCCTCTTTCCTGTTTTGTGTCCCACCTTGTGGTGTTCAGAAGTGTCTATACAGTATACATCTATGGTAGGGAACCTGTGGACCCACAGATGTTAGACTCCACCTCCCATCAGCCACAGCCAGCAAGGCCTGTCCTTAGGATGCTGGGAGCTGTCATCCAGCAACATCTGGAGGGCCGCAGGTTCCCCAGCTCTGGTGGACCTGGAAGCTCCATCAAACTATCATCATGCCTCTTCATCGATAGTCCTGCCCTATATGGATGTGTCTAAACGCTGGTGGTGGGTAAGCTTTGAGCTATCTAAGTTTATCACCATATTTGGCCCATGGTGCATCTAGATGATTTTAGATTCCAGGGTTAATAGTCTTAGGCTGCAGTCAAAGGGAAGTTTATACCATTTGCCCAGCTGCTGATTTCTGCATCACACCTGAGCTTTCGCAAGACATGGATACCACTTCCAGAAATATAGCAGAAAGTCGCGTGACTTCGGGGCTCATTTCCAAGTTGCTTTTTCCTAGAAGCAAATATCTTGGAACCGAGCACTAAAATGGGCTCCACTCTGATGTCTTAGAGGTAATTGGTGGGTTTGGCTGCCCAGCAGGGAAACGCCAAAAGAAAACATCAGGATAGACCAGCGAGGAGGGCGGGAAATGCCATTGGAATGACCCTGGCACCATAGACTTCCCCTGTTATTTCTGTCCATGATACCAGACTCATTGAATGACTATTGGCCATGCCACCTGGGGGCTGATGGGAGTTGCGTGCCATCCAGAACTTCTGGAGGGCACCAGGTCAGGGAAATCCAATTTAAGGGGATTGCTCATTATGCTCTTCAGGGTTTGAGAGACCAGGCCTTTTGCTGCTTGAAAAACCTGAGGTCACCAGGGATGCAGAATCACAACACAGACAACACACAGCGTTGCTGTTCTGCTGATGTCAATTCCAGAGCTCGCCCCCTGGGATCAAAAGGCAAATAGCTTCTCCTGGCACCTTGTGCTGGCTATTAGTCTGGAAGGACCAGCTGGAGAGTTCAGGAAGGAGCTTTAAACATACCAGAAGCAGCAGCAGCAGCAACACGCTGTTTGTTTTTCATGATCTCTTCCCTGCCTCCCTCCAGCTCACATGCAGGCATTCTTCAGAAACTTGCAGTTACTGAACTCGGAGCTCATGTCCAATGAAGGGACATTCTTATTTTATAGCAAAATGTCCCTGCTCCTCCCTGGCTCTCAGATTGATGGGTAACTGGTGGTCTCTGGGACTGGATCCAGCTGCTTGGCAGATTCCGCCCTTCCTGCCTGCCTCTTGGCAGGGTTCTCATCCAGGCTTGATCAAACGTTTGGCAACAGTTTCACTGGTGTGGGAAAGGGAAGGCGGGGATTGATTTCTGATTTCTGCAAGGAATATGCCGTATTGGCCTGAATATAAGCCACACCCGAATATAAGCCGCACCTTTAAAATTGGAGGGGGGGAGGGAAAAAAAGGAAAAATACCTGAATATAAGCTGCCCCATTCCTCACTGCTCCTGGCTGTATACTGGGGGGGGGGGGAGCTGCTTTCCGTTGCCGGCAGCCTTTTCTCTTCCTCGCTCTCTCCCTTCCTGGCCTTGGGGAAGCGCTTTGCACTGTTTGCCCCACGCACCTGGCTGCATACCGCAAGGTCGCGAATATAAGCCGCGCTTTAACTTTTCATGGTTGGAATTTGGGGGAAAAGTGAGGATTATATTCAGCCCAATACAGTATTCCACACTTTGCTGTTTTGGGCTTTGCAAAATGCATGCACTGCAGGCCTGGGAGATTGGTTCCTTACCTCTCTCCTCCCCCCCCCCTCCCCGGGTATCAGGGTCTGCCACTTCCTTTAAAAACAAAGCAAGGTGCTGGTCCTCATGATTCTTAATAAAGGGCAGATATAAATAGGAACGTGGGATTGATCTAAAGAGATGCACTTGCGGAAGCCGGAGCAAGAGCTTTCGCCCAGTGCCTCTCCCCAAATCCACTCTGGAGGGTTGGGAGAACCCCAGGACAGCGTATGGGGGGAAGAGGGGGGAGATAATCCCGCCGGGGAAGCAGAAGTGCTTGTGGTAATGGAACAATTAATTTCACTGGGTCTACTCTGAGCAAGACTTAGTTGGGCAGAAGCCGGAAGTTCTTTTTACTGTGCTTATAGGCGATACTGTTTTGCTTCTGCAATGTGTGTATGTGTGTGTTGCTGTCCTGTTTTTGTTGTGCATTAGCGCAAGGGTTGCCCCTCCAGATGAGAACGATGTGTGGCGGCCACATTTATTTTTTAAATATTTGTATACTGCTGCGTCATAACAAATAATATCAAAGCGATACCGTGATAAAAAAAATGTAAAACCAAACGACAAAAACCATTTAGAAAGTTAAAAAACAGAAACCAATTAAACCATAGTGGAAGGACGTATTCTTAATAGCCTGCAGAAGCCTGGCAGAAGAGAAGGGTTTTCAGCAGCAGGCATTTAAAAGTTGGCACAGAAGGTGCCTACTGAATTTCTTGTTAGCAGGGTATTCCACAGGACTGGGCTGCTTGTAACATTATGTCTGAGATGACATTTTTAATGATGTGTTGCAGATACACCCACCAAAAACCCAGGACCAAAGAGTAGCCTGGAGAGGGACCCTTCGGTGTCCACATTTGCTAATTGTGGTGGTGGTGGGGGGGTTCCCTTCAGTTCTCTGGCATCAGCAGCTCTGATTTCAATCGCCACCTTGGTGTTTGTTCCCATATTACTTTTCCCAGAATGCCTAGGGCAGGGCATGCCTCCTTCTGGGCCATTGCAGAGGGGGGGGAAACCCCAAACCCAAATTCTGGCCCTTTCACCCATGCCAGATTGCTCCTTTGAAGGAAGGCCCATAGCTTAGTGACAGAGCACCTGCTTTGCATGCAGAAGGTGCTGGGTGGCGTAGTGGTTAGAGTGTCAGATTAAGACGTGGGAGACTAGGGTTCCAGTTCCCACTTGGCCAGGAAGCTCACTGGGTGACCTTGAGCCGGTCACTGCCTCTCAGCCTAACCTTCCTCGCAGGGTTGTTGTGGGGATTCAATGAGGGTGGGGAAAGAACCACACCCACCAGCTTGATCTCCTTGGAGAAAAGGGTGGGGCAGAAAGGCAATCCGTCAATCAATCCCTGGCATCTCTAGGTAAGGCAGAGAGGAAAGAGGCCCAAAAGCCTAGGGAGCTGCTGCCAGCCAGTGCTGACAGTATTGAGCTCCATGGGCCAAAGGTCTGACAACTTCCTGCATTCCTTTCCAGCCCGAAGGGTTTCTAAATGTTTTTCCTGCACGCTTTGCTTGGAGCCCAGCCGTGAGCTCAGGCATTCTGGCCGAGCGCCAATTTTGGTAATTACGGCTAGAGATGCCCGTCCCGCTTTCCCAGCTGGCTACACTTTTCTAGAATAGAACTGTGGAGCAGGAGAGAGAGAGAGAGAGAGAGAGAGAGAGAGAGAGAGAGAGAGACAGAGACCCTCAAAGGTCCTCTAATCCCATCGTTCGGGCTGAGCTTGACGAAAAGCCCTGGCAGAGATGAGCTCGAAAAATGTTTGAGCTGCGGTTGGGGGGTGGGAACCCAAAAGTCTTAGAAGCATGGAAGAAGAAGCAAGCACAAATGGTTTCTCTCTCTGTGTGTGTGCAAAAGTCACATACGGATAAAATCTCCCTTTAATAGCAAACTCAGCTGCTGAGTGCCAATCAAAACAGAGCCAAAACATGGCTGTTGAGGAATATAAGGGGAATCTCAACAGACTTGGGAGAAGAGTGAAGTTGGTAGAGGTACGGAACACCCTCCAAACTCGACCCTTTAAAAGCTAACAGACCTTTTTTTAAAAAAAAAATAGATTTTTTATTATTTTCCAAATATACCAAATTACAGCCAATTCCACATCAAAATACAATACATTTTTAAAACAATGCTCTGCCGAGCTGTTACTCCCCTCCCCCACGTCAGCAGGTTTTCTTGTCCATTCTTGTCGCGCAGTTCGAAATAAAACCATGTTAATCTTTGTCAAAGGTTTATTCCAGTCCTACTAGTGTCTTTAAACTTCCTCTGTTCATTCTTAAGTACTCCACAAATTTACTCCAGTCTCTTTGAAACCTCGAGTCCTCCTGGTTTCTGACCCTGCCGGTCAGTTTTGCCATTTCCGCATATTCCATCATCTTCGTCTGCCACTCACCAACTGTTGGTAGTTCCTGTAATTTCCACTTTTGAGCAAGCAATATTCTCGCTGCCGTTGTCGCATACATGAACAGTCTTTTATCATTTTTATCTATTTCTTCTCCCATCAATCCTAACAGAAAGGCTTCAGGCTTTTTGGGAAAAGTATATTTAAACATCTTCTTGAGTTCGTTGTAAATAGACTCCCAAAACCCCTTAACCTTGTTGCAAGTCCACCACATGTGATAAAAATCTCCTTCTTCTTGTCTACATTTCCAACATAACTTATCATGCATTCTATACATTTTTGACAATTTTACTGGAGTCAAATACCATCTATACATCATTTTATAAATATTCTCTTTCAATGATACACATGCAGTGAATTTCAGTGTCTCATTCCATAGTTTTGTCCATGCATCATACTCAATATTGTGCCCAAAATCCATCGCCAAAAGCTAACAGACCTAAGGGTGTAAAAAAAACAACAACCCACCTCCCCAGCCTTTTAAAAAGCTCCATGAACACTGGACATTTTTAATTCAAGCAGGGGGCAGGCAGATCTGGAGGCAGGCATGACTGGGGCACATTTAAAGCACATGGCTTCCTCCCCCAAAGGATCCTGGGATTCGTACTTTAGCCATCTCAGAGAAGCAGTTCTGAGCACCCTTAACAAACTACAGCTCCTAGGATTCTTTGGGGGAAGTCACATGCTTGAAATGTATGCTGGGTTACGCAGGTACCTGAAACAAAACCATTTATTCCAGGTCCTATCGGGCAGCATACAAATGATATAAAGGCATTTCTTAAAATGCAAAGGCTTTTAAAAATTGCAGAGGGCATTCTCCCTTCTCTCTCACACACACAAACGTGCAAGAGGGAATGATTCTTCCCTAAGAGATTGTTCCATGACTGGGTTTAATCCCCTTCTGTCAAACTCCCTTGACCATCATTGCCGCATCTTAACAGGATGGCAACTGGCATGTGCCCCACACCCCTACGTGGCTCAGTGGGAGAGTGTCTGCTTTGCACACAGAAGGTCCCAGGTTCAATCCCCTCCCATCTGAAATCCTGAAGAGGTGCTGCCAGTCAGTGTAGACAACACTACTCTGAATGAACCAAGGGTTTGACTCAATATAAGGCAGCTTCCAATGTTTCCTCGAATTTTGAATTGGTTCACTCCAGGGATAGATACATCACCCCCTTTTTTCCCTGAGTGTGTAAATCAGCTCTTAGCTGGCTGGCGAAGTGTATTCTCCCCCTCTCTTCCCTTAGAGATCACTTCCAAAATGGCAAACAGACAACAAGAGAAGGAGAGAGGAATGTTCTTAAATTCTGCGGAAAGCCTGCGGGAATGGTTATTTCTCCACGCTGAAGCCTGCTGGCACATCTGCCTTGCTGGAAATGTTAACAAAGAGAAGAAGCTCTCTCTGCAAGTTATTGCTCCTGGGGGATTTTTTAAAGAGGCGTTTTAGTAGCTGCTTGTAATGGCTGGATGGGACAGCAGCCAGCTCAGCTCATAGTTCTGCAGTTCTCTGCCTCTTAGAGCCTCCTGCCCCCTCCTCACAACCTTATTTTTGCTCCGTTCAGTCATCTGCGCCGGTGCCTAGAAAGACAGGGCAGTGTGGGGTAGTAGTCAGAGCAGGCATGGGGTGAAAACTTTGGACCTCCAGATGTTGCTGAACTACAACTCCCATCAGCCTTAGCTAGAATAGCCAATGGCCAGGGGAGATGGGAGTTGTGGTTCAGCAATGTCTGGAGGGGCAAAGGTTCCTCATACTGGGATTAGAGTGTTGGACTAGGACCCAGGAGATCAGTCTCAGACCCCCAGTCCGCTGTTAAGGCCAGTGAGGTGGTGTGGGGCCCGTCACTGACTCTGAGCCTAGTCAACCTCACAGGGTGTTGTGATGATAAGAGGGTGATTCTGAGTATAGGGCTGCCATGTGTCCGGGATTTCCCAGACATATCCAGGATTCGTCCATCGGAAATAGCATCTGGGCGGAATTTCCGAAAATCAGAAAACCTGGGCACGTGGCAGCCGCCCGTGTCGGAAGTGTTGATTTTTTGGGGGGTGAATTTCCTTAAAAAATAGCTTAAAAACTTTGCCCCCCAAAAGCTCAACAACATTTCCAGATTTTCACATCTTGAAATTTGGCAACCCAATCTTCAGTAGGACTAGCATTGGCTACCACCCCTAGCAATTGACAAAGACCGTTGGGAATTGAGCCCAGCTCATTCTCTCTGCCTTGGATCTAGCTATTACTGCCGTGATGAAGAATCTGTGGACTGATAGATGTTGCTAGACTTCATTTCCCATCAGCCTCAGCCAGCCTGGCCAGTAGTCAGGGATGATGGAAGTTGTAGTCCAGAGGTGGATGGGCTGTATTTTATTTCTAATAGGTTTTTTACATTTCCAAGTTTTGCATATTATATAAGCCCCCTCCTGTTATCGTGTTTTCCGTTTGCAAGCTAATATACACTTCGCTTATATTAGGGGAATAACACTTCCCAGCAGTCAAATCTTCATCTTTTTCCAGAGAATTTACCTACCATCAATGTCATATTCTTTGTGCAATTCAAACCAGGGGTTGGGTAACTTGTTTGGCCCAGAGGGTCACATCTTGTATGTCCCCATACCATGGGCCAACTTTGGCAACTGGGCAGGGCCCCCACCTCTCAATCATCTCATATCATGATGATGCTGACTGACTGAGAGTTGGGCATTCCCCACCCCCCTGCCAAAGTTGACGGGGGTGGGGTGGGGTTAGTGAAGCACCACATAGGAGGATTGAAGTTTTGAAGTTTCCACTCACCAGCTGATGAGCAGAGGGTTCAATCGTGCTGGCTGAAGGGGTCTATTTCATTGGCACATTCAGCAGTATTGAACAGTATAATAATAATAATTAATTATACCCTGCCCATCTAACTGGGTTTCCCCAGCCACTCTGAGTGGCTTCCAACAGAATAATAATAATAATAATAATAATAATAATAATAATAGTGATAAAATATCAAACATTAAAAACTTCCCTAAACAGGGCTGCCTTCAGATGTCTTCTTTATTTCCTTGACATCTGATGGGAGGGCGTTCCACAGGGCTGCCGCCACTACCAAGAAGGCCCTCTGCCTGGTTCCCTGTAACCTCACTTCTTGCAGGGAGGGAACCGCCAGAAGGCCCTCGGAGCTGGACCTCAGTGTTTGGGCTGAACGATGGGGGTGGAGACGCTCCTTCAGGTATACTGGGCCAAGGCTGTTTAGGGCTTTAAAGATCAACACCAACACTTTGAATTGTGCTTGGAAACATACTGGCAGCCAATGTAGGTATTTCAGGACCAGTGTTATATGGTCTTAGCAGCCACTCCCAATCACCTGTCTAGCTGCCGCATTCTGGATTAGTTGCAGTTTCCAGGTCACCTTCAAAGGCAGCCACACGTAGAGTGTATTGCCGTAGTCCAAGCGGGAGATAACCAGAGCATGCACCACTCTGGTGAGACAGTCTGCGGGCAGGTAGGGTCTCAGCCTGCGTACCAGATGGAGCTGGCAGACAGCTGCTCTGGACACAGAATTGACCTGCACCTCCATGGACAGCTGTGAGTCCAAGATTCCCAGGCTGTGCACCTGGTCCTTCAGGGGCATAGTTACCCCATTCAGGATGAGGGAGTACTCCACACCTGCCCACCCCAGCAGTATTGAACTCCACCCAGGGGGTGCACAGGCAGGTGAGGTTTGGAAAAAACTGGTCTCCAGGCTGGAGGTTTCTCACCCGCTATCCTAGCCCAAAAAGGCACTGTCACCGAACTATTACCCTCCTCTTCTGCATTGGATTAGGGTTCTGTTGCCAGAAGGATCATCTTGGATAAACTGGCTAACCAAACAGACAATGTTATCGCTGTGCCTTTTCAAGATCTAGCCTAGAACTGCTCCAAAACATCTCGGCTTACACCCACCCCAGTTAAAAGCAAAAATATATTTCGGAGCTTCAGCCTTCCATGGAGAATATTCGGTAACAACAACCTCCTACTGCATTTCGCCACCTGCGGTTACAGTGGGAAATTTCAGTTGTAGCTGCGGATCCTGCCCACTATGTTTTAATCTAGTCGAAGGGAGCAATGGACTCAGACCTTGGCTTCTCCGAGTATTCCTCTCTATCCTCGTGGCTTCCTTCAGTCCAAAAGTCTTAAGTCTAAACTAACAAATATTTGTTGCATCAAATATTATAGAGGCTGAAATTTCTCACAAGAGTTAATTCCTCAGAATTTGTTCCCCACCCCCACCCGACTGTTCAAAAATTAAACACCCTTTGCGTATTTCACGGACCCCCACCCAAATGTCTGTGGCTCTTTTTTATAGCTTTACATAGAGGAGAATACTCTGAGGGGAAACCCTTGGACTGATTTTAGCTTAGCTTTAGAGTCTATCTTTATATTGAAGGAGAGTTTGTGAGATCGAGAGAGGAGAGTGAAGGCAGGCGGTTATATCATGCGGACGGTTCGTTGGGCGTAAGAAATCTTTAGTGTGAGCAGGGATAAATTCCCAGAGGACTTGTTCATATCCTGTCACGTTGTGCCTGGCGAGACTCTGTGGTATGCGGCTCAAAATACATCCTTCCATGCAAGGCAGGTCCATTCTGAGGCACCTCTGAGGGGGCAGAAACAAATATATACCCCTCTCCTATATGGGGCACAGATAGGTGGACAGACAGAAAGGACAGAGGTGATTCCCCGCCCTCAAATCCTAGAGGAACACCTTTCAGAAAATGCCCTCAGGCACACGTGAAATTGGTGGGATATGCATGTGTGGTGGAATGCAAAAAAGCCGCAGAATTTGGCTGCAATAAAGGCAGCTTCCTGAGAATCTCTTTTTCCGCGTTGTTATAAACGGCGCAGGTTCCTAGTCCTTAGTGTGCTGCTGCTTCCGCTTTGTGCCTGCTCTTTGTACCTGACCATGCCTGTTCACTTTAGTCATGTATATATGCCTTTCCCGGTCCAGTTTTGCAACCCAAAATAAGCGTCTCCCTTGTTGCCACTTTGAACTCCAGAAAACGGGTGCAAGTGCGGTGTATAGCTGTCAGTTGGATCACCATAGAAATGGGTCCGCCTCTCCCCCATGTAACTTAGTCCAAAACAGAGCTCTGTGTCTTATCGCCCAAATCCATCAAGGCTTCATCAGAGAGTGAGATCCTTGGGCTTGGCATTCTCCCCCCCCCACCAGAAAGCCCGCTGCTCGGTAGGGTTCCAAGTGCCTTTAAAAGTGCATTAAAAGTCATTGTTAAACATCCACGAAGGTTGAAAGGGATGCCTGGGGGTCCTTTTCACTTAGCAGCCAGAAATCAACTGGGTTCTTTCTTGATCAAAGAAAAAAGGAGAGGGAGAGAGAAGGAACTCCTCTGTCACATCAAATGCAGATTTTAAAATATTTTTGTTCATTTTTTGCCCTCCCTTCCTCTGGCAAGCTAGGTTTGGCTTGTTTGCCTCCATCATGCTGAGTGTTCTTGTATTTTCTGGGCCTCTGGCTGTGATTGTTGTGGGGGGGGCAGGGGGCAGGTGGGGGGGCAGGGGCAGGGAGACACACAACGTCCTTGCCTTGAGACATTTATGACTTGAAAGAATGCCATTTTGGTTGGATGTGTCGTGAGCAACTCTTATTCCTCCCCTCCCTCCTCTCTTTAAATGAATAGATAAAGTAGTATATTGTTTCGCTCTTTCTTTGAATGGCAGGAAGATCAGGGCAGCCTTTGAATATGGGGACCCTCCAGAATGACCCCCCCCCCGTACCCCAGTGTGTTGGCTGCAATGTGTCATAGCCGCAACAATAGCGCATCAGCGGTTGATTTATACCAGGCTGTCCGCACATCATTCTGCTCTATTAGTTGTTCTGCTGTGCTTCCCCAGTGTTGGCACATGATTGTAGTCTGGAGGGGCAACTTTAGAGCTGTAGTGCAACAAAATTAAAATAAGGAACATTTACGGTGTACAACGTTTACAGAATAGAAGCGAAGGGAAGGTTATCCACGATCTCAGGAACCGCCACGCAAAAATACGGTTCCGATACCCCAGTGAGGTGTCAAATGCCTAGTGAACAAACAACTGTTTAAAATATATAGTAGATAAAGCGGAGGAAATGGCAGGACAAATCACAAAGAGACACCAAGCAGGCTTGTTCCATTTGCATCCTTTATGCCGACAGCCTGAGCTTGGCACAGAACCCAGTTTTATTTTTATTTTTTTTAAACCCTCGTCTGAAAATCACTTGGGTAGAGGACGGGTGTTGCGAAGTTTTGCTGCTTCATATTTGCTTTTCTTTCCTTCTCCTTCTCTCCCCCTCAGTTGTTTACGAACACAGATCACGGCTAGAACGATCCTTGCAGAAAGAACGAGGGGAACACAAGAAAACAAAAGAAGGTAAGGTTGTGGGTTTTTTTTTTTGCCTGAGGTAAATTCGAAGAGGCGTTTGCTCAAAACAGCAGAATACGCTGCTTTGGAAAGGGCCTTTTCGGTGGCTGCTCCCAAACGTTGGAACTCCTCCTTCAGGAAGCTAGATTGGCTCCCTCCTCCTTGTCTTTCTGCCGGCAGGTGAAGACTTTTCTTGTTCCAACAGGCTTTGGGGAACTGCCTGCTTTTAATGAAAGGCTTGGTACTGTTTTTATTGTAATTATCAGTATGGTTCTAACAGATTAGAGTGTGTGTGTTAATCAATGCTTAATTGTTTTTTAAGTGAAAATCTGAAAAAAAATTGTGGAGGGTTTTTTGGGGAACAAAATTACATTTCCCGGACATATGTGAGCCCTAGCAAAATGGATGCTGTAGCAGTAAGCTATGAGCCTTGTCAGGAACATGGAAGCTGCCCCATGCTACCCATACTGAGTCTGACCATTGCTAAGGTTTCCTCCTGTCCTGTATAATACAGGATTGTCCCGTATTTCAATGTAAAATGCTATGTCCTATGGGCCACTGCTACACTATAATTGATTCAGTACAAAAGGCAGTTTGTCCTGTATTTCTGTTTTGCTGATTCTCTCTCTGTGTGTGTCTCTCTCACATACCCTCCAACACTTTGAAGCCAAAATCCGGGATGCCATCTTGCTGTGTATTTTGCCTTGAGAGTAAGGTGGCCATTTTGGTCGCCATGAACACCTCGCTTCCCCAGTCCAAAAAAAGTACTTTTTCACACACAGCACCCACAAATGCATGTTTGGGGGGCCACTGCACGAAATTGCAGCCCTGAAAAAAGCACTTTTTGGGGAGGGGGGATTTCACCGCGAAATCGCGTTAGATCGTGGCAATCAAAATGGCCACTGTGCTCTCGCGGTTAAAAAACGCGATGTCCTGGTCTGGGACACTTACGGGGTATGCAGTTCCCCCACCCTGTCGTGTATTTTGCCAGACCAAAGTTGGCAACCCATCTAGCTCAGCATTGTCCGCACAGACAGGCAGCAGGGTGTCGGGCAGCAGACATTCCTTACTCGGAGGTGGCAGGGATCGAACCTGGGACCTCCTGCGTGCAATGCAGAGGCTGCATCACTGAGCTACCATCATTTCCCCTGTTGCGGCCTTTGTTCCCAAACCTCTGGGGTTTTGTGCTGGTGCCCCAGCACTCAGCCGCATCACCCCGCTAGAAAAGAAACAAGCATGTATTAAAAGGCTGACTCGACTCTTATGTCTCAGAGCTTGTGCAAAATATCAATATAGCGGTTGTTCTTCTTGGGAGCGTTTCTGAGAGGGCTGCAAGTGATCTCTAATTATCTTGGATAAAGATGTGGCCTTCTGTGCCATGTGTGCTGGGTGGCTAATCGCCACTTGACGATTGGAGAAGAAGTTGCGAAGGATTTTTGGTTGTAACTGAGGGGTTTTAGACAACAGGGATGGGGAATCTTGTACTAGAACTCCCAGCACCCCTGGCCATCAGTCATGCTGGATTATACAGCATTGTATAGTATTCTTCTTCTTCTTGGACTAGAACTCCCAACATCCCTGACCGTCGGCTAGGCTGCCTAATATATACAGGTATGTGTGTTTGCTGTGTGTGAGAGTACAAACAATTGTTGTCATCGTCAGCAACACAGAGTGTTTCCACTGGTTCTCGTTTCAGACACGGGTTCCACTTTGAATTCTTTTCTGATAGGCTTCTGCGTTTTTAAACTTTGGATTTCTAGTTAGTTGCTTTTCCAGGGATTTCTTAAAAAAAATAGTGGGCACATTCCTTCCTATTAGGTTCACAGGCTTTTAAACAGCTTCCTCCTTCAAATGTAAACCAGATTCTAGTAAATTCCGTCTCACTAATTTCCCTGGTTGTTCTCCCTCCCAACCCCATCTTAGATTTTTTAGTCTACAAGTTAGAAGCTCAAGAAGCCCTCAACAAAGAGAAGGTGGGTGAAATGAGATTCCTCTGTGGGTGTGAGAGGGAGGTGGGGAGGGGAGGGGAGGGGTAGAGGGGGATGGGAGGCAGAAAAAGGGAAGGAGAGAGGGGTAAAAGGGGGGAGGGAGAGGGGAGGGAAGAAAGAGGGGGGAGGGAAGGAGAGACAGAATGGAGGCGGGATGAGAGAGGGTTTGAGGAATAAGAGGGAGGGGTGAAAGGGAGGGGAAGGAGGCACACACATACAAAAGAATAATATCCTTTATCAATATGATTGATCCTTTAAAAATAATATTTACTATCCTTTATTAATAATATTCACTGTACATGAACACATTTTCACCCATATATTAAGTAAACCCTCAAATCTAATAATGTAGGACAAAATTTAAATTCTCCGCATCGTAACACCCCACTCCCCACCCCAATCGTTCCTTGCAACAATATGCCCAGTGTTATTTTTCTAGAATGGCCACGGTTCCCACTTGAGAGGTGCTGGAACTGAATTCTGGCAAGTTCTGACTGTGGGGGGAAGACCGGGGGGGGGGTATGCCACTGTCGCTGGCCTTGCTTCCTCACAGCACCCTTGTCACCGAATACCTAGACAAAGTGGTGAGTTTTTAATTGGCACCTCAGACTAGACAGAATAGGAGCCAATCACTCTTTGAGGAGGGGAGGGAGAGTGTTTCTTGCTGGTGGGCCACCACTGAGAAGACCGCCACCGCTGTGCTGGGTAATACCCGCTTTCAGTCATTTTGGTTTCTGACTTGTCACCTTTTCCTCGCAGCAAGATTCCATGAACAGATATGGAGCCCTGAGCTCGCAGCATAAGATCCTGAAGGTAAATGGACCCTGCTTCTTTTTGGCACAGGAATCTCAGCCATTTCTAGGGAGGGGGGGAACCTGCCGCCCTCCAGACAACTCCATCATCTCTAAGCATTGCATTCCCATGCTCCTCTCTAATACCACTACTAATAATAATGGAATATGGTGGAAGTGTCACAGAACAATGTGGAATGTTGTTTGGATGGTCTGGTATTAACCCACCGTTATTGTGTAAATGGCATGTGGCAGAATTTATCCACTCGAAAAGAAAAACCCAATCTAGAGCGGTCCCTACATACTCTGGGGAGGGTGTCCAGAACGACTGCTTGAGAAACCCTCGTAACATTTGTACACAAAGGTCTCGCTATCCAAACACAACACGCTCTCAGGAAATTGTTTGTTAGGCTTGGGTCTACATAACGAGTCGCCGATTTTTCCTATGGGGAATTATTTAATGCGTTTCCAGCCACATAATTTTGACCCCAAAGGACCACACAAAAACCTTGAAATCTTGCAAAAGGCAAACAAGGAAGGGAAAAAATGCTCTCTTTATTTGTCCAGTCTCTCCTGCTTCCTCCCTTCTAAATCTACAATTATATAATTCAGTGCCTACTTATGTGTTTGTTTAGGCAAGGCTATCCAGGCCTGTAAAAGTTACATATATGTATTTATTTTAGCTACTGTTGATCTAAATGATCTTTTGGATGTTTGAAAATGCCTTTTTTATTTTACTTTTTAAATCAAAGGTGTTTTATTTATAAACAGCTTAGAGCTTTTCTTACAATCGTGCGGCACACACACACAAAATATAGTTTAAATAATCTTCAGTGGGTCTATTTTGAGTAGTATTGGATGCAAGCTTTAGATTCTGTGGGATAAACCAGGTCCCCATTTGTGGCTATTGGTACACATTTAGCAGGATTTATTATTGTTTAGCAGGATTTATTATTTTTGTTAAATTTTGTTAATTTATAATTTTATTGCTTTATCTTTTTTGTAAACCACTTTTTTTTTTACAAAAGCACTGTATAAGTTTTAAATAAATAAATAATAAAAACAAAAAAATCCATGAAATCCTCTAAGTGGTTTGCGCAAAAGCATATAAAAGACTCATTTAAAAAAATACAGATAAAATAGAAACTTTAAAAACAAACAAACATTAAAAAATGTGTTGAAAGGACAAAATCTCAGTGAAACTCCAATCATGAACATTTTCCAATTTGTTTTTTTAAACACACACACACACACACACACACACACAAAGTTTTAAAAGCCTGAGAGAGGGAGAGGTGGAAAAAAGTCTGTCTTTGTTAGTTTACTTCTGGGTCACTTAACCCAGATTTGTTATGCTTTCACTGTTAATAGATTCTGAGTACACACTCTTTAATTTGGACTTTTGCAACACATTAATTGGCTACAGGGATTCTAGTTTCTTTTTTTAAAAAGTAACCAATGTAAGACTGAAGATGGCGGTGGTAATTTTTTTTTTTTTTACCTGCCCTTCATCGTAAAGTCCCAGGGAGGATTGCAACAATATAAAAATACAATATTAAGATGAGTTAAAACAAAAAGAGTATTATTATTATTATTATTATTACCTATGCTTTATTAGTCGCCTTCCAAACCACTGCCTCAAGGCGACTTACCTGTAACAAAACTAAAAACACAAAACAGCAGATATGTTTAAAGCGAGACTGACAAGTGTAAAATCGTGGTGAAGACCCCATTATTCAGCTGGGGAATACTCCGATTGTTTCCGGAAAGCACACATAGCTCAGCCTTTCTTTCTATGACTGAACTGAGAACCCTCATGTGAGTTTATAGCTGTCTTTCTCCGCCCTTTCCCAAGCTAGGGACCTCTAAAAAACACTGGGGAAACCCTTTCGCACGGTGCCACTGACCCAGAATTCACCTCCTTTGGTGTTCCCATAGTAACCTGCAGCGATCGTGCTCTGCTTGGCTTGGCAGCACCAATTATACATGTGGATCGATGGGTGCTCAGGTGAACCCCTGGCCCCTTATAGACAATGGCTAATTCTTCACAGCCACCCCAGTTTTTGAGGCTAGCTGGGCAGGGTTGGGAGAGGGAATGCTTAGGGAAAGAGAAGGGAAGAAGTGGTGGCAGTGGGAAGGAACCATATCACTGATTCTTGCCGAATGGTCCCAGTAGTTTGGATGACGGTACAGCATGTCTTCCTGAACTGGGAATAAGCCTCGTTAAACTCCGTGGAGTCCGGGGAGAAAACCGGCATAGGACCGTACTATAAATGTTTACCCTCGTTGGTACAAATGAAGCTCCCACTGCAGCTAATCAACTTGAATCCATCAGTCAATAAACTTAAAAAGTTGCTGTTGCTGAGAAGGCTATCAGCCAGTTAAAAATCAAACAACTGATTGGTGAAGTGATTGAATCTGAATAAATCATGATACAGCTTTAAGCCCTAATGCAGGGGTCAGCAACCTTTTTCAGCCATAGGCTGGTCCACTGTCCCTCAGACCATGTGGTGGGCCGAACTATATTTTTTTGGGGGGGGGGGTGAACGAATTCCTATGCCCCACAAATAACCCAGAGATGCATTTTAAATAAAAGGACACATTCTACTCATGTAAAAACACCAGGCAGGCCCCACAAATAACCCAGAGATGCATTTTAAGTAAAAGGACACATTCTACTCATGTAAAAACACGCTGGTTCCTGGACCGTCCGCGAGCCGGATTGAGAAGGCGATTGGGCAGGATCCGGGCCTTAGGTTGCTTACCCCTGCCCTAATGTTATTAGAGGGCCTTTGGAGGTGAAATTAGAAATGTACCAGTGGGAGCTGCCACAAAATGTTGCAGCATGGAGTACTCCAGTTCAGGACACTCCATTCCATTCCATTCCGGCCTTTCTTGATTTCCTCATTTTTTTTTCCTTGCCACCTGCCTGTCAGCCTTCTGTGGCCACTGACCCTCACCAGACATCAGTCCCCACAACCCTGAGGATCCTACAAACCTTGGGGTTTCTTCTAAACCTAAGGATTCCTACCTTTTATATATATATGGCATTGATGATACCATTTTGACTGTATGAGAGCTTTGAGAGTTTTGTTTACAATCAAGTGGCACGTACATTTTATGAAACAAACAAACCATTGGCACTCATTTCTGAACACTGTAGACAGAGGGACTGATTCCTTGTTAGTGATTTGGAAAGGTTCCAAATGGGGGAAGAGAAGACGTGAGTGTGTCACACAGGCGTCTCTCGCCCCGCCACTCCTGCCCTGTCTCATTTATATTTTTTATTTTTCCTTGGATTAGAATCAGCACGAAGATGTCAAAAAGCAGCTTCTCGACCTGCAGATGCAACACAACGGGCTGAAACTGGAACACCGCAAGATAACAGAGACCCACAACCAGAAATACTCTCAGCTGCAGAGGGAGAAGGAAAGCGAGGTGGGAGGTTTGCAAGGTGAGTGCGGGATCTTGCATTCGCAGAGAGGATGGGAGAAATCAGCAGTAGAAATTTGGGTCTCCTCCTTTGACTCCAGAGATTGGGTCATCCACCCACTTGCCCCATCGCCCCTTTCCCATCGCCAAGGGTCGTCTTCAGGCGCCACACAATAATCCTTCTGTTAGTGTGGTAGCACTTACCCTTTGGAACTCCCTGCCTATTGACACCTGGCAGGTTCCTTCATTGTATTCTGCATTGGGCGGGACTGGATGACCTCTCGCAACTTCAGTTTCGAAGGCAGCTACAGCCATTCTCGGATCGGGGAAGCTTGACCACGGTTGTCCATGCCTTGGTGAACCTCACATGCTGGAGTACTGCAATGCACTCTGGGTAGGGCTGATCTGGTTGCAGTTGGTGCAGAAGCTGGCGGCCATAGGTTGCTTGGAGTTGCATATAATGCCTTGCTTACAGGACTCGCACTGGCTGCCCATTTGCTGCTGGGCCAAATTCCAGGTGTTAGTACTAACAGGCGAGTTCCTATTTAGCTCAGGACCACCTTGCTTGAGAGACTACCTTATCGTTTACACACACAGTAGCTGCGAGAGCTTCTCCAGGAAGTTCCAAAGGCCTCCGAACCCTGCTCTGAAGTAACCTGGAGCAGGACTTTTAGTTGACCTTGTTCTGCAGAATAGCATCCCTGTCAAAATACAACAAGTGTCCACTCTGCACTTTCCCAGAAACATTTGAACTCATTTTTGCTTCAGCAGGCTCCCCCGGCTGAATAAACAAGTCTTTGCCATGAGTGTCCATCTGTTAGGATTCTTCTTTTAAATTTACCTGTTGCTAACAGCAGAGAACCTGCACAAGCAACGCTGACACCAAACCCTACATATATTAAGTAAAATAGAAACATCATCACCCAACCCCAACCCCACCCATCTTTCACCCCTCCACCTCTTCCCCCCTTTTCTTCCTAATGTCTCAACAAATGAAACTGATTTGTAAAAATGTTGCATGGGGGAAAAATAGGAGAGAAAGACATTGCACATACTTTTGTAAATCAAGAAAATCTTTAATAAAAAAATACATTTATAAAAAATGTACCTGTTGCTTTTGTGTTTTTAGCTATTTTATGCATAAATCGCCTTGAGAACGTGATTGATAAATCAACTGCCATAATTGCAACTCTGCAGTTAGCTTGGAAACCTAAATATTGTTATTTAACTGGAGCAACGTGTAATTATTGTCATTTATCTCCTCCCCACCCCCAACCCTCGCAGATACAGTTTACAAGCTCAGGGAGGAGAGCAAGTTGCTTCGCAAAGCCCACCAGGATGTTCACTCGCAGCTTCTCAGTGCTCAGGTAGGCTCTGGGGATGGGCAGTGCAGTGCATTGGTTAGAGCACTGGACCAGGATGTGAGCGGCAGGGTTCAAATCCCCACTTGGCCATGAAGCTCAGTGAGTAACCTTGAACTGCCCACTGTCTCTCACTCTGACCTACCTCACTGGGCCGTTGTGGGTATAAAATGGGGAGGGAAAAAGTAATTCACACCATCTTGCTCCCCTTGGAGGAAAAGCTGGGATATAGGTGGAATATAAATATTCACTCCGTGATTCATAGCGCTCAGCCACAGTGGCCTCCCTGACATTACCGCCTCTCTCGTTGTGAAGACGGTGCATCATCTTTTGGAATTTTTTCAAGGGTTAAGTGTTCATACAAGTCACAGGTGACTGTAAACTGCCCACTTCCCCTTTTTTCCTGATGGCACCAGGGGAAAAAATGGGGAGAGGGGCAGAGAAGATGCAAAGTATATTTCTAGGTGTGCTGGAAAGAAAATAACAGCATATAATAAGTACAGGTGTTCAGAAATGTGGGGGGGGGGGCAAAGGAAGAAGAAGAAGAAGAGTTTGGATTTGATATCCCGCTTTATCACTACCCGAAGTAGTTTCAAAGTGGCTAACGTTCTCCTTTCCCTTCCTCCCCCACAACAAACACTCTGTGAGGTGAGTGGGGCTGAGAGACTTCAAAGAAGTGTGACTGGTCACCCAGCAGCTGCATGTGGAGGAGCGGAGACGCGAACCCGTTTCACCAGATTACGAGTCTACCGCTCTTAACCACTACACCACACTGGCATGACCTCTCTGTTTACAGGTTGCATGCCTTCCTTCCCTCATGCCCCCCCATCCCCACGACTGCTCAGCATCTTGTGAAGATGTTGAATTGAATTCATATCCTGCCCTTGTTGGGAGCCCATTGGGAGCTGTCCGGGGTCCTGATTCCTGCCTTGATCGACCTGCCCAGAAGAGCCTTAGCTGAAAACTGGAGAGAAATGGATGGTCTCTTCTGTCCAAAAGCGATTGTTCTAACTCCTTTGGGGCCCTTTCTTCTTTGGTCTGCCTCCAGGTCCAGATGGAAGAGTTCAGGCAGCTCAAGGAGACCCTTCAAAAGATGCCAAGCTTTAAGGAAGTGGTTGGGGCTAAAGCCCAGTTGAAGAATGAGCAGCCCCCAGGACCAGGACTTGGCATGTTGCAGATTGTTAGGCCAAAGGTAGGATGTCTGGATGTTCCTCTCCCTCCTCTCTCACTTTCCAAACCTTAGACCCAGGGGAAAGAGCTTCACATTCAAGTAGGGTAGTGGTGATGATGATGATGATGATGATATATTTATACCCTGCCCATCTGGCTGGGTTTCTCCAGCCACTCTGTGCAGCTCCCAACAGAATACTAAAAACATGATCAAATATCAAACATTGAAAACTTCCCTAAACAGGGTTGCCTTCAGATGTCTTCTAAAAGTCAGATAGGTGTTTATTTCCTTGACATCTGATGGGAGGACGTTCCACAGGGCGGGCGCCACTACTGAGAAGGCTCTCTGCCTGGTTGCCTGTAACCTCACTTCTCGCAGTCAGGGAACTGCTAGAAGGCCCTCGGCGCTGGACTTCAGTGTCCAGACAGAACAATGTGGGTGGCAACTCTCCTTCAGGTATACTGGGCCAAGGCCGTTTAGGACTTTAAAGGTCAGCACCAACATTTTGAATTGTGCTCAGAAACATACTGGGAGCCAATGTAGGCCTTGCAGGACCGGTGTGATATGGTCTCGGCGGCCACTCCCAGTCGCATTCTGCCACATAAAGTGTGTTACAGTAGTCCAAGCGGGTAAATGTGGCCCTCCAGGCCTCTCTGCCTGGCCCTCAAGACTCTCTCCAGGCGACACCTCCTGTCCGCAGTCCACACCTGCCTTTGCCGGTATGGAATGCGCTCTTGCACTCATTCTGCGTCTTGCTTGTCTGGATGAAGAGGGGTGGAAGAGTGTTTGTAGAAACAGAGCTACTGTACAGAGGTGACCTTCACGTTAGTTGACTTGCCTGCAGCTGGTGTGTGGCCCCTGGAAAGGAGTGTGGTCCTCGGGTTCCCTGCCCCTGCTGTATACCAATATCAAACTCATTCACCAAGGGTGGTTTCTTTTGTAGGCAGAATGGCACCATGCAAATGCCATAGGGAGATAGTATCCGCAGGCCTAGAGGAGTCCCAATTTTTGAATTGTCATCGTTATTATCTCTGGGAATGGGGTGTCAAAAGGGGAAATGTCCATTGAAGGCAGAGCATGTTCACTGGACATGGAATGCTGAAAAAAGCAAGGAAGGGGAATGGAATGGCATGTTCTGGGTAAGGGTGCAACTCACTGACTGGCGGAAAGCACTCCATACTGCAACATTTTGTTGCATATCCTACTTGTTCTGGATGAAGTGCAGTTTCTGGGGAACCTCTTCCTGTCTAAGCCTGTCTTTCCAGTTTGTTTGGTTTTTTCCCCCCATCTAGGCCTCACTAGGCAATGAAGCAAAACCACCCCTGAGTCCCTTGGGGCAAGCTGCAGTTCCAGCAGGGAGTTCCCCTGTTGCTCCGGCCTCTAGCATCAAACAGCAGGGAGAAGCAATCTTGCATGAAGGCCAGGCTTCACAAGGCAACAGCAGGCCTCAGGGCAATGTGCCGTTTGGCCAGGTGGCCCCACCCCACGAAGCCCACCTGCCACCTCCAGCCTGGCCTCAGGCAGGGCAAAGGGATAGCCCCATAGTCCGCTTCACGAGGATGGTGAATAGTGTGCAGAATGGGAACCAGGTAAGAATACTCAGTTCTACTCAGAGTGGACCCCACTGAAATTAACAGACTTCATATCTGTTAACTCTGATTGGTTTGCTCTGACTAGGACTGGCATTGCATGCAATGCGATCGTAGTGCTACATTGTAGGTCCAGGGTGGTGCAGTGGTTAGAGCGTTGGGCTAGGAACTGGTCCAGCCAAATTCAAATCCTCCCCTCAGGTGCTGGGTGAACTTGGGCCAGTCCCTTTCTCTCAGCCTAAACTACCTTGCAGGGTTGTTGTGAGGATAAAATGGGAAGAGGGAGAATCACAAATACCATCTTAAGCTCCTTGGTGGGAAAAGATGGGCTGTAAATGTAATGAATGAATGAATGAATGAATCTTTAGGTTCAGCGTACCCATTCTGCTGGGGGAGAATTGGGACTAGTCGACGTGACAGTTTATAGTGGACTTACGGCTTCCCATCCTTGCATTTTTTAAATGCAGCATTCACACAATGCTGTCTTCGTCAAAACACCACCCCATATTATCCCCCCTTCAACTTTCAAATTTGCATTTATTGAGAGCATTTGTACCCCAAAGCTCCCAGAGAGGCTTACATGTAATCCATTTGAAGCAAGGCAGTCCCTGCTCGCAGACTTAACAATCTAAAAACAACAGCATCCACGAAACTCAAGGTAAAAGGCACAGCGAGGGAAGAGGAAAGAAGCAAACTCAGGCACTAACTCTTAAACAGTGGTTCTTATGACAGCTGGTGTACAAACAGTTGTGGCTAGGAGGTGGCTTGATGGAGCTGGTTATTGTCAAAGCTGCTGGACAGAACCCTGCTTCCCTTATCTCCCACTCCGGCAGTGTGATTTTCTGTTTCTGTGGGAAATCCGTTAAGGAAAAACAACCCATAATTAAAATCTGAGGTGAAAAGATATGCCTTTAAAAGCAGCCTAGGAATCAGTCAGTGATGCTTGTTTTGGCATTCAGGAATAGCCCCGAGTCCACAGTGAATTGTTATGTGGAAGTGCCCTTTCTCCCCTCAAAATACTCTTCCACAGGGTCTCCCCAGGCCTAGTCATCGCACTCAAGCCACTCTACCACACACTGTCTCTCCAGTTCTGCTTTCAGGGTGTGTATCCCCCTTTTGCTTTTTCTCTCGGTAGGATCAAAAAGTTGCTCAGAGCATGCCGAGGGAGAGCGAGGAAAACGTTCATTCTGAAGCCATGGCGAACAGCTTCAGACTCGTGCCTGCCTCAGAGGAAGCCCAGGATTTGGAAAAGCAGCCCTCTGTGGGGAGCCAGCGGGATCATGCCATGCAGAGGTTTGTAGCCGTTGTGGGTTGGGGTTCACAGTAATCCCACCTGTCAGGAGTGAGCCAGCAGTAAATCACACAGTGCAAGTTGGACTTAACTCTTTATCAGCAAAAACATGGTCTACACAGGAGTGTCAGGCCTAATGAGCACAGCAGCTCATCCCTGGTAGGTCTTACTCCATGAATCAGTTGCTGAGACTGAAGGTCCCTGCCTCCCCACAGCCACCTAAGTCCCCTCCTCCACAGGGTTTTCCCCCAAGTTATCAGAGACTGCGCCTATGTGTCGCCAATCTCTCCTCCACCCATTTCATGCCTCTTCTGGTTCTGGGAGACCAGAGGGAAGGGGAGCTTATCACAGCAGGAGCGAGAGACACTCATGACTCTTCCCCACCCTGACTCATTTGCCTCTCTCCTCCCGCCCTCCTGCTTCAGCTTCTGACTCTGATTTTGGACGTCCCTCTGCCACAGACTCTTCCAGCTCCCAAAGTCCTGTTACCTCCTCAGCTTCCGACACCACAGCTCCCCCCAGTCGTCTCCCTCTGACCACCGCTCCCAGAGTTCTGAGCCTTCTTCCATTGGTGGTTCCCCAGCTGGTTCCTCCCACCATTCCTCTGCATCCAACCAGTCCATGACTTAAGAAGTCTTACTGGATCAGGTCGATAATCCATCTAGTGCAGTATCCTGTTCTCACAGTGGCCTACTAGCTCCCTATGGGAAGCCCTCGAGCAGGATTTGAGTGCAACTGCGAATGTCCCCTCCTGCAGTTTCCAGCAGCTGCCCCTGTCCTTGAAGGCACAGCAGAGCCATCATGGCTAGTAACCACTGCTAGCGAATTTGCATAATTTTCTTTTAAAGTCATCCAGGTTGGTGGCCTTCCATTGGAATGAATCCCAAAACTGAACTTGCACACTGTGCGAAAAGTCCTTTGTCTATCCTGAATCTTCCAACCTTCTGTTTCATTGGCTGTTCACCTGTTCCAGTGTTAATAAGAGACCGAGAAAAACTTTCCCCTGTCTACTTTCTCCATGCCCAGGCATCATTTCATCTACTTCCATCGCATCACATCGCCTTTTCTCTGAACTTAAAAACCCAAAATGTTGTAACCTGTCCTCAATAGGGAGTTGCTCCACTCTGTCAGCATTTTGGTTGCCCTTTTTCTGACTCTGCGATATCCTTTTCGAGATGAGGCAACCAGAGCTTGTTGGAGAATGCTGCGTGGATGTTTCTGGTTAAGTATAAAAGGCCGACAATCTGTACAGGGCGTTGCAGGCTTCTGGTCTTTTGGTGGCAGGGCCTGCTCAGCTCTTCTCATTAAGGAGGCCTTAAGCTGTTTATTTCGAATGCTCCTTCCTTGTGCTTGCCTCTAATTATTCAGTAATCCATCAGACTCTGTGGGAGAAGTCCCAGCTAAGTAGGTGTTGTTTTTCTTCAAGGTTATATGGAAATATGAAAACAGCAGGTGATAAGTGGAAGCCGAAGAGGATAATAATATATTTGGCGCTCTCTCTCTTTCTCTCTCTCTCTTCCCAAAGCGCAGGCAAAGGCTGGAAAAGAACCATAGGACATCAGTTTTCTCCACAACTGCCATCACTTTCACAGAGCACTGCCCAGCCTTCCCCAACCTGGTGCCCTCTGGATGTTGGACTAGAAATCCCCATTCAACCCTGACCGATTGTCAGCAACAACTGGAGGGCACCAGACTGGCAAAATTCCCAGAGTAGTTTTAACCATCAATCCCTCTTCCCAGCGAACTCTGGGGATGATAGCTCTGTGAATACGGGTTTCTTAACAACTCTCAGCGCACTGAACAAGCTGTCATTCCTAGGATTCTTTGAAGGGGCAGCCATGATGGTTTAAAGTGGTATGATTCTGCTTTAAATCTATAGTGCAGATGGGGCCTCAGTATAAGGCACCTTGCCATGTGTTTCAACTTTACAAAAAGGTGGAAGAGTCAATTACTGAGAAATTCTCCTGACTCTTTCTTTCTTTCTTTCTTTCTTTCTTTCTTTCTGCAGCTGGCAAGACATAGTCAACAAGGTCAATGCCCAGGTGGATGAAGAACAGGCTCCTCGTTACCCACAAAGCCTCCACCTAGGCAGCCGACCCGGTGTCAATCAAGCGCTGGCCAATCCACAGAGAGGGGTGGGGAAGCAGCAAGCCAGTTGGGAAGCCGGAAAAGGAGGAACGGATGACGAGGAACTCCATATGGGTATGAGTTCTGGAATTTGCCGTGATCTTAAGGGGGCTGTTGTGTGGGTGGGCAGAGGAGGATTCTGGGATTGCTCCACGTGATGTCACAGGGCACAGCCTTCTGCACATGCATGTTTTGGGGCGGTGAGTTGGGAGTGGGAAATGAACTCCTGTAATTGAAATACAAAGATGGGCAATCTGTGGCCCTCCAGTTTTGCCAAACTCCCATCAGTACCAGAAAGTCTGGCCGGTAGTCAGGGATGGTGGGATCTGTACTCCAGCTGCATCTCTGATATAGTCTTGTCCAGCCACTAGACAGACAGACAGATAGATAGATAGATACACACACACACACACACACACACAAACACACGCATGGACATATTTTGTGTGGAACAAAAGCAGGAGAGCCAGAAAGCATTCATTCATTCATTCATTCCAGTTCCGATCCTGCCCTCCTTCCCAAAGGAGCCCAGCGCAGCAAATATCAAAATGTTAAAACTGAAAATGAAATGCAAATGAAATCACTTAAAGGCCATTAAAAAACAACCATAAACAACAAAACCACCACACAATGGCTGAAAATATAATGAAAGATTTACTGGAACACTCTTCTAAAACGCCAATGTTCCTTCAACTAAGCCACATGATAAACAGAGCCATGTATAGATCATATAACTGAATACCGGTATATAATATAAAATGTTCACGCAACCACCACCAACAAAAAACATTCAGAACTCAAAGCACATGTGTGTGAGAGAGAGATCCTTTAGCATAATGGGGTCATTTGTGTGGGTTTGGCATTGTGCCTTGTACAAATTTCCGTAGAAATACAATAATCATGGAAGTGGGGTGAAAAAAAGCTGTGCGGGGAGGTTCTTTGTCTGCCAGGGGCCCAGTAACCAACTGGGAGGGCCGGGGACTCCATTGGTTCCCCCTGGGATCTTCCCATCATGCCGTCCCCTCCACTACTCTGAACGAGAGCTACTTGTTGCCATGACGATGGAGGGAGCATCCATGCTGCGCTCCTTCCTGCCACAGCATCTCTAGGCCCACAAGCAGCCATCTTCACTGGCCCTGGCAAGGTTTCCATGGATACCTTGCAAGTCCTGCTCTCACCTGCCGCCCCACCCTGGCCGAAAAGCATGTCAATTAACATTATTATTTATTAAATTTCTAGGCTGTCCTTCCTCCCAAAGGAGCCAACTAAAAGTAGAGAAGCAATACCATTAAAATAAAATAAAATAACCTATTGAAAAGCATTCCAAACATTATTTTAAAAAGAAAGAAAGAAAGAGAAAGAAAGACAGACAGACAATGGTCATGTTTTAGCATAGCTAATAAATAATTTCCAAGGTTGCTGGGAACAGTCTGTCTCCGTCATCAAATGCCTGGGTGAACAGGAATGTTCCTTTAAAAATCTCTCCTGAATGTTAATAATGAGGGAGACAGACTCACCTCACCCTGGGAGGTGCTCTGAATTTAATCCCCCTGCCTTTCTAAAAGGAATTGGAACCAGCACACAGACATGATTTATTTCATTTCATTTCATAAGTTTTATACACTGCTTGATTGTAAAAAACAAACAAACAACAACAACCCTCATAGGATGCTTCTAGGATCAAGCCAACAATTAGTAAATATATTGTACTACCGGTAATTTAAATATTAACACCTGTGGAAAGAATCCTCCTCTGAGTTCTTGTTCTTCAGCAACTGGGAGCCTGGACGCACAACAGGAAAAATAAGTCATACAAGAGCCATGTTTCTTAATTTTTTGTTTACTGGGGTTTTTTAATTGTAGCTTTTGCTGGAAAAATATATATAAATACATTTATAAAAAACAAATGCAAGATTGGAAAAGTGAGAAACCAAGAGAAGCTGAAATACACTTTGCCCTTCCTTACTCAAAACAAAATAAAATAAAAAATTCTTTCCAGTAGCACCTTAGAGACCAACTAAGTTTGTTCTTGGTATGAGCTTTCCTGTGCATGCACATTTCTTCAGATACACTGTGACGCTTCCTTACTGTTGAGCTTGAGATTGTATATTATTCAGGGCAGGGATCCTGCCACTTTGAGGGTTGTGCTGCTCCCATTTTCATAGGCTTTGGAGTCACAGGTTTTAGAAGCAGCTCAAAAATTGGTTGGGAATGCAAACCGTCTGCTTGATGCTGTAATCAGTCTTACAAAGCGCAGTTGGGAGAAGTGGGATTTGAACCCACACCTCCCAAAGAGATGGTGTTTTGTCAGGTACAGGGCAACAAACAAGATGGATGGTTCCTCCACATACAGGAGCTGACTAGACTGGAGACCGGCATTGTTAAGAGGTTTGACACTTTCACCTGTTTTAAAAACTTTTGTTCAGATGCTGGCATGATTGAGAAAGGAGGCAATTCTCAGCCCCAGAAGGATGCAATCATCCAGGAACCAGTGGTAAGAAGAGAGGAAACTGGGATTTTTACATAGTCGGGAAACAACATGTGGTGGCACCCCGCTTGTGGAATGCTCTCCCCAGGGAAGCTCGCCTGGCACCTTCATTGCATATCTCCATATATTATTTTTTTGAAATAATTTTTATTTGATTTTAAAAGTATAAAGTTATAACAATACACATACACATTTGGAGATTCCTCCGAATCTCTGGACTTCCCACCTTCCCCTCCGTCCTATTATTAAACCTTTTCTACTGCATCTTTTTCAATAGTCTGTATTTTATATAAATCCGTTATCACCATAGTTCTTGCTACATTACGAGTGTTATTGCAGTCCTGCTAATGTTTTCATATGCTTACAGTTGTCTCCAAGATAAATTATAAAATTTCCCCATTCTTTGTTAAAGTTTTGGTCTTCTTGGTTCCTCAGCTTTCCGGTCAGTATAGGAAAGCTTCTGGGTTGTTGTTTTTTTTAAAATAAAAGTTATTTTAAACATATTTTTTCAATTCATTATATATCATTTCCCAGGATGCTTTTATTACCATACACGTCCGCCACATATGATAAAAGGTGCCTTCTTTTTCTTTACATTTCCAGCAGATATTTGTACCTGTCTTACACATTTTTGCTAACTTACTAGGAGTTAAATATCCAATCTATGGCCTTTTAAGCTGTGTGTTGTGGGGGAGGGTGTGTGCCATTGTTTGTCACTATGGTATGTCTTTTTGTGTTCTTATATTGTAAACTGCCTAGTAGACTAATAATCAGTGCTTTTTTCTGGGGGTACTCGGGGTAATCATACCCCTAACCAGTTTGTGAATCTTTGTACTTTTGTCCATTTACTGTATTTAGTTTTCCCAGTTTGAACTATAAAATAGTGATTTTCTTGAGTCAAAAGGAGAGTACCCCTAAACATATTTTTTTAAAGAAAAAAAGCACTTATGATGATGATGATACTGGGTCCAGTGGTGGCTGTTAGGGCAGAATGTAGGACACCCAAACAACAGATGGTGCCAGAGCCAATGGCAGGCAGTAAGAAGTTATTCTAGGTTTGCTTGTTGAGTTCTACACACAGCAACAGCTG
The DNA here is from genome assembly GCF_009819535.1 of Lacerta agilis. NCBI lineage: Eukaryota > Metazoa > Chordata > Lepidosauria > Squamata > Lacertidae > Lacerta > Lacerta agilis. The sequence goes on along the minus strand of NC_046319.1, from coordinate 17,230,267 downwards.
AGAAAAAGCAAGCTGGCAGGCAGTGCTACTCCCTGGACTGGGTGTAATTAAGAAGGCAAGTAAGTGGGGGCTGCTTGATGGTGGACTGATGTTGGTGGGGCAGTGCCCCATTTGCCCTAATGCACCTGCCTCTGCTGACCGCGTCTGATATCGTAGGCAGAACGTAGCCATCGTGACTGGTAGCCATTGCTAGCCTCATTCCCCCAGGAATTTCTCTTAAAGCTGTCCAAGTTGGAGGCAGCCGCTACACCTGGTGAGATGGGTTTCCACATCTTCACCATGTGCAGCATAAAGATAGGCTTCCCTGTCTGCCTCCCATCATTCAGTTCCATTTGATAATGCCTTATTTTTAATATGATGAGAAGGGAGAGAAAAAGCCACGTAGCACTGGGTCGACTCTTAATAACATTAAAAAGAGCCTGCTGGATCAGGCCGATAGCCCATCTAGTCCAGCATCCTGTTCTCACAGTGGCCAAGCCGATTCTGCAATGGGAATTCCACAAATATCACCCGAGCACAAAAAGCACTCTGCCCCCCCCCCCGGCATTCAGAAGCATTCCTGCTTCCGAGTGTGAAGGCAGAGCGTAGCCACCTCCTCCGCGAACTTGTCCCATCCTCTTTAAAAGTCATCCAAGTTGGTGGCCAACACTGCCTCCTGTGGGATTGAGTTCCTCAGTTTAACTGAATAGGACTAGCATTGGAGACAACTCTGTGTGGATCCCTCATTTCTTTGCTTTCCTGCTCAGGTGCCTGATGCTGCTGACCCTGCCAAGGACCCCAACAATCAAGGGGAAGATGAATTCGAGGAGGCAGAGCTGGAACGCCCAGACTTTGAAGAGAAACTAGGTCAGGCCGTTCAACTTGGCCATACCAATGGGCCGGCTAAAGATGCAACAAAGGGAAAGATCCAGAAGGTAAAACTTTTGTTTCTTGTTTGGAGTCTGACCCTGGGGCTGTAAAGAGTGTCTGGAACTGGAGCCAGCTTAGATGACAACACAGTAAACCATGGTTTGTTTGGGTGGGGGATGCACCTCAGAAACCCTTGAGCTCTACTTCCTGCTCTTTTCTCCAGCACAGCCGCAAAGATGAGCTTGGAAGTTTGTGGTTCTGTTTTCGATCAACTGCAGCTCGCCGTGGTGCACAGACCAGATAAACCGTGGTTAATCTTAACTATGCATTGCGAATAAGAACATTTCCCTCGGGCTTCTGGTTGGCCTCTGTGAGAACAGGATGCTGGACTAGATGGGCTATTGGCAGACTCTTATGTTCAACTGAAGGTTGCCCAGAACAAAATGTGTACCTCCTGCTGAAAAAGATCCTTCTGCCCCTGATTTCTGACCTGGAAGGTGTTACGGGAGCTCAGCAGAGCTGTTCCCACCTGATACCCTTTAAAGCTGCTGACGCTCGTCTGGCTCCTTCAACAGAGCAAGCAACTGGCTGTTCAGGCTCTCAGACCTTCCTCCTCCTTCCCCTCACTCGCCTGTGGGTTATTATCCGAGAGACGAGATCCCCTACCTTGTTTTGACAAGCTGCCAAGCCTTCTCTGTGTCTCCTGTTTCTCCAAGGCTGCATTTTACCTGTCAAAAATCTAAAACAAAAATCGGTAGTTAGGTAGGCAGGCTCGGTTTGTGCATCTTTAAAAAGCACATTCACAACAGTGGTATCTGAGCAGAAAGTGTGGCCCTCTCTAGACGGGTTTGGCTGTAGACTCAGGTGGATCCGAGTGCTGCAGATGTTAGTTTTTGGAACTAGCTTGAAATGTGTGGGGTGCGGAGGGAGGGAGAGGGGGACAGAGAAAGAGAAAGGGAGGAAGAATTATGCGTGTGAGAGAGGGGGACCTTTTCTGACACCTGAATAGGCCTCTCCTTGCAATCCTATGCCGTCTCTGGCCTTCCTAGGATCTGGTGCTACTTTCACTCTTTAAGTCCTGGGCAGCGGCTCTCCAGGGTTTCAGACAGAGGTATCTCCTAGTCCAGGGGTCAGCAAACTTTTTCAGCAGGGGGCCGGTCCACTGACCCTCAGACCTTGTGGGGGGCTGGACTATATATATATATATATATATATATATATATATATATATATATATATATATATATATATTGGGGGGGGGATGAAGGAATTCCTATGCTCCACAAATAATCCAGAGATGCATTTTAAATAAAAGGACACATTCTATTCGTGTAAAAACAAGCTGATTCCCAGACCGTCTGCGGGCTGGATTTAGAAGGCGAATGGGCCGAATCCGGCCCCTGGGCCTTAGTTTGCCTACCCATGGTTTAGGGTATAGTTGGAGGTTTTGAGAGGCCCAGGTGACATATTCATGGGGACTTGATGCTTCTTGTTATCAAAGTAAGACCTGCCCAGAATTGGCGCCTTGAAATTACTGGACCTAAGTTAGTCACATGTAACGATTTTGGAAATACAGTGCTACCTTGGTTCTCAAACTTAATCCATTCCGGAAGTCTGTTCCAAAACCAAGGCGTGCTTTCTCATAGAAAGTAATGCAAAATGGATTAATCCGTTCCAGCAATTTAATATGAATTTTACTATCTAATGAGACCATTGATCTATAAAATGAAAGCAATAAACAATGTACTGCAGTCACACAATCAATCAGTAGCTGAACTGAGTTGCACAGTCACAAAAATAAAAACAAAAGGGCAAAATAAATAGCAAAAACAGACAGACCTCAACGTAACACTCAAAACGGAAGTGTGGCACTCAAATCATCAGCGTAACACTCAAAACGGAGCACATTCGGCTTCCGAAAAAAGTTTGCAAACCGGAACACTTACTTCCGGGTTTGCAGTGTTTGGGTTCCAAGTTGTTTGAGTACCAAGGTGTTTGAGAACCAAGGTACCACTGTATCCTTTTTCCAGACCAGACTATTGGATTTGTGTTTATAATTCTCTCTCTCTCTATATATATATTATACACATTGTATATGTGTGTGTGTGTATCTATAGAAATTAATGGACCTAAGTTAGTCAAACTGATTAATTTCAGTGGGTCTGCTCTTGAGTAGGACTAATGTCGGATACAACCTTGTTAGCTGCCTTAACGACTATAGATGGTTCTTTCTGATTTCCAATTACAGTGGGGCTCTTTGAAGGGGTCTCTTGCCTTTCCCACTAAGAAGTTTCTCTCCGGAGTCATGGTTGGGCAGGATCCTGGCAACTCCTTAATCCAAAATATTTACTGTGTGCATTCCAGAGAGAGGGAATATAGTAAAAAAATAACAACAATGCCGTATTTACTCGAATGTAACGCACACCTTTTTTTTGCCAAATTACGTTGTGAAAATTAGGGTGCGCTTTAGATTTGGCGGTGCCAGCAAATACTTTTTTGGTTTGAAGGTTTTGAAAATTGAGGTGCGCATTAGATTCAATGGTGCATTAGATTTGTGTAACAGCAACCCAGTCTTGCCAGTCCTAGTCCAGCAGTCTTAACCACTACTACAACATGCTGGCTCGGAGCAGATCTACCATTTCCTAAAAAAAAAAAAAAAACTCTTTGTGCCTTTCCTTTCCTTTCCAGGATGCTGGTAGACCAAAGAAAATTGCCGATGACCCAATGGATGATTATCAGGAAGACCAGGAGCAAGATCTTGTATGAAACACAGGTTCTTCTCTTTTCTCTGTCCCTCCCCAACTCTCTTAAACTCCTCTTGAGGATATGCCTTAAAGAAAAATGCTAATGCTGTTCAAAATTCCCAGTCATCTTTTTTTTTTTTTTACATTTAAGGCAGGTTTCCTGGTCTAAAAAGTTAGATTTCAGCAGGAAGTTATAGGACGTGCGCCAACTGAAAATGAGGTGCCCCAGTAAGGGAAAATAATAATCAAATAATAATCAATTGGTTAACCAGTTAACTAAGGAGTAGTGGAGGATGCCCCACTAACCTTGGGCTTCCCCCAGCCAGCCCCCCCACTGCTTGCCTTCTTCGTTGTCTGGTCTCCTTTTCCAGCCATCCAAGTTGGTAGCCGTCACTGCCTCCTGCAAGACTCCCTTTGATGTGTCCCGAATCTTCCAGCGTTTAGCTTCATTGAATGTACGGCAGTTCTAGGGAGAGAAAAAACCTCTCTCTCTTTCTCCACCCCCTTGGTCATTTCGGTTGCCTTTCTCCTGAAGGAGCCCAGGGTGACAAACACAGAAGCAGTCGAGCATCTTAAGAACAATTCCAATACAGGAGCAGGCTGGGAAGGAGCTCTGCTTGAAAGCCTTGCTGGAGCAGGGAGGGCTTCAGCAGGTGCCCAAAAGACGGTGCCTGCCTAGTATTTAATGGGACGGAGTTTCAAATGATGGGGCCACCACACAAAAGGCCCAGTTCCTGTGTTGTGTGTGGTATGGACCTCCTGATAAGATGGCATCCCTTGGAGGAGGCCTTCACCTGCAGAGCGTTCAGGTATCCTAGTCCCAAGCGGCATAGGGACTAGCGCCTTGAACTTAGCCTGGTAGCTGAAGGGCAGTCGGCACAAGTCTTTCAGCAGCGGCATATCATGATGGTGATGTCCTGCCTCATTTAATGCACTCTTATTCCACTTTAACAGCCATGACATCCTGGGAACTGTAGTTTAAGGGGGATGAGAGTCATTAGGAGTCCCCTGCTCGCCTCACAGAGCTACAGTTCCCAGAGTAGTTTAACAAGCAGTCCCTCCTCTCGAGGAGCTCTGCATGCCAAAGGTTCTGGGTCTGATTCCCAGACAGAGGCGGAAAGAACCCCTGTTTGAAACCCAGTCAGTGACAAGAATACTGAGCTAGATGGGCCAATGGGCTGACTCCATGTAAGGCAGTTTCATATGCTCCTTTTAAAACCACCCTTTTATTTTGACCATGAGGACTAGAATGTTGCTTCATTGCTAAGGGAAGAGCCATAGCTCCCCAGTGGGTCATTTGCTTTGCATGTGGACAGTCCCAGGTTCAATCGCAGGCATCTCCAGTGAGGATTGAGAAAGATCCCTACCTGAAACTCTGGAAAGCTGCTGCCAGTCAGGGTAGATAATACTGAGCTAGATGGACCGATGGTCTGAATCTGTATAAAGCATAGAATCATAAGAGCTAGAAGGGACCATGAGGATCATCTAGTCCAACCCCCTGCAATGCAGGAATCTTGTACCCAAGGTGGGAACCTGCAACCCTGAGATTAAGAGCCTCATGATCTACTGAGTGAGCTATCCCAGCTGTAGCTTCGCATGTCTTAAGAGAAGAGCTGTAGTTCCGATAGTAGAGCATCTGCTTTGCATGCAGAACGTCCAATCCCCAGGTGGGGCTGGGAATGTCACCCCCATGAAACCCCGGACAGCCGCTGCCAGTCAGTGTAGACAGTACTGAGTTAGACGTCCCAATGGTCTGACTCGGTATAAGGCAGCTTCCTACATTCCCAATTGCCATGCATACATGATAGTTAAACTGGCGATCACTGTGCTGCTCACGCAGTGCCAACTCCATCCAGCCCAGGAGCTGCACAAAATGCAAAAGTGTTTCTCTGGTGGCAGCGATGGCAGCAGCAGGCATTCCTTCTCTTCCACCCCAATTAATCTGCCCAGCTAACGAGCCGAGGCAGCTCCCTGACCTACTTTCCAAAATGCACGCCCCTGCTGTTCCCAAAGACAGGTAATCTCCTTCCCCCACTGTCCCCCAAATACAAGGCACTTAGGAAGCGGCTTTTGAATTTTTTATATTTGCCATGCACTCTCACGACTTTCTTTTCCTGCTCTTAAAAAGGAACAGCGACGGCAGCAGATCACAGTGGCATTCTGTGGGTGTTTATTCCGAATTAAATCTGCCATGTGACAGGGGAGGCCAGCCCATTGGGGCAAAGGGGGGTTTCACCTGCCTGTCTTCTCGCTTACAACCAGTCCAGGTGACAGCAATGCCCATCAGCTTCCTCCTCCTCCTCCTCCGTCTCATTGATGCCCCTTGCAGAACTTAGCAGGAAGGATGGGGGCAAAACGAAAATTAAGTCGGCTCTGCTTGTCATTGGCTCTGGCGCCACCTACTGTTAGGCTCCCTGCCTTATGCCCTACCAGTCACAGTGAGCACCCCTCGCCGCTGATATTCAGTGATGTTGACTCCTGGGTAAGACTAGAATTGCAGCCTGCATTGCAGACATCTGCTGAAGGAGCAACAGCTCTTCTGTCTCCCAGAAATGAGCTTTCTGTGACTCTGACACACCCTGCCTCTGCTGCTAAGCACCCAAACAGGAATTATATAAGAGTGTGGCTGCTGGAGCACCTAGTCCAGCATCCTGTTCTCACACTGGCCGACCAGATGCCTTAATAATGTGCTCCTCCTCTTGTCGACCCTGAACCTCCTGTCATTCAGCTTCATTGGATGCTGCCTGGCTATAGTGTTATGAGATGCAGGTACTCCTGCTCTGGTTGTAAATGAGACAGAAGACAGATAAGGGGTTCGGCTTGAGGTTGGACCAGCTTAGCAGGTGTGCTCTGACTGGCAGCTGCTCTCTAGGTTTCCAGAAACTTGAGACATCTTTTCCAGCTACCAGATCCTTAAAATAAAAAAAAAACTACTAGAGAGGCCAGGGATTGAACCAGGAACCTTCTGCATGCAAAGCAGGTGTCCTAGAGTCTGCACCATTTGAAATGCCTGCCTTGCGCACTGCAATGGCTACTCCTAGCATCTTCCTTGCGGGGCGGATGCCTGTGTAGCCTTTCGCCACCTTCCCTTTCTCTTAAGACATTCAGCTCCTCTTCTGCTGCCCTTGCAGTGCTGCCTCCCATTAGCATATCAAAAACAGCCAGCAAGCCCAGCCGCCCATGCCTAAGCAAATTGGGATGTGGAATCTGGAGTGAGGGTGTTGGAGAATTCTGATGAAAACAGCATGGAAGTGGAAACTCCTTGATGTTCCCTTATTCGTTTCAATGTCTGGGACGGAAATCAATTCGGCAAATTTCGATCAATATCCACTGTTGTTGTTGTTGCTTTCAGTCCGCAAACGATGCGGAGTTCTTTCAACATGCACACCAACCATTTGCATTGTGTTCCCTTTTTTTGTATCTTAATGAACGGACTGGAGTAATGCAAGGACGATATAATTTACTTCATTAATTGCATGAGTTATGCTATTTTGCCATTGCGGACACTGCGGCATGGCGGAATGGAAAATGGTGCCTTCTTCCATCTCTTCCCCAGGAGATGCAAGGACACTGGCTAGGTTCATTTGAGGACAGTTTTCCTTTGTCTTTCTCACCAAGTCACATCACCCCCTCCCCTCCCATTCCCTTCCTGCCTCTGAACAAAGTGACAATGTATACAGAAAAGAAACAACACCCAGAAGCTTAAAATAGCTTTTCAAAGTCCACGCTCCTTTCCTTAAGACATAATGGGAGAAGGCTCACAGGGCTGAAAAGGGCACATTTCTCTCCTTGAGAGGAAATAATAGACAGGTATTCGTGAAAAAATGGGAGAGATATACAAAATACCTGCAAGGCATCAAAAATGGTATAAAGTCCGTGGTGGCCTTTGAATGATCCTGGAGGAAAATACCCTAAGTCAGAAAATGAAGCTGTGTTTGGTTTTGTAGAAGGTTTTGGAACTAAATAAAGGACAAATGAAAATGTTATGTACTTTCAAGAGCAGAAAAGGAATGCTTATCAGGAAAGACAGGAAGTCTGTATGTGTGTAAATGTATGTATATTTAAGTAGGAAATTAAGGTTTAATTTAGATTAATAATTTATGTTTAAGTCAAGAAATTAAGAAGAATTGTAATATTGGTGGGTGTGGGTGTGGGTGTGTATAAAATAATGTACTAGTCGTTTTATATAATTTTTTATATGTTGGTGTGTGCCAATGTTTTCATTGGTGCTATTTTGGGTTGTTATTTTATGTTACATCGTTATTGTTGTGTTGTGGTTGTTTTTGTTTTTCTTTGATTTTGTATTTTTACTTTTTATATTCAGAATGACGAGTGTAAGATTAGGATACCAAGGCAAGATAGGCCCATTGTACTGGGAACCCATCAGCCTTGAATGCTTTGCATGGAAACTGTGTATATAACCACAAACGCTTTATGCAAAATCTTTCATTTGACTTTTCAAAAAAAAAAAAAAAAGGGCACATTTCGTCGTGATGAGGTGGAGAAAATACCGCCGAGACTGAGCCTGGTTTGTGGTGCAGTGAGGCACAGCAGAAACTCCTAGAGAGGCAGCTTGAGGGCGGAGCCAACTTGTGCATAGATGTGCACCTGACCATACTTACCAGGTTGAGCAACTGCCTGAAATTGAACACTTGGCTCTTGGCGGGTCGCCAATATTCCTTGGAGGTTTTTAAACAGGACGGTCATCTGCCAGGGGTACTTTAGCTGCAATTCCTGCATTGCAGGGGGTTGGTCTAGATGACCATTGGAGTCCCTTCCAACTCGACATTATTCTGTGATTTGGGTTGTAATCGTTGGAGTTTTTCAGCTTAGGGGGGAGAGGCAGGTAGGGGAAGAGGAGCACATGGTAGAGCAGGCTTCCTCAAACTCGGCCCTCCGGATGTTTTTGGCCTACAACTCCCATGATCCCTAGCTAGCAGGACCAGTGGTCAGGGATGATGGGAATTGTAGTCTCAAAACATCTGGAGGGCCGGATTTGAGGAAGCCTGTGGTAGAGGGATATAAAATATATGCACTGTGCGGAGAAAAGGAATAGGAAACTTAAGAGGAATTCATGGCTGACAGTGGCTGCTAGCCACAATGGCTATGCGCTACCTCTGCTGTCTGGAATCGCAGGTGAGAAGAGGGCTGTTGCTCTCATGCATTGCCTGCAGACTTCCAACAGGCCTCTGGTTGGCCACTGCGAGGACAGGATGCAGGAATAGATGGTCCATCAGCCTGAGCCAGCAGAGAGTCTATTCCTTTGGTTTTTCTTATATACAAATTTAAGTCATAAATACATAAATGTTTGGTGCAGATGTATCTTTGGTCTCACTTCCCGATTTCCCCTGCCCAATAACAGGAAGATCATGGAGGTGAGGTAGACGACGCTGATGATCTGGAACTGGCCCAGGAACCCGGAGGCCGAGTGGAAAGAGACTACTAAATTTCACGCTGGCTCGATGGGGGATACCAGAGGAAAGAGCCTCAAATGGAAGAGCTGGGCCACAACACCACTGCGATGAGGCTGGGAATCTTCTGCCTGTAACATTCAAGAGAGGCTAGCGCCCGATCTCCGCTTTCAGTAAATCACGGATGTACCAATGTGGCCAGTTAGCAAGGTCCGGGGCAGCTTGCAAGGCAGATTTTGGTCTCTCGGTGCTCTCTGGATTTTTTTTCTAAGGCGGAAGGGAGCTCAAAACAGAAAAATAAATTGCAGTTTCTCTTTTGATGGTTCTGTCCCTCCTGCCACACATACACACACTTTCCCGTGTTTCAGAATTGTTAAGATTTGGGCCGTGAGGAGGGGCTGGTGATGTTGTGTGGCCTCTGTTAGCCTTGGACAGTTCATATCCTCCTCCTCCTACCCTTCGTTTTGGACTTGACCCCGTTGCTCTTTAACGCAAAATCTGTTCATCTTTATATTAAAAAAACAAGGAGGTCTTTTGAGAATGAGTATTTTTTTTCTTACATCCTGGTCTGTTTTGTTACGGGTAAGTTATGGGGGGAGGGGGGCACGGAAGGCGATGTTGCCTGCGTTTTGGAAGAGAGAGAACACCCATCATCGAGACGCACTGCTGTGATGCAGGTTTATCATGTGAACCTTGTTTATTTATTACATATACACCACTTGATTTTAAAAGCAGCAACCTCAATGCGGTTTACAAAAAGATTAAAGCAAGGGAAAAAATGCTATCAGTGCTTGAGCCTCGTAGGAAGCTGCCTTCAGCTGTGTCAAGCCTATGAGACCATCTAGCCCTGTATTCCCTACACTGACTGGCAACAACTCTCCAAGGTTTCGGACAAGGGGCATTGCCGGCCCTACTGTGAGATACCAGGCATTGAACCTGGGAAAGGTGCTCTTGATTATCACCAGTCAGCAGTTTTTATCTTATAAATTCAGTGTTATCAACAGCCAGGGTAGGGAACCTCTGGCCTGTGGGCCAAATTTGGCCCAAATGAGCCCCAATTTGCCCTGAGGGCCCTCTTACCCTCCAAGCAATGCACATGCCCTGCATCTGACATAAAATGTGACTTCGGGTGTAGGCAGCAAGAGAGATGGCTGGATCGGGGACACAACTCAGTTTTGTGTGAACTCGATTACGCAGCTATCTCCACCACTGTACCAAACATTTGGCTGTGAGAACAGGATGCTGGGCTGGATAGGCCTTTAGCCTGATCCAGCAGGGCTTTCATTTACGGTGTAAGGAAGGATGCAGTCAAATGGGGAGCAGCTGGGTGGGGACACAGTCACACTAATGTACCAGACTCAGCTGGTAGCAGCCAGGATGCCAGGTGAAAATGTCAGCTCAGAAGCCCAAGAGTTTGGAGCTGCGTAGCTGACGAAACTCTGAAGCCAGGGATTTCTGCTCGCTTTTGTGCTCTTCCCTCGCAAACTTTGATTTAATGCATCCCTGTCCCTCGCTGCCTGCCATGAATAGCTCTTTCCAAACAGATTAATCAGAAGCTAATTCGTCTGCCGGGCCATGTAGCAGTCAAACGACATCCCCAACTCACTCTGGGGATGTAGCCCTTTTCATCACCGGCCAGGATTCTGATCTGAGCTGACATGCTCTTGGTTTCCACATGGCCGTTTCTCTGCCAAAGCCTCCGCTGAGAAATGAGTAATGGGGTGTACTTTCCGCCTGAACCTTTGCTCCTGTCCTCCTCCTGCCAATCTCCTTGATGGAATAAATGAGCTGTGCTGCTTGTCCCAGGCAAAGTCCAGAATTATTAGTAGTACCAAAGCTAAAATGTAAACGCTACAGCAGCCTTTCTGAAGCTTGGTTTCCCCAGATGCCATTGGACTACAACTCCCATCATCCCCGACCACTGGTTCAGCTAGTTAGGGATGATGGGAGTTGTAGTCCAAAAACACCTGGGACCCAAGGTTGAGAAAGGCTGATCTGGAGGGCCACAGGTTCAATTTAAATAGAATTTTAATTGACAACAAAGCTGACCCCAATTAATTACAGGTGGGTAGCTGTGTCGGTCTGCCATAGTCGAAACAAAATAGAAAATTCTTTCCAGTAGCACCTTAGAGACCAACTGAGTTTGTTCTTGGTATGAGCTTTCGTGTGCATGCACACTTCTTCATATACACTGAAACAGAAGGTTTCCACACCTATCAGCTGATCACCCATTCCCACCACCCTTCTGAGTAATACCCCTCCCCACTCCCTCGCTATATTTAAGGATCTGTTTCAGTGTATCTGAAGAAGTGTGCATGCACACGAAAGCTCATACCAAGAACAAACTCAGTTGGTCTCTAAGGTGCTACTGGAAAGAATTTTCTATTTTGTCCCAATTAATTAGGCAGCTGATCAATTTTTTAAGAAGCCTTAGTACAAGTACGTCGGTAAACAGCAGGTGGCTAACACAATCTCAAGAAGTTTTGGCTTCTGCAGAGGTGGCAAGTCGCCATTGGCACAGATAGGAGCACTCCTTCCTGTTTCCAGATCATTCTGAGCTGTACTCCATGGCAATAATTTGGCCTGACACACAAGCCGTCAGGGAAAATCTGGGGACTAGCAGGCCACAAAAAATGGCTCAGTGGGCCTATTTTGGCCCATGGGTTGTGGCTTATGACACCCCTGCTGTAGGTTCCAAGCATCCACATCTCCCATGTTGCTATTTTAGAATCTCAGCTCAGCAAGAGTCAGCGTGGTGTAGTGATTAGCGTCAGACTAGGGCCAAGGTTCAAATCCCCCAAACTCATTGGGTGTGTGACCTTGGGCCAGTCACCTTCCTCCAGCCTATCCTACCTTGCAGGGTTGTTGCGCTGATCAAATGGGGAGGCAGGTGAACCATGTACTACACCTTCAGCTCTTTGGAGGGAAAAAAAACTGGGATAATTCATGTAATAATAAATATGCCTAGCTCTTGGGCAATGGACACACCCGTGGCCTAGCAGGTGGTAGGGAAGACCAGCTCCCTCCTCAGGCATGAACTTCACCGTGCAACCCTCAACTTAGTTACCATCTCTCTGCCTAAACTACCTTACAGGATTGTTGTAAGGAAAAGGGGGATTCAGTACATAAACCACTTTGAGCACTTCTCAAAGGAAAGTAGGAGGAAAACGTAATAACTATCATATTCATGGACGGGAGCACAGGGAACAGCCAGGGGTCAATGGGAGACCCCAGGCCTCATTTGTGGAAAGTCCTTGGTTCATTCCCCAGTTACAGCAGGCATGGGGAGCCCAGAGCCTCCCAGATGTGCTTTGTATGCAGAAAGTCCTGGGTTCAATCCCAGCTCGGGCTGAGAGAGATGTGTCTGGAATCCTAGAGCGCAGTTGCCAGTCAGTGTGGATCAGTCTTCTTCAACCTGGTGCCTTACTTCAGACTGAACAGGTGCCCAAGCCACCTGGTTTCTCCCACCATGATGAGATGTATCATTTTCTCTTTTAAAATTGCAATTATTCCAAACATCTACAAAACCCCTCCTCTTTGACCTCTGAAACCATCATGCAAAATGTGGTTATGGAGTTTTAAGAGGCGTCCGAAGCCATAGCCAAATGACTGTCCAAAATATATTGTACCTGTGCCTATAAATCAGCATCTGCAAATTAGCACCTTTTTTGTCTTCTCTTTGAGATGGCGGGTTTCCTTTGTTTTTGGCGACGTTGCCCTATTAGACGCTGAGGTTTGCCCTGAGAACGGAGCAGCAGAGTCAAAGATGGGCATAATGCTACTATGAGCTGTGGTCCCGTCCCCCCTTTCGCTTTCCAACACTGCCAATTATTCTCTATTTGTCACCGTTTATGGTCCTCTGTCCCTTCTTTAAAAATATCAGCAGCAGTGTCCTTTCTAAAAATGGAACGGAACAGTAGCTCTAATCTAATTAGCTGTTTCTCTTACCCGGAGGGATGAAACAGAAAAGCAATAACCCATAACCCTTAGTTACATGCAGGATGTTTTGCAATCTTGCTTTGAAGAGTCCAGAGCATCTCAACGGTGAGCAGTCTTGAGCAGGGTCTGCTCAGGCAGGGGTGAGATACCTGAGGACCACGGACCCGATGTGGCCCTCCAGGCCTGTCAGTTGGCCCCCGCAGGACTCTCTCCAAGCAGCATTCCTCCCCAGGTGACATACTTTCTTCGCAGGCCTTCTGCCTCATTGGCACAGCTCCTTGACTGGAAGTGTCCTTGAATGGCGATAAGGCCTTCCCTGGATGGAGTGCAGGAACTTCAGAATTTGGCACAGCTGGAATGCAGCCTACTCTACAGACAGTTAGTGTCCTGTCAGTTGTTCCACCCACTTTTCCTTCTGGCCCTGCCCACCTTTGCCAGGTGGTCCTTGAAAGGTTGCGCATGAGGCAGCATGGCCCCTAGGCTGAAAAGGCTTCCCCGCTCTGGGGCTAGGGCACAGACACATTTAAAATAGGCATCAGAAGATATTTTTGCACAAAGGAAGAAGCAAAAGGAGCCTCTGGCAGTTGTGCAATTCGGGAACAGTCTCCTCCATCGAATCATAGTGTGTTACTCCAAGGTCGGGTTTTTTTTCTGAAGTTTTCCCCCCTGAAGTTTTCCAAAATTCCACACATACAGGTGAAACTCGAAAAATTAGAATATCGTGGAAAGGTTCATTTCTTTCAGTAATTCAACTTAAAAGGTGAAACTAATATATGAGATAGACTCATGGCATGCAAAGCGAGATATGTCAAGCCTTTGTTTGTTACAATTGTGATGATTATGGCATACAGCTGATGAGAACTCCAAATTAACAATTTCAACTTTGGGGTTTTCATCAGCTGTACGCCATAATCATCACAATTATAACAAACAAAGGGTTGACATATCTCACTTTGCATGTCATGAGTCTATCTCATATAGCTAATGAAAACAATCGCTTACATAAATGGACTTTTCCACGATATTCTAATTCTAATTTTTTAAGTTTCACCTGTACATTTCAATGCATAAAAAACATTTTTTTCTTTTTACTTCCCACCCTCTTTTCCATGGTGTTTCTGTTTCTCTCCTTCTGCTGCACCCAGTCTTCTATGTCTTAAACCTTAACATAACTACTATAATATTTAATCCCTTCTTTGCCAGTTCTGCATAATCTATCATCACCTTGTTTATCCATTCTTCCTCCATGGGTCATTTAGTTCAACCCCCTGCAATGCAGCGAAGAACAGCTCTGGAACACCACTGATTTCCAGATCAAACTGGTTGCATTTAGAAAAAGCTATCTTGTGCCTCCTTAGGTTATGGTAAAGGGACCCCTGACTATTAGGTCCAGTCGCGGACGACTCTTGGGTTGCGGCGCTCATCTTGCTTTACTGGTCGAGGGAGCTGGCGTACAGCTTCTGGGTCATGTGGCCAGCATGTCTAAGCCGCTTCTGGCAAACCAGAGCAGCGCACAGAAACGCTGTTTACCTTCCCACCGGAGCAGTACCTTTTTTTTTTAAGCAAAAATTTATTGGTTTTCCACATTAAAGAAAAAAACAAGTACAACTAAAGAAACAACAACAAATAATAACAATCATACAAAGAAAAAACAAATACAAAAAACATCAACAAATTCAAAGAAAACAAATACAAACCTTACATACAGGAACACACCAACTATTAATTTTTATCTTGTTCCGAAATCTTATTTGGAGGACTTCCCCCGTTCTCTCTCCTGCGTTCAATTCTGATCTACTTTAGTAACTTTCCTAATTATTTTAACTTTACATTCACCATCATTCTTATTCTTCATCACCACATCTTATATCATTTAAATTCCAAATATAAAAATTACTTCATATTGCAAATCTTAACTTCTTATAGCCTTTTCTTCTCTTAGTTCCATAAAACTGTTGCTATTGTTACTTCTAATTCATACCTTATATATTATTAAGCAGTACAATATCATAAAAGCCTAAGTATTTCTTCTCCAAACCAAACCAAATCAATTTTTACTCTCTGACGTCGGGGTACCGTGATAGGCCTTCCTATTTAATCAAACATAATCTTTCACCCTACCCCCCTTCTTACCATTTTCTCTCCTCCCATCACAATTACCCACCAGGCCTCCCCCCAACCTTTTCCCAAGCCATTGTCCAGAATGTCATCTTTTCCTTTATATCCAAAACTCAAAACAATGTCCCCAAGGAACTTTGCTGAACTCTTCAAAGGATGTAATACATCACCACCAAGCATCTCCAGTTCAATTTTCAAATCAATCTGTAGTTGTAATTTCCAAAATTGTTGTTCCTGCATTTCTGGGCTCCCACCCCAGAAAGCCGTTGTTACGTCACGATAAACAATCCTGGACCTCTCACATCGACAGGATTTTCCTTCATCTTGGAGTTGCGTCTTCTCTACTTCAGGGAAGTCTCCACACATTGTTCCCTAATTGTGTCTTTAAGTTCCTTGGCAAAATTCTTGACAGCAAATCGTGTCTCAACAATCTCTGCCAAACATTCGGTGACATTCTGTTGCAAAAGTTCTAGTTTCAGAAGAATTGTCCTTTGTCCTAAAGTCATTACTGAGTCTGATGGCATCGTAAAAGCGAAATCAAAAATGGTAGAAATAGGCAGGAAATAAAGTTCAGTACTTTTCCATCTTCAAATCTCCAATTACAGCCGCCATTTCCCCCTGATCAGAGTGCAAAAATTCTTCACCTCATAATCCACAGTCTCACAGAAGAAATACCTCAAAGTTCTCAGTTCTACCCCTGACAGGGGTTTCTTAATAAATCCAGCACAAATTCAGCAAAACATTGTATCAGCCAAAAGTAGCAACAGCCAGAGCCGATGCTACTGTTCTCCTGGGAGAGAACGGAGCAGTACCTATTTATCTACCGGTACTTGCACTTTGACATGCTTTCGAACTACTAGGTTGGCAGGAGCTGGGACCGAACAACAGGAGCTCACCCCATCGCGGGGATTGGAACCGCCAACCTTCTGATCGGCAAGCCCTAGGCTCTGTGGTTTACAGGTATTTCACCCTAGGAGCTGGTGCCCTTTGGAGCCGACAGAGCGGAATGTCGGGAGCCCAAATGGTGGGCGGGGCTGGACCCAACAGGAGGCGGAGTCCAGAAGCAATAGTTGTGTCTCCATCCTCCTCCCTTGCTAAGTTCTCCAAGATGGAGGAGGTGAGATTGAGGAGGAGGAGCAAGCTGGCAGGCAGAGCCATTCTCTGGACTGGTCCTAAACAAGGTGGCAAGCTGGTGGGAGTTGGATGAGGGCAGACCAAGGTTGGTGGGGCAGTGCCCCCTTCGTCCTAATGGACCAGCCTCTGCTGTGCATGGCTGTTTTGAAATTTAAGAAGGTGCCTTAGACAAAGTCAGGCTATTGGTCCATCCAGCCCAGCATTGTCCAATCCAGGGTTAAGGAATCTTTGCAAGCATTACCTTTTAGCCAAACTCCCAAGGGCCACATGCCAGCATTGGGCAGAGAAATGAATGCAAATCTTACCTTGGCACACTAGGCTGGTTTCTATAGACTTGCAAGCGCATAGGAGCTTTATGCTGTGCCAGACCACAGGGCTATCTAACTCAGTATGGCTTATCCTACACCAACTGGCAGCAGCTCTCCAGAGTTTCAGGCGGCAGGAGTCTTTCCCAGCGTTATTTGGAGGTCCCGGGGATTGACGGTTAAGGGGTGATATGATAGCCATGTTCAAATATATAAAATGATGTCATATAGAGGAGGGAGAAAGGTTGTTTTCTGCTGCTCCAGAGAAGCGGACACGGAGCAATGGATTCAAACTGCAAGAAAGAAGATTCCACCTAAACATTAGGAAGAACTTCCTGACAGGAAATCAAATAGAAAGGTTAAAGTATGAAACAAATTCCAGTTGCAATGATTTTTAACTCCAGGACAAGGCCCTGTTTCGTTTATTCTTCATCAGCTGTAGTTTCTTAGTTTTATGGTCAAAGACGTACACTTTGACCATAAAACTAAGAAACGGCAGCTGATGAAGAATTTGTTTCATACTTTAAACAACAAAAATAAAGGAAACCATTGTTTATTTTCGTCCTGGCCTGAGTCCTTGCAACCTTTCTATTTGAGTAAGAACTGTCCGACAGTGGAATTTGCTGCCAAGGAGTGTGGTGGAGTCTCCTTCTTTGGAGGTCTTTAAGCAGAGGCTTGACAGCCATCTGTCAGGAATGCTTTGATGGTGTTTCCTGCTTGGCAGGGGGTTGGACTGGATGGCCCTTGTGGTCTCTTCCAACTCTATGATTCTATGACCCTGAGGCCTTCTGTGTGCAAGACAGGTGCTCTGAGCTACATCCCTTGCCCCTTCTCTAGTCTCCATCTAGAAATGCAAGAAGCATTGTCAGAGTTCAAGGACACATTGCAGCCAAATTAAAATAAATAAATAATACTTTGCATGCAAAGCAGGGCTGGGAAGACCTGGGGAAGAGCTTGGAGGGACAGATGGAAAAATATTGAGGGTCACATTCAGTCTACTCTGGACCTCAGGGAGAGAGAGTTCTTTCCCATTCCCTGCCAGCGTTTCAGCAGGCGACGCCAAGGATTCAAGCAGGTGCCTTCTGCACGCCAAGCACATATCCTGCTATTTGAACTACGATCCCTCTCTTTGAGCAGCTTCAGTGCGGGGGGGGGGCAGGAAACACCCTGCTGCACGAACTCTTGGCTTGACCCAGCAAATCTGCTGTGGCCCATTAGACAGATTGTATTCTAAATTTGGCTTCATTTGCAAGCGAGACGGCCCCGTGTCCCCAGTGATCTTTTATTAATGAGCCTTTTTGCAGGGAGCTCGATGTTCCCTGGGCGGAGCGGGTCACCCGGAGCGGCCAAGAGGCGGTTGGAAGGGAAGCAGAGAGATTTGTCAAAGCAGCCGATGCAAGGTGTGATGTTTTGCTTTTGCTTTTTCTTCTTCCGCTGCTGAATTCTCTCCCTCTCTAAATGGGCGTTAAATAGGAATAGGAAGCAAGAGGGGAAACGACTCTGTTCAGACTGTGACCTGGAAAGCCAAACGCAGCCCTTGCTAGACATGCAACAAGACAAGCATTACATTCCCCCTCGCCCCCCCCCCAAAAAAACCCCCATTTATGCAACTAGAATGGAGTTGGTAGCAGAAAGATGATTTTAAGACAAAATAAAAAAATAAAATAAATCCTTCCACTAGCACCTTAGAGCAGTGTTTTTCAACCACTGTTCCGCGGCACACTGTGCCGCGAGATGTTGCCTGGTGTGCCGTGGGAAAAAATTTGTTTATTTGATTCCTATTCCAGAGAATTACTTTATATATAGTCAATATAGGCACAGAGTTAATTTTTTTTAACATTTTCTAATGGTGGTGTGCCTCGTGATTTTTTTCATGAAACAAGTGTGCCTTTGCCCAAAAAAGGTTGAAAAACACTGCCTTAGAGACCAACTAAGTTTGTTCTTGGTATGAGCTTTCGTGTGCATGCACACTCCTTCAGATGATTATGGTAAGACATGGTGGATTTGAAAACCCTAGGAGCAGATGTTGCTGTTGTTGGCGGCATCTTTCTGTCTCGAGAATGGAGTGGGTCTCCGGGGGGTGAAGTCAAACCGCTGTGTTCGCAGCACCAAAGTGACCTCCTTGGGGTGCAAGCCAGGGCAGAGTGTATGGAGGCCCTGGGCTGCTAAGACGACAAGACGCCATTCTTGGCCTTGTTGATGTGGACCAAAGGGAAACAGAGCAATACAGTACATCTGGCACCAGCTTGGCTGCAGGAGTTGCCAGAAGGAGGCATATAAGGCACCATCCAACAGTTAGGGACTCAAGATTTGGAGAGGGTTCACTCCTTAGCCTGTTCCTTCTCCCAAATGTATCTCCTAGATGGGCTCCCTTCCCAGGTTGACAAGATCCCTCTAGGAGTGGATGGGAATCTAAGAAGAAGAGCCTACTGGGTGAGGCCAAATGATCTAGTCCGGCATCCTGTTCTCATAGTGCCCAACCAGAAGCCTCTGGGAAGCCTGCAAGCAGGATCTGAGCACAAGAGCCCTCTCCCCTCCTGAGGTTTCCAGCAGCAGGTATTCAGAAGCATTGCTGCCTCCAACCGTGGAGGCAGAGCATAGCTGCCTTCTCCACGAATTGGTCTAATACTCTTCTAAAGCCATCCAAGTGGGTGGCCAACACAGCTTCCTGTGGGAGTGAGTTCCACAGGTTAAAACTACGCACTCCGTGATTGAATAAGCGCTTTCTTTTTTGTCTGTCGACATTCAGTTTCATAAGAAGTCCTGAAGTTGTAGTGTTCTGCGGGGGATGTATAAACCTACTAGGAGCCGAGGTCCCTTAACTCACTCTCTAAAGTATTTCAAGGGGCCGCTCCCCACCCCCCAAGTTCATGGGCATTGCCATGCAAATGGTGCGTTTGTGCCCCATCATGTGATTGATTCTGTGACGTAAATCAGCTTCAGTGGCTCTACTCTGGAACCAGCTCTGGATATGACCTTACTGACTTTGCAGAAAAGTAAGCGGAGCGGAGTTCCCCGCAACAACCCTGTGAGGTAGAAGAAGAAGAGGAGGAGGAGGAGTTTGGATTTGATATCCCGCTTTATCACTACCTAAAGGAGTCTCAAAGCCGCTAACGTTCTGCTTTCCCTTCCTCCCCCACAACAAACACTCTGTGAGGTGAGTGGGGCTGAGAGACTTCAAAGAAGTGTGACTGGTCACCCAGCAGCTGCATGTGGAGGAGCGGAGACGCGAACCCGTTTCACCAGATTACGAGTCTACCGCTCTTAACCACTACACCACACTGGCTCTGGTAGGTTAAGCAGAAAGCGAGTGGCTGGCCCAACGCTTCAGAGCCAAGGACAGATTCGCACCCAGGATCTCGCAGGGTGTGTGTGTGTTGCACTCTACCTACTACACCACACTCCCTCTATACAAAATGCTCTTTTAATGGTTTCCACACGCACCCCCTCCTCTTTCCGATTCCACCTCCCAGACACAGCGAGAGTTAACCGCGCCGCCGCCGCTGCCGCCGGGAGGAGGAGGGCCGCTGGGCGGCGCCCGAACCTCCCGGATCCCACCCGAAAGGAGGCGCCACCGCCGGCGCCACCGCCGCCGCCTCGCCCTCTTCAAGTTGGCACTTTGAAAATGTCCCTGCCGTTTGCCCGGGAAAGCCGAGGTCGCCGGGGTCCCGCTTCGTGCTGCCTCCGGCCGGGGCTTCCCTTTGCGCCCAAGCCCCGCTAGAGCGCGCCGGATCCCGGCCTGGGAAAGCCCTTTTCTCCGCGCTGCTCCTGCTCCTGCTCCTGCTCCTCCATGCCCCGGCGCCAGCCATGCTTCTCCGGCTCCTGCTGCTTGCCCTGCTCGGCCTGGGCCGGGCGCCGCGGCCGGGAGGCGTCACGACGGGTTGGGGAGCCTCAGAGGCGCGCGGCGCGCACAGGGATCCGCCGCTCGGAGGCGCCGAGGACGCGGGTGCGGAGGGAGACCCGTGGTGCCCGTACAAGGTGCTGAGCGAAGGCCCCGACGGCGGCGGAGGAGCATCGGGGATGCAGGGCGGGCGCCTGTGTTTCCGCAGCCGGGCGCGGGGCTTCCAGTGCGCGCCGCGGAGCTGCAAAGCGCACCGCTCGCCCGGGCGCGCCCTGCTGGCCAACGTGCTTCTCAACGGCAGCGTCCTCCTACAGTGGGGCTGGCCTCCCCTGCTGGCCGAGGGAGAAGACGGCGACGGCGAGGGAGTTGAAGCTCCCGCCTCCTCGGCCGAGGTCGGCCTGCTGCGCGGCTTCTCGCTCTCGTGCTCGTGGGAAGGCGCCTACACGCGTTTCCAGTGCGACCGCGTCCAGCTGGGCGCCGCTTGCCGGGACTACCTGCTGCAGGACGCGCACGGCAGCGTCCGCTACCGCCTCTGCTTGCAGCCCCTCTTCTCCGCCGCTGCCGCCAACGGCACCGATCCTGATTCTGCTGCTGCTCCTCCTCCTCCCCGGTGGCCTCCGGAATGCGTGGAGTTCACCGTGGAGCCGGCCGGCATGCGGGAGATCGTGGTCGCCATGACGGCCGTCGGGGGCTCCATCTGCGTCATGCTCGTCTTCATCTGCCTCCTGGTCGCCTATCTCACCGAGAACCTCACGCCCCCCGCCGCGCCCGCCGCCAAGAGGGGAAACTGAGGCGGCCACCCAAGGCGGGGGTTAAGCCCCGAGGAGCGTGCAGTGAGACCCTGGCTGCCCTAGGGTGGACGGGGGAAGAGAGCTCCAGCGAGCAACCTTTGAGCGTGCGCATAATGGCGAGGACGCACAGCTATGATCCCTGCTCCGAATTACTTTTATGTAATTACGGGAGTAAGCCATAACGGGGTTTAGCATCGGAAGCCCACCCCCCTTTCAGATTGGTTTCAAGCCCGATGGGGGACCTGTGTGTTGAGATTCTAGCATTGCAGGGGGTTGGACTAGATGACTCTTGGGGTGCCTTCCAGTTCTGCAATTCTAGTATTCTTTCAGGTTTGCTTGGCTATAAAGCCCCCCTCCCTGGATTGCTTTCTGAGTAAGCCTGCCCAGGAGGAAGGGGCTGTGCAGGTGGGATCCCCAGTCACGTTTACTTGGGAGAAAGTCTGGACTTCAACTGGCAAGTAGATCCAGTTGCAGATTAAGGGTGCAAAGGGTCTTGGCCTGATTGGGGAAGCACTTCTTTTCAAAATCCTTTTAGCTCAGTTAAAAGGGTGCCTTCTTTGGATTAATGCCACACACACACACACATATATATTTATGCAAATTTAATTGGCCGACCATTTAATCAATGAAAACTCATAGGATGAATCGACTAGGGGCCCTTCTAGATTACCTGTTTATGTTGCATTCATCCTGATTTGTTTGCAGGGTGGTTAGACAATGCCTCAAAGGAAATGTTGCCTTCCAGTGTGTTTTCACTGTTACTTTCCTTATTGCAAAAAAAACTCCAGTCTTTGGGGGAAGCAGGTTTGCTGCGCAAGACCTCCCCACTATAATTGACCAGGCAGTAGGTAGCTCAGTGGTAGAGCATCTGCTTTGCATGCAGAAGGTCCCAGGTTCAATCCCTGATGTCTCCAGGAAGGGCTGGGAATGTCTCTGGGGTCTAAAACCCTGGATCACTGCTGCCAGTTGGTTTTGCCAATACTGGACTATATGGACCAAGAGTCAGTTTCCTGCATTTCTAGAACCTGAATTTGCTGGTATGTGATTGGACCCCGCTCAAAGAGACCAATGGTCTGGAAGCACCCTAAGATTTGTGAACTGGTTATGAGGGTTATGGACCTACCCTTTCTGTTGGGGGGCAAGGAGAGAGGGAGGCTTCCTCCCCTACTTTATGAAAGAGTGGTTCTGGTCCTCTGGCTAGAGACCTCTGGGGGAAGCCCTCATGCAGTCGCCCAGGGCTCATCTCCACACCTGCGCACATCACAGTGACAACCGCACCACCAAGTGACGACTTGACTTGGATTTTTGGAATGTGGGTCAGTCACCACCTAATAGGAAGTCCACTTGCTCCAGGTCACCCTGCTTTCAGTGGTGTGAGCTCCCCATTCACTGCCTTTTCTGGCTCTTTGAGAAATTTGCAGGTAAAGTTCCACATGCTCTGTTAACCCCTCACTGACTTCACTCACCTTGCCTGCCTGCACAATGTGCAGGTGTTGTATTTTAAAGAGGCTTCTCCTTTTGTGGGGGGGGGCAGCCCTTTTGGGTGAGAAGCAGTGCAAAATGACTCCAGTCTTGGAGATCCCAGAGATAGGGACCATGTCTGTGGGGCTGCTGGCTATTAGGAAAGAGATTAGTGTCTGCTCTGGGAGCAGGAGGGGAATAAGAGGGGAAGTTAGGACCAAGGGCAGCAATATAAGGGCTAGCTGAAGATGAAGCTGGGAACAGCTGTGATGGAACAAAGCAACCTCTGGCTGTGCATACATTTTTCCCCTCCCCAAAGAATCCTGGGAACTGTAGTATGTTATGGGTGCTGAGAATTGTAGTGCTGTGCAGGGTAAACTGCAGTTCCCAGGTTTTTTGAGTGGAGTATGCTTTAAAGGCACTTTGTGTATGCAGCCTCTGTTTCTTCGTCGTTCAGAAGTCTGTTCTGAATGCCAAAGCTCGGGTGGTGTAGGAAGTGCAGGAATAAATGCAAAGTGCCCCTGAGCGTGTGCAGAGTCCACTTCTCTCCGAGCTAAGCAGCGGTTCCCTCCACTAGCTGGTTGGGGAAGTTGGACACCTTCAGAAAAAGTATAGAAGCATTTCTCCACAGCACCTGGCCCCGTTGTAGCAAAGTAGGGTTGCCTCCATCGCATCAGCTTTAGCTCAGAGACACACCTGGACCGGTCCAGAATATACATCTTCTCATCCATCATGTCTGGGACTTGTTAGCCTGCATCTGGACCATAGATGGAACTGATGCCTCAAGTAAGGAGAACCAGGCACCTCTCTTCCCCAGGAGCTGAGCTGAATTGTTGAAGCAGAAAACCCCAGAACTCAAATGTGAGAATCTGCCGTCTGAATTTTTGAAGTTTTGAAAATGCTATGTTTCAAGCATCCTTTAAAAATACGACCTCGAAGCAACTTTTTCTATGCTGTTGTAATCCAATGCCTGCTTAGATTTGGGGGGGGGCACACACACAGCGTGTAGCAATGAGCACATGTGGGGGTGGCTCTAGGTATGTCCCCAAACCTTTGACCTTCAGCACAAAGAAGTAGATTCTTTTAAAAATAGAAGAAGGGGGAAGTGGTTTTCAAGTTTTATACATGGGAAAAAATGAATTTGAAGTCATTTGTTTCAAATTGTTGTCAAACATCGTTCCGTGTCTAACCGTTCTCAGATAACTTTAGAGGGAGACGGAGGCTTACTTGAAACTGGAGTTTCCCAGAGATGAAATTCAGGTTTGAAAAGGATTTTAGAAGCATATATGAGTTAGACTAGGGGTGGCTAAGATGATGACTTCTGGATGTCCCTGAGTTTTAGCTCACATCATCGCTGGCTTGGGCCCTCCAGCTGTCACTGAACTACAATTCCCACCATCCCTGACTATTGACCATGCTT
Organism: Lacerta agilis; assembly: GCF_009819535.1. Classification (NCBI taxonomy): domain Eukaryota; kingdom Metazoa; phylum Chordata; class Lepidosauria; order Squamata; family Lacertidae; genus Lacerta; species Lacerta agilis. The sequence goes on along the minus strand of NC_046319.1, from coordinate 17,206,254 downwards.
GCAGGAACTGATGGGAGTTGTAGTCCAACATCAGTCAGAGGTTGACTGTCCCTGCCGTCAGGTTTTGCATTAAAGCAGATGTGGGAAACTTGTGGCCCTACAGACATTGCTGGACTAAAGCTCCCATCCTCCCTTGCAAGTGTGGCCATAGCCAGGGAAGATGGGAGTTGTAGTACAGAGACACCTGGCGAGCCAGAGGTTTCCCACACCTGCTTAAAATAAGACTGGTAATAGTCAAATGGTTCTGTTGCTCTGTTTGCTGAATTTTCTCTGGATTGGTTTCAAGGGAGGAAAAACTTTCATCTCGCTCAGGTGCTTAGATATCGTTTTCTGTTTCTGTGATGGGAAAACGTAACACAGTGGTGAAATGGAGAGGGGGGAGTAACGTGAGTGTGAATTTTCTGCCAGTTTTCTGCTTTAGTTGGAAGTCCTGCATAGCCGGGGTTTGGACTAGATGTCCCTCGGTGTCCCTTCCAGCCCTACAATTCTATTAAATGGTTGCTCTAGGGCGAGGATAGGCAACCTGTGGCCCTCCAGATATTGTTGGACTAGCGCTGCACACCACCCGATGTGTTTCTTTATCTATCTACCCACCGTAAGGTCCTTCTGCAGGTCGCAACAATACGGAAATACAGTACCTGTATTAAAATCAGTTAAAACAATTGGTAATTGGAAGAACAGGGTGGGCCCTAGAAATCTCTATCGGGCCAAGTTTGGGGACCTCCCAGTGAAAAAGCCCTCCTTGTGTGCCCCCTTGCAACTAAGCATCAGGCCATGGCGATAAATAACCGGACTCCATTAGTAGTGCCCTTACCAGGCAGTGAAGAAGAAGGTAATTTTTCAGGTAATCAGCTCCAGAGTTATTTGGGGCTTTGTTCACAAGGAGCAGACCCTTAAAACTGGTTTGGTAGTTAAATAGGCGTGGAGCCTATTGGGATAGCTCAGTCGGTGGAGCACGAGACTCGTAATCTCGGGGTCGTGGGTTCGGTTCCCCATCCTTGCCTGGCCTTGAGGAGGAAAGACAGGGGTTGATGCTCATTTAAAGGCCCCGGAGTCTGAAAAGTGGAAACACAAAGTGCAGTGGAGTCTGGCCCCCTGGCTGCCCTCCGCATCCGCCAGGCCATTCCCACCTCCCTGCCTTCTTACAATCAGTCCCTGGCTGGCGGCCTTCCTCTTACCGCTTGTAAAACTCACCAGGGAGGAAGATGGGGCAACGCTTGCCCACCATTGTCTTTGGCTCCTCCTACTGTTGGCCTCCTGCATTTCAGCCCAACGGGCACCAGTCACCGTCACCAAAGGGATGAGAACCTTTAATAAGCATGATGTAAAATTGACTTAAGTGGGTGAATTCCCCTCCCCTGTCACCAATGCACTGAAACTGTCCTTCTAGCAAAGGCACCTCCCATCACTGTTTTCCACTAACTGTTGTCAACAGTTTGGCCAGCTGGCTCTCAGCCCTTCTCGCTCCTTGCTTCTGTAACACCCCAGTTGTCGCCATGCTTTGGTATTAACTATCTCGTGCCTTAAGTGTCCCCCCTCTTTGTGCTCTCTCCCCCCCCCCTTCCACTCTCATCAGTTTTGCGGGATAACAAATACTTTGCTGTTGTCTCTTTTACAGGAGCTGTAAAGGTATTTTAGCTAACGAGCTGCTAAATTACTTTTAATCGGTTTAATTTGGTTTGTTGGCGATTGCCCCCCCCCCCAAAAAAGCAATTGCCAGATCTCATCTTAGGAGATCCGTTTGAGGACCTTTGAAAGGTAGTTGTGGTTTTCTCTCTTTTTTTGTTAGCACAATTAAGCTGTGTCTAGTCGTTCGGCATTTCTACAGCAATACCAATGTGTGTAGATTGTTTTAAAAACCGTTTCTGCTAGTTCCCCCCATGTTAACAGATGGGAGCTGTGCCCAATAGAGAATAACTAGCCCAAGGCTATATATGCCGTGTTCCCAGCTTATTTCTTTTGTCAATTTTTTTTAAAATAAAAAACACACATTATTATGAATGAATGCCCTGCTTTTGGGAGCAAACACGCAAAGTGGCTTACACACAATTACATATGTATTAAAAATCAGTTTCTGGATCCTATCTCTTTGTCACCATGTGGCGTGACCAAGAAATGGAATTCAGGGTGGAGCTATGCAAATAAGGAGCGGGCTCGATTATCAGTGGCTCCCATTACCTTCTGTCAGGAGCAAATAAAAGTTAATAAAAACAAGAATATGTCTCAGTGCGTTGTTTCTTGCAAGAAGATCAGGTCGCCAGCCAGTCCGTCTGTGTTGATTTATACATCCAAGCTACCTGTGTAAAGCAGCACCACGCCTCTGTCCACAAAGCATCCTGGGAACTGTAGTCTGTTAAAGGTGCTGAGCGTTGCTAGGAGACCCCTATTCCTCTCCCAGCAGTAGCATCTCCAAGGTTCCTTGGGAAGAGCAGCTGCCTGTTAACCCCTGGGAATGGTAGCACTGGGGAGGGAATAGGGGTCTCCTAACAACTCTAAGCACCCTTAATGAACTACAGCGCCCAGGATTCTTTGGGAGGAAGCCAGGACTGTTTAAAGGAGCATGATGGTGTTTTAAATGGGTAGTGCATGTGGGGCCTACTGGAGAGATGTTTGGCTCTCTTTTTCAGGTACAGTTGCTTGCAAGGATAAGACAAGCACAGAAGCAATAGCCAATCGGATACCATGTGGGTTTGCCCAATACACAATAGAGGCTGGACCATTTAAGCTGAGCGGGGTACTGCCTCACCAACCTCATCCAGCGCCCACCTGCCTGCCTTCTGACATCCAGGTCAGAGGGTGAAGGCACTCTTCCTTAGTCTCAATGCTGCCCTTGTAAAACACACCGGGGAGGAGGATGGGGACAGAACTACTGTAGAAGAAGTTGGAGCTGCCTGTCATTGCCTCTGGCGCCACCTGCTGTTGGGCTCCCTGCTTTCCACCCTATCGGTACCAAGAGGCACCAGCCACCACTGCCAGTACAGGGTCAGAATGCCTCCTTTTCAGGCTCTGCTTCTGGTTGGAACAGCACTAAAAAGCTGCCTTTTGGTCTGATCCAAACCTTCACTCCAGCTCTCATAGCTCAGACCTCCTGCCCCTTGAATATGTCACCCGGGCTCATCTTTTGCCTCTGCTATCCCCACTATCTAAAGAGTCCACTGGAAGCTGTCTTCCTTGTTCCAAAGAACCGAATGACACAGACCTCCTTGGATTGCAGCCCTTCGTTTGGCTGTTGTGGACAGGTGCAGAATCACATGACTGAATTCTCCCATGTGCACGTGGAAAGCTAGCACGTCAAGGAAAAGGGCTGGATCTAATGCTTTACCCTGCCAAACTAGATTTCAAGATGCAGGGAAGTTTGTTGGTTTAAAATGGAGCTTTGCAATAACAGGGGTCAGCAAACTTTCAGCAGAGGGCTGGTCCACTGTCCCTCAGGCCTTATGGGGGGTTGGACTATATATATATTTGGGGGGGGGGATGAACGAATTCATATGCCCCACAAATAACCCAGAGATGCATTTTAAATAAAAGCACACATTCTGCTCATTTAAAAACACACTGATTCCCAGATGGTCCGGGGGCCGGATTTAGAAGGCGATTGGGCTGGATCTGGCCCCCGGGCCTTAGTTTGCCTACCCATGCAATAAAGGTTTCCTCAGGTGAAATTGGAATCTGTAGATCACCTTGGTGCTGATGTTTAAGAAGTGCTGCAGGTTGCCAGCGTGGCGGGAGCTGCTGTGTAAGGGTGGAGCCTGGAGGAAGTTAGCAGGTCGGGGTGGAGCCAGGAGGAAAATTTCAGAAGACATTTATGTGGTTCTAGACTGCCAAATTGGGCAGATCGATGCTAGTGGGATTGTGAAAAGGGTACCCCATTGAGTTTTTCTCGCTGTCCATTTGCTGCTGTCGCCTTGAGCTGGCGGTGGATATAAATAGTGTCTCTTCCCTTCCCAGCCTCCCTGCCTGGCAGGTTTGGCAGATGGCGTCACATGTGACAGGGGACCCAGCTGAACAGATGGTTCTGTGAAGAGCTTATATCCTGTGCCATGCTGGCCGCCGGAATCCACGCAAAACAGCGCATCTGCCTTACGAGGAAATCCTGGGTTGCTCAAACCCTTCTCTCCCAGCTCCCACTCTCAGACAAAAGCCTTGGGCTCTGGGTGTGGGGGGTTATGGGGATACACGGCTCCAAAGGCCAGAGACTCGGCCTTTAGATTCCATAGATTCAAAGCACTTCCCCCAAAGGATTCTGGGAGCTGTGGTTAGCGGTGCCGAGAGTTGTTAGGGAGCAATAAATACGAATATGGTACCTGTGTAAGCCTCTAAACAACGATCTATACCTGTTTCAGTGGGTGTTTTTTTTTTTGTTGTTGTTCAGATGGGGAAGGGTTTCATTTTAAAAACAACTGAGACTATAGCAGATAGATGAAGAATTGGAAGTTTTCTTTCTTTCTTCCTTCCTTCCTTCCTTCCTTCCTTCCTACCTACCTACCTACCTACCTACCGGTACCTACCCCCCTTTTGTGTTTTTATTGTATCTAGATAAAAGTATTGGTTTGGTTTAATAAACCTTAATAAAATCTTTTTTTTAAAATAAATAAATGAAACAACTGAGCCCACGCTAAGTTTGTGTGTGGAGGTTTAACACACACAGCCCCCCCCCCCAAAAAAGTTCAGAAGGTATCACAACCTCTGCACAGGTGAATCAGACTCTATTCACCTCTCCTTCCCCACTCTCTCCTTTTACAAAGGACATTAATATCCCTAAAAGCTATTCCCTGCCTCCCCCCCCCCCACTCCCTGGAAATTGCAGCTCTTAAGAAAATGCAGCCAGGGCAATTTTTTATCAACCCTCAGATTTGTTCTGGCCTATCGGGGCGACTTAAAATAACTCCCTCTCCTTCTTTTCAAAGGGATAAGAAGAGGTGCCAAGATCAATATGACCGACCTTGAGCTTAAAAAACGGAGGCAGGAGAACGATCCATTTAGGATGCAGCAGTTTCCTTCCTTTTAAATGGGGGTAATTTGATTTATTGGCAAGATAACACTGCAGAGGCTTGGAAACAGAGCACTGGGGAGAGGGGGGGATGGTGATGGGAGTTGGTGCTCAATGGACAGTGGTGTGGTGTTGGTTTTTTTAGGGGAGAAAGAGGGGAAACACCAGAGTTGAATCAGCAATAAATAAAGATGGCAGTAGCCAGACTTCAGGCTAATGATTACTTGCATTTCTGTCTCTCATCCTTCCACCAAGGATATCAGGGCAGAACACAAGGCTGACTCTCCTTCTCCCTTTTATCCTCTCAAACAGCCTTGCAAGGTTGGTTGGGCTGAGAGAGTGAGGCTCATTTACAAGGTCACTCCTTTAGCTCTGTGGCCTAGTGGAGATTTGAACGCAGCTCTCCCCAGTTCCTAGTTCTGCCACTCTAACCACTGCATATACACTGGCGTTCGTTGTGTTGTGGGGTCCCCTTTGGCTTGGGGAATAAAAGATTCAACCAAATGAGACCTGTCGAAGGCAGTAAGAAGCCAAATAGAGCCTCCAGGCTCAGGGGCAGTGTACCACAAAATGACAGCCATTGTGGGGCACACAATAGAGGACAGATGTTTCCTCCAAGTCTTGCTTGCCAGAAATGTATTTCTGGCCGCAGTGGAGAACCTTTGGCCTGTTCCAGCTGGGCCCTTCTTATGAGGCTCCCCAGACCAGTCCCAAACAGTGCAGCCTTTCTTCATTGGGGACTGCCTTCAACCCCTTGATCATTATGGCTGCCCCTTTCTAAACCTTCTCCAACTCTACTGTAGCCTGTTTGATATGAGGCTACTAGAACCATACACAATTTTCCCTATGTGGTCGCGCCATAGATTTAATAGAATCCATATACTTGCAGCGTTGGAAGGGACCCAAAGGGTCGTGTTATGTAACTTCAGGTCGTCTAGTCCAACCCCCTCATAATCCTCTTTTAGAACCATCCAGGCTGGTGGCCCTCACTGCCTCCTGCGGCAGGGAGTTCCATAGTTTGTGCTGCATGAAGAAGGGCTTTCCTTTATTGGTCCTGAATTTTCTAACTTTCTGTTTCGTGGGGTGTCCACGAAATCTAGTGTTATGAGGGAGGGGGGTGGCTGGCTGCCCTCCCCCAGTCCAGTCAGTCTAAAGATGTAGAGACCAGGACAGCTGCGGTGGACAGAGTGAGGCCGCCTTAGACCTCCTAGCTCAGCATCACCACAGTTGTGGGTTTCACACAAGGTGGGTTTCATCTGACGCCACCACCCACCCACTCACCCACCCAGGGCTTTTCACAGTGGTGTGGGGTGCCCCCCTGCCCCACTTTTAGGATGAAGCTGGCAGCCCCTATTGGCGGTGGTCAACAAAGAGGATTTGTATAACCTTTTCTCGTAGGGGGCGTTGGCTTCCTTATACAGTATATCTCCCTGTATCCGAGACCAATTTCTATGGCCAGATCAGCCTGCAAGAGAGACATGTTGACTTTGCAGACTCCTCTCCCCTCTCTGCCAACAGCTTCTGGGTCCAGAAGACTTCAGGCCGCTCCTTGCGTGAAGTCAGGCAGTCAAGAAGAGAGAGGACAGAACCTCTTCTTCGCTGCGCACGAGGAAACGCATTCGCTCACACCCCTGGACACAACCAGAGGCATTTCAGATAATAGAGGGCTATATTTGGAACAGACAGGCACGTGTGTGCGGCAGGAATAGAATGTGGTGATCACAACACTTCTCTTCCCCAAAGGGCTGTAAATAAAGGTGGCACCTTGTCCCCGGGGCAGGGAAAGTGGAAGAATAAACACAGGAATGGGGGCAGAAGGTTCAGAATCAATTGTAGGCCTGCTCCATTTCTCCCGGCCCTACCTGGAGATGCCAGGGATTGAACCTGTGACCCTCTGCATGCAAAGCAGATGCTCTAACCACTTAGCTATGGCCCTTCCCCAATCCATCATGTTTACCTATATATGTGTATGTGCCGAGTCAGTTCAGTTTGATGGGGTGGGGTGGAGGGAATGATTGTGTAAATCCCGCTTCATCCTCCTTTCCCTGTTTTGCGTGTTGACGGATGCTCCAGGTGCAGGGTGTGTGTGTGTGTGTGTGTGTGTGGTTTGGCTTCCCAGATCAGGCTGTTGGGTGTTTAGCATGCAGGGCTCGTTTCTGCTGAGTCACTGATTGCAGGTGAAGCCTTTTATAGCAACAGAGGAGAGAGAAGGATGAAACAGAGTGCACTAAAGGGCGTAACTTAGAGAAGAAAGGAGAGGGGGAAACCCCACCTCCGTGGCCTTAACATGTGCTAGGACTTCCTATGGCTCAGCCATCCCCTTGCATCCATTTCCCAGCGCCAGGCTGTACAGGACGTTGGAAGCAAGGAAAGATCAAAGTGTTCCTGAGCTGGTGCAAAGTGCATTTTCTTTAGCACTGGGAAGCTATAGCGAAGCCTTTTAAATTTGGGTTCCTTGGGAAAGGTTCACCAGTAGGAGCCTTCTGGACTCAACTAGGGCTTGCAGGAAAGGGTTCTGGTCCCTTTAAGCCCCAACAGTCTCCTTAACAGAGAGCAGAGATTCAAATGCCAACTAGTGGGCCTCCAGGTTTATCTATCTGGCCCTTGGTGCTCTCTCCAGGCCACGCCCCTTCTCTCCAGGACACACCCCTCACCACTCTTGCTTCATACCCTGTTTTTGCCTGGCTGAAATACTCGCTCAAAATCTGAAAATGCCGCTACTTTATTTTATTTTTAAAATTTCTATACCACTCTTCATCCTAGGTTCACAGGGCAGCTTACAACATGACAGCACAACAGCACATAGTCACAAACAAAAACAATACCCACCCAGCAGTTCAACGGGCCATAGATTGTTTAATCAGCCAAAGGTCTGGGAGAAGAAGTATGGTTTTTGCCTGGCACCTAAAGATATGTAACGAAGGGGCCAGGCGAGCCTCCTTGGGGAGAGCATTCCACAAGCAAGGGAGCCACTGCAGAAAGGGCCCCGTTCTTGTGATGCCGCCATCTGGACCTCTGGTGAAGGAGGCATACAAAGAAGGCCTCAGATGATGCCTGGATAAAGGGGTGTGTGGAAACTAGCCTACCACACAAAGCTAAAGTTTATTTTCAATCCTCTGTCCACTTTTGCCTCTGGCTCTGCTCACTAGGTGACTGTGGCCCCTGGTAGGTTGCTCTCCGTCCGCTCCAGACGATTGCTGCAGCAACATTCCATACTGGCTGCTTTTGGGGAGTCTTGCATCCTGCTAGAATGTGTATCTTGCTTCTCAGTGAGCTGACCATGGTCCTGCTTTATAAGAATTAGCCTGTACTTCCGCTAGATTCACCCCATCCAAAAAGCCCCCCTGCAGCATCCAGCCTAGAACATGATAGGAAAGGGGAGCGATCTTTTTGAATTCTGCAACCGACCGCACATTTTTGTTGTTATCCGGCAGTGTGGTGCAGTGGTAGCCCAGAATTCTTTGGTGGCAGAAGATGTCCTTCAAACATGCTTAAAAGGCAGTATATACAGCCATAGTATCTCCGAGCAGCCTACCTCACAGGGTTGTTGTGAGGATGAAACAGAAAAGGGGAGAAACATTTCATGCCACTTTGCACTCCTTGGAGAAAAACACAGTAGCAGCAGCAGCAGCAGCAGCAGTAAATGCAATGACTAAGAAGCTGGGGTAGCTTAGTTGGCAGAGCATGAGACTCTTTATCTCAGAGTTGTGGGTTCGAGCCCCACGTTGGGCAAAAAAGATTTCTGCATTGCAGGGGGTTGGACTAGATGACCCTTGTGGTCCCTTCCAACTCTATGATTCTCAAATAAAACATTTTGGCTCTCAATGCGGCTTCCCCCCCTATTCTCCGCCAATTTGTGGAGGTGTTTAGGCTGGTGGGAACTGCCCCCTCCTGCTGTTCCTCTCTTAAGCTCTGTAAGGAGAAATGAGTCTTGCAGCAACGGTCTGACCTTCAGCTGCGCTAACTGAGCCAGGAGCCAAGAGTACATTAGGCAGCAACTGATTCATATGTTTGCTGGCTTAGATTGATAACCCAGCCCTTTGCCGCGTAATCAGAAGGGAATCAATCGCTCTGCACTTCCAAGAGGAGGGTACGGCAACTGGCAGCCTCTACCCCGTGTGCTGCCCCCAGCCAATCCTCTGATCCCAACTGCCCCCTCTAATAGCATAACGGTGACAATGACAAGGCCATTATTGTGCCATTAGATGCTGGCTTGGGATCAGTGAAATTGGCTGGGGGCAGCAGACACACGGCCAGTTGCTCTTATTGCGGCCTTCATCTCAGATGCCAGACAAAGTGCACACTTTCTGCTCATTCGCAAATGAAAATATTACACCCTACCTTGCCTTCAGGGCTCCCCTCCTACCATGTTGGTCCCCAGGCCCACCACCTCGGTTCAAAATAGTGTCCTAAGGTATCTAAATATGGACTGAAACTCGCTGCTCCATCTCAAGAACTGCAGTGCCAAATTGGCCAGCGATATCCTGAGAGGTGTCTGAATGCACAGAAGACAGACAGACAAATCGCTTTGCAAAATATTGAGTAGAGAAATAGAAGTAAGTTAGAAGGAGACAGATACCCCTCTTGATGGTGGCACTTCTGCATTGCATCAAAAACTGGAAGCCAGGAGCACTTTGTTACACGGCTGGAACTTCATAATGAAGTTGTTGTTGTTGTTGTTGTTGTTGTTGTTGTTGTTGTTGTTGTTCCTATTGTTTCTCCACCTTTTCCCCAGAGTGGGACAAGGTTGCTTACAGATAAAATAGAAAGAGATAAAAACAGAGGGGGGGGGGGAAAACAATCATTAATTGTCATTGTTATTTATCCCATTTCTATACCACTTTATATTCTTAAGGGGAAAAAATCTCAAAGTGGTTTACAGCCACGTTAAAACGTCAAATATAACAACCCAGAATAAAACATTGCTGATGAAAGTCAAATATAAAGCATACGTTCAAAGCAACACAATTAAACATTGACTAGAATCAAAACAATGTCAATACGGAAAACATCTATGAAAACATACAGGTAGTTACAATGAACACTTCGCAGGATCAGCCCTTTCCTTAAAGACAAAAGCCTGCTGGAACAAGTACCGGTAAGTCTTCACCTGTGGCAAAAGGGCAGCAAAGCGAGGAGAGTCAGTCTAACTTCTCTAGGGTGGAAGTTCCAAAGTCTGGGGGCAGCCACTTAGAAGGCCCTTCCTACATCCACATCAAGTGTGCCTGCGAGGGTGGAGGGACTGAGAGAACGGCCTCCCCTGAAGATCTCAAAACCTGGGCAGGTTTGTATGAGGGAATATGATCTTTCAGATAGCTTGGACCTAAGCCATGTAAGACTTTATAGGTCATAAGCAGCACTTTCAACTGTGTCTAGAAACAGACCAGTATAGGGAGTTGTGTGCTCCCTATAACCATTACCGGTAGAAGTTATAAATAGTCCCCATTGACACCCCCCCCCCCCACACACAAAAGATGCACAGCTGGCTGGGGGTGACGGGAGTCGCAGTCCAAAACATCTGGTGGGCACCAGCTTGGTGAAGGCTGCTTCAGCACACACACCTTCCAAAGAACGCAGTTGATCTGCACTCCAAACAAGTGGTTCTCAACACCAGGTTTTTCCTTCCAGATCAGGGCTTTTCCATTTTTAATTCTGACAAGACACTTTTAATAGCGGATTGATTTTTCCTCAAGAGCGGTTCCGCAGGCTGGAGATAGACTTGCAAACGGATTGCGGTCCTGCGGTCTTTCAATGCGGCCGCAGCCTGGACTAGAGGAGGATGAAACGGTGTCTGAATGGTTTCTCCGGGTGTCACAGAAGACATCTCGCCAGCTGCCAAAGAGCCTCCGAGAGGTTTTGATCCACGGATTTTGTTTTGCCCTGTGTTTTATAATTATGCAAGGGGGTGGGTCTACCTAGCATGATCTCTCCCCAGCCAATAGATTTCCCTTCCAATTACATTATCTTGACTTCCACACCATTGCCGATCACTGATGTGTGAGCAGAAAATTCAAAACGTCATGCAGAACAATTTGTATTATAATTATTACTTGCAATATCATTATTATTATGATTAGCAGATGAACTGGGTTGATTAATTTCTCAGCCTTTGGGCTAGCATCAAGTATCCTACAAGCATTATTACTGCAGGGTTTAACTGCCAAGGATCCACAATCGTGAAGGCTGCAATTGGGGGAAGATGATATTCCCTAATCAGACTTTCTGGCCTCCTATTTTCTCAAGAAAGGACTCGCATGCTTTATTATATGCTGTTACTTATGTTTGATTACTTGCTAAAACTGCTTCAGCATGTACCCAATTTCCACATGAAAGATATAGACTTCTTCCCCGCCTGTACTTTGATTTGTGATCAGAAAATCTCTGCTAAAATATTGATTATCAGAGTGTTTAGCTAAGGGAAACAGGTATTATTAGGTCACACCCAATTAAGTCTGACCCATAGCAGACCCACTGAAATTAATGGATCTAAATTAGTCATGTGCACAAATTTTCACGGCTCTACTCTAAGTATGAATGAGTTTGGATACAGCTGTTCTTATGGTTCTTGTTGCAGTTTTTAGCCAATTAATTGCTGCTGCTACTACTAGAGTAGCCATGAAGCCCATCATTTCCCCACCTCTACTCACATGTTTTTCTGTTTTGATGATTTGAGTCTGGCTTTACTGAAGTAGTGACAGACGATTCCAGTATATATTACATTGTATTACATTACATTAGTGCTTTTTTCTTTAAAAAAATGTTTAGGGGTACTCTCATTGGGACTCAAGAAAATCACCATTTTATAGTTCAATTCGGGGAAAATAAATACAGTAAAATGAACAGAGGTAAAATGTTTAGGGGTATGCGTCCCCCTGCGTCCCCCCAGAAAAAAGCACTCTGTGTGTTTGTGTTTGTGTGTATATAATAGAAGTGAATGTAGCTTGTTTATCTCTCCCTGTTTGTGGCACCAGGGTGCCATCTAGTGGTCACCTGCCCTCTTAACCATCTGTATACAGACCTTTTCCAGCTGGGGAATTAACGCGAACAGGCTCTCTTTGCAACAATTTGGAAACATAGAAAAGCAGCGAAGAAGGCTTGATTCAGAAGTATCTTCTGGCCCCCTGAAACCAATCAGACTGCTGCATTTTTGATCCTATTCAACTCAGTACATAACACTCCCCTTATGTCGGTGAGTTACCTTATACAATGGATGGGGAACGGCCCCCCAGATCTTTCCCTATGGCCCACAGGACTCTCCCCCAGCTACCCCTCCTCTCCCCAGGCCATTCCTCTCACCACCCCCCACTTTCAGATTCTCCAAGTGTCCCTATTTTTCCAGAGACAGCCCCGGATTTACAGAAGCCGTCCCGGTTTCTGATTTGAACCCAGAACGTCCCTGTTTTCATCGGAGAAATGTTGGAGGGCATGGTAGGAGATCCCTATTTTAATCGGACTTTATGTGACCCCGGAACCAAGGAGATAAGTAACCACACAACGTTTAGAAGGCAGTCCTGTACAGGGAAGGCTTTTTTTTTAAGTTTAATGTTTTTATATATGTTGGAAGCCACCTAGAGTTTTATCTCATTGCATTATAAAAAGGTACTTTGTAATGGGTATGCCTTTTTGTATATCTTTGAACAGGCATCAATAAATAAATTTGAAAAGAGACTGAAAGCTTAGTGACACATCCCAGCCAGGAAATAATACTTGCTAGGTGGAGGGTATTGAGGGATGTGGCCTGGGGAGAATTCCCAGGGCCAGGTAGAGAGGCCTGGGGGGCCACATCTGGCCCCCTGCCTTAAGGTGCCCCACCCTTGTCCAAGCCAAACAATTTACTCACAGCGTTCCACCAGTTTCTGAAAACTTTGCTGCGGCTCTTTGCATTATTTTCTGTTGGGCAACTTTCTGCACAGAAAGGAGAGGTGGAAGCGGAGGTGGATGGGGGTGGGGGAAGGAGACACAGTAATTCTCCCTCAAACCACGCCAGAGCTGCTTTGCACGTCAGTTTTTGATGGAAACCCTTAATTAGGTTAACGTCGTCACTGTCCTTCCCCAGATGGCTGGCCCTTCGCGTTCCACTGCAGTCTAATTACAGCCATTCCTCAGCTGCCCACACGGCCAGCTGATTGCATTAAAGGAAGGATGCCCCTGAATATCTTTGATGGGCTTTTTCTTCTTTTTCATGTTAGCAAAGGCGCTTAAATAATGCAGGCGGAGTCCGGGGAGAGAAGAAATAATCACGACACTCTACTGAGGAAACGGGAAAAAAGCAATGTATAATTTGAGGAGAAAGGAACAGAGATAGTATTGATTTTAATTTTGGTAAAGGTAGAGGGCCCCTGACAGTTAAGTCCAGTCGCGAACGACTCTGGGGTTGCAGCGCTCATCTCGCTTTACTAGCCGAGGGAGCCGTTTGTCTGCACACAGGAAAACTCTGATCCTGAACCTCTGCAGCCTGGGATCTTGTAAGTGCAAGGAGAAAATGAAGGGGTGCACCTTTGGGGGTGAAGGAAACTGTTGGAAGGTTGCAGCGCCTGCTGTGGCTGTAGAGACGGATCCGGGAGAGACATGTTTTGTTGTAGCTGGGGCAGATGAAGGCGTCTGGTTGTGCTGCTGCAGATCTACCACGGTGTTTGTTTTTCCTGCGCTCCTCCCAGCAGGCATCTCTCCTCTGTTCACTGCTATGGGTGGACGACCTGTCTGTCTTTAGGCAGGGTTGATATTGCCAGCCTTTGCGTGACATTCACAGACATCTTTGTAGCACAGAGTTGGTCTGCCAATGGGCCTGGCGCCTGAAGCCAGCTCCCCATAGAGCACATCTTTAGGGATCCTGCCATCTTCCATTCTGTGAACATGACCAAGCCCATGTAGGTGTTCCTGAGACAGGAGCGCGAACATGCTGGGAGTGTGGGCTTGGCAGAGCACATCTTTGTTTGAGACTCTGTCCTGCCATGTGCCACCTCACTTAACTAGCACCCCTTGGATCCTTTGGAAGAAGCTTGAAACCCATCCATACATCCTTTTTACTGGGCATTCATGATTATTTGTGCTCATGATGACATCGGGACAGTTTTAAATGACTCTGCTTTCAATACTGTACATGTTTCAGGGTGTACATACTGCTTTGTTTCCAGAAATGTGTGTCCCATAACTTCTGAAACCCTGTAACTTTTAATACCACAAATGCGGTTTTGTATTTGGGTATGTTCTGCTTTTGTTGAGCTGTTGCTGAGCTGTTGTTGTTGTATACCTGAAGGAGCGTCTCCACTCCCATTGTTCGCCCTAGGCACTGAAGTCCAGCCCTGAGGGCCTTCTGGCGGTTCCCTCACTTGCGAGAAGCAAAGTTACAGGGAACCAGGCAGAGGGCCCTCTTGGTAGTGGACCCACCGTGTGGAACGCCCCCCCCCATCAGATGTCAAAGGAATAAACAACTATCTGACGTTTAGAAGACATCTGTTTAGGGAAGTTTTTTAATGGCTTATGTTTTAATGTGTTTTTAATCTCCTGTTGGAAGCAGCCCAGAGTGGCTGGGGAAACCCAGCCAGATGGGTGGGGTATAAGTAATTGACGACGACGACGACGATGATGATGATGATGATGATGATGGTGTTAATTATTATTATTTATTTTTTATACCTCCTTCATCCACTCATTACAGGGTGGTTAATATAAAAATACAGAAATACATAGAATAATAACAAACAAAAACAATAACCCCACCACATTTTAAAGATCCATAGATTAATTAGCCAAAGGCCTGGGAGAAGAGGAATGCTTTTGTCTTGCGTCTAGAGATAATGTAATGAAGGCGCCAGGCGAGCTTCCCTGAGGAGACCACCAAGCTATAGCACAGGAGTTCCCTTCTAGACAGCAATATTATGGTAACACTGGAGAAGCACCGTAGAACAACTAATACAGTGGAATTATGTGTGGATGTTTAGGTCTCCCAGCAACATGCTTATTGTGTCAATGGCACATTGCAGAATATACCTGCAAAACACACGAAGGAGCGCCCATGATAAAGTAAGGGCCCCAAGATAATTTAAGTGGGACAAGTACAAAATCAGTTCACATTCCTGCAAACATTTTTTGATGAAAATTCGGCCTACCGGAAGGTCTCCCAGGCCTGTGCTGCTTCGGGAGGCACCGTGCAGACTGAAGGAGCCTACCAGAAAGTCATGCCAGCCTCCACTGCATTTGGAGATGCGGTGTGGACCAGAGAAGCCTACTGAATGGTCGACCCAGCCTGTGCAGCTTCGGGAGATGCTGTGTGGACGAGACCTTCCTCCTCCTCCTCCAGTGCCACAGACAAAAGTGCCATGGTGGAGGGAGGAAGAAGAGAGATGACACGTGGGGTGAAGGTAACTTTTCCTTCCGTTTCTTGGTCTTGCGATCTGGTTTGGTTTGAGCCAACTGACTTGCGCCAGAACTGAAAAAAGCATGCCTTTTGGTTCCATGCTCTGGTGTGGCTGGAGCACAGGAGCAAAAATGGGCATCTGCGATTGGGATCAGAAGCTGGGGCGGCTTCTTTCAATTTGGGATGTCCCAGTTAAATCGGGACACTTGAGAGGTTTGAGTTCAGGGTGTAAATAGAGCTGGAATTTCGTGTTTATAAAGAATTTATTGGTATTTCCACACACATCAAACAAACCAGAAAAAGACTACAAACAGACTACAAAATACAAAAACAAGCAAATAAAATAAAATAAACAGAAATAATAAATACATACCTAACAACCACAGGAACACAGGATCACACCATTCTATTAATCAAAATTTTACTTCAAATCATTCTTAGGGGGACTTCCCCCGTTCTCCCCTTCTGCGTTCAGTTCCGATTTACTTTAGTGACTTTGTAACTAATTTCACAAATCATTCACCATTATTCTTATTCTTTAAATAAACCTCTAATATTCTTTAACTTATTTATAACAAATTCAGCATCATATTCCCAATCTTAACTTCTAATATCTTTTTTTCCTATTAACTCAGTAAAACTATTGCTCTTGTTAATTCTAACTCCTACCTTAAAAGAAATAATTTTTATCATCCAAACTATATCATAAAAAAGAAAACCTAAAAGGTTCTTTCCTTCTCCAAGTCGCTTATTTCCCTCTGAGGTCAGGTGCCATGGTTAGCCATCCTAGTAATTCTTATAAATTCTCTTACCCCACCCCCCTCCTTACCATCTTCCCACCTCCCATCACAGACTCCCACCAGTCTTCCCACCAGCATTTTCCCAGTCCAAATCTTCCTCCCCTCATGTCACATCGTCTTTGTTCCAGAATGTCACTTTCCCCTTGATACAAAAAAACCCATACTTTGCAGTCAAACTTCTTTGCTGGGCACTTGTCAGCTATTTGTACAATGTTACCAAATGTCTTTCGTCCAGTCTTCAAATTAGATTTCGGATCTCCAGTTTTATAGTCCTGCAATTCTGGGCTCCCACCCCAGAAAGCGGTTATAATGGCACTGCCACTAACCTCCGATCTCTCACATCGAGGCTTCTCTACTTTTGGTGCATGTATTTTCTCTCCTTCAAATGAAATCTCTGGAGACCCATCCTCTTTAGTCGCCAATAAATCTTTAATGTTTTCCCTTGTTGCTTTAACTTCCTCAGCCACGTTTTTAACAGCATTTCGAATTGCAGTAAATGTTCAAGTGATATTCTGTTGCAAAAATTCTAATCGCTGTAAAATTCTTTCCTCCATTGCCGGATCTGGGAGGACCGTGGGAACCAGATACAAATCAACAGGGGTGAACAGGAAATAACAAAGTTTCAGTACTTTTCCATCTTCATTCACAGTTCAGCCGCCATTTTCCCCTTCCTCAGAGGGTAAATTTTTTAATACTTTAGTCCTTGTCCATCGGGAAAGAACAAACTCCAACTTCACCCTCCAAAGAAGGGTTATTAAACAGTCAAAGTGGTAGAATCAGAATCAGCAGGGGAAAAAAACCTTCAAAGCAGTTCAAAGTAGCAATAGCCTAGTCCGGTGTCACTTTCTATCTTAGCGCAAAGGAGAGGGACGGACTTCCTCTTTTACATCCCTCTCCGCAAGCCAATTCTTTATTCTTTTTAGTCCAAATTAAATCCAGCTTAGTTGGTTACTTATGGATCTCATCTTTTAGAGCCAATTACGGAAGCACGGATTGCTCAGAGCCGGCAGCGGCTGCTGCTAGTTTCTCCGGTTGGGGAAGTGCTTCCTCAGCCCGGCACCGGAGCCAGTTCACTCGCGCCCCCCCCTTTTACAAGGGAGGCTCGAGAACTGGACGGCACCAAATGGGCCAGCTGGAAGACCCTGCCACGGGATGCTCTTCCCGTGGTTTCGGAGCCCCGCTAAGCGGTTGCGGAGCTCCTACCCCCGGAGAAAACCGGAGCAGTCTCAGACCCGAGACGACTCCCAACTGCCGGCAATGGCGATCGCGCCGGAAGTCCTCAAATAGAGCTGGAATTTCAAGCAGCTTTGCCTGTTTGTGACACCAGGATTCTAGAATGCTCTATGGTCAGACGTTGCAAAATGGTTTAGAGATGCCTCATGGAAATCAATGAGCTCTTAGTATTTGGGTTCTTTTGCCAACAGTGCAATGTTGGATATCAAGATGCTCCAAACGCCGGCCGTGATCATTGATAATGGATCTGGGTCATGCAAAGCTGGGATCTCCGGTGAGTCTGAACCACGATCGCTTATTACATCCGTTGTTGGACACCTTAAACAGAACACGGAGGAATACTACATTGGGGAGAAGGCTTTCTCTAAGAATGGTGCCGTGTTGCTGAATTATCCTGTTGAGCGTGGCATGATTACTTCTTGGGATGACATGGAGAACCTCTGGAAACACATCTATAAACAGGAGCTTAAAGTGAAAGCCAATGAGAGGCCTGTTCTGCTCTCTGAACCACCACTGAATCCACTGTTGAATCGGGAGAGAACAGCAGAGATAATGTTTGAACACTTTCAGGTTCCAGCTTTGTACCTCTCGGTCCAAGCCACACTGGCTCTTTACGCGTCAGCACGCACCACTGGATTGGTGATGGACAGCGGAGATGGAGTAACTCATACTGTCCCCATCTATGAGGGATATTGCCTACCCCACGGAGTGTCCAGACTTGATGTGGCGGGGAGGGACATTACCAATTACCTCGCCAGCCTCCTTTTGGAAAATAGCCAGCCTTCCTTAAGCAGGACCATTAAAATCATGGTGCAGAGCATCAAAGAGAAGTCCTGCTATGTGGCCTTGGATCCCAAGCAGAAATCAGAAAGCAAAGCTGAGGTCTTGAAGCTGCCAGATGGAAGCACCATCACACTCAATCTCCACCTCTGCCAAGCACCAGAAATCCTTTTTGTGCCAAAGACCATCGGTGTTGAGTCGCTGGGCATCCAAGCCATGATCACCAAGAGCATTAGAAAGTGTGATAGGGATATTTGCAGCCTCCTCTACGGGAACCTGATCCTCTCAGGCGGATCATCACTTTTCCAGGGTCTAGATGAGAGGATATTTAAAGAGATAGAACACCAAGTCCCACAGGAGGTTCCGCTGCGAGTCATAGCACCTCCAGATACAATGTACGCTGCCTGGCTGGGAGGATCCATTCTAACTCACCTGGACTCTTTTGTACCCATGTGGATTACCAGTCAGGACTACCAAGAATTTGGTGCGGGTGCAATCCACCGAAAGTGCTTTTAAGAAGGGTGTATACTTACTTTGATGATTATAAAGCTGATCTGCAAGATTGTAACTTTAATAAAAGTACAAAGAGTGTTCAATTCCACAATCTCTTTCTCTCTGTGTTTATGAGTGTGACCTTCATGTTATGATAATTATGTTTGTATTTTGTTCTGAAGGAGCTTTTGAGACAGTGAAAGGATAGCTTTCACTCATTACTCTGAAAAAAGCAGGGGGCATGAGGTTTTTTCTTTTTAATTCTCCCAGTTTTCAATTCTTCTCAATGAAAATCAAGAGGGGGAGAGGAATGAATCCAATTTTTCCATGAATCTCCCCCCCTTTTTAGCCTTCATACCACCTTCCTTCACCTCCTTCTGGGCTCTGCCTTAACTCTTGCAATATTTTGTGTGCTTTTCCAGAGTTGGCAGCCTTGTGACACCACAGGCACTCTCTTATAACATCACCAGGGTCCTGCATTGTGACATCACTAGCTCTGGGATACTGCCGTCATGGCAACCCTGGGTTTTAACTCTTCCCTAAGGGTCTGGGTGTGTGTGTGCACAGGTGGTGCTGTGGTGTAATTTTAATATTTATTGTAAAGCAAAGCTTTTGCTTAAGTGCTATATAAATGTTGTTAAATAAGACCAAAAAAACAACAACTACAGCTCCCAGCATCCATTTCCAGCTCAGAGTGAAGCCTGTTTTAACTGCCATTTCCTCTGAGAAACCCTCAAATATGTTTTTGCCTTTCTGAGGATTACATTTCCCAGGTTTCCTGAGGGGAGGGCAAAGCAAACTGGGAAATGTAGTCCTGAGAACCCAGGGAAGTTGTTTCATGCGGCCCCCTAAACTACAATTCCAAGAATTCATTGGGGGCAGCAATGACAGTTAAAACTGAGGTTACTGCGGCTGCTCCCCGCCCGCCTCTTTTCAAAAGTTCTCGCTCGGCCCTTTGCCCCTCTATCCGTTTCCATAGAGATAGGCAAATATCACTCCGCTGGGGCGGGGGAGGATTTCTCCCCCTGGCGCATAAATACCCAACCTCCCGCTCATTGTCACCGTCGTCGTCATGGGAAACTATGAGGAGAAGGAGGTTGGGCAGGGCAAAGGTAACAGCCCCCTTGGCCAGACACTCTGCCCCTCACTTCCGCTTCTCTATGATTGGTAAGGGAAGGCGAAAAAGGTCTCAGCGAAAGCAGGCGGGGCGCGGCTCATAGAGCCGGACACGTCAGCCAGCCCCGCCTCTTCCGGTCCCCGCGGACGCCATTTTGTGTATGTGAGAGTGAGAGAGACGAGAAGGGAAGCGCCGCTGCCGTCGCCGCCTGGGAACCTCAACGCGGGCCCTTCGCTGCCGTCACCCGCCGCCTTTCCCTCTTCGACCCATCCCCTCCCCAGGCCCCCGCCCCGGCCCCTTCCTCGCCGCCGGGCGTCCAGCCATGCCCTCCTCGCCGCTCCGGGTGGCTGTGGTTTGCTCCAGCAACCAAAACCGCAGCATGGAGGCCCACAATATCCTCAGGTAAAGCAACTCTGGGCCTGGGTAGGCCTCGATCAGCTACCTCACCCCTCTCCAATTCCGTTCTTTGGTTTCCCGTTTGAAGTGAGGTGGGGGGGGGTGTTTGACGCCAAATTGGATCAGGGTGGGGCCTCCTCATCCTCTTCGTCGTCACAGTGACGCCAGTTAACCCTTACAATTCCCTCCCAATTCTCTTGGAAGCGGGAGATACGGTAACGTCAAGGAAAGCTCTTCCACATCGTGTGGAATAATTTACGGCAAGGGGTCCGTGACGTAGATCGAACTCCCAGTTTTGTCAAGAAGCTGGGAGGTGGATTATTACTATTATTATTATTGTAGTTATTACATTTCTTAACTGCCCTTCCCTGTACGGTCACGGGGCGAATTCCAATAATGTGAAGATGCCACTTTCAGATTGTGTTAAAACGATTACTGCTTACTGTTAAATTAGACGGCTTTAAAAGAGACTTATGCAAGTTCATGGAGGAGAGCGGTGTCAATGGCTGCTAGTCATGGCGGCTGTGGTCTGCCTCCCTGCTTCTGAATTACAGTAGCAGGAGGGGAGAGTGCTCTTGTGTTCTGGCCCAGGCATCTGCTTGGACACTGAGAACAGGGTGCTGGACTAACGGACCATTGGCCTGATCCAGCAGGCTTTCCTTATATTATTATTTAGGTTTCTTACCTGCCACCCACCATAATCAATCGATTTTATTTCAGCTTTAAGCTCATAGAAAAAACAAAGGCAATAAAGTCCTGAGCGTGGATTGCAGCAGTGTAAACATGCAATACTGAAAATGTTTACAACACTTAACAATAATAAGAATAGAGCGGGGTCTTTTAAAACATATCTCTTAAAGGCCTGGATGAAGAGTACATTTATCCCACTTTATACCCCTAAGAGGCTCTCAAGACTGTCTTACGAAAATATTTTCACACAACAACAAAGCATTTTAAAATCTGGTATCAAGAATGGAAGTAACACGAGGTTCCTGTGGTGGTGGGATTATTCCTTTCTTCATCCTGGTTTCTTCCCTGGTGCTGCCCTTGAACCTCTGCCTATTGGGGGAGAGCCGTATCTGATGTTCTCTGACACAAGGGGGTAAGGGCTGATCCGATCACAGTGGAGGCAAGTCTTGACTTCTGTTTATAAAAAAAATACGTACTCCAGGATGTGTTGTGCAATACATTATACATAAACCAAAATTAAAACAGAACCGACATACAGCAATCTGGCAAGTAGAACAAAACTGCTTTATGCTTATTTTGTGGGGTGGGGTTTATGTATCATGACAATCCCTTGGGAGAGTTTGAAAACAAGGCTGTTGCATTATAACATTATGCAAATATTGAGGGGTGGGATTTCATAATTGTCATTGACATGAATTAATATATTTTTTAATTACAGGGTTTTTATACTGCCCTTCAGTAAAACTCATTTTATTTTATTTGAGGCTGTGGCAGCGTCACAGTTCTTGGTAAGCTTTATGTAAAATGAGAGTGAGGGAAAGAGAAGAGATAGTGTTGATCTTTAAAGGATGTTGCAGTTTCCTTTTCTGTCTCATTTTTACTTCCTCCTCGGATGCCAGCATGTGAATCTTGAAGTAAAGGAACTGCGACCTTATTGTGATTATAGATTCCCCTCCCCACTCTGGTTGAAGGGCTGCAGAAGGAAAAGATGCTGCTCTTGGACCCTTATTTGAGGGCTCTCTACTTGCTGTCATTCTGTTTTTTTCACCCTTCAAATTCACTTAAAATTCCTAGGTAGGACTGATGTGTTTTCATCATGCCTTTTCCCACCCAACGGTCTTGTCATAAATATTATATTTATATTTTGTTTACAAATGTTCAACAATGCTCTAATAGTGAATTGTTGGGGTGATATGTACCTGGAGATTAGCTAAAAGAGGACAACTGAGAAATGGGAGGGAAGTATCTTTATGCTTGGTAGGAACCCTGACATTCGCAGGTGTGTAAACAGCCTAGAGAATCCATAGGAAAAGCAAGGGTGGAGTAGAATGGAATGGAATATCCAGGAGGAGGGCAGCTTGACTGGTCGGTTGTCAGCCACCCTAAATAGGCGCACTCCTGCCTAAGGGGCGAAGAGACACCACTTCATTTTGTTCTAAGTCCCGCTTGTTACCTCCACAATCCTTACAACAACCCTACGAGTTTGGTGAATATCATCACATTTTGAATTGTGTGAGCTGAGAAGGGGTGAGAGTGTCTTGCCTAAAGATCTCAGCGAGTGACTGATAGAGTAGGCTCAAACCAAGGACTTTTCTTAGCACACTTTCTTAGCCAGAGGTCAGCAACCTCTGGTCCGTGGGCCAGATGCGGCCCACGAAGGCTGTTTTACCGGCCCACGGGCTGCCCGCCACCAACCGAGCTGCCTGCTTGGCCAGCACACCGCGTTAAATCAGCACGGTGCGGGGACTTGCCAGCAGCGCTGGAAATCGCATCTGTGCATGTCCGTGATGCCAGAAATCGCGTCTGCGCATGTCCAGACGTTGAAAATTGCATCTGTGCAGGCGCGATTTTCGGCGTCTGGGCATGCGCAGGGACAATTTCCGGTATGGCTCTGTGCATGTCCGGCCCACGGAACACTCTCTGTGGGCTTGATTCAGCCCATGGCCGGATAACCTTGCCAACGCCTGTTCTTAGCCATAACTCTGAACACTTCTGTCCTCCAAACACACAATCCTTACAAAATCAAAGTGTGAAGCATTTCCAAACAGACACAAACAAAAGTACCTGAGGGATACCCAGCAGCAAGCAACCTACCTGTGGGCTGGAGGCAAGATGTGTGTTTTCATGGGATAATTGCTTTGTGTTTGAGGAACACTACTGGAAATGCTTAATGATATGGAGCCTTGCTAGTCTGACTCATTAAGTACTACTCCCCAGACAATGTGGAAGTACCAGGGGTGCGGGAGCAACTCTCAACAAGGAACTGGCTGTAAGACATTGATTCATGGGGCCATGCAACGCATATTTCTTAGCATTATTAGCTTTGCTCTTAAGGATTAAGTGTTTAGAAGTTTTCACAGTTTACATATTAAAATATTTGGACATATTCAGGTTTCATACAGTGGATGTGGGGAATGCAAGAGGGCAGTTTATGAACCCCACACATATCCTGTACCTCCTCCAGATTCTAGTTGGCACCAAAGGACGTGTCCCAGAGCCCAGTGTCTTAAATTTGATTGATTTACTCTCAAACAACTTGGTATCTTCATCAATGTTTAACTACAACAGATGCAAATTATAATTTTTTGCTACTCCATGGGTAAGCATATATCAGGCTTCCTCAACCTCGGCCCTCCAGATGTTTTGAGACTACAATTCCCATCACCCCTGACCACTGGTCCTGCTAGCTAGGGATCATGGGAGTTGTAGGCCAAAAACAGCTGGAGGGCCGAGGTTGAGGAAGCCTGGCATATATTAAAATGGAGGGAGGGTGTCTACCCTTTTGCTGCTTGAGCATTTGTGCAATAGTTTGTGTCTGGGTAGCCAATGAATATTATGTTTGTAGTTAATTATGTAGGTACCAATGGACATCTAAGACACTAATAGAAGAAAGAGTGATGTTTTATGTTTGATTAAATGACCCCGGAACTGATGGTCATGTGGTTTTGAGTGGCTCCAAATTTTAGGGTTGATAATATTTAATCCAATAAATGTGTGTATATTCTGTTTGAGTATTCTGAAGTGTTTAAATCTCTCCAATCCTAAACTCCAGGTGAGTGCTGATAGCTGTTAATGTTTAGGATAAGATCCTGATCTTTTGGAGAGATGTGGCTGAGCCTCCTGTCTTCTCTTATCACATATCATTTCCTGTAAGGACTCTTTGCTCCTGATGGTTGTCCTCATCAATTTACAAACCGTCTTGTCTTTTTGCTGCATCTTACCAGATTTGTTGATTATTGGCCTCCTCTGCATAGTGACTGTGTATTTGGCAGCTAGGATCCAAAAATTCTTTGGGTGGATGAGCTTCCCCATATTAGTGCCACCTCCTTCCAAAAAACCCCTAAGATAGGTCTCCCTCTGGTGTGAAAACTCTTATGAAGGGCAGCTGTTAAAAGGAAATATGGCTTCCCTTTGAAGCAGGTGAAAATGCACAGAGGTGGAGTTTGGATTTGGTGAGATAGAATGTGGAAGTTTCTGTCCAGTGTTAGACCTACTAGTTCATTCTGTACAATGGCTGATACTACCACCAAGGAGTTGGCTTTTTCTATTGCCACCTGAAGAAGACTCCTCTCCCTCTGTGGGGGCGCTACAGCCATCCCAAACTAGGATACAAGTCTCTTAACTAATATTTATGCTCCGCTGACCTCTGCTACCTGTATTAGATGAGGCCAGACAGCTCTGTTCTGTAGAGACAGTTGAAGCTGGCTTTCCCCAGGCTTCCTGCTAGCTAGAGGATGTCCCAGGAGACAAGCGCCAGTATTACCACTCACTATCAGGAGGCTCATATTTCACATTATTCATAAAGTGAACTGTCCTGATGGAAAAATAAGTTTGAGTTCTTAGCATTGCTTGCAGACAGCATCATCCTCTATATGCTTACTCAGAAGTCTCACTTTGTTCAAGGGAGCTTTGTAATAGAGTCTATCTGCTCACGCACAAAGTGTTAGTCATTTCTGGCCCGAAAGGAAAAACAAAAGCCAGCTTCTGCATAACTTCTCTTGGGGCCTTGCTTAGGCAACAACTGCACAGTCTACTGCTCATCACCATGATTTAATGGGTCTGCTTAAGATTACTTTTATAAAGTCCTCTTCAGACCATTTATCTGCCTTCATCTCCCCCCCCTCACTTTTCACCAAAGAACAGTTGCACAGTTCAAGCCAGTTATGGGTGTTAGGATGGGGGCGGGGTTTTCTCCTTGAAGAGGAAGCTGCCTCTTTCGGTGAGAGAGTGATTGCTTGTTTACCAGCACTAGCTGACCTTTTTCAGCCATTTGCTCACAGTACAGTATAAGTAGGAAGTACCAGTATCCACCCCCCTCCCCATGGCTTTTAGGTGATAAGAACTTACAGAGCTCCAAAGGTCTATTTAGCAAGAATCCTCCTGCCCACAGTGACCAACCAGATGTCTCTGGGCAACTCGGATACAAGATAAGAGGGCATGTCTGTTCCCCAACAACCGGTGTTCAGAGATGCACTGTCTCTGAACCTTGAGGTTAACCAATCATAGTTAACCATTAATAACCTAATCTTCCATGAATTTTTAAAATTCCCTGTGGGCGTGCATTCTGTCAGGCTGTTTACTCAGCGGGTACAGACTCGGACACTCACCATTTCCAGGTTTGCTCTAACCATAGCTTGGTGTGATCTCTTGAGTTAGGGCAACACCTTTTGTTACACTTGAATGCTGCACTACCTCCAAAAACTCAGTGAGACAATGTCCATTGTTCTCTCTGTTCTCATTTTTCCTTCACAACCTCTGTGAGGAAGGTTAGGCTGAATATGTGACTAAGCCATAGTCACCCACACCCTGTCAGATTTATGACTGAGGTCTTGATCCTAGTCCAACGCTACAGTATAATGATTCTTAACTATAGTTAGCACTGTTCCTCAAACCGTGCAGTATATGATTGGCACAACACAGCAATACTTTGACATGATCGGAGCACCAGAAAAGGGGTGGTCTACATTGAACCCAAACTTGGTTTTTCCAGTTGTTTTGTATGAGAGATGGGCTGTACATTTCATTGTGGTGTCTAGTACTAAATGCAGCCTTGTAATTACAACCTTTATAAGCTACTGGCCTACACATCCCACCTCCGAAGCCTGCATTTCTCTGCTAGGCATAGAGAAAGGGATGACTCCTCCTTTGCAGACAACATGGAAATTCAGGGTTCTAGGCTCTTGGCAGTCTATGGAAAAGCTTTGTCTTCTGCTAAGTAGGCTGGCAGAAGAAAGATAGATTGCTCCATTACTCCTCTGCCAGCCCACTTGGATTTTGTGCTGGGTACAGGGCAAGGGGCTCTTTTCTGTCTCTAACATGGAAATCAAGCAGGCTGCAGAAGGAGTGATGGAGCATTTTATTTTTTCTCCGCCTGCCAGTGTGTCCTCTCACCTGCATGGAATTCCTTGCTTCCTGTAGAGACCAGGCTTGTTGCTTACAAGATTGTCCCAGTGAACAAGCCAGTTAAACCTGACTGCTTTGAGTCAAGCCTATTTTGTTCCACATCTTTCATGAAACCTAAATAGCCTTGAATCCAATTCCCTAGCTTTCAAGTGCCAGTGGGTTGGGCTGTGTATATACTTCAATGAGAGATTTGGGTTGATACTGGCTCCATCAGAATTCATAGCGATGAGTAGTCGTCACTTCACCCACCACCTACCTATCTGATTTGAGGACATCTGCTTTTCTTGCAGTCCAGATAAACAGAAGCACCTTCCATGTACAGGGTGTTCTGTGCTTTCTTAAAACTGCTTCAAAGCAAAATGTAAGAGTTTTGTATAAGATGAATCATGTCCCAAAATTTCAAGCTGGTGCCCTTTTAAGCAGATGATGTAAGATTACTTAACATCAGAAGATTTCTATAAATGTCTTAAACTCCATTCTGGGTGGACGTGAGTAGGTTGTGTTTATTACCACACTACTTTCTCTACACTGGTATTGCAAGGATTTGTCACATCCCTAATTTTATGCAGCAAGCTCTCACTTAAAATCCTGGTTATTGCTGTTGTGCTTTCCAGCCTAATTTCTTTGCTTTAGTTTCTGTAGCTCCTTAATTTGTCAGATGCTTGAAGAAAGTGGGCTTGAACTATTGACTGTTTCTCGTTCTTTTTAAAAAATCCTGCTCTTCCAAGGAAGATGGCATACGTGGATATTCTCCCACTATTCCTCAGAACAACCCAGGCAGGTGGGTTAAGCTGGGATATTCTAACTGGCCACGGTTACCCAGCAAATTCCATGACTGACTATGGAATTGAACCCAGATCCCTCTGGTCATTTCCAACATGGACCACTAGGTGATCGCCTACAGTAGCTCAGAACATAATCAAGTCAGCTTTTAAATTGTCACAGCATTATTTTGAATGTTACTGCTGCAGACTAACTGGTGGCTCTTTTTTCCTTTTCTGATGTGTCTTCCAAATCCCAGCTTCCTCATTGGGCGAGAATCATTGGAGACCTGTGCAAATTCAAAGATATTTTTGCTCATAAATCTATCTTGTCTCACATGTACATGCACATAAACACCCCCCCCCACAAACATCTATTTACAAACTTATTGTTTAATAAACACTGCCTTGGTGAGCAAAAGGGTAGGACTGTGTAGTCAGGAAAACCATTGGTGTAGGGAGTACATACATATCCAATGCACCGTTGTTCCCAGTGTAGAGGGCAGTGGGTGTCCCTTTTCCCCATCAAAATTTTCCCTGCTTTCTGATCCCTTCATTCCTCCCTTGGGATTTGTGTAGAGGCAGAGGTAGGTCTCTGTGTGTGTGTGTGTGTGAGAGAGAGAGAGAGAGAGAGAGAGCGAGCAAGCAAGCAAGCGGAGTGAAGTGTGTGAGACGGAGGTGTGGGAAGAGTTACTGTGTAAATGGAGAATGCTTGTTTTCCACTCCAGCCTTGGACCCTGCTTCCCTCCATGCTGTTTGGTTGCAATTCTTCCCCCTTCAGTGGAATCCTAGTTTTCATTTCAGACATGGAATTGGGGTACTCTGTGCACTTGGCAGCTACTTTGGGGGGAGGGCTTTGGAAGTTCTGCAGGCCCCACCCCTGTGGTGAGTCTCAGGACAATATATTTCACATAGGGCTTGAACAACCATTCTTTCCTCACCCACTTGCTATGACAGGCAGCTTGGAAGATTAAGATAACAGTGAGTTATAGACATAACACTCTGTTGCATCTGATTTGCCTCTTAAATCTTTGCATAGCTATTTTTGGCTTTGACTGTGTCTATATTTCATCAGGTGAACAGGTTGCTTCACTAGCCTGTTGCACACACAACCCTGTACTGTTCACACTTTAAGCATTTTCTGACACAGAAGGCCATCCTGTGATGTTTTAATGTGCCATTTGTTATCTGTGTGTCATTTATTGATGGATTATTGATTTGTATCCTGGCTCTTCATCCAAAGATTTCTTCCCTATTTTTATCCTAACAACCCTGTGAGATACATTGATATTGACTAGCTCAGTACCACCCAGTGAGTTTGTGGCTAAGTGAGGATTTGAGCTAGTGCCCAGCCCTGGTCTCACACTACATCTGTAATCACGACACCTGCATAAACAATGAACATTTATCAGTATATCTAGACCTTTAAATTGTGGATCTTCTGGCTTAGTTTCTACATTGTGCTAAATTGTTGTTTATGCCTACTTTATTTTTAAAGCCAAGCCATGCTTTGAGTTTCCAAATGGGCCACAGGCAAACCAAGGCTTAGATTTCATTGTCTGCTTTTCATTTCCACCTTCAGCACTTCATTGGTTCACACTCACCTCCATAATATAAGTAAGGTAAAAGTAAAGGACCCCTGGACAGTTAAGTCCAGTCAAAGGAGACTATGGGGTGCGGCGCTCATCTCGCTTCAGGCCGAGGGAGCTGGCATTTGTCCACAGGCAGCTTTCCAGGTCATGTGGCCAGCATGACTAAACCACTTCTGGCGCAAAGGAACACCGTGATGGAAGCCAGAGTGCACGGAAATGCCATTTATCTTCCCACCGCAGTGGTACCTATTTATCTACTTGCACTGGTATGCTTTCAAACTGCTAGGTTGACAGAAGCTGGGACAGAACAATGGAAGCTCACTCCATCACACGCCGACCTTCCAATCAGCAAGCCCAAGAGGCTGGTTTAGACCACAGCGCCACCCGCTCCCTCCCATAATATAGTGTCCCAGGGAGATAGAGGATGTGGCTGAAAATAGTTGCCAACTCAGACATTATGCAAAGCCATGTTTTGTAAATCCACTACAAATCTTGGTCCTCTGTTCTGACTTGCTGGCCTGTGACAAAACGTGGATGATGAGCTGCACCATGATTAAGCTTTAACCATGGTTTAGCATGGTGTCTGAATTGAACCATTGTGTCTGTTATGCCAGAACTAACAAAATGTTTTGGGGGACAAACGGCCAATAGTTTACTAGGTGAATCTGTGATACCCACATGTATATAGATTGCTTGACTGACTACTTTGTGAATGTTTGAAATGTGAATTATAGTACTTCCTTTATAAGCTGTTTGTTATGCACCTGAAGTAACTAGTTCTGATGTTACTTCAGTGCCAACTTCTACTGTCAGCATGCTTCTATGTCTACAGTTGCTTGCAGATGTGAAGATTTCCTTCTGCACAGATGGACGACAGTCCAGGCATGAATTGCAGTTTTTCCTTCCTAGGAAGAATAAATTTTTAAAAGGGCACCAAGTCATCTTGGTTCTCTTCAGCTCCAATTAAATTGTTGATTTCTCCTGAAACAGGGCCCTCAGCTTCAAATGCAGCAAGAGAGCAGCTAAGACACTTGTGAACACACCCACAGGAGCCAAGGGGCCATGTATCTAAAAAGCAGATTGCTTCAAATGTAAAATTGGCGGGGGGGTTGGGGAGGTGTAGTTTATGGCACAAAAAGGGCCTGCAGGAAGGAAAGGAGGTTGGCTGTTTTTCTCACAGTTGGGCTCATGGCTAGTGGAACTCTTCTATTAGGGGACAAAGCAGTGGGTGATGCGAAGGTGTTCTATGCTCTCCACCCACCTACTCAGGCAGGCCTGTCTTCAAAGACACTGGTCTGCCTCTGATGTGTGGGAAGCCCTACGTCAGGGGTGGGGTTGGGGGAAACCAATTGCAGCCCAAAGGCCACATTCCTCTTTGAGCAAACTTCCAATGACCACATCATAGTGGTGGATGGGCAAAAGTAGGCAAAATGACAAATGTAAACTTTACTACTCTGCAGTAGGCTAGTTTCTGTACACACTCACACATCTCTTTCTGCCTTCCATCCTGAACACTGAGGCATTACCAGAGTTCAAGGACACATCCCATACAGGCAAAAACGCTCAAGGAAGGTGTGTAGCAAGGCCAGTGAGGGATGTTGCCTGGGGAGAAAGTCCCTAGGGCCATCCTAAAGGAAGGTATGCAGGATTTCTGCTTTGCAGGGGGTTGGACTAGATGACTCTAGGGGTCCCTTCCAGCACTACAATTCTATGATTCTGGGGCATGCCAGATATGGAAGATGGCGCCTATCTAAGATTTCTAGGCAACTCAGTAACTTAAGTGCTATTCTGCAGATGTCTTTGCTGAGAAATTCCATTGGTCTCCCAAGCATCAATTGCTAACTTGTTAATTTCTCAGTGAATTTTGCAGATTGTTTCTCATGCATATCCTTTGCTATTCTTCTGAAACCACCTAACCTTTGGTGTGCAGCTCCAGATTGCAGTGTGCATTCTGCTGCTCCTGGATAACACAGCCATTGTTAGTGGCGGCTGCTTAAAATCTTAACACCAAAGGCAAAACATAATCAGATAAACTTTCTGTAATGTGTGTTTTCAGTTGTCGCAGCAGATGTCCATCTGTAAACCATTCTTGGCGAAGCCTGACTCATCTCTCACGTCCTATAATTAGTCCCATAATTTACATTTGGAATGAGACACAGTGTTCTCTCTGGATGGCATTCTCAGTTTGTAGAACAGGACTGCATTATGTCCTGTGGTGTGGTTAGGAGTGTGAATGAGTGTGTGTTGTGTAGAGGGGAGAGCAAATGAGCCTTTCATGAGGAATGATTGTTCTCAGTTCTAGGTTGGTTGAATCAGTTTTGGGTTTTGTGCTATAATAAACTTGGTTGGGATCTGGTGGATGAAGAGCACTGCTGGGCTTTGAGTGTGATCATCTGCTGTTGGGAGACAAGCAGTGACTGGTGCTTTGAGACTCTTGAGTAAGAGTTCCACCCCTGTAGCTCCGTTTCACTGGTCTCCATTCCTAACCCAGGGATTAACCACTGTAGTACTCTTTGGATGCTGCTGGACTCCAGCTCCCAACATCCCTGACCTTTGGCCTTTCTGGACTGTGGCTGTTATGAGTCCAGAAACATCTGGAAGGCACTACATTAGCTACCTCTGTGCTAGGCTAAAATATGGAGTCAGGGGAAGAGAAACAACCTCACTAAAATCTAGGGTTTTTATTGATTGCCTTCCACAGCAGGGTGCAAACTGTGGTACAGAAGACTCCCATAAGTCTCTCTCTCGCACTACAAGGGGTTCAGTGGGGTGGACCTGGTTGACTTAAGGAGCTTTGGATATATGTTTACAGAAGTTAGCTGGTTCACGAAAACTGATGCAATGCAACAGGGTTTCGGCTCCAGAATAGGTGAAGAAAGCAGTGATCTCTGGGCACTACTAAAATGCCTTCTTTAGTAAAGAAGGAAATTGAATTGTCCTGGCTGTTTGTTGTTTTTTGCTAAAGCAAAGAGGTATGAGATCAATCCCAATAGCATAGGGTCAGCAAGCAGAGTCATATAGGTGCTCATATTATGTATCAGTTGAATGCTGTGATGCTATATTCCTGTTTGCAATGCCATCTTCAGGAGAAATTAATATAGCAAAGGAAGGCAACGTTGCATTCCTGTCAAATGCTCCAGTTATGTTTTAACTGCTGTATAATGTATTCTCGAAGACAGTACTGTCAACTGCATTGGGAAATCCGCAATCCAGTCTCTTAAATGGCATTGACACTTTTTACTTGGCTCTGCCTATTACTGTTCTGCAGGAAAGGCAAACAGCTAATTGAGAGTTCACTTCACACCTTTTCCCTGAGGGCAGCCTCTGGCAAGGCAGAGGTAAATAGGGGATAAATGCTCTTTTCAAAGATGAGTGCCAAGCAGTTTGTTGACTTGGGGTGCTTCCAGTTGGGTGGATGTGTTGTGGGATCTGTGCTGCTCACATGTGCAGATTTTTCAGTGTCCATGTGACATTGTCAGCATCAAAACGCCAGCCTGTATTTTCTTCCATTTAACCCAGATTAGCCCTTTTGTGAAAAATCTGATGTTTTAAAAACAACCAATTGCCAGCGACCAATTTGTGTTATCTGAATAGCCTGTTAGGCTCCCATCTGGAATAACGTTTGGTCTCTGCTTCACTGGGTCTTGTTCAGTGCAAAAAAATTAAAAAGCAGCAGAGCTCTTTCACAACAGAAGTCTCTTGCTTTGCTTAGCAAAGTACTGATGCTCACTGAGTTATAAAGACCAAGGCTGTGTACACACACTATATTTAAGGCACTCCCACCACAGCCTGGGAACTGTAGTTTATTCCTCCCAGAGCTGCAGTTCCCAGCATCCTTAACAAGCTACAGTTCCCAGGATTGGGGGGCATGCTTTAAATGTATGGTGGGAATGCATCCCAAGACACATGCTGGGGAATGTGCTGTAAATCAGGAACTCTTGAGCTGCCGCTTGCTTGCCCGAGCCAGTTTTCTAGTTTCCGGTAGCTGTCAGCTAGTATATTTTGAAATATTGCTTCTCAGGCAAAACTAAAGCAAGTCTCAGCAATTAAAAATTCAATGCACAATTCTGTATGTAAATTGAAACATGGATCTGCCACCAGGCTTGTGAACTAATAAAATGGGAGTGGGGAAGGGAGTAGAGGGTGAAAGGAGTTGAATGTGGGATCTGCTTGGCAGTGCCAGCAAAAAATGAGACAAAGGCTTTTACACTCTGTTGTGGGGTCAGGCTGATGTTTCCCTGTTGCTTCTCTTGTTGAGGGGGTAACTATGTGTTATCCCTACTGTCCTTAGGCCCCTGCCACCTGCCAGAGTACTAAGTGGCCTTCCTCTTGTGCCTGCATATACAAATATTGGTCTGGTTTGCTTGTCATGCAAAGCCAAACCATAGCTTGGCAGAGGCTCTGGGAGAGGATTTCCTTTCTGGTCATTCTGCTGCTGCATCCAAACCAGGACATGTTTCTGCACGCTCTCCCAGGACTAACTGTGAGCTATAACCAAGGTTGGTCCTAGGAGTTATGGCTTGTAGTTTGTCCTGGAGAGCAAAACCATAAGCCCAGGTTTGGACAACTCATTAAGCCTGGTTTGGACAACTCATTGGTGAGGAGCAGAGTAGCCACAGTCTCTCTGAGAACCTGCAGTTGTGCTAAGCCAGGTATCCCCAACCTTCGGCCCTCCAGATGTTTTGGACTACAATTCCCATCATCCCTGACCACTGGTCCTGTTAACTAGGGCTCATGGGAGTTGTAGGCCAAAACATCTGGAGGTTGGGGGGGCCTGTGCTAAGCCATGGTTTTGGCCTAATGTCAACAATCGAACCGGGTGGTTGTTACTGACACTGCTGCATTAAATTTCGAAGGTAGGCCCTAGTTTTTAAAACTTGAGATTAATTGCCATGTATAATTCTTTATTTGGTCCAGGCCTAGGCAGATGTCATGTGGGAGAGTGCATACATTAATCAACTTTGCCTTCTTGCTTCCCTGCATCTTCCTTCCCTCTCACACGGTCAGCAACAAAAGCCAGCAGAGGTAAAATGAAATTACAAGTATTAAAAGCAGCCAAATACATTCATTCATTTTCCATTTTTGGTACTGCAGCAGCTGTGTGACTCGGCAAAGTGTTTTGCTGCTATCCAGATCCCTTTCTGGTAGGTGTGGTGGGAAATCCCTCATTGGATTGCCTCAAAAGCTGGTGCTTTAAAATTTGAACTTTCTGTCTGGCCCTGCTTTAGGTTACTTCAGCTCAATTTCACTGATTGTCATGTACAGTTTCCAAAATGAGTGACTTGAAGCTTGCAGTGAACCTGGGAAATATTGGCAGCCAAGTCAGAAAGGTGCCAAAACACGGGAATCTAGGAAATTGTTTTTTATACCCTAATTCCCCCCCCCAAAAAAAACCCCTTTCCTGTACCTGCAAGAAGAGACTCTTATAGGTCACTGATAGTCACAAGTAAGGGCTGGTAACTATGTGGAAGAGCACTTGCTTTGCACATGAAAGGTCCCAGTTTCTGGCATTCCTAGGAAAACTGTTTTTAGCCAGGGTAGAAAATACTGGGTTAGATGGACCACTGAGATTACTCTGTATAAGGCAGTTTCCTGTGGATGCAGTAGTCTCTTAGGCCTATCTGTCTCATTCTGCTAAAACACAGAGTATAATACTTAGTTTTTTTGGGAATCACTGCTTTTTTTGTAATAGCAAAGTATCTAGCGGCCCTTAATTCTGTGACTATGCTGGTAGTGTATGGGCAGCATCTGGTTGAATTACCACAAAGCTAGTGAGGTTGCCCAGTAATAGTCTTAAGTAGACAGAGGGGTGAGGCTTTAGTGCAGGGGTCAGCAACCTTTTTCAGCCATAGGCCAGTCCACCGTCCCTCAGACCATGTGGTGGGCCGGACTATATTTTGGAAAAAAATTCCTATGCCCCACAAATAACCCAGAGATGCATTTTAAATAAAAACACACATTCTACTCATGTAAAAACACCAGGCAGGCCCCACAAATAACCCAGAGATGCATTTTAATAAAAGGACACATTCTACTCATGTAAAAACACGCTGATTCCTGGGCCGTCCACGGGCTGGATTGAGAAGGCGATTGGGCCGCATCCAGCCCACGGGCCTTAGGTTGCCTACCCCTGCTTTAGTATATCTCTTTTTGCCCTTTCCTATAACAAGGAAAATACATTTTAGAATTTAGAATGATAGTGCATGCGTGCTTGGAACAGATTGCGGAATTTGGCTTGTGTTGATGTGGGGTACCGTCTCTTAGTAAAGGATATAAGCAGCCCTATTGATTGATAGTGAATGGCGCTTGCCAGTGAGTTGTAGTGAGCATTCATGATGAAAGTGAGCTTGAGCAAAAGAGCAAACAAATCCTGGAGTAAAGTGGTATTGAACACAGTGAGAGTTCTTTTGTGCCAAGCACACCACTTGGGCATCAGAAGTGCAAGGCATTGACTCCTTTGTAGTCGGCTTCTCTCAAGGTAAGTGCATCACAAAGTATCTTAAAATGATCTGCAGGTTTTATTTGTTTATATGTACACCATTCCTGTGACACTTAATATTTTAAAAAATTTCTTAAGTGGTGTACAAAACACTGAAGCGACAACAGACAACTTGAAGCAAAAATATTACAAAAATACACAAAGTTACTAATATATAAAAATCTATATTGTTTCATTTTCCTTCTGACACAACCTCCCTCTCAGCCAGAGTCCAAACAAAACTCAGCTCACCCACAAAAGTATCATGATAAGAAGAGTTCCTGGAAACAGCAGGCATCACCCTAGTCTCTTACTATAGACTTGCTTTTTATGGGCAGGCCCAAGGTGGATGGTAGCTTATGTGCCTTTCGTTAAACTTATTTGACTAGAAAACCACCACAAGGGCCTAGCGCAGGTGGAAATATCCTTGTCTCTTAGCCATAGTTAAGAGGTGGTCTCCTCTTCTCTTCCCTCTGTAGCATTGGTGGTGTAATTATGATTGTGGATATGTTTGACACTAACCATGGTTAGCTTTAAATCTGAGTTTGAGGTGTGGGATTTAAAGTGGATGTACAGACTGGCTAACTTCATTGTAGACACAATGTAGCTAACACTGTAGGTAACCATTCTTTCAAGTAGTGGTTAAGACCCACAGAAGGGTCTCACCCTGACTTCAGGTGGGTTGCATTGGTGGTTCCACTACCATATTAAAAACAGTTTGGTGGGAAGCTGACTAAAGGTGGGAGGATAGAGGATGACTAGATAGAGGGACATTCAACTTACCGCCTAATTTTAGAAACTTGAGCATGACAAAAAAAATTCCTCTGCAGCACCTATTTGGGGCAGCCTTGTATTTAAGTGCTAGCCTGATACCCACAGGTGAAACATTTCCATGGAGGCAGGTCACTGGGCTGGCAGAGCAGGGGTGGAGGCCTCCCTCCTTTGCCAGTTCACAACAGGCTAGTAGACTGGTTTTGTTTTTTGTTTTTTTGCTTGTTTACAAGGCTGTACCAATGTCCATTAAATCTGGAAATAAAAGCAAAAGAGAGAAGTGGACATACACAGCAAAATAACAGCAACCTCCATTTACTTGTTATAGATTGAGGTTACGAATGTGTCCTGAATTCAAAACTGAAGTTTATTTTCTTTCGCAGTGTGCATCCAATCATTTATGTTTGACTGCTTACACCTGGCTATTCCGCCAGTGTTAGAGCTCCCTGTCGGGAATGTGTTACGTGTCCAAGTGGCAATTATCTGTGTGCAGGAGAGCACTTCCATGAGCAATGCCACTTGTGTAACACTGTTTGGTAAGCATTTATGCAACCTCTGCATTGTGGCTCTCCCACCGAGTGGCATTAACACAATTCCAAACCACTTATTTTCCAGCTTCAAGTGAGGCTAATAATTTCCTAGAAGTGACACAGGTAGCGATGATAATAAAAAAAACCTTTACCAACAGTAGTTACTCATGTTCTAAGTCATTCTTTTAATGATTCACTGGTTTGTGCTTGGGATGTTTTCAGAAATTATCCCTGCAATCATAAGGGCTAAACAAATTTTAAGTACACATGAAAGAACAAAAGTGGTTGTTCCCCACAAAATAAGGGCAGAACAAATTTCCTTGCAGTGCTGCTGGTCTTGAGTGGTTAAATATTTCCACTTGAAGCAGTAGGGAAAGCACTTGGTGATTGGTCCAAAGTAGTTTGTGAGTTGCTTAGCAGGGAGGAGGTTTGAACCCTGGTGCCTGTTTCAAAACAGCTCTCCAGTGTGGGGCAACTGACTTCAGCTAACTTCAAATGATCTCTTTGTTGAAAGCCAGTTTCTGTTGAGAGGAAGTGGCATGTCAAAGGGTTGCCTGCCTTGCAGCAATGGGGAGAAAATTCATAACAACTAATGCCAGGTGATGTGCTGAAAACCGACTCCAGGCTATAGTATTATGAGTGGAAGAAGTTGAGAGCTCCTGTTGTGCACTAATAACTGAGCACAAAACACAGACGTCATAATTCTGGTTCAGGCTTGTGGTCCAGCATTTTTCAGCTTCCTGTTTATAGCTTTGCTTCATGTTTTTAAAGCATTTAATAAAACCTAAGTGTCACAGTCAAAGCGTCTCAGACCCTTCAGAGGTTAGAGCGGGTGGTGAAGAATCTTTATTCCGCCAGAGGGCCCCGTTCCCTGCTGGACAGCTTTTCAAGGGGTAGCCTGCCATGGGCGAGCAGGACCTCAAGCTGAAGGGGGTGGGGCAACAGAAGCAAATACAACCTTTGTACACAGTAGGCTGATTTTTACACAATACTCTTCTGTAGCCTCCATCCAGACAAGCAGGAGTCATTGGAGTGCAAGGGCAAATCCCTGCCAGGCAAAAACAGGAGGGTGTGAAGCAGGGCCATTGAGGGGTGTGGCCTAGGGAGAGTTCCTTGGACCAGAAGCCTTGAGGGCCACATTCTGCCCCCTGACCTGAGATCCCCCACCACTGACTTAGAGCAGCTGGTCCTTCCTTTCTCTATGTGTCATTGAGTGTGTGAAGAGATAGCCTACAAGATTAAGCCTCCACCTTCTTCAGGACTCTCCACTGCCTCCTTTTCCTAATTCCCCCTGAGGCTTATAGGCCAAGAGGAGGATCTGGAGCCTCTTTTCAGCTTAGCCCTTGTGCCCCCTTGCTGATTACTGGTTGAACTACTTGTGAGCAAGCAGCTGGTCTTGCGGCATTCCCGCCCCCCATTAAAAAAATTACAGAGCTGCTTAAATGCAGGTTTGAAATTAATGTAGCAAGGTTGGGCGGCCAAAGCAGAGATTCTGGAATGGCAAGGCTATGGAGACAAACCAGATGCAGTAAGTCTAGTGCCCTTTCTAATTTTTCACTTAAAGTTTCTTGGCTGGTAACCACCATCTTGTTGTAACTTATAACAAGCACCTTAGAAATGCTGGGAACCCATGATCTGGTTTTAGGACTGTGGGAAAGCTCGCTTTCTGGTTGTCATTTAGATTTTCCCAACACTGAGAATATCACTGAATCAGAAATATATTCATGATCTAAGGCCAAGGACCTGCCAAGTGGCTCGCCAGGGTTGGTCCCGGCCCACTGGCAAGCAGAACACCCATCACTGCACAGATTCCTAATCTAGAGGTCTAATTTCCAATAATACAGGATAAGAGAAGACCCTGGCTTGTATCATCTGTTAGTCCTACTCGGAGTAGACTCATTGAAATGAATGGGTATGGCTAACACAGGAAGTCAAGTGGGTCTGCTCTGAGTGAAATTTGGATATAGCCCTGTGCCTCTTTCCCTATCTGCATGCTGCAGAATGTGGGGGAAGGGATTGGTGGTAACGCTAAATAATGACTGGCTGGTAAACCAAGCAAAACACTTGGCTTCCTAACCAAGAAGCAGCTAGATAGTAAAGTAAAACAGAGCAGCCTACTTTATTATCTTCCGACACCCACAACTTTTGCTGACGACAACTATCCAGGCAGCAATGCACATGGAGTTCTATGTCACACAGCAGTCCAGAAGTGTTACTAGTCACCCATTATTTTCAACTGCTTCCAGTTCCCCTTCCACTTGACATGCAAAGGGGGCTTGATTCTTGTCTTACTTGTGTAGGATATGGGCTAAGCAAGAAATGGGGGGGGGGGGTCCTCCCTGGCTGCTTCAAAGAGGATCATGCTTCAAAATGCAGTTGAAATGAGACCTGTGGGAGTAAGAGACAAAAACGCCTCTCAAAGTAGTTAACTGTGTAGAATGCAGAACGAGAGATCTGTGGTGCTGAGGTGTCATGGTCACTAGAAGGCAGTGGGGACTTGCTCATGAGAAGTGGATTTGTTGATACGTGTGCATGAAAGAACATTGTGGTTCAGGACGAAGATACAGTAATAATAGGAGCATCCACTCCCTGCATCAACCATAAATTTCCCCTCCCTCATTCCCTTACGTGGCTCTACATCCGCTTCCCAACCAAGTTGACAAGCTGCTAGCTTCAGAATTGCAGAAATATTTTGGGGGAGAGAAATTCTTTCGTTTTGTTCCCTGATGGGGGAAAAACAGCCTTCTGTTCATTTAAATAAGTGGGCCTCTTGTTTAAAGTGCCCCCCCCCCAGCTGTTGCTGCCCCCGGGGGGGGGCATGATCTGCAATAAGGAAATGTTCTGTGCTGGTACTTCTGCAATTCAGTTTGCTCATGTAGAAGTAGAAAAGTAACTAAAAATAGTGCTCGGCATTCACTGCACAGCTGACTTTATTTCAGAGATTGCTGGGTTCTCTTTTGAAACGTCACATGTTCTTTCTGAAATGGCAAATCCAGGCCCTTGAGGAAGACTTGTCTTTGAGGGTCAGAATTGCTTTCTGCTTAATGGCTTAATTGAGGAGTGCTTTAAAACCGGCCAGTCATCTGAAAGAGCTGTGATTAAGAGTATTTTTTTTTTAAAAGCATGTGAAGCCATAGAAAAGTTACACAAGATCTCCACTTGTGTCATTTTCTCTCTCATTGAGCGAAATTCTTAGTCTTGGTTGCTCTTATGAGAGCAGCAAAGTTAAAAATAGCTGATTATGTTGGGAATAAGTAGCAAAATCAGAAGCTGTCGTATTCGGAACCTGAATAACCAGCACAGACTGCTTGATTGCTTATTCTGTCCTAAGGGATCAAGAAGTGGTAATGCTTGAGAGGGTCTTCTCTGAGGCGGGCTCTCAGATTGTGGAATGACCTCCTTTCTGATGTACATCTTGCACCATCTCTGTATGCTTTCTCGGCAGTAAGTGCACCTCTGTGCCCAGACCTTTGGTTATTGCCCTGTCCTGCTGTTTTCCTTCTGTCATTGGTGGGTTGTGGTCTTATTTTATGTTATCAATGTAAAATTATACTTGATTTTCGAAGGTGGCAATTTTGTAACCTGCCCTGGGATCATTAAAAGTGGGCTGGAGCACTTCAAATGTAGAATGAACTTGTGAATTTAAACCTTCCAGTGTTGCAGTAGCCTCAGTATTTTCCAGAGTTTCTCTTATTTATCTTTCAGATTTATAAATTGTGTCATAGCCAGAAGCTATTGAAGCAGTGCATAATAAGATAAAATGAGGTAAAGCACAAAACATGCAGTCACTTAAACAATAAAACTAATTCTAAAACTTGTGCAGTTAATATTCCATAAGTGATTCAGGGGAAGGCTTATTTAACAAATATATCTTCAGTAGCTTCTTAAGCATCAAGATACTAGGCACCTGTTGGATTCCAGAGGGTTGTGTAGATCCTATTTACTATGTATTGTTTTGGCATGTAAACATGAATCCATCCAGAATAATTAAGCTTCCCTGTTTCCCCCCCTTTTTGTCTTTCAGTAAGCGTGGCTTCATTGTTCGATCCTTTGGGACGGGGACTCACGTGAAACTACCAGGACCAGCGCCAGACAAGCCAAACGTTTATGATTTCAAAACTACATACGATCAGATGTACACTGACCTGCTTAAGAAAGACAAAGAACTGTATCCCTGTGGAATGCCCCTTTCAAAACCCTGCTGTTCACCTTTCCGAAAGCTGTTCTTCGCACGTTTGCATAAGGAATATGCTGCTACTTGACTGTGGCAAGGTCTTGGTATTTTTCCAGTTCTAGGCAGGTGCTTCACATGATTGAAGGGCTCTTACCACATCCCTTTAA
The DNA here is from genome assembly GCF_009819535.1 of Lacerta agilis. Taxonomy (NCBI): domain Eukaryota; kingdom Metazoa; phylum Chordata; class Lepidosauria; order Squamata; family Lacertidae; genus Lacerta; species Lacerta agilis. The sequence continues at coordinate 17,165,523 of NC_046319.1, read as the reverse complement.
ATGCTCTCTTTACCCCCAACCCCTGGTCCATTAAGTAGTGGTGCATGCGGTAGAGGAGATTTGACACTTTCTTGGGATGTGATTTGCACTTCTGTGCTCTGGATGACTATGTTGGGTTGCCCCCCATAACTGGCTACTCAAACGGTAATAGCTCAATAGTCATGAAATTCACTAGGAACCTGACAGCTGAAGGTTTTGGCTTGATATCCCAATTCCTGACCGTACACAGCTGCTTTCCTTTCTGGCCACTCTCCCTCTTAGTTTCCTGTCCTCTCCCAGACTTTCCCCCCAAGACCACCCCCATCTCCTGATTCATTCCCCAAACCCCCCTGACCCCCCCCCAGGTTCCTAATGTTCCTGTCCAGTCCTCTCTGAGACCCTTCTGCCTTTCCCACCTCTCTGTAACATCAGGGGTAGCTCAGCCACTTATTGCCAGAGACCACCACTACAAAATCTGACTGCCTTACAATATATATAGAACTGCTCAGATGCTAAGCATCTTTGCTCTCCCCCCCCCCCCCCGGTCCCCCAGTTGTACTGCAAAAAGCACTTTGGACATTGTCCTTCAGAGAGAGCGACAGTAGAAGCATTTTGCCCTAGAATAATTCAGTTCAATGCGGGTTCCCCCAGGATGCTCAAAGCTAGTGTAGCATCTTTCCTGCACTAACAGGTTTAAAATATACCTTCCATTGGATGTGTGAATCCTACTGTGAATGGATTGGAACAGTACAGCGAGTGGTGTGAATGCATCCTTAGAAACAATGTGAGGGTCTGGCACCTTTCCCACATGGCCTGGCAAAGATTTGTTCTTTGCAATGAACTGGCTGTGGACTACAGTTCAGGCAAGGAAGCAGGTAAGAACTATAAAAGTAGACCAGCCTGTACCTTGACCAAGACGGAGGTGTGTGATTAGGTGTCACCACCCCTTTTAGAGCAGCTAAAATGAAGGTCCTGCAACTCTCCAGTACACTCATCCGTATTCAGCTCTAGCATATAGACTTAGATGTTCTTTCTGGTGCATCTCAAAGTGTTCAGGATCCATGGGGTGGATCCTGGGGTGGTGTTTTTTGTCAACCTTTGGGGAAAAAATTAACCCGGCAAAAGCATGCCGTCTCCTTTCCTAGAATTAACTTTTGGCATTTGTAACAAGGATGACAGACTTTCAAAGGTGTGTTTGGTCTAATGGGTTCCCCCCCCCCCTCTAATATTATCTGGACGAATTTTAAAAACAAAAACTGGAAAACTGCATACACTTCCGAAATAAAGGGGCTTTAATGAGTTCATTACCAGCCAAAGGTTTAGGCTGTAGCAGCCCTAGAACCTTTCTAATAGCAGATATGAAACTCACATCTTTTGAGAAGTGGAATTTAAAAGTAACTTTCCAGGTGCCTTAGCAGCTGAGGACAGCCAGGAAAGTCTGCCTCGCTTGAAACCTGGGGCCAGTAGTTCCTGCTATTTCCTTTCTCTCTGGAGCTTGAACAGGAAGTAATGAAAGGGATTGTCCAGAAGACAGCACTGTTTACACTCTCAGAAGGCTCAAATAGGTTAAAAGAAGATGGCATCCAGAAGTAGATCCTTAAAAACTAGCATAAAGCTGGTCCCAGGCTGCTGAGTTGAGAGGATATTGATAAACAAATACCCACCAAGGTCAGTACAGAGAACAGTCTGGCAGTAACAGGCCCTCATTTCGTCTTCTAGTCTTGCTTTAGATCGTTAAAGTGGTTGTCAGAAGACTTGAGGGAGACATTAGGGGTCCATAAATCCACATGTTTTTGGGCAGAGTGTTAAGTGGTGGGAGACCATTAAACCTGAGAGCCTACAGCTCCCAGTAGTTACGGTTTTCATTTTGTTTCAGGCTTTTCTTAAACCTGCACCACCACGTTTCTCTTTGGGGGCCGCATACACCACATCTGCAACTTTTCATTTAGGGGATGTCTCGTTTTATAAAAGGATTTCCCCATCACCCGTAATCCTGTATGTGCCAGGGCTTGAGGAAACTTGGAAGGACTCTTGTGGGGATTCAACTGGGAGCCTGTAGCCCTTGAGCTTCTCTTGTAGGTGTAGTTCTCACTGAGGTCGCAGAACTGTGCCTGGGCCCTTTTACTGCAAGCTGCGAGGTGGGGGATGCAGAATCCATTAATGGAATATAATCCCTTTGATGGACCATGGGTCCATCAAGCACCACGCTTTGTCTGCCATGGTGCCTAGATGGCTCCAGATCACAAGCTGGGCATGTCCCGTTAGAGGTAATACTGGTTCTGAACAGCTGAGTGTCTCTCTTTGACTATCATGGCTAATGGCAGACAAATCCTCCATGAATTTGCTCTTTTTGGCACCTGAGTCACTGGCGGTTGTCACACCCCAAAGTAAATTATGCATTGTTTGAAAGATTTGCCTTGTCTTCTACCTGTCTTACTTCTGCTGCTACTCAGTTTCAGTGGGTGACCTGAGTGCTAGTACTGTGACAGAAGAGACAAATATTTCTGTATCCATGTTTTTTCTCCACATCACACACAATTCTCCTAATATCATTCCCCATGTTGGTTATCTGCCCCCAAAATTTAATTGTCCCAAATTAGCCAGGGATGGGAAACTTTATGGCACCCCAAAAGAATGATAGGAGTTGTGGTCCAACAACATCGGGAGAGCCACAGTTTCCCCATTCCTCCCCTGCACACGGAAATGTAGCTTGGTTTTGGAGAAGGTGAGACTAGTGCCCCTTCTTGGCATTCTTTGTGCAGGGATTTGGGGCGGGGGACCACTCGGTCATTCAAACCTCTGTCAACAAGCCTCTGTTAATACAGTCCAGACACAGTCAAGACCTCAGTGAGAATTAGCACCAAGAAGCACTACGAAAAGAAAGGACTGGTCCCATAACATACCTCATATGGTTGGGCTGGTTTTTGTTTTAAATTTACTTTTTTCCCTGAGATGGTGACCATCTCAGTGGGGCACTAGCGATTCTGTTAGAAAAACGGGGAAGACTTTACCATAGACATTTTGAGGATCTATGTGACGGTTGCCTTTCTTGTTAAAATGATTTGTTGTACTGAGAACATAACAATTAAAAAAGAAATACAATTGGCCCCCTGTCCACGCTCCTGGAGTTGCTTTTTTCTTAGTTCAGCGCTGCATTGAGAGGCAGAACTGTGGCCACCAAGCACTCCTTGCGATGGGGTGGGGTGGGGGACGTGGAGCAGCCAGTTGCATTCGGGGCCCTAAGGGTCTATGAAAGGCACTAAAAAGTTTTTAGGGGCTCTGACCTCTTGTTCAGAAGGCAGTCCTCTGGATTGCAGTTGAGAAGGCAAGAGCAATCTTCCACTCACTGTAAATTACCAGTTCTCTACCCCCACCCCCCACTTGCTGGTCATTTTGGGGCAGATCTACATTTGGCCTGGGGGGTGGGGGAAATGAGATGAATTGTTCAAATAAAATAGTTGCTGCAGACTACCTGGGCAGAGAAGAATGGCTACTGAGGAGCTCTGCTTTTAAGATGGGAGAGCCCATCTTAAGATGGGCAGGTTGCGTGGGGTATCTCAAAAGAAGCGTGGATGGGACCCATCATCCAGAAGCTGTAGCTCAGGAATGGGGAACCTGTGGCCCTCCAGCCATTGCTGGACTTTTACTCCCATCAGCCAGTAGCCAAGGATGGTGGGAGTTGGAGTTCCAGCAACTCCTGCTTCCCCAGTTCTGCTCATTTTCAGGTAGGTGAGGGCTTCTTCTTCCGTGTCTGAAAAGAGCAGCTCCTCTGTGTATAAATGGGCAAACGTTTTGTGTCTGCGCCTCCATGGTGTGTGGAAACAGGTCTGTGTCTCGGCACCAGAAGGGGGTCTCCCTGCCCTAGCAAAGCATGGAAGCTAGAGTACACGGTGGACGTTTGTGGAAAGGCTTCTGCTACCCATCTTCCCCCCCACCTCCCACCCACCCCTCCAGCCCATCCGGTCAGTCAAGGAAGCAGCCATCCCAGCCAGGCAGAAAAAAGCGCTACAGCAACTTACATCAGGAAACCAAGGTAAAAAAGAAAGAAAGAAAAAACCAGCTGCTTAGAATGGCAACATGTATGTTTTTTAAAAAAACCAAACATTTTTTCTACCCTTTATAGGGAAAACGGGCAGGAGTGGGGAAAGAACCCCATTTGGTGTTTAAAGGAAATGGAAGATAGTCGTTGTTTTGGCTGAGATGACTTTGGCTGAGATGCACGACGCACAGTCATACATGCAGGGCTGCTCCCTATTCCTCCTTTGAGAAGGTGTGGAAATGTAGGTGCCTCCATGTGTACTTGGGAGGATGAAGAATGGCCATAGCTCAGTGGTAGACCACATGATTTACCTGCAGAAGGTGCCAGATTCGATCTTTGGTATCTTTCTGGTGAAAGGATCTTGAGCTGGAGATATGGGAAAGACCCCACAGAGAGAAATTCCCTGTCAGGAGGATTCCCAAGCGCTGGGCTACATAGACCAGTGATCTGATTCCAGTATAGGACAGTTCCTACACTGGAAGATGGCACAGCCTGTTTGAACATGAACAAGTTGAAGCATATTTGGATGGATAGGAGGAAATGGTAAAATGCAGTTGTTGACGAATCTCCAAGGCGGGGTTGGGGAAACCAGTGGCCCTCCAAATGTTGTTGGACTTCCAACTTGACTCAGCCAGCATGGGCAGTAGTCAGGGATAAAGAGCCAGCTGTCGGGCCAAAAGTTCCCATCCCTGCTGGAAAGGGCTATGGGTGAGCAAGGCTCGTCCAAATCCTGCTAGAGCAGCTTACGAGTTGGCAACCCAGACAGAACACCCTTAGTGAAAGCTATTGTTGAGGGATTCAGTTCTGCAGCCCATTAGCACTGATTCACACAAAGCCTGTATCTCATTGCAGCTTATGGTCATGTGACAAGAGCATAGCAGGTAGCACTTAACCTATTAAGCATTTATTTTTATTATTGCCTTTGGATCACACCCGCCCTCCGAGGAGCTGAAGGTGGCCTACATACTTCTCTTCCTCCTCATGTTATACTCACAACAGCCATGTGAGGTAGGTTATGCTGAGAGAGAGTGACTGGCTCAAAGTCACCCAGTGAGCTTCATGGCTGAGTGGGGATCTGAACGGTCTCCTAGGTGCTGCTCCAATTCTGGCCAACGCACCACACTGGGTGTACCATTCCGTGGAGTTGAGCCGCTTTTAATGAAGCTCCTGTGTGTAAGAACTTAAAAATGTAGTGAAACATAGATTTATGAGTCTTTGGTAAGAAGGTGAGGTATCTTCATTGCTCGTCATTTCCTCCAGAACCAAATCAGCACCACAAAAATAAGAATCACAGACTTAACTCCCATTACTTTAAACTGTCCTGCACAGGTGAATCAAAAGCTTTAGTTGATCAGTCTGCTGATTTTAAATTTTGCAGTCAGTTCCCTTTCTGATTTTAAAAAGCAATATTGATTTCACCCTCCGTAACCTTTCTAACACTGCCCAACCATGAAGCATTTGCTTAAAATACTTTATGTATAGCATCACTGTGCTTAAAAGACAGTTGAATTAGGTTATGCCCATGGATTGGGTTTTTCAGCTACCGTATTTTTTGCTCCATAAGACACACTTTTTATAACTAAAAAGTAAGGGGAAATGTCTGTGCATCTTATGAAGCGAATGCATGGTCCCTGGAGCCGAATTGCCTAGGGGCCAAAAGCAGGTGGTGCTCTCTTTTTTTACAAAGAGAGAAGGGGGTGTTGGGAAGCTGATGAACAGCTGTTCAGCAAGTGATCGGGAGAGAGAGAAGGCTCCCTTTTCAGCCCCGCCTCCTTGCCCAGGCCTCCATTGTTGAATGCAGAAGGAGGCTGTTTGTTTCCCCAGCGACATATGACTGGCTGATTAGATTATCTGTCTGGAAACTGTAGAAATGGCGGTAGGACTAGAAGCTGCAGAACTGTGAGTTGAACCCCATAAAAACGGGGCTTTTCCTCTTTGAAAAAGAAGCTGCACCACTTTCAGCTGATCCTCAAAAAAACAGGGATTTTCCCTTTGGAAAAGAAGCTGTACCACTTTCAGCTGATCCTCAAAAAAACGGCTTTCCCCTTTGCAAAAAAAGCTGCACCACTTTCAGCTGATCCTCAAAAAAGCAGGGCTTTTCCCTTTGCAAAAAAGCTGCACCACTTTCAGCTGATCCTAAAAAAAACATGGCTTTCCTCCTCTAAAAACTAGGTGTGTCTTATGTTCAGGTGCGTCTTACGGAGCGAAAAATGCGGTATATTAAAAGTGCTTCATAAACCATTTCGCTGAAAGGGATCTCTGTAATTGGGGAAACTTTTAGGCTAGATTCCCCCCCCCCTTAAAATTCAGAACATAAAAGACTAGCAGATTAATTATTTTTAAAAGTTGTAGGGAATTTTTTTTTTAATCTCCCTCTCTCTCAGGCCCAGCCACCAAAATCTTAATATAACGTGATTGGCCATAACTTTAGCTCTTGGAAAATGGTTTTCAATTGGGATTGGAAGTAATGCTTGTGGAAACAGGTGCTTTTAAAATTACTTATATGCAAGTCTCACACACTTATTCATGTGCATGCACACTGCAGTAAGCTAGTTTAAATGGGTAAAAGTTATTTCATTATGCACTGGATGTGCAATTCCAGCAGTGTGGCCCGTTCTGGTTGGCTTCAGTGTGCCCCGACAGTATCTGTGCAAAAATAATTATGTGCAAGGCCCCTTTGAGCGCTGTTGATCACAATGGAAGGGTAGCACTTTATACTTCATCATACTACTGCAGTTTATATGGAGAGTTCAAGGCATTTCACTCACTTTATCCTGTAATTCTAACCATTGCCTTTGTAAGAGGCTGATATTCCCAAATTGCACATGGCAGGAGGGAGAGGTGGGGCGCTGCAGGAGACCTTGAATTGGGGAAGGGCCACAGCTTAGTGGTAGAGCATCTGCTTTGCATGCAAGAATTTCCACATTCAATCCCAGCCATTTTTTGGTAGCTAACAAAGTGATAAAATGCAATGCAGAATCGAAACAAAGGAGTAAAATTAAAGGAGGCCATATCACTTCATACTCCCAGCAACTTATAATTCAAAACCCAGTGAAGTAATTGTTGCTCTCTTTCAAAGGGCCAGTAGAAGAGATCTGGCAGGTCTCCTTTAAAAGGGGACGGGCTTTGGCAGCAACATCCCCCCCCCCATCTGCATACTTTCTCTCTGTAGATGCTAATCTTAACAAGTGGTGGTGGTGACTTTGGTTACGGAAGTGGGGGAAGAGCTGGGTCAATTACATTGCTTCCAAAGCAGTTAAACTGGACCTTTGTGTTCTGTACCAGCACAAAACCTGGTGGTCAGGATTTTGAGGTTCCCAGTGTTAGGGGAGTATGGGAAGTACCTTATTTCAAATCTCGCTTCTGCCATGAACTCCTGTTTCTCCCCTTCTCCACACTCAGCCCATGCAGTCCAGGCATGAAACCCACATCTCTATAGTAGACTGCATGCATCTCTTGTTGAAAGGTTTGGGCACCAGGCGATGATAAAAAGCCCTTCATGATCTAGAGATGCTGGAGAGCCATTGCCAGACAAATTTGACCTGGTGTGGGGAACCTTTGACCCTCCAGATGTTGCTGGACTACAGGCTCCCATCATCTCTGGTCATTGGCCATGTCTGCTTGGGCTGAAGCCTTGCAGTTCAGCAACATCTGGAAGGTCAAAGGCTCCCAGCACCCAAACTAGGTAATGCAAGGCTAGATGGAACAGTTACACAGACTACTGTGCTTCAGCTTCTGTTGAGAGAGAAGTGAAGAACACCTGCTAGCAAGAAGGGACCTAAGTGATCTTCTCTTCCAACCCCCTGCAGCTATAGCATCTCTGGCAGGTTGGTCATTATCCTCAGCTCAAATGCTTCTGGTTGAGAGCCTCCCTCCCCTTTCCAAGGTGGTCTGTTCTATCATTGTACCGCTCATCCCATTAAGAAATTTCTCCTAACCTTTAAGCCAAGATATGCTTCCCAGCATATGTAAGCAGTTTGCAAAAATATAAAATGAAAGCATCAACATTCTTTGTAATGAAAAACAGTTCAAAGCAAGTACAGTGGTATCTCAGATTTTGAACGTAATCTGTTCTGGAAGACTGTTCGAGTTCTGAAACGTTTGAAAACTGAAAACTCAACAGCCGATAGCTAGGCCTCAGGATCTTGCACTCAGTGGAAGCTGCGTGGCATGTTCGACTTCCGAGGCGTGTTCGAAAAATGAAGCATTTACTTCCGGGTTTGTGGCGTTCGTTAACTGAAATGTTCGTCAACTGAGCCGTTCGAAAACTGAGGTCCCACTGTACTTAAAATCAACAGGCACTAAAATGTGGTAAAAATGCATATAACTTCTTGACTGGGTAGGCTTGCCTAAACAAGAATGTTTTAAGCAGGAGCCAAAAAGTGTACTGCAAAGGTGCCTGTCTGATGTCAATAGGCAAGGAATTCCAAAGTGTGGGTGCTGCCACACTGAAAGGTGGATTTCTTCTGAGTGTGGAATGGATCTCGTGTGGCACCTGTAACAGGGTCACTTCAGCAGACCTAAGCATTCGAGTCCTCAGAGCAACAGAGAAAATGGTCTCTTCCATCCTTGGTGTGAAAGCCCTTCAGATATTTTTCCCAACTTCACCAGCCTAAGTACCCCAGCTCTCCTCAACTGTTCTTCATAGTTTCCAGCCCCCTTCACCACTCTGGCTTTTTTCTTTTTCTTTCTGGACACTGTAGTACTACAGATGCTGTCTATAGACTATTACTGCTTGTGACCCGGATACCACTTCTGCAATCTGAGATTGCATTAAGCTGCTTTGGATTGCACACTGCTGGCTTGTGTTTTTCACTTTTGGCCTTAGATGCCCCTAGATCCTCTTCACATGTACAACTGCCCCTCCAGAGCTCTTCTACCTGATAGGTGTGCCACGGATCCTTCATACCTAAATGCAGGTTTTTACATTTTAATCTCTGTGGAAGTCCATCCTGGAGTAAGTTAGCCATGTCCATTAATTTTAATGTGTCTGCTCTGAGTAGGGGTAATGCTGGGTACAACCTAGAGTTCCGTTGGTACTCTTGACAGATTGATTCAGAACTATTCATGATCACTCATTGGGATCCACCTAACAGTAGTATTGTTAGTATATCATCAAGGATGTCATGGAAGACCTTGTGAAATCACTGAAATCAAGATAAACTACTGTCCTTAGCCTTCTCCTTATCTATAAACCTTAGTAACTCTTATCAAAAAAAAGATAAGGTTAATCTGGCGCAACTCAGTCTTTATAAAGCTTGCCCTGGCTCCCAGTAATCCATTATTTTCTAGTTGCTCACATACAGACAGTTTAATCTGTTCTAGAATTTTGCCTGTTACTGACTTTGAGTTGATTTTTCTCTGGCTTCCCAGATTTAATCCCTGTCCCGCTTTCCTCCACCTCTGAAGATATATAGGGATAACATTCATTTCTAGTAACCTGACAGCTGCTGTACCCTGAAATAAAATCTTGTTGCAAGCCCCTTCAGCTACCTGGGATAGGATTCCTCTAGCCGTGGAGACCTGAACTACCTTAAAGTAGTTAGGTGTTCTCTAGCTACCTCCTTAGCAATCCTGAGTCAAATCCCTCCTTGCATCGTTAGTTCTGCTTTTCCCGGTCAAATTTGATTCCCTTTTTGGGAGAAGACCAAAATAGGAATTGAATGGTTCCTCTTCTCTCTGTCACCTCTGAACACTTCTCCACCACCACTAATCGGCTGTCACTATCCTCCCTTGTTATTTTTGTTCCAAACATGGCCCGAGAAGTTCTTTTTGTCGTTCTGAGTGTACCTTAAAAAAGCCTCTGCTCATTTAGCTTCCCTGATACCATCCTTACAGCTTTGGACCTCTTTATTGTGCTTCTCCTTAGTTATAAATCCCTCCATTTCCTATATGTATTCTTTAAAAGTGTCAGTTCCTTGGAGGCTTCCCTGTGCTGGCTGCAAGTGGTAGAGCATCTGCTTTACATGCAGGAGGTCCCAGGTTCAATCTCTGACGTCTCCAGTTAGTGCCAAGAGAGAACCCTGTCTGAAACCCTGGAGAGCTGCTGCCAGTCATTGCAAACAGTACTGAACTAGATGGACGCAGTGGTCTGGCTCTGTATAAGGCAGCTTGCTACATCCCTTACAAGTCTCCTGTTTATCATTGTTATTGGGAGAGTTTGAGATTGTGGCATCTGCATCATACTTCCCTGCTAGACCTCATGAAATTTTTTACACCAGCCACTGATTTTCACAGCGTGTTGTGGAATAGATGCTCAGCAGCTGGACCCAAATCTTTCTTTAGTTTCTTGGACTTTTTCAGGTGGCACTTTAGAAACAGCAAACACTAATAAAACCAAAATTAAAGGGTAGAATAAAATAGCAGCAATGCAACCTTAAATAGGCGTTAGTTACCAGGAGCAAACAATTTGCTGGAGCCGAGTCAGACTTAAGAGATCTGAAAGAATCAAATGGTCTTTGCCTGTAGGTAATGCCACATTGGAGATGGTGCCTGAGGAGAGTATTCCACATTGGGGGGCCATCACTGAGAAGGCTCTTCCCCTGCTTTTCACCTGCTCTGTGACATATAGCATGCCCTGTAACATGTGCCTGTTCAAATTCTATCCCATGCAAACGTGGAGCTGATCTACTGCACCATGCTTGTTCTTCTTGGCCACCATCTGTTTTTACTTACATAAAGTAAATAAAATTGGTTTTATGCCAGGGAAAATTAGTTCTGACTAGCATCCCATTCAGTCCAATGGGACTTATGCATGTCAGCTTCCTCAGAATTGCGCCCAGTTACCGTCCTGTTTTCTGCCACAAATCTACCTGATTTGCTAGCATCCCTTTTATTTTGAGGCCATAATGTGTGACTGCAGAAAGTGATGCAGCATTTAAATGTTGGACTGTCTTTGTGCAGCTGGAAACACCTGAGTTCAGTTGGGTGGCCTGGCTTCAGTCTTGTATGGTTCCCCCTGTTTTATCTCCCCCGGCCTGAATTCCCCCAGTCCATTGCTATTTGGGATTTCTTAACATAGACTAGTTATAAGTGATTCTATCTGCATTCTCACTTCCGAACATATTCCAGGTGAGCGGCTGTCTTGGTCTGCTGCAGCAAAACTAGTAAAAGCACATTTAAAAGACTTGCAAATTTATTATGGCATAAGCCAGGTATGGGGGACCTCTGGCCCTCCAGATGTTGAACCACAGCTCCCATCAGCCCTAGCAAGTATGGTTGATGGCCAGGGATTATGGGAGTTGTAGTTCAGCAACTTCTTGAGGACCAGAGGTTCCCCACACCAGACATATTTTTGTGGGTCACAGCCATCTTCAGTAGATATATTTAGCACTATCCTGAGTTGTAGGTATCCATGTACAGGGTAAGATGGAATTATATCTGGTGAGCACAGAGGGGAATGAGGTGGAGTAAGTACACATAAATTGTTCTGATCCAGCATTTGCAGAAAAGAAAAACTAGTGAACCCTGAACGCCCATGATCTTCCTTCTGCCTGCCTGGAGTTACATGATGTTTCAGCTTCATTGGATAGACCCCAGTTCTCCCTCTTGGTCCTGGAACTTGGGATCATCCAGCAAGGCTGGAATGTTGGAAGATTCACGGAAGGCGAAAGGGAAGTACTTACTCACGGAGCATGTAGTTGAACTATGGATCCCATTCCCACAACATGTAGCGTTGACCAATTTGGATGGCGTTAAATGTGGATCAAACAAATTCACAGAGAAGACTATCGGTGGCTACTATCTACAATGGCTATGTCCTACTTCCACCGTCGGAGGCAGTATGCTTCTGAATACCAGTTGCTTTGAATCACAAGTGGGGAGAGTTGCTCAGGTCCTGCTTTGGGTCTTCACATGTAGGCATCCGGTTGGCCACTGTAAGAACAGGATGGTATGTTAGGTGGCCTTTGGGCTGATCTATCAGCCATGCTCCTCTTACATTCTTATGATACAGTTTACTGCAGGGTAGTGGCATTTAGCTGAAGATTCATTTTCATTTAAAACTTTGGAAATGTCAGCCCGCCTCCTCCTGGATCCCTGTGGAGCTCTTCTATTTTCCTGATAGGGTTGCCAGCTGGCCCAAGTAAAATGCTGATGTTTTTTTCAACTGTGCTTCTGCTCTAGTCGATTAATAGCTTCATATTTTCATACAACTGCATGGTTACTAATTGGGCTTGACAATTGTGCATCCATCAGATCAAACCTACAAATAAACCTAGCCGAACAGCCACTTGTTTAAGAAGCTTTTTGATTTCACCAGTGGTCTCAATAGTTTACTGCACCTCGATGAAGGTCGGGAGCTTAGGCATGTTACATCCTAAAGCATAGCATTACAGTTAATACTGTCTCCAACTGAAACTTCAAACCCCACCTGCATTAGATTTATAACGTCAAGTTGTCCTGCAAAGAAGAAGCATTGCAGCATCTGCGGTTGGTGGAGAGAAGTTAGGAGTGAGGAGAGTCTTAAAAGATTTGAGGAAAAGCTAGAGAGATCAGGAGGTCTTTAACCACTTCTGTCTTCAACTGGTGAGTTGAGGAGAGGGAATCAAAAGCAGATCCCTGCCCCAAGGAGATGACAATCCTAACTCTCAACCTTGGGGCAGATGATGGTGATGATGGGAGAGGAGATGGGGGAAACATTGGCAAGGAGAAATGAAGATGAACAGATTTTCTTAAGTTTCATCTTGGTGAAGGCATCATGAAATAATGTGAATTGCACTGGAGTGCCACCACTCTCTTTTCAGTTGTTTCTTTAAAGGGGGGTGGGAGCAAAGTGAGGAGGAAGAAGTATACAGTAATAAAAACAGATTCAAAAGTGAGTTTCATATTTCAGGTCGAACCAGTCCTCAGTTGTCAGTATTGTAGTATCCACCCTTGGCACCCAACTGAGTGCCTTCCCTTCCCCTGCAAGCCACACTTGTGGAAACCCTGGGGTGTGTTCACTGTAGCAGTAGGTTTAAGTCACTTAGCGCTATACTCATTGCACTGGTATAACTGGTTGTGCGATGGGAAACATGAGTACATTCCCTTAGACGGTTGCACTATGGATTGCACAACAAGCTTCTTGCCAGCACAACTTCTTGTGTTGGATTCCTTTGTTGTGTCCGCTTTAAAACTGCCATCCATATTGCAAAAGGGTGTTGCATTAGTGGGCAGTGAATGTTGGATGCAGCCCCCTGTAATCATTTCTGTGGCCAAATAGCTTCCTATGCCGCTGCAGGAAATCCACTTTAAGCCTTTGGTAGCTTCTGCCAGTCCCAAAGATGGGGAAAATATATTTGGCAGCCGTTTCTCAGTTAATCTTAACAGTAGTGTGTTCACCTTACTGCCAGTTCGCTCTCCATGGAGCAGGAACAACTATTTCAGTTCATACCCTGTGAAATGCATTCCTATGTCTACCCAATAATGCGCTAGTTTGGGGTCATGAATAACTTAGCAAAAATACTCTTCCTGATTAACTTATAATTAATTATGCAAAGCAAGTGAGGTGTATGCGGCAATGGTCCCTTGCCATTTTATTTTACTGAAAACTTTTTTTAATGTTTACTTCACTGTTCAGCCAAAGCCAACCCCCCAGAGCTGCTTACAAATGCTAGTGATAAGACAATCTCAGTCCTTAGGCGTACAGTCTTAAAAGTCACAACAGGAAAGTGAGGAGGAGGAGGAGGAGAAAAGCAACATTGGGCTTTCTTCCTGAATTACTGGATTCTTGTAATGGCCAGCTGGGGTTGAAAGATTTCCACGAGAGGGGTTTTTTATTCCTAGTGTGAAGAAGAAATACTTTTGTGGCAGCTAATCAGTTGATGGCTGTCTCAGTGAAAGGGGGCTTCCTTGCTTGTGGCAGGACGAGGATGAGGAACCCCCAGACGTTGTTGGACTCAAGCTTACATCATGTCCGTCCAGCACGGCTAAAAGTCAGGGATGATGGGAGTTGGTAGCCCAGGGACATCTGGAGGACTGCAGCTTACCCATTGCTGCCATAGGACTGTCTCTGTCCCTTCCTTGCTTGGGATGGGAGAGGGGCACAGACAATGCTGCAATGTTCCTAGTGTCACGTCCGCAATGTAGGGGGCGGCTCCTTGCCAGAATGCCCTTTAAAGAGTTAAGACACAGCTATGACTAGGCCAAGCCTTTTGAGAGTAGCCCAATGGAATGGAGCCTCCAGGCTCAGCAGTGGTATACCTGTAGGGCCACACCACGACTGGCAGCCAATCACATTCATGTTTTGGATTATCATCTTGGACCCAGGAGCATTATAGGTTGTTTTATTTTTTTTAAGTATATAGGAAGAAGCCTGGGGGGGGGCACAATGATTTCCTTCTCTGCAGCAAAGCAAAGTAACAACATGAACACCCCACCTTTTTCCTCCGAGAAGCTCAAGGTGGCATACATGCCTCTCTCCTTGTTATCCTCACAACAACCCTGTGAGGTAGGTTGCGCAGAGAAGGTGCCTGGCCCAGGGTGCAGCCCAGTGAGCTTCATCATGGCTAAGTGGGGCTTTGTACCCTAGACTCTCAGGTCCTAGTCTTGACACTTCACTAGTGGCATGGTGAAGCTGGCATTGTAGACAGGCCCTATATGCTGGATGGATCAGTTATCTGACTGATGGATCAGTTATCTGAAGGAACTCAGGGTGCCGTGGGTGCTAATACTCTTGCAGAGTGGTAAGAGGCAAGGCCATATTTAGATGGATCCCAAGTGAGCTACTTCAAGCAGGTTCAAGGTTTGTCTGAGCTTAGGGCAGTTTCTCCGGAGTGTCCCGAAGTTACCCGGAACACTTCATAGATTTGGATGTTTTAGAAAACCACACACTGTGGTCAATGGGCCTGCAAAAACGGGAAATGTTTTCTCCCCAAGCTTGCCATGTAGGCAGAAATGCCAAGGAGTGATGTGACCAGGGTCACATATCACAGTGGTTTGGAGGAGAAGTGTTGAAGTAACATGCAAATGTCTTATTGTCCTGTGCTCTTTGCTAGTGGCGCTTGCTTAAACATGCTGAAAACCCTAGACTTTCCGCTTCTGTTCCACATGCTCACGCACCCATTCCTGTCAAATAGGCTTTGCACCTAGTTTCTGTGACTTCCGTTGGCAACTGAGCAGGATGTGAGCCTAAGTACTTCTTTTTCTCCTCCATCGTAACTCCCTAGCTCTTGGACCCATCCTTCTGAAATTTTGCAGGTTACCTTCCTTGAGGCACCTCTCCCAATATATATACCTTTTACATAGCAAAACGCATTTCTCACAAAGCCACAAGGAAGAAAATCAGGTGGGGCTACTTACTGTGCCTGAACATTTCACTCAATTCCATCAAAAAGGGGGGAGGTTTAAAACTTCTTTTAAAATGACCCCAAAATAGGGAATTGGGGGGAGGCATGATTCACCCCCTGGAATCAGGATTTGGCTGAAAACCCTAAGCTGATTTGGGCATCCTCCGAATAGGTTAAGAGCAATTTGGGCTGTTTTCCAAAGTGCCACATCAGGGTCTGAAAAAGAGTTGGCGCACTCTCCTAATAAGCAGGAGTTTAGGAAGATTAGGAGATCAGGTTATCACTAATTGTCTATTATACACCTTAATATGACATGTTTCATGTGCTCGATTGACAGCCCTTAGTTGTACTGGAAGGGAATATTCAGCCTCCCTTTGCAGAGTAAAATTGCAGAGCGAAAATTGTTTTTAAAAGGCCCTTAGTTTACAGCCTCCCTTAAAAGCCTTAATTGATTCATTTTGATGCCTTTTCCTTATAAAACATGTTTTCTGATATTATATAATTTATTCCAGCTTTGCTAGTCATGGCAGTAACTCTGACTTCTCACCACTGGAGCTCCTGTCTAGCATTCACTTGTGGGTTTTTGTTTTTGAGATTTTCACAGGCATTGCTGATAAGGCTTTGAGTTCATCTTCACAGTCTTAAGGGTTCATTCGTTAGAGCATGAGACTCTTAATATCAAGGTCATGGGTTCGAGCCCCATGTTGGGCAAAAGATTCCTGCATTGCAGAGGGTTGGACTAGATGACCCTTGTGGTCCCTTCCAACTCTACAGTTCTATGATTGTATGACCCCATCAATAAATGAAAGAAAAACAAGAATTGGGATGCTAGATTTTGAGTTTCACTTTCACTTGGCAAATGCAGAATGCCTGACTTAATCCAAACAGAAAACTGACATATGACTGTTTGAAAGAACATCATAGATTTATTATTATCAATAGTAATAATTTGCTAGAATCAATTTAGATTAAACCTTTTTTAACAATTCAAAGTAGTTACTTGACATTCCTTCCCCACCACTGTCATTTCTCAAAAACGGGAGCGTCTAAGGGAATTCTGCGCTGATTTATCACTTGAGTGAGCGGAACTCGATGGGAATTACTTCCTATTAAATAACACAGAGGTTTTGCTTTGAAAAATAACAGATTTTGCTGCATCAATAGAAGAAGATGGGGGTGGGATAACACAGGCAAAACGTTCCCAGATAGTTCTGTACTAGTTGCCCTCAATCTCTGGGAGAAGATAAGAGAAGGAAGATAAACATGTTCCAGAAGGGATGCAGCAGTGAGAAGACAAGGACTCCGTTCTGCTCTTCTGACCACGAGATGCCTCTTATCCATGCCCTGACAGATGTTTTGCGTACAGGTGCGTCATACAGCTACACTTGAGGAGCTGGGATGTGCTGTAGGTTTCTGTTGAGCGTACACTCTTAACCCACAAGGCAGCCCAAATAAGTGGTGTCTGCACTGAGGGTTGCTGGAATGGTGGCGGTGGTGAAATCTTAGCTGCATGTGAAACTTGGCAAACTTTCACCACGGGGGAATGATAATCGCTACAATGCAAATCTCTCTGCTCTGGGAGAACTGGACCGGGGCTCTGGCCCACAGGGCAGATTCTCCATAGACTGGGTGGGACGAGGGTGAGTTTCTCCCCCTCCCCCAGGGGCTATTTTGAACAACACAGTGGTGGCCTTGGCTCGATTTATACACAAAGTGAAGCAATGGTTTAAAATAAAACTATGGTTTGTAACCCTCACGACCACTTTGCCCCTCCCCTGCTCCTAATTGGGCCATTCAGGGGAGGAAATAACCTGGGAGCCCGACTTCTTGGCATGTTCAAACCTGGACTTGTGGTTTGTTTCCCTCTAAACCAGGGATGAGGAACCCGTGGCCTTTCAGATCTGTTCTGGCTACAACTCCCATCATTCCTGACCTTTGGCCATGCTGGCTGGGGCTGATGGGAGCTGTTTTCTAAAACATTGGGGAGCAGGAGTCTGGGGTGGGGGGAGCAAAGGTTCCCCATCCCTGCTGTAAACAACTCATGAAAAGTAAACCACAATCGTGATTGATTTGGAGGAGATGGACCACAAGTGCAGACTGGCTTGTTTCTTCCCCCGTTTTGCACAGTTGCCAGCAAAGTGCTCATGCGCGTCAAACCATAGTTTTATTTTAAACCAAGGCTTAGTTTTGCATGCGAGCTGGCCTGTAACATACTCTGCTGCAAATGTAGCTGTTAGAAAATGTTAAGGTAGGGCTGTGACTAGCCTGCGGCCCTTCAGAAATTGAGAGACTCCAGCTCCCATCAGCCCCAGCTGGCATGGCCAGTTGTCGGGGGTGATGGGATTTGTAGTCCAGGAGTAGCTGGAGAGCTTCAAATGAGCTGCCCCGGCCGTGGAGCCACACATGGAGAAGGCCATAGATGGCTACTAAACACGATGTCTCTGTTCTACCTTCACTGTCGGAGGCAGCATGCTGGGAATCCTAGGTTTGAGCCCTGTTGGCACTCAGGTCTTGCTTTCAGGCTTCTCATAGGCTTTTGGATAATGACTGTGAGAGCGGGAAGCTGAGCTATGTGGGCCTTTGGCCTGATCCAGCAGGGCTGTTCTTACGTTAAGGGGATCAGGATAGGATTGCAGTGAATGCCTTCCGTGAGGGAGACAGAAGAGAGGGCTTGAGCCCTGGAGTAACTGTAGAATCCTGTTCCTTGATGCCATCCATCCAGCATCATCTATATCAGGCTTCCTCAACCTCGGCCCTCCAGATGTTTTGAGACTATAATTCCCATCATCCCTGACCACTGGTCCTGCTAGCTAGGGATCATGGGAGTTGTCGGCCAAAAACATCTGGAGGGCCGAGGTTGAGGAAGCCTGAACTATATAGAGGGCAGCTTTTCCTTTTTGCAAGTCCTACCAAGAACAGTAAAGGGTACGTTACCACATCTGATAGAAGCAAGCGGCAGCCATTAGCTAACCTTTCACGTTGGTGCATTCGGTACTTTCCAGCCTAGGGTAGGTGGGTATGGCTTGACCGAAACACAGGTCAAAAGGGAAAGTCTGGTGTGGTTCTCTGCCATAGCTTTATAATATTGAGTTCCCTGCCCCAAGGAGCTTACAGTGTAAACAACGGCAACAGCTAAGTGGAAAAACCAAAGGGGCACATTTAGGGGATGCTATCAGAGTGGACCTGTGATGATTCAACATTTTACAAATAGATCCAGAAATAAATTCCACTGTGTCCTTTGAGGCTAAATATAGAAGCATCTATTTGTTGCATTTCTTTCCCATATTTTTCTCTTAAGGAGCTCGAGCTGGTGTAAATAGATCTCCCTTTCCTCATTTGACACCCACAACAACCCTGGGAGGTAGCTTAGGCAGAGAGGTGCTGACTGGCCCAGAGTCACTCAGTGAGCTTCGTGGCTGAGTGGGGTTTTGAACCCTGGTCTCCCAGGTCCTAGTCCTAGTCCAACACACAAATCACTGTACTACACTAGTATTGTGAATTGCAGTCTTGCTCGTGCTGGAGTGTGATGGAATGTTTGGGTACTGATTTTGAAAGCTGAGTTTATTCGAAGCTCTGTGTGCTTGGTCTTTAGTGAGTTCAACAGGTTCTGTACGACGTTTGCCCAAACAGAAAGACAGGTGGTCTGTTTTCCTAAGTTTTGTCTACACACTTGGCAGAAGTTATCCAGGATTTCAGCCCAGAGTCTGACCCAGCACTATCTAGAGATGCCAAGGAATGAATGTGGGACCCTGGGGCATTTTGCAATGCAAGACAGGTACTCTAACCACTGAGCCCTTTCCCCATCATGGAAGTGTGCTTAGTGTTGTATCTGTGGTTCTGTTAGCTAAAGCTGTAGTGTAACGCCTACCTGCGAAAGAAAAAGTAATTGGCAATAGAATTTGACTTTTCAGACAGCCTTTTTTTTTAAAAAAAAAAAAAAACTCCATTTGATATACTTTGCTGGGGGTGGGGGGCATTAGCTTAAAGACAGATGCCTGCTGCTCAGGACTTGGCAAAGGAGGAGGTTGGGACAAAAGTGGTTGTGATCCGATACCAAGTGAATGTGGTAATATGCACTTTGATGTGATGCTATTGGGGATTCACTGTTTAATTCAGGGATCGGGAACCAGGGGCTGCTGCAGATACTGGATTCCATCTCCCCATCATCCCCAGTCACTGACCTTGATGGTCTCGTAGACCATAACGTCACAAGGACACTGTTTTGGGGATGGCTGTTTTAAGATTTTCAGGTCCTCTATTTCCAGCTATAGACAGCACATTGGACCAAGTCGATGCGTGTGAAATCTCAGGTTCCTGACTATTTCAGCTTGGTTTGCAAGAAAGCAAGTTGCTAGTCCTTGTGACTACCAAGAGTGCCAGGGAGATTTTAAAAGCAAAATGAAGCTTTTTTATTTTATTTTACAACAGAAGTGCTTATTAAAAAAATTGAGGTAGCAAGCATTGTCATAAAAAAGAGGGCTTTCCCCCTTCTCTGTCAGATAGGTGGGGGTTCTGTTTCCGTGAAGCTGGTTCCTACGGCATACATTATCAGAAAAAAATGATGTGGTGTTTCTTGTATGGGAAATGTTTTACTTCTGTGCAAATTCAATCCACACACTTGTCATTTTAATCAGCTAAACTATTTCAAGGCTTCTTTGATCTCTAAGCCTTATTTTACCACATAGAGATTTCATATCCTAGGGAGGAGCGCAAGGGATTGTCTTGTACGTTCAAAGAGTTAAACTTGGGAGGGCAAGGGGAAATCTGATGATTCTTGGGATCGCTTGTTCCAAATTTACCTTATCTCCCCCCCCACACGACTGTCCTAAGTGATTCCCAAACAAACAAAATGTAACCACTAAAATCAACCCCAACGACAGCAACCTATTTGACTTGTAAGTTCCTTAACCCTGGTAACCTCAGCTATACACAGAATGGGATTTTGCACATGTTGGACAGAAACAAGCGGATCAAGCCACGGCCGGAGAGATTCCAGAACTGTAAAGACGTCTTTGATTTGATCTTGACGTGCGAAGAAAGGGTCTATGATCAAGTAGTAGAAGGTAAGGAGATGAAAGTTGTTTGCTTTAATGGCAAGGACCAGTATGCTATGGTGCCATGGGTGAGGGAGCTGAATATGGGCCCCTGGACGTTCTTATCTGGCCCTTTGGGCACTCCCTGAGCCACAGCCCTCCTGGAATTCTTCTAACATAACTGGAATATGTCCTTGAACTGTTCATCCCTTTAGTTTGCCTGAATGGAGAGGGGGGGTATTTGTGTGTTTTGCTCCTTATAAGGGATGGTGACCCCCGAGCTACAGAACGTTCACCACCGCTCCTTAGTTGTTGGCGTATTGGACTAGGACAGCAGATACTTTGGCTCAAATCGCCGCTCACTTCTCAAGCTTGCAGTGTGACCTGCAGTCAGTCACTCTCTTTCTTTCTGGCCCACTTTGCAGGGGTAGTTGTGAAGATGCATTTGCTGGAGGGCAAATTTTTCACAGAGGCTGGGTGGCCATCTGTATTTGTGTTGCTGAACATCCATCAATCAGGGGGTTGGTCTCATCTACCTTTAAAGACCTTTCCAACTCAAAAGCTCTTTATGATTCCAAAAGGAGTTGAGAGTGGGCAGGGATGGTGTAAAAATGTGATGGGAAAAATCTGGGCTCAAACTCGGATGGTGGTGTGTGTTCTGTGGTTCAACAGAAGTTTCGAAGAGAGAATCCTTCCTGGGAACTACAGACCTAGGAAGCACCTTTCCCCCCCAAACACGGTTCTGCAGTGGGACCAACGGAATGCAAATCCAATGAGGTTTCTGCAGTGATGCTGCATTCCTGTTGGTGCAGCATTTATTCTGCTCTGCTGTCCTGCTGTTCCTCCAAAGAGGCCTGGGAATCTATGCATTGGATTATTTCTGCTTCACCCTTGCATCATCCTGGGGTTAGGTTTGAGAGCAGATTATTAGCCAGCTCTTGACTCAATGACTTTTGTGGCTGAGCAAGGATATGGAGGTTGGCCTCCTTGGTCCAGCAGTCTTATTTGCTGGGTGAAGTCCCAGTGGCAGCTTGCATATCCCCAAAACAGGAGAGAGCACAGATTTGCATCCGGTCTCCATTGATGAGCAGCTTCAAGGCCCCCCCCCTTCCTGTGGTTGTCTTTACAAATCACGCATGGGACAGGCTGCTCTTCAAGTAGAGGACTGCCCTCTGGAAAGTAGGTCATGTGGCCATCCTAGGTCTGGGCCTTCCTCACAATGGAATGGGCCCGTTGTTGTTCCTGCACATTTGTTTGCCCTCTCCCTGAGTTCATCAGAAGGGCCTCACTGGGTCCAAAGTTATGTCCAGTTCTGCCTTCTTATATCCCACAGCAGCCAATGAGATGGCTGCAGGAAGGCAATTGCCCTCCCTCCCTGTCACTCATAAGAAGTGCCCTGCAGGTAACTGGCATTTGGAGGCACAGTGCAGAGGGGGAGAACATGCCCACAGTGACTAGTAGGCCACCCAGCACTGCCCATACAAAGAGAGTGAGGCCAGCAGGCAACCATCGCAAGGGGGAGGAGAAAAAGATAGCCTTTTTGGAATCACAAGCGGGAAGAGGCACGGTTGCACTTGGGTCCTGCTTGCGGGCTTCCCATGGAACAGTGTTTCTCAAACTTGGGTCTCCAGCTGTTGCTGGACTACAACTCCCATCATCCCTGGCTAGCAGGACCAGTGGTTGGGAATGATGGGAGTTGTAGTCCAACAACAGCTGGGGACCCACTGCCATAGAGGCTCCTGTGGTTGGCCAAAATAAGAACAGGATGCTACACTAGATAGGCCTTTGGCCTGATCCAGCAGCCAGGCTCTTATTGAGGCTCCCGGCTAGGTTAAGGAACTCGACAGGTCCCTGACGATGAAGGCCATGTTCTGGTTCAAGGGCACACAAGGCCCTGTACAAAACCAAAACTGCCTTTTGTTTCAGGAGCCCCTTCTAGGTTATGGTAAGGCAGGTCCGTAAGCAGCAGCATGGTATGGGACATGCTGTTAAATGTGGCTCTTCCTCGCTTTTTAAATTTAAACTAGGCATTTACACAACCCCCGTGCAGCAACTCTGGCTAAGCCTTAAAAACAAACAAACAAAAACCCCAGCCTGGTTGGTGGTGTTGGCAGATCTGCCGCTCATCGCCTCTCCAGCTCCCTAGCTTTGCCTCGCCCCCCGCTAGGATGTGGCAGATCTTCTTCAAATTTAGGAAGCAGCCGAACGGACACTGTGGTGTCTCATAAATAAAAAATGCCCGGGGGCAAGGTGGGTTCCTCACTGACCAGACTCTGCCTTCGCTCCAGGGCTGTCCACTCAGTTGCCGCAGAGCTCAGAGTGCATTACAGTCTTGGAGCCTTTGCCGGTTTCCTTAATGAGTCGCCGTGCCGAGAGATGAATGAAATCTTCACTCTTTGCTTCGGGGGGAGTTGTCCTCCTTGAGACAGAGGGCTCTTTTTGCAGCAGTTGGGGAAGGCGAAGGCCGTCTGCTTGCTAATTTCCACCTTCTTTACCCTCTTCCCTCTCTCTTCTGAATGCAATTCTTCACATAAGTGGCACAGGAGAGAGGCCGAATCCCCGCTGGCAGTCCCCGCTATGAACAGATGATGAGATTTTTAAGCTGGGCTGCCTCGCTTTGCTTGGCCTGATCTGCTGGAGACATTGTTCAGGGAGGGGGAGTGGCGGCGGTGGACCAGTTTCTGAGCTTTACATTTGCCGGCCAGCATCTTGAGGCTCCTTAACGCTGCCTGGGAAACCGTGTCTTTTTGGCCGTGCCGGATCTGTGTACGTGACGGCGTTGTCCGCACACCGGTCTTAAAAATAAGCAAATCTCTTGTCCTGCTGTGGGTTCCGTTGGCAGAACAAGAGAAAATGCAGTTATATTAAGATAGATGCAGTACAGCATGAGCAAGGGACCTTTTTTCAAACCTAGGCCCACATTCCCTTCTCGGCGCCCTTCTGGGGGCCACATGCAAGTGGTGGGCGAGGCTTGAGACAAACGTGGGCAGAGCAATGAATGTCAGTGTGTTACCTTTTTAAAAAAATAGTAGGCTGGTTTCTACGCTCGCTCTTCTCTATCCTCCAAGT
This sequence comes from Lacerta agilis, assembly GCF_009819535.1. Taxonomy (NCBI): domain Eukaryota; kingdom Metazoa; phylum Chordata; class Lepidosauria; order Squamata; family Lacertidae; genus Lacerta; species Lacerta agilis. The sequence goes on along the minus strand of NC_046319.1, from coordinate 17,142,136 downwards.
AAATAAGAGGTGTTCACTGCAACTCAAGGACACATTCCAGCCAGGCAGGAGCACTCCAGGAGAGTTTGGAGCAGGGTGTTGCTTGGGGCCCAAGGGCCAGAGTTTATAAATGGCTACATTTGGTTCCCCGGTCTTTACATTAAAAAGAACCAGCCAAGATGCCACCAGATTAGAAGCCTCAAAATTGGGATTCCACCAACGTCTGTGCTGCCGTCGGGCCCAACGCAAGGAGGGTTTCTTCAAAGAGCCTTAGCTCAGTGGCAGAGGCCCTACTTTTTCCAAGGTTCAGACTCCCAACATCTCCTGTTTAAAATAGTTTGGGCAGCAAGCAGTGGGAAAGAGCTGCCTGCATTCGTGGAGAGCCACTGGCAGTCGAGTTCCTAGACAGGCAGAGTGTGGACTTGTCTAAGGCCACTTCCTGCGCTCCTTAAGAGGCTTCACATTATTTTAATTCCAGTCGCCCAAGACATGCAAATGTTGCTCCCTTCCATCCCCTGATGTCGCCTTCGCCAACCTGGCACCCCCCAGACGTTGTTGGACCCCCAACTCCACGTCAGCCCTAACGGTCTGCCAACACCAGCTGGGGCTGATAGGAGTCAGACTCCCAACAACATCCAGAGGAGACCAGGGTTGCCTGCTGCCAGTTTGAAGGCTTGATTTCCACCTGTACCCAAAGCCACTTTTCTTTGTTTTTGCACCTCAGACTTAAATTCTAGAGAACAGGAGACATGCCAGCCTGTACATGTGATCAACGTGGACATTCAGGATAATCACGAAGAAGCGACGCTGGGAGCTTTCCTTATCTGCGAACTATGTCAATGTGTAAGTATTTTTATTTTTATTTTAACCTTTTTACTCCAATCTCCTCTTTGGGGTACCAGAGGATGCCTTTCCCCTGTGGGTGATTTTAAACCCCTGCTAAGCCCTTCTGCTCCTGAGAAACCCCTGTGAAGCTCACAGGCAGGGCGTGAAAGCGAAACGCTTCCCCTCCTTGCTGCTCAGAGGTACACTGCCCCTGAACATGGCTGTTCCATTCCTCGCTATCCATAAAGACACCCACCTGGACCAGCAGCCTTGCAGCAGCTGGCCCGATCCCTCCAGGACAGTGGCATTTCTGCTGGTGAGTTAGGAAACTACCAGTGGGCCACTGCCATGATCCAAGGCAGTGTGCAATGGGAGCACTTCTACCATGCAAATGCTGAAGCAATGGGCCCCCCGATGCATTTGTGCTGGCTCTGGAAAGGTTGAAGGTCTCTGCTCCAGCGTGATCTGAAGCTGGAGGCTACACCTCCCTCCCTTTCATCCCCAGCATCTGCTTGGGAAGTTCAGATTGTACAGCCAGTTCTTACCTTTGTGTGAGAGAGAAAGAGCGCTATCTCGGCACATGTGCACAAAATCGCAAGGCAAGCTGCCTTCCTTCCTGGGCAACCTTCCGAGGGCCGCTTGCCAGGAGCGGCCGCAGCCATAGGGCAAAAGCAGCTGGAACACCAAAGGAGCGCCTCTCACCTCTCTATCCTCCACCCTAGCAAGCAAGCAAGAGGCATTGTCACGGTTTCAAGGGCGCTTTCTATCTAGGCCAAAACACTGAAGGAAGGGTGCCGAGGAGAGCCACTAGGAAGGGTGCCAAGGGAGAGAGGCAGCTTGAAGGGTTGTGTTTGGCCCCCAGTTCCCCACCCCTGCTGTAGAATCTAGGAGGCAAGCATGGAAGTCCCCTCCCTCCACCACCCGTTGGCCATTGACCCACTATGCTCCGTTGCAGGGTGTTGCTCGCTCTGTGCACACTTTGAGCGAAGGGCGTTGTATTTGCAGCCACCGTGGCTCTTTACCTGCCCAGCCTGCCATTGTGAGCATGTAGGGAATTAAGGCGAAACCCCGAACGTTGAATGGAGCTGAGGCATCTTCTCTGCTTCAAAGAGAAGAGAAGAAACCAGCTCACGCCTGTGGTAGTTTGTTTTTTGTTTTGTTTTTTTAAAGTGGGTCAGCCAGCCCAGGGCAGACTTGGGAATAGAACTCTCCTCTCCACGGAGTCCCACTCCTGCGGAAACTAGGCCACTCTGCCTCCATCTGAATGGAGTAACGAGAAAAAAATGAAAGAATGGCTTGAGCTCCTTGTCCGCTTTGTCAAGTCTGGGGGCACTTGGTTTGGGCCAAACGGGGAAAAGCCGCTTTCACTCCCAGTGGTGTGTGATTTGCGTGTGTGTGTTTCTAAGCAGGTCCAAGAGGCTGTTAGAATATAGAAAAGGTCAGAGTGGTCTAGAACCATGCTCTTCAACCTGGAAACCTGGTCTTTCCAGGTGTTCTGAAACAACTTCCATCACCCCAACCTGCTTAGCCAGTGTTGGGGCCCACGGTTGAAGAATGCTGGCTTGAGGGACCAATCCTGGGGTCTGTTCCTTTCGCGAGGCTTATGCGGCTTTCTTAGGCGTGGGGCTGGCCGACGCAGTGCCTTCCACGTGTTTTGGAATGCAGTTCCCATAACTCCCAACCTTTGGCCTTGCTGACTGGGGCTGATGGGAGATCATGGAATCGTAAGAGTTGCAAGGGGCTCCCAAGGGTCGTCTAGTCCAAATCCCTACAATGCAGGAATCTCAACTAGAGCATTCATGGCAGATGGCCATCCAACCTCTGCATAAACGTCTGAAGGGCACCATGGGGGTCCTGGGGCCTTCCAGTCGACCCCATACTGCATCCCCCAGCATCCCTGACCATTGCCCGGGGTTGGCCCCAAGCCCAACAACATCTGGAGCATCACCAAGTTGTCCATCCCTGTTCCTTATTAGATCCAGGGTGGGGAGCCTTTGGCCTTCCAGGTGTCACTGAACTACAACTCCCATCAGCCTCATCAACCATGGCCGTTGGCCAATGACGGTGGGCATTTTAGTTCAGCAACACCTGGAGGGCCAAAGGTTTTCCCGCACCTGTTTGAGATGATAGCACGTGGTCTTATTGTAGCAGACATCATCTCAGAAGGGGTGTCTGCCCTCCCGGTGCGCAGGAAAAGTGCTTCTTTTAATGTGGGTGATGGCGGGACTCCTCGTCTTCGATGGGTGCTTTCCATTGGGGTTTGTTGTTGTTGTTAGCACTTCTCTTTTTTGTAAGAGAACAGAGGAGCACAACCCTCCTTTCAGAATAAATACTTGAGCCCTAACCTTTCCCCTCTTGCCTGTTTGCTTCCAGATACAGCATACGGAAGATATGGAAAATGAAATAGATGAGCTGTTACAGGAATTTGAAGAGAAAAGCGGAAGGACTTTTCTGCACACGGTCTGCTTTTATTAAAAGCACGCCCGCCTCTTCCTCTTAGGCCTTACTTGCAGACGAAAGAAGCATGTGTTAGTTCTGAATCTACTGGACTGTTTTCTCCCTTCCTCTTGGAGAAGTCAACTTAACAACCTCTTTCATTGTTGCTGTTTAATTTCTCTCCCCAACCCAACCTGCGCGCGCGCGTGTTTGTTTTTTTGTTATTTTTAAAAATTGTTTGTGGGATGTTTCCATGCAGAAACACAAACGAACTTTGTGTATAAAATGAAAGAAATTCTTTACATGAAACGCTGCTTTATTTAAGAGATTTTTTTTTAAAAAAAGGAAAAAGAAATCAAGGTTTTGTTTAACTCTTCCCCTATCTCCTCTCTTCCCGCCTCCCTCTCTTGGATGCCCTGCTTTAATTGTTACAAGTAGGGTTTTAATTATAAAGAGAATATATGCAGATGATATCATTTATATTTTCCACCGTAAATATCTTATTTCAGTTATTGGGTGTTTTTTTGGGGGGGGCGGCATTGCAGGGGAGAAGCTTTTCTTTTAACGCAACAGAACTGAACGGCTGGGATATGCAAAGGTGTGAATGGGACAATTAATATCTGTATAATATTAGGAATGAAAATTGGAAGTGTCCAATAAATATAAATTGCGCCATTTCTGTCCTGTTCCTTGTGTTCATATAGTGATGTCTAATATATCCTCCCATATACATAAAACATGCAAGGTTATCGTTGCACAGCCCCCGTCGGAGGAATTGTAGTGCCACATCGCAATCCTGGAAATGCATGAAGCTAGAGTGCTGTGGGGGAGCAAGACTGAAGACAGGTTGTACAAGAGCCACCATGGCATGAGAGTGAGATGAGGGAGAAACTGATGGGGAAAGTGGTGGTTTTAAACAATGGCAGGTGTTTGAGTAAAGTACCTTCATACACTGGAGTATTTGGGAGTTCCGCATCCTGTATCCTCACATGAGACAGTGAGGAATGGAAGAGGCAGAAGTTTGAGTACAGTGAGAAGGGAGTTACACTGTAAGGAAAACAGGTGGCTGTTTTAAACAACAGCAGGGACGGAGGGAAATGGAAAATGTGGCAATTTTCAACAATGGCAGAGGTTTGAGTAAAGTAGGCGGGGGTTGACCCAAGGAGGGTACGTGACAGTTTAAAACAAGGCTTTACAGTGAGAAGGAAACTGAAGAATGTCCTGTTTTAGCTTTTCGCTGTTAGCTTTTGTGTTGTACCCATCTCTGCTTTTTTTTCCTTGCTAAAATGAGCTGATTAAAAACAAATCCCTCAATGTTTCTCCAACTCCTGCTTTACTCAAACTTACGTAGTTTGAATATAGCAAGAATGGAGATCCACTGAAAGGAAAAAAAATCTGGCTGTTTTAAATACCTTTTAGTGTTTGACTAAAACTCATTGGTTTGCTCTGGGTTTGCATCCTTTGGAATTACCATTGTGCACTGGGCATCTTGCTATTAATTCGCATTGAATTCTGCCACTCTAAGGTACCTTATCAAGATCCGTTCTGACCTTGGGACATTTCAAGATCGGGAATCCTTCCAACAGCAACAAATACCTTTCGAGATACATTTTGAGAGTGGCAGGCATGAGCATAAAGTGATGAGCTGTCCTAATTTGTTACAAGAACATGGCAACACTCCACAAACTTAATGGATTATGCTGTGTGTGGCAGGGGGAAGGGAATCCTACAATGGGCCAGATAGATAGATAGATAGATAGATAGATAGATAGATAGATAGATGATGGCACTTGGAAACTTTATAGTAGTTTGTATGGTACACATGCCAGAATTTTCAGCCTGGGTTTCTGAAGGGACACAAGTCGCCAATGATAAGAACAACAATTAATAATACAGTACTGGGCATTTGCAGAGCCCCTCACTTATATTAACTTGTTGCCACTTTACAACAACCTTGTAAAGTAGGCTGACTGAGAGCAGGCTGAGCTTAGTGGATCAATGTCCTGTTCTCCCCACTGAACCAGCCTCCATTGGGTGATGGGAAAGGCCTGTGCTTGTTGAGATCCATGGAGAGATTCTGCTAAGGTCAAGAGCACAGGACTTGATGAGCAGATAACCTCTCCTAGGGGTTGGGGGAGAAATTGGGTTGGGTGCACATTTTCACGTGGAACTCCCTAGTTCCTGAAACGAGAGGACCAAAACAGAACCGCAGTTCAAAGTGTGTGCTTCTCCTAAGATTGCAGGTGCAGTTCTCCAACCAAACGATGTCTCCCAAGAGCATCTGTTCATGCATAAAGCTGCATATAGTAGTGAAAGTAGGGCATATATCGGGAGAAAATTGCACGCAAATGCTGGTGAATTTCCATCAGGACATTTGGTTTAAAAATGCCCATTGGAAACAATGGAAAAATCAGAGAAAATGAAACCGACAGATTCGACCCACCTTTAGGCTGACCTGGTATGGGACAATTTCTTGGGCTCCTGAATTAAGAGAAATAGAAAAGGTACCATTTAAATATATATGTATGCAGGCTGAAGAATAGGGGAGTTTGGTCTGAGCAGAGTCTTGAGTCTCTGGATCCAGTTTTTGAGAGTGTTGGTTTTTTAAAAAACAAACACTCTCCCTCCAGTTTGCAAACCAAATCCTGACTCCGAATGATTCCTGTTGCCAGCTAGTGATATATTTCTGCTTCTAATGACTGAGCATCCTTGATCTTTCCTAATTTGGGCTCTGGACCAGTGGCTTTTGGCAAGCCTGCTCCAGCTGATCCTCACATGATCTGTGCTCATAGTTTAAGGACAGGAGGTGGCAGAAGGGTTCCTGACCTACAGCTTTCTTTTCTGTGTCTTCCAAGTCTTTGACTCACAGCAACTCAAGAGGCTTGACCAAAATTCCTGATAGCTGTTGAGGTTTGTGTTTGTATTTATCTGTAATATTTATTACCCCAACCTGCTTCACCATAGCGACCCAGGGCAGGCTTCAACAATGCAGTACCGAGGTATATAAAAAAAAGATGAAAACATTCTGTGTCATGTCCTTCCCCTTGCCATATATGAAATTGCAACCATCTGGTGCTTTCGACATTTTGTAAAGACTTCTCTTTTTGTCCTGACTTTCCTTGACCCATAGGACTGGACACTGATTAAATGTGAGTGGAGCCCCTTGACTCTCCAGTTTTCTATCCTGTTTTATTGGTTTTATTTTTTGTTGTTGTTGAAATGGATCTTGCTTTTCTATTGCATGCAGCCTACACCACTTGGAGATTTTAAAATACATTAGGTGGTTTAAAAAAATGCTTTTAGACAAAACAAATAAAGCCGATGTAATCGTCGAAACAAATAAAACAGTTCAAAATGGAACAGAACAATTTGAGTTTTCTTCCACTAAGTGCACAGCCTTTGGAAGCAATGCACCTGTCCTGTCCATTAATTTTGATGATTCTTGAGTAGGATTGACATTTTTATTATTAATTATTAAATTTTTATACCGCTTTATACTCTCAGGTCTCTGGGCGGTAGCAACATAAAAAAATCATATAAAAACATAATCAAAATAAAGGTAAAGGTAAAGGTCCAGTCGTGTCCGACTCTGAGGTTGCGGTGCTCATCTCGCTCTATAGGCTAAGGGAGCCGGCGTTTGTCCACAGACAGCTTCCGGGTCATGTGGCCAGCAGGACAAAGCCGCTTCTGGTGAACCAGAGCAGCACGCGGAAACGCCGTTTACCTTCCCGCCGGAGCAGTCCCTATTTATCTACTTGCACTTTGATGTGCTTTTGAACTGCTAGGTGGGCAGGAGGTGGGACTGAGCAACGGGAGCCCCGTCACAGGGATTCGAACCGCTGACCTTCTGATCGGCAAGCCCTAGACTCTGTGGTTTAACCCACAGCGCCACCTGGGTCCCTAATCAAAATATTATCAAAATAACGCAGCCCCAAAAATTCATCAGAATATGTGTTTCTCTCTTTCACACACATGCAACCTTAAGTGTCAAAGAGGCGTGTCTTCAGCTCATGGTAGATGCAAGGTGCATCTCTGTGGGTTCAGAGTGCCACAGTCTGGGAGCTGCTGCAGAGAAGCCCATATCCTGTGTCCCCAATCCCCAAACCTCTGTGGGTGGCAGTGCTACCAAGAAGACCTCCTCTACCAGTCTTAAGAAGGTCAGTATGGATGGAGACAGACTTTCAGATATTTGAGGCCTCTGGATTGTGTAAGCAACACTCAGAAGAAACCCACTTAAACTGAGTTAGCCATGCTCAGTGGGTCTACTCTGAGTAGGGCTAGCACTGGCAATACACTTAAGATCTCTAGGGTTGGGTAGGGCCTGCTATGCAGAGACTGCCACCTTATTCCGGCATCTGACCTGGGAGCAAGTACCATTAAACACAGAGGGACTTCACTGACAAATGATCTTGCCCAGGACTGCTGTGTTAGGCTGTAAATCCTAACGATGCTTTACCTGGGAAGGCGTAAGGCCCATGAAAATCATGGGCACGTGGCTCCGAATAAATGTGTGTAAGGCTGCACTGTTGAAATAAATAATAATAATTTTGAAATTGAAATGAATATTTTCTCTCTGGGAGGCACCCGCCTGTTTGGCTTCCAATAGTTTTGCTTTTGGAAAACCTCTCTCTCTCTCTCTCTGTGTGTGTGTGTGTGTGTGTGTTCCTATTTCCCCCCTGAATAATAATTTCATCTCAGGGAAATGTATGTCTTCCAGCCATATCATGGAATTTATTTGTCACCTGATTTCGTTTTAATATCTTTTTGTAAGGAGAGGTGGGGGAGCCCCAATTGCCTATTACAGGGTGTTGCAAAGAGCCCAAAATACAGATGCATCATTAAAATTAAATGTTGTCCTCAAATTAAAGCACAAATAACTCTAGGAACGTGAGTGTGTATGTGTGTGTGAGAGAGAGACCATGCCAAAAGCAGGATAGAAAGAAAATTCCAGGCCAGTGTCTTAAATATCTGTGTGGGTTGTTAAACTAGTGCACCATTTTGCCTAAGTCCTGCTGTGATGCCTCCACAATTAACTGCAGGTTTCAGGTTGGCCTAGCGCAGGAATGAGGATCTTATGTCCTTCCAGATGTTACTGGACTCCTCCTCGCATCATCCATGATCAATGGCTGTGCTAGCTAAGGCTGATGGGAGATGGAGTCCAACAACATATGGAAAGTGACAGTTCCTCCCCCCTCCCCAAACCTAGTGCCTGCTTTCCCAAGCTCTACTCATTGGACCATACTGCCTCTCAAGATCAGCTATGGATTGCACACCTCCCCCCTACCCTGTGCACATATAGACTGTAGTTTATATGCACAAACAGGCACATGATTTTGCATATGATATGGTGCTTAATATGGGGGATAAAATAACTTTTTATCCAGGGATGGATCTGTCGATTTCACTTCTCTCCATTTCTTCCGACTAAACATTAAAAGGAACTTTCTGATGCTTTGACAGTGGAGCAGACTCCCTTGGAAGGTGGCTGACACTCCTTTGCTGGAGGTTTTCAGCAGAGTTTGGACGGTCAGGGGTCACTGAGCTGCGATTCCTGCATTGCTGGGTTTTGGATGACTCAGAGAAGACCCACTGAAATGAATGGGGCCTAAGTGAGTCGTGACTTGTGCCTGCTAATTTCAAGGACTAGCGTTTGGTTGCAAGCCATCCATTTTTGTGTGTGGATCTTTCTTTTTCCTTTAAAGCATAAAGGTAAAGGTAAAGGGACCCCTGACCATTAGGTCCAGTCGCAGACGACTCTGGGGTTGCGGCGCTCATCTCGCGTTACTGGCCGAGGGAGCCAGCGTACAGCTTCCAGGTCATGTGGCCAGCATGACTAAGCCGCTTCTGGCGAACCAGAGCAGCGCACGGAAACGCCGTTTACCTTCCCGCCAGAGCGGTACCTATTTATCTACTGATTGAAAGGAACCCAGAACGTCGAGATATCATGCTCCCATCTCCAGCCTAGCAAGCGATTTCTCGTGAGCCTGATCTCTGAGCGTACCGAAAGCGTCCAGCAGAGGACGCCCACGAGAGCAGCAGTTCATACAGCTGGTAATCTCAATTTCTCAGCCTTATGGGGAGAGGTTGCTCAGGTCCCTGCCTAAGAAGCGGAGGTGTGCTTCGTGTCCTTTTGCACTTAGGTCGTAACTTTGCAATGGAGAGCTCTCCTCTGGGAGAAAGAAAAACACTCCCCACGCATAAACGAGACCCCCTCCCTTCCTCCAACCCCCCCCATCAAATTTCCTCCTTCCTTTTCTAATTCTGCACCCTTTCACAACAACAACAACAGCTGCAGCAGCACACAAAACCAGCCCTTCCTGATGGTGAAATCACTTTTGTGGGTGTGTGGAGTAGGGGGGGGGGTGTCACTACTGTCCCCAGGTGAGAGGTGTCAGTGAAGATCTGAGAGAGAGAGAGAGAGAGAGAGAGAGAGAGAGAGAGAGAGAGAGAGATGAACGGAGTCTCTTTTCCACCAGGGATTTCCAGGGCAAAATAGGAGAGGTGTGATGGCTCTCTCCCCCTTTCTTTTTGTGTGTGTGCTAATACCAAGCTAGAGATCCTAGGGAAAAAAGGCAGACCGGAGAGAGAGCGAGAGAGAGAGAGCGCGAGAGCAGAGAGAAGGATTCCAAATTTGATCAAGCACCATTTTGATTAAAGGAAGGGAGAGAGGGGAAATTTGTGCAGAGAGAGAGGGAGGGAGGGAGGGAGGGCGGTTAGTAAACACACACAGAGAGAGCACAGGATCTGCGGCGTGGAGGGTTCCCCCCCTTCCTCTCTCCCCCCTCCCACCCACCCACCCCCCTCCTTAAGCAACGAGCCTTTAAGATGGAGCGGCGCCACCTCAAATAGGTAAAAAAAAATCCTTTCTCTATATGCAAGCGGGTGGGTGGGAAGGGGCGAGAGAGAGAGAGAGAGTGCGCGCGAGCAGGGGGAGCAAAAAAAATAAAAAAAACTTGCTAATTTCCTAGGATGAAATCGACAAGACCCAGTTGCAATCCCCTTCTTGCAAGCGGCGATAGCCCCCCCCCCAAAGGAGGGTGCCACCCACCCTGCCGTCCCACATCTTAAAGTCCCGGGGCGGGGCTGGCTTGGTGCGGTGGATGGGTGGGTGGGCTGCCTGGGGAAAGGAGAGCTACGATTATGATTAATTCTGATGATGATGATTATTTAAAGAGCCTGATTTGGGGTGGGGGGTGGGAGTGGGAGTGGGAATCGTTCATGCTGCCTTTACAAAAGCACTAGCGTGTTGTTGTCTTAAAAAAATAATAATTCCTCTCTCTCTTTAAACAAAAATGCATCTAACTTAGATGGTGCAGGAGGTATTTATTCCAGTTTCAATGTCAGAGAGAGAGAGAGAGAGAGAGAAGGAGGGGAAAGGGGGTGGGTGGAGAAAGAGAAGCTGTCAAAATCCATCCTCAGGTCACGTTTTGTGGGGGTTTTCATTCCTCCTCTCCCCCCCCCCCCCGGAAAAAAACCCCACAGCAGCAGATCCAAGCAGGCAGCAGAGCCTGGGGTCTCTCTCTCTCTCTCTCTCTCTCTCTCTCTCTCTCTCTCTCTCTGTGTGTATGCGCATTTCCTTCCCAGCGATGGGTCTCCCCCCATCTCTCCTCCCCAGCAAATGGAACAAGACCAGGCGACTATCTTTTTAAAAAGGACTCCAACATGACGCCACCCCGTGCCCACCAGCATCTCATCTTGCCAGCCGACTTCTTCCATTTTCCCCCCTGCTAAGGGGGGGGGGGAGGAGAGAGAGAGAGAGAGAGAGAGAGAGAGAGAGAGAGAAGCAGAAAGGGGAAGCAATTTTTAACAGCCTTCCCTCTCCCTGTCTTCTTTGCACCAATTGCTCACCCATACCTTCCCCCTCCAAAAAAGGATGGATCCTTATTTTGAGCGGAGGATGCCGTGAAGCTCCAGAATGTCATCTGATGGCCCCAGAAGCAGAATCTACTCTTTATTATTCCTTTCCACCCGCCTCCTCTCTTCCTCTCTGCACGTTGGGTATTTTTTTTTATTTCTTACTTGGTTTCGTGTTTTGTTTTTCTTCCAAATATATATATATATATATATCAAAATCCCCACAAATTATTATTTTTGGGGGCTGGATCAATTCCTCTGCCTGGTGTTGGCGGTGTACCGCTGTGATGTGGTCGACCTTTCGCTTGGACGGGCTGAGTGGATCGCATGATTTGCCCTAGGAATCTTTCTCTTCTGCCTACCTGCCGATCTCTTCTATCTATCGATATATGTTGGACTAATCCGAGGAAGAGGAGGAGGAGGAGGAGAGCGGGGTGGAAAGCAAAAGACCAAACAGACCAACAAACCAGCCAGAAGGTTCAGCTTGGATAAGAAAACAGAGGAGTGCATTTGTGTATGCTTGGAAATTGGGGGGGCCAGGAGCCTGCCCCCCCTTCAGGACTGCAGATCGGTTTGAAGACCTTGTACCTGACCATCTCTGACCTCTATAGGAAAACCTGGCACCCCTTCCTCTCCTTTTTCATTCTGGGCAAGGGGGTGGGGGGTGGGCTGGGGGGTAGCGACACAGCGGCTGTCCATTTCCAGTTGATGTCCATGAATACAAACACCATGATATTTATGATCTTGGGGGCCTCAATTGTTATGGTAAGGAGACACTTCGATTTCCTCTTATTTCCTTCTCTCTGTGTATTTACCCTTCCCCAAATTCTTAGGTGCGGTTGTGGAACGTCAGATCTGTGTGCCCCATTTCAGTGTGTGTGTGTGTGTGTGTGTGTGTGTGCAATATATAATTTTGAGGACAAGTCGTTCTTTCATAGGCCTAGGTTTTCTCATATATATGTATGTGTATATATATATATATATATATATATATATATATATGCAATCAAACACGAGAGAATGTGTTATTCCAACACCTCTAGACCTGACCAGATGCCTTATGAGGTTGTGTGATTATTATTATTGTTATTTTAAACAGGCAATTGCATGCTTGATGGATATGAACGCACTTTTGGACCGATTTCACAATTATATCTTACCGCATTTGAGAGGTGAAGACCGAGTCTGTCACTGCAACTGTGGAAGGTAAGGCCAGCGGCCAGCGGCCATGCACCATCCCATCCCATGTTGCGGGGGGTGGGGGTGGTTTGCACACTGCATTTCTCACCTCCCATTGGGAGTGCAGGGGTGGGGATGAGAAAGAGAGAGGCAGAGAGAGAAATGTGGTCACACAGAACATGGAAGGATGAGGGATGTACTGTTTGGGGATTTTTGCAAAATTCCGGGGAATCCGTTGCTTTGGAAAGTGGGATCAGGGGTATCTCTTGAATGTTTCAAACGGTCACAGTATTCGCCCTTAGCCATTCTGCCGTACGCTCCCTTGTAGTTATTTCTCACAACAACCCTGTGAGGTAGGTCACGGTGACAGTATCTGTACTGCAGTCTGGAAAGGGCGGTGTTGTTGTTGTTGTTGTTGGGGGGCTTACCTGGCGAGTTTACAGCAGGTGAGATTCAGCTGCTAGGGGCGCCTTGCCCATTGCTGAGTTTCTTCGTTCTCATCATTTAACCCATCGACCGATGTGCAAATATATATGTATGGATATACCTCTGCAAGGTTTGTGGGGATGGCTGGCAGCTTAGATGACTTTTAAAACACACACACACACACACACACACACACACACACATGAGGGGGACACCAAGCAGATTCATTGAGAATAAATTGGCAGCTGTTTACTTTTGAGGAGGAAACGGAACCTGCATTTCCAGCAGCAGTCTACCTTCCAGCACCGAATTACGGGGGACGGCCAATCAGGGAAGGCTGTCCCCTTTGCGGTTTTTTTTTTTTTTTTTTTGCTTCTGAGTTCCCCAGTGACACCTTGACTTCCCGCTCTTGGAAGACAGGACGTTGGAACCCGGTGGATCTTTGATCTGACTCGACAAGCCTGATTTATAAGAGCAGTTGTGGCAGGTACACAAATGGGGCCGTGGTGGTGGTGAAAGAGAAGCTTAATTTCCTTTGAAAACACTTGGTGTGTCCCCTAGTTCAAAGACAGTGCCGCTTCCTAAGGGTGTTTTGTGGATATCTGAGAAGTTAGAATCAGGAGCTGCTCAGGAATGTATGAATCAGCCTTATCCTGAGTCACACCATTAGTTCAGTACTGTGTACACTGACTGGCAGCATATCTCCAGGGCTTCAGACAGAGGTTTCTCCCAGCTCTACCTGGAGGGATTGAACCTGGGACCTTTTGAATGCAAGGCCGATGCTCTACCAATGAGCTACGGCCTTGGCTGTGTTTTATAAGCTCCTGGCATCAGCTAAGCATCTTTGCTCCTGAGCTCTCTCTCTCTCTCTCTGCTCCCATTTTGGGGCTTTCCTTTCAAGATCTACAGTTCCCTTACGTTTTTAGCGGTGTCTTTCTATGATGGTGGTGTTAGAGGAGGTGTCGGATCGGACGAGCTTCTGCTTTTAAGAATTAAAAAGCGGGTGTAATGCACTTTCAGAGCAGGGAGAGGAGAAGTGAAATGGGTTTCAGAGGAGGTCAGAAGCCCCTGTTTCCCACCACCACCAAGTGCCGCTAGGTGCCAACTCCCATCGTCTCTAACCACTGGCCTTGCTGGCTGGAGGAGATGAAAGTTGGAGCGCAGGAAGATTTGGAAGGCCAAAGCCTTTGCTCGTCAAGGGTACGGCCAACGAGTCTTAGGTTGAAGGAACTAGGTTTGAGGGGGACTTGCATACCTAAAGTGTTGATGCATAGGAACACAGGAAAATGGCTTACGAGTCAGATTGGTTGGTCTCAGTCATGGGTAGGCAAACTAAGGCTCGGTGGCTGGATCTGGCCCAATCGCTTTCTAAATCTGGCCCGTGGACAGTCCAGAAATCAGCGTTTTTTTTTTACATGAGTAGAATGTGTCCTTTTATTTAAAATGCATCTCTGGGTTATTTGTGGGGGATAGGAATTCCTTCACCCCCCCCCAAATATAGTCCGGCTCCCCACAAGGTCTGAGGGACAGTGGACCTGCTGAAAAAGTTTGCTGACCCCTGGTCTAAGTAGCTCAGTATTGTCTGCTCTGATTGGCAGCAGCTCTCCAGGGTTTTAGATGGGAATCCTTACCTGGAGATGCTGGGGGTGAAACCTGGGGCAAAAGCAGGTCTCTGCCTCAAACCTACAATCCTTTTCTTTAAAGATAAGTAAGACCCTACTCCTCATGTTTCTAAGACATGAGCTTTTTGGAACAGGAAGCTGCCTTTGTGACTGCATTGGACCATTGACGTATCTAGCTCAGCGATGCCTACTCTGACCAGCAGCAGCCAGCCCTCCAGGGTCTCCGATGGGGGTCTCTCTCAGACCTCCTTGGAAATGCCGTCTGTTGTACCCAGGGCCCTTCCCCAATGAAACAACAGCATAGGAGCATGCCTTATATCGAATCAGACTGTTGGTGTATGTAACACAGTGTTGTCTACACTGACCGGCAGCAGCTTGCCAGGGTCTCTCCAAGCCCTGCCTGCAGATGCAGGCAACCGCAGCCTTCTGTATTCAAGGCAGATGCTTTGCCCCTGCACTGTGGCCTTGAGCAGGGGAGGGCAAAGACTGGGCCTTTGCTGCCACAGGGCACAGGTCCGACTCAAGTTGCCAGAGGGCAGTGTGTGGTTGAATCTTAGGAGATTGTGAGAGCCGTTCAACAACTGGAATGATCCCTCAGTGGGCCAGTGGGCATTCCCTGCCTGGGACAGTGGAGGCTGGTGCATTAGCAAAGGGGGCCCTGCCCTGCCAACTTCAGCTAGCCCCCACCTCCCTGCTGTCTTACTAAGACCCAGTCTAGCTTCTTCCTTCTAATTCGCACGGTTGTCCCTTGTAGAGCTCAGCAGGGAGAAGGATGGCAATGAAGCTGGATTTAGTTGGTTTAGCCTCTTGTGGGTTCTGGCGCCACCTACTGTTCAGCTCCCAGCCTTCTGCCCAAACAGTCGCAACGGGCACTGGGCACCCCTCATTGGGGATGCCCTGGCTTCCGATTTTCCTGCTCGAGCCGGAGGGGCGATGTACATTCCCTGCAAGACCCTCTACAGCTGCATACAATCCATACGTTGAAAGCACATAATTTTCCCCCAACAAACACTGAGAAGTGCCGTTTGACCCTGCAGAACTACAGTTCCCCGGGTTCTTTGGTGGGGACACCATGTACTTTAAACGTGTGTTGGGTACGGTGACCGAAATTTGGCCTCCTACCGTTTAGCCGAAACCTGCCATTTCCACCCATTTGTGCTAGCTCCGCTTTCTGAAGCGACACTGTGCATTTCAAGCACATTGAAAGCTTCCATCAAAGAATCCTGGGAACTGTAGTGCACCTTTTGGGAACTGTAGTATATCCCTAACAGCCTTCGGAAGCTGCAGTGTCCGGGATTCTTTGGGGGGAAGTCTTGGGCTTGAAAAGGAGCAATGCACCACAAATAAACCTAAGTGAGGAGGTGGTTTACAGAGCTGTGTGTCAGGCACATCATGCTCCTTTCACTTGGGAGAAAAGGAACATTAATGCGTGCTGCAAAGGAGCCAATTTGTAGGGGCCGAGGTCCCTTCGGGCCCCCCCAATAAAATATTTAAGGGGGTTTGGCCCCCACTGATCAGCATTGTCATTCAAATGGTGTGCATGCCCTGTGTCTTGTGACCGATTATGTGTGGCAGGGCTTGCCTCTCTCCCCCCCCCCCCAATATTTTATTCAAGTTGGCACGCCGACGTGCATCATGTAAAGTTTGGACTGGCTGTGCTGCGTCCCCACCATACATTTCTCCAAAGAGCTCCGGGAACTGTAGTTTACCTCTGCACCTCCCGGCACCTTTAACAAACTACAGTTCCCAGGATGCTTTGGCAGAAAACCATGTGCTTTAAATGTATGGAGTGGACAAAGTTTTGCAGCAATTAACAGTCTTCCTCAAGGGAAGCAGCATGGCGGAGTTACCTCAGGAAGTTGAACGAGAGCAGAGCCACGGACCCATGTGTCCTTTTTGCAGGAGAGGCAGTGTGGTACAGTGGGTGGATTTGTGGGACCTGAACCAGAGATGTTTTGTGTTTATTTCATTTTAAAAATATCCACATTTTTATATGCTACTTCATTGATCAAATTAATTTGTTATGCATTGATATCCCACCTTTTTCTGCAAGGAGCTCCAGGTAGCATGCAGGGCTTTCTCCCTCCTCGTTTAATCCTCACGACAATCTTGTGAGGTAGAAAAGTCTGAGAGAGGCAATCACTGGCCCAAGGTCACCCAGTGGGCTTCTTGGCCAAGTGGGGATTCGAACCCTGGTCTCCCAGGCCCTAATCCAGCACTCTAACCACTACACCAACTACCCCCTCATTATATCCAGTCCTTTCTTCTCAAGCAGCCCACAGAGGCCAACAGATACAGAGTGTGAGTGGCAAACAGATTTTGACCCCTTCCCTTGACAGACATGAACAGAATAATAATAATAATAATAATAATAATAATAATAATAATAATAATAATAGAATCGTTTTAGACAAGAGGCACCTTTAGCTTGACTGGGTGGAAATAATGAGAGAGAGAGGGCATGAGAATTGCTTCCACGTCCGTTGATTCAGGACTGTAATGTCAGAAGAGTCGTAAATCTCAGTTTGTTGTCGCGTTCCATGTGTTTTGCCTCCACTGTGGACCATCGTGTCAGTGGGCTTGCGGTGAACCTGCCGTGAGCAATTTAAATTGGACTTTGCTCAATTGCTTTGGGCTGCGGTCGGAAACTCGCTCTTCGCGGTTTGTCGTCCGCCCTCTGACAAGGCCTCAGGTGGGGCAGGGATGAGAGAGGGATGGACCTCAAGGGTCGCCTCTTTCCGTTTCAAGAGCAGAGCATGAGTAAAGGTCCCTCACCCCCAATATGAGGGCCTTAAAGGACAAAACTAGCCCCTTCTAACGGGACCCAGAAACAACTAGGCAAGCAGTGGTGACCAGTAGACAGCTGATGCCATGGGGTACAGGTGCTTGGCGTCTAGAGGCACAAACTTGTTGTGTGAGAGAACATGGGTTCAAATCGCTGCGCTCTCCACTCAAAGGGCTTCTAGTAGCCAGAACAGGAAAACCTTTGCCGGAGGTCAGTGGAGGCTGGTCCTTCAAGGCAAATAAGAAAATAAGACCCTGCTAAATCAGGGCAGTGGCCCAGCCAGTCCAGCATCCTGTTCTCACAGTGGCCAACCAGATGCCCATTATGGCAAGCCCAAAGGCAAAACCCGAAAACAAGAGCCCTCTCCCTTCCTACAGTTTCAAACAACTGGCATTGCTGCCTCTGAACGTGGAGGCAAAGCATAGCCCTCATGGCCAGCAGCCTCTTTGAATTTGTCCTGTCCTCTTTTAAAGCCACTCGAGGCGGTGGCCGTCACTGTTTCCTGTGGCAGTGAGTTCCACAGTTTAACTATGCGCAGCTTTTGGTTACCTGTCCGGAATCTTCTAACGTTCATCTTCGTTGCATGTCCAGTGTTATGAGAGCAGGAGAAAAACATTCCTCTGCCCATGGTCGCCATGCCATGCATGATTTTATAAACTTCTGTCATGTCACCTGTTTGTCACCTTTTCTCTAAACTATAAAGTCCCCAGTGCTGCAGCCTTTCCTCATAGGAGAGTCCTCCATCCCCTGAATCGTTTTGTTTGCCAACCTTTTCCAAGTCTGCAATAACCTTTCGGAGGCGAGACCAACACGTGGCACTGCCTGCCTACTTACAAGTCCAGCTGCTTGGCTTGGCCAGAGTGTAGTCGCTGTGTCCTCAGTTCTGAGATGTGGGGTGAAGAGGAGGCCGATATATCATTCAGCTTCCCCGAGGACTGATCTGCCCAACACCCAAATCCTCCGCTTGCCAGCTTGGTTGTGTGAATTGGCTGCCTGCATGTCCTTTCTTTCCAAAGCTGGCCAGTTGGCTAGAAAAATAATATCTGGCCCGTTCCTCGCCCTCCTTCTCTGGGCCAATTGCCGAAATGTTTCGCGCAAGAGCCAAAAATGCGTCCCGGTTGCCCCAAAGCCTTTCCCCCCTCCCCCAAATTAGTAAACGGTCACACAGTCAATTTCACTCGGCCCAGACACAATTCAACTGTGTATCTGAAGGGGGGGTGTCAAGAGGACCCCCGGTTTCTGATCTCAGCTGCCAGGCTGTCCGTTGCTACCCAATGGTAAGTGGTGACATGATCCATCCCTGGTAGGATTGCCAGCTTCAGGGGTGCGGTAAGGTCATTTTGAACTCTGGGCTTCGTGGTCCCAATGGGAGCTGAGAGGTAGAAGATCCCAGGCTCAGTCTCCAGCAGCATTTCCAGGTGTCAGGAGTGAGCCAGCAATAAATCACATCAAGCATGTTGGACTTAACTCTTTTATTAGCAAAAGCAGGATCTGTGCAGGCCTAATGAGCACAGCAACTCATTAGATCAGGCATAGGCAAACTCCGGCCCTCCAGTTGTTTGGGACTACAATTCCCATCATCCCTGACCACTGGTCCCGCTAGCTATGGATAATGGGAATTGTAGTCCCAAACACCTGGAGGGCCGGAATTTGCCTATGCCTGCATTAGGTCTTGCCCCCATGAAGCAGTTGCTGAGACTGAAGGTCCCCGCTTACCCTCAGCTGTCCTAAGTCCCCTCCACTCCAGGGTTTCCCCCCAAGCAATTGCTGCTGTGCCTGTTTCAGCCCTCTGCTAGTTCTGGGAGACAAACGGGGAGGGGAGCTTGTCGCAGCAGCAGGGGGAGACATTCATGATTCTTCACCAGCCTGACTAATGCCTGCCTCTTGGCGTCTATCCTCTCCGGCTTCAGCTTCTGCCTCTGATTCTGGACTTCTCTCTGCCACAGAGTCTCCCAGCTCACTAAGTCCTGTTCCCTCTTCGGCTTCCGACACCTCCCCCCCCCAATCTTCTCCCTCTGACCACTCATTGCCGGTCCCAACACCATTCCCTAGGCTCTGAGCCTTCTCCCCTTGGAATTTCCCCAGCTGGTTCCTCCTGACATTCCTCTGTGCCCAACCAGTCCATGATACCTGGTAGGGCTTTGACAGATCCCCTGCCTGAAACCCCGGAGAGCTACTGCCAGTCAGTGTAGTAGACAATGCAGAGCTTGATGGATCAGTGTTCTGACTTGGGTATAAGGCAACTTCCTATATCTTAAGGGAAGGGCTGTAGTTCAGCTGCAGGGCATCTCCATTGCATGCAGAAGGTCACAGGTTCAGCCCAGGTAGGGCTGGGAGTCACTCTCTCTCAAACCTTGGAGAGCTTCTGCCAGTCTGTGTAGGCAATACTGCGCTAGAATTACCCAATGGTCCGACTCTTTATAAGGCAGCTTCTTTGCCTTGCTATTCCGAAGCAGCTATTTCAGGGATCTCCTCTCTGTGGAGCTGCTTTTAAAGAGGTTCTGGAAACTGCAAAAATGCAGCGGTCAGAAGGGTGCTTGGAGATGGAAGCAGGTTACACATTTTTTTTTTTGTATCAGTTGGGCTGCCTGCCTGTTTTGCTTCCAAGGCCACTTCTAAAGTGCTGGACTTGACCTCTGAATCCCTATAATGTTCGGAGACCAGATTGTGTCAAAAGGCCCTATGGATCTGCCTCGGGCTCCTCCTTTGATTGGCTTCCGAGACTGTAGGAAGCTGAATTAGGGCAGGGTGCTAAGTGTTATTTGGAGTCCCTTACTTTCCTTGCAGAACTACCATTCCCAGAGTTCCCAGGGGAGAAGGATTGATTGTTAAGCCACCCTGTCAATCAAAGCTCTGGGAGGGGAATAGGGGCCTCATAACAGCTCTCTGCACCCTTCACAGACTATAATTCCCAGGATTCTTTGGGGGAAAGCCATGACTGTTTAAACAGGGTTTCCCAACCTTGGGTCTCCAGCTGTTTTTGGACTACAACTCCCATCATCCCTAGCTAGCAAGACCAGTGGTCAGGGATGATGGGAGTTGTAGTCCAAAAACAGCTGTTGACCCAGGGTTGGGAAACGCTGGTGAAGCATCACGATGCTGAGAAGGCAGATGGGGCCTAAGTCCCTACTCAGCAAAGCGGAGCCCTTGAAGTCAGCCCTTGAAGTTAGTCGTGCCCATGAACTTCAGTGGGTCTACTCTGAGTAGGACTAGCATTGGATGCAACTCAAAGTCTGGACGAACACGTGTTGCGTTAAAAAAACAAACAAACAAACAAACAGTGAAGGACCAGCCATACTGTGAGGAAGAAGTGATCGGAGAAGGTTGCTTTCTTTGTACGATGCTTGGAGCACTTTATCGATGGATAAAGTTAGATGGTGGCCACCTGTCACATTCCTGCATTGCCGGGGGTTGGACTGAATGACCCTTGGGTTCCCCTCCAGCTCTACAATTCTGTGATTCTATGAAGTGGTTTCTCTAAATAGGTAAAACGGTATTTGGAAAAAAAAAATGTTCAGAGCATTCCCATAAGCTGAGTAGGCTTTAAGCTCTTTGAGAGCCCCAGTTATTTACAAAAAAAAAATCATGATGAGAAATATATATTCTGTCACCCTTATGAGCGTGTATGTTTGGGGTGTGTGAGAGCAGCTTAAAGGGGGAAGACCCCCGATTTTTTGCCTTTACCTGTTACCATGTAGAGCAGGTGACCTGCTCTAACCACCTGTGCTTTCTTAGGAGGATACACTGTTTTATTTTATGTTTTTAAACCTCCATTGTTTCCCCCGTAGTCTCCTGGAACAGCTCTCCCACTGAGAGCCAAGTGCTTCATCCTGTCTATTACCTTTATGGATGTCGCTCGCAAGCATTTAGGAGGAAAACTGGTCTTTCAAGCCAATTCTAACTTCCCTCAAACCGGAATTGTCAATTAATTTCTTTGAAAGAGCCAAAGAAAACCACACACACACACACACACAGGCCTCGTGTAACAAATCATTGCAAGCATTTTGATCTGCATTACGAGAGAGAGGCATACAAATGTATGTGGAGATCAGGATCCAAAGGGGCGAGGAAGGGGACAGAGCACGCGCTTGGCATGTAGAAGGTCCCAGGTTCACAACCCAGTGGCATCTCCAAGTAGGGCTGCCAGGCAGTCCAAGAGCATCGCAGACCTTGAGATTTCAGGGCCCAAACTTGAGCCCTAAAGGTGACTCCTGGTGATGTCACAGGGGTAGGCCCTGGAGATGGAGGTTAATTGGGGAATGGGGAGCATGTAATTCACAGGTGGCTCCTGCGGGGCTATAGCTTGCAAGCTGCATGTACAGCCTTCTTAGTACACATATATATCTATTACATATATATGTTTCTTAAAGGAGCTCTCTCCCACTTGCAGAGTCAAGCTCCGCTCCCCCCCCCCCCGTCAGCTGGAGAATTCAGGTCAGACCAGGAGGTCTGGCAAATCTCAGCTGGGAGAGCTTCCCTGTCTGAAACCCTAGAGAGCCACTGCCAGCCCGTGTAGACAATGTGCTGAGCTAGATGGACCAATAGCTTTTGATGGACCAATGGTCCTATGATGTGGGCTCCCCGCTCTTTAAAACCTGGGGGAAAGGACCATTGCTCAGAGAACCCAATTTCCATGCAGAAGGTCAGTCCCTGTTGCTTCCAGTTGAAAAGAGGATCAGGTTACATAGGGGTGAGGAACTTCAGATCTCTCTCTCTCTCTCTCTCTCTCTCTCTCTCTCTGTGTGTGTGTGACAGAGAGAGAGAGACATCATGCCAAAAGCAGGATAGAAAGAAAATTCCAGGCCAGTGTCTTAAATATCTGTGTGGGTTGTTAAACTGGTGCACCATTTTGCCTAAGTGCTGCTGTGATGCCTCCACAATTAACTGCAGGTTTCAGGTTGGCCTAGCACAGGAATGAGGGTCTTATGTCCTTCCAGATGTTACTGGACTCCTCCTCGCATCATCCATGATCGATGGCTGTGCTAGCTAAGGCTGATGGGAGATGGAGTCCAACGACATATGGAGAATGACAGTTCCCTCCCCCCACAATCTAGTGCCTGCTTTCCCAAGCTCTACTCATTGGACCATACTGCCTCTCAAGATCAGCTATGGATTGCACACCTCCCCCTACCCTGTGCTCATATAGACTGTAGTTTACACACACACACACACACACACACACGATTTTGAGTATGATACGGTGCTTAATATGGGGGATAAAATAACTTGGTTCCAGGGATGGATCTGTTGATTTCACTTCTCTCCATTTCTTCAGAGAGAGAGAGAGAGAGAGAGAGAGAATGCGGCCCTCCAGGACTCTGTCTGGCCCCCAGGTGACAGCCCTCTCCAGCCCTGCTTTGGCCTGGCTGAATTGTGGCACTGAATTATGATGATGCCTCTTGCTAGCTGGATAGAGACGTGTGTTTTGGGCCCTCCAGATGTTTTGGGACTACAACCCCCATCACCCCTGACCACTGGTCCTGTTAGCTA
Organism: Lacerta agilis; assembly: GCF_009819535.1. Lineage (NCBI taxonomy): Eukaryota > Metazoa > Chordata > Lepidosauria > Squamata > Lacertidae > Lacerta > Lacerta agilis. Next base: position 17,119,540 of record NC_046319.1, on the reverse strand, counting down.
GGGATGATGGGAGTTGTAGTCCCAAAACATCTGGAGGGCCGAGTTTGCCTATGCCTGGGTTAGAGTGTCAGACTAGGACCTGGGAGACCAGGGTTCAAATCCCCATTCGCCCATGAAGCTCACAGGGTGACCTTGGAAGCCACTCACTCTCAGCCTGCGCCGCCTTGCCCCTTCCCCCCCTTTTTTTGACAGCTTGAGGGAGGCTTGGGAGTCGCGGGCGGGCAGCACGCCGAATGACCTCCCTCAGTGAGGGCACCCGGGGCAGGCTTGGGAGTCACGGGCAGGCGGTGCGCCAAATGCCCGCCATTGGACGCTCGCTCCGCTCCCGTGGGCGGCTAGCTTTGCCCCTGGCTGCAGCGCATGCGTGCCGCTCCAGGCACCCAAGTGGCTATCCTGCGCCTGGGAGGGCACCCTCCGCACCACACGCCCCCCTCGGGAGCGCGCCCACTCTGGGCAGCACGGGCATATGCTCCGCCACTGGGTACGAAGCAACTCAAGAGCAGATTGTGGTGCTTGAACAGAGAAACAAGGCAGTGCCAGTTACATCTCGCGTTGCAAATGAACAGCTAAAAGCCGAAGAAGGTTGCCAAAAGAAACAAACAAAAGCAGCAGATTTTGCTTTTTTGGGGGGGGGGGGGGAATGGATCCTTTTGTGAAACGTTTGGGAAACTGAGGCAATCCTTTGAGCAGGGCTGGCGCATTCAACATTTCTCTGAGGAAAATGGGGCCGTCCTATTCCATCATCGACACCATCATTTTATTTATACCCTGGGTTGCCCCAGCCACTCTGGGCAGCTTCCAGCATATATAAAAGAAAACATTTAAAAACTTCCCTGTACAGGGTTGCCTTCAGATGTCTTCTAAAGTTTGTTATTGTTATTATTATTATTATTATTATTATATCTTATCTCTTTGGCTACATGACTCTATACCCTTTGACATTTCTCTAATGAAAATAAAGGTAAAGGTAAAAGGACCCCTGACCATCAGGTCCAGTCGTGTCCGACTCTGGGGTTGTGGCGCTCATCTCGCTCTATAGGCCGAGGGAGCCGGCGTTTGTCCGCAGACAGCTTCCGGGTCATGTGGCCAGCATGACAAAGCTGCTTCTGGCGAACCAGAGCAGCACACGGAAACGCCGTTTACCTTCCCGCTGGAGCGGTCCCTATTTATCTACTTGCACTTTTTGGGGTGCTTTCGAACTGCTAGGTGGGCAGGAGGTGGGACCGAGCAACGGGAGCTCACCCCATGGCAGGGATTCGAACCGCCGACCTTCTGATCAGCAAGCCCTAGACTCTGTGGTTTAACCCACAGCGCCACCTGGGTCCCCCTCTAATGAAAATAGGGACGTCCAAAAGAAAAGCGGGAAGTTCTGGGATCAGAAACCGGTTTCTGTCAATCTGGGACTGTCCTTGGAAAATAGGGACCCTTAGAGGGTCTGCAGTCCCTGCCTTCCTGCTCTTCCTCCTCTGGCTCCCATTGGGTGGGCAGGTGAATGGTAGCGATGGGGCGATGGAGGTGGGAGCTCAACAGAAGCTCCCTCCATCTGTTTGTTTGTTTGCCACCTTGTCATCCGGCCAGTGTGTGGGTGGCATCAGGAGCAAGCAGAAGGGGGAGCAGCTTCTGGCGACCGTGGAGGCATGGAGGAGGTAGGCCTGCTGACTGAGGGAGGGGGGACCTACAGTGAGACAGCCCCCCCCCCCCGCTAAGCAGCCATTGAGGAGAGCTCTCCCCCAAACCCTCTGAAACCCAAAGCCGGCATTTGCACACAGATGTCAGAGCGCACATCTGACTTGACTACTGTTCCTTTAAATATATACATATACATATACATATAGATATACATACATATTCAGTTTTTACATTTAACAATTAGAATCACACGTAAATCAATCATCACAAACACATAGGGTTCTCTGAATCCCTTGACTTCCCTCCACCCCTCCACGGGTTCCATAGTTATTCTTTCCCCACTGCATTGTATAATGTTCTCCATACAGTGGTACCCCGGGTTACGTACTTAATTCGTTCCGGGTTACAGTATGTAACATGAAAAGGACATAACCCAAACAATTCATTCCGAAACCCCCCCCCCAAAACCCTGGGGAAAACCACGAAAAACACTCTGCGCATGCACAAATTGCATGCGCGTCGGGTGGCGCTTCCGGGTTAGTGGAGTTCGTAACCCGAAAAGTATGCAACCCGAAGCGTGCGTAACCCGAGGTACCACTGTGTTTCCTTAACACTCAGTTCTTACCATAGTTCTTGTTACATTGCAAGTGTTTTTTTTAAAATCCTGCCATTGTTTTTAATTGTTTACAATGTTCTTTTAAGTAACTTATAAACTTTCTCCATTCTTTATTAAATTTATCATCTTCTCGGTTTCTGATCTTCCCGGTCACTTTTGCCATTTCAGCATAGTCCATCATCTTTGTTAACCATTCTTCTTTAGTAGGTACATTATCTTCCTTCCATCTCTGGACCAGCAGCATCCGTGCAGCTGTCGTAGTGTACATAAAGTGTCTTTTCTGTTCCTTTGGTATTTCTGGACCTAAAATTCCTAATAAAAAGGCTTCTGGTTTTTTAAAAAAACATAACATTTTCTTCAACTCATTATAAATCATTTCCCAATATGCTTTTGTCATCTTTCACGCCCACCACATATGGTAGAATGTGCCTTCCTTCTCTTTACACTTCCAATAGATATTTGTAGCAGTCCTATACATTTTTGCTATTTTAGTAGGAGTTAGGTGCCAATTTTACATCGTTTTCGCTTGACTACTTTCCCAGCTAGCAAGGTTTGTTTTGATCAGTTGGCAACCTGGGGCACACGGTGACCCGTTCATAACCACTCCATTTCCCACCCCTTTAGAATATCTCTCCCTGAAAGAACCAAACAACGTTGTGGCTTTTGCATCCCTTGTAGGAGAAGGCTCCCACAGTCTGTATGGGGAGGTCTAGGTGTCGGTTGAGAGTCATATTGCCTTCTGAATGTTGGTGGACTCCGACTCCCATCAGCCCTAAGCCAGCATGACTACTGATGGAGGACAATGGGAGTTGTAGTCCAGCAATATTGAGAAGGCCACAACTCCTGTCATACCTGACCCTTGGCCGTGTTTTAGGGGTGGGGTGGGGGGTGGGGGAGAAATCTGCCTGAGTTCACATTGAGAGGTGAATTTACATGCACTTTCTGGAAAAAAATACAAGGACCAAAAGTGCCCCAACCTTTGAAATCCGTGCTTCTCTGAAGTTTGCTACTCAGGTCAAGCTGATGAATGTGTACCAAAATTGCATCTTAGTAGGATACAGTGTGCATAAAAATGCATATATTAGTAAAAATTAAATCTGGGCATGCATTGTTGTTGTTGCTCAGTCGTTCAGTCGTGTCCGACTCTTTGTGACCCCATGGACCAGAGCATGCCAGGCACCCCTATCCTCCACTGCCTCCCGCAGTTTGGCCAAACTCATGCCAGTCGCTTCGAGAACACTGTCCAACCATCTCATCCTCTGTTGTCCCCTTCTCCTTGTGCCCTCCATCTTTCCCAACATCAGGGTCTTTTCTAGGGAGTCTTCTCTTCTCATTATGCATTATGTAAGGGGAAATTGCTTTGCAACAATATGAATATTGAGCAAGAACTGCATGCGAAAAAATGTGAGAAAATTGCACCAGAAAGCAAACAGATGTGGGTTGTGGAGAGCTGAGTATAAGATTCAGATATTAGAAACTTAGAGGGAAGTCTGTCCAGACATGTGGATGGTTGACACATGTTTTATCTCCATCTCTGCTCCATTTTCGCCATCTTCTGGATCGTTCTAAATATTTGGTTTTCGCTGGGCATTTTAATCAATGGTTCTAAAGCTTTTGTAAACCATTTAGAGGTTTGTTCAATTGCTGTGGTTGCTGTTTTACAGTCGTGGTATATAGATTTTGTTGAATAAACGAAAATCCCTAGCCCTGCTGGGGAGATGGAATCGATGGGCAGCTCCACAAACCCTGGTCTAGGCAGCCTCCATACCGGATTTTTGGATGGGGTCTATGCCTGGTGGCTTCACTGTCTGTCCAAAACATCTGGTTGGCGAAGTCTGGCCTAGACGTTGGTGAAGTTTCTTCCCCCGTTCCCAGGCTCTTTCATTCTTTATTGCGTTTCCTCCAAAGTTCTTCCCGTTCCTTCTTTAATTTGTATAACAACAGCCCTGCGAGGTAGGCTGGGCTGAGAGGCAGTGACTGGCCCAAGGTCGACCAGGGAGCTTCATGGCCGATTGGGGGATTAAAGAAGGCAAGTGGTAGGACACCTGCTATGCCTGCAGAAGGTTCAATCCCTGGCACCTCCCGGGAGAGCAAGGATTGCCCCTGACTTGCAACCCTGGACAGCTACTGCTGTTCAGTGGGCCAGTGGTCGGACTTGGATAAGGCAGCTTCCTATGCTCCTGTGTCTCCAGGAAAGGACCGCAGATCAAGATTGGAGTACCTGCTTGGCAGGCAGAAGATCCCAGGTTCAATCTCCAGTCTGTCCAGGAAGAGCTGCCTCTGAAGTGCTAGCAGTCATTACTGACTAGGCTGGAATCTAGACACACACATATATAAAAAACAACGCTGTGAAAATGCTTTTTTAAAAAAAGTTTTAAAAATATATATTGAATTTGCCGTAAGCTAACCATCGCCACCTAGTGTCACATTTGTATAATGCGTTTAATTTGCAGCTTGAGTCCCAGGCTTCTTCCAGACCCTCCGAGTGTCCCTATTTTCCAGGGACGGTCCCGGATTTACAGAAGCCGTCCCGGTTTCTGATTTGATCCCGGAATCTTAGGGTGTCCCTGTTTTCATCGGAGAAATGTTGTAGGGGATGGAGGTATGCAACCCCTGAGACAAGGTGATAAATAACTATGCAACCTTTAGAGGACATCTGAAGGCAGTCTTGTCTACAGTTTCAGAAACTGAGCTATGAAAGCTAGGGGCTAAACGGTACCTTAAATCAAGATTATGGACGCAACAACGGAATGACTTTTTCTGTAACAAGAATACAAAGCTGAAAATGAATGAAATGCAGCTAAAATATTATGTTCATTTTTCACGTGGTCTAGTCTTTCCCCTGCCCACCCTGTTGACATTCTTAAAGAGTGTCTCTTCTCTAGTCTTCAGAGAGTAGCTGGAAGTGGGGAGGCAGAAAAAGCTCCACCTTTCCTTCCACTCTGCGGTTTTAATCTGAAATCTTAGGCGCCCAGAGCTCAAAAACTGCTCGCGCTAATGAAATTCTTTGTCACAAAATGCGCCTAGAGCAACGGGAGTTTTGAACACCGCCTGTCTAGGGAAGTTTTTAAATGTTTGATGTTTTATTATGTTTTGATATATATTGGAAGCTGCCCAGAGTGGATGGGGAAACCCAGTCAAATGGGTAGGGTATAATTATCATTATTTTGTTGTTGTTCAGTCGTTCAGTCGTGTCCGACTCTTCGTGACCCCATGGACCAGAGCACGCCAGGCACGCCTATCCTTCACTGCCTCTCGCAGTTTGGCCAAACTCGAGAACACTATCCAACCATCTCATCCTCTGTCGTCCCCTTCTCCTTGTGCCCTCCATCTTTCCCAACATTAGGGTCTTTTCTAGGGAGTCTTCTCTTCTCATGAGGTGGCCAAAATACTGGAGCCTCAACTTCAGGATCTGTCCTTCTAGTGAGCACTCAGGGCTGATTTCTTTGAGAATGGATAGGTTTGCTCTTCTTGCAGTCCATGGGACTCTCAAGAGTCTCCTCCAGCACCATAATTCAAAAGCATCAATTCTTCGGCGATCAGCCTTCTTTTATTATTTAGGACATCCCTATTTTCGTCAGAGGAATGTTGGAGGGCAGGATCTTCCCAGACGATTGACGTTTGCCCTTGATTCGGAACCATGAGGACTAGAACCCCAGTCCGTTTTTAAGGGCTTATACTGTAGCTCAGTGCCGGAGCGTGGATTTTGCCTGGCTCTGGGCTCAGCCGGGCTAGCCTTGTGTCAAGCGCCGCACGCCGAGGCCTGCATATTCTCTCGGGGCGGCATCAAGACGTTTGCCGAGAACCAGAAAAGACCAAACCCGGAGGGTGGGCAGGAGCAATGACAAGGGAGTGAATTAGAAGCAGGGAAGTGTGTGGAGCCTTGTCTGATTTCGTCTCTTGTCTTCCCAGCCCGGCTCAATAGAGTGACACACTTTCCCCCAGCTAATGAATTCAAGACCGTTTGTGCTTTCCCCATCTTGCGTTGTCAGCTGGCGTTACGCTCACCCGAGTGTCAGGAGAGAGGCCTACCAGCGGATCTGGGTGGTTTCTCTCTCTCTCTCTCTCTCTCTCTCTCTCTCTCTCTCTCTCTCTCTCTCCACATTCTTCCACACTCTGGAAAAATAATAATATCAAATTTGGATCCCTGCTCCTGGGGAAATCTGGCAAAGTGGCTGCGATAACAATCTGCTGGTCCTCAGAGCCACCTGTGACGGGAGCATCTTGTTCTCAGAGTGACAAGGAGGGGCATGTTCGCCGCAAGTAACGAACGCCGGCATCCGTTGCGCTGCCGGGTTTGTGAAAGGCTCGGCTGCTTCTAGGGACGTAGGAAGCGGCCTTTTGCGAAGTCAGAGCATCAGTGCCTTGAGTTTGGTATTGCCTGCACGGACTGGCAGTGTCACTTTCCGGGAGTTTTTATTTTATTTATTGACTTTCATTTATCGATTCGATTTATAGACCACCCTTCGTCCTAAGGTCTCAGGGCGGCTCGCAGAACAAAATCCAGGATAAAAACGAGTAAATAATTAAAAATGAAACATCAAAACAATAACCCACCTACATCTCTTCTGTCTAGCTTTTGGCTTGGCTGGTTAGTCTATTTGGGTGTTTCTATTAAATCTGTGTTTTCTGTATTATTTAAGTTTTGTTTTAAACGATAAACTCAAGCCACCTTAAACCTTGGGAAATCGACTAATGAATGCCTTTCATAAATGCCTTTCAGAGAGGGGCACTTCCCAGCCTGTGGCCTGTAACTATACTGAGTCAGACCATTGTGCCATTGAACTCAGTACTGCCTGCACAGATTGGCAGCAGCTCTGCAGGGTTTCAGAGAGAGCCTCTTTCTCAGACCTACTTGGAGATGCTGGGACCTTCTCTATGCTTAGGTGCTCAAACTACTGAATTACAGTCCTTCCTCATCAAAGGAGGAGGTTGCGCCCCAAAGAGAAACACTGCCAGTCAGTGTAGACAGTATGGGGCGTGTCCTGATGGGCCAATGGAGTGGCTTGTTATAAGGCATCTTTCTGCACAGGGGAGAGAGGCAGTTGCCATGGAGTCAGTTTTGGATGTGAATTTTCCCTGGTTCAAAGTGGTAGGAAAGATGGCGACCTCTTGCTGTCAGCTGGGCACACAGGGCACTGATTTCTTTAAAACTCTTCTGTCCTGCCTTTCTTAAAAGTTCAAGGTGGCTAATAGGGGGCTCAATGGTGAAAAAAGAGTCAGATCCTGGGGTAAGGGGGAGTGCGGATATAGGCACCTGCCTTCCCATTGGTCCACCCGTCTCAAAAGTGGGCGGAGCAACACATGCAACCGTTGCCTTTGTCCAATAGGCTTGAACACACCCCTCTCCATCCTCCATCCAGGCAAGCAAGATACAGGGGCCCAAAGTTGGAAGCCACGAGGACTAGAAACTTATTTGGGGAGGGAAAGCAACCGAGGTTCGTTTCGTGCCAAATCCTCACCGGATACTCGATTCCGGGTAGGACAGATGCTTGATTTGTCTGGCAGTGGAGAGCTGCTGATGTGCAGTTACGGAATTGTTATCATTGCTATTTTTCTCCAGTGTGTGTGTGTGTGTGTGTGTGTGAGAGAGAGAGAGAGAGAGAGAGAGAGAGAGGCAGGACAAGATGTGCAAGCAGGGTGACTCCGGGAAGCCCCTTGCGAATAAGCGCAGCCACTAATGGATTCGTGTAATCGCCACATAACACGATGGAGCATGAACAGCCTTGTGGGGGTCTTTCCAATGACCTTGTTAGCAGCCTGGCGCAGGGAGAACGCGGGACAGTGCCCAGCCTGTCTTAATGCGCTGGCTTTTGCTGCTATCAGCAGCGATCAACTTAGGAAAATTATCCCATCGATCGGCCCTTTTAAAAAGCAATGGAAACTTCTATTGCCTTTTAATTCACCTCGTCTTTTGGGACGCTGGCAGAGAGGATGTCCACCCCCCCCCCTTTCCCCAGATGGCTTTCTCCTGCATTGTGCATTTTGCTCCACCCTTCCAACCTTGTTTTCAATGGACGCATTTGTCGTTTGAACGACTTGGTTGCCTCGGAAAAGGATATTATAAAGGTTCAGAAGAGGAAGACCAGGGTGATTAAGGAGGTGGGGGCGACTCCCCTGTGAGAAAAGGTTTGGGGCTTTTTGGAAATTACTTTAGCCAAAAGGGGAGGCATGACAGAAGCGTATGAACAGAAAGAGAAAAGCTTTTCTCCCTGTCTCGTAACTCAAGAACCGGAGGACATCTGGCGAAGCTGAATGTTGGACAATTCAGGACCGATGGAAGGAAGGACTTCTTCCCACTGTGCTTAGTTAAACTATGGAACTCACTGCCCCAGGAGGCTGTGATGGTAGTAGTAGTAGTAGCAGTAGTAGTAGTAGTAGTAGTAATAATAATAATAATAATAATAATAATAATAATAATAATTTATTTATACCCTGCCCATCTGGCTGGGTTTCCCCAGCCACTCTGGATGGCTTCCAGCAAAATATTAAAACACAATAATTCATCAGATATTAAAAGCTTCCCTAAAGAGGGCTGCCTTCAGCTGTCTTTCAAAAATAGGATAGTTGCTTATTTCCTTGACATCTGATGGAAGTGTGTTCCACAGGGCGGGCGCCACTACCGAGAAGGCCCTTTGCCTGGTTCCCTGTAACCTCACTCCTCGCAGTGAGGGAACCACCAGACGTCCCTTGGCGCTGGACCTCAGTGTCCGGGCTGAACGATGGGGGTGGAGATGCTCCTTCAGGTTTACTGGGCCGAGGCTGTTTAGGGCTTTAAAGGTCAACACCAGCACTTTGAATTGTGCCCGTAAACGTACTGGGAGCCAATGTAGGTGTCATGTGGTCAGCCTGGATGGATTAAAAAGGGGACTAGACAAATTCACGGGGAATGAGACTGTCATTGGCTACTATCCCTAATGGCTATGTTCTCCTTCCACTGACGGAGGCAGTATGCTTCTGAACTTCAGTTACTAGGGGTCGCAAGTGGGGAGAGTTGCTGCTGCTCTCAGGTCCTGGTTTAGGGCTTCCCATATGGGCATCTGGTTTGCCAGGTGGGCCTTTGGCCTGATCCATCACCCACGGTTTTTTAATGTTCTTACAACATGGTCCACTGCAGGGTAGTGGCATTTTGCCAAAGATTCCTTTTCATGCAAAATCATAGAATTGTAGAGTTGGAAGGGACCCCCGAGGGTCATCTGGTTCAACCCCTTGCAATGCAGGAATCTCTGCTTTACAAATAAGCATCTACCTGCCACCTCCTTGATCTTTGATGGAGCTGTTTTGTTTTCCAGATGGGGTAGCCCAAGTAAAATGCTGACATTCCCTCTCTTGGTTTTTCAGCCGGGCTTCTGCCGATGGATAACTTTCATATTCAGATAGAACTTTCTGGGAATCAGTTTGGCAACAACTGTGAATCCATTGGGTTAAACAAAAAGAATAGACCTAGCTGAAGCTTGTGTAAGAAGCTTCTTGCTGTTTGAAGCTTCTGGGTGGCTCTGAAATGGGATCACATTTGGGGAGGAGAAGGCAGTCGGGGACTGCTAACCCTGATGTCATCGTTCTCTCTCCTGCATCGGAGGCAGTAAATGCCTCTGAATACTAGTTGTTGGGAATCACAAGTGGGGAGATTGGCGCTTGTACTTGGAACCTGTGTGATGTCTGTGGCAGTTTCTGTGCGTTGGGTTTGGAAAGGCTGCCTTGGAAGCTGATTTCCTCTGAGTTTCTCAGCTCCTCGGAGCAAGGACTTGTGTTTTTAATATCACCGGTTAAAGCGCCGCGTGCTGTGGAGATCTAATGTTGCTCCGAGTACATTTGTAGAAAGGAGGAACGAAGACTGCAATTTGAAACACACTTTCTGGGAAGGAGGCCCGATTAAACGCAGTAGAACTTGTTCCTGATGAGGAAGGCACTGCAAAGCTCGCCAAAAGGCTCTCGGAAACGAAGGAAACTGCCTGATCGTGAGTCAGGCCATTGGTGTATTGAGCTCGGTGTTGTCTGTACTCTCTGGTAGCGGCTCTCTATAGAGTTTCAGGCAGGGGTCTGTCTCTCCTACCTGGAGACGTCGGGGATTGAACCTGGGACCTTCTGCATGTAGAGCAGGCAATCATTCCATTGAGCTGCGGTTCTTCCTCCACCAGCTCATGCCAAAGAGAGCAGTAAGTTAGTGGGTGGATAGGCTTTGCAGATGCAAGAAGTACCCTTGCCCCCCCCCCCTGTAATAATGGATCCGGTTCTCACGAGTGATGCTAATTTAAGCAAATGGGAAACTGGCTGGGAGAATTTGTGAGTTGGGCTCCCTGCTCATAAGGAAGTATTTGGTTGCCAATGCAAGCTGGCAAACTTCTAATAAGGTTCCCTTGGTGTGAGCCAGGGTTGTACCTCTCCCACCACCCTCACCCCTGTCCATCCACCAATGTCTTTGTTCCATTAATAGCTCCCCGGGCAAAATGAATCAGTCCTTGTGAATAGAATCGTACAATCATGGAATTGGAAGGGGCGCCGAGGGTCATCAGAAATGAGGGGGTTCTCCAAGGAGTTTGGCAGGCTGTAGAGAAAGAGCTGTAGCTCAGCGGCAGAGCATCCGCTTCTCATTCAGAAGGTCCCAGGTTCAATTCCTGGCATCTCCAATTAGGGCTGGGGGAAACCACTGCCTAAAACCCCCGAAGAGCTGCTGCCAGTCAGTGCGGACAGTACTGTTCTAGATAGGCCAGTGGCTTGAACTGAAAGAAGACAGCTTCCTTCTGAATCCTACGGTATTTATCCTTGTTGTTGGGAATCCCAGCTTTCTTTCTTTCTTTCTTTCTTTCTTTCTTTCTTTCTTCTTTCTTTCTTCTTTCTTTCTTTCTTTCTTTGAAAAAAAGCCCAAGTATCTAGTCCTTATGCTTGAAAATGTGCAAGCAGTTCTGCTAAGGTCTCGGAAGGCAAAGGGGTGGTCCTGGGACCACCTGAATTCAAAGCAGCTGTTCTGGAACTGAACTGCAACACCAGCAGTGCCCCCCCCCCTTTGGAAGGTGCCTGGAGGTTGATTTCACAAATGAAAACGTTGGATCTGTTATGCTCCACACCAAAGACCCCCCACTTCCATTTCCACACTGCAAAAGCAGGCTTTATTCCACCTGGGCATTATTACAGGGGTGGGAAGCTCCCACATGTGGACTACAACTCCCATCATTCCTGACTGTTGGCTTTGCTGCTTGAGGCTGATGGGAGCTGAAATCCCAGCAGCAACCAGAAAGGCCACAGGTTCCCCATTCTTGCCTCTGTTCATTGACTCAGCAATTGCCTGTCTTGAGCCGGCCTCTGAAGCAGGGGACGTTGCCTTAGTTCACCTGACAATTCCCTTTTTCTATTAAGAGAGAGAGAGAGAGAGAGAGAGAGAGAGAGAGAGAGAGAGAGAGAGGGAGAGGTTTCATAGAACATCGAATCCCAGAGTGAATGGAGTTGGTCTTTTTGCTATAGAATAGCTGACCCTCAAAATACATTCCAGCAATGTTTCCGTATTTCTGCGTCAAAGATCTCAGTGCACTGCCCTTTCCCTCCAGCAGTTCAGAGTCTCTGCAAATGTGTGCCTAGGACATGGCCCAATCGCCTTCTAAATCCGGCCCGTGGACAGTTGGAAAAAGATGCCTACAAAATGGACAGTCTGGGAACCAGCGTGTTTTTACATGAGTAGAATGTGTCCTTTTATTTAAAACGCATCTCTGGGTTATTTGTGGGGCCTACCTGGTGTTTTTACATGAGTAGAATGTGTGCTTTTATTTAAAACGCATCTCTGGGTTATTTGTGAGGCATAGGAATTCATTCTCTCCCCCCCCTTCAAAAAATAATCTGACCCCCCCATAAGTGTCTGAGTGACAGTGGACCGGCCCCCTGCTGGAAAAGTTTGCTGGCCCCTGGCTAGGAGGAGCAAACTGCCGAGGCCACCGCGGAAATGGAAGTTCACTCGATTTGCAGTGGATCAAAGCGCCCTCTGGCGCAATCAATCCACATAAAAACAAACAGGCTTTATGCGGTTAGGAAAGCGCATCGCAGGGGGTTAGAATAGATGACCTGCGGGGTCCCACGCAACTCCACAATTCTATGATTCTATGGGGGAAAGGGTGAGAGGAAGGCTTGATTAATAGGAAGACATCTACATGCCCTGCAAGCAAATCAGAAAGAAGGCTAGATAAGGAGCAGGCATAGGGTCTTTCCAGTTCTGGGGTTTTTAATGTGGGCGTATTCTGCAACATGCCATTGCCCCCGATAATAGCCTATTAGCTGCAGATTTGTTCAGGACTGTCCACACACTGTTCTGCTCTACTACTTGTTCTGCGATGCTTCCTCCGTATAACTGCGTGATTGCCATCCAGGGGAGCACTCTTGCATTGCAGCATGGCAAAAGCGCATTGTTAAACTATGGAACTCTCTCCCACAAGAAGCAGCGACAGCCACCAACCTAGGTGCCTTCAAAAGAGGGAGAGACAAATTCGCGGAGGACAAAGCTATCAAGGGCTACAAGCCACGATGGCCAGGCTCTGCCTCCACAGTAATACTTCTGAATACCAGTTGCTGGAAACCACAAGGAGGAAGAATGCTCTTGTGCTTCGATCCTGTTTGTAGGTTTCCCACAGGCATCTGGGTTGACCGCTGTGAGAATAAGAAGCTGGACTAGGTGGGCCATTGGCTAGATCTGACAGGCAGTGGCATAATGTATTGGTGGGGCCCTGGGCGCAATATTCTTTGGGGGCGCAAACTTTCAATACAGCTGCATGCTTCCGTTGCTGGGCTCCGTTGAAAACAGCTTCTCCATGCAAACCAGGAAGTGACCTCTCCAGATAATGGAACGACTCTTCTTTTCTTATCTCTGCGGCTGCGATCTCCTGGGTGCCACAGACACTGTTAGGCAGTTGAATGCACGTGCGTACTCTGCCCATTTCCCTCCCTCTGCATGGCCCCGGGTACTGACAACCCATGCTACGCCACTGCTACCAGGCCTCATTCTTATTCTTGGATGGCTTTAGAAGAGTATTAGGCAGGTTCATGGAGGACAAGGCTATCAGTGAGCCCCAGTGGATATGCTCGGTCTCCACCAGAAGAGGAAGCTTGCCTCTGACTATTAGTTGCTGGAGAGCATCTGGTTGGCCACTGTGAGCAAAGGCAGTTTAGGGTGGCATGACTGGTTTGGATGCATTGGGTGCCGAGCAAGAGAGGCAGGGGGCACAGGATTTTAGCGCAGCGCAAGGCGCCGCTGAAATTTGAGAGCCGAAAGTCTGCCACTGCTGTGAGAACAGGATGCTGGACAAGATGGGCCACTGGTCTGATCCAGCAGGCTCTTTTTTTAGGTTCTTACAATGAGAAATAAGCCAGAACAATTATTTCAGCAGGAAGTTACAGGACAGACGCTGATCAGAAGCGAAGATGTAAGCCCACATCGAACCACCATAAGCACAGATAACCTCCGTGTAAGCTTTGTGTGCAAATTAGGATGAAGGCTCAAGAAACAGGTTATCTGGAGGAGCCCTCTGGGTGAATGCTTACCCTCTGACATTTCTCTGATGAAAATAGGGACTTCCTATTCAATACTATAATAATAATAATAATAATAATAATAATAATAATAATAATAATAATAATAATAATAATTTTATTATTTATACCCTGCCCATCTGCCCATTCTTCCAACATATATAAAAAACATAATAAAACATTAAACATTAAAAAACCTTCCCTATACAGGGCTGCCTTCAGATGTCTTCTAAAGTTTTTATTATATCTTATCTCTTTGGCTACATGACTCCATACCCTTTGACATTTCTCCGATGAAAAAGCGGGACATTCTGGGATCAAATCAGAAACTGGGAGGAGGGCTTCTCTAGATCTGGGACTGTCCCTGGAAAACAGGAAGACTTGGAGGGTTTGCATATGCACACCCACTCCACCCAAACTTAAACTTCTTGACATCTGGGCAAGGTTGTGACTTGATACAGAAGCTCTATGGAGATGCGGAAACACTTTTCATTCTTTTAAGGGACCCCCCCAGCATCTCTCCAACGTGGGCGCAAAGAGGAGCGGCGCCTGTCCCTGACAAAACAGGGAGCGAGAGTCGAGGGAGCGCTTTCCTGTCGCTGTGCTTGGAAGTGGAATCGGGAGATGCATGTGCTCTTTCGCTGCTGCTGCTGCTGCAGTGACCAAGTTTGACTCTGCAGTGGCTCGATGCGGGCTGTTGCGTTGCCGAGGGGGATGTGCGGGGTGCTGAGCGTCCTTCTTCTCTGTTGCAGCCCGGCTGTCCGGTTGCCAGAGCGCGGTGCGCCGCCAGGGTGGTCCCAGCAGGGGCTGGGTCAGGGTGAACAGAGGGAAGAGGTCCGGAGCGCAGCAGAGAGGGAACTGGGGAAGGGTCGGCGGCAGGGGAGAGAAAACAGCACGCCTTCTTCCAGCCGTGTCTGAGCCTCCGAAAGGGGTTTGCGGTCGAGGCGGCTGTGGCACATGACGCAAGGTGACGAAGCTGCTTCAGCGGAGCGTTTCTGGACATCGTTTACAAGGCACTTAGGCGCAGGGATTTAGGAAGGGGCGCCTGATGCGGAGTCAGCTGATTGGTGCATCCAGCTTTGGTGTTGTTGTCTGCACTGACTGGCAGCTGCTGTCCAGGCTTTCAAAGCTGGAGATGCCAGGGATTGTGCTGAGTCAGATCACAATGTTGCCTCCCTGCACGGACTGGCAGCAGCTCTCCAGGGTTTCGGATAAAGGCACCTGCAGATGCCATTAGGAATTGAAACTGGGACCTTCTGTGTGCAAGGCAGATGCTCTGTCCCAGAGCTACGGCCTCACCCTGAACCATTTGGCCCAAATTATTGAGTAGGAGGGAAAGGGCAGGGTCCCTTTAATGGTACCCATGAGCTCCACCCCCTAAATCCCTCCCATCCCATTGCCAAATCGCAGCCTCTTCTGTAACCTTGCAAAACCTCTGCTATTGCACTGCTCATATTTTAGAGGGTGGGAGGTTGTTGGATGATATAAAGGTGAAGGTAAAGGGACCCCTGACCATCAGGTCCAGTCGCGACTCGCGTCCAACTCTGAGGTTGCGGCGCTCATCTCGCTCTATAGGCCGAGGGAGCCAGCGTTTGTCCGCAGACAGCTTCCGGATCATGTGGCCAGCATGACTAAGCCGCTTCTGGAGAACCAGAGCAGCGCACGGAAATGCCGTTTACCTTCCCGCCGGAGTGGTCCCTATTTATCTACTTGCACTGTTAGGTGGGCAGGAGCTGGGACCGAGCAACGGGAGCTCACCCTGTGGCAGGGATTCAAACCGCTGACCTTCTGATCAGCAAGCCCTAGACTCTGTGGTTTAACCCACAGCGCCACCTGGGTCCCATATGTTGGATGATATAGAGCAATCCATATAGCTCAGTTGGTAGAGCATGAGACTTTTAATTTCAAGGTTGTGGGTTCAAGTCCCACGTTGGCCAAAAGCAGGGGTCAGCAAACTTTTTCAGCCATGGTTCACAGTCCCTCAGACCATGTGGTGGGCCAGACTATATCTATCTATCTATCTAGCTATCTATCTGTCTGTCTGTCTGTCTGTCTGTCTGTCTATCTATCGGGTGGGGGGAATGAACGAATTCCTATGCCCCACAAATAGCCCAGAGATGCATTTAAAACAAAAGCACACATTCTACTCATGTAAAAACACGCTGATTCCTGGACCATCCGCGGGCTGGATTGAGAAGGCGATTGGGCTGCATCCGGCCCACGGGCCTTAGGTTGCCTACCCGTGGCCAAAAGATTCCTGCATTGCAGGGGGTTGGACTAGATGACTGTCATGGTCTCTTCCAACTCTATGATTCTAGGATCCATTTAATGGATTTGTATTGTACATTATGTTTCACTGTTTGTATTTTACCTGGCTAGGCGGCTTTGAGATACACATACACACAAAGGGGGGGGGGGGAGGGAGGAGCTTCCTTATTTTGTTTTGTTTGAGGGTTTTGTTCATTCCATTTGTATACCACCCTTCACCCAGCATAAAGACACAAGATAAAAACACGAAATACCTGTACTTGCCTGCCTGCCTGCTATTCAGCATGCTGCAGTTGCAACGGCCACCTTCTGGTGGCCACATGAACTGCAGCGTGACAGCATTTTACATTTTCATGTGTATAGGAAGATATGCCACAACTAAGCCATGCAGTAAATAAAATAAAGATAACTACTTTGAAGCCTGTGGCCAGCTCTGCCAAGGGGACACCATCCAGTTGGACATTTACCGGGGAAAGCCTTGTTGAACTGAAATGCTTCCTGCAGGAAAATGTGCTGGATCAGCTCCACGTCGTTCAGTTGGTTGTGGGTGCTACTATTTAGATTCTCTGTCACACGCACATCCCGAACCTGTTGAAATTAACGGACCGAAGCGAGTCTTTGTTGTTAGGAGACCCCCATACCCCCTCACAAAACTACAAACGCCTTATTTCCCTGGAAAGAGAGACTGGTGGCTAAACCAGCCTGGGAATTATAATCCTGTGAGGAGAACAGGGGTCTCCTAACACTTCCCGGCACCCTAAATGAACTACAGCTCCCAGGATCCTTTAGGAGAAGCTATGAATGTTTCATAATGTTTTAGATGTAAGTAGCCCTGTTTAGACGTAGGGGATTCGGGTGGCGCTGTGGGTTAAACCACAGAGCCTAGGGTTTGCCGATCAGAAGGTCGGCAGTTTGAATCCCTGCGACGGGGTGAGCTCCCGTTGCTCGGTCCCTGCTCCTGCCAACCTAGCAGTTTGAAAGCACGTCAAAGTGCAAGTAGATAAATAGGTACCACTCTGGCGGGAAGGTAAACGGCATTTCCGTGCGCTGCTGTGGTTCGCCAGAAGCGGCTTAGTCATGCTGGCCACGTGACCCGGAAGCTGCACGCCGGCTCCCTCAGCCAGTAACGCGAGATGAGCGCCGCAACCCCAGAGTCGTCCGCGACTGGACCTAATGGTCAGGGGTCCCTTTACCTTTAGCTAGCTCTGTTTAGGTATCCGAGGCAGTATTGGCCAGTGACACAGGAGCTGGTAGGCCAACAGAGGGGGTGGACCTAACAGCGTTGATGTTTCTAAACGATGACCCACCAGATCCAGTATCCTACCAATCAGCTATGGGCCCTGTTTCACTGCAAGAGCCCAGACAACTGCTCAAGGATTCCACCTGATGGCACCGGCCGAGGACCTGGGCGGAATCCCTAATGGCTGCAAATCAATCTGTTCTCCTTTTTTGCCCTCCAGCCTTTGATGCTTTCCTCCTTTTCTCTCTCTCTCTCTCTCTCTCCCTAACCTCACAGGCACCATGTTCATTACGTCATCCCCTACGACGGAGACCAGTCCGTGGTGGATTCGTCGGAGAACTACTTTGTGACTGACAATGTCACCAAGCAGGAAATCGACCTGATGCTGGGACTCTTGCTGGGATTCTGCATAAGCTGGTTTCTGGTGTGGATGGATGGAGTGCTTCACTACGCCGTACGAGCCTGGCGGACGAGCCGACGGTATGGTAAGTGAGTGGTCACCGGCCTGTTGCCGGAGGGGTTTCACTGTCGCTGGCGATGTGTCAAGGGAAGGTGTTTTCGCGTGCCCCAAGGGGAGCAGGTTCCTCATGGTTTCTAGGTACCTCACGTTTCTGCTCCTCAAGCTTTCGTCCCCGTTTTGAGGATCAGGTTTCTAGTCCTCAAGGACGTCAAAATGTGCTTATGTTGAAGGGAAAAGCCAGGCGAACGTCACCTTTCTGGCTTCCGAGCTAAAAGATGTCCAGCGGAAACGAAGGGTTTTCCTCTCCAACAAAGCCCTACTCAGAGTTGACCCGTTGAAATTAGCGGGCCAAAGTTATTCATGTCCATTTATTTCACGTGGGTGAGCAGAACTTTGTACTGGATGCAGCCCTGAGTGTTTGAACCACGAGTCAACAAATTAATGGCCCCAGTATATATTTTGTGTTATTGGGGCTTTTAGATTTAGAGAACAGGTGGTGGGGGTGGGGAGGGACAACATGGTAGAAGTGTGTAAAATTACGTTTGGCGTAGAATCATAGAATGTGACCCTGCTCTGTGTTGCCTGCCTGTCTGGTTCTTTTAATGAAAAGCAACCACTACTCAATTTCACAGCAAACGATTTTAAAATATAAAATTAACAATAATTTATTAATTAAATTTGCTAGCCTCTTTATTTTGCCCAGGGCACCCCAAAACAACTTACGACCCAAAGCAGCTTACAACCAAACAACTCCCCCCCCCCATTGCAAACACCACGTAGATACATTAAAACAAAGTGGGAAAAGAAATAACGGTGCATTAAAAACGCCCCACCCATTTCTAAAAGAAAGTTAAGAGCTGGAAGTTATAAGGTCTTATTTTCTTGCAACCTAATTAATTAAGGCGCCAGGCAAGCCTCCTTTGGGGAGAGCATTCCACAAATGGGGAGCCACCACAGAAAAGGCCCCGTTCTCTTGTTGCTGCCCTCCAGGCCTCTTGCAGAGGAGGAGCATGGAGAAGGTGCCTCAGAAGATGATCTCGGGGTCTGGGGCGGCTCGTATGGGGAGAGGCAGCGCTTGTGGTTCTGAGCCGTCTAAGGTGAAAACCAGCACTTTGAATTGGGCCTGGAAACTTACTGGCAGCCAGTGCAGTCGGGCCAGGATTGGCGTTATATGCTCAAACCATCTTGCCACATTGAGTTTGGATTTGATATCCCGCTTTATCACTACCCGAAGGAGTCTCAAAGCGGCTAACATTCTCCTTTCCCTTCCTCCCCCACAACAAACACTCTGTGAGGTGAGTGGGGCTGAGAGACTTCAGAGAAGTGTGACCAGCCCAAGTTCACCCAGCAGCTGCATGTGGAAGAGCGGAGACGCGAACCCGGTTCCCCAGATAACGAGTCTACCGCTCTTAACCACTACACCACACTGGCTCTCTTGAGCAACCCGGCTGCCGAATTCTGCACCAGCTGAAGTCTCTGAACCGTCTTCAGAGGCATCCCCATGTATAATGCGGCGCAGTCGTCTAACCTAGACGTTACCAGAGCACAGACAACAGAAGTTAGGCTATCCCTGCCCAGAGAGGAGTGCAGCTGGGCCAACAGCCGAAGCTGATGGATGGCTTTGGTGCCACTGAGGCCACCTGAACCTCAAGTGACAGCAAAGGATCCAGGAGAACCCGCAAGCTACGTACCTGCTCCTTCAGAGGGAATATAACCCCATCAAGAGCGCAGCAAAGCAGAAATAAACTGGTCCCAAGCTGTTAAGGGCTTTATTATGCCCATAAGTAGCACCTGTAACTTGGACCAGTAGCAAATCAGCCACAAGGGCATATCTCTGGTGTTCTACACTGAGAGAGTCTAGCATGCAAACATGTACATTAGTCCATGCAAATTTTATGCAAATTTGTGGGTTTGGTTTTTGGAGATGCATTTCCTCTCTTTGGGGACTCTCTAGTTCAAAGTAGGATGGCTGCCTGATTAAATTAATCTTAACTAATCATAGGAATTAACTTGAGCTAATTGATTAAATTTGCATATAAATTAAAGGAGAGTTTCAAAGCCCAAAACTCCATAAATCTTGATAGGTAAGTCATAGATTGGGATCTATTGGAAGATCAGTTGATAATTTGGTGTATATCAGCAAGGGATTTCTTAACTCTTTTCTGAGTACAGCCCTGTTTAGGGAAGTTTTTAATGTTTGATGTTTTATCATGTTTTTAATATTCTGTTGGAAGCCTCCCAGAGTTGTTGGGGAGGCCCGGCCAGATGGGTGGGGTATAAGTAAGTAGTAGTAGTAGTAGTAGTAGTAATAATAGTTCCGGCTTGGGGGGTAAAAGCCCCTATTACAAACTTAGCAAAAGTAGTCATAAGCAAGAAATGCTTCCCAAAGTCTACCACCAAATTTAACAATTGTGGGCTGGGTTTTTAAGCATGGCTAAGCTTTTGCTTAAGGGAACCAGGTGGCGCTGTGGGTTAAACCACAGGGTCTAGGGCTTGCTGATCAGAAGGTCAGCAGTTCGAATCCCTGCCACGGGGTGAGCTCCTGTTGCTCAGTCCCAGCTCCTGCCCACCTAGCAGTTCGAAAGCACGTCAAAGTGCAAGTAGATAAATAGGGACCGCTCCAGCGGGAAGGTAAATGGTGTTTCCGTGCGCTGCTCTGGTTCACCTGAAGTGGCTTTGTCATGCTAGCCACATGACCCGGAAGCTGTCTGCGGACAAACGCCGGCTCCCTTGGCCTATAGAGCGAGATGAGCTCCGCAACCCCAGAGTCGGACACGACTGGACCTGATGGTCAGGGGCCCCTTTCCCTTTTAAGCTTTTGCTTAAGTCTCTCTCTCTCTCTTTCTCTGTTTCTCTTGACAGACACCACTTGGTCTTGGATTCCAAAATTTTGTAACTTCAAGGAGTTCAGGAAACGTCACCACCGGCAGTATGACGAGCCGACCGGGAACATGGTGCACATCAAACAGAAGTTGTACCATAACGGGCACCCCAGCCCCAGACACCTCTAAGAAACCCAAGACTGTTGAGAGGTTGTAGAACTTGGCCTTTTTGCCGTCTGTCGAGGGACCCCGCCTGTTCCTCAATGGACGCCACTTTAAGGACTTCCGTTTAGTTACCCTTACCGGTGTGTGTCAGCCCGGCACACCCAGAGAATGCACAATCCAATCCTGTCCCGGCTGCGAGGCTCCTGGGACGTTGCACTGTGGTTACCATTTTATTGGTGGACTCCTGTATATATGTAAACAAAAAACAGACACAAAACGGAAAGAGAATTTGCATTGTACTTTCGCAGCCCATCAACCTCCTCGATGGTTGTGTCCTGCAACGCCGATGTACCCTTTTTGCGTTTTGTTCGTTATTTATTTGTTTGTTTGGGGTTTCTTCTTCTTCTTTTTCGGAAATCTGTTGTTGTTCAAAGTCTTTGTAGGTGAGTTTGGACAGAAGATGTAATGTTTAGCCTAAAGTGTGTCCATGTCCCTCCCACCCACCCCCACCCCGCCCTGCCGCCACCGCCGCCACCCCCCAGACCCTTCCCGGATGCAGAACGCGTCTCGTTTCCGATTGCAGATTTGGCTTGAGGTTCATAACTCCCGGTAGCTCTGTTGCGTACAATAGACGGCGCCCCACTCTTGGTTCCTTTGGAAACAAGTTGCTAGCTTGGTGTCACGACACCCTCCCCCCCATTTTTACATTTTTGTTCCGTTTCTTAAATTAATGGGATCTGTAGTTCACCCTGCCTGATTTTTTTACGATCTCGGAAGAACCGAGCAACGCTGGCTTGCCATGAAAAAATGTTAAGCAGGTTAGAAGCCAGGCGGGAGGACACCGGCAATTGTGGAATGTGTTTGAGGGCCTGTTGATGCTTATCTCTGACCATGTCAGCCCCCCTGGGTGTCTCTGCCAACTGTTCACATCGCCCTGCCTTGAGAATGATTTATCCCTTGATAAACGTTGCGTCGCTAATGCATTAGGAGCTCAAAACGTGTCGATTACCAAATGGCATTTGTTGGCGTTTGTAATAACTTCACCACTCGCCCAGAACACATGACAGGGAGCATGGCAGCGAAATGAGAGCTAGTTCAGCCGGCCGTCAGTCTCAAGGTGAAAACATCGAGCCCTGTTTATGTGTGTGTGTGTGTGTGTTGACTGGTCTTGTGAATGTAGAATCGTAGAATTGTAGGGTTGGAAGAGACCCCCAGGGGGCATCTAGTCCAACCGCCTACAATGCTGGAATACGTTACTTGAGAATGGAGAGTGCTGCCTTATACTAAGTCAGGCTCTTTGTCCATCCAGCCCAGTATTGTCTGCACTGACTGGCAGCCGCTCTCCAGGATCTCAAACACGCTGTCTTTTTCACTCAGGGGTGGGGAACCTTGGGCCCTCCAGATGTTGCTGAACACTCAACTCTCCCATCAGCCCTTGCAAGCATGGCCAATAGCTAGGGATGATGGGAGTTGCAGTTCCGCCACACCTGGAGGGCCCAAAGTTCTTCCATGCCTATTTTAAGTAGAGATTTGCTGGCCGGATTCAGAAGGTCTTCTTGGCCAGGGTTGGGGAAACCTGCAGCTCTCCAGAGGTTGTCCAACTGCAACTCCCATCAGCCCGACAACACCTGGAGGGCCACGGGGTCCCCATCCTTGTTTTAGACCATGATGATTCTCGGCTTACCATGGCTGGAATCTTTTGTTTGGATGGGAAATGGGGCCAGCGTCTAGGCATAGCCAACAAGCGTAGATGTTTCTGGACTACAACTCCCATCATCCCTGATTGGCTATGCCGGCTGAGGTTGACGGGAGCTGGAGATGGGCACTGTTGTGACTACGCTTGGGCCAGACAGTCAGGGACTGCCATCTCTAACTATTGTAGCATTTCTAAGACCAGCTACCTCCAAGGCTTAACTCCGCAGTGGCTTCATGAGGTTGAAGGAACAAACCATCGTCGCGTGAGTTGACCGTAGCCCTTTTCATGCACCCAAAAGGACATGTGTGGCACCAAGTGTGTAAGGGGTGTATGAGAGAGAGAGAGAGAGAGAGAGAGAGAGAGAGAGAAGGGCGGGGGAGGGGGGCGGGAAATCAGCTTCATTTAGGATTTTAATGCAAACCTACCTGATTCGGACTTCCCAAAACAGGATGCAAACCAAGACACAGCTGCCTTTCGGAAATCTGAAATTCTGCAATGCAGTTCTGCAGCCAAGTAATGTGCATAGCAAAATGGGTTCATTAGGGGGAAAGCCTGCATCAAAATGCATATTTTAGGGGTTTTTTTTTGTTTTGTTTTTCAAAGAACCCATCAAAATGCATTATTTCAAGGAAAATTGCATGCAAATTTCTGGGGAAATTGCGTATGAATTTTGGAAACACCTAATAATAATAATAATAAAATTATTATTTATTCCCTGCCCATCTGGCTGGGTTTCCCCAGCCACTTATAGACTTATAAATGATAGACTTATAGACATAGATTTCCATGAGGATTTAAAAATAATAATCGTAAATGTAAACAAGAGCGGAAAATGTGAACTGAATTTAGGCTTGGAAAAAAGGAGAAATTGGGGGAAGTCAAATTATTAATTCTCATTATTCTTCAAAATAATAAGAATAGTAATAGTAACAACCTGCTCTTCACCTTCTCAGGCTGCAGGGCGGGTTTCAACAATCGGAACGTAATGTTTAAAGCACGTTTAAAACAGCTTCCGGCTGCAGAGAAAAAGTTGGGTCCTGAAAATACAAATCTTTGGGTGTCCAAAGCCGGGGAGAAAGGGGGGAAATGGACAGATCTGTTCATTCCTTGGTGGCACAGGGCTCCCGGCATCCTCAGTCCATTGCTGAATTGCAAGGCGGCTTCCGATTCCCTGCTCTATAGAGGAAGGTGAGAGGTGGAGTTGGTGAGGATTTTAGGAATGGTGCTGTTCCTCTGACACTTTATGCCCACATGTCTTCTTTTGGACGCATGAAGTGGGCACCATGCCATCTTCATGCATGCAGAGATAAGTCCCAGTTCCATTGCTGCCTGTTTATTAACTCACCAACCAGGATTCATATGAAGAGTGGGTGGTTTGTTTTTTTTTTAATGCGTATTTATGGGAAAAGACTTGGTCCATTTTGTGTGTCAGGTGGCTCATCCCACCAGGGGGTAGTCTCTTGACCGCCCTGGCTCATAAAGGGGCACAGGACTTTGTTACGAGGCAGAAATTCCACCGCCAGACATTAAAGTTGCTGCCATACCTGCAAGAGCTATGTGGCAGGCAGATATCAAACAGGTGCTGACTCATCCATCATTGCTGGGGGGGGAGGAGGAAGCAGAAGCAGCTGCACCTGTTGAATTCCTGCCTGCCAGGCACAAACTTCCCCCACTTTGAATGCAGACAAAGCCATTTGCATCTGTCGTCTGTTTCTTTTCTTTTCTTTTTTAATACCGGATGTCCACCAGCCAACTGTTTCAATCGTTTATTTTTTTAAATTTCAAACGGTATCCCGCTTATTTTTCTTTTTATATATATTAAAAATATAGACTCTAGGTGGCTTACAATTATACAGAAAAGAAAACAACCAATAATAATCCAAACGGAATTGCATGCATGCATTAGTGCGGATGAATACCCGTGTTAAAACAAGGAACATCCTCGCCAGGCAATATGGGGAATGTTGTCTCTGTGCTGATTTGGGGAATTGGGTTTTTTTGGGGGAGGGGGGTAGGGGAGCGGAAGACCCTGATCTGACACAGAGTTGAGTGTGCTTAAGCCTTTGGTCTGAGTGGCTTTACGTGTGTGCCCTGGCAAACACCAATGACGGCTTTCCACCCGAGGGTTATTTGTACCTTACGTCTAAACTGTGTACAATCTGTGGACACAGATTGTACGAGCTGTGTACCCATAGTTATTTGCACGTGGTGCTCAATGAGTGTACGGTCTGTGTGCCTGTGCTTACGGCTGTTGTATACAGATGCCCTCCGAAGCAACAAGTGTACTACACACTCTTGCCACGAAGGGATGGAGGCAGCGTTTATGTACGAAATCTGAGCTTTGCCATGGAAGTAGGACCAGGGCTGGTTTCTGAGTGGTTGGGCGTGGGGGTGAATAACCTAGTAAAGACTTTGGGAGGTCGCAGGATCGAAGCAGCACAATAGGAAGAGCGGAAGGGGCTTGCTCTTATTTTATTTTTAAAAGAAAATTATCCAATGGGTCTCTCTGCCTTTGGGCTGTTTTGCTTCTGCAGAGTCCAGCCTCTCATTCTTTGCATATTTCCCCGGATGACAGAGATGCACTAATCAGGACTAGCGGGCTGATACATTTGATAAAAAATAAATCTTCTCATTTCCTCAAAGTACCTGGTCTTTAAATACACCCGGTGGCTGCTCTGGTTTAAGCACATTTAACTCTCGTCATCTACATCGTGCGCCCGCTTTACTTGGAAGTAAGGTCCGTCCAGTACAAAGGAAATCTGTTTAGGATCAGGGCCCCGCGCCAGAAACCCAATTCTCCATCCTTCTCACTTTCAAGTAGACACGGCAAAGAAAGGAGGGGAAAAGCCCACCATTGTTATTATGATTTAAAATGTTGCAGGCTTTGTGTTTTGGAAGGAAAAAAAAGAGAAGCTGCCCCCTTGTTAAATGTTACCCAAAAAAAATTATAAGAGGGGAGGGGGGGAAATTGGACAGACCCTCCTTCTGAAAAAATATTGACAATGTCTGTGATTACTCTATTGTTTGATTGCAATGTCTGTGATTAAAAGGAAAAACAAAACGAAACACGAGAAATCTACTGCCAAAGTTAACCCCATGAATCTGACGGCTCATTTGATTCGATGGTTCCTGTCAAGAGAGCGGATTTGTGAATGTGTGTGTGTGATGTGGAAGGCTACTCCAAAGGTTTGGGGTTGTATCCAGGCCAGAGTTAGACCCATTGAAATGAATGGACCCATGTTAGCCATGCCCATTAATTCTGATCCATCTGCTCAGAGTAGAATTATATGCGACCCGTTGCATAAAAGCTTCATTTCCGTGTCGTCTCTTGATATCCTATATGTATATTTCTTTATACATTATTAGCAGGGTGGTGTGGTGATTAGAGTGTCGGGACTGTCACCTGGGGGACTGGGGTTCAAATCCTCCCACTAAACTATGAAACTGATTGGGTGACCTCACAAGCCAGACAGTATCTCTCAGCTTAGCCTACTTCACAGATTCCCACTGAATATAGTTGTCAGGGAACAATGGCAAGGATGGTATTTTGCTGAGCAGCCGTCTTGGGGGGGGGGGGAAGCTGGAAAAGGTTCGGACAGGGGGAAACAGATATCAAGGGGGTGGAACAACTCCTGTGAAGAAACCTTACAACAGTTGAGGCTCTTCTGTTTAGAGAAAAGACAAGGGAAGGAGGGCCAGAGGCAGATTTAGGGGTGCAGGACTGGTTCTCCCGTCCTGGGCGCCAAGCCGAGAGGGCACTGTGACAGTGATAAACAATGGAAGGCGAGAGGTGGGGGGTTGCGCCAAATTTCTGGTGTTGCACATGGCACACCGCTGAAATTTTAAATCTCACTTTAAATGCCACTGAGAGGGCACGATAGAAGTTTGCAACATTATGTATGGCAAGGGTATGAATAAAAATATTGTTTATTTGTGTAGCCGAAGGCTTTAACCCCAAAAAGAGAGACAGAGACATAAGACAAAATAAAACACGTTACAAAATAAATCACATCACGCAATTAGAATATTTATTAAAACCAGGCATTCTGTCAGATAAGGGCTTGCTGCTCCTCTGAAACAAAATTCACTTAACATCCCCACGAACCTTTCTCCTTAAAATTGCTGCTCTAGAGCTAAAACAGGCCGGCACCATGGCTTGGAGAAAGTGAGAAGAGAGGTTTTTCTCCCTCTCTCCTAACGACAAAACCTGTGGAAATCTAGCGAAGCTGCAAGTTGGAAGATTCTGGTCAGATAAAGAAAGGACTTCTTCATGCAGCACATAGTTCAACCATGGAACTCGCTGCTGCAGGACGGCCACCAACTTGGATGGTTTTAGAAGCAGATTAGATGAATTCGTGGAGACGTAACACTTTCAAGGGCTGCCAGCCACAATGGCCATACTCTGCCTGGTCCATGGCGGGAGACAGCTATGCTTCTGAATGCCAGTTGGTGGAAAATGCAGGTGGGGAGAATGCAGTGGTGCTCAAGTCGTGCTTTGGGCTTTCCGACAGAGGCATCCAGGATGATGGACTAGATGGGCCATTGGCCTGATCGAGCAGGCCTTTTCTTATGTTCTCACAAGAGGCCCTGCAGAAAAATGCTTCCTTCTCTGCTTCTGCAGGGGAGAGTTCCTTCACCTTGGGGTGAATGCTAATTTCAGAGCAGCCCAGAAGTTCTTGATCACAGAAAAAACACACACACACACACACACACACACACACACACACACACACACACACGTCAAAAAGCTTCAGCACCAGAAAGACAGAGAACACAAGGGGAAGGTGGAACAGGAGGTTGGAAGGAGCAGGTAGGGACATGTCTGAAGACATGCTTCCCTCTTGGTTCCATCTGCGGGGCTTACTTCGAACAGCACCCTCCTTCTTTTTAAAAATAGTTGAGGGCCACATTCCCTACTGGGCAAGCTTCTGGGGGGGCCAAATGGTGGGAGGAGCTGGCCAGGTGTGTGTGTGGGGGGGGGAGCAAGCGAGAGTGCCTGTTCCTTCAGCACAGAAAAAGGATGCCTTCCCCTAAGATTTATTGCCCTTCTGTTTACACGATGGCAAGTGTTTCCGTATACACATCAATACATGCAAATATTACGCAGATATATGCGGCTACCCTTCTCCAGATGCATAGGCTGTGGAGGGAATGGGCAGGCGAAACCACCACCAATTTGCCTGCTGCCATTCTTAGGAGATTTAAAGGTATACGATTGTTCCACAGCATCACGATTTGGCAACCTGGTGATGGTGTGCCAGCTCCCTGGTGGCCAGGGAGGAAGGACCTTCGTGCCAACTTGCCCCTTTTGCCTGCCCAGGCTGTGAGCTCTCCTTAACGGTGCTTGGAGAGGATCTTGGTTCCAAGGATAGTCATAGAGAAGTACATATATTTTCATTCCGAAGGCAGCCTCGAAGGAACTGGCTTTCCTCGAAGAGGATTAAGAAAAGGGCCGTCACATTAAAAGTGCTCTGTGCCACTGATGCAACGAGAGCGAGGAGCGGATCAAAAAGGGGATGACGGAAGGGGATTTTGGCAGGAGATTCCTGGTGGATCTAGTGCAACCCACCAGATGCTCCGAAGGGGAACACACAAGCAGGACCTGAGCGCAAGAGCACGCTTCCCCACCTGTGGTTTCCAGCAACTGTTATGTTCAGAAACATACCACCTCTGACTGTGCAGGAAGAACATAGGTTGGTAGCCATCACTGCCTCCTGTGGGAGTGAGTTCCATAGTTTAACTATGTGCTGCGTGAAGAAGGCATTTCTTTCGAACATTCAGGCCTACAGAATTCATAGAGCTGGAAGGGACCCCTAAGGGTCATCTAGCCCAGCCCGCTGCAATGCAAGAATCTCAACACACATGGTCCCCCATCCAAAGTGCAACCCCACCAGACCCCTGCTTAGCTTTGCAAATGCGCTAGCAGTTTCATTGCTGCACCACTAGGAGGTAGGTAAAAAGGTAAAGGACCCTGATCAAGTTTGCAGAGGACACCAAATTGGGAGGGGTGGCTAATACCCCAGAGGACAAGATCACACTTCAAAATGACCTTAACGGATTAGACAACTGGGCCAAAGCAAACAAGATGAATTTTAACAAGGAGAAATGTAAAGTACTACACTTGGGCAAAAAAAAATGAAAGGCACAAATACAGGATGGGTGACACCTGGCTTGAGAGCAGTACATGTGAAAAGGATCTAGGAGTTTTGGTAGACCACAAACTTGACATAAGTCAACAGTGTGATGCAGCAGCTAAAAAAGCCAATGCAATTCTGGGCTGCATCAATAGGAGTATAGTGTCTAGATCAAGGGAAGTAATAGTACCACTATATTCTGCTCTGGTCAGACCTCACCTGGAATACTGTGTCCAGTTCTGGGCACCACAGTTCAAGAAGGATACTGACAAGCTGGAACGTGTCCAGAGGAGGGCAACCAAAATGGTCAAAGGGCTGGAAACGATGCCTTATGAGGAACGGCTTAGGGAGCTGGGTATGTTTAGCCTGGAGAAGAGAAGGTTAAGGGGTGATATGATAACCATGTTCAAATATATAAAAGGATGTCATATAGAGGAGGGTGAAAGGTTGTTTTCTGCTGCTCCAGAGAAGCGGACACTGAGCAATGGATTCAAACTACAAGAAAGAAGATTCCACCTAAACATTAGGAAGAACTTCCTGACAGTGAGAGCTGTTCGGCAGTGGAATTTGCTGCCAAGGAGTGTGGTGGAGTCTCCTTCTTTGGAGGTCTTTAAGCAGAGGCTTGACAGCCATCTGTCAGGAATGCTTTGATGGTGTTTCCTGCTTGGCAGGGGGTTGGACTGGATGGCCCTTGTGGTCTCTTCCAATTCTATGACCCCTGGACGGTTATGTCCAGTCAAAGTTAACTATGGGGTTGCGGCGCTTATCTCTGGCCGAGGGAGCTGGTGTCTGTCCACAGACAGCTTTCTGGGTCATGTGGCCAGCATGACTAAACCGCTCCTGGCACAACAAAACCAGAGCATACGGAAACACAGTTTACCTTCCCACCGCAGCAGTGCCTATTTATCTATTTGCACTGGCGTGCTTTAGAACTGCTAGGTTGGCAGAAGCTGGGCCAGAGCAACGGGAGCTCACCCCATCAAGGGGATTCGAACCGCTGGCCTTCTGAGCGCCAAGCCCAAAAGGCTCAGTGGTTTAGACCACAGCGCCACCTGCATCCCTGCTGCCACTAGGAGGATGCAGCTCTTGCAGTGAGCAGATGAGAAAACTCCAATGCTTTGATCCCAGGGTTGAATGTGGCCCTGCAAACCTCTCCATCTGACCTCCAGAACTCTCCCTGGGCTGCCCTCTGTCTCCCCAGGCCAGACCCCTCACCCTACGTGCAGCACACTATTGCTTTTGCTTGGCAGGAAGGCATCCTTGAACGGCGATGTCTGGTTGGAGAGAGGAGGTGTAGAACTTAATTGGCTGAGGTGGAGTATTAGTTTAAGGCACTAGAGATTCAGAGGCTAGTGTCAGTAGCAGTGGCTTTTGAGTATGTGGAAAGTGCCATCTAAGTCCCCAATATGGATATTAGTTTTCCCCTTTGTGTATAAAAATCCCCTTAATAAGCCCACTTGTAAATTTATCCTGCCTCTGGTAGTGGTGTTCATCTCACGTCCGACTTCAAGCCTAGCCACGTTACTAAGAGGTCGCGAAGCCTCCTGAGGGAAGTGGGTGTTAGCGGCAGGATTAAAAACACAGGCACTTGTGTGCGTGTGGTTAAGTGAGGCTGAGCAACTGCGATCCCCAACGATCCAGAGGAAGCTTGCGTAAAGTGCTGTTTGATGCTCTTCTAGTACGCTATCTTCCTATATATATATAAAGGCAAGGCTGTCGTCACGCAGCAGTTCATGCGGCCGCCAAGACGCAGCCGCCTCTACTTCAACATGATGACAGAATGGCAGGTGAGAGAGCAAGCAGGTTGCAGGCAGCGCAGGCAAGGCATTTCAAAGAGCGGTTTGCCAAACCACTCTCCGAAGAGCCTCCCCCCTTCTTTAAAAGAGGTTTGAGAGAGCTGTGAAGGGAAATGTGAGGTGTAAAGGGAGGTGGTTCCCCCCCCAGGTGTAAAGGAAGGAGTTGGCCAGGTGGAGGGGGGGAAGCGGGTGAGAGCCCCTACTCTGTGTGTATGGATCTCTGGTTTGTGTGTGGTTGAAACGTAGCCTATAACAGTGAGGGTCACATCCATCGCTGCACCCACTTCCCCCCTGGCCCCACCTACCACTAGAATGCAGCCCCTGGAAAGTTGCCTATGATGGAATGTGGTCCCCAGGCCAAATACCTTTCAAATTTCTGTTTGCCTTCTCTGCTTAATAAAATATTGGGAGTCTACATTTTTGCCCAGCAAAGGCTGACTCTTCCAGGCATTGAAGGATTGTAGCTTTAACATTCCTTCCTTCCAGTTTAGCTGGATTGGAAATTATCCAAGCGGGTCTAATTTCTTGGGTCCCCCCCCCCTTCTTGACTACCAAATAAGCAGGAGGCCTGGTAGTAGGATGGAAGCAATCCAGCACTGGAGAGAGAAACACTCCTCCGAATCTGGACACAATGTGACTTACGAGCTTGTAGAGAAAGCCTATTATAACTGTATTTCCTGCCAGCTGGTTGAATGTGGGGAAGAGGTGAGGGAAATGAGATTATCCATCACAAGCAGTCACCACCAATACCAGCTCAATGTACCTTTGACATGGGATAGCATCACATCGTGGAGGCAGACTAATTGGTTCTCTTTCTCTCATGCCACCTCTCGGCCTCGCCATCAATCACAGGCTTGTATTTTGCTCAGGATAACGCTGGCAGATATAAAAGATGGGCAATCTGTTGCTGCAGCAGGTGCCAGGAAGCCAGAAACAGAAAGCCAGGTCAACATAGGCCTATTTCTAAGGTGCCAAGCGACGCTTTATTGGAGAGATGCCTGGTGCATTTGGGGGGGGGGGGAAGCCCCCCTGAAAATATTGGTTGAAGGCCAGAGGAGCAAGAATCTGTGGCGATGTCTCACCCCGACCAAGGCAGATGGTGCCATTGAGCTACTGAGCTAAGTTCAAGGTGCTGCTTTTGGTACACAGAGCCCTGAAAGTTATAATCTCACCTTATCTTTCCATTTGTTCACTGCAGGTGAGCGTCTCACACAGACACCATGGTATCAGGAGGTACGTTCTGCATTATGTAGGAACTGGACCCACTTAGGCAGGAAGAACCAGCTGCACAAATGTAAGATGGGGAACACCTGGCTTGCCAGTAGTACATGTGAAAAGGATCTAGGGGGTCTTAGTAGACCGTTAGCTTAACATGAGTCAACAGTGTGATGCAGCAGCAAAAGAGGCTAATGCTATTCTAGGCTGCATCGACAGTAGTGTCGCGATCAAGGGAAGTAATAGCACTGCTCTATTCTGCCTCGGCCGGCCCACACCTAGAGTCCTGTGTCCATTTCTGGGCTCCACAACTTAAGAAGGATGTTGACAATCTGGAACGTGTGCAGAGGAGGGTGACCAAGATGGGGAAAAAAGCTCTGGAGTTGGGTTTGTTTAGCCTGGAGAAGACTGAGACGATATGATAACCATCTTCAAATATCTGAAGGGTTGCCTTATGGAAGCCAGCCTGTAGGACCCAAACCAACGGATCCAAGTCACAAGAAAGGAGATTCTGACTAAATATCAGGAAGAACAGCAAGTACTGTTTGACAGTGGAACAGACTCCCACAAGAAGTGGTGAACTCTCCTTCCTTGGAGGTTTTTAAGCAGAGGTTGGATGGCCATCTGTCATGTAAGAACCCCTTCTTAGAATGTTAGAAGCAGAACAGCAGGCTCTGTGCTAGAAATGGAATCAGTGGAGAAGAGAGTGGAACTTTTTTACTTTTCGTGATCATGCAAGAAAGGTGTCAAGTGAGTTATTTCCACTTGCCTTCTGCTGTCCTCGCTTCCTTCCAGAGCTCCTGTCAAGGCCAATTTCCTCAGAGCTGTCCAGCACTTCTCAGCAAAGTGGCCAGAACAGAGAACCCTGTCGCTTATTGTCGTAGTCTAAAATCTGATGCCAGGTGTGTGTGGGAGGCAGAGAGGTAAGGAATAAATATTATTATTATTATTATTATTATTATTATTATTATTATTATTATTATTTATACCCCACCCATCTGGCTGGGCTTCCAACAGAACATTAAAATGCAATAATCTATTAAACATAGAAGGTAAACTTAAAAAGTTGCATGGCATGGGCAGGAAGGAAGGAGCATGCCTTCCTCTCCCAGGAACTCTCAGGTCAGCCTGCGTTCAGCTCCAAATTAAGAGGTAGTTGTTGTTTTCTTAACCTGCCCTGCAACACATAAACAGCTGCCTATGAGGCTGTTAGTCCAGAGGGGAATGACTAGCCGCCCTCACATCAAAGGGACATGTCTGCAGCTTCAAGAAATCAATGCTAAGAGCCCTGCTGAAAGCTCCATTTAGTCCAGCATCCTCTTTTTCAGAGGCTAAGCAGATGCCTTTTGTTAAACCCAAACGGACAGGAGGGCAACCACCTTCTTCTGTTGCTCGCTGGCATTGAGGTACACTGCTTCTGAACGTGGCAGTTCTGTACAGCCATTACGCACAGTAAAGACTATGAATGATCACCTCTTTGAAAACTGTAATAGCCAGAGAGCCACTTCTAAGTTAGCAACGGCAATACCGAGCTAGGAGGCCTGAATTGGTACGACAGCTTCATAATACAAGCCACAGCTATCATGCAAAAGAAAAAAGGTCCCAGGTTCAATCCCCAGGTTCTCCAGGTAGGTGCTGCCAGTCAGTGTAGGTAATGCTGAGCTACTCGGAACAAGCATCTGACCTGGCAGAAAGTTGTTTCCTATGTTTTGGTGCTGCGATCCTAAAATTTGGGGGGAGGGAGCTGTAAATCTGTGTGCAGAAGTTAGGACTGGAAAATCCTGCCAGTTGTTGTAAATATAACTGAACTAGATTTAACTGTGTTGCCACTTTGGCTGGTCTGCACCCAGGCTCCTGGCTAGAAAGTAAGAATGTAAGGAAAGCCCTGCTAGATCATCTGGCTGGCTGCTGTGAGAAGGCTGTCCCTTCTAGTCCAGCCTTCTCACAGCAGCCAGCCAGATGCCCCAACGGGAAGCTCTGATACAGGACACGAGAATAAGAGCTGATCTCCCCACTTGCGATTCCCAGCAACTGGCATTCAGAGGTATTTACTGCCTCCAACAGAGGAGGGGGAAATATAGCTGCCGCGGCTCCATGAATTTCCCCCAAGACTTTATCTACAACGAAAAGACCGATAAAAATAAAAATCTATTGGGCGAAAATGCCTCTTTTGCTTCCCAAGCAGGATCTAAACCAAGACTGCTTATGATGGTTCGCGGGGGTCGTGTTCAGAAGAAACAGATAACAGAAGCACAAGGTGCTGAGGTGGGGTGCCGTTTGGCAAAAAGAACTCTTTTTTAATGTATTGGTTGATACACACACATACACACACATGGTTATTCAAGGTGTCACCCTGAGGTATAAAAAAAATACCCCCCCCCCGAGAAAGCAGACTCCAAAGCTTGGCCCTCCCTTTCACCAGCGCGACGTTGTGTTCACTTTCGACATGATTCCAGGTGGACCACGGCTGCAAGGCGAGAGGCGGTTATCCCAGCATCCTTTGCTCCACACGTCGCAATGGTCTGCTGCGTCCTCCCCGTTCTCTTCTGTCCTTCCCTCTCCCGCCCCCAAAGCTTCCTCATAGGCCCTTCCCCATCGTGAGAGGCAACGGTTGGCTCTTGCCCGGCTCCACCCCTTCAGCTTTTAACCACTCCATCTTCTGCTTGTGTTGCTGAACGGCATCGGCCACCCGGGCGTCTATCATGGCTTCCGTGAGGACGCCGTCCTCGGAGGCATACGCTGCGGCCTGAAGAGGAGGAGGAGGAGAGGGAAATAAACCTGGTTTGGTCATTCCTTGAATGGCGTTGCGAGATGGGGGAAAAAAACCAAAGTTTTCTGCATGGCATGGATAAATCGGTTCCTCGACAGCCCAGCTTTTAAGTGAGCCTCATTTCTGTCCCAGGATCCTTCACTGCTGACTTGGAAAGCTGCCATTCCCCCAACACAGAGCAGGGGGGGCCCTGCAGGCTTCTCAGTCTGGCCCTCAGATCTCTTCCCCAGGCCGCACCCCACAGTGGCCCAGCTTTTGCATGCTCCCTTGAGCGTTCATGCCTCTCTAAAATGTGTCCTTGGGACTCTGAAAATGCCTCTTGCTTGCCTGGATGCCGGATGGAGAGAGGGGTTCGAGTTGTGCAGAAACCAGCCGCCCAGCGCACAAAGGCAAAATTGACATCCATTGCTCCGCCCACATTTTCCCCTGGCCCCTCCCACCACTGGCATGTGGCCCTCAGGCTGAAAACCGTCCCCACTCTGCTGCACACTAACAGCAAACTCCTTCTCAAGTGTATGGATCCTGGTGTAGACGAAACGCAAGTGCACACCCCAGAGCAAGAGGGAGGAGATTGGGAGAGGTACAAACTGAAACCTTTTTTCAAAGAGGGTGGGAACCCCAGAAAAATCCCACGGAGGCCTGTGTGAATTCAGCAGGCTTGACATTCATACCAAATGTTGGGGGGGGGGGATCTAAGAAAACTAGAGAGGAATGGAATGGAGTAGCCTGGGAGAGGGGGAAGAATGGAATGGAATGGAGTAGCCTGGGAGAGGGAGGAGGAATGGAATGGAGTAGCCCACGAGAGGGTATGGCCAGGGGAAACCTGGGCTACGGGCTCTCTGCAATGCAACATTTTGTAGAATTCTACATCTTAGCTTTGTCACCTAGAGGAGTGACAGCCCAATGATGCTTGGGAGCTGCTGCCTCGAAAGAGCACTTCACAATGCAAGATGCCTGGGGCATGCAGCCACTGATGGCTTGGCATGCTCAAAGCTTGCCCAGGTGCCCGTCACTAATGGAGCTGCAAAATGCAGGTGCTCCCTGGCAAGACGGGGCTTAGCTCCAGGAAGGATCCAGTGTTTGTTCAATGGACGCCGAGTGTTTTCCCTTTGCTGCGATTTTTTTTTTGGCAGGGTGTGTGTGTGCACAAGGGTGCAACCTTCAACCCCCCCCCCACCCTCCGGCCAGACCGCCTGCAAATTGTGAAGACTCCAGCTGGGGCCGTGCGATTCACGCTTGGCTGGTTCTCTCAATGACTTTCTAAAAATAGATCTGCCTGGGGCCCCGACTGTCAGGAAAGGAGTGGGAGAAAGCAGATGCCCCTTCCAGGAGGAGCTTTAACTCCTTGAAATTGAACACACCGGGCTTTTTCACCACTCACCAGGCTGGACTTCTCACCGAGACAAAAAGGCTCTGGGATTGCTTATGCTGCTATTTCCACACTCCCCTCCCTTCTACTTCTATCTTCCTAATAATGAGGACCAGAAACTTAGAAACAACCATAAAAGCTCTGTTTTCAAGAAGCTGGATTTTGTGTGGCGCAGAAGAACTGTGGGAACACAGAACAATTGCCCAATTGGCTTCCAATTCCTCAACCACGAGCATAAGGTTGTAAAGTTTCCCCTGAAGAACACCATTCTGCACTATGTGCGTGCGTGAGATATATTCTGCAACAAGGGAAACTGCAGAGCATTTTGGCCTGCATGAAGTATGCAAACTGAGCAGCAAGAAGCCTGCTGGATGAGGCCACCAGCTCATCTAGCCCAGTTCTCAGTGTAGCCAACCAGATACCCATGGGAAGCCTGCAAACATGACCTGAGTGCAAAAGCAACTCTCCCCATTTGTGACTCTTGGTAACCTATATTCAGAAATATTGCCCATGGTGGAGGAAGAAGCAAAGTCAGCGTGGGAGGAGGGGAGAGCTGCTGCTCTGCTCAGGTCCTGCTTGTGGGTTTCCCATGGGTATCTGGCTGGCCACTGTTGGAGAATAAGATGCTGGACAAATGCTTGCAAAATACCGTACAGGGCAACTTCGTAATGGTGCAGCTGCGAGGGCAGGCGACCACTTTCTCAAGATGCGTTTGACGTGTGTCAAACGGTTATAAATGGTTCTGACATGCTTTAAATTACCTTTTTTATTTTAAAATTGCATTGTTTGAACACTCTGGGCCTTCCCCGCACAGAGGGAGGGCGGAATAGAAAAAAAGGAATCATAAATAAATCATACGAGATTTCCTGGTCTGGTTGACATGTCGTGCAATGAACCAACGGCAACATCCAATGCACATTGTTGTCAGCCCCCCGCCTCCTCCGAGGGTTCAGAGCAGGGAACTGGCTCTGCTGTGCCACACATCCATGTCTCTTTCAACCCTTTCCGTGGGCGAGCTTTGACGGGCGGGCACAGTACCCAATTAAGTCCTACTCGAAGCAGACCCACTGAAATCAACCTGGATTGCCAAGTGCATCTGTTTCAATGGGCTGCCTCAAACTAAGCCCCTACTCAGAGCAGATTGATTGAAATCGATGGACCCAAGTATGTCATGTTCCTTCGTTTCGTATGGGCTCACTCTGAGTAAGGACTTAGTTGCCAAAGAAGATAAACATAAAAAGAACCTGCTGGATCAGGCCAGCGTCCCACTTAATCCACTGTCCTGTTCTCAAAGCGGCTGAGATGCCTATGGAAAACCTGCATGGAAAACTTCCATAGTTTAATCGGTAGGGTTGCCATATTTTGAAGAGCAAAAAAGAGGACACATCTGATGACTTCTACTTTTAACTATGGATTGCTATGGCGACTCTACACCCATGAAAAAGAGGACCTGTCCCGTAAAAAGAGGACATACGGTAATCCTACTATGGGATGCATAGATAAGTTACTTTATTTCATCCCAAAATTCAGCTTCGCTGGATGGCCACGAGGTCTAGCGTTATGAGAGAGGAAGAAAAACTTTTCTCTACCCATTTTCTCCATAATATGCATATTTCAGTGAACTTATTTCACATCACTTGCCTTTTCTCTAAACTAAAAAGTCCCAGTTGCTGCAGCGTACAGAAGTGTCGCCCCATCCCTTGATAATTCTGGCTGCCCTTTAATGAACCTACATCGGTCTAGAGTAGGACCGAACTGCAGTCTGCCAGAGAGGTTTTCTAAGCCTGCAAAATGAGGTGGGGAGAGAGAGAATGCTGCAATGTGGATGGTGGTGAGGCAAACTAATTGAAAATACAAATTGGAGGTGAATTAAGCAGCAGTCGTTAGCAGCAATTAAGCCTCCCCCCCCTTTGGGATTAGATCGAAGGTGCTCTGACCAAGGGAAGGTTTGAGAAATTGCTTCATTAAATCGTTTGGCTCCAGGAGGCGGAAATCGTGGCTTTCACTGTCCTGAGGTGCTGGCTAAAAAACAGGTTGTAAACTTTTCATTCCTGGTTAGACTCTTTTTTCTTTTAAAGCACCGCAGTGCCCTTCCCTCCCCACCCCAAGGCTGTCGGAAACAGACCAAGGCAGGCAGGCAGGAAGTGAGAGAGAGACTGAGGCAGGGGAAGGAATTCTAAAACACCTTCCACGAGGCATCCACTTGCGTCAAGGCTGTTTGAAGGATGCGCAAAGCCGCACCTGGCTCGCCCCAGCTGCTGTTTGTCAAGATCAGGAAACGCAAGCACGCTCACAAGGAGGGAAAGGGACCTGGGAAGGTGACAAAGTCACTCTGCGCTACCCAATCTCGTCACAAGCTGGCGGGCGTCAACGCCCAGCGTTCTCAGAAGAGGCAAAGAACAGCCTTGACCCCCCCCCCATCCCATCTAAATTCAATCCCTACCTAGACCTAGGATGAAGGGCTGGGGGAACCTGTGGCCCTCCAGATGTGCCTGGATGCAACAGGTGGGGATGATGGGCTTTGTAGTCCCTCAATGTCTGGAGGGCTAAAGCTCCCCAACACAGCACCCTATGGGTTTTGGTTAAGCCCAGATTTCAGGGGTTGATTCCACCCCCCCATGTATTTAGGGTCCCCTCCCCTCAAAAAGTGCCACGGTGCTCAGGTTCTGCTTGGGGGGGGGGGGGGGGGTGGCTACTGTAAGAAGAGGATGCAGGACGAAATGGGCCTTTGGTCAGATCCGGCAGGGCTCATCTTAGGTTCTTAAGGGGTGCCCCAAAATGCTCTATATAGAATTGCCACAGTTCCTGACGATGGCTGGCTGTTTCTCCCCGCTCACCAGAGGATAACAACACTGCTGCCAGTGACACCCCCCCATTGGCGGCAAGAGTTCCTGTCACCACACAAGAAACTCTTCGTGAGCTCCCCGCCACTACCAACAGTACCCCATTCTCCCCACGGTTGTGAATGGGGTGATGAATTTGGGAGGGATTTCATCTCAGCACTAGTCAGCTGTGTGTGTGTTGCAATTCCATAGAAGCGCACAGGAAACTGCACAAAATTGCACTTATGAAGGGTTTGGGGCTCTCTTAACTTTTCAAAACTACATTCACAGTCCTTATGACTGCTCGAAAGGATGTGAAATCTCACAAGCGCTCCTCTCTCTCTTGCAATGTCACATAATGTAACACTGGGCATAGAAATGAACTTGTAGAAAATCTCAGCTCTCTCTCCTTTTCAAAAAGCAGTCCTTACGACTGCAAAGTTTTGCTTGAAAGCGTGTGAAATCTCACAGGCTCTGTGCGTATCTGTGGAGTGGCTGGTGTTTGACCCCGGCAACACAAGCGGTTATTTAAAAACAAATTTGCCCCGGGAGAATGCTAAATGTTCTAGTGTCATGTCTTATTTACTGAAGTTTAAGCTGCTGTTTTATTAATGTATTTTTCAAAATTAATTATACAGTTTTATCTGGCCCACACTGTCTATTTTTTTTGCTGATATTTCGTAATTGTTATAAACCACTTATTATTTTAAAAATCTCTAAGCGACCTACAACATAAAACACACAAGTTATACCATTAACTCGAAAGTACAACCTGAACCCACCGTCTCTCTCAGTCTAACCTACCTCACAGGGTCGTTGTGGGGATTAAATGAGGAGGGGGAGAAGCACCTTGAGCTCCTTGGACAAAAAAAGGCAGGATATGAATGAAATAAATAAATATCCAGTTTGGTGGGGATTTAAGTAGTCTAGTTTCAGATTTGCAGGTATCTCTCCCTGTGCAGTCTAGTGATAATATGGTTGTTCTGGTCTTAAGATTGGGTGTTATTATTTAATATGTTCAGGTATATTAGCACGCCCCATCATCATATCCATGTTGAATTTTTGTTATTGTTTACTTCGCCCTGTGGTTCCATAATAAATTTGCAAACTAATAAAAAATATTAAAAATAAAGAATATAGATATACACAAACTCCTCTCTCTCACGTTGTCTAAGGCCAGAGTA
The DNA here is from genome assembly GCF_009819535.1 of Lacerta agilis. Classification (NCBI taxonomy): domain Eukaryota; kingdom Metazoa; phylum Chordata; class Lepidosauria; order Squamata; family Lacertidae; genus Lacerta; species Lacerta agilis. The sequence continues at coordinate 17,079,846 of NC_046319.1, read as the reverse complement.
AAAAGGTGCTGTCTTCAGCACATGACAAGAGATGGAAACCAGAGTTTTCAGGAGGCATTATGTAACCAGAGGCTCTTTGGAAAAAGGAGTCAATGGGCAATTTTATTGCGGCTGCCTTAATCGGTCCCAAGGGGCTGGATGCGCCAAGGCAGTGTTTTCTTTCTGTTTTAAAAAGACCAACTGAAGCTTGCGCACAGCAAAATCTGCAAGCTCGCACACCTTACAGAACTCTCAAACAGAAAGCCTGCAGTATTTTGGATGCGGTGTGGCAGCACCAGCCCTACCTAAGGCTTGCTTTATTTGTCAAAATGTATTTATAAACTGCATGGAACATTTTCATCAGTCTTACCGGGGTTCTACAGGCGTCAGGCAAAAACGTTGCTCGTCAACCAGGCCTTTTGCTGCTTAACACCCGATACCCTTTTAAATGTGTTGTAGGAAGGGTGGGGTGGGGTGGAGGTTATGGGTTTCTTTTTGTTTTGATCATGTATTCTGTGTTTTTTCCACATTGTGTTTTTCTGTTGTGAGCCGCCCTGAGATCTATGGGTGAAGGGTGGTATACAAATTTAATAAACAGCAAAATAAAATAAATAAATACAGGTGAAACTCGAAAAATTAGACTACCGTGGAAAGGTTCATTTCTTTCAGTAATTCAACTTAAAAGGTGAAACTAATATATGAGATAGACTCATGACATGCAAAGCGAGATATGTCAAGCCTTTGTTTGTTATAATTGTGATGTTTATGGCGTACAGCTGATGAGAACCCCAAATTAACAATTTCAACTTTGGGGTTTTCATCAGCTGTACGCCATAATCATCACAATTATAACAAATAAAGGCTTGACATATCTCGCTTTGCATGTCATGAGTCTATCTCATATATTAAACTCCAGTAGCTAATGAAAACAATTGCTTACATAAATGGACTTTTCCACGATATTCTAATTTTTCGAGTTTCACCTGTAAATACCCCATCTCTAGTCTCCCTCCAGGCAACAAGGGTTAGCAACAACAAAAAAGCAAAGCTGCCTGGAAGCCGGTCTCTGTGCTTAGCCCATTCCTGTGTTGAATCCATGCATTTACTGCAATTACATTCTGCTTTTCCTCCAAGGTCAAGGCAGCGAACCCAGCTCTCCCCACTCCATTCCATCATCACAATGATTTTGCGAAGTGGGCTACCAGAAGCAATTTCCCCTGATCCCAGGTGTATGCGGGGTTATGGTTATAGGGAAGAAAGAGCATGTTCAGCAACATCTAGAGCAGTGTTTTTCAACCTTTTTTGGGCAAAGGCACACTTGTTTCATGAAAAAAATCACGAGGCACACCACCATTAGAAAATGTTAAAAAAATTAACTCTGTGCCTATATTGACTATATATAAAGTAATTTTCCCACGGCACACCAGGCAACATCTCGCGGCACACTAGTGTGCCACGGAACAGTGGTTGAAAAACACTGATCTAGAGGGCCAAAGGTTGTCCAGTGCTGAGCTCAGCCAGCGCTAGCTGAAACCAAGCAGGCTGGCCTGAGCAGGCAAGGCTGCGTCGAAGGACTGGCTCTCTCATAGGATGCTGGACTTACCTGCCAGGCCACGGCGAGCTGAGAGATCTCTCGGCCAGACATGCCTTCGGCCAGCTTGGCGATCTCTGAACACTTCTTCCCATAGTCAAACTGGGCGAGCTTCAGGCGCCTGGACAGGAAAAAGCACACCAGTTAGCATCAACACTGCCATGTTATATTTATTGCAAGCTGCTGGGAAACACTGTAGGTAGGGTCTAAGGCAGCGTTTCCCAAACTTGGATATCCAGCTGTTTTTGGACTGCAACTCCCATAATCCTTAGCTAGCTGGACCAGTGGTCAGGGATGATGGGAACTGTAGTCCAAAAGCAGATGGAGACCAAAGTTTGGAAAACACTAGTCTAAGGTTTATAGGTTGTATTCAACTAGGTACCCATCAAAAGAGTTCACCCGCTGAAATTAACGGGCATAAATTAAATCACTTTGATTAATTTATGAAAGCAATCTTGAGTGGGGCCAGCGTTGGATGCAACCCTTCATCCAGTAAATAAAACTATTATATGATTTGCTAGCCAGTGTAGCAGTTCGGTTAGGACCCATGTTCAAACCCTTGCTCAGTCTGCGACGACCTGGCTTGTCATTCCCTCAGACTGACCCGCCTTGCAGGGCTGTTGTGAGGATTAACAAAAGAGGGACCGCGAGGAAGCCTTAGGCCAACTCAGGCCCACTGGTCCACCTTCCTAGGTACTATCTATGCTGGATGGGAGCAGCTCTCCTGGGGATGCCACTGGGGTTTGAGCCCGGGACCTTCTGCATGCCAAGCAGATGTCCTCCAGCTGAATTTATGGGGAACTCTATTTTATGATATTGCTTTTCGATACAGGGAAGACAAAAGTAAGTACTTCTTCACGCAGCACACAGTTAGAACGATGGAATTCGCTCCCACAAGAGGCTGTGGCTACCCAGACAGGGACGGTTGATGCCAAGTCAACTCCGGCCCTGTACAAATGAAAACCTGCCTGGCTAGACCAAGCGACTGCAGGAGACGAGCTTGACGAGGCAACCCCTCCTCCTCCCACTCCTGCGGGATCTTGAATGAAGCGGACCGGAAAAGGCTTAAGGAAGATGCGCTCCCTGTTGCAAGAGATCTTTGCCCGATACAGGGGGAATCCTCTTGTCAATTCTGCTTCCGCTATTCAGTTGCAAACGATGACAAGTGACTCATGTTCTCAACAGCTTTCATAACCCAAACGGGATATATTTGGGAGCAGCAGGGCCCAGTAGTAACATTACCTACCTTCAAAGCTAGGCCTGTCACAAAACGCTGCCGTGCAGCCCCACTCCTAAGCAGCCACTGCTGGCGTTCCCCTTTGCTCACCTACCCTGTCCTGACTTCATGCCAATACAGTTATGAAGTTATTAAGTTAATAACTGTATTAGTTATGAACTTAATTCATTCCGGAGGTCTGTTCTTAACCCGAAACTGTTCTTAACTAGAGGCACCACTTTAGCTAATGAGGCCTCTTGCTGCCGCTGCGCTGCTGGCACACGATTTCCGTTCTCATCCTGGGGCAAAGTTCTCAACATGAGGTAACTCTTCCAGGTTAGCGGAGTTTGTAACCTGAAGCGTTTGTAACTCGAGGTACCACTGTACAGGATTCTGGTGCAGTGCTACAGATCCTAGATATATATATATACAAAAACCATATTTTTCTGTCTATAAGATGCCCCCATGTATAAGACACCCCCTATTTTTGGGGACTCAGATTTAAGAAAATGGGGGGGGGGGGAAAGAGATGTATCAGTGTATAAGACGCCACCTAATTTTCGACATTCTTTTTAGGGAAAAAACCTAGTCTTATACATGGAAAAATATGGTAATTAATTTTAAAAAAATTAATATACTGACTGCTTTCCCTCAGTGGCCGGCTTCAGGACGTGCTTGTCAAAATACATCCGGACCAGACGCTCTCTCTCTTCCAGCTCTGGCAGCTTAAAATTAACCATTTCGTCTATCCGGTCATTGATGGCCCAGTCAAACTGCTCCGGTTGGTTGCTGGCTAAGACGAGCATGAACCTGGGGAGAGGAGTGGAGAACCATCATTCCCCCCCTCTCTTATAAAGCAAAGCAGTTCTATTGGGATTCCCCCTTTCCACTTCAGAGTTGTGCACGCGGGGAGGGTGGGAATACTTTGAGGGATTGTACCGGTGGATCAAGTGCGCATTCCCCAAACGCCATAAAACCATTCAATGCTCATTCGTTCAATACAGAAACACTGGCTTGTATCCAGTGACAGCCCTACTCAGATGAGACCCACTGAAGTTCACAAACTTAAGACCACTGATTTCAATGGGAATTAGTTGGGTACAACCCATAATATCTTCATACGTGCATAAAAGTGTCAGGCTCTTGTCAGGAAGCAATTCATGCGGCTGCGGCGCCTGTCCCCTCGATTATACAAGGCTGCAGTGAGTGAAGCTTAAAAGCAACAGTCCTATGCCAATCTACTCATTATTTTATATCCCATGGGTCTCACTTCCCAGGACTTGTGTGTTGAGCATCGCAGACTAAGGCACACACCCTCTTCTGCCTCTTGCCTCCTGCACTTCTCTCAAAACGCTCCCAGCTCCTTCCCAGCTCACACCCAAAACTCCACGCCGTGCTTTAAGCATCCTTTTGCTTCACAGCCAGCGCCTGCCACCTCTCTTCTGCCCGCGACCCCCTCCGGCCCTCTCTCTCGCCGACTGACAATAAGCCCTGATTTAATGGCGCATTATGATTTGAATCAGCCTGTTTTCCTAATGGGTGCTGGCGGCGAAACTCTCGCCATCTGTTCAGAGCTGGGCCCTGCTGGGGTCAGCGGGGGAGAAAAGACCGGGGGGCGGGGGAGACACCATCTCCACATTCATTCGGAAACTGGCTACTTTTCTAGATTGCTCCATGCCTGGCTCGCAGCTACGCAGCCCTGGCAAGATCCAAGAGGGACAGACACAATGACCCAAAGCCCTAAATGCTTTCCCAGACAACAATGACAAAAAAGGGGGCAATTTCTTACCTGTTACCGTATTTTTCCGTGTATAACATGACCCCATGTATAAGATGACCCCTACTTTGAGGAGCCCAAAATTAAGAAATCGGTATTTTAAAGTTGTTTCAGCTTTTGGAGCAAAAACAACTTTTTCTTTCTTTCTTTTTTTTTGAAAATCGCCAAAAAAAGTTGTTCCGGCACTCAAGTGACTCAGGAACTGCCAGAAGCTGCCAGCTCACCCAAGACTTACGGTATAAATCTGAATATAAGACGACCCCCAATTTTTGACAAAACAACAACAACACGGGGGGGGGGCATTGTTTTGTACATGGAAAAATACGGCATTTAAATAAAATCCTTTTAACATGCACAATATTTAACAGAATATTTCCGATAATGACAATAAACTCCAGAAGTTACTTATTTATTTATTTCATGGGTAGGGAACTCCCCCCCCTCCAGCCCGAGGGCCACATTCTCCTCTGGGCAACGTTGTGGGGGCCACATAAAAGGGTTGTGCATGGGCAGACAAAATTAATATTTCTAAGTTAGTCATATGCATTAGCTTCAAGGGGTCTACTTGGAGTGGGAGAGAACAAACACACAGACACACACACACACACACACACACACAAACACAAAAGTAAGGCAAGTAAGAAGCATTATTACAGTTCAAAGGCAGCTCTGTTGAGTTTTTAATTTCTCCTCCTTTCACTTCAATGGCCTTAACCCGACAAAAATCTTTCTCTTCTGCCTTTTTATAGTGATACCTTATTTTACAAGGCGTATTATACGGTGTATAAACTGCATTATACTGATTTACTGTAAATTTTGTTCCATTTAATCCGTGGCAAGATGGCCACCAATACAGCTTGGCTTACACAGCGGCCAATAAATAAATAGTTTATCAGGGATGTGCGCATTTGGTACAAACTGGAAACCTCCTCCCTTTCCCCTCCCAACCAAAATAAGCAGAAATCTGTAGTACTATTATTTAATGTTTCCAGCCTAAGGCAAAGTATCAGAGCAAGAAGACTGTCCTGGAGCTGTTTCGCTTCACATTTAGCACACTCCTAGCGCAGGCCCTGAAATGAAGAACCTCAGAGTGGCTGTTTTGAGTTGCAGGTACCAAGAGGGCCGTGGATCAGGGTTCAAATCCCCATGCAGGGCTGAGGAAGACCCTGACCACAAACTCTAGAGAGATGCTGCCTATCGACATAGACTGGCTTTCTCCAACTCTAGATGTCACTAGACTACAATTCCCATCATCCTTGACGGTTGGTCATGCTGGCTGGGGCTGATGGGAGTTGGAGTCCAACAACATCTGGAGAGGAAAGGACAATACTGAGCTAGATGGGCCATGTCTGACTCAGGCGGCGTATACAACCATACAGTTAAAGCACATGACTCCCAACCCCAAAGAACCCTGGGAATTGTAGTTTATGCCTCACAGAGCTACAATTCACAGCACCCTTAACAAACTACAGTTCCCAGGATCCTTGGGGGGTGGGGAATGCCATATGCTTTAAATACATGGTGTGTACACAAGCCTGTCTGACGCAACTTCTTATGCTACTGTTTTTCTGACCCCATCTCTCTGTCAGGTTTAAAACTCATATAGGTGCCCCAGAACACCTCAGATTAACTCCTCAAACGAAAGTAAAAAGGCACAGAGCAAAACAAAAACAGGAATTACAGGGGCCAAGTGGTGGTTAAACCAAACTTCTGGGATGCGGGTGGCACTGCAGTCTAAACCACTGAGCCTCTTGGGCTTGCTGGTTGGAAGGTCGGCTGTTCGAATCCCCACGATGGAGTGAGCTCCCGTTGCTCTGTCCCAGCTCCTGCCAACCTAGCAGCTCGAAAGCACGCCAGTGCAAGTAGATAAATAGGTAGCGCTGCAGTGGGAAGGTAAACGCCGTTTCCGTGCGCTCTGGTTTCCATCACGGTGCTCCGTTGCGCCAGAAGCAATTTAGTCATGCTGGCCACATGACCCGGAAAGCTGTCTGTGGCCAAACACCGGCTCCCTTGGCCTGAAAGCAAGATAAGCGCTGCAACCCCATAGTCACCTTTGACTGGACTTAACCACCCAGGGGGTCCTTTACCTTTTTACCTTAACCAAACTTCACAAGCACAAAAAAGCTTGAGTGAGAGGCATCTCCCGTTTGCGCTTCTGGGGGGACTCTGAATAGGAGAACTGGCAGGCATTTTGGAAGAGGACGAGAGGGCAGCCATCTTGGACCTAACCAGTTGCTCTTGGAAACAGTAACTCTGAACGTCCAGGATTCGGCATTCCTGAAGGGTTTGCTAGAAGCGTAAAATTGGCTACTTAAAAGCACACATTTTCCTGACAGAAGGCAGAATTGCCAGTTAACTGTCTCCCGAGGGGCTCATTATTGGTGGATTCGCATACGTTACTGTGGCGTTGAGTGACTGGAGTAAATTCCTTACAGGCTCTGCAGAACATTGTTTTTTTTTAAGAGGGAACCCAGAACTATTCCCTAAATGAAGATATGCAACAATCAAATTTGTGTTTTTGGGGGGGAGGGGAGGGGGAGTAGAACCGTCAAAACAGGATAACTAGAGTGAGGCCAAATGTATAATTAGACAGGCCTGCGGGCAATAAGGAATTCTGCAGTGGAAAGCAACGCTGAGATAATATCCCATTTCATCATTTATTTATTTTAAAACAAAATGGGTTGGCCATGCCCAGAGAAGGCTCAAAATCCACGAGTAATGCATATGTCTATGGTATGGGAGAACTTTTCTCAGCCCGAGGGCCAGATTCCATTCTTGACAACCTTCCAGGGGCCACATGGGCGGAGCCAGAGGCAAAAATGGGTGGAGCAAATCATTTGAATTATACTTTTGTGTAGTATGTTAGTTTCTACACACATACACTGTCAAGCACCACTCTATAGCCACAATCCAGGCAAGCAAGAGGCACCAGCAGCGCTTGAAGGACACATTCCAGTCAGGAAACAACACTCGAAGGAGGGTGAAAAGTATAGATTGGCTGAGCACCAAGGCCCTGGAGGGCCATATTTCCCCCTGCTCCCCATGTCTTAGGTCCCCAATCCCTACCACGTTTAGGCTCATAGAATCATAGAGTTGGAAGGGACCCCAAGGCTCATCTAGACCAACCCCTTGCAATGCAGGAATCTCAACTAAAGCATCCATGACCGATGGCCATCCAACCTCTGCTTAAAAACCTCCAAGGAAGGAGAGCCCACAGCCTCCCGAGGGAGCCTGTTTCACTGTCGAACAGCTCTTACTGTCAGAAAGTTATCCCGTATGTTTAGTCGGAATCTCCTTTCTTGTAACTTGAAGCCATGGGTTCGAGTCCTACCCTCCAGAGCAGGGTAGGACGAATGAATAAACTTCTATTTATTTATTTCTATTTCTCAAGATTTATATACCGCTTGATTTTTTATAAAACCTCAAAGCAGATTACAAAACGGATTAAATTACCGTATTTTTCCGTCCATAAGACGGACTCCGATTTAAGAAAATGGGGAGAGGTCTATCCAAATTTTGGACATTATTTTTAGGGGGGGGGAAACTAGTCTTATAAACGGAAAAATACGGTATTAGCAAAAAATAAATGTTAAAAACAACTATGTAAAACACCAAAAAGAAAGAAAGAAAAGAATTTAAACTCAACAAGAAGCTAAAACCCTGATTAAATACACATGTCAACGTTCTACGTGTCTGGGGAGGTTCGCCTAAACAAAAATGCTTTTAGTAGGTGGCAGAAAGCGTACAGTGAAGGTGCCTGCCTGATGTCAATAGGCAGGGAGTTCCAAAGATAATCCATTTCTTACAAATGCTTAACTGGTATTATGTGGCACCAATCTAAGTGGTTGAGCGGCTATATATGGAGGTAAGGCGACCTTGCAAATCAATGGGTCTAATCTGAGTGGGACAAATGTTGGACACAACCCAAAGAGTCTGTTTCATCTTCTGTATGACACACCTTCAGATACTGAAAGATGGCTCTTATGTCTCCCCTGAATCTTACTTGTTGCTGTGCTGCCCCGTCCTGTGCAGGAAGGCATTCAACGTGGATCGTAGGTCTTCGCTGATTTTTTCCTGCAAGGAGGAGAAATCACAATTAAATTAACCATGCTTTAAAATATAAAAATACAGAAAACAAACACATACTCCTTCAGTTAGTTATTATCAAGTATTTATAACCTGCTTTTCATGGAATATTCCACAATCCCAAGCAGGGAATAACGAAACTAATGAAGTGTGTGTGTGTGTGTGTTTTCTGTATAGTCGTATTTTAATTATTTTATTTCATAGTTCCCCACTCTAGGATTGCGAAACATTCCACGAAAAGCCGTTTATAAATACTTGGTAATAACTAAACAATAGCATGCGTACAACATGCAAGGGAGAGAGAAGGGAGTGTGAAGTACTTGCCGTCGACCTCTTCCGCAGGAACGCATCAGCTTCGTCCACAAACAACAAGAGGCTGTTAAAGAAAATGAAAAATCTGGGTGAGCTGTGCAGGAGCAGTGGGTCAAGCAAAGGATCCCCCCCATGGGCCCACCATCCTTGCAGAGTTGGGCCATCACCATCCAAAGTTCACCCAAGACGCTCTGGTGTAAAAAAAATAATAACAAATATGGGACTGTGCCTAGCCAAGACCTCCTCGGAGCGTGCCCACCTAAGTTAGACAGGTTCATTCATTTCAACGCATCTGCTCAGAGTAGATTTTGTGGCATTTATTGCTTTTGGGTTGTGGCCAATGTTAGTTAGTCTTACTCAAGAGTAGGCCCTTTAAAATTTATTGCGCATGAGTAACTTAAAAGGTAAAGGTCAAGGGACCCCTGACCATTAGGCCCAGTCGTGTCCGACTCTGGGGTTGCGGCGCTCATCTCGCGTTAATGGCTGAAGGAGCCGGCGTACAGCTTCCGGGTCATGTGGCCAGCATGACTAAGCCGCTTCTGGCGAACCAGAGCAGCGCACGGAAACGCCGTTTACCTTCCTGCCAGAGCGGTCCCTATTTATCTACTTGCACTTTGACGTGCTTTCAAACTGCTAGGTGGACAGGAGCAGGGACCGAGCAACGGGAGCTCATCCCGTCATGGGGATTCGAACCGGCGACCTGCTGATCAGCAAGCCCTAGGCTCTGTGGTTTTAACCCACAGCGCCACCCGCGTCCCTTATGAGTAACCTAGGCCTGCTAATTTCCATGGGTCAGCTCTGAGGACTGCATGGAAGCCTTCGGTTTTTATCCATGATACTATCCTGAGAGAGTATTTTGCTTTCTTGTCCGCTACGCTGCTTTAAAGGCACATTATATATGCAAGCTTCATCTGCTAAGGTTTCATTCCGATATTGTGCAATTTTTTTATTTGATGCTTCAAACTGGGTTGTCAACAGCTTTTGAGATTAAATAACAACAAACAACAAAAACGACGCACGGAAACAAGTCAAACAAATAAATAAAGTGACTACAACAGTAGCAACAGCTCCTCTCATCAGCATCTGCCAGCGTGGCCGACAGGCATGGATGATGGGAGTTGTAGTCCAAAAACAACTCGTCCAGCATGTCCAATGGCCAGGTGTGAACTAGACTGAAAAAAACCATAGATATGAGGCAGTTTTTCTTTGTTCCTATGCTCCTTGGCATACAAACCACAATGCTTTTTTGGTGTGTGTGTTTTTAAAGACTCCTTAAGGATGGAATGGCATGAAAACACACCATAGCTCTAGGGTTTGGCTTGTAAAGCACCCCGGAGGAGGGTTTTTTTTCAAGAGTCACTTAGGGAGCTATGAGAGGCTGCTTTGTGACACCCTGGGACCTGCATTTCAGCTGGCTCTCCCCCCCCTCCGGCCAGTAGACTGTGGGCAAGTGAATAATTTAACATGGACCGCCAATGCATTTTTAAACACATGCGTTTCAGCTTTTCTTGCCGTTTCCCCCCACAAAAAGGTGGGCCACGGAAAACCCTCTGCAAAAGGAAGTTTGTTTTGCAGTGCTCTAAATATTTCATTTCATGGGTGGCTTTCCATTCTCTCTCTCTCTCTCTCTCTCCCCTCCCCCCTTCCTTTCTTTTTAAGGAAAGAAAAAGGTGGAAAATAGAAACATTCTGGTGATGAATGTGGCTGCGTATCAGTTTGGACAAAGGGAGCGAATGTCTGTCGGAGCCAATCAAGGAACACATACATCATCAGTTAGCCACGCTCAGCGCCATCCCCGAACCTCCCTCCTTCGGCACCCCCCCCCCCACAAAATAGGACGGCATAGGCACAGCGCCGGACCACCAGTTCCTCTTATTCGGCTTTAATGGGTCCCTGGGAGATGCTTGGAGGTGCAGGAGAGAAGTGATGAAGAGCCAAACAGCACCACCACTGCGGAAGGTATTTGCTTTCCCTTTATTGTAGAGAACATGCTGGGCACCACACAGCAGGGCTGTAGAACCTCTTTCAACCCCACGGCCGCATGTGAGCAACAGGCGGGGCCAGAGGCAAAAGCGGGTGGGGCCAAGAAGGTCAACTAAACCTCTGCAAAGTAGGCTTTAAGTTTCGGGGAAGCGCCATGGGTCAGGGGCAGTAAATCCGCTGTATGCGCAGAAGAGTTCGGGTTCAATCCTGAACAGCATCTCCAGATGGGGCTGGGAGAAACTCTCTGCCTGAAACCCTGGACAGTTGCTGCCAGTCAGCGTAGACAGAACCAAGCTAGATGGACCTTTGGTCTGACTTGGTGTAAGGCAGGGGCTGGCAAACTAAGGCCTGTGGACCGAATCTGACCCAGTTGCCCTCTGGATCTGGCCCGTGAACGGTTCTGCAATCGCCGCCTGGATCGGTACAATCATCATCATAAAAAAAAATTCAGGGTGCCATTTTTTTGCGACCCCGCCCCCTTACTGTGGCAGCATCTCCTCCCTCCCTTCCTGGCTTCTCCCTGCCCTGCGGAGGAAGTGAGCTGGGCTTTGATAGGAAGCCTCGCCGCCCACCTGCCAGCCTCTCCCCATGGCCATGCTGTGGGCTGGAGCTTGGCGTGCCTGCTGGTCCCGTGCCTGGTGCCCAGGAAAGCAAGCCCAAAAAGGAGAGGCACTGCCACCGCCACCAGCTCCCAACCGCAGGCAGCTCCCACCACTAGATCTGGGGGACGGTGAACCGGCCCCCTCCAAAAAGTTTGCTGACCCCTGGTGTAAGGCAACTTCCTATGTCCCTGCTGCACACAGCCACGTGGATAGCTCAGCTGGTTAGAGCGTGGTGTTGGCAACACCAAGGTTGCCGGTTCGACGCCCTTTATGGGACAACCGCATATTCCTGCATTGCAGGGGGTTGGACTAGATGACCCTCAGGGTCCCTTCTGACTCTATGATTCTATGTCCCTCTCTATCCTCTGTCCAGACAAGGGAGAGGCAGGATCAGAGTTCAAGGATACACCCCAGCTGGGCAAAAACACTCAGGGTGCAAAGCAGGGGCAGCAAGGGGGGTGGCTTGGGAAGAGCTCTGCAGGCCACACACCCACATGGATAGCTCAGCTGGTTAGAGCGTGGTGTTGGCAACACCAAGGTCGCAGGTTCGATCCCCTTTATGGGCTGAATCTGCTTCCCCACCCTTCCAAGACAGCATTTGCTAGATTCCAGATAAAGTCCTTTGTCGGACCCAAGAATGAGAGTTGCTTCATCCATCCACTGGTCCACTCTCTTCTGCTCTTATTAGTGGCAGCTTGGAGTACTGCAATGCGCTCTATATGGGACTAGCTTCTTCTTCTTCTTCTTCTCTTCCTCCTCCTTCTTCTTCTTCATAGTACTACAGCTCCACAGGGTCTCACGGAAAGGGCTGTCTTCCCCACCAGCTGTTAAGCAATGTCCCGGGGAATAAATCTGCAAAGCAGGCAACCTACCCACCGAGCAACGGCCCCTGCCAGGATCGCAACCCGGGCAGGCACAATCCTGAGGCCACGGCAGATTACAGTTTGCTTAAAGCAGTGGTGGGAACCCCAGGCATCAAGGGCCAAATGCAACCCTCCAGACCTCTCTACCTGGTCTTCAAGGCATCAAAAGTTGGCAGCCCAACAAAGTTGGTGACCCCTGCAATAGCAATAATAATGCTAAAACTAGTAATTCAGACCACACCAAGATTAGATGAAGCAACTGAAAACTGCAACAGATTGTGCACTGAAATTCTAGAGGAAAGCGACATGTGTGTGTGTGTGTGTGTGTGTAAAAGCAACATAGAACTCTCAATCCGAGAAAGTCGTGGGAAACAGATCCAAGCTTACCCTCTCCGGCTTGTATTCGCCCAGTCAAAGACCTTGTGCATGGCAGTAACTCCTTCCCGCCCCATGGGGGCGACGTCACCGCCAGTCATGATGGCGTAATCCATGCCAGAATGCATGGCTAATTTCTGGAGTAGAGGGAAAAAGAGGGGGCGGGGGGGGGGGGGGAGAGAGAAATCAAACAGCAATCAACATTTGCCCTGTGGTATTTACATAACTCTGTAGAATCTTGTACACAAACTATCTTCCCAATAATATTTTTTAAAAATACTTTAAAAAAGCAAGTTCCTAGTCCTCATTTCTAAACGACACAGAAACATACTCAGGGGCCCTATCAAAGGCTCAGCAACTAGAGGAGTGAGAAAGAAAATCAAGCAATGATAAACATTGACATCCGATGCCCTTTTAAAATGTGTTGGGGGGGAGTTATTGGACTGTTTTTATTTTGATTATGTATTCTGTGTTTTTATATTGTGATTTTGTCTTGCAAACCGCCCTGAGACCTGCAGGTATAGGGCGGTATATGAATTTAATTAATAATAATAATAATAACACATTTGCCCTATGGTGTTTCCACAGCTCTGTAGAATCTATTGCAAAACCTCAAATTCCAAAAGTATCAATTAATTTACAAAAAAATTAAAAAGCACCCTAGCCCTCATGAATAAAGGTCACAGAACATACTCAGGTGGTCCTATCAAAGGCTCAGTGACTAGGACTAGCCTGAAGTCCCAGACCCTCAACTTTAAGCCGACCAGAGGGCTCCAACCCTATGGTCCGATGCCGACCAGAGCAGGATTTATAAGTCTGTCCTGATGCGAAGAGCTCTCCCCTGCCTTCAGAAGTGGTGACCTGAGAGGCTGTAAACCGAGCTGCTGGCAGTGATCACATCACGATTATGCCACTAGGGCTACCTTGGCAAAGAGAGTCTTCCCAGTCCCAGGGGGGCCATACATGAGGATATTCCTGTACAAGCTTCTATTGTTCCGCGTGTTCCGTGTCGCAATGGCAATGTCTCTCACTCGCTCCTCCAGCTTTGGCTGCAAAAAAAATGGGAAAAAAGGGCAAGGTTGAACTAACAAGACACGGAATAAACACTGGGTGGGTCAGAGACTCTACCCACGCACGAGCCCTCGGGCTCAGACCAAATTTCCAGCCAGCCCATTATACTGTTTCCGTCACAATGCCTCTGGGACACCCACAATCAGGGCATGGAGGAAACCATCTTTGGCGCTTGCTCATGCGTGTGTTCTTACGATGCATGCCAGAAGCAGCGTGGGGCTTCCCTTGTGCTTGACTCGGAAGCTGCAGGTTGCGTAGAATGTTGCAGCACGATTGCCGGCAGGAGTGAGACCTTGTCGGCATGGAATAGCTGTGCTTAGAGACCCACACAGAATACTCTTTGCTACCAAGCTGTTACCATCAATAGGTAAAGCCCTGAGCAACCTGCGAGATTGCTTTACCCCGTATCTGCCCACTCGAACCAATTTGATCTGTGGATCTGGCACTGTTATAGCGGCTGCGTGACACTGAATTTGTAAGAAATCATTCTTTTATTGCATCAGCATCTTCGCTTTAGAACTACCTGCCTACTGACATCAGGCAGGTGTCATCACCGTACTGCTCAAAAACGTTAGGCAAGCTGACACGTGTTTTGATCTGTGTGTAGCTTATAACTGATTTTAACTTTTTAAAAAATGTTTTAAGTAGCTGTTTCCCCCAGCAATTGCATCATTTTGTTCTTTCCGTAAACGACCTTGCAGTTTTCTTTACAACCGAGGGTTACGAAATAAAAAAATAAATGAACGCGCTTGCATTTCGTCGCTTGCTAGCGTGTGGGATGAGCAGCCCCCGGTGCCTGCTGGGAACAGATGGCAAGCTCTTGCCTATGTCCTCGTTTACATTTACTCGCTCCTGTGAATGCACAGGCTTTCTTGTGTGTGGTTTGAACAGCCCAGGTGTATGTTGTTGTGTGGCAGGAGCGGATCCTGTGAGTGATGCTCCCCTGCAAAGCATCCTTGGAGCTTTTTGGCAAAAGGAATGCCCAAGGCTCTTTTAGCCAGGGGTGGGGAACCTCCAGCTGGCAGGCTCAATCAGTCCGCATTTGGACCGCAAGGTCGTTTTGACCAAGCTGCGGGCTTCCTGCCCCGCTACACTTGACACCAGGTCAGCCAGAATGGGGGTTGTAGGCACAAACCATGTGCAAATTCTGACAAGACAGATGACTGGAGGGTCTTGCCAAGCCCCTGTGCTGATTGTGGTCGGATTCCGTGGAGCCTCTTGCAAAGTGCTCTGAGAGACCCGACAATCATTTGAGAAGCCCTATAGCAGAGTGATCCATACAATCCAGTCAGACACCCGATGCCCTTCTGCCCAAAGTGGCCCACGAGCAGTGGGGGAGATAAATGTCCGACCCGTCAGCCAGACCCAGTGCCCCAGTGTTTTTCAACCACTGTTCCGCGGCACACTGGTGTGCCGCGAGATGTTGCCTGGTGTGCCGTGGGAAAAATTGTGTTTATTTGATTCCTATTCAAGAGAATTACTTTATATATAGTCAATATAGGCACAGGGTTAAATTTTTAAACATTTTCTAATGGTGGTGTGCCTCGTGATTTTTTTCATAAAACAAGTGTGCCCTTGCCCAAAAAAGGTTGAAAAACACTGCAGTGCCCCACCCTTGCTTTTAAGTGTAGACACACAGCTCTTTTTAAAGGAATGGCAAAATCCTGAATAAGGCGCCATTAGCGAGAGCAAAGGGCAGCCTCAACTTTGACCAGCATGCTTTTTCGCTAGGAAAAGAGAGTCGTCGGACTGTGGTGTTATTTCCACAATTATCCACGACAAGCGGTGCCCAGGCAGAAATTATTAGCCCATTAATGCGCTGGCATAAGAGGGAAAAAAGTTTGCGAGTGCTGACTCAGGGATTCTTTTCGCTGGCTGCTGCGCGGAGGTGAGCAAAGGTTCCCCACATGTGGATTCTTGGCTCGGAGTAAAGACTCACTCAACCCCTCTTGAGCGACGTTTCTCTCCAACAGTCTTGGCAATGAACAAAGCTGGGAAATGCTTTTTTTGACCCCGAGCAAGCTGCTTTTGCAATCTTCAAGGGGAGCAGAAGGAGAAGACCAACTCCTCTTTCAGAAGTTGGCGCAGTTGAAGCAGAAAGCCGAGGTTCAAATCTCGCCCTGCCTGAGAACTTACTAGGGGCGGGGAAACCTTTGTCCTGCAGCCATTGGGGGCAATTCACACCGTTTGGCGAATTGGCTGATGGCAGGCACAGGGAAATTGAAGCCTTTTGTGGCTTGAATTCGGCTAAAACCGAAGTACTGTGGGAATTTGGCACCTCTTCCCCATCACACTGCTCTGGGTAGAGACCAAACAATGTGACCTAAAAGCATCCTTGCTGGATCAGGCCAATGGCCCACCCAATCCCTCCCCAGCCACTGGACATGTTAGCTGAGGCTGATGGGAGTTGTAGTCCAGGAATGTCTGGAGGGCCACAGGTTAGCAGTCCCTTCTTTATACAAAAAGTCTTTTTTTATTTTGAAAAAGGTTTTTAAACTACTCACACTGAGAATGACTCCTTCGAGGGCATCCTGGGCCTTGCTGGTGAGCCGCTTGCCAAGCTACGAAAAGGAAGTGAAGGCAGTCAGGTTACCTGTTGTGGTGGGCGATGGACAAAGGGCATGGGAGAAGCCTCCTTCCCACCAGTGGGGACACACTGCCCCAAACCGAGATGGTTTTAAAAGAGGATTAGGCAAATTCATGGTGACGGAAGGCTGCCAGTGGACATGAGCTATATGATAGTTTTGCTCTACCTCCACTGCCAGAGGCAGGATTCCTCTGAATGCCAGCTAGTGGTCACTGCAGGTGGGGACAGTTGCTGCTCCTTGTAGGCTTCTGAATGGGGCATCTGGTTGGCCGTTTGCACCAGCAACTGGTCTTCAGAGTCACACTGCCTCCGACAATGGCGGTAAAATATAGCTAGTACCCTCACCCCACACCGTGCATTTTGTAACACCTGCAGGCTACACCAATACCTGTTTTTAATTTCTTAAGTTTCTGTTATGCAACACGTTCAGTTCCAACTCTCCTCCCCCCCGAGAAACACTTCACCTTTTGGCCACTAGGTGACAATCACGTAAAGTCGAAAACGGTATCTAAAGCTCCTCCCCCTTCAGCTTATACCGTCAACATATGTATAGGTGATATGAATACCAAAAGGTATTTGTGAGGGGACGGGACTAGTCTCCATCTATGCTGTTTTTGGCACCCGTCTGTCTCCAGAGACAATGCTGATAATGCCAAGGTTGCAGGTTCGATCTCCATATGGGACAGCTGCATATTCCTGCATGGCAGGGTTTGTACTAGATCAGGGATGTCCAGAACAGGTCGATTGCCATCTACTGGTAGATCCCCACGAGGTAGATCGTGGTCAATCTCTGGCTCCCTTTCCTTGGCGTCGCTAAAACTGACTCCTGCCCCGCCCTCCATTGTTGTTTGAACTCTGGAAGGGAAGATGGAGGTTTCTCTGTGCTGCTGTTTTCATCTTTTTGTGAGTGACTTTACCCCTTGTCCCTTGCCTTTAACCCCAAAATGGAAGTCCCCCCCCAAGCTCTTTTTTTAACCCCTTAAAAAAATGAGGCTTCCTTCTCCCTAAAAAAAGCTCAATAACTTTGAGCTGAATCCCCCCCAAAAACGGCAGTCCACTTTTTAATTCTGAAAGTAGATCACAGTCTCTTGAGAGCTGGCCACCCCTGGACTAGATGATCCAAAGGATCCCTCCCAATTCTACAGTTATATGATTCTATGTTGAGTCTCCGGGGGTGAAGTCAAACCACTTGAGAATCACAGCACTTGCTGTGGCTGCAGAGACCAGTAACTTATAGCTGCTGCCTCCCGTGTTGTTTTTGCAGCATTAGCAGCACCGAAATGACCTCTCTGGGTTGCAAGCCTGGGGTGCTGTGTATGGAGGTCCTGGGCTGCCCAGACGACAAGACCCCATTCTTGGCCTTTTGATGTGGACCAGAGGGAAACAGAGCAATACATTTGGCACCAGGTTGGCCGCAGGATTTGCCAGAAGGAGGGATGTACCTGCTGCCTTGAGGGACATCTTCAGGAGAAGAAAAAGCTAATGAGTAAACTCTACACAAATCCGGATTTGATTATGATGTCATTGAATGTACCTTCCACCTGGTAATTCCCCACCCCCATGAGAGGAGTCGCCCGGAACGTTAGAAGGGATTACCTTAATGGGATGCTTGAGAGCTTCCAGGATGGTGAAACGAGAGGTTTCCCTCACCAATGATGGCTTGCCCAGACGGGCCTCAATGTACCGGCCAGCAACCGCAGTTGCGTTCTTGGCGCTGTAAATGCCAACAGCCAGGAGGGTCAGGCCAGCCACCTGCCGAAGGAAAGGAAGGAAAGGAAAATAAGATTTGCCGGTTTTGTTCCAAGGTTAATTTACAAAAAAGCAAACAAACCCCCAAACCGGCCTGATGGTTGGTTCTTTTTTTAAAAAAATATGTTTTAAATCAGACTTTTTTGGGGGCAGCATGGGCAGATATAGATGAATCTCAATTTCATACAAACTAAATGAGAGCCTTCCTTTGGGGTGGGGAATTCTGGAGTTTGCCTTTCACCCCCCCAGAGTTGACTCACTGGAATTAATAGGCATAATTCACTTAGGTCCATTAACTTCAATGGATCTATGCTGAGCAGAACTTTGATACCACCCAATGGATACCACCTATTCTAGTCGCTTTGAGTTTATATTTTGTTTAAAATGTGACTAATAATTCCAATAAATGATAGTATTGATAAATAATAATAAGTCTATCCCACCTTTCTCCCTGCAATGCGATAAGAAACTATTGGGCTGTTTGCAAAAGCTCTCCTTAGGCGGTTCTGTTTGAAACGGTGGAAGGCTTTGCCCTGAAGAACCCTCCTAGGTTTTATGTTTTCGCACTGCAACAGTGAGGACTAGAAACCTGAGACAAAGACAAAACGCTAGGATTCTCAGACTTCCAATCTTAGCCAGCCAATCCTAAATTGCTGGTGTGTGTGTGTGTGTGTGTGTGTGTGTGTGTGCGCGCACACACACACACGAAATGATAGGCTTATGGGTCTCTTGCATGGATGACTCATCACAGCCACTGCACACCCCCCATTTCTGCTCCCAAGACACGCATGTCTAAATGCCCCTTAAACCCCCCTCCCCATCTCAGTTCCTGTCCTTTAGGAGGACAAAAACCTGCCAGGCTCCTCCGCTGCAGATGCTCTTTGCCTCTCTGCTCAAGCCGAAGGAATCATAATAAAAACAAAGGGAGCCCAGGGTTGATTAATGGGACATTTTGATGTCGCTAAGAGCTTCTCTCTCCCTCTCCTCTCTTCCCTTTTAACACAGGCACCAACAAATTACAGCTGCAGGCAGAGGGTCCCAGTTGGCAGGATGTTCGCAGTGCCTGTTGAGTTATGCAGAATAACTTCACCAGAGTCGCAGGCACGATGCGGAACACGGTCTCCCGCTCCCTTCCTCGCGCCCACCAGAGGCTATTTCTCTTCCATGACACGCTCAAAATGAACCCGTGCCCCCTCTCAACCCGCCTCCAGGGTACGGCTGTCACAGGGGTTGCAAGGCTGTGCTCGACGGGGTGTCTGGCCTCCCTTGTTTTGCTAGGGGCAGTTCCGATGCCATCAAAGAGTCTCAGGCTGGCTGCCGCTACATAAAGCTCTCTCCCCTTGCCAAGGTTCCTGGTGCCCGGCGGCACTCGTTAAATACACACCGGATCAAGAGGAGGTATGGAAAAGGGAGGAGGGGCAAAGCACCAGCACAGCAAAGTTGCTCAAAATGGCACTGTGATTTGATGGGCTCCAAAGCCCATCTGCACCCCCCCCCCAGCCGGCATGGCCAATGATCAGGCCGAACATACGAAGAGTCCTGCTGGATTAAGCCAATGGCCCATTTAGTCCAGCATCCTGTTCCCGCAGTGGCCCCCGGGAAGCCTGAAAGCAGGATTCAAGCACAAGAACCCTCTCTACTCCTGCGGTTTCCCGCATCTGATATTCAGAAGCAGAAAGCAGGGAGCCCAACAGTAAGATGGCGCCAGAGGGAAAGCGCGCCTCGGTTTAAGAATGGTTTTGATTTAAGAACGGACTTCAGGAACGGATTAAGTTCGTAAACCAAGGTACCAATGTATTAGAGGGACTTTTGTAATCAAGAGCTTGAAATACAAAGCAGTAGAAAAGGGTTTCAATAAAAACACCGCAGAGGTGTGGGTGGGAAGTCAATCTATGAATGAAAATGTAATTATAAGATTTGAAGTTTTTGTGAAATTCTGGAAACTTAATAAAAATTGTATTTTTAAAAAAGAATCGCAGAATTGTAGAGTTGGAAGGCCCCAAGGGCCATCAAGTCCAACCCCCAGCAACACAGGGATCTCAACACACGGTTCCCTATCCACTCTGAAACCATACTGGACCCTGCCTAGCTTTGCAAATGTGAATATCAGCGTTACTAGGCTGCATTCCCGCCAGGCTTAATAAGCACTCTGGTTATGAAAAAAGCGCCAGCGAGGGGTGTGGCTTGGGGGAGAGTTACAAGGGC
The DNA here is from genome assembly GCF_009819535.1 of Lacerta agilis. Classification (NCBI taxonomy): domain Eukaryota; kingdom Metazoa; phylum Chordata; class Lepidosauria; order Squamata; family Lacertidae; genus Lacerta; species Lacerta agilis. Next base: position 17,059,450 of record NC_046319.1, on the reverse strand, counting down.
CCGGCAGAGAGGCCTGGAGGGCCACATCTGTCCCCCGGGCCCGAGGCTCCCCACTCCTGCTTGGCAAAGTCACGTAAGCAAGAGGGGACCTCCCCTGAGAACCTTGCAACCTTTGTGGGGGAGACACAAGAGATTCACGGTGCATTTCCCAGCAAACTGCTGAGGCCGTTCTTGGCCTTTTCTGGGGTTAGGCTGCTTTAGTCTTCCCCACCACAAGAGATTTCTCATTCCACCTGGAAACAGACGACAGCCAGGGACCGTCTCCTGGGCCAAGAAGCAGCTGCGGAAAATCCTCTGGCGGTTGCCTGGCAACTGCGGCAGGCCCCCTTCTCTTCCTTGCCCGTCGGCTTTCGGCAAAAACAGGCTGAGAAGGAGCTGTAGGCGAGGAGGAGCTGGGATCCGAAACACCAGCAGCCTCAAGAGATGCCCGTTCCATTTAATGCCCAAAGTGTTACACAAGGGTTATATTTTTGGCGTTGGAGAGAGAAGGGAAAAGCCTCCCTTCAACAGCTTTTCCACTGCTGCGGCAGCAGCTGATCATCAGCTGCAAGTCGAAATGCACGATTCGAGCTCCACTACCAGGCCGGCAGTGGTAAAAAAAAAGGGGGGGGAGTAGTGACTGCGTTCAGGTGGATCGTGCCACTAAAATGGCAAAGGCGCTACCTAGTGTGCCTAAAATGCAATTACGGTTCGTATCAAAAACCCAATGCTGGGAGGGATAGAAAACTCAGACCGCACCATGTCTCCCCACCCCAATGATCTCCCATCTTAAAAGCATATCTCTGAATGCTTCTCTCAGTGTCCCATCTGCAAGGCAAAAAACAAGCTCTAACAAACCTTTTTTTTTTGCCCCAGTGTAAAGAAGGTTTGTTGGAGACCACCAGTGTGGTATAACGGTTAAGATTGCTGGATTGCAACCAGGGAAACCCAAGCTCAAATCTCCCCCCTCGACCATGAAACTCATCAAATGACTTATTGGGAGTCACAGTTCAAATCACCTACCTTGCAGGGTTCTTGAGAAGAGGAGCTGGGGAAGAGAACCAAGTACAGTCATACCTTGGCTCCCGGACGCCGCAAACCCGGAAGTGAGTGTTCCTGTTTGCGAGTGTTCTTTGGAACCCAAATGTCCGACGGGGCTTCCGCAACTTCCGACTGGCTGCAGGAACTTCAGAAGCCATGCTTTGGTTTCCGAACCTTTTGGAAGTTGGACGGACTTCCAGAACGGATTCTGTTCAACTTCCAAGGTACGACTGTACATTGTTTTGAACGCTGGAGGAAGTGTGAATGGAAAGGGCATAGGTTGGTTGGTAGAGCATCCGATTTGTGTGCAGAAGAGCCCAGGTTCAATCTCTGGCATCTCCAGAGCTAGGGCTAGGAAAGACTCTGGGCCTGAAACCCTAGAGAGCCAATGCCAGTCAGTGTTGGCAATGCTGGACTAGGCAAACCAATGGTCTGACTCGCCGTAAGGCAGCTTCCGACGCCCTTGTAACAGATAAATAACTCCCAACACGGCATGAAAGGATTTTGGGAAGCCCTTTTCTGTTCATATATAAAACCCCAGGAAGAGCTGCTGGCTACACAATTCTCTTCCTATGTCTCACCAGCCAGCATGTGATTAGCACTCCCAAAAATACAGAGCTCCTGCCAGCTTAATATAGGATAAAACAGGGACTGTTTGGAGCCAGTTCGAAACCGTCCTCCACCCCACTGCATCCTGAGCCTGGAGGTCTGGGCCCACATTCTCAAGTCTATCTGAAGGTGCCAAGCTGAATAAAATATTGGGGGAGGGGGCCAGGTAAGCCCCACCCCACATCATCACATGATAGAGTGCACACAACCATTTGAATGGCAATGCTCATCAACTTTGGGGAGGCACCAGCCCCCTCAAATATATTAGGGGGGATGAAAACCCCTCGGCCCCTAGGAGTTGGCTCCTATGCTCTCAGGCTAATGCCCGCTTTGATCGGTCCAATATGTGAGGTATGTGGTTTAATAAATGCTGAGGCCACAGACGAGGTATGTTTTCTGTCCATGCCTTTTCAGTGACCATCTATGAAAAGATAATTTTACTCTGGCTTTCATCAGGCATTCAATACCTGAGGCCTGGTAGAGTCAGGCCCTCATTGTTAGGCCTTACCTGGGTGCTGCTCCAAAGGTTATTATTGTTCATAGCGTTACTTATTTTATTGCTTTTAAAATACGTATGGCATGCCTTTTGCTGTATTCGTTTTAATTTATACCGCAAACCGCCTTGGGTTCTGCACTGGGAGAAAGGCAGGATATAAAATAAAAAAGGATGTCGACTCAATTAAGGCTCAAGACCCCTTTTAGAAAGGCTGACTTCATTCCACCATAAGGGCAGCATGCTAGGAAAAGCCCAGAACTATACACCAAGGAAACACTTGATCCTGTGACTGTCCCAGCCTTTTACATCTTTTTAAACAGGCTCTTTAAGCTCTCCCGGCTGAAAATACATTACTGACATCCCATCTGCTCTTGAAGATGCACCTGTTTAGATAAGCATCCCCTTGATCTCCCAACATAAATCCTCCTGCTTTAATTGTTTTAATTGTCGTTCTAAATCCTTGCGCTGTTGCAACAGGCTGGTTTTTATTGCATATTTTTATTGCGTGTGTTTCAATGTTCTGGTGAAACTGTTACATTGCATTACCCTATGCTAAAGCTTGGAATTTAATGCTGTGTGATGAGTTAAAGAAAAGCCAAAGGAAGAAGTGGAAAAGACTTTGGTTGAGAACAGATGGACTGTTTATTTCTCTGTGTGAATATTTTGCTCTTCTTACAATGGGAGGGCCAGCCATGGCCAGCTAAGGCCTACCATCCGTGCAAAACTGTGTCGGAGCATGTGCATTTGTGTGTGTGTGTGTGTTTATATGTTCTAATAAATGGTATATAGTCTAATATAAGGGCATTCTGTATCCCACCCACAATGAAATGCATTTTATTCTGTTCTGCAATCATACAAAGACAATGCAAAACAAAAACTAAATAGAAAGGTAAAGAATAAAAGAATTAAATTTGTTACATTGAACTTAACTAGACAAACATTTCAAAGTGTTCCCAGTGAAGTATATTGATATGAGTGTTCCTGTAACTTATTATATCCTCTAACTCAGTACTGTCTACACTGGCTGGCAGCAGCTCTCCAGGGTTTCAGAGAAGATTTTCCCCCAACCCTACTTGGGGAGATGCTGGGGATTGAACCTGGGACCTTTTGCATGGAAAGCAGGTGTTCTGCCAGTAAGCTACGACCCCCCCCCCACCATTTCTCTCTGCTTCCCTTCTCTCTCTACTTCAACAGCTCCCTGGTCACCACCCCTTCCCAGGCCAAAGCTTAAGCCAAGGAGAGAGAAACCGGGTATTTGCACCTTTGCACAGTGTCTCTGCCTCTGCCCACCAGACCCTGGCTCACCGTAGCTGTCACTTTGTCCCAGTCAGTCACAAAGGCACGAAACCCTTCTCCAAACAACGTCCCAGCAGTCCTAGGGAGAGAAATGAGCAAGAGGTGTCAAGGAGGAGGCAAAGAGAGCTACCATCACCCTCACATCAGGCCGCAAGCTGGAACTGATCCTCAAATGAGCACATCCTCTCGGTCCCGTCAACACCAGGAGCACGGTTGGTGATGACACGAGGCAGGGCCTTTTCCGCGGCCGCTCCCAGAACATGGAACTTCTTCCCAAGAACAGTTAAGACTGGCTCCTTCTTTGTTATCTTTTCCACCGGCAACCTAAGAGCTTCCTGTTCAGACAGGCCTATGGGAAACTAAGGTTCACACGATGCTGGTCTCTGGGCTGCTATCAGGGTCAATTATATTTTAATCCCTGGTATTAGATACGTCGTAATCTACTTTTATTATTGGTCTCAACTGGCTCGTTCTCATTACTCTGCATTTTATAGACGGTCCTCCAAAATGTTGTAGGCCGCCTTGAATCCAAACTTGAGAGAAAGGCGGAATATAAATATATCAAATAAATAAATACACTCGGTGGCTCGATTAGTTCACTTCAGCTAAGGGTTTGGATCTTGGGCTGTACTTCTATTTATTTTTATTACGTATCTTGTGTTTTTATATTGTGTTTTTGTGTTGTGAACTGCCCTGAGACTTGTGAGTACAGGGCAGTATACAAATCTCTTTAATTAATTAATAATAGAAAACACAGTGAGTGGTACCTCAGAAGTCGAACGGAATCCATTCTGGAAGTCCGTTCAACTTCCAAAATGTTCAGAAACCAAGGCGCAGCTTTCGATTGGCTGCAGGAAGCTCCTGCAGCCAATCGGAAGCCCCATCAGATGTTTGAGTTTGCAAACCGGAACAGCCACTTCCAGTTTTGCAGCGTTCGGGAGCCAAAACGTTCGATTTGCAAGGCGTTCGGGATCCAAGGTACAACTGTAAAGGGTTTGACGGTGGAGAAAAGGGCAGCTGGGATGACAATTATTATGGGAGACGGGAGGAGCAAGAAGAGGTAGGAGGGGAGTCTGGAGAGGAAAGAAGGCGCAGCTGCAAAACGACGGGCCTGTATGGAACAGAACAAAATGGGTTTGTTCAAACCTACTTGAGGGAATCAAGCACCGTCTGGCGATGCTCGGCTGCTTTTAACCGGATCTGCTCCCGGATGAGGTCAGCGTTGTCCCGCTCGGCCTTGGCACGGGCGCGTGCCTCGGCCTCGATCCGCAGCATCTCATTCTTGTGCCGGAGCTCCATCTCCCGCTCCACGGTAGCTGGAAGAACGGCAGAGAGAGGCACCGTGAGCGGGCTCCGAGGAGAGCCTTGCATGCCCTGGAAGCATCCACTGACCCGGAAAGGAAAAAGGAAGCAGCTTTGCCTTCCTTGGGCCTGTGGGAGGCTCTCTGCTCTTCATGGCTCAGAAAATATGGGTGGCACACCCTCACCCCCACACCGTAACTGAAAGAGCAAATGGTGTGTCGCTTTGCGTGGCTATAGGAGTCCTATTGCTTTGCTTCCAACGACATCAGAATGCAAAGATAGCCCTGCCCATCTAGCTCAGCATCCTGTTCTTGCAGTGGCTAGCCAGACACCTTTAATTGAAGCCCACAAGCAGGACCTGAGCACAGGAGCACTCTCCTCTCCTGTGGTTTCCAGCAGCTGGTATATGGAAGCATTATTGCCTCCGGCTGTGGAGGCAGAGCAGAACCATTGCGACTAGAAGCCACAAAAGACGACCCACTCCTGAGATGTGACACTCACCACGCCTCATTGCCTCCTGCTTCTGAACCGATTCCTCCTGCTTCCTCAAGTTCTCTTCATTTAGGAGTTGCTGTAGGGAGGCAGAGAAATCAGAAAATGAGGTCAACCAACAGGTTTTGTATTTATATTCTTTATTGAAAATTAAGTATAAAGTTATAAGGGCACAAGGTAAAACAGGATGTGAAAAGAGTAAAATAAAAAGGGGGGAAAGCTTATAAACATTACATGATTGTTATTGCAGTTTACCTAAACGTAAACTGGATGCAGGTGGAGCTGTGGTCTAAACCACTGAGCCTAGGGCTTGCCGATCAGAAGGTTGGTGGTTTGAATCCCCGCGACGGGGTGAGCTCCCGTTGCTCGGTCCCTGCTCCTGCTAGCCTAGCAGTTTGAAAGCACGTCAAAGTGCAAGTAGATAAATAGGTACTGCTCCGGTGGGAAGGTAAATGGTGTTTCCGTGCGCTGCTCTGGTTTTGCCAGAAGTGGATTAGTCATGCTGGCCACATGACCCAGAAGCTGTACACCGGCTCCCTTGGCCAGTAAAGCGAGATGAGCGCCACAACCCCAGAGTCGTCTGCGACTGGACCTAACGGTCAGGGGTCCCTTTACCTTTACCCTAACATGGCGTTTATAAAAATGAATTCCAAATGTCGTTAAATTTGTCCACGGCGAGTCTACGTTTATACGCACTTGTTCGTGTGTTGTAAGTTTGTCACAGGAGTTGAAAAGTCATTGGAAAATGCGAATCCAGGGCCACCCAAATGCTTGACAGCAGGAGCACATATTTTCTGAATTAAGACGGGACCCTTTAGTGACATTTCAAAGCCGGAAGTAGGGAATGGGGCTAAATGGATTCCATTTAAAGTAGGCAGGGAGGGACACAGCTCAGTGGCAGAGTATCTGCTTTGCAAGCTGAAGGTTCCAGGTTCAATCCCCAGCATGCATGAGTAGGGCTGGTAGAGAGCCCCTTTCTGAAATCCTGGAGAGCTGCTGCCAGTCAGTGTAGACAGGCCTAATGGCCTTACTCCACACAAGGGGGCTTCAAATGTTCCCAACCTGTCACTCTCCCGATGTTCTTGACCTCCAGCTCCCATCAGCCCCTGCTGGCATGGCTCCTGGGGTCAGGGATGATGGGAGTTTGAGTCCAGCAACACCTGGAGGGTTAAAGGTTCTCCCATCTCTGGACTAAAGGCTAATGGGAGCAGGAACTGTTGCCAACCAGCTCCCATCGCGGCCTCTCTCTTCACCCAACTACCACCTGAAGGACTGTCCTTCCCTGAGGGGGAGGAGCAGCAGTAAAAGCTTTTTTCTAAACAAACAGCTTATCTTTTCCATTTTTTTCAACTTTCTTTAAAAAAACAAGCTGATGCTTTCCTTTTGCAATCTGGTGAAACCTTTGTGAAGTCTTCCCGAGAAACAGCATATAAATCCTGCAAATAACAATGCATTCAGAAAGGAGCCTCTCTGCGTGAGTGACTGCATGACTCAAACCCTATTTGCACAATGTTTTCAAAGGAGAAGTAGATGGGCTCAGGGTTGCTAGCTCTAAGGGCATATTTCAATTAAGAAATCTAGACCTTCCCCCTTTTCCGGCAATGAAAGCTTTGATTTTGTCCCTGCAACTCATGGCAGCCTAAGCACAAATGGAAAATTGGGAGGACATTTTGAGGAGATGGACGGGACTGACCTGCTGTCGCAGTTGGTCTTCGTAGCGTTGCCTGGCCAGCTTATCTTGGTACTGCGCTCTCTTCATGGTGGTAGGGGGGGGAAAACATACATGGAAAATCGATTCCATATAATTTTCAAACATTTTTTATGAAGGCAAAATAAATTTTCAAACTTTAATTATGAAATTATATATAATTTTTCAAACCTTTACGATGAAATTAAAATAGCAATATGAATTAATATGAATTACTTTTGTTAAGTACAAAACCCCCTGGCTTCACAGTCATTACATCATAAAATAAAATAAAATACCTATCAATGGTGTTTTTTTTTACTCCCGTCTGCCTTTCCATATTAGATAATGATACTGTATTTTTTAACAAACATGTGTATAAATATATTACACATTGATTATACACACACACACACACACACACACACACATATATCAATCAGTTTAATCATGCTGCTAAATAAACAAATAACAAAGCCAGCCTTGTACCGCTTGCTGCTGCCTTGTCTCTTCGGTAAGCGTCTTCCTCCTTTCCTCTGCTTGCACACGGATCTGCTCGTTCTTCAGCTGCTCTATGGCAGCCTCATATTCCTTAAGATAGGAAGAGAAAGATCAGTAGGAGATGAACTGCCTGTTCACGAAACCTTGTCCACTGTTATGGTCCTAGTCAATGACAAACCCCTGAAAAGACCCCAAGGTTTCTTTTGAGTTTTCCAGTTGGGGACGGGTGCCTCACTGGAAAAAAAGGATAATTTTGCAGGCTAATGAGCTGTAAATCAGGAAGTTCCCTGTTCAGGAAGAATCTTGCCTCTGCCATGAACTCTCTAGGTCAGGTGTGGGGAACTTCTGGCCCTCCAGATGTTGCTGGACTACAACTCCCATCAACCCTATTCAATGGATGGGGATGATGGCAGTTGTGGTTCAGCAAAAAAAACGTCTGGTGGGTCAAAGGTTTCCCCACACCTGCTCTTCTAGGTGGTCATAGGAAAAGTGCTCTCGCTCGCTCTGCAGTATGGGGAGATAATACTGATCTACCTTACAAGGTTGTTGTAAGAATTACAACTAAATAATGCACTAGAAGCGCTTTGAAAACTGGAGCACCCTATAAAGGTGCCAATTACCTTAACTTAATACCATTATCATCACCACCACCTTTCCTTTCGAAATGCTGAAGGAACCTCATTTACATATCATATAAATGATACTATGGAATTCCAGCAGGCTGACACAATGGAAAAAGTCCAGTCCCATCAGATTCCTCCTGTCCCTGAGCTATATCCATTCCACCCAGTCATTAAAATAACTACTGTTTTAACTTTTAAGAACTGGGACCAAAGTTTATTTCCTCTTCCCTCCTCATTCCTTTTTCCTTTAGCGTTGTGTAGTTTCTAGTCTGCTAAGCCGGGGTGGGGGTGGGGGGGCTGTCTTGCTTTAAGTAATTGTCATGCAAGCCTTTTCGACAGCAGGATATGAGTGTGCCAAATCGACAAACACAGGCAGAAATAATAAAATACATTAGCACATTTAATCCATTAAAAAAAACTAAAACAAAACAAAACTACTGAAGCCAACTTAAAAACGAAACAAAAATACTGGTGGCAGAGTAAGCAACATGAGATAAAAATATTCTGCAAAAGCTGAGCGAAATAAATAGAAAATGCTTTATCCCCAACCAGGCTGTGTGCTGTCGTTTCTCACTGGCAAAAGCTCCGAGGGCTTCTCCAAGAACATGGGAAGCTGCCTTACACCAAGTATAGTCTGCACTAACTGCTAGATGCTCTCCAGCATTTTGGACATGGGATGTTCCCAGCTCTACCTGGAAATGTCCGGGACTGAACCTGCGGCATTTTTTCATGCAACATGGTGCTTTTTTGTTGAGCTGCAGCCCTTCCGCTATTGGTCTATTTCAGGCATAGGCAAATTCGGCCCTCCAGATGTTTTGGGACTATAACTCCCATCCTCCCTAGCTAACAGGTCCAGTGGTCAGGGATGATGGGAGTTGTAGCCCCAAAACATCTGGAGGGCCGAGTTTGCCTATGCCTGGCCTATTTTGTCCATCTACCCCAGCACTGACTACACTGACCAGCAGCATCTTCCCAGATCTCAGCCAGGAGTCTCTCTCATTCCTACCTGGAGATGCTGGGGACTAAACCTGAGACTGAGCTATGGCCCTTCCACCAAAATTTAAAGGGAAAGCAATTGAGGGTCGAAATGTAGGAAGGTGGTTTACATTGAATCAGGATTGTCAACCCTGAATGGCAGCAGCTTTCCAGGGTTTCAGGTCTTTCCTAATCCTACATGGAGATGCCAGGGATTGAACCTGGGATCTTCTGCACATCAACAGACGCCCTGCAACTAAGCCATGGCTTGTCCGCTAAAGCAAGCTGCCAGACACAGAATATGGGAGCGTGGCCTCTAGCACGGAGATACGACGCCACAAAGAAACAACAACAAAAGATAAAGGCGACCACACAGTGCAATTTGGGTCCCAGAACTGGGCTTACCTTCAGCTTGGACTGCTGTTCTAACTGGAGGGTCTGTTCCTGCATCTGGGCCATGTTGAGGGCCTCTTTCGCATGTCCTAGAAAAGAGTGTGTCCCAGTTAGTCCCTTTAAGCTGTAAAGAAATTGACCCACCGCCACCTGACATCCCTCTGTACAAGAGCTGGGTGACCACAGCCTAGTGTGAGCCCAACAAAGGTTCTTATCAGACCCCCGCCCCCAACAATTCAATCCCAACAAGCCACCTGCTCTATACATTTAAAAGGAGTATCAATGCTGCGTCAAGCAGGCATGGTTTCCCACAGGAGATGAGAGTTGTTAGGAGACGACTCCCCCCAAGCAGCTACAGTTCCCATAGAGGTTTAATACTCAATCCCTCTTCCCTGGGAACATTGGGAATTGTAGCTCTGTGAGGGGGAATAGGGGGTCTCCTAACAATTTTCAGCACCGTTAATGAACGACAGCTCCTAGGATTCTTTTGGGTAAGTCACAACTGTTTAAAGTGGCATGATGCTGCTTTAAATGTAAGGCGCAGGCAGATACAGCCTAATTTGAGCCTAACTCATAGTCTTCTCTTAGGAACGAAAGCTCCTCAGTGAAGCTTGCGCTGCCCTTTCAAGGTAGGTACTGCAAATGGTCAAACTATTTGGGCTTCAGGTGAGTGGAGTTGTAACACTGTCTCTCATCTGCAGTTCAGACATTGAGGCACAGTTTTGAGGCAGCACAAATAACAAGGAATAAGTCATTCTCAAAGATAATTGTGGTTAAGACCAAGCAGCTTTCTCCCAGGCCCCACTGACTCCAATACGCCTACTCTAAGCATGACTAAGTATGTACCAAACCTAAAAATCAGGAGCTTCGGAATTTTTTTGACATGAGGGCCTCTTTCTCTTCTGTACAACCTTTTGGGTTTTTGTTTGTTACTATGTTACATATTTTTGTGTTTTTATATTGTGAACTGCCCTGTGATCTTATGATGAAGGGTGGTATAGAAAGTAAATAAAATAATAATAGCAATAATTCTGGGGCGACGCAGCCCCTCTGGCCAACCTCTGCTGTAACAAAGAGATCTCAGAGACGCTGAACATTTGCTGAACATTTACAGAGCCTGCTGGAGTCACATGACTGTTGCAAGGTCAAAGGGAAACCCTCCCTCGGCTGAGCACTGATGCAACCACAGTTGGGGAAACTGCAACTCGGCTCTCCAGAGTTTGAAACGTGAGGGCACAAACACCGCTTCAGAAATGTGCCCTCAGACTTACATTCCTGGCATTTTGCAGCAGTTTCTGGAGCCTGGTTTATGGATTTCCCATTTCTGTCCTGTAAAAACAGAGCTTCTGGGGCACGCAAGAGAGGACCTTGCAGATGCAGCTCACATTTGGCTCTTGCCCCCCCCCCAGCGTTTTAAAGAGGGGATTTTTTGGGGATGGGCATCCTTTAGATCCAGATAACCCTTTATACACACACACACACACACACACACACACACCTTGTTGCCCTCACACCCTGCCTTTCAAAGAAGCACTCCAGCCCTGTAGATCCAGCCAGCCCTCTCACCACCCCTTACATATGACCTTCCTTCCACACTACAGTCAGCTCCCTGCTCCATCCGGAACCCATACACTCCCAGCACCTGCCCACCACGCGCTCATGCATTCATGCCCCACGTATTAAAAGTTTTGTGTGTGTGTGTGCATCCAACTAAGTCCTATTCATAGTAGACCCACTGAAATCAATGGGCCCCAAGTTAGCCGTGCCTTCATTAAGTTCAGCTGGTCTACTCCTGAGTAGGGCCTAGGCCTGCCCGCGGCCCTGGCTTTCCTCCCCTCCCTCCTCCGACTCACGGGAGGCGTCCAGCTCCCTGGCAGCCTTGGCCGCGCGCTCCAGGCCGGTGGGGTCGAAGTTGCTCCATTTGTCCTTGGGGCGGCCCCCTTCGCCCGGCCCTTCCCCAGAGGGCCCTGCCGGCGAAGGCGGCAGCGCCGGGGCCCCGGGGGGAGCTCCCAGGCCCGCATCTCCGCCGCCGCCGCGGTTCAGCCCGAAGAGCCACGACATGAGCACCACCCCGCTTTTTGCAGCCCAGCCGGCAGGCAGCAAGCAGCCGCGCACACGCGGACCCAGCACCGCTCACACTGCGCAGGCGCCGTCTCCGCCTCTTCCGCTTTCCGGCGCGTTGCCATTGGTGGGAAACACACGCCCCCCCCCCAAAATGTGAGGAACCATAGAGTTGGGGGACAGACGGGGTCATTCCGGCTTCATCAGTACAGTTTCGTTTTAAAGCCAAGGACGCAGAACCGGAAGTCCTGTGAGTATTTGCTGGACTACAACTCCGATGGATCCTTTGCCATTGACCATGCTGATGGGACTTGGAATCTAGCAACGGCTAGGGGAGGGATGGAGAATGTGTGGCCCACCAAGTTTTTCTAAGTGTGTGTGTGTGTGTGAGAGAGAGAGAGAGAGAGAGAGAGAAATAAATATAGATATATCTATAGCAATTTATTCAACGTGTCACTCTATACCAGGCATCCCCAAACTCGGCCTTACAGATGTTTTTGGGACTACAACTCCCATCACCCCTAGCTAACAGGACCAGTGGTCAGGGATGATGGGAATTGTAGTCCCAAAATTTCTGAAAGGCCGAGTTTAGGGATGTCTGCTCTATACTTTTACTATCTCTGTGGGTCCCCCTGTTCAGAAAAAGCTTATTGGGCCGAAGCAAAGAAGCAGAAGGCGGGACTCCTAAATCACGTGCCTTTGACTCTTCTCATCTTTTATTGACCCCAGCACAGTGAGCCCATCCTTCCATTGGAGAGCGGTGATGCGATTGGGTGATCTGAAAAGAAGGGCGGGACCAGGGAGAGAGAGAGAGAGTGAAGGAGGGGAATTCAACCTGTAGCAAAGAAGGAGGCGGTCCTTCTCCTTAGCAACAGGAATGTTGAGGCTGTCGCTAAGGAGGATGCCAAGTGATGCTTTGCAGAGAAGGGCGAGCATGGCGGAGGCTGGAGCTTTGCGCGTGCGGGGCAGTGCAGTTACCTTCAGGTGCTGGGAGAGGGACGGGTGATTCTGGGAAAGCTATGTTTTATTTATTGTATGTTTTATTTATGTATGTATATAAACAAACAAACAAACAAACAAATAGGAGAAATGGAGGGAGGTATGTTTTATTTTCTTATGAATATTTACTGCATTTGCCAGAAAAGGCTCTCAGGATGTATTACAAATTAGCTCCTGGGTTTGTTTTTTACCCTCAGTCTTAAAATGTCACGACACATGAGGAAAATAGGAATAGGAGGGTAGAGGGGAAAGCAAACTCAAACACATGCCCTTACAGTTCTCAAAATTACAAGCAAAGACACCCCCCTTTTTTAAAAAAAATGGGACTTGGTTTAGGAAGGAGGGATACATCATACCAATCTGAGGCTTTAAATCTAAGGGGAATTTCTGGGAATTGATCTCTCAGCTCCATTCCTTCAGTTCCGATATGAGAGTGGAATCCCATGTATGTCATCTACTTAGAAGTAAATCCCAGTTGCCGCCAACTAAGTCCTACACAGTGTAGACACATTGAAATTAATAGACAAAAATGAGCCATTTCCATTAATTTCACTGGGTCTACTCTGAGTAGGACTAACATTGGCTAAAACCTACAGAGTACACCAAGGCTTGTGATACAGTCCTATGTATGTCTATTAGAATTTAAATTGGGATGGTCTAAATACAGAAATCCAGGGCCAGATTTAAGGTGCTTATGTTATCATTTAAAGCTCTAAATGAACTAGGTCCATGGTAAATGAAATACTATATCCTCCTGCCACTGTGTTAAAGATCTGTGGGTAAACTTTTTTAGTAGTCCATTGACTGGGGACTCATGGGTGGGCTTTTTCAGTGGTACCCCATGGAGACAGTGCAAGAATGTGAAGCACTATAAAAACTAATACAAATAGTAGTTTCTTTACGGTGACAAGAGAATGACAGGAAATGTTGGTGAACATTGTTGGTGAACAATGTTTGTTTTTTCTTTTAAAGGGAGGTGCCAAAAGTGTGCCTTAGCAACAGCCAAAGAACCAACACTAAACACAACTTTAGCTTCTCAAGCCTAGGGAGACACCAGGCTCCTGATAAGCAGGGAAGATCATCACCGGTTGAAGGAGAAAATGGTAAGAAGATTGGACTAGGACCCAGGTTCAAATCCCCACTCAACCATGAAGGGCATTGGATGACCATGAGCTAGTCATCATCTCTTAACCTAATCTACCTCACAGAGCTGTGTTGAGGACAAACTGAGGTGGCATCTCCTGCCAGCCTGCTTTGTAAAAGTCAAGGGGGGGGGTATTCTTCTAGTCTGATAGGAGAGAAGGCCATAGCTCATTGGAAGAGCATTTGCCTTGCATGCAGAAAGTCCCAGGTTCAATTCCGAGTGGCATCTGCTGGTAGGTCTGGGAGAGATCCCTGGAAAGCTGCTGCTAGTCTATAGACAATAGTGAGCTAGATGAACTCAGTTCTGTGCCAATGGAAATTCACAGTCTTCCTTTAACTGTTTTTGGGTCATTGTCCCTCAATGAAGGCCCCCCCCCCGTTCCACAAATATTGGGGTTCCCTCGAGCCTGCTGAACTCTCTTGTGCATTGATTATTTTGTTTGGGACTACAGAGTTCACACACACACTTTTTAATATATTCTTTATTTTTAAATAGTGTTATTAAATTCTTAACAATACATCATATAACAAAAATAAGAGCTGGGAAAAACTTATTTGGGAATTTTCCTAGTAGTAACATACACCATATTTGTTGTTAAGCCAGTGCAACATACAAAATAAAAAAGGATATGAGAAACTAATCAAACTAATAATATTATATACTAATTCACGATACACATAGAAAATGAAACAAAACCAAAACATAGTGCAAAATCTTAAAATAAAAAAATGCTTTGAGGTGGATTGAAGTAACAAAATAATGAAATCTTAATTCAGAATATTCACATAATTATAGCACCACCTAGAGGTATAAGAGATGTTATTTTTTTCCCCCATAGGTGAGCCTAGTTCACCAAAGAAGCAGGAGTTAGGAATGTTATGTCAACCATACTGTAAGGTTCTCAGTTAGTTGCTCATGAGTAAGCAGCCAGGACTCTGCTGTTTCCTTTAAAGATTTTATTGTGAAAACTATGTACAGTGCAGAGCTTAAAAGTTCATGTCTGTATCAAGCGGTGTCAGAATCTGGGAATGGCCTCTTCCGGTTCTGACCCCAACAAAAGAGTTTCAGTATACGAAACCCTGCCTTCCATCCTTTCTTTTCACCCCACGACGTCTTTGGGGTGACGGAAATTGCGTTCCCCCTGTATCGCCCTCGGGACTGGGGGAGTGTTGGATCTCTCTTGCATCCCCAGAGCCTCTACTCCCTTTCCCCTGTGAACTCTCCCCCTCCTCGCTGGATGTCTCGCTGCTCCTTTCTGTACCAGAGGAGGAGCTGCTGGCAAGGTGGGACTGGGGCTCTCTGTAGCATCCGGAGAGCCCTTCCACCACCTTGTGCTGCATTGGGGACAGTTCCCTGACACATACAATATGAAGAGCTGATGCCAGAATATTACTCTGTTCAACTACACTCATAAAATATATAAAGTTAAACCAGATTGCAGTGATTTTAAATACCGGGTATGATTTGTCAATTTTTGCAACAGTTCAATCTGCCACACCTCTTTAAACCAATTTGTAACCTCACCTCTGATGTAATGATGCAATAAAACATCTATGAATTTAATATGTCGTCTCACACATATTCCCTTACAAGCAAAACTGTGAACAGAAATTATTTCCCCCCTCACATTGTTGAATAAAATTTGGTAAACTAACTACAAACCTTAGTTAATGAATGCCAGTCAAGCACAGTTAGTAAACCATAGTTAAGCCATTGGGTTTGGACAACTATTTTTAACCATGGTTAACTAAACCGTGTTTCATAAACCATGGCTTGGGGTGTTGTGCAAACCAAGTGTTTTTGGGCAGTGTCAGATTTGGTCTGCTGATCGTTTCTTGGTTGTTGCTTCTTCTAAATAAATGGCTTTTCCTTCTACCTAGGCAGTTACTCATCTCGCCGCACAGGGGAGATCCCCAGCATTGACAACTTGGAAGAAAGCTTGCGGAAGCTTCAGCTCCAAGTGGATAACTTGGCTTCCAGTCTCTGCTCACACCCAAACCACGAACACACCATTGACCTGCACCCTGCAGCTGACTCAGGTCCTTTCAGTTCCAGGTGGCCAGCAGCTCCTGCTGGGAGCTATATGGAATCAGGTGTTGGAGGCCCAGCCAAGACCCCAGTGGAGGCAGAGTGGTTCCTGAAACCAAAACACTTGCTCAAATCCTTCGGAGAGTATTCAGCCCTGACGAGCCTGGGCCTTCCAACCTTTGCCACGTCCCCGGTGAACCGGCTGGCAGGGCTGCTGGGGAGCGAGATTGCAAGTCAAAACTCTTTGCACCCCTCGGCGGATTTCGCTTTCCCTCTGAAACTCGGAGCCCCTCATGTGATCGGTGTCAAGTCTTTGTTGCCTCCTAAGACCCCGGTCAGAGCATCCTTGCTGAAAAGGACCTCTTCCTCCCTCGACAGAGGCCGTTCGCTCAGTCTTGGTTCCTCCGAGACCAACCGCGAGTGTTCGCTCTCGCCTGCCAACAAACGCACCTGCTGGCTCCGATCTCGGTCTCAGTCTCCAAAGCCCGCCTGGAGACCCAGCTCGGCCAAGGCAAATGCCTGTGCACAGCCTCCCCCCCAGCTTGGCATGTCCGGGGGAAACAGGAGCAAAAGCGGTTCAAATAGGCGTTCACGGTCGAGGATATACAGGCCAGGGACATTAGGCGCTGGATCATGGATTCCCAGCAAGGCAATCGAGAGGGGAGCGCGGAGCAATCCTTGGACGCCTTACAGCTTGCCGTCTGCTGCCATTTCCTCACCCATAGCCCAGGAGCTCAATGAACGGTAAGTGGAAATTTTTGCCATGATGCCCAGTTGGCTTCACCCCTCAACAATTCTCCATTCTGCTCTTGTGATAGTCTAGATCAGGCATGTCCAACAGGTAGATCGTGATCTACCGGTAGATCACTGGATGTCTGAGGTAGATCACTGGTAGATCATTGGCTCCCTCCAAAGAAGCTGTGGCTCCCCTAAAACAAGCTCAACATTTTACCTCCTCCCTGAAAAAACTCAACAACTTTGACCCAACCCCCCCCCCAAAATTGGCCTTCCTCCTTCCTAAAAAAAGTTCAACAACTTTCACCTGAACCCCCCAAAAGGGGGTAGATCACTGCCAGTTTTTTAACTCTGTGAGTAGATCTCAGTCTCTTGGGAGTTGGCCACCCCTGGTCTAGATTAATGATGCCCTAAAGGGAGAATGAGGAAACATGTGGCCATTCAGATATTGCTGGACTACAATTCCCATCATCCCTTACTGTTGCCCATCCTGGCTGATGGTAGCAGCAGTCAGCATCTGCTGCAGTCAACATGCCTTAGGACCTCAATACCCTTAAGCACTGCCTCTCTGCATACAAACCGACCTGGACTCTGCGCTTGTCATCCGAGGCCCATCTCTATGTCCCCCCCCCCCCCCGGCTCCCTGAGAGAGGCTCAGAGAGTGAATTATCTAGCTGTATAACTAGGGCTGGGGAACCTTTTTTAGTTTGAGGGCCGCATTCCCTTCTGGGCAAGCTTCTGGGGGCCACATGGCAGTTCTAGGTGGGGCCAGAGGCAAAAGTGGGTGGAGCAATGTATGCCAATGTTGCCTTCGTACTGCAGGCTGATTGCTACACACACACCTCTCTATTCTCTATCCATATAAACAAGAGGCATTGTCAGAGTTCACGGACACATTCCAGCTAGGCAAAAACACCTGGGGTGTGAACCAAGGCCAGTGATAGTCCCAAGGGCCAAAGAGAGAGATGCCTAGAGAGCCATGATGTTCAGGAAAGGAAAGGAAAGTCCCCTGGGGAATTCCTTGATTTGTGAAATGCTCCCCTCTCTTCAACCCTGCAGACAGCATGGCAAATAGGTTGTTAGGCCTGAAAACATTTGACTATCCCCCAGCAGCCCATATCCTCCAACATTTCTCCAATGAAAATAGGGACATCCTAAGGAAAAGTGGGACATTCCAGGATCAAATCAGAAACCGGGACGGCTTCTCTAAATCAGGGATGTCCCTGGAAAATAGGGACACTTGGAGGATCTGGCAACCCCAAGAAAAACCACTAGCTTGCATTAGTCATTTATCGTCCACAAGAAACAAACAATTCATCCAGCAAAATTTCCCCGCCTCGCTGCTTTTAGGAGATGGCTTTGAAAGCAGGTTTCAAAAGAGTCACTCGCCTGGCCAATCTGTGCCAATTGCTTTCAAGGCTGCTTGGAGGCCTTGCAGAAACCGTAACAAGGCCTCGTTGGCTGCACAGGTTCCTGCAGACTCTCGCTGAAGGTGATGTTGGGAGAGCCCTGGTTGAGACGTCTCCGTACCAGCAAGAGCTGGCTCGCCTCCGGCTCGAGAGTCTGCGTATGGAAGAGGCGTGGTTGTTAGAGCAGAAGAGGCAGCAGGAATTGGAACGGACCCGAGGTCCCAAGCCTAAATGGTAAGTGGGGGTCGTCAAGCTGTGGGGCGGGGCTGTGGGGGAGTGGTAAGGTGTGGGGAGTCTAAAAGCAGGGAATCTGGCAGGTAGATCACTGGGCAGCAGAGGGAGCTATTGGCTTGCTCTCTGCTGGGATCGCTGCGGAGGACGGTTTTATTGAGGCTTCCTGCTTTGCAGAGGTCACTGGAATGCTTATTTCAGTGACCTCTGCAAACTTACCAGTATTTCTTGGGTACGGACTGAGGTTCGTTGTTCATAGCTACCATACAGATTGCAATGTATTTGTTTTGGTCACTACAGTATGAATTTGGACACCACTTAAGATATTGTAACCGAAATTGTGTGTGACGGTTCCTGAGACCAAGAAGGAGGCTTTCTTCTATGTTTAGATACAACTGGATGCCATTTTGAATCAAGATGGCGGACTGCACTTTTCAAAACTCCCACTGATTTACTGATTTTAACCGCTGTTTTCAAAACTGCACTGATTCTTTGGTTTCTTAGAATTCCTAGGCGATGGCTGGCATAAGTCACATGAAGACTAGCAGCATCTAAGTTAGGCTTAGTAAGGCCACCCAAGAGGCAGGCAGAGAAATCTGGGGGAGATATTGGAGCCACGAGCCACCGTTTCCCATGTCCAGTTTATGCTATCCTTATTTACTTTCATAACTAATTGCCCCTGTTCTTTCTCTTGTCTGAGTCAGAGAGATTAGATGCGCATGATGATGGAGTGAGAATATAAGCATAGATCTATTTATTTTTAAAGAACCCATGAGACGTGTAGCCAGAGCCTCTGCGATACCTTCCATTTTCCCCTTTCTGTGGTGGACAACAGGTTGCTGCTCCCACTTGCTTCACAGGCGGGGCTATGCAAATGAGGAGCCTTTCCCATTTCCGGTCCGCCCTACATCAAAGCACCAGGGCTTTCCTGGAACTTCAGTTCTGTGTACTGTACCTTTGGGTTTATTTTTCCAACTGTTGTGGCTTGGACTTTGACACTGGACGGGTATAATGATCTGAACAGCCTCCAGGCTGCCTTTCCATGCCTCTCACCTGCATGGTTGCCTCCCTGACCATCAGCCCTCTGAGACTTTGCCTGAATTAACCTCAGGAAACCCCAATTTATGATCAGACTAAGTGACTCAATTCTCTCCCCCCCCCCTGTCTCAAGGTACGAGATGCGTAACTCTCAGTTCCACTATGAAGCCCGCAAGAATAACGAACTGTTGAGAAACAGCCAGGATGTACATTCCATCTATGACTACAGGCACGAACTGGCAACAGCCTCCAAAGAATTCTGGCAGCAGCCCTGCTCCACCCACCTGGAGTCCCATGGATAAAGATCAGTCTTCACAAACCTGCATTGTTGGGTGAGGATCTTGATTCTCTCTTCTTTGTCGCTGGTGGAGGTCCAACAGAGAGTGGGCAAGTCAACCTTCTCCAAACTGGTCCCCTCTAGGTGCCTTGGACCAACTTCTGGAAGTTGAGGACTGCAACTCCCATCAGCCCCAGACAGCATAGTCCACGGTTAGGGAGGATGGGCGTTGCAGCCTGCTGCAGCTCCTGGAGGGGACTGTGTTGAATGGTGCAGTTTTCGTCTATAATTCCCATTATCCCTGACCATTCTCCATGCTGGCTGGAGGGAGTCCAAAATATTTAGAGGGCCACCAGTTGGGATAGGCAAACAAATTTAATCTTTGGGGGAACCAGCCAATGCCTTGACCTGACCTCAGCAACCACACCCACCTTGGTGGGATGATAGGATCAAAGACCAATTTTTTTTATTAAAAGCAGCAGGTTGAGGTCAAGCACAAATGATTTTGGATTGCACAAAGCTACATTTTTGTGCAGCAAAGCGGTTAGTGTTTACGCAGCCCTGGTTAAGAGGGTGATACCAGGAGGGTTACACTTTGCATCGACTCTGCACCGAGAAGCCTGTGGAGGAGGATGGTCAGGAGAGAAACAGGTACCCACAATCCCTTACTAGGCAAGTAGCAACACCACAGAACATGGGAATGGGCAAATCACTCGTTAGATAAATGACTGAGAAGATAGGATAGCCCAGCTGTCCAGCCTCTTTCTGAGCACACTGAAGAACAAGGCGAAAATCAGAAGCTTTATGGGACTATTGGAACCGCTAGTCCTTTGTAGCCCTGTTAAATATCTAAAAGAACAACTTCTGCAGACCCTCAAGTGCTGAGATGGGCAGAGGGGGCCCTCTTGGCAGTTCTGCCCTCAGAGGCCTGTCTGTGCTCAGGGATGTCTGTGGTCTGGGAGAGGGCCTGTGGAACTCCCTCCCCGTAGAACATTCATTATACATCTCCTGGCAAATGCTGAAGCTGCACATCTTTACCCTGGCTTTTGTCACTTGAGGTGTATATTTTTCAGACCCACCTTATTTCTGTGATTGTAAGTTGTTTAAAGTGGTTTTTAACGTTGCGTTTTAATGCTGTGACCTGCCCTGGGACCATAGAATAATAAATACTAATCATAATCGTAATAATTCGGTGCCTGCAATACAATCCTGTGGCCACCTGCAGTGGTGGCGCTAGAGTGCAGCAATTTATTCATCTGGGATTCTACTGTAATCTGGGCTGACCCTGTTCTCTCTCCTTGCCCCTGTCTGCCACCATCCAAGAGTCCTGGACTAACCATTTTTCATGGACCACGCTGTTCCAAAATATCTTTTCCCTAGGAGTCAAAACACTGGATTTGAAAGCTGGGGGGGGGGGGGAACCAGCAGGCACTTTGCTTAGGTGCCAATTGGAAATGCCTTCCAAATCAAACAGGTCATTTGTTCTCTTGTTTAATTCACTGACTTCCAAAGGGATGCATTATAAGGAGACAGGGAGGCAATCTCTACCACATTAGCAAAACAACACATGGAAGAGTTGTGCAAAAGAGTGAAACACTTTCCGGCTTACAAGAAAGAATAAGGAAGGGGACATTTTTGATGCAGGGAAAATCCAGGTCGTCCTCTTCAAAGAGCTCTTATGCAATACATGCTATGAGGGTTTACATCTGCCTTGGAAAGCTGACATCTTCTTATCCGTCCCGTGGCCAGAACGGAAATTGATCCCCAAATACTATCAGACATTCACTGTTGTTGCTACTGCTTTCAGTCCGCAAACTGTATGAAATGGATTACATTCCCCCCATTTGCATTGTGTTTCCATTGCACTGAAATGAACAGAGCGGGATAATGTAACAGCAACGTAACCTACGTAATGATTAATTGCGTGAATTAGGGAAGTTGCAGAATTTCGGCACGGCAGAACGGTGAGATGAATGATGTAGAGGTTGGAGGAAGGCCAGCAGCAGCAGAAGGGAAACAGTGCTGCTTGCAGTGAATACAGGGCGGAATGGGAAACGATGCCTTCTCCCATCCTTAATTAACTCTGGCATTAGCTAGGTCCTCATGGAATCCATTTTTATCCTCCTCGCACCTCTACACTGCGTGCCTCCGACCGAATTGCAGCTGTATCAATTAAGGAGCACATCATTTAGCAAGTGTTGGCTTAAAGGGGAGGGGGTGGGTTCCTGTGACATTCTTCCCCAGCTACAGCACATACTAAAACACAAATAAATAGAATACAGTAAGGAAAGAGGAATTCTGAGTCCCAGTCTTTTTTCTTTTTTGGCTCATCCCCGCAGCTGAATCTCATCTTCCAGGTGGAGCCCTTTTTCTGAACACCAAACCGGAGCTTGGGAACTTGTAGGCAAGATGGCTGCTGGGGGGTGGGGGCAGAGTGCTTCAGGGGGGCTTGAGCAGGCTTGGGAGGGCAACCACCTCGTATGGGTTCCTCCAGGCTTCCTCCTTGTCCAGTCTTTTCCTCTGCTCTGCAGAGTTGCTCCTCGAGTCTCTTAACGCTCACGCTCTCTGTCTGTGCCTGTAGCTTCCCACTGCCGAAGCTGGAAACGAAACGGGGGGAGAAAGCACAGGAGGTTAGTTCTGGCAGTCGATGAACATGCAAAACGGCTATTCGGCTTTTCGCCTGGGGCGAGCAAAAGGGACAGGCAGACGATTAGGCCCGAAATCTTTTGTAAAACGAAAAAAAGAAAGGTAGTTGTTTGGCTCTTCTAGCCTTCCTTCTAAAGCAGGGGTAGGCAACCTGTAGCCCTCCAGATGTTAAGCTACAACTCCCATGGTCCCTGACATTTGCCATGCTGGTAGGCAGAACTGTCACTGTCACGAGTGCCATGTAATACCTTTTCCACTTTTGTAAGAAATCAATCTTTTAGTGTGGCAGCACCCACACTCTGAAACTCCCTGCTTAGGGACGCCAAGCTGGCACATCCACTGTCCTCTTTTCAGTGCCTGCCCAAAATGTTTTTGCTTAGACCAGCCTATGCAGAATACGGATGTACTCTTTAATCTGTTTTTAGTTCATTGCTGATTATATCTTTTGCTTTATGGTTTTTAGGGCCTGCTTGGCAGTGGCGCCCTCCCTGTGGATGTCAAGGAGATAAAGAAATAAAGAACTTTTAGAAGACATCCGAAGGCAGCCCTGTACGAGGAAGTTTTTAATGCTTGACATTTTATTACATTTTATTATATTATACTGGAAGCCTCCCAGAGTGGCTGGGGAAACCCAGCCAGATGGGTGGGGTATAAATAATAAAATTATTATTATTATTATTATTATTATTATTATTATTATTATTCTGATAATTTTATTGTTTTGTTCTCTTTGTGAAACATGTACGTACATCTAGAGCTCTGTATGTGTGTAACAAAGTATAGTAACAGATGCCAAATAAAATTAAGTAAATGGCGATCTCTAGAGCTAAGCACATAGGAGCAGATCTCCATACCAAAATCAAACCTAATATACTGATATCACAAAGCTCCAAGCAAATTGGGGTGTGTGAATTTTGCAGGATGGACAAATAAATCGTGACTCCCCAGTCACGGGTGATCAGAGGCATAACCGCCTCCAGCAATGGCACCCATGACTAGTAGGTGCTGCCAGCCTTCTCCTCCATGGACCCATCTCATCCCCTTCTAAGGCAAGGCCATCCACGTTGGTGGGCGTCGCAGTCTCCCCACAGCTTACCCGGCTGCTTGTGGACCATCCGGCACACGCCTTTCCCTTGCTGGTTCCTGTACACGGGCTTGACGCACACTTTGTTGGTGCTGCCCTCCGCCAGGTCCGACAGGAGCACGCTGTGGATCTGCGGTGAGACGCTGAGGAGGGTCGAAGAGCCAGCCTGCCGCCGGCACCTCACCCGGTAACCCAGGACGCTGCCATCGGCAGGCTCCCATGAAGCCTTCACGGTGGTGGGGCTCAGGTCTTCGAAGCGCAGGTGCTTTATCCTGGAGTTCTCTGCCCAGCGGGAAGAAAGAGGGCATAAAGACAGTGCATTTCCACCAGCAAATGTCAACAGAAATAACTCTATGCTGTTGGCAGCCTGGTCCCCAAAGCTCCGCCCCTTCTCATAAACCACACCCATTTTGCTGTGGGACAAGCAGATCTGTCAATTCCGCTTTCTCTCTTCCCTCCCAATCTTAAGTTGAGTTCTGCGCTAGCAAGTTGCTTCCCCCCCCCATCACCATCAGCCTCTTCTCCTCCATCCCTGCACACCCTCCCAAATTGGACCGTGTTGGCTCCAGGTTTTGGGGTGCTCTAGAAAACCAAAGAAAGGAACCCAAAGAGAGCATGTCCCAAGATGTTGGGGGGGGGTGTAACAGGGATTCTCCCTCGCCCCCTAAAAAGAAAATAGCCTGATGCATTTCAGCCAGTATGTTTCTAAAGGCCTCCTCCAGGGGCTAGTTTCTGATAGCCAACAGAGATCTCTGCAGGCTGTTTTTCAGTTTAACTGCTATTATGTGGCTATTAGCCATAGGGCTGCCTCTGAAGATGGTTCGAAAACTGCAGCTGCTGCAGAATTCAGCAGCCAAGTTGCTCATTGGACAACGCAGTCTGAGCACATAGCACCAATCCAACTCTGCAATTCTTTGATTCAAACTTGGCCTAACTACAATGACTGCCAATTAGTTTCCGGGCCCATAAGTTCCCTTGACCTATAAAGTCAAGGAACATTTCTCCCCATATGAACCATCCCAGATCCTGCAATCTTTGTCTCAGGCCTTTCTTCATGTGCCCCATACATGGGAGGTCTGGAGGGTGGCAACACAAGAACGGGCCTTATCGGTGGTGGCTCCTTGCTTCTGGAATGCTCTCCCTGGGGAGCCTCACCAGGCGCCATTGATAAATATCTATAGCACCAGGCTAAACCATTCCTTTTTAATCAGGCCTTTGGCGTTTAACTATCTGTGGCCTTTTTTTGCATGGATGGGATGTCTGAATGTAGGTTTTTTTTTTTTTAAGAATAGAATTGTCTTTTAGATTTTTAAAATGATGGTTTTAATGTATGTGTTTGTTTTTCGTGTAAAATATTGCAAGTTGCCTTGAGTTGCCATGGCAAAAAACCAACCAACCAACAAACAAATAAATAAAACAAATAAATAATTTATTAATTTATTTATATCCCACCCATCTGACTGGGTTTCCCCAGCCACTCTGGGCGGCTCCCAACAGAATATAAAAAGCACGATAAAATATCAAAGATTAAAAACTTCCCTAAACAGGGCTGCCTTCAGATGTCTTCTAAAAGTCAGATAGTTGTTTATTTCCATGACATCTGATGGGAGGGCGTTCCACAGGGTGGGTGCCACTACTGAGAAGGCCCTCTGCCTGGTTCCCTGTAGCCTCACTTCTCGCAGTGAGGGAACCACCAGACGTCCCTTGGCGCTGGACCTCAGTGTCTGGGCTGAACGATGGGGGGTGGAGACATTCCTTCACGTACATTGGGTGTTAAAGGTCAGCACCAACACTGAATTGTGCTTGGAAATGTACTGGGAGCTGGACCTCAGTGTCCGGGCTGAACGATGTGGGTGGAGACGCTCCTTCAGGTATACTGGGCCGAGGCCATTTAGGGCTTTAAAGGTCAGCACCAGCACTTTGAATTGTGCTTGGAAACGCACTGGGAGCAAATGTAGGTCTTTCAAGACCGGTGTTATATGGCCTCGGCGGCCCCATGTTAGGCAGAACACATTGGGCTATTTTGGAAAGGGGGAAATCCACATTTCTTCAGCATCTTGAGACGCATTCTCTTTGGTTTGGGGCCTCCGAGCATGTAGAAAATGCATCTGTGCCACCACTACCCTTCCTTCCCTGTCTCCAAATTTTCTCCCTGTGGAGGGCGTGGATACCTCCTTACCTTCTGCCGTGCATGCCTTGGCCGACAGTGCTTTCTCCTTGCCCGATTTATAAATGGCAGACACAGTCACCAAGTAGGTGGTGTTGGCAGTCAGGTCATCCAAGAGGGTGGAGTTGAGGCTCCCATCGACCTCCACCAGCTTGACTGCGTTCCCAGGCAGGGGCCCGTACAGGACCTGATAGGCAGACACGCTGTCCGGGGTGGGGGCCCAGCTGACCCGGATGCTGTGGGGCCTGGAATCTGAGATGACGACTCTTGCTGGGCTGATGGGCTCTGCGGAGAGAAGGTAGGCAGATTGAAAAGGGGGCACTGACAGGGAATGGTCTGAAGACAAGGACTGGGGAATGAAGACCAGCTTCTCTCTGTATTGGGAAGTTTTCAATGTTTGATGTTTAATTATGTTTTCATACATGTTGGAAGCTGCCCCAGAGTGGCTGGGGCAAACCAGCCAGATGGGCAGGGTATGATTAATAAAATTATTATTATTATTAATTTATTTTCTGAACTAGGTAAAAATGAAAGCTGAGGCAGATCATAGCCATTGTGGCTGGCTGCCACCAACAGCCTTCTCCTCCTCCGTAAATTTCTCTATCCCTCTTTTAATGCCATCCAAAAGTTATTGGCCTTCACTGCCCCTCATGGGAGCAAATTCCATACTTAGGCTCTTGGCCACATGAAGAAGTCCTTCCTTTTATCTATCCCAGCTGTGACATAAGCGAACAAAGTGTAAGTGCTGCTCCAAAGTGGAATGGCACTAGCATCCCATAATAACCCCCTCAAGAGTAGTTTCCAACACAATGCAGAGATTGAGCAGCGCCAAACCTCATCTCACCATCTGCTTCCTGGTTTTTTTTTTCTCCTACTGAGAGGAGTTTCACCAATGGCAAGAATTAGGTGCCTGACATGAAAACTTGCTTATCCTGGTAGAAGGTGAGGTAATTATTTCTCGGCCCTTAAAATCCTGGAGCTGTCATTGCAGCGAATGAAAGGGAAAAAAAAAACGACCAATCGCTTCCACATCTATTGTGTGGGTCAGCAA
Organism: Lacerta agilis; assembly: GCF_009819535.1. NCBI lineage: Eukaryota > Metazoa > Chordata > Lepidosauria > Squamata > Lacertidae > Lacerta > Lacerta agilis. Next base: position 17,033,186 of record NC_046319.1, on the reverse strand, counting down.
ACCTTGGGAAGGCTGGATTGTAGCTTTAAAAAAAAAAATCAACAACCCATAGTTACATTAGAAGGGCCTTATGTCCGATCAGATAATGTGACCATCTAGTTTTGGAGCAGGAAGAAACCTCATCCCTGGAGGCCAAATGTTTCCTATCAGGCTTCTCTGAATAGCCCTTGAAAATCTCCCCAGACTGCACACTCTCACTGATCCTCCTTTGCCCCTACCTGAGAAATTTTACCTGGCTAGAATGTACCCTTGAACTCTGACAATTTATTTTATTCATTACTATTTATCCAGAGCATTTGAACCCTGCGCCTCAGACAAAAAGGCTCCCAGATTGGCTTACATAGGGTCGCCATATAAACAGGAAAATTCCAGTAATGTCTGGGGTGGGTGGGTGGGGGGCAAAATCGACACCCAAGGGGAATTTTTAATTTAATAATAAATGTCTGGGATTCCATCTGTTCCCCGGCGGAAGAAATGTGCAGCGATTGCTTCCTTGTCGTCTCCCAGACGGTGATTTCAGAAGCCCGCTCGCCACCCTGCCGTCCGCTGCTGCAGGTTGCCCAAAAATAGCTGAGCGACTTTGGATGATCGCTCAGAAAAGCCAAGCGACTGTGTCTGGATTTTTTTTAACTTTTTGAAATACGGCAGCCCTAGCTGACATGCAATTAAAATGAGGCAGACCCTTCCTGCAGACTTACTACCTAAACAACAAACAAACAAACAACAAGCAAGGGGAAAGGGAAGGGAATCAAACATGGGCACCAGTTCTTAAGCAGTTGTTCTTCGAAAGACCAGCTTCCATAGTTCAGGAGGTAATGCTCGGCTGCCTGGATGGAGGATAGAAAGGGGCCTCTCTCTGTGTGGAAACCAGCCTACTGTACAAAGGTGGAGAAGGCTAGGCCAAGAAGCAGTGACCAGTGAGCTTTGTGGCCAAGTTGGGATTAGAACCCTAGTCTCCCAGGCCCTAGCCAGACACTCTTAGCAATGGTCAAAACAAAATAAAAAAATAAAAAAATTCCTTCCAGTAGCACCTTAGAGACCAGCTAAGTTTGTTCTTGGTATGAGCTTTCGTGTGCAGATACTGAAGGTATCTGAAGAAGTGTGGATGCACACGAAAACTCATACCAAGAACAAACTCAGTGGGTCTCTAAGGTGCTACTGGAAGGACTTTTTTATTTTTTTATTTTGTTTTGACTATGGGAGACCAACACGGCTACCTACCTGCAACTCTTACCCATGGTTACCAATGTGGGGCGCACGCCCCGTAGGGGGGCAATTTGATTTTTAAGGGGGGGGGGCAATTCAAGAATGAGTTAACAGTTAATGGCCTTTTAGGCTCCCTCCACATAAATAGGAGTTCACTTTTTGAATAAGAAGAATTATATATCGGGGGGACCGGGTGTATCAGGATTTTAGAGATGCTTAGGTGGGGCATGGCCAAAAACTGGTTGAGAACCACTGCTCTAACCATTATGCAACACTGCACGACCACAATGAAGACAGACAGGAGAACAAGGAGCAAAGCAGTCAAAATGGCCAGAGAACTTCTGCCTCTCAGTTGGCCGCTGGCTCAGTTAGGATGGCTTTCCATTATGCCCCCCCCCAATCAGACCTTCTTTGTCTTACCTTCCAAGGTGGTGACCCTGATGGTTTGGGGTGGCATGTATCTCTCGTTGGACTCGGGAATGAGGGCGACCTCGTACGTGGTTTGGGGCACCAGGTTGCTCACCAGGAAGCTGGTGTGGTCACCTGTCAGCTGCTTGGTCAGTTTCCGCCTGGGGTCTCCAGTTGGGGCGTACTCCAGGACATAATAGCCCGTCTCCCGTGTCAAAAACCTGGGCCAAAGGAGGCGGAAGCTGCTTGTTGAGATCTCCGTCACACGCAGACGCTTGGCCTGGAAGACATCTGGAGTGTAGAAAGGCACAGGGATTCATTGATCAATGTTTTTTCCTTAGGTAGGGAAGTGTGAGTATATCCATTCCAGTTTCTCTGGGTTAGACATATCCATGAAATGATTTATTTGCCTATCTAGATGATTTACACACTGCTTCTGTTTAAGCAAAACTCTGAGTGGTTTGCAACATAGGCTATCATAAATAAACAGCAAACACCCCAAAATATCAGAGGGTTTCTACATTTTGTGAAGCACAGTTAAGTAAGGCATATTCATTAGTACGAAAAGAAACACTGCACGTAAAAATCGGCTACGAAAGCAAGGGGAACTCATGGCAAAAAAAGGAAACAAAACAGCCTCAAAACAAGCGGTAAAATGTGACAAATGAAAATCAACAAGAGAATATTGAAATAACGTGATTAGACAACTAGGCAAAAGAAAACCGACTTGCTCCTCCCAGCCACCATTGTTCAACCAATCAGTTGTGCCACTAAACCAGCGGTTCTCAAAGGGTGTGGCAGGAGAGGATGGAAAGTGTGGTGGGAAAATTGAAGGACAATCAAAGAAACATTTAAACATTTCAGGGTTACTACACTGATACTATAGTATCAAAATAATCTTGTTTGGATTTACAACCAGAAACAGCACCCACGCCTCTCTTCAAGAGCACTGGCTATTATTCTGCAGTTCTCCATGACATATTGTTGCAAACAGGGATCTGACTTTTAGAAGACATCTGAAGGCAGCTCTGTATAGGGAAGTTTTTAAGTTTTGATGTTTTACTTTGGTTTATAATTTGTTGGGAGCCGGCTGGGGCAACAGTCAGGTGGGTGGCATACAATGCATAAATTATTATACTTATTAAGGTAAAGGGACCCCTGACTGTTAGGTCCAGTCGTGTCCGACTCTGGGGTTGTGGCGCTCATCTCGCGTTACTGGCCGAGGGAGCCGGCGTACAGCTTCCGGGTCATGTGGCCAGCATGACTAAGCCGCTTCTGGTGAACCAGAGCAGTGCACGGAAACGCCGTTTACCTTCCTGGCGGAGCGGTAGCTATTTATCTACTTGCACTTTGATGTGCTTTTGAACTGCTAGGTGGGCAGGAGCTGGGACCGAGCAACGGGATCTCACCCCGTCGCGGGGATTCGAACTGCTGACCTTCTGATCGGCAAGCCCTAGGCTCTGTGGTTTAGACCACAGCGCCACCCGCATCCCATTATACTTATTACTACTATTATTAAGATCAGAAAAGAGAAAGGTTTCCTTGTGTTGATGAGATGAGTTTGTCTCAATTACCCAGCAAAAGCAAGCTCACGCCTATCCTTGAGTTTGTATACATACTAAAGTGCACATGTTAGAGGCTCGTTTATAATTATATTTTGCGAATGATTTGTGTTCTTATGTAACTGCATTGCTTTATACTTTATGGATGACCCATGATCATATTGTAAAGTACTGTAGTTGTATTCTGTTGTAAATCAAGCACTGCTGGGGGTTGTTTCTTTTTGTTTTCCAATGTATTTCTTATCAATAAAAATGTTGGTGTAGCGTGAGCAAATTTTTATTCCTAAAGTGTGACCCAGAGAAAAAAAAAAGTTGGAGACCCACTGCATTAAAGAAACCAATTCAATTCAATTTCCAGACTCCGATATAGCAATGGACTTCAGTAGGTCTGCTCTAAATAGGACTAGTACTGCAGACAGACCCACAACTTTATATTATGTTTAGATTAAAAGTACTTATTAAGAAGGAGAGGCTCAGGTGACTCAACCCCCCCTGCCCCCACCCAGTGTGCTTCTCATCTCTGCATCTCTCCCCCAAGACCAGCAGGTGGAAGCAGAGACAACATCATCTACTGCACATTAGTGTGAGCAATTTGAATGTTAGAAATTGGTGGGTCTCTTCCCTTCTTATTAGGGAGAGAATGCCTAATATTCAAAAAATGAAATAAAAATAAATAAACACCTGGGGATATTCCAGGAGGCAGGGTTTGCAGATCTCAAGCCTGGGCCCAAGAATTGGATTTTAGGGACTATGCTCGGGGCTGTGAGCTACTCCTAAATCACTGCATTTCAGTCTTGGGTCTAGGATAGGGTTGGGGAGCCAGTGGTCCTCCAGATGTTCCTGGACTCCAACTCCCAGCATCCCTCTGGCCTTGGACAATGCTAGCAGGTGCTGACGGGGAACAGCAGCTCAGGAACATCTGGAGGGTTTGATGTTCCCAACTCCTGGAGTGAAAGGCCAGATGTTCATCCTTGTCTCCTATTAAATTGCATGAACATCTCCCTGCAGACCCAAGCAATACCTTGATTAACCCCCAGCTTAAATCCCTTCCTGGTTATGAGGGCGACACCAGGAGAGTCCAGCAAACCAGACTTTAATGCGCTGAAAAGGTCAGCTGACATCAGTGCGACACCAGCTGATTGACAGGTGGGCAGCACAGCCCACCAGTGACACTCGGCCCTCAAGAGGTGGGGTGGGAGAGAAAAGTATCTGAACCACGGGGGTGAAAAAGGTCCCCCCCCCGCCCCTGTTTTAGGTGGCGATGGGATGTCTGAAACTATGCTCCATTCCGTGTAGACCCGTTTGAATGAATAGACCTCTGTTAGGCATCTCCATTCACTTCAATGGGTCTACTTTGGGAAGGTCTAGCATTGGATACAACAAAGCAATGTTTATTACACCATACGTTGTGAGGCAGCCCTGCCATAGTGGCTGGTGGGACGTCTTCTTTCTTATTCTGCTGAATGGGGACCCAGTTTCATGCTTCAAACTCCTGCCTTATGGTGCCCTTTAAAGGACATATTCTGTCCAACCCACCCGCCTTAGCTGCCAGGCTCCTAACCAAGCGTGTTGATGGCTGTCAGTGAAAGAGGAAAGTCGATAGACGGAGGGAGGGGCTTGCTGCAGGTCTGCAAGAAGCTTTAAGCCTGTTTTGCCTTCAGTTTTAAAAAAAATATTCAGGCACCAGACAGGCCAGGGGAGTGTGAGCTCCTTGTGTTTGGCCTGGCCAGTTTTCTGCTCGCTACTGTACAAAGACAGGCTCCAGCCCATCCCAAGCCAGGCCCTGCCAAGGCACGGAAATCTCTCCAGCACGCTCGGCAGGCCTTGAAACTGAACAGACGTTACCCCAGAGGGCCGCCAGGTTGCTAGAACCGCGCAGGATCACGTCGCTCCCCGCCCAAAGCGTCCAGGCAGATGCAAGCCCTCTGACAAACCTGAGAACGTTGAAAGCTTCATTGATTTCCGTAGCTGAGATTTGGAAATCGGTTCTTAATTGCTTACTAGCTAGCTAGCTGCAGGCGATGCATAAATTCTCCCTGTCCCTCTTCTCTCTCTTAGCCTCAGTCCTCCCGTCTGCAACATGGGAAAATTTACACCGGGTACACCCACAATGTGGTTACTTTGCAGACGAGAGTCAACTGTCTACAGGCAAATAAATGCAGGTTGCTCAGTTAAAGTGGGTTGGGTGCTCTTGTGCAAAAAAGATAAAAACAAAAAAATGCTTTGGGTGGTGGTGGTGGTGGGGAATTGCCTTTGTTGTTGTCGGAAGGGATGTGTCAGGGAATTGCACTGAAAAGTGTGGAAGTGGTAAGTGGGGCCAGAGGCAGAAGGGGGCGGAGCATGAATGGAAGTTTTTTACAGACTAGTTTCTAAACACACCCTTCTCTATCCTCTGTCCAGACAAGCAAGAGGCATGATCAGAGCTCAAGCACGCATTCCAGCTAAGCGAAAACACCCAAGGAGGGCGCTGAGCCAGGCCAGTGAAGTTTGTGGATTGGGGAAGAGTCCTGATGGCCGGATTTGGCCCCTCAGACGGAGGCTCACCACCTCTGCCTGATAGCGCCCTCTCTCTTTCTGCTTCAAGCCCTCATTGTCTTAAAGCTTTCTTGTGCCTCCTCTTTGAGCTGGTGAGCAGCTCTCCCCCCCCCCCTTGAAGCAGCTGTTTCCAAAGCATCTCTTTAAAAACCGAACTCTAGGGCATTTTCTTCTTGGCATTCCGTTTGGCTTTTAGACTCCCTCCGTCTTGCTGCTGAGTTAATATTGGCCCAGGCCACGCCTCCTCACCAGCCACGCCCCCTCACTCCAGTCCACACCCCTTTCCCAGGCTACACACCCCTCGTCAGCCACACCCTTCTTCTCCCCAGGCCACGCCCCCTCACCAGACATAATTTGCAAATTCTTTGAGTGTTTTGGAGTTCTGACCCTGTCCCTCGCTTGCCTGGCTGAAGGATAAGGAGGAATGAAGGACTGTGTGTGTGTGTGTGTAGAAACTAGTTTACCATGTTTTTAAAATCAACATTTGCATTTCTTGTTCCGCCCACTTTGGCCTCTGGCCCCACCCACCCCTGGGTTGCCCAGTAGGGAAGGTGGCTCTCAGGATGAAGAGGGTTCCCCTGCTATAAAATGAAGGGGAGCAGAGATCGCACCTGTGGCGGAATAATGCCTGCTGATGATTCAGGTTCATCATGGGCTAACCTATCGCTCCCATTTTAGGTAGGTGTTCCCTGGGAGGCGGAGCTAGGTGGCATTCTAAAAGGAGGGGGAACAACCGTTGAAAGGCAGTTGGGGGTTTGGCAGTTGGGGGTGGAGGATTAGAGAGAGAAAATGAGAGGTTAGGCTTTGGGGAATGGGAGGAAAGGTCATTACCATTGCTAAAGGGATGCAGGAAATATTATAACAAAGCTGAATTACATGAGAAGAAGTTTTGTACCAGTAATAACCCGAGACATCCATGTTTTCAAGTTACCTAATAAAGTTAAATGTGCTTAAACGTTCGTTGAATCTGGCAGTGTATCAGTACCTTAAGAGGTGTGACTAAGAGGAGAGAACAAAGCTTTCCTGTGGAAGAGGAAACTGTTTGCTTATTCTCCTGTCATACAGAGGACTGGACAGTGAAGCCAAGTGTGCCACTTATTTGCCTAAAGGGGAGGCAAACTGCAGTAGTTGGGAACCCTGGTAGGGACACCCCATAGGTGGCAAGAGGTTTTCAAACGTAGAGCCCTGAGGTACCCCAGAGACAACTCCCATATGAACATTGAAGGATTCATCCTAGTTGTCAGTGAAACTTAGGGAGAGTCACTGCTGGGGAAGTATTGAAGGGGAGGGAATAGGATCCCTCACAGCACTGTTGCTGTCTGTGCTCGTTCGGCCCGGTCTGTTAACGCAACTTGTTGCTGCGGACATGGACAGCCCCAGGGAAGAAAGGTGACATCATTCAGCCTGAGAAGAAGCAGTTACAAGCGGAGGGGGGTGGGGTGGGGAAATCCAGGTAGTCAAGCGTGCGATAGGCATGTGAACCTCAGGCCGTGCCTTCCTGCTGCACCTCACTTTGGCACGACACACACCCTGGATCCCTGTCAACTTGGTGATTGAACTCTGGCAGGCACCCCGCCTGATGCAACCTTGCCAGCTTACAGCCAATCTTCACGAGCCGAGGAGACGGCTCCTTTAGAAACATGCAAATGCCTAGATTTCCAACCCCCAGAATCCAGTTCCCAGGAGTCTTTGGGGGAAAGCCACATGCTTTCAATGTATGGGCTTAAAATCTACGGCGTGGGTCTGATCTAATACTGCGTCAAGGGCACCTAGTTCAGAGTTGTTCGGATTGACTGACAGCTGCAATATTGGCTGCTTTGCCCACTTTTGCCTCTGGCCCTCCGCACACTGGCTTGTGGCCCCGGAAGGAGATGTGGCCCTCAGGCTGAGAAAGGTTCTGCACCACCAAGCCAGCCCCCACCTGCCTGCCTTCTTGCAACCAGTCCAAGAGGTTTCCCGTCTCAGTGTTGCACGTTGTGGAACTCAGCAGGGAAGAGGATGAGAGGGACAACACTGGAATCAGTAGGCTCTGGCGCCACCTACTGTCCCTCTCCCTGCCTTCCATCCTACCAGCCCAAAAGGGCACCACTGCCCAGATCTTAATAATAATAATAATAATAATAATAATAATAATAATAATAATATCTCAGCCTGTGAGTTCAACAACCCTCTGAATTCTATGCCTGCCCGGTCATTCCCTCTCTTTCTTTGCACCTGTGGGACAGCAAACAGAGAACGGTAAGTATTGGGGGAACCCTGCACCCTGGAATGGAAGCAGTGATGGAGTTTGGGCTTGAAGATTTTAGCAGCTGGCTGTGTGATGCCAAATTTGGTGCCTCCTGCCTCTCGCCTTCCGTTGTTGTCATTGTTGTGGCACCATCTCAGCTCAGCACCCAGTACAGGCAAACTAGTTGTGCTCCCCGAAATCCAGCTCTGATTGAAGGCCAAAACCCTGTGGTGTGTCTGTCTCTGAGAAGCACAAGCTGCCCTTTCTGCTTTGCACAGATCACATACAGCCGAGGAGAATTCTTCCTTTCTGCCTCTTCCAGGTTAAGGGAGTCCACGGAGGCGGGGCAGGGAGAGATGGGCAGCCAGGAAGCATTGCTTTGGCTTGAGCTGAGCCAGCCCTGCGGGCAATGCCAACCAGCTGTTGGCAGATGCGGGGAATTCAAGAAGAAACCAGCCCAGCTTGACGGAACAATGCCCGCCTTGTGCCTAACGACAAAGGGGGCCTTTGAAAAAAAGGCCTCCTATGATATCATAGTGCAACTTCTGGGCGTCCTCCCAGGCAGCCAAGTCTGGGTGGTTCGAACGCCCTCCCAGCCCCGCAGCTCAGAAGCTGGTCATCATTCTGATCTGCGGCTTTGCAGCAGCCTTTGCCAACCTGGTGCCCTCCAGGGGGTCCGGGAGACAACTCCTGCCAGTCCCAGCCAGCAAAACAGGACCTGCAGCCCCAAACATTGGAGGGCACCAGTTTGGCGAGGACGGCTTTATCTGCTCATAAGAGTCCTGATGGGTGCCAGTGGGTGCAAGATGGGGAATGGCCTTGTGGTGAAAAATGGAAACCCCCCCCCCCAATTGCTCTGAAGGCCGCATCCATGTGCTGCAAAGGAGTCAAGGACCACAGAGGTTTCCATGGCAGTGGAGATGGTTAACCTCCCAAGGCCTGACCTTCCTTTATATTCTTGAACAGGGTGGTTGAATGGACAGAGAACACTCTCCTGGAACCTTTCTCCATCCAAGGGGGAGCGAGGAGAGCAACAAATCTGATTATTACCTTTGGGCACTAAGCTGCTTTTCATACAGACTAATACCCCCACCACTCCATCTCTATCCTACATCCAAACAAGCAAGAGATTTTTTTTTATTCTTCTTCTTCTTTTAAATTTCAATTCATTTTATTCTTATATGATTTTACTTTGCTGGTATTTTTGCTGTCATTCTGTGTTAAATGATGTCGTTCCTTCTTTTTATGCTGTACACTGCCGAGAGACGTTTAAATCTCGAACGGTTTATAAGTGCTTTGAAAGCAAGAAAGAGCAGAGTTCCGGGACACTCATGAAAGCCAAACAAACATACTGGAGATGTAGGGCAGTGAGGGTGTGGGGAGCCAAGGGGAAGGGTGTGTGGCCTGGGTACAGTTCTGAGGGCCAGAGAGGGAGACTTGGAGGGCCACATGATGTCAGCTGACTGACTGATCAGTGGGCGCTCCTGCTCATCTGTTAAACCTGACCCAAGGGACGGATGGAGGGGTCTAACTCCCAAGTACTTATCCCACAGCACCTAGCAGGATTTAGACCCTCCACTCCCCAGCTGACGAGCGGAGAGTCCAAACTTGCTGGTCAAGCAGGAGTGAGCCCTGCCCATCAGTTGACATCACATTGGCTGTCATCACCCAGTGACATCATCACCCAGTGACATGGTTGGAGAGGCAAAGATTAGTGGGCCCCGATTGGCCCATGACTGACTCACAGCTGTCCTTGGAGGTGCAGGTCAGTTCTGTGCCCAGGGCAGCTGTCTACCAGCTCGATCTGGTATGCCGACTGAGACCCTACCTGCCTGCACACTGTCTTGCCAGAGTGGTGCATGCTATAGTTATCTCCCGCTTGGACTACTGCAATGCGCTCTACCTTTGAAGGTGACCAGGAAACTACAACTAATAAACTGGTGACTGGGAGTGGCTGCCAGGGTCATATAACACCAGTCCTGAAAGACCTACATTGGCTCCCAGTATGTTTCCGAGCACAATTCAAAGTGTTGGTGCTGACCTTTAAAGCCCCAAACAGCTTCGGCCCAGTATACCTGAAGGAGCGTCTCCACCCCCATCGTTCAGCCCGGACACTGAGATCCAGCGCTGAGGGCCTTCTAGCAGTTCCCTCACTTCTAGAAGCAAAGTTACAGGGAACCAGGCAGAGGGCCTTCTTGGTGGGGGCACCCACACTGTGGAATGCCCTCCAATTAGATGTCAAGGAAATAAACAACTACCTGACTTTTAGAAGACATCTGAAGGCAGCCCAGTTTAGGAAAGTTTTTAATGTTTGATGTTTTGTCATTTTATCATCATCATCATCATCATTATTATTAATATGTTGTTTTGAGCCACTCAAACCCAGCTAGATGGGAGGGGTATAAAATATTATTATTATTGTTGTTGTTGTTGTTGTTGTTGTTGTTATTATTCCTGGCGAAATGAATTTGTGCTAGCAAAACAAGACTGAGGAAAGACTTTAGTGCTAAGCAACTGTTCAAGATGCAGAGGGGACTTTAAAAAATAATTAAAAAATACATGAAATAAAAACCATCCCCTAAGATTAAGGAGCGCTAAGTTGCCAAGGAATGGGTGGAAGCTTTCCCAGCTCCATAGTAACCCTCGTGAGTTTCCAAACCATCAGCAGCCCCAAGAGCTGCCTGCAGCTGCGGGGAAAATGTCCAGAGTGAAAGCAATAAAGGAGCAAGGAGGTGCCTTGTGGGTAATAGACATGCAAGCAAGCAAGCCGGATCAAGGGGTCTCTGTCTTTGCTGGGGGAACGAGGCTTGTGATTTGGAGCATGCTGGATTCCCTTCTTGAAAGACGGACCTCTTAAGAGACAGGGATTCAAGAAGGCATCGCTTTCCTGTTCTGCCCTGCACTCGTCGCCCAGTTTCCATTCTGCTGCAATTTGTCTTCTGCCAAAAGTTAGGTTATTCATCTCACCATCCGCTGTGCTGAAACCATGTAACTCAAGTAACGGATCGTGTAAGCGACACTGTCATGCCATTCTGCCCCATTCATTTCAAAGCAAAGGACGTGTAATTCAAATTGTGGGTGGGTGCCTTGTTTGTGGACTAAAAGCAACAACGAGATTGATCGCTGATCATGTTTTTTGGGTTTATTTCCATTCTGGGCATGGCGCAAATACACAAACACTGGCCATTTCCAACCCTGCTTCTGCTTTCGTTGGAATTTCCAGAGTGGTTTAACAGTCCTTCCCTTTCCCCAAGGAACTCTGGGAATTGTAGTTCTGGGAGAGGGGGGGAAGGGGTCTCTTAATGGCTCTCCTCACCCCTTAACAAATGACAAGTCCCAGAATCCTTTGGGGGAAGCCATATGTTGGAAGCCACCCAGAGCGGCTGGGGCAACCCAGTCAGATAGTCAGGGTACAAATGATGATGATGAAGGTGACTGTTTAGAGTGGCATAATAGTATGGTGTGAATATGGCCTAACTCTGCCATTTCAATGGGTCTAGCATTGGATACAACCCACAGTTTGGAAACCATGGGGTATAGCGGATGCTGATCTTGCTCAGAGTAGGCCCATTGATGTTAATGGACATGACTAACTTAGGTTCATCTGTTTCAATGAGTCTGCTCTGAGTTGGACTTAACTGGAGAGAACCCTGTAGAATTTACCTCTAAGTAGATGACATGTATGGGATCGCACTCTCAAAGCAGAACTGCAGGAATGAAGTTGAGAGAGTCATTCCTGGGGGGTGGGGGGAGAGACACACTCTTAGATGTAAAGCCTTAGTTAGGTATTACAAGGTAATAAAAGGAAAAGGACCCCTGGATGGTTAAGTCCACTCAAAGGCGACTATGGGGTTGGGGCACTCATCTCGCTTTCAGGCCAAGGGAGCCGGGTGGCGCTGTGGTCTAAACCGCTGAGCCGCTTGGGCTTCCTGATTGGAAGGTCGGCGGTTCAAATCCCCGTGACAGGGTGAGCTCCCATTGCTCTGTCCCAGCTCCTGCCAACCCAGCAGTTTGAAAGCACACCATTGCAAGTAGATAAATAGGTATCGCTGTGGTGGGAAGGTAAACGGCGTTTCCATGCGCTCTGGCCTCCATCACGGTGTCCCATTTTGCCAGAAGCAGTTTAGTCACGCTAGGCACATGACCCAGAAAGCTGTCTGTGGACAAACACCGACTCCCTTGGCCTGAAAGTGAGAGGAATGCCGCAACCCCATAGTCGCCTTTGACTGGACTTATCCACCCAGGGGTCCTTTACCTTTTTACCTTTTATGTACTGTATTATAGTAGGCTTTGTGTATGTGTCAATTTAATGTACCCACAATGTACTGGGAGTTCCGCCGAACTGCATTTTGGGACTTGGGCAGGCCAGAGACAAGACTCAATGGATCTAGTTCTGATCTGGCCAGGCATTTGTTTGTTTTGACACACTACCCAATTACCTGCGATGGAGTCTCTCAGGTCCTTGGTAATGATGGTCAGGTCGTCCACATCCACAAAATGCAGGTGTTTCTCCGGAGGCTGGCTGGCAGCGGCGGACAGCTCTAAGTAGTTCCCACGCCCCGTGCTGACGATAAAAACCGTGACCCCCATGTCCTTCAGGAGCTGCATTGGCTGGGAGATGTCATCTGTAGAGAAGCCGTCGGTCACCCACACCATCGCCTTGGGGACATCAGCCCGCGCTCCGGCCTTCCCACTGAAAAGCATGTCTTTAGCAAAGGAGAGGGCTTTGCCTGTGTTGGTGTCCCCCATCACCTGTTGGATGCTGCGAATGGCATGCTGGACCGCCCCGGTGGAGAGGTAGCGGTCGAAGGGGAACTCCATCGTGGGCATGGTGCTGATGTGGACAACCCCAGTCTGGACATCGTGTGGGCTGAAGGCAAATGGCCTGAGGAGGTCGGCAATGAACTCCTTGACCCGGGAGAATTCGTAGTAGGAGACGCTACCAGAGCTGTCCAGGAGGAAGAGAAGGTCCCCTTCTAAATCCGGAGCGATGGGACGAGGACCTAGAACAGGCACAGGATGAGAATTAATGGGGCAGAAATGGCGAAATTCAGAAACCGGGAAGAGAAGAACTCCCTTAAGAAGGAATGGGAAAATTTTTACAATGTATCTTAGAGAACACTGTAAACAACTAAAAACTTTGGCAGGATTTGAGTAACGCTTGTAATGTACTAAAAATGAAGGTTAAAAATGGATTATTTAAGAAAAAATAGAGAAAATAAGTGAAGCAGTTGAAAAAAGATGGATAATGGTAACCATGGAAGGGCAGAGGGGAGTCAAAGTATTCGGGGAATCCTAAATGACGATGTTGGTGTTTAATGCTTGAATTTAAATTTGTAACGTAAAACTAAATAATAAAAAAAGTTTTTACAAATAATCATAATCATAAGAGTATTAATGAAGCAGAACATTAAAAAAAATACATGTAGGCTCTAATCTTACTAGGGAGTAAGAGCTGTTGAAATCAAGGTGGCTTACTAAACATGTGCAGGACCTTTGCCCCTTTTGAGCAACAAATCTTAAATTTTGCACATTTGTTTTTGGGCCTTGAATAAAACCTTTTCCCTCACCCACTCAATCCGAAGTTCAGTTAGGGATTGGGGGGGGGGGGGCGGATATCCATCCATCTGAGGTTCCCGGTTGCCTCAGCACATGCACACTATGTAATACAATCTTTAGTCATTGCTGTTGCAAAGTGGTCTGCTTGGGTTAAATCGCTCCCAGCTACCACTCGCTCTGGAATATAGTGATAATGGAGAGAATGACGCATAATTTTAGATGTCGACAAGGACTGGAACCTCCAGACGCTTTTAAAATATGACTGCTTTATCACATATAGAGCGGAACTGTCGTTTTCAAGGCAGCCCCCGTCGCAAGCCTGGAAAATCTGGAACTGTACTCAATCGAATAACACAAATATTCCTTCTTTATTCTTTCATTGCTCAGACTCCATCACTTAACCCATGCTGAAACTGCACTTATTATACGTGCATATTTTTTGGGGTTTGGTCTTTGGATTTTCATCTCTTGTTATAATTGTTCTCTCTGTCTCACGTATGTACATCACAAAATGAAATAAAAAATATTTACCCCCACCCCCAATGGATGCTTTGCTGCTGCTGTGATTCCTTGTGTTGTAACGTGGGGGTCATGATTCAGCAAGTGATTTCAGCTCTGACATAGCAGACAGGAGACAGCTTCTTCATGTAACACTCTTTATTCAGACAAACAAGACTGGGGAACTGAGGAGAGGGATGCTACATTTATAGGGACAGATAGACTGGCTAGAAAGGATACATTTTGGAGGGAACAATCTCAAGCAATCACAAAGCTGCCTTTGGTGGAAACCAATAAGACTGAGGGTCCAAATGCAGCAACTTGAATGAACCAATAGTGGCTGTTCCTTCTGGAACAGGAAGGCAGTTACTTTCCCCTAATGTGAATACAGACAATAGTAATACAGATATTATAACCCTTGAATCAATACACAACACCTTGCCTATGACCTAGTCTTTCTTTCTCCCCTTAGAGAATCAGCCAGGCCTCTCTGTCTGGCCATTCAAGACTTTCCCCTGGCCACGCCCCTCCCCAAGCCATATCCCACTTCTGACACCATGTAGCGTCAACAGAGGCTCAGGACACTGCATTGGGAGAGAGAAAATGTTTTAAGCCTCAGCCCAATAAGCCAGAAAGTCCCGTCAAGAGTTTTCCCTCATGAAAGCTCTCAGGGACAGAGAGTGGGGTAAAGCGGGTGAAAATGCCCCCTTCCTGACAGAGTCCCTCTCCTCTCCAACTCTCACCCTTGAAACAGGGGTGGAGAACCTTCTGACAGGCTGGGGGCCACATTCCCTTCTGGGAAAGCTTCTGGGGACCATATGGTGGCAGTGGGCGGGGTCATGGGGCAAAATGGGCAAAGCAATGTGAGGGATTTGGGGCACAATATCCAACTCTCATCTTGGGAGAGGTTGTGGAAAACTGATTAAAGATTCTCGGCATGCTGTACGTTGAAAGAAAATTATATGAAAATGATGTACCGTTGGTATCTAACTCCCAGTAAGTTAGCAAAAACGTATAAGACAGGTACAAATATCTGCTGGAAATGTAAAGAAGGAGAAGGCACCTTTTATCATATATGGTGGACAGGTAAGGTAATAAAAGCATTCTGGGAAATGATATATAATGAATTGGGGGGAAATGTTTAAAATAGCTTTTATTTAAAAAAAACAACAGAAGCTTTTTTTATTAGGAATTGTAGGTGCTGAAATTCCAAGAGAGCAGAAAAGACTTTCTATGTATGCGACGACAGCTGCATGGATGTTATTAGCCCAGAGATGGAAGGAAGATAAAGTCCCAACCAGAGAAGAAGTTGATGAGTCCATACTGAGATGACAAAACTGGCCAGAAAGCTCAGGAACCAGGAAGACCAAAACTTTAATAAGGAACGGAAAAAAATTATAATTTACCTTAAAGACCACTGTAAGCATACTGCAATAATACTTGTAACAAGAACTATGGACACAATGAAGTTATAAAAAACTTGGATTATTGAAAAAAGATGCAGTAGAAAAGCTTTGACAACAGAACCCATGAAGGGGAAGGTGGGAAGTGCAGAAATTCGGAGAAATCTTTTAACTGTGGATATGTTGTGGTGTGATTCCAGTTTTAAATATTTAAACCAATTTAAAACACACACACACACACACACACACACAAAATGGGTGGAGCAATGAATGCAAATTTTATCTTTCCCTATAGGCTGATTTCTCCAGCCATACCCACTCACCCCTCTTTATCATCTATCCAGGAGGATGGAGACATGACCAGAGATCACCAGGCAGGTGGGAAAAAACTTGAGGGAGGGTACAAAATGGGATTTGGGTGTGACCTGGGGAGAGTTCTGAGGGCCTGATTGAGGGACTTGGAAGGGCCACTTTTGGCCCCACAGGACTGACGTTTCCCACCTCTTACGAATATCTATTATTCAAAATATAAATAAAAATAGTATTATGAAAAAAGGGCCACTCATATACAGCACGTGTCTTCTCACAAGGAAACGGATCTGGTATAGCCTCGTGGAGAACCATGCAGAACAATATAGCTCTCATGACTTAGCCAACACTGAGGCCTTGTCAATGAATAACAGACAGAGTCTGGAGGAAGTCATGTCCACAGGTGCCTTGCTTTTACTAATCCTTTTCCTCCTCTGTGCGAGACAACCGTGCCTGGAAGCGATGAAAGGCAATTTAACTCTCCAGCCGTAAACTTCCTGGCATATATTGTCTCACATACTCTGCCGGAGGCAAGAAATTTGCTGGGCCACGGACTGTCCCAAGCTGGGAATATATTCCCTCAACCTGTGTGTCAATGGGAGAGAAGCAGCTAAAGTCAATTTGAAGAAGAGGAAGAGGAGTTTGGATTTGATATCCCGCTTTATCACTACCCAAAGGAGTCTCAAAGCGGCTAACAATCTCCTTTCCCTTCCTCCCCCACAACAAACACTCTGTGAGGTGAGTGGGGCTGAGAGACTTCAGAGAAGTGTGACTAGCCCAAGGTCACCCAGCAGCTGCATGTGGAGGAGCGGAGACGCGAACCCGGTTCCCCAGATTACGAGTCTACCACTCTTAACCACTACACCACAATGGCTCTACCAGAGAGGAATGGCAAACAAAACTAATGGACTACAATGAAATGGCAAGGCTGACTGGAAAACTCAAGAACCAAGAAGACAAAAACTTCAAGAAAGAAGTTTTATAATTTATTTAGGAGACCACTGTAAGCAGATGAAAACATTAACAGGATTACTATAACCCTTGTAGTGTAACAAATAGGATGGATAATATGGATAGATATAAAACATAGATTACAATACAATATGCAGTTGAAAATGTTGACATTAGGACCCACTGCGACGATGGGGTGGAAGTCATGAGATTCAGAGAAGTCTCTGTATATGGAAATGTATTTGGTTTTGCTATAAATCTATATTTGAAAAATCAAATAAAAAAGATTATAAAAAAGGCAAACCTCCCGAACCCACACTTCCTGAAACAATGCAAGCGAATCGAAAAGCAGCCACCTTTCTGCACTTCTCTGAGTTTTGAAGTGCAGTTCTCCAGCCAAGTACAGTGGTACTTTGGTTTACAAACTTAATCTATTCCAGAAGTCCATTCTTAAACCGAAACCATTCTTAAACGGAGGCACGCTTTCCCTAAAGAACACTCCCGCCACTGGCGGTGTCTTTCCACTGTTCGGCGTCCGTTCTTAGACCGAGGTAAAGTTATCAAACCAGGACACTACTTCCGGTTTTGCGGAGTTCATAAACCGAATAGTTCGTAAACAGGGCTGTTCTTAAACCGAGATACCACTGTAATAAGTACAGAAATGCATATTTCTGGGGCAAAGTGTGTAGGCAGATGTCTATACTAGAAAAAAATAGATTGCAAAAATGAGCCTGTTAGAAGAAACTGCACAGAAGAATATGGGGGGTAATGCTCAGTGTTAGAGCATCTGCTTAGCATGCAGAGGGTGCCGGGTTCAATTCACAGTATCTCCAGCTAGAACCAGGAATGTCACCTGTCTGGAACCCTGGACAGTTGCTACTGGTCAGTGTAGATCAGGGTTTCCCAAACTTGGAACTCCCATTGTCTTTGGACTAATACTCCCATCATCCCTAGCTAGCAGGACCAGTGATCAGGGATTATGGGAATTGTAGTTCTAAAGGGAAACCCTGGTGTAGATAATACTGAACCAAATTGATCCAACGGTCTGGCTCAGTATAAGGCAGCTTCTCTCAAATGCTGCTGCATTTTTATGAGGACTTTTCAGAAAAATTGCAGGCTGGTGTGCAAAATGGAACTTACTTTTTTTTTTTATAAAGTTTATTATTATTTTCCATTAAAACAAAAAAGAGAAACATAACATAAACACCAACATTAACACTATACAAACACAATACATAAACACAATCAAACAATAACAATATAAGCAAACATAAAGAAAATACATATACAAACCTTAACTAACACTTGTCTTTATAATTTCCTTGTTACAATCTTCTCTATTTAGGGGACTTCCCCCATTCCCTCCACTGTCTTCAAAATCATATATATATTCTAGGTAGCTTTATATCTTATTCCATTAACATTTACCCCATTTTTGATACACTTAACTTTACTTAATCAAATACCTGATCAAATATAAATCATATCTTAAACACCAAATCTTGACATATTTTTTAACAATTAAATCGTTCGCACAAAAATTTCTTCCAAACAATTTTATCTAACGTAAACCTACTAAAGCCAATCTTCTGCTTAATTCTGCTCAAATATTCAATTTTACTGATTTAACTAAGTAATCTTTAAATTTTTTCCAATCCTGTAACACCTTCTCCTCCCTCTGGTCCCGGATTCTGGCGGTCAGTTCTGCGAGTTCCATATAGTCCATCAGCTTCATCTGCCATTCTTCCACTGTTGGTATCTCTTCACCTTTCCAGGTTCTTGCCAATGAAATTCTAGCTGCTGTTGTGGCATACATAAAAAACACTTTATCCTGACTGGGTATTTCTTCATTGGTTATGCTCAAGAGAAATGCCTCTGGTTTCTTACTGAAGGTAACTTTCATTACCTTTTTAAGCTCATTGTAAATCTTATCCCAGAAAGCATTTACCGCTGGGCACAACCACCACATATGAAAAAAGGTACCTTTCGCATGTTTACATTTCCAACATACATCTGACATTTTGGTATTCATCTTGGCTATCTTAACTGGTGTCAGATACCATCTGTATACCATTTTCATTATATTTTCTCTTAAACTGTTACAAGCAGTAAATTTGATATCTTTCTGCCACAATCTCTCCCAGTCATCCATCATAATATTATGTCCCACATCTTTCGCCCAATCTATCATTGTCGATTTAACCAGTTCATCTTTCGTATGCCACTCTAGCAAAAGATTATACATTTTGGAAAGGTTCTTAGAGTTCGATTCTATCAGTTCTGTTTCCAGTTTTGATTTTTCTACTTGAAAACCAATTTTTTTATCCAGTTTAAATGTTTCATACACCTGGTGATATTGCAGCCAGTCGGGGACTTGACTTTTAACTTGGTCATAGCTTTTTAGCTTAAATGAGTCCCCTTCCTGCTGCAATATGTCCATATATCGTAACCAACTTGCAGACATATTCGGTCTCTTATAGGCCTTGGCCTCCACTGGTGAAATCCATCTAGGAGTCTTTCTCTCCAATAAGTCTTTATATCTAGTCCAAACCTGGTACAGGGATTTTCTAACTATATGAGTCTTAAAAGTTCTGTGAATTTTTGCCTTGTCATACCAAAGGTATGCATGCCAACCAAACATATTATCGTGTCCTTCCAAGTCCAACACGTCCACGTTCTCTAATTTAAACCAATCCTTCAACCAGCAAAAGGCCGCTGCTTCAAAATAAAGTCTTAAATCCGGCAGGGCAAAGCCTCCTCTCTCTTTAGAGTCTGTTAAAATCTTAAACTTAATTCTAGGCTTTTTGCCCTGCCATATAAACTTCGATAGGTCCTTTTGCCATTTCTTAAAGCAATCCAGTTTATCCAAAATTGGTATGGCTTGGAATAAAAACAGCATCCTTGGTAGGACATTCATTTTAACCACTGCTATTCTTCCCATTAACGACAGTTTTAATCTTGTCCATATTTCCATATCTTTCTTTATCTCTATCCACAGTTTTTCATAATTGTCCTTGTACAGGTTCAGATTTTTTGCTGTGAGATTGATACCTAGATATTTTACAGTTTTAACAAAATTGAGGCCAGTGCCTTCTTGTATTCTTTGTATCTGTTCTGCACTCAAGTTTTTACCTAAAACTTTGGTTTTCTGCTTATTTAATTTGAAGCCAGCTACAAGTCCAAATTGTTCAATTAATTCCAAGGCTTTGGGGACACTGCTTTCCGGTTCCTGCAGGGATAGCATCAAATCATCTGCGAAGGCGCGTAATTTATATTCTTTCTCTCCCACTCTAATTCCTTTTATCTGTTTATCTTTTCGTATCATATTTAGGAGGACTTCCAGGACCGTAATAAATAATAAAGGGGAGATAGGGCACCCTTGTCTTGTTCCTTTCTCAACTTCAATCTCCTCCGATATCACACTGTTTACTATTACCTTTGCTCTTTGTTCTGTGTAAATGGCCTTGATGCCATTTAGAAATTTTTCTCCAACTCCCATCCTTTCCAAATTCTTTTTCATAAATGTCCAAGATACTTTATCAAATGCTTTCTCTGCATCAATGAACAGTAGTGCCGCATCTGTGTTTATGTTTCTCTCCAGTTTTTCTAGAATATCCACAATAATTCTCGTATTATTACTTATTTGTCTTCCTGGTAAGAAACCTGCTTGATCTTTATGTATGTAGTCTTTCAACACTCTTTTCAACCTTGTAGCCAAAACATTTGCGAAAATTTTATAATCCACATTCAAAAGGGATATTGGACGATAATTTTTCATTAAAGTCTTATCCGTATCTGGTTTTGGAATCAGTGTGATAAAGGCTTCTTTCCACGTCTCTGGTGCCCTATCTCCTTCTAAAATTTTGTTGCAAATTTCTTTCAACGGCTGCGATAGCCAGTCTTTCAATGTCTTGTAATACTTTGCTGTTAATCCATCAGGTCCTGGGGCCTTCCCCAATTGCATGTTGTTAATTGCATCCTCTATCTCTTGTGTCGATATTGGGTGGTTGAGAGTTACTAGTTTTTCCTCTGGGACTTTTTGCAATCCATTCTTTTCCAGAAATCGGTCTATCTCTGCTTCTTCTATCTTCTCCTCCTTGTACAGTTGCTTGTAAAATTTCTGAAAACACCATCTGATTTCCTCCGGGTTCTCCACGTTTTTTCCATTTACTACTAAATTACTGATGACATTTGCCTTTTGTCTTTTCTTTAGTTGCCAAGCTAGTAGTTTTCCACATTTGTTTGCAGATTCAAATGTTCTTTGCTTCATCATCTTCACTTTCCATTCGATGTCTTGGTTCAAAATATTCGCATATTGGGATTGCAAGTATTTGATTTCTTTTTGAATTTTAACACATTTGGGATGTCCTCTTAATTCTTTTTCCTTCCCTTTGATTAATTTCAACAGTCTCTCCATTTCCGCATTTTGTAGTTTCTTCTTTTTTGCTTTTTCACTTATGAGGAATCCTCTCATTACCGCTTTACTTGCATCCCAAACAATCCTCTTCTCCACTTCAGAGTTCCAGATGATTTGAAAATACTCTTTCATCTTTTTCACCGCTCTTTCTACTAGCTTGGTGTCTCTCATCAAAGCGTCATCCATTCTCCATCTAAAAGAATCCTTGGAAATCATTTTTAGATTTAGCTGTACCGGATTATGGTCTGAAAAGGTTTTTGGGCCGATTTCTGCCTTTTGTATTTTAGGAGCCAATTCATTCGAAATCCAAATGTAGTCTATCCTCGACCATGACTGCTGGGGTTCGCTGAAGTATGTTGCCTCTGTTTCGGTGGGATTTTTTAATCTCCAAGAATCCACCAAATTCAAATTGTCCACCATTTCAAAAAAAGTCTTTGGGAGTTTCCCATCATTCGTTAATTTAGTTCTTTGAGATCTATCCATTAATGTGGAAACTGCACCATTAAAATCTCCAAGGCAAACTAATTTATATTCCAAATAGTCCAACAGCAGATCATGTATTTCTTTGTAAAAAATCGACTTTCCATCATTTGGTGCATAAAGTCCCAGAATCAAGAATTTTTCGCCTTGTACGTTAATTTCAATTGCGATGTATCTCCCTTCTTCATCTTTAAATAGCTGTCTTGGGCTATATTTCTCCTTTGCATATATCACTACTCCTCTCTTCTTGACCTTATCCGATGATATGAACTCTTGGCCTAGTTTTTTGTTCTGTAGTAGTCTTCTGTGTCGTCGAACTATGTGGGTCTCCTGTAAACATATTATATCTAAATTCTTCTTTTCTGCAAAATGGAACTTACAATGGGAAGAACGAAAAACCGAGGGGGGGGGAACACACACATACACACACACGGATAGATTCACCCCTCACTAGGAGATGGAGAAAACAGGGATATTGTTTCAGCGCTGGCATTGCAACTGACTCAGGTTTACCACGCCAAGAATGTGTGTGCTGGGAGGAGGAAGATGAAGGAAACTGACCACAGTTGTGAAATGGATGATTGGTCATATGCAGCTGTAAAGAAAACCTCAGACTCTCTCGGGGACCGTAAATTACATTTGATGGAGAAACTATGAGAGGAAAAAAATGCACCTGAAGAAAGGGGGAAAAGAGAAATGCAATATACCCTTCAACCTTTCACAAATGGAAGCAGGGAGTGACTCTTTTGGGATACCGCCCACTGTTAAGTCACACGTCCATGGGGGGAGGGGCCTGCGGCAAAAGTGGGTGGAGCAACTACAAATGCAACTCTTTTTTCTACAAGGGATGGAAGGATCTTTTGGCTTCAGTTCTCTCACTTTCTCATTTCCTTCCAATCTTAAATTCAGTTCTCCATATTCCTACAGCAATTTTCATGCGGATTTTGCCCAATAAACACATTTTTTGAGTTGGCTTTGATTCATGTACGCCTTTTTGCAAGCAATTTCCCCTGATAGAATTCACTTCTCTCTGTTATTTTCACTAATACCTTCACAATTCTGCACGCCTTCCCTTGATAGATGCACCTTTAGAAATGTTGTTCGGTTGGAGAATTTGGGTCGCAAAATTCAGATGAGTGAGAATTTCGAAGGAGGGCTGTGCATATATTATTCCGGAAAGTGTGAATTTGAGAGATTCAGTTTTCAGTGTGTACGGAACTGAATTTATTCTCTGTCCTTGCCTTGTATGGTAAAGGTAAAGGTATAGGGACCCCTAACCATTAGGTCCAGTCACGGACGACTCTGGGGTTGCGGCGCTCATCTCGCTTTACTGGCTGAGGGAGCTGGCATACAGCTTCCAGGTCATGTGGCCAGCATAACTAAGCTGCTTCTGGTGAACCAGAGCAGCGTATAGAAACACTGTTTACCTTCCCTCCGGAGCGGTACCTATTTATCTACTTGTACTTCATGCTTTCAAACTGCTAGGTTGGCAGGAGCAGGGACCGAGCAACGGGAGCTCACCCCATTGCAGGGATTCAAACCGCTGACCTTCTGATCGGCAAGCCCTAGGCTCTGTGGTTTTAACCCACAGCGCCACCCGCATCCCTGCTGAAGTCAGAAGCTGCTACACAACTTCTCACATACACAAACATTATTCCATCCTTCGTACTAGCAAGCGAGGGACATCTTTGTGGTTCAAAAGACATTCCAGCTAGGTGGATAGCACTTGAGGAGACTGGCGAGGAGCATCGCTTGTGGGGAGTCCCAAGATCTGGAAAGAGAGGTGGGGGTGGGGCTGCCTCCATTCCCTGAGCCCAAAATTCCATTCCCCAGTACCACCCATTGCTGAAAGTTTGATCCAGTTTGCAACCTGCCTGCATCATTCCCTGCCTGCCCAGCCGCCCCAGTCTTTCTTCAGACTGTGCGACTGACCTTTCAAAGATAAGATCTCTCTGCTTTCTTGTGGGGCTGCCTTGAAACGTAGCCTGGAAATGTCAACTTGGTCAAGAATGCAACCAGCACGTTGTTACATGAGGTCCAAAGATCAAATCGCATTGCCCTGGTCTTACAAGATCTGCATTTGCTAGCTATTAGTTTCCCAGCAAAATTTAAAGTGCTGGTTTTAGCTTTAAGTCATCGCAATCCTATGCATGTTTAGAATGTGGCCATACCAGCAGCTATTCCACCAGGCTTGGCAGCAGAGGAAATAAAGGGAAGCAGGCAGTGGCGTCGCTAGCCTCTGCGCTGTTGGGGGCGGCGGCAGCGCAGAGGCACCCCCCTGGGGGAGGGGCACGACGCGTGCGTCGTGACGTCATCATGACGTCACGACGCACGTGTATGCAGAAAGGGGGGATTTCCCCCTTTCTGAGGCTTTTTTTCGGCAGGGGGTGGTGACCAGCGAGGAGGGGGTGACAAGCGCGCCCCCCCTCGCTGGTCGGGCCCCCCCCGCCGAAAAAAAGCGGGCGGAAAGCCTGGAAAAGAAGCAGAGCGGCGCTTAAACGCGCCTGCTCTGCTTCCTTTCCAGGCTTTCCCCGCCCCCCCCCCGCGGTTTTTTTCGGCGGGGGTGGTGACCAGCAAGGAGGGGGTGACAAGCGTGACCCCCCCTCGCTGGTCGGGCCCCCCCGCCGAAAAAAAGCGGGCGGAAAGCCTGGAAAAGAAGCAGAGTGGCGCTTAAACGCGCCTGCTCTGCTTCCTTTCCAGGCTTTCCCCGCCCCCCCCGGCGGTTTTTTCCGGCGGGGGGGTGACCAGCGATGAGGGGGTGACAAGCGTGACACCCCCCCTCACTGGTCGACCCCCCCCCCGCCGAAAAAAGCGGCGGCAGCACCCCATCCATGTGCTGCTGCTCCCAGGGTGACGGAGGGCGCAGCGGCGCATGGGAGTGGCGGGAGGGGTCGCCCCCACCCGCCGCTGCTCACCCTGTCACTGGGGGCGTACCGCCCCCACCGCCCCTCCCCAGCGACGCCCCTGGAAGCAGGCCCTGTTCATGTGTTCTACTTAAGAAACCAGCAATGGCTTTGCTCTCTTCCCAATTTCATAAGAACATACGACGAGCTCTGCTGGATCAAGCCATGCATCCTGTTTCTCACAACCAAATGCCAACCAAGCAGGATCCGAGCAATGCTGGAGGCAGTGGTTTGTGTCCAATGAATGCTAGCCCTACCCAGAGCAGACTCTCTGAATGCAGGCGAAACCAGCTAGAGCAAATTCTCCTCAGGTTCTGCAGCTCTAGTCTACAGAGGAGCCTGGGGGTCTAATGGGCACTGAGGTCCCGAATCATAGCCGCCAGGCTCACAAAGGCCGCTCTAGGTGAAGAGCTTTCAGTTGGAATAAAGAAAAGCCCATTCACAGAATCACGGAGTTGGAAGAGACACCAAGGGTCATCTAGTCCAACCCCCTGCGATGCAGGAATCGCAGCTAAAGAATCCTTGACAGGTGGCCACCCAACCTCTGATAAAATAACTTCTGGAGGAATCTGTCAAACAGCTCTCAGTGCCAGAAAGTTCTTCCTAATACTCACCCCAAAAGCACAGCTGTCTTGGGATCACTGCAATGCCGTTCCTCACCCCACCCCCGGTTAATGGCACACCCTCCTTAGGCAATGGAAGCTGCCCCACCTAACTGTTTAATTAACCTCTTTCCAGGTTGGGTCTCTTAATCATCAAAGGATGGGGAGGGAGGCATACCAGCTCCATGACAAAGCGCTGCCAGGAGAAGAGGAGGAGGAAGAACAGAAAACAAACTGCCTGATATCCCATCCTGGAAACTCAGAAGTTGCCGTTTCCTTCCTTGCCTCAAGCTATCACAGCCACCTCTGCCTGCTGGAAGGCAGTCTGTTTGAAGTGGCAACTTGAACACAATTCAAACTTGTGTTCTGTCAGAGGGAAGAGGAACCTCAGGTCATGTTTGGCCCTCCAGGGCTTTCTGTCTGCCGTCAGGACTCTCCCTGTGGCACACCGCTTACGGTCCTGCCTTGCCCCCCCCCCGAGTGCTTGGGATGTGTCCTTAAACTCTACTAATGCCTCTTGCTTGCTTGCTTGCAAGGATAGAAAGAGGGGTGCGGAGAAACCAGCCGTCATTTACATTTACTCCCTCGCCCACTTGTTCCTCTGGCCCCGCCCACCAGTGGTGAATGGCCCCTGGAAGGTTGTCTGGAAGGGAATGTGGCCCAAAGCTACCTCAAACCTACGGTTTGCGCTGCTGGTGTCCTCCTGTCTTTCCTCCACGGAGCTCAGAGGGGTATTTGACCCTCACAACAGCCCTGCGAGGGAGGCTCGACCTGGAGAGATAGCACAACCTGCCCAAGGCTGTCGGACTCTCCATCACTTCCCCGATCAACAGAATGACATGCTTTAAAAACCAGGACGGATGAAAGATCGTTTGACCAATGCTGCAAGGCTTAGTGGATTAATTGATTCGTCTACTGAATGAACGTGCCTGTGGGTTAACATGGCAGGTCGCAGCCAACATCACACAGATAGCTCAGTATTGTCAACATGGACAGGCAGGAGCTCTTTGGATGCTGAGAGAGGGGACCATTCCTAGTCCCTACCTGGAGATGGTAGGGATTGAACCTGCGCCCTTCTGCATGCAAAGCAGATGCACTGCAGCTGATGCAGTGGTACATCTGCCTAACTAAACATGCTGTAAGCAAAACAGACCCCAGTTAGGGGAGATGAGCTTTTCTGTGGCTCCAGTAGGAAGAGTTTCCTTTTCCTTTTCTTTTTTGTAGGGTGGAAGCCCAGACTTGCTGACTAGAAGCTGCTATACGGGCCTAATTTGGGGATATTCTGGAGGATGAAAAGCTTTCCATCTCCTTCTAGCTTTATGATTCCAGGATCCTGGCTGCCAAATAAACCGTCACATTCCCCATAATAATATAGAGAGGGGGCAAAGCGGTCTCTTGCTCTGCAAAGTGCGCCTGGAGCCAATTGGCTCTTGGTGTTTTTTGGAGCTGTGCTTTACAATCCGAGTTCTGGAGTTCAGCCTTGCCAGAGGGAACAGTCGGGTTTTCCAAAAAGCGCCCCCAAAACAGAAGCAGCTGGGTCTGTTCTAATGATGCTTGATGCTGACAGCTATCTCATAGCAGAGCCAGATCTGATCAGATGCTGCCAGCTGATCTGAAAGAGCGAGGTGGGTGGAGCAATAATTTATCTACTTGTGGACCTCCCTGCTGCGATGCGTGGCAGAAGCGGCCGAGATCAAGCAGAGGAAAGCACAGAGGATGAAAAGTGCACCTCTGGCTATGAGCCAGGGATGGCTAAATAGATCCTGCATGTTCAATGGCAGTCTATCTCTGAATACCGATTGCTAGAGAACAACAGCAGGAGAGGGTGACTGCCTTCGTGGCCTCTTTTGTGGAAGCCACTGCAGGAAACAGGACACTGGGAGGAGATGGAGACTTGCTCTGATCCAGCAGGACTCTTGTTCGGTGGCATAGCGTGGGTTGCCAGTGCCCGGGGAAAGACAAGCTGCAGACACCCAGGCACCCCTTGAAGCTCAATTAGACACGGAGGGCTGTACCCATCCTTTGTTTTCTCATTTCTGCTGGT
The DNA here is from genome assembly GCF_009819535.1 of Lacerta agilis. Classification (NCBI taxonomy): domain Eukaryota; kingdom Metazoa; phylum Chordata; class Lepidosauria; order Squamata; family Lacertidae; genus Lacerta; species Lacerta agilis. The sequence continues at coordinate 17,006,082 of NC_046319.1, read as the reverse complement.
CAGGATACCTCTCCCCTCACCAATCCCCTCACGCTACTGCAGTTCTCAGAGGGATTGATTGTTAAGCCACTCTGGGAATTGTAGCTCTGAGAGGGGAATAGGGATCTCCTAAGAACTCTCAGCACCCTTAACAAACTACAGTTCCCAGGATTCTTTGGGGGGGGGGGAAGCCATGACTCTTCATAGTGGTATGATACCACTTTAAAAGTGGACCTTAGACTGGTGCCTCCTCTAGTTGACATCCAGACACAACATTAGCTGCAGGAATGTGTTGCTTTTTCCTGTAATTTTTTAAATTATTGTTTTAATTATTACATTTTCATCCTGACTTTCATCCAAGCAGCTCCCACCACTCCCCCCATTTTATTCTCACAATAACCCTGTGAGGTAGTTTAGGTTGGGAGATCGCGACTGGCCCGAGGTCACGCAGTTGGGCGGGGGATTTGAACCCAGATCTGCCAGAATTTAGTCCAGTGCTACAAACCACCATGCCACAGAAGTAGTTCTGAGGAAATTTGAGCAGATCTCTCTACCTGCCAGGGAGACACAATATAAATAGTCTCCATGACCTGCTGCCTGCCTTTCAAGCATGAGGGAAGAAGTGTAGAGACAGTAGCTTCGGAGAGGCAATATTTGTTGTGACCATGGCAAGGAAACGAAGAGTTAAATTCAACCCCCCTCATCCATCCATCCACCCACCCCTTATAGTCCTGAGGTTTACATAACAAAAACCATGCAGTCAATTCCACTCACATAAGTGCCATGCTGAGTAATTTTGTAGCTGCTACTGCAGAAGTCTTCTTGTTTAGCCCTTACAGTTTTGGTGCACCAACTCAGTTTCTTTCTCTCTCTCTCTCTCTCTCTCTCTCTCTCTCTGTGTGTGTGTGTGTGTGTGTGTAATGTACTAGGAGTTTCTGTTGCAAAACACAGCTGCGCCGTCAGCCCAGTAGCCTGCAAATGGGTGGCAGAGGGCAATCAACAATGCAACAGCAATGTGGGCAGCCAGAGGCCGGAGGAATCCCGGCACAACGCCAGAGCCGTGTGCTCCATCCCCTCTTGGGTGTCAGAAAACAAGCACAGAAGCAGCTTGGTTTCCAAGGCAAATAATAATAATAATAATAATAATAATAATAATAATACCCCACCCATCTGGCTGGGTTTCCCCAGTCACTCTGGGCAGCTCCCAACAGAATATTAAAGCACAATAAAACATCAAACATTAAAAACTTCCCTAAACAGGGCTGCCTTCAGATGTCTTCTAAAAGTCAGGTAGTTGTTTATTTCCTTGACATCTGATGGGAGGGCGTTCCACAGGGCGGGCGCCACTACCGAGAAGGCTCTCTGCCTGGTTACCTGTAATCTCACTTCTCGCAAGGAGGGAACCACCAGAAGGCCCTTGGCGCTGGACCTCAGTGTCCAGGCTGAATGATGGGGGTGGAGACGCTCCTTAAGGTCAGCACCAACACTTTGAATTGTGCTCGGAAACATACTGGGAGCCACTGTAGGTCTTTCAGGACCTGTGTTATATTGTCTCAGCAGCCACTCCCAGTCACCAGTCTAGCTGCCGCATTCTGGATTAGTTGCAGTTTCCAGGTCACCTTCAAAGGTAGCCCCACATAGAGTGCATTACAGTAGTCCAAGCAGGAGATAACCAGAGCATGCACCACTCTGGTAGGACAGTCTGCGGGCAGGTAGGGTCTCAGCCTGCGTACCAGATGTAGCTGGTAGACAGCTGCCCTGGACACAGAATTGACTCCATGGACAGCTGTGAGTCCAAGATTCCCAGGCTGTGCACCTGGTCCTTCAGGGACGCAGTTACCCCATCAGGACCAGGGAGTCCCCCACACCCGCCCGCTCCCTGTCCCCCCAAAACAGTACTTTTGTCTTGTCAGGATTCAGCCCTAACCCTCTCCTCATTCTCTGTTGGCCTTTCCTTGCAACTCAGGCCCAGCACCCAGATGATACCCTCCAGACCTCTCTAGCTGGCCCTCAGGACTCTTCCCAGGCCACACCCCTTCCTCGGCCACACCCACCCTCCTCAGGCCACACCTCTCTAACTGGCCTTGCCCCAGACCCTCATTGAAGGTTTTTGCCTGGCTGGAATGGGTCCTTGAACTCTTGCTTGGACAAAGAGAGAGGTGTGTACAGAGGTAAGAATTTCACAGTCGTTGCTCTGCTCATTTTTTTGCCTCTGGCCCCACCCACCGTCAGCATGTGGCCCTTGGAAGGTTACCCAGAAGGGAATGAGGCCCTCAGTCTAAGAATGGGGAAACCCAGCCAGATGGGCGGAGTATAAATAATAAATTGTTGTTGTTGTTGTTGTTGTTGTTATTCCTCATCTGTGGAGTGAAGCTTCATGTTAAGGAAAAGCTGGGTATAAATAATAAAATGATGATGACTGAAGTTCTTAAGAATTTTACTGCAGTTTTCTCCAGATAAACACACTTTTGTATGCAGTTTTGACAAATATGCACATTCCCCCCCTCACTATTTTCACTAATTTATATGCACACTTTCCCCTAATATATACTTTTCTGTACACATTGCTTAGATGGAGAATAATTGCACTGCAACCTTCCTCTGCATGTCTGGTTGAATGTCTCCCAGCTACGGACAAAGGCCTGAGCTAAATAAGGCAAAACCTTTTTTTGTTCCTTTCCCCTCAAAGTATATATTGTTTTTGTTCAGCTTCCTCAGTAAAGCGTCATCAGGATTTCTTTTCTCTCTGGGCACTGTCTGGGTTATTTAAGTGGTGTTGCTAACAGGAGGAACCCCCAAGATTTTCAGGAGAGCAGAAAAATATTTTGGGAACTGTACTCCTCAATATCTGGAACGCACCAGATTGGCAAAGTCTGCTTTAAGTACACAGCCGAGTTCCTTGTGATTCACATCACCGGCTGCAAAATAAGTCGTATTTCCCCAATGCGTAAAAAGGGTCTGTCTGGCTGCATATTAGAACCAGTGTTGATATGTGTGCAAAACTGACCTGCCTTGTATCAGGGTCACAATCTCCAGGTCAGTCCCTGATAAATCTGAGGACCTTTCAGACCCCTATGAAGGATGCTGCTCTCATAGAGAGAGCTCAGCCATGTTTATTATTATTATTATTATTATTATTAAAGCCAGGGAGACTGGAGGCTGAGTGGGTGGGGCAGAGATGAGTGATAGAGCCCATGCTTTGGGAAAGGAAGGTCCCAAGGTCAATTCATTCCTTGCTATCTCCAGTTAAACAATCACATGTTTATTTACCGTATCTAGAAGTGTTTCCCAAAAGGGGCAGTGGGGTTATTTAGGGGGCCGCTAAGATGCAAGCGGGTGGTAGGGCGGTATTGGAGGTGTAAACGACTATCAGACTTTGGAGAGCATGTATCACTGGATCAAGTCCCTCAGTTTGGCTGAATTCATTAAACTAAACAGTTTTAATTGGATTCTGAACAAGTGCGCAATTAACTGTTACTGTTTTGAATTTTATTGGGCTGTTCTCTTCCTCGGTGGGTTGTGCAAACTGCGATTCTGAATAATGCTTTTTATAGGGCAGGGGCCAGTGAGGATAAGTTTATGGGACCAAGGGAGTGGTAGCCCCAGGGCTTTTTTTTCCTTCAGTCGGAACTCACCAGAACTCAGTTCCGGCACCTCTCAGGTGAGGCGTTCCTGATGAGTTCCAGCACCTCTTTTTCCAGAAAAATAGCCCTGAGTAGCCTCAAAGTGTTTGAGAACCACTGAGAACAAAATGCATAGAATGCCAAATTAAAAAGCCCTCTCTAAAGGGTGAGAGTTAGCAGGAACTTCTGTTCAGCTTTACATGTTCAATGAGTTGTTCTCAATTCCCATCACCACCTGCAAAGTCTCCTTCTGTTTCATTTTTATTACATTATTCTTACATGGGTTGTATCCAATATCTGAACAAACAACCCCTCTGAAATCAACAGACTTAAGTGAGTCATGGCTATTAATTTCAATGGGTTTACTCTGACTAGCACCAGAATACAACCCATACTATTTAAAATCAGTTTGAGGTCAGTTTCAGTCACATAGAAATCAATGGTCCTTACTAAGGTTCCTTAATTTCAATGAGTCTACTCCGAGCAGGACTAGCATTGGCTATAACCCATTATTATGATTTATTTTTATTATTAACAACGTTTATTATTATTGATATTATTCTGTTTACGTGTTCAAGCAGTCGTGCATCACAGGGAGTTGGATTAGGTGAACCTTGGGGTCCCTTCCAACTTTACAATTCTCGATGTCTCCTAATTTATTTTGATTCAATATATCTATAGCTCATCGTTCCTCCAACGAGTGCAAAACGGCACCTTGGGTTCTTCCTCTCCATTTTATCCTCACAACAACCCTGTGGGGAAGACTAGGCTGAGAGATAGTGACTGGCCCAACCTTCCCAGCTGAGTGGGGAATCGATCCCTGGTCTCCCAGGTCTTAGTCCGGCACTTTAACCTCTACACCACCCTGGCTGCAATTCCTAGCAGGAACCATCAGAGCAGGGAGGTCTTGTTTACCAGTAGCTGCGGTGTTGTCGGTGGCTTACCCACAACATGTGGGCCATGTCAAATTCTGCAGCAGATGGGACATACCTTCCAGCAGCAAACTGTTTGCCATGGACTAACTGAAAGGGACTTTGCTAAATGTTCAGAACCTGCCTTATTATCCTGTTAAAAATCACCTCAGTGCTTCAGAACAACCTGTTGACTGAGAATTCAGCCCGATTCGCTTGCACAAAACACGCCGGTCAGATTCCACCGGCGATTTACCGAGCGTTCATTCCAGATATGTTTGCAGAGAGGTTCGACCAGGTTGCCTCGGGAAACCTTAACGCACATCTCCCCACCACTCTCCTTATTGCAAAAAACAAAGTTCAGTTTTGGTGGGGAAGTCTCCAAAGCAACTTTCAAGGCACAGGCTAAATTTCCGGAGAAATAGCATCAAGTCTCTGGAAGCATCCTTGAGTCTCCCATCGAGAAGCAACCCTCTTAACGCTCACCCACTGAAACAAAGTTGTGAAATACACGTCACTGCATTGGCCTGCATTCCTCTGGAGGTGGGAACCAAGGAAGCAGAGACTGTAAGTTCACTGGAGCAGAGATTTGTTGTTTGTTTGCCTACGTGACTCTCTGCAACGTTGCGCATGTGGCTGGCGCTGCGCAAATAACGGACAGCATCTTTTCATCTTGGTTTCTCTGACAGCGTTACGTGCCTAACTGTGAGCATAGGTGCAGTGAGAGGGGTGTGTGCATTGGGAAAATAAGAAGAGGCTGTCTCAAGAAGAGGCAGCGTGGTGTAGTGGTTAGAGTGTCAGCCTAGGACCTGGGAGACCAGGGTTCAAATCCCCCCACTAGACCATGAAGCTCACCGAGTGTGACCTTGGAAGCCAGTCACAGACTCTCAGCCCAGCCTACCTCACAGGGTTGTTGTGGGGGACAAATGAGGAGGGGGAGAACAACGTATGCCACTTCGAGCTCCTTGGAGGAAAAGATGGGATATAAATGTAATAAACAAATACATCACATTGAAAGTAAATGGCTTCCCCCCCAAAGAATCCTGGGAACTGTAGTTTGTTAAGGGTGCTGGGAATTGCAGTTCTGTTAGGGGTGAACTACAGTTCCCAGGACCCGGGAGATCAGGGTTCAAATCCCCACTCAGACCTGAAGCTCCCTGGAAGCCAGTCACTGCCTCTCAGCCGAACCTCCCTCCCAGGGTTGTTGTGGGGATTGAATGAGGAGGGGGAATAATCCTGGCATGTTGTAATAACCTGCAGTTTTATAAGAGTATATATTTAAAGTAGAAGACTAAATGAGAAAATTGAGTTAATTTGGATACGCAAAGGATATTAAAAATAAATTTAAGGAACCGCAGAAAGAGGGGGAAGGAAGCCAAGTTTCGAAACGTTAAAATGATTGGAAAAATGTATAAACCTGAAATGTATTAAAAAATAAAATAAAACAAAATAAATGAGGGGGTGGGGGAGAACCATGCATGCCACTTTGATCTCCTTGGAGCAAAAGAGGGTATATAAACGCAATAAACAAATAAATAATCGAAGTTATGCGCCCTTACTTTCCCTTGGCATTTCCTAGGCGAGAAAGCGCACAAACTCAATTGTGCGCGCGAAAGCAACTCCAGTTAATATTGACTTTGGAGAACACCCAACGCACCTTTAAAAATATTTTTTTTATATTAAAAAAAAAAGGATAAAGGAGTAAAGACACACAGAGGCAACAAGCAACAAAACTCAGAGCTGGAGGAGAACAGACTCTCTCCGTAGCCAGCCACTCACTCACCTCTGTGAAGGAGGGTTTGTCCCAGCGCAACATGAAGCCCAAGAAGGAAGAGCAGAACTCTGGAACTCATAGCAACTCCTGCGAGCGCAGCTACCTTAAACCCAGAACCTTGACGCCGCCTGAGAGACAGAAGGGAAGTCTGGGCGCAGTCATGTTAAGAGGACCACGCAGAGAGAATTCAGATTGGTGCTTTCTATGCCACTCTCGCCTTGAGCTTAGATGCCCACCCTCCCCAGACTTTGCAGAGAGAGAGAGAGAGAGAGAGAGAGAGAGAGAGAGAGAGAAGAAAAATCTCCCTGCTCTCTTGCGAAATATCCAAGTCAGTTTTTTCCTCCGTCTCTCTCTCTCTCCCTCGCTCTCTTCCCCTTTTCTTTTTCCAAGTCGTAAATCCTTTCTGACAGGAGTGGCTTGCAGAACAACACCCCCCTCCTTCTCCGGTGCTGACTATTTTTTTTTTTTTTTTTTTTAAAGTTAGGCCAGCCTCCGCGGAATTGCGGACAGCTAAAAAGCAGGCATGGTCAGGCCAGCCCCTTCTGGGATGCTAGCCTTGAAAAAAGAAAAAGAGAAAAAGTTCCTGTGCTTTGAGTAGAGTTGCCAACTTCCCCCCTGGATTCTGTAGCTGTGTCTGGAGCAGCGGCTCGATTTGAGGCAATTAATAGGCAGTGGTATTGATGTCTGTGCTTTGGGGGTTGTTTTAATGTTTTTTTTGGGGGGGGGTACTTAAATTGCATTAGGAAAAACTTTACATTTTTTTTAAAGTGTCACCCTGCTAAATGCAGTAAATCCAGTTGTTGTTCCTCTATAAGAAAGGTTCGCAAACAGTTGCCAACTTTTTCCTCTGGCAAAGCTCCAGTGCCTTTAGCAACTGGAAAAGTTGGCAATTGTAGCCTTTAAGACACACAGGGATTTATTTATTTTTTTAAATGGTAGCTGGTGAAATTCCCTGGTCTGGAGAGGAAGTTGTTTGCAACACTCTACCTGCTACACTTCTAGCAGGTACTTTTAAAGACACGGGAACCTGGTTGGTTTCAAAAAGGTGACAACCCCACAACATGACCTGGTGCAACTGAAACCTATGTGTGTGTGAGAGAGAGAGAGAGTGTGTGTTTCTCCTTTTGGAGGTATATTCCCACTGAAATCAGCGGGATTTTACTTCCCAAGAGACTACGCGCGTGTCATCACAGTCCTGAGGTTGCCAACTTTCCCCTGTGGCAAAGCTCCTATGCCTTCAGCATCTAGGGAAGTCAGTGTTACTCATCAGGTGAAGCTTTTCCTGCAATGGAGACACAAGGAGGGCACAGGATGGATTTCTGCTTGCAATACAGCTGCCTCCATCAGGCAAGGCCTCCTTCCACCTGCCTTGCCTCACCCTCTAGTCTTTGCTTCTCCATTTGTATTGTGTTATTTTACATACTGTGGCTTGCCATTGTTTTATTGATTAGTTTAGAAATTGTTTATTGTAAATGTTGAGTGGATTTCTGTTTAACTTTTGTATGTTGATATTATTTTATATTACTCTAATAATTGTTGAAAGTTACTTTTTGATGTAGGTTGCTTATTATAAAGTTTTGTTTTATTATCACATTTTTGTATTGCATTAGATTGTTATAAGATGCACATTTTTTTGTTTCTTCTGCTTGTAAACCGCCTTGAGTATCGTAAGATAGAAAGGCGGTATACAAATAAAAAAATATTATTATTATTATTATTATTATTATTATTAGTATTATTATTATGCATAGGAGCCCTTTCTGGAAAAAAAGTTGGTAGAATTTTGGGCAAAATTGATAATCTCCCTGGGAGAAGTCAAGTCTGGCTCTCTTCCACTTCCCTTCTGCCTTTCCTCCCAATATATCCCAAGGCTTCCTTTTGAAAGGGGAGAAATATTTCCATATCTGCAGCTTGTTATTCCGTGTTACTTTCCCCCAGTGGAAAACCCATTAAAAGCAACTCTGCTCACAGCCCACGCAAATCCATCCTGGGCATTGAAAGAGTTGTCATAATTTCCTATCTCCTCCCTTCATAAAAACATATTAAGGTCTTACGGATGGTGGATCATATTTTTGCACACACCCCAATGGCATTTTTTGTCAACACAAACTTCCTGGTATTAAGTTCCAGAGGAATTTTAACAACTGACTTTCCCCCCTTTAAAAGCCTTCTGGTTTTGAGAATATGAAAGGGTTTGTTTCAGGGTGTTGTTTTTTTTAAGTGTTTCAATTCCCTCAAGTATGGGTTGGACTTTAGAGTGGAAGTTTGGGGATCCCACAGTCCCGGGGGATCTGCTAGTAAACACCAGCACCAGAACATTTATAGAAAATTAGGCACTTGATTTCAATCCAGGGCAAGTCCCTGGAAATAAACTGGCACACACACAGTACCATCTGCAAGCTATCCGTGGCCTGATCCAGGTAGGGGTTGCCAAATCCAGATTCCTGGATGGGATACAGAGAACAACGCAACCTGTTCTGGAGAGAGGAAGAGATGCAATTTCAGTCCAGTGGAAAAGTTGGCAACTGCAGCCTTTCATTGGAGCCTAAGTGCCAGAGATTGAGCTGCTGAAATATTTCCCAAGCTTCTCATGGGCATGTCTGACGCAGCCCATAAAAGATGGAAACCAAATAATTGGTTCAGTTACAGGTGGGTAGCCGTGCTGGTCTGCCATAGTCGAAACAAAATAGAAATTTCTTTCCAGTAGCACCTTAGAGACCAACTGAGTTTGTTCTTGGTATGAGCTTTCAGTGTGCATGCACACGAAAGCTCATACCAAGAACAAACTCAGTTGGTCTCTAAGGTGCTACTGGAAAGAATTTTCCAAATAATTGGTGGCACTCAAGAGCACCCCTGTCCTTTGGTTGTTATGATACGAAGTCAATCGCAGGTTGTAGAGTTGGCCTAGGGTTGCAGCTGGCTCGGTCAAATGTTGAGTTCAGTAATACTATCTGAGTGACTCAGACTCACATGCCCATTCATTCAGACCAGCCAAAATAAGTCCACAAATTTAAGGAAGCACTCTATCGAGAGAGGGTTAAACAGGGGAGAGAGAAATAGGGAATCTCACATGTAGAAGTGGTATTTATTTATTATATTTGACTCCCACTGGTCCTGTAAGGAGCTCAAAGTGGCCCACACATAATTCTCTTCCTCCACACTTTGCAACAGGGTAAGGCATATACCCAGCATATCGGTTATATATATGCAATACCACTTCCAGTCATTTTTGCAAAGTGGAAATGTTTGGGGACGGGCATACTGCTTCGTTTCTCATCGGTGCATGTCCAGTAACTCCCTGCTGAAATCCTGCAGCTTTTTACCACACAAATAATCCAGTCCCACTTTTGTTGACCTAGAGCACAAGTGTTGCTGCCCCCTCCAGATAGTCACCATGCCGCCACATTTGGGAAGCATCACAGAACAACTAATAAAGCAGAAAGATGTGTGGACAGTCCAGTATAAACCCACCACTAACGCACTATTATTGAACCAACAGCAGGTTTGCAGAAGACACCTAAGGAAAATGACCAATCTGTAGGGGCCCTTTGATTTCTGCAGGCCTTTTAAGTAAGTTTCCTGATCTTCTGGTTGATTTCAACTGATTGCATCCTTATTGTATCTCCCATTACCTTATCATGCAGTGCTGAGAGATGCCAGCGACAAGCAGTATATAAATTGTTGAAATAAATACGAAATAAATCATGCTTACGTATATATATCTAATGACGGACAACCTAGTTGTAAACTAATCATCTGGGGAATGACACAGCAGGGTAAAAACCAGGTCGCAATGTTTCTGGCAACAAGTGTCGCAGTCCAGACAGGTCACTTGTCATCACTTTCGCGTGGAATCCAACTCTGCCGTAAATAATGAAAGAAGTTCCCCCCACAAGCCACTGGGGCACCAGTTTGAAAGGTGACACCTCAGACCATCGAAACAGTGTTGACTCCCATCTCACTCTTGGACTGATCCACCAACGCTATTTTTTAACTGCTTGTGGATGCCCCTAGACACCCCCCAAGCCAAATAACGACATTGTACATCCCTTAGGGCTGATTTTCCTTGGGGGAAGTGCTGTCACTCGGTGGTGACCGAGCAACTGCTTTGCATGCAGAAGGCCCTAGGTTCAGTCGCCGGGATTTCCAGGCAGGGCTAGAGAAGGCTCTCTGCCTGAAACACTGCCAGTCAGTGCAGACAATACTGAGCTAGGTGGGTCAGTCCTCTGACTCACTATCAATGTCATAAGGCAGGCATGTCCAACAGGTAGATCGTGATCTACTGGTAGATCACTGGACATCTGTAGTAGATCACCGGTAGATCAGTGGCTCCCCCCAAAGAAGCTAAAAAACTTTGGCTCCCCTAAAAAAAGCTCAACATCTTTGCCCTGCACCCCTAAAATGACCTGAACCACCAAAAACAGGACTTTCCTTCCTAAAAAAAAAAAGCTCAGCGTCGCTTTTCTCTTCCCTAAAGAAGCTCAACAACTTTTACGTCAACCCCCCAAAAGGGGGTAGATCACTGCCAGTTTTTAACTCTGTGAATAGGTCACAGTCTCTTGGAAGTTGGCCACCCCTGTCATAAGGGAAGGGTTGTAGCTCAGTGGCAGAGCATTTGTTTTGTACATAGAAGGTCACAAGTTCAACTCTCAGCATATCTAAGTCGGCTAGGAGAGAACCCTGAACATTTCTCCGATGAAAATAGGGACATCCTATTCATTAATAATAATAATAATAATAATAATAATAATAATAATATTTATACCCTGTCCATCTGACTGGGTTGCCCCAGCCACTCTGGGTGGCTTCCGATATATATAAAAACATAATAAAACATTATACATTAAAAAAAAACACTTCCCTATACAGGGCTGCCTTCAGATGTCTTCTTAAGGTTGTGTAGTTACTTATCCCCTTGGCTTGGGGTCACATAATTCCATACCCTTCAACGTTTCTCCGATGAAAGTAGGGACGTCCTAAGGAAAAGTGGGACATTCCAGGATCGAATCAGAAACCAGGATGGCTTCTGCAAACCTGGGTTTGTCCCTGGAAAATACCTGGAGGGTCTGCGTAGGTCCCATCTGCACTATGTATTTAATGCAGTATTACCAACTTTGTTGGAGTGGTCACGAGTGATTGCCAAAGAAGAAAGAAGAAGAAACTGGAATAAATGTTACAGGTAGGTAGCCGTGTTGGTCTGCCATAGTCAAAACAAAATAAAATAAAAAAATTCCTTCCAGTAGCACCTTAGAGAAGTTGGTCTCTAAGGTGCTACTGGAAGGAATTTTTTATTTTATTTTGCAATAAATGTCTAGTGCAAATGGAACCTTGGTGTAGACAATACTGAGGTATATAGTCCAAAGGTCTGACTCTGTAGAAGACAACTTTCTACGTTCATAAGACTTCCCGAACTTTTTTTTAATGAAGCAAAATTATGACCTTAAGAGTCGAAAAATGAATAGCTGAAATGGACATTTTCCCCTGTCTTTACTTACAACCCACTCCGTGACCTTAATGGTGCAGGGTAGGGGTTAAGAAGTATTGTAAAATCACTAAGAAAGCCCACCTGGGTTTTGGTTCCTCTTGAAGGAAGCAGTAATAAGATGCATAGTTTTTGAAAGGGGGGGGGGTTATTTTAGGTGGACACTTCTACAGTTCTGCTTCCCCTTGAGTGACTCCCTAGCAAAGAAAAGCGAACAGAGGCCTGCACACTCCTGTCTCCCATTTGCCTTTGGCACCGGGTGGCGGGTCCGCAAAAATCGCTTTGGATCAGAGTGCCAGCCACTTGAGGAAGCCCGAGGGCAGCCAGCTTGTCGCACCATGCCAACCACTCAGGGCGAGTGGCAAAACCCAAAGTGACGTGGCATTCCGAGGGAGCTGGGAAAGAAGAACGGGGGAAGCGGGGAGAGGGAGAGAAATCACGTTCCACTTTTGAGTCGCAAAGGAACGCCAGAGCGCCGCTGGGATGGAGGTGGGATAAGCACAGAGAGAGAAGGAATCGACAGAGTCTTTCCCTAGGAACATTGGAAGCAGCCTTATTCCGAGTTAGACAGTTGGTTCATCTAGCTCAGTATTGTCTACACCAGGGTTTCCCCAACTTGGGTCTCCAGCTGTTTTCTGGACTACGATTCCCATCATCCCTGCTAGCCGGAGATGATGGGAGTTGTAGTCCAAAAAAACAGCTGGAGACCCAAGTTGGGGGAAAACCCTGGTCTACATTGATTGGCAGCAGCTCTCTAGGGTATCAGACAAATGAGTCTCTCCTAGCCCTACCTGGAGATGTCGGAGATTGAACCAGGGACCTTCCGCATGCAAAGCAGATGCTCTACAGCCCTTCCCTTAAGACAAAGGAACAAGAAATCCTCATTAAAAAGATGCACCTCTTTAACCTGGCCTTTGACACCTGAGAGGTGTTTTCAGGACCCACCCTTTTCCTGTGGCTGTAATTTGCTTTTCTTCTTAATTTTTACCCACTCCAGCACCACCACCACCAACAGCAACAAATTATTGTATGCAGTTTTTCCCTAATGCACACATTTTTTTTTTGCAAAGCAACTTCCCCTAATACAATGGACGTTTGCTATGTTATTTTCACCATTGGATGAATTTATATGCACATTTTACCCTGGTGTATTTTTGCATCCATTATTTGGCGGGTGAACTGCAATGCATTATTTGGCGGGTGAGAATTTCAAAGGATAGCTGCGTTTCGTAGAAATGTAGGGTTGGAAGGGACCCGAAAGGCCCTGTAGGCCAGGTCTCTCGCAATGTGTATTTCCACTTGCATATTGTTTCAGAAAGTGTGGATTACTTGGGTTTGCCTTTAAATGGAGACTGAATCGAATCTGTCTCCCCCTTCCTAGCACGCAGTTCTCAACTCTGAGGTAGGTGGACTTCTGCTCTCAAGTTCTCACGTCTCGGCGCAAGGGGAAAGAAATCTTGGCTGCAGAAAGCTTTGAATGGTGAGATCCGTGTTTATTGTTCCATTCCACCTTGATTCGTGCTTCCAAATCGACTCCACATTTCAGGTCGGTTTCCCAAGGTGTGACAGCCAAGCAAATTGTCTGCTTTCCTGAGGCTAGGAAGTGACCTAAGGTTTATTTAATTGCCTATGGAGAGAAAATCTAGAAGTTCCACCCAAACTTCTCTTCCTTGCAGCCTTGATGAGAGAGTCTCGCGCAGTCACACAGCCTATATAGAATGATCACATTTTTTCCACAAACCCCTCCGGGCCAAAGCAACGGAAAAATATATACATTGATTTGAGTTGTAATGCTTCATTTACGGAATGGAAGGTTGTGATGAGTGAACTCTTCCCCTTCCCACCTTTTTAAAAAATAAATAAATAAATAAACAATGCAAAGGCTTTTTATTAAAATAGATGGGGATACTTACAACCCAAGACAGAAGCTTGTGAGGAGGCCAGGAAAGAGTAGTGTGTTGACAGCTTGATTGTTCTCTGTCCTCCCCCCCCCCACCAGCTGGAACAGATTAGGAGAATGATAATGAGAAGAAGCAGGGTGAAATAAGTGTCAGGTGGTCCTCTCCAAACCTAAGGAGGAAGGCAATGCAGTGGATGGCTACCTTCTCGGACATGTGGGCAGTTTTGCACTCAAACACACACTCAACATAGGGACGCGGGTGGCGCTGTGGGTTAAACCACAGAGCCTTGGCCTTGCTGATCAGAAGGTCGGCAGTTCGAATCCTCACGATGGGGTGAGCTCCCATTGTTCGGTCCCAGCTCCTGCCCACCTAGCAGTTCGAAAGCACATCAAAGTGCAAGTAGATAAATAGGTACCGCTCCGGCGGGAAGGTAAACGGCGTTTCCGTGCGCTGCTCTGGTTCGCCAGAAGCGGCTTAGTCATGCTGGCCACATGACCCGGAAGCTGTATGCCGGCTCCCTCGGCCAGTAGCGCGAGATGAGCGCCGCAACCCCAGAATAGGCCATGACTGGACCTAATGGTCAGGGGTCCCTTTACCTTTATCTTTACACACTCCACAAAATCATCATCTTCTTCTTCTTCTTCTTCTTCTTCTTCTTCTTCTTCTTCTTCTTCTTCTTCTTCTTCTTCTTTGACAATCACTCGTAGCCAAGTAAGATTGTCTTCCATAAACATGGTTTTAACAGTTAACAACCCCATTCTGATATTTGATGATCTCCGGACTTCAGGAGACCATATTATCCCTGTAGCACAAGCATGGGGAACCTGTGGCTTTGCAGATGTGATTGGACCCCGGCTCTCATCAGCCCCTTGCCAGCATGGCCAACGCTCAGGGACAACGGGAGTTCTAGTCCGACCACAGCTGCAAGGCCACATGCTCTCCCCCATCCCATCCCAGTGACTTGCGATCTCAGCCAAAAAAAATGCCAAGGGAAAATAATCGCTTACTGAGAGAAGCTTAATCCTCCAACACTTTAAAAGACGCAATATTGACAAGTCCAAAGGGTTTTGGTGTTTAGCTGTGACTGACCTCCACAGCTGCCCTCTGTGCAGGATTTAAGACAGATGTTTACAGCTGGCAAAGAAGCAATTCTGCAGTGATCCCTCGGGGACTGTTTTGGATCAGACAGACCTTCCAGTGGTGTGTTAGGCAAAACAACCTCCATCTGAATGCACATGCCCTTCCAGATTTCAAAAAGAGCAGCCACACTGATGCATTGACTAATGCATTTAATTTGAATGTCGGACGACCAAACAGCCTATCATGATTTAACTGGCTGACATTAGATGGATGGATGGACGGATGGACAGACAGACAGACAGACAGACAGACAGACAGATTATAGATAGATAGATAGATAGATAGATAGATAGATAGATAGATTATAGAAAGTAGCAGGAATGCTATTGGTCTGATTCAAGTGAAGAAAAGACTAGAGATGATATCCAATTACTATATATCCATCAGCCCAAAGATCCATTGGTAAGGTTGGTTTTGGGCACAGGTGAATCTCCCAATTTCACTTTCTCTCACTTCCTCACATTTCCAACCTTAAGTTCAATTTTCCACTTTTTTCACATCAGTTTCGTGACTCTTTTTTTTTTAAGTCCTCATGAAAATTCACCAGTATTTTACTGCTAACATACATATTTCTTTCTTATGCCATCACCGTAGCAGATACACATTTTTTTTTTGCAAAGCAATTTCCCACAACATATTGCATTTTTGTATGTTATTTTCACTGACAGATGTATTTTCAACCCCAGTATATGCATTTCTGCACACATCATAAGGCTGCAGAACTGCGCTGCAAAATTTGGAGAAATGCGGATTTCAAAGATTGGCTGTGTTTTGGTTCATGTATCATTTCAGAGAGTGCGATTTAGGTACCGTAGGTTTGCCTGGAAATGCAAATCGAATCAAACTTCTCCCCCAGCCCTGCTTGAAGCCAAGGTCTCTAGATCTGAGCAGGGATCACTTAAGAACAAGAAGCTTCTTGACTGGAGATGGAACACTGAAAACCTACATTAGGGAAATCAAATAAATTTGGTTTAGGATTGAGGATTTTAAGATGTTGAACCAGTTAAAACGGGGAGTTAAAATGGGAAGCAGCGTAATCTTGTACAAAAGGTGAAGTTGGCCACTTAGCTGCGAAAGGAACAATTATCACGGTGAATGTTCTTACACGTGTAACCGCAAACTGCCTGGAACAGGAAGGCGATTGCTATGCAGAGCAAACAGTTTTTTTAAAGAAAAGGTTGAAAGTGAGTTGAAACTTGCTTTGTGCTTTTCCAGTACAATTTGGGGAAGGAAAAGTCGAACCTCACGTGTCAAACAATCTACAAAATTTTCCTTGCATTTTACACGTGGCAAGGACTCTGTGCCTCCCGTGGGGTTAGAGACCACTCTCTCAGGTACCTGAATAAAGAGCTAAGGCGAATCTGTGCACGGTTGGTTTTTTTATTTTATTTCCACAGGACCTGCCTTTGTATATTGTTTCGGGAGCTGCAAATTCATACCCTCCAACATTACTCCAGTGAAAATAGGGATGTCCTATTCCATGATAATAATTTTATTATTTCTACCCCGCCCATCTGACAGGGTTGTCCCAGCTACTCTGAGTGGCACCCAGCATATATATATATATATATATATATATATATATATATATGTGTGTGTGTGTGTGTGTGTGTGTGTGTGTGTGTGTGTATAATTTTTATTATTTTATGCTATACTACAACAAAACAAATCCAACATACATTCTCATACATTTTCCAATTTTGGCTAACATAGCCGTGACTTCCCTCAGACCTTCTTCTTGAAGTCCTATTAGCGTATTCAATTGTAAATTGTCTTTTAAATAATTCGTAAACTTTAACCAGTCGGTAATTCTTCTTGTTTCCACCTTTGTGCTAGCAAAATCCTAGCTGCAGTCACTGCGTATTGGAAAATCTTAATGTCCTTTTTTTCAATGTCTGTAGCTACAATACCTAATAAAAAGGCTTCAGGTTTCTTAACAAAATTATATTTCAACATTTTTCTTAACTCATGATATATCATATCCCAATATATTCTCACCTTCTTACACTCCCACCACATATGATAAAAGGTACCGACATTTTCTTTACATTTCCAACAGTTATTATCAGACTTATACATCTTTGCTAGTTTAACCGGGGTAATGTGCCATCTATACATCATTTTTAACATGTTTTCTTTTATTGAGGTGGCACCCAGCATATATAAAAACATAATAAAACATTAAAAACGTCCCTTTACATGGCTACCTCCAGATGTCATCTAAAGGTTGTATAGTTACTTATCTCCTTGGCTCGGGGGGGGGGGGGTCACATAATACCCACCAACATTTCTCTGTTGAAAGTAGGGACGTCCTAAGGAAAAGCGGGTCATTCCAGGATCAAATCGGAAACCAGGATGGCTTCTGTAAATCCGGAACTGCCCATGGGAAATGGGGACAAATGGAGGTTTGGCAAATTAGGTTCGGTGCACCCTTAAATGTGAACTAAACTGATTTCCCCCCTCTGTCCATGGCTGGTTTACAGTGGAGTACTGTGGAGTATTTCATCTCTGCTGAAGCCCCCCGTCACTGCAGCACTTGGAGAGTGTCTGCCGCTGTTGGGGGCCTGTGTGTGTAGATTGTTCCTTTTATGCCAGAACATCCCCATTGTCTCTTTCCAGCAGCAAGGTTTGGCCGGCCGCCACCAGTAGCAATTTATGTGCATTTATGGATGGCATCTGTGTCCTTTTGAGAGAAAGAGGAGCTTGGCAAAAGCGGGGAGGGATGTGCCCGGCGATATTTACGATCCCCTCCAGACACAGATGCTTTCTTGGCTTCTCTTGAAGGCAGGCGAGAGAGAGCGACACATGATTTCATTCCGAGCTGGAAAGGACACCATGGGCTTTTTGTACAAAGGAGGAGGAAGGGGGGGGGGAACAGACCTATGAAGAAAACAAACCCCCAAATCAGAGGAGGCCTCTCTGTGCCAAGTTTACGCTGCGTCTGCAGAGCAAAACAGCTTCCAGAACTTCCAAAGCGTCTATATGATTTGTAACTTGAACTTGCTGGAATAAGGTTTTTTTTGCTGGACACATTTCTTTATTGAGCAGAGCCTGGAAGAAGATCCAGGATTTTTGCAAATTGTTCGGAACAAATGAGGCCTTGGATTTGTGGATGGCGGCTGGGGTCGTCACACTTGATCTCGCTACTTCTTGGATGGGTGAACATTGGAGGAAGTTCTCCCACATCACTGGTTTGTCATTCAACCAGTGTGAGGATTACACTGTCTTGGAATGTGCATCTAGGCTTGCGAGGTGAGGAGCATCCCAGGCCCTGAAGCTTCAGAGCCCAACCTGAAACCTAGACGTGGCCACTGGTGATGTTATGGAGGCAAGCCCTGGAGATGGAGGTTAATTGGGAGAGGGGAAAAGAGAAGAACAGACCTCCGCCAGTGTGTTTGCAGCCAGCTCTTGCCAGGAGGACAACTGTCCCAGATCTAGCCCTGGATTTTAAACCCTAATTAAACACATAAAATAATGGGGGGGGGGGAGGAATTGAATCCTCTTGGTTGCATTTGGCCCTATCCCTTACTGGGTATTCTGAGGCCAGTCTCTCAAAAGGAGAAACCACATACACTGTAAGAAGCAAGTTCCCCTATGTGTATGAAACCCGTGTACCCCGTCTCATGGTAGTGAATCCCAGAGTTTAACTCTATGCTGTATGAATAAGTTGTTTCCCTTTTCTGCCCTGAATCTTCTACCAAATGGTTTCATTTGGACTCTGTGAGCTGAATGAAGGATAGGCAATGTGGTGCTCCCCAGTCATTGTTGACCTCCAATTCCTGTCAGCCCCAGTCAGCATAGTCAATGGTCAGGGAGGATGGGAGCTGTAATCTAACAATATATGTAGGGCACCACATTCTAAACTAAACAAACAAACAAACAAACAAACAAACAAACAAACAAAAAACCAACACTGCAGCTTTTCCTCCTAGGGGAGTTGCTCCCTGGTAATTTTGGTTCCCCTTTTCTTTACTGGGGGAGGACAGTTATGTAGTTCAGCCCCATAACCCCCTCACAAATTCATTCAACGCATTAGAGCGTTCACGTGAACATCCTGTGTTGTTATCCTGTTCTTGGCAGAGTGCTCAGGGAAGACCAGGAAGGTGAGGGAACAGGACCACAGACAGCTCCATATGCAGGAATCATGCTGGAGGGAGGCATCCGAGAGCAGCAGGTAAAATATGTTGCTTCAGCAAAGTTCTGGAGGCCACTTAGGACCACGGACAGCTCAATGCAAAGCTGTGCAGGAGTCGGCCTGGAGGGAGGCAGCCAAGAGCAGCAGACTTAAGATGTTGCTTCAGCAAAGGTTCGAAACCGACTGAGGCAATAAACAGGCTGCAGGGAGGTCAGGGTTTCTAGCTCCACCTCCAGTGCTGAGGCTAAAAAAGGTAAAAGGACCCCTGACAGTTAAGTCCAGTCGCAAATGACTCTGGGGTTGCGGCACTCATCTTGCTTTACAGGCCGAGGGAGCTGGTGTTTGCCCACAGACAGTTTTCCCAGGTCATATGGCCAGCATGACTAAGCCGCTTCTGGCGCAACGAAACACCGAAACCAGAGCAGCGCACGGAAACGCCATTTACCTTCCTGCCAGAGTGGTACCTATTTATCTGCTTGCACTGGCGTGCTTTTAAACTGCTAGGTTGGCAGGAGCTGGGACTGAGCAATGGGAGCTCACCCCATCACGGGGATTCGAACCGCCAACCTTCTGATCGGCAAGCCCAAGAGGCTCAGTGGTTTAGACTGTTGTGAGATTCATTCCCCTGTATGCAGTCATGGGTTTATTGTTTATCACATGACTGGGTATGTGTTTTGATTCCACAGAGTGGGAAGTAGGAAGTGACGTAGACAGGATGTTTTGTCTTACTGTGTTCCCTGAAGTGGGACTATTGTCCTTTGTTCTTTCTCTTTGCTGTCTGATGCTAGACAGAGAGGGTCCAATGAAAGGTGGGGGAGAAATTTGATTTGGTTCATATTAAAGGCAAACCTACCAGACTTGCGGTCTCCGAAATGTTATGTGAACCGAACACAGCCATCTTTTAAAATTCACACTTCTCTGAATTTTGCAATGTAGTTCTCCAGCCCAGTGAGGCATACAAAAATTATCCTAGGTTAATGTGTGCATACAAATGCATATGTTGCTGAAAACAACCAACAAAAGTGCATTATATTATATTATATTATATTATATTATATTATATTATATTATATATCATATTATATTTTTAATAAAATTCATACATCGCTTTATTGTAAACAACAATGACAACCCTTTGCGAAAGATAAGACAGTAAAATCAAGTACATTTTAAAACATAGAAAAATTAAAATACTAAAACAGGTTGAAATTGCCTCAACTTTCAAAGCATCTGGGTTGGATTTTCTAAACAGGAATGTTTTTAGCAGGCTCTGAAAAGAGTGCAGAGAAGGCTCCTGCTTGACCTCATTGGGCAGGGAGTTCCAAAGAGTAGATGCTGTCACACTGAATGATTGAGTTCTTACAGACGTGGAACGAGTATTATGTGGCAGCTGCAGTAGCGCCAATTCTGCCAATCAAAGCAACTGAGTGGGCACCGCTTAGTGGAAATCGCTTTGCAGAAATGTGCACGTTAGGCAAACTTGCATCCCAATATGTTTATATAATGGGGAAAATCTGTCTGGTGAGTTTTCATGTGGACTTCAAAAATAATAATTTTTTTCAAACTGTTGTGGAGGTGTCGAGAGCTCAACTTCAGAATGGAAAAATGGAAAACCAAGCGAAACCTAAATTGACACATTCAGTTCCAATGAAGTGGGGAAGACCACAACTCTTCTGAAAGTTTGGGGCAGAGTCTTCAGAGTCTTTTGACAGAGCAACATCCTCAGGTTGTATGGATTGTGTCTGGGTAAGATATTGTGATGGTCCTATACACTGCTTTTTTCTGGGGGTACGCAGGGGTACGCATACCCCTAAACGTTTTGTGAATCTTTGTATTTTTGTCCATTTATTGTATTTATTTTCCCCGACTTGAATTATAAAATGGTGGTTTTCTTGAGTCAAAATGAGAGTACCTCTAAACATTTTTTTTTTAAGGAAAAAAAGCACTGGTCCTGTATATAAATTATCCTCCTCTTTGCTTCTTTTCTCCTGCCTTGCTCAGTGAATCAGTCAGTTTTACTGAAGTCAGAGACTTCTGTGAGTTTGTAAATCTGAAGGACATTTAGAGAAAACAGGCGAGGCAAACTGGATGCGATCTCTTTGCTCATTGATGCTCGCAGACTTCCCATTGTATGCATCTGACTGGCCGCTGTGAGAACAGGATGCTGGACTAGATGGGCCTTTGTTCTGATCCAGCGGGGTTCTTCTTACATTGCTCTGTCGTTTCCTTGCTTTTATTTTTACCTCCGCAGCCTGTTGCAAAAGAGAAGCAAAAGGATTACGAAGCAGCGAAAGAGAATGAGGACTGCTGCATTTGTAAGGAGGGGGCTCCATGCTCGGCAGCAGAGCACATGCTTTGTGCCCAGAAAGCCCCAGCTGCTGGAGGAGACTCTTGAGAGTCCCATGGACTGCAAGAAGATCAAACCTATCCATTCTCAAGGAAATCAGCCCTGAGTGCTCACTAGAAGGACAGATCCTGAAGTTGAGGCTCCAGTACTTTGGCCACCTCGTGAGAAGAGAAGACTCCCTGGAAAAGACCCTGATGTTGGGAAAGATGGAGGAGAAGGGGACAACAGAGGATGAGATGGTTGGACAGTGTTCTCGAAGCTACTAACATGAGTTTGGCCAAACTGTGGGAGGCAGTGGAATACAGGAGTGCCTGGCGTGCTCTGGTCCATGGGGTCACGAAGAGTCGGACACGACTGTCACTGAATGACTGAACAACAACAACAAATTCTTGGCATCTATAGACAGACCTGGGAACGATGGGAAAGAGTGCATAGCTGTCAACTTTTGTTGACAGCTATGGAAAGAGTGTGGCCAGTCAACTTAGGTCAGGAGTGAGGAGCCTCAGGCTAGTGGCCAAAAACCTTCAAGCCTCTCTACCTCTCAGAAAATTTATATCCAGGACAGACCCTTCACTGGCCTTACTTTCTACCATGATAGTATTTTTTTGCCTGGTTGAAACGTACCCTTAAATTCCGAGCATGCCTCTTGCTGACTTTTTAAAAAAATTATTTACAATTTGTTTTATTGATTTTTGCAATTTACATTTATATTCAAATCATATACACAAAGGATTCTCTGAATCCTTAGGCTTTCCTCTAACCCTAACCCCTCCATGGGTTCCATTTGAATTCCCTTTCCCCACTGCATCTTATAATAAAATTCTAAGTTTTCTTAAAATTCCCTATCTTCCCATAGTTCTTGTTACATTACAAGTGTTGTTGCAGCCCTGCCAAAGTTTTTAATTGTTTACAGTGTTCTCCGAGCTAAGTTAAAAATTTTCCCCATTCCTTAATAAGATTTCTATCTTCTTGATTTCTGATCTTCCCAGTCATTTTTTGCCACTTCAGCGTTCCATCATCTTTACCAGCCATTCTTTTCTAGTCGGGACTTTATCTTCCTTCCACCTTTGGGCCAGAAGTGTCCACACTGCTGTTGTCATGTACATAAATAGTCTTTTCTGTTCCTTTGGTATTTCTGCACCTAAAATTCCTAATAGAAAAGCTTCTGGTTTTTCCACAAAAGTTATTTTAAACATTTTTTTCAACTCAGTCTATATCATTTCCCAGAATGTTTTTGTTAATTTGCACGTCCACCACATATGGAAGAATGTGCCCTCTTTCTCCTTGCATTTCCAACAAATATTTGAAGCAGTTCTATGCATTTTTGCTTATTTAGTAGGTGTTAGATGCCAACGATACATCATTTTCATATAGTTTTCTTTCAACGTACAGCATGCTGTAGATTTTAAACCTTCCCTCCACAACCTTTCCCAAGATGAAAATTTTATATTATGCCCAATATCTTTTGCCTCTGGCTCCACCCACCCCTGGCATGTGGCCCTCAGAAGGTTGTGTCATGTGACAAAGACGCATGAGAGCAGGAACAGCTGTTGATGCCTAACTGCTGTAACTGTCATTCTAAGATGTAACTGCCATTTCTAGTCTGCAACTGTCTTTCAGTGCTGTGTGAGTTACTTACCTTGACTGTGGTGACTAGTTTCTCTCAGAGTGTGTGCCAGTATAGAGAAGACCCTGCATTCTATATGTGATCTATTTTTAAGAAGTTTATTTTAAGCTTAATAAAAGTTTTTTATTTGTTTCAATGAAAACTCTGCTTAAATAATTCCCACTGCGTGTCAGGTTGCCCAGAAGAGAATTTGGCTCTTTGGCTGAAAAATGGTCTCCCAAATACTGAGCCAGATGGACCAATGGTATGCCAAAAATGAAGGCGGCTACATCGTCAGGAGAGCAGGGGTCCAGCTCTGTGATGCTTGCAAAGCAGGGCTAGGGGAAAACTAAGGAAAATCAAGAGAAATAAACAATGAGCAAGAGCTGTAAAGCAAAGAGAACTCAAGTCACGCAGTTGAAGGGTTCTCTGCTCTCTATGTCAGCCGGAGAATTGCTTCGCTGAAGCTCTCGCCTCCTCCCATCTATGTGATTTTTTATTTTTTTAAGCCCTGTTGAGTGGGTCGAACTTGTAAAGGGCCCTGCTGTCA
Source organism: Lacerta agilis (assembly GCF_009819535.1). Classification (NCBI taxonomy): domain Eukaryota; kingdom Metazoa; phylum Chordata; class Lepidosauria; order Squamata; family Lacertidae; genus Lacerta; species Lacerta agilis. The sequence continues at coordinate 16,982,634 of NC_046319.1, read as the reverse complement.
GAACAGATCCATGTCCTCCTCTTCTTCACCGCAGATGCGAGTCGTTGTCTGAATAGATTAGGCTGACTCCCAAGAAGGTGCAGGCAGCCAAGCGAGTGCCTGGCAAGGCTGTGTTTTCCTACCTCAGCTTCTAGAAGGAAGGTATACCGCGAGAGAGCAAAGTGGATGCTTGGGAGCCTTGCTGGAAAGGGCTAGGGAAGCGATGGGGAACCCAAAAGTCTTGCGGACATCCAGTGATTGGATGTTGGACAGTTGGACAGTTGGACATGTTGGACAGTTGAAGACAGATAAAAGAAAGCACTTCTCCACACAGCACTTAGTTAAACTATTGGAACTTGATCCCACAGGGGAAAGTGATGGCCACCAACTTGAATGCCCTTAAAAGAGGATTGGACAAATTCATGGAGGGCTACCAATGGCGACTAAACACGATAGCTTGGCTTTGCCTCCATGACTGGAGGCAGTAATGCTTCTGAATACCAGTTGCTGGACAACCAAGCACAGGAGAGGTCTCTTGCACTCAAATCCTGCTTGAGAGTTTCCCACAGGCATCTGGTTGGCCACTGTGAGAGCAGAATGCTGGGATAGATGGGCCATTGGCATGCTCCTGCAGATTCTTATTATGTTCTTGTGACTTGTTTGCTATTTGCCTCAGGGGGCAGGCATAGATATAATAATGGGTTTCATCTGCAGGAGGGCAGGTTTCAATTGAACATTAGGATATGTTTCTTGACAGTAAGAGCAGTTGGACTATGGTACCTGTGGTCCTCTGGATGTTGCTGGACCATAGTTCCCATCCTGACTATTGGACATGCTGGCTAGGGGCTGATGGGAGTTGGAGTTCAACAACATGTCAAGAGCTACAGGTTCCCTATCTACACCCTAGAGGAATAGACTGGCTCTCCCTCACTAGGCTAGATGGCATTCAAGATCTCCTTCCAAATTCTATGATTCTATGAAGATGGTATTTTCTCAGTCCCCCTATCTTACTTAATAATAAAACTGTAAGGCTGTTGTCATGCTGCATTTTGCATGGCCACCAATAGGTGAAGGTTTGGGTGATCTGTGAAGGGTTTAGGTAATCTGTAAGGGAAGGGGGCGCAGTTTGGGTGATCTGTAAGGGTATACGATTTGGTGAGATGTAAGGGGGTGGGGTTTGACATGGGGGGTAGGCAAGGTTGGCAAGCAATGTGAGCAGAAGCACAGCCTCTAGTCTGCAATGTGGGAATAATACTACAAGTTCAGCGTAAAATGTTGTTATAAGGATTATTACCATAATGGATGTAAGATATTTTGAACACTTGATCATTTAAAAAAGTGCCTGGTACAGTTAACCTAAGAATAAACATTGTTAGATTAAGCATTGTTAGCTGTAAACATTACAGCAAGAACAGGGCACCATCAAGCAGGATTTGAGCTAAACAATTCTCCCAGGAGCATATCTTCCCTCCAGCCAAACAAGAAATGTGAATTAGTTTGCATTAAATTGTGAACTGAACTGAACTTCTCACCAACTTTCCGCTCTGAACCAACAGCGAGCGCCATTTCCTTCTTGGCTATTTTCCAGCATCTATCTCTAAACATTCTAATTTGCTTCTGCAAAATTAACATGACAGCCTTCTATTAATAGCATAGGATAGAATAGAATTTTATTGAATTAGCCCTTAGGGCATATCAAAATAACATACATCTAAACTAAGCGTCTTAAAGAAATGGGAGTGCCGGATCACCTCATTTGCCTCCTGAGAAATCTCTATGTGGGACAAGAAGCTACAGTTAGAACTGGATATGGAACAACTGATTGGTTCAAAATTGGGAAAGGAGTACGACAAGGCTGTATATTGTCTCCCTGCTTATTTAACTTATATGCAGAGTACATCATGCGAAAGGCTGGACTGGATGAATCCCCAACCGGAATTAAGATTGCCGGAAAAAATATCAACAACCTCAGATATGCTGATGATACTACCTTGATGGCAGAAAGTGAGGAAGAATTGAAGAACCTTTTAATGAGGGTGAAAGAAGAGAGCGCAAAATATGGTCTGAAGCTCAACATCAAAAAAACTAAGATCATGGCCACTGGTCCCATCACCTCCTGGCAAATAGAAGGGGAAGAAATGGAGGCAGTGAGAGATTTCACTTTCTTGGGTTCCATGATCACTGCAGATGGTGACAGCAGTCACGAAATCAGAAGACGCCTGCTTCTTGGGAGAAAAGCAATGACAAACCTAGACAGCATCTTAAAAAGCAAAGACATCACCTTGCCGACAAAGGTCCGTATAGTTAAAGCTATGGTTTTCCCAGTAGTAATGTACGGAAGTGAGAGCTGGACCATAAAGAAGGCTGATCGCCGTAGAATTGATGCTTTTGAATTATGGTGCTGGAGGAGACTCTTGAGAGTCCCGTGGACTGCAAGAAGATCAAACCTATCCATTCTCAAAGAAATCAGCCCTGAGTACTCACTAGAAGGACAGATCCTGAAGTTGAGGCTCCAGTACTTTGGCCACCTCATGAGAAGAGAAGAATCCCTAGAAAAGACCCTGATGTTGGGAAAGATGGAGGGCACAAGGAGAAGGGGACGACAGAGGATGAGATGGTTGGACAGTGTTCTCGAAGCTACTAACATGAGTTTGGCCAAACTGCGAGAGGCAGTGAAGGATAGGCGTGCCTGGCGTACTCTGGTCCATGGGGTCACGAAGAGTCGGACACGACTGAACGACTGAACAACAACAAACTAAGCGTAAAAGTATTCCAGAAACAAAACATGTTGTGTTTTGTTTTTGATGGAACTCAAAATTACACGTGGAAACAAAATAAATAGGTGAGGTACAAATCAGAACGAATTTATCGTCCTTAAAACTTTCCCCGCAGTTCTCAAAAACAGGTTCCAAGGATTGTTGCCAGCTGATTTCTACACAGAGGAGGGCCATTGAAATCAACGGGCCTGAGTTAGTCATGCCTATTCATTTCAGTGGGTCTGCTCTGAGTTGGGCTGCAACCCCAGATACATTGGAATGCAGCAACCACAACACACACTGACATCCAAAATAACAAAGTTAGATTTGGGGCCCCAAATTGGGGGGGGCATGCCCTCTCCCTCCTTCAGCCTAGCAGCTGCTACTAGAAATTTATAAAATTATGCATGGCATGGAGAACAGGGATAGAAAAAAAGTTTTCCTCCCTCTCTCATAACACTAGAACTCAGGGACATCCAACGGAATGTTGGAAGATTTAGGACAGATAAAAGGACACAGCGCATAGTCAAACTATGGACCCTTCTCCCACAGGAGGCAGTGATGGCCACCAACTTGGGTGGCTTTAAAATATTTTTGGACAAATTCCTGGAGGAGGAGGCTATCCATGGCTACTAGCCGTGATGGCTCTGCCTTGCCTCCACGGTTGGAGACCTTGCGCATTTTGAACAGCAGTTGATTGGAATTGTAAGTGTTGCTGTTGTGCTCATATCCTGCATGTGAGATGTCACCATAATGGACATCTGCTTGGCCACTGTGAGAAAAGGATGCTGGACTAGATGGGCCATTGGCCTGATCCATCAGGGCTCTTCTCATAGAGTCATAGAGTTGGAAGGGGAATCTGTTGTAGGAATCTTTTGCCCAATGTGGGGCTCAGACCCACAACTCTAAGATTAAGAGTCTCATGCTCTAACCAACTGAGCTATCGTGTCCTCATGTTCTCAAGGTTATACCCCTACCATCCATTTAAATCACTCTTATTCCACTTAACAGTCATGGTTCCCCAGCCCAAGAATCTTGGGTACTGTAGTTTCATAAGGGTCTCCTAGCAACTCTCAGCACCCTTAACAGACTACAGTTTCCAGGATCCTTGGAGGTGAGTCTTGAGTGTTTGAAAATTGTTAATGGATGATCTGGATATAACTTAAAGGGGGAGGGGAGTGGCATGTGTCTTCAAGAGCTGTCTGGGGTGTGGGAGATAGATTCTGAAAGAAGCACACAGCAAACTGGCTTCTTTCAGGGACTCTTTCCTCTTCAGCAGCCCAAAACCATTGTTCCCTGGGATCGTGTCCAAATCTTTCAACTTGCAAGAATAAGAAAACTCTTGGTATCTCTCCTGGGGATAAATGAGATGCCTGTGGTTGAAGAGGGTGACAGGCTATAAAATAGGCAGTGAAAGACCCCTGAAACAGGGCCAAACTCCTCAGAACAAAAAACCAGGGGCCGGGGGATGAGACGGGAATTTGGCTGAGGTTAAAACAAGGCTCTGTCAGCCCTTTACTTTCAAGAGTGATGGCCTCCCCCAAAGAACCTTGGGAAGTGTCATTTGTTAAGAGTTGTTAGGAGGCCCCTCAGGGGTGGCCTGTCCTGTTCCAGCGCCTGAGGTGAAACAGGAAGGCACCCCCACCACCGCCCCCAGCTGACGTGCCATTTCCTGCCGCCGCATGGCCCTGGTGGCAGCAGCAATGGCAAGTAGAGTGCCTTTGTGAGCCGCCTTGAGTTATTGGGGGGGGGGAGGCAGGATATAAATGAATGGTGGTGATGACGCAAAGAGAGCATCAGGAGTCAGGGGTCAGATTCCTGTCCTGTGAGGGCTCCAGTCCTGAGGGTGAGGACCTCACATCCCTATCCTCAGAGGCACTGCTACCAGATGAAGCTGGAAGGGCCAGTGCTTGAGGATGTGCCACCTTCTGACTCCACCGTTAGAAGACCCTGGAAGACCTCCTGAGCCTCCAGTGCTCTGTGTGCAGATATAGAATCAGGATACCAGCACACCCAGCTTCTGCAGGTCACCTGGAGGACAGATTTTAATCCTGGGGTATTGTTCTCCTTCTCGGATGTTACAGCAACAAATGACCCGGCCATGTCGGGAAACATGGCACAAATCAAGGAATGACCGTGTGATGTTTACTCCTTTGGGTGTGCTTCGGCAGCCTTCAAATATGAGGAAGCTCGTGATAGAGACTTCCTGTGACAAACACTGCATTGTGTACAAGGGTCAAGTGGTGACAATGAAGGCCAACTTGGGATTAAAGAGGAGAGAAGGGAAAAGCTGGAGCTACAGGTGGCTTGCCTGTCCTTTTCTGGAAATTATAGGGTTTGCTCCCAGAAGAGTTGGTGAGCAGACCACCAATAAGGATGGATTAGACAGGCTCAATAGGATTCTCTTTCTCTCCTTATGTAATTCCCCCAAATTAGGAATCACGATCAGATTCATAACTACTGCTGTATCTTCTTCTCATCCATAATTTCAAGCTATTTTAAATGAAACTTCTTGACCATTGGTCCATCTAGGATGGAATTGTCCACCAGGGTGCCCTCCAGATGTTGTTGACTCCAGTTCCCATCACTCCCAGCCAGAATGGCCAATGGCCCAACAACATCTGGAGGGGTACCACATTGCACACTGTGCTGGCTGGCACTAGCTCTTTGGGGTTTCAGGCTGGTGTCATTCATTGTAGGCTTTGGGGTCAGCTTAGGTCTTGATGTGCTTACATTCCCTCCAAAGGACCAGGTACAAAGTTTGGGGGGGGGGGTTCTTCTATCACTTGGAGTTCAAGTTGCCTTGGTGACCCAAGTGCCATCCATTGGTTTAGACAAGTGGCTCAGCTACTCCCCAATCTGGGCAGGGGTAGCCTTTGAAGATCGTTCAGAAAATGCAGCTGATGCAGAATTCAGCAGCCGGGTTTCTCACCTGGCAAGACGGTCTTAGCTCCTAATGCCAATCCTGGCCCGACTGGCTACCAATTAGCTTCTGGGCCCAGTTCAAAGTGCTCCTTTTGACCTATAAAGCCTTATGCAGCTCAGGAACCCAACACATCAAGGACCGCCTCTCCCACCAAGACCCCGGGATCATCACCTAAAGCTATTATCCATGTGCCTCCTCCATGGGAGGTCTGGAGGGTGGCAACACGAGAGACGGCCTTTTCAGGGCTGGCTCCCAACTTATGGGATGCTCTCCCCAGGGAGGTTTGCCTACCACCCTCTTTGTCCAATTTTAGGCACCAGCTGAAAACTTTCCTTTCTACCTGGGCTTTTGGCTCTTAGTTTGAAGGGTTTTTAAGTACCAGTATTTGTGGACTCATTTGCTGGGAAGGTTATGCTAAGCCTATCTGTATAGCTGTGTTTGTTTCCTCCCAGGTTTGTTTTTTTATTGCTTGTCTTTATTGTAATTGGTTTTAGTGTTTCTCTTGTGTTTGCAAGTCCCTTTGAGTCATGTATAAATTAAAAACTATAAGAATAGTTGTAGACTGTAACTGTCAAAATCCATTGAAATCCTTTTATGGCTGCAACATAGCAGACCCAGGGGATATTATGGATATAAAATAACCTTTTAATGAGGGTGAAAGAGGAGAGCACAAAATATGGTCTGAAGCTCAACATTAAAAAAAAAAAAAACCTAAGATCATGGCCACTGGTCCCATCACCTCCTGGCAAATAGAAGGGGAAGAAATAGAGGCAGTGAGAGATTTCACTTTCTTGGGCTCCATGATCACTGCAGATGGTGACAGCAGTCACGAAATTAGAAGACGTCTGCTTCTTGGGAGGAAAGCAATGACAAACCTAGACAGCATCTTAAAAAGCAGAGACATCACCTTGCCGACAAAGGTCCGTATAGTTAAAACTATGGTTTTCCCAGTAGTAATGTATGGAAGTGAGAGCTGGACCATAAAGAAGGCTGATCGCCGAAGAATTGATGCTTTTGAATTATGGTGCTGGAGGAGACTCTTGAGAGTCCCATGGACTGCAAAAAGATCAAACTTATCCATCCTTAAAGAAATCAGCCCTGAGTGCTCACTGGAAGGACAGATCCTGAAGTTGAGTCTCCAGTACTTTGGCCACCTCATGAGAAGAGAAGACTCCCTAGAAAAGACCCTGATGTTGGGAAAGATGGAGGGCACAAGGAGAAGGGGACGACAGAGGATGAGATGGTTGGACAGTGTTCTCGAAGCTACTAACATGAGTGTGGCCAAACTGCGGGAGGCAGCGAAAGATAGGTGTGCCTGGCATGCTCTGGTCCATGGGGTCACGAAGAGTCGGATACGACTGAACGACTGAACAACAACACCTTGGGTCCATTAATTTCAATGAGGGACTGTGGTAGTGGAGTCAGAGGCAGGTTGATGAGACAGTGCTCCCTTCACCCTAATGGACCAGCCTCTGCAGATTCCATATGCTGGTTTAGATCTTATCGGTGACCACACTGCAGTTTTCCAATGTGATTGGCTAATATGTGGACAATAAGCAAGTCTTCCAAGGATTAGGATGGGGTTAGGAAGGATGTCACATATCTTCCGAACCTCTTTGGTTCCATGATATGCACAAATAAGGGCCTTTAATTCTCAGGGCTGAAAAAGGACTTCTTCTTTTTTTTTTAACCAAGAAAGCGGAGGGCACGAGGGCACATCCCAATTTAGCCAAGCAAACAACCGTCACCTTAGAAATCTCTCTTTTCGCCAGCCAGATTCAATATTTACTCAAGACAGGCTGGATGAGGCCCAGCTGCAGCTGGTTCATTTAGCCCCAACGCCAACCCCTGGGGGATGAAATCGGCAGGTCGAAACCTTCCTGCAAAAAGTGGACCTTTACATTTTTCCTTCTGTTTTTTTTTAAATATTGTTTTATTGTTGTTTTGCTGTGATAAGGAATAAATCAAAGATGAAAGAACCCTCCTCGAGACCCTTCAGGACCCTGGAGAACCAGGAACCATGCTGAGAGAGGAGGGCAGTCTTGGAGACTAACTCCAGACATCAGGGAGTTTCAAAAGAGCCCGGACAGGATCCTTTGTTCTTAACTCTGTGCCTTACGACAGTGACTCAGCTCACTGTGTGTTTTTTTTTTCCCCAGATGGGAATTTTTGGGGGATGCTGCCGTGTCTGCTTCCTTCTTTGGAGATCAGCTTTCCTTATTTATTCCTCTGTCTTCTTGGCAAAGGAAGATTTAGCTACAGTGTGTGTGTGTGTGTGTGTGTGTGTGTGTGTGTGTGTGTTGAACTCTTGTTCCAGGAGGGCTGTGTGTTTGGTGCAGCCCCACACATGCCTAGAGAGAATATAACGTTGCACCCATCCCAATCTTCAAATGGTAAAAAGGGTTCCTGCATCTATCCAGGGTTTGGTTTCCTTGGAACGAAGGTCAACGGAGGCTGTGATGTGTTTAGGATTGTTTTAAGAATTTTAAGGTCTCAAATATAGGATAAATATTCATAAATGCACACATATCTAAATATATGAACCATGTGTCTGAAATAGTATGGGAGAACAATCCTGGATCCATTTTGACTCTCCCAATGACCTCAAAATATCTTTCTGCAGAAAGGGAGGCAAATGAGGAAAGCCTTCCTAATGTCTTTTTGCTTGCAAATACTGTCTTAAGGGCGTATTTGTCTATGAATAGGGTGAGCCTATGACCTGGATTCAGGAACTAAAGTATTAACCATCACAAAAGAATGGCCAGACTGCCCAGGTAATGCAATCAGTGACCATTGTCAGGTATCCTGGCAAACAGGATTTCTGCTGTAGACCGCCTCCTTCTGTGATGTAGGTATGATGTTTTGAGGGGTGGCCTTGGGCTAAAGGGTAGGCAATTTCAAAAGCCTATATAAGGGCTTGTGCACCATAGTTCAGAGTTCTCCTCCCTCCTGCGTGTGGTGAGTGGGGACCCTGTTGCAACAGTTCTTTGAATAAAGATCAGGCTTACTAGCCGCTTTGCTTCTCAATATTTTCTGGTTGGCCTCTGTTATTTTCTCCTACCAATAGGCAACCCATTTAAGGGCTCCAGAATACCCCATAAGGGAAAGGAAGCAGTTTTTCTTACAACAGGATATATGGTCTTATTTACACACATAGAAAAAACCTGAGCACAGGGTGGAGGGGCTCCCAGCACGAACCCTCCAACAGTCTTGCATCTGCATTAGGTTCCCGGAGAGGGATCTCCAAGCAGTGGTGGACTTGGGTACTATGGCATACCGCCCAACGTTTTCAGACAGACCCAAAACTGGGGTGTGCGTCTTCCGGAACATGCCCCTGGGCGAGTCACATGACCTGCGCCTTGCTCATGCCTTTAAGAAAGTGCTTTTCTCAGGGCAAAATCTCACATGGAACCCAAAGATGTGCCTTAGGGGGAGCCGTGCAAGATCGCAGTCTTCCCCAAAAGAGCTTTTTTGGGGGGGGCAAGAGCACAGCACTCAAAATGGCCACAGCCTTCTCACCCGAAAAAATGGGATGGCAGGTATGCTATGGCGCCATGTGCCAGGCCAAAATTTGCCCACCCCACCCTGCCCTCGCATTGTCTTTCCAAATGCAGTCAAGAAGGCGCCCAAAGGGCTCTAGCAGGATCCTAGAGCACGTCCGTCCAGTGGCGGAACATGCCTTCACCGTGGCTGGGAGCCCGCCACATGCCAGTCCAGCCTTGGCCACCGAAGTGACACCAGCCCTGAGCTGCTTTGCAGGGCTGGAAGGATCCCAGCCTCCCAAAGCAGGGTTGGCACGGGGAAGGCAGAGTGAGAAGGGCGCCATGTTCAATCCCAGCCTCGACCTCGACCTGATGCTGGAAACCCCCTTGTGGAAATCAAAGCTGGTTTCGCATTTCATTGTGGCAGGGTCCATCTCGTAATTTCTCGAGGCTGTGAACATCTGCGTGTTTTAATTGCCGGGCTGATGAGCACTGAGACTCCCTCGACAGGAAACGTTTCCTGAGCGTCACTTCATACTTGGCAAGAGGCACCCCTGTTTCTGAGCTCAGCACCGGGCCTGTAAGAATGTAAATGGATGCCTCCATTGACTGATGATCAGCTGTGAAGTAGGCTCAGGAATGCTGCTTGGACTCTGCCTTCCCATGTCATGCAACCAAGCTAGCTGTGAGGCTCAAATGTTGGTGGTGAGTGTCAGGGAACCAACAAGTCGTCATCATAATGGTAGAACGGATCTGATATAACCAAAAAGCTTAGTTCAGAAAATACAGCAAACCATGGATTTCCCTAACCATGGTTTAGCACTCAAACAGTCTTCAGAGCTCCCAAATGTGTAGGCCAACCACAGTTTACTGGTTAATGTTTCCTTTCTTTCCCTGCCTGCTCAGCTCTCCCATTTCTATGGTGCCGGCAGTGAAGGCTGGTCCGTTAGGGCAGAAGGGGCACTGCCCCAGCAATTTCAGTCTGCCCTCAGTCAGTCCTCACTGGCCTGCTTTCTTACTAACATCCAGTTCAAGGGCTAGCCCTGGCTGCCAGCTTCCTCCTCTTCAGCCTCAGTGTTGCCCTTGTAGAGGAGGGGGGACTAGAATTACTTGGCTCTGCCAGTCATTGGCTGCAGTGCCACCTGCTGTTGGCCTCCTGCCCTTGTACCCTACCAGTCCTAATGATCACTGACAAGGAGGACAAAACTAGAATTCATTGGCCCGGCCCTGCCTATCATTGGCTCTGCTTTCTGCCCTACCAGCCCCACTGAGTATAGGAAACACAGGAAGATGCCACATGTAAGAATCCGATTGGTTAGAGTGGCAGCACCGGCACTTTGGAACTCCCTGCCGATGGAGTCCCTTCACTGTAGTCTTTTCGGAGCCTGCTAAAAAGATTGTTTCGACAAGCCTCCCCAGATGCTTAGAAAGTTGAGGTAATTTTAACTGGTTTTAGTATTTTAACTTCTGTATACTTTCAAGCATGGTTGCCATTTTTTCTTTCGCCGTTCTGCCTTTTGGTAAGCCGCTTCAAGGTTTTTACTACAATCAAGCAGCGTATAAATCTTATGAAATAAAAATAATTTAAGTATATCAAGTCAGATCCTTGGCCCACCTAGTGCTCTATTGTGTGGTAACTCTCCAGGGTTCGGGGCATGAATTCTCCCCCCCCCCCCAGCCCTGGATATTCCAGGGATTGAACCTGGGACCTTCTGCATGCAAAGAGAGTGGATAAACAGCAGGTACGTGTTTGGCCATAATGAAGAGCAGCTCCTCATGGGTCATTTCTCTGCTCGGAAGAGGAAGGCTCTGGAAGCTGACCACGTAATGCCCTTGGGAAACCAGAGCTCAGACTCCGCAGAAACTCTCTCTACGCCCTGTGTGACCTTGGCTGGGCAAAGGGTCCCCTTTCTATGCTCTCCCCCCCCCCCGCCTGCTCTGCTTAGCAGGGCTGTGACCCAGCCAGGATGAAAATAGAATGGCCAACTTTTTTCCTCAGCAGCCAAGCCAAGGGCACGTGGGTTGTGTGCCCAGGCCGGAGCAGGGAGCGTCATGGAAACCGCATGAGGTAAAACCCCTCCAGGGACAAGGGGTGTGTGCAGCTGTGCCGCTGAATACTAAAGGCAGGCACCTGACTCAGGTGAGCCTCGCTTGTTCAGGCACAGCCAAGTTTACCTCACGCTTCAGAAACCCCATTAGATCAGAGCCAAGATTCCAGGGCATCTGAGGCTCGACTTCTTGGGCTATCTGAGGCCAAGGCTTTTGTTTTGGCTCTGATGGGAGCTTCCTCTGTCTTTTCCCACTCTTCTCCGTGACTCCAGGTGGGAGAACGTTTCCCAGCATGAGGGCTGCTGCATTTGCTTCTGAGCGACTTTCTGAGGGCCACATGCCAGCAGCAAGCAGCACCTGAGGCAGAGACGGGTGGAGGAAGGAATGCAAATTCCACCTTAGTACAGGAGGCAAGTTTCTAAACACGCCCCTCTCTATCCTTCCATCCAAACGAGCAAGAGGTATTCTCAGGACACATTTCAACCAGGCAGAAACACACAAGGTGTGGTGCAAAGGAGAGCCATGTGGCTTGGAGTGGGACTCTTGATTTGGGTAGAGTCACCTAGGACCAGGTAGAGAGGTCTAGAGCAGAGCTTTCCATCCAAACTGTGTGTCGTGACACATTAGTGTGTCGACTGCAGTGTGTAGGTGTGTTGAGCAAACTCTCACTGCGCTCCTCCCGGGGCTGGAAAGGGGGTTAGTTTTAACCTCTGGTTTGCTAGTAAAACTGAATTAGTGTATCATGAAATGATGCATGTCTAAAAAGTGAGTCACTGACATGAAAGGTTTGGCAAGCTCTGGCATTTGGACCCAGGGGGAGGGTCAGATTCCCCACCCCTGTTTTAAACAATAAAAATTGTATCATGGGCTGACCCCTCCCCCAGTGGCCATCACCAGATATATCTTCTGGCAGTGTTTGTGGAAGGTGCACCTGTTGAACACCAGCCTGTTATCCAGGTGTAAAAGCAAGGGTGAGGAACCCAAATGTGGCCTCGCAGGGCTCTATCTGGCCACTTTGCCTTCACCAGTCCTGTTTCACTTGCTCCCTCCCAAATGTTTCTGCCTGGCTGGAATATGTCATTGAACACACTGATATAGCCTCTCACTTGCTTGGATGGAGAATAAGAAGTGCATGCAAGACAGGGTAGAAACTAGCCTACTAAACAAAGGTGAATTTTGCATTCGTTCTCCCCACCACTTTTGCCTCTGGCCACACCCACCATGCAGCCCTTGGATTAAATAAAGTTCCCCTGTTAAAGGGATAGGGACCTAACCAGATGCCAACCTGGAGCAGATTTGGGCCGGATTTAGATGTAGAGGGGGGCAGGCCACAGGTCGTCCTCTTATATACCTGCTGGGGTTGACAAGGCATCTGACCCTCACCTGAATTTCACAGCTCTCCTGTAGCTGCCTCTGATTAGCTATCATTTAACTCTTTGGGGAAAGGTCGGGCCATCCTCTTATATACCTGCTGGGGTTGACAAGGCATCTGACCCTTACCTGAATCTCATAGCTCTCCTGTAGCTGCCTCTGATTAGCTATCATTTAACTCTTTGGGGAAATAATTAGCATCACATGTCATGTGCATAGAAGTTGTCGAACCAATTAACCAACTAGAAGGATTACTGTTAATAGCACCAGTTTTCCTATAACTTGAGATTGCTGGATAGTTTTGATGAACTGCAAAACCATTTTTAGTTTGCTTTTTGTTGCCATCCCAGAACTTTTCTTTATTAGTGCCACTTTGTTTTGTACGATTCCTTGCAAATGAAGGGAAACAACTTTTCTGCTTGTATATGTTGATAATATAATAGGCATCCTGACTCTGATAAAGGTGACCTGTGTGCTTACTTGCTTGATTAACAGCTGTTGGAAACTTCAAGGTCCCTGCTCTCCCTTCTTATGGTCTTTGTACTGGACCTGGAGACTCCAATAGACAGCATTCCATGTCAATAAGGAGGGCAAGTGGGCACTCTATCAAATGACAGGGCAGGAGTTACACAGAGCAGGGCCTTTTCACTGGTGGTGCCCATTGTATGCCTCGCTCTTCCCAGACCTGCTCTCTTTTGGAGCTTTATAATTTAGGAAGAACTGGTTGACAAGTCTTATCAGTTGCTGACGTATGAGCAGATTCTATTTGCTGCTATTCTATGCTTCTGGTGCACCAGGGTTTACACCAGCGTAATAAAGTTGGCCAGGATGCCAGAAGGGATACGATTTATGAGCTTTTTCCATTATCTGCACAGCAGGGGGTGTTCAGTCAACAGTACAAAGGCTGAGCTGAAGCATTCCCTACTGGTTACTTGCTTTCAGCAATAGGGGTTGCTGTTTGGTAGTACCCAATTGGTTAGCTGTCAGATTCTAGAGCTTCCTATTGGTGGCTCGTAGGTAATTCACAATATACATTCATAAAACACAGTGTTCATTCATAAAGCAGTAACATAAATCTCCATTGCTACATATTGGGTGTATATTTCAGTAGTTGAATGTAGAAAAAAAATAAATCAAGTTGCGCCCCACTGCTTCAAATTGGGCCCCACTGGCTAGCTCTGAGTCTAATAGTTGCTGGGCCTGTGCTTCCCTGACCCTGCATGAAGTCTTGGGTTTACAATTTTGGGAGAGGGGTGACTGCGGCACTGGGGAGAGGGCAGGCTGGCGAGGCCCCCTAGATTTAGAGGCCTCAGTTGCCCTGCCCTTGCATGAAATCTTGGGTTTGCAATTTTGGGAGAGCGGAGACTGCCCGCTGGGGAGTGGGAGGGCTGGCAAGGCCCCCTAGATTTAGAGGCCCTAGGCTCCAGCCTACTTAGCCTATACATAAATCCGGCACTGTGCGCCTGTGCATGCCCAGTTCCTTTTTCAGACTCTGTTCGCTCACTTTCATACCAGCCCCAAAGGGATGCATGCAACACAGTTTCTGTGTTTCCTTTGGCAAAGCCAGGAGCCCAGCTGAGAAGGAAGGACTCTTTTAAAAAGTTAAAAATAGAGTACCTTCGGAGAGGCTACTGTGACTTCCTTCACTTCCCCTGAACGGGGCATTTAAGTCTGTGTCTCCAGAGAGGGTTCAAGGCAATCCAAATTGGGAAGCAACGTCTGCCACAAACGGATTCTCTTAAAGCCGACGCTGGGGCTTAGAGAGACAGAGGAAGTTATTTACGTGTGCAAATGGGCTCAAATTGGCCATGCCCATTCATTTCAGTGGGTATACTCTGTGTAGGACCAATGTTGAACGCAAAACCACAAACTTCCCAAGAACCTTGACTTTCACCCATGTCAGAGTGGAAAAAATGTTTCCCATTCTCTTGGCAGGGAAGGGGAAATTTTGGGTGCCCCCACCTCACCCACAAAGGAAAAGCCAGACAATTCATGTTTCTTTTGCTCATAAGAATCTGTTGTTCTTGAGCCTCTCTGGGTCACTTTTGGCCCCCAAAGGAAAGGTCAACGAGGCAAAGGAGCTATTCCATCCGCCCCCTTACAAATGACGCAGCTTGCGGAGAGAGCAGGCCCTGCTCTTTTTTTTTGCTACAAAACAGCCTGCGAGCGTGAAGATCTCAAGGGAGCTTTTGTTTACTTCAGCAGCGAAACAAGAAGCCAGATCTCTGATAAAACACAAGGACACAGGTTGGCAAGGAAGGAGAGTTTCACCTACTTGTGGGCTGCTTGTTATTCTCCAAATATTTATGAGGCCAGTAGTTCATGCCATGGGTTCCAAGAACTGCTTGGAGACGCAGCCTCCAGAGGGGGGCAGGGAGAATAAATGCAGCAGGGTTTTTTTGGGGGGGGAGGAGATAACCAGAGGGAGGGTATTAACAGAAGAAGGTGCCTTTGAATACCAATTGCTGGGAATCACAAGTGGGGAGAGCACAGGAGCACTCAGGCCCCACTTTTGGTCTTCTCAGAGGACCATCTGGTTGTCCATGGTGAGAAAGAGATGCTAGACTTGCATGGCGAATGTGGACAGAGGGAATATTTTCTCCCTATCTCATAACACTAGAATTTGTGAACATCTGAAGAAGCTGAATGTTGGTAAATTCAGGATGGACAGACTCTCTCTCTCTCTATCACTCACAGCATAGCTTTTATATATTGTTGTATGGCACTCCAATCTCAAAGTGGTGTGAGATTTCACGGGTCCCAGGTGTTTACCCAGAGTAAATGGAATGAGGGACAACAGAGTCTGCGGTGTCTTTATGCTCTATAGTTTATTTACACACCTATACAACCTGACACGGGCTGTATGGCAAAGTAACACATGGCCGTATGAACAAATAACAGAACCCTACATGGAACATATTCAGAACATAGGTAAACTATGAAACTCACTCCCACCAGAGAGGCTGGGATGGTCCTCAATGGAGAGGATGAGGGGGGGGGGCAGCAGTGCTTCTGAACAACAGTTGCTGGAAACTGCAGGAGGGAAGAGGGCTCTTGTGCTTGGATCCTCCTTGCCGGTTTCCTACATAAATCAGGTTGGCCACTGTGAGAACAGGAGGCTGGAGAAGGTGGGCTATGGGCCTGATCCAGCAGGGCTCCTCTTATGTAGGCACCAGGACAGACGTAATGGATCTGAGAGCTTTGGCATCAGGATGGTGTCCTATTGATGGCAGGGCCTTCCACGGGAAGAGGATTTCACAAGCAGAGAAAAAAATGTGAGAAACACTGTCTGCAGCATTTACTCTGAAGTGGCCTAGTTCGAGAAAGGCCAGAAAGGACTATATCACATGCTTCCGCGGTACACCGCTAGAGACTTTTAAACATTAACAGAGCAAACGGCTTTATACAGAGTAAGAACAACCATCAATTTAGCTCAGTATTGTCTACACCAGGGTTTCCCAAACTTGGGTCTCCAGCAGTTTTGAGACTACAATTCCCATCACCCCTGACCGCTGGTCTTGGTAGCTAGGGATGATGGGAGTTGTAGTCCAGCAACTGGAAACCCCGGTTTGGGAAATTCTGGTCTACAATGACCAGCAACAGCTGTCCAGGCTTTCAGGCAGGGGACATTCTTAGCCTTACCTGGAGATGCTGGGAATTGAACCTGGGACCTTTTGCATGCAAAGCAGATGTTCTAACCACTGAGCTGTGGCCCTTCCTCCAACCAGGCTAAAGGTTTTGCTGGGCCATTCATAAGCCTCCGTCCAACATAACTGATAGTAAAGCTATCATTTGCAGAGACTGTCGGTGGAAAGGTGAACCAAAGTAGCCAATGGATTCAAAACAAGGAGCCTTGACTTCAAGCTGAAACTATCTTCTTCAAACTTAGGTCCCTTGATGAGTGTGGACTACAACTCCCATCATCCTTGAGCATCAGGCTAAGCTGCCTGTGGATGATGGGCGTTGTAGTCCATCCACATCTGGGGACCCAAGGTTGAGGAACACTGAGCTAAAGCAAAGGCTGTGTAGTATATGGAAATGGGTTGGCTGAAATCCCCAAAATCCAGCATGTAAGAAGTCTCTGAAAATGGATGGCACAACCACCCCCATAATAACAGGGAAGCTAATTGCAGAAAAAAGCACTCGTGGCTTATTTAATTACATGACTTCACAGGTTTATAATTGTTCTCTTACTGATGGGCTACTTTTGGGGTGGCGGGGGAGGAGGGAGGAAGAATCTCCTGGAAGTGATGTCTGCAGAGTTCTAATTATTAAGCTGTGCTATATCTTTTGTTCTGTTCAAGTCTTGAACAAGACAAAAAAAAAAAAAACACCACCACACCTTAATGAGTATTCTGGGGACACACACACACGTTAACCCTTGAGATGTTGAGATTGGGGGAAATTAGATTATGTTCACATTTTAAAGGCAAACCTACCCAAATTCACATGTCTTTAAACAATGTGTGAAATGCAACGCATCGATCTTTTAAAATGCACGCTCCTCCAAATGTTGCAATGCACCTTCCAGTCATGTGTGCAAGAATGCATACGTTAGGGTAAAGCGGGCACAAACATGCATTATATTAATGGAAATAACATACAAAAGTGCATTGCATTCAGGGAGATTGCATGCAGAGGTGTATGTATATTAGTTGAAACTGCATTCAGAAATATGTTAATTGTGATAAATCGACACTAAAATGCTAATGAATTTTATTTTTTTAAAAACCCCACAAATTTCTGTGGCAATGCGGAAAACTGAATTAAGATTAGGAAAATGAGTAGTTTGGACAATGTAAATTGATAGATTTCCAGCAACTGGGGGTGGATCTAAACACAGGAAAACCCCTGCTATAAATAAGACAGAAATTAGATTGTTATAACAAAAGAAAAAAAATCTTTATGGAAAAACATGTTTTAAAATTTCCTGCTCTCTGGTGCCATCTGGTGTTGTATGTTTATAGCACCTTCAAATGGCTGTTTCTTTCTAATGCAACTGAATCCTGACATACAGAAGCATTACTGCCTCAGCATTATAGCCACCATGGCTAGAAGGCGTTGAGAGCCTTCTTCCCCCATGAAGAGTTGGCAGCCATCACTGCTTCTCTAGTGGGACTGAGTTCCATAGTTTCACACAGTGTGTGAAGAAGGGCTTTCTTTTTTCTGCCCTGAATCTTCCAACGTTCAGCTTCCTTGGGTGCCTGTGAGTTCTAGCGCCAGGAGAAAGGGAGATTAAAGTTTACCCTATGCCTATTTTTTTTTATAAACTTTTGTCTTGTCGTCTCGTCGTGGCGGGTTCCCCCCCAATCTGAGCTGGAAAGAGAGTTCAGTCAGAGCAAATTCACCAGCCAGGCACTGGAGGGAGGCAAGGTTCTGAGCGGAGAAGAATGGTGTTTTCATTACAGCGTCTGGTTCTGGCTGGAGGCCTGTCCGTGACGGCATTTTCATGAGCAACGTTTGATGGATGGAGATGCGGGGGATGGAGGAGTTACTTACTGCACAGCACACCCACAGAGGCCAAGGGAGAGGGAGAGGGAGAGGGAGAGGGAGAGGGAGAGGGAGAGAGAGAGAGAGAGAGAGAGAGAGAGAGAGAGAGAGAGAGAGAGAGATTGAGGGGGGGGGGAGAAAGCCAACCTGGGACTCAGCGCTGGAATTAATGATGCCATTTAAATGCTAAGCAAACACTAGCCGTTCCAAGCCCCGAATGTAAACTATGGAGAGAAAAGCACATGAATGGCACACAGCCCGTTAAGTCATTATATATCATATGTATGTGTGTGTACACACACACATATATTCATGGCAATGACTAATGCTAAAGAAATGCACCTGTCAAAAGAGAAAATTTGACCCATTTGTGGCCTCCTTTCACTTTCATCTGGCATTATCCCTTCTGTGTAGAGAGAAGGGGGTTTATTCCCCTTTGTCCCTAACTGGTGTTAGGGGATATCCTAAGGAAGCAAGTCAAGAGTCGGCTACAACAGGGAAGGTGAGTTAACTTACGGAACTCACTGCCACCAGAAAAGGTGAGGGTCACTGGCTTAGATGGTGTTGTTTCAACTTTCTGAAGAGAAAAGGCACAAATCGGGTTTCTTCTGCAATGGGATTTTTATTTTTATTTTGTAGGAGTTCTCCGGGAATACATTTTTGATGGGAAGAGGGAACACCTCAAATGTTCTCTGAAGGATAGCTCCCACCCCCACCACCTTGTTTGTCCTGGTTCACTCAGTTGTTTTGGTGTGAGTGAAACACTGGCGGAGGAAGAGGAGTAAGGGGGGAGCGAATCGCCCCCAGCAGCGCGATCCCGGTGTGGTGCCATCGCGGCTGCCCCCCCTCCCGCGCTGGACACCACGGCCCCAGGATGCGCGCCAGCCCCGCCCCCGCCTGCTCTCCATCCCACCCCCCAGTGCCGGAGCATGAAGCTCCGCCACTGGATTGAAAACAACAGCAACAACAACTTACTGCCCTTGCTCTGCATTAGCTTCCTGGTGGTCAACACAGATTTGGCTACATGTGGGTGTCACAAAGCCAAATCAGAGTGAGGGCCGTGCTCCATCCCTCTGAATGGGCGACTATCTCCACCTCTGCTTGCTCCCCTTGAGCAATTGGCTTCAAATGGGCATTGGTGCTCTGGGCGTGTGTAAATGTTCAGGGAAATATTTCCCCTGTTTTGGCTTAGCCCCAGTAATAATAACATCCCTCCTGCAAGCCTGACACTCCACCATTTGAGGCATTTCTGTCTTACTGCACAGTAAGCTGTAGAAGGAGAGGGCAGTTGGTAAATACCCATGAACCAGGTCATAGCCAAGGGCTCCTTTCTTTCCGAGCTGCAGCAAAGAACTCAGAGGAAAGTCAGGTCAGCTGTGGGGGTGGGGGGCAGCAGTGAAAGCCCACTTGGTTTATTTCTTATTTTATTGTATTTATGGCATTTATATCACACCTTTTAACCCAAAAGGCTCTCAAGAGGAGGATTAAAAAACTTACAAGTGATGGCATACAAGGAAACAGAGAAGGGGAGGGCAGAGGAAAAAAGCAAGCTCATACGCAAGTCCTTAAAATTACAATTCTTAGAAGTTACAGATGATGTCAGGGGTGGTTCTTGCTCTCTTGCCCTTGATAGAGAGCAGTGCCTCTCTTGAAGCTAACTCCCGTCTCCATGAGATCCAGGAGCATAGCAGGTGGCAATCTCCTTCCTCTCCAATGGCAGTAGCGGCTCAGACCATTTTGCCTTTGAGAAAGAGCATTCACTACCTGGAAGCGTTCTCCTCTCGCCTCAGATCCAATCGGGATTTTATATTTTGCACGAGCTAAGCATCTAAATGCTTTCTTGGCTCGGGGGAAAAAAGAAAGGAAGAAACTTCCCCAATGCTACTTAACATGCCTGGAGGCT
The DNA here is from genome assembly GCF_009819535.1 of Lacerta agilis. Lineage (NCBI taxonomy): Eukaryota > Metazoa > Chordata > Lepidosauria > Squamata > Lacertidae > Lacerta > Lacerta agilis. The sequence goes on along the minus strand of NC_046319.1, from coordinate 16,962,678 downwards.
GAACGGTAAAAAGAAAGGGAAAGAAAAAGACTCTTTCCAAGACAAGGCACTTGGTTTTCTTTTCGTGTTCTCGCCAGACATCCTTGAAGCCATCAAACAAACAACAGGCACGCACAAAAAAGGAAGATCGCAGGTGGTGACTTTTTTGTTCAGTGTCTGAAACTCTGGGGGAGCTTTTTAAAGGAGCCGTAAACAGAACCTCAGACATGAAACTAAGGGAAGCAAAACAGTCATTTCGCCCCTTGAGCTGCAAAGCGAATTGTTTGCTGGTTTGGGACAAACGCGGCATCAAAACGCGGAAGGCGAGAATGTACAAAAGGGTCCCTTTTTTAGCACACATTCACACCTTACTGTTAAAGTGCATTCAATGCACATTTCAAGCATGTGACTTCCCCCAAGGGACCCCGGGAGTTGTGGGTTCTCTCTCCCCCCCCCCCAACTTACAATTCTGAACAGCCTTAACAAATGATTGTTCCCAGAATTCTTTGTTGGGAATCCTGAGCTTTCAGTGTCATGTCAACTGTACGCTGTGGATCAACCACTTATCTTTATCCTACACTGACAACTAAAGCACGGCTACTCTTTTTTTTATTATTATTATAATTAACTTTATTACGTAAATTCAGAAAAACAATCGATAAAATATGCATTCAATAAAACAAATACTCATCCTTTCAGTCTAAAAACAAACAAACAATAAAATGGAATTTTACAAAGCCAGTTGATTATGTCTTACATAAGAAAAAACAGAAAAAAATTTCCTTCGCAATACATCTGTAAATAACAAAAAAAAGAAATATATATATATATAAAATAATACAATCTAACTTCAAAGAAAACATATCCTTAACATTGTTTCTTACTACCCTTTAGAAATACCTGTCCTTATCTTATTTCTTCAATCTATTTATATCTCTTCTTACTTACTACCCCTTTCTTTAATGCTTCCACTTGTCCTGATCCTGGTGCACAATCTGACACTTCTTTTACCACTCTAAAAAGAAAAGAAACTTATACCCTCCTTTCTATTTCATTTCTTCTTTCTTTCTTTCTTCTATTCATTTCTTTATTCAAGATACCTTGAATAAAGCACGGCTACTCAAAGGATCGCCACAGCTCAGAATGGGCAAACCTGTCCATTTTGGTTTCCTTCAGGCCACATTCACACTGTGAAAGCACTTTAAATGGCCGTGGCATCCCCCAAAGGATCCTGGGAACTGTTGCTTGATGCTGAGAGTTGTTAAGAGGCCCCTATTCAGCTCACAGAACTACAATTCCCAGACTCCCCTGGGAATTACAGTTCCCAGAGTGGTTTAACAGTCACTGCTTCTTCCCAGGGAACTCTTTGGATTATAGCTCTGGGTGGGCAACAGGGGCCTTGTAACAACTCAACAAACTACACTTCCCAGGATTCCTTGGGGGAAGCCATAGCTGTTTCATGAAGGGGCCTCGATTTCTCATTTCCCTCCCCCCCATCTTAAATTCAGTTGTTCCACATTTCTACATCAGTTTGCCATTTTTATTTAAAAAAAAAACAAAAATTCAGCAGCATTTTAGTGCCTGTTTCTCCAGATATATACACTTTTGTAGGCAAGCTTTATCCAACGTACCCACATTGGAGGGCAAATTTCCTTAACATGAGGCATTTCTGTCAGTTATTTCCAAGCATGCAAATAAGAATTTTTGTTAACGTGCCTTGGTTCGTGAACCGCATTGCAAAATTCAGAGAAGTGCAAGTTTGGAAGGATGGCTTCATTCTGGTTTACGTATCATTTCAAGAAGTGCGAATTAAATTAGTTCCCATTAAAAGGTGCACTGGGACAAATTTATCCCATCTCTCCGGTTGTCATCTAACAACCCTTGTTGCTTACCACTGTCCCTGACTGCTAGGCATGCTGGCTGGGGCAGGATGGAGTTGAAGTCCTCCATCTCCCTGTTGAACCCAAAGGGCAAACTCCAAAAAGGAAAGAGTTAAATACCTCTTGGCACCTAGAAAAAACCCTCCTCTCTATAGTTTCCCCCCCCCTCTCTCTCTGGGGCCAGCTATCCCAAACAGCCTCCCTCACATTCCTTCGCTTGGCTAATCAGTTGCTACTGAGGGGGATGAAAACCTTGTATGTGCACACAGAAAACCGTTTGCATCTATGGTTGCAAAGAAAGAATCTCAAAGAGGTTATCTCACCAGGAGTGTTTATTCCTCATTTCATCTCCCACTTGGCTTCTCCAAGGCTGCAGATAGCTTGCTAGTCTGAGCAAAGTGGACTGGCACGGTTTCTTGGAATTTTTTTTCTGGGGGAAAGGGAAGGGCTGGAATCAAAGGGTCACTGACAGCTGGAATGGATAACCAGGAGGTGTAGAGAACATATAATCTGCAGGCTACTGTCTGATGTGAAGAACCACTAAATTGGGCTGTGGGTTAAAACAGGTAGTGGGGTGCTATTTATGTACGCTTCAATCACATCCAAATAAATTAATAGAATCGCAAGTGAGCTGGGCTTCCGAAGGAGAAATCTCTTTCCATAAAAGCTGTTTATCCCAAGTGTTTAAGACAAATTTGTGTGTGGGGGGGGGGGGGAGGAAGCAGCAAGCTGCAAAGGGGACTGATTTAGACGGGGTGGGAGTGAGGGAATGTTTGCCGGATGGATTTTGCAAAGATGGGGGGGTGTATGTAACATGTTCCTGAGTCACCGAAAGGTTTTAACATCCCATTCCTCTGATTCACAGTTTAAATATAATACAGGGACGTCTCATCCAGTGAAAGCAGATAATCTGGCTGGAATGTGCAACCTTTAAAGAATTCCTTGTCCCTGGACATGACTATGGCAAAATCTGATGTGGCCAAAAGGTCCAGTGAGAGTTCACAACTCCACTCCACCTTGTGGTCTCGTGAAGCTCCTGCTGACTTGAGCAGGAAGACTTCCTGCTGTGTGCCAAACCCACTGACTGCTAACTGCAGCTCGAGGTTAAGACCATCTCTGTATAGCAGAGAGGAGGAACCTCAGGCCTGAGAACCTTCCAAGCCTCCCTATCTAACCATTGGGACTCACACCCCCAGGTCACACCCCTCATAGGTCCTGCTTTACACCCTCCTCGAGGGCTTTTGCCAGGCTGGAATGTGACCTTGAACTCTCATTGTGCCTCTTGCTTGCCTGGATATCATACCCTCCGACTGCCCCGAAAATGTTGGGACCATCACAGCTTTCCATAGAAGCACAGGTCAATTCTGTGTCCAGGGCAGCTGTCTACCAGCTCCATCTGGTACGCAGGCTGAGACCCTACTTGCCTGCGGACTGTCTTGCCAAAGTGGTGCATGCTCTGGTTATCTCCCGCTTGGACTACTGCAATGTGCTCTATGTGGGGCTACCTTTGAAGATAACCTGGAAACTGCAACTAATCCAGAATGCGGCAGCTAGACTGGTGACTGGGAGTGGCCGCCGGGACCACATAACACCGGTCCTGAGAGATCTACATTGGCTCCCAGTACGTTTCCGAGCACAATTCAAAGTGTTGGTGCTGACCTTTAAAGCCCTAAACGGCCTTGGCCCACTATACCTGAAGGAGCATCTCCACCCCCATCATTCAGCCTGGACACTGGTTCCCTCCTTGCGAGAAGTGAGGTTACAGGGAACCAGGCAGAGGGCCTTCTCGGTAGTGGCGCCCGCCCTGTGGAACGCCCTCCCATCCGATGTCAAGGAAATAAACAACTATCTGACTTTTAGAAGACATGTGAAAGCAGCCCTGTTTAGGGAAGTTTTTAATGTTTGATGTTTTGAATTTTTTATATTCTGCTGGGAGCCGCCCAGAGTGGCTGGGGAAACCCAGCCAGATGGGTGGGGTATAAATAATAATATATCATCATCATCATCATCATCATCAATGCCTTGAACTTGTATTTCATTCTTTCAGCAGCAGGGAGGGTTGAGTTTTGAGGTCTCCAAAGAGATGGAAGAAGCAGTTGGGAACAATGATTTGATTGCAGTAGTTATAGGCCTTGAAAATGTAAGAAGAGCCCATCTGGTCCAGCATCCTGTTCTCTCAGTGGCCAACCAGTTGCTCCAATGGGAAGCCTCCAAGCAGGACCTGAATTCCACAGGGCCTCTCTCTCCACTGGGGATTCCCAGCAGCTGGTATTCAGAGGCACCTTTTCTCTGACAGTTGGAGGGAGGACATACCCTTCGTGGCTGGTAGCCTTTTATTCTCCGTAAGCAGCGAGTGAGTGGTTCACTTCAATGCAAAGCCCCATGGTGGAAGTTCTCTGGCCTTCCCGATGCAGGATGGAAATGTTGTAATGTTCTCCACCCAGAGACTCTCCCCAAACATTTCCTCTTGGGCTCAAGTTCCATGCAAACAGCCCGTTTCGGACTATTTTTAGACTTCCTCTTCTGGGCCCAGCTGGAAAGTGGACATATGAAAACACAGCTTCAAATGAAAGAGATGCTAAAGGAAGGATGGGGAGGCTGTGGTCCTCTAGGTGGTGTTGGACAGCAATTCCCATCAGCCTCAGCCCACATATCCAATGGTCAGGGATGATGGGAGATGTAGTCCAGTAAGATCTGGAGGACCACAGGTTCCCTCATCCATGCCCTAAAAGGTAGACCCAGATCTCTCTCAGCCCTCCCCAAACCAGGATGAACTCAGAACATGGAGGTGGTGTCCATTGTTTCCTTCACACCCGTGGTATCAGCTAGGTGGAGGGAGCATGATGAGTCCAAAGTTCACCCAAGGAGCTTCATGCCTGTGCAGAGATTGGAACTCAGGTCCCTCCAGTCCTGGCCTGGCACTCTAATCACTGCACCACACTGTCTCTTCAGCTGAAGGGTGAGATGTTCTTTGGTGCTTATTAAGATTTTGGGTTCAGGAAGAAATTACCTTGCTTCATCTTGGGCAATGTCTGAAGAACCCCACAACTAGGGATGGACATACTCATCAATGTTGGTTTCTCTCCATTTCTCATTTCTTTCTAGGCTTAAGTTCAGCCCTTCACATTATGAGACAGTGGGGTTTTTTTAAGCCCTTCAGGAAATTCACCAGTATTTTAGCATACATTTCCCCTGCCATACACATTTGCATGGAATTTTGCCTAACGTACCATCTTTGGTATGAAGGTGAGGGCATGTCAGGCTTCATGTTATTTTCACCCACAAAAACATTTTTAAAGGCAATTTCTCCCCTCAGTGCACACATTTTTGTACATGTCATTTGCTCGGTGAACCGTATCACACAGTTCGGACAAGTACGTGTTTCAAAGGATGCCTGCATATTGATTCAGGTAACATTACACAAAGTGCAAATTAGGCAGAATAAAATAATGTCAAAATAATTAAACAGTTGACTAGTTTAAATCTTACTATTACTGCTATTATTATTATTATTATTATTATTATTATTATTATTATTATTAACTTCCTGTCTTCTTCACAGACCAGGAGAAAGTAAAAACCACATGGATAAAATACAGAAAGCTAAAACAAAAAAAAAAATAAGCGTTAAAACGTAATTCAACTAGGACAGAACAGAACTGAAATTCTTGCCCCCAATCCCAACCCACAACATAATGCCACAATTGGCAGCCAGAGGGAGCTTTCCCCCATGCTAATAATTCCTGCTGATCGAAAGTTTGCTGTGATTCATCAGTATGTTTGCAGCTGCCCTTCCCATCAGGGCAGGTGTCTGCTATGGATCAACACAGTTCCGAGCAACAGATGACCCTCTTTCGGTTTGGTGGAAAAAGCAGTGTGAATCAAGCTACATGCTGCTCTCTTCAGGGGTTTTTGGCACACACCCTGTCTCCCCCCGGGAGGTAGCGACGGCCACCGACTTGGATGGCTATATAAGAGGATTAGACAAATTAATGGAGAAAGGGGCTATCGGAGTCTACCAGCCACGATGGCTAGGCTCTTCACGGTTGGAGGCAACAATGCTTCCACATACCAGTTGCTGGAAACCACGTGTTCTTGTGCTCATGTTCTGCTCACTGGTTTCCCATGGGCATCTGGCTTGGCCGCTGTGAGAACAGGATGCTGGACTAGATGGGCCAGTGGTCTGGCCCTGCAGGCGATTCTTACGTTCTTATGCTGGAAGCAGCAGCGGAGGCAAAAAGGGAAGGCTGGCTTTGTTAGGTTGGGTCAGCCCAGCATGGTGAGGGCATGTCAGGCTTCGGGAATTATATATCCCTCCCCCGGTGGGAGCAAGAAGCAGAGAAAAACAAGGCAGAATCCTTTCTAATGAGTTTATTCATTCATGATAGCGAGAGACAAATGAATGCAGTCCGCCTACCGGTAATGGTGTTGCTCCAACTTAGCTCCTCCTCCCTCCCTTCCTAGCAACAGCATTTCCCCTTATAGTGTCCGCCTGCGGCCAAATGTCTCTGGGTCCTTTGCTCTTGCACACTTAGTGAACGCCGAGTTCTGGGAGAAGGGGGGTCATAAATGCTCCCCAGTGACAACGTGTCAGCTGACTGCTCTGGCTTTCCTCCCCTTCTCATAACACTTCCCAACTCTTTAGTTCTCCTGTCTCTGCGCTGTGACCTTCCTCAAACCCCTGCTGTAAAGCAATACAGAAGAAGAAGAAGAGTTTGGATTTGATATCCCGCTTTTCACTACCCGAAGGAATCTCAAAGCAGCTAACATTCTCCTTTCCCTTCCTCCCCCACAACAAACACTCTGTGAGGTGAGTGGGACTGAGAGACTTCAGAGAAGTGTGACTAGCCCAAGGTCACCCAGCAGCTGCATGTGGAGGAGCGGAGATGCGAACCCGGTTCACCAGATTACAAGTCTACCGCTCTTAACCACTACACCACATGACAGGCTATAGGAGATGGCATCCTCAGCTCTCTGACCTGAGCAGTACTGAAATTATGAAATTATGAACTACTGACAATAGTTTTTAAGATGTATTCTCAATGTAATAAGCAAAAAAGAATTGGTACTAGTGCCTTGATGTCATGCACTGGTTGAATGCAGAGGAACAGTGGGCATCGCAACAAGGAACCAGCCAGGGAACCCCCAAAGGAAGAAGCTCAGAGCCTGGGGATTGGTGGTGGGACAATGATGACTGGTCAGAAAGAGAAGACTGGGAGGAGGAGGTGTTGGAACCTGTGGAGGCAACAGGGCTTAGTGAGCTGGGAGAGTCTGTGGCAGATAGGAGTCCAGAAGCAGAAGCAGGAGAGGAAGGAAGCCAATATGCAGAGATGACTCAGGCTGGTGAAGAATCACTGGTGTCTCCCCCTTCTGCTGTGACAAGCTCTCCTCCCCTCTGCCTCCCCAAACCAGAAGAGGGCTGAAATGGGTGTAGTGGTGACAGGCTGCATGCAGGCGCAGTCTCTGGTTGCTTGGGAGAAACTCTGGAGAGGAGGGGACTTAGGCAGCTATGGGAAGGCGGGGACTTTCAGCGTCAGCAGCTGCTCATTAGGCCTGACACTCAGCCAAGTCTTTGAAGATTGTGTTTTCGTTTATAAAGAGTTAACTCCTGAACAGTGTGATTTACTGCCAGCTCACTCTTTGATGCTTAGTTAGCATTGCTGGTGATATGGGATGGGCCAAATGAAGGTGGTTTGGCTAACGATTTGACTCTTTTTATTGATAGCTGCCAGGGTGGTTATTGTGCGAAGATGGAAATACTAGAGGGATTAAATAAGGTTCTGTGGTATAGCCCAATCTGGCCATGGCTACTGCGGAAAAACTAACTCCAAAATCTAGGTAAAGATTCCTTTTCAGCGATGTGGCAAAATGCAATCTATATATTAATGATGGCAACAATGTTCAAAGGCAACACTGCGTCAACGGAGGAGGAAGCTGACAGCCAGGGCTGCCCTCTGGCTTAATTGTGGGTAAGGAAGAAGGCAGATGGGGGCTGGCCAAAGTTGGTGGGGCAGTGCCCCATTTGCCCTAACAGAAAAGCTCTCACTGGTTCCTACACACACAAAAAGTGGACGCTTCCAAGGCTCTCAGGTCCCTGTCCACTGCCCAAATATACCTCATGAAGGTGCCAGGCTTTGATGGGTGGGGCAATTCCCTTTAAGCCCCAATGGGCCAGCCTCCCCTGCAATTTGGACTGGTTACCAGTCACGACTGGCGACGCGTTCTCCTCCATATCAGGCGTTCTCGCTTGCCTCCTGCGCTCTCCCTACCCCCTCGGGGCTCGCTCTCTCTCCGGATGTTGTGGCTGGTATTGTTTTCGAACTGTCTCGATTCCAGACTCCCAGCTCCCTTTTGTCCTTGGACGGCCACCAGCCAGCATCATGTCATATCAAACGCACAACATGCAATACAGGATCTGGAGAGACAATGCTCCATTGTGCCGCTGCCCGGAACAGATGTCTCATTGCAGCATCAGTAGGACCCCAGAGGTTTGTCTCTTGGAGTGCGCCCCACTCCCACCCCCTGCAGCAGCAAACACTTCCCATAAGTCCGTCTGGGTCATGATATCATTCCTGGAATCGACTTCCTTGGCCAAAATCCTATTGAGGATGGGGGAAGAAAACAAAATTCCTTCTTTCTGAGGCTGTGCTTTTCCTGCAAGGCTTAAGGAGACACCTGCTCAAGTACCTCTGGCTAAATGGGTTCTCCAAGCCCCAAAGGGTTTTAAGACTGTTCACACAGTACATTGTTGAACTGTGGAACTCTCTCCCACAGGAGGCAGTGATGGACCCCAACTTGGACGGCTTTCAAAGAGGACGGGACGGATTTGTGGAGGGTAAATCTGTCAAGGGATATCGTGATGGCTATGTTCTTGCCTCCATTGTCGGAGCCAGGGGTGCTTCTGAATGCCAGTTGCTGGAAACCGCAGGAGGGAAGAAAGCTCCTGCGCTCAGGCCCTGTTTGCTCTGTTTCGCACACGCATCTGCTTGGCCAATGTGAGAACAGGATGCTGGACTAGATGGGCCATTGGCCTGATCCAGCAGGGCTTTTCTTATGTCCTTAAAAGTAAGTCTTCCTTATGGATTCTGCCTGGATCGATTCTGGGTCATTCCTTTCGTCTGGAGAAGAAGACAATTCCAAGCTGATCTTGGCTTCCCAGAGAAGCCTTGGGGAGATGAAAGGATGTGGATAGTTGGGATGCAAGCGTCACTCTTTTCTGCACATGTGATACACAGCCTGTTACCAGTGTAACAGAGAGCCAGTGTGGTGTAGTGGTTAAGAGTGGTAGACTCGTAATCTGGGGAACCGGGTTCGCGTCTCCGCTCTTCCACATGCAGCTGCTGGGTGACCTTGGGCTAGTCACACTTCTTTGAAGTCTCTCAGCCCCACTCACCTCACAGAGTGTTTGTTGTGGGGGAGGAAGGGAAAAGGAGATTGTTAGCCGCTTTGACACTCCTTCGGGTAGTGATAAAGCGGGATATCAAATCCAAACTCTTCTTCTTCTTCTTCTTCTTCTTCTTCTTCTTCTTCTTCTTCTTCTTCTTCCAAGGGTTATATTGGAGGAAAGGGCCGTAGCTCGGGGGGAGGGGATCTGCTCTGTATGCAAAAGGCCCTTGATTCAATCCTTGGCATCTTCAAAAAGAGCTTGGAATGCCTCTTGCCTGAAACCCCTGCAGAGCTGCTGCCAGTCAGTGTAAGCATTACTGAGCAGGATGGACCAATGGTCTCACTCGCTTTGAAGGCAGCTACGTGTGCTCCTGTAGCCCATTAAGTTCTGCTCAGAATCGCTCCTTTGAAATTAATGAACCAAGGTTGGACATGCCCCTAATCTTCAATGGGTCTACTCTGAGTAGGACTAGGATTGGATACAACCCCAAATTATCATTATTTTGAACCTTCACCATAAGGTCCCAAGAAGGGGTTACAGCAATTTAAAAATACAATGTGAAAAACGGTTTAGAACAAATGACAGTCACGGGATTAGGGTGGGTCCACACACACACACACACACACACACACACAATGAAGGTGCCAAATGTACAGATTTAGGGCTGCCACAGAGAACCATACCCCTCAACTGTCCCGATTTGAGTGGGACATTCCAGGATTACAGAAGCCATCTCGGCTTCTGATTGGATCCCAGAATGTCCTGGTTTTTTTGGTCCAGCACTCTGGCGTGAGTCAGCTGGTTCACACCAGAGGACCGGATCAAAAGACACTCATTTTTTTTTATCATGAGGACCAAAAAGCGAGCATCCTTATTTTGATCTGTGGGCTGTTGGAGGGTATGTAGAAGGTCCTCTCCCAGGTCACCAGCTCCTGAAATTCTGAGGGCAGCAGAATATGTTAACACCCAAGAGGATCTGTAGGATCCACTGAGACCATATAACATCGGTTCTGAAAGACCTACATTGGCTCCCAGTACATTTCCAAACACAATTCAGTGTTGGTGCTGACCTTTAAAACCCAGTATACATGAAGGAGCGTCTCCACCCCCATCATTCAGCCCAGACACTGAGGTCCAGTGCCAAGGGACGTCTGGCGGTTCCCTCACTGCGAGAAGTGAGGTTGCAGGGAACCAGGCAGAGGGCCTTCTCGGTAGTGGCGCCCGCCCTGTGGAACGCCCTCCCATCAGATGTCAAGGAAATAAACAACTATCTGACTTTTAGAAGACATCCCTGTTTAGTGGAATTTTTAATGTGTGATGCTTTATCGTGTTTTTAATATTCTGTTGGGAGCCGCCCAGAGTGGCTGGGAAACCCAGCCAGATGGGCGGGGTATAAATTGTTGTTGTTGTTGTTGTTGTTGTTGTTGTTGTTCAGATAGGTGAGTCCTAAGTCTTTTTGCGTCACTTCCCTCCTTAAGTGTAGGGAACCTTAGCAAACTTCACAGAGGCCCAGATTATTTGCTCTCTTCTCCCAAATGCAGTTCAGTGCATAGAATCATAGAATTGTAGAGTTGGAAGGGACCACAAGGGAAAATAAAAAGCAGGGTTATCCACTAAAGCCAGGAAGGGGGAATGATTGTTTCTTGTGTTGGAGATGCGTTGGCAGAATGATGGATATTTTAATGCCTTTTACTGATGGTATGCAAACTTTTGTCTCTCGGGGGAATTGCAGTGTCCTCAGGTTGATGCAAGCCATTGGCTGGAGTTGACTCACCCGTTCTGGATTCTTAACACGATAACCTTGGCATGGCCTTACCTTCGGAGATAACAGAGCAGCCGTCCATCTACCATTGAAGCAGGAGAATGGGAAGGTACAAGCCAGCAGCTGCAATGACAGGTGCTTTTAACCTTCCAGGCAGATATTTCCTCCCATGCAGGCTTTTAAAGTGGATGGGAGAAGCGGCTCAGACTAGTTTTTTATCTAACACAGGAAGAGGGGGAATCTGTGGTTCTTCAGATGCTGCTAGACAGATCCACACTATACATTTAATGCACATTTGAAGCATATAACTTGCCTAAAAGAATCCTGGGAACTGTAGTTTGTTAAGGCGCTGAGAATTGTAGCTCTGTGAGGGGTAAATTGTAGTACCCAGGATTTTTTTTCGGGGGTGGGTGGGAGTCAAGTGCCTTGCACCCCGTGTTGTTGTTGTTGTTGTTTTCCTGGCTGGAATGTGACCCTGAACTCAGATAATGCCTCTTGCTTGTCAGGACAGAAGACAGAGAGGGATGTGAGTGAGTGTGCTGAGACTAGTCTACTATGTAAAGGGGGGGAAATTATAGAATCGTAGAGTTGGAAGGGACCCAAAGGGTCATCTAGTCCAACCCCTGGCCTTGCAGGAATCACAGCTAAATGTGATGATGTTCCACCCACTTTTGCCTCTGGCCCCACGCACCACTAGTATGTGGCCTCTGGAAGGTTTCCCAGAAGGGACTGCGGCTCCCAGATTGAAAAAGCTTCCTCCGTTCCCCAACTTATTCCCTGTGTGAGTTGGGTCTTAAGAGGCCTTTGCTGTGCTGCCTGCCCTTGAGCCCGTAGCTCAGGGGTGGAGCATCTGCTTTGCATGATGAAGGTCCCAGGTTCAAGCCCCGACATCTCCAGGTAGGGCTGGGAGAGAGAACCCGGTCTAAAATCCTAGAGAGAGTCGTTGCCAGACAATACTGAGCTCCATGCGCCACACCCCCAATCTGATGGAGGCAGGAGATTGAAAAACAAACAAACGAGCAAGTGGAAAATTGAAGTCAGTTGTCACACACACATACAAAAAGTCACCTTCCTAGATGTCACATCGCTGGTTTTCTCAACCAGTTCAGGCCTCCAGGGAATTCTTGGCAGCTTTCGCTTTTAATTTGCCCACACCCTCGTCTGGCCTGGAGAGGGTGGAAATTCTGCTGAGCAGCTTTAACAGGAGTGGAAGAGGGGGAACAGTTGAAGATGTTCAACGGGGCATCTGCAAGGTGGGTGGACTACAAATGACAAAGAACTGGGTCATGGCCAAACAGAAAGGTCAGCAGTGGAGATGCGGGAGAAATCCAATTCTGTACGCTTCAACTTATGCATAATCCGTACTTTCATAAAATACTGTGCCAGCGCAGTGTAGTGCTTAGAGTGTTGGACTAGGACCTGGGAGACCAAGGTTTCTATCCTCTCAGCCTAACCTCACCTCACAGGGTTGTTGTGCACACCACCTTGAGCTCCTTGGAGGAGGTGGTGAGATGCAATAAAACAACAACAACAACAACAACAACAACAACAACAACAAATATATCAAGGTGGCTTACGAAACATACGAAATCAGACAATAAATGTCTGGGAAGCATTATGCAAAACATCAATAAAGAATCCATACCAATTTATATTATGAGAACTTAGGGTTAGCCATGCCGAATAATATCAGTTGGTCTACTCTGCGTAGGACTAGCATTGGATGCAACACTTTTTTGGGTCTGTTTAAAAGCATTTCTAAACCACTTAATATTTCAGAATCCTTAAGCAGTACGCAAAAATACAGCCACAAAGCTTCAATGGGTCTACTCTAAGTAGGGCTAACATTGGATACAACTCTATTTCTGAATTTGAATCTCTGTGTGCGTGCTAACTTGGGGTCACTAAGTTATGTTGGCTCAATTAGTGCTCAAGGCAAATCTTTAAAAAATGCAGTATAAACACCGACAACTGGGAAACACTGGCCTGCGAGCGCTCCAGTTGGAGAACAGCCTTTACCAAAGGTGTCATGGACTTTACCAAAGGTGTCAAACTCAGGACGAAAGGGGAAAATGTGCTAAGAGGAAGGCACGTTTGGCAAATCCACACCATGATCAACTCCCGCCCGGAAACCTATGTCCCCACTGTGGAAGGACGTGTGGATCCAGAATTGGCCTCCACAGTCACTTACGGACTCATTGTTAAAACCGTGTTTATGGAAGACAATCTTACTCGGCTACGAGTGATCACCAAAGAAGAAGAAGATCCAATGTTAATGCCACTCAGAGTAGACCTGCTGAAGTTAATGGGCATGGCTAACTTAGACCTATTGATTTCAATGGCCTATACTCTGGGTAGAACTCGGTTGGAAGACAGCCCACTTTGTGAACTCCCCAGGCTGGATATAGCTTTCGCAAAGAAGACATTTGGTTTCTCCTTAGAAAGATGTCAACAGTGAGGCTGCTGGAGACCTAGATGTGGCCCCACAGCGCCACCTTGAGGTACGGTGTGGACTTCCTCAAGGATGATCACGTCCACTTTCACCTTGTAATTGTGTTGATGTTCAAAAACTGGTTATAATGGCTGCTTTTTTTCCTGTTCAGGGTCAATCCCAGTCCTACCTGGCATGCCAAAGACAGAATCTACAGCGTACCCTCTAACATTTCTCTGATGAAAATAGGGACAAGAAGAAGAAGGAGAATTTTGCAATTCATACCCCATCCATCTGACTGGGTTGCACTATGGACGGCTTCCAACCTATATAAAAACATAATACAGTGGTACCTCTGGTTATGAACTTAATTCATTCCAGAGGTCCGTTCTTAACCTGAAACCGTTCTTAACCTGAGGTACCACTTTAGCTAATGGGGCCTCCCACTGGCGCCTGATTTCTGTTCTCATCCTGAGGTAAAGTTCTTAACCCGAGGTACTACTTCCAGGTTAGCGGAGCCTGTAACCCAAAGTGTTTGTAACCCAAGGTGTTTGTAACCTAGGTACCACTGTAAAACATTAGGCATTAAAAAAAACAACTTCCCTATAGGCTACAGGGCTGTCTTAAGGTGTCTCAGGGGTCAGATAACTCCATACCTGCCAACATTTCTAGGATAAAATAAGGACGTCCTACTGTATCCTCTATGCAATCTCTATAACAGAATGTATCCTCCTTTCTTATTTTAAGAAAATCATTTTTATTTGATTTTACAAATACGAATTTATAGCATCCCAAATGCATATCCATATATAGAGATTACTGTACTCTGAATCTCCACACTCCCCCATCCCCTCCACGGGTCCTATTGTCAACATTTGCAACTGCCATATATTATTCCATATTCTATATTTTATATCAATCCATATTGTCCATAGTATATGTTACATTACACGTGGGTTTCAAATCCTGCTAATGTTTCTATCTGCTTACGGTGGTCTCCTGGATAAGTTATAAATTTCCCCCATTATTTTTAAAAAAGTTTTCGTCCTCTTGGTTACTGTGTTTTCCAGTCAGCTTTGCCATTTCAGCACAGTCCATCAGCTTAGCTTGCCTTTCCTCTCTGGTAGGGGCTTTATCTTCTTTCCATCTCTGGGCTAGTAGCATCCGAGTGGCAACAATATGTATCCTCTTTTAATGCTGATGGTCTTTCTTCAGGAAGCCATAGCAGTTGTCCACCCAAACCACGCCAATCCCTTAACCAATGTTTTGGGGCCCAACCACCTGGCAGTCAGCTCTTGAGGCTCACTCTGCCCTCCCCAATTTCTGTGACAGACACTTCCTGCTGGGGTTGAGTCATGATGCTGAATTCTGAATATTGCATGAACCAGCTCAACAAGGTTCCAGAGGGCCCTCGCTGGGTCTGAGGGTTAAAAGCACCATCTGTTGAAGAGGCAGAACGTCAAGTTTATTGGTCAGGATGGCCTAAGAGATCTGGCCTCATAAAGGAGTGCTGAAAGTTTGACCCCTAGCTTCTCCCACATAGGTTTCCCCAGCAAAAATCAAATTCAGTGGGGTCTGCGTGTGTGTAGTCCAGCATTTCCCAACATGGCGACCTTCAGATGTTCTGGACTACAACTCCCAGCAGTTGGCTGAGGCTGATGGGAGTTGTAGTCCAAAACATTTAGAGGGTGTCAGGTTGGCACACAGTCTTGCATAATATATGATTAATGCAATTGAAATTATGTACAGCTGTAAATCCATTTTCCCTAAAGGCCCTTACAGCACAAGCTCTCCCCATAATTTATGCTTTATTCTTTTATTGGTGGGTTATTTTGAAATTGAGACCGCAGTTTTAATTGAATTTTTAAATTTGTATTTTAATCTGTTATTTTAAATTGATTGTGTTTATGTTTTTTTGCTGTGATTTTAATTGGTGTTAGCCGCCCTGAGCCCGTTTTTTTTGGCTGGGAAGGGCGGGGTATAAATAAAATTATTATTACTACTACTACTATTATTATTATTATTATTATTATTATTATTATTATTTATAATCTTCCACTCTACCCATAACCAAGCATGTGCATCTGTCCTTTAGAAACAATGAATCACAAGTGTCAGTGGGAATTATCTGTGGGGGACCTGTGCCCTGACAGAGAGAAGCAGTGCTCCCATGTGGCATGGCAGGGCAGATCAAGGCCCACACTAAGCGCTCTCTCTCTCTCTCTCTCTCTCTCTCTCTCTCTCTCTCTCTCTCTCTCTCTGTGTGTGTGTGTGTGTGTGTGTGAGAGAGAGAGAGAGAGAGAGAGAGAGAGAGAGAGAGAGAGAGAAGATCCAAGATCCAAGTTTGGAGCCAGTACTCTTTGGTGAAAGAACCCCAGCAGAGATTTAAAGTCACAAAATATGCAGCAAAGTAAAGTGTAGAAATAGACTGTTAGACCTTTATGTGCCACTCCAAATGAGTTCCAAAATTTCCCCCTTAAAAGTTTCTTCCCAGAGCTTCCCTCTTCCCCCACCATAGGAAAAAGAGCACACAGTTGGTAAGTTAAAAAATGGTTTGCTTACAAACTCTGCAAAGGTCAGGTTCATAGGCTTCAGTAAAGTTGCACAGGTAGTAAAACTCAGCTTAGTTACAAAGTGGTGAAAGATCCTAGATTATTGGTATAGGAACTCATTGAGTGGCTTGTGAGAGCCATGCGGCTGAGCTGGAGCAACCAGCTCAAGCCATGTGTTTTAAGTGTATTTTGTGGATGCGACCACGTCCAGTCTTTATTGAGCACTTGTTCTGATTTGTTCTCATTTGCATAGGGTGGCAATACAACGATCAGCATTCACCCCAATTTGTTTGTGGGGTGTTTTACGCGTCTCATTCACCCACACTTTCCCTACGTATTTTCCCATTACTTTTCCTAACCTCAGAAAGTGGATTGCTTTTATGTGGACTCGCTGCACCAATGTGCTTGGACCCGCTTCCATTGTGCAAACCCAGATAACTGGCATGCTTACAGAATACCTAAGAAAACCTTAGGTTTCTATTTTTCTGCCTGCAAGAAATAAATTCAGTTCATGTTTACCAGCTCCTAATCTCCTCCTCCCCCCCCCTCCTTTTTTCCTTTGGTTTGGAGCTAAGCAACAAAAACAGGATGGGGGTTTTTATATTAAAAAAAAATTCCCCCCAAAAGAACAAATACTCACTAGAACTGGGTTATCTCATTTATAATAGCACCCTTCATTTCAGAGCGAGAAAGCTTACCTCCGGCAATGTATGAGCAGCTTCGTAGCGAAACCACCACGGCTGACGGAAATACAACTGCTTCAGTCTAATGGGGTTCAGGTGACCCTATTTGGGAGGGAATCTGCTTGCTGAGCTTACAAAATGAGTCAATTTGCGAGCGTCGGCATAAAGGCGCCCTAGAAATAAAAACCAGTGAAGTGTAGATATTTCAATTTCTATAACATCTATTTGGGGGGGGGGGGTTGTTTGAAACGCAGTGAAAGCCTACAGCTGCCTGTAGCATGTTTTCCTCCAGGTTTGAACCTCAATGCAGAAAAGGGGACATGTGCAGGGGTGGTCAGAAAACTTTCCCCCAACCTATCCCCTGCCCTGGCAAATCTTATCCGTTTCATGCTGGTGTTCTCAATCTCCAAGTGCAGTTTTGCTTCACTGCCATTTTATCCACATAAGAACCCTGTTAGGGAGGCGAGTCTGAGAGACAGTGACTGGGCCGACCCCTGTACCCAGCGGTGATCTGGATACAGAGTTGGAGGCTGGGTCTCAGTCAGGGCTCGGAGACGACTGCAAAGGGCAGGGAGACCAGTGCACCTGAGGCAGCTAGACAAGAACTCCCAGTAGAAATTCCCAGACCACCAGGCTTCCAGGGCCTGGACCTTCACGGACATCTGATGCTGAAGAACCAGATTCATCCCATCCCATCCCAACAGTCTGCCAGTGCCAGGAGCACATCAGGAGGGAAGCTGTGGAGTGTTGTCTTCAGGCCAGAGGGCTAGCTCTCCAAGGCTCTGAAGTTCTCTCAAGCAGGTGGAGCCCGGAGAAGTTATGAAAGGCTCTCAACCTCTGTCACAGCAAGTGTCTTACTAAGAGCTGGATGCCTTTGGCCAGCCTTGGCAGTTGGCCCTTTGGTTCCTGCATTGGCCCAGACCACGACAGCAGTCTGCCTGCCTACATCCTTCCCGTTTTCAGGGCTGCTGGTATGTTTGACAATGCCCCAAGCAAAGCGCTCTCTGGTGGGCCTGCTGCTACATTGCTGTCTCTCTTCCACCTTACCTGCCAAGGTGGACCACAAGTCAGCTTGTTGAGTCCATGATGCATTAAAATATTGCATCATGCCCTCCCAATGTAGCTTTACTCACACACAGGGGCGTAGCAAGGGGGGGCGAGGGGGCAGTCCACCCCGGGTTCCATAATGGAGGGGGTGACAAATTAGCAAGAAATATTTTTTTGGGGAAAAAATGTTTTTGGGGAAAAAAAGTTGAATTATTTTTTGAATTATTTTTTTTAATGCCTGCCACGAAGGTCTTATCTTTCTATACTAGGGATTATATAGCTATATATATGAAATTTCATGCATATCGGTTAATATCTTGACCCTCCTCCACCAAAATAGCTGTTCACTTGGCTGTTTTCCTATGTCATGAAGGCTGAAATTTCAGTTCAGAGAACACTTACTGTTCCCAACCCCAACCCTGTGGAAATCTAATTAGACTTTGAGAGGTTTTTAGGAGGTAATTTAATTATTGTTTGATTTTATACCAATGTTATGTATCTGGTGTTAGCCACCCTGAGCCCGACTTTGGCCGGGGAGGGCGGGATATAAATAAAAGTTTTATTATTATTATCACTTGTTATTATTCCTTTGTAAGAAAATATTAAATAATGTAAAACCATTTTTGCGGGGGGTGGGGGTGTCAATGGGGGGGTTGACAAGAAATTTTCTGCACCGGATACCACCTGACCTTCCCATGCCTTGGGGAGGGGGGGTGACAACCCCCCCCCGGGTACCAATTTATCTAGCTACGCCCCTGCTCACACATGGATGGACAATTGCCCTTTACCTGGTGGCCCCTCCAGAAATTTTTGACTCCAACTCCCAGCATCCCTGGTCGCAGGCACTATGCGGATGGTCGATGATCCCATCTCCTCCCTGCCCCTCCCAGCAAGCAGCAGGGACTTGGCTGCTGGGAGTTCAGGGACAACATCTGCAAGCAAAGCAGGGACTCTAGCACTGAGCTACAGCCTGTGTTGAACCACTAAGTCCATCTAGCTCAGCACTGTCCACACTGACCAGTAGTGTCTCTCCAGGGTTTTCAGGTAGGGAGCATTCTCAGCCCTAGCTGGAGGTGCTGGGAATTGAACCTGAAAGCTTCTGCATGCAAAGCAGATGCTCTACCACTGAGCTACAGCTCTTCCCCTTTACAGTTGGGTACATGGTCACCCCAGAACCAGGATGCTGCACTAGATGTTTGATATGATAACTAAAGCATTCTGGGAAATGATATATAATGAATTGAAGAAAATGTTGAAAATAACTTTTGTAAAACAACAACAACCCAGAAGCTTTCTTATTAGGAATTGTAGGTACTGACATCACAAAAGAGCAGAAAAGACTTTTTTATGTACACAACAACAACAGCGCATGGATGCTACTAGCCCAAAGATGGAAAGGAGACAAAGTTCCTACCAGAGAGGAATGGCAGATCAAGCTGTTGGAATACTCTGAAATGGCAAAGCTGACCGGAAAGCTCAGGAACCAAGAGGACTAAAACTTCAAGAAATAATGGGGGAAATTTATAATTTATTTAGGAGATCACTATAAGCAGATAGTGGTCACCTCATGAGAAGAGAAGCAGATAGTGGCCACCTCATGAGAAGAGAAGACTCCCTGGAAAAGACCCTGATGTTGGGAAAGATGGAAGACACAAGGAGAAGGGGGCGACAGAGGATGAGATGATTGGACAGTGTTCTTGAAGCGACTAGCATGAATTTGGCCAAACTGTGGGAGGCAGTGGAGGATAGGGTTGCCTGGTGTGCTCTGGTCCATGGGGTCACGAAGAGTCGGACACGACTGAACGACTGAACAACAACATAAGTGGATGAAAACATTAGCAGGATTTTAACAACACTTGTAATGTAACAAATACTGTGGACAATATGGAGAGATACAATATATGGATTGCGAAATAATATGCAGTTGAAGATGTTGACAATAGGACCCAAGGAGGAGAGGGTGGGAAGTCTGGAGATTCGGAGAAATCTCTATTTATGGTTATGTATCTGGTTTTGTTATATAACCTTTTGTTTGTAAAATAAAATAAAAATTGTTTTTTTTTTAAAGATATGATCCCGCAGAGCTCTTCTTAATGTTGTTCTGCTTCTTACGTAAAGAATCCCAGCCTGCCTTGCTCCTCAAAATAGAATAATCATGCTGCCATCATGCTGCCATTTCTTAAATGCACTAATAATAACCCATAACCATCAGCGTAGCTATTAACGAGATGCAGAATGACAATGTTTTCAATAACTCTTTTCGAAACATGTTGGGGCGGGGAGGGAGAGAACCATCTTGACAGTACAGAAATGTGTCTGTTTGTATTCATTGTGAGACGGCCGAGGCAAAATGAAAACCTCTCTTCCCCAACTGCCCACACGTTTCCAGTGGTTGCCAGAGCAATAGTTACTCTATCAGGAACCCGGAAAATATTCATGACACCAGACATGGGAATGTGAAAGTAGCTTATTGTCGTAGGACAGAGCTGACTCCCGCGATGGCTGGGCTTTTGTTTCTCAGCTTTTACGCTTGACGTTCCTCAAGCTTCAGGCTCGTTTGTAATTGTTAGCTCTGTCACCCAATGGAAGGCATTTCCCTTGAGTCGTTGTGTGCGTTTGATTTAATTTGCATGCATTTCAATTAAAAAATAGGCTGTGTCCATAGGCGTGCACAACACGTGAGAGCATCCGGGGAAATTTAGTTTAGTTTTTAAAGGCAAAGATCGGTTGAATGCTCTGTCATAAAGGACATTGTTTTCATTCCTCAAATGAACGAAGGGACCTAAACTAAAAAACAAAACAACTAAACTTTACTTAAAGAAATACAAACTAAAGAGAGAGAGAATCCAAGTACCAAATTCTGTCTCTAGAAGTAGCCTCTTCCCTTATTGCCAATCACACCACCATCCTTTCCAGAGACAGACATAGGCAGAAACTGCAGATCTATTCCAGCTTTTTTTATTCTGCCTGCATCTCTCCCTGCTTCCCTCCTCCCTTCTTCTGCCTCTCTCTCTCTCTCTCTCTCTCTCTCTCTCTCTCTCTCTCTCTCTCTCTCCCAATGTTTCCCTGTGGCAGCTGAAGGAGCTGGGTTGCCGCTCCATACTCTCTCCTCTTTGGCACAATCTCTGGGGTTTTTTAAACACCCCATGCACAAACCTATGGCTGCATCCGATACTAGCCCTGCTCAGAGTAGACCCACTGTAGTTAAGGAACATAATTACCGTGAGTGACTAGTATTGGCTGCACCCCAAAGGTTCGTTCATTTCAATGTGTCTATTCTGAGTAGGACTAACATTGGATCCAACCCTATCCTTTGTGCAAGTACCAAAGACTGGGTAGGCTAGGGCCCTTGCAGATGCGACTGTTCTTAATCTGGAACTAATAGTGCAGGGTGAGCGGGAGAGGAACCAATGTTTATACTGAATATACATTCCAGCTGATACTGTCTGTGGTTTTGTTTTGATTTGTTTTGATTTATTTGAAGGACAAGTGCAGCAAAAGCACAGCGTCGCTTCTGAAAATGGTTGTGTTTATTGGGGGTACAGATTACGCTGCACTTCAAAATTCTTTGCCAAGGTTACTCTGGTTGCTGTTTTCTGATTGAACATAAAAGCCGTGTTGGATCAGGTTAAGGACCTGTCTAGTCCGGCATATTGTCTACACTGACTGACAGGGGCTCTCAGGGGCTTCAGGTAGGGGACAATCCCAGCCCTACCTGGTGATGCTGAATGCAAAGCAGCTGCTCTGCTACCCAGCTACATCCTTTCCTAAAGAAAGGATCCTGGGATGTACTTTATATCAATTCTGATTATCAATGTCAGTGTTTTGTCTCCTGGTTCTCCAGAGTCTTCACCAGAACTACTGACACATGATGCCCTTTCAGCGGAGATGTGGGGAATTTTACCTCAGACTTTCTGCACACAAAGCGGATCCTCTCTGCTATTGCACTACAGCCCTTTCCCTTGCAAATTGCCCCAACTGAAATCAGAGAGAGAGGGAAACAGCAGGGCAAATAAAATAATAAATAAAAACACTCCAGAACAGGGACCATTTTTGCTCATCAGGGCCGTTGTTGCTGTGAAGGCCTTCCCCTAGAGCATTCTGGGAATAACAAAATGGCAGCCACAGGCTGGATAAATGCTGCATGTTTGCCACCCCCAGGCATGAGAATTGCCGAAATGACTTCTTGTAAATGAGGCTCCAGTGCTGGGGAGTATTAAGTAGTGGGTGGACATAGCAGACGACACAGTGATTCTCCAAGCAGCACTCTTAGAGAGGACATTTTGTCACGGTGCCGAGATACCGTCACCAGCGCCCCTTCTGCAAGCAGTCAATCGGGGATGTCATTTTGCTAACTCGACAGGTGCCAGTTATTTCCCCCAGAGAAACGAAGCCAAACAAAAGGCAGGCAGTCAAGATGGGTGATTCCCTGCAGGGGCGACAAAATGAATGTCGGCCAGCCAGCCTACGCTTTCATTTTTCAATGTAATAAACAGAAAACATCCAGGAGGGTCCTGTTGTGAGCTTATGATGTGCTGTTTTCAATGCAGCCAGAAAACAGATTGTTTGGGGCTTTTCTTCTCACTCGTTTTCCTGCCTCGGCTTACAAACAACCTGCTGTTTCTGACAAGGGTGGGGGACCTCCGTTTCTAAGCAGGCTGCCTTGTAAACCCATTAAGCATGTCAACGAGACATCTGCCATGGCTTTTCGATGCCGAAATGCAAAACAAATTTGTTTTGCATTAACTGGAGCACCCCACCCCCCTGCCAAGGAAGGAAATACAGGATTGTATTGAACTAAGTCCTACTTGGGGTAGACCCATTGAAAACAGCATACCTTCCAACATTTCTCCGATGAAAATAGGGACGTCCGATTCCATAATGATAATTTTACTATTTATACCCCACACATATATACAAACATAATAAAACATTAAACATTTTTTTAAAAACTTCTCTATACAGGATTGCCTTCAGATAGCTAGGGTGTCAGATAACTCCATACCCTCCAACATTTCTCCAATGAAAATAGGAACATCCTAAGGAAAAGTGGGACATTGCGGTATTAAATCAGAAATCAGAATGGCTTCTCTAAATCAGGAACATCCCTGGAAAATAGGGGTGCTTGGAGGGTCTGAAGCAAGGCACCTAGGTTAATCATGTCCATTATTTACAGTAGTAGAAAACCAGTGCTGGATACAACCCATATTTTTTAAAAAAGAACAAAATCCTATAGGGTTTTATCCCTGGCCATGGTTAACCAAATTCATTAATTCCAATGGTTTTTGCAGAGCAAATGATGCAAAATGTGTGGGCAGTCCCAGATAATAATAATAATAATAATAATAATAATAATAATAATAATTACTCCATTTATTTGTATCCTGTCTTTTCCCCAGACCAGGACTCAAGGAAGCTTACACAAATTAAAATGACAAAGCTGAAAAGACAGTCATGAGAAAGTAACTGAATGCTAATGGGATTAAAACAATATTTTTAAAAAACCAGATTTATTGAAATATGGATAATAAATACAGCACAACACTATTAAAAGCTCTTCCTTTAAAAAGAAAAAGAAATCAGTCAGTTCCCCCAAAGACTGTTGGAACAAAAAAGTGTTCAGCTTCCGGTGGAAGGTCAACAACGAGAGAGCCAGTCTAGCTTCTCTAGGGAGGGAGTTCCAAAGTCTGGGAGCCACCACTGAGAAGCCCCAGCAAACATATCTGTGAAGGTGGCGGGACTGAGAGGAGGACCTCCCCTGGAGACCTCAGAGCCCAAGGCAGTATAAATCCACCACTAACGGATTATTATTATTGGTGGCCACAGTCACACCATACATTTAAAACACTATGCCACCGCGTTAATGCTCTGCCTCCACAGTCAGAGGCAATCATGCTTCTGAATACCAGTCGCTGGAAAGCACAGGAGGGGAGAGTGCTTTTGTACTGGGGGCCCTGCTTGCCGTCTTCCAACAGGCATCTTGTTGGCCACTGTGAGAACAGGATGTCGGACTATTTACATAATTTAATTATTTCACCACGTTTATACACTGCTTGGTGGTGGGGGGAAACCGACAACCTCAAAGCAGTTTACAAAGAGAACAGAAAAACAAAATGATCAGTAAAAACAACTACAGCGGTAGCTCGGGATACGTCCGCTTCAGGTTGCATTTTTTGGGTTACGAACCCCGCAAACCCGGAAGCGAATTTCACCGTATGTCTGTGCGGTCTGTGCATGCGCAGAAGCGTTCTGCGCAATTCGTGCATGCACAGAAGTGTGATATCGTGCTTTGCGCATGCGCAGAATGGACACTCGGGTTACATACTTTTCGGGGTGCAAACAGCACCCCGGAATGGATCGGGTACATAACCCGAGGTACCATTGTATTTAAATGGGCTATTTGGCCATATCCAGCAGCCAGGTTCTTACTATGTTCTTCCTGTGCGGATGCCTGATTATCGTCTTCCAAAGCAACTTTTGTTGTTGTTGTTCAGTCGTTCAGTAGTGTCCGACTCTTCGTGACCCCGTGGACCAGAGCATGCCAGGCACGCCTATCCCTCACTGCCTCTCACAGTTTGGCCAAACTCATGTTAGTAGCTTCAAGAACACTGTCCAACCATCCAAAGCAACTACTCTATTCCAAACTTAAAAATGGAAAGTGTAACGCTGGTGGTCAACAAAAGAGGTTTAAAGACTCTCTCAGGGCAAATCTTTTTTTAAAAAGAAGTAGTATAAACACTGACAACTGGGAAAAACTGGCCTGCGAGCGCTCCAATTGGAGAACGGCCTTTACCAAAGGTGTCATGGGCTTTGAAGACGCTCGAACTCAGGATGAAAGGGAGAAACGTGCTAAGAGGAAGGCACGCTTGGCAAACCCTCATCGTGATCAACTCCCTCCCAGAAACCTTTGTCCCCACTGTGGAAGGATCCAGAATTGGCCTCCACTGTCACTTATGGACTCATTGTTAAAACCGTGTTTATGGAAGACAATCTTACTCGGCTACGAGTGATCGGCAAAGAAGAAGAAGAAGAAGCAGACCTGGCTGGACAAAGGGAATTGACACACAGCACATTTAGAAAATGGGGACAGGGGTGTCACAGGTAGCAGTGAGACGTCAATGGTTACCTGTCCCAAGGAAGGAAGAGTAGGTTGGGATGCTCGCTCGTGATTTGCCATGGCCTGTAGGATATGATTGGGGTCAACTTGAGGCAAGGATCTTCTTGAACAACCTGAAATCACTTTTGCAGCAAAGCCCATGTGCTTGTAGCCTCTGTCCTGATTATTTCAGAACAAATGTCCCCTTGAATCGCCACCATGCCATTCATTCTTTCCAAAGTTAATATCGAGTTCGAGTGAAACGGCTCAGCCCCCTGGGCTGCAATCTTTACCTAGTGCAGTTGGCAGGTCATGAGAGGGGCCAGCTTAAGCTGGAAAATCTCCTTAAAGTAGATGAAATCACATTTTCAGCATATTCCCTACGTAGGTAGCATTCCTCTTTTTCAGTACCACATTCCTTTGGCAGGTGCTGATTAACTGTAGGAAATTATGAGAAAATGAGGGTTGGAATTCTTTCTCAGGAAGGGGTGTGGCTGGCTGGTTGGAGCCCTAAACAGGAGCACTCCACACTGTAACATTTTGTTGTAGACCCCACTTCTGCCTAGGATTGGGTCTAGATTGACTTCATCTTTACTGAGAGGTATGCTTACTTCTTTTCTCCTGACAGGTCTCTGGGGCCAACAAACACAGAAAGCTTGTTTGAAAACCATCAACCAAACTGCATCCTTGCCTGCTTATTTTGGAATAACCATCTGTATTTCTATTCTGGTAGCTCCCTTGCCCAGCCACCTAGCTGCCGTTTCAGGGCCAGGACAGTACTGGAAGGCAGTGGCAGCTGGTAGGGCGAAAGGCAGGGAGGCCAACAGTAGGTGGCGCCAGAGCCAATGGCAGGCAGAGCCAAAGGATTCTATTTTTGTCCCCATCCTTCTCCCTCCTGGGGAGGGCGACACTGAGGCTGAGGAGGACGAAGCTGACAGGCAGGGCCACCCCATGGACTGGATGGAAATAGGAAGGCAGGCAGGTGGAAGCAGGATGAGGGCAGACGGAGGTTTGTGGGGCACTGCCCCATTTGCCACAACGGATCAGCCTCCTCTGCTTCACTCCTTTGCTTAGCATAATCCTCAGGGCCATGTGCTACATATCTTTTCTCTCGCTCCATCTCAGTTTGCAAATAATTTCAGGCTTGTCAGCCAGCGATGTTGACTTCCTGGCTCGGGCTGATAAATGTTTCATAACGCAGAAGAAGGCTGACGACGAGAGCCCAGAAATGCTGCCCGCAGCAACCATGAAATATTTAACGGGGTATTTTTTTTTTAAAGCCAGAGTTGCATAAGGGGCCTTTGTAGGTCTGGGTTTTGTTCTCTCTTTAAGTAATGCTACGGACACAGTGGCTGGTGGCCAGTTTGTGGTGCTCTGTTCATCAGAGATAACAGTGAAGGCGTTAGGTACTTTTCGATTCTAGACTTAATGATCTTATTCCCCTTCCCCTCCCTTCCCGGCAACAGACACATACACACAAAATCTTTAGCTCAGGGAAACCGCCAAACTTTGGGGGCTTCTTCTAGCCAATCAGGGATCACCATGCATAATGAGATATTACTATGTCATCATGCAACTGGTCAGATTTACCCACACAGTAGCAGCGAATTCAGAAGTGCAGGGTTCCTTCATGATAGTCACAGCCATGCCCCCCCTTCTGTTGTATACAACCTAAGATTATGCAATAATCCTATAATTATGGAATAATAATAATTAGAGATCAATGCAGACCTCTATCTGTTTCTACTATTTTCTGGGCACATACACAGGCGAATCATTCTGAGTGCTCCAGTATAATAGTTTTGTGTGGGTTAAGTTGCATTTTCCTTGAAGTCCCATTGTATGTAAAAGAACTTGCACACCATTCTCTGAAAACTGAGCTTTCGGTGTTCCTAAACGCTGAGCTTTGGAGCATGCAGAACAACAACTCCTTGGTGCTCTTCCCATAAGCTTTCTCCAGAGTGATGCTGGGAGCCAGTCCTCAGTGGTTGATTCACCTCCTTTTACTCTGATTGGCTCCAAAAGGCACAAAGGGCGAGAATACTTTTTTTTCAGTGACTAAAAAGTTCCACTTTCATGCTGATTGTTAGGGACTTCCTGAAATATACTCGGAGTCAAGTGTGAATTTCATGCTCTTTATTCAGCTCATAGTAGTGAGGAATGCAGTTCCCCCATAACGTTTGCTTTATATACACTATTTACACAATGGGCCCCACGTGATTGGCTAATTCCGGGATACTCCTGTATGCCAATCGGAGTGCGGATTCACTTCCACCTGGAGCTGGATTGCGTGGCTCCTGCGGACCAATCAGACTGCTGCAATCTCCATCCTATTGTTCTGGGACCAATCAGACTGCTGCAATCTCAATCCTATTGTTCTGGGACCAGTCAGACTGCTGCAATCTCAATCCTATTGTTCTAGGACCAATCAGACTGCTGCAGTTTGGATCCTATTCAACTCAGTACATAACACTTCCCTTGCGTGCAAAGACAGGCCTCTGGCGGATTGAGCAGATGAGACCAACAGTGGGTCCAACAGTCAAAAAGGTGGTTTCTGCATGTGCTGTAGAGGGAAGTGAGGGGCAGATGGGGCTCATCAACGTGGGAAGGTATCCCATCTAGGAGAAGGAAAACTCTGGTCCTAAACCTCTGCTGTTTTGCAGGGTGTATTTGGGGAAAGAAAAGGCTTAGGAGTATACCCTACACAAATCTGGAGTGGAATCCCTAAGACGGCTGGATGGCGCCTTTTGCATGCCTTCGAGCAGCAACTCCTGCAGCCAAGCTGGTGCCAAATGTATTGCTCTGCTTTCCTTTGGTCCACATCAGCCGAGGTTGAGAGGGGAATCCTGTTGTCTGGGCAGCCCAGGGGAAGTCACTTCGGTGCTGCTAACGCAGCAGTTTGACTTCACCCCCGTTGGCTCTTGAGTAGGAGATGGATGCCAACAACATGCTGGTTGGGTGACTCTAGGATGCTGGAGACAGGGACCTTTTGGGTTACACACACGCATATGCACGCACGCACACCAGCAGAGTGCAGAAATAAATAGTCTGGCAAGACTGCTGGTTGAAAGAATAAAGAAACTTAGGACAATAGAGACTTTTAAAAAGAATGGGAATCTTTTATGATGTATATACAGAAGCAATGTAAGGAAACGGACTCATTTGCAGGGTTTGAGTAGACACAATTAACTAATAAAATATAATAATGATCTATAATTTTAACTCTACTATATTAGGGAATAAGATAATAGGCAGGAGAAGCCAATGCGTTATAAACCAGAAAGGGAAGTTGGGGGGAAGTTGTGAGGGGGAGGGCGTATTTGGAAACTTATTTTGTGATTATATTATCAGCAGTGAATATGTTAAAATTTGTTGTAAAACCTAATAAAAATATTGGGAAAAGTGGAATAAAAGAAAGAAAGAATAAAGGAACTTAAGGGTTTTTTATCATTTTTATTCCTGGCAAACAAAGCCATTCTGAGTGTAGAAGCTTATTTGGGACCATCATGGAGTCATCAGGTCAAGAGATTAACAAAAAGAAGATCCAAAGCTAACTGGCTTGGAGAAGGAGGAGGGAGGAAGGAAAGCATGAGGACACACATGAGAAATAATCAGCGAGGGAAGAATAGGGTGGAATCTACACACATGTTGAAAACGTTGTTAAAATGCTTTTAAAAATTGTTTTGAAAAATGCATTGAATTTGCTATAGCTCACCGTCGCCGTCTAGTGTCACAACTGTACTTTGCACTTTACAACACATTCAAAATGTTTTATTTGCAGCCGTGTAGCTGAGTCCTCTGTTGCCTTTCTGACTATCACCCTCCACTGGTTCGGGTAGCTCATGGCATGCTTTTGTTGCTTTCCTCCCAACAGAGACTTCTACTGCCTTACGTAGAAATCGGAGAAGGAATCACAAGGCAATCATGCAACACAACACAAGCCTAGTTGTGAATTCAAGGCATGCAGCTCTACAGCAGAAAGCAAGATCCTTCCTTTGACGTCACAGCAGCTGCTAATTTCGCAAGGGTGGCATTAGAGAGGCCGTGCCGAAAACTTGATTTTCATATATCCAGATGCCTTTGGAAATGATTCATTCTTCCTTTCTCTCTTCGCCCTCTTCTCTTGCTGTTCAGTGTGTACCCTTATCCCATCTTTCCCCTAAAACTCGACGGATATATATTTGGATTAAATCATCCAGTTGTTGTTGTTTTATGTTCATGTCAGCATCAGGAAAATTACACAGCCCTTGATTTCCTTATTAGAAATGGCATGTTCTGCAGGGGTCAAAAATGCACCGCTCAGCATCCTAGAAAACCATGAGCTGGAAAAGTGAATAATTCAACCCTCAGCAATTTTTGAGCAATCTCCTTGTTTTTTTAAGGGCTGAGCCGAATGTTCAGTCAGGAAACTGCTCCAGTTGAATCAAGATGCTTCAGAGAGTGAAAAGTAGTAGTAGTAGTAATAGTAATAGTAGTAGTAGTGGTGGCGCTGTGGGTTAAACCACAGAGCCTAGGGCTTGCCGATCAGAAGGTCGGCGGTTCGAATCCCCGCGACAGGGTGAGCTCCTGTTGCTCGGTCCCTGCTCCTGCCAACACAGCAGTTTGAAAGCATGTCAAAGTGCAAGTACATAAATAGGTACCGCTCCGGCGGGAAGGTAATTTCTGTGCGCTGCTCTGGTTCGCCAGAAGCGGCTTAGTCATGCTGGCCACATGACCTGGAAGCTGTACGCCGGCTCCCTCGGCCAGTAAAGCGAGATGAGCGCCACAACTCCAGAGTTGTCCGTGACTGGACCTAATAGTCAGGGGTCCCTTTACTTTTACCTTTTAGTAGTAGTAGTAGTAGTAGTAGTAGTAGTAGTAATTTATTATTTGTACCCCGCCCATCTGGCTGGGTCTCCCTGGCCACTCTGGGCGGCTTCCAACAAATATTAAAATACATTAGAATATCACAGATTAAAAACTTCCCTAAACAGGGCTGCCTTCAGGTATTTTCTAAATGTCAGGTTGTTGTTTATCTCTTTGACCTCTGTTGGTAGTAGTTTATTAAATTTGTATCACACACATGCCACTTTCCTTATTCATATACTGGTCACAGTTCTGTTTTCTGATCTGTACACTATAATGACCTTCTTGAAACAATCCCAACCAATCAGGGGATTGTGCCCACTGATCCAGGTTGGCTCTCGTGTGCTATTGGCTAGGAACAAATTTAAAATTAAATTTGGTGCCATGTCAACCAAAATGGCTCTTACATAAGCTCTCTGGTGGCTTAAGGGTCTCGTCCCACTAAAGAATCACAGGTAGCGGCTGCTATGTCAGCCGTGTAATGAGTTCGTCTTGCATCATTTACTTACACACACTTAGTTTGTTGCTAAGCCCAGTGGGAGGAAGCAAATTCCATGCTGAACAGATAAGCAGCAGTAAGAAAAATTCTCCCTTACCTTTGTGCGGCTTTTCTCTAGGCCCACAAATCTTTATCTTCTTCTTCTTCTTCTTCTTCTTCTTCTTCTTCTTCTTCTTCTTCTTCTTCCTCCTCCTCTTCTTCTTCTTCTTCTTCTTCTTCACTTGAAGGAAGGCTGCCTCTCAGTTTTTTTTAATTGACTTGTTATTGAGTTTTATAAACAGGGATCATAGGCGCGATAAATGATACAAATAAACAGACCAAGTCTTCTCATGCCATTTGTATGTCACAAAAACAGCATAATAAATTTGCAATAATATATGCAACGTATGGTTCGTTGTTGGTGGTCAATGCACACGGTCTTGGTTCACGGTTTAAATAAAAACAATAACCATAGCGAAGAGAAAACGGGATAGAACAGAGTTAACAGATAACATTCAACCCGAGTGTGTTGCTCATCCCCGGTTTGTTGCCAGTACCTATTTCTGCAAAGCCAAGATCTTGTTCTGGTGAAATGGCATCAGGACCAGGTTCTGCAGAGACCCCAGCCTTGCAGAATCCCTCAGAATGTTGCCATTGATGTATGATGACTATGTGTCAGGGACTGGACTGAGAGGAATGGTAGGGACCGCCCCTCCTTCCTGAAGCTTCCCGAGAAGAGGAGGACAGTACAGATCTACAACAGTGGTTTGCAGAAGGTCAGAGGCTGCCTAAGGGAGAAGCTGGAAGAGGAGCAGCAGGAAGAAGCAGCACCGGGGGAGAGACAGCTGACAGACTCAGTGTCCTTGGAAAGTATTCCTGACACACACCCCCTTCCAAGACCAGGCGAGCATTGGAAGTAGTAGAACAGAAAGCTCAGAGGCAGAAAGCACAGATTAGCGGGCGCAGGGATAAGTAAAGTAGGCGGAGGGGGTGGGACTTTACTCGGAGCAACGCCATTATCTGAGACGCTGCTTCCTATGTCTCTCTCTGTGAATATTGAATAAAATACCTTGCTAAGAGTTTCTTGTTTTTTCCCCCCATTACTGGCAGGGGGTTCAGATTCCCTGAAGCCTGACACTATGTTCCCCCTTCGCTGTCAGAGGCAGCACACCTCTCAATGCCAATAGCCGGGAATCGCAAGCGGGGAGAGTTCTGCTGCACTCGGGTCCTGCTGGTGGGCTTTTTACAATGGTTATCTGGTTGGTCAATGTGAGCACAGAACGCTGGACCAGGGAGGCCACTGAGCTGGTTCACCCGGGTTCTTATGAATAACATTGAGGGTCGGCTGTTATTTTAATGTCCTGCCAGGGGACTTCCTTGGAGCCATCTGATTGGCTACTGTGAGAAAAGGATGCTGGACCAGATGGGCTGGTCCAGCATCCAACTGGGCTGATCCAACTGGGCTCTTCTTAGGTTCTTATAATATGGAGTTTGGTCCTAAGATCCTCCAACCAAACACATCTTGCTTAACTGCAAGCACTTGGGCCCCAATATCAGGTCAGAGAATCACTTTTTACCCATTTGCTTTAAAACGTTTGCTGCTTTTTACTGTGTGCTTTGAAGAAACTCTGTAAATGCCTTAGCTATATATATATACAGTATATATAGTTAACGCCCTACATCTTGCTCAAATAGCCATTTTACCACCTCCAACCAATATGCCCAAATATACAGCCTTGGTCCAGCCGGGATCTCTCTGCTAACATCAAACATGCGTGCCTGCCGTTTTGCAGAGGTCTGGTTAGGAAAATATATAGCCGAGACTGAACGCCCATTTGACTTCATGAAGGTCACCGGATGTTAATGTTGCAATCAGACACTTCTGGGATATTTATGAACCCTGCACTAACTTGTCCCTACTTTGCTTTTTTCACGTTTTTGCACTTCGTTTTGAACCCGTAAGTTGTAGTTGACCCGAGGTTTGCACATCTCTGCAGGAGAACCCTGGATATGATACGCCGCATTGCATGCAAATGTGCCCCATTAATCTTTGGTGACGGAGCTCAATAAAATGATACAGCAGAAAGTGAACTTGCTTTCGGCTACAGGCAGAGCGCAGGGGGGGGGGGGTTGCGGCATTTCTTCGGCGAACCCTTCCCCAGCCAGGAGTTAACTTCCAAAACAAGTCTTTGCACGTGCTCTGAGAAAGCCACAACCTCTGGGAGTTGATTAATTGTGCGGATTTGGTTTGGTCTCTGAAACTGCATAAGTCACTTTTAAAATACTTTTGGAGAAATGTGTCAAGGTGGCACGGCCAGCCTTACGATTAGGCCAAGTGAGGCCGAGGCAGCAGATGCCACAACACTGATCAGTCCCATCTGCTGCCTTTTACTTTGTTAAGGGTGCTGAGAGTTATTAGGAGACTCCCCGCTATTCCCCATCAATATTCAGAGTCCATCTCTTTCCCCAAGGAATCCATCTCTTTTCCCAAGGAACTTTGGGAACTGCATATCTACCAGTCTTAACTAATAACCTCACTGCCGTACTTTGGACTGGCTGGAGTTTCCGAACTGTTTGTAAAGGCAGCCCAATGAATAACACACTGCAGTAATCCACCAGGAGGTTTTTCTATAGCAGAGCTAACCATAGCAAGACTATCTTGCAGTTGCCATCTTGTTGAGAGATAAACTGCAGGCCTAGTAGTGATAGTACTCTTCTTCTGTTACATCAGGGTTGGGGAAGCTTTTTCATCTTCCCTTCTGGCCAACTACTGGGGCCACTGGCCAGTGGCCAATGGCCAAAGTGGCCAGGGCAATTATGTAAATATCACCTTCACACAGTAGGCTAAATTTACACACATGCAGACACCTCTCTATCCTCCACCCAGGTGAGCAAAATTCACCTCAGTTCATCTCAGTTCACCTCAGCCATCTCATGGAATTCATCTCAGTTCACCTCAGACATCTCATTTAAGGGTGTGGAGCAGGGACTGTGATGGCCTGGCCTGGAGAAAGGGGATGCTCTGGTGAAAGTTGAGGGGCACGTAGAGAGGACAAACCTAGACAGCATCTTAAAAAGCAGAGACATCACCTTGCCGACAAAGGTCCGTATAGTTAAAGCTATGGTTTTCCCAGTAGTAATGTACGGAAGTGAGAGCTGGACCATCAAGAAGGCTGATCGCCGAAGAATTGATGCTTTTGAATTATGGTGCTGGAGGAGACTCTTGAGAGTCCCATGGACTGCAAGAAGATCAAACCTATCCATTCTCAAGGAAATCGGTCCTGAGTGCTCACTAGAAGGACAGATCCTGAAGTTGAGGCTCCAGTACTTTGGCCACCTCATGAGAAGAGAAGACTCCCTGGAAAAGACCCTGATGTTGGGAAAGATGGAGGGCACAAGGAGAAGGGGACGACAAAGGATGAGATGGTTGGACAGTATTCTCGAAGCTACTAACATGAGTTTGGCCAAACTGTGAGAGGCAGTGAAGGATAGGCGTGCCTGGTGTGCTCTGGTCCATGGGGTCACGAAGAGTCGGACACGACTGAATGACTGAACAACAACAAGAGAGGACTAGAGGGGCACATTGCACACAAAAATCTGACATCATCCAGTTCACTCCTAAACGGCACCAAACACCCAGAAAAGACCCCATGCAACAGTTGGTGGTGAAAACACTACGTTTCCCAGACACACACACACACACACACACACACACAAAAACAGCCCCTCGGTGCCCTAACCCCCGGAGTCAGGATTTTGCCAAAAATCTGACATAGTCCGATTCACTCCAAAATGGTGCCAAACACCCAGAAAAGGCCCCCTGCAAGGTTGGGCTGTGAAAACACTACGTTTCCCAGAGACAAGCACTGCTGCAGTGCCACGGGCAGGAGGCTAAGTGGTGGTGAATGTCCCACTGGTAGTTGTGGTGGTGTGGTTTGGCAGAGCAGGGTGGCACTTCCTGTTTTGCCTCAAGTAGCAAAATGGGACGTACCAACCGTGACTTCAGGATTCCAGAAGGAACAGCTGTCAGTTTGGAGCGAAGGAATGCAAGGACTCGCAGGTCAGGTGGGGTTTGTTAGCTTTGGGAAGAGTTGCCTGATTCCTCAGCTGGAGAAGGCTCAGGGCAGGTGAGGATCACATGCCTCATCAACCCAGAAGATATAACAGGAAAGCCATCCTGGCCAGACCTGCAATAGAGATAGTGCCTGCTTAAGGTGTGGCAGGAGGGTAGGTGCCACTACACCATATGGAATTGACCACCTGATAAAGGCATCTTCAGGAGACCCTGTCTTGCTCTTGGATCCATTGGACATATAAGGGAAGAGATTACCTGTCAGATATCCAGGCCCCAAGCTGTATGGGGCTTTTGTACAGTGGGACATGATTGTAGTCAAACCAACATTTCATGTTTCGCCAGATGGGCACGTGAAGGGGCTGAAGCTCACAGAGCTTTCATGTAAATTATTTTAGAGAGAACTATGTGAGATCACTTCCTTTGTCCGCCTTGGCAGGAAGCTGTAACGCTGCATCCTTCCTTCCTTCCTTCCTTCCTTCCTTCCTTCCTTCCTTCCTTCCTTCCTTCCTTCCTGGGCGGCCTCCTCCTTCATCATGCTTCCAAGCTGACCACATGTGCATGTCTGAGCACTGCAAGTCAGACACCATTTTTGAACTTACATTTTGTCCTTTTGTGATTCATATAGTGGTTATAACCTGCCTTCATTTTGCTACTGTAATTGCTGCTAGATTATGTAAGTAAATACTACTTTTATTTCTTCACAAAACAATGTTTGTATGATTGTTATTTCTATGGGGGAGAAGAGGGGTAATACCAGGGAAAATGGAGTCTGCCTTAAAGCAACCTGGATTTTTGTTTCTAGAAGGTTAAATCAACCTCACTTTAGCTTCCAAGTTTTAAGCTGCAAAGGATGACACTCTGCTCATCTCACTAATGTGAGCAAGGAAGGATAATAACTAAACAATATACCCTTTCCTAGTGCCTAAACTCATTCCTACATGTACACCACTTCCAACACCTTGAACTTGGCTCGGTAGTTCATTGCAATTCTTTCAGCAGCAACTCCCAGTGAGCAGTTGAGAACCTGGGACCTTCTGCATTCCAAGCACATCCTCTTGCTGCCCTTTGGATTCAACTTTCAGCTTGACACTTGCCTCCATTTCCCCCCTTCGCATTTCAAAGCTCGGCTCAACAGCTCAATCAGAGGCAATTGGCAGGGAAATCCCGGTTGTCTTCCCCAATCAGGTAAATGGGGGAATTGAATTTCCATGGTAACCAACAGTCCCCTGCCTCCAGCACAGCCAAGTAACCACCACATCTGGATCAATAAGACCTGATCCTTGAGATTTAGATTGGATTATGTTCAGGAATAGCCAAACCTGTCAAATTTTGTTTCTCATTTTGCTTTATTTTACAAAGCCCTGAGCAACTTAAGGTCCAAGGTATCTTAGGAGCCAAACCCTTATCTCAGGCTTACTCAAACTCGGCCCTCCAGATGTTTTTGGCCTACAACTCCCATGAACCCTAGCTAGCAGGACCAGTGGTCAGGGATGATGGGAATTGTACTCTCAAAACATCTGGAGGGCCAAGTTTGAGGGAGCCTGCGCTTTCTCCTTCCTCAGACACTGAGATTATCCACAGGAGTGTCATTGGTCATCCCCTGAGTTGCCAAGGCTCATCTGACAGCAACAAGAAACTGTCATCATGTCATCAACCGTGTCATCGACCTAGTGAAATGCTCTGCCAATAAAAAATTTGGCAGGCACCTTCCGCTTTCACCTCTTCCAGTGTTTCCCAAACTTAGGTCTCCAGCTGCTTTTGGACCACAATTCCCATCATCCCTGACCACTGGTCCTACTAGCTAGGGATGATGGGAATTGTAGTCCCAAAACAGCTGGAGACTCAAGTTTGGGGAAACACTGCTCTGCATGCCTGCTGAAACTTTTGTGTGCTGGGGAACGTATGCGGGCAATTAAGAAAGCGTCGTTCCGCAATAGTTGGTTGGTGGTCTCTGATTTGCAACAGGGCCGTAGCTCAGTTTCAGAGCACCAGCTCTGCATGCAAAAGATCCCAGGTTCAAGCCCCAAAATCTCCAAGTAGGGCTGGGAATGTCCCCTCATCGAAACCCTGGAGAGCTTCTGCCTGCCAGTGTAGACAGTACTGAGCTAGATGGGGCCATAGCCTGGCTCCATAGACAACAACTTTTTAATGCCAACATTGGCAGATTGCCAGCCCAGGGAATCAGAGGGCATGGAAAAGGCCAAGCCATCAAGGCATTTTAGCTACCTGATATGGGAAATGAAATCCAATTTTTATTTCACCCCTGAAAGCCTCTCCTGCGCTGCGGGAAGGTTAATAGCAGTTCCCCAGCAATTTCATTTTTCCGTTAATGATATTAAAACCTCTCATCTGGGGAAATAATAGAAAAAAGGGCAAATTCAATCTTCGCTGACATTATTAACAAGGCTTGTAGCTGGGGAAAGGGCTTGTTTCTTTGCTATCGCTGATGGAAAAGCTACAGCATTGATAGAAAAGCAATGTTGTGTTTTTGGAGATTCGGAAGGAACATTGTTCTCTGGCATCCACATTTATAAAATGATGCCAAATGATGGAATGCAATCAGCAAATTCTGATTCTGAAGGTGATTTAGAGACCAGCATGACAGCTTCCTCTTAGGGTGTGTGTGTGTGTGTGTGTGTGTACACATCAGGGGTCAGCAAACTTTTTCAGCAGGGGGCCGGTCCACTGTCCCTCAGACCTTGGGGGGGGGGGCTGGACTATATTTTGAAGGGGGGGAAATGAACGAATTCCTATGCCCCACAAATAACCCAGAGATGCATTTTAAATAAAAGGACACATTCTACTCATGCAAAAACACGCTGATTCCTGGACCGTCCGCAGGCTGGATTGAGAAGGTGATTGAGCCGGATTTTAGTTTGCCTACCCATGGTGTATATCTCTCTTTCTTTCTTTCCCTCCCTCCCTCCCTCCTCTCTCTCTCTCTCTCACACACACACACACACACATTTTATAAACTTCTTAACACCATAGTTTCTTAATGGATTATAATCAGGGATCAGGGTATATTGCTAGTGGGGAGCTGACATTTCTCTCAACCCAGGTTCGTCAACGTAATATCTGTGGCGGGCATAATGGTGCCCTTGAAGTCTTGCCCTGGTGCCCACAAAGGGGGCTCACTGCCCGCTTGGTCATGAGCTGCATTGAAAACTGCATAATGCTGAAAGAGGAAGTGGGGCGAGTGACGCTCTTCCCAACTTCCTGTTTCAGCTCTATGTGCTTTTCAGGGCTCAGAATAATTCTACTGGATCTGACTTTAACCCAGATTCCTTAAAAGGCGAAATGTGTGCGCGTGCACATGTGCTTTCTAGTTTTTATATAGTATATATCTCTCAGAAGACAGGGGTTTGATCCCGAGGAGGTGAGAAAAGTGATCAGAGGGGGGTCACACTCATGGCCCTTGCTCCAAAATCCAAATGTGCCCAGGAACCTCGAAAAGTTGTCAACCCTTCCTCTAGCTATGTCTGCATCCTCTTGCCTCCATGGTTGTCCTGAATTTACTGGAAGGGAAGGAGGGAGATGAGAAAAAGGAAATCTATTGATGCATAATATTCAGGTGGCAGATTGGGAAAGGTTATACAAAACGGATCTGAAATTTACGGCATGTTGTACGCTGAAAGAAAATTATATATATGAAAATGATGTACCGGTGGTATTTGACTCCTAGTAAGGTAGCAAAAATGCATAGAACAAGTTTGAATACCTGCTGGAAATGTAAAGAAAAAGAAGGTACCTTTTATCAGATATACAGGTGAAACTCGAAAAATTAGAATATTGTGGAAAGGTTCATTTCTTTCAGTAATTCAACTTAAAAAGTGAAACTAATATATGAGATAGACTCATGGCATGCAAAGCGAGATATGTCAAGCCTTTGTTTGTTATAATTGTGATGATTATGGCGTACAGCTGATGAAAACCCCAAAATAACCATTTCAACTTTGGGGTTCTCATCAGCTGCACGCCATAATCATCACAATTATAACAAACAAAGGCTTGACATATCTCGCTTTGCATGCCATGAGTCTATCTCATATATTAAACTCCAGTAGCTAATGAAAACAATTCCTTACATAAATGAACTTTTCCACTATATTCTAATTTTTCGAGTTTCACCTGTATAGTGGTCATGTAAAGTAATAAAGGCTTTCTGGGGAATGATATATAATGAACTGAAAAATATGTTTAAAATAACTTGTAAAAAAAAACCACCCAGAAGCCTTCTTATTGGGAATTGTAAGTAAGTACCGACATACCAAAGGAACAGAAAATACTTTTTATGTAAGCAACAACAGCAGCACAGATGCTAATAGCCCAGAGATGGAAAGAAGAAAGAGTCCTTACCAGAGAGGAATGGCAAACTAAGCTGTTAACTATGCTGAAATGGTAAAACTGACCGGAAAGCTCAGGGACCAAGAAGACAAATATATCTATATATGAAAGAATGGGGGAAATTATAATTTACTTAGGAGACCACTGTCAGCAAATAAAAACATTAGCAGGATTTTAACAACACTTGTAATGTAACAAACACTTTGGGCAATATGAATAGATATAAAATATAGACTATGATATAATACGCAGTTGAAAATGTTGACATTGGGACCCATGGAGGGGATGAGGGGAAGTTTTGAGATTCAGAGAAATCTCTATGTGGATATGTATTTGGTTTTGTTACAAATTTATATTTGTAAAATGAAATTAAAAAGTGCCGTTGTTTTTTTAAAAAGGGAATAATGGAAATCTATTAGTATAAAAATGACATTTAATATATAGGCAGAGATTGCAGGAGCATCAGGTATCACATGGAAATCGTACAGGTGGAGCCCAGGACAACCACATATCTATACAGCAGGAGCAGGAAGAGTTACAGAGAACAGACAGCAAAGTTCCACGCACCATTTCAAAGAAGGGGGTTGAGTTTGTCACTCCCCCTCCACCCCACTGTAAACAGGTTAAAGAAATGCGCTTTAAATGAGCCAGAGGTTCTGCACATAATATGCATTTGTGGAAGGCGAGCGGATGGATCATAGAACACTGCGTGCACACTTGTTTCTGTTATAAGGTACATCCTCACAGCTATTGTGCATTTTGTTCCTCATGAAGGTAGCCACGTTGAGACCAAGCATGCCTGGCAGTGGTGAAGACAAAGCATGTGGGAAATATAGTGGCTTTCTTTTCTTTTTTTCCAAAATGGCAGCTGGTAATCGCTACTTGGATATTCTGGTTCTTCCCCAAACCTGAGACTCATATGACCTGTGTGGCAGTAGATGGGTTTGTTTAAACTAAGTGTGTGCCACTTACGTATAAGCCATGTAGATGGGAGTGATACCTTCTCCAGAGAAGTTTAACAATCAGTTCCTCTTCCCAGGGAATTCTGGGAATTGTAGTCCTGTGAGGGAAATAGGAGGGTCTCTGAAAGAATTTCAGCACCCTTAATAGAAAACAGCTCCCAGAAGGAAGCTGTTAATGTTTAAAGTGGTGTCATAGTGATTTAAATGTCTGGTGTGAATGTGGCATAACATAGGTACATTGATCCTAACAGGTCTACTCTGAGAAGGACTTAATGGGGTGCAACCCAAAGATTAGGATCGCAGCCTTGGTAATGATTCAAAATATGGATGACTACTGTACTATTAAAGGGGGGAGGGGAGCTGCCAGGGTCCTGTCAGGTTGTCAGCCGAGGGGGTGGCTGCCATGGGAGCAAAAGTCTGCTCTCTTAGCGGTTGTGGGAGCTCCAGAAGGCAGTGGGTTCAGAAGACAGCTGTCCTGTTCACCATAGCCAAAGGAGCACTAGAAATAATATTGCTTAGAATTGATAGAACTTAAATCAGAAATTGTGACAACGGCCCTGCAAGGCGGAACACTCCTGTTACATACCCTCCCACATTCCTCAGATGACAATAGGGACATTCTATTCTACATCAGTATCACTGCCAGTTGTATTCAAAGATTTCTGTGCTTAAAATACTGCAGATTTGTGTTTCCTCTGATAACTTTTGTACTTGACCAGGAGGAAATGCTCAAGCAGTGATACCGATGTGGAATAGAATGTCCCTATTTTCATCTGAGGAATGTTGGAGGGTATGTTGTTATCCTTGCATTGGGGGGGGGGGGGCGGAAGTGAAGAGAGTGGTAGCTACCCTAAGGTGAGAGTGGGGAACCTCAGGACCAAGGTCAGCATGTGGCCCTTAGGGCTTCTCTATCTGGCCCTTGATACACACTGCCATACACAC
Source organism: Lacerta agilis (assembly GCF_009819535.1). Taxonomy (NCBI): domain Eukaryota; kingdom Metazoa; phylum Chordata; class Lepidosauria; order Squamata; family Lacertidae; genus Lacerta; species Lacerta agilis. The sequence goes on along the minus strand of NC_046319.1, from coordinate 16,922,212 downwards.
TGCACCAACTTAGCCTTGCATCCTCCTCAAATGTTCTTGCCTGGCCTGGAATGTGTCCTTGAATTCTGATTCTTGCTTGCCTGGATGGAGGTGTGTGAGTGAAAGCTGCTTTCCAAAGGTAAAATTTGCATGTGTTGCTCCGCCCAATCTGCCCACCACATAAGGTTGCACTGCAGGAGATGTGGCCTTCTGGCTGAAAATGTTCCCCACATTCATGCCCTAAGATGAACCTCAGTGTTCATGGTGAAAGCAAGATGCGCCATCTCACGGAAAGTTCCAGAATCAATTGGAGGCCCAGCGCCCCCTGGTGGAAGGAGAAGAAGCCATGGAAATTTCTTTTAGATGGGTTTGGCCATTGCCTGCTTCTTCATTGCGCCCTTACGGGAAAAATGAGATTTGGAGGACTGGAGAGAGGGGTGTGCTGGCAGGCAGACCAAGGAGCAGGAAACGCTTAAACCCAGGCCTTGACTTGGCTGCTCCACTCCTTGGTGCAGCCGCACAGCCCCCCATCTTCGTACCACCGCCACTTCACACCCTTGTACACGGCCCGGGCCCAAGGCTGGAAGCACAGGAAGAGGCGGAAACGCCTGACCAGACCGCAGTAGATGGCCATAGCCACCACGATCAGCGGAGACATGATGACGAAGCCGAGGATGATAAGGGCGGAGGAGCTGTTGTCATCCAGGATGGTCTTGCAGTAGGAGGCTGTGGAGTGGAGCACCTGCAAGGGGGTGGAGAGAGACCGAGTCAGAAACTGAGGCGGACATTGTGGGAAGGGGAAAGAATAGGGAGCAGGGCAGTGTTACCCAGGCCACAGGGGCGTCTTACCCAAAGAAGCTAGTGGCGTGGGGTGCCAGGGCCCCATGTTCTGGAGGGCACCAGGGAAGAGGTGGAGGCTGGGCGTGGCACCTCCTGGCATCAGCTCGCCACCCTCACCCGCCTCTGCCATGCCGCACCGAAACAGCACTGCACCCAGAGCCTCCGTCTGCTGTGGCCACTGCACCACAAAGTGGCCAGCTGAGCCGGGAGGCGCCACGTCCAGCCTCCACCTCTTCCCCTCCGGAGGAGCTGCCCTCCAGCCGCTGCCTGCCTCCTCCAGCCCCACCGGCAGCACTGTCCTCCCTAAAATACTGGGAAACGGGGAGGGGGACACCACCGGAGGGAGCTTTGCACCACGGCGCCGGATATGCTTAAGACGGCCCTGCTAGGCCGCCTATTGAATCATGGGATCGTAGAGTTGGAAATGTTACCCGAATTCTAAGGTCTCAAATAAAAATTACACGTTCATAAATGTACAAGGCAAACACATACATACAGTATATAAACCATGTGTCTGAAATAGTACAGGAGAGCAATCCTGAAGCCATTTTGACTCTCCCAAATTGACCTCAAATATTCCTCTGCAAGGAGAAAAGAAATGGGAAAGTCTTCCCATTGTCTTTTTGCTTGCAAATCCTGTCTTAAGGGCGTATTCGTGTATGAATAGGGTGAGCCTGTGACCTGGATTCAGGAACTAAAGTATTAACAATCACAAAAGAATGGCCAAGCTGCCCAGGTAATGCAATCAGTGACTATTATCAGGTATCCTGGCAAACAGGATTTCTGCTGTAAGCCACCTGTGATGTATTTCTGCTGTAGAAGAAGAAGAAGAGAAGAAGAGTTTGGATTTGATATCCCGCTTTTCACTACCCGAAGGAGTCTCAAAGCGGCTAACATTCTCCTTTCCCTTCCTCCCCACCACAACAAACACTCTGTGAGGTGAGTGGGGCTGAGAGACTTCAAAGAAGTGTGACTAGCCCAAGGTCACAAAGCAGCTGCATGTGGAGGAGTGGAGACACGAACCCAGTTCCCCAGATTACGAGTCTACCATTCTTAACCACTACACCACACTGGCTCTCTGTTACACTGGTAACAGGCTGTGTATCACATGTGCAGAAAAGAGTGACGCTTGCATCCCAACTATCCACATCCTTTCACCTCCCCAAGGCTTCTCTGGGAAGCCAAGATCAGCTTGGAATTGTCTTCTTCTCCAGATGAAAGGAATGACCCAGAATTGAGCTCCTTGGAAGAAAAACTGTCATATATAAATATAATAAACAAACAAACAAACAAATCCCCTACTCAGCCATGAGGAAATGGGGAGGAGGAGAACTATAAGCTACCTACCTATAGGGATTGAACCTGGGGCCTTTTGCATGTAAAGCAGGTGCTCTGCCCCTGAGCAGATAATAGCCACTCTAATAGCCACCACTTTGCTCACCGAAAATTAATTTTCAGCCATTCACCATTTGCAAAGCATTCATTTCACTCAGTTCTCCCCACTCCTTTCACCGCTTCTCTACACCCTGATGTCAAAAAGGTGATGTTATTTGTGTCTCGCACCCTCTCTGGGTTAATTAATACTGAACAGATACTGTTAGAGCCGGAGGGGAGGGAAAGAAATGGAGTCTGATGTTGGAGGGGAAAGATGAGACTCAACTGATGAGCAGTGATGAGGGGCAACCTGAGTCGGATGCCACTCCTCCTTCCCTCCATGCCAACCACATCCCTCACTTTTGCCAGTGAAAAGGCAGCTTCAAGGGGTAGCGTTTATATTCGGCCAAGCAGGAAATTAGAAATGAAGCAAGCTTGCAACAAACTGCGGCTCCAGCTCAAAGCTGATGCTCTACTGTGCAACTAGGGGTGCTTCTGAATATCATTTGCTGGGGACTCCCAAGTGTGCTTGTGGTCTTCCCATTGAGGCATCTGGTTGGCCACAGTGAACCCAGGATGCTGGACTCGATGGGCCTTTGGTCTGATCCAGCAAGAATTTCTGAGCTTCCTATGGTCCTAGCAAACACATGTGACAACAACAACAACAACAACAACAACAACAATAATAATAATAATAATAATAATTTATTTGTACCCCGCCCATCTGGCTGGGTCTCCCCAGCCACTCTGGGCGGCTTCCAACAAATATTAAAATACCTTAAAATATCACAGATTAAAAACTTCCCTAAACAGGGCTGCCTTCAGGTATTTTCTGAATGTCAGGTAGTTGTTTATCTCCTTGACCGCTGATGGGAAGGCGTTCCACAGGGCGGGCGCCACTACCGAGAAGGCCCTCTGCCTGGTTCCCTGTAGCTTTGCTTCTCGCAGTGATGGAACCGCCAGAAGGTCTCCTTTGGCCATGTCCGATCATCAATCTGTTTAGCTGGGAACTGGCAGTGGCTCTCCAAGGATTCAAGCATGGGACATTCCCAGCTGTACTGAAGAACCAGTGTGATGCCATGGTTAGCGTGCCAGACCAGAACTTGGGAGTCGTGGGTTCATCTCACCCACCCCAACCAGGAACCTTGCTGGGTGGCAGAGAGAAGTCCAGAATCAGAAACCAGAGAGGAGGGAGGCCAAGAGGCAGAGATGAATCAGGCTGGTGAAGATGCCAGGCAGTTTCCCCCTCCTGCTGTGACCAGTTCCCCTCCCACCCACCCTGGTATCCCAGGACCAGAAGAGGTATGAAGAGGGCAGAGGAGAGAGAGGAGTCTCAGATTGCTTGGGAAGGTACCTGGGAGAGGAGGGAATTTAGGCAGCTTTCTTCAGCCTTCATAACTGGCTCCTTGAGGCAAGACCTACCAATAAGAGTTGTGCTCATTAGGCTTGGCTCCCCCAAGCAGCCTTGTTTTTTAAAAATAAAATAAAATAAAGAGTTAACCTTATTTACTCTGTGTGATTTATTGCTGGCTGGTTCCTTGACAATGTTCCAATGAGGGAGAACCTCTAGAATAGGTGCAAATCAGGTCCACTGAGGAGCATGGCCTGGGCAGGGAGTCTCAAGGACCAGACAGAGGGCCACATTTGACCTCACCCCCAGACCTGAGGTTCACCACCCCTGCCTTAATGCCCCAGGATCCTACCACAAGCCCGTCATCATGGAGTCAAGTTTCTCAGCATGACAAACATTCCTCGTTTGAAAAGAAAACCAGGAGGGGGAAATAAGTGAGCTTATATGAGCCATTGCTCCTTGGGCTCATCCATCGACTTCAATCTCATAAAGGGAAATGAAATGACAAAATGAAACTGCCTACAGATTGAGTTCCCATGTGGCTGCTCTGCCTCTTCTTTCCCCCAACAACCCCCTGTTGTATAGTCAATCTCCAGCCTGCCAGCCTGCCCTGATAAATTGCCAAGAGAAGCTAGCAGTCATCAGATTAAAGGTTTAATTATCCATTATGTCTGCCCGGCCTGGTGACAGCTCCTCAAGCTCTTACCCAGGGAACAGGCCGGCGGGAGATTCAGGTGACAGCTCTCACCTGGATGGCTTCCCAGTTCTGCTCAAGGGGACTTGGGGGTTCCTCAAAAGGGCAATGACATTAAAGTCTCTAAAGCTCAGTAATAGAACACCTGCATTGCATGCAGAAGGTCTCAGGTTCAATCCCTGGCATCTCCAGGTAGGGCTGGGGAATATCCCTCTCTGGAACCCTGGAGAGCTGCAGACAGTCAGTGTAGGTCAGTCATGGCCAAACTCAGCCCTCCAGATGTTTTGGGACTTCAATTCCCATCATCCCTGACCTCTGGTCCTGTCAGCTAAGGATGATGGGAGTTGTAGTCCCAAAACATCTGGAGGGTCAAGTTTGGCCATGCCTGGTGTAGGCAATACTGAGTCTGCAAACAGCTGGGCTCCCCTTCCCTTCAAAAGTAGAGTTCAGGTATCTAACTGTTGGAGATGCAATAGGGATAACGCTTCTCTAAAACATATGGGTTTTTTTCATTGTCCTATATTGAAAGATTTTTGGCAGGAGGTAACTGAAACCATCAACAGAACTGTACGGAACAACCTTACATTTACAGAGCAAAATATCCTCTTGAATTATATACCCAGCACATGGAATCTTACAAAAGGACAATACGAGTAGACTCTCTGTGCCAAATACCACAGCAAAACGACTGACACTGATAAACTGGAAAAATAAAAATGCGGCTCCCTTCTACAATTGGATTGAAGATTTATACAAACTCGCAACATATGAACAACTTGCATATAAACACAGACTTGCCATGGACAAATTCAATGAAATTTGGAATCCATTCTTACAAATACTGTTAATAGGTTAAAATCCGGTGAATTACAATAACAACCTTGTAAAACATACAGTTTTGGGGGGTTCCCCTCCCCCCTTGGTTTTCCTTTCTGCACAAGTTCTGTTTCTCTTTTTATTTTTCTCTTTTTTGTTTGTGTCTCACCATGTCTGGTGCACATATAAAAAGGTAAAGGGACCCCTGACCATTAGGTCCAGTCGTGTCCAACTCTGGGGTTGCGGCGCTCATCTCACGTTACTGGCCGAGGGAGCTGGCGTACAGCTTTTTGAACTTTCAATAAATATATTAATTTCTTTTTAAAGGAGAGTGTTAAGTGTTGGAGCAACATAAACATTCTCTGCTGTGCTTTTACCTGCTGTAAAACTATCCAACCTCCAGTTTTGAGTTTGAGTTTCCAAGTAACAGTTTGAGTTTCCAAGGGGGAAACCAGGATACCTGCAAGGTGAGGGCAGCAAGAAGGACACAGCAGTGAGAAGGAGTTGGGTGTATTTAACCAGGAGAAGAGATGGCTGGGAGGCGATATGATTGCCATCTGCAAATATCTGAAGGGATTGTTTAGCTGTTACTCCAGTATTGCAGGGGTTGGACTAAATCAGGCATCCCCAACCTACGTCCCTCCAGAAGTTTTGGCCTACAACTCCCATGATCCCTAGCTAACAGGACCAGTGGTCAGGGATGATGTGAATTGTAGTCCAAAACATCTGGAGGGCCAAAGGTTGGGGGTGCCTGGACTAAATGACCCTTGGGGTCCCTTCCAACCCTAAAATTCTATGATTCTACCACCACTAGGGATAATGGAGAATCCCAACAGAAACAGAGAGCCAGTGTGGTATAATAGTTAGAGTGCTGGAACAAGACTTGGGAGACCAGGGTTCAAATCCTCACTCATCAATGAAGCTCACTGGGTGACTTTGGGCCAGTCACAGTCTCTCAGCCTGACCTACCTTGCAGGGCTGTACATGAAGAAAAAAACAGGCGGGGGGGGGAGCTATGTGTGTGACCTTGAGCTCCCTGGAAAATAATATGGGCTATAAATCCAATAAGTAAATAAACATCTGATTTTCACTTATTCATTCCATGTCTGCACCAGAAATCAATCCAGCAAATACAATCGGTGACCACTGTTATTGTTCGTTCCAGTATGCAAATGGTACATAATTGATTGCGCTCCCCCTCGCTGCCCATTTGCACTGTGTTTCCTTTGCAATGAGATGAACGGGGTGGAATAATGTAAAGGCTACGTGATTAATCACGTGGCTTTGCTGCAGCCAACAATGAAGTGAATAGTCGACTTTTTGGAAGAAGGCGGATTGCAGCGGAATGGAAGCGCTGTTCCATGTCATGAATGGAAAAAGGATATCTTCCTCCAGCTCCCAACCCTCTATACATTGCCTTCTGCTGCTTGCTAATTGAAAGGCTTGATGCCCTGCCCACCAGAGCCTGTCGGCCTTTTGTCTTGCCTGCTCTCTTGTTCCATGGCCAGCGTGCCTTCGCTTCGCCTTCGGCTGCAAATCACACAGAGCAAAGAAACAGATGCTGGCTTTATGAGCAGCGCTTTATGACTCAGCCTGAAATTAAAACCGTCTGAGTCCAAATGAGGCTGCTTGCTGCTGCTGCTGCTGTTTCTTTTGTCACCCAAGAGGCCGGCGAGAAATGGAAATTCTTGTCTTGTCCCAAAACAAATGAATAAGGGCTGTAATATTTGTCCTCCTTTACTACCGCAGGAGAGGTTGCCGAATGGGCTCGCATTGATTTGAAAGGCGTCCGCAGCACCAGGATATTGGATGTTGCAAGGCAGGGGGAGAATTCCAGAAAGGGCAGCTGAAAAGGATCAAGGGGATGGAGCAACCGCCCGATAGGGAAAGATTGCAGCGTTTGTGCCTTTTCAGCTTAGAGAGAAGGAAATGAAAACGACTTAATGGAGCAATTTCTCAAACTTCCTCCCTTTTTTGGAGCCCCTACCCATAGGAACGCAGGTGGCGCTGTGGGTTAAACCACAGAGCCTAGGGCTTGCTGATCAGAAGGTCGGCGGTTCAAATCCCCGCAGCGGGGTGAGCTCCCATTGCTCGGTCCCAGCTCCTGCCCACCTAGCAGTTTGAAAGCACATCAAAGTGCAAGTTGATAAATAGGTACTGCTCCAGTGGGAAGGTAAACGGCATTTCCGTTTACCTTCCCACTGGGCTTAGTCATCCTGGCTTAGTCATCCTGGCCACATGACCGGGAAGCTGTACGCCGGCCCCCTCGGCCAGTAACGCGAGATGAGTCAGACATGACTGGACCTAACGGTCAGGGGTCCCTTTACCTTTACCTTTACCCATAGGAACACAAGCAGAGCCTGCTGGATCAGGCCAATGGCCCGTGTAGTCCAGCATCCCGTTCTCACAGTGGCCAACCAGATGCCTGTGGGAAACCCAAAAGCAAAACATGCTCATTAGAGCCCTTTCCCCTTCCGTTGTTCCCAGCAGCTGGCATTCAGAAGCATTTCTGCCTCCACCCATGGAGGCGCAGATAGCCTGTCAGAGTTGACAACACAAGCTAGATGGACCAAGAGTCCATCAAGGCAGCTTTCAAAGTTCTTTTACTGATGCCGCGACGTCTAATGAGAACTATTTTCCACTGCCGAGGCCATTCATCCTGGCAAGAGGTTTCGTCAACAGCTATGAGCTGCCCTTGCTAGAAAAGGGAAAGGATGAAAGTCATCAGACAAAAGGGAGCCCTTTTCAAAGAGCCAAGCGGTGGTGACTTCTTTCCCCCTTGTTAGCTGCGCCAGGCTAGATCAAAGAACAAAAAGCCCAACTGAAATGCAAAAGGGCAAGCTAGCATCCTTAAGGGTAGACAGCCAAGATCTGCTTCAGATGATCTCCCCTTGAGACTCTGAATGCTGCATCAAAGCTAGACTTGATTGATTGATAGGTAGGAGCAGCAGGGCAAGCTCCTCAAAAGTCTGCCCCCAGCTGGAGAGAAGGGGAAGCGCTTTACAAATTCATGCAAATTCATAACCAGTAACAGATGTCGCCCAAATGCCTATTTCGCATCGTGTTTCCTCGTGTTTCCGCTGCTTCTTTCCTCAGCTAACCTGTATCAACAGCTTCTTGGTGGCTCTGGTCAATTCCTCTGTAACTTGTTGGTTTTATTCAGGGGTGCCAACTGCAATAAAATATTGGGGGGGGGGGCACATAATCGATCACAAGACGGGATGAGAGTGTCGCAGCACTGGGAGATTGCAAAAATTGACCCCAAAGAGCAGCAGCTCGCAGCTGGATTTTCCCTGACCTCTCCTGAGGTGACTCCTCTTGAGAAACGTCCCAGCAGCTAAGCCCCTGCACAAACTGTGAGCTTCTCTAGCCACTTGGGGGGGGGGGGTTGAGGCATGACTTGGTTAGAGATGTTGCTAGGGGGCAGCAGGCGAGATATAAGACCCTAATAAGAGCTCTATCTAGTCCAGCAATGTGTTCTCACAGTGACCAAGCAGATTAATTAATTTGTTCGCTTGCTCGTTGCATTTATATCCCACCTTTTTCTCCAAGGAGTTCAATGTGGGGTACATGCTCCCCCCCCCACCTTCCTCATTTAATCCCCACAATAACCCTGTGAGGTAGATCAGGCTGAGAGGCTTGCCTCAGGTCATCCAGTGAGCTTCCTGGCTGAGTGGGGATTTGAACCCTGTTCTCACAAGTTCTGGTCTGGCATTCTAACCACTATGCCACGTTGGCTCTCATTGGCTCTCAGCGTAATAATAATAATAATAATAATAATAATAATAATAATTTATTTGTACCCCACCCATCTGGCTGGGTCTCCCCAGCCACTCTGGGCGGCTTCCAACAAATATTAAAATACATTAAAATATCATAGATTAAAAACTTCCCTAAACAGGGCTGCCTTCAGGTATTTTCTGAATGTCAGGTAGTTGTTTATCTCCTTGACCTCTGATGGGAGGGCGCCACTACCGAGAAGGCCCTCTGCCTCAGACTGGCTTCCACACTATGCTCACAAACGCCTTCTCTGTTCTCTGTCCTGGCAAGCAAGAGGCATTGTGGGAGTTTAAAGGCACATTCCAGTCAGGCCAAAACACTCGAGGAGGGTATGAAACAGAGCCAGTGAGGGGTGAGGCCAGGGGACAGCTCTGAGGTCAAGGCAGACAGATCCGAAAGTGCGATTGCGTATAACATCATGAGCTCAAGCCACCCCGAAGGCACAACGGGCGTGCTTTGTGTGGGGCTGCCATAGAATTATAGAATTATAGGGTGGGAAGGAATCTTGAGCATCATCTAGTCCAACCCCCCTGCAATGCAGGAGTCTCAGCTAAAGCATTCAAGACAGACGGCCATCCAACTTCTGCTGCTTGTATCCATGCCAGAAGATGCAAATAGTGCAGGATGCAGAGGCCGCACTGGTCCCAGGAGCAGGATACTGGTGACATATTACTTCTCTGCTGGCCATCACTTTGAGCAGGTTCAAGGTTCTTGTGCAGTGCCTCAACGACCACCTGATTTTCCACCTTGGTCGTTGAGATCCTCTGGGTCCCCACACTCCTGAGGTTCAGTCGGCCTTTACTGGTGTGGAAGGTGTTGCCCTGTGGAACTCCCTGTCAGTAGAAGCTGGGCAAGAATGATCCTTGCCTTACCTTTTCGCTTCTCTCGGAAAACTGTGTTACTCAGGCAGGGCTTTGAAATGTGATTTCCGCTTTCTCCCCAACCAGTTTCTAATTTTTTTTTTAATGATCTTCTTGTAATTTAGCACGTTCTATGCTGTCTTGTCGTTTCTTTTCATGAACAGCATGGTCTATAAATATCTAAATAATGAAATGAAATGAAAAGGGTCTGGAAAGGGGCCCAGAATAAAAGGACAGATGAGGAGAAAAGGCGGCCTTGAAGGCATCGTGACTGATTCCTCTTCAGGGCTGCCTAGTGCCTACTTTAGCCATTAGTCCAGCGAAAGGATCTGCTCGTCAGGCAGAGCGTAATGCAGGAAGAGAGGAAAGCTTTCTCCTTCTTCGCCACCCTCTGCTTTGAAAATGGCCCAGAAAAGAAAAGAAAGCCTGAAAGCACGTAGAGAGAACATTATTTAGTGGACAAAAGCCAAGATTTGGATAACCCTTTTCGAACAGGATGACCGAGCTGTTAGAGAGAGAATTAGGCAAGCTTTGAGAGTGGAACTGCTAAACGGAGAGGGGGCATTGGTTGACGTTCCCCCCCCCCTTGCTTTTTAAAAAATAAAAAGGAGAAGGAAAACTAAAGCCTAAAGAAAAGAATCCAGCAGTTCCCAAACATTTGTGGGCCACTGTCCACTTGGCTCCATAAACTCATCCCCAGCCAATGCCCCCTACCCTATAAAAAGGAATTATTGAGAATAACAGTTTGCACAACCCACTAAGGAGCTAGGAGACAAAGGACAAGGAAGAATGAGCAAAGGGGGAAACCATGATTTGGAGCTTGGGGGGGGAGGGCAAATCCAGAAATCAGGACCAAACAGTAGATCTAAAGGACACAGCAGAGCTAGAAAGACTACCCAGTCCAAACAAATGGCCTTTAATGGTCCTTTCCAAGGTGTGATCCCTGTCTGAAACCCTGCAGAGTTTCTATCAGTCGGTGTAGACCAGGCATCCCCAAACCTCGGCCCTCCAGATGTTTTGGACTACAATTCCCATCATCCCTGACCACTGGTCCCGTTAGCTAGGGATCATGGGAGTTGTAGGCCAAAACATCTGGAGGGCCGCAGTTTGGGGGTGCCTGGTGTAGACAGTACTGAGCTACATGGACGGACACACACACGCACACACCGGTCTGACTGTATAAGGCAGCTTCCTATTTCCCCCAAACATCATGCCACTTCTTCTCCAGGAAGTTGCTTCAGCCCCCCTGAACATTTCTCCACACCTTTCTGGCTCCTTAACAATAGGCTTTCGGGATGTGCTGAGATGGTGGATGATGGGGGGGATCTCCTGCATGACAGGTAATTAGGACCCATAAAATCTTGGAGAGCTTTCTCGTTCCTTGGAACACTGACAGTAAACAACCCCAACGAGGTAGGCAGTCTTGCTCCTCTGTGGCTGAGAAAATGTCAGCGCTAACCAGAAGGAGGAAGCTAAAAAAATAAAATAAAACGGGGGGGGGGGAGTGAGGGACACAGAGACTGTACAGATTGAAACAGCATCGAGCTATTCCCTTACTCTTTTGAGTGAAGAGAGAGGGAGCTGTGTTTAGAAGAGCTAATTGTGTTTGAAAGGGAGGCATGGCTTGTTGTTGTTCTTTCTACCCACTTTCCCTGCAGGTCAAAGAGGCGCAACAGGTTATTAATGCAGCTGAAACACCTGACAAACCTGCTCAGCCAAATGCAAAAGTATGAAAGTTCTGCAGGGAAGGGGAAAGGGAAATTAAACTTGCCATCGTCAACATACCTCTCTCTCTCTCTCGAGATATAAATAGATTAGGTAGGTAGGTGGAAAGCTGGATTGATAGCAAACCCTCCTAGTGTCCCTATATTCCAGGGATGTCCCTGATTTAGAGAAGCCATCCCAGTTTCTGACTTGATGCCGGAATGTCCCGCTTTGCCTTAGGACAGGGGTGGCCAACTCCCAAGAGACTGTGATCTACTTACAGAGTTAAAAACTGGCAGTGATCTACCCCCTTTTGGGGGGGTTCAGGTCAAAGTTGTTCAGCTTTTTTGGGGGGGAGGAAGGCCCATTTTTTAGGCATTCAGATCAAAGTTGTTCAGGTTTCCTTTTTTTAAGGGAGAAGGAAATCCCCAGTTTTTGGGGGGGGTACAGGGCAAAAATATTGAGCTTTTTTTTTAGGGGAGCCAAAGTTGTTGAGCTTCTTTGGGGGGAGCCAGTGATCTACCACAGATGTCCAGTGATCTACCAGTAGATCACGATCTACCTGTTGGATGTGCCTGCCTTAGGACATCTCTATTTTCATTGGAGAAATGTCGGAGGGTATGGAGTTATCCGATCTCCAAGCCATCTGAAGGCAATCCTGTATAGGGATTTGCGTTCTTATCTATGTTGGAAGCTGCCCAGAGTGGCTGGGGCAACCCAGTAAGGTGTGTGGGGTACTCAAGGGTACTCAGTACTGGCAACTCCCAAAAAAGGTTTAAAACGTGGCACTTACTGTAACAACCCCTTGGTGAGTACTGGCACCTTTTTTTTTCTTAAAAAAGCAAAGCACTGATGATCGGCTGCTGCCAGGACAAACTATATTTTAATTGATGATTCTAAATGTGTTCTATGTATTTTATTCATTCTTTCTCACTAGTTTGCTCCTATTACTTTGTATTGTTGTTTTTAGATGTTGTAAGCTGCCTTAAAACCCACCTTGGGAGACAGGTGCGCCCTCTCTCTCTCTATATATATATATATCTACAGTGGTACCTCGGGTTACGAACTTAATTCGTTCCGGAGGTCCGTTCTTAACCCGAAAACGTTCTTAACCTGAGGCTCACTTTCGCTTAATGGGGCCTCCTGCTGCCGCTGTACAGCCGGCACGCAATTTCCGTTCTTATCCTGGGGCAAAGTTCGCAAACCGAGGTACTATTTCCGGGTTAGCGGAGTTTGTAACCCGAAGTGTTTGTAACCTGAAGCGTTTCTAACCCGAGGTACCACTGTATCTATCTATCTAGTTATCTACACACACACACACACGGGCCGGATTTAGGTTCGATGAGGCCCTAAGCTACTGAAGGTAATGGGGCCCTTTATATGTCCAGCTGTCCTTTGTCAACAACAAATTGTCGCTGGTTTTTTGTGTTAAATATATGCTATATGGTAATTTATGGACCTAATAGGTATCTAAAGCCATTTGCCACTGTTGCTGTATGTAGGTTTTATTTGTTTTGTTTTGTTATCTTATATTTTGGAATTATGTACATCCAGGTTTTTTTTTCCTTTAAATTTTTTTGGGGGCCCCAAGTGAGTGGGTCCCTAAGCTATAGCTTGTTTAGCCTATACAGTGGTGCCTCGCTAGACGAAAATAATTCATTCTGCGAGTGTCTTCGTAGAGCGATTTTTTTTGTCTTGCGAAGCACCAATGCAAACCGCTAGTTTTCGCCAAAAAAAAAAAATCGTCTTGCGAGGCAGCCCCATTGACTTTTTCGTCTTGCGGGGCAGCCTTCTGCTAGCAAATGCCGTTCGTCTAGCGAGTTTTTTGTCTAGCGAGGCATTCGTCTAGCGGGGCACCACTGTACGTAAATCCAGCACTGACACACACACACACATACACACACACACAGGGAGGGAACCAATATGGCCGCCAAGCCTCTCTGTTTGGCACTCAGGACTCTTCCACATCACACATCCCGTGGCTCAGTGGTAAAGCACCTGCTTCCCATGTGGCAGGACCCAGTTTCATCCCAGGAACTCCAGACAGTTATGGGAATGTTCCTTGCTTGGAATCCTGAACATGCCGGTCAGCATGGACACTACTGAGCTAGATACCATACCTTCCAACATTTCTCCAATGAAAATAGGGGTGTATTATTATTATTATTATTATTATTATTATTATTCCCTGCCTATCTGACTGGGTTGCCACAGCCATTCTGGGCAGCTTCCAACATATATAAGAACCTAATGAAACTACCCTGTTTCTCCTAAAATAAGACATGGCCATAAAATAAGCCATAGCAGGATTTCTATGCATTTGCGAAATATAAGCCGTTCCCCAAAAATAAGCCATACCCCGAAAATAAGCCATAGTGACATGGTACCTCCCATTAAAACAGCCTGGGGAGGCGTGGCTATGCAGCGTACCGATGCGACATGGTTAAAATAAGACATCCCCTGAAAATAAGCCATACTGTGTTTTGTTGAGCGGAAAAAAATATAAGACGGTGTCTTATTTTAGGAGAAACACGGTATACAGAGCTGTCTCCTAAAGGTTGTATAGTTACTTTATCTCCTTGGCTTGATGGAAATAAGGGAAAGTGGGACATTCCAGGATCAAATCAGAAACCGGGATGGCTTCTGTAAATCCAGGACTGTCCCTGGAAAATAGGAACACGGAGGGTCTGAGATACTGCAGTATACGACAGCTTCCTATGTTCCTATATCTTCAGGGAAGGGCCGTAGCTCAGTGACAGAGCATCTGCTTTGCAAGTAGAAGGTTTGCAGGTTCAATCCTTGGCCTCTCCAGGTAGGGTTGGGAGTGTCCCATATTTGAAGGTGGGAATACTGAGCTAGATAGACCGACTCAGTATAAGGCAGATTCTCATGTTCCAATGGAACTGAATCAGGGAAATAGAGATATTCCCTCCCTTTTTAAAACCCGTGTATAACCAGAAATGGCTGGTTTGCTTATCGTAAGGAAATTTCCATTCGCGTGGAAAACAAGCAACAAATGCAGCTACTTCTCCGCAGGGACTGATTGCCGCAAAACCCATCTCATTTGTTCATTTTATTAGCCAGTGACGCTCTTGGATGCCCAATTGAGCAATCTGGCTCCTCGATGATGGCAAAGCCACCTCAAGGAAACAACCACAACCGTCTCCCAGGCGAGGGCTGGATCAGCAGCAGCAATCAATGCGCAATTAATCTCCCGATCAACAAATTGTGCTTTCGGCCCTGTAGGAGAGCCTGCTTTTCGAGCTGTACGGGGCCACACAAATGGCTTTGCCTTATACCCCCTTGATCCCAGGGTTTGTTCACGAAGCAAAACCGCACACTGAGGCCATTTGAACACCTTCATTCAGGCACTTTATTTAAGTTAGTGCCTCAAAGCTGCTTCGGCGCAGACGCTCTTAAATCAGTTCAAGAGTAACCGAAAAGATAAAAGGAGAAAGGAAGTCTTTAATCATTGAAGAGCTGCGGGCAGCTGCAGAGGCTCAAGAATTTGTGGGTGGGTGAGAGGCTGGAAAAGGATCCCGGTTTCACCAGCACGGTCACTCTGCAAAGGGCACCTGAAGGAGGGGAAAGCTGGAACAGAGACCTCCCAGAGCCAGTGAAGGTCATGGCTAATAATAATAATAATAATAATAATTTTTTTGTACCCAGTCCATTTGACTGGGTGTCTGGCTTCCGGGAATTGGCTTCCTCCCCCGCCCCCTTTGGCAGTAGATAAGGAGTCTTGTTACCAGTTAGAAACTTTAATGATCACAGTGAGAGAACAAAGAATCCATTCCTCGGAATGAAGGTGCTCCCAATTAAGGGTTGCACCCACTTCCTCCCTAGTCACCCACATCACTACCGCATCTTGTAACCTGATCTCGCAACCACTGTGCTTTCTGTGCGGCTACCTTATCTGCTCTTCTTGACCTTGGGCTGAGCAGATGAATACTTTCCAGAGACAGTGAATCTGTTAACCCTCTCTCTCCCAGTTCTCCTCCTCCTAGCTGTTCCCCGTCCAGTACTTCCCAGCTTCTGCCTTCTGAACTATGTCCCTCTGCAAACCACTGTTCTAAATCTATACTGTCCTCCTCCTCCTGGGAAGATTCAGGATCCTGATTAAGAGCAGGGGGGAGGAGGAGGCTCCCACCATTCCTCCTCAGTGCAGCCCTCCTCAGCACGCACCCTGACACTGGGTGGCTTCCAACAGAAAATACACAAACACAACAGAGCATCACACATTAAAAGCTTCCTGATACCGGGCTGACTTCAGATGTCTACAGAAGGTCTTATAATATTTATCGCTTTGACATCGGATGGGAGGGCATTCCAAAGCTTGGGTGCCACTGCCAAGAAGGCCCTCTGCCTGGTTCCCTGTAACCTCACTTCTTGCAGTGAAGGAACTGCCAGAAGGCCTAGAGAGAAGGGAGGGGCCTGGGGAGAATGCCAAGGGCCAGAGAGAGAGGGAAAAAAAACTGGAGGGCCACATTTGTAGGGGAGCCTTATGTTCCCCCCGCAACTGTTGTACAGGGGGAGGGGGTAATCTGAGAACTATCAAAACTTGAGCCAGCAAGCGCAAGCTCCTCAGGAGCCCCAAGGCAGAATGATGAAGGGAGAAAAGAAGCCAAATATTCTCAGCTCTCCCCTTAACGGAAGAATCAGAGAGCTATGCATCCATGCACAGCCCATGTGTGGAATACCTAATGAGAACGAAATTAGTTTGTCAATTTGAATAAATTGCAGGTTGTCCAGCGGAGGCTGGGAAGGAAGCCCGCACAGCGCTCTGGGATCCACGGGTGTAGCATGGATTCTGTTTCTGCGGTTGCTGCCGGTGGTCGGATATCCCCCCCCCAAACACACGCACAATTCCTTTCTCTGTTTAATTGAATAGACGAATTGCAGAGGCCGCATCTAGCAGGGAGCAGCCTTAATTAAAATGAAATTAAAGAGATTCCAGCCTGCGTGAAGGCAAGCACAGACAAAAGCAGGAGAGCTGCTCGCAAAAAGGGGGGGGAATCGAGGGTGGCGAGGAAACGGGGAGAAATATTGTGACAATAAAATAAAAAACTGCGATGAGTAATCAGTGCTGGGAAGGATCCTGTCAAGCCAAGACATTACTGTATTTATCCAGACTGTCACAGAGGTTTGGTAATTACTGCAAAGCTATTTTTGTGGGCTTTTTTGTTTTTTAAAGTGATGTATAGCATAATAATTTGCGTTCCTCACCACATCCTGGCTCCGACTTTCATGCTTGCTTTCCTTAAATGTGCAACAGGAGTAGGGACACTTTGGCCCTCAGGATATTGTTGAACTACACCTCTCATCTGACCCAGGAAGCATGATGTTGGAGTTGATGGCTATGCTCTTGCTCCACAGTTGGAAGCAGTAATGCTTCTGAATTCCAGTTGCTGGAAACCGTAGGAGGGGAGAGTTGCTGCTGTGCTCAGGGCCTGCTTGTGGGCTTCCCGAAGGCATCTGCTTGGCCACTGCAAGAAGAGTGTGCCGAACTCAATGGGCCTTTGGCCTCATCTATACCTGAAGGAGTGTCTCCACCCCCATCATTCAGCCCGGACCCTGAGGTCCGGCTCCAAGGGCCTTCATGGCAGTTCCCTCCCAGCAGGAAGCGAGGTTACAGGGAACCAGGCAGAGGGCCTTCTCGGTAGTGGCACCCACCCTGTGGAACGCCCTCCCTTCAGATGTCAAGGAAATAAACAACCATCTGACTTTTAGGGAAGTTTTTAATGTTTGATGTTTCATCGTGTTTTTAATATTCTGTTGGGAGCTGCCCAGAGTGGCTGGGGAAACCCAGCCAGATGGGTGGGGTATAAATTATATTATTATTATTATTATTATTATTATTATTATTATTATTAAGGCTCTTCTCATGTTAAAGGATTCTGGAGAGTATTCAAGGATAAACACTGTCCCCCAACACATGCATCCTAGACCATGACATGATAGATGTTTATAAGATTATGCATGGCATGGAGAACATAGATTGAGGAAAGCTTTTCTCCCTAGAACTCCTAGAACATTAGATTTCAGGGCAAACGGAATAAAGGACTTTGTCACGTAGCACGTAGTTGAGCTATGGAATTCGCTCCCCCCCCCCCCCGGAAGCAGTGAAGGGCCACCAACCTGGATGGCTTGAAAGGAGGAATGGGCAACTTTAAAGCTATTATCAGTGGCTACTGGCCATTATGGCTATTCTCTGCCTGCTCGGTTGGAGGCTTCTGAATACTAAATGCTGGAAACCTCAGGAGAGGAGAGGGCCCTTGTGTTTGGGTCCTGCGGGAGGGTTTCTCATCAGGACATCTGTTTGGCTACTGTGAGAACAGGATGCTGGATTAGATGGGCCATTGACCTGATCCAACAGGCTCTTCTTGTGTCCATTAATTTTTGCGACTCTACTCTTCGTTTGATACAGCCCAGTGGGATTTACTTCCGAATCAACATGCATAGAACCGCACTGATTCGCTGTGTTTACTAATGCTTTCCTGAGCCCTGATGATTTCAGTGGCATTATTCGGCAATAAAAGGGGAATCCTGCTCAGCATAAGGACGGACCAATCTATCCATTTCCGTTTCTCATTTTCCCAGCCTTAAATTAGTTTGTCAGATTTTTGCATCAGTTTGCAATTAATAAAACAAAAAGTCCCCGTGAAAGTTCAGCTGCGTTTAGTGGCTTTAAAATGAGAACTGAGCCAAATTTGTGTGCGTGCGTGCACACACCCTTCTTCATAGCCAAGTTTCAGCTTCTCACACCCCATCTAAGCCAGAGCTTTGGTCCAGCCAGGTTTCTGCAACCGAATGAGCCGCCAGAACAGAAGAATGTGAAACCACAGAGTGAGAAATGTCAATGGCGCTGTCCATTGCTGGCTGGTGCTGAAAACTTGAAGTGGTGTTGGCTTTGTTCCAGAACTCTAACTTCGACCATGAAAGCTACTTCGTAAGCCCATTGGTTTCCAGTGGAGACTGGCCCCTTAGGATGGTTAACTGATCCACCAACTTCAGTCAGTCCTCAGCCAGCCCCAATTTGCTTGCCTTCTTACTTGCACCCAGACCAAATGGCTGGTGTTTGACCTCCTTAGTTTCAATGTTGCCTTGAGCATCAGAACTAGAATGAGTTGCCTCTGCATATTAGTGGCTCTGTCTCAGCCAATCATTGGCTCTGGCTCCACCCACTGTTTGGGCTCCCTGCATTCTGCCCTGCCAGCCCACAATGGGCCCCAGCCAATGTTTTCTATATTATTTATTATTATCGTTATTTATTAAATTAATATACGGCCCTTCTTCCAAAAATCACAGGGCGGTTTATAGCATAAACATACAAAATGACACACATAATGATACGTTAACACAATGAAATTTGACACGCTGGAAACCAAGCCATATGAGGAAGAGTTGAAGGAGTTGGTTATGTCTAGCCTGGAGAGGAGAAAACTGAGAGGTGATATGATAGTCATCTTCAAGTATCTAAAGGGCTGCCAAATGGAGTATGGAGCAAGCTTGTTGTCTACTGCCCCAGAGGGTAGGAACCAAACCAATGGATTTCAAATAACAGGAAAGGAGATTCCGACTAAATATTAGGAGGAACTTTCTGATAATAAGAGCTGTCTTCCAAGCTATCCCATCCCACTGGAATGGGATAGCTTGGAAGGTGAGGGACTCTCCTTCTTTGAAGGGACATTTTAAAGCAGAGGTTGGATGGCCGCATTCCCTTCTGGAAGATTTGCAAGGGCTACATGGCAGTGGTGGGCAGGGCCAGGGGCAAAAGTGGGCAGAGGCACAAACATAAGATTTACCTTTGCCACTTCAGCACACACACGAACACACCCCTCTCTAGCTTCCACCCAGGCAAGCAGGAGGCTTTATCAGAGTCTAGCCTGGCAGGGCTACTAGGGTATGTGGCTTGAGGAGTGTTCCAAGGGCCAGCTGGAGAGGTCTGGAGGGCCACACTTGACCCCCAGGCATGAAGATCCCCATTCCTGTTTTAAGAAGCACTGCCTCCGAGCATGTTGTAAGCAAGGGAAGAGGCCGCTGCCATCAACGCTGCTTTCTCCTCTATGATGTCTCCCGTTACCCAACATGTTCTTCCTAAACTAAAGCAGCGTCATGCTAAACTGAAAGCACAGGAAAAATGTTTTACAGAAGATTTTTTTTTAAATAAAAGACCCGCCATAACCTGCCAATACAAGGAAAATGAAACCGTTGTTGTTGTTGTTGTTGTTGTTGTTGTTGTTGTTGTTGTTGTTGTTAATTATATACTGCCCTATACCCATGGGTCTCAGAGCAGTTCACAGAATAAATTCAAGATATAAAACCACAAAATACCTAATAAAAATAAAAACAGCAACTGAATACCCCCCCCCAAAAAAACCCATTTTAAAAGGTCATAGGATGTAAATCGGATCAACCAAATGCCTAAGAGGAACATTTTTGCCTGGCACCTAAAGGTGTATAATGAAGGCACCAGGTGAATTTCCCTGGGGAGAGCATTCCACAGACAGGGAGCCACTGCAGAGAAGGCTCCGTTCTCATGTTGCCACCCTCTGGACCTCTCAAGGAGGAGGCACATGAAGGACGGCCTCAGAAGATGATCTCAGGGTCTGGGTAGGTTCATAAGGAAAGAGGTAGTCCTTTCCCCCACCATTATGTTATTGGACTACAGCTTCCATCAGCTCTTGCCACTATAGCCAGTGAGTAGAGGGTGATGGGATTTGTAGTCCATGGACATCTGGTGGGGCCAAGTTGCTGTTGGAACTCCTTCCCACTATCTCTGGAGCCTCTTTGTTTGAATGCAAAGACTCATCCTGGGAACACGTGAAAGAATAACACGGACTATGGGGCATCTGGGAGTGTGCAGAGGGGACACCTTTCACCATTTAGTAATCACGTCCTGCCCGCCTCATCCATCCTTTTATAAATGTATGGGTAAAGTTAATGCAGGAAAATACCACCCTAGGAAAAAATGCTTTGAGAACTCTATGATCTTATCAGCCATTCTAAGAACAGTTGGCCAGGGGTGGGAAATCTGTGCCTCTCAGATTATAACTCCAAACAGCAGAGCCTGTGGTATGGAATGATGGGAGTTGTAGTCCAGCTATAAAGGTAAAGGTAAAGGACCCCTGGACGGTTAAGTCCAGTCAAAGGCGACTATGGGGTTGTGATGCTCATCTTGCTTTCAGGCTGAGGGAGCTGGTGTTTGTCCACAGACAGATTTCCAGGTCATGTAGCCAGCATGACTTAATTGCTTCTGGCGCAACAGAATACCGTGACGGAAACCAGAGCACATTGGAAACGCCATTTACCTTCCTGCCACAGCAGTACCTATTTATCTACTTGCACTGGTGTGCTTTCAAACTGCTAGGTTGGCAGGAGCTGGGACAGAGCAATGGGAGCTCTCCCTGTCGTGGGGATTCGAAACGCCGACCTTCTGATCAGCAGACCCAAAAGGCTCAGTGGTTTAGACCACAGTTCCACCTGCATCCTGAGCCCAGCTATATGGGGCAGGGGAGCACCACGTTGCCTAACCCCCTGGTGCGAGGTAAGGGATTGGGCTTCCTAACCAGAAGCATCTGCGAGTCGCATGTCACTTACCCGGGAATGGCACTGGAACCCAAAGTAGACCACCACGATGGTGGGCAGGAGCACAATGGCAAAGATGGTGGCCATCAAGAGGAAGTTCAAGAGGAAGGCCAAAGAGTTCATTGCTGCCACCAGGCATGTCCAGGCCCAGCAGCTGCAGGTGCTACGGCGCTCCATGGGCAGCAGTTGATCATCCATGTTGTAAGGTGGAAGTCCCTTGATCATCCGCGATGTGTCAGACAGGCTGTCCATGTCATAGTCATCCATCTCCTGATCAGACATTTTTGAAGGGATCAAACAGGGCCCCCAGCCACCGAAGAATCTCTCTTTTCAAAAAAAATTCCCCCTGCTCTTTTCTGCCCTGCAACCTGGAATGCCTTCAGAACAGAGAAAGTTGTTGCTAATGTAGACTTCTCAAAAGAATCTGTGTAGGCTTCTTGGCAGGATCTGGCTGACCTCTGCTGGACTTGATGGGCTTTGGGTTTGATCCAGCAATGCTGCACTTTTACGCAATTGGCCAACAACCAAGCATTAAATGGAATGGGGTGGAGAAGACCTACCAAGAGTCCTAGTGGACATTTCCAATGTCTTGTTGGCTCCTTCCTACAGAAGTTGATCTTTGCCCTGGGCTTTGTCCAGGTCTTCTGTTCAAGCAGAGAAGCTCTAACTGGAAGTTTGGGAAGAGAGGGAGAAGCCACACACTTGAACGTGGGTTGTTGCAGCCATGCTTTCCGCTGCGATGTCTCGGTCTACAGGAGTCCCTGCGCTGTTCTGTGACAACCCATGAGGCTCAAATCACCTTCGGCACAGCCTCTTCAGAAGGAGAGATCTAGCAGTCACCTTTGCGAGAATAAATCTTTGGACTTCAAATCATTCCTCCTCCTCCTCTCTCTCTCTCTGTCTTCTGCAGTTCTGGAAGGCAGAATTTCTCTCTGCCAAAGTTTTTTCTTTCTTTCCAAAATCCCCCAGAAACATCAGCAGACCAGATCCTTTGGTTTGTTCAAGGATCCCAGCGGTGCACAGCAGTGAGCACAGAAGGGCAGATCCTGAGTTTAATGGGAGGGTGCTGCATCTCCTTGCCTTTAGTCTACATCAGATGCTTCCTCATTGCTAGCCGGCTCCGATCGCTGTGCAGCGCTTCAGGGTTTGCAGGCAGTTTCATTGACTCTCTCGCTCTCCCCCGACATCTAGCCAATCATTGGCAAGAGCTGCTCCTCAACCCCCACTCCCCTCCCCAGTCAGCACCACTTACTAAACACGGTGCCATCAAACCAGGCCATTATGAACTCAAGTATACGTATCGCAGGAAGAAAATAAATAGATCAGCATTTCATTTTCATTTCACTTTTAATTTGTACACTGCCTTTCCGTGTTTTTTGTACGCAAGGCAGCGTACAAGCCGTTGAAGGCACAAAATATACAAACAAAGGTCACACATCTGATAACAATCCAATCCAAAGCAAATAAGTCACATGCCATCAAAATAAACCCGCATGAAATGAAGTAACGTTCAACAATTCATTTCGAATATAATAGTGCACAAGAACATTAACTCTCAAAATACCAGCAAATAAGAAAGAGAAAAATCACTCTCGGCGATTACAACAAATCATTACTAGGCTGTAATCAATAAAAATAACAACAAAGTCGTAAGACATAAAAGACCACAGTACATAAAAGATCATGTGAAAAGAGTGAGCTGAGCATCCAAGGCACACAGCTTATAAAATTACAGAATGCACTTGCGTAACAGGTCAGTTATGTTTGCCTTAACATCAGCTTGCATTAACAGTAAGAATAATCCAACAATACAAATTTAAACTATTATTATTACTACTACTACTATTACTACTGCTATTGGAATTTATTTGGTGCCTTGCATGTCAAGAAGAAACATCACAGCAGTTCACAAACAAATAAAAGCCAACTAACAAGGATAAAATCAGTTCTGAAAATTTTATTTACCCGTAAATAAAGTATCTAGTAAAATAAACTACTTTACTACTTCCATAATTAAAACACGTCCATTAAAACAGTGTAACAGTTAACAAACAAAGCAGGAGACAGAATGGTGGAATGGCTGAGTTGGGAGGGGCCCAAACGGTCATCGAGTTCGACTCCCTGCAATGCAGGAATCACAGCTAAAGATTCAAGTCAGGAGATAAGGTGATAAGCAGGTGTGTCTTTAAGGGCCGGCAGAATGCCAATACCGATGAGGCTTTTTGCATTTCAGCTGGGAGGGCATTCCACAGCAATGATGCCACCAATGAAAGAGCCTGCCTCTATGTTACCAAGGGCTGGTCATCATCAGGCCGTGGCAAAACGAACTGGGTGCCAGGTGGGTGTCCAAATAGATATCCAAATGAAATTGATTATAAGCTAGAATTGAGTGTTTTTGCCTGGCTGGAATGTGTCCCTGAACTCTGATAATAATTCTGGCTTGACTGGATGGAGGAAGAGAGAGGAGTGAACACAGGGACATAGGAAGCTGTCCAACTAACTTGGCATTCTCCACGCTGACTGGCAGCGGTCCTCCATGGTTTCATGCAGGGGACATTTCCAGTCCTGCCCGGGGATTTTGAGGGTTGAACCTGGGACCTTCTGCATGCAAAATAGATCCCCTGCCATGCAAGTATGGCCCTTCTCAAAGGAAAATAGGAAGGTGCCTTCTCCAGGCTCAGACTGTTAGTCCACCTAGCTCAGTATTGCCTGCACTGACTGGTAGCAGCTCTCCAGGGTTTCAGACCAGAGGTCTTCCCCACTCCTAACTAGAGATTGAACCTGTGACCTTCTGCATGCAAAGCAGGTGCTCTGATACGGAACTATGGCCATGTGTGAGTGCATGCAGAAACTAGCCTAGTGTACAAAACAAAACTAGGATGTCGTGCTGACAATGAGGTGAAGGAAATGTGTCCAGGGAATGGGGCACTAATGGAGTCTTGGATCCCACCATGCCTGCAAAATCTCACTCCATTTTTCACCTTTGTCTTGCATCTCGATGTTGTTTACCCTCCAGTGTCAAGTTATGGCAGTGAAGATTGCCAAGTTATGGGGGTGGGAATACAGCTTGCAAACCTGCCAGGAGGCACCTTTGTAGGAGAGGGGGGAAAGACACTTTTTCTGGGAGTGTGGAAAGTGTTCCTGCTAGACTTGTGTGAAGACAACGAGAAAATATATGGAGGGGCTTTCATGGTCCCTCTGTGTCAGGGACCGTGCTGAGGAGGGCTGCACAGGTGAGGAATAGTGGGAGCCTCCCTGTCCCCCTGCTCCTGATCAGGATCCTGAATTTTCCCAGGAGCAATGGGTCAGTATAGATTTGGAACAGTGGTTCACAGAGGGACATAGTTCAGAAGACAGAAGTTGGGAAGTACTGGATGGGGAACAGCTAGGAGGAGGAGAACTGGGAGAGAGAGGGTTAACAGACTCCAGTTCGCTGGAAAGTGTCCAGCCGATCAGTCCAAGGTCACGGAGATTAGATAAGGTAGCTGCACAGAAGGCACAGTGGTTGCAAGATCAAGTTGCAAGACAAGGAAGAGACGAGGGTGACTCGGGGGGGGAAGTGGGTGGAAACCTTAATTGGGAGCATCTTTACTCTGAGAATGGATTCTTTGTTCTTTCACTGTGATCATTAAAATCTCTTTAAATGGTAAGAGACTATTTTTGGTTTGTTCTGCTTATCCACAGCCAAAGGGAGGGAGGACGCCGCTTCCCTGATGCCTGGCACTCTGACACTTTGAGGCGCAAACCATGCTCGCCATTAATACACCTTGTCACCTTGCTTGCGGGACCAAGGACTGAGCCAGAGTCAGGATCTAGCTCAGTAATCGAGCTCTGTATTGTCTACACTGACTGGCAACAGCTCTCCAGCATTTCAAGCAAGGATCTTCCCGAGCCCTACTTGGAGATGCTGGAGATTGATCCTGAAACCTTCTGTATGTACAACAAATGCTCTACCACTGGACTACGGGTCAGGTCTGACAAGGGTAGAGCTCACAGGTGTACGACTCATGGTCGGTCTTTGAAGCCAAGGCTTCCTCAACCTTCAGGCAATATCACCACCCACTTTTTGTCTGACAGATGGCAGTCTGCACAGCTGCCTGGTTTTCCAAACTGTTGGAAGCGGAAGGCGACAAGGCACTCCTGTGGTGCAATGGGTCCGTACATCTGGTTGTGAACAAGAAGGTTGGTGGTTCAAGCTGGGCAGGGTTACTGCATTGCAGGGGGTTGGACTAGATGACCCTTGGTGTCCCTTCCAGCTCTATGATTCTATGATCTATAGGGTGATCAGGTTGCCAGACCTACAAGGGGAATTTTTCAAGTGACTTTTATCCACAGCCACTGTGTTTAATATAGTCCAGAATGACAGAATAAACCCCATATGGCATCCTTAGCGTGATAAACAGGAAAAAGACCGCACAAAATGTTCCTCCGGGATACACTTGTTCTCTGTCACCCATATTTGATTTAAAAGTGTGTGTGTGTGTGTGTGTGTGTGTGTTTCATCTCCAGGGGATGGCTGCATTGTTCACTCTGCGATAATCCCAAATGAGCAAAGGAATCATAGGGGTAGAGGTGGAATATGAGGTCCCAACCAAAGAAGAATGGCAACTTAAACTGCCGGAATATGCGCAGCTTGCGGATCTAACGTACAGAATAAGAGAACAAGAACAGCATTCGTTTAAAGAAGATTGGAAAATGTTTATTGAACATATGTGGGGGGGGGGGAATTGTGTAAACTTGAAAATGTTGGCAGCATTAAGATAGTGCGTCTCCACCCCCACCATTCAGCCCGGACACTGAGGTCCAGCTCCGAGGGCCTTCTGATGGTTCCCTCCCTGCGAGAAGTGAGATTACAGGGAACCAGGCAGAGGGCCTTCTCAGTAGTGGCGCCCGCCCTGTGGAACGCCCGCCCATCAGATGTCAAGGAAATAAACTATCTGGCTTTTAGAAGACACCTGAAGGCAGCCCTGTTTAGGGAAGCTTTTAATGTTTAATAGACTATTGTATTTTAATATTTTGTTGGAAGCCGCCCAGAGTGGCTGGGGAAACCCAGCCAGATGGGCGGGTATAAATAAATTATTATTATTATTATTATTATTATTATTATTATTATTATTATTATTATTAAAATAAGTTTTTATAGATGTAATAATGAAATATTGAATGGTTTAGATTATATTAAATATGCAGGAATTTATACTATGTAAAATGAACCATGGAAAGAGAAGAAGGGAAGTCATTGATATTTTAAGGTTGTATAAATGAATATTCTAAATTGTAAAACTCTCTCTCTGTGTGTGTGTGTGTGTGTACATACATACCCTTGTCTTCTGGTGATGTCACAGCAGCTCAGCCAGTCACTGCCCAAGGCTATGCCACCACCCATATTTCTTAAAGTCATCACGCTTTCCAATTCCCTCCTTCTCCCAGACGATCCCAAACACAGACTTGTTTGCTCTCAAGCCTTCCTTTCTCACCTCCTACACTCGAAGTATGTGATTTAATTTTATTTTCACTATTCTATTTTTTTCACACAGACAGAGAGAGCAGCTGTGACTTGGAAGAGGATGATTTAAGTGAGAAGGCGAGCTAAAAACAACAACAACCCACACCAAGCAAACCTAAAGCTGTTGAAGCGAAGTGGCAAAGATTAGCTCTTTAAGGTCACCGTGTTCCCAGGAAATTATCTCATCCTGTATTAAACACTGTTGTCCCACCTTTTCAAACCCAGTGCCCTCCGGACTATTTATTGTGTTTTATGTATTGCATTTATAACTCACCTTTTTCTTCAGTGAGCGAAAGGTGGGGTACAGGGGGCTCCCCTTAATCTTTTAATCCTCACAACAACCCTGTGAGGTAGGCCAGGCTAAGAGTCAGTGACTGGCCCAAGGTGAGCTTCATGGCTGAGTGAGGTTTTTGAACCCTGGTCTCCTAGGTCCTAGCCTGACACTCTAACCGCTACACCACACCAGCTAGGAATGGATGAATATCTTACGTCCAAGTGCACCCCTCTTGTGCATAGATCTGAAATTTGTTTTTGTTTTTTTTAAGTTTCACAGGAAAAATTGTGCAGATCTTCAGGACCGGTGCTAGGGCTTCTTGCGCCCTAGGCGAACCACCTTCTGGCGCCCCCGCCCCCCGCCAAAGCGGGAGGTGGGGGGTGGAGAGGCAAGCAGCAGTTTCTCCGCTACAGCGGAGAAGCTGCTGCTAGCCCGTCCCGCCCAAGCCTGGCCAGCGCCCCCTCCATTTTGGCGCCCTAGGCAATTTGCACTCAGGGCTGATTTCTTTGAGAACGGATAGGTTTGATCTTCTTGCAGTCCATGGGACTCTCAAGAGTCTCCTCCAGCACCATAATTCAAAAGCCGAAGAATTGATGCTTTTGAATTATGGTGCTGGAGGAGACTCTTGAGAGTCCCATGGACTGCAAGAAGATCAAACCTATCCATTCTCAAAGAAATCAGCCCTGAGTGCTCACTAGAAGGACAGATCCTGAAGTTGAGGCTCCAGTACTTTGGCCACCTCATGAGAAGAGAAGACTCCCTAGAAAAGACCCTGATGTTGGGAAAGATGGAGGGCACAAGGAGAAGGGGACGACAGAGGACGAGATGGTTGGACAGTGTTCTCGAAGCTACTAACATGAGTTTGGCCAAACTACGAGAGGCAGTGGAGGATAGGCGTGCCTGGCGTGCTCTGGTCCATGGGGTCACGAAGAGTCGGACACGACTGAATGACTGAACAACAACAACAACAAAGGCAATTGCCTAGTTCGCCTAAATGGACGCACCGGCCCTGCAGATCTTCATATCCATTCCCCCTCATATGATGTTATGGTTTTCCGGGAGGGGCAAGCTGACCATAATCTCTATATTCAGTAAAGAGCTAAACTTTGAGCAAGCTCATAAATTTCATGAAGTAAGAAAAAAGTTTGGTTTATTAAAAGCAAGCCAAGCACTGTTGCTGCGTTCAGTTTCGGATCACAAGCCCAGGCAGCTTCACACAGCTAGCCAAGTCCAGTGCCAGATTTACATATAGCTTAGAGCCCCACTCTCTTGGGGCCCCCCAAAAAATTAAAGGGGAAAAAACTAGATGTACATTTCCAAAATATAAGATAAAAAACAAATAAAATAAAACCTACATACAGCAACAGTGTTTTGTATTTTGTAGGCTCCTATGATGTAGGTAATGGGCCCCACCTGCTAGCCTGCTCCCTAAAATATCACTGGTTTGCTCATTTCTATATATAGGGTGTCTACATTCTGCACGTGCAAATGGCTTTAGATACCTATTAGGTCCATAAATTACCATATAGCATATATTCAACACAAAAAACAGAGACAATTTGTTGTGGACAAAGGACAGCTACCTTGATAAAGGGCCCCACTAACTTCAGTAGCTTAAGGACTCATCAAACCTAAAACTGGCCCTGGCCAAGCCATTGACAAAAAGTGCTGATGGCCTGTCTAAGAGGAATCCTTGGGCCTGGGCAGACAGAAGTTGCCAGGGTGATGGGGTGTGAGAGAGATTTGTGCTGGGAATAAGAAGGGGGATAGCAAAGAGAGATCCATCTTCTGGCAGGCTGGACTCCAGGGCTACACTGCCATGGGGAAATAATAATAATAATAATATTTTGTTTCCAACAAAATATTAAAATACAATAGTCTATTAAACATTAAAAGCTTCCCTAAACAGAGCTGCCTTCAGATGTCTTCTAAAAGTCTGGTAGTTGTTTTTCTCTTTGACATCTGGTGGGAGGGCGTTCCAGAGGGCAGGTGCCACTACTGAGAAGGCCCTCTGCCTGGTTCCTTGTAACTTGGCTTCTCGCAGCGAGGGAACCACCAGAAGGCCCTCGGCACTGGACCTCAGTGTCCGGGCAGAACGATGGGGGTGGAGACACTCCTTCAGTTATACCTCTTGAGATGACCATGCTGTAAGATTTGTATTCTCTTCCATCTAGATACAGGCGTAAAAATGTGAATAAATCATATTTCTTAGCTGCGGCAGTTTCCAATGCAGATCCTGGGTGAGCACCTGGAAATCCTCTGGAATCTTGCTACAGTTCGGCAGGGAGTTGGGGGTTGGCATGCCACCTTTGTGACAATCTGCACTGTTTGCATTTTCCCTAAGCTATTTGAACCCTAGTAGTAGAAAGCCTAGTAGAAGGCGCTGTGGGCTTGCTGATCAGAAGGTCTAGGGCCTAGGGCTTGCTGATCAGAAGGTCGGCGGTTCGAATCTCCGCGACGGGGTGAGCTCCCGTTGCTCAATCCCAACTCCTGCCCACCTAGCAGTTCGAAAGCACGTCAAAGTGCAAGTAGATAAATAGGTACCGCTTCGGTGGAAAGGTAAACAGCATTTCCGTGCGCTGCTCTGGTTCGCCAGAAGCAGCTTAGTCATGCTGGCCACATGACCCAGAAGCTGTACGCCGGCTCCCTCGGCCATTAACGCGAGATGAGCGCCGCAACCGGACCTAATGGTCAAGGGGTCCCTTTACCTTTACCTTTAGAAGGCCCTCGGATGTATTTTCTATATGCACTTTGCACGAATATATGTGTCTTTTCGTACACATCCTTTGGTTTCACAAAAGCATTGCAAAATTCAGAGGGTGCTTTTTGACTAACCAGAAGGTTTCCTTGAACTCTGAGGAGTGCTTCTTGCCTGCCTGGGTGGAGAATAGAGAAGGTGTGTTGCGAGTATTTGTGGAAACTAGCCTACTGTATAAAAGTCAAACTTGCCTGTGTTCCTCTGCCCCCACGAAACGTTCCCCACAAAGGAGCGTAGTTTTGGGGCTGGGAAAAGGTTTTCCCGCCTCTGTGCTGGACTAAAAGACCTGTTATTGCCTCACACGCCAGCATGATATTGATTCTCACCCAGCCTGAGCAATAACCATCTCGGACAGATCAGATCTGATTGCAGGAATTCAACCCCGGCTTTGTACCTTCGCTCGGAGATCTCTTCTTGAAGGTGAAATATAACGTTGACATGATTCACCTCAGAGTTTCTTCTTCCTCTCCCGTGAAATATAGGTTTGTGTTGTTGTTTTTTCTAAAAGAAGGGGGGAGAGGTGGAATAAAAAATTCATGGCGATGCATGTTGTCAAACGGCGGCTGTCAACAGCAGCTGCTGTTGCAAGAAGATTGATGCCACCACATCCCGGAGCTTGTCCTGGTCTCTTTGCGTGACTGGAATCCATAGAGCGCCTAGGCCATGACAGCCTAGGCCAGAGGGGAAATGGCTGCATAATAATGTAGGAAAAGTCAGGTGGATCAGACCAGTGGCCTAACTGGTCCAGCATCCTGTTCTCACAGTGGCCAACCAGATGCCTGTGGGAAACTCAGAAGCAGGACTCGAGTTCAAAAGCAACATTGCTGTACCAAAGAAAGAAGAGTAGCAGACGAAGATGATGGACTTTGCAGAACTGGCGAAGCTGACAGGAAAAATCCGAAACCAGCACGGTCAAGTATTCCAAAAGGACTGGAGTAAATTTATACGATATCAGAAAGGTTATCGTAAGCAATTAACATCGCTAGCAGGGCTATCTTGTAATGAGAAGTTTTCTACCTTTCTATGTTTGAGCTATTTTGTAATGAGTGTAATTAGAATTGGAAAACATACAAAATGCAATGATAGAGGATAATTTTGAGAGCCATGAGGCAGGAGGGAGGGAAGGAAGTCGATAGGCTCTAAACAGCCAGGGAGGTAAAGTGGATAATAATGATGTGAATGTATATTGTTAAATGGAAAATAAATAAAAAATTATATATAAAAAACAAACAAACAAAAAACAAAAGCAACATTACTGGGAAATGATATATAATGAAATGAAAAGGATCTTTAAAATAACATTCATTTAAAAAAAAAAACCAGAAGCTTTTCACTTGGGAATTATAGGGAAAGAACTACCTAAACTGTATATAAACTTATTCATGTATGCAATTTATGGAATATGCAGAAGTGGCGAAACTTACGAGAATAAGAAATCAAGAGAACAAACTTTTTATAAAAGAATGGAAATGGTTTGTTGAATATTTACAGATAAATTGTAAACAGATAAAAACATTGGCAGGATTACTGTAACAACCTGCAGTTTCATAAGAGTATATATTTAAAGAAGATGAACAAATGAGCAAATTAAGTTAATTAGGATATGTAGAAGATATTAAAAATAAATTTAAGGAACCGCAGAAAGAGAGGGAAGGAAGTCAAGTTTTGAAATGTCAAAGTGATTGTAAAATTGGTGAAATGTATAAACCTGAAAAGTGCAAATAATTTTTTTAAAAAAGCAACATTTCATGCATCACTGGCTCCACCATTGAAGGTAGATCATATACTGTAGCAATCATAGCTAGTAGTCTACAACAGCCCTCTCCTCCATGAATCTGGCTAATTCCTTTTTAAAGAAACCCAAGTTGGTGGCCATCAGTGCCTCGTGTGTCATGGGCTGGCTGGAGGCAGAGGAGTAGTGGAAGGCACCAGCTAGGGAACCCCCAAGGGAACCCCCAGGGGAAGAATGCTGAGAGCCAGGGGATAGAAGAGTTTGGATTTGATATCCCGCTTTATCACTACCCGAAGAAGTCTCAAAGCGGCTAACATTCTCCTTTCACTTCCTCCCCCACAACAAACACTCTGTGAGGTGAGTGGGGCTGAGAGACTTCAGAGAAGTGTGACTAGCCCAAGGTCACCCAGCAGCTGCATGTGGAGGAGCGGAGACGCGAACCCGGTTCACCAGATTACGAGTCCACCGCTCTTAACCACTACACCACACTGACTCTCACTGAATGTATCTAATCAGCTTCTAAAGTCATCCAAGATGAGTACTATGAATAAGGACCTAAGAAGATCTCTGCTGGATCTGGCCAGTGGCCCATATAGTCCAGCATCCTGTTCTCACAGTGGCAAACCTTTCACACCCTGACCCCTACAGCACCACCTCTGTAACGAAAAGCAGGTGTGATGAAAGCTCTTTGCCAGAATACAAATAAGAGAAAGGACGTTTCGGAGCCGAATGTTCAGGAGGGAAGAAAAACAAGCTACCAGCTTGTGTAATAAAGAATTTCATTCCCTTAGGTAGCTTTCGAGAAAGATAATGAACCTTATCTAGTGTTTAGACAGAGAGTGATCCCCCAACCCTTGGCTCCGAATCAATTTTGCTCAGCCAGCCCCCACCTCCCTGGCTTGGAATGGCAGCTGACAGCTGTGGAAGGCAAACGTATAAGTCAATTATATTTTATAATGCTGTATAAATCACTCTATTGGAATACCCATCCCTCTCACCCAGGGCACCTAGACTCAATTTGTCAGGTTGCAGCCTAGTTTAGATACAGCCTGAGACTCTTAATCTCATGGTCTTGGGTTCGAGTCCAACGTTGCAGGGGATTGAACTAGATGACCCTTGTGTTCCCTGCCCACTCTACGATTCTATAATGCTGCTTTAAATGTAATATGCAGATAGGGTCAGAGCTGATGCCCTGGGTGGCGAATTCAACCCCTTTTGAATCGACTGGGTGAATGAGTTCCTAGTGGAACTCTGTGTTATAAGAATTTTAAGGTCTCAAATATACAATACATATTCATAAATGCACACATATCTAGTTATATGAACCATGTGTCTGAAATCGTATGGGAGAGCAATCCTGGAGCCATTTTGACTCTCCCAATGACCTCAAATATCCCTCTGCAGAAAGGGAGGCAAATGGAGAAAGCCTTCCCAATGTCTTTTGCTTGCAAATTCTGCCTTAAGGGCGTACTTGTGTATGAATAGTGTGAGCCTGTGACCTGGATTCAAAAACTAAAACATTAACCATCACAAAAGAATGCAATCGGGTAATGCAATCAGTGACCATTATCAGGTATCTTGGCAGACAGGATTTCTGCTGTAGACCACCTCCTTCTGTGATGTATGGATGATGTTTGGGTGAGGTCTTGGGCTACAGGGTGTTGCTGTTTAGTCATTTTGTCGTGTCCGACTCTTCGTGACCCCATGGACCAGAGTATGCCAGGCACTCCTGTATTCCACTGCCTCCTGCAGTTTGGTCAGACTCATGTTGGTAGCTTCGAGAACACTGTCCAACCATCTCGTCCTCTTTCGTCCCCTTCTCCTTGTGCCCTCCACCTTTCCCAACATCAGGGTCTTTTCCAGGGAGTCATCTCTTCTCATGAGGTGGCCAAAATACTGGAGCCTCAACTTCAGGATCTGTCCTTCCAGTGAGCACTCAGGGCTGATTTCTTTAAGGATGGATAAGTTTGATCTTTTTACAGTCCATGGGACTCTCAAGAGTCTCCTCCAGCACCATAATTCAAAAGCATCCATTCTTCAGCGATCAGCCTTCTTTATGGTCCAGCTCTCACTTCCATACATCACTACCGGGAAAACAGGGTAGGCAATTTCAAAAGTCTACATAAGGGCTTGTGAACCATAGTTCAGGGTTCTCCTCCCTCCTGCGTTGTGGTGAGTGGGGACCCTGTTGCAACAGTTCCTTGAATAAAGATCAGGCTTACTAGCCGCTTTGCTTCTCAATATACTCAGCTTGGACTCTGTTATTTTCTCCTACCAATAGGGAACCCACTTAAGGACTCTATACGAGCTCCACAATACCCCATAAGGGAAAAGGAGCAGTTTTCCTTCTAACACCTGCCTAGTAATGTGGTAGACGCACCACTGGACCGGATCTCATGAAGGCAAAGAGATAATATTAAGAGCCCAGCTTCTCCCCCCCCCCTTCATACCTGACACCTCCCACCCGCAACAACACTGATGCACCTCAGGGAGGGAAGACAGATCGTTTAATTACCTTCCCAGCTGCCTTTTAGCATTGCAAATGAGGCTGGGAGAGTTGTAAACAGCAGTGAGTTTGCCTTCCCTTGAAAACTTAACCGGATTCTTGGCTGACAAGGGTAATCATTAATGTAGATTAGCAGAATACATTCAAAGGCTGATAAGATCCATCTATCCGTGAGCCTTCCCAGAAGCAAGTTTTATACGGATGGGTTGGGTCTGTTTTGAGCTTCTTTTCCATGGGTCCTCCATAAGGTGATGGAACGGTGCCAACCTTAATGGGGGTGGGGGTGGAAAAGAAAATTTGGCATGGGTCAGCATTTCAAGTGGATGTTGCAACGGTGGTATAACTAGGGGCGAGACGGTTTCTTGCAGGTAATGTGGTGTTGTAAGAATTTTAAGGTGTTTTATTTATATATAATAATTGTTATTAATGTACCAAAACAAATAAGGCCACATGTCTGAAAACCAGCACAGGAAGACAGGCCTCACTCCCAACTGACCAAGTATTTCTTTGTCTCAGGAACAAAGGGGGGTGCCCTCCAGCTACTCAGCAGCCCTCTGCCTGAGTGATAATCTCTGGCATCCTGATATCTGAGTGTCAGACAAAAAGGTGTGATTAACTTGGCTGGGATATAGGGAAATGTAAGGAAAGTCCAATGCTGTAAAGAAAAGTATTGCATAGGAACCTGGAATGTAAGAACCATGAACCTTGGTAAGCTGGATGTGGTAAAAAATGAGATGGCAAGAATAAACATTGACATCCTAGGCATCAGTGAACTAAAATGGACAGGAATGGGCGAATTCAGTTCGGATGACTATCATATCTACTACTGTGGGCAGGAATCCCGTAAAAGAAATGGAGTGGCCCTCATAGTCAACAAAAGAGTGGCGAAAGCTGTACTGGGATGCAACTTCAAAAATGATAGAATGATCTCGATACGAATCCAAGGCAGTCCTTTTAACATCACAGTAATCCAAGTTTATGCACCAACTACCAGTGCTGAAGAAACCGAAATTGATCAATTCTATGAAGACTTACAACACCTTATAGAAATGACACCAAAGAAGGATGTTCTTCTCATTATAGGGGATTGGAATGCTAAAGTAGGAAGTCAAGAGATAAAAGGAACAACTGGCAAGTTTGGCCTTGGAGATCAAAATGAAGCAGGGCAAAGGCTAATAGAGTTCTGTCAAGAGAACAAGCTGGTCATCACAAACACTCTTTTCCAACAACACAAGAGACGACTCTACACATGGACATCACCAGATGGGCAACATCGAAATCAGATTGATTATATTCTCTGCAGCCAAAGATGGAGAAGCTCTATACACTCAGCAAAAACAAGACCTGGAGCTGACTGTGGCTCAGATCATCAGCTTCTTATAGCAAAATTCCAGCTTAAACTGAAGAAAGTAGGAAAAACCACTGGGCCAGTAAGATTCAATCTAAATCAAATTCCTTATGAATACACAGTTGAAGTGAAGAACAGGTTCAAGGATTTAGATTTGGTGGATAGAGTACCTGAAGAACTGTGGATGGAGGCTCGTAACATTATACAGGAGACAGCAACGAAAACCATCCCAATGAAAAAGAAATGCAAGAAAGCAAAGTGGCTGACCAATGAGGCCTTACAAATAGCGGGGGAGAGAAGACAAGCAAAATGCGAAGGAGATCGTGAAAGATACAGGAAATTGAATGCAGATTTCCAAAGAATAGCAAGGAGAGACAAGAGGGCCTTTCTAAACGAGCAATGCAAAGAAATAGAGGAAAATAACAGAATGGGAAAAACCAGAGATTTATTCAAGAAAATTGGAGATATGAAAGGAACATTTCGTACAAAGATTACCACAATTAAGGACAAAAGTGGAAAGGACCTAACAGAAGCAGAAGACATCAAGAAGAGGTGGCAAGAATACACAGAGGAATTATACCAGAAAGATATGGAGGTCTCATACACCCCAGGAAATGTGGTTGCTGACCTTGAGCCAGACATCCTGGAGAGTGAAGTCAAATGGGCCTTAGAAAGCCTTGCTAACAACAAGGCCAGTGGAAGTGATGATATTCCAGCTGAACTATTTAAAATTTTAAAAGAGGATGCTGTTAAGGTGCTGCACTCAATATGCCAGCAAGTTTGGAAAACTCAGCAGTGGCCAGAGGATTGGAGAAGATCAGTCTACATCCCAATCCCAAAGAAGGGCAGTGCCAAAGAATGCTCCAACTACCGCACAATTGCACTCATTTCACACGCTAGCAAGGTTATGCTTAAAATTCTACAAGGCAGGCTTAAGCAGTATGTGGACCGAGAACTCCCAGAAGTGCAAGCTGGATTTCGCAGGGGCAGAGGAACCAGAGACCAAATTGCAAACATGCGCTGGATTATGGAGAAAGCCAGAGAGTTCCAGAAAAACATCTACTTCTGCTTCATTGATTATGCAAAAGCATTTGACTGTGTCGACCACAGCAAACTATGGCAAGTTCTTAAAGAAATGGGAGTGCCGGATCACCTCATTTGCCTCCTGAGAAATCTCTATGTGGGACAAGAAGCTACAGTTAGAACTGGATATGGAACAACTGATTGGTTCAAAATTGGGAAAGGAGTACGACAAGGCTGTATATTGTCTCCCTGCTTATTTAACTTATATGCAGAATACATCATGCGAAAGGCTGGACTGGATGAATCCCCAACCGGAATTAAGATTGCCGGAAAAAATATCAACAACCTCAGATATGCTGATGATACTACCTTGATGGCAGAAAGTGAGGAAGAATTGAAGAACCTTTTAATGAGGGTGAAAGAAGAGAGCGCAAAATATGGTCTGAAGCTCAACATCAAAAAAACTAAGATCATGGCCACTGGTCCCATCACCTCCTGGCAAATAGAAGGGGAAGAAATGGAGGCAGTGAGAGATTTCACTTTCTTGGGTTCCATGATCACTGCAGATGGTGACAGCAGTCACGAAATCAGAAGACGCCTGCTTCTTGGGAGAAAAGCAATGACAAACCTAGACAGCATCTTAAAAAGCAAAGACATCACCTTGCCAACAAAAGTCCGTATAGTTAAAGCTATGGTTTTCCCAGTAGTAATGTACGGAAGTGAGAGCTGGACCATAAAGAAGGCTGATCGCCGTAGAATTGATGCTTTTGAATTATGGTGCTGGAGGAGACTCTTGAGAGTCCCGTGGACTGCAAGAAGATCAAACCTATCCATTCTCAAAGAAATCAGCCCTGAGTACTCACTAGAAGGACAGATCCTGAAGTTGAGGCTCCAGTACTTTGGCCACCTCATGAGAAGAGAAGAATCCCTAGAAAAGACCCTGATGTTGGGAAAGATGGAGGGCACAAGGAGAAGGGGACGACAGAGGATGAGATGGTTGGACAGTGTTCTTGAAGCTACTAACATGAGTTTGGCCAAACTGCGAGAGGCAGTGAAGGATAGGCGTGCCTGGCGTACTCTGGTCCATGGGGTCACGAAGAGTCGGACACGACTGAACGACTGAACAACAACAACAACAACAATATATCTTTTGTTTCAATTGATGGGTTTGGGTGGAGGGCGAGAGGAGACATGGGGGCAGGGTCCAAGATGCTCAGGTGACTGCTACCAGACCCTCCCAATTTGTGATGTAATTCTAATGTATGGAGGGGTGGTCTTGAGCTGGAGGGGGGCAATTTCAAAAGTCTATATAGGAACTTGCACACCTTTGTTCGTGGTCTTTTTGCTTGCAAAGACACCCTGCTGCAACAGTAATAAAATAAAGGGCAACCGCCTTGCTTTGGGAGATTCTGTATCGTCTCTATTTTATTCATAGGTGCTCTTGAGAGGAGGGGAGCCCTACTAAGGCTCTCCCCCGGGTTCGTGGACTCCCTTCTGGGTTTGAACCTAATTTTTATATCAGTGGGTCTCTTAGACATCAAGGGGCATTTTAACACTTTCTTCCCCCAGCTGCAATCCTAAATAAGATCTCTGGAGCTGGTTCTGCGCATTGGGAGAAAACAACCACCCTCTCCAGAGGCGTAGCTCAAGAAGAGAGATTTTCCTCTTGAGCTCTGTGAGTGCAGCTTTCTCCGGATTGAAGTGCAGAGTGTTTGAGGACCGGGACATTCACAGGGAAACCAAAATGCTTGTTTATGAAACTATTGTACTACCAACCTTACTGTATGCTTGTGAAACATGGACCACTTATAAACGCCATCTGCAACTCCTCGAAAGATTCCATCAAGGGTGTCTCTGAAAAATGTTACACATCACTTGGGAAGACAGGCGAACTAATAGAAGTGTACTGGAAGAAGCAAAGATCACCAGTGTTGAAGCCATGGTTCTTCAACATCAGCTTCATTGGACTGGTCTTGTTGTGCAGATGCCTGATTATCATCTTCCAAAGCAACTACTCTATTCCAAACTTAAAAATGGAAAGGGTAATGCTGGTGGTCAACAAAAGAGGTTTAAAGACTCTCTCAAGGCAAATCTTAAAAAATGTAGTATAAACACCGACAACTGGGAAACACTGGCCTGCGAGCGCTCCAGCTGGAGAACAGCCTTTACCAAAGGTGTAATGGGCTTTGAAGACACTTGAACTTGAGATGAAAGGGAGAAACGTGCTAAGAGGAAGGCACGCTTGGCAAATCCACACCATGATCAACTCCCACCTGGAAACCAACGTCCCCACTGTGGAAGGACATGTGGATCCAGAATTGGCCTCCACAATCACTTACGAACTCATTGTTAAAACTTTGTTTATGGAAGACAATCTTACTCGGCTACAAGCGATCGCCAAAGAGAAGAGAGAAGAGAGATTTTCCTCTCAGAACCACAGCAGGGGAAGGAAATGGTTAAATCCCACCACCTCCCAAGGTTGAGCCAGAAACCTATTTGTGATGTTTTTTACGCTTCCTTTGTGCTTGATTCAGAAGCTGAAGCTCATGCAGAATGCTGCAGCACAGTTGCTTACAGGAGTGAGATCCTGCTAGCATGGAACACCTCGGCTAACAGACTTGCCCTGGTTCCTATTTGCTACTGAGCCAAGTTCAAGGTGTTCCTATTTGTAGAAAAAGCCACTGGCCAGTTTGGGACCTGTTTACCTGCGAGGTCAACTTACTCCATAGATGCCCACTCAACGGCTTCAACCCACAAAACATTTTTGGCCTGGAGAACAGCATCGCAGAATTCGGAGAAATGGGGATTTCAGAGGATAGCTGTGTTTCAGTTGGTGTGTTGTTTTCGGGAAGGATGTACAGTACTAGGAAGGTTCGGATTTCCCCACCATCCTTATAAAACTTATAAGGCCCTATATATGGGTCAGGATCAGGTTACTTGAGAGACCGCCTTTTCCATTGCACAACCAGTGAGTCGCTGCAGCGTGCAGGAGAATTTCTCCTCCAAGTTCCAAAGATCTCTGGAGCCTGCGCTGCAGTGACTCAGAGCAGGGTCTTCAGTGTGGCTGCCCCCGGACTCTTAATCTCAGAGTCATGGGTTCGAGCCCCACGTTGGGCAAAAGATTCCTGCATTGCAGGAGGTTGGAATAGATGACCTTTGCAATCCCTTCCAACTCTGCAATTCTTTGATTCTATGAGATACAACAGGAGCCCACTTATCTGCACTTTCCGGGAAACAAATGAAGACATTTTTTTTTCTGACAGGCCTTCCCATCTAGATAAATGAGTTTTTACTACAAGTGTCTAATTCATATAGTTTTTGTTCTGTTTTAAAAAGTATTGCCGTTGCTGCATTCTAACTGTTTGCAATTTTCTTGTTTCCTTGTAACGGTGACTTAGATGGTGATTAACAAATTGTTGGTGATGAAAATAAATAAATAAATAAATATGAAATGCTTTGATCAAGTTTCTTTACCGTAAGGCTGGGACAGCAAACTTCCACCCGAGTCCCCAGATGTCCTACAGCTCCTATCACTCTCTGGCTATTGACTGAGCAGGCTGTGCATGCTGGAGTTGTAGTCCAACTTCAAAGAACTCTGGGCCTTTTTATACATTGATTTTGTGACCCCGCAGCACGACTCAAAAGAGGACACAGCCCCTCTGTCTAGAAAATATCCATACTTTCTTGTTTTAGCCGTTTGCCTGCTGAGCATCATAGCATAAGAGAAGCCCTTCTGGATCTGGCCAATGGCCCATCTAGCCCAGCATCCTTCTTTCACAGATGCCCCAATGGGAATCTCGCAGGCAAGACCTGAAGACAAGAGCGCTCTTCCCTCCTGTGGTCCCCAGCAACTGGTATTCAGAATCACTGAAGGTCAGAAGATAACTATGGGAGGTAGCAGCCATCGATAGCCCTCTCCTCCATGAACCTGTCTAATCGTCTTCTAAAGCCATCTCAGTTGGTGGTCATCATCACTGAGATTCCAAACAGCAGCTCACTTAAATAAATAAATGTCAGGAAACCCCCCTCCCCGCGGATGGTAGGGTCGCGGGAGTGTCTACAGTACAGAGAACCCCCTCAGCTGATAAACAGCTAGTCCTCTCCTGAGAGCACCGGAAGCGACCATTCTTCCAGCGGGGAGGGGGAGTTAGAGGCAGGAAGGCGGTGCAGGGGCTCTGAGAGGATGGCAGAGCCTGAGCACCAGAGAGATAGCGGGGGAACGGGGTCAGGTTCCCACGCTCCGAGGGCGCAGATGGGAAGGACGTGGCAGAAAGAGGCAGGGGTTTAGAATCCCGTGCCTCTTTTGCTGGACAAAGAACAGGAAGAGCTCATTCCTGGACACTGCGGATGGATGAGATGGACGTTCGATTTTTGCTCCACTGTATATAGCTGTGCACAATAAAGAACTTAGTTTTTAAAAGTTCTGCGTCTGGCGCTTTACTCATGAGCAACCACTGAACGTCCTTACAATAAATAAATTAAGCAACCGATGTATAAGTCATGTGGATCTTACTGATTTCTTTTGCTCACTTATAAAGTCATTTATATGCAGCTTTTCAGCCATAAAAGCAGCCCTCAAAGTGTATTACAATATTAAAAAACAACAACACATTGAAATGCAATAAAAACCAGTTCTAAATACAATAAAATCAGGAACAGGTGAAGGGAGTCACAGCATAATGAAGAGCAGAGAAAGAGCTTCGAACCAGACCAAAGCCGGGAGAAATTAAAGACTCTTGACAGCTCATCTAAAGCTTAACCAGGTTACCGGTACCTAAATCTTAAAAAGAAAGGGATTACGAGTTCTGCTGCTGTCGTTAAACCAAATGTGATGCGCCGTTGAGTGTCACGCCCACACATGACATCTCTGAGGCTTATTGTTGGGGGTTGTATCCAGTTAAGTTGTTGAAATGCATGAACCTCTGTTAGTACCATCTGTTAGCTTCAATGTGTCTACTCTGACCAGGCTGCAACTCTGAGATCCTGAATTAAGGTGTACATATTTAATATATCGCTTAGTTGGTTAGAGCGTGGTGCTGGTAACACCAAGACTGCAGGTTTGATCCCTATGAGGGATAGCTGCCTATTCCTGCATTGCTCCATATTCCTGCATTGCAGGGGGTCAGACCAGATGATCCTCAGGGGGCCTTCCAAGTCCACAATTGCATGGTTCTATATATGCACCTAGGGACGCGGGTGGCGCTGTGGGTTAAACCACAGAGCCTAGGGCTTGCTGATCAGAAGGCCGGCGGTTCAAATCCCCGCGACGGGGTGAGCTCCCGTTGCTCGATCCCAGCTCCTGCCCACCTACCAGTTCGAAAGCACGTCAAAAGTGCAAGTAGATAAATAGGTACCACTCCAGCGGGAAGGTAAACGGCATTTCCGTGCACTGCTCTGGTTCGCCAGAAGCGGCTTTGTCATACTGGCCACATGACCCGGAAGCTGTACACCGGCTCCCTCAGCCAGTAATGCAAGATGAGCGCCGCAACCCCAGAGTCTTCCGCGACTGGACCTAACAGTCAGGGGTCCCTTTACCTTTATATATGCACCTGCTGACTGTGGGTAACTCTTCATGCAACTTGATGGTGTACTCTGATGCACATGTATATTTATTCCATAATAAATGTGCTGGACTTTCTGGTGCTGCAAGACCATCTTTCTTCTTCTTTATAATAATTTTTATTGTGCTGCAATAGGCTAAAACCCATCTAGAAACTGGGTTTTTAACTAAGCAACTCCTTCTCATTTGTACTCAAAGCACCATCTTGTGGGCAGCTGGAGACATGGTCCTTGTTTTTACAACAGGGAAATGGTGATGACTCGGGTGGCATTCACACCATACACTTAAAGCTCTATGATGTCACACTGTGTGTGTGTGTGTGTGTGTGTGTGTGTGTGTAATTTTTATTAAATTTTCTGTTTTACAGTTTTGAATACTCATTTAAACATCCTTAAAATATCAATGACTTCCCTTCTTCTCTTTCAATGGTTCATTTTGCATACCACAAATCCCTGCATATTTTACATAAACAAAACCATTCAGTATCCCATTATTACATCCATCAAAACTTATTTTTTTCAAGTGTACAAAATCCCCCCCCCCCGATATTCAATAAACGTTTTCCAATCTTCTCTAAATGTATGTTCTTCTTGTTCTCTTATTCTATATGTTAGATCTGCAAGCTGCGCATATTCCATCAGCTTAAGTTGCCATCCTTCTTCAGTTGGGACCTCGCTCGTTTTCCATTTGGGGGCTAACAAAACACGGGCTGCAGTAAATAACCTTTTTTGACACCTGGGAATTTCCGTCTGAATTATCCCCAACAAAAAGAATCCTGGGAGCTGCTGCCGTTTGTTAACTCTGCTAGGAAGGGAGTCTTACAGAGGGCATCTTCTAGGTATCTGTGTCAGTCCCTGTCTGCATTATAGATTTAAAGTTGTATCATACCACTTCAAACTGTCATGGCTTCCCCCTAAAAATCTGGGAAACGGTGGTTTGTTGAAGGTGTTGAGGGTTTGTTTGTTAAACCACTAACTACGAAACAACCCTCGTAGCCCAGACTTGATCTGCCAGGTAGAGCTGTCTTGTCACTCCCAGAAAGCTCTGGGTGGGTGACATGGGGCCAGAGAGATGCCAACTTTAGCAGAATGAAACAAAACAACACCAGGAGATCTTGTTACAGACAGTCTGGCATGCTCCGACATGCCTCCTCGGCGAGGTTCTTCCTGTTGCGCGGCGACCTGCTATTCCTCGCAGCGCTTGATCTTCTCAGAGGGGTCGTGCTTCAGGGTTTGGGTGCAGGGATGCAATAGCAGGGACTTAAATCATTAACCTCTTTCCACTGGGGCCCAACAAGGTAAAAATCTCTTGGCATTGCGAGTACCAGTGCTCAGTTATTGCTGTTGTGGTTGTGGTTGTTGCCAACTTACCAGCAATCAGGTGAAACAACTTGCTTGTTTTGTTGATTGCCTCAATTCCCATCTGCCCGACATCCACCCCCAGTGGGATGAAT
Source organism: Lacerta agilis (assembly GCF_009819535.1). NCBI lineage: Eukaryota > Metazoa > Chordata > Lepidosauria > Squamata > Lacertidae > Lacerta > Lacerta agilis. The sequence continues at coordinate 16,879,066 of NC_046319.1, read as the reverse complement.
ATAGCAGCTTCAAGAGAGTCATTAAGACCAGGGAAATGGCTTGACGCCCCCTCCACCTCCGGTGTCCCTGCCCACACCAAAATCAGAAGGCAGAACCAGGTGCGGCGTGAAAGCTGGATTGCATCCTACACCATTAGCAAGTAAAAGTGGGACCTGCTACTCAGTGTTCCAGCATAGAGCCTACTGGCAGGATACTCCATCCCGCTCCACCCCTCCCAAAGAATCCATCAGCCTTCCATGAATGACGCTATAATTAATCCCTCTTGCTTCTGAACCAGTGGAGGATGTTCCATTAGGGCAGGCATGTCCAACAGGTAGATCGTGATCTACCGGTAGATCACTGGACGTCTGTGGTAGATCACTGGTAGATCAGTGGCTCCCCCCCAAAGAAGATAAAAAACTTTGGCTGCCCTAAAAAAAAACTCAACTTCTTTGCCCTGCACCCCTAAAATGACCTGAACCACCAAAAAAAGGGCTTTCCTTCCTTTAAAAAAGCTCAATGTTGCTTTCCTCCTCCCCAAAGAAGCTCAACAACTTTTACGTAACCCCAAAAAACAGGGCTTTCCTTCCTTAAAAAAGCTCAACAACTTTGACCTGAACCCCCCAAAAGGGGGTAGATCACTGCCAGTTTTTAACTCTGTGAGTAGATCGCAGTCTCTTGGAAGTTGGCCACCCCTGCATTAGGGCAAACAGGGCACTGCCCCACCAATCTTAGTCTGCCCAGCCAGCCCCCTGCCCGCCTGCCTGCCTTCTTACTTACAGCTAGACTAGGGGTGGCCCTGCAGATCCACAGTGTGTTTAAAGCACATCTCTCTCTCTCTCTCTCTCTTACGCACATACAAACACGAATCCTGGGAACTGTAGTTTGCTTATGGTCAGGCCCTTGCAGAGCCAGGCAGAGGCCCGGGCCAGGTAAATAATGTGCCCCCCCTTTTTACCATGGGGATTTCAAGGCTTGAACCATATCTGCATATAAAGACAAAATGGAAAATACAGATATACAATAGTGCTTTTTAAAAAATACATAGGGAAAAGGATTATTTTAAGTATTTATATTTAAGTAATGGTGAGTGATTGTGAATATGCTGACTGATGCCCCCTTTGGAATTGGAGGCCTGGGCCAAGTGGCCCATATGACACCCCCCCCTGTTTGGGCCTGCTTATGGTGCTGGGAAATGCAGCACTGTGAGGTGGAAACTCACAGAAGCCTCATGTAGAATGCATTGCAGTAATCTGATCTGGAAGTTAGCAGAGAATGGAGTAGAGTGGCCAAGCCATCTCTGCCCGAAAAGCATGGGGAAGCGAGGCACCTCTAGTAACAGTACTAACTCTGGGAGCATGCCCAAGCTGCGAACCTGCACTTTCCAGGGGATGCAACACTGTCCAGGGCAGGCCATCTCCCCACCTCCTGAAGAAGAAGAAGAAGAAGAAGAAGAAGAAGAAGAGGAGGAGGAGGAGGAGGAGGAGGAGGAGGAGGAGGAGGAGGAGGAGTTTGGATTTGATATCCCGCTTTATCACTACCCGAAGGAGTCTCAAAGCGGCTAACATTCTCCTTTCCCTTCCTCCCCCACAACAAACACTCTGTGAGGTGAGTGGGGCTGAGAGACTTCAGAGAAGTGTGACTAGCCCAAGGTCACCCAGCAGATGTATGTGGAGGAGCGGAGACGCGAACCCGGTTCACCAGATTACGAGACTACCGCTCTTAACCACTACACCACACTGGCTCCTGCTCCTGGGCATGAGAACTCAGTATACATAACACCTCTGTCTTTTCAGGATTCAGTTACAGTCAGGAAGATAAGAAGAGCCCAAGTGGATCAGGTCAGCAGCCCATCTAGTCCAGCATCCTGTTCTCGCAGCAGCCAACCAGGTGCCTGCAGGAAACCCACAAGCAGGATTCAGGCACAAGAGCCCTCTCCCCTCCTGCAATATCCAGCAACTGCCATTCAAAATCAATTACTGCCTTTGACCACGGAGGCAGAGCATAGCCATCGTGGCTAGTAGCCATCGTTAGCCCAGCCCTCCATGAATTTGTCCAGTCCTCTTTTAAAGCCATATAGCTTGGTGGCTTCCACTGCTTCCTGTGGAAGTGAGTTCCGTAGTTTAACTGTGCGCTACATGAGGAAGTGGAATGCGGGTGGCGCTGTGGTCTAAACCACTGAGCCTCTTGGGCTTGCCGATCAGAAGGTCGGCTGTTCGAATCCCCATGATGGGGAGTTCCTGTTATCTGTCCCAGCTCCTGCCAACCTAGCTGATCGAAAGCATGCTAGTGCAAGTAGATGAATAGGCACTATTGCGGCGGGAAAGTAAATGGCATCTCCATGCACTCTGGTTTCCGTCACAGTGTTCTGTTGCACCAGAAGCAGTTTAGTCATGCTGGCCACATGACCCAGAAAGCTGTCTGTGGATAAACACTGGCTCCCTCGGCCTGAAAGCGAGATGAGCGCCGCAGCCCCATAGTCGCCTTTGACTGGACTTAACCGTCCAGGGGTCCTTTACCTTTACCTTGTTATAAAAATTAGGTTCAACCCCAGAAGGGAGTCCATGAACCCGGGGGAGAGCCTTAGTAGGGGTCCCCTCCTCTCAAGAGCACTTATGAATAAGATAGAGAAGATACAGAATCTCCCAAAGCAAGGCGGTAGCCCTTTATTTATTACTGCTGCAGCAGGGTGTTTGCAAGCAAAGACCACGAACAAAGGTACACAAGCTCCTATATAGACCCCTCCATACATTAGAATTACATCACAAATTGGGAGGGTCTGGTAGCATCTTGGACCCTGCCCCCATGTCTCCTCTCGCCCTCCACCAAAAACCCATCAGGTGAAACAAAAGATATTTACATTTCCCTATCTCCCAGCCAAGTTAATCACACCCTTTTGTCTGACACAGGTATCAGGATGCCAGAGATTATCACTCAGGCAGAGGTCTGCTGAGTAGCTGGAGGGGCAACCCCCCCCCCTTTGTTCCTGAGACAAAGAAATACTTGGTCAGTTGGGAGTGAGGCCTGTCTTCCTGTGCTGGTTTTCAGACATGTGGCCTTATTTGTTTTGGTACATTAATAACAATTATTATATATAAATAAATACCTTAAAATTCTTACAACAACCTTTTACCTTTACATGAAGAATTACATGTCCTGAACCGTCCAACATTTCAGCTACACTGGATGTTCACACGGTCTAGTGTTATGAGAGAAGGATAGATATAGATATATATATAAATTAAATGCCCCCCCCCGTGTGAAAAAGGTTCCCCACCCCTGATCTACAGTTTCAGAACTTCGACTCAGAAGAGCTTACAAATGTGCCCTAGGCGGGGAGCCAAGAAGTCTGTCAGGCCAATATCCTATTAACCATTAGCGGCCAGGCACCCCTCCCTCTTCTTTGAATCCATTTAGTCATTAAATAAACAGCTCTCGGTACACTCCAGAATGCACGGATGGTAACAAACCAAGGAGGCGAAGGGAGCTGGCTGGCTGGCTCTGCTTCTGAACGGGCTGGATATTAACGGGGCAAAGGATTTCAGGGTTGAAATATGGTCTGGTAGCCGGTTTCCTTTCCATAGGAATGGTCCATTTGCGTGTTCAATCGGAGCTTTGCTTGCGCAAACAAATCTGAGAGTTGCTGCTCCGAGGACCCTCCAAGGAGCAGGAGAGAAGACCTTGGGGCATGAGGACAGCCGAGTGTTGGGGGAGCAAACAGCCGTACGCGCCTCCTCGCACTCAGAACCCGCTGGATAAGGGAACCACCCACGTTTTGTTCGGGAGCAACCTCAGAATAAATAAAAGAGCGCCAGTCGGCCGTGGAGGAGAAATGACTGGTAAGAAAAAGATTTCTCTCTCGCTCTCTCCATTAAGTGATAATGTTCTCAAAAGGGAGGTTCAGTCCCTCCACTCTTGGCTGCTATGTGCAGAGACGTGATGCCCCCCACTCACTTTCTAGATCCAGTATGATGCCCTGGGGTATCAGCAGGTCCCATGCTAGGGATGGGGCAGGGCCAGAGGCAAAAGTGGGTGGAGCAATGGATGTAAATTTTGCCCATGTACAAGAGGCTAATTAATACCTGCAACACACTCACGCACCACCACTCTCTGTCCTCCAGACAAGCAAGAATAATTATCAGAGCTCAAGAACACATCCTAGCTAGGAGGGTGCAATAAAGCAGGGGCAGGGAGGGGTGTGGTCTTGGGAAAGGGGTGTGGCTTGAGGAGAGTCCCGGGGGCCAGAAAAAGAATCCTGGAGGGCCACCCTCCTGTATCAGGGCTACCAATTCAGCCAGAGACCAGGCTACACAGGGGGAGTCAATAGGATCCTTCCTGTCCCTTCCTGGTCACTTTGCTCTGGCAACCAGTTGCCGAAGCGCAAATCGGACAGTTTGTCGGCTCGGCGCTGCCTGAACACCTAGTTTCAGCCCCACTGACGATTGACATTTCACAGCCCTCCTGGAAAGATTGAGAGTGTGTCACACACACATACATACTTTTCAGGTTTATACATTTCACTGATCATCATTTTGACATTTCAAAACATGACTTCCTTCCCCCTCTTTCCGTGGTTCCTTAAATTTATTTTTAATATCTTCTTAATTTTCTCATTTATTCATCCACTCTAAAAAATATACTCTTATAAAACTGCAGGTTATTACAATAATCCTGCCAATGTTCTTATCTGTTTACAATTTATCTGTAAATATTCAATAAACCATTTCCATTCTTTTATAAAATGTTTGTTCTCTTGATTTCTTATTCTTCCGGTAAGTTTCGCCATTTCTGCATATTCCATAAGTTTTTGTACCCATTCTTCCTTTGCTGAGACTTCTGCTTCTTCCCATTTTTGCCCGAGCAACTTTCTTGCTGCTGTAGTCTCATACATGAATAGGTTTATATACAGTTTAGGTAGTTCTGTCCCTACCTGTATAATTCCCAAAAGAAAAGCTTCTGGGTTGTTGTTTTTTACAAATGTTATTTTAAACATCCTTTTCAATTCATTATATATCGTATCCCAGTAAGCTTTAACCTTCCTACAACATATGATAAAAGAACCTTCTTTCTCTTTTCATTTCCGACACTTATTTGATTTAGATTGACACGTTTTTGCCAATTTACTTGGTGTTAGATCCCATCGATACATCATATTCATATAATTTGCTCTTAAACTGTAACATGCTGTGAATTTTATATCCATATTCCACAATCATTCCCCTGTCTACATTATGGCCAATATGTATTGCCACAAGATTGAGAGCATTTTAACGGATTTCTTCTCCTTCCTTATGAGAGGCACTGTAGTCGAGGCCGAGGCAGCAAGGAAATGGATGGTGCTGAGCGAGGAGGAGGAGGATGCGGAGGAGACCCTGACCGGGGAGCACAGCCACGAATTTATCCCCGAGAATCACCTGATCCCGGCTGCTGTGCAACCAAGCTGGAAGGAGCTGCACCAAGCGGCTCGGAATGGGGACACACACCTGGTCAAGCAGATGTTGAAGCAAGGGGCGGACACAGAGAGCAGGTGAGGTGAGAGGAGAGGGCCCTCTGCTGCCCCTTCTGGTGTCTGGGAAGAAGTGCAAGCACTGGGCCTGAGGTAGCGCTGCCTACCAGTTAGCAACACTATTAGTTAAGAACAAGAAGGTCCAACTTCCATACCCTCCAACATTTCTCTGATGAAAATAGGGACGTCCTATAGTATTATATCTATATCTATCTGTATTATTTATATTTATATTCAGTGCTTTTTTCTTAAAAAAAAATGTTTAGGGGTACTCTCATTTTGACTCAAGAAAATCGTCACTTTATAGTTCAAATCGGGGAAAATAAATAAAGTAAAGTACAAAGAATCACAAAATGTTTAGGGGTATGTGTACCCCTGCGTCCCCTCAGAAAAAAGCACTGTATATATATATTTGTATTTGTATTTGTATTTGTATCCCACTCATCTGACCAGGTTTTTCCAGCCACTGTTGGTGGCTTCCAACATATATAAAAATGTAATCAAACATGAAGAATTTAAAAATATTTTAAAACTTCCCTTAACTCTGGGGGGGGGGGGGGGTGTGTCGCATAACCCCATACCCTCCAACATCTCTCCAATGAAAACATGGACTTCCAAAGGGGGAAAAAATGAGACATTCCAGGATCAAATCAGAAACCAGGGCAGCTTGCTGTAAATCTAGGAAAATAAGAAGAGTTTGGATTTGCTATCCCGCTTTTCACTACCCTAAGGAGTCTCAAAGCGGCTAACATTCTCCTTTCCCTTCCTCCCCCACAACAAACACTCTGTGAGGTGAGTGGGGCTGAGAGACTTCAGAGAAGTGTGACTAGCCCAAGGTCACCCAGCAGCTGCATGTGGAGGAGTGGAGACGCGAACCCGGTTCCCCAGATAACGAGTCTACCGCTCTTAACCACTACACCACACTGGGACACTTGGAGGATCTGAACTTCTCATACCAAGGGGGCCGCAACAGTAATTTGACATGAAACTTGCAGGCTGCATGCTGCATTGTTGCACGGGAGAGAGAGAGCGGGACCCTTATTCGCCGCCACCCCCCAAAAAATCCTTCGTGCAGCCTTCCCAAAATTGGCTAAGTGAGGAACTGGCTTTGGGAAGGAGGCACGAGGCTCAGGCAGGGTCCCAGAGCCCTCCCACCTCCTTCCCAAAGCTGGGAAAACGCTAACCAGGCTTTGGGAATGAGGCAGGAGGACTCAAGGGCTCTGTCAGAGCCCTTATGCCTCCTTTCCAAAGCCCAGTGCCTCACTTACCCAACTTTGAGAAGGCAGCGCAAGGGCTGCAGGGGGAGCGTCAAATGTTGCCGAGGGCCATTAAAAAGGCCCCCCAAGGGCCATGCGCTGGAGCACCCTGAGTTAAGAACATAACTCATTTGTACAAAGTCAACCTTTTTGTGTGGCGGCACCCCCACTTTGGAACTCCCTGCTGATTGACACCAGGCAGGCTCCCTCACCTGCTTAAAAACGTCTTAGCTTAGGGAAACCCATCCACATAGAATGCAGATGAGTGTTTTAATCTGGTTTTAAAGCTTAACGATGGTTTTTGAATGTTCTAAATACAGTCAAACCTCGGTTCCTGAACGCTTCCATTATCATACGTTTCAGCTCCCGAACGCCCAAAATCCAGAAATAAGTGTTCCCGTATTTGAACGTTTTTCGGAAGCCAAATGTCCGACACAGCTTCCGCTTGAGTGCAAGAAGCTCTTGCAGCCAATTGGAAGCCGCGCCTCAGTTGTCAAACATTTCAGAAGCCAAACGGGCTTCAGGAATGGATTACGTTCAACAACCGAGATTTGACTGTAGTTGTTTCCAGTGCTATCTTTCTAGAAGAAGAGGTGCCAGAGCTCACTGTGAATTTCTCCCTTGTTTTCATGAAATGGCAATGGTGCCCACCTGAGATGTGCTGGAGCTGAGCTATCATGAGCTCTGGCCGGGGGTGGGGGGAGCCCTGGTTGTTTTCAACAGTTTATTTCATTCTCCTTGAAAACTGCGTCGAAGTTGCTGTTCTGTTCCGTTTCACAACCAAGCAGTATATAAATCTTACAAAACAAATAAGTAACGGGAAACCACCCTTTCAGAGATGAGAACGGCTGGACGCCTTTACACGCCGCCTCCTTGAACGGCAGCGCCGTGTTGGTGAAGTTTCTCATCCAGCGTGGAGCGTTGGCCAACGCCACCGACGCTTCCGGCTACATGCCTCTCCACTGCGCCGCTTGGAGCGGCCACAGCCAAGTGGCGGAGCTCCTCCTGCGCCGGGGTGCAGCGGCGGAGGCGCCGACCAAAGGAGGCCTCACCCCGCTCCATGTCGCGGCTGCCAACGGGCACACCCTGGTGGTGCAGCTCCTCTTGTGGCACGGAACGGACCCGGCCAGCCTCGACCGTCGCCAGTGGTCGGCCCTGCATTGGGCGACGGCCAACAACCGGTTGCATATTGTGGACCTGCTGATATCGCAGGGCGTCAGCCCAGATTTAGGAAGCGGAGGGAGTGTCACACCTCTGCATGTAGCAGCCGAGAGCAGAAGAACGGAAGCTCTGAAGCTCTTGCTTGCCAAAGGTGCCAGCGTGAATGCTCAGGACGGCCTAGGGAGAACGCCGCTCTCCATTGCTACTAACAATGGCCACCATGAGGTTAGATTGTTTGTTTGTTTGTTTGTTTGTTTGTTTGTTGTCTTTATACAGCCACAGGTGGGAGCCTGTGGTGTTCTCCAGATGTTGGCCAATTAATTCTTACTGCTTTTCAAATATTTTAACAAATTAACAGCAAATTAATACAAATTTTAAAGTTGACTTGCTACCCTGCTTCCATGGTGTTTCTCTTCCCTCCCTTACTTGCTGCTCAATGTTACGTACTTCCCCTAATTCCATTTCAATACTTAAAATATTTTAACATTTTATCATTCATTTCCCCCCTTCTTCATTTCCCATCAGTACATGTTTCAATTTCTGCTTAGACTTTTATATAGCTACACTGGTACCTTGGTTCTCAAACGGCTTGGCTCCCAAACAAATCGGCTCCTGAACGCCGCAAACCCAGAAGTGAGTGTTCCGGTTTGCGAACGCTTTTCGGAAGCTGAACGTCGGGCATGGCTTCCGCGGTTTCCGATTGGGTGTAGGAAGCTCCTGCAGCCAATCGGAAGCCGCACCTTGGTACTCCCGAAACGGATTAAGTTCAAGAACCAAGGTACCACTGTATTACATATTCCCAGAATGTCAAGTAGAGTCACTCTTCACTTTGTCAGCCCACAAAAATAATTGGTTATAACTCAATATTCCACAAATATTGGAATACGCCCTCCCGATGTTGGTGGACTACAACTCCCATGATCCCTGGCCACATTGGCTGGGGCTGATGAGAGCTAGAGCTTGTCCCCTTCTAAGGCTGTAAAATCTTTGAAGGGGACATGGTGGTGAGGAAGCATGGCTATCAGGGAAGGATCCTGCACTTCGGAATTTGTCACTACAGTATGGTGGAAAAGTCATAAGCATGCATTTCGCTTTGGGGGAGATTTTGTTTTTTAAAGCCAAACATGTATTGAGTACATACTCTAACTTAATCATAAAGGACATTGTTTTTATTCAGCAGAGAAGCTGAAACTTAAATTAGCTTATTTATTATTATTTTTTCAGAAAAAGAAATAACAACTAAACTTTAATTTAAAAAATACAAACTTAAAAAATGAAACACATACAAATCAACATGGCTAACCTGACCAAAAACACCCACTCACACAGAAAACCAAAGATCACCACAGCCACCCACAAATGAACAATCACACCCTACGCCAACCCCGACCTCTCTCACCGCCAAAGAAGCACAAGCGAACAACAAAGAACCCACACAAACAATGCTGACACCAAACCCTACATATATTAAGGAAAATAGAAACATCGTCACCCCACCTCACCCACCCCCCCACCCCCCCACCTCTTTCCCCCTTCTCTCCCTAATGTCTCCACAACCAAAACTGATTTGTAAAAATGTCACGTGGAAAAAATACGAGAGAGACATTGCACACACTTTTGTAAACCAAGAAAATCTTTAATAAAAAAAAAAATGAAACACAAAACACCAATTTTTTTTGCCAGGACTGTACAAAGATATAGCCAGTGTTCATGATCTAACCAGGTAATGAGCTCACCCCCAACTGATCAAAGCAGATTAAGGTTTCTTCATCTTCCTGTCCTAGAGGATGAGCAAAAAGGTGACGAGTAGAGACGGACACAGGCAGAAGAAAAAGGCTGGAATGGACCTGCAGCTTCTACTTGAGCTGCTTCCAGAGACAGTTGTAGGCAGAAGCTGCAGGTTCATTCCAGCCTTTTTCTTCTGCCTGCATCTCTCTGTGTCTGTTTCCCTCCTGCTCCCTCCCCCTTAGTCTCTCCCCTATCGTGCAGGCCAGTTAATGGCAGCTCAGGGCCCCCTGAAACATTAGAGAACGTACAGATAAAGTGGTGTCCAGTGTGTGCTTTGTTTGCTGTACGTATTTTCCTCTCCCTTTCGCTAGACGGTGAAGCTTCTGCTCCAGAGTCAAGCGGCTGTGAACCTGACTGACCGCTACGGCTGCACTGCCCTCCACAAAGCTGCGACCGAGGGTCACCTGCCAGTTGTCTCCTCCTTGGTCAGGGAAGGTGCTGCGAGCATCGATGGGAGGGACCACCTCAACCTGACTCCGCTTCACCGGGCTGCCAGCCGCGGCCATGTCGCCGTCGCCGGCTTCCTCCTGGACGAGGGGGCGGACGTCAACGCCGCTGGCTGGCTGAGCAAAACCCCCTTGCACCTGGCTGCAGAGAAAGGGCACTTCCCTTTGATGGAACTCTTGTTGGCAAAGGGGGCAAGCCTTTTCGAGAGGACTCAGTGGAAGGAGACAGCAAAGGAGCTGGTCTCAGAGAGGACAAGTCCTGAAGGCATAACTAGCCTGGATGACCCTGGGCAACCTCAGTCTCTCCCCCCCCCCCCGTAACTCTATAGCCTCCTGACTCAACCCTCCGCCTGGTCTGATCACATATTAAATGCTTGTATTTTTAGTATTGCTATTTATGGTTTGATGTACAGCGGTTCAGTTGTAACATCAGTACGGTACTGGCGGGTGGGTGTATGAGAGCCAGTCAGGTATAGCAGTTAAAATGTAATGATAATAATAATTTATTATTTATTCCCCAGCCACTCTGGGTGGCTCCCAACAGAATATTAAAAACACGATAAAACATCAAACATTTAAAAACTTCCTTAAACAGGGCTACCTTCAGACGCCCTCTAAAAGTCAGATAGTTGTTTATTTCTTTGACATCTGATGGGAGGGTGTTCCACAGGGCAGGCGCCACTACCAAGAAGGCCCTCTGCCTGGTTTCCTGTAACCTCACTTCTCACAGCGAGGGAACCGCCACAAGGCCCTCAGAGCTGGACCTCAGTGTCTGGGCTGAACGGTGGGGGTGGAGATGCTCCTTCAGGTATTGGGAATCTGGGAGACTAGGGTTCAAATCCTCCCAAGGGCATGAAACTCACTGGGTGACCTTGGGCCAGTCAACTGTCCATCAACCTAATTACCTCACAGGGTTGTTGTGAGGATAACATGGGGAGGAAGAGAATTGTGTAGGCCTCCTAGAGTGTGAATGTAGAATCATACAGTTGGAAGAGAACACAAGGGCCATCCAGTCCAACCCCCTGCCAAGCAGGAAACACCATCAAAGCATTCCTGACAGATGGTTGTCAAGCCTCTGCTTAAAGACCTCCAAAGAAGGAGACTCCACCACACTCCTTGGCAGCAAATTCCACTGTCGAACAGCTCTTACTGTCAGGAAGTTCTTCCTAATGTTTAGGTGGAATCTTCTTTCTTGTAGTTTGAATCCATTGCCCCATGTCCACTTCTCTGGAGCAGCAGAAAACAACCTTTCTTCCTCCTCTATATGACATCCTTTTATATATTTGAACATGGCTATCATATCACCCCTTAACCTTCTCTTCTCTAGGCTAAACATACCCAGCTCCCTAAGCTGTTCCTCATAAGGCATCGTTTCCAGGCCTTTGACCATTTTGGTTGCCCTGCTCTGGACACGTTCCAGCTTGTCAGTATCCTTCTTGAACTGTGGTGCCCAGAACTATGTAATAAATCAGGCTTCCTCAGCTTCGGCCCTCCAGATGTTTTTGGCCTACAACTCCCATGATCCCTAGCTAGCAGGACCAGTGGTCAGGGATGATGGGAATTGTAGTCTCAAAACATCTGGAGGGCCGAAGTTGAGGAAGCCTGTAATAAATAAATAAATGTAAGGGAGATGCAATAGCTTTGCGTAGTCCCAGGCAACCTTCTGGAGGTGGTGCACAGCACGTCTGCCCCCCCAAGTCTCTCTTGCTGGCCATTGAGTCCCTCCAAAGACCACGCCCTCTCTCCTCAAGCCACACCCCTCACCAACCACACCCACTCTCCTCAGGCTACACCCATCAGTGGCCCTGGTGAGTGTTTTGCCAGGTAGGGTAAAAGATAGGTCTCTTGACCCCCAACAGAAATCCTGGCGAGCTGCTGCCACTCAGTGTGGCAAGATGGACCCTGTGGTCTGACTCAGTATATGGCAGTTTCCTATGGAGATGTGCTAAATTCTCTAACCGGCTTTTGTGCTGATTATGATGGTAGCAAAGGGATTCGCTGTTGGAGTTTGGGGAAGAGAATGGATTCCCTTTGCAATTAAAGGGGAACCTACCAAATTCACCCTTTCCGGAACAATACGCAGACCAAATTGCAGGCATCCTTCAGAATTTGCACTTCTCTGAATTTTGCCATGCAGTTCTCCAACCAAGCAATGTGATTCAGGTGAGGGTCAGGTGACTTGTCAATCCCAGCAAGTATATAAGAGGACGACCCAGCCTGCCCAGGCCAAGCCCATCTCTTTCTATTCCCGTACGTTGTCACCCACGGAGCGCAACTATGCTCAAATTGACAAAGAGGCATGTGCCATTCCCTTTGGTGCAGATCTGATATATATATATTGGGGGGGGGGGTTGCACATGTGCCCATCAAGCTGTGTGTGGTAATTATCCCTCCGTGTGTGGTGCTGTCAGGAGGGGGTCGTGCAAATGCTGCGCATTGTGCAGAATGGAAATATTTAGGTGCGATGTTCTATCCATGGATGCAGCTTGCAGAGGGGAAATTCGAGAGGGCAAGGGAGCATGGGTCCGCTGTGGGGAGCGCAGCGCATTTCTTGCGCACGGGTGCCTGCCTGCAGAATGGATTTGTGCTGCGGAGCTGTTGTGGAAAAGGTATCTGTCTATATGGCCTTTCCAAAGGCCAGGTTGTGCAGTCAGCTGGGGCCTGTAAAAAGCCAGGCCGGGAGGCACCTTAAGTTGAGGCTGCATAGGCCTTGTGGTGCAAGTGATTCAGATTCTATTCAGTTGAACCTCTGGTTACAACAGTTGACATTTTTTTAGCAATGCCCCACTAGTGGGCCTTCTTTTGTTCACTTCTTTTTATTTCGAGGCAGTGCAAACCTATGTTTGTGGAACTGCAAACCTTTCCAGTCACGTGTTACTCCAGTCAAATCCCACATATGAATGTGGGGTGGGGAAAGATGGTGTGTAGCCTAGTGTAAATTAATTTATAGCGGGGGGGGGGGGGGATTACCACGGCATGGACTGTCCCCGAGAACCGTAGACTGTCCCCAGGACAGGTGAGGGTGCTGATCCCTTATTTTCAAATCCGAAACTTGACAGCTATGACGAAACTCATACCAAGAACAAACTTAGTTGGTCTCTAAGGTGCTACTGGAAGGATTTTTTTTAATTGTTTTGTTTTGTCTATGGCACACCAGCACGGCTACCTACCTGTAACAATACGTTTAGAACACATTCCTTTCCCTGCCAACAAAACCAGCAGGGAACTGTAGCTTCAGCGAGCTACGGTTCCCAGCACCGTTAACAAAACATTCCGTTCCTATATTTTGGGGGCGCTCTTTGGTGCTCCAAAGGTATGGTGCGTCTTGTTTTTTGTTATTTTGATTTCGATGGAGACACGGCACGATACCCCTCACCCCATAACAGAGAGTCCCAAAGAGAAGCGGAGGGTAGAGGGCGCTCGTTTGCCTTAAACCTCTTCGACTCTCCCTTTGCACAGCGTTATCTCTCTCCCCCCCCCCCCCGGTTGCAAATCGCCGCTGTTTGCAAGCCCGGAAGGGAAGCCTTGCAGTTTGCACCGCGTGGCTTCCGCCCTTTGCAAATCCGCGGTGGAGGAGACGGTGGGGAAAGCGGGCTGGGATGGTTTTCCTAACGGCCAGCCTTTGGATCCGGGCCCGTTTGACCGATCGCTTTTGGCGGAAGCAGGAGGTGCTGAAGCATGCACGGGTAAGAACTGGGGATCGGTGCCCTGCTTCCCCCCCCTATAACGCCCACCCTATTGCCTTCCCCAGCTCCTTTACTCTTTTGCAAACTCTTTCCTCGCTACCCACGTGAATCCATTCATTTACTAGCTTCTGCGGTGGGTAGGCCTGCTTCCTTGTCTGTGTTCGAGTAAGCCCTGCTCCGAGTAGACCCATCGAAATTAACGGGAGTGTCGGAAGATCCCCTGTGGAGTGACCTTGCGCCGCTGACTGCCTCTCAGCCGAGCCGTCCTCCAGGACTGTTTTAGGAGCTGAAATTAATATTATTATTATTAGCATTAGCATTGGAGGCAGTCCTCTCTTTTATCTGCTTAGTTCACTTTGCAAGAAGCATCAGATAATATAGTACATTGTAATTTATTTTAATCCAGTTTGCGCTGACGTTGAATTTGACATTGTTTTTTTCTTTAAAATAACAATAACACGTGGGCGTTATCCAATACTAGTCCTTACTCAAAGAAAACCCACTGTAGTTAATATTATTATGCTTTATATTTATTAGTCACTTTCCTCAAAAAAAAAGTCACCCAAAGCAAGGGTAGTAATACAATTTAAATACTAAAACCACTTAATAGACAGACATGATTTAGGTTCATTCCTATCAGTGGGTCTCCTCTGAGTACAACTAGCATTGGCTACAGGTAGGTAGCTGTGTTGGTCTGCCATAGTCCAAAAATAAATAAATAATAATCCTTCCAGTAGCACCAACTAAGTTTGTTCTTGGTATGAGCTTTCGTGATACCCTATGGTTTTATTTCCCCAAAAGGAAGTTGAAAAATGCCCCGCTCCACAATATTCTGCAGGGTGAATCCTAAAAGGGCAACCAGAATCGCTTCTCCTATTAGGATATGTCAAAACATTTGGTGTCCTGCGACGGCCATGACACCCAGAGCTCCTTATTTCTCCCAAAGAATCCTGGGGGTGTAATTTGTTAAGCGGGCCGCAAATTGTAGCTCTGGGAATTGCAGAATATTCAGGGTTGTGCGACGAAGAAGTGCCAGGTGAGAGGAGGAGGCAACCTTCTTCCCGTCCTGCTTCTTCTCTTAACAGAAGACCATTTGGGTATTTCTTTTTTAGTGTGTGTGTGTGTGTGTGTTGCCTTTCCAGCATTTCCGTGGGCGGAGGAACCGTTGCTACAGCTTGGCCGTCCGCGCCGTCCAGAGGGCTTTCATGTACGCCACGAAGGCCAGACATCGGAAAAGGAGGGACATGAGAATGGTAAAGATGGTGGCTAGAAACGCTGCTCCGTTTGTGCGTTCCCGTAACACGGCAAAACTTGCTCAGGCCCGATTAAGGGGTGGGTTGCAGCCTCCTCTAGAGGTGTGGAGGGTGGCAACACAAAAACGGGCCTTCTCTGCAATGGAGTGCTCTCCCCAGGGAAGTTCACCTGGCACCTTCATTATACGCTTTTAGGCACCAGGCAAAAACATTCCTTTTTCACCAGACCTTTGGTTGATCTGATTGACATCCTATACCCTTTAAAAAAGTGGCTCCTTTTTTGGGGGGGGGGTGTTATTGGGTTGTTTTTATTTTGATTATATATTGTGGTTTTTATGTTGATCTTTTCTGTGAACTGCCCTGAGACCTCTGGGTATAGGGCAGTATAGAAATTCAATGAATAATAATTGCATTTATTGAAAGAAATGCAAAATTTATACTTTTAACAGAACAGGTTTCTTTTTTTACTTAATTTAAGGTGTATTTAAAAGACTGGTCAGCCCTGGGTGCCAGATGTGGCCTTCTGTACCTCTATCTGGCCCTCGGAACGCTTCCCAAACCACACACCCTTTCCCCAGGCCACACCCCTCACTGGTCCTACTTTTAGCCTGTCACATGGAGGTAAAAAATTACATTCGCTGCCCAGCCCCCTTTTGGCTCTGGCCCCGCCCACCACTGGCATGTGGTCCCTGGAAGGTTTCCCAGAAGGATATGCGGCCCTCGGGCTGGAAATGTTTCCCCCACATCCGCATTAGATCAGCCCAGAGAAACCCTTAGTAAACGTATCTCTGAACTCTCCCATTTCTGCTTTAAGCTTTGGCAAACCAGGATTGAAGCGGCATCACTTGAGCATGGTCTGAAGTACCACGTTTTCCGCGGCAGTCTCTCCCAGGTAAGTGGCTTTCCCTCAGCCCTTCCTTAGCTTACATCCTGCTTCTGGAATAGCTCTTCTGGACCACCACCACCCTCCTTGATGAGCCCACCAGCCACGAATGACAGTTGAGCAAAGCGCTTGATAAACAGCAAGCCGGAGCTGCAAAAATGAAAATGTTGATGTGCATAAACGCATGAGTTGCTAGACACCTATTGGGCCATAACAGGCTGTGTTTAATTTGCTAGCTGCAAGTTCTGTGTGTTTCCCTCTCTCCTTTCCCCGCAAACTATTTTTTTAATTTTTTTTTATTAAAAAAATCTGCTTTTTAGTTTTCCACTTTGGGAAACATAGGAATCTGCCTTACATTGAGTCAGATCATAGGCCCATCTAAGTCAGTAATGTCTACATGGACTGGCAGCACCTCTCCAGGGTTTTGGACAGGAAGCCTCTTCCTTCCTTACCCGGAGATTGAACCCGGGACCTTGTGCCTGCAAAGTACATGTTGTACCGTTGCCTCAGGCTCTTTCTGCTGCTCACACCGGGTTCCAGCTAGGCTGAGAGTTGGATAACGGATGGAGTGTTGGCCTAGGACCCAGGAGACCGGGGTTCAAACCTCCACTTGGCCATGATGCTCTCTGGGCGACCTTGAGCCAGTCACAGTTCACAGCCTACCTCACTGGGGTGTTGTTGAGGGTAAGAGGGAAAGAACCATGTATTGTCAACTTGAGCTCCTTGGAGGAAATGTGGTATAAACCTGTATCAACAACTTCCTGCTGTACTTTATCCACTTCCAGAAAGATTGAGTTGCCTCTTAAGTTTCCCTCCCCCTTCTTTTTTTCACTATTTCAGTGTCAAGTGGAACTGAACCGGAAAACGCTGGCTGACCTGGCAATCTACGAGCCAAAGACATTCAAGTCCTTAGCCTCTTTAGCCAAGAGGAGAGGACAAGAAGGCCTTCTTGCAGCCCGGGGAGGTGGAAAAGAACCCGAAGGGATATTTTCACGCATTGTGAGATGTACATGAAGCAGAGGGCTGTTGCTGGCTTGTGGAGTTGTGCTAGTATTAAAACAGGAATATTTATACTAAAAAAATATTCTGCTTCAATCTGTGATCCAAAATTAGTTCTTTCCAAACCCTCATAATCAACCCAGTTTGATTTGTGATTTGTTGAGGCGATACAGAGGTTCTCTTTGTTGCGTTTTAAGATGCATGGATTATAACCCAGTCTGCAGAAGTCATTTGTGTGTTTGTGTATGATGAACTTGTGCCTAGCAATTAATTTTTAAATTGTTGCCTTGGTTTTCAGCTGAGCAAAAGGCTAGTGGAGTGTGAGGCTCTGCCCACTGACAGTTCAGTACGTAGGAAGCTGCCTTATACTGAATCAGATACAGTCGTACCTCGTGTTACGAACGCTGCTTGTTGCATTCGTCATGGGTTACGAACCCGCCAAACCTGGAAACCTCCGGGTTCGGCAGTTCATGCATGTGCAGACGTGCAAAATGACATCATGCGCAGAAGCGCCGAATCACAGATTCAGCGCTTCAGGATGCGGACCTTTCACTAATTGGTCAGTGTAGTTCATTGTTGTTTGCACTGACTGGCAGCAGCTCTCCAGGGTTTCGGACAGGAGTTTCTCCCCACCTTGTCTGGCAATGCTGAGGATTGAACCTGGGACCTTGTGCATGGAAGGCAGATGCTCTTATCTGCTCCTTGATCTCGGGAGCCATGTGCAAAATTCATTACCATATCTTAAGAGGTGTCTAACAACTTTCCAAAATATCTATAGCAGATACAGCACCTCAACTTATTTCTAAGCATATGCAGAATGTATACAGGTGTGTATATGCAACTGTGGTGTTTTTAAACAGATCTAAGAATACACTCGGCCTTGGTGATTTATGAGCACAGCACCTTTCCTTTTTAAAAATCTTTTAAAATAAACCCATCTAAATACATTTAATGCTTCTTTGCATTAAAAATAAATTAGTATTGAGTGTATTTCATGAGGAACATTAAAAGATGAGCAGATTCTGCTATGACCTGACCTTCTGCATTTCTATTCAGAAGTAGGTCCTCCTGAGTTCAGTGGGACTTATTCTCAACAAAGTTTGCATAACTTTGTAGTCTCCTGGTATCGAAGGGGCCATGAGACTCCATCGTAAATGTGCATAATGCCTTGCTCTGGAGGGTCATGATCTTCATAAGCAACACATACAAACAAAACCCTCTTTAACAATTTCTGTGCAGCAAAAACAAGAGACTTGCGGTCCCTTAAAAACTGGGGTTTTTTGGTGTAAGCTTCCGTGGTCCACGGTCCTCTGATTTCCCTGCCTCACATGAAAAGAATGACATAAATTTATCAACGTTCTTAATTTTCTTTGGTAGCTAGACTGGGGCCTGAGTTTCTACCTGGGGCAGTCAAATTCTTGCCAGTGCGGGGGATGTAAAAATGTTGTACAAAATTGATTTTTGTTTTGAGGTTTACCCAATGAATATTGAATTTACTGTTCTTTAACGTACTTCGCGTAAGCCCCACTGCATTAGTGAAAAGGGCTTTAAAGGTAAATTGCTTCGATTCAGGATACCTTTATCTCACTGCATACCGACCTGTCCTCAAACTAAGGTCTACTGTCATGCCTGGGACTGAGACATGATTAAGATAGGCATGGGTCTTACTTTATGTAGGACATTCCTCTATTTGAAGGTTTGTCCGGCTGAAGAAATAAAGGGTAAAAGGGTTCAAGGAAGGCGGGCTTCAAAGTTGCCTGTCAGCAATTAATTTACACAGATGAGCAGGGCATGGTCTTCTAACACTATGGTGAGATACTGTTCCTTGCGTTCTTAAATTCCATCCTGTTTTATAAATTTGCATCTATACATATATGCAGATCTGCCCTTTGGGGAAGGGCATGTGTGTGTGCATCTACGTTTTCCAAATAAATAAATGACAGAAATAAACAATCTACCCAGTGGATAAGAGTGCAACAATCCTTACTCCCCTTGTCCTCGGAAGTAATATTTTTCCTACATTGAGTTCAAAGATAGGGGTTGGCGGACTTTGGTAATATGGCACCCTGAGCAAGGGCAGTATTTGGCATGCCCACTAATTATTTCTTATTTTCACAATAATTCCTTTTGGTGCAATTGTGTTTTTTAAAAACATTTTTATTTGATTTTACAAATATAAATTTATAACAAAACCAAATACATTTCCATATACAGAGATTTCTCTGAATCTCAAGACCTCCCTCCATCTCCTCTGCGGGTCTTAATGTCGGCATTTTCAACTGCATATTATAATCTATATTTTATATCTAACCATATTATTCATAGTATTTGTTACATTACAAGTGAGATTAAAATCCTGCTAATGTTTTCCTCTGCTTATAGCAGTCTCCTAAATAAATTTTTAAAATTTTTCATTCATTCTGTAAGTTTTTGTCTTCTGGTTCGAGCTTTCTGGTCAGTTTTGCCATTTTGGCATAATCTGACAGATTAGTTTGCCATTGCTCTGGTAGGAACTAGGTGCATTTTTTTTTAATGGGCCTTCTCAGTAGGTACCGGTGTAACTACTGGTTTTATTATTTATGATGATGCTCCCCATCAACTCAGCACCTTGGGGGGGGGGGGGAATTGCCCACACCACCAAAATAAATCCACTGCTGAGTAGGGACTTGCCCTTAAAGTATGTATAGGATTGCAACCTTACTAATGGGGAGGAATTTAAGAGTTCAACTTTCAAAGACATGCCCACGGAGAAGTCCCACTCCTGTTGGTAGGATTTCCTAATATTCTTACAAGGGTCTTTGTGTAGGACTGCTGCCTAAAAGCCAAATTGAAAACGAAGGGGAACTTTGTCCCTCTCCAAATTTCGAAGTTGGAAACAGGTTCAATTTCTGTGTTAAAACAAATTTGAAGACCGGGCAGGAAAAACAGTGTTGTGGCAAACATTAGTCATCTTCAGAGCAAAACCACTAAAGATAGTGGACATGATTGATTTAGGCGCACCAGTTTCAGTAGGTCTACTCGGAATAACACTTGGTTGGGTACACCCTAAGCTTCCTTTGTTTTTAGCTCGAGTCGAGAGTGGTCGATACGGGCATTGACGCAACTGAGGCGAGGGAGCATTTTGGGCCCTGTTCTCTCGCCTGGCGTAACTTGGACTGTACCACTTCAAAGTACGAAGTGGAATCTCACCTGTGTTTTTTAAAACCACCTCACATAGGTAAGTGCCAGGGTTTTTTCCTGACATGGTGGTTTTCTACCGGAGGTTTTTTTAAAAAACAATTTTTAAAAGAGGATAAAAACCGTAATTATTTAAACTCTCCCCCCTTTCACTCTGAAGTGGTACAATCCAACTTGAGCCAGCCGTGCCAGAGAGTGCGCGTAGCGCATGCCGGGAAAACTTTGCCTTTCTTCTATCTCCCTAACGTACCTTCACCCGCCTCGTTCTGAGACAGTTGAATTCCCAACCGTTGCGTCACAACGGAAAAAGCCGGCGCTTTCACCCAATAGGAGGGCGCGCGTCTTTGCGGCTGGCCAATGAGGAGGAGGAGGTGGAGGGACAAAAGGTTTGCGCGTGACGTAGGCGCGGACGGGGGTTTGGAGGCGGCGGCGAAGTGAGTCAGTCTGAGGGGAGCGACGTCGAGACAAGATGGCGGCGATAATGGCGGCCGCGGGAGGAGCAGCAGCGCTGGCGGCGGTAGGGCCCGGCCTCGCCGGTTCAGCGATGGCGTCGTCCTCGTCCTCGTCGTCTTCCTCCGGCGGCTACTGCCCGCCAGCCCTCCCTCCTCCGGCTCTCCCCCCGCCTCCCGGCGCGGTCCGCATCGGCGACCGGCTGTACTCGGGGGTCCTCATCACGCTGGAGAACTGCCTCCTGTCGGCCGACGCCCTCCGCTTCACGCCTTCCATGGGTAGCGGCCTGGACGCCGAGACCGAGGCTCAGCTCCGAGTCACCGGCTGTGAGCTCATCCAGGCCGCTGGGATCCTGTTGCGGCTTCCTCAGGTGCGGAAGGACGGAGCGAGCGCTAGGCCTCAACCTAAGGCCTTGGCCGCACTCGCCTCTGGAAGGGAGGCCTTGAAATGGGATTAAGGAGGCATGGGGAACAAAGAGGAGAGAAAAGGTCAGAGAGAACCGGGAGGGGGCTTCGTTGGGCGGTTGAGGGCAGTTAGAAGGTTCTGGAAGACGGTTGGTAAAGAACCTGTTAGAGATTCTGAGTGCGTGTCTGTTGTGTTGTTTTTTTGTCCTTTGTTTTTTTGTCCTATCTGAATCTAGACATCGAGGCTTCAGGATCCAGCGCTTTTATTTTTATAACTTAGTTCATACAAGTGTGTGTGTGTGTGTGTGTGTGTGTGTGTGTTTATCTTGCCTTTGAGTCACTCAGGTAGATTCACAAGTTGATCCAGAAGTCAGTGTAATAGAATTGCAGGTAATGTACTGTGGCTTTTGTACATATGTATGCATGTATATGATAAAAAGTAAGCTTTTTTAAGCGTTTTCATAAGTTGGAAAAGTTGTACAAGAATTGTGGAGGGGGAATTCTTTTTTCCTTCCGTAATTAAACTCGAGGCGCTGTCCCATCCCGGCCCTCCTATCTTTATTCATTTTCTTCCCCCTCCCCCAAGCTTTTTATACCATCTCTCCAGATGGAAAGTGTTCTGGCAAACTGAAAAGCTGCAGTGTTATTTGGTGAGTTTTTAGATAGTACTAATTTTTGCCTAGCTCTGGTTTTAGTATCTAAAGCTCTGTGTTCTCAAAGCCTGGGTCGTCGGTAGTGGTATGTTTTTATACAGCTGTGAAAAAGTTCCATTCTTCCTGGGAAGATACAGACAGCTTTAGATAAAGAATTATTTCTACAGAGGGAAGATCTTGCTCACTACATTTCTATCCTGCCTTCCTACAACAGTAAAATGAGGTAGGTTAGAGAGAAAAGTTTCTGGCCCAAGGTCACTCAGTGATTTCATTGAATGGAAATTAGAGCCTGGGTCTTTCTGACCTGGTCCAAGTTTAATACTATACCACCACACTGGATCTCTTTTAGCTAATTATTGCAGCTAGTTTATTTTACAATAAAAGTGCTACCATGCTATATATCTATACAGTCATACCTTGGGATACAATAGCTGTGGGTTGCGTTTTTTTCAGGTTCCGAACGCGTCTGGGTTTCACCGCACGCGCAGAAGCGTTATGCACAGTTCGCGCATGCGCAGAAGCACGATAGCGCGCTTTGGCGCATGCGTGATATTGCCACTTGAGCTGCGGACTTTTCAGGGTGTGAACAGCATCCTGGAACAGATCGTGTCCGCAACCTGAGGTACCACTGTATATATGATTAAAAAGCATGACTCCATTGTGTCTGAATATATTAATACATATCCAGAAAAAAAGTGGAGAAGCCTGTTTTTATATAGAGAGCAATAAAAGCATGGTGCCAATAAAGTTCAAGCTTGTTTGTTTTTATTCCCCACCCCACTTCTCTTTCTGGTCACCTTAGCTTTTTCTCTGATTATCTGAATTAGCTTTTTTGAGAGGGGTAGCCTTGTTAATAAGCAAGAGAGACCTGTGACACTTCAAAAGAAAGTATTCTAGAACTTCTGGAGTTAGATCCAGAACTTGGTTCCCATTGAAATCTGTTGGAACCTAAGCACAACTAATTTCATCTGGATCTAATATTTACCATTTAAGGTGTTACAATACAATACTTTGTTGTTAAAATTGGTGTTGAATTCATCAAAAAAATAGTCATATACCAGGTTGTTCTGTCCATTCTGGACTAGAATAGTACACCATCACACACACACTTTTTGAGTGGCTTATTCAAGAAGGAGAGTGGATTTAAGTGGACCTCTGGCTTGATTCATCAAGGCAATTTTTGACTTTTGGAGGTCTCACTTATCGAATTTTGAATACTTTGTAGCCATCGCAGTAACAGCAGTCTCTTAAGCTAGTTATTTTCTATCCCCCGAGGGGAAAGAGGCAGGCTCCCTTTCCAAGTGTCTCCCAGGTCGTCATCAAAGCGCAAAAACAAATCAAATCCAATACTCACGACACCGGGATTCTTTCGCTCGAACTTTGACAGGTAGAACATTAACGCTCATCGCGGGGGCAACCGCCGCTCCACGTCCCGGTTGGGGCATGTCCCCTGAAGCCCGGCTCCGTTTTCCCTTCACCCCCACTCCCCCTTTACAGGGGGAGCGAGGGAAGGGTACGGAGCCACAGTGGGCATAGCCGGGGAGCCCAGGGTGCGGGACGCTCTTCCCGCACCCCATCGGAGCCCCGCTTTGCGGTAGCGGGGCTCCAACCCCCGGGACGGACTGGGTCGCCTCGCAGCCGAGGCAACCCACGACCGCTCCGCAATGGCGTCGCCGCCGGAAGTCAATTTTTGACTTTTGGAGGATAAGTCTGTCTGTGGTAATTTAACAAGTTATTTTATAGCATTAAGCAACCTTCATTAATTTGCCTGGTATGATGTCTGCATCAAAACACTTAGGTTTGTGGGTGGTATCCAAGTTACAGAAGCAAAATTGGGGCTTTTGCATTCAGAGCAAAGTGGAGCCCCCAGGGGAGAGGACTGTTGCTCTCGTGCCTTGCTTATGTGGTTTCTGGAAGTATTTGATTGGTCACAGTTGGAAACTGGCTACCAAACTAGGTGGATCTTTGGACAGATACAGAAATACTGTTGCCTGTAATGGATTAAATAAAACTATGAAGGCTGGATTCATGAACACATAGCTGTCAACCTTTCCCTTTTTTGCGGGAAATTCCCTTATTATAGCATTGGGAAACAGCAGGGCAGGTTGACAGCTATGTATATAGCAGTGGGGAATAGCAGGGAGGGTTGACAGCTATGATGAACAGGAGAAATGCATGGGCAGCTGGTTGACTGCTGTGTCAAACAGAACATTAGACTAAATGAACCATTGGACTGGCAAAGCAAGGCACATTAGATTTTTTGGCCGGGGGTAGGTGGGTAAGGATTTGGATAGATACATGGTGTGCAGGTCTGTCTTTAGTTCTTAGCACTGAAAGCTTAGTGGAACCCCCATGCCCAGAGGCAGTATAACTCTGGATACTAAGAGCTGGATGCCAATTTACAAATACTGTAATGGTTTTCACTATAAACTGGACTGATACTGTTGGGAGGATAATGCTGTAATACATGGACTGATGCTTTGATCTGGGATTGGGGCAGGATATTCTTAAAGGGAAAGAGTTCTATAGGGAGGAGTATGTGTTTGTGTAATGAGGTAGGATTTGCATTAAAAATTGAACATAGGGCCTTTTTTAAAGCTTGCTGAGAGGTGGTAGAATTGTGTTGTTGGGGCAGGGGTTATAACACACATTTCCCCAAGCAGAAACCATTTTGGAAGAGTAGTTTAGTGGCTTTCTGGAGAAAACAAGTTAGCATTATGTGTGTAATATGTGTGATTTTATATTTAAGCTATATAATACACAGATGCGGTAGAAATAATGTACTGTTGTAATTGTGCTTTATGCTGGGGCTCCAGTTGGGAGGGTTCCTAAGAAGCTGCTGTATTTTAAGGGAAAAGGAGAGTAGGTGGTCTTTTCCAAAAGCAAGGAAAACAACTTGGAGAAGCATTGTTTTGAGACTGTCTGACCTGGTCTTGATAAAGGAAAGCCTGCTGACTGGAACTCCATGTTTTGGATGTAAATGTTTGAGGAATAGGAGAAAGGTGGTTGATTGGATTTGCTGTTTTGTTCAGTTTCCCTCACTAGCACTGGAGGGGGGGTGTTCTTCCTCCTGGACAGTTGAGCCCTAGAACTGAGGACCCGAGGCTGCCAAGCATGAGTAGATCTTAAAGATTCCTATAAGGACCCCTTCCTACCCTGACACGGGGATTTCAGGGTCCCAAGAAAAGGAGGAAGGCAGAGAGGGGAAAACCCTGCTTAATCGAGGTTCTCAAGCCCGTAGTTCTATTCCAGGAAATGAGTGATGTAACAGCTCTTGCCCGGAAATGACGCTATCCCCTCCCTTGCTAGTCTTGTATGTTTGCCAAGACATTCCAGCAAGCCTGCTGGTTACCACCCTTTTGAGGAGGATGTGTTGTTGTTTTTTTCTGTTCCAACTAGAAGAGTTTTTGGTAACATTTCTCTGACGCTGAAACTGTGACGAGTTCCCTGTGGCTGATTCATCCTGCCTTGTATCTAGCAACTTGTTTTTGTTCTCATGTTTTTAGGGGAATCTGCTCTTGGTTTCTCCTTCCGGGCTGCCTGTGATCAAATGTTTTGTGCTCACTGATTGACTTTTGAAAGGACTGTGTTGCCTTGTTTTGAACTACTATCTCTTTCATTTAGCTCTTAAATTTAACTGCTGGCTCTTTGGGGGGAAGTTTACATGAGCAAAGCAATATGGGTGGGTAAACTTTGTATGGTCTGAAAACTGTATTAACACCAAGCAAATGTTTCAAACTCACTAGTCATGTTAGAGTCATTGGATGAGGATGGTTACAATTTGGCTAGTTTTGTACCAAAAAATACTTGTGACTCCCACCTTCTCATCATACAATTGACAGAGCACCAAGAAGTTCTTTTGAGTTCACTCCGCCCCTTTTTAATTATGTTGCTGTTTCTATTTTATTGTAATTCACTCTGGTATCATGAAATTGATGAAGAGCAAGATAGAAATGGTGTAAACATTGTGGAGGAGGAAGGGTATCTTTTGAGTGTCTTCAATGACAGTTTCTTTCCTCTAGCAAGTGCTTGGCTTCACAGTACTAGGGCAGTCACACATAGAAGGCATATTGTGTGACTAGGATTCTGGATCCATGCTGGAGTATTGGGCTACAATCATAACTCACTTACCTGGGAGTAAGCCGTATTAAATTTAGCTGGACTTATTTCAGAGTAGGCATGGTTAATATTGCAATGTTGAATAGGAAAGATTTGCTAAAACACCTTAGCTCACTGCTGCATTAGTGCAAAGCTAAGAAACGCGGGTGGCGCTGGCAGTTCGAATCCCCGCAACGGGGTGAGCTCCCGTTGTTTGGTCCCAGCTCCTGCCCACCTAGCAGTTTGAAAGCACGTCAAGTGCAAGTAGATAAATAGGTACCGCTCTGGTGGGAAGGTAAATGGCGTTTCCATGCACTGCTCTGGTTCGCCAGAAGTGGCTTCATGCTGGCCACATGATCTGGAAGTTGTCTGCGTACAAACGCTGGCTCCCTCGGCCTATAGAGCGAGATGAGCGCCGCAACCCCAGAGTCGTCCGCGACTGGACCTAATGGTCAGGGGTACCTTTACCTTTTACCTTTAAGAAAGAAAGTAAGGTATGGGGATAAAAGGAAATAAATGTGCCTCCCCAACTATATAGTCAACATTTCTTAAATATCCATGGCTTGTAATTGGTCAGGGCTTAAATCATTTATAGTGGTCTTACAGGTGCCGAATCAGTTGTGGTCTGTTAGCATTCCTTTGAACATCTCTATTTACTGTCATATTAATATAGATTCTCACTTTTCTTTCTTAGGTGGCCATGGCTACGGGGCAGGTGTTATTCCAGCGTTTCTTTTATACAAAATCATTTGTGAAGCATTCCATGGAGGTATGGGATTTGTTCTATGCAATTAATAATTGGTATCCATTTGATTTTATTGATTAAACATGGAAAACTAGTTTGCTGAGCTTTCTGCATGTTAGCCTAGTGTTAGCACACTGATTTGCAAATAATTCCTATTGATCTCAACTGTACTTATTCCAGCAAGTGTTCTGAAGTGTTAGTTTGTCATTGAAATGTATTCTACAAGCTATTCTGCCATCTCTGTAACATAGTGATTCTTAATCCGGAGATTCTAGAAAACTTTTTAAAAATGGTTTTCTGCCATAGTTTGCATTTGAGGCAAAAAGTTCCAGAAATCTATTGGGGGTCTCTTCAAGGATACAAAAAAAAAATATGTGTCATTTGGCTCTCCTTTAGAGGGGAGTTCCACAGTTGGGACTCAGCCATAGAAAAGAAGCTCTCTGAAGGAGCGTCCCTGATAAGGTCAAATCTGAACTGATGGTCTTTCAAGCACCCTGGTCCCAAGCTGTTCAGGGCTTTCAAAGATAATGTATATCCGTTTCTCAATGTGCCCATAAATGCATGGTGAATCTCCTTGTACAAGATGCTTACACTAGTCTAATGGCCATATTCTGCATGTTATTGCTCCTTCAACTGTTGGAGATAGTAAGAGATCAGAATAAAACTTAGCTATGTTCCATATGCTTTTACAGCATGTGTCGATGGCCTGTGTTCACTTGGCATCGAAAATTGAAGAAGCCCCAAGGCGGATAAGAGATGTCATTAATGTGTTCCATAGACTTCGGTATCTGAGAGAGAAAAAGTAAGTCAACTGTTACTCCAACTGTGTGCCTTCACACAGTATCTGTTTCCAGAGATCGTGGTAATTACTCAAGGGCCATTTGTGACTTCCATTACCCCCTGCCAAAACTCTGGAGGATTTCATGCAACCCCAAAGAAGGTCCCTGAATCTCCCCCCCCCCAACAAAAAAACCCTAATTGGAATTAAAGTTTCAGTGAGTTCAAACTCTTCCAGCCCTCGTTGCATCCTCAACTGGTGGCCATAATTCAGTGGCGCCTGGGTGAAATTTTACAATTTCCAACTGTAATAGGATAACTTCAGAGGGTTGAAAGATTGCTTAGGTGGGTGCTTCCTCTCTGAAGGGAAGTTTGGGATTCAAAAAGGAGACCAGTGCCAGTGTTGCCTAGACAGCTACAGACTTGGAAATGTCCACAGTCAATTCTCCAGTTCCTTGGTTAACTTGGTCCAAATTTAATCTTCTCATGCTGTTCCCATGAGACACCAAAGTTGAGGTATGTCCAGTGAGGTATGCCCATTGTTGCTCTACTTTTGTAGGAGGACTTTAAACTGATATTTTTCTATTCTCTTCTCCCCCCCCCCCCTTTTTTTTAAATCCCAGGAAGCCTGTACCTTTGATATTGGATCAAGAGTACGTTAACTTGAAGAACCAAATTATAAAGGCTGAGAGGAGAGTTCTGAAGGAGTTAGGATTTTGCGTACACGTGAAGCATCCCCACAAGGTTTGTATTTCTTTTGTATTTTTAAGTTTGCCTTCTGAGCAGTGGATAAGAAATTGGCCTGTTCTTAATGTAGCCAAACCATTTGCAGTCTTTGTTTCTCATTTCAAGAATTGCCTGCTAGTTGATCCTGTCTCATTTGGTGAATGAAGACTGGTTGCTTCAGGTATTAGGTGCTGCTTAGACTTAGCTATGCTTGATTTCTCCATTCCAAGTCCTTGGCATGAAAGCAGCTTATTCTTGTGCAAGCAGGTAACAACACCATTGTGTATCTATTGGGTAGTGTGTGATAAGACTTTGGCGGGTCAGCCCTACGTGTGGCACAGTGCAAAACTACATTTATGTTGCTAAGATGTTCCTACTTCAGAGAGGACTGGTGGCTGCTTCTTTTCCTCCCACTTTGTATGCTTTAGTGTTTGGCTTACTTTTGTCCTGAAAATAATTGAGACAAGTTCTATCACTTTAAAGAAGCAGGGAGACAGTTTTCGTTGGCTGCTTTCAATTTATTTTGTTTCGATTGTGCAGTCATGGCTGGTACGTCACTTACCACATCCTGCTTCATAGGTGGCACCACTCTAGCATCTCTTGATTATGTCTGATTAACTGTGCCAGTAAGCGGGCAGCACTGGAGAGGTAATCAGGTGTATGGACCCAATTCTGTTCCCAATTGAAGCTTACAGGCCTCCCTCGTTCCATTCAGGCATAGCACGATCCCCTTCTCTTCCTCTACCTCAGCTACCCTTGGTGCTCATGTTCTAGCTTTGCCACTTGCATCATTACTTCAGCATTAGTCACTCATAGCTGGCTCCCCCAGGATGCTCAAGAGGTTAAAGCCCAGATGATGTCTTAGGTTTGCTGGATCGTCTTGGACAGGGCATGCTACAAAACCTGACATACCTCACAAGTCTTGATTGTAAGATTGAATTCTGCCCTGTAAAGGAAGGGCAGGATTTAAAAATGGGCAGGATACATTGTAGCATTTTCTAAGGTTAATTAAATCTGGTTTGACACCTGTCAGCTGTGGAAATGTGAGCCCTTCAGTAGTAGGTAGGGTTACCATGAGTAAAAGCTTATGATAACCCTGTAGTGCAGGCTCCCATCTTCTCTGACATTTTCAGTCCTCAGATCTCCACCATCCTTCACGATCTTTTTGCCTTCATTTGTTGTAACATCCTGGTGGTTCTGGGTCTTTTTTAAAAAAATGATTTTTATTAGTTTCCCATTTAATAATATATAATCACACCCTTATTATCCACTTTACGTCTCTGGCTCTTTAGAGCCCTTCGACTTCTTTCCCTCTTGCCTTGTGGCTTTCATAATTAACCTTTATATTATTGCATTTTGTACATTTTCAAGTTCTAATAAACTCCTTACCAAAAAAACTCAAAATTTAAATAAAAAAGGGAGAAAATTTCTCATTAGAAGTCTTCAGACAACCCTGCTAGTGATGTTAATTGCTTACAATAATCTTTTAAATAGCCTATAAATTTACTCCAGTCTTTTTGGAATACTTGATCATGCTGGTTTTGGATTTTTCCTGTTACCTTTGCCAGTTCCACAGAGTCCATCATTTTCATCTGCCACTCTTCTTTCCTTGATACTTTTTGTATTTTCTATTTTTGAAAAAATGAAAAATTGTGGTTCTGAGTCTTGATTCAGTAGATCATTTACTCTTCTCTCTACCTCCCCCCAAAAATCTGACCTGTGTTACTAATACATTGCAACAAATCTTTGTATAGAAGTGCTTCCACCATTTCCCTCTTTGTTGCTCCTATATCTTTGAAGCAAGTACTGAAGAAGGAAAGCTGCCATATAATATTGGGGTAAAATAAGAGACACTTGTGAGCAGATTAAAATTGTACATTTGAGAGCCAGTAGCTGCAGACTTCAGTGCAGAGGAAAGAAGCTTTGTTGCACACATACTCTCATGAGTACCACTTCTCTGACACCCTAAAACATACTCTTAACATTTTATACACACCGTGGAGTCTTATCAGGCCATTGATCCAGAGTAGAATAACCTGCATTGCATGGGTACCCTCCTCTATCTATATGAAAACCTCTTTCCACTACTTGGATCACCTGTATAACTCAATCACCCGTATCTTCCAGATAATCGTTATGTACCTTCAGGTATTAGAATGTGAACGTAACCAACACCTGGTCCAGACCTCATGGTAAGTTGATGTTTCTTGTTTTTATTGAGGCCAGCGGGGCAGTGGCAAAAATATGTCATGTGTGGGGTCAGTGCTTTTCTCCTCCACTGCCATGTTCATGGCATGAGTATGGTTCCAGTCTTAGCCTGGAATGCCGCTTCTATCACCCCAAGTTGACGGGCCTCTTTGTTAAAGATTCAGACACTGTCTTAAATGGTAAGAGAGCTTTAAACCCTCACAAATGCACCCTTTGCTCTTTCTTCCTTTTACTCCTGCCCATTCAAGTTATTGCTCAGGAGCAGGGCGTGAAGGCACCCGCCCTCCCCTGTTTGCCCAACAGCATGTATCATTCAGAACTATGCTGCCTCTGAATAAGGTGTTAACTGTAGATATACCCCCTTCATTCCTAATGTGGGGAGGTGGTCACTTCTGCCATACCGTCATTTTACTTGAAAATTATTGGAAAAACAACCCTGCTCATACATTTTTCAGCTTCTTGATATTGGTTATGCAATGTATTGTGTCCATATGTAGTCTACCTGCCCCTTTCTTGGAATGGGTTTATATTAAATATCTGCCCCGCCCCACCCCCGTGCTCCCAAGAAAGCATACATTGACAAATGGTAACCTGTGAAAACTGACATGATGTAAAAATTGACCTGAAAGCAAAGTTTGTGTTTCTACTGACTAAAACTGTCTGGCTGTTTTGAAGGAGAACCTCTTTTGACTCTTCTTTTCTGTACTCTTTTGATCAAAGGGTAGCCTCTGAGGGTAAGTGACTAAGACTTCTCCTCTGCTGCCCAAGCGCTATGGTGCAGGGATAACTGCCGTCTTCAGTCAAACCCAAGCAGGCTCCACAGAGAGAAGGCTGGCTCTAGACAGGTGGTATGCGTACACGAGTCGAGTTAAAACTGGCCGACTGCTGCTTGTGATTTTTTTTTTAAACTTGTTAAATTTTATTTGTGCATTTTTCAGATAAGTGTGTTACTGTCAGGATGCTTTGTTCCTATTTTATGTCCTTTAAAAAAAACCACAGACTCTTTTATTAAACTTGGGTTTAAAATCTTTGTGGGGTTGGGTTTTTAAAAACTTAATTCATACTTGAAAGCATAAGCATTGCAATAAGAAGATACATTACTTCATAGCACATCAATTTTTTTCTGTTGTACTTTTTAAACTATGTTTTGGGGTCCTGCTCATATCTACTGCTGTATATCCAGTAAAACTTCGAATGTATTTCTGCAGCGGGTTCCTTCCTCCACACATAATAACAAATGCTTTTGGAACTTGGATTATATTGTGAGAAACTGCAGTTCAGTGTGGGGAAATAAATACAGGACCATCCAGGCAGTCCCTTTGGTTGCACCTAAACTAGGACTTTCAAGGTCCCTGAAACACTTTTAAAGAACGATGTAAGCCTTTAAAAGGCTGGCCTACTCTTCAAAATCCCAGCTCATCTGGGTTAGTCTAAATGGCAGTGGAAACATTTTGGATCCAATTAACCACAGTATTTTTTCAAAACCTGCTAATTGAAGACTAAAAATCATTGCTACCCAAAGCCAGAGACCCTGTATTCTTCAGCTGCTTTGGTTTTGAACAAATTATGTAGGAATTATGTGCATAGCCTGATTGGGTATAGTGACATTGGTCACATATTAATTTGCACCTTTATGACAGGCAAAATCCATAGGCCCATTCCATTTTACAACTGTTTAAACTTTGTTCTGGGTTTTGTCCACTGTGCATTTTGGTTTGTTGTAAGGAATTATCCTTCAGATTTCCATTTTAAGGTCACAGAAATGCGTGAAATGTTCTGGCTGGGCTTTGTGCAATATTTTTACAGTGCAATATTTTTTACAGTTGCCTCATTCTATGAACATTTGTGTTGCGAAACCTTGTTACAGTGGGGCAGTCTGGAAGCGGCTCAATGACAACCCAGTGAAGAACCTTTGGTCCTTCAGCAGTGACAATACCAGACACCTGGACTGAATAGCTGTGATGCTCTCTTGCTCTCTCTAAAAGCGATTTGTGTGTCGGATGCTTTCCTGAGTGGAGACTGGTCCCTCCAAAAGAAGCTTGCGACAGAAGATTCTGAATGCTTGGGAAAAGCCCCATTCCTACGACAAAGAACTTCTAGCCGGACCTGTGACTTCAGACTGTCCGTTTCCAAGTTTGCATGTCGCTCTGCGTGACGGGATAAAACATAGATTTTGACAGAATTCTTCAAATTATGCTTCAAAAGTTGTGCCTACCATAAAATAAAATGAATTTTGATGTTCTTTTGCATGTGAACAGGCCAGTAGCTCATAGCAGGGAGAAAAGTGAAGTTAAAATTGGTTCTCTTTCATAAAATGCCAACATCCAGTAAATAAATACTTGGCAGTTGTCCTTCCTGTCAGATCTGTGCACTCCAACTTCTTGTCAGGTTTCACAGGATTATCTAGGATTCAAACAGCTGTAGAATGCCCTAGACAGCTAGCTACAGTGTGCCTTAAAACAGCATAGCCAAAGCAGGGGATTTCAGCAGACTTCTGCAACTTTCCCCCTCCTTTTTGTCTTCTCAGGAACTACATGAATGACAGCCTGCGGACAGATGTCTTTGTAAGGTTCCACCCTGAGAGCATTGCTTGCGCCTGCATCTACCTTGCTGCTAGGACCCTGGAGGTTGGTGTTAACCTGGCTCATGCTATATAAGATGCTCTTGTTTTCCTTGTGGAGTTTTTACTGCTGCAATGAGTGTGTTTAATGAACAAATATGGAGGATTTAGTAGTGGCTGCCTTTTTATTTTTGCTCTCATGTGCAGAAGGAAAATAGTGACTTAAGTAGACATTTCCCCCTTTCCCAAGTTAGTACCCTCCTTCATACACAGAAGGAAAGTGGGAGCTCAGACCTAAGGAGAAAGGTAGCCTTGATGTAAATCACACAACTTAACTCCCTCACAACCACCTATCTCCTTGGTTATAAACAGTAAAAGGCTGAGAGTGATTAAGGTCTGAGAGTGATGGGTTGGGTTTTTTTGGGTGACTAATGGTGAATGGTGTCTTGCTTACAGATTCCACTTCCAAACCGCCCTCACTGGTTCCTGCTGTTTGGAGCTACGGAAGAGGAAATCCAGGAGATATGCACAAAAATTTTGCAATTATACACACGTAAAAAGGTTGGTCCTGCTTATTCTTTTGAGTTTTTCAAATGGATGGGAAAGCACACTGGCGTGTTTTAAGTCTTCTGGGGACCAGAATCTAAACTTCTTTTTTTCATCTTGAGTACCCGGAGAAATTTGTTCCATCCTCCCTGCCACAGATTTGGGATTTGTGTTGCAGCCCAAATTGTGCACATAACAATAGCAATATTGCTTAATAAAGAAGGTAACCTTGCCAGTAGCACGTCTCATAAAAGTGCCTGGTGTTTTGTTCCCTTCCCTTACCTCGCATTTCCCATTGTAAGGCTGTGGGGGAAAGGCTTCTGTGCAATGCTCTTATGTAGGTGCCAGATCAATATTTTGCTAAAGCACACACCCGTTTCCACAGGTTGATCTAGCTATCCTGGAAAGCCGAGTAGAGAAGAAAAAGCTCGCCATCGAAGAGGCAAAAGCGCAAGCCAAAGGCCTCTTACCAGACGGAACACCCAATTTGGATACTGTTTCAGGGTTTTCTCCTGCTCCCAAAACTGGTTGGTATCCCTGGTCCTGTATGTGTGGTTCCTCACACTATCTCAGAACAGCCAGGAATGTGGGTGCAGTATCATTTTTGAATGCCCTCCCACCTTAATAACAAAACTCCTATCCCTACCCTATCACTGGGAAGGTTCTAGTTCTTTATATGCAGTGCTGGTTTCTCCTTGCAAGGAGTTATTAGGGTAGAGCATTAAGAAATGGACCCCCAAACTAAACCTGTGCATGTCATTCATTGTGCTGCCTACCTGCTCTGTGTTGGCCAGGCCTAATTTCTCTAGATATGGGCCGAATCCCCCCATCCTTATTAAGGTTTAGGCCTTAATTGTACCAAATTATATGTCTGCTCACATGTGCTGCCTTTTATAGGAGGAGGATGGCTTTAGTCCTCACTTCAACACAGTAACCCAATTGAAATTGATGGCTGGGCATGTAGGAAGCCGGTACAGCATTCCATCTGGTTGGTGTCTCATTTAAATCTGGTTCTCTGCAGCTGCACATGCAAAATGAAATGCCTTCCCAGGCTAGAGTAATAATAAACAAATGGGTGGTGGCAACCTAGTTTTAAAGGAGCTGTCAGCCACATGGAATGTCACACAGGTAAATTACACATGCAGGATCACATTTGAAGTTTATCCCATTTAGCATGTACTCTGCACCCTAACATGCTAAGTAAAGTAGGACCTGTTGTCTTGATAGTAGTTGTCAGCCTTTCTGATCAAAGCTCTCGTTATGGTGAATTTGCAGATTTGTGTCAGCACTCCTGGGTTCTTCTGGACATGGAATATTGTAATCTGAAGGCCCTGGCTTGTCTCCAATGCTGGCCCTTCGCTGAATATACCCACTGAAGTTACTGGACATGGTTGACTATGGTCCATTCATTTCAGTGGGTCTACTCTGAGTAGAACTTACTTGGATATGACCCCCTATCTGTAAAAGTGCATTGTGGGTGATGGTACATAGAAGCATGTCATCCCCTAAGTTTTGACTGGACTTTCCTTTTTCGCATCTCTAGAGTCTCCAAAAGAAAATAAAGGCACCAAGCCTTCCCCACTTGCTGTGCAGGTGGTAAAAAATGCCAAGCGGAAAATGGAAGGGACGAAGCGGGTGAAATCCAACAGTCCCGTCAATGGGTAAGGGCCTTGCACGATAAACTGGTCTCTTTCCCCCCCTGTATCAATTTCTTTGAATGCTTTTGTAGCAGTGCAGGTCACTGTTCCATAAGGCCATGAGGGACTATAGGCATGGCTTTGGCATAGTCAAAGCTTCTTTCCAGGGCTACTGCCTCCTGTCTGACTTAAATTACGTTGTGGGCAAAAGGGTCTCTGAGCCTCTTTGGAGCGATATTTGCACAGGCTAAAGTAGCTTTAAGGATTTGGGACACGCTTTCTGGAAACCCAAGTCACCACATCTCTAGATCATATTGGTTTCAGATAACTGTGACCTGCTTCTGATAACTTTATCCTAGCCTTATTGTGACAGTGTTGCCCCAGAAGTGGGTTATCCTGATTTTTTGCCTTGGGCATATGTGTACCTAGGTTGAGGGGGTGACTAGGCCGTTTTTTGCTTTGACATCAAATTCTCTTGTTTTAACCTTCCAGCGTTCAGAAAGGCCGAGACAGCAGGAGTCGGAGCGGAAGCAGAGACCAGAGTTACTCCAGGTCTCCCTCAAGGTCACCATCTCCAAAGCAGAGGTATGTATTGCAGTGGCGCTCTGGAAGTGACTAGAATTCCGACTCTACCAATACCTAAACTGGAAAGAGAGCAACCCCGTACCTCCCTAGAGCAGTGTCTCAGTTGAATGTAGTGGTAGTGATTGGCCACCACTCTGTCTCTGGCATTTCAGATGATTTTGGGGCCTTGTCCTCACAGAGGCTGCAACACTTGACTGTATTCCACCACAGAAAGAGAATCTCTGCATTTAGGGAAAAGCATTCCTGTTAGATGTCCCAAGGGAAAGGGATTTACCCTAGACTTTTCCTTGACCTGCTAGTTTTTCATGTGTTCGATTCAGTCATGTGAGTCCATAGCATTGCTTGCTTCACCCGTTAATGTAGCTATACAAGGAGAAGTTGAAACAGGCATTTTAATTTCCAGCATGGATTTAAAAGCTGGGAGGGAAGGGAGATTTTGCTGAAATCATGGGGAACGTGTGTGGGGATAGGCACAATTGCTTGGTGATTTGCAGGCCAACCACATTAAGCCCAGAGAGACTCTGCTTCTCTCTTCCCCAAGCCCCACTGTTGCCAGAGCCACAGCAGTATCTCTGCAGCCATTGCAATGTTTCTGCTGCACCTGATGATGATGACAACATCATTAATGTCAAAACGTGCCTGATCTGAGCTACAGCACAGCTCTGTGATAGGACTTGGAGCACCCATCCACAGGTGCCTAGAAATGCTGTTGTCCCTATGGGGTGTACCAGCCTGTTCTTGTTCCACAATTGGAGCCACAAGTGTGTCTTTCTCAAATTTGCTAGCAAACTGAAGCCTTTTCCCCCTTGTCCTCTCGAACAGGAAAAGTGAAAGCTATTCCCCATCGAGCGGCTCCAAATCCCACAGCCGCTCAAGGAGCCGAAGTGACTCTCCCCCGCGGCAGTTCAACCATGGCAGCTCGAGCTACAAAGCCTCCAAGATGAGGAGCTACAAGAAGGCCAAGGGGTACAAATACACCTCTCCCAAGCAACGGAAATCCCGCAGCAGGAGCTCATCGCGATCCCGGAGCCGCTCACGAGAACGCTCGGATCACTCCGGGAAGTACAAGAAGAAGAGCCACTACTACAGGGATCAGAGGCCCGAACGGCCCCACTCCTATGAGAGGCCGGGCCACCGCTACGAGAGGGAGCATCCAGGCCACAGCCGGCATCGCAGATGAGCAGCACCAGAGAACAGCCAACGCGAGCTCTTGCTCTGTCTTCCAGGGGCTCACAGACTTAAAACTCTTGGTGCCTGCTTGGTGCAAGGAAGGATAGTTAGAAGGACTTAATTGTGACATGTCCCATTTACTATGGTTGGGGTTTTTTTTTGGAAGGGCGGGTATCTTTTGAGTCTCCTCATAGTGTGGGAGAGCCTCCCTCTCTTCCTGGATCATCTGTCTGCTCGACAGGCGATGCTCCTTTGCTGCTACAGAAGCAGGACTGTTTCCAAATAATATTGGACTCTGTGGAGAGAATTGCCTTATGAGGCTGGTCAGAGTGTTCAAACATTGCCCTTCCCAGCCCCAAAGGATTTTGGACACTCGACCATACAGCATTGCTTGGTGCTAACAGCAGTCCTTGTTCGTTTATTTCGCAGTGGACTTGATTGCGTTGTAGAACACAAGGTGGTTTTTTGTTTTTTAAAATCAATGCCTATATTAGGCGGCCTTTTTGTGTGTGTATATATCTGGTGTTGGAACAGTAAGGACAGAGAAAGGCCTTAACCTGTTAAATTTCACCCACAAAGTGCAAATGCATTGAATTAAACTGGGGGTGGGTGGGCTTTGTAACCTGCATACTGAATATTGAGAAATTCGAATTCCTCAACTAAAGACTTCTCCTCACCCCCTTCTTTCTTTTTGCATAAAGAACTCTGTGGAAATGTGAAAGTATTTAGATTCAGTGTGTTGGAAGTGGTCTATTTTTTTAAAAAGTGGTGAAATGCCTGGTGCTGGCCACCAGCTCAGGACTTCGGATGCTTTCATATAATATAACGTTTTATGTGGTTTAGATAAACTCTCTACTCAGGATCTTTAAAAACTCTTGAAGAACTGATAGTTTGCCCTCCCGTTGCTTGCTTATAAGAAGGTGTTTATATTAAGAGAGAAATTGTATGCAGTGCAGGAATATCCGTTTTAGTGGTATATCTGAGCTGTCTTCCTGTTCCCAGATTTTCATTAAAGTATTTGATTTTATATTTAAAAACCACCTGCCTCTGTCCTCGCCTAGGATGGTTGTTTAGTATCAGCATTGGAATGAGACGGCTTTGTTCTTAGCCTGTGCATAACCCCAGGGGGCTTTTTTCCAACACCAAATCTTAACTAAGGAATAGTTAATAAGGATTTCTCCACTGGTGGACAGGTGAAGAATGCAGTACAGTGTTACCTTGGGTTACAAAAGCTTCAGGTTACAAACACTTCGGGTTACAGACTCTGCCAACCTGGAAGTAGTACCTCGGGTTAAATTTTTTACCCCAGGATGAGAACAGAAATTGCGCAACAGCGGGAGGCCCCATTAGCTAAAGTGGTACCTCGGGTTAAGAACGGACTTCAGGAATGAATTAACTACGTAACCAGAGGTGCCACTGTATGGGGTGTTGAACTTGGCTTCCTGTACATCTCTACTCCTTTTAAAGCCTCATTTTATTTTATGTAGCAATGTCTGAGTGCATAGGCAAAAATGCAGTTTCCCGCTCCAAGAAATCAGCAGGGAGGTGTAGAGAAGCAGGGGGCTGTGGTGGGAGTGGCTTGCCTAAGGTCACCAAGTGAGATGAACACTGACCTGAGATCCAAAGTTCTGCAGGACAGTTCATGCCATGTGTGTAAGAGCAGGACTGCAGAACCTCTGGCCTGTGGGCCATTCTTGGCTGGTAAGGTCATTTCTCCCAAAACCATGCCCAGCTGTCCCAAGTGTTGTCAGTTGCTGATGTTGGGATGGGGTTCAATCCTGCTGGGGTCTATTTTGCTAATGGGTTCCCTGAAGGAGTGCCCTGGTGGAACCATTCCCACATGTGAGCTTCGACGGGTGCATGATGGAACTGCCGTCCAGGTTCCATCCTGACATCTGGTCAGGTGATGGGCAGGACTGCTCGCTTGTCAACATTAGCCCATGAGGGAAGATAAAGATCTAGCCTGTGAAGCTAAAGAGGTTCTCCATGCTTGTCTTTAAAATTATTGTGGCATTTGTAAGTTGAGGATTAAGAGGGATAAACCAAAGGCTTTTAAAGGGAGGTGGGAATGGAAGGCAGGTGACACCACATGCACATTTCACAAGTTTCATGCTGGGGAGGGGGGCAGTAAAAGAGAATGGGTGGGGTCATACAATAACATGGGAGAGACTTGAGGGCAGCAGATGGGAGGAATCCTTAGGCATGGAAAGATGGGCCTCTCAGTGAGTGGTGGGTGAGTAACATTGCCAGTAGCGTTGGGAGCTTTCCTTATGCATTACAGGCGGCAGCTTTTCTTGGTGCCAAATTTACAACAGCAGAGTAGAAGTGGATTCTGCTCCTGGTTCCAACTACCATTTTGCTGAAGTGTAGTGGCGAGGGTTTCTAGTTATAGGTGAGGCTTTGGTTTCTGAAATTTTAAGACCATCTGCTTTAATGTGAGACTCCCCCACTTTAGCTTCTGCCTCCTAAAGTTCTGCTGAAAGGTGGAAGCTCAAAGAAATTTCTGAAAACGAAGTCTCGCCTACTCTAGAAGCCCTCGCCACAACACTTCCCTGTTTGACCTACTTTAGAGGGCAAGCTGCGGCTCTAGCATGCCTTGAAATGCATGCTGACCCATTTGGCAGCTGAGCTAGTCACTGCTTAGGCTATATATTTAGCAAAGAGTCCTTTATGGATAGCTTTGTTTGTATATTTAAAATAAGACACCTGGCTAAAAATAACCACAAATGTTTCTAGCTATATCCGTGGAATATTTGGGTTCTACAATCCAATGCTAGTCGTCTTCAGATTAGACCCGTTCAAATTAAAAGGCATGACTAACTTAGGTCTATTAATTTGAACGGGTGTACGCTTTAAAAAAAAAAACTTAGTTGGCTCCAACCCTCTGTTTGCAACTGGAAGAACTTAACCAGGTTCACCTGCCAGGTGAAGCACTGGTAGGTCCTGGCTGCCAGCTTAACAGGTGGAGCAGCGTTTCAACTGCTCTACAACCACAGCATTGAGATGAGCAATCGGGGAATGAGCACTAGTGGCTGCTGTTGAGCTTCTAAACTGTCTACAGTGGATCTTGATGCTGCTGCAAGGAGCAGATTGGAAAGGGAGCCTGACATGGACAAGCTGGGATGTAGTAGTGGCTGTTTCAGTCACCATGCAGAGGAATTACATATTTATATAGGCGTTTTGAGCCCTAAGGTGAAAACTGCAGGGTAGAAATTCTAAAAGGTTATTCCATGGTTGGCGCAGGTCAGTCAAGGTCAGTACATCCCAAAGTGACTTGCAAGAATTATTTATTTATTGCATTTATACCCCACCCTTTTATCGAAGGCACTCAAGGTGGTAGACATAGTTCACCCTGCCTTCGGTGAATCCCCACAACCATAATCCTGTGACCTGCATGATAAAGTGGGGATTTGAACCCTGGTATGTGGCTATGAGAGAAGGTGAGCCCTCCAGAACTGGACACAATATGGGAGTTGCACCATAAATTTCTGGGCTGAAAACCTCTTGAATGCCAGTGGAATCTGCATTGTTACAACTTGGGAGTGGCTCTCTCCTGTACTTGAGGCTGAGATGCAGAATAAGGGGGACCAAATCTGAGCAGTACCACCGTGCCCTTAAAAGGTCTCTGTAAACATCCTTTCACAAATCCGCAATGTGAGTCTTTGCTCTCGAGTTCATCTTTGCACAGGCTCAGTCCCCTGCACGGAACATGGTCACATTTTCATTGGCTGTCAGGACTGCACATCCATCTGCCTTTCTGTTCCAAGCAGAAGAGGGATGCAAAGAGCTTCTC
Organism: Lacerta agilis; assembly: GCF_009819535.1. Taxonomy (NCBI): domain Eukaryota; kingdom Metazoa; phylum Chordata; class Lepidosauria; order Squamata; family Lacertidae; genus Lacerta; species Lacerta agilis. Next base: position 16,838,579 of record NC_046319.1, on the reverse strand, counting down.
TTTGTGAGAGATCGTGGTAGCTGAGGTCGGTGCCTTTCCTGTGGACGGACATGCCCGTACCATCTTGCGGTCTTTTTCTGTCTCATGCCATTCTCTTCCGGCAGCCGTTTTGTGACTGGCACCCATGATGCTTTCTCAGCACCCTAAAGGCACCCACTAGCCCGAAAAGCTTGACCACCCCTGTAAAAATTAAGCTAATGATCACGCTGGTGCACTGTTTGCAGGCAGACCTTCCAGGTTTCGGAGGTCCAGGAAATGAGAATAGACTTGCCCTAGTGTGTGCTATTTATTTTTAACTCGATAATCAACCTTCCCTTTTGATTCCCCACACATCCTGGGACAATAGTAGGTTATGGCTCAGTCCCAGCAGTTGTTGGCGCCAGCTCACAGAGTGCTTTAAAAAGCAGAAGCTTTCAGGACAAACCAGGGAATCCACATAATTGCTGGGTTCTTTGATAGGGCTCACCCTTAATGGTGGCAGCTGTGTGTTGGTTGTGGACAGCCCTGTCTCTGGAGCCTCAGTCAGCTTGCAGATAGAGCTGTTGGATTCAGGAGAACAAAGGGACTTGTGGGATCTCTAGGCCGCTTTAGCCAAAATAAAACCCCAAGCCCTTGGAGCCTAAAATCTGCCTTTACATGTGTGTCAAGAATTGGTGGTTCCCATAAGAAAAGGATTGGACAAGCTGGGGGGGGGGGGTGGAGAGAGAGAGAGAACATCTTGTTCCAGGAGAGAATGTCCGTCTGCACATGTTTCTAGTCCTATAATTGGATCCCTGCCATCTCCACCTGAAAAAGGATTTTAAGTAGCATAAAACATCCCTGCAAAGAAAGCAAGATGATGATCCAGCCAGCAGATTGAAAGATTGTGTTCTAGATCCTGCTTGGGACTACGATTTCCATCGTACTGGCTGGTTTTAAAATTTCTCCATTCTCCCAAAGGAGCCCATGACAGCGCACAACAATGTAGCAAAACACTGCAATTAAAAGCATTAAGAATTATCTCAAAATGTTTTTTAGTATTTATTTTTAATAGTCAAACAGCCTTACAGCTAATCACCTAATGTACCTGCCCCATTGCAGGGGTTGCTCCTGTATAGCTTAGTTTCAATGGTCATTGAAACGGAGCGTCTCTGACTGGCAACTTCTGCGTTCCTGTGGACTACTTTCGGCTGAAAAAACCTACTGAAAAAATCTCCTGGAAACCTTGTCGCTGAAGAAGCCCAATGGGCGAAAACAGAGTGTATCCTGAGAACTGCCTTGTTACTAAGTAGTTCCGTTTGTTACACTCTCAAGACATAGGACAATGAAAAAGGAAGATATCAGTATGAAATGTCATTGTCAACAGGAACTGTACGTTGTAATCGTTGGACTTGACAATCTCTTGACTTGACAATACTTGAACATTACGACAATAAATACATATAGAAGGTTAATACTGTAGTAATATGATATGTTATTGCCATCAGGAACTGTGCTTTGCCATTTTTTGATAGGACGATTAAATTACAGTTTTATTATATATAATGTTATGTTACTTTATAACACATTATGTGTGTGTTGTGGTGTTCTAACATGATTTACGTGATGAGGCAATTATGGTGTGTGATATCCGTTCTATGCTTGACAGTGTAGTTACGATGCTTGGCTGATCTCGTGTTTCGTTCATCCTTTCTGCTGCGCTTGGAACTGTAAGAGCGCATAGACTTGTGCATAAAAAGGTAAGGTACCCCTGACCATTAGATCCAGTCGCGGACAACTCTGGGTTCAAAATATGCTTGTGCATACTTCCACTTAAAAACAGTTCACTTGCTCTTTTAGGAAACATTTAGTAACTGTGCAGCTCTAACTGCGCAAAATGGTTTTACAGATGAAATAAAATGGGGAGAGTCTCCTACAGATACACCTCCCAGAGAGAACATTCCACAAAATGGGGTAGCCACCACTAAGGAGGCCCTGTCAATGATCAGCACTAACCAGGTAGCAACAGCACCACCAAGAGGTCTGTGCTGGCAGGGGCTGATGGGAGCTGGAGGTCCACAGTTCTCCATGTCTGAGTGGGGGAAAACTTTGATTCAGTTCTTAATGCACAATTCCCAAAACGATACATGAACCAAAACACAGCCAGTCTTTGAGATTTGCCTTGCTCTGAATTTAGCAGTGCTGCTCTCCGGCCAAGTAATCTTTACCAACATGCCTATGCTAGGGTAAATCATGCATCTAAATGCATGTAAAATAACACACAAAAGCACATTACATGAGGCAAATATGCATACAAAATGTGCCTATTATTGAATAATGATGAACCGTCAGGAGGAATTTTTTTTTTTTTTAAAGCAAAGCGATGAGGAAATTTGGAGAGCTGAACTCAAGATTGGAAAAATAAGGAACTGAGGGAAGTTGAAAGTGACAGATTTGCCCACCCCTAGCTGTGCCCAATCCAGACCCTATGTTCTTTTGCCTGTTATCCTTAGATAGCCTTTCTTTTGTTCTTTATTGCGGCTGGGCATTTTTCTCCACCTTTATCAGGTGTTGAATCTCGCACATAATTGTGCTTGGCAGAACACAGTGTTACAAGAAAGGTGACTCATCTCGAAGCAGATGCTCCCATGCTTTGTCACATACCTGTGGCAAGCGATAGTTCTGGCGACGTGGACTTCGGGGTCGGGATTACCGCAATGTGCTGGGTGCAGGGCTTCCCTTGCGCTCAGTCCAGAAGCAGAGTGCTGCGTCACAGTTGCTGACAGGCATGATACCCTCTCAGCATATAACACCTCTCTGCTCATGATTTCTGCAGTGGCGGCCCAGTTCAATGTGTTATCAAAGGTATATAAAGCCCTAAAACAGCTTGGGACCAGTTTACTTGAAGGATTGCCTTCCCCCGTACATGCCCACTCAAACACTTGATCTGCAGAGGTGCGCCACATTGGCTCCCAGTACGTTTCCGAGCATAATTCAAGTGTTGGTGCTGACCTAAACGGCCTCGGCCCAGTATACCTGAAGGAGCGTCTCAACCCCCATCATTCAGCCGGGACACTGAGGTCCAGCGCCAAGGGCCTTCTGGCGGTTCCCTCCTGCGAGAAGTGAGGTTACAGGAACCAGGCAAAGGTATTCTCGGTGGTGGCACCCGCCCTGTGGAACCCCCTCCCTTCAGATGTCAAGGAAATAAACAACTATCTGACTTTTAGAAGACATCTGAAGGCAGCCCTGTTTAGGGAAGTTTTTCAATGTTTGATGTTTCATTGTGTTTTTAATATTTTGTTGGGAGTAGCCCAGAATGGCTGGGAAAACCCAGTCAGATGGGCAGGGTATAAATAAAAAATAAAATTATTATTATTATTTATTTTTAAATACTCGTTCTGCGCTTGTAAGAAATTGGCCTTGTAACATACACTATGGAACTCCCTGCCTATTGACACCACGCAGGAGCCTTCAATATACTCTTTCAGCACCTGCTTAAAACATTTTTTATGTATAGGCAAGCCTATGCAGTCATGTCAAAATTAACGAGTGTTTATTTCTTTATTGCCCTCTGCAAGAAAGAATAGCTGCTGGCAATTCTATAGACTCCACAATTCTATAGACTCCGTTTGACCATCGCATTCACACCGTTTGGTTGTTTGGTGTGGTGGAGTATGTCAGCCCTCCAGATGCTGCTGAACTACAACTCCCATCACCCCGGGGCATTGCCACACTTGCCGGGGCTGATGGGAGTTTGTAGTTCACGAACACTGGGAGGGCCAAAGCTACCTGCGCCTGGAGTGAGAGGATAAAATGTTGAAGTGAAGGCTAGAGAAGAGAGAGCGCGACAGGAATGTATTCTGTGTGAGTTCTACTTGATGTAGTTCCTTCGATGTTAGTTTTGGAGACTTGCAGAAGTCAGTTGTTAGTTCGCTACACCACAACCCGGGCAGAGGATGCAGAGACCCAGCAGAGGATGCAGATATCTCCTGCTCCCAGCAGAGCGACTTCTTCCAGAGTCCCCAGTTAAGAGGAAAACTCTTCCACGCAGTTCAAAGCAGCAAAATGTTTATTGTTTCTAGACACAAGACGGAGCTAAACACTGCAATCTACTATAGACAGCTCTTCTGGTCTTTGAACGAAAGAGACATATGTATGCATAGGTCCTCAAAAACTATCCCCATGCTAGCTAACGCTGCTATGTAAAACTCGCAGCCTCTCACAGATTCAGAGTCAGATCCAGGCAGCAAACAGGACATGCCACAATTTATCATATGTGGTGGTCTTGTAAAGCAAGTAAAGGCTTTCTGGGAAATGACTGGGGGGGGGGAATGTTTAAAATAACTTTTGATCAAAAAACAACAACCCAGAAGCCTTCTATTAGGAATTATAGGCACCGACATCCCAAAGGAACAGAAAAAGACTTTTTATGTACGTATGGATGCTGCTGGCCTAGAGATGGAAAGAAGAAAGAAGAAACTAAGCTGTTAGACTACGCTGAAATGGCAAAACTGACGGGGAAACTCAAGGGACCAAGAAGACAGCAATTCAAGAAAGAATGGATAAAGTTTATAATTTATTTAGGATACCATTGTAAGCAGATGAAAACATTAGCAGGATTTTAATACCACTTGTAACAAATATTATGGATAATATGGGATGGATACAAAATGCAGACTATGAATAATATGCAGTTGGGAATGTTGACAATAGGACCCATGGAGGGGATTTAGTCGTGAGATTCAGAGAAATCTCATCTTATGGATATGCATTTGGTATTGTAACTAATTTGCACTTGTAAAATCAAATAAAAATGATTTCCAAAAAAAAAAGGACATGCCACAGGACATAATGAAAGCAATGCCCTAGAGACTATTATGCCCATATCTACATTCCTGAACCAATGGAAAGGTGAATGACTTGCAAGTCATACACTCGACCTCGGCTCTGTTGCCGTGGTAACCCAGTGCACCTGACACCCTTATTTCAGAACATCCAGACATGGAGGATGTGCTTTGCTGGAACTCGGATCGTGCCTCTTGCTCGCTTGAATGTACAGAGGAAGTTATGTGCAGGTAAAATTCATCTTGGTTGCTCCACCCACTTTTGACTCTGACCCCGCCCACCACTGGCATGTGATGGGGGGTATGTGGCCCTCTGACTGGGAAAGGTCCACCACCTCTGCTCTATGGGGTGATTTGAGGCTGGTCACTATTTCTCTTCCCAGCCTACTTCACAGGGCTGTTGTGATGATAGAAGGGAGCTGTTATGTGTGCTGCTTCTGCCACCACCAGGCCAAGGTAGACCTCTCTGTAGTGATGCTAGTCAGGGCTTGTTCTTGCTCTTTCTGTCTTCAGTGCTTAACAGAGGCACAGTTTATCCAGGAGATTACCCAGCTGTGACTCAGGGAAATCCAGCATGTATTATTTGTCTTTGAACTGGAGGATTTGGGGTACGTTATGTGAATGCTTTGATTTGAACCAGGCTGCTGGCATGCCAATACCTGATTATTATTATTTTTTGCTTAATGACACTGCGTATTTGTATTTTTAAGTCATGTTCAATGAAGATAAAACTCCTCTGGTGGTTTCGGTTTTGCTAAGAACAACTCAAAAGATGCTTCCTTGAAATGGGTATTGTCATCCAGCAAACCCAGAGGGCAATTGAGGGCTAGGAGCTTCTAGCCAGGGCAAACACCTACCAGCCAGTTTGGTGGCTAGGGTAGTGATCTAGGAACATATTGAGAAGCAATAAAACCGCTGGGATATTTGCAAAGCTAAGCAAACCGGTGTGGTTTCAAATTGGATCCGTTAAGGTCATCTTGAATCCCAAATCTGTCTTCCACAGCACTGACTACCCCTCCCAGTTTCGTGTCATATGCAAAATGAATGAGCATTCTTTCAATTCCTTCATCTAAGTCATTGATAAATATGTTGAATAGCAACAGGCCCAGGACTGAACCCCACCAGGCCTTCTGGACCACAAACATTGCTGGGGAGATAAGCCTTTAGTTGGGAACAAAGATTGATGAGACCAATCATCAGCTCTTAGAGGAAGTCCTCATGGTCTAAGCCTGTGAGGGACAAGGACAGGTGAGGCTCCCCCTTCAGCTATGTGTGTTCGTGGGCAGGGAAGACAGATTTAGGTTTTCAGCGAGGATGGTGTAGGCCTGAAGGAAAATTGTGGCATTTTCCAAGTAGCAAAGAGACAGCCAGAATGGCCGCTCCTCTGTAGACCTAAGCCTGCCTGCTCCTATGAGAGGAGCAAAGAACATCTTGAGATGTGAACGCTGAGAGCCCTCTCTCCACTGTCGTCTTCTTCTTTGGCGATGACTCGTAGCCGAGTAAGATTGTCTTCCATAAACACGGTCTTTTTTTAATAAATATTTTATTTGTGAATATAAGAACAACATATAATCAAATACAAGCAATCAATACAGTGTTCACCTACCCCCCCCCCAAAAAAAACAGCCCCAACTATGTCCAGGTAATTACATTAGTACTATAATCAACCAAAAAATTATTTCTACAGTTGCTGGTTTAAAAAATATCATTCCACATGTTCCCATGTGTTATAGGTGGTTTAAATGCATGTTCTTTCTTTGATGCATATGTAATAAAGGAGGACCACATTATGTAAAAGTTAATGTAATTTCTTACGTTGTTTTCTTTCACGTACCCTTTCTGTTACTTTTCCCATCAAAATTAATTCCCAGACATAAGCATACCAAACTTCATATAGGTTCACGTTTAATGTCCTCCAGTGTCTAGCAACAGCAAGACGTGCTGCAGTATAAACACGGTCTTAACAGTGAGTCCGTCAGTGACTGTGGAGGCCAATTCTGGATACACATTACACACGTTTTCCACAGTGGGACAAGTTGATCATGGTGAGGCTTTGCCAAATGTGCCTTCCTCTTAGCACGTTTCTCCCTTTTGTCCTGAGTTTAGAGCGTCTTCAAAGCCCATGACACCTTTGGTAAAGGCTGTTTTCCAATTGGAGCGCTTGCAGGCCACTGTTTTCCAGTTTGTCTGTGTTTATATTACTTTTATTTTCTTTTTAGATTTGCCTTCCTTCCTGTTATCTCTTTCGGCGCATGCAAAAGCCAGGGAAAGGGCTGACTGCGGCAGAACTCGGGCGGTCTTCACAAATCCTTCCTTATTCATGTGAAATTCCTCCCCGCTTCCCTTTCTTCTCCAAACAGTCTGCGGTAGAGAATTGGTACATGTCACAGATGGGGATGGGTGCTGAGTGCCAGTTCTCAGCGCAAGTGTGTGCAAATATTTCAAGGCACGTCAAGCACCGTAACCATCAAGGGTAATATTTTGATGGGAAGCCGCTGGAAGGAGTTTGGGGAGCAGAGATGTGTGTGAAATTGTCGAAGCATCTCGGATGAGGAAGGACTGCAGAAGCTGGTGGCAGTTGTTTCAAGTGGTGTTTAATTATTATCAAGGATCAGGAAGGAGTCTTTTAAAACAATAAACATTATTTAAACAAACTCTCACGAACCCTCCTCTGCTCTCTCCCCATACTTTAAGTGCCGAATCACTTCCTAGCAGCTGTTCCCTTAACCTGTGCTCTCTCTCTCATTGGCACTAAGGGCTCACATGTAATTGCCTTTGCTCTACATTTCTAGGCAGAGGTCCGAGGATTTCCAGGTCTGTGTCCAAGCTCTTATTTCCCACCCCCACCCCCTGCATAGCTGTCAACCCTCCCTGCTGTTTTCAATGCTATAATAAGGGAATTTCCCGCAAAAAGGGAAAGGTTGACAGCTATGACCCCCTGCTGTGTTCCCCTGCAAAAATCCGCTCTTTAATGCAGGACCGGAACAAACAGCAGTCCGCGGAAAACCCACAAGGTTGCTTGCTCTGATTCGGCAGTAGAGATTGGGTTTCCTGGGGAAAGCGGACGGTTGAAAGAAAAACACTCAGACATAGACCAAGACAAGCACAGAGCAAAAGGTGGGTGTGCAGAGCCCTGAGGTTCTCTTCTTTACTACTGTCCTAACTCCTCACACCCTCTTATGTAGTATATATAACACGGACACACCTTTCCTTTATAACTTAACAAAAGAAACCAATTATTATAGCTAACTATATAGTTTTAAAAGTCCATATGCCCCCTTGGATGTAGACATCATCTTTTAAGTGATGGGGTTCCTGTACTAGCTAACCTACCCGGGTCTGTATCAGTTTTGCAACGGGAGACGTAATTCTTTCCTGGTGGTGCTTGAAATCTGTGGTATCCAAACAGGATGGAGATAAGTGTGAACGCTCATTCTACTTGTGCACGATAAGTCTCCAGGTTGTGGGTCAACTGCTATGGGTCAACTCTGCCTGCCAGGTGTCTGGTCAAAATGATTTATTTAGGAGGCCTGAATTGCTTCTTGGGTGTTGTATTCCCACCACTTGTTGTTGTTGTTGTTAGATTTTAAATTTCAGAGGTTTTAAATTGTGAAGGGTTGACTTGTTTTATATTTGTATATTGTGTCATTATAGAGCTGGGGGTTGGTTTGGATGTTGCCTGTGGGTCCCAACCAAGCCAGTGATTTAGTATTTGGTTAGAGTGTACAGTGGTACCTTGGTTCTCAAACTTAACCCGTTCTGGATGTCCGTTCCAAAGCCAAAGCGTTCCAAAACCAAGGATGCGCTTTCCCATAGAAAGTAATGCAAAACGGATCAATCCGTTCCAGACTTTTAAAAACAACCCCTGAAACAGCAATATAACAGGAATTTTACTATCTAACAAGATCATTGATCCATAAAATGAAAGCAATAAACAATGTACTGCAGTCACACAATCAATCAATCAGTAGCTGAACTGGGTTCCTCCACACAGTCAACCCAAAAATAAAAAACAGCCCTAAAAACAAAATGCAAAATAAATAGCAAAAACAGACAGACCTCAGCATAACACTCAAAACGGAAGCGTTAGACTCAAATCGTCAGCATAACACTCAAAACGGAAGTGTGGCACTGAAATCGACTTCCGGAAAAAGTTCACAAACTGGAACACTTACTTCCGGTTACAGGTAGGTAGCCGTGTTGGTCTGCCATAGTCAAAACAAAATACAAAATCAAAAAATCCTTCCAGTAGCACTTTACTTCCAGGTTTGCAGTGTTTGCGTTCCAAGTTGTTTGAGTACCAAGGCATTTGAGAACCAAGGTAACACTGTAGTTTGTAGTAGGGGGAACTGGCGGAACTGGCGGAACCAGTTTCTTTGTTAAGGTACTTTCCGCCACACCTCCTCTGTCCTTTTCTATAGGCACCTTGCCTTTATAGATGGGCCACTTTCCTTTGTCTCCTTTTGTGCCTGCAAGGAGGTGACGCCATTTCCCTTGCTTTTGTTTTTATAGAGCATGAAGTGAGAGAATGAGGGATTAAAAAGTACAAAAACCAGCCCTGTAAAGTTGCCGTCCTTTGGTGTTTAATTTATTGTGGTTTCTTGGGAGCGCGGGCAGGGTTGTGATTGCTTTTAAATTAGCACAATTTTAATAGTATAGAACAATATCCTCCTCATTTCATAGAGGAGAGTCTGAAGTAAAAAAAAAAAAAAGGCAAGCCCAAAATATTAATCCGTCAGTACAAGCCATCAGGAAGTACGTATCAAAATTCAAGTCCACAATGTTCATAGCTGCCAATAAGTTTTTCATCACCTGGGAGATGGTTTTGTATTTCATCTTAGCTCATCTAAACAATAACACCAGGCCACAAAAGAACCTTATACTGCATTCTTTTAGTCAGAGGTTGATTATTTGTGATTTTTTTTTCCACCACGCGACTTGCCAAATCTTATACCAGTTATCAAACTTTTCAACATCAAACAACTAGCAGGCAGCTAGGGAAAGGTAGCCAATTCGAGGTTTAAAATGACAAATCTCCCCACTGCCATTTTTTTAAAATGGTTTCACAAGGCCAATTATAGCGGAGGTTTCCAATAGTTGCCGGCCCCTTTGCTTTAGGGATTTCTGCAAAGAACACAGTCCCCAAACTGCCACATTTCCCCACATATGTTGGAATGACCCTGGTTCCTTACATCCTCCCACAATACTCTTGAATTAGGGCCAGCTTCTCACCCTTTAAAGAACTATCACACCACTTTAAGCAAGTCATGGCACACACCCCCAAAATAATTATGGGAAGCAGATCCAGATTAAGACCTTTAAACACTGAAAATATTATGGTGTCCCCCATAATAAAAATTAAAACATGAAGAGCAAATCAAAACTTATCAGCTACATAGAACTCAGAATAACTTACCGTATTTTTTGCTCCATAAGACACACATTTTCCCTCCTGAAAGTAAGGGGAAATATCTGTGCGTCTTATGGAGCGAGTGGTGGTCCCTGGAGCTGAATTGCCCAGGGGCCAAAAGAGGATCATGCTTTTTATTTTACAAAGAGAAAAGGGGGTGTTGAAAGGACCCCGCTCAGCAGCTGATCAGCAAGAGATCGGGAGAGAGACAAGAGTCCCTGGCTCCCTTTCAGCCCAACCCTCTTGCCCAGGCCTCCATTGTTGAATGTGCTGCAGAGGGAGGTTGTTTGTTTCCCCAGCGACATGTGACTGGCTGATTAGATTATCTGTCTGGAAACTGTAGAAAAGACTCCCTTTCCTTTAGAAGCTGCAGAAATGTGAGTTGAACCCCATAAAAACGGGGCTTTTCCTCTTTGCTTTCCCCCCTTTGCAAAAAAAGCTGCAAAACTTTTAGCTGATCCTCAAAAAAACATGGTTTTTCTCTTTGCAAAAAAAGCTGCAAAACTTTAGCTGATCCTCAAAAAAACCAGGGCTTTTCCCTTTGCAAAAAAGCTGCAAAACTTTAGCTGATCCTCAAAAAAAACCCAGGGCTTTTAGAGGAGGAAACCCAGAAAAAAATTCTGGGTTTCCTCCTCTAAAAACGAGGTGCGCCCTATGGTCCGGTGCACCCTATGGAGCGAAAAATACGGTATATACCGTAGCATGAGTAATAGAGAACATGAAATTGGGGAAACAGTTTGTAGTGGAGAGTGAGGAAATCTATCAAAATTCTGATTATTCCAACAATGACCACTTTAGGGGATTTTTTTAATTTTAAAAAATATCAAATTCTTTTTAAAAAAACAAACCCAAACAATTATATCACATTTGTGTGGGTGCCCTTGCATTGCAGGTGTCCTAGGCATGTCCTTAGTATGCCTATTGGGTAATCCAGCCCTTTTGGGAAGGGTAGATTGTTAAGGGTACCGAGAGACATGAGGAAACCCTACACCCTTTCCTCACAGAGCTACAATTTGCAGAGTTCCCTGTGAAGACTGCTAAACCACTCTTTAATTTATTGTGGGTCAACTCTTATACTTGTTGCTTTAATTGTATAGTCCAAATGGGGCCAAAGAGTTGACCCGCTGAAATTAATGGGGCTAAGTAGTTGTGTCAGTTAATTCCAGTGAATCTCCCCTAAGCATTGGCTTCAACGCGCAAAGGGCTGTGCTATAACCTCCCCACATCATACATTTAAAACGCCGCAACACCACTTTAAACAGTCATGGCTTCCCTCAAAACATTCTGGGAATTGTAGTTTAAGAGAACTGAGAGTGCTAAGGAGGCCCCTATTCCCCTCACAAAGCTACAATTCCAGAGCGGTTTAACAGTAAACCAATGGGGGGAGTCTCCTCACAACTCTTGTCGCCCTTAACAAACTACAACTCCCAGAATTTTGGAAGGGAAGCCATGACTGTCTGTATCAGGCACCCCCAACCTGCGGCCCGCCAGATGTATTGGCCTACAACTCCCATGATCTCTAGCTAACAGTGGTCAGGGATGATGGGAATTGTAGTCCAAAACATCCGGAGGGCCGAAGGTTGGGGGATGCCTGGTCTATATCATGGCGCTTTTAAAATGGATGGCGTGACTGACCCCAAGGACTCTTCTATATTTCGCAAAGAAAAAATGCTTCATATGTGTTGTTTATACATTTGAACATGGTGACACCAGATAGCGCCGCGGAGTTCTGTTTTGCCAACCCAATTTCTCATGCAAAGTTTGCAACGTGTTTATCTGAAACGCTTATTGGATGTGACTAGATCTAGTCCATGTGGTTCAAACTGCACCGAACAACACAACAGCCACTTTCTCTTGACTCAGTGCTTGAGACGACTAATGTTAACAGAGAAACGGCCTGGCTAAGTGATCAGGGAGAGTGGCCCACACGTCCTGTCCGAAAGAGGGCTGTCCTCTATTTGAAGAAGTCCCCTCTTAGAAAGGTGGCCTGGTTTCCGAGTGATTTTAAAGATAAAGAAGCCTAAGGAGGGAGGGGCTACCCTGTGTGTGTGGTGTAATGTAATACACACACACACACAGAGAGAGAGAGAGAGAGAGAGAGAGAGAGAGAGAGAGAGAGAGAGAGTGTATTCCGTACTTTCCTGTGTATAGGCATCTACTCCTTTGATGAGCTAGCAGCTATTGTCTCGCATAGGAAGGGGGGGGAACTCATCTCAAAATGACAGCTGTCAGACTCAAAAACCATAATATTATTGTAAATATCCCTTGCCCTGCTGAGTGATACTGGAGTTATATTTTGTTCTCTTAATTGCTTTATTGATACACTGATGCTCTCTATTTGAAACAATGTATAACGCTACAAAATTTCCCCTTCCGAGTGTAACCAATGTTTATGTCAGACCTCCCTTTCTGAATCTTTTCTATTTAGCTGATACTGTAACCTTAATGCTATAACCCCAATACGTTAGAATTGTTTTGCTATATTGACAGATGTTTTAAGAGTGTAATTTTTATAACCATGTTAGATTTCTCTTCTGTAATAAGGGAATTATATTGTTTGAAACCTACCACTCCCATACCACGGTGAAACCTAGTGTGTCTGCTTAGATAGGACACAATTACACATGGACAGTAATGTTATTCATCAATGAAGAAAAACATCCTGAACATGACTTTCACACCCACCCATATTGGAAGCCATTGCCGGAAAGGTGTGAGAACTCCAGACAGTCGCTAATCGCTCCACCATTTCAAAGGTCCGCTCCAGAAAGGAAGATAAGGGAAGAACATTTGACACCCCTCCACATGAAAAGGACACCCATTATTTCCATGAACTATCCAATTTCTGTGTAAGACCCTTGTTTTTCACACCTTCCAGCCACCATTGGATTGTATGGGAATAGGAGGGTATAAAATATAAGGGTTTCCCATTTATCGGGGCCCCTTTCCCTTTTCTTAGAAGGCAGGGACCCTACAGCTGTAGTTTTTTTCCTGTGTCTAATAAAGGATCAGTATTGTTTTGCCTGATCAACTTGTTGGTCTCTGTCATTTTCCCGACCGGAGCTTTGAACCTAGAATCAACTATTGAGTCTCCGTATCGCCACAGACTTCCATATGAAGCAGTGGCATTTCAGGTAATTCTTATAACAAGGCCTTGGGGTTTTTTTACTTTAAAATAAGGTTAAAAATCTGGGGGCGTCTTATACACTGATAGTGCATATGCCCATATTCTAAATTTGGGGTCCCCAAAAGTATACACAGAAAAATACGGTGTGCGTATGTGTATGTGTGTGTGTGTGTGGTAAAGACGGTTAAGTCCATTCAAAGACGACTATGGGGTTGCGGTGCTCATCTCACTTTCAGGCCGAGGGAGCCGGCGTTTATCCACACACAGCTTTCTGGGTCATGTGGCCGGCATGACTAAACCGTTTCTGGCACAACGGGACACCGTGACGGAAACCAGAGCGCACGGAAACGCCGTTTACCTTCCCACCGCAGTGGTACCTATTTATCTACTTGCACTGGCATGCTTTCCAACTGCTAGGTTGGCAGGAGCTGGGAACGAGCAACGGGAGCCCACCCCATTGCAGGGATTCAACCACCGACCTGATCGGCAAGCCCAAGAGGCTCAGTGGTTTAGAACACAGCGCCACCCACATACTGGGCTGTATCCAGTGCTGGTCTTCCTCAGAGGGGTCTCACTGGTTGCTCTATCCCTGCCCAAGCAGGAGAAATGCCCTCTGGATAACCTTGTGGTCCTTGTTTCTTTGGGGGAGGATGCCTTGAGCAGGAAAGGCCTGTCCTTAAATCACAGGTCCGCCGTGTTCCCTGTTGTTGGTTTTGCTGTCCAGATTGAGCTCAAGCGCACACAACATGTGTGAGCACGCAGCACCCTCCAACAGCTGGCATCCCCGAACCGTTCCTGTTGTGTCAACAGACTCTTGGAGAATGCCAGCGCGTCTGGCACCAGAGAGCTTGACTGGTGTGCTGACAGCCAGGATTAAGCCAAGAGCAGATTCAAAGGCATCTTAAGCCATTAATGCATGCTCCGATTGGCAAGGCGGCAAAAGCTGTCACCAAAACAGACCGACGACGTGGGGAAAGGCTGTGGTTTTCGTTGTTATGTAGGATCTAGCTTTGGTGTGAGGAAATGATGGACATTCAGATGTGGCTGAACTACGACTCCCATCATCCCCGGCCATTGGGCCTGCTTGCAAGGGCTGATGGGAATTGCAGTTCAGCAACATCTGGAGGGTAAAGGTTCCGCCCCTCAACCTTGGCCAACCTGCTGCCCAACAGGTATTTTGGACTTCAGCTCCCCACAATCCCAGCCACAGGACAGGGATAGCTTAACGACTGTTATCTATGCTCTGGTAACCTCAAGGTTAGATTCCTGCAATGCGTTCTACGGAGGGCTGCCTCTGAAGACGGTTTGGAAACTTCAGCTAGTGCAGAATTCAGCGGCCAGGTTGCTCACCGGAGCAAGACATTTTGAGCATATCACACAGATTCTGGTCCGACTGCACTGGCTACCAATTAGTTTCCGAGCCCAGTTCAAAATGCTGATCTATAAAGCTTTAAGCGGCTCAGGGCTCCAATAACTCAAGGACCATAGAGTTAGCCTATCAAGCTCAGTAATGCCTACACTGACTGGCAGCGGCTCTCTGAGGTTTTAGGCCAGCCGTCTCTTCCAGAGCATGCCAGGGATTGAACCTAGAACTTTCTGCATGCAAATATGCCCCAATATGCCCCAGGCTGAAGCTGCTGAACATACTCTGGGGCTAGGGGAAATTCTGGGGATCTGCCACGGTTGACATGTCAAGAGGGACTATGCTCCGGCAGGTTCCCTGTTTCGTTGACCCCGGGTTTGCTCACGGGTGGATAAGCATAGATCTGTAGCTATAAAGAGTCATGGTGACTCCTGCCAATTGTTGTCTTTATGGGCTGAGATCTTTTGGAGTTGGCAAGGTGTTTGGCATTGCATGCCAGCTGCCCTTTACCATAGGTGGGTCACTGTTTGCGAACCATGCTGAGTGAGGACAGTCATTCGTGCTGAGTGAGGACAGTCATTTTTCCCCGGCAAGGCTGAGTTGGATTCTTAGAAAAAAAGGGGGGGAGAGCACCCTGCTGATTTCAACATCAAATAGTTTAAAACTTCTTTTCACCGATAATTTTTCACTGTTCTTTTTGTAAACCGCTTTGAGGCTTGCTTGTTTTACAATCACATTGCAAGAAAGATAATTAAAAAATGGATATATCTCAGAAGGAGGTTTACTATTTATACCCCACACATCTTACTGGGTTGCTCCAGCCACTCTAGGCAGCTTCCAACATATATAAAAACATAATTAAACATTAATAAAACTTCCCTATATACACAGATAGGAAAAAATATCAACAACCTCAGATATGCTGATGATACTACCTTGATGGCAGAAAGTGAGGAGGAATTAAAGAACCTTTTAATGAGGGTGAAAGAGGAGAGCGCAAAATATGGTCTGAAGCTCAACATCAAAAAAACAAAGATCATGGCCACTGGTCCCATCACCTCCTGGCAAATAGAAGGGGAAGAAATGGAGGCAGTGAGAGATTTCACTTTCTTGGGTTCCATGATCACTGCAGATGGTGACAGCAGTCACAAAATTAGAAGACGCCTGCTTCTTGGGAGAGAAGCGATGACAAACCTAGACAGCATCTTAAAAAGCAAAGACATCACCTTGCCGACAAAGGTCCGTATAGTTAAAGCTATGGTTTTCCCAGTAGTAATGTACGGAAGTGAGAGCTGGACCATAAAGAAGGCTAATCGCCGAAGAATTGATGCTTTTGAATTATGGTGCTGGAGGAGACTCTTGAGAGTCCCATGGACTGCAAGAAGATCAAACCTATCCATTCTCAAAGAAATCAGCCCTGAGTGCTCACTAGAAGGACAGATCCTGAAGTTGAGGCTCCAGTACTTTGGCCACCTCATGAGAAGAGAAGACTCCCTGGAAAAGACCCTGATGTTGGGAAAGATGGAGGGCACAAGGAGAAGGGGACGACAGAGGATGAGATGGTTAGACAGTGTTCTCGAAGCGACTGGCATGAGTTTGGCCAAACTGCGAGAGGCAGTGAAGGATAGGCGTGCCTGGCGTGCTCTGGTCCATGGGGTCACAAAGAGTCGGACACGACTGAACTACTGAACAACAACAACAACAACATACACAGATAACTCCAGTGCCTTTTTTTTCTTTTGAAAAATGTTTAGGGGTACTCTCATTTTCCTACTCATATTGAAATACTGTACTGCCCCCTCAATGAGGCCAAACTTGGATTCACAAAATGTTTAGGGGGGTCTGTGTACCCCCAGGAAAAAAGCAGTGGATAACTCCATACCTTCCAATATTTCTCCAGTGAAAATAGGGGCATCCTAAGGAAAAGCGGGACAATCTGGAATCAAATCAGAAATCAGGGATTCTCTAAATCAGGGAAAATAGAGACGCTTGGAGGGTCTGACAGGGCTACATATGCAGAGTGCATAAAGGCATCAACCAGAGCTCACGTGGGATCCCTTTTTCAGGACATTTTCTTGCCTGGCTCATCATCACGATGTTTGTCGAACGGCGTCAAGAATCGGAGAGGGGGGGGGGGTTGGGGCGGGGCGGGGCCACGCGGGAGGGAGGCGTGGCCCAGCTTTTAAAAAGCCTTCAAGGCGCTCCAAGAAGTGGATGCTACCTGCGCGCTGCGATGGATCAACCGCTTTGCCGCTCCGTGCTCATCACCGGCGCCAACCGGGGCATCGGCCTGGGCTTGGTCCAGGGGCTCCTGGCTGCCTCCCCCTGCCCAGAAGTCATCATCGCCACCTGCCGGTGCCCTGAAAGCGCTCAGGTAAGGCGGACACGTTTCCCTGCACCTGCACGCACCCAAATCCCCCAAGCCCATCTGGTCCAGGATCCTGATCCCCTAGTGGCCAGCCAGGTAACAGAGTGGTGTAGTGGTTAGAGGCAACGCCGGCAAACTGGGGTTCGGATTCTGCTCCCCGCCCCCCGGTCCGGTACCCTGCCGTGAAGATCACTGGGCGACTTTGGACTAGTCACCGTCTCTACCAGATCAGGGCTTTTTTGTGAGGATGAAACAGAGGTCGGGGGGAGATGAGAACTGCGGAGATCGCCTTGAGTTCCTTGGGAGGAAAGGGAGGGTATAAATAAATATTGAGACCCTCCTCTCTCCTCGCCCCCCCCCCAAATCCCAGATCTGGAGAGAGCATCCTAAATCACGCTCCTTATGCAGATAGTTTGGGCGGGACACCTTACCCTCCCTACAGTAGCGCTATAAGCCCTTCCGAAGATTTCCCCTTTGCTTCAGAATGGGGAGACCCTCAAGTTCCCCCTTTCCAACACATTGCATTCCTGTAGTATGAGGAAACCCCCCCCCAACACACACACACTGCTTATATCAGCAATGGGGTTCTGGGGTCTACTATCTACATTTCCATAGCTGCTAAGGAAAACGACACAGATTTTTTTCATAAAATTATTATCCGGCTCTCTAGGATAAGTGAGGTGAACAAAACCAGTTAGTCTTCCAGTGAGTTATATAACGGCTAGATGACCTTCCCAGTTTTATTTAAAATCTCTTCCTTTAACTTTACCCAATGCAGACTTTGCCTGTTGCCATTGCTCTTTCTGAGTGAGATTTAATTGGAATACCGGCAAATTCAGGATTGCGCAGTTAAAGTTGAATATGTCCATACATATGTATTTTTATCTGTACTTCTTCTTTTTTTTTTTTGCTGCTGCCTTTCCAAAGATCAAACCATGTTCAAGGTGGTTTGCAACATGAAAAAAATACATAATTATGACGTAACAGAAGTAGTCACAAACTCGTTAATAAAACATTTTAAAATGCATAACCAAACAGAACAATTTCCACATAAATCACAAGAAGATCTAAAATAAAGATGCAGGAAAAAATAAAATTCCAGCAGCAACATCCCCCCACAACAAAAAAACCACAAACACCCCAAACCAAGAGGCTGTTCAGCAGCCTCAGCTTTTGTAGCTGGAGTCTGTCCAGGCCCCACTCCCCCAAACTAGGTGGAACAGGCCTGCAAGACAGGGAGAAAATATTCCAGGACTAACAGACAATATAGTCTTTGGCCACTTCCGCCTCAGTTTTTTTTTTAATTGGCAGGTCTTGCGCAACAAACCCGCTCCCCCAAAATGTAGGACTTTTTGAGCTAACAAAAGTGGAAAATGCAGGCTATTGCTTGCTTTGAGGCAACATCGTCCAGGCTCCCCAGAAACAAGTGGGTATGAATGCTCATCATGCCAGCGTCATCTAATCTCCCCACAAGCAAATCAGAATGAATCCTTGGTGAACAGATTCCTGGAAGCGCCTGCTTTCATCAACCTAAGCCGGTGTTTCTCAAACTTGGGTCTCCAGCTGTTGTTGGACTACAACTCCCACCATGCCTAGCTAGCAGGACCAGTGGTAAGGGATGATGGGGGCTGTAGTCCAACAACAGCTGGAGACCCAAGTTTGAGAAACACTGATGATCCCAGGAACTGTTTCCTGGCCAGTCCCTCCCAAGTCAGATCTCACCAATTGGGATAATTTCTCTCCAATTTACCCCACTCTACACTCGCTTAGTACACTGAACCATCTCTGCTATTTTAATCCCTGTTCCCCTGGTTTGGTGAGATCCTTTTTTGCACCTCACTGCTGTCAGATGAGTTCTGTCTATTTTGCAGGGAGGAAAGCACACTCTGTGCATCCTCAGAGGCCCTCTTGTGATTGATCAGTACTTTCCAGTTCCCCGGGCTGCGAATTCCATTGGGAAGAGCTGCCACTCAGTGTGGTAGGACAGTAGCTTCGCTTCCAAAGGTCCCAGGTTCAATAGCTTACATCTCCAGGTGGGGCTGGGAGAGACTCTCAGATTTCCAAACTCAGGAAAAATGACTTGCAGTAGACAGAAGGACTTGCAAAGTAGATGTTAAGATTGTAATTAGCATTTATTGCCTAGGAGGAAAAGGTGGAATCCAAATAATTATTTAGGGTGGTATTGAACAAAAGCGTTTCACCACAAAGCACAAAGATTTCTGCTTTCATTGACTTGCGTACTGCAATCCCAAAATTTGTTTCCTGGTCAGTCCTTGCCAGCTCGGTGTGTGTGTGTGTGTGTGAAGTTGGGATTCTTTTTACCTTGACCTGCCTCACTCCACGCTCTCTTAGTACATTGTACTAAGTGCATCAGTTAGCTAAATATTAAACATACAGTAAAGGTAAAGGACCCCTGACGGTTAAGTTCAGTTGAGGACCTCTCTGGGGTTGTGGCACTCACCTAGATTTACAGGCCAAGGGAGCTCTGCCCCTGGGTCCACAGACAGTTTTTCTGGGTTATGGGGCCATCATGACCAAGCCGCGTCTGGTGCAACGGAACACCGAAACCAGAGCGGTGCACGGAAACGCCGTTTACCTTCCCACCGGAGTGGTACCTATTTATCTACTTGCACTTTTGGGCGTGCTTTTAAACTACTAGGTTGACAGGAGCTGGGACCGAGCAATGGGAGCTCAACCTGTCATGGGGATTTGAACCGCCGACCTTCTGATTGGCAAGCCCAAGAGGCTCAGCGGTTTAGACCACAGCGCCACCCGCGTCCCTAGCTAAATATTAGGGGTGTGCAATTCTCCCTAGGGGGTGGAAAGGCAACAGCCCAGTTAAACCATCCACAGGAGAAGATCGGTCTTGCCTAGGCTGGATGCAAACGAAGATAAAAATTGAGAGGGAGGTGGTTGCAGTCCCTTGCCGCTGCCCCATACAGACATGCAGCATATTGGGGGTCCTGTTGCGTTACGTCAGGATTGCAATACCGTAAGCACCGCCTCTCTCCATATGAACCTGAGATCATCTAAGGCCCTTTTCTGCGTGCCTCTGCCATGAGAGGTGCAGAGAGTGGCAACATGAGAATGGGCCTTTTCTGTGGTGGCTCCCTGCTTGTGGAATGCTCTCCCCAGGAAGGCTCACTTGGCACCTTCATTATAAAATGCCCCTCTTCAACCGAGCCTTTGGCTGATTAACATCCAGTGCCCTTTGAAATGTGTTGTAGGTGGGTGGGTGGATTATTGGTTCCCCCCTCCCTTGTAGCCCACTGGCTGAGTATTGAGGGGGTCCAGCCTGCCAGCCCAGAAAACCCACCCCCAGGTGAGTCGCCCACTTTGGTTGATGCCCACGAATCTGATGGGAAGCTTTCAGCGTTACTTTCTGCAGGGTTCGATTGGTGCTCTTTTACGACCTTTAATTAACAAGGGTTGCCCATGTTTATGACGTATACAGCAGAACCTTCCTTTTCAAGACAAGCCTCGCCCCAAACCTGGAACAAGACTTTGTACTCTGATAACACTACTCATATTATTTTTCAGATCTTTGCACCTGGGCTCGTTTCACATGCCCGCTTTATGGTTTTGTTTTTCATCCTTTAATTTTTGTTTTGTTTGTTTTTTCCCTTTTTGTTCATTGATACTTGCTCAAAAATATACAGAAGTTTGTACCCATTACAAAGTGTACTTTTATAATACGCTGGAATTAAAGCAGCTACTTAATATAACAAAGGGAAAAAGGAAGAAAGAAGCAAAGGGGAAAAAGAGACCGAAAGAGAGAGAAAGCAAAAGAAGAGGAGGAGAGAGGAGATTAAAGAAACATTTTTATTATGTATTTTGTGGTTTTTGTATTGTATTTTTATGTTGTGAAGCGCCCAGGAATCTACGGAAGAAGGGCAGTAAATACATTTAATAAATAAAAGACAAATAATAATACTTTTTGCTATCCTATGGGCGGAGGAAGGCTGGCGAGGGTTGCCATTAAAATGTTGGTCTTGTTCTTTCTTTCTAGGAGCTGCAGAAACTCTGCAAGCAGTACAGCAACATCAGGGTTCTGCCGCTTGGTAAGCGAAAAGTTTCCTCTTCTGCTCTGTGACTGATGGCCCCCATGAAGGTATCTGAAGCTCGGGTCCCCAGTTGCTGGACTACAACTCCCATCATCCCTGACCACTGGCCCTACTAGCTAGGGATGATGGGAGTTGTAGTCCAACAACAGTTTGGAGGGGGCACCCAAGTTTGAGAGACACTGAAAGAAACGGGATTGTATCCAGCGTTAGTCCTGCTCAGAGTAAACCCGTTGGAACTGAAGGACAAGGGGGATGTGACGACTCCCCTATTAGGAAGTACAGTATGGGATTTTCTAATTGAGAGAAAGGTGAATCAGAGGTGGCATGACGGAAATTTACAAAATGGCATGGAGGTAGTGGATAAAGAAATGTTTAGGACAGGTGAAAGGATGTGCTACTTCATGCAGTGCATAGTTTAGCTATGGAACTCACTACCACTGGAGGCAACGATGGCCTGCCACCAACTTGGATGGCTGTAAAGAAGGGCTGGACTGATTCCTGGAAGGTAGGGCTATCAGTGGGCTACTAGCCACGATGGCTGTATTCTTCCTCCACTGTTGGAGTCAGCAATGCTTCTGAATGCCAGTTGCTGGAAATCACAGGTGGCGAGTTAGGCATTTGTGCTTGGGTCCTGTTTGTGGACTTGGGGGCACCTGGTTGGCCACTGTAAGAACAGGATGCTGGACTCGATGATCCCCTGGCCTGATCCAGCAGAGTCTTCTTATGTTCTTAGCATAACTAAGACGGGCCCATTAATTTCCATGCGTCTACTTTGGGTAAAACATTGGTTACAAACAGCCGTAGGAGAAAGGCCATGAATTACACATCAGTTGTGAGCGCAAAGAACAACAACGAAGAGAACACATCCCAATCATTGATTGATTTCCATTCTTGCACACAGACCGGCATGTGAACTGCAGCAAATTCCATTTCGTTGTCTGCAGAATTCTCTGACATCCCTAGTTGCCAGTCTATGGATAGCCTATGGATCATTGTTCTGGAGCAGTTACTCCTCAACTGCTCTCTCTTCCTCCTCTCAGTGAGAGGGCTTCTGCTTTGCATGCAGAAGTTGACAGGTTCGATCCCCAGGTAGGGCTGGGGATGTCTACTGTCTGAAAATCCCCGGAGAGCTGCTGCCAGTCAATGTAGACAGTATTGGGCTAGCTAGACCAGCAGTCTGACTCTCTGTTATGCAGTATCTTCTCCTGTGTTCTCGAATCCAGACGTGGTTTCCGAAAACAGCATCAAGGAAACGGTCAAGAAGGTGGAAGACATTGTTGGGGAGAAAGGGCTGAACTGCCTGATCAACAACGCCGGCATCAATGTATTCGGCTCTCTGGAAGATGTCACCATGGAAGCCATGCTCACGACCTTCAAGACTAACACTGTTGCCCAGCTAATGCTCTCCAAAGTAAGAACACAGTCGGTAAATCTGGCATCTACAGTGTTTGCCTGGGGCGATTAGTCCTCTGCCGCAGGCGAACAGCCAGGGACATTTATCCTATGGTAGTTCTTCTGCTTGGTAGCTGAGCTGCCTGTTGCTTACCCTGCATTTATTTCATAAGATTTATATATCGCTAGAGTGTAAAAAAAAAAAAAAGTTCAAAAGTGCTCAAAGCTGTGTGTGGACCTGTCAGTTTTGCAGTCTTAAGGCTGAGTTAACAGGGAATGGCCTGGGAAGAAAGTAGATTGGGGTCCGCGGGTGGTTTTCTCTAGTAGATAGTCGTAGAAGAAGGGCTGTAGCTCAGTGGTAAGACATTTGCTTTGTGTGCGGAAGGTCCCTGGTTCAATCCCTACCAGCATCTCCAGGCCAGGCTAGGAAATATTCCCTATCTGAAACCCTGAAGCGCTGCTTCTAGTCAGTGCAGGCAATCCTGGTTAGTTGAGTCAATGGTCTGATTTGGTGCAACACAGCCTCCCATATGTCTATGATTGGCAAGAGTTTCTGACTCCCAAGTTGTTCTAAACCAGGGGTCTGCAACCTTTAAGACACAAAGAGCCACTTGGACCCGTTTCCAAAGGAAAAAAAAAAAACCTGGGAGCCGCAAAACCATTGCGACATTTAAAACAAATATAACGCTGCATATATTGTTTCTTACCTTAATGCAATAATAATAAATAACATATAGGAGCCAATGCAAAGTATAATTAGTAAAAACAACAAGAATAAGTTCTTACTTTTTTGCATTGACTCAGGGGCGTACCCAGGATCAAAACTGGGGGGGGGGGGCAAGCCATGGTCCTTCAGGTTGTGACATTTCAGCACGGAAAGGCGAATGAAACCAAAATTTTAGGGAAATTATATATAATTATAGCAGTGCTTTATTACAGTAGTTATTACAATTATTTGCTTGGTTTTTTAAAATTTTTATTCTAGTTACATGTCTTATACCAGGGGTGGCCAACTCCCAAGAAACTGTGATCTACTTTCAGCAGTGATCTACCCCCGTTTTCTGGGGTTCAGCTCAAAGTTGTTTTGGGGGGGTGTGGTGGGTGGGAGAGAGGGCTTCCCCCTCTAAGATAGGTTGGCAAGCGAACTAAGAAAGAAAGAAAAAGGGGGGTGGGAATGGAAAAGTGGGGTGGAAAAATATAAATTGGGGGTGTGGTGGGTGGGAGAGAGGGCTTCCCCCTCTAAGATAGGTTGGCAAGCGAATTAATAAAGAAAGAAAAAGGGGGGTGGGAATGGAAAAGTGGGGTGGAAAAATATAAATTGGGGGTGTGGTGGGTGGGAGAGAGGGCTTCCCCCTCTAAGATAGGTTGGCAAGCGAACTAAGAAAGAAAGAAAAAGGGGGGTGGGAATGGAAAAGTGGGGTGGAAAAATATAAATTGGGGGTGGGGTGGGTGGGAGAGAGGGCTTCCCCCTCTAAGATAGGTTGGCAAGCGAATTAATAAAGAAAGAAAAAGGGGGGTGGGAATGGAAAAGTGGGGTGGAAAAATATAAATTGGGGGTGGGGTGGGGTGGGGAGAATATCTATTAAAAATATGTAGTAGTTTAAAAAATAAAAATAAAGGGGGGAAATCTTTTTCTTCTTTTTCCTTTTTTTGAAAACAAAAACAAAAGGGGAAGAGAAAAGAAAAAGGGGGGATAGAGGGAGAAAAGGGTAATAATAAAAATTCAAATAGAGTGGCTGCAGCAGCTGTGGGGGGTGTTTGTTTATTTTTCGTTTGTTTGTTTGTTTTAAAAATGGGATTTCTCCCCTTGGATTAAAAAAGGAGGGGAGGAAAAAAAAAGAGGGGGGTGGGAGAGCAAGGCAAAAAGCCAAAAAGCAAAAAACAGGTTTTTTTGGGGGGGGGATCGCGCCAGGCTCTGCAGCGCGCCGGCCTCGGGGCTCCGGGCCCCCGAGCCGCCCTTGGGGCCATCGTTGAGCATGTACACCGCCCGCAGCGAGCGCTGGCGAAGCACGGGTTGGCGGAGGTTTCAGAAGCAGCCCGGGCGTTTTCGCCGCCGCCGCCCGGCCTTCCTGTTGCACAGCGGCGCAGGAAGGCTCCGAGTCCCGGCCGGGCCCCCGGGCGCCCCCCGGATCCCGCTGCCAAAGAGGCGCCGGACGGCGAGGCGGAGCAGCAAAGCCAGGCGGAGGCGGCAGCAGCACCATCCGGCGACCGACGCCGGGAAGGTCCCCCGCCCGCCCGCCTCTCCGGGGAGCGGGGAAGGCGCAACGGAGCCAAGCCCCACAAGGACACCCCAGCCGCCCGCCGGGCCCGACACTCCAAGGAGGGAAGCGGGCAGGCGCGGCGGGTCAGGAGGATGGCGCGGCGGGCGCAGCCCAGGCGGGCCAGGAGCGCAGCGCAGTGCCCCCACCACTCCGCACCACCTCCGCGCCCCAGGCAGCCGCCCCGGAGCCGAAGGAGGAGCGCCTGTTGCGCGCTCACAGTGGCGGGCCACGGCGGGGACTGCCCCGCTCCGCTCCGCCAACTGCGCTGCCGCCGTCGCACCAGGCCCCGCCCCCGCACCTCCCCCCGGCTGCCCCCTCCCTCCCTCTCTCTCTCCCCCCTGCAAACCGCCCCTCCATCGCTGGCAGGGCTGGCGCGTCTTCCCTCTGGCCGAGGAGTTCTCAGGCGCAGTGCCCCCACCACTCCGCGCCACCTCCGCGCCCCAGGCAGCCGCCCCGGAGCCGCGGCAGGGCCGCGAAAGAGCCGCATGTGGCTCCAGAGCCGCAGGTTCCCTACCCCCGTTCTAAACAATTATTGTATTCCCTCCCCCATCCCCATCTAAACTATGCTCCTAGAATTCCTTATCCACGATAGCTCAGATAAAAGTTACACTTCAGTCCGTAGGTCAACCCAGTGTATCGCTCACATTCGCTTGGCACAGATTTTGTATCTGCCTCCACACCCAGCTGCCGTATCACACACCTGGCTCCCGTAGATGGAGTCTGGGGCTCTAGTAGAGAGGCAGTCAGTCATGGGTGTCTTGGGGACTCCTCATTGCAGCTCTGTTTCACACAGGTGCTCACGAGAAACAGACAACTGTGAAATTGGCTGCAGTATTTCACTTCAGTGAGAAATCACAACTTTTGAACTTATTTTTCCAAAATCAAGTTTCTAGTCCTTATGTTCAGCTTTCCCACCCACCCCCCAATAAATTAATATATAGATAGATAAATAAATCAAGTTTCTATTCCTTCGGACCCGGAGGATCGGTTTGCATCTCAGAATTGCCTGAATCTCAGAAGCTGGAAGAGTTTCCAAATAAGATTTCTCAGGGCAAGAGGTGGGAAATGAGAGGATATGCAAATCTGCTTGAACTTGCAGAGTGTATTTCCCCTTTTGTAGGATTTGCTAACTTGCTGAAAGGTTATGTTTTTATTTATTTTAACAAAATGCTAACCGCGTGCTGTTTTTAAAAAATACGTTGCCTGTGCAGACGTCACCTTTCCATTTCCCATTAAAACTAAATAAGTTCCTTTAGGCAT